>NC_079481.1:5103041-7603041 GCF_026230105.1 Diorhabda sublineata | reverse complement strand
CTCACTCGCGTTGTTTTTAATAGTGCTTCATATCAAGTTTATCATCTTAAGAACATTTCCAATGCCACAATGTATCATAATTTTATAACGTCTCTTCTTCCAGTATTCTACGTCTTCACCTGTCTGACCACAATTCCAGGTATCTCTTTTCTTGTATCTACATTTCCTTTTCCTCTTGGTTGTCATATATTTCCATAATTAGTGCGTCTAATTTCTTCTTCTTATTGGTTCATTATTCTATCTTCTCTCTATCCACTTTCTTCTTTTTACCTCCTATACAGCTACTCCATTATCTTCTCTCTATTATTCATATCAATTCTTTCTTCTTTCTACCTACTATCCACTTTTCTTGTAGCTTCGTCAGTTTCCAGTTCATAATAATTTGATTGTTCTTTTTGTATTTTTCTCCTTATAAGTCTTTTATCTTCACCACTTTTCTTGTGAGTTTGTCTTTTTCCAATCTACAGCTACTCCATTATCTTCTCTCTATTATTATATCAATTCTTTCTTCTTTCTACCTTCTATCCACTGTTCTTGTAGCTTCGTCAGTTTCCAGTTCATAATAATTTGATTGTTCTTTTTGTAATCTTTTCATTATAAGTCTTTTATCTTCACCACTTTCCTTGTAAGTTCTTTTTATTATTGGTTTCTCTCTCTTTCAATTCTATTCTGAATCACCAACTACTCGGTGGACCAAAAACAATTATTGAGTGGAAAGATGATTGAGTGTTCGATAATCAATACTAGCAATAAATAACTCACACCAAGATCGTCGATTTGGCTATGATAAAGTTTTTCTTTCTAAATTCTCTTAAGTTGTGTGTATAAAAGAATAGATGACAAACCCCAAGAGGCTTTAGAGCGTCAAGTTCAGTCTGATTTATGCTCTATAGTCGTGAAACATGTTTTTTATGAAAAGAATTGAATATATAAACATGCTGAATAGAATTATATGAAGACTGAGTTTCGAAATGTTGAAATTCCAGTAAATTTATTTATATAAGTGATTAGATTTGATATAAAGTTAGAGCATTAATCGTACTTACCAGAGATACCATCGTAAGTCCACCACTCCTGCCAGTTATCACAATCGACTGTAAAGAAAAAAATAATAATAATCACGAAGAATCAATTCGAAAAAGTGTTTTTGTTTCAATTCTAAAGATACTTAATGAAAATTTTACAAAAGATCGAATTCTACAAATGAATCAGTTTTCTTTGGAGACTTTTTCAGTTTCTCTATCTTCATTCTGCTGTAGAAAATCAAAAATCGAAAATACAGAGAATAAAATTGAAAATTGTGAAGATTGCTGACAAAAGTCTATTAGAATGGACACCAAAATAACTTGACTTGGTGCTTCTAGATATTTTTCTAGTATTTGATATTTGAAAAGAAATGCAACTGCATCAGTTTCGGTGAATAGTTTTATAAAAAAAATACAAGATAATTAAATAATGACTTGAATGTCCTATTTTTAGAAAAACATTAGTTGAATTTCTGTCGATTCGACCAGAATAACGAAGATCACGGATTATTCCAATTCCCTAAAGGCGTTAGCTTAACTTTCCTTTTCCGACGTTCATTCTAAATAAGAATAAACTAATTTTAGCTAGTCTCGAATTCCTCGTCGATCGTACTGATCGAGGAATTAAGAGCAACCAGAGATATCCTATGGGAGATGCTGCGTATCGATCTTATTTGAGAAAATGTATGTGCAAGTCGAAAATTTTCTGTATCTCAATAGAAATTAACGTGAATATTATGAAAAGTTTGCTACTTAAGTTTTGATTCATCTTGGTTTCTATGACTTTCAACGTGGATTGAACCAACAGCTGATCAACTCGATTTTCCTTGATGAATAGCGGATGAATTAGTTGATAACATCGACAAAGTTGAAGAACTCAACAAAAATATGGAAATAATCGAATGCGACTTTAGAAACTTAAAGATAACTCGTGGAAAATCTATCTATAATAATTTATTCGTATCCCGATTCAATCGAATGGACTTGTTTAAATGGAAATTGTCTAATTCCGAAATTAGATGTATGAGAATCGTGTATGCATGACTTGTATTGTGTTGAATTACTAAATACGGTTCGATTGTCATCAGACGGACTATCATTTCTGAATTTTGAGTATGCATGGACTTCGGAAATGGTTTCAAGGTATATTTTGATTTAGTTTGGCGTGGAATCATTAGTTTCCCGTGATTTGGTAGCAAATTATTTCATCAAATAATAATTCGTGAAATTTCATCAATCCGAATTTATACTGCCCGACGAAATTCATCTACCAAACAAGCAAAAGCAAAACTCTTTCTGCAATACGGTCCGTCTGAATGGAATCAATTAAACCATGTGAAAAAAATCGGTTTTTATTTACAATTTGAGAAATTTTATTCCCTTTCTGGATTAAAAGCACCCCTTCGAAAAGATTTTTTAAGTTTGGTGCAATCATAACTGAGAAAATTCATTTTTAAGATCTAAAATATTGATAATGTCTTTAACAATATTTCTTTATTTATCCTAACTTTTAAATCAGCTATATTGTCTGGTCTATTAACATATACTTTAGATTTTGAATAACCCCATACGAAATAATCGAGAGGAGTCAAATCGGGGGATCTAGCCGGCTATTCGATCGTTCCACGTCATCCAATTCACCTATTGGGAAAAACCTATTCTAACTGTACTTGGAAAATGCGGTGGATCTCCTTCTTTTTGGTATAGATCGATCTCATTTAGATGATTAATATCAGGAAAAGTCTTTGAAATTTAGGCACTGAGAAGTTAATCAAAAAATCTAGATAAACCTCACACTTCCAATGAGGATTTTCTTTGCCCCAATATCTAAAGTTCTGTTTGTTAACTGGATTTTCCTTAAAAGACCATCTAATTTTTTTTTAACATTTCTACCTGGTTTTTCAATATTTTTCACAATTTTGGTAACAGTAGACTACGAAGCTTGTTAAGCAGTATATTTATTACTAGCATAGAAAGACTGAACTCGAAATTCATTTTTGATATGCAAGAAAAAGAAGAAATCATTGGCTGGTAAATAAGGACTATACGGTGGATTCAATTTTTGGATTGTTTGTAACGTTTTTGTTTATATTTGTGGTTTTGTGGTGATTGATTCGTCGTCTACGATTGGTTCCCATGATTTTTTTTCAATTCTTAAGATTTTTGATAATGACAACAGCGTTGCCATATCTCAAAACTCAAGTAACAAACCTCGTAAAAATCGTAATGGACAGTTTAGATAATCCCTTACAAATGGTTCGGTAAATACTTGAAGTACCTCGAATTATCGACAAAATGTTTAATAAGCGATTACGAAATAATGGCGATCTCAATTACAAAATCGGAGTATTCAGAAACAATTTTGAACTATAATAGAAAATACATATATACGTATGAAACAATATAAAACCGATTAATTTGACCATATAACGAAGTGGCGGTCGTAAACCCTCCAATAAATTAACAATGCACATAAATTTCGTTGGATCCAAACTAATATACTGATAATATACCCAAAAACATATAAGCCGAATTATAATCGGAAGCATAAACAGGAAATTTTTTTGCAATACTCCCCGATGAACTAAAATTGTTTATAATATTGTAAATTGATTTAATATTCTCCAATTTACAATCATTTATAATTAGTAATTGATAAACAATCGATTTAACTATTAATAAATTTCGTTGTACTCGAAACCGATAGATTTTATGAAACAAAACGTATATTATTACAATCGGCAAATGATTGTGCATTTTTCGCGTTGTAAAATATTGAGCACTCAACGAATTCTGAACTTGGAGTGGGTAGGTAAAGGTCGTGGTCCGAGTTCCTAATTGGATAAAGAGAAACTAGTTTGCAAATAGATATATTTCACCATTTTATTCCCTTGCAAGAAGACATCGTTGTATCAACCTTACCCAACCAAACCCTTCTGCAAATCGAAATACCTCGTCTCGCCTCTTTTATAAAACTTTCCACATTCTCCTTCATCAAAATCTCCGATTTATTTGCATGGTATCCAGCTGAAAATCTCTTCAGCAGAATCAAAAGCAGTATTAGGAATGTAGTCCACAAAATCTACGACTGTGGACTTGTTAATATAATTTTTGTTTGGAAGACAAAGCTCAGAAGCTCAGATAGCTGGACTTTGTTCTTTCTCACTTTATTGGAATTGGAATGAAATAGTTTTCGAAAAATTAATTTGTTTCTTTGGAGACAGCGTTTAATAGAGGATTATGAAATATTACAAGCTATTCAACGTGTAGATTAAATAATTTATTTACAATTTTCGTTATCAAATTTATATTCTCAATTCGTATCTTCACAGATTTCTTTAGTAGAACTCTGCGTTTGCCATTAAGGCAGTTAAATTTAAAAATACTCCAACCAGTACACATTTTGAAGTAACTATTCCGAGTCCCTTTTGCATTCGGTAAACTCGGAATAGGAAATTGAAAAGTTGTATAGTTAAATAAAACTCCTTCGAGAATGTATCGAGTTGGTGAATTTCCAGTCTCTCGAGAACTTCACTCGAACGTAGCTTAATGTAATAAAACCTGCCTTTTTATGGAAATTATTGAAGTTACGAAGAAAACATGCGGAATTAAGTCTTTTTCATTTTATATGAGGATCTTTGGGAAAGTATTTAGCAATTATTTCATTTTTCTGCTGATTCATCGACCGCAGTCCACTCAAATATTCGGAGTGAAGAGATGGGTCCATTATCGCAAAGAGTCATCACCAAACCCTCTTCTGAATCATCAACTCTTTGTTGTTTTTGATCGACCACTTTCTCAAGGTCAAATGTATCTTCACTCTTCACGCAAATTCAATTTACGATTAGATTCGTGGACTTTTCAGATATTTCCTGGTGTAATCACTTCAATTCAATCACCAGAACGTTCATCATCATCGGTGTTTGTACGACCACGTTTAAATTCAGCAAATGGTTCATTTCGATGGAGCCAACTCAACATGAACAGGGAGATCATTACAAGATAGAAAATCCATTTAAAAAATTGGTACTACAAATACCCGTAGCCAAGAAGTCGATAACTCGATTGTCTAAGGAAAAATTGCACAATTCAATCCAGATGATGATTTAAGAGACAATGGATGCTCAAAATAAGAAACCTGGTGAAGAATGTATCCAATAGAATAGTTTCTAATTCCAGTTAAGAGGAAGGAACAACCAGACAGTCACGCATGATCAAGGTTCATCCTGAACAATCTAATTTTCCTTGTATCAGCGTCTCTTTTTCTCACCTGAAGAGCATCGCTTTTCCAGCTTGTACCTGAACCTGAAGGAGAGGTAATTGTAGGATATGAGCTGAAATCTCTAAAGTTATAGCTGCTAAATCGGGTTCATTATAAAATCCGCTCAATAATGAATCAAATATTATGTACTACTCTTACACACGTGAATTTTTTTTCGTACCGCCACTGTTTTTATCGGTAAACATTCAACGAAATTCATTGGAATTCTGTTTTGGTGGCGTCGCAATTCTGCAGACTCACAAAAACTAACAACAAAATAGCTTCGCTCTAACAGTAACTACCGCGTTTTGGGCGCCAGACTGACTGTCGCAATGTTTTTGCCACCCCATCGACGAGTTTTCCAATGAAACTTTCGAAAAACAAGGAACTACATTCTTCATGACTTCATTACAAATAATCTACGAAAATTTCGATATTTCAAACTAGGATCAATAAAGAAATTTCGATATCCAGTCGATTTGGTAATATGGAAATGATTTTTTAATTAAAATATTTCAAATTTTTATCATGAAACACCTCTATCATCTTGAAAACAAATTTTATTAGGATTTTGTAAAAGGTTGGTATTATAGTGGTATTTACATTGTTGTTTAATCTTTTTTCCTTTGAAAAAAATAACTTCAGTAGATGCTCTAAGCTGATCTGGGGACTTATAAGTTATATCCTTACCGTCACATCTAACCGCAGATTGCGATAACAGCAAAACCTGGTACCAAAACTCACAATTCCGTTAAAATAATAATTTTTGAACATTTTGCAATTAAATTTTTGTATCTAGGTACTATGAAGAAAAATTGTAGGTGTTGGAATAGAGATTTTATTCTGATGTGTTTTCCAGGGGTTTCTATCAAGATTTACTCTCTAGTAGACGCAGTTGAATGAAGTTTTTTTCTACACTGCTACATACTAGATAATGAGTTTATTACTTTGAGATGCTTTGCTGATTTTTTCGAGACTATCACCTAGATGGATACATCAAAATTTTTTGAAGATTAATATCCAGGAACTTACACAATATATTCAAGCCGTTCAATACGGTTTTGTACCATTTTAGAAGTAGCAACCACCATCACTGGTTATTCAAAATCGTCTTGGTTCTACCAGAATATAAAGACAAGTTTTTTTTTCTGTACTTGAATGATTATGTTGAAGCGCATGTCCTAATTGCACATATCACTGCTAGAAACATCTTCTAGACTCAGGCAATTAGAGGAATCATCTTTCTAGCTCCATCCATCGGAAAATATGACTAAAATAAACTTGTTCTCAGAGTCCGGACTCTGAGATCAATAACAGGATATACTTTACTCGATCGGAAGAAAAATGAAGAAATAAGGGGCATGTGCGATATTCAGGATGTAGTAAGATGGGCATGGAGCCGCAGAAGAAAATGGAGAGACCATGTTGACAGAATGCCAAATGAACGGTTAGCAAAAATTGCAAAGGAAAAGAAACCAGACACAACTCGACCTCCTGGACGACCACCTATAAGGTGGTATGAAAGCTGCTCCTCGGCATCCCAACTACTCCTGGCAAACCCTTGATGAAAATACAGGACCTAGTCCTAGCGTAAGAAGAAGAAGAAGAAACTTGTTCTAGATCCTTAGATTGTTTAATTAATGGTAAATTGTTGTCAAAATAATGATTTTTTAGTCTACAAAAATGATCAATTAGAAGGAAATATCATTGAATATAATGATCTGTTCTAAGTAGAATTTATAAGTGGAATGAAACAAAAATTGATAGTATAATAGGTAATTTATTTAATTTTTATGATATTTTGATATAAATTTTGGTAGTAATAAAATTATTGATTTGAGTATAGATATAAATGATACCAATCACTGTGAAGCCGATCACTACGGAAGTAATAAATTCCAACTTGTAAACCAAATGAGTGAAATATGATATCCGCCAATCCGACATGTTCATCTAAATATCAAGTAATAAGAGATTATCAAATAATTGTAAACATAGTTACTCAAAGCAATAAGCAAAGCAAACGGATATCTGTAATCTGCACCCTTGTTTCCTTCGCTATTTGCGGTCCGCCGCGCCATTTTCAGTCCCTCCTTATCTCAGACCTCTCGTAGCGACCTCTTCGATTCTCTCTTTGTCCCGATCTTCCACGCCAAACACTCGACGCTGAATTTCCATGTAAAGTAAGAGGGAGGAGGCTCATGAGCCTCTTAACCCTCCAACGATCTTAACCACTTGTCAATTTGCAAGGTGTGGATTTCGGTTTTGCCGCCGACTAAATTGTTGTTAGGGGATTTACAATTTACTGATTGTTCGATAGGGATTTTAAGTTGGTCAGATTGCTTAAATGTGTTTGTTTATAAAAAACTAATTACCAAACCAAATTACGGATTTAAATCAATCAATCATCATATAATTGAATAAATTAATGATTAATTTACTAAATTTTTAACGTTCAAACAACGTTTTCTTCAATTTAGTATGAATTTGTATACAGAGAAACTATGTTTTACGAGGGTTGTACCAAAACTATATTTTTTAAAAATAAAAAACGTTATTTTTTATTATTTATACATCGTTGAAGTACTTACAGTGTTGTCTATTTTCCAACATAGTCTCATTTTGTTTATTTCGGCACAATTTTGAAGACGGTGCTTCAACTTTTGTATTCTCAAGTTTGTTTAGACATTTCAATGTGGGTGTTGTAGGTTTAGCCCCCTGAGGGTGTCTTGGGGAAGAGGTAATAATCGTTGGGGGCTAAACTGTGCTGGGGCATGAAACAAATGGAATATTTTATAGTATAAATGGAAAAAAAATATGTCACTTGGATTAATTCGCTGGATACTCATGAATTTTTATTCGAAATTATGAAAACTCCCAACAATTTTATAGAGTTTCCTGGAAAGCTTTGAAAGCAGCTAAAATTTGAATTATTTTCCCTTATTTTTGAATAAAATGTAAATAATATTGTTCCCGAGAAAATTTCCACATAATTAACAAAATAATGAGATAATATTAACGATAAATACATACAGGGTGGTTGTGAGGAAATTATTATTTTCACAGGATGATAATAATCCCCATACATCCGCGCGTTTCAATCTCTTAAACCCGGAAAATGGAAAAAAAAGTGAAAAACTGATTCTTCGCATTTACGTACTCAAATGTATTCATGGCTATTTTAAATTCAAGGCATACGCGCCAGTGAAAAAATAAAGATCTACTTTACATTTCACGTTTTCAACTTTTACGGTAGAAAATTTGCGGATTTTTGTTCCCCTCTTCATCTTTCTTTGGCAGTTGTTTCGTATCGGAGAAGGTACATTAGGTATTTTCGGCACGAAGCTGATCAAACATGAAATACAGGCGATGTTAAATTAACCAAATACAAAAGCATTACAGAGAAAATTTCCTACAATTTATGTCATAACTTTTTTCCCTAATCCACTTCTCACTATTTCCAAATTCAGTTCAATCACAATCCCTTTTATCGTCTCCAGTACTGAAATATCAAACACGGAAGTTTCTTCTGCATCATCGGCGATGGAATCATCATCGATTTCATCGTTTATTTTCTCGATTATAACGTCCGATTCTTTTTCTTCACTGTTATCTTGTGATGGAAATTGCGATTTATAACAAGAACCACCACAATTTAGCCCCGCCTTTCAGCTTTTGACAACCTTTCTAGCATTTGCGAGAAATAACTTTCAGGAAGCTTGCCAGAGCAGGAGGCTCGAACTTAGTAACAAGAATGAGCCTGTTCTTGTCTTTTTTCCATCCCCATTCTTTACCTTGCCACTTCTAGACCTGGTGATAAGTTAGAAACTGTGTAATTCGATGGAGTGGTGTTGGAGTGATTCACTACAACAAAAACCTTGAGGAGATATAATTTTAATAGATCTGTTACTTAAAACGAATTTTGTACCAAGACCGCCAAGACCTAAGTTCTTTGCAGGGGTACTCCAATTACCAAAAATTTTTTTTCATATCTTCACCAAAGTACGGTTATAACAAGAGTTGAGTTTTTTCAATTATGCTTACTTCCATGTCAAATAATCAATCTGGAGAATATTAGGTTGTTTCAAATGGTTTGATTAAACCAGGTTATTTCAGGCGGTCATTTCAGTAGATTGAATGAAATTTATTGCGTGCAATTTTAAAATATTGCATATATGATCTTTCCATTGCATTATGGCTGCTACTAACGAAAATTCCATCAGTAAAAACAAAAAAATTTCAATTTTTTGAAAGAAAATCAAATTCCTCGGTCTAAAATTTTCACTCAAACTATTTCGTAGGAAATTTTTCATCATCTTCTCATAGATAAACTAATTTTCATAAATTTTCGATCGCCATAGACAAATTTCCACGTTTCTAGTGGATTGGATGAAATTTATTGCGTGCAATTTCATGTAGAGTCAATTTTCTTAAAGAAAATCAAATTCCTCTTTCTATAATTCCCACTGAAACTATTTTGTATAATATTTTCCATTATCTTCACATAGATAAACTAATTTTCATAAATTTTCGATCGCCTTAGACAAATTTCCACGTTTCTAGTGGATTGGATGAAATTTATTGCGTGCAATTTCATGTAGAGTCAATTTTTTTGAAGAAAATCAAATTACTCCCTCTATAATTCCCACTCAAACTATTTTGTATCATCATCTTCACATAGATAAACTAATTTTTATAAATTTTCGATCGCCATTGACAAATTTCCACGTTTCTAGTGGATTGGATGAAATTTATTGCGTGCAATTTCATGTAGAGTCAATTTTTTTGAAGAAAATCAAATTCCTCGGTCTAAAATTTTCACTCAAACTATTTCGTATAAAATTTTCCATCATCTTCACATAGATAAACTAATTTTCATAAATTTTCGATCGCCATTGACAAATTTCCACGTTTCTAGTGGATTGGATGAAATTTATTGCGTGCAATTTCATGTAGAGTCAATTTTTTTGAAGAAAATCAAATTCCTCCCTCTATAATTCTCACTCAAACTATTTCGTATAAAATTTTTCATCATGTTCACATAGATAAACTAATTTTGATAAATTTTCGATCGCCATAGACAAAGTTCCACGTTTATAGTGAATTGGATGAAATTTATTACGTGCAATTTCATGCGGGGTCAATTTTTTCAAAGAAAATTAAATTCCTCGCTTTAAAATTTCCACTCAAAATATCTTATATAAAGTTTTTCATCATCTTCAAATATATAAACTTATTTTGACAAATTTTCGATCGCCATAGACAAATTTCGAAGTTTCGGTTTCTAAACCTGACAGTTTGGGGTTGAATTAATGATTTTCTTCAATTATCAATTTTCCACATTGACTTACCGTAAGAGTTGCCATTAAGGGAATAGGAGTGCTTCCTCTACTAATGGTTCAACCTTAAAGATTGATGATTGGATTACACGCGAATGCGTCGCACAAAACAGGACAGACAGATCGACCTAAAGCTATCAGTTTACAAGAAAAATGGTCAAATACTATAAAGAAGTGGATGGCTTCCGATTGATTGTCCTACCAATAGATAGCAAGAAAAATATTTTTAACGTCGTGTCTCATTTTATATAAAACAAAATTCGTTATTGAAAATTGTGCATCGCATTTAGAACATGCTTTATAAACTGACTAATTGCTTGTTTTGTTGACAATAACCACGATTGTTTCATAAATTATCTAAAAAGAACCGTTTCATTAAGTAGGTTATACAGATTGTCTACGAAGATTCTGATGTAATAAATTTTGATATTTTATTTTATCGAATATTCGAATTTCTACAAAAACTATGTCACCATAAGACATAGAAATATTTTTGCTTGAGACCCTTGCAGAATGTCGTTTTCTTCTTCGAGGTATCTTCAACATCTATTGGTGCAATAATTATCCACAAGTCAACATATAATAGAAACGGTGGAGGTTTTTAATCACGTGATTTAATCTACGATTCATAGAACACATAGTCTTCTTTACAATTAAATTGACGGTAATATTCGAAGAAAGAGACAAAGACATCATCGACGTAAGGTAAATAACTGACCGTACTTGAATTGGACGTGAGCTTTGTCTACTGTTTTGATCGTAGCGAAATTTTAGATTAAACCTCAAGAAATTATCTGTTCAAGAGGTATCACATTAAAAAGAAATGTACCGTCGAAAAAAAAAAAGAAAAGAAAATCATCCAGCACCACTCAGTTCAACATTTATAACTAAGAACCGAGTGTGGAATCGAAATTGCAGTACGGAGTATCGTATGAGGCTTGTCATTTCATGATTTTGTTTTAAATGAGTAATAATTTATGTCTACACTGACAGAAAATAATTAGTAATTTCACCCAGAGAGTTAATTGAAAAATAGAATATATTTTATTGGAAGTACCTCTTTGGTATTGGAAAATTGTAGTGCAAATGTTTGGGATTCTTATGTCAGACGTAACGAAAAAATTTTTCACCCAAAATAACCCCAGAGATCAGAAGATCAGCAAATTAAAAGTAAAAAGTGTCATATAAAATTTTTTCGCTAGATGAATAGTTTTTGAGTTATTCGCAATTGAAAACTACAATTTTTCGTCAAAAAAACCGCATTTTTCAATAGTTTTTTACGTATAACTCTGTAATAATAGTTTTTGAGTTATTCGCAATTGAAAAGTACGATATTTTGACCAAAAAAAAAAGAATTTTTCAATAGTTTCTCACGTATACATCTGTAATGATAGTTTTTGAGTTTTTCGCAATTGAAAACTACGATATTTCGTCAAAAAAAACGCATTTTTTAATAGTTTTCTACGTATAACTCTGTAATAATAGTTTTTGAGTTATTCGCAATTGAAAACTACGATATTTCGTCAAAAAAACGCATTTTTCAATAGTTTCTTACGTATACATCTGTAATAATAGTTTTTGAGTTATTCGCAATTGAAAACTACGATATTTCGTCAAAAAAAAACGCATTTTTTAATAGTTTTTTACGTATAACTCTGTAATAATAGTTTTTGAGTTATTCGCAATTGGAAACTACGATATTTTGTCAAAAAAAACGCATTTTTCAATAGTTTCTCACGTATACATCTGTAATAATAGTTTTTGAGTTATTCGCAATTGAAAACTACGATATTTCGTCAAAAAAAAAACGCATTTTTCAATAGTTTTTTACGTATAACTCTGTAATAATAGTTTTTGAGTTATTCGCAATTGAAAAGTACGATATTTTGACCAAAAAAAAGAATTTTTCAATAGTTCTTTACGTATAACTCTGTAATAATAGTTTTTGAGTTATTCGCAATTGAAAAGTACGATATTTTGACCAAAAAAAAGAATTTTTCAATAGTTTCTCACGTATACATCTGTAATGATAGTTTTTGAGTTTTTCGCAATTGGAAACTACCATATTTCGTCAAAAAACCGCATTTTTCAATAGTTTTCTACGTATAACTCTGTAATAATAGTTTTTGAGTTATTCGCAATTGAAAACTACGATATTTCGTCAAAAAAACGCATTTTTCAATAGTTTCTTACGTATACATCTGTAATAATAGTTTTTGAGTTATTCGCAATTGAAAACTACGATATTTCGTCAAAAAAAACGCATTTTTTAATAGTTTTTTACGTATAACTCTGTAATAATAGTTTTTGAGTTATTCGCAATTGAAAACTACGATATTTTGTCAAAAAAAACGCATTTTTCAATAGTTTCTCACGTATACATCTGTAATAATAGTTTTTGAGTTATTCGCAATTGAAAACTACGATATTTCGTCAAAAAAAACGCATTTTTCAATAGTTTTTTACGTATAACTCTGTAATAATAGTTTTTGAGTTATTCGCAATTGAAAAGTACGATATTTTGACCAAAAAAAAGAATTTTTCAATAGTTCTTTACGTATAACTCTGTAATAATAGTTTTTGAGTTATTCGCAATTGAAAAGTACGATATTTTGACCAAAAAAAAGAATTTTTCAATAGTTTCTCACGTATACATCTGTAATGATAGTTTTTGAGTTTTTCGCAATTGAAAACTACCATATTTCGTCAAAAACCGCATTTTTCAATAGTTTTCTACGTATAACTCTGTAATAATAGTTTTTGAGTTATTCGCAATTGAAAACTACGATATTTCGTCAAAAAAACGCATTTTCCAATAGTTTCTTACGTATACATCTGTAATAATAGTTTTTGAGTTATTCGCAATTGAAAACTACGATATTTTGTCAAAAAAAACGCATTTTTCAATAGTTTCTCACGTATACATCTGTAATAATAGTTTTTGAGTAATTCGCAATTGAAAAGTAATATATTTTGACCAAAAAAAAGAATTTTTCAATAGTTTCTCACGTATACATCTGTAATGATAGTTTTTGAGTTATTCGCAATTGAAAACTACGATATTTTGTCAAAAAAAACGCATTTTTCAATAGTTTCTCACGTATACATCTGTAATAATAGTTTTTGAGTTATTCGCAATTGAAAACTACGATATTTCGTCAAAAAAACACATTTTTCAATAGTTTCTTACGTATACATCTGTAATAATAGTTTTTGAGTTATTCGCAATTGAAAACTACGATATTTTGTCAAAAAAAAAACCATTTTTCAATAGTTTCTCACGTATACATCTGTAATAATAGTTTTTGAGTTATTCGCAATTGAAAATACGATATTTCGTCAAAAAAACGCATTTTTCAATAGTTTTTTACGTATAACTCTGTAATAATAGTTTTTGAGTTATTCGCAATTGAAAACTACGATATTTTGTCAAAAAAAACGCATTTTTCAATAGTTTCTCACGTATACATCTGTAATAATAGTTTTTGAGTTATTCGCAATTGAAAACTACGATATTTCGTCAAAAAACACCGCATTTTTTAATAGTTTTTTACGTATAACTCTGTAATAATAGTTTTTGAGTTATTCGCAATTGAAAACTACGATATTTCGTCAAAAAAAAACGCATTTTTTAATAGTTTTCTACGTATAACTCTGTAATAATAGTTTTTGAGTTATTCGCAATTGAAAACTACGATATTTCGTCAAAAAAACGCATTTTTCAATAGTTTCTTACGTATACATCTGTAATAATAGTTTTTGAGTTATTCGCATTTGAAAACTACGATATTTCGTCAAAAAAAACGCATTTTCCAATAGTTTCTCACGTATACATCTGTAATAATAGTTTTTGAGTTATTCGCAATTGAAAACTACGATATTTTGTCAAAAAAAACGCATTTTTCAATAGTTTCTCACGTATACATCTGTAATAATAGTTTTTGAGTTATTCGCAATTGAAAACTACGATATTTCGTCAAAAAAAAACGCATTTTTCAATAGTTTTTTACGTATAACTCTGTAATAATAGTTTTTGAGTTATTCGCAATTGAAAAGTACGATATTTTGACCAAAAAAAAGAATTTTTCAATAGTTCTTTACGTATAACTCTGTAATAATAGTTTTTGAGTTATTCGCAATTGAAAACTACGATATTTCGTCAAAAAACACCGCATTTCTTAATAGTTTTTTACGTATAACTCTGTAATAATTGTTTTTGAGTTATTCGCAATTGAAAACTACGATATTTTGACCAAAAAAAAGAATTTTTCAATAGTTTCTCACGTATACATCTGTAATGATAGTTTTTGAGTTTTTCGCAATTGAAAACTACCATATTTCGTCAAAAAACCGCATTTTTCAATAGTTTTCTACGTATAACTCTGTAATAATAGTTTTTGAGTTATTCGCAATTGAAAACTACGATATTTCGTCAAAAAAAACGCATTTTTCAATAGTTTCTTACGTATACATCTGTAATAATAGTTTTTGAGTTATTCGCAATTGAAAACTACAATATTTCGTCAAAAAACACCGCATTTTTTAATAGTTTCTCACGTATACATCTGTAATAATAGTTTTTGAGTTATTCGCAATTGAAAACTACGATATTTCTACCAAAAAACCGCATTTTTCAATAGTTTCTCACGTATACATCTGTAATGATAGTTTTTGAGTTATTCGCAATTGAAAACTACGATATTTCGTCAAAAAAACGCATTTTTCAATAGTTTCTTACGTATACATCTGTAATAATAGTTTTTGAGTTATTCGCAATAGAAAACTACGATATTTCGTCAAATAAAACGTATTTTTTAATAGTTTCTCATGTATACATCTGTAATAATAGTTTTTGAGTTATTCGTAATTGAAAACTACGATATTTCGTCAAAAAACACCGCATTTTTTAATAGTTTTCTACGTATAACTCTGTAATAATAGTTTTTGAGTTATTCGCAATTGAAAACTACGTTATTTTGTCAAAAAAAAAACGCATTTTTCAATAGTTTCTTACGTATACATCTGTAATAATAGTTTTTGAGTTATTCGCAAATGAAAAGTACGATTTTTCCTTAAAAAAAACCGCATTTTTCGATAGTTTTTTACGTATAACTCTGTAATAATAGTTTTTGAGTTATTCGCAATTGAAAAGTACGATATTTTGACCAAAAAAAAGAATTTTTCAATAGTTCTTTACGTATAACTCTGTAATAATAGTTTTTGAGTTATTCGCAATTGAAAACTACGATATTTCGTCAAAAAACACCGCATTTCTTAATAGTTTTTTACGTATAACTCTGTAATAATTGTTTTTGAGTTATTCGCAATTGAAAACTACGATATTTTGACCAAAAAAAAGAATTTTTCAATAGTTTCTCACGTATACATCTGTAATGATAGTTTTTGAGTTTTTCGCAATTGAAAACTACCATATTTCGTCAAAAAACCGCATTTTTCAATAGTTTTCTACGTATAACTCTGTAATAATAGTTTTTGAGTTATTCGCAATTGAAAACTACGATATTTCGTCAAAAAAAACGCATTTTTCAATAGTTTCTCACGTATACATCTGTAATAATAGTTTTTGAGTTATTCGCAATTGAAAACTACGATATTTCGTCAAAAAAAACGCATTTTTCAATAGTTTCTCACGTATACATCTGTAATAATAGTTTTTGAGTTATTCGCAATTGAAAACTACGATATTTTGTCAAAAAAAACGCATTTTTCAATAGTTTCTCACGTATACATCTGTAATAATAGTTTTTGAGTTATTCGCAATTGAAAACTACGATATTTCGTCAAAAAAAAACGCATTTTTCAATAGTTTTTTACGTATAACTCTGTAATAATAGTTTTTGAGTTATTCGCAATTGAAAAGTACGATATTTTGACCAAAAAAAAGATTTTTTCAATAGTTCTTTACGTATAACTCTGTAATAATAGTTTTTGAGTTATTCGCAATTGAAAACTACAATATTTCGTCAAAAAACACCGCATTTCTTAATAGTTTTTTACGTATAACTCTGTAATAATTGTTTTTGAGTTATTCGCAATTGAAAACTACGATATTTTGACCAAAAAAAAGAATTTTTCAATAGTTTCTCACGTATACATCTGTAATGATAGTTTTTGAGTTTTTCGCAATTGATAACTACCATATTTCGTCAAAAAACCGCATTTTTCAATAGTTTTCTACGTATAACTCTGTAATAATAGTTTTTGAGTTATTCGCAATTGAAAACTACGATATTTCGTCAAAAAAAACGCATTTTTCAATAGTTTCTTACGTATACATCTGCAATAATAGTTTTTGAGTTATTCGCAATTGAAAACTACAATATTTCGTCAAAAAACACCGCATTTTTTAATAGTTTCTCACGTATACATCTGTAATAATAGTTTTTGAGTTATTCGCAATTGAAAACTACGATATTTCTACCAAAAAACCGCATTTTTCAATAGTTTCTCACGTATACATCTGTAATGATAGTTTTTGAGTTATTCGCAATTGAAAACTACGATATTTCGTCAAAAAAACGCATTTTTCAATAGTTTCTTACGTATACATCTGTAATAATAGTTTTTGAGTTATTCGCAATAGAAAACTACGATATTTCGTCAAATAAAACGTATTTTTTAATAGTTTCTCATGTATACATCTGTAATAATAGTTTTTGAGTTATTCGTAATTGAAAACTACGATATTTCGTCAAAAAACACCGCATTTTTTAATAGTTTTCTACGTATAACTCTGTAATAATAGTTTTTGAGTTATTCGCAATTGAAAACTACGTTATTTTGTCAAAAAAAACGCATTTTTCAATAGTTTCTTACGTATACATCTGTAATAATAGTTTTTGAGTTATTCGCAAATGAAAAGTACGATTTTTCCTTAAAAAAACCGCATTTTTCGATAGTTTTTTACGTATAACTCTGTAATGATGCATTTTCTCGAAAAAAGTGTGAATAACAAAAATGAAGCTTATAAAAAAACAAAGAAATTGAGATATATTTTAAACTCTCAATATTCTTTCTTAAGCAAGTTATAGTTTCAGCAAACAGTCACAGAATACTTTTTGAAAAACTTAAAAAGACCTTTCAAACGACTACTTATAAAAGTCATTTCGATCCAAATTTCAGTGAGATATGATGTAAAATAGTTAAAGCTAAAAAAAATTGTACTAAAACTAATGCCATTTCATTTAAAATCAGAATTAAAGTTATTCCTTGTACCAAATACTTTATTTGGATGTTATTTACGATATCATAGGGGTTGGTTGATTAGAAATGCATAATTTTAAAATAAATCATCATTAGACTTTTTTTTTGATTTTTAAAAAAATTTTTTTTTGCTCATTTTTTCTCGATAACTATGAAAGATACAAAAACAAATAAACAGTCAAATTAAAGCATTTTTAATGACGATTATTTTGTTCTTTCCTTATTTTTTTGTAGCATAAAAATGGACGGAGTTATAACCAAATTAATCTGTCACTATAGTACGAGGATTGCTTAATCCACAGCCCTTTGACCCTTTATTAACAAAATGTAGAGGATCTCAAGCCCTTCTTATACACATAGGCTTGTAGTACTAAAAATTACCTTCAAGATGGTTTTTTGTAGGATGGGATAGCTTCAAAATTAATTAAGTTACATAAAAAATAAAAATTTGAAATTTTTTTTGTGAATTATAGGATATAAAAAAGTTTCAAATTTTGACGGATTTTTTCTGTTGATGCTAAGTAGGTACATTTGAGAGTACCATGAGGTGAAGGGGGAATTCTTAAGGGGTTTCAGGGTAGAGACTGAAAAATCACTTCGTGTTTGCAAAATACACTTAAATACCGAAAGAATTCAAAATCAAAACATTAACAGTCATTAAAAACTTTTTTTTATTTTTTATCAAAAGTTGGCAGTTATTAGATTCATTTTTATTTCATTCTTTGCAAAGGGGTAGTTTGCAAGTGTTGAATAATAAAAATTATTAACCAATTGAATTTTATTAAAATGAATTTTTCACAGTAATAAATGAAATTGCAAAGTTTTAAATCGTTGAAAGACTTTTTCCTATATTATTTTCATCAGAAGGGTAGTTCTTAAAGGTTTTTAAGGGTTGATACTTCAAAATATATAAATTTTCCATTATATAATATGTCAAGATATTTATGATGTACAAACGAAAAACATTTGAATTAAAAAAAAAATAGGAAAAACTAGAATCTTGGTATTTTTAGATAAGGGGTGGTTTTCACCTCTTAAAAACAATTTGCACACCTTGCGACCATGTAGATCTTGATACGTAAGATGAGCTTAATTCTAAATTTTCAGGAAAATCGGAAGTTTAACACCATTTTGAACTTGAATGCCTGCACTATAACGGGTTTATTCGATAACGAAATTTGATGATTACAATAAGTAATAAGTTCTTATTCATTTTGGATTTATTCACCCAGTAAATCGATATTTTTATCAAAAGTGCTTCTCTAAATATGTTATATTAACCATATAAACAAAACATAAACAAATGAAAAAGTTAAAATTCTTTTTTTAATACCAATTCGTTATTTTATTACCGACCTTTGGAATATTAGTCACAACGATTATAGTTAATACTACCTTAGATTTTTTTCTATTTATCCTAGTGACTAGGTCCTTTTTTTTATCGAATCACTCAGTATATTAATTGGGAGAAGTCGCATTTTAGTTTTTCTACATACAATGTAGAAAAAAAATTGGTTGCGTGTCTTAATTCCTTCGAAATGAATCGAATTGTGAAAACGAAACGTAATCAACTGGCAAAACAAAATAATCGGGTGGAAACTAATTTCGAAGTTATTTGGATTTGATTATCAAACAGGTGTAATATATATACTTTCCGTGCCGAAACACGTGGTCTCATTTATTCACGGTAAACGGCGTCTGTTTCGACCGAAATCGAACTTTTACCCAGCTTTAGTTAATAGTCCTTTATTTCGTTGGGTTTTATAGGACTTCTACTTCGAAGGGATTGATCTGTTATAAAGTTTAAATGTAAGGGATTCGTGGTTCTATTCGAATCGTCCGACTTCTTTATGCTAAATGACGTTATAACCTAACCAGGTCACGTCATTATTTTTTAATTAATTTAATGAATAAAAAATTCTTTCCAAGAGATCTTCCACGATACGACGTGCAAGATTTCCTGTTATATGCGTTTTCTTTTGACGTTGTGGGTGCTTTCCAATGAATGGGCCTCATCACTAGAAAGGATTTAATAGTAAATCCGTGAGAATTCCCTGAAGAATCGTTTTCCACATCACTAACCAGTACTTTCCAATTTTTCATTAGTCTTTTCGCAGTAGATGAATTAGGCATTAAAAAATTGAGATATACTGCTTTTTGGTGAGAAAATTTTGAAACCTCATCAAACAAAACTCATTGGATTCCATCAGTATCCTTTCCAATTAATCTCTATTTGCCTAAACTTAAAATTTTCAGCTTCTGTATACTGAATTTAGTGATTCAACTCATGACAAACAAAATTTTTGAAAATAAGAAAGTGCTAGAAGGATTCCTCAAGACAAACTAAATTGTTGTAACAAGACTTGGTGCTCTGGTTGGTTATGAAGGTATAGTGTACATTTCAGATGATTGAGATGTTATGGAAGAAATAGACAGAAAGCAGATTCTCTTCCAAGATAATGCTAAAGCCGCGTGGATCAAGATCCTTCAATATCCTCAATTCATTCCGGACTTTGCACCAACAGATTACTATTTATTCTGATCCAAGAATGGAAAAATTTGAATCCAAATGAAATGATTCCAAGCCCAAAAAGTGCCATATAAGTAGGATTAACAAGACTTGGTGGTCTGGTTGAAGGTTTAGTGTACATTTCAGATGGTTGAACTATCAATTCCTAGGATATAGTTTGAGATGTTATGTTATATCCAGAAAGCAGATTCTCTTCCAAGATAATGCTAAAGCCGCGTGGACTGAGTTCCCTCAATATCCTCAAATCATTCCGGACTTTGCACCATCAGATTACTATTTATTCAGATCCATTCTTGTATATAGAAAAATTTGAATCCAAATGAGATGCATCCAGGCCCAAAGAATAGTTTTAATGGTCTCAAATATTTTTCTGAACGTTTGGTTAAAACCAGAGAATACGATGGACTCTACTATACAGGGTGTCTCACGACGAATTAAAACTATCTGTATATGGCAAAATACTCATAGTAAAGTCATGGAAATTTCTGCGTTTAAGTTTTCGGATACGATCTTTTTAACTAAAATATTTTCAAAGATGGCCGACTTTCGGTTCTACCAGAAATCGACTGTAACTAAGTTATTCTAAATAGAACACCCTGTATATATAC
Source organism: Diorhabda sublineata (assembly GCF_026230105.1). NCBI lineage: Eukaryota > Metazoa > Arthropoda > Insecta > Coleoptera > Chrysomelidae > Diorhabda > Diorhabda sublineata. The sequence goes on along the minus strand of NC_079481.1, from coordinate 7,582,054 downwards.
ATTTTTGAAATCTTCGTGAAATTTTAGTATGTTTTTCTCTATAAACTTTTTTCGAAAAATGCATACTTTTTGAGTTATAAATTTTTTTGTAAAAACTTTGACTGTTACAGTCTCTTATAAATAATTTTTTTACGAGAATACCCTTAAGGATATGAAAATGGTTTCTATCCGGTTACTTTGAGCAAGGTCAGACTTATTTGAATTTATGTTGAAAAATTTTTCAATTTATACAGGGTATGTATAAAAAGTATTCAAAGTTGGCTCGTTCACAATTTAATAAGGAATAAATAAAATTTAGACCACACCTGCATATCTACAAATTTACAGAGAATATTTTGAATCTGGATAACGGTAGAGTTTAAGTATAGGAAATTATACATGAATTTTCCTTTTTTTACCCTTGAATGCATTAAAATGGAAAAAACCGGGTGGTTCTATTTGAAAAAATAAAGAAATTTGATATTTATGAAGTTAAATTTAGAACACTTTTTATACACACCCTGTATAATATGTAAAATATTTTATCATAAATTCAAATACGTTTGATCTTGCTAAAAGCAACCAAACAGAAACCATTTTCATATCTTTAAGGGTATACTGGTTAAAAAATAAGTTATAAGGGTCTGCAACGGTCAAATTTTTTACAAAAAAATCAATAATTCAAAAAGTATGCCTTTTACAAATAAAGTTTTTAGACAAAAATATGATAAAATTTTACGTTACTTCCAACAGAATCGAAAATTGGTCATATTTGAAAATATGTTAGTTAAAAAGATCGTATCTGAAAACCGAAACGTAGAAATTTTCATAATTGTACATATTACATATACAGATAGCTTTAACTCGTCGTGGAACACCCTGTATACTAATTTTAAGGTTTTAATTTTGTACAATTATTTGATAAGCAAAGTAAGCACTGGATTTTTTCTATGGAAACTTGAGTTGTGGTTAAGTTTTATCGACGAATTAATACTTTTCTACAACTAATATCGATTCACTTTTTCGAAAATTTGGAAACAAACAAGTGACGTTTATCGTTGACATCCGTATTGGTGAAAAATCAAACAAGTTAATGCAAGATATCAAGCACATACACCATGAGTAGTATTTGGACGTCTAATCAAGTGTTGCGGATGGTACGGCGGCCAGCGCGACACCGATAAGTTTCGACGATGTACTGAATAAGGAAAATACATGTTTTTACAAGTAATAATCGATGAATTGTTTAAAATATCAGCTGCCAATTTTTGAATTTGCTTTTTATTTCAACGAATATATTCGGTTTTGAATAAGAAAATGTGTTATCGATTCGTTTGTATCATTGTTATAAATGTAAATTCGTTTGTTTTACAATTTCGTTCCCCTTTTTGGAGATTCCGCCTCTTTAACGGCAACCTACTGGCTTGATACCGCCGCCACCAGCTTCCGCTATCCTTAATCGCCCTTGGTTTCGGACTAATTATTGTTCAAATCCACTACTGTTATTAGTACAGGATTCATGAATAATTCGGTGTAATTAGCACTCAGAGATCTGATTAATTCTTATAGCTTTACTTACCTGACTAGCTACCTGAAAATTTATTATTCTCTGCGGTTGACACTTTCGGAAAATTAGACGACTTAATGGTGAAAATGTTTATATGTTTGAGACATTTTAATAACTATTTGTTTTTCTTGTGAAAATAGTTTTGTAAATAATTAATGGAAAAACTATTAATATTTTGAAACTGTCGCTGGTTGGAATCGGATAGATAACGGCATGAAGATGAAAATTTAGTAGATTTTTATATTACAATTTCCAGTTGTTTTGTCGTTTCGTCAATGTCCCCAACGTCACACAAACCGAGATATTGGAGATTCAATTTCTATAGCAACATCAAGAGGAATATAGGGGAAAAGACATCAGAGTCGATTCTTTTGATGTTCCTCCTTAGATATCAAATTTTTTTAATAATAACATTGTATTCCATTAAATTCCTTTCCAGAACTAAATATTCAATAAGATATATATACAGGATGTATAAATAAATCTGTGCTAAATGCGAATTATTAACTTAAAAATGTATCTCGACTGGTGAAACTCGGCGTCACCTTCGCCTGAGAGAAAATAAAGCAAAGGAAACCCAAAAAAACAAGAATATCCTGTGAGGAGACAGGCCTAGAAAGGAAATTCGCTTCCAATTTTAACTTAATGAAAAGGAAAGTGGAATGGAACGTCTTTATGAGATAGATAAGCTCCCTGGATAACTTGAAAATACTCAACGAACCGGTAAAATTTCAAAGGATTGTTCAGTTATATTGTTATTATGGTCCCAAGAATTTGGAACGACACACAAGGATTATACTGATAGATATACAATTAAATATGTTGTTTAATTCAAATAACATACAATAAAATTAATTGCATCGTTTTTACCTTCTCCAAATATAAATTACTCAACTAATCTTACGAATTTCTGAAGCAAACAAGAAATCTAACAATCTACTGGAGAAACCAAAGCAAAAAACCTTCATGGAAAGGTAAAATATCTAAGGACAAAAAAACAATCATTCAATGTTTCTAAATTTCCGCAAATTGATCACAATCCAGAATGTATTGGTCCATCCTTTTATAGACAGTCCAGTTACTAAGGATTTTACGGCTGGTAACTCTGCAATTCGATGTTTTTACTGTTCAAAAACATCTTCGTTTGAACTGATGTGTGACAGTTCGCATTGTTGTGATGAAGAATGCTTCTAAATGCTTCGTATGGCAATAACTCCTGCTGGATTTGGCTCTTTCTGAAAGATCTACACCTAGATGCATAGATAGATCCATGATTCTTTGCCTGTCAACACCTTTTGAAGCAACGCTATTAAATTTTTTCAGCACCAATCGACACAAGCTTTTTTTGAGTCCCTCATTGAATACGAGGGAAACTGATACCATAATCTCAAGGTATATCATCTTCATTACCAAAAGTCGAAGCTAGTTAATCAGCTGTTGGTTTAATCCACGTCGAAAGTGACGGACTAAATCGATTTCCATGTTTTAACCAAGAAGAATGTTTCAAGTTTAAACAACTCAAATATCTCCCGTATTAAAAATAGTCTTATTGGGGGGTATAAATTGCTGCTTTATTGTATCTGTTTGCCCGTTTCTATCAATAAAAATTCGAAAGCACCACCATAATAAACATTTTATAACTCACTTGGGGTAAGTGTGAACGGCGTCGAGTTAATTTGACAGCTTTACTATCTGGCATCATTTCTCGTTGAAAAATAAAAGAAGTTATAGTAAATCCTTCATAATATAAATCCGAAACGTTGAAATCGACCAATCATCTTGTCATCAACTGGCTCAGTCTTGCTTGGGGGTGCATAAAAAATTGAATAACTCACATTTGATCGTCAGTAATGATTTGAATAATAGACGCTAATGATGACACAGATGAAAAAGTTTATCATAAACATATACGAGGATTTTCTGAAAAATTTCTGAACCCAACTGGATTCATTTTATGTAACGAAAGCTCAAAATACTGTCTGGAAAGATGTATACTCCGCAGCAGGTTTCAATCCTTTACAAAATCCGGATTCGTTCAGCTTCTTAAGCATACGCAAAGAAATGTAAAGAAAAATTAGTCATATACATTATTGGTCAAAAATTTTTTGTCCGCTCAAATTGCAAATACTGATTTGTTCATTATTTTTTCAGTATCAACTATTTCTCTGACGTTTATGATTGTAGTTTAGTCCAAATTAACCTTGTGAGGTGAAAGAGCGTGATGTGTTTCATACTTTTTGTACCAAGTCATATTCAATGAAAGAAACCATCGATTGATAGACGTACATTAATCACAAGTCTTCATACTATTGATATTGCCAACGACTTCTTCTTTGTTCAATTTACATAGATTTGATTAAAATATATAGTAGTTAGTTTCAGTTTTATCTACAGTAGTAAAACGAAGGGAAAATAATTTTTATGTTATGCAAACTGCTCCAAATTAGTTTCTGAATTACATCTATTTGAAAAAGAAGATTTTTCATATTCAAATGATTGCAATACTTCAATAATAAGTCTTCTTCATATTCAGTATTTTTCTCAATGTTTTTCATTAGAAATTTTTCATATTTTCCTACTTCTATTGGTTTTCTTCCATGAAACTCACTTTGGAAATTTCTAACATGAAAAATATCCAACTAATGAACACGAAATTTGATAGATATTGGTTTAAATACTGTACTCCGAAGGTAAAATGTCAAATATTACCTACAGTATAGGTAAAAAATAAATCAGAGATTGTAGTACTTGGCTAAAGTACTTAAAACACACTTTGCTTTGGTTAAAAATTGTATTAAGCATTGCCTTGTTCGGCGTGATCAAATTTTGTAAGATTTGTATCAAAATATTTTTATTTTGTTCAGTGGCGGTTTAATTTGATCACATGGTATTATTTTAAAGTAAAAATCGATATCCAATCAATTTAAGTGTTTTTTTTTCGGTATTTACAAATATATTATTACCAGGATTCTTTACTGTTTACAAATTATATCAAAGCTTGTATATTTCGGATCAGATTAGTCAAAAAGGAATTTATTTACAACTAGACTGATATTTGCACACCATAAGCCCGGTGTTTTTGTGGTCCTTGTTTACCCTGTGCCCGTAGATTCCCGGTCGGACGGCAACCGTCCGTAGAGGATAATAAACGTATATTTTCACTATTTGAACTGTTTAATGGGAGACAACAATGTTGGCTGACGGTACCAGATCGCATTACTTGGTTTGTTAATTGAAATGCAGAGGTTCATTTCAGAATAAACAAATGTAAATGTGAACATAGATGTGAGCGATTTTTTTTAAATAAAACTCAACATATTATACTGCTCAATATCCTGTATGACCTTCAAGTTCTTTTAAGACCACATACAACTGCCTTACCATGCCCAAAATACCATAATTTTCGTTTAGGACATCTGTTAATTGTATCAGATTTTCTTAAATATCTACTAACGCGTTTCAAAGATGCCCAATTGGATTGAGGATTGGGTGGAGGTTGAAAGAGCAAATTTTATAATAATTTTAGGTCTGAAAGCTGAAAATTTGCACCGAAAATCGACTCCAAAGAAGACAAAGACCGCACCAATTGCAGACAAGATCTTGGTGTCGGTTTTTTTGGGTTACGCGTGGGATAATTTTCATTAACTATCTCGAAAAAGGAAAAACTATCAACGGCGAATATTATTGCAACGTTTAAGCGAAGAAAACAAGGAAAACCGGCCGCGTATTTCGATAAGAAAAAAATTTTGTTTCTTCAAGACAATGAACCAGCTCACATATCCATTATTGCAATGGACAAAATTAATGAATTGCTGCCTCATTCGTCAGATTTGGCTCCCTTGGACTATTTTCTGTTCCCACACTTGACAATATTGCCTGGTGGTAAAAGATTTTCCATCAATAAAGGCAGTTAATGGTTATTTTGAGAAACTTGTCGATTCTTATTATAAAAAGGGTATCGAACTTATTGAACATCGCTGGGAAAAGTGTAAGGAGCTAAAATCAAAAACGGCGGTATTTGGCTAAGAAGATAGTGTCGTTTCAATGACTACACTTAATCAAATAAAGTTTGAATCTCTACTTCATGCACCATATTCTCCAGAATTAACACCCTCGGATTCCTAAAGATGAAACATAGCTCAAAGATTATGCAACAATGAAGAGATTTTGATGGTCATTTTGGGAAGCTTGAAGATTCTTATTATAAAAAGGATTTCGTAGTACAAGAACCTCGGTAGTTGGTTGGACGTGGACTGGGATAATGAGGATAATATTCTCACTTCCAAAACTAGCTTAAAACTAAGATATTTAGCATGGTACTTAAGAAATTATAAAACAATTGAAATGTCGAATATTAGAAGTACCAAATGACAAATGAAGAGATCTTAAGAAGAATGTGACAAGACAGAGAAATTTTCTATATGGGTCATGTATTCAAAGGCCCAAAGTACTGACTTCTTCAACTCATAGAATAAATGGTAAACGGGGAATCGCGAGAAAGCAAATATCTTGAGGACAAGCTTGAGAAATAGAGAAGATCTGGATCTGATGTGATCACCAACCTCAAAAATAGTGGATAGGTAGCAGAGAAAGAAAAAAATATATTTTTTGCTTGTGACAACGCTTAACTATTACAATGCGTTTAACCTCAGTATTTATTTCGTTATTTGAATTTAGACGTACGTCAATCAACTCTATACAGATTGTCGCTTATGTTTCTGATTCCTAATTACAAAAAGAACTTCTGCAGTTCAAATAATAATACACGCTATAATAATACACGAATATTCGAATCGATAGTTTGAAGTAACGATTCATCATCAAAGAGTTTGTCCTCGTGAACAATCCGAATTTGCATTACATAAAGTGGTTATTAACATTCCAGGTTCGGTTCGGCTGTCTAACAATTTACTATATATCTAACCTATAATCTTTTATCGTAATTTCAAATATGTCCGATTTTACAATCAACTTTTGACAAAGAACGATAGCAATCTGAATTCGAAATCCCGTTTCCCGAATGCAAATATCCATTTTGGAAAGGTCTCGGGTATAAGATTAACGTTCCGAATCTTGAGAGTTGTTGTTAAATCTGTCAAATTTGATGGAGAGCGCAGAATAATTTTCATCCATCAAGTAGGCAGTGATTAATTGAGAGCGGCGTGGCGCGGACAGGTGGGACAATACTACATGGCGCGGTCGAGGACGTAATGAATAACATAACCTCACTCGCGCGCGCGATATGTTTCTAAACAATCGACTGGACATTTAAACAAGCCAATTCGAGTGATGAAGGGAGGGAAAGCAGGAAAGGCATTCGGGAATTGTGCATGTAATGTGCTTATGAAAGCGAGGTATGTCTCAACGATCACAATACCTTTATATAACAAACAAACGGGGATGAAATATAATATTTCAAACGTTTCTTTCCCATCTTCATCGCAAACACGGAAAGGATTAAACTTTGAGATATAAAAAGACCACTCAATAAAATTAATATCAATAAATCTGTGCCAGAGTAGAGGGAAACGCCCGGCTAACGCCAACTTAGATCTATAATTTATCACGGGGCCAAATTGATTTGTTCTGGAAGACCTCCTAGACTTGGCGGTCACTCTCTACCAAATTAGATTCTAATCCAATTAAAACTTTGAGCTAGGGGTTATCGCTGACCGACCACTCTCAATCTTTGTCTTAGATGATGAATGTATACCAGGGATAACAAATAAACTCGTTTTTTTTTACCAATTCGTTTAAAAAATCTCGAAATACTACTATTTTTTTTTTTCATAATAGGTTCATCGTCTACTCTTTTAAATTTTGATTATAGATGTCACTCTACCTCTTTCGTGGTCGACAACTACTCAGTGCTCTAATTGGAATCCATCCGTTGCTATTTTCTTCAATACCCATTCGGTCACATGATCTGATGTTGTCGGCTTCTTTCTATGTCTTACTTCATGTCTTCTAGTTCTATTTAACATCTAACTTTCTTTTAATGCCATTCTCATGATTTTAGATCACGTCAACGATTTTGCTTTTTCTCGTTCCAGTTTAATCCCGTCAAACTCTTTCGTGAGGTCAATGAAATTGGTTTATTATGTTCTACAGATTTGGCGACCAGTTCTGGTCGTTTTCTACTACTACTATGATTAATTTTACAGTTTGTTATTGTTGATTTACATTTTACAATTTACAAAGTAGAAAAATCGATTTTGATAGAGGTCCAGTGCTAGTATCCTATGGGGAGATTCATATTGGATCCACATTAGCCCCGTGGAGCTCGAGATGTGGGGTTTACGTCTGTTCTACATTTCGTGGAGGTTTTCACAAAAGATTAAGAGTATTTCGTGGATGCTGAGGACACCTGCTATGGATTCATGTCGTGAAAAAACATGGGATACTGGAATGGAGAAGACAGTCATTTCTCACTCTAAATTTGGTTTTGAAGTTGTACGATGTCATTCCCAAGCTACAACCTTTTCGAAATCATCGACCAAGATGGTTGTATAATTTCAAAAAATGGAAAATAAAGTAGAAAATTTATTCTGCAAGTCGTTTTTGTAAATTTGAAACCAAAATTGATGGTAAAAAGCAGTTACTAGTCTTATGTTTGAACGAAATGATAATTTCAAATCTCAGCTTGCTTAGAAATTTGATTATGAAATATTCATTTCCCATTGCAACCCTTATATTATAAAACATTAAAGAGAAGGTGCCCACATGTTTGTTCCTTTTCCTGGAAAGACAAATAAAACTTGACTACGTTGCTGGAATGTTTGAACACAGAAAATTTGTCGTCCCTTTTCCGACCTCTTTAGCGTAATTTTTGGAACGCTTTTTCTGATGCAGCATCGCACAAAATCATAAATAAAACGTTATCTACCGGGTACAACAATATTTACATAAAAACATAAAAGCTAGTTTGAATCAGAAACTTTTATTTATTTTATTGAACCAAAATTATTAAATCTAACTTACATTGTATATTAAATGACATAAAATTTCATTTTATAATAAAATTGTGCTTCAATGTAACCTTATTTTAATCTTAAAAAACTTTCTACGTGTCGGGAAACAAAAATGAAACATAATTTAGGTCTCTAGTGAAATTAAAGATGTATTTCAAAATATCGATCCGACATTTTATCTAATTTATATGTATGAGTCTTGAGAATTTGTGATTATAATTTATATAAGAAATTGTGGTTGGAAATAACCCAATTAACAATTTATTTTATTCCTAAACTCATTTATTTTAAAATAGATTCATTGAAATCCTGAAATACGTTTTATTAGAACACAAAGTTATTTTGAAAAATTGCAAATATTTAATCAAGAAATTGTTTGTATAAAATACTGGACATCCACAATATAGTCCTTATATAGCCCAGTTTTATTATTTTATTCAGAATATCTAGCATATTATCAAATCTCACATCGAACCTGTAAATACTTGATTGGAACAAAACTAAAATTTTCTTAAACTAAAATGAACCTTGGAAATCTGTGTTTTACGATTTTATGGATGAGAATATTGAAGAATTTCCATTGAAACCATTTCTACAGAAAATAATATAACAAAAATCGTGATTGTATATTTGGTGTTAACAAAATGAAGGGTTGTTCATCTTCACCAGATAAAACAACAGCTAGAAGTTAAGATTTTTTGTGAAAATGACTTTGTAGTCTTTGACTATAATCAAAAACCTTCCTCTATCGAACAAGCTCATTTTTTATCTAATAAAAACCAGATTATAACGACATTAAAAAATTCTAAGAAGACTTGGGCTAAAACAGTTTGTGAAGAATCAATTTCGAAGTACTAAAATCTGGAAAATTCAATGCCGTTGAGACTTCATCCAGCAAAAACCAAGCATAATAATGCAAAAGAAGAAAGTTTGAAAGAAAAAAATAAAGCGACAGAAAAAAAACACACAGTTTAGTTGGACGATTATCAAACAAGGAATACCATGCTTAAACTTTCCAAAAACTGGGCGGCTTTGACTAACGCCCAGTCAAATGATTTGGTGGAATGTGCTATCAAGGATCATCGATTAGAAGGTTAATTCGCCGATTTCTGGTGTCTATATAACCATATAAGGAAAAAGGAATGCATTAAGAAGAAGTTACTTCACAAAGAACAGAGTTGTGATCATGGATGAAGTTTGCTCTGTGTTATATCCGAAGCAGGCAAATATACAAGTCCAATATTTTGGACGAATCTAGCCTCTTGTTAATAGACCAGAATAACCAGAGATTTGAACTGAAAGAATTTAATCTTCAAAACGTTCCCCGGGCACGTTCTATTGAGCAGTTTTGGGTGTTATTGTTAGAAAAAAATACTTTTTGGATTAGTAGGAGTAGTTTTAGCAGAAAATTTTGGAAATTGACAGAATAAAAAGGAAAAGTGTTCTGAAACTTTTCATTTCAATGTCTATTTTTATTGTTTTATCATTAGAATTAAAAACTGATTATCTACTTGGTATAAAAAAAAGTTAATATTTATATCTGTTCAAAGAAAATAAATTTGTTTTTTCAACTTGAGTAGATGTCGTGTGGATTTGGACGTTTTTATATCATTTGACAACAGTCCTGAAACCGCGGGGTATGAACCTGCAAGCTGTGCATTTTCCAAAAAGCAAATGACCACAATTCACCCATGTGTGAACCGCGGGAGATAAGACCTATTAGTATGACTCATTATGTCCATTTTATGAGCCGGATATGCTTTGCTCAAACGGTCCGGTCCGCAACTTTACAAATTCCTATCGTCAACAAATCAACGGCGGGTTAGAATCCACAAATAAGGGGCTAGGATCGTGTAAAAAATTCATTAAAACGAGAAATATTATTTTTTTAACGGAAATCTATTTCTAACATTCTTATGATAAATAATCTTATCAAAATCGTATTAAATATACTCAAAATTGAATGGAATATGAAGAAAAGTGCTGGTTGGCTGAGAAGAGAGTTTGTAGGATCTAAAAATCTCTGGAGCTGTACCAGCAGCATTCAAAGTAATAATTAAGCTGCTACAACGTACATAGCCTCAAAAACAACATAATCAAAAGTGGATTTGCGATACTAAAATAAGCATCAACACAAACCCATTTAAAGGTTAGATCTGCTCTAGATCTTGATGAAACATCAACTGAAGAAGATAACGTTGAGTAAGAACAAATCACTACACATTTAACAAAGACAAAACCACCATAGTAAACCAGAGCTTTACGAAAAGACCTTCCACTAGTGAAAACGAAGACATGTATTAAGATAATGTTAGAGTACCAGGAGGTGGTGGAATGTACTGTATCCAATTCATCTGTAACTGCGTATTTTCATGTCACACAAGATGATTCTCAGGGTTTTTCAATCTGCTTGATATCATGAACTTCTTCTTCGGTTGTAGTGCAAATTACCACACGTTTAACGAAGACAAAACCACCATGACTCTGAGGGTGTATAGCTACGGTAGTTTCAGGAAATTTTTGGTGAGAAGAGACCTGGTACTCCACCTTTTCTAAAGTTATACCTGAAGTACGGATTTACCGTGTCGAAGGTGTCCTTTTATGAATTAATTCGAGCCCTACGATATTTTTTGTGTACACGCCCAAAATACATAAGCTAGATAAGCTTTTGAAATGTTAAAAAATTTAGATTCTTATCAATTAAGTAGTGTGAGAGATATTGTTCATGATTATGATCTCTTAGTCTTAGACTTAGACATAAAAATAAAAATTTCCGTCGATCTTAACTACTTTTCGTTTGAAACCTTTCCAAAGGAAGGCAATAATTAAAATACAAGAAAAAATCTGTTGTTTTATAGTGATTTATTTGGCATTTCGTGTTCGTGGGGAGTTAATATGTATATTATCATTGTTCTACAAGGCTTCGAACACGATATAGTCTTCTAAGGTAAATGTACCGGAAGACGGATATCTTTGTGCATGCTTAATTGCCGTTTGTAATCCGCTTTTGTTAAGGAGTAGTCTAAAAGATAATCTCTAGTGATTAATGAATATTACGAGAAACTTTGGTCAATAATCAAGACGAACGTTCGGCTGGTACGATTTTTTTTTTCAAATAAACCAACCGTCTAACTACAATACAGTTAATTATGGAACTAATTGATTACGCAGTTCAAAAAAAAGCCGGTCTTCATAGATTTTTGTGAGCAAAATATAAATATATAATTCCCCTTCAGATTCATATCAACGTCTACAGGTGTCTATCTTATCATTAGAAACAAAAATTTTGTTTGTTTGTTACAACACTTCAAAAGTGCAGATTCTGTGGTAATGAGGAAGATACTATGGATGCCCCGCAATTATAATTCAAAAAATGTTGTGATCCACATGTGAATGCTAGAATTTAACCTCTTCAAAATCACTGAAGATTATTGGACGTCAAAGGACATGCAAAAAAATATAACCACACGAGATTGCTCTATAAAGAATATTCTAGCAGAATCACCAAGATATAGAAATCTCACTGAGTGATGATAGATTTAACAGAACTTGCCAAGAGTAGATTTTGTATCTGTTGTCACAATGAAGACTGGAAAGACAAGTATGGAAGGCGTAAGGCGTTTGAGAGACATAAAGATACAGATAATCACATGGGACTAGTTTGTAAAGGTGATTCTAGCAGAAAAGAAAAAAAACAGTTCCAGGAAGCAATGGATGATTGTAAATAGAACAGAATTCGACAAAAACTAATTCTGTAAAGAGAAGAAAGAAAAATAGACTCAACCAGCTTCAAAATGTTTTAGCATCACATTCCAATGTATAACTTGTGGTGATGATCATGTACAAGACCTATTGGAATCCAAAAGACACCTTAAAGTACATTAGATGTGAAAAAACAAGTTTGAGAAACATAAAGCTACAGATAATCACATGGGACTATTTTATAGAAGTGATTCTAGCAGAAAAAAGAGAAAAAACTAGTTTCAGAAAGCACTGGAAGATTGTAGATAGAACAGAATTTTACAATAGCAAGTACTGTTAATAGAAGAAAGAAAAATAGACTCAACCAGCTTCACAATGTCTGAGCATCACATTCCAATGTAGAACTTGTGGTGATGATCATGTACAACACCTATTGGAATCCAAAAGACACCTTAAAGTACATTAGACGTGAAAAAACAAGTTTGAGAGACATAAAGATACAGATAATCACATGGGACTATTTTATAGAGGGGATTCTAGCAGAAAAAAGAGAAAAAACTAGTTTCAGAAAGCACTGGATCATTATAGATAGAACGGAATTCGAGAAAAACTAATTCTGTAAAGAGAAGAAGGAAAAATAGACTCAACTAGCTTCAAAATGTCTCAGCATCACATTCCAATGTAGAACTTGTGGTGATGATCATGTACAAGACCTATTGGAATCCAAAAGACACCATAAAGTACATTAGACGTGAAAAAACAAGTTTGAGAGACATAAAGATACAGATAATCACATGGGACTATTTTATAGAGGGGATTCTAGCAGAAAAAAGAGAAAAAACTAGTTTCAGAAAGCACTGGATCATTATAGATAGAACGGAATTCGAGAAAAACTAATTCTGTAAAGAGAAGAAAGAAAAATAGACTCAACTAGCTTCAAAATGTCTCAGCATCACATTCCAATGTAGAACTTGTGGTGATGATCATGTACAAGACCTATTGGACTCCAAAAGACACCTTAAAGTACATTAGACGTGAAAAAACAAGTTTGAGAGACATAAAGATACAGATAATCACATGGGACTATTTTATAGAGGGGATTCTAGCAGAAAAAAGAGAAAAAACTAGTTTCAGAAAGCACTGGATCATTATAGATAGAACGGAATTCGAGAAAAACTAATTCTGTAAAGAGAAGAAGGAAAAATAGACTCAACTAGCTTCAAAATGTCTCAGCATCACATTCCAATGTAGAACTTGTGGTGATGATCATGTACAAGACCTATTGGAATCCAAAAGACACCATAAAGTACATTAGACGTGAAAAAACAAGTTTGAGAGACATAAAGATACAGATAATCACATGGGACTATTTTATAGAAGTGATTCTAGCAGAAAAAGAAAAAAAACAGTTCCAGGAAGCACTGGATGATTGTAAATAGAACAGAATTCGACAAAAACTAATTCTGTAAAGAGAAGAAAGAAAAATAGACTCAACCAGTTTCAAAATGTCTCAGCATCACATTCCAATGTAGAACTTGTGGTGATGATCATGTACAAGACCTATTGGAATCCAAAAGACACCTTAAAGTACATTAGATGTGAAAAAACAACTTTGAGAGACATAAATGTACAGATAACCACATGGGACTGATCTGTAAAGGCGATTCTAGCAGAAAAAGAAAAAAAAGCTAGTTTCAGAAAGCATTGAATAATGATGAAGAAAGAAAAATCGAGTTGGTTCTATTTGACGCATTCGTAGACACATGGACGTGTAGCATTTTTTTCTTTTCATGAATATTCTGTTCCACTACATAAATTAATCAATGAAATACTTGATCAATTCGTACTATTCTGTTTTTTTATACCAAAACTAATTGGTAGATTCGCATTTATTTTACTAGATATTTTTCTTTCGATTAAACTTACACGTATTAAACAAAATCTACTTCGACTTTTATTCATATTCAACTTACACGGAACTCTCACAATCCCCCCAACGTTCAAGTTAGAAACCACAAGAAAGTTTTCGAGCCAATTTAGGGTAAATGATGGATATGCTGTCATCATTATTAAATGATTGCCCCTTTTTGCACCTCCTGGGATTCATTATACAAAAAATCAGTATCATCTGATGTTATATAATCCGCTACAATGATAGAAATCATTTCAGTAATTGCACTAAGCATATTTTATCAAAAATTATCGTGTATTTCACTCCAAATAAAACTGCAGGAATTTCCTCAACATACAAATAACAAAAAAAGAATGAATAAGCACCTATGGATAGTACCCATTTTCAATATAAAAGTTTGTATTTTCCATCGAGGAATAACAGAAAAAAATAGAGTAATAGTAGAAGACACAATCGAAGATCTCAAAACGGATTTCGATTTAGAAGAAGCATCCAAAATCATGTATTCACTAGAAAATTGATAACAGAAGAAAATATACTCTAAGTAAAGATCTTCGACTTAGAAAAAGCATTTGATAGAGTACATAAAGAGAAAATTTGTTAAACGAATGAAAGTATTATGGAAATAATACAAAAAGAAATGACAAAACATCAGAAGGATTAACAACAAATATTGGATGATCATTTAAAAGGAGATGCGTTGTTTTGAGTAAAAAATATGCGTGGAAAGCAACTACAGTTAACATCAGTGATGAAGCATTTGTAGACAATGTTATAATAATAGAAAATAACAAAAAAATATAATAATAGACGAAAATGGAACATAAGATACAGATATAATTACTCAAAATACTAGATTAATGATTCTGGGTGTTAACTGAACGAAAAAAAAGTGAAATTCAGGTGACAGAGATGAAATATTCTAGAAGATAAAGATAAAATAAGATACATAGATATAAGAAAAAGTCTAAACAATATAGAGGAAAAGCAATGGTCCGAACACTCGTAATATTTGAAGGAAGTTTCCTTTTACTTTGAAATTTTCATCACATTTTCCCACAATATTTGACAAACAAAAAAAAATAGCTTGATTTCGATGTGTTCCGCATCTGATTGCTTCATTAAAAATTTCTAGCACGAACGAGCTCTCTGTTAGTTTACTTAATAAAAAATTTAATGAAATTAAGTACACCCAATCTCTGTTTTAAATATTTGAAAAGACAGTTTACACAATTTGTAGTATATAGAGGGACTCAAAAACGAAAAATACTTATGTTAGATATGATTTTATATCAATTTTGGTTGCTTTTGAAGAAATCAGCGTTAGCTAAAGATAAAATTGTTTACATCTTCGTAATTGTTGACGAAAAAAATTAATAGTTACAAAAAAAAATAATACCAAAGAATATTTAGTTTAAGTATGAGAAAAAATAGGAAATGGAAGCTACAGGAAAATGATGTTAGATCTAAAGAGATTCAGAGTTGAAAATTAAAAGGCCTAAGCTCAGAAAAAAAGATCTGTATCTATATATTTGAGAATAGAGAATTGAATTTAGTGAGTTTTTCAAAAAAAAATACTGAATGAATACAGTTGGATATTTGAAACGAATGAATGAACAAAAAGCAACAAAAAAGATAACAGAAAATAGAAGCTGAGATAAAAAAGAATGAAGGACACAGAAAAACATGATTTAATTGGGTGTAAAATAGACTGTAGATCCAAGGAATAATTCCTTTCCAAAACTATAAATAGTCCAGTCCACAAAATTAAAAGGAAAACTAGTTTCGAAAAGACAAAGTTTTGTAATAATTGCTAAGACTCAACTGTAATTTGGTATTTTTTGGAAACCAAATATTGATTTTATTTATCAATAAAACCTATAAGTGAAAAATTTTAATTAATTTCAGACCCTCTTCTATTGAACAGCTCTGATAGCAGTAAACAACCTCGCAGTAGAAAATCTAATAGATTTTGAACCTACAAAAAATTGGGGGGGTCGATACATCACTGTTATATATAATTTTATCGAATAACCCTCGTAGAAATCACCAAAAATGGATAATTAGAATAAAATTCGGGAAAAAAATCGATAATGAATAATTTATATAATTATTATTCGAGAATATTTTACTCACCATATAAAAATAGAGTTAGTAACCACACTCCACACGTAACGAGCCTCATAGTTCCTTTTTTTTAAATAAATACATTACAGTTTTTCACACGTGATCGAGTGTTTTCTTCGAAGTTTCCGTCACGATCCACTTTTCACGGAAACCGCACGCAAACTGACAACACATTCGGAATTTCCTCCGAAATGTAAGCGCAAAATTATAACTCCAACGCTATTGGTCCGGAGTATTTTCCACGGCCAATCGCATAGCTTCGTTGCGCGCAATTATACGAGGTCCATCTATTTAAAACAATAAATTATACGATTGATCCATCTAACTATTAATATTTTCCTGTAATCAAAATAAATAATATCTGAATTGATAAACATAGTTTCTTAATTTCTTTAACGCTGTATATACGAGGGTACTTCAAATATAAACCGGAAATTCACTATAAAAAATTTGTTAGTAAGTTATAGAGACGATTTTTTTTAATTTTCTTTATACCTAGTCTTCGTTAGATTCTACGGAAGTTTTTTTAGTAAAAATCTGTTTTCGAATCGCAGTCCACCAAATGTCTCTTTGAATTTACCAAAAAATAAATCGTTTCCATCGTGTATAGCTGTCAAACAAATATTTCCAAACTTTTGACATTTCAGATTTATGTCAAAATAAATAATTATATATATTCGATGTAGAATTATCTTTAAATTTGTTTTTTTTTTTGGTTTTAATTGAAATCCATGTGAGTTTATCTAATCAGTGAAATGTCTTTTGAATATTATGTAAATAAATGGATCGTTACGAAAAAGAAACTGGAAAACGAAACGCTTCGAGATGATCTTTGGAGAGAGAAAGCTAAACCAGTTAACGATCGTTTAATGGCGAATTTATTATTTGGAGATTTCTATGCTAGATATTGTTTGCTATATCAAGAATTGGATACTTGCATCGACCAAATGGTACAACCACAGAAACGTCAAACTGTTAAGAAACTAGTAGATGCCGCAGCTATAAGACTACTAGAATTCAATAATATATTACTAGATCTCGATTTATCTGAATACCATTACATAGATGGTACTTTGGTGGAATTAAAATTAGTACCATATGATGTAGAAATCTTACATCCATCGTTATTTCATCATAGACCAATAGACATTGAAGATATGTGGAAAAAAATACAAAAAGGTGAAAAAATATTCATACCGCCTCCTCCAGAACCAGAAGAAACCGTGGAAAACCTCGAAAATATACCTAAAGAAGTTGGTAGTACTGGTGAAGGTGATAAAAAAGAAGAAGCACCACCATCAAACGAGACTAAAAAAAAGAAGAGACCTAAAAAAATCAGAGAAGAAGAAAAACCACAATTGAATGAAGAAGAATTAGAGAAGTTAAAGCAGAAAGAATTGATAACAGAAGCAGTTAAATTAATACAAACAGCAGAAAGAGGAAGACAAGAACGGTTATATTTCCTAACGAAATGGTTAATATATAAGAAAGCTAAGGAAGTACGTGAAAAATTACAACAACAACAACAACAAAAAATAGAAACGAAACCAGAAAATCAATCGGAAATAGAAGAACTTAGAAAAAAGGAAAACGAAGCAGCTTTAAAAATACAAAGCGCTTGGAGGGGTTTTACCGTTCGTCGAATGATCAAACATCACGAAATAAAACGAAGACATTTAATAGGAATGTACGAACCAGTATGGAGATCCGAAGAATATAAAGAAATCTTCAACAGAAATTTGGAAAAACGCAGGGAATACCGAGATCAACGCATCAGGGAATACGTAGAAGCAATCGATAATGAAAAATCCAGAGTATTCAGAGTGATAGCGCCTGGTTTGATGGAAGACATCGGCGACGAAATTAGAGAATGGTTCGCGCTTTGGTATAAAGAAGTCAGACAATTCGACGAAATACCTCCGGAAGAAAAAGGCGGTACTATATTGGTGGTACGCGCGGAAACTATGACCCCCAAAGAATTTATAGATGAAGTTGAAAGGAAACGACGACAGAAAGTGAAAGCTGGAGGCGCTAAGGCGCAGAAAGAAAAAGAGAGAAAGGAAAAGGAGAAATTGAAGAAAGCCGAGGCGGAAAAGAAGAAAAAAGAAATAGAACAAATGAAGAAGATAGCGGCGGCTAAAGCTGCCAAAAAGAAAAAAAGAAAACCGGGGGAATATGAATATGATTACGAAGATCCTGTAGGACGACCGCTTTATCTGGAAGGACAGCAGGAGCACGGGGATATATGGGATTTACGTAACGATTTTGATAATCCTTTAGAAAAACATTATATGGATATAATAACTGATAAGACTTTGCTAGATAATCAATTCGAATGTAGAAGAATTGTTGATAATATGATGCGAGTTGAATTGGATATGTTGAACGAAGCACTCGACGAGGATCGCGTTAAATACGGTTTAAAAAAAATAAAAAGGAAAAAACGCAAAGCAAAAAAAGGTAAAAAGAAAAAGAAAGGTAAGAAAGATCTAACCGGAAATCGAGAAATTCAAGATCTTTTCCAAGAATTAGTAGATAACGAAATAATAAGAACATACCCCAAAGTTAGTTTGGAAGATTTCCACGGGGATTTTAGTTATAATAATTGGGAATTTAGAAATATGGATTTCGATCCCCCGGCTCAGCTATTGGACGTTCGTCAAGCTGTAGTAATGAATTGCATCATACCTCTTGGAGTTGAAACTATGAAAAGACCAAAATCTGTTCTAATATTAGGACCAGAAAAAAGCGGAAAACATCTATTAGCGAACGCGATTTTCAACGCAACTAGATCGGTCGTTTTTGATCTATCGCCAGAAAGATTGGCGGGAAAATACGAAGGTGGTAAAGGAATGAAAATGCTCGTACATCTAATTGATAAAATGACGAAGCTTCTAGCTCCATCTATAATATATTTCGATGCCGCTGAAAAACCTTTTTATAAAAAAGTACCCAAAGAAGAAAAATATTTGAATCCGAAACGCATCGGATCCAAAATCAAGAAAATCATGAAAGGTATCAAAATAACCGATCGGGTTTTGGTTTTAGGTAAATACAAAAAAGCTTTCATTTCATTTTCTTTTGATTTTATTGTTTTGAATGGAAAACTGAGTTAACTACAACAAATTTGACTCGCGCAGTTACAACAATTTAACCAATTCATTCTAGGTGTTACAAATAAACCTTGGAGCGCTCAAGCTAAATTAAAAAAAGTTTACGAACGACATATTCTCATCCCACGTACAGATTATAATAGTGTATACATATATTGGAGGGAATTGTTGATGAGATACCCAGGAGTTGATAGAAATTTCAACGTTACCGCCTTATCGAAGGTAAAGAGATTTATACGAAAAGAAAAATTTATATTATAATCTCCGACAGTATAAAATGTAGTATATAGATGATTTCAATAAATATTTTTTGTAGGTGACTCAAAATTATCCTTTACCTCTACTTAGAGAAGCTTTAGAGTACGTACTGACTCCTAGAAGGATCATTCAATTACATTTCAAACCGCTCGTTCCAGAAGAAATTTATGAATATTTCGTCGATAAGGAAATTCAACCGATTACTGATAAAATCTGGAAAAAATTTCAAAAATGGTTTAATAAAACGAATTTGGGTAAACGGAAAGCTAAATTTAATAAATGGGCCAAAGAGAAAAGGGAAGCTTTACAAAGAAAAGCTAAATAGAAATTGGAAAGTTGTGATAATAAATTATAGAAAACTTGAGTTTATATTCTGATTTTCATATTATTTCGACTGAAAAAATGTTTTTTAAAATGGATATACAATTAAAAATGTGGATTCTGAAGTTATTGAATTATAGATACAATACAAAAACTTTCCTCAACCCCTGATACAAAATATAAAAAATTGGTAAAGATATAACTTTCATTTCAACCCTCGTATTTATAGTAAAGACTGTTTATGAGAAATTTCAATCAAAGAGATCAATAGATTTTAAAGAAAAATGTATCTTCGCAAGAAAACAAACCAGATTTTTGATTTTTGATTTTTAATTTTATTGGTAAATGCCACAGCTTTCGGAAAAATAAATTTCGATAACTTCAAAATGAATAAAAGGCTTTTTTATTTCTAAAATTTCTGCAAAAAAACTACATAATCCCAAATATTATCGCTATAAATTCACGATTTCTACTTTTCGACAATTTGCAATTTCCAAATGCACCCCTTGAAATTAAAAAAAAAAATATTTATTTCAGATTTTGCTAAAATTATGTACAAACGGGTTCAGTGCTACGAGAATTGAGAAAACTCAAAATAAAAATTAATAAAAGTGAAAAATTAAGAAAAATTCATGAAAACTGGATTTTCCGGAAAATTATATCGTCGATTTGAAAACTACTATGATTTTCAGAAATTCTGAAAAAGTTGTCATAATCCTATAAATTTTGTACATACTATAATCTCATGTTTTATATTTTTTGGTACAAAATTTCAAAATTTTGACACGCTTGTATATAAACCTCAATATCTCTAAAACTACACAAGGTATTGACTTTTTTTTATTAATCGATGAAAAAACAATCATTCCAGTGAATTTTTATTCCGCTTATTTCTTATTTGTAGAAATTATACAGGGTTAAATCTAAAGTAAACATTTTTATTAAATATAACTAAAAAAAATTCATAGTATTCAAAATTTTGATTTTTAGGTTTCGTGGTGAATTTCCGAGCTTTCGATAATTTCAAAATGAATAAAAGGCTTTTTGATTTCTAGAATTTCTGCAGAAAATACATATTTTTTTAAATACTTTCGCTATAAATTCACACTTTCTATTTTTCAACAATTTCCAATTTCAAAACGGACCCCTTTGGATTGGAAAGTGAAAAAAAAATTATTTATCTCAGATTTGGATGAAATTATGTCCAAATGGGTTCAGTGCTACGAGAATTGAGAAAACGTTGTAAGTTGCTCAAAATAAAAATTCATAAAAGTGGAAAATTAAGAAAACTTCATGAAAACTGGATTTTCCAGAAAATTATATCATCGATTTGGAAACTATTATGACTTTCGGAAATTCTGAAGAAGTCTACATATTCCTATAAATTTTTTACATACTATACATACTATAATCTCATGTTTTATATTTTTGGGTACAAAATTCCAAAATTTTGAAATTTTTTTGACACGCTTGTATATAAACATCAATATCTCTAAAACTATACGAGGTATTGACGATTTTTTTTTATTAATCGATGAAAAAACAATCATTTCAGTGAATTTTTATGTTTTATTTAGCTTATTTCTTATTTGTAGAAATTATACAGGGTTAAATCTAAAGTAAACATTTTTATTAAATATAACTAAAAAAAATTCATAATATTCAAAATTTTGATGTTTAGGTTTCGTGGTGAATTTCCGAGCTTTCGATAATTTCAAAATGAATAAAATGCTTTTTGATTTCTAGAATTTCTGCAAAAAATACATATTTTTTTAAATACTTTCACTATAAATTCACACTTTCTATTTTTCAACAATTTCCAATTTCAAAACGGACCCCTTTGGATTGGAAAGTGAAAAAAAAATATTTATCTCAGATTTTGATGAAATTATGTCCAAAGGGGTTCAGTGCTACGAGAATTGAGAAAACGTTGTAAGTTGCTCAAAATAAAAATTAATAAAAGTGAAAAATTAAGAAAACTTCATGAAAACTGGATTTTCCAGAAAATTATATCATCGATTTGGAAACTATTATGACTTTCGGAAATTCTGAAGAAGTCTACATATTCCTATAAATTTTTTACATACTATACATACTATAATCTCATGTTTTATATTTTTGGGTACAAAATTCCAAAATTTTGAAATTTTTTTGACACGCTTGTATATAAACATCAATATCTCTAAAACTATACGAGGTATTGACGATTTTTTTTATTAATCGATGGAAAAACAATCATTCCAGTGAAATTTCATGTTTTATTCTGCTTATTTCTTATTTATAGAAATTATACAGGGTTAAATCTAAAGTAAACTTTTTTTAAATATAACTAAAAAAAATCATAGTATCACAATTTTGGATATGGAACGTTGCAATACTAAAAAATTAAAAGTAAAACGTTGGATGTATCACGAAAAAATACGAAAACATGAAATTTGGAATTCTGCTTCGAAATATCAGAATTTTCACTCTAATTTTGATAAATTTTTGTACAAAGAGATTTATTGATACAAAGAATCGAAAAAAATGTTAGTTACCCGGAAAGAAGTGAGGAAATTCAATGAGAAAAGATTTTTAAATAAAATTTTTTCTATATTTAAGGTGTATATAATCTGACGATTGAAATATTGTGAGAACGACTACTTTTGTCGCCAGATATTTCTCCCCAAGAGCTTCGTTCATGGCATTATTTTTATTTAAATTATATAAATAATCGTTTTTTATTTAGTATTTCCTCATTTTCAAGTCCTATAAATTTTAAATTCACTCCTTCGTTGTTCAATCCCCTTTTTTTGAGATCATTTTTTGTCCGTAAAATATAATTGCTGATTGGAAACGTGATCTTCGAATTTAAATGATCTTTTCAAAAACTGCGGTTTATAATCAATAAAACCCGTTTCGGTACGTGCCGAATCCGTTGTTGGAGCTTCATCCCGACGAACGATAAATTTATGTTCTCAGTTCAACCCTGACTATCTGCCGATCCGGCCCTTTGGTGGACGATAAGCCTCCGCAAGAGATTTCTAACACCAGAACGGTCGACAATTCCATTAATTTTATACGACCCGCGTCGAAACTTCTAAGGCGAGATATTATTACATAGGAAACGTAATTAAATGAATACTTTTCTTAATTAGTTTTCAACATTACAAGCCACTTTTATTAATAATAGAAATTTTCGCGTTGCCAGGAATTTTTACTTTGTATTGACTTTCGCTTGCATACAAGTGACGGAAGTCACTGGCAGAAAAAAACTCTACACGAAATTAATTAATTAAATGCACACAATAAGTAATGAAGTCCAAAAAGAACTCAGAGAAACGCGATCAGTGGTTGAACAATCAGAAGAAGATTTAAAGCTACTACCAAAAAAACCAACTACTGGCCCGAAATTAACCCATGAACAGGTTCTCCGCAAAATGTACCTGCATGGAAGAGGATGAATATACAGAAGATTCGCGCAGTGGTTTCTGGAGTAGGTTATTGGGTGGTTTAACATTTCAATAATACACATTTCAATACAAGGCTAAGACCAATGGTTTTGAGATGCTAAAATTAGTAAAGGAATAGAAACTACAGATTTTTAGTCGATTTTTTTGATCACGATCAAATTGTTAAATGTAAAAATGAAGACGGTTATAGAGAAATTAGAAGAAAATCGAAGAAACAGTTATTCAGATTTGGGTTCATCTATTTTAAGAAAAGGACCAAGAAAAACCAAAATTGTTCTATTTGAAAGTACAAAATTCTTTTATTTTATGAAATTATATTTACAAGTATGTTGGGCAAACTAAAAGATGGCTAGATGTTAGTTTTAAGGAGCACATTTAGAATACAGTCGATCCTAAATTGCAAAATTATAATTCTTTCGTTTTGCTTTCAGTTTTTCAATACCTTCATTTTGTAAAATGTACTAATGATTCAAGATAGAAAATTCTTTCTTATTTCACAAAATTATATTCGCAAGTATATAGGACAGACTAAGAGATGTCTTGATGTCAGTTTTAAAGAGCAAATTTAGAATTTAGTGGATCCCAAATAGCAAAATTATATTTTTTTTTGTTTCGTTTTCAGTTTTTTAATAGTTTCTTTTTGTAGAAAATACTAATGATTCAAGATAGAAAATTCTCTCTTATTTCACAAAATTATATTTACAAGTATGTTGGGCAAACAAAGAGATGTCTTGTTGGCAGTTTTAAAGGGCACATTTAGAATTTATTCGATCCCAAATTTCAAAATCACAATTTTTTCGTTTTGTCTTCAGTTTTTTAATACTTTCTTTTTGTAGAAAATACTAATGATTAAAGATAGAAAATTCTTTCTTATTTTACAAAATTATATTTACAAGTATATAGGGCAAACAAAGAGATGCCTTGTTGGCAGTTTTAAAGAGCACATTTAGAATTTATTCGATCCCAAATTTCAAAATCACAATTTTTTCGTTTTGTCTTCAGTTTTTTAATACTCTCTTTTTGTAGAAAATACTAATGATTAAAGATAGAAAATTCTTTCTTATTTTACAAAATTATATTTACAAGTATATAGGGCAAACAAAGAGATGCCTTGTTGGCAGTTTTAAAGAGCTCATTTAGAATTTATTCGATCCCAAATTTCAAAATCACAATTTTTTCGTTTTTGTCTTCAGTTTTTTAATACTTTCTTTTTGTAGAAAATACTAATGATTAAAGATAGAAAATTCTTTCTTATTTTACAAAATTAAATTTACAAGTATGTTGGGCAAACAAAGAGATGCCTTGTTGGCAGTTTTAAAGAGCACATTTAGAATTTATTCGATCCCAAATTTCAAAATCACAATTTTTTCGTTTTGTCTTCAGTTTTTTAATACTTTCTTTTTGTAGAAAATACTAATGATTAAAGATAGAAAATTCTTTCTTATTTTACAAAATTATATTTACAAGTATATAGGGCAAACAAAGAGATGCCTTGTTGGCAGTTTTAAAGGGCACATTTAGAATTTATTCGATCCCAAATTTCAAAATCACAATTTTTTCGTTTTGTCTTCAGTTTTTTAATACTTTCTTTTTGTAGAAAATACTAATGATTAAAGATAGAAAATTCTTTCTTATTTTACAAAATTATATTTACAAGTATATAGGGCAAACAAAGAGATGCCTTGTTGGCAGTTTTAAAGGGCACATTTAGAATTTATTCGATCCCAAATTTCAAAATCACAATTTTTTCGTTTTGTCTTCAGTTTTTTAATACTTTCTTTTTGTAGAAAATACTAATGATTAAAGATAGAAAATTCTTTCTTATTTTACAAAATTATATTTACAAGTATATAGGGCAAACAAAGAGATGCCTTGTTGGCAGTTTTAAAGAGCACATTTAGAATTTATTCGATCCCAAATTTCAAAATCACAATTTTTTCGTTTTGTCTTCAGTTTTTTAATACTTCCTTTTTGTAGAAAATACTAATGATTCAAGATAGAAAACTCTTTCTTATTTTACAAAATTATATTCACAAGTATATAGGGTAAACTGAGAGATGTCTTGATGTCAGTTTTAAGGAGCACATTTAGAATCTAGGGGATCCCAAATAGCAAAATTATATTTTTTTTGTTTCGTTTTCAGTTTTTTAATACTTTCTTTTTGTAGAAAATACTAATGATTCAGGATAGAAAATTCTCTCTTATTTTACAAAATTAAATTTACAAGTATGTTGGGCAAACAAAGAGATGCCTTGTTGGCAGTTTTAAAGAGCTCATTTAGAATTTATTCGATCCCAAATTTCAAAATCACAATTTTTTCGTTTTGTCTTCAGTTTTTTAATACTTTCTTTTTGTAGAAAATACTAATGATTAAAGATAGAAAATTCTTTCTTATTTTACAAAATTAAATTTACAATTATGTTGGGCAAACAAAGAGATGCCTTGTTGGCAGTTTTAAAGGGCACATTTAGAATTTATTCGATCCCAAATTTCAAAATCACAATTTTTTCGTTTTGTCTTCAGTTTTTTAATACTTTCTTTTTGTAGAAAATACTAATTATTAAAGATAGAAAATTCTTTCTTATTTTACAAAATTAAATTTACAAGTATGTTGGGCAAACAAAGAGATGCCTTGTTGGCAGTTTTAAAGGGCACATTTAGAATTTATTCGATCCCAAATTTCAAAATCACAATTTTTTCGTTTTGTCTTCAGTTTTTTAATACTTTCTTTTTGTAGAAAATACTAATGATTAAAGATAGAAAATTCTTTCTTATTTTACAAAATTATATTTACAAGTATATAGGGCAAACAAAGAGATGCCTTGTTGGCAGTTTTAAAGAGCACATTTAGAATTTATTCGATCCCAAATTTCAAAATCACAATTTTTTCGTTTTGTCTTCAGTTTTTTAATACTTTCTTTTTGTAGAAAATACTAATGATTAAAGATAGAAAATTCTTTCTTATTTTACAAAATTATATTTACAAGTATATAGGGCAAACAAAGAGATGCCTTGTTGGCAGTTTTAAAGGGCACATTTAGAATTTATTCGATCCCAAATTTCAAAATCACAATTTTTTCGTTTTGTCTTCAGTTTTTTAATACTTCCTTTTTGTAGAAAATACTAATGATTCAAGATAGAAAACTCTTTCTTATTTTACAAAATTATATTCACAAGTATATAGGGTAAACTGAGAGATGTCTTGATGTCAGTTTTAAGGAGCACATTTAGAATCTAGGGGATCCCAAATAGCAAAATTATATTTTTTTTGTTTCGTTTTCAGTTTTTTAATACTTTCTTTTTGTAGAAAATACTAATGATTCAGGATAGAAAATTCTCTCTTATTTTACAAAATTAAATTTACAAGTATGTTGGGCAAACAAAGAGATGCCTTGTTGGCAGTTTTAAAGAGCTCATTTAGAATTTATTCGATCCCAAATTTCAAAATCACAATTTTTTCGTTTTGTCTTCAGTTTTTTAATACTTTCTTTTTGTAGAAAATACTAATGATTAAAGATAGAAAATTCTTTCTTATTTTACAAAATTAAATTTACAATTATGTTGGGCAAACAAAGAGATGCCTTGTTGGCAGTTTTAAAGGGCACATTTAGAATTTATTCGATCCCAAATTTCAAAATCACAATTTTTTCGTTTTGTCTTCAGTTTTTTAATACTTTCTTTTTGTAGAAAATACTAATTATTAAAGATAGAAAATTCTTTCTTATTTTACAAAATTAAATTTACAAGTATGTTGGGCAAACAAAGAGATGCCTTGTTGGCAGTTTTAAAGGGCACATTTAGAATTTATTCGATCCCAAATTTCAAAATCACAATTTTTTCGTTTTGTCTTCAGTTTTTTAATACTTTCTTTTTGTAGAAAATACTAATGATTAAAGATAGAAAATTCTTTCTTATTTTACAAAATTATATTTACAAGTATATAGGGCAAACAAAGAGATGCCTTGTTGGCAGTTTTAAAGAGCACATTTAGAATTTATTCGATCCCAAATTTCAAAATCACAATTTTTTCGTTTTTGTCTTCAGTTTTTTAATACTTTCTTTTTGTAGAAAATACTAATTATTAAAGATAGAAAATTCTTTCTTATTTTACAAAATTAAATTTACAAGTATGTTGGGCAAACAAAGAGATGCCTTGTTGGCAGTTTTAAAGGGCACATTTAGAATTTATTCGATCCCAAATATCAAAATCACAATTTTTTCGTTTTGTCTTCAGTTTTTTGATACTTTCTTTTTGTGAAAATACTAATGATTAAAGATAGAAAATTCTTTCTTATTTTACAAAATTAAATTTACAAGTATGTTGGGCAAACAAAGAGATGCCTTG
This sequence comes from Diorhabda sublineata, assembly GCF_026230105.1. NCBI lineage: Eukaryota > Metazoa > Arthropoda > Insecta > Coleoptera > Chrysomelidae > Diorhabda > Diorhabda sublineata. The sequence goes on along the minus strand of NC_079481.1, from coordinate 7,554,307 downwards.
TTGGCAGTTTTAAAGGGCACATTTAGAATTTATTCGATCCCAAATTTCAAAATCACAATTTTTTCGTTTTGTCTTCAGTTTTTTAATACTTTCTTTTTGTAGAAAATACTAATGATTAAAGATAGAAAATTCTTTCTTATTTTACAAAATTATATTTACAAGTATATAGGGCAAACAAAGAGATGCCTTGTTGGCAGTTTTAAAGGGCACATTTAGAATTTATTCGATCCCAAATTTCAAAATCACAATTTTTTCGTTTTGTCTTCAGTTTTTTAATACTTTCTTTTTGTAGAAAATACTAATGATTAAAGATAGAAAATTCTTTCTTATTTTACAAAATTATATTTACAAGTATATAGGGCAAACAAAGAGATGCCTTGTTGGCAGTTTTAAAGAGCACATTTAGAATTTATTCGATCCCAAATTTCAAAATCACAATTTTTTCGTTTTGTCTTCAGTTTTTTAATACTTCCTTTTTGTAGAAAATACTAATGATTCAAGATAGAAAACTCTTTCTTATTTTACAAAATTATATTCACAAGTATATAGGGTAAACTGAGAGATGTCTTGATGTCAGTTTTAAGGAGCACATTTAGAATCTAGGGGATCCCAAATAGCAAAATTATATTTTTTTTGTTTCGTTTTCAGTTTTTTAATACTTTCTTTTTGTAGAAAATACTAATGATTCAGGGTAGAAAATTCTCTCTTATTTTACAAAATTAAATTTACAAGTATGTTGGGCAAACAAAGAGATGCCTTGTTGGCAGTTTTAAAGAGACATTTAGAATTTATTCGATCCCAAATTTCAATTTTTTATATTATATTCACAAGTATAAAGGGCAGACTGAGAGATGTCTTGATGTCAGTTTTAAAGAGCACATTTAGAATTTATTGGATCCCAAATTACAAAATTATAATTTTTTTGTTTTTTATTTTTGTATAATTATTTAATAAACAAAGTTTGAATTGAAAATAGACGTTTTTTTTTCATCTTTCCTGATGTAAATTCTCACTGTGTATCCTACTATCGATATCGACAAACAAATCGGATAGTTTGAAAGGCGTTTCCTCTTAACGGTCATTCATATACCGTGATAACACGCAATCGGCATAAATCGTTTGTATAAAAAGAAGCCGATCATCCACAAGCTTTTTAATCAGTCAAACCCTTCACTAGACACGACCAATAATTGATTTTCGATTTCTCTAATCCACTACTTTCCACATAAATTCTAATTCCAACTATTTCCTGTATGTTTTACCCCAAACATTAAGAATACAAATTTGATTTGACTGATTGTGATTGATTCCCGAATAGTAGAAAGGGAAACGGACATTACTCGACTTGTAAACAATTGATTTTCGGTTCTGTATACGAGGGTGATTGATTAGTGTGATAAAGTTCAGTGCCCAGATATCAATTTGAAGCCCATCGTTAGTCTTCACCCAATATTTTATCGTAGATTTGAACTTAACTTGAAGTGTTCAATACCCTGTATAATTTAAGAATGAAGATCAGTTGCGACCAAAGCGTTCGAATACTAGTAAAAATTATTTATTTCGTCAATATTTATTAATTCCAATACAGGGTATAAACTAATACATCATTTTTTCGATTTTTCTAAACGAGTCACCCTGTATTTTGAGTGAGTTTGAAAGGTACTAACAAGATAATTTTTTTATTCAATTCGACATTCTTTATATACTTATATCTAATATCTAATCAATTAATTTATTGTGAATTAGCTATCAGAAACTGTTATTTCATCATTACTATTTGATATTGTAGACGTTGAATTAATTATTTTATTCAAATCTGGTGACTGTGGTGGCTTCTGTATTGGACCATTTCTTCTGATGCAATAATTCATTCAGATTATCATTAATTAATTACCTTGAGTATACAATTTGACGTGTACAAAGACTTCTTTCGATTAGGATGAATTTTTTTGACACTGTAATAGTTCAGTTCTTGTTCGCTGGAAATACTCCTTGTGTGTGAGTTTCCAGCAAAACATTGATTCCATTTTCTTCTGTCACAAAAGTTTCTGATTTAGCATTGTATCAAACCCCAAAATCATCGTGAATAATTCTGGCATTTAAACCAGCTTCATAAATACTTGGAGGCTTCTTTTAAACCAAAAAGCTGACCTTTACAAGGTCCAGATGTAACCATTTTTGGGATATTCTTTGTACATCTGGAGCTTGGCTTTCAAGCATAATCCGAGGTTGATTTACCAATGCAGAATAGGTGAATCAGAAGCTTGAGTATAGAAAACGACTCGCAGACGTATCTGAGTTGGAAAATCTACTCGACAAGCGGAAATCTTGTTACCAAGACATGTTTTTTACAGAAGCCTGCGTTACAGACACTTCTCGAGGTACTTGAATGTAATAGGGGATGATTTTCAAATAAAAAATAATAATGTCGTATCGATTCTAATCGGAAATATCCCTTTTTCAATTAAGAGGCATTTTTCCGCTTCGGATTGTACATTTTATGTCGTACGCTGTTAGAGATATATCTCGCGTCTTTATAACTTTTTTTATTCTGGTATATATATATCCAATTCTCTTATATTGGATTCTTCTTACGTCCAAAATCCAGATCTTCCAGCGCTTGTCGGGGAACTGTGTAATGTCTCGACGTAAAACAATTTATGTTGGATAAATACCAAATTTTTAAAAGATTTGTCGCTTTTTTTCGAATTTAATCTCCAAAATTTCAACGTTTTCCATAAATTATTTCATTATATAATGTCGATTTCCATAAAATATGTCCTAATGGAATTGAAAAATAATTTCTCATTCAACAAAGACGCTCAGAAATGAAAACTCTCTTTGTTAACAAAATTTTTTCACATAATTTTTTTATTAGTATTCTAAATAAGTAAATAAATGGTTATCCAATCGAATGGAACTCTTGAGTTTCTGTAGGGTGTTGTTTTCTCTAAAGACGTGTCTTGGTTGCTGATTTCACAGACTACCAGTTCTCCAAAGAAAGCACTACGTCTACTTGTCGAGTAAGTCTTGCAGATATTGTTATAGGTGGGATTATGTTAAACAGCTGTCCAAGATGTTTTACAAAACAAAAAAACAATCAAAATAATGAACTGGAAAGAAAAAACCTCCTCCAAAGAAGACAAAGACAGTTCCAATTGCAACCAAAGTAATAGTTTTTTGTATTTTCTCTGTTGGACCAAGTACTTTTGGTACCATCCTCGTATTACCAAATATTTAAATGGAATTAACTTTGTTTCATTGAATTAATATAAATTATTTAGCTACAGGACCGTTGAATTGACAGTAAATCAACATTCATGACGAGTGTTTCCTTCTGTCTGAAAATTTCATCAATATTCACATAGAATCGAGTTCATTTCGACTTTTCCTGAATAGAACAACCACCATAGTTAACAATAGATAGTTTATCAATATATAATATTAATATTAACAACGCAGCGATACTATACAAGGGTTATTTGAAAAATTAACGACCTCAATCTAAATAAATCAGTACCTATTTATAATTATATTCAAAATCATGGCTAAACGTCAGGAATAGCCATCCTTTTCATCAGATCTGATCTCCAGTTACTTTTCAATGTTATTTTATCTTCAAGTTCACTTGTAGTAGTGAACTATTCATCAGACGAGGATGTTAATGCTACGAAAACCCTTATTTGGAGTGAAAAAACGACAAGTATTTTTGTAAGGGTTAAAACGATTAGGGTAAATCATAATTTGCGTGGCATTTGGAGCGAAGATGAAATGAGCAAGAAAATGGAGGTAAATGAGATCACAGAGGCTGGAGAACCTGATAGAGCATTGGCAGACCTTCGGAATTATTACATAAAAATGATTCCAAACTCCAAAACAAATTTTGAAACTATAGGATTCCTCTTAGACCAATCAAGGCTATTACGTATGATTTTTGGACCTGTTGTTCGGAGATTCCTAGTCCAAAATTCTTTTATTCTGTATATTTATCATTATCTTCTCCATTGGTTTCAATAACTGTTTGTTTTGTATCCATTTTCTCTACTTGTGTTACAACCACCGCGTTCTTTTTGATCATTTTGATCAGTGCAATTCCTCCAATTGAATATCTCGTTCTTCCTCTTCACCTAATGTCTTTTCGAATGTTTATCTTTCTAATATATTCTTCCACGTATCCTTTTACTATTTTCTATAGCTGTAGCTTCATCTATAGCCTGGATCAAATGTATGTTTGAAGTTTAATCATCGTTGAAGTACGTTTTAACTGAATGAGATCTTTCCATTCCTAGAAAGCCAATTCTTCTTGTTCTAAATGGTAATTTATCATTCTCAGACTCCTCAGCCTTTGGACAAAAGATTTTTGGGCCATTTAAAAGTTACCACACATTTTATTTAAAGTCGACTCCATATTTCAAAAAGGATTGACGACAAAAATAAATACAACTAACAAATGATGAGAATGTTCTTCACTAGACTGAAAAAGCCACGAAAGTTTATCAGGATTTATGAATTTAGCTTCCAAACGATATTTGGTACCCTTTAATTGAAAGTGAGTTATATTCCTGTGGGATATAAAGGTAATGGCGATGTACATAAATGGATTCAATGTGACTGATTTACAAACTCACTACATAATTATTCCATTAACAATATGTCTCGAAGGATCGATCCGTTTCCAAACTACAAGTAATTTATAAGAAAAAGGATAAATTTTATATATTTATACAGTGAGAGAATTATTAAATAACACTTTGCAATCCGGAATTTAAGGACATACAAGGACAATGTAAATTATTGAAACAAACGATGAAAATGATAACGATTCAAATGAAAAACATCTTGAAGTAATTGGGCGACTAGAACAGATGAAATCAGCAGCATTACATTCGATTTAATGAAGATTGGACAATATAAACTACCAACGAAATATGGGAAAAGAACAATATGCCCACTGATCATTTCAATTCTGAAGAATAGACCCCAAAGTCTACTATAGTTACAGACCAAGAACTAGAATACTATTAGCAAGGTCTTAGAACTACTAGATTGATGTTTGTGGACTTCAAAACGGATTTTAGAGGTGTCAAAAGGTGAAGAGGTGATGAAGAAAATGTTATTAAATTGGTTAATATGACCATAAACAAATTTAAGGTCAAAATTTTGACAGATGACAATCTAACAAAGGTGATTCCAGTACAAAGAGGTGTTGGACTGGAGGATACTTTCTCAGTATCGCAATGGGACAGATCATTTCAATCCTGAAGAAAGAAGACCCCAAAGTTTACGATAGTTACAGACCAAGAACTAGAATACTATAAGCAAGGTCTTAGAACTAGTAGATTGATGTTTGTGGACTTCAAAAAGGGTTTTAGATGTGTCAAAAGGTGAAGAGGTGATGAAGAAAATGTTATTAAATCGGTTAATATGACCATAAACAAATTTATGGTCAAAATTTTGACAGAGGACAATCTAACAAAGGTGATTCCAGTACAAAGAGGTGTTGGACTGAAGGATACTTTCTCAGCATCGCAATGGAACTAATCATTTCAATCCTGAATAAAAAAGACCCCAAAGTCTACGATAGTTACAGACCAAGAACTAGAATACTATAAGCAAGGTCTTAGAACTAGTAGATTGATGTTTGTGGACTTCAAAAAGGGTTTTAGATGTGTCAAAAGGTGAAGAGGTGATGAAGAAAATGTTATTAAATCGGTTAATATGACCATAAACAAATTTATGGTCAAAATTTTGACAGAGGACAATCTAACAAAGGTGATTCCAGTACAAAGAGGTGTTGGACTGGAGGATACTTTCTCAGTATCGCAATGGGACAGATCATTTTAATCCTGAAGAAAGAAGATCCCAAAGTTTACGATAGTTACAGACCAAGAACTAGAATACTATAAGCAAGGTCTTAGAACTAGTAGATTGATGTTTGTGGACTTCAAAACGGATTTTAGAGGTGTCAAAAGGTGAAGAGGTGATGAAGAAAATGTTATTAAATCGGTTAATATGACCATAAACAAATTTATGGTCAAAATTTTGACAGAGGACAATCTAACAAAGGTGATTCCAGTACAATGAGGTGTTAGCAGATATGATTAACTTGGCAGCCAACGTTGGAAGCATTGGACCGCAAATGATAGAAGTGATTGAGAGAATCAGAGCAGCAATTAGATCGAACTGAAGATATGTGAAGTTTCTAAATAGTAAAGTTGACAATATACAGAAACTCTTTGATAATACAGGAAAAGATCTTGAGGAAGATGGAGGATAACTAAGTTAATGAACCAGAGGGTTATTTAGTGAGAAAGAAGGTTTAAATGGTTTGGATATATACAAAAGAGATCCGGAACTCATGATAAGGAAGATAACAAATTGGAAGCGAGTCATAGAATGACCAAGAGGTCGACCTACAGCACGATGGGAACAAAAAGTTGTGCAGGATAGTGCAGCGGGAAGTGAGGGATTGGAAATTAATCGTGGAGGATAGAGAGGAATAGAGCAGAAGGAAACTAAGTAAGAAGCTATAACATGTTGGGGAATCAGCGAAGACAACTCCAAAAAACGTAGATGAACTTACATAGTCCTAAAGGGCGTGATATTTGTTGGTAGAATATCTTTTAAATCATTCATTATTATTGTTTTAATTCCATATAATTTATTATTAAAAACTCTTTCAACAGAATTAAAATGAAACAAATAATTTTATAGTATCATGTTATAGCAAAACAATGAATTTTATTATGGTAAATAATATGTTTTAATTTTTATAATAATAATTTACGTTAACAAACATATGAAATATATATGATTTATATTCATTCAGACGATATAATACAAATCAATATAATACAAGGTTGGAGAAAAACTTCGCGTTTTTCCACCAGATATTTCTTATCAAGAGCTTCGTTTATGAAATTATTAAATTCCTGAAAGTTGTCAATTAGACTTTCCTCAAATTGACGTTCAAAAAACGCACTTCTCAAACGAAAAATAATGGTGAACGTTTTTTGGAAATAATCTTGGGGCAAAACTATAATAGGAAGGCATTATACATCATTTCTTGGTAGGGTTTGTGGGAAAATTGTTTACTTTACACCAACACTCATAATTACAGTCTTAAGAAGGCAATTGATCTCTCAAATCCACTCCAAAAAGAAGAAAAGCTAGATTATAAAGTAGAATCTCTTGTAACAATTATTCAGCTTGGGACAACACGCCTGCGAACAAATACAAAACAAGAGGAAATAATTACTCAAGAGAAATCAAGAAACTTACAACTGGAAGGCCGATTCGACATAACTCACCAATAAGAAAAGAAGATGGAAGTTGGGCACGAGATAATAAGCAGAAAGCAAATAGTTTAACATAACTTATGGAGAAAAGCCTTCCAAACCAAACTCCTTGGCAGGAATCTTCACATTTTCTCGCGGGAATTAATTTTCGTGGAAGAAGGTCATCAGATTGTAGTTTACTTCAGTTTCTGAAGACGATTACTTGGTTATCGAAACGCGCGTCATACAGTGTAACATAGTTTAAACGAGACCGTATGAATTGAGAAGACCAGCAACGCAGTGGTCGATCAAATGAGATGGCGACTCCAGGAATGTTGAGGAAAAACCATCGCATATTAATGAAATTTTGGACATGAGGAAGCTTTCCATCGAGTGTTTGGGAGTGTTTCACAGAAATAAAGCTGAAATAACCATGGATAGAACGTAGATCCATCTCTTCATCACCCGAAACAAAAAAACAGTTAAAACAACGGACTGAAAAGGAAAAACCGGATCTAAAGATGGTGAAGACCATTCCATCTGCAAGGAGTCGATTTTTTGATACGCGCGTGAGGTAATTTTTTACTGACTATCTTGTAAAAGGGAAAATAACCAACAGGCGAAGAAATCAAACAAAAACGGACATTTAGCTAAGAAGACAGTGCACTAGGTGACATATCCATTATTGCAATGGTCAAAATTGATGAATTAAAGTCTCAATTGCTACTTCATGCACCCCTCGGACTATTTTCTGTTCCTAGACTTGAAAAAATGGCTCGTTAGTAAAATATTTTCCAGCAATGAAGAAGTGATGACGGTAGTTGTTAGAAATTTGTGTTTTTTCTTTATTGAAGCAGATATTTCTGAGACAATAACTAAAACCCACGTTGTATAATTTTTGTTTAGAATATTTTGAAGCCCGTCTCTGGTTTATTCGTCGAACTTTTAGTCTCATTATGCTCTTTCTTATCTTCTTCAGTTTGGTAGTCGTCGTCGCCGTCACGACGTCCGATAGATAAATAATAACCAGCAGGGCTTCGAATCGAGTTCCTTTAAACGTAAATCACGGTGTCGATAAAAACGGAACCGGCAATATAAGAGGTTTAACACTTTATAAGTACCGTCATTATATTTCTCTCGTAATTTTCACTTAATGTGCGCTTTATGATTCGAATTAAATGCCGAGCTAGATAATTTCTTGTTTTGGGAAATTAAGCCGGTAATGGCGGATTCGGAGATAACTACCTTTTGCTTTCCACGGAAATTTATCGGAAAATAATGATAGTCCGGATTGTTTTCAGATAATTTCAACGTTATTTGTTACATTCTTAATTTAGATATTAGATCTAAAGCTATTGATTAATTTTCCAATATTGACCGTGAAGCCGCTCCTGTTCTAATATGTTAATCGAAGCTAAAGTTTGATGAATACACCAGTGACTGTTTTTATCGCGAAAATTTTTTGTTTTAGTTGTTTTTACGTTGCCATATTGGTTGCTTTCCATTCTGAGCACCCAATCGAGCGCATAACTTCAAACCCACGTTTCAAATCGTCGTTTTTTCCCTTTGCCCCACACCAAATAAGAAATCGAGCTTCAAAATTGTACTTTAAGCTCAAACTGTAGGATTTTCTGATAATATTGGATTCAGAAACAACTAATATGAAACATATCAAAAAAATCATTTCCACATTGTATGGAAAGCATTTATGGACTTTATTGCAGTTATAGAAAGTATTAATTCACCTGGAGTGATCGACAGAGACATAGAATTTACCCCTAGACATTAAAGAAAAAACTCAATTCACTTTTCAAAAAAATACAAATGTACTGGTTGAATTCTACGATATCAAATACTATAAATCGATAACATTAAACAAATAATAAAAAAAATCGTGGAGATTAGAATCCGTTACGTATAACAACCCTCGGGGTGTATCAGATAGTTTCCAAAAAAAAAAAAGAAAAGTTGTTATGAAAGAAAACCTCGGTATAGATATGAACGGAGAGAAAATTGATATTGTTTGGGGGACGTAATCGATTCGTGGGAAGATATCAAAAAAATATATGAAGACGAAGAAAAACAGAACAGGCATGTAATGAAAAAAGGCTTGAGGGAACTCAAGATATATCATTCTATAGTAATGGAAATCGCTGAAATTATTAACAAGATTTTTGACTAAAATCGCATTTACGCTGGTGATGCAGCAAACCAAAAGTGAACCGATCTTAATTATCCTTTTTTGACCGAATATTTTGATCCATATGTTGCACCCATCAATCAAAACTATGCATCAGAACTGCAATTATCAAATCCATATGACATAGTACCAGCTTTCAAAAGACTATGTGTAAAATTTCTGGTCATTTCGATTAGTCGAAACCACTTTTGGTGATGGTGAACGTTCTGGTCGACCAATTAAGGTGATTACTCCAAAAAAATCCACAAATTGGTTATATCTGATAATAAATTGAAATTGTATGAGTTAGCTAAGGCCATGAAGATACCAGAAGGCAATCTCTTCATAATTATGCTTGAACATTGACCATGAGAAAGCTGTTTTCAAAATAGATGTCGCGTTTACCCACAGTCGATCAAAAACAACAACGTGGTGATGATTCAGAGCAGTATTTGGCCATGACTTTTGCGATATGTGACAATGGATGAAACATGAGTCCATTATTTCACTCCGGAATCAAAAGGATCATCATCAAAGTGAACTTTAGTCGATGAGCATCCAAAGTCAATTGGGAAAGTCGTGGCTTCAGTATTGGATGGATTATTCATCGACTACCTCTAAAACGGATACTACAAAGAGTTGTTGGATGGTTTGATTGCAAAAATTAAGAAAAAACGGCCTCACATGTCGAAAAAAAAACGATGTTCCACCAAGATAATGCGCCGTATGACAACGATGGTTAAGTTGAACGAATTATACTTCGAATTGCCTCTTCATCCGTATAGTACAGATCTGACCCTCATTGACTACTAAGAAATTCAGTTCAAATGGATAAATTGCTTGAAACGCTCCTCATATATTAATATTACATTATAAGGATGATATGTATTGAAATAGTAATTGAAGAATCCCAGCGAGTTCAATGGAAATTTTGATATTTAGTTGGGAATTGATTGATATACAAGGAGCTCGGGCGGTTCCCGAATTTGAATAAATTACCAATTTTATCAGTCTCTCGAATGGGAAAACAACCACGTCAACTGTGACAGACTTTAATAAATAACTCGAAGAACTGAAATGAGAAATTGTAGAAAAGTGTCGTTTTTGTTGCTGCTACAAAATAAATTAAAATTCAAAGACGAGATGCTATAAAAGCATCCCCAACTATATCGTTAATACTTTCGGGACATAATTTACGAGCAGGACCGATCCCAGGACCTAATTTCATCATTGAATCATGCGCAAAATGTTTGCCGTTTACCTTTACGAACAAGAAATAGTCAAACCGTGGTAAGTTAACCAAAAAAATATCCTCGAAGTGCCAAAATATAGTAGCCATCACTTTTTTGGTGTATTTCGTGATCTTCGCTTTTCTTGGCACGAATTCTCCTTTCCGATGCCACTCGATTGTTGTCATCGCTGGACCACTCGCTCGTGGATCATATTCTAACGATTTTGGTTCCCAGCAAAACAATTTTTAATTATTGAAAATGATATTTTGCGTCTGAGCTTGCTTGCTTTACATTTGAAACTTCACCAAGAATCGATTGTACGTTTCTTAGCTATCAGGTGACATTTCGAAATTAAAAAACAGTACAAATTTTAATTTGATAATTTTAGTGAATTCATTGTCATAATTTGACTCGTATTAGAAAAGAAAAACCATCCGTTTAGAGATTTTCAAGCTTTGAGGTTATATTTAGAAGAAAACAATTACTGGAAACATTTATGGGATGCGGTAGATCATTTTAAGAGCCGCGCTATAATCCGCAAATGTACAAAACAGATATTATAATATTCCTTAGCGTGATGAGTTTTTCTTTAATCTTGCCAAGTACTAAATTCTTCTTGGAAATTAAATTCCGTCTCATACTTGTATTTCTGGAACATCATTATCCCGAGGTACTTTAAACTTTCAGCTATATAAACGTATTAAAAAAAGTTGAGAAACTTGAATTAATAATAAATAGAATATGAGGAGAGTTTTCGAAAATTCGATTCGTTTCAGTTACGATAAACTAATATACCTGGTGGGCAATTTACAAACCGGAAATTATAACAAAAATGGAACCAATAAACACGCAGAAATTACAATAAATAAATTACAATTTTCTAAATAAGCACGTTGTGAATTACCTTGTATAATAGTTATAGGGAACTCTTCCAAATAACACTAGGCAACACTCGAATCAAATCAGTACTCGTCTAAAATCGTTTGTCACTTGTCACTTGTCATTATTTTCGCGAATTCACCTTTGAAAGTTATTTGACAGTTGAATCTTGTCAAATTTCATGCTTTATTTTATCATGTTTGAGGTGAATATACACGTAAAAATGGAAAAATGCTTTTTTCCACTTCAATTAAGAAGTGCTATCGAGCATTTTTCAACTTCGATATTGGCAACCGAAATAAATATTTAGTACCAAACATCTGCTGTATCTCATGTCATAGATATTTGACTGGTTAGTTTAATGGACAATGCCTTTTGCTAAACCAGTGTTTTGGCGCAAATCTACCAATCACATAAACGACTGGTATGTTTGATTAACCAAATTTCAAGGTCTTTTCGAGAAAATCCAAGTATAAGATAAAATACGCGGCGGTGTTTTCTGTAAACAAACTAATCCCTCATTCAGAAGAAGTTCCTGTGTCTTCTTCAGTTTATGTCGTTGAATAAGCTTTAAAAACGAAGAAATTTAAACAGAATTTAGAGCTCCTGTCAGTCCTCAAGCATCTCATTCAATTAACAAATTGGAGTTGATAGATATCATAAGATTTGACCATTTTAATCAAGATTTTGCCACAATCGAAAAGCGCCTCTTAAAGCAAGATTTCGCTACTGGAAAATGTACGCTTCAAACGACGAGCATGGAGAGCGCTTTCGGCAAGATTTTGCCACAATCGAAAAGCGCTACAGACGAAAATTTGCGTTTTAAATGACGAGCATGGAGAGCGCTTTCATAAAGTTTTTGCCACAATCGAAAAGCGTTACTTACAGCAAGATTTCGCCGTAGCGCTTTCAGCAAGATTTCGCCACGAACGAAAAGCGCTTCTTATAGCAAGATTTCGCCACCAGAAAATGTATACTTCAAACGACGAGCATGGAGAGCGCTTTCGGCAAGATTTTGCCACAATCGAAAAGCGCTACTGACGAAAATTTGCGTTTTAAATGACGAGCATGGAGAGCGCTTTCATAAAGTTTTTGCCACAATCGAAAAGCGCTACTGACGAAAATTAGCGCTTTAAGTGACGAGCATGGAGAGCGCAGTCATCAAGATTTTTCTATAATGGAAAAGCGTTAGTTACAGCAAGATTTCGCCGCAGCGCTTTCAGCAAGATTTCGCCACAATTGAAAAGCGCTATTGAGGAAAATTTACGATTTAAGTGACGAGCACGGAGAGCGCTTTCAGCAAAATTTCTCCACCAGAAATGTACGCTTTAAGTAACGAGGGTGGAATGGTCTAAAAAATAGGGTTTTTTTAGTTTTATGAGTATTACGAACCACAATTTTTTTGTCGTCCAGTGTAATTTAATTTTGTCGATGCAATTTCTAGTTATAATAATGATAGTTTATCAAACACATCGGTAATCAATTTCAATTAAAAAACCCGGGGTGTAGATAATCCAGAAAAAATTAATATAGATTTAATCTGAGTTTTGAGAGCAAGTTTAATTTCCTCTTTGTAATTGGATTTTCCTTTGTCAGATTATTATTCTTTTTTGCGATTATTCTCGTGATGAATGGCTCAACGTATCTACTTCGTTTCAAATATTCTTGGACGGGTTCGAACGGAATTTTCGAAAATTTAAACTTTTGAGTGACGGTTGGTATTTAATTTCATCTGATTAAACTAACATTCGAATCTGCCGCTACGTTTTCTTGTAAAAATCTACGAGATTGTTATATCCTCAATCAATTCAACGGCTATAGGCCTAGAAGGAAACAATTATTAATTGAAAAAAAAAACATTAGAAATATCAGCAACTACAATAATTGATAATGATATTGACAAAACCATTGAACCAGTGAACTACAAAGATAAATAGATACTGATGCTGTATGTGTTGTAAAGTATTTAACAACAAATTATTTTTTCCAACAAAACCCTTAATTAATTATTCATAAACTATACTCGATTTTATTAACAAAAATTCTTGATAACCACTTTTTTATTGATAAGAATCGAATAGAAGACAGAAGATGAAGTGAATCCATTTTTTCTTCAGTAGAAGCTTTTCCACATTTTGAGTTTGTAACGTTTTATATGTTTGCTTCCTGGATAATCAGGGGTGACATATTCTGAGGATTATTTGATGGACGGACAGGGCAGGAATTTCCAATAAATTGTTGTTTATTTCCACTATAAGTAGTTTTTCTTCAAAAGCAACTTCGAATAAGATATATAAGTTTAGGATTAGAAAATAATCCGAGGGGGTTATTGACCCCTTCTATCGACAAAATTCAATATCCTGAACTGGAGTTTAGGTGATTATTGTTAACAAACTTCCTTCTCCATTTCCTCATTTTTACAACATATTCTTCAAAAAAAAATAATTGATTGCTAGTTATACAAAAATATGATGAAAGTTTTTTTTCTTTTAATTAATTTCACGTGGAAAATATAGTGTCGAAGACAAGGACACGTGAGAGGGAGTGAATCAATCATTTAAGATATGATTGGCACGGTAAAAGTTATTCGAGTCTAGGTTAACACGGTAAGGCTTCTTCCGTATCAAACTTCTTGATTACTGTAATAATTAAAATTAGTTTATGATTGATCGGAGACATTCCAGGTGATGTAGTCACCTAAACTATACTTCTAGGGAGTTTCTATACCATTAGAATCTAAGCGAAGTTGAGATAAAGTGATGCACACATCGTTCATTTTGTAATAAAGTTGAAAAAACTCGTAACATAGGAATACACTGAGAAAAAAACTATCAGTCGTCTTCCTAATCATCCCAGTATACGGATGGGTTCAATTTCTTACTGAAACAAGAAAAAATGTTTGCTAAATGGTGATTCTGCTCCAGTTAGAAGATAAAAAAGATTGGAACCTATTGGTCATCCTCCAATTCGCCACGGTTTCTGAATTTGATCATCAGCTAATTTAACATAAAAAAAATATTCGACAAAGAGTTTCAGCTGGAAAAATGAGATAAAAATGACCGTTAGCTACATTTCTATTCATTCATTCATTTCTTTAAAATATGAAAAGTCTTTTTAGATCAATTTTATCTTCATACCCTGTATAGACTAATGGATTTTCTTCATATACTGTTAATATTCCGTAGCTAAACATTATTCTTAATTATTCTCTGGTTTTCAATTAATACTATGGAAAATACAATACAAAGAGAACGTTTTCCTAGTTCATATTTTCCGAGCGAATTTTCCCCCAAACAATATTTTTCTTCATCCGTTTACGCGCCCCATAATCAATAACAATTACTAGAATAATTTATTATTTTTGATTCTACTTTCACTTCCAGATGTTTAATTTACCCACAATTGTAATTAAACTCATTTTAAACGAAAAAATGTTCGATAAGGCTATTATACACTAATTATCCTGATATTTTTCAAACTCTATACTGAATGCGTCGTTTAATAAACCCCAAGGAATGAATAATTGAAATTTATATCGTTCTAAATCCAATCTTTCGACACCGAAATTAAAACATCTGGTTTTTCTCAAAAAGATCAACTTCGAATTAATGACTTTTCTTAATTAGTCAGAGACCTTGGAATCCAGTAAAAGTCAGGTGAAACGGTGAATATTTTTCGTTACAACTGTTTTCGAAATATTTCCAAAGAAATACTACAAGAAAAATAATATGGAGAATCGTTTTGAGAAAAAAAACTTCATACGACTAGCCGATAAAGAACCGGAAGTTAGATTAGTAAGAAAGATTGAAGGAATTGTGGACAGCCTTCAATTGTACCAATTACAATCTTCATTTTCATCCCTAAAAAACATTGGACCGATTGGAGATCTTCAAGTCTGTTCCAATAATCGATTAATCAATTCAGAGCTATCCATCAATAGTTAAAACATTTTATTTTGGGAAAAACGTCTAATAGAAAACGAAGTTTCTAATTTTAGACCAGACCATCATTTCAGTGAGCTAGAGCTATAACTATCCTGTAAAAGCAATACATCTGGTCTCCATCAGCAATTGGATCTTCTTCTTAAAAACAAACTCTCCAAGGAAATTGATGATAGACAGAATACGACTTGTCTAAACTTAATTAAAAGTAGCTACTAATCTCTCTGGCTCTAGACCAAATTCATTGAGGATGATTTTGCACCTGCAAATCGTATTAGACATCTGGTAGTCGAAGCTTCTATACCAGATAGACCATCAACATCTTCTACATCACGGGAAGTTATTTCATCCCATTCCGCGTCATATAAATCGTTTTTTAGCTTTGCGCCTATTCCAAAAAAGGAATCAAATCTTGAAGACTCTAAGAGAAAATCTCGTGATTCAGAGTGCTCCAAAATACTCGATCTATATTGAAGAAACCTCTGCATACAAGAAAGTTGCAAGAAACAGATGCGTTGGCTGTTCCACATACCTGGTCGAGCTGAATGTTATAAAAGTCATTTTTGGTTGATCAAAAATTAATTTAAAATGTTGATAAACACAATGCTATTCAGTTTTCGATAAGTTTTAGTATGGTGTAGTCTTCCTAACCAGTAACTTCTACCTAAATTGATCATGATTCACTTCAAGGCGAGAATTTTACTGTTTTACTCGCTTTTTTTTGAGAATTTTCAGTCTAGGATGAATTTATTTCACTTTTTCTAAATCTAATTCTGCTGTTTTCGCTTCAAGAAGATGTTTCCCATTTCTGAATTTTGCGCTCACAGTTGATTCTGTACTAAATCTGGTCAAGAAATCGCATCGCAACATTATGATAATGTGCAAGATATGCACGGCATTGAATTTTCGTGAAAATCCATCAAATTTTCGTTTGTCCAAACACCATCGCATTGTGAAATTCATTTCGACAAAAATAACTTTATAAATCGTAGATTAATAAGATTAAATCGTCCATTTAAAATTGAAATTGAAACTTCAGCGAATTTTCTGTTCTCATGTTTACCGAACGAATCCGAAACGTTCCCCATAGCGGGTTCATTAGTCTAAAACCCTTAGTCGGAAAGTCCTTACCAAAAGAGTAACTTGATATAAATGGTCTTAGATTTATCAGGATCGAACTGTCGAAATTTTTAATTTTCAAAATCGCTACAAACAAAATTTTTTTCAAGTTCAATGTTCAAGCTGAGTCGATGATTTATGTATCTCATGATATATTCGCAATTATGATATTTTAAGGGATCTGGAACTGGACTAGACCATCAGGAAATCAGCCAAAATTAATGAAGACAGAATCCATCATCACGTCAATCTCGATACCAATTAGCTGCTTGATAATATTGGGTTGAAAAGAAAACTTAAAAAGATAAAACCAGAGGTGCTTCAACTTAATTAGTTTCATTACATTGAGTCAAATGCTTGATTTCTTCACTCAAACGTTGTAAAAAACCGACGACATGATCTTGCCTGCAGATAGAACGATCTTTGTCTTCCTTGGAGACGTTTCTTCCTTTTCAGTTTTTAAAATTGAAATATTGAAACTATATGGATCGTGTACTTTTCTAATACATTGATATTTTGAAGAAACTACTGCCATATCTAGGTTAGACCAGGTACTTTTGGAACCATCTTCGTTTCCAGTTTCTAAAAATTTCTCGGCAGATGAGTCCCTGTACAAAGTTCGACTAACAATGCCCTTCAAAATAATTGATATAACTGTATAAAGAAAATACATCATTAGCAAAATACAGAAACCAAGCAAAGGTTTAAAATAATAGACGATGTTTATTTTCCAGACAATAGCGACAAGTTTGAAAGAAAAACTACAAAGGAAAAATCAGTAATTACCTACCGGTTTCGAGGAACTTTTATAACCATAAATAAATATTGAATATGAAAGGAATTAATTGAACCAAATGATTTTAAAAAGAATGTCACTATACTAAAGTTAATTACTAAATTTTTAACTAATATTCATCGCGCAGACTCGTGTTGCAATCCTAAACAATATCAGGAAATTTGTTTTTAAACCA
Source organism: Diorhabda sublineata (assembly GCF_026230105.1). Taxonomy (NCBI): domain Eukaryota; kingdom Metazoa; phylum Arthropoda; class Insecta; order Coleoptera; family Chrysomelidae; genus Diorhabda; species Diorhabda sublineata. The sequence goes on along the minus strand of NC_079481.1, from coordinate 7,536,709 downwards.
TATTCAATTTCTCTTGTCCTGTGTCTTGTTTACCCCCAGGATTGTCCCGGACTTGGGAGGCAAGCAATAACAGGAAAATTGAAATTGAAATCCTTTCAACAATCTGCCATCAAAAAGGAAAGCTACTTTTATTTACTATTTCTGGGAGACGATTACCCAAATGAGTTGAAACAACTACTAGGATTAAAAGATTTGGACAAAGATCAACCATAAAAAAACCAAATGTTCAAATTATTTTTCCTAGGAAAGATGAAGAATTTTTTGGTTCACATAAGAGGATGGACAAGAATTTGCGATGATATCTCCTTTAGCAAGCGTTCAAATTAGACAATTCAGAAGACGTAGGATCAGATTTTCCCTAGAGCTGAAGGAGATAATTTGGACGCGGTTAAAACCTTTACGTCCTTCGTCCTTTTGACGCCTGTGTCGAGAGGGGGTAGCGTAGATTTAATAAGAGCCCAGCTTGCACCAAATTTTTTGGTCAATTCCAAACAAGATAAGGACTTGATGATCCAGTGTTATTTTCTTTGATTCCATTGTCAATTTTTTGTGTTCTTAAGATTTTATTAAATGATTTCGTGGTAGTGTCAACAGATTCTAAAAATTTCTTCAGTCTACTTCAATCAAACCAAGAGAAATCGCAGTATATAAAACAACGCCTTCTAGTATTATTAAATAGTTTAGATTTTATATATTTTGTATTATTGGACGGAAACTTTATATGCGACATTCTGTATATTTGTGGTAGCTATAAGAACAATATTTTCCTTTTTCCGTTTCCGATAGGGTCTTCCTTTAGGCGTCTAATTGGTGAAACAATTCAAAAATATATATATAAAAGATCAAAAGAGCGCGGCTATTTAGAAAAAGAACGTTTTTCACTTTTAGCGTCAACTCGAGAGTGTTTCAAGACCCTAAGGCCATATTTATGGGCCAACTCGAAAGCGGTGACAAAGGACCTTACGTCGTGTCCTGCGAATCGTAAACCCGATCATATTTTGATAGAAACAGACCCATTCTTTGTTACTTTTATCGAATGGGCTCTGCAACTCAGCGGCGTTCTCTATTCTCTATATACTTTCATCTTAATGTCAATAAATAATCCTCTTCAGAGATGGATGAACGCTTAAACCATTAAAAACTACACAATATGTTCAAGAGAAATTTTTTTGAATAATTCAAATAGAAACAACTCCAAAATGATATGCCTTGGAGATGATTTGGAGATGAGAATCTGGCTATAAATAGACATTAATGGAGAGGTTGATTGACCCCAAAAGAAATAATTTGGTGAAGAAAGGTCTGAAATGATAGACTGGAACCAAACGGCTATCATAACTATATATAGAAAGACTGATAAACAAAATAAAGTTGTAAGGAGACAGGGAATGAAAAACGTTGGGAAAAACCAGAAAGACCGACAGGTCCCACATAAAGGACACGAATGCACAGATGGGTGCAAAACCTTCTAAATTTTTAACAGAAATTCATCCGCTTGGAACTTTGAACGCATCTTCTAACTAGTAATATTTAATTGTATTAATTAACAACGCATTTCTCATTTATAACAACGTTGTTTTCAATTTTATTGTTGTTGTAAAGGACGCTAATTGTGCAAGTTCAGTCTTTAGAAATGAATCTGATATATAACTCGCAGTTTGTAATTTTACACTTTTAAATAAAATTTTGACAACCAAAAACGTAATTGGCGCAGTCAATAGGATCGCGAATGAGTTTAGTGATTAGACATTGTTTACAAAAATTTTAGTGAGAAATAGTGAATAGAAATCTAGACCATTCCTGAGGATAGTTTTTATGGCTAATCTTCCAGATTTTAGGACGAATTCTACCTAGAAAGACAACACTTGACGTACATCCTTACCAAAATTGTATAATGAGATTGATTTTATCGGAGTCGTCTGCTTCTCCATCTCAGTGTCGAAGTTGAAGTCAAAGTAAAGTAAAGTAAAACTTATGTTAAAATCTTTAGAAATAAATCCGATATAGAACTCGCAGTTTGTAATTTTACACTTTTAAATAAAATTTTGAAAACCAAAAACGTAATTGGCGCAGTCAATAGGATCGCGAAAGAGTTCGTTTAGTAATTAGACATTGTTTACAAAAATTTTAGTGAGAAATAGTGAAAAGAAATCTAGACCATTCCTGAGGATAGTTTTTATGGCTAATCTTCCAGATTTTAGGACGAATTCTACCTAGAAAGACAACACTTGACGTACATCATTACCAAAATTGTATAATGAGATTGATTTAATTGGAGTCGTCTGCTTCTCCATCTCAGTGTCGAAGTTGAAGTCAAAGTAAAGTAAAGTACAACTTATGTTAATATCTTTAGAAATAAATCTGATATAGAACTCGCAGTTTGTAATTTTACACTTTTAAATAAAATTTTGACAACCAAAAACGTAATTGGCGCAGTCAATAGGATCGCGACTGAGTTCGTTTAGTGATTAGACATTGTTTTCAAAAGTTTTAGTGAGAAATGGTGAAAAGAAATCTAGACCATTCCTGAGGATAGTTTTTATGGCTAATCTTCCAGATTTTAGGACGAATTCTACCTAGAAAGACAACACTTGACGTACATCATTACCAAAATTGTATAATGAGATTGATTTAATTGGAGTCGTCTGCTTCTCCATCTCAGTGTCGAAGTTGAAGTCAAAGTAAAGTAAAGTACAACTTATGTTAATATCTTTAGAAATAAATCTGATATAGAACTCGCAGTTTGTAATTTTACACTTTTGAATAAAATTTTAAGAACCAAAAACGTAATTGACGCAGTCAATAGGATCGCGAATGAGTTCGTTTAGTGATTAGACATTGTTTTCAAAAGTTTTAGTGAGAAATAGTGAAAAGAAATCTAGACCATTCCTGAGGATAGTTTTTATGGCTAATCTTTCAGATTTTAGGACGAATTTTACCTAGAAAGACAACACTTGACGTACATCCTTACCAAAATTGTATAATGAGATTGATTTAATTGAAGTCGTCTGCTTCTCCATCTCAGTGTCGAAACTGAAGTCAAAGTAAAGTAAAGTAAAACTTATGTTAAAATCTTTAGAAATAAATCTGATATAGAACTCGCAGTTTGTAATTTTACACTTTTGAATAAAATTTTAAGAACCAAAAACGTAATTGACGCAGTCAATAGGATCGCGAATGAGTTCGTTTAGTGATTAGACATTGTTTTCAAAAGTTTTAGTGAGAATTAGTGAAAAGAAATCTAGACCATTCCTGAGGATAGTTTTTATGGCTAATCTTTCAGATTTTAGGACGAATTTTACCTAGAAAGACAACACTTGACGTACATTCTTACCAAAATTGTATAATGAGATTAATTTTATCGGAGTCGTCTGCTTCTCCATCTCAGTGTCGAAGCTGAAGTCAAAGTAAAGTAAAGTAAAACTTATGTTAAAATCTTTAGAAATAAATCTGATATAGAACTCGCAGTTTGTAATTTTACACTTTTAAATAAAATTTTGACAACCAAAAACGTAATTGGCGCAGTCAATAGAATCGCGAATGAGTTCGTTTAGTGATTAGATATTGTTTTCAAAAGTTTTAGTGAGAAATAGTGAAAAGAATTCTAGACCATTCCTGAGGACAGTTTTTATGGATAATCTTCCAGATTTTACGACGAATTCTACCCAGAAAGACAACACTTGACGTACATCCTTATCAAAATTGTATAATGAGATTGATTTTATCGGAGTCGTCTGCTTCTCCATCTCAGTGTCGAAACTGAAGTCAAAGTAAAGTAAAGTAGAACTTATGTTAAAATCTTTAGAAATAAATCTGATATAGAACTCGCAGTTTGTAATTTTACACTTTTAAATAAAATTTTGACAACCAAAAACGTAATTGGCGTAGTCAATAGGATCGCGAATGAGTTCGTTTAGTGATTAGACATTGTTTTCAAAAGTTTTAGTGAGAAATGGTGAAAAGAAATCTAGACCATTCCTGAGGACAGTTTTTATGGCTAATCTTCCAGATTTTAGGACGAATTCTACCTAGAAAGACAACACTTGACGTACATCCTTACCAAAATTGTATAATAAGATTGATTTTATCGCAGTCGTCTGCTTCTCCATCTCAGTGTCAAAGCTGAAGTCAAAGTAAAGTAAAGTAGAACTTATGTTAAAATCTTTAGAAATAAATCTGATATAGAACTCGCAGTTTGTAATTTTACACTTTTAAATAAAATTTTGACAACCAAAAACGTAATTGGCGCAGTCAATAGGATCGCGAATGAGTTCGTTTAGTGATTAGACATTGTTTTCAAAAGTTTTACTGAGAAATGGTGAAAAGAAATCTAGACCATTCCTGAGGATAGTTTTTATGGCTAATCTTCCAGATTTTAGGACGAATTCTACCTAGAAAGACAACACTTGACGTACATCCTTACCAAAATTGTATAATGAGATTGATTTAATTGGAGTCGTCTGTTTCAAATCTCAGTAATTTTTCACCTTTTGATTTCAAATTTAAGTATTACAAGAAATAATTTATATGCCCTTGGAACATCCTCCTTATAGTCCCGATTTATAGTCATAAGACTATTATTTATTTGATGTGGTGGTGGACTGCGATTCCAAAGCTGCGAAGGTGGAAGATAGAAACGGCGATTTTGGAGATTATTAAGAAAAAATATGGAGGGCTAATCCACGAGACAAATTAAATAACTCATATTTTAAGGGTAGAAATTATTTTCGGTTACGTTCATGAATAAAATAGTACAATTCTTTGTTCGTTTTATCGGGTGCGAGGCCTGCTGGACTTATTCGTTTTCCTCGAATTGTGTTTTTATTGATGAAATATCAACATTTTCAGAATAAGAAGCTGTAAAAATAACGTGAATTGATCGACGCGTCAAATTTATTTGACAAATATTTATAATAGAGAATGTTAGTTCCCAGAACATTCAAAAAAATTTACGACGACATTCATATAGTAGAAAATAGAAAATAAAATTGAAATATCTATTTCGTTCAGTTTAAGCAAGTTTTTTCAAAACGAAAAAACGCGTTTTTCATAAAATTTCGTATTAGTTAGTATAATGCTCTGTTTTGAAATACGAGGGAGGTCGTAAAAGTACCTGTCATGACCTAAAGATGGCGGTATCAGAAACGTTCCAAATTTGAAGACGCCATCTTATTTAGTATCCATTTGGCAGGCATTAAAGTGAAAATTTTTAGTGAAGCAATAATTTTATTTAAAATGATCGTCGATTAAAAAGACCGGTCCATCTGCAAGTTGTCTATTTTTTGGGATAACTTTCATTGACTTTCTCGGAAAATAAAAATCTATTAACATCGCACGTATTGCACCCTCTCGTGGTGATTTCGGAAGGGTTTTTGTTTCATTTTCGACGTTTCCGATGTCATATTGATAAAGCGACGTCTCGTCACCAGCATTTGGCTCCTCAGAGAATCTCTTTTGCAGACTAGACCCAAAACAATGAGCAAAATATTTTGAGTCGAATGTCTAAATTAATTATCCTTATTAATAGAGGCGGATGGACGATGTGCATGAAGAAAATTTGTTGATTTCATTGTTAATATACAATAATTGAGATAAGAAACTTCGTATGTCAAATTTGATAACTATAAATAAGTTCTTGTAGTAAATGATTGATAAGTTTCAATTTAAATTCCATCATTACCATAATTCAGGAAGAATACAATAGAAATATCTTAATGAAAATTTGAATTTTAGAATTTGAAAAGTCTCCAAGTCTTAAGTTATTCATAATAATGTTCCATTAGCATGTCATCGAATATAGCCTCATTTAAATATCTAATGAACCGAGATACTTATCATTTCCTTTTCCAACGCATTTCGTTAGTTACTTTCAAAAGGGAATATATTGTTTCGAAATTTATTTTTTAATGAATTCATCTACTACATTTCGATTTTATACAAAGCAAATGGAATAATACGTCGCGGATATTCAATAAAAGCTGAGCTCCTTCCATCAAATCTGCATTTACAAATTGCTCTCTACAACGACTCGATGTTCTTCAGATCATTCGGGTTCAGCATCTCTTTGAAGTTAAAACGCATTTTCATAAAGTTAGCCGACACAAGAGATCGTGTGAGATGTCGAGCCTTATTTAAACGTTTCGCAAGAGGGTAGAATTTCTTTTGAATTTGATTTTTACAACGGAAAATACGACTTGAAATGTATATCGAATGCAAAACTTTTTCATTATCTAATCTATATCAATGGAACTCGAATTTCATACGAAACGGACAACTAAGCGTCAGTGACGAGTCGCCACAAGCTTTACACACGGTTTAAACCTGCTGCTTCGATCCATTTTATCATAGTAAAACTTTGACTAAAGAAAAATTATCACCCACACAAATTGGCGTTGCTTACAGTTGTCTTTTATGCATCAATTTCAACAATTAAAAATTGGTCAGAGTTGTTTCGTTAAAAATAAAGAGAAAACAGCACAGACTGTGTTTTAAGGATTCGTTGGAGACCCAATAAAGAAGCAAAGGTCACGAAGAGCACCAAAAAAGTTATGTCTACATTGTTTTTAGACTACGAGAGTATCCTTTTTGATTGATTTTAAGGAATCAAATATCAAATACAAAGTAAACTACTTCGTTTTGCTTTTTAAGGCTTTACAGAGATTGAACGTCCACCATATAGCCCTAATCTAGCATCGTTCGACTATTTTTTATTCGCAAAGCTGAAGGAGGACTCAAGAGGTGAAAGATTCAATAACGACGATGAAATTAAATCATATTTTCATAGTGGCATGGAAGCTTCAGTCAGACGTTTTGGAAACTAGTGAAAAATTTCAAATATTGATCAATCGAATGGTAGTTTTATTATTCAATTCAAAATTTGTAGTACATTTTTTATTTGTATATTTATTTAAAAAAAAGTAATTTATCCATTTAGGAAACACTGCAGGTCGTATAGTCTATACGAAAAACCGTTTAAATTCTTGAAAAGTAATTCCCTAGGGCATCGTATCAGCAAGCTCAGGTAAAGGACGAATTCAATCGCACACATCCTACATATCAACAGTCAAGTAGACAGATAGAAATTAGAATTCGAAATTGATTTTCGATTGAATCAAAAATTGAAACGAAAATAATAATAAAGAGGTTTTTTAATATATATATAAAATATTTCACGTGAATTTTTATCTACATTGTTAATTTTTTTCGTTTTTTTTTACTACTTGGTCGAGTACAATATAAAAATATAAGTAAAAGTATAGAATTTAAAAAAATTATTTATATTAATACATAATCATTCGAAAGCTCTGAAATATATTAGAGTTAGTACACTTTGGTGTTTAATTTTGCCACAATCCCACTACGAAAACGCTCTTGATCCATTTTATACACTGCTAGCGATTGGAAAATTGATCGCACGAAATATCGAATTAAAATCAATTTTTTTTTTTCAACATTAAGTGAATATAGAATACACCTCGTATATCACGAATAATATTTCTCAATTCTTAAGTAGTTTTGTTAAATGTTTTCTTCGTATTTTTTTGTTAGTCTGCGTTTATTATGCTTCTTGTCAAACTCATTTTATTTTCACTTGCAAAATCCACTTCCAAACAAACAATCTTTAGTCATCTCGAATATTCTTTAGAAGTTTTCTTTTGAGAAAATATCAAAGAAAAACACTTAGGGTGTCTTGTCAATTATGTCAATTTCACAAATAATTTATTTGAAAGTGGATACTGGGTGGATATAGTTGGAAAATATTACATAAAACCCCACGTTTTCATCTGTAGACAAGTTTTACCGTGTTTTTGATTCCAATTCGTTATTAAGTTAGGTTAGGTTAGGTTAGCTAAAGTTAGGTTAAGTTAGGTGGGGTTGGATTAGTTTAGGTTAGGTTAGGTTCATAGAGAAAATAACCACAAATACTCTTGTGATAACCTAAAACAGAGCCCCATTCGTACAAAGTTCGTAAATTTACAAGATCTTTGAGCGTTCTGGAAAGTTGTTCAACTATCATTCATCGTATACAGATTTTTCAACTTTCATCCCATTTGAAATAGTTCCCCTCAATACTTCAAGTTGTACGACAATTATTAAATTGAAATCGATCAGTTTCAAAACAAGATTATTGTGAAAGGAAACGCTGACCGTGGCTGTAGCCTACGAATATTTCGATAAAATTTATTAACAATTCACCTTGTATAGTTAAAAAAAACGAAAGAAACCTCCACATACCGAGAAAGCTATTAGCAATTTCTTTTGTATTTGGATATGGTAATGACGTCTAAATGTAGATTGGAAAACCTCTTTTATTTTTTTCTTGTTTCTCAGGAAAGAAAATATCTTTTCAAGTTTTCGAGCTCGTTTGCCTAATTGCTAAGGATTCGATAAAAGATTTCTTTTTTTTTTTTTTTTTTCGTCGTCGAACATTCGATATAAACGTTTTTCTTGTCATTTTAAAAATGTTTTTGTTAATAAACTTCAACAATAACAAAATGAAACTTCATTAAAAATAACAAGTTCATGAATTCTCAACTACTTAATTTAATTCCTTCATTTTGTGAGGTTATGAGCACAGAATGCGTCAGGTCAGTCTCTATTGGTAGAATTGTTTTGTTTACATCCTTGTTCTTAGGCTATTAAAATATTACTCATTCTTTTTAACAGCATCTGATTTATTTTGACATAAAATTATGTCCCTTTGAAGTGTTAGGCTAGATTAGGTTAGGTTAGGTTAGGTTAGGTTAGGTATACTCAAATTGAAAAAATATTACAACTGTCCACGCCGATGGATTACGAATGCTTCTCCATTTTATTATTCTCTCAATTTTCGTACACATAAACAATCATTTACCTGATTGGAATAGTAATTAAAATTTTCCGAATTAATTACATTTCATTAGATAACTCATTCTGATTAATTTCGAAAGTTGCAGCGATAAAAACATTTTCAACATGAAATATAAATACAATTTACACGAAAACGAGTTGGTCCTTTCAATTTTGCACTCGCTTCGACCTGAACTAATCCCTACTAAATTCCATCTATGTTCCAGAGATTTCAATTACACGAAAATCGTTTAATTGAAAACAGAAAGAGATTGAAAATTAGAAACGGCCGTAGTTCGTTTTGCCTCGTAGTTTGTGTGTTGAAAGAGAGACGGTAAACGTTAAAACGATAAACGGAACTGTTATTTTTTTAAAAAAAAAAACTTTTTTCAAAAATATCCTTTCTCGTTTACTAACAATCCATCAATGCTATTATAGAATGACAAAACAATGATGCTGAAATGACATCTATCTAGGTATAACAAAATGGCCGCTCATTATCATCATTTGATTTGAAACCTAACCTCAATAAGAGACACTCAACTTCCCCACAGAAATCAAGAAGTTTCCTAAAGTTATAACGCTGTATCAGAAAATATAATTCATGTATTATACCGGATTTTGTCAAAATTTTTTATGTAACTTTCATATTTTTTGTTTTTTGTGCCACTACCAGCGATATAGAGGCAAGTTAATTTGAAATGAGTCAAAACTATGTCTGACTGATCTATTATTAAGCGTGATTTATCTTTTTAAGTCATCTAAGTTGAGTATACTTGACATATCCCTACAAATTGAAGTCTAACGGAATCAGATCATGAGATCGCGCTAGCCATACTATCAATCCACGCTTTGAAAACAAAAATTGGCTCAAATACTGACGAATATTGATATAGTAAAGGTGCAGTGCCTACTTGTGTAAAACTTGACGGTGTGTTTGATCAAGATATAAGTTTGCCAAAGTTGACACGACATTATTCGGAAACAGTTCTAAATATTCATTCCCATTCGAGTTGCCCCCTAGCTTGAAAAAAGGACCCAACGACATTTGCAAAAATTCCTACTCAAATATTATTTTTAGGGTATTGGGTATGTTCTTTTCCATCCAGTAAAGAGTCCCATTAGAGCAATTTTGAAGATTAACAAGACATCTTCTGATAGACAAAAAAGAAGAGCTTTGGTTGAATCGACTCACGAAAAACTGGGAGACAGTTTGCAAAAATTGGGCAGAAAATTCAAAATCAATAAAAAATATCTAACCAACTAAGTCCCAGAGACGAATTTTCGCCCGTAAAGGTTTGTAAATCATGACAACCAGTCATATTTTACTTCCAGTCCATTCAGAAATGTGTTTCGAAAGACACGAAAAGTTCAACTCGAAATTGTTTGTATGGTGGACGATATCCTGAAGAAATTTTTCGTGTTTTGACCAGATATTACAACTACTCTTCATGCAAAGGACGTTTTGGAAGTATTCGCAGAGTTGAATATTTCGTTTACTGAGGAATCTTCCTAATGTACCTTAGCTAAGTTCAATTAAACGTTTCGCATTATTTAAAAACGAACCAAAAGGATATATGTAATCCCTTCTATCACTTATTAGTGTAGGGAGTAAATTTCCTCCATTCCTTCACTTCTTTCCATCGTATTCCCCGTTTATTCAATCCTCCTGGTATATCTCCATCCTACGTTTTCCTTGATCTACCTCTCTTTCAGTTTTATCAATTCTCGCTTTGCTCTTCATTCAATCGTTGTAAGTATCTTCACTATTTTACTATTATACTTCCTTTATCTTCAGTTTCTTTAACAACTTTCACTAATTTATTTTCCTTAAGCAATTTTCGTCGACATTTCTTTCTTTCTTTGTTTTCATCTGCTTTTCTTCTGATTATCTTTCGTATTTTTCTATTTTTATCTTTGACTCTGTCATTATCATTTCCAGGATTCTTTTTTTTTATTTCTATCACTTATATTTTTAATAATTATTCTTGACATTCTTGTTTATCTAACCTTGATATCTTTACATTATTTTAACCATCATCAGCCCTACATTTTCTACGATATTTTTTGTAAATCTTGTACCAAATTTACTTTTCTTAAATACATCATCTTCCCATTTTTTTTACCATCTTCCTTGTCATTTTTCCTTATGTTTTAATATGTGTAATTAACGTGTAATAAACATTATTTCAACTAATAAATAATCGTTAAAACAAACAGTTTTTACCCCATAAAAGATTTAGTTGAGGTACGAGGATTGTTTGAAAATTTTCTGACCTGTTACCGTTACACTAAAATCGTTATGATGGTGATCCCATCACCAACCCTTCGTTTCATTCGCTCGGTGTTAAATTGTTTGTCTGAAAGCAATTGGAATTGGGATGTGGTTAGCTGTTCGTCCTTAGACGAATAGTCGTATTCGTCCTTGTAAAGACAGAACGGCCAATTCAGCAGTTGTTTACAAGTGAAGACGAACTTTTATGGAACGACGTATCCCGCAGGACAACCCCAAATTACCCATCGGGATTTAGAGAGATTAATTTCGCGAAAGAGATAATAATTTTTTATATAGATCAAACTTTATTTATGAATAAAAATAGATATATGGGAATAATAATTGATTATTAGATGCTCTCTATAAAACGTGAAGTGGACCTGACGCAAATGAATTAGCTTCGTAAGAGCAAGAGGGTTGTTATTGTGTCCCCTAACGACGAATCATGTTTAAACTAAATTGGGGTAATGAGCTTTGAACTTCAACGATTTCACTTGAAACTTTGGTCTCTGTTAGTGTAAATTGAACTCATTATAATATTCGAAGTTATGCAATTATTACCTAACCACTTCACCATCAAAGCTGTTTAGAATTTGTTACTTTTGACTAACAGCGTAAACAAAGAGATAAAAGATTAATCCAAATTTGCTTATTCAACCATATCGATATCGTTTTCGTTGTTGAATTGTCTTGGTTTCATTACTCTTTTGATTGAAAATTAAAATAATAATAAAGTTTTGACCTATTTCGGTCTTTATCTAAATAGGACTTGACAATTTTTATAATTATATCAATCAAAATATCACGTACAACATGAATATCAAGATAAAAATCTGTTTTAACCACAAAAAAACATTTTTTCTTGATGATCTCTTAGTCTATTTCCTAAATACCGAGATGTCTGTCCTATGGAAACAACGTCACAATCAATAAGTGTCAAAATAGAGTCGAAAACCATCATATTAGAATTTTAAAAATTTTAAATCAGTAAAAATAATCAAGTTTTGATCTATTTCGGTCTTTATCTAGATATGACTTGACAATTTTTATAATTATATGAATCAAAATATCACGTACAACATGAATATCAAGATAAAAATCTGTTTTAACCACAAAAAAACATTTTTTCTTGATGATCTCTTAGTCTATTTCCTAAATACCGAGATGTCTGTCCTAAGGAAACAACGTCACAATCAATAAGTGTCAAAATAGAGTCGAAAACCATCATATTAGAATTTTAAAAATTTTAAATCAGTAAAAATAATCAAGTTTTGATCTATTTCGGTCTTTATCTAGATATGACTTGACAATTTTTATAATTATATGAATCAAAATATCACGTACAACATGAATATCAAGATAAAAATCTGTTTTAACCACAAAAAAACATTTTTTCTTGATGATCTCTTAGTCTATTTCCTAAATACCGAGATGTCTGTCCTAAGGAAACAACGTCACAATCAATAAGTGTCAAAATAGAGTCGAAAACCATCATATTAGAATTTTAAAAATTTTAAATCAGTAAAAATAATCAAGTTTTGATCTATTTCGGTCTTTATCTAGATATGACTTGACAATTTTTATAATTATATGAATCAAAATATCACGTACAACATGAATATCAAGATAAAAATCTGTTTTAACCACAAAAAAACATTTTTTCTTGATGATCTCTTAGTCTATTTCCTAAATACCGAGATGTCTGTCCTATGTAAACAACGTTACAATCAATAAGTTTTAAAATAGAATAGAAAACCATCATATCAGAATTTTAAAAATTTTAAATCAGTAAAAATAATCAAGTTTTGATCTATTTCGGTCTTTATCTAAATATGACTCGACAATTTTTATAATTATATCAATCAAAGTATCACGTACAATATGAATATCAAAATAAAAATCTATTTTAACCGCAAAAAAACATTTTTTCTTGATGATCTCTTAGTCTATTTCCTAAATACCGAGATGTCTGTCCTATGGAAACAACGTCACAATCAATAAGTGTCAAAATAGAATCGAAAACCATCATATCAGAATTTTAAAAATTTTAAATCAGTAAAAATAATCAAGTTTTGACCTATTTCGGTCTTTATCTAAATATGACTTGACAATTTTTATAATTATATCAATCAAAATATCACGTACAACATGGATATTAAAAAAAAATCTGTTGTAACCACAAAAAATCATTTTTTCTTGATGATCTCTTAGTCTATTTCCTAAATACCGAGATGTCTGTCCTAAGGAAACAACGCCACAATCAATAAGTTTTAAAATAGAATCGAAAACCATCAAATTCGAACTATACAAATTTTGGAAATCAATTTTCGAGTAATTGAAAACGCATTGTTTTAACTTTAGTCCCTAAGTACAAGGGTTGTTAGTTAATTTTTGAAATAGACAAATAAAAACAAATTATTATGATTTGATAGCTATCATTGTTTTTCAAAATATTTTGTGCACTTGAACCGACTGTCGAAGCATTTTTTCCCATTGCCATTGAGGTACTTCCAAAATTTGTGATTTTAACGCACCAACCCAGTTTATTTTTGATCAAATAAATGTTTGGGTACAAAAAAAACGTGACTTATCAATTTGATGTTTTTTTTTCAACTGAAGTGTCATAGTTCGCAAATGTGGTGGAGAATGATTAGTCTTCTGCGATTGAGAGCTCTACGGTGGCAAGATGGAAAGAAGGTTTTTATACATATGGCAAGGAAAAATGTTTTACGTTTTGATGTCTATCATGGTATCTGTTTATCCTTTTCTTGAACATTAATGTATAGATATTGAAGAAATGGAAGTTGTTTCCAGATACTGAAGAAAGCGCATCATCAACCGAGTCTGTTGGAAGTAATAAATAAAATCCACCTACCAGCAGCTTCTCTTCAGAAGCCTCTACAGTTGTTTTAAGACCTTCGAGGTCTGTGAAGCTTACAGATCGATTAAAAAATTACCCATTCTAAACGGTATATCATTCTATATTCGATTTTAAGAAATATGATTACTTTCATTTTTCCGAAAAACGTTTTTTGAGCCCTGTGGAAATATATTTAAACATTTCAAGTGGTACACTCATTTCAGACCGACACCATTTTGGCTCAAATTGACGTATCAAGATTAATATTTTTTTAAATGTACATCATTCACTCTACTTTCAACTAGAGCTCTCATAATTAACAAAATTTTCCGGAAAATTCGGAAAAAAATGACTTATGCAATAATCGATTTCTCAAAAACCTCGCTTTTATTTTGCGCGAATTTTGGATATGTTTTTGAGGAACCCTTGAGCCACCTTTTTACCAAACGGCGGTTTACCAAAATTTCTCGTTCGAAAAATACGGGTCGCAACGGAAATATCGATTTTGACCTCACAAAAATGTTGATTCCGCATCTAATACTTTCCAGAAGTTTTGTTAAACATGTCAAAACTAACGATGGAAACGATGATGAAGACTAAATTCTTATTGGGCTCCATGATGGTGATAACTCAATAAAAAATCTTGATGACCTACTTCATCAATGTTGAATTCAAGACAAGTTTCGACCTTTTAGTTTCCTTTTCATATGCGGATACATACTAAGAGACAGAAAGAGAAATACAGATATAAGACACGATTGTGAGGTGGCAGATATAGTCAGAGGGGGATCTAAACGTAGAAGAGCTTGGAACGAACAAAATGATCAGAGAAAGATTAGCAAAGATCGCACGAGGGACACGACGACCTTTAGGAAGACCTCCAAAATGATGGATGGATTCATGGGCATCAACATCTCTAGGATAACAAGCTGGAAACTATAGGTCCACAATGCGTTGAAGGAGGAGAAGAAGAAGAAGAAGTGCCTTTGTAAAACCGTATTCATCTGAATGGGAAATCTAACGACATACGGTTTTCCCAAGGTTGTTGCCAACTTATGTTGTAGCTTCTAGCTGCAGAAGAAGAAAAATATTCTTCTTTAATGACCTGGAAATAGATCTAGGCTACGAAAAGGCCATGGAATATCTCTTCTGCACTGAATTGCTACAGATTATGTCTTTTGGTCTCTAGTACTAAAAATACGTTAATTGATATATTGATTTGAGTAAAAATGAGCTTCGTCAGAGAACAAAAAGTTTTATATTAGTATTAAATCATCGGATATTTTGTTTATAATGGATAAAATACTTTTTGAGGATTATGAAAACTGATTCGTCCTGTGTGATAACGCGACTGTCTAATAGAAATATTAAATGTCAATACTTGAATGTCAATTCTCTTCAAAGTATTATATAACTTGATATAAATGCCGGGGACTTTACGTATTCTAAACGGGATATTAAGAAGAAAAATCTTCAAACCAAAATTTCAATGCGCTTCCGTGAGTTGTCAAGATCGTAAAATGATAGGTAATAGAGAAATCGTCGGATTTGGATATAACGGACAACCGAATTATATCGATAGGTAAGTCATTTATTATTATACAACTAGAGGAGGTTAAATTTTCTTAGAGTAAACTCATATTATCGATTTCTGCTCTAACTATAATTATTGATAGAGTTCACTTCCCTATGCCTGCAATAAGATGGAGGGAACCGACACCTGAAATATGCGCGTTGAGAGAAAAGGAAAAAGGCGACTGGCACCAGCTTACTTTAGAAGAAAAGAAACAGTTATATAGGGCTTCATTTTGTCAAACTTTCGCCGAATTTGAAGTAAGTTTCGCCAGCAACAGCTCCTACTTCTTTTACTGATTTCCTCTCCTTCGATTTATGATCTATCAGGCTAGTTATATACTTCTTTCAGTTCTTCTTCTTCATAAATGATTTTTTACAATCTTATCTTCAGTACTTTGAAGATTCCTATTGCTCTTAGAAGATTGAACGTTCCTTCTTTAATTGTTAAACTACCTTTACCTTCTCCAAAAAACTTCCTGGTGGTATTTCTTCAGCTAATATTTCGTAATTCCTCACTCCAGTCACTTTTCTTGTAAATAGGGCATATTAAGAGGTTATCCCTATCATCTGGTAACCTCTTCTTTTTCCAAAACAGTCTCCAGATTCCTTCATACTTCTACTTCCTTTCCATAATCTTGCTTTGCTACATTTTTCCATGAAATCGAAGTTTTTTCTGATGGTATTGGTACCGGTTTCTTCTCCAAGTACTTTTGCCTGTTTTCTTCATTACCATTTATTATTTTGAGTCTCTTCTTCTTTACAATCTACACTGCTGGACAAACCAACTCTTTAGAAATTTTGCTTTTAGGCACCAATGCAAGAATGGAAATCGGTGATTGGTGTTGGGTTAGTATTAATGGCTTGTTCTTTCTGGATATTCTACTTTATAAAAACATTTATCTATTCCCCTTTCCCCAAGTCTTTTTCGGAGGAAAGTAGAAGAGCTCAATTTCGAAGATGGCTCGATATGAGGAATCATCCAATAACTGGTCTAGCATCCAAATGGGATTACGATCGAGATGATTGGAAAAAATAATTATAACAAATTATTATATTTATGAATGATCCGTAATAAAAAATATACTGTGTGTTGAAGCGATTTATCAAAACCGAAAATATGAAACTTCTTGAAAAATTAGCAAAGCTCCAAACGTCGTATCTCAAATATTTTAAACACGACATGATAAATGTCCCAATTTGACTCGTGATTTTAACTTAATGTACACATTAATGTATAAAAATGAAGTAATAAGGAAAATAGGCTTAAAGCAGCCATCCCTTATTCGGGCTTTCTTCATTATCAAGCAAATTTGACGACGAAGCTCGGAAGGTTCGCTCTCATTCGGAACATGATGATGGAAGTAGTTGAAGCCCAGAAAACATTGGCGGGGAGTCCGGAAATTTACACTACATTTTCATACGTTACGAAAATAAACTTTTTTTGATGATTTGTATCGATTTAGTTCCCACCGAAACCTCTAATGAAGCTGATTTAAAAACATATTCATGGAATGGATCCGACTAGAGTCTGAACTAAACTAATTTCTACGTTTTGACATTTACTTTAATAAATCTAACCTAAAAAATCTTATGTTCAATACTGTTTCAAACGAAACGTGTAGCTAACGCCCTCTATTGGAATCAGATATGAAAACAAACTCATGGAATGGTTCCCATTAGAGTCTGAACTAAACTGATTTCTACGTTTTGACATTTACTTTAATAAATCTAACCTAAAAAATCTTATGTTCAATACTGTTTCAAACGAAACGTGTAGCTAACGCCCTCTATTGGAATCAGATATGAAAACAAACTCATGGAATGGTTCCCATTAGAGTCTGAACTAAACTGATTTCTACGTTTTGACATTTACTTTAATAAATCTAACCTAAAAAATCTTATGTTCAATACTGTTTCATACGAAACGTGTAGCTAGCGCCCTCTATTGGAATCAGATATGAAAACAAACTCATGGAATGGTTCCCATTAGAGTCTGAACTAAACTGATTTCTACGTTTTGACATTTACTTTGATAAATCTAACCTAAAAAAATCTTATGTTCAATACTGTTTCATACGAAACGTGTAGCTAGCGCCCTCTATTGGAATCAGATATGAAAACAAACTCATGGAATGGTTCCCATTAGAGTCTGAACTAAACTGATTTCTACGTTTTGACATTTACTTTGATAAATCTAACCTAAAAAATCTTATGTTCAATACTGTTTCATACGAAACGTGTAGCTAGCGCCCTCTATTGGAATCAGATATGAAAACAAACTCATGGAATGGTTCCCATTAGAGTCTGAACTAAACTGATTTCTACGTTTTGACATTTACTTTAATAAATCTAACCTAAAAAATCTTATGTTCAATACTGTTTCATACGAAACGTGTAGCTAGCGCCCTCTATCGGAAATATATCAGCTTCCAAAATATAAATTCCATTACAACGTTGCCAGTAGTAGCAAAATCACAAGAAATTTGCATATTTTTTTTCTTCAACGTCCTCTATCTTGAATACAGATGGCGCTACAAGCAAAACCCAGTTTTACAGTTTCCTACACATCTTTGACAAGGGATCACCTTTATTTCAAATTAAATTGTATCGCACATCGTACCTATTAATTCTTGTACCTGTTAACTCGGTACAAAAATAATCGGATGAAGCGAGATCAAGTCTATATAGTTGGTGTTTAATCTGCGTGTCCAGTAGCCATGGAAAGCAGTGTGAACTGGATCGTTGTCCTCAATCATCAAGGTACCTTTTGGTGGTGTTTTTCTTGAAAGTTCATGAATAAATTTCCTTTTGCGGAAAGAAAGAGAAACACGGTCTTTGCTTTCAAATTGGTTCAATGATGTGGTGGTATTTGGACACGTTTCCTAGCTGCAATGATGTTATTCGGTTTGCTGGATTTATCAGATTTTTTATAAAGTATCAATGTCTTTTGGTACAGTAAAAACTGTCTCGACGCCTTCACTGGAAAGCATCTGTTATTAACCTCCCTTACCTCTAGCTGCACTTTACTAATATTAACTAAGTTAGTCTCTGGCATGTGCAATATAAATTTAAAGATAGAACAGAAATTCTTCAAACAACTATCGAGGCTAGTTTTACGTAAAAGCTGAAATTAATAATAACGTTATAAAAACAATTGCATCTTTTAATTTACGCTATATAATATTTTTTGTATAAGCAATCGCATTTCTACCTTAAATTCTACCATCTTGAAACCCTCTATCACTGCCAGACTCTTCATACTTAAAAATTGAAACATTCTTTCAGCATTTTCTCAATTTTCTTCAAAACAAAAAAGTCTAGAGACGTTTCAAACTTTTTGTAGAACTAACGAAGAAAAGACAAAGAAGCCTTTAACAAAATCTGTTTTCAAAATATTACGAGACGCTTTCTTCTTCTTTCTTTTTTTTGATTTTTAGTCTAATATTCAGCCTCTTGAGCTGGCTTTCGTGTCATATCTTGGTGAGTCGGCCGGGAGGTCTTCTTGAAGTTGGTTTTTCATCCTTTGCCCATTTAGGTTTTTCATCCTGCACCCATTTAGCCCGTCGTCTCGATTTTATGAATCGTATTCTGAATTTTTATATTTTCCCTTACAGATTTGCTTCTTAGACTCACTCCTTTAATAGTTCTCCATCTTTTCATCTCTGCTGTCTTCATTATATTATTTTTTTGTATCAACTCGAGTTTCTACTGCATATGTAAGTAATAACCAGAGATTTATAAGGCCTTTTTTACTTGGATTCGTACCTCATGTTGTAAGTTGTGAACTCGATTCCTAAATATTCCTAAATACAAAATTGTTGAGTGGATCTTTCGTTCACAGCTAGTTTACGCTTTCTTCGATCACATCAACATCTTTCTTGAACAAATTCCACTGTTTTGGACATGTCACCAAGTCATTGAACTCTTTTGAGAATATGAGATGTGTAAGACTTCATTTGCTGTTATTAGAAATGTTTGATAGCGGTAACTGGAGGGGTTGTTGATGATAAATCTTGATATTGAATCTTTTTGGTATTTTTAGCAGCCTTACAAACTTCATCATTGAAAGTTATGATGTACCCTTTCATTTTACAATGTGCCATGAAAATCTATTTTTAACTTTGAATGGGAACATTAAAATAGAGCCTCAAATCATCATACAACCAACTCTTAAAGCTCTGATTCTTAACTTTCGCAGGCGTCCATAACGAAGCGGACTGATAATTTTCATTTAAATTCAGAATTAAGTTTTATCTAAGGATGTAAAACCAAATGTGGCTGCCATTGTCAAATCTAATGGTTGCCAAATCCAAATGAGGTTTATGAAGTAACAAAATACTAGGTGTAAAGTTTCATGATACAGTGGAAACTCGATTTACCGAACTATTTGTTGTCGTTAGGGATTCGGATAATCGAAAGCCCGGATAATAGAAAGGAAAGCGCGTTTTCTGAAATAAAATAATTTATTAATAAATAGTTTTAAATATTTGGTATTTGGTATTCGTATCAGCTATAGTAAACTCATAGTATAAGTTTGTTTTTCAAACCATTTCAGAGTTGTTTTCACAGCCTGAAGTGCTTCATCATGGTCCTACATCATTTTCCGTGTCTAGATTTTCTTCTGTTTCATCTTCTTGCATTTCCTGATAATCCTGCGTTCGTGATTGCATAAATTCGTTTCAACTGTAATTATCTCACAGTATAAGTTTGTTTTTCAAACCATTTCAGAGCTATTTTCAAAGCCTGAAGTGCTTCATCATGGTCCTACATCATTTTCCGCGACTAGATTCTCTTCTGTTTCATCTTCTTGCATTTCCTGATAATCCTGCGTTCGTGATTGCATAAATTCGTTTCAGCTGTAATAATCTCACAGTATAAGTTTGTTTTTCAAACCATTTCAGAGTTGTTTTCACAGCCTGAAGTGCTTCATCATGGTCCTACATCATTTTCCGTGTCTAGATTTTCTTCTGTTTCATCTTCTTGCATTTCCTGATAATCCTGCGTTCGTGATTGCATAAATTCGTTTCAACTGTATTTATCTCACAGTATAAGTTTGTTTTTCAAACCATTTCAGAGCTATTTTCAAAGCCTGAAGTGCTTCATCATGGTCCTACATCATTTTCCGCGACTAGATTCTCTTCTGTTTCATCTTCTTGCATTTCCTGATAATCCTGCGTTCGTGATTGCATAAATTCGTTTCAACTGTAATTATCTCACAGTATAAGTTTGTTTTTCAAACCATTTCAGTGTTGTTTTCACAGCCTGAAGTGCTTCATCATGGTCCTACATCATTTTCCGCGTCTAGATTTTCTTCTGTTTCATCTTCTTGCATTTCCTGATAATCCTGCGTTCGTGATTGCATAAATTCGTTTCAGCTGTAATAATCTCACAGTATAAGTTTGTTTTTCAAACCATTTCAGTGTTGTTTTCACAGCCTGAAGTGCTTCATCATGGTCCTACATCATTTTCCGCGTCTAGATTTTCTTCTGTTTCATCTTCTTGCATTTCCCGTTGATCCTGCGTTCGTGATTGCATAAATTCGTTTCAGCTGTAATTATCTCACAGTATAAGTTTGTTTTTCAAACCATTTCAGTGTTGTTTTCACAGCCTGAAGTGCTTCATCATGGTCCTACATCATTTTCCGTGTCTAGATTTTCTTCTGTTTCATCTTCTTGCATTTCCTGATAATCCTGCGTTCGTGATTGCATAAATTCGTTTCAACTGTATTTATCTCACAGTATAAGTTTGTTTTTCAAACCATTTCAGAGCTATTTTCAAAGCCTGAAGTGCTTCATCATGGTCCTACATCATTTTCCGCGACTAGATTCTCTTCTGTTTCATCTTCTTGCATTTCCTGATAATCCTGCGTTCGTGATTGCATAAATTCGTTTCAACTGTAATTATCTCACAGTATAAGTTTGTTTTTCAAACCATTTCAGTGTTGTTTTCACAGCCTGAAGTGCTTCATCATGGTCCTACATCATTTTCCGCGTCTAGATTTTCTTCTGTTTCATCTTCTTGCATTTCCTGATAATCCTGCGTTCGTGATTGCATAAATTCGTTTCAGCTGTAATAATCTCACAGTATAAGTTTGTTTTTCAAACCATTTCAGTGTTGTTTTCACAGCCTGAAGTGCTTCATCATGGTCCTACATCATTTTCCGCGTCTAGATTTTCTTCTGTTTCATCTTCTTGCATTTCCCGTTGATCCTGCGTTCGTGATTGCATAAATTCGTTTCAGCTGTAATTATCTCACAGTATAAGTTTGTTTTTCAAACCATTTCAGTGTTGTTTTCACAGCCTGAAGTGCTTCATCATGGTCCTACATCATTTTCCGCGTCTAGATTTTCTTCTGTTTCATCTTCTTGCATTTCCTGATAATCCTGCGTTCGTGATTGCATAAATTCGTTTCAACTGTAATAATCTCACAGTATAAGTTTGTTTTTCAAACCATTTCAGTGTTGTTTTCACAGCCTGAAGTGCTTCATCATGGTCCTACATCATTTTCCACGTCTAGATTCTCTTCTGTTTCATCTTCTTGCATTTCCCGCTGCTCCTGCGTTCGTGATTGCATAAATTTGACTTTTAGTACATTTTGACTCAATATTAATTAATTATTTAATTTGTCGCAGTTGATAGACCGGATAATCGTGAATCCGTTCAACTGACGACCTGATAATCGAATTTCTACTGTATTTCGATTATTAAAAAAAATGACAGCAGTTTAAGTGAA
The DNA here is from genome assembly GCF_026230105.1 of Diorhabda sublineata. Taxonomy (NCBI): domain Eukaryota; kingdom Metazoa; phylum Arthropoda; class Insecta; order Coleoptera; family Chrysomelidae; genus Diorhabda; species Diorhabda sublineata. The sequence continues at coordinate 7,514,438 of NC_079481.1, read as the reverse complement.
GCTATTTCTGTTGTTTCTTTTTCGTTTTTACAAATTATTGTAAATAAATCAACGGACGTGCTTCGTATTTAAAAACTTATATCGATATGTCTTACGTACCCCGTTGAATTGTTCCATTATTTTCCAAGATAATGCATCCAGTTTCCTTTTCAGCACGCTGCTATTATTGCTACTTATACCGCAACTGGTATATTTCAATTAAACGGACAGCTTTTGTTAGAATTCTTTACCAGTTTAAAATTTATTCCACCCCGAGGTATTGTTTGCTTCATTTAGCAATGCATTTTCGACTTGATAAAGGGTTAGGGCGCTTTCATACAAATAGAGTTTTAAAAGGTTAATAGCCATTTATCAGTAAAAAAAACTCGTTTTTCCATTTCTAATTCATTCGATTACGATTTTCAAATTGTTAGTTAAGTGCTAATTCTATTCATGCTTCAAGAAAAAAATTAGTCTCGTAAAAATGAAATGCTGAAATCTGTATATATTGATAATTTTTATTTCTCAATAGTTTCGATTTTAGATCTCCCTGTACCAAAAAATCGAATTCAAAATATAAATAAAAAATTTCGATTCACGATCTTAAACACCCAAAAACAAATGAAATTATATTACATATCAAATTCCTTGTACTAATTGTGAAGTTATCTACATAGGACAGACATCGCAATATTTAGAAAGTAGAATAAAAGATCATCAATGCGATAAAAAAAATAAAATGTAGTAACAAACTACCAAATCTTGATTTTGTGTTTAAAAAAAATAGAAAAAACTAATTTTTAATCAGAAGAAACCTAAAATGAAGACGATTCTCTATTTCATGCGATTATTTTTGTTATAATGTTTTTCCCGAAGTTATAATATAATCCGGTCCTGAAATATTGCCGTTCTTAATTGCGCAACCCGGTATATTTCTTATAACGCTAATTCTAAATAAATTTTTTACCAAAAAAAATGTGAATCTAAATTTCCGTTTCCAAAATAATCGTATAAACAAGCATCAAATCTCGAAATCCCATGAACATTAGAGTAAATTATTTCCTGTAGATCGAGGCTAAACGTTCGAAACGTCTTGGCTTAAGACTCGGATTCGTCAGTTGGAACGATCAATTCAGAAGAGGCTGAGTGTTAAGGAAGAGATTGTGAACGATACACGTTACGTTTACATTCGAAAAGAAGAAGAGACGCGTGTTAAACGACTTTGAAAAGAAACCAGATTAAGTATTTTTTTTCCAACGTACGTGATACATTAATGGAGCGGAAAGATTAACCGGTTGATACAATATCAGTCCAAATACTTCTCGTCGATTATATGAAAAAAATTTAACGTTAAAACAAAATCTTTATATACGAGGGATCACCGCAAAGTTTAGTATACGTAAATGATTTTTATAACTAAATTTTTTAAAGTAAATAATGTTTTATGATGAATTTATGGTATTTAAACAGAGGAAATAATTATTTAACATAATAAAAATGTCACTTAGGATGATATATGTTATCTAGGATTACAAATAACCATTATCAAATAGGATAAGATACATTAATTAATTTATATATTGATATAAAGCCTAAAATATCATATATTGATGATAGTGTTATTTACAATGTTGGCATCAGTAGTTTTATTAACTTTTTGCTTTTTTACAACGTTTGCATCCCAAGGTACGTGTCCAAATCAAATTGAGTCATTATATAGAGAAGTAACGACGTCACCTTAAATTTCACGTTTCAACTATTATGAAAAGCTTCTTAAACCGAATTATTTTCATATATTTAAGGTGATTATGTCCAGTGGATAACCTATACGGGGGAGATTCCGAATAATGCCGTTCCCGGAGGCTCGGACGCAAAAAACAATCCCGAATTTATCGGTAGGGCGTTCTACGCCACGGATTCTTTCACCGATGGATGGACCGAAAACAGTACCGAAGGGTACTTCCCCGGTGTTCTCCAAAATGGAGCCGAATCAATCGAAGTGATTGTTTACCGAGAACCTCATACAATAACAGAAGGAATTGAAGTAAGTAACGATGATGATGGTGTATCTAAAAGATATTTTGGTCAGGACGTTTTCTTCTCGGTTCCCAATGCGTTTGGTGATATTTGAAGGACATTATCGACAGAATCTGCCATGGCTAGTGTCTTAAAGTACTGACTGATCTGTCAGAAGTTTAAATCTGTCACAGGGAAGGTAAATCTGTCAAAACAGTGTGTTAATCTGTTAGAATGAAAACGGGGAGAGTGTAGGACAAAACAAGAGTAATGAAATGTAAAACTGGTTATTAAAAAACGTTCCTCGGACTTCTTAGGCTTGGATTGTCTTTCCAGTAAGACTCTGGGATGCTGTCCCTTTTCTCATTTGATTATTGTTAGCAATACTACCTGAAAAATGACGAGTGATGTTCCTAATTTCATAGAGTCCAAAAATGTTCAATTCAGCTCCTTTATTGACCCATGATTGACCATTTCGAAAAGCTCTATCAATGCTAAAATTTTTCTGTTTGGATTAGCCTAATTTTGTTGAAAGGTTGTTTGTTCAGTTTTCAACCACCAAACAACGTGAAAGCCCTTCACGGATCAGCCCTTTATCGGATGCTAGAATTCTTAGGTGACTTGTCTTTAATTATGTCACTAGATGAGGCAGATTTTCGTCTTCTATTCCATAGAATCTACTATCATCAATTTCTCAATGAGCTTGATTTTGCTGATTGCCAAATACTTTTTTTTGATCTGCACTGGAGAAATTTCGTAATGAATTAAAAACGTTGAAAGTACTACAGTTCGTTTCTAAAGGGGTAGAGTACCTGCTATATGTCAAAATGAAGAATGTTTATCATACTTTCAACATATTTAAGTGAACTAAATATAAAGCAAAAACGGAAAGTTCGTTATAACTACTTGTATTTCAATATTTACTAGATTTTACCCGCGGCTTCGCTCTCATCGAATCCATTAAATAAGTATCAGAAATTATTATAATAGAAAAGAACTCTGTAGCTATATTAGAACCTGAGATATAAATCTTTGATTGAAGAAAACTCAACTCAACAAGAGCTTCTCTCCAACTCAACCGATTTAAGTGTTCAAAAACTCAAAAGAAAGAAGATGTTTCAGCGAGTGTTCTTAAACCAAAACGAACTCTGTAGCTATGTTAGAACCTGAGATATATATCTTTGGATGTAGAAAAATTGTCAAAAACCTACAAAAATCCATAACTCCACATTGAATGTCCGCGCCTAGCTCCTCTCCAACTCAACCGATTTAAGTGTTCAAAACTCAAAAGAAGGAAGGTGTTTCAACGAGTGTTCTTAAGTCAAAACGAACTCTGTAGCTATATTAGAACCTGAGATATAGATCTTGGAATGTAGAAAAATTGTCAAAAACCTACAAAAATCCATAACTCTACATTGAATGTCCGCGCCTAGCCCCTCTCCAACTCAACCGATTTAAGTGTTCAAAACTCAAAAGAAGGAAGGTGTTTCAACGAGTGTTCTTAAGTCAAAACGAACTCTGTAGCTATATTAGAACCTGAGATATAGATCTTGGAATGTAGAAAAATTGCCAAAAACCTACAAAAATCCATAACTCCACATTGAATGTCCGCGCCTAGCCCCTCTCCAACTCAACCGATTTAAGTGTTCAAAACTCAAAAGAAGGAAGGTGTTTCAACGAGTGTTCTTAAGTCAAAACGAACTCTGTAGCTATATTAGAACCTGAGATATAGATCTTGGAATGTAGAAAAATTGTCAAAAACCTACAAAAATCCATAACTCCACATTGAATGTCCGCGCCTAGCTCCTCTCCAACTCAACCGATTTAAGTGTTCAAACACTCAAAAGAAAGAGGATGTTTCAGCGAGTGTTCTTAAACCAAAACGAAGTCTCTATATTGAATAGAACCTGAGATATTGAGGATAGAACGTGTGTATGTGAAAAACTCCCATAATTAATGTACAGGGGGAAATCGCATTTGAGTATAACTTGAGAATGGTGAAAATTAGATGAAACCCGATGGTTGATGACTGATCTGTGCATCAATACTTTTCATTGAAAAAAAAAAATTAAGCAAATCTGTTGGGTAGAACGCCTGAACGGACTTGGAATGAAAATCATCAATTTTTTTAATATATAAGATTATTTCTACATTCCAATGGTATTTGTCACTAGATGGCGTATATTTTCTTCGTTACCATAGAATCTATTATCATTAATTTCTGTTGGAATAATGAATTAGGTAACACAGTAATAGATTTTCGAAGGTATGTCTTTACAATATTAAGTATCGGGGAGAACTAACTACCTACTACCTAAAATCAATATATTTTGGGTTTGTATTATCGATGACCTGTAACTCGAAAACCTTTTTTGCCTTATTTTACAAAAAAAACATTCTTTAAAAAGGTTAAAAACTGTCTAACACTTTTTTTAAAATATAAAACTTCACTTTCCATATTATATTAACGTTAATATTATAAAAGTTTAATATTTTTCATAATGAAATTAATAAATATTCATTAGTCGTAGATTAAATATAGTATTCAACTCGATAAATTACTATATTATTATAGATACTTGTAGCTAATGAAGAAACACATTTAGAATGGAAAGAAGTGATGTCCTTCGAATTTCCTAAATTGTTCGACGATCCTCGATATCATCCAGTGATAGTGGGAAATGAATTTCATGGTTTCCTATACAATTCGACCGTTTATTTAGGAAGAGTTAATCACCAAGGAAGTGACGTATTTGGGAAGATATTAAATATCGCTAATGCAGGAGAAAATAAAATTTTGTATTACGCTTTTCAAGGCGAATTCCACACGGCCGAAAAATACGACGTTTTAGTTTATTATTTTTAAGTTTATACATAAAATTTATTGATTTATCTATTACTTTTATTCCTCGGTGTATAAACAACTACACGCCCTCATTACGTGATATCTAATCTCAAGATCATAAACGTTTACAATCCACTCGTATTGTGATCCGAAAAAAAAATAAAATAAAAACAATTCGTTCGAAATAAATCTATAGTCCGACGTAAAAAAGTGGTTCCAGTTAAGAAAAGTAGCAGTATATATATATCGATATCTGGCCGGTATAATTCAAATAATATTCCAACTGAAGATAATATTTCTTGCAGTCGCCTCTCATATCTCTTGATGTGACAAAACGCTGGCTCAGCCGAGTCCACTGGTTTATCTCTATCTCTCTTTTCACATTCTTATTCCATAGGCGTATCGACGAAAATAACAAAACTAACAACGAAATAGCAAGTAAACGAATTGTTGGTTGCATAAGTTCATATTTATAACCGATAGGCTATAAATAAACGACACCAATCACGCACTACACCATCACTCATGAAGAATAATGGCGGACATGTTTACGTGGCTGTAGTACAACGCCGAATCATGCCTGAATGTCAAAAATGGCGGAGTATGTAGTGCGAGAGCTGCGCAGTCACTTACTGCGTTTTTCTGCCCGCGTACCGTCTGCACGGAGCGATCGGATGTTGAAAAAGACACGGTCCTCGTATGTTTAGTAATCAATTTTAAAATTTGTTATTAACCACTACGTAATATCATTTTTCTTCATATGTTTTCGTTCAATACATTACTCAAACAAATTATTTTTGTTCTATTTATATAATTGTGGCGTTCTATGGCCACCCTTCCGTTACGTTTATGTTAGAAATTGACTCCTTTCCCTATCTCCTTCTATCGGTGTAATATAGCGTGTTATGAGAATAATAACAATAAGTCAATGGGCCTTTGGCTCGCTGGGTTTTCGACAGATTTTCCACCAGCTTTCCCGAATTCGCTTATATCTTCAACTTATGTATGTGTTACAATGTGGTTGTTTGAAAATGGATTATGGATTTAGCGATCTTTCAAAAAGTTTTTTTTATTACTTCATAAAAAATTAATATAGCGTTTAATAAAGTCATTGATTACGACTGAATTTTTCAGATTTAATATATTAAATCCAATCAAGAACGTTGTGATTCTGAAATCATTAACAAATATAAAACTCAATACTATTTTTTTTTCTAATTTTTAAACTAAAAAAAATAATTGAAAATTAAAATAAGATACTTTCAAAATTAAGTTCAAATATATCGAAATAGTTTATAAGCCGGCAACCAATATTACTTCACTACTAAATTCAATAACTAATAAATATGCAATACACAATACACGTCTTTGTTTAAATATATAATGTATAATTTTAAATAGTTTTACCCTGATACTTATTTTGTTGTATATTATATACTGTTTTCATATTAATAATTAGAATATAAAATCTTTATTAAAAATATTAAAATAAATAATATGAAATTCATGGTGGTATCTTTCGAAAAAATCGTAAATGTATTGATAGATTTCCGTAATTTTCGTTTGTGCTGCTATCTATTTTACCATAGTCGAACACATCAAAGTTCTATACCTTTTTATACAATTCCTACATTTATATTCATAAAGCCATGCAATGCGCTCGTATATGCGCAAAGCTTCAAATTTGGTATTCGTATGCTTGTTTGAGTGTAGTGTATTTTAAACATGTTGGAGCGAAACCGGGTTGTGTTGTTTTAATGAAAATTTGTAATGAAATATGTCAGACATTAAACGTGTGGCTCTAACGACTCTTGAACCGCAAAAAGTGAATGACAAAGTGATAAAAAAACTGTGTAAAACAGTGAGGATATCTGTGATTTTACCCGAATCCAATGAAGACAACTGCCCTGAATATAACTATAAGGACCAACTAGCTGCTGTTGTAAAGGTAAGTTATGAGAGAAAATGGTCTCGATTTCTGTTTAATTTCGAATAAATACAGTAAAATAAGGTTATTGCTGTAGTTTTTGCAAAGCAAAGGCATCAGGTGACAGCTGTCACGTTAAAAATTCTTGAGGAAGGTTTAGCCCCTTTGCAAAACCTTATTGCAATAACTGATTTTTTAGTATCTTAAAATCCACTTTAATTATCAGCTTAGTATTTACGTCGCCATGTTTAAGTTAGATTTGATTAAAAAAAAAACAAAAACGTTGCTTCCGCACAAAGTACATTCTTAAATTCGGATAGATATTTACATTGTTCTTTGGTATAAAAAGATTGTGGTCTACGTGACTATTTTGGACATTGTAGTTTGAAAACCACCTCCCAGGGCTCTTCTGAGAGATCGATCACGTTTATGTCCTTTTATTCCTACCAATCTGGAGTTGATATTGCAACATTTGCATTCCCACCTCCAATGAACACTAAGCAACAACAGCACAGACAATTCTTTTTTAGGAAATATTGAAGTGCTTGATTTTTGTAAACGTCGATAATATGACATTATTTATATCATTGCTTTTGATAATTTAATTATAATAAACCATTTTTCCCGACGTTGCCACGTCGTAAAGCCTGCAAACGTGTGAGGACAGACAATTTGGTCATCAGTGTTAAGTGTGTAAGCAAATTTTAATAATTGTGTAATTCTCAATAGTTTCATGAACTTTAGATGCATTTTAATTCATTACATATTCAAATAAAAAGTGGGTTTACCAAATTCGATAAGTTTTAAATAAACATATTAGTTACGTGTACTAATAGTATAATTGATTTATAACTTGTACGTACTGAGATGTTTTAACAGATTTTATTATAATAAGCCGCTCCTTGCTAAAATTCCAATTTGATTAGAAGTTTAAACGAGAGTAGGGAGAAAATGATGAAAATTTAATAATAGACTACCTCCGCTGTTATTATTCAACAATACTTTTGAATAAACCACCATTTGTCCTTATAATTTAAACATCGCTCAAAAGATGTTAGTATTATAGTTTTTTTTTTATTTGTAAATTATATTTGGAGACAAATACGTCAAATACCTTGAACACGTCTTGTAAATTCAAACGTGTACTCGTTTACGGCACTAGTTAGAAAAATAGAAAAAATCTTATTAGTAACGTTCATTATTACATTATTATTATTTTAGAAAATAATTAATTTGTTTATTTTATTTTATATCCAAAAACTTCGCAAAAACCTCGTCATCGAGATCGGATTTAGGCGCGTTTGTATCAGGCGAACAGAAACACGAGGAGGTTAGAACTTTAACGTCACGCCGCTATCCGGGAGTCATGCACATATGCGAACATAGTCGGCGCTTTGGGTGAAAATAATCTAAAATTATTTTCAATTAAATGTATTTAATAACCGGAATTATATATATATATATATATTAAATTTTTTTGTTCCACTTTAGAGTTCGTTAAAAATAGTATATCGTTTAAATTTATAACTAATATGAAAACAAAAATCATTTTGATTAGCATATTTTCTAATTTCTTAACTACGTCTATGTTTGGAAATGTTCTAACCTATATTTTCCTTAGATATTCTGAGATGCATTTTAATATTAAATAGTAATAATCAGGTATCAAATGATGTAGGTATTTTGTATATCATATAAATATAAAAATAATTTATTTAACTTGTTTGTTTGATAACGCTAATAAAAATTGAACAATATACGGGGTTATTCGTTATAAATTACTATCTAAATTGATTTGTGTCAAGGATTTTATAGAATTATGATACAAAAACAAATATTTTAACGAAATATTCTTAATAAAGTGTATCAGTGAGATTTAATATACTTTTAGAGGAAAACAAAACCGGTGAAGGACACGAACGGTTTAGAAAATGGACTGGATCCATTCGGTGATAATGATGATGATGTTAGAAGAATTGCTCTCGAAATGGAAGCAAAATATGTGAGTGTCGTATATCAATTGGAATGATACCATTCTGTGTATCATTGAATCTGATTGTAGGGCTCCGGGGTGACAAAGAAAAAGAGGAAAGATAGAAAAGATGATTACGCGGATATTGGTATGGGTTACGACGAATCGGATTCATTTATTGATAATACCGATGGTTACGACGAAATTATACCGAAAAACGTCACTACTCTTCATGGTGGTTTTTACGTAAATTCCGGCGCGCTTGAATTTAAGACTGATGACGAGGCTAGTTCCGACGCCTCCACTTCCGCTTCTTCCTCTTCCGGTACATCTTCTGCGTCGGAAAGTGAGGGTTAGTAAATTTATTTGTTAGAAGTTATGTTATACGGTTTTGTGTGATTTTATAGTTTTTTTATTTTTTTGAAAATATGCGAGTTTTACAGGTGAGGATAAACAGAAGAGTAAAAATCGTAAGAGGATATTGGAAACTTCGGCTGATAGCGACAGCGACACTGCCAATCCCGCTCAAAAGGAAAAGAAACTCAAAGTACAATCGCCGACTACTTCTATGCAACAAGCCATCAAGAAAAAAATGTTTAGTACAGCAAAAATTCAAGTGAGTTTTCTAATTTTTTTATTGAAATAGTGGAATGTGTTTGATTAATTTTTTTCAGGTGAAAAAACGGAAATCTATAGATCCGAATAAGACAGTTAAAGATTTGTTGAGGGAAAAACGCGAAGATCTCAATTTATCCGTACCGGATGAGTTAAAAACAGTGGAGGATACCATCGAAAAGGAATCCTCGAAAGAAAACAAAAAACCCATGAACATAACCAGTGTAACTGATGCCATAGAATCCGTTTTGAAGCAGGTGGTAGAAGATTTCGATACCAAGCAAAATAAATCGCCGGCTGAGGATAATGTAAATAATACGCAAAATAAAATCGGTAAGTTTTCTGAAAAATATCATTTTTCAAAAAAAAATGTTATTGGACCGTTTTGTCGCACTTTAAAAATTTTTTAAGTTATAATTTATTTACTATATCAAATAATATAAATACATTTAGGGCTATAATTTCCATTTTTTTACCAATTTTCTAAATTCTGGTGGCTAAAATCCAATTCATATACGGTTTCAAACTAATTTACAATATTTTATCAAATTTTGCGTACTGGGTGCGCTACAGCTGCGCTTAAAAATCACTTTTGATGGTTCTTCAAGTCTGGTATTAACCAGTGGCTCGATGGACCAAACATTAGGGAGTGTGAAAGCAACCTAATAGTTCCGGACAATTTTATTACTTTATTCATCCAATAAAATGATAAAAACTCATTGAGGGCGATAAAAATACCTAAGTGTTCATATATTTTCCAATTTTTTCATCAATTTTCCAAATTCTGTTGGCTAAAATTCCATTTATATACTGTTTTGAAATATTTTATCGTATTTTGCTATCGTGTGCTACAACTAAAGTCAAACAATCACATTATCTGGTCCTTCGAGACAGGTATTAACTAGCGATTTAAGGATGATTCGAAGTGCAATTGTGGGTGTGTAAATTGCCCAGAAGTTCATGGAATATATAAAAAATAATATAAATTGATTTAAGCTGTTAATACCAAATCGATTCATCCAGAATTACAAGAAAACTTTTTTTAAACTCGTAATTTCCTCAAATTTCTCATTTTTTAATAATCATCAAGTTCTGTTGGCTTAATTTGGTGTTTACTACGATTACACACATACAATTACACAATCTGGTCCTTCGAGCCGGGTCGAAGGACCAACCTAACCTCATTTTTTCACATTTCTTCAATTTCCATATTAATTACGAAGTGTAGCGACGTTGTTTACATATGATCTGATATTATACTGTCAACTCACTTACCGTATCTCATTAAAACTTATCAGAAACGTATATTGTTTTAAAATTGCGATGTTGCCAATAGTTTTATGAAAAAAATCTTGGATATGTCGTTTTAGATACTCAATTGAAGGATAAAGACAAACCGACTTTGAGTAGGTTAGAAAAGGAAGAAATAGTGAAGTTACCAGAAAATTTACCGGGGGATATCGACGGTATACTTACGAAATTAAAAGAAGCTGCCATTAATTATAAAGGAGAAGGGAAGAAGGCGTTTTTTACGCAAGAAGTCAATGGGTTATTACTGAAGTAAGTAAATTACAATTTCTATGATTTTTTCTTTCAGTTGGAGACGACAATTTAATAGAACAAAAATTAGTGGTAGAATATTTCTTAATACCCTCGTAATAGACATCGATAATTATTTGAGTGCTGGTTATTTTTCTGTACAATTTTTCGATTATTTCGTCGTTTATATTTGTGGATGATTTTTTTTTGTTTTCAGTTTGGAAAAGAAGAGTAGGATCATATCGAAATCGTCGAGGGTGAAAGTTTACGAACATCTCGCGCAGTACGTGAATTGCACTAAAGACACGTTAATAAGAAGGGCGAGGGTGTTGGATTTGGAGGATAACGAAAGACGGTTGAGAAATTTGAAGACGAAATTGAAGGATTGCATCGATACTGTCATGCCTGCTTTGGAGGAGAACTTCCGGCAGGAGAGTCAGAAAGTGATGGAGAAAAAGTAAGTTTTTTGACTGAATTTGTATTTTTTTCTTGTTTCGTTTGATTAGATTTCTACTTATCGATTTTTTTAATGAGACTGAACGAAAAACAAAATCACCAATCTATTCAGTAGAACTATTTTTATTACATTAAAAAACCATAGAAATATAAGGTTTCGTTTGGTGCTGTTTGGTGGTGATTTATAGGAAAAAATTGATTAGAAAATCATTGTAAAGTCAATTTTCTCGAATAAAGAAGAATAAAAAGGATTTTCGTCCTAAAATTAGGGAATTGATTGTTTTCTTGCCACGGTTATTCCATAGAACTGAGTTTTATCAAATAAAATGAAACCACAGAACTGTACGAGCTCGTTTAAAGTGTTTTGTAGGTGAATTATGAGAAAAAATTACTGAAATGTATTAGATATAAAAAACGGAAAAGGATATTTGTTTTTGTTACAGTTATTCCATAAAACTATTTGTTATCATATATTTTGGAACCATAGAACTATAAGGGTTCGTTTGGTGTTGTTTGGAGGTGAAATACTAGAAAAATCAATGGAAATTTATCGAAAAGTAAAGTAAAAACTGAAAATACCCTTCAATAAGGGAATTATTTACTTCCTGTCAAGTGATCGCATTTTTATCTATACGTGTTCCTTAGGCGTTGTTTTCAAGTAAATTACAATAAAAATCAAAAATATTAGAATTATAATACGAAGACTGTACTAAAAATTACTGATCCCACAAATAAACGGGCTCAAAACATATAAATACGATATCAATGATATCGGCAAAATCAGATTTTTAGGTTAAGAAACAGAAAAACATCACCTGAAATCAGATCTAGAAAATAAGTAATTATTTTACAAATTTCACTAATTTTCGTGACTGAAATGTGAGAAAATACGTTGTTCCTGCGGAAAAACTACGTTTTCTTGTTCATCTGATTATTACTTGCGATTTTGTCATTTAACTGTTCCAAGTAACGATTAATAATTTTTAAACGACCCTCGTATATTATTTTTCTTGAATTAAATATCGTTTTACGGGTACAGGTTTTCTAAGGAGAACGAGAACGATGAAGAATGGAAAAATCTCAAATTACCCAAGAGGAAATTCCGTTGGAATGAAGAAACTAAGTAAGTTGAAAAAAAATTGATCAAATCAGTTTTTCAATCCCACTGTCATCTTTCTATTTTAGTTTATACTAAAAATATAAAATTCGACATAATTTACAGATTTCTATAATGTACTTTGACAGTTTTATGATTTAATCATCGATTAATAGAGGGCATTAGTATTAGAATCGATTTTTTGGCAATCGAATGTTTTTTATGACGATATACAGGGTACAAAATAATCCATAGAAAAACGTTTATATAAATTAGAAGTTCTTCAATTTATTTACTGTATTTTTGACTTTAAACGAAATTTGAAAATATTTCCAGCGCCATCTATCTAAGCTGGTCTGTATTAAAAATATAAAATTTGACATAATTTATAGATTTCTGTAATGTACTGTAACAGTTTTATTATTTAATCATCAATTAATAGAGGAAATTGATACAAAAACTAATTTTACTTCGATATTTTGGAAATTAAATTAATTTTTTCGAACAGTATATAAAGTACAAAATAATTCATAGATAAATGTATGAAATAGAGGTTCTTCTATTTCGTCTATTGATACGATCTTAAAGTATTGTCTAATAGATGGCGTTATTGAAGTTTACGCTCATTTTGATGATGACTTGATTGCATTTTCCACATTTTTCTTGATTTTTCCGAGAATTTTCATTTATTTGTGTCTAGAACTAGTTAATAACGCCATTTGTATAGTAAATCGAAAAAGACCTCGCACAATCCTTATGAAAATTGATTTTTGGCCAATTTTTATGAAACTCAATGGCTACAAAACCCCTAAATCTTCTTGAAACTCTCCCTTAAGAGTCTGAAGGAACCATTTCCGGACACTTCCTTCTAGAGTACCCTCGAAAGTGATAGTTTTGAGGGGGTCGGAGAGGTTTTGTGCCAAGTTTCAGGTTGAAATCCAATTTCCATGAGAAGCGAGGTTTTTTTCAGTCACACGTTATAATTTTCCAGATAATTATCGATTTTCCAATTTCAGGAAACATTTAAAAGATGTCGTTAGTGTTAAAAAACGTTGTCTCGTCCTGGAAGGTAACAAGGCTAGTTTATTAGAAGAACAACTGGTCGATTACCTTAGAAAGGACATCTTACCACTGTGGCCGGAAAATTGGATGTATATAAACAACATCAAGAAGATACTCAATAGTATGCAGGGTCATTCGAGATCTTCTTCTTCATCGAATCCCTCGAATGTCAGCGTCGATTCATCGAAACATTCCAATATTTCCATAACGCCAATCACCAACGGGAAAAACGACGCGGATAAAACCGAAATAACGAATAGTATCACCGTCACCAAAGTCGTTAACAACAACGAAATCGTTTTAGATAACAAAAAAATCGACGATACCGAAGAACAATCGAAATCGAACGAGAGCCAATCGAAAATCGATTCGAACGACGAAGTTTTTAAACCGTATGTAGAAATGAAAAAAATCTACGCGAAAACACACGAAATGTTCAAACCGTACGCTGACGAAATTAAACCGGAAAAAAAATTCGAAAATAACAAGGAAATCGTCCCCCAATATGTGGAAAAAGAAAAAACCTCGGAAAACATCCGATCAAACAAACAAGATTTTGAAGAAAAAGAAAAATATCCCGGAAAATCTTATCACAACAAGGACAAACATCATCATTACCACGACAAAAGTAAACACCATCACCACCACCACCATCACCACCTCGACAAAGACAAACGTTCTTATACGGATAAAGATGTATCGAGTAAATACGTCGGTCATAACTACGGAGAAAAACTAAAACACCCCGATTATACTTATAATACCGAAAAGGAAAAACCTCATTCGTATACGGATAAACAAAACCGTCAAACTTACCCCGATAAAGAAAAACCCGAAGAGAAACCGATCAACCGTCAAGAAGTAATCACCCCCCCGATAGATCTCGTCCGGCACGTGGAAAAACCGTCGAAATCTATGGAAAAACCGATTGTCTCGTCGAAATCTATAGAAAAACCGATCGTCTCGTCGAAACCTATAGAGAAGCCGATCGTCTCGTCGAAACCTATGGAAAAACCGATTGTTTCGTCGAAATGCGTGGAAAAACCGACGGATTTATCGAAATTTCAAATGTTCAAACCCTATTCGGATACGCCGAAATCCGTAGCTATGGACGATTTAACCGTTTATCAATCGAAAGATGTGAATTGCTACAAACCGTTACAAGATGAAAAATATCATTCGAACGTTACCGTATCTCAGGATTTGACTAATAAATTTAACGTTCCTGTTGGCGATTTCGTTTCGACGAGATGCGACGTTTCGACTACGAAACATCGAACCGCCAACGCCGCCGCGCATTGTTATCAAAGTGGAAATAATGTGTGAGTAAATAATTAAATTTAAACCGATAAAATTGCAAAATTTTCCAAATTGATTCCGAAAAACAACTAAATAGTTTTTTTGTCTAATTTTTTAGTAACGATCTATCCTCAATGTTGGACGATAGCGGCGTAATAGTTAAAAATCTTCCGACTAGAGAAGAAAAAAAAGAAAATCCCCCGACGACTGTGATACCGACAACATCTCACTGCCAAGGCGTTAAAAAAAAATTATTAGAAACGTACTCTAGAAATCCCAACGATATCAATCCATCAAATCATTATTCGCCCGGTATGTCACGTGGTTGTTGTTTTTTTTTTTCTATATAATTTTTTTCGTTCCAGTATTCCCCGTACACCAAGATTACGTACCGCACACTCCTCTAGTCACTTCGAAATCGGACGGAGACGGTCAGAAAGACATCCAGATGGTTATGGAGAACTTGAAAGCTTTACAAAAATTGGCGTGTTCGCCAGTAAAAAACGACAATTCGTCGAATTCGCCCGTTTCTGTTATAGCTTACAACAAAAGTTTTTCCAGTTCGAAAACCACATCGAATCACAGTCACGGCGGTAGGAACGACGTTAATAGTAGAGGCGGCGGTGCAGGAGGAGGAGGAGGCGGCGATTTCGCGTCCGGTTTCCAAGACGAATTCCAAAAGGCTTTTATCAATTCGTTACAACAAATGGCCGCGAATAAATCGAGTTATAATAACGGTAGTTAGTCCATGTCATTTTAGAGGTGAGCAGATTTTTTTTCTAAAGGAGAAAAATATTTTCTTTGAAATTATAGTTTTTTTTTTCTTCAAAATCTTATGTTCACGCGTAGAAAAACGAAGATTGTACTTATTGTTCGTCTTTTTAACTTTCCCTCGTATAACTCTAAGCAATCGAAAATTTTTAACTATTATATTTTCGTTTAAAACTCACTTGACGCTGCTTCGTATAGTTCTCGTTATTGAAACTTTAAAATCGTCAAAATTCTGTTTGCAATTTTTCAATTTCCCCTCGTATAATTCGAACCCATCGATTTTATTAACCGTTCTTTTAATATTTCTCAACTGTCTCTCGTATAATTTTAGCTTTTTTTTTTTCGTTTAAAACTTATTGAAACCTTAAAATCGTCAAATTTTTTTTCTTATCCTCCCCTCGTATAATTCTGGCCAAAAAATATTTTTCCCATAACTTACCCTCGTATAACGCTGATTATCGAAAGCATTTGATCATTTCCCTCGTACAAAAAATCATCGACTACTCGTTGGTCAGTTGATTTTGAGGTTCCCTCGTATAATCACTTTTATGAGATTCAATGCGAAGCGTCGCCATCTTGTTGACATTATATTATCATGTGATGCTCCAATTAGATCAATCGAAAGTACCTTTTAAGTACTGTGGTTAAAGGGACCCAAAATGCTGATCAACCTTTTATTCAAATCACAATTGTTATATAAAGAATGTCCCAAATTTTGCTATTTTTTTTACCCCCTCATTGGTTTTTTTTACAGCATGGTCAGCATATTGTGGAGTGATTAATTTTATAATATATTGTAAATAAATAAGTAAACTGCCCGAAAGAGAAAAAATTATTATGAAATCTAAGATATAATTATTGTAATTATCCATTTTTTTTTCAATTTGTACATTAAAAAGTTCACATAATTTTTATCAATTCATTGTATTTATTTTATTCGGCATGTAAATTGAAACTGTGTTGTACTTTTTAAATATATTTTTTAAATAGATAAAACTTTTTAATAATCATCATTTTTTTCGTCAAAATCCATATCGCAGACCTAATCAATCTATTGGACACTTTTTCATCTAGCTTCCTATAACACTTGCATTTGGAACCTTCTGATTTTTCACTACTTCTCATCTCCCCCCGAGTGATTCAAGTATTCTTATTAACTATCCCTCGTACAATACTGGCGCCATTTTTTGGCAGAAGCTCATATAACAACTATTGATCTCAAGGTTAATATCTTAATTCCTCGTATAATTGATTGTTTATCAGGTAATCCAATTTCTCCTCGTATAATTTTAGCCATTGACCATGGAATAATTTGACACTTCTTATTAACTATCCCTCGTACAATACCTCATATTACCATCCACGAGCTTCGTACGAAGTGCGGCCATTTTATATTTATATCAAGGTTACACATTATTTCATTCCTTTTATACGCCCTCGTATAACTCACACGAATGGAATGTTTTATTGATTACTCATTAAGTAATTCGATTTCCCCCCGTATAATTTTAGCCATTGAAAATTAAAATAATTTGACAGTTCTTGTGTGGCAAAATCTTCAGTGACAACTATTATTATCAAGGCCAACTTTTCTATTCTACAGCTGTCAAAGTATATTGACATTTATTCTAATCTTGCATTAGGTGTGATAAATATTTGTCAAAAGAGGAAAAATAGTAGAGTAAGTAAAATGAAGTGTCCATAATATATTATTCAAAATATGTAGTAAAAAGAACGTGGAAAGCGAAAGAAAATCCTACAAAACATTTGTTAATACTGAAATTCAAATTCTAGTTAATCTTCGCATTTATTACAATGTGAAATGTGAATCGACGCAATTAAATTTTATATAAAAAATAAACAGTGTTTGCAATATTTACATTTTTTATTTAACCTTCAACGTATTTTTGCGATTTCGTTGTTGAGTAAGAATTTGAGCGCGTTTGTATCAGGCGACCAGAAACGTGAAATTGTAACAAAGTTTACAATCATGGAGTGAAGTGAAAATTACCATCAATTATTCACGTTAATTTTTATTTTATTGGTATTTTATACAAAAACATTCAATACATCATAATATTTCTACCAAAATACGAAAATTCATAAAAATAAATGAATTATCATCGAGTACTGAAATTTTCTGGTAAAAAAGTTTGTAGATGCTAATAATTTCCAAAATTACAGTTTTATCTTTTTCACGTTGATTTGCCCTAAATTTGTTTTGAAATAGTTATTATAAGTGTTTTTTGATAATTATTTATTATAAAAATAAATTATAACTTTGAAACGTTTGTCTACTATATGGCGTCAAAAGAAAATATAACTTAACCTAAAAAACTTAAGATTGAATCTGGACTGAAATGAACTATGTTTTTGCAAATTACAGAAGCACATACTAAAATTGTTTATATTTTACACAATATTCCACAACAATACTATTTAATAAACGAATAAATTAAAAATAAATTGGTACAGACACTCAAAATGGCCGGTTCACTACATTGGCAATGCTGTAATAATCCCGTCGACTGAAACATCGGAAATGCGTTAATAAAAGTGTAACCTTGCCAAATTTATAATTATACCTAGAATGTTAATATTTTGATTTAAAATAAAAAAATAACTTGATTTTTGAACCCATTTATATTAGTTACTAGTTTATTGGGAAATTCAATAAAGTATTGTTTCAAAAAAAAACGCAAAATAATCCGAAAATTTCAAGAGTTACAAAAGTTAATTTCAAAAAAAATGTTATTTCAACTGTTTTTAACAAAAAAAAACTCTTTTTAACT
Source organism: Diorhabda sublineata (assembly GCF_026230105.1). Classification (NCBI taxonomy): domain Eukaryota; kingdom Metazoa; phylum Arthropoda; class Insecta; order Coleoptera; family Chrysomelidae; genus Diorhabda; species Diorhabda sublineata. The sequence goes on along the minus strand of NC_079481.1, from coordinate 7,496,069 downwards.
AAATAAACCCCAATTTATAAAAATAGTATATAAACATCTCAATATGTTTAAGAAGGAATTAAGAAGCATATATTAAAACACATCCATATTTGATTTTTATTATCGAATTTTATTTAATAATAGGTATATTATTAAAATTGAATGAAAAAGAAATTTTTAGGCTAATTTCATTGGCCTAACAAACACTCTCTTCTTCATTTTCTTTCCTTGTACTTGAAGTTTTTGCAGTTTTGGCTCGATTTCACTATATATTTCATACTGTTCTTCTTCAGGAATAGTTCTCCTGAAAAACAAAGTTAATAAAAAAACAAGAGCTGTACACAAAGTAGTCCTACTTTCTGAATTCCCATTGTAAAAAAATATACTCACATATATTCTTTCATTAAATCGTATTTTTCCCATGGAGTAGCAACTTTTTTGGCCTTTTCATAGTATTTTTCCGGCAATTCTAAATCTTGGATACCCCAAAGGTTTTTCCTTTCCCATTTTTCCAACCATGGTCTCGGTTTTAGTTTCACTTTTGTTTTATTAATAGGAATAGGAGAACCTAAAAAATAACTAAATAAAAATTGAATACATTTACATTAATTATAAATTATTACCTTCTGGTAATATTTCCACCTCCATGTTTGGATCGAACGTAGAATATTCTGGTAGGGCGTCTCTTAAGTAAAAAAGTTCGTTATCTATGCGTTTTTCTAATCTTAATATTTCTATTTTTTGTATAGAAGGATCATAAAGTTTATAAAGTATCTCAACTCCCTAAAAAAATTATTTTACATAACGTTTTCTATATAAATAATACTATAAAAGTTATTAACCTGATGATCAATAACATTTCTGAGAATAAATTCTGCTCTTAATCCACATCCTCTTCTTTGTATGCAAATTCCAACAAATCTGTGAGGTTTACCAGGAGAGTGTTCATCCGACGATTCAACTGCCATAATTGTACCTAATAATTAAAATTCAATCACTTACCTGTAATCCTTCGTTATTAACCTAAATAATTACCAACATAAAATTCGGGCATGTTAATAATAGCTCTTCTAGCTAACATATCGTGTCTTTCCAGTTTTTCCCGTAAAGCATTTCTGAATTCAATTTTAGGATCGGGTAAGAATTCGGGATAAATGTGTCTATATTCTAATACTTCTTTACGTACGTTGTTTCCATTTACTTGGATTGGGGTAGTTTTGACTGCACTTGAATATTTTTTAAAGCCTGTAAATACATATTTCAATGTTGTTTAAATTGACACGTATCTATATACTACTAACTATTGAGTTTCGTCGGTAAATTTTTAGTACAATATCTACAAAACATTATTTAAAAATCTTAAACGATCACTACGGAATAAGCTGGATTCTTCTTCTTTTTTATTTGACATTTTTATTGTTGAAAATATTTTGTTAGGCATATATATGTCTACAATTCGAAATGCCGATGATAATGACGTCATGAATTAATGCTATAATAAACTACCATTATTATCAATGAATTAATGACGTCATAGTAGTTACCCGATATGATATATTTCAAATTAACTATTCAAATAATATTTATTGATTCCTAATTCATCTATATACGTTAGAAATTTAAATAAAAAATTACGAATTTCTCGAAAATTTGACTTATTTCACTATGGTAGCAGTAATTTGTTGATATTGAAATGCGCATGTTTATAATCATATGTGGGTGTGGGCATTGTCTAGTATAAATCGATCGATAAATAAATGAAATATAGTATATCGATTATCATGATTTGTTGTAATGTTTTGAAATTAGTTTTATATATACCTATTTTAATATAAACAATGATAACTTCAAAACTATCACTTATATTTTATATTTAAAAATTTGTTTATAAAATATTAATAATAATCGAAATAAAGAATCGACTAGTGTTTGTTACAGTGATCCACAGTTGTCATTTTTATTTAAATTGACATTGACAAATATAGGCTCGTCCTTATGTGAAAAAATAAATCCATAATACTATCAAAACGTTTAAAATATACGTAAATATCTAGTGATTCAACAGTGCGGTATAAAAAACATTTTAAAAATATAAAATAATGACAACAAATGTCGACGAAGAACAAGCGCTTCGTGAATGCGAGGCATATGTTCAAGCTCACAACATCCAGCAAATTCTCAAGGATTGCATCGTTCAGTTATGTGTAAACCGTCCGTCGAATCCCATTTCATTTCTGAAAGAACATTTTCAAAAATTAGAACGAGAACAAGCTTTAGACGCTAAACAACAAGCCATGTCTCCTGAAGATACAGAGGATCTTTCTCCGCTACCAGCTCTTACCCAACAGCCAGTTCGACGTCGGGGAGGAATTTCCGCAGAACCAGTTTCGGAAGAAGACGCTACGAGCTATGTGAAAAAAGTCGTACCTAAAGATTACAAGACCATGGCTGCTCTTTCAAAGGCAATTGCAAAGAATGTTCTTTTTTCGCATTTGGACGAAAACGAGAGATCCGATATATTCGATGCTATGTTTCCAGTTAACTGTCTTCCAGGTAAATATCGTTATTTTATATAAATATCATAAGTAGGTCAAATTAAATGTCTAAATATATCATTCGAAAGTATTTGTTATTAAGTTCAATTTTTATACCTTCTTTCAAACATTCCATGAATTGTTTGGTTAGTTGTACAAAGTCCTTTATCCCAAGTGTTTTAGGAATTGTATAGTTGAGTATTGCATACATTTTTTTGTGTAATTATGTGATTTTTTTCAAGAACTCCAATTTGTTCAACTGAATTTGAAAGTATGCTTTTCTGAGTCTCTGAAAAATCATCTTTAGGCGCTCTGGATATTCTTGTAAGGAAGTTGAATATACAATAATGTTGTCTAAGTATACTAGGCATATCTCATTTTGTACACTTCTTAGTATATTCTCGGCTACATATTGGAAGGATGCTGACGCATTTTCTAATCCAAAAGGCGTGTACAAGAAGTCCTTATGGTAATTTTTAGTGTTAAATGCTGTTTTTTGGTCTTTTCCTTCCATCTCGAATAAGTACGAAGAGTACCTACAATTGAAGGAAAACTTGAATTAATGTTTTCGTGGGAAATGATATTTTCCAAAAATAAAAAGTGTGTTCTGTCGCGATTTTCTTAGTTCTGAATTCATAAAACTAATTTATTGATACATTTTTTTGGTGAGAGGGTTCTAAGGGCTAAAATATGTACATGAAAATGAAAGAAAAATCAACCCTTTGATAAAATCGATGATAAACTGGTGTTTTATGAACATTACAGGATTCAGAAAATCTCTATAGGACTCATTATTGTAAAATGTCAATGGGAATTCAAGGATTTTTCCATGAAGTACTTTCTAAGTATTCCAAATGGGAAGAATCTGAAAATCTTGGATAATCATTTGCCCAATCCCCTAGGTGAATTTTGACACGTTATAATATTAGAAACTATCATTTTTTTAAATTTGATTATCAAGTTCTTGTTTATGTACTTATAAAAAATACACTGCTGAGCTATTTATTTTAATAAATTTCAATTTTTTTAGTTTTTTGTTTGGTTTTACCATAGTTTCTTATCTGATTGCTTCCATAATCAGTATATTTTTCGTTTTATCTGTCTATTACAAATTGTGTAGCATTATCCTGGCTTAGCACACTGGTGTCTTGGTTTGAATCAACTGAACTACCTCAATAAACTCGCCCAACACTACCATCAATACCAATCTTAAAAACATTTGGGTGTGGGGTGGAAGCAATCTGAGTTAAATGTAGCAAAGACCCATGTTGGCTCAGGATTTGGTCTTGTTTGGACATAAAATATCATCTTCTCGGTGTTGAGGTTAGGCCTGGTATAGCCTCATGGTTGAATTAGCTCTTTTTAAGACCCAAAGTATTGCGCTCACTTATGGAGCTCAGCTCCCAAGCATACACTGATGATGCTCTACTCAATACAGAAGAGAGCTATTCGACTTAATAGGCTATCCAGAGTTGACTGATGGATTATCTCTTAACCAAGATATATTCTGTTTTATGGGTTCAGATAGTCTTTTAAGAGTGTGGTGACGACAAGGCGAGAGATATGCTTCATTAGATAGAGAATCAGTTATGGTATGGGACGTTATCCAGTACCTTGACGAGGTTCAAATTATGCCCTGCTTGAATTCCAGATTTGAATCTAATTGATATGAGATGGGGAGACATTCACATGTACCACTACCTAGAAATTCTAGAGAAATTAGCGACATATTGGTACAGGAATGGGACAGTTTTATGTAGTATATGATCCAAAGTATGTCTCGTCATTTGTAAGCTGTTATGATTACCAGATGAGGGGATAATCACTTTTGAAAGCTTTTTGTTTAATAAAAAATCATACTAAAGTTAAATTGTTCCTTACATTCAATAAACAATTGTATGTTCAGCAGTGTATTTATATTATTGACTAAATTTTTGTGAATGAATGTGGTTTTAATAAATTTTTAGGTGAATCTATAATACAACAAGGAGATGAAGGGGATAATTTTTACGTAATAGATCAAGGTGAAGTGGAAGTATACGTAAATAATGAACTAGTAACTACAATAAGCGAAGGAGGCAGTTTCGGTGAATTAGCTCTGATTTACGGTACCCCGAGAGCAGCTACGGTGAAAGCTAAAACGGACGTGAAACTTTGGGGAATCGATAGAGATTCCTACAGAAGAATTTTGATGGGTTCGACTATCCGTAAAAGAAAAATGTATGAGGAATTTTTATCGCGCGTTTCAATATTAGAAAATTTAGATAAATGGGAACGTCTCACTGTAGCGGACGCTTTGGAAACCGTCAGTTTTGAAGATAATGAAACTATAGTGCAACAAGGAGAACGCGGCGACGATTTTTACATAATAGTCGAAGGTACCGCCGTGGTTAAACAAAGCAGAATCGACGGTGAGGAACCCACGGAAGTCGGTAGATTAGGACCGAGCGATTATTTCGGGGAGATTGCTCTGCTATTGGACCGACCTAGGGCCGCTACGGTCGTAGCCAGCGGGCCCCTCAAATGTGTCAAATTAGATAGGGCTAGATTCGAACGAGTTTTGGGACTTTGCGCCGATATTTTGAAAAGAAATATTACTCAGTATAACAGTTACGTTTCGTTATCCGTTTAACGGCTACAAAGTTTTGGATCGTGTTTGTTCGAGACCGTTTGGCAGGCTTACAAGAAAGGTGTTGAGTGATTGCGAAATTAGTGACTTTATTAAAATTTTCTGACTGTTTCGGTGGAAATTTTTACAGTTTAAGTGTCCCTTATAATGTTATAGTCGTAAATTAAAAGTTTTATCGAGTAAGTATTTAGAAATATTTAAAAGAAAAATGTTGGTAATGGTGAAAATTGATTTTGAATTGGTTGCTTGCATTTTTTTCACTTTGGAATCCATTAATTTTCCATTAAAATGAATCACAACTTTTAAAATAACCACAAAACGTTTTGTTTTTTTTTTTTTTCGTTTCGGATGAATTCTTCTTTTTTTTGCATCGTAATCTGTCATTGAAATTGATCAGCTATTGGTTAGTTTCTTTTTATATATATACGTGAACATAAAAATTGATTGTATTTAAATCACTGTTTGAATGAATTTTACATAACCATAAAATTATGTTTTTCCTTCGTCTTCGTCAGTTAATTACAAACGTTTCTAATCAGTTCTAGTTCATCTTCATGTTTATATCGAGATTTTTTTCGCTTATTTCAAAGTAATTTTCGATATTTTTACACCAAAAATCGTTTTTAAAACGAGATATTGAAATTTTTTTGTAAAAACGATATATATGAGATTAAAATAATTAAAGCACCAACTATGTTATTATATATGTCACTAATAATCAAAATCTGTCATTTCTAGTGCCAATAAGTATATAATTACAAAAAAATGATATATAGATTTCATTTTTTTTTAGTTAACAGTAGATGGTTTTTCTCGGAAATATTGACTACAAATTCCAATATGGTGCTTCCCGAAAAAAAAAAAATAAAAAATCGTGTAACCATTTGATGGTTTCAAAATTTCCGAGATTAAAATTAGGATATTTCAAGCAATTGCCTGTATATTCAAATGTAATTTAATCAAATTAAACCTTATTAACGGATTGGAGGAATTTTTTTATTAATATAAGGATTGCGAGCCTGCGAAACAGTTTTGAGATAAAGATGCGAGCCAAAACAAACATTCATATATTATATTACGAATTAATGTTGCTTATCATTAACTTATTCGCCTTTGCTTTCATTAAAAGCTAGTACCACGAAAACGGAATAATTAATCTTTAAAAAAAATGGTACTTTTGATGTCTTCTTGTCTGCTACATGGATAATATTTTTGTGTATTGTATATATCTTCCATTAAAGAAATAATTGGTAATTGTAGTTTTAATAACAACCCCCTCCCTCGCCCCCCTTTCTCCAATTCGTAGCCGCGAGATTATTTTGGGCGCTGACGATCCAAAATTAATTTCAAAACTTTTTACCAGACTTGTAGGATAAACTAACCAACATGGCAACACTGCAATTTATTAACGAGATCCTGTATTATTCAATATTAAAATTAACTGTAATTTCAGTATACTCATGCTCCCACCACAATTATTTACGAATTTTTGTTAAATTTCTTTTTTTTTTTTTTTCATTAAAATTTCCATGATGTTTCGTGGATTTTTTCTTCTGAATAATTGCCAGTAATAAAAATTACGAATCGAGGTTAGTTTTGAATCAATCAGGTGATTTAACTGTCATTACGTTGGTTATAAAACAAAAAGTAACTAGATTTCTCCCTAGATTTGCGATTAGCAAATAATAAAAATGGCACCAAATCGATTAAATTATACGATATTTATCCACGCACGATTTTATAGGTTATCTGTCATGGTGAGTAAATCAAGTAATTATTTTTATTGACGTAAGTATATTATGTAATATATCGATCTGAATATTAAATAAAAATATACCTAGTAAAAACTATTATTTTTTTCTTATTTATATTCTTATTATTTCTGTCAAGTATTCCAATGATTCACAATGATACTTTTAAATATAATGAAAAATATTATATGTTTTAAATTCGTCGTAAATATAAATTTATTTTTACGTATAACCGAGAGAAAAATGCAGCTTTGGCAATCAAAATTTTAGTTATTTTTAACATTCGATGTCCGTCACACCAAACTAAAATTAAATCAAACTAAAAATAGTAAGGGACAGATATATTTCAGTATAATAAAACGATCATAAATTTATCACAAGCTAATACCATACCGAAGGCGTACGTTATATTAAAAAAAATTTCAACTCCAACTAGATAATAAATTTTTTTATAGGTAAACTCCAGTTTATATTGAACCACCCTCGTATAATATATGAATGATAATAAAGAATTACGTCCACATCAACATTTTTTGACGTGTACGAGCTTCATAATATTGTACATGATTCAACATTTTTAATAACGTAATTTGGTTTTTTATATTTTTGTGACTGTTATATCAAAGGTTTTTATGTGTTTAATTATAATTAACAATTTAATCAGAATTAACAAAAGTCGGTTAGAATGTCAAAAATGTCAATTGTCACTCATCTTTCACAGAATAAGTCGGATCATAGTTATCCAAACTTGAAACACAGAGTTGTCAAATTGTAAGGTTGGTTGCCTAATATATTGAAACGGTTGTGCGAATAAAACTAATTTTGTGATAATTGTTAACTGTTTTTTTCAATAATTCTAACGTGTTTCTACTCCAAGTTTTATCGATTTTGTATCAATACTTTGAAAATATGAGTTCCACATAAAAAATATTACATTCACATATTAGTTTTCAAGGAAAAGGAAAGGTAAATAAAAATATATTTATTTCAGTTAAAAATTATTTATTCAGCTTATGATTACAATTCTACTGAAAGGATTTAAATTTATTTTCAATTGAGAGGAATTCTAACTAGAGATGGCGATCTGGAATCGATTAATCGAAGAATTTATTCCTCCAAACAAATAAATCGATATGTTGTACTGAATCGATATTTCACCCTTGAAAATCGACATTCGATTTTTTCTGTTTTGGTAAAAAAATATTTACAATTAGTTTAATGTACTCGTAATATTACGGCGTTGCCGGTTGAAAGATAGTTACTCAAAAACTCGCGAGATGGCTGTGTGCTTAATCTTCAGCGCTTCTCTTCAATTAAAGTTTGTAAACGTTGATTATGATGCAACACCAAGGCCGTAAAAATAATAACAACAAAGACTTTGTAGATTGATATTGCGTCATTGTATTGTCTTGTAATTTATTAATTTGTTTATATATATGCCTTAAGAATTATTTATCACAGGCAGTTGTGCACCTGGGATCATTTGTTGCTTATTTTTCAATTGCTGGCAATATCGGAGTTATGACCGGAGCCGCTTAGATCCCAGTAGACTTGACAGACTGTTATTTTCAAACATTTTGGTTAGGTTAAGCTAAATTATCTATTTAATACATGTCTTCTTTTATACCTGATTATTATATTATATATATTATACCAAAGATTGTTTAAAATTTATATTTACATTACAAATACATAATCGATGTTTTAGAAATCGATCTTTTAGACCACGATTTTTATATGGATTTACTCGTCTGGTTACGATTCGAATCGATATAAAAATCGATCGTTTTTGGAAAGAATCGCCATTTCTAATTCTAACCTCTTATACTTTTAGATTATTAACTATTTTAGCTTAAATATATAATTATTAATATTTAAAATAGGCGTTAATCCAAAATATTGAAAAAATATTTTTTTATTTCATAAAACATGTATTATTTACAGCATATTTAGTTTTTGGTTCCAAACTTCAACACGCTATAAAATACGATTATGATTTGATTCAAATTACTAGGTCCCATTATTATAAGTTTCTATTTAGCTAAATAACGAAGAAAGCAATGACTTTTCAACTATTTTATGAAAATAATAGAAGATATGTAGATTTTATATTGAAATAATTAGATGTTATGTACTTTGATAGCTGGCCCTTTGTATATTTAATTTAAATAAGCCTTTCGCATTCCTCACTAACTGATTCGTCTTCTTCTTCGCTATCAGTTAAATAGTCTTCTTCATCCGACCAATGTTCAAATTCATCTTTGTGGTGTTCTAAAGACATCAGCGACGGAAAAATATTATCGCAAGCTGAACACCTATTACAAAATAAACAAAAACGTTCAAAAAATGAGTCTAATACATATTTAGGATCATAATTGACATGACGAGGCTGTTTTCCTCGCCAGATTGGGATCTGCAAATCCCCCAATACGCCCAGAACATCTTCTAATAGATCTTTCAAAATTCAACTCGCAGGACAAACCTGCATCTCTTACCAAACAAATCCTTTCGACTGGTAAGACACTATATTCGTACTATAAGCATCGTGAATGATCCGGAACGCTTCCGTGGATGAAAAAGAAACTACAGACCATGTCATTAACGAATTAAAATCCATGCCGTAGGGTCATGGAACAAGCAGAAACTGTTGATCAAGTCATTGAGGTTCAAAAGCTTGGACAGATTAAAACCAAGGTGCCGGATTCGATTTTCGAAGATCAACTTTCTTCAGAGTTTTAAGAGGATTTCTAAAGGCTTCTGCGACGACCTAATCCAACTTTTAACTATGAAACTCGATGTTATGTTCGTGCAAAGTATTAGATAATCTATGGCACACATAAATGGACCTTTTCCATCTCTTGCTTCACTTCATCTTTATACTATCATCATGATGGTTGATCTGGAACACTTCTGGTACGTGGGGCACATGGATGAGAAAGAAATTACAGACCATATCAATAATGAATGTCTAATACACACACGTGTGATGTTAAAACACTTAAACAAGCCTTCTAGTTTGCTTAGGGACATTAAAAGGTTAAAACCAAGTTGCCTGGTTAGGTTTTTGAAGGTAATCACCCTTTGGTAGTTTGAAGTGGGACATATAACAAGAAGAATGGTCCCTGAATGCCCTCTACCCATCACGAATCAATAGATAACCTCTACCCGTTAATTTTTTAGCGATTTTTTTGACTATAAATTCTATTTTAAAACCATCGAATTTTCTAATCACTTACCCAAAGTGTCTTTTCTTCTGTTTGTGTGACGATAATTGTTTTGGACAGGCGAACATTCTGTCACATACATTGCAAGTAAGAGCTTCTTCTGAAACAAAACAGGTGTTTCACTCTTGGAAACACGACGTTTACTCACCAATCACTTATCGTTATGAACAAGTTGTAAATTAAATGAGAAATTACCAAAGAAACGATGTATCCATCTTTCTAACTTCGCTTTCGAAAGATCGTATCATAAAGTTGGCGACTGTAACTTTTGCCATTATTCAAAAGTTTTGAAAGTGGAGAGCTAGGGGTGACTAATTCATGGAAATTAAAACCAGCTTCACGCAGAGATAATGTAACATACAGGATGTCTTAAGCAAAGTTTTAATTTAATATATGTCGAGGTACAAACAGATTTCGTTCTTCATCTTTGTCGAAGATCTCGGGAGGAATTCAGAGGTGTAGCATAATAAACTTTGGACTTGAAACCCCCCCCCCCCCCAAAATCATTCGATGAAACCCTTACAGCCGATAGTTTTGTCCATGGTTTTCATAAAACTAAGACATCAATTAGAATACGTTTATTCCAATCCAAATTTTATATATGATGACAATTTTTAAAATCCCAATCATTCTAATAAAAAGAAAGAGTTGCATGTACAATGAAAGTTTAAACCCCCTGTAGATTAAAATTAACGTCGAACTATTTGGGAATTCAAGTTTTAGTTGTGCCACCTTGTATACTTGGTTAATTTGACTTGGAGGTCGATGTTACTTAACTTCTCCGTGTATTTGAAGGTTTTTATTCCTATAAAGTTGAAAAGTTGCTGTTCTTTGTGAAGGAAGTTTTCGTCTTTGAGAAATTACAGGAATTCAGCGGAAAGTTCCAGAAAGTTTCGTTATGTCTATGTTAACATTGTGTCATTGACTATTTTTTATATAAATGAAATAAAAAAACGATTAGAAAAATCAAACTATTTCGTAACTAATTTTGATAGGAGTTGTATTCAATAAGATAAGAAAAATTCTATAAACATCACTTTTAGATCCAGCATTTTCCATCAGCTCGTAATTATCGTTCATTTTTCTGTATTCTCGCAGCTTTCACGTCGTTACGATTGTTAACAAAAGAAATATCATGAATTGACTTCGTTTTGTTTCAGTTCAGACTCCCCCCTTTTTTTAATATCCAGACGCGATATTAAATGACGCAGGATAATGTCACTGTCTCCCTTTCTTTCTCATATTTATTTTTCATAGACGTGTTCGAGGGCTAAATCGCGGGATATACTTTGGACCAAAAGATTTTTCCCTATTCGCAATTATTTCAATTTCCACCGTTCATTTGTATGCTTTGAAACGTTTTAAAACGATTATGAATTAATTACACATCTAAACAGTTGAAAATAACGAAAAATATATCACTTTAGCAAATATTGTTATATTCGAGACGACTTATTGACTAACCTCGTAAGTTATTGGTTAACTCAGGAAGAAATAACCATAGACAAAGTAATACTAGACTGCGCTTTCAATAAAATTCGTATTCCAGTATTAAAATGAGATACAAAGAAAGTTAGCGGTATCTCTGTTAAATGTTCTTTTCAATTTTTTGTATCTTAATTCTTTCATCGTTATAATTTCCTACTCGCTTATCTCTTTTCACCAATCACATTCATATAGAATTTATATATATATACAGCAGTTTAGAATTACTATGTCTATGGTTAACTCGTTAAAAGAAGACATAACTTATATTCTTCTTTTTTATCGTCTGAAGCCTTGACATTTATTATGTATCTACTAGACAGGCAACCAGTTTAACAATTTATGTTACAACTGATCATTCTTGTACTTATCAGAATTATTTACATATAGTTTACGTACAATTATAACGTAGAATGTTTCTAATACAAAAAGTTTTTAGAAAATGTGGTTACGTTGTTTTGTTTGTGATATTTTTAGGCTATGGACCTATTCCTCCTTATACGAATTTCACTGAAGTAATTCAGTAAGTTGAAGATATTTAGTTTTTATACGGCGTATTGTACAGGGTGTTCCGGGACTTGATGCAAAACATTCGGGAATGAGTAGATGACGTGCAAATGATGCTGTGACATAGAAAAAATTTTCTCATACGTTTCTGAGCCATAGACATAGATTGGAATATTATGAATTTCTAATGGATAATTACGTGTGTTTGACGGATAATGTGTTTGACGGAGTAAATGCTTCTGCACTACTATCCGAAGGTCAGGGGCGGCTCATGCCCAATGGTTAACAATCCGTAACTTTTACGGTATAATGTAAAGATGACAAAAATGAATTTTTTAATCGATTTTTTAACAAAAACGTACTCTTTGTTTAACTAGATAAAATTTATGGTTTAGGAGATATGTAGATTTTTAAATCGTTGAGAACTGTTCGCCATAAAGAGACATTCTGAAGAAAATTAGCATAAATTGTAATTATTTATTGAAAATGCTTATGGGGGCTATTAAAACGCAATTGAGTGGCCGAAACGGATCAGAAACGAGGGGTCGTACGAGAAATTTTCTTTTCATGTCACAGCAATATCTTTACGTCATCTATTCATTCCCGAATTTTTTCTAAGTTGTAGCAAATTTTATTTTCTACAATATTTGTAATAGATATAAATTGCATTTAAGCCATAGGAAACGAGATATTTCTAAAAAACTAATTATTGTTTTGACCTTGAATATTTTTTTATGAAAGTATAAAACATTTTCCTAAAATATCTACGGAAATTCAATTTCTAGTAAACAATATTCCAGATTTATTTCAAAAGTTTCTCAATTATGCAGTCAAGTAGATATTTAATAAAAGTTATGCTTATACAATTGTCAATTAAAAACTCAGCGTCCAAAATGGCTGAAATATTAGTGAGAATCCTTCGACGCATGCGCGAATATGTCACATAAGGACTGACATCTTGTTGATGTCGGAAGTTTTTTAGATAACCCTCGTAAATAAGCTCCCAGTTTATTATTGAATCCTTGAGCATAGGTGAATGTTAGTGAAAATTAATGGAAATTTAAGAATTTTAATCATACAGAATCATCAAAAAACGTATTTAATTCGTAACTTCAATAACAATTTGAATATGTAAATACGAACTTGAACTATTTGACTTTAATTATTTGGTAATATTAATTGTGAAACAGTTTTTTTTTAAGTCGATAACAACGGAAATGTTAAATTTCATTTTAATGATTTTGTGATTAAGAAATATACACAATTCGAATTAATTTAATATCTTAAATATTTATAGGTTTGCTCCCACAATCCCTTTAGAAGGAACCTTGGTACTAGAGGATAAGTTAAAAACCTCCGAATTGTACCACAAAGGTGATTTGATAGGAGCAGAAACGTTTGCTCAATATGACGGAGAATTATACGCATCTCTAATTAAAGGAGAAGTGGTTAAATTAAAAGAAAACAACGAGATAGAAACAGTTGTCAAAACTGGTAATACATGCAGAGGTTATTTCGAAGAAAAATTATGTGGAAGAGCAATGGGAATAAAATTCGATATACACGGCAATCTTTTTGTAGCCGACTCTTATTACGGCATATTCAAAGTTGACGTCAAAACAGGTTAGGATTTTTCATTTTTCCTCCTATATAAGTGCGACAGAAAAAAAAACACTTCAAGCTTTAAGCAATTCAATGCATAACCCAATCTAAGGAGCCTAAAAAACGGAATTATTAAACTATTTATCGAAGAAAAATAGTAAACTAAAGCAATGATCAGTACGTAATCAGCACGTGAACTAACCGAGCGAAATGCGGCTCGGCATTGGTCTAAATCAGTGGGACAATAAACTCGGTTAACATCCAAATCTCTACGCAGCAACAGATCATTCTGGAGTGGGTTTGAAGCAATCTGATTGAGTTTAATGCAACAGGTTTTTGTTATTATTGCAGTTCAGGATTTAGACCAGTCTGGATATAAAATCCGGTGTTGAGATTGGGTGCAATATGTTTTGGTGTAGTAACCGAATTAGCCGCACAAAAACTTCGAGCTACTCTAATGATTTACCCGCTTGGGTTTAATTTTTACATCTTTAACATATATTGAAGCTAGAATTCAATACTACAGATCTTCAAGACCCGAGCATACTAAATAGAAGAAGAATAGGAAGGACTACTAATTTAGGATTTAGAATCAGATGTAAAATGATCGAAATTATATTTTTTTGTGGTTATAGGTACTAAAGAATTGCTTATATCTCCGGACGAACAAATCGGAGGGAAAAAACCGAAAGTATTTAACAGTTTGGCTGTAGCAAAAAATGGCGATATTTATTGGAGTGATTCGTCTTCGGATTTTACATTCGACGATATAGTTTATGACATATTGTCCGATTCATCTGGAAGGTAAGTTATCTAATAAACTAAAAGTGAAATTAATCATTAAATATTGGAATAGAAACAGACGTATTTAGTTGAAAGATGTTTCCTGGAGGAATTCCATTGCGTTGTTTTGCTGGAAACACTCAACAAGAAGAAACGTTCGTTTCTGAATGGTTTTAAATGAAATTAAAACAAATCTCAGGACACAAATTGACGTTCAGGACATAACCTAGAAAAGCGCTAACCTCTAAACGATTCCATATCCTTTTGGATGCTTTTAATGACTCCAAATAAATCGAGGACGGTTTTTAATGCTTTGTTAGTGCTACTGGAAGCTTGTTGGATTATTTTTAGATAGATGGAAAAATCCACGCGTTTAATTTCGTGTTTATTAACTTTGAGCCTAAGTACATTTCAATGTAAGTTTCCCAGGCATTATTGACGCTGTTTAAGCCTGTTTTTGCGTCGATTCATAACGGTAGATGTCGAAAAAAACATATCATGGATTACAAAAGCCTAAACTGCCGAAATGGTGATGAAGACCGTTATGTTCATCATCTAGTGGTTAAACAATTTTTTCAGACAACCCTCGTATATTATAAATACGTTATAAGAAATCTAAATTATCATTCTCAAATTGCTTCATCTTTTTTTAAGAATTAAACAAAAAAAAACATGATAAATCGTGTATATAAAGTTAACTATCTAACTATTAGATTGTCGTCACTTGAAAATTGTCCTTTTACCACAAAATCACCAAATCGTTGTTCTCTTTTCATTATTCTTCACGCTTTCCACTGGAAAATGACTTTCAACATGTACTGACACGTAAATCTCTTTAAGGGAAGCGAAAAGACTCAATTACATTCAAGTTATTTATCGTTTCTGTACGTCATATTCAGTATTATACAAAAAACCAGATATTTAAAACAATATTTATAATATACAGCGTGTATAAACAAAAAGATGACAAGATGTTTATTGTTATTACAGATTAATCCATTACAACGCCACCTCCAGAGAAAATACGATACTAATCGATAAAATGTCATTCTCAAATGGTGTTATGTTATCTGACGACGAAGATTTCGTAATCAATTCTGAATTACTAAGAAATCGAATCCAACGTTATCATTTAAAGGGAACGCTGAAAGGTACCGCTGATATTTTCATCGACGGATTACCTGGTATGCCCGATAATATCCAATCGGATGGTCGCGGTGGTTTTTTGGTGGCTTTGTATATGGGTATCAGCGACGATAACCCATCGATAATACAATTATTAGGAAATAAACCTTTCGTTAGAAAAATTGCAGCGAAATTCATGGGATTGATCGAATTTATTTTCAATATATTGAACGAGATTTATCCTACTGATTTTTTTCAAAAAATCACGCATTTTGTAAGTATTTAAGGGACGAAAATTATGATACTGAACGTACAAAACATACAAATCTCGAAAATACAACGTTTCGAAGAATTTTCATCTTTTAACAATCTCGACCGCTTTGACGTGTTTTTCGAAACCTCTAGAAGTTCTAGATTTACTTGATTAAGTTGTCCTTATTCGATATCCTGTCAATCATTAAGGATTTTTCTGACTTTTTGTTATATTTCTAGTATTTTTTTTCGATCTTGTAGTTGTAGTTGCACTAGACCTTCAATCTTCTTCTAGCAGAAGTTTTTTCTCTGATACGTTTAGATCTTGATGTACCAAGTGATGTTCACTAGTCCAATTGACACTAGATCTTCAATCTTCTTCTAGCGGAAGTTTTTTCCGTTCACTAATCCAATAGAACATCAGCCTCAAACTGGACTTCTTGAAACGATTCTAGACCGAGTATCTTCACGCTGGAGGAACGTATATCTTGGTGAAAGAGGTGAAGATGGCATTGACCAGATGTAGTCCAGATTTTAATAATAAACCTCCTCTTAAGTTTTTCTTAAAACGCTGAGTATCAAAGTATCAAATCATCTTTTTTGTTTGAATCTTCTTCATCTTCTAGTGCATCCTCAAAACCTGAATGGACTTTGTTGATGATATCTATGATTCAATCGATGATAAAATTGATTGGTGTAGGACTAAGGCTGTCCTTCTAAGATATCTTGGTAATAATAAGGGTTGAAAATACAAACTTTATTAGAAAATTCGAAAAAATGATTGGGATTGATGTGATTTCACTAATTTTTTAACAAACCGCTCTTAACGTGAGGTTTTATCAAGGAATATCATTTTTTCTTTAAGATTGGACACGGATCTAGCATGAAGATATTGAATCCATCGAGGGTAACAGTACTGAGACTTTCAAAAGAAGGTGAAATATTAGATTGTTTACATAATCTCAACGGACGTATAAGTCAACTTTCTGAAGCTTATATTTTCAAGGATAAATTGTATTTTGGATCGCCTTACAATGATTTTATAGGGAGGATTTTATTAACAGAAGTTGGTTGGGGAAAATTAATACAAAATTAACTCGGGAAAAGTTGGGAAAACGATTTGAATTTACATTAAAACAATTTACAAATGTTACAATAGATTTTTTCTTGACATCCATATATAAATTCACCTCTATTTTTTCACAACTAACGTGATTCAAGTCGAACAACATCTGGATGTTAATACACCAGATCTATCAACTAAAATTAGTGTTTCCTCGGGATAAATCCTTTTCCTCTCTTTTTGGTACTTGTCATCACCTTTCCTTGGAAGACAACGTCCCCTACACCTTTCAAAAGATCATTTTATTGTCTCAGGAGTAAGTCCTCCCACCTGTTGTGCGAGATCACCTCGAAGATGAGCCAATACACCAGAAGAAGGTACAACCTTCTAACGTGACGTACATTGGCCATCTTCTTCAGAAAGCACCGTAGTATCTTTGTACCAGCTTGTGGGTCACCATCCTCTGGTTTAGCTACATCATCTTCGGAGAGTTAAATTAAACTCTGTATTTGATTTATTTTTCGTTGTTTTCGAGCTATTCAACTTTCAAAATGTCTTTGATTGTAAATTTTGGAAAAAAAATTCAGTTTGTAACAAATCTTCCGTTTAATCCTTATCTTTATCGAAAAGAATCAATACTCTGAGTAAACAATAGATAAAATCAATTTCTAGACTGTTTCTATTTATATCCCGATGGATACAAAACACCATTATCAGATTTCAATTGTCTTCGTGTTCTTATAGTGTTAAAACAATTGATTTTAATTAAATGGAAGCGATTTTATACGTGTATAATGTACGAGGATGATACCAGAAGTACCTGGCACAACAAAATGTTCCGGGAGCGGAAAATAATCCGAGGAGGTTAAATTTGGCGAATCGGGTGCATGAGGTGGCCATTCAAACTTTAATTTATTAATTTTGGCCGTGTGTGACATAGTCAATAGAAATTATACCGAAAAACCTTCTTTGGAGTATATTTGGAATATATTTTGATATGAAGTATTATGATTAAAAAAGTCTGAATTGCAATTTTATTGGTAGAGTATATTACAGCAGATTTCCCTTTTGGTATACGACCGTTCAACGGGAATCAATACTCGTTCGACGATGTTGTGTGTATCTCGGGTCACGTAAATTAATTTCTGTTAAATCTCTCTACCTCTTGTTTCACATATAGCCCAGTCAAATTTAGAGTTTTCCATTCGAAATTAGATTAAACCTTTTCTGTTTGGTACTGTGAACATCGTATGAATTATATATGAATATTTGATCTGATCGATTACTTTTTAGTTTGTTAAAAATGTCTAAAAATCATTTAACTTTAACTTGATCCTATTACCAATCAGCAGACAAAAAATCTGTTTCATCGGACTCAGTATCTTATCTCAAAGTTTAAACATACATTATCTAAAAGTTATACATGTTAAGGTGTCCTGAAATAGTCCTCGGGGTTTTGATGGTCGCATTTTAATCTTCTGGTTTGGCTTTGAGTGTTTTATCCACGCCTTAGAAAATATTTTCAACTTCTGATCCACTATGAACCCTGAGTCACACAAATACCTTGATAGTGATATCGATATATCATAATTTCAGTATCGGATTAATTTAATCAAAATTCCAAAGCAAATTCTACGAGAAAGTTTATACATTTTTGAAAAAATAATCTTGTTTAATTTGAATTTAATAACAAATAACTTACCGAAATCTGAATCATCTGTAAAATCGTTATCTTTATTATCTATTTCGTTATCAGTGAAATCGGTATCGGTACTGGTAGAATTTTCCACGATGTTGTTATTTTTAAACGACGATCCATGATTGACGATTTCTTCTTCTTCATATGTCGAAGATTTTTCGTCACTGTTTAGTTTGTGGTAGTTTTTACGAAAAGGTCGATTGTCTGTAATCCAAATTAACAGGATTTAAATTAAATTTTAAAAACTAGAACAAAAAACGTCTGACGACTATTCGACACCAAAAAAGAATCATAAAATCATTTTTGAAACATACTGGATCTTCTATGGTTTTGTGATATGGTAACACTGTCTTTAATATGTCAAATCTGGTGTCAAAAAGTTTGACATTGGACGTACTCAGAACGTGTTGTCAAACGAGTGTTGTTTGAGTTGTTTGGAAGCGGTTGATGCGTTCAAATCAAGATACCTCAATACCGGAATGAAAAAAATAGTTCAAACGCACGCAAAAGTAGTAAAAAAAATGAGCGATAGCAATATTTTGGCTACCATTAGTTGTTGTCTACTGTCTAAAAACCATCCATAACTTTGAGCTGGTATCAATGGTAATCTTTCGAAATTACATCGATCTTGAGAAACACCTACTACGTACTAAGTCTTTTCCCAGGATAGTACAGGTAATAATCATGGCGATAGTTCCAGTTTTCACTGCTCAAAGTTATATATAAAAAGTATATAATGAATCGTGATTAAAAGTTTATTTTTATTTCTGTTCCAACAACTCTCAAAATAGCAGAAAATTTAACTGTGAGCGAAAACTTATTAGAGACGTTTGAGAATATTCAGTGAACGCGAAGATTATTCCAGACCGAGCACGGAGAGCGATCACCGAAATCGTTTTAGAGAAAGTTTGGAGCTTTCATTAAACTTCAGTCAAACAATTATGTTTTATCAAACATCTAAAGTCTTGTAGTATTCAAATGAACCAAAAAGGACGTAGAGAAAGAGAAGATATATAAAAGATTAATTAATTAAATACTTGATTATATAAATGAATTTGACGTAAATAAAATTTTAATTTCAAAAGACTTTGAGTGAGATGAAATGTGCAATTATTCTGTATTGATGTTTGTAGGCGCGTTGTCCCATGTAGCTGGTAATCCTCAATTTTCTTAACTGGCACTTCTTTATCTATATTTTGTAGGTGCTGCTCCAAATTCACTCCTGTCTCTCTTTGTCAATACTTAAGATTCACAGGAGGATTGGAGATTTTTTTGTTTATGATCCCCTTGTTCACCTTCTCTATTCCAAATCCAAAACAAGATTCCTAGGTATTGAAACCTACTATACCTAGAAGATATTCCATACAAGACTCCAGATCTCATTGCTCTATATCGTTTTTAAGGATTGGAGGATGTCACACCTGCAATTGCGGGCTCTTGGAGCAAATTAAGCTCCAGTATCGAAACAAATGACGAGATTATCCCTTCCGCGAAGGGTTGTTCTTCTACGATAGCGCCAGAACTCATACACCAGTAGGAAAACACTTTGTTAAAGATTTTTGCTTGGATCTCTCAAACGAGGACAGCGATTTGGAAGTAATCATCAGAGGTCGTGCGTGCTGCAAACTCGATTGTCTCCAGGGGAAGTATTGGCAACGGTTTTTAGGGATTGGAGGATGTCAGACCTACAGCTGCGGCCTCTTGGAGCAAGTTAAGCTCCAATATCCAAACGAAAGACGAGATTATCCCTTCCGCGAAGGGTTGTTCTTCTACGATAGCGCCAGAACTCATACACCAGTAGGAAAACACTTTGTTAAAGATTTTTGCTTGGATCTCTCAAACGAGGACAGCGATTTGGAAGTAATCATCAGAGGTCGTGCGTGCTGCAAACTCGATTGTCTCCAGGGGAAGTATTGGCAACGGTTTTTAGGGATTGGAGGATGTCAGACCTACAGCTGCGGCCTCTTGGAGCAAGTTAAGCTCCAATATCCAAACGAAAGACGAGATTATCCCTTCCGCGAAGGGTTGTTCTTCTACGATAGCGCCAGAACTCATACACCAGTAGGAAAACACTTTGTTAAAGATTTTTGCTTGGATCTCACAAACGAGGACAGCGATTTGGAAGTAATCATCAGAGGTCGTGCGTGCTGCAAACTCGATTGTCTCCAGGGGAAGTATTGGCAACGGTTTTTAGGGATTGGAGGATGTCAGACCTACAGCTGCGGCCTCTTGGAGCAAGTTAAGCTCCAATATCCAAACGAATGACGAGATTATCCCTTCTGCTAAGGGTTGTTCTTCTACGATAGCGCCAGAACTCATACACCAGTAGGAAAACACTTCAAGATTTTTGCTTGGATCTCTCAAACGAGCACTCAGAGGACAGCGATTTGGAACCAAATATCAGGAGTCGTGTATGTTTGTATGAAAAATTCTTTTTTATTTGTTTTTACGAGTTGGAGGTGATTGCTCGTACGAAATTATGATGTGTCGTTCATCGTCCACCAGAAAATTCAATAAATATATAAAAAGACACATTGAGAGAAAATAAATCGGTCAGGTGCGAATTGGAATACAATTAAAACTTTTAATTGAATTTCGTTATTAAATTGCAATATTGGATTTGATTGGAATTTTAACAATTGATCAGAGATATTTATTTTTCCAAATCAACTTTTAAATTTGGAAAAAATAGCTTGTAAATTATTTTTATTTTCATTTTTGTATATTCCCTTCTTCTTTCAATAGGTTCTATCCTACTTTTGATTTTTATTTGCAAAGGCTCTAGTCTGATTATTAAGAATACTCAAAATAGCTTTACATCTCCTTGTTCAAAGCTACTCTCCAAGGTACTTGGAGCGAATTAAGCAGGACATTTGCAGATTAGATGATCTGCTGTTTCGCTGGCTTGTTCACAGTGCCTGCAGTTGTCGTCCTCAGTCATCCCCGTCGTCTTAAGGTGGTATTTGACTTGCCAGAAAATCGACCACCAACCTCATATCGTTTTTGGTCATCACGAAAAATTCTTCTTAGCTTAGACCAGTGTTTCTCAAGTAAAACTCCATCTGATTCTTTAGACATTCAATTCGTTATTGATGTGGCATCTTGTGAGGCTACAGCAAGGCTATGGTCCAAGGTATGGTCTGGAAAACGGTGTGATAATCCTAAAGGTGTGGAGCTTGCATTTCAAATGTTCAGTCCAGCTCCTTACGCTAGCTTTGAACTGTCTGTTTACCAGAGTTTGCTGGAGTATCTTTGTTCAACGTGCGTTTGGTCCAATGGTTTGTCACGGCTTTCTTTATTAACTTAAGAATCCTATCAGATTTCCTGGTTTCACTTTTACTGTCCGGATTAGCCTATGGACGTCGCTAAATGCTTCGGTCTTCACTATGAGCTGACGAGCTTCTCCAAGGTTGTTTTATCTCTAGAATCCTAAAGCGATTTAGTCTAAATTCTCATACTTTATTTGTAAAATATTGACATTCATTTTAAGTTGCTTTATGTTTCCCTTCCTTTCCATTATCGTCTAATTATTTCATTCCGATTTTTCGATGTTTTGTAATTTATAACCTAAATTGATCCGTGGATAATTCCGTTTATTTTTTCCGGATTTCCAGGAAATTGAATGGTAAGTCGATCGTTATGAGATTTATTCTATTTGGCCACGTTTTAGAGAGCGAAAATTATTTTCGTAACCCGAGGGAACGTATTCTCGTTTTAAGGATAAAAGGAAACGAGTTTCGAGAAAAATAATTATAATATATTGACTAAAAAGGTTTTTTTTTTCAAATTTAATTCTAAAAAACTGCTGCGTTAGTGTTATGCAGATGCGTCAAGATATGCGCAAAATCGGGCATCGAATGTACCAATTTGTGCAAGAATTGTGAGAGTTTTTGCAATTGCCACAGATCGAAGAAAGTGTCAACGAAGAAAATAATGATATTTTTAATATTTCTGTTCTAAAGATACTTTTCATATATTATTATTTAATATGAAGATCAATTGTCGTGATGTAAAATGATGAAGAAATTTTGTATATTTTGCTAAAAAACGCTTCGTTTTCGAAATATTGAGCAAAAACTGGAAACATTTCAAAATATTGTAAAAAAAGTACCCAAAAAACAAAGTTTCGAGTCAAAAATCTTGTTCTAATAATTCAAACGAAGTTAGTCTGTTTTTTTTTTCAAGATAAAACTGTTTTTAATAGTTATAAATTATTACAAACGACATTTCTATATATATTAATTTAGAAAATAACATAAATTAACTTTTTTTGGTAAATTTTGATTTTATTATTGAAAGATAGTTGCAGTAACCTTGCTAAAACCCGAGCACACGCTGGTACCGCAATGTTTAATCAATAGAACAAATAGAAAAGTTTTAAACAGTTTCAAATAATTTCTATGAAGAAAATAAAAAGAAAATTGGTATTTCTACTATTTTATTGAGTATTTAAAACTGATTATTAATGATAATAGTAACAAAAAACGTCAGTAATTAAGAAAAACTCTGATTAAAACTTAAAAAGGGTAGTAATAGATTATAACGAACAAACAATGAATACAGGGTGGTATAAGCAACAGCAAACATGAATTAAAAAGGAAAACAAATCTTTAACCTAAAAAAAACTGCTTTGAAAATGTATATTTTCGAAAAAATTGAACACACTGTTTATACTATCTCTACACCAACACTCTTAATCACACTGTCTAAGGCGCGTTTCGATAACTAAATTCATCTTCAGAGATTAAACATGAACAATTTCCTTTAAGTCTCTGAAGACGATGTCGTGTTTATCGAAACGTGCGTAAGGGTAATTGTGAGTGTTAGTATAGTGGTAATGTGTAAACAGTTCAGTATGAGAACCACCAACAACGAAAAGCGTTGGAAAAGAACGTTCGAAGCAAAATTATTGGTACAAACTACAAGCAAAGACTGTCCTGGGAAACTATAACCAGAGAAGAACTGCTGAACGTATTAACCTACGGCACTGTAAGTCAATAGACACCTTAAGAAGCTAGATCAGTGTAGACCCTCTAGAAGTATAAAACAATAGGAAATTCCAGAGCACTACGCATCGGAGTGTATCAAAAAGAAGACGAATATGTCTGGCAGCTGAATCAATCCCACATTCTGAACTTACTAAAGGCACTGTTAATCAATAGACACCTTAAGAAGCTAGACCAGTGTAGACCCTCTAGAAGTATAAAACACTAGGAAATTCCAGAGCACTACGCATCGGAGTGTATCAAAAAGAAGACGAATATGTCTGGCAGCTGAATCAATCCCACATTCTGAACTTAAAAGGCACATTCTCTGAAAGGATTGAGGTTAATAGATAAGCTGTAATCACCAGAACGCAAACAGCAGAGGCCGTACTATCAGCGAAGACCAGCATCGTACTGGTCGACCAAATGAGGTGACGATTCCAGAAATTTTGAAGGAAATCCACAAAGCGGTACTGGATGATTTTTGACTGGAACTGCACGAACTAGTAGATGAAGTAGATATTTCAAAAAATGTGGTATTAACTGAAAATTTGGACATGAGAAAGTTGGGTGCCGCGTTTGTTCATAATGGAACAAAAGCTGCGTTGTGAAGATGTTTCCATCGAGTATTTGGCAATTTTTCATACAAATGAAACGGTTTCATAACTGGGAAAAGTGAATGGAGCTAAAAGGAAACTAAATTGATAGATAAATATATTTTTTTTCCAAATTTTTTGGGTTTTCTTTGTTGTGGGACCATATTTGTACATACATCACTAACAACGGCTGCAGAAATTGTTAAATGATAAAAGATGCAAATAAAGAATTACGGAAAACAAGAAAGATAGAAAAATAACCTCTAGTGAAAAATTAAAAACTCACATAAACAATTTTTCTGATAAAATTGTTTACAAATACAGTCACCACTCAAAGCCAAGTTGATTTTTGGCCTTGCCTCCATAAGTTTCTATCCTCAGCCTTGTCTACTTCTTCACCAAGTCTTTTTACATCTTCACCCACTTGGTTATTCCTCTTGCTTTTGGTCTTCCCAGTGGTTAACCTTTCTACGCTCTTCTTATTGTTGTTTCTTCATCTCTTCTTCTTACATAGTCCAACCACCTAATTCTTCTACTTCTTATCACAGTCACAATATCTGGTCGTCTCTACCAGTCCCTGAGTTCTTTGTTTTTCAGTATTTTCCATACTCCCCCTTCGAAAACTGGCTCTTAATATTTTATTATCAAATTTTATCAAACTCTTGAATAAAACCCAAGCTTAGACCTAAAGACTTGGAAAAAGTATAAACGCCTCCGCCAAATATTTGAGTCTGCACAAAATTTTAACAATTTACTATAGAATAGTTTTAATAATTTATGGTATCGCTTCGGAAAGTATTAATTTCGAAAAAATTAGATCAAAAAACACATTTTTCGATTTTAATTTAAATGTAAGTGCATCACAAACGGAAATAAGTAGATTTAATTATTTACTCACCGACACTATTAGAATTGAAGTTATTGAGCAACGCAGCAGCGTTCGAAAATCGAGTCCTTTGCAAAATCCAAAACATGTCGACAATACGAAGAATATAGAGCTACTGTCAGAGACGACGTTGGAGAAATCATTTCCCTTTTGAAGCCGGCGCGGTTAGGGATGGAAACTTTCGACTCTGATACATTTAACAGTTATAGTACATACGGGGTGCTGCAAATAAACACCTAGAATACCATCCCAAAATTAACGCAAGATTTAAATTTGCCGCGGTTTATGCTGTATTGACATGGACAACAAAATCCATGTCGATTCGCTTCAATATCGACAGTTGTGGAAAGGAGAAACACTATTAATGGGAAATTTACTTTTGTCAGAAGAAATTATCAATCTGTGAAAAGTGTGACAAATTTTGACTTTGCAAAAATAAATTCTATTTGCTCCATAATTTCTTTGTGAATGTCCTTTGCTTATGTTTGTAATTACGCCTACATTTCTGAGTGACATTTGATTATCTTTTTGCGTATAAATAATGTTTCCTGTTGTGAGAAATCTTGTAATTGAGAGCCACGTTAAAACAAAAACGTGCAATTCTAGTGGGCCAACAAACACGTACCATTAGAAACGAAACACTAAAATATAATAATGTATAATATATAAATTATAAACATTGGAATAACTAATATTTTATATAATAAATACCTTATTTATCGTCAAGTAAAATTATTACGTTCACCGTTCACTAATTAGAGACACATCACCATTAATGAACACATAGAAGGATCGTCATAAAAAAGTTCGCTATATTTTACCCTGTTTCTAATGGTACGTGTTTGTTGATCGACTCAAATTACACGTTTTTGATTTTTCGTGGTCTACAATTAACCTTACTGTGTATTGACAACCCCAAAAAGAAACAAATCGATAACTGATAGTTCGTTGACTTAAAATGTGAAGATTTCTCTTTTATCGATAATATCGTGGAGTTCTCTGGCTCTTCGGGGCTTCGCAGCAGAAAATTATGAATGACGAATTTCCAAAAGTCAATCATGAGAATCTATCTCGTTATTTCGCTTCCACTTAGGTTTAGGATTATAACGCTCTGGACTAAGTGGAACGGGAAAGATCGTGGTCATGATTGTCGTGAGTGTTTAGTGGAAAGCACTCAAACAAGATTGTATGTTGTATATCCTCCTGATGTTTTGAATCAATTGCTTTCGAATGAGGAAAGGGATTTAGTGATTCAAAGAAAACTTTATGTTTCTTTTAATGAATACCATATACACGTTAATCGATCACGTGACGATGATTATAGATGTATATTATCAAAAAATTGAATATTCTTAAAATGTATAGCCACGTATATCGTAAGGAAATCCTGATGTTTGCCTTGGATTGACGTATCATCAGATACGGATGAAAGCATGATTAAATATTCATTTGTGTACGTAATTTATTGGATTTTATTTAAAAAAAAATACTTTTATCA
Source organism: Diorhabda sublineata (assembly GCF_026230105.1). Lineage (NCBI taxonomy): Eukaryota > Metazoa > Arthropoda > Insecta > Coleoptera > Chrysomelidae > Diorhabda > Diorhabda sublineata. Next base: position 7,469,471 of record NC_079481.1, on the reverse strand, counting down.
ATAATAACTTGACTAAAAACGAAACGTTAGGTTTTTTTAATAAAATTTAGTTTTTTGTTAAATTTTTTTCTTAACTTCAGAATTAACCGCGATATAACCTTTCAAAGTTCAAAGTAGCGATTGGTAACATTTTGAAGCCTTTTGAACGTTTTTGAATTGAAGGTTTCAATGTATTCCAAATCTTTTGTTTGTGTGTGGTACTGGCAACATCTACTTTGTCTTTGAAAAACATAAATAGTATCCTAAAACATCCTACAATTGTGTTTTTTTGACTTTAAAAATGCTTCAACTTTTATTTTATTGAATTTTGATAACAATGGGTAGTATTCACCCCTTACAATAATTTGTATATATTAGTATTTGGTAGATTTTCAAGTCAAGGGGTAAATAGAACTTAATGCCAAAATTTACCGCAAATCCATGCGTCTTGTTGGAATTTTGTGGTGATACCGTATTTTTATCGTTGTTCACATTCAAGTTTATTTCGTTATAATTATTCATTATTTCTATCCCTAATTTTTTAATCACCAAAGCACTAAATGGGTAACTCAATTTTGACTAATTTACGTAAACCGACTATAAAATAAATGCTTTCTAGTTGTAGTTCTGTACAACTAACTTTCATTGAAAACATCCAAGTTTATTTCGTTATAATTTTTTATTGTTTCTTTTCCTTATTTTTTACTAAACAAAGCACGAAAAGAGTATCTTAATCTTGACTAATTTGAGTAAACCGACTATAAAATAAACGCTTTCTAGCTGTAGTTCTGTACAACTAACTTTTATTGAAAACATTCAAATGTATTTCATTATCATTTTTGTTTATGTCTATTCCTAATTTTTTAATCACCAAAGCACTAAATCGGTAACTCTATCTTGACTAATTTACGTGAACCGACTATAAAATAAATGCTTTCTAGTTGTAGTTCTGTACAACTAACTCTTATTGAAAACACCCAAGTTTATTTCGTTATAATTTTTTATTGTTTCTTTTCCTAATTTTTTACTCAACAAAGCACGAAAAGGGTATCTTAATCTTGACTAATTTGAGTAAACCGACTATAAAATAAATGTTTTCTAGTTGTAGTTCTATACAACTAACTTTTATGGAAAACATTCAAGTTTATTTCGTTAAAATTTTTTATTGTTTCTTTTCCAAATTTTTTACTCAACAAAACACGAAAAAAAAATCTTGACTAATTTGCGTAAACAGACTATAAAATAAATGCTTTCTTGTTGTAGTTCTGTACAACTAACTTTTATTGAAAACATACAAGTTTATTTCGTTATAATTTTTCATTATTTCTATCCCTAATTTTTTAATCACCAAAACACTAAATGGGTAACTCAATCTTGACTAATTTGCGTAAACCGACTATAAAATAAATGCTTTCTAGTTGTAGTTCTGTACAACTAACTTTTATTGAAAACATTCAAATTTATTTCGTTATAATTTTTGTTTATGTCTATTCCTAATTTTTTAATCACCAAAGCACTAAATCGGTAACTCAATGTTGACTAATTTACGTGAACCGACTATAAAATAAATGCTTTCTAGTTGTAGTTCTATACAACTAACTTTTATGGAAAACATCAAAGTTTATTTCGTTATAATTTTTTATTGTTTCTTTTCCTAATTTTTTACTCAACAAAACACAAAAAAAAAATCTTGACTAATTTGCGTAAACAGACTATAAAATAAATGTTTTCTAGTTGTAGTTCTATACAACTAACTTTTATGGAAAACACCCAAGTTTATTTCGTTATAATTTTTTATTGTTTCTTTTCCTAATTTTTTACTCAACAAAGCACGAAAAGGGTATCTTAATCTTGACTAATTTGAGTAAACCGACTATAAAATAAATGTTTTCTAGTTGTAGTTCTATACAACTAACTTTTATGGAAAACATCAAAGTTTATTTCGTTATAATTTTTTATTGTTTCTTTTCCTAATTTTTTACTCAACAAAACACAAAAAAAAAATCTTGACTAATTTGCGTAAACAGACTATAAAATAAATGTTTTCTAGTTGTAGTTCTATACAACTAACTTTTATGGAAAACACCCAAGTTTATTTCGTTATAATTTTTTATTGTTTCTTTTCCTAATTTTTTACTCAACAAAGCACGAAAAGGGTATCTTAATCTTGACTAATTTGAGTAAACCGACTATAAAATAAATGTTTTCTAGTTGTAGTTCTATACAACTAACTTTTATGGAAAACATCAAAGTTTATTTCGTTATAATTTTTTATTGTTTCTTTTCCTAATTTTTTACTCAACAAAGCACGAAAAGGGTATCTTAATCTTGACTAATTTGAGTAAACCGACTATAAAATAAATGTTTTCTAGTTGTAGTTCTATACAACTAACTTTTATGGAAAACACCCAAGTTTATTTCGTTATAATTTTTTATTGTTTCTTTTCCTAATTTTTTACTCAACAAAGCACGAAAAAAAATCTTGACTAATTTGCGTAAACAGACTATAAAATAAATGCTTTCTAGTTGTAGTTCTGTACAACTAACTCTTATTGAAAACACCCAAGTTTATTTCGTTATAATTTTTTATTGTTTCTTTTCCTTATATTTTACTAAACAAAGCACGAAAAGAGTATCTTAGTCTTGACTAATTTGAGTAAACCGACTATAAAATAAACGCTTTCTAGCTGTAGTTCTGTACAACTAACTTTTATTGAAAACATTCAAGTTTGTTTCGTTATAATTTTTTATTGTTTCTTTTCCTTATATTTTACTAAACAAAGCACGAAAAGAGTATCTTAGTCTTGACTAATTTGAGTAAACCGACTATAAAATAAACGCTTTCTAGCTGTAGTTCTGTACAACTAACTTTTATTGAAAACATTCAAGTTTGTTTCGTTATAATTTTCCATTATTTCTATCCCTAATTTTTTAATCACCAAAATACTAAATAGGTAACTCAATCTTGACCAATTTGAGTAAACCGACTATAAAATAAATGATTCCTAGTTATAATTCTGTACACCTGAGTAACTAACTATTCTGATAACCAAAATAATATTGAAAATATTCGATTATTATTGTTAAATTAAAAATTATGAAAATGTTAATACTGGAAATTCTATAGTTTTTGGATATTAGCTCACCAACTATCACCAAAAACCCAAATTAAAGTTGCAGAAGATAATGTGGAGCTTCAAAATTGGCTTTTTGGGGCAATCATAATCTTCTACTACCCCTCTAGAAACTACCAAAGGGTTAACCTTCGAAAACCTAATCAGGCTCGTAGTTTGAATCATTTAACTCTTGGCATTCAGATATCCTCGATACCTATAGTACTAAGATGGCTTCTCAGATGAGTTACCAGTCGAATTTAACGCATATTCAAGTGAAGCTGTTTGGTAAGAGACACTGAAGGTCTTTCTATATGTACCTCAGCTTGTCTTACGCCAAATGCTTCTTCATATGTAATAGTTACATCTAGAGATTGTGATGGGTTTGAATACCCAATTTTTTGTTAACAATAATTTCACTTTGTTAAAAGGATCTTGATGGTACGAGATTTCCATTTATCTGAAAGATGAGGTTCAAGGTTCAATAATGAAACAAGACTTTGGAAAATTGTCAAGTACTTTTTATTACCTAAACAAATTACAATTATAAACAATGAGTGAGAAAATATTAAAAGACAAATTTGTATAGTCAACAGGTACCATATTTCGAAAATAACATATTTTATAACGTTTATTTATCGTCGGTAAGGATGATAGGGTTGGACGACTCCGTATGTACCACCACGTTGTGGTCCATTTCCATAATCGCCCGCAGCTGCCGAACAACTTCCTATAAAAAAAATTAGTAAGCGTTCAAATAGTGATTTTACACTATAAAAACTAACTATTGGTGGTTTTTTTGTAATTAAAACAAGATTTAATTAGTTTTTGTTATACAAACGTAATGAGCGTTCCATGGTCATTTATTTGAAGCGGCAAATGATACAGTTAAGTTAGCTATGGTTATATATATCTTAAATATTTCAAAAACCCGTTCAAATTGCACTTACACCTAAATTACTAGCTAACTTATCAATTTTCATCATACTTACTGCAATACGAAGTAGACATGGTGTTGTTTCACAATGAAAATAAATTATTTTATGTACCTCGAGGGTGTGTACCCAATATCAAATTTGACGTTCCATTAATCAATCTAAAGTATATTGAAAAATTGAAAGTAGCTATTAATCAGTTAAGAAAGTTAATTAGTGGGAAAATTATGTGCGCGTCAGATGGTATCATCCTTGAAAAAACACTCATCTAGACAAGGTAATCTCGAAAGCCAACAAAGACTTGTTGGCAAGAATAAAGTCTAAGATGGGATACTGGTGGTCGAAAACTGAACAAACAAAAAAGATTCCAAGTCTAATCTGTCTAGGTAGTAAAAGGGCAATGTCAACTTGGTCCACTGCAGCCTTAGAGAGCCTCTTCTTCGCCCCATAATGAAGAAGGACGCATTTAGTGAAGCCCATAAGCTAATCCAGACAGTAAAAGTCAGGAAATCTGGTTCTAGAGCCGTGACAAACCATTGGACCGTATGTATATAAAAGACAAAAGCATAAAGACCTTCCACAAGCTTTAAATGTATTTCTCTGGTTCAAAGCTAGCACAAGAAGATGGATTGGACATCTCTGAACCAATACGTCTATGAATATCACTCACCACTAGCCAAGAGAACTTAAAGGTCCTGAAAGCACTAGATAACAGCAAATAAGTAACCCTAATGAGACTTCCAGACCACCAGAATTTACCAGGAAGTGAGAAAACGGACAGCCTTGCCAAAAAGGGATAACAGTTTGATACTTTGGGCGAGAGCTCTACTGTAATATCACGAAATGTCACTTCAATAATGAACTGAACGAATCAGATGGAGTCTACAAGAAAATTTAATCAACTAGAAACAAATATTGACACAAAACGGAATGAAAATAAAGCAAAAATATGTTAGTGGAAAAATAGAAGTCAGGTTTAAAGAAAGGATTTGGAATAGAGAAAATGGACAAGGCATCAATAAACTTAAAATCCCCGTAGAACGTCCATTTTGAACGTTCTAGACTTACAATATGGCGACTTAGAGGAAACTTACAGTTTTGTATTGAATGGGGTGGAATCTTTGTTAGTTGGAAACTTATCAAAAAACCCTCGTATGATTTAATTTCAAATATATTTGAAATTTATCTCGAATAAACTAAAAAATATTTTGATCTTTTTGGTTTTTTAGCAGTTGTTTTGATTATTGGGTTTTTATAAGTGCAGTTTTAATTCAAATATAATTTTTTAAGCACCCTGTATCACAATTTTTGTTCTTAACTACAAAAATAATGCACAAGCCGCAAATCCACGTAATTTTCTGGAACTTTTCACGCTCGTACAAAGAAGTAACTTTACAAATATATACGAGGTTTATTCATAAAATGAGTTTCCCAACGAAAAAAAATGTTGGTTGTCATTGATTAATAGATGTTTGGAAAGATAAGACTTTCCTCTATTTTTCGACTTAATCGCCGTTTAAATCAATGCATTTTCCATCTTCTTCATGCCGCGGAGATACCTTAAAAATTCTTTCAACTTTTCGTCGGTTGGGAAACCGTCCCTTCCAAATATTTGATGATAATCACTGGGGGCCAAGTCTGAGTTATGAGGGGGTTGTGAGACACTATCTTTGAATTATCTGCAAAGTTTCCACACATACACTACAAATGGGAGCTCCATTTTTAACGAGAGAAAGTCAAGCTCTTCGGGAACCTCATCTTACGGACAACCCTCGTAATAATATCAATATTTATGTCCTCGAACATCGAATTTAATATTGGGTATATACATCCTTCAAGTGTTTATTGCAAAAAATTATAAAAATGTGAATCGTTTTCAAATCTAGAATAAAAACTTACCGCAGCGAGTTTATATTCGGTACACCTGGTATAATCGAAAGTTACGTAAAAATTTTTTATATGGATAGAAATATATGTCAAAGGTAGAAGAAAAAGAGACAGTTGGATTTTTTATCATGTGTTATATTTTCTCAGTTTTCAGAGATGTGATAGGTACATTGTTTTTTTTTGTAAGTATTCTATCAACTAATAAACATCTTAAATGAAGCTAAATATATAAACTACCCACTTAAAAATGCACTACTATATATATTTATCTTATATTTTCTTAAAACAGTTATTTCCGAACTAGCTATTTGTTCATATTTATAACAATTACTATTTATTTAATGACCACGATAACCTTTACCATAATTTTATACATAGAAGAAGAATCACGTTCATGTCACGTCGTACTACCACAATTTTTCACGAAATAAAAACATTATTAATGACCAAAAATTATAAAAACACGGTTCGAGATATAGGACTCGATCGAAAGCTTTTTCAAGATCATGAAATCATAAGTTTCGAATTTCGTCGATTATTGTTTCGCAGATATTGGGGTGAAAATCTAATCCCAGCACCATTATCTATCAACAAATTTGTTTTTGGAAAAAGCCGAACATAATTCGAGATATAGAACTGGTTCGAAAGCTTTTTCAACATCATAGAATCATAAGTTTCGAATTTCGTCGATTATTGTTTTGCAGATTTCTTGGGATGAAAATCAAATTCCTGCGACGGCTATCCGATTAAAATTCCAATTCAAAGTGTATATATATATATATATACAGTATGTCTCATTATATTTTTTAAAGTATGTGAAATGTTCGTTATTTTCGTCGATTATTGTTTCGCAGATGTCTTAGGATCAAAATATACGACCCCGATTGCAGAGTTTCATCGAATTTCTTCTTTTATAGAAAATAATATCATTCGAAGCTATAGGATGTCCCACTTTATGTATCTTGACGTTTTACATAATTCTTCTAAGGCATGTTCGTTTTGGCATTAAATTTTTTTAACGGTATCAGTATACAAGTCGTTTTTGAAAAAAAATCCAACCACGAATCGAGATATAGGACACGATCGAATGCTTTTTCAGATTCAAGAAATCATTAAATTTATAATATCGCAGATTTTTTGGGGTGAAAATCCAATCCCAGCACCATTATTTATCAACAAATTTGTTTTTGGAAAAAGCCGAACATAATTCGAGATATAGAACTCAATCGAACGCTTTTTCAAGATCATAGAATCGTAAATTTCGAATTTCGTCCATTATTATTTCGCAGATTTATTGGGGCAAAAATAAAATATTTGCGTCATCTAACCAAAACCAATCCAAGATACAAATATACAGTATGTCTCATTATATATTTGAAATAATTCAAATTATTCTAGATCATAGAATCATAAGTTTCGAATTTCGTCGATTATTGTTTTGCAGATTTCTTGGGATGAAAATCAAATTCCTGCGTCTGCTATCCGATTAAAATTCCAATCCTAAGTATAAATATACAGTATGTCTCATTATATTTTTTAAAGTATGTGAAATGATCGTTATTATCGTCGATTATTGTTTCACAGATTTCTTGGGGTGAAAATCGTAATTTTTTCGATATAAATTCCAATAAAAAAAGTATCAATATACAGTATGTCTCATTGTATATTTGAAGTTATTCAAAATATTCTAAATTTTCCACTGTATTTTAATAAATATACGAACCCCAATTTCAGACCTCCATCAATTTTGTTCTTTCTTGTGCGATAATAAATATAAAGCGTATAAAGTTTGTCCCATTTTTTTATTTACGATATTTCAGACAATTGATTGAAAATTTGCATTTTCGTTTGTTTTTTAAAATCCAAGTGAGTCAAAAATGATTGTTATCCTTCGCAGCTTCTCCGTGATTATTTTGATCTAAAACAATTGAATTTCTTCTTTTATAGATAATACGAAACTATAGGATGTCCCACATTTTTCGTCATGACGGTTCAGAGAATTTTTCCAAAAACGTGGTCGTTTGGGCGTTAGATTTTGTTAACGGCACCGGTTTCAAAACCACGATTCAAGATATAGAACTCGATCGAAAGCTTTTTCAAGATCATGAAATCATAAGTTTCGAATTTCGCCATATCATTGTTCCGCAGATTTCTTGGGAAGAAAATCAAATTCCTAGGACGGCTATCCTATTAAAATTCCAAATCAAAGTGTATAAATATACAGTATGTCTCATTATTTTTTTTAAAGTATGTGAAATGTTCGTTATTTTCGTCGATTATTGTTTCGCAGATGTTTTAGGGTCAAAATCAGAACCCTACGTAGTTTTTTCGCTTCAAATTCCAATCAAAAAGTATCAATATACAGTATGTCCCGTTGTATTTTTAAAATAATTCAAAATATTCCAAATTTTCGACTGTATTTTAATAAATATACGACCCCGATTGCAGAGTTTCATCGAATTTCTTCTTTTATAGAAAATAATATCATTCGAAGCTATAGGATGTCCCACTTTTTGTCTCTTGACGTTTTACATAATTCTTCTAAGGCGTGTTCGTTTTGGCGTTTGATTTTGTTAACGGTATCAGTATACAAGTCGTTTTTAAAAAAAAATCCAACCACGATTCGAGATATAGGACTCGATCGAACGCTTTTTCAGGTTCAAGAAATCATTAAATTTATAATATCGCAGATTTTTTGGGGTGAAAATCCAATTCCAGCATCATTATCTATCAACAAATTTGTTTTTGGTAAAAACCGAACATAATTCGAGATATAGAACTCGATCGAACGCTTTTTCAAGATCATAGAATCGTAAATTTTCGAATTTCGTCCATTATTATTTCACAGATTTATTGGGGCAAAAACAAAATATTTGCGTCATCTAACCAAATCCAATCCAAGGTATAAATATACAGTATGTCTCATTATATATTTGAAATAATTCAAATTATTCTAGATTTTCGATGGTATTTTAAAAAATATACGGCGCCAACTGTAGAACTTCATAAAATTACGATCAAAAAGTATATACAGTGTGTCTCATTAAATCCAAAAATAATTTAGGAGATTATTGATTTCTAAGTTGAAAATTTCTAATAAAACGATCGAATTGGGCGCCAAATTGGGTGTTTTTTTATACAAAAAATTTTAGTTTAGTTCCGACGTGAGATGATCAACGTTTCGATGGATTTTTCTACTGGATATTATTTGAAATACATACAAATCTATCAAGCTCAATTTTTTTTCGTTTTCAAAACACAGTGGTAGAGGATTTTCATTATTACGAAGAATAGTACGGTTGAAGAAGTTAAAGTAGGGAAAAATTCAACATTGACTTAATTATTAAATAACACCTTTTCATAATCGAGTAACTAGCTGACTTAAGAATTAAAAAACAAGTTTTACACACACGCAAGTCACACTGATATATTAAATATGGGGTTTAACAAAAAAAAACCAAAACGCGATCGTTATTTTCCGGTCGAAAAAAACCCTGGAAACTATAGTTTCTATGGGTCGAAACTTTCGCAGAACGAGAAGAATCCTCCAACTAACATTTTGTCCATCCCTTGTCCATAAATCGCTTATCCTATGTAGTACATTTAAAAAAAAACTGTGATATGAAATTTTGATTGAATATACAGGGAAAAAAATTACGTAATTTTCGTAAATATGCCTGTATATAGACAAAACGATCAATTTTTTTGTTTATAAAAAAATTCTCGGCCTTTTTCGATATCAAATTTTTTTTTCTTAGCCCGTTTGAAAATTACGATCCCGTTGAGGACTTTTTGGTAAACCCCGTATACGATTCCTTTTAATTATTTTAGAGCATTAACTTAATACAAAAATGAATTATTTTCTTTTTCTTTGAGCAACAAATAGTTTATGCGCAGTCCAATAGATGGCAATCCACGAATAGAATTCATTCTTTGAATACAGGGTGTTCCGGGACTCGAAAAATTCGTAAGTGAATAGATGACGTGAAAATAACGTTGTGACATAAAAAAATTTTCTCGTACCACCCTTCGTTACTGAGTTATACGCCTTTTTCGTATCACACCATTATTTTCACGTCATGTATTCACTCTCGAATTTTTTCTATCAAATTCCGAAACACCCTGTATATTTAACAAAATCGATACTTTCGCAAGTAAATATTTGTTTAGTAAAAAAAATTATTTCTATCCGTAATAATTTAATCAGCAATAAATTCAATTGACCCTGTATATTCTTAATGAAAACGTATAAGCGAAGAAAAAATAATGTCCCCCTGTATATTTCGATAATTTTTCCCAAAGGAACGTGTCTTTTTCTCAATATTGTAGACCAGTTTCAACGTTGTTATACTTCTTCAGCACAACGTACTCTTATAATTTTTTTTCTCTGAATGTACCATCTTTCGGACTGACTGTTTCAGCGTGTGTTTTGAAGAAACACGTACACCCTTAATTTAAAATTATGTTAAATAATTATGGAAATATCTTAATGAACTATGTACCTAGATAAAAACGACATGAGACATTGCACTATATTTAAAGGCCCTAGGTTTTTATGATGTTTTTTTATTGTACATAATATATTCTTCTTTTTTTTTAAATTTAAAACTTATTGAGTAGTACCTGTACATCAGTCAAATTTTATCTAATTTTAACTTTCTCTAATTAAATTTATAATTATATACTAACAATTTAATTAACTATAGAAGCAATTTAATAAATAAATTTTATATTGTAGTATTTTTGTAATGTCTAGAAGCTACAAATATACCTGGGGATTCCGTATAAAGTTATTTTAATATACTCGTGTGTACAAAGATATAGAATCATCTACGAACATTCTGAGAATATTTTTCCAAAACGCACCCAACTTCTAACTACCTTAGAAAATAATTATTATCGAACAAATATTTTTTTTTAAATTTTCACGAAATAACTATTAGAAATAAACAATTTGAAATTTAACACGTTAACTGACGATGTTTTAACGGAAGTTCTTAAAAGTGACCCAAATTTAAAAGAGAAAAAGAAATTAAAGACAAATTACCAGAAGTTTGATTGGTAATTGATTATTTAACACGTTAACTGACGATTGAATTATAAAGGTTGATAAAAGGGACGAGAAAATGAACCGGAAAAAGAAATTAAAGACAAATTACCAGAAGTTTGATTGGTAATTGATTATTTAACACGTTAACTGACGATTGAATTATAAAGGTTGATAAAAGTGACGAAAAAATGAACCGGAAAAAGAAATTAAAGACAAATTACCAGAAGTTTGATTGGTAATTGATTATTTAACACGTTAACTGACGATTTTATTATAGAAGTTGTTAAAAGTGACGAAAAAATGGACGAGAAAAAGAAATTAAGGACAAATTAGCAGAAGTTTGATTGGTAATTTATTATTTAACACGTTAACTGACGATTTTATTATAGAAGTTGTTAAAAGTGACGAAAAAATGGACGAGAAAAAGAAATTAAGGACAAATTACCAGAAGTTTGATTGGTAATTGATTATTTAACACGTTAACTAACGATTTTATTATAGAAGTTGTTAAACGTGACGAAAAAATGAACGAGAAATAGAAATTAAGGACTAATTACCAGAAGTTTGATTGGTAATTAATAAATCAACACGTTAACTGACGATGTTTTAATGGAAATTGTTAAAACCGACGAAAAAACTGATCAGATAATTGATTATTTAACACGTTAACTGACGATATTAGAATAGAAATTGTTATAAGTGACGAAAAAATGTACTAAAACAAAAGATCTAGAACAAAATGTCAGAAGTTTGATTTTGTACTTTTTCCTTCAAATAAATTGAAAAAAAATCGAAAAGACTGTGTATATAGTTAATTATTTTTTCCAGTGTAGACGATTCGTATGATAGTGTTTTGTATTAATATTTGTTTTTATTTACAGCAGCTCCCCCACCACGTCAGAAAGGGAATATAGTACCTAACAACCATTCAAATAGACCCGTAAATTACTTATCAACTATTACGATTATTTCTAATTTTTTCTTTATTATAGACTGAGGAAACTACAAAATGTTGCAAAATTCCGTTAAATTTCGGTAATTGATAAAAAAAATTGTCGATATATATATTTCCAGTTTTAAATTATTTGATATTTGTTACTAAGTTTTCGTAATTTTTGCAACACCCCATAGACACGTTTTAAACACTAAATTATTAGTTTTTTGTTATTTTCAACATGAACTCTATTCAATTTGTATTTATTTCTTTAGATAAAAAATTTCCAGTCCCTATCAATAAATCGGTATAAAAAAATCTAAGCGGGAAATTCAAATATTCAAAAAAATGCAGTTTTTTTAACATTTATCTATTCTAAATAAGTCATCTAATTTTATACTAATTTTTATATATATATATATATAATTTTTTTTTTCAAATTATTCACACAACTCGTAAAAAACAAAACTGTTAATTATGTTAATTAAATATACAAGGAATCCTCACATCATTGACACGATCTAATTTTCAAAATTTTTCAACGAGAACTAAATTCATAAAATGAAAATAATTTTTTTTGTCATGGAAAATACGGTTCCATTATTATTATTATTTTTTTCAAATAATTTTGTCTAAAATTATAAAAAACCAAATGGGCTAATTAAATCTATAAAAAACTGATTAATATTTTCGAAAAATTAACTGCAACTGTAAGCCGAATGGCAGTGAACGTTTACCAGAACAAGTAACGTCATAGTTTGCAAAATAAACCTGTTTGCGCGAACATAACCTCAAATACTTTCATTTAACGCATTTCAATGGGAAAATAATGGATATTAAAAACATTTTTCGTACAAAAATGCGCGATTTATAATTTTAAAAACCATTTCATCCTATTGGAATCTGTAAATCACGTGTAAATATATACATTCGATATGCTACAACGAAAACATAACCTCAAAAACTTTTATTTTGCGTATTTTAGTGAAGAAAAAATTAAAAAAAAAAACATTTTTGTACAAATTCGTGATTCGTGGTTTTACAAACCATTTTTCTCTATTGGGATCCATAAACCACGTGATTCCATATGTTACAATGTAATATCCTTTTTAGAACGACTCTATAACATTGAGACCGTCTAATATAGAAAATGGATAGATTTTGAGATGATTTTTTTTTCATTATTTACAGACTGTTTAAGCTCGACACACACGATACGATATACCGCAACGGTGGAGTAGCCGTATAAGGACAAACTGAAAAATAAACCTTTTTGTGAAAACATAACTCTCAAAAACTTTTCTTTAAGGGATTTTAATAAAAAAAATAATGAAAAAGAAAATTTAAACTTTTTAAATACAGCTCTCGATGCATTACTTTTCGTATATACCCCGTAGAAAGATGATAAAAATCTCGATTAGAATCAATTTTGATGAATTTATAACATCCACCATCCTATTGGTTTTTTTTTTGATCATTTATTGCGTCGTTTATACCAGAGAAGAACCGGTCCCGAAACTACCAGTTAGTGTAAACCAGAGCTTTCACCACGACCTAATAAAAGTTATCGAAACAAAAAAATTTCAATCTACCGTTGATTCTCAGTTGAAACATAACCTCACAAATATTATTTCGTCGTCATTTTACGAAAATAAGTTTAAAAAAGAATGTTAAATTGTAAGTTTTTAAATACAGCATTACTTTTCGTATACGCCCCGTAGAAATATGGTGAAAATCTCGATTAGAATCAATTTTGATGAATTTATACATCCACCATCTTTTTGATTCTTTTTTGATTTTTTATTGAGTCGTTTATACCGGAGACGAACCGGACTCGGAACTACCGGTTAATGTGAGCGAGGCTTACCTCACAAATATTATTTTGACGTCATTTTTCGAAAAAAAAAATCGTAGAATTGTCAATAAATATATTTTGTGAATAATTTTTTGATTTTAGATGAAGTCTCGTTGAAAAAAATTTCAAAAAAATAGATTTTGTCAACAAATGAAGGATGCAACAATACGAAACTTTTTTTTTCAATATACAGAAAACCGACATGTTTCCATACACTAAGAACGGTCGAAAGATTTTCTTTAAACCTTATTGGTGTTGGACAATTTTACGACTCACCTGATTTTTTAAACAATCAACTAGCACTTATGTGAAATTGCTACTAATAAGTTATTTATTATAATTTTTTTTACTAATTCAAGGCGCAAGTTCAATAAATTTTGCTCACATAGTCCATGCGCTAATTTAGTACGAATTCAAATACATTTAGATGCACCTTATAATTGTTAATAGATGTTTTCATCGACGTTCCACTAAAGGCATTAAGCCTCTACAGATTTCAACCACTGGCTAAAAAACCCTGAAAAAATATGATTCGACACTTAATTTTGCGCATAAAATTTATACAACGTTCAAAAATTTGGAGGAAATCACGGAAAATTCTAGAAGATTTGAATTCATAGCAATGTAAGAGTGGCTTAAGACGCCACTGCAAAAACTTGACGTGTTACAGTGATGCCGATTCGTGAATTTTTACCTTAAATTTAAGAAAAATTGAAGTGTGTCAAAGGAAAAATTTCGGAAAAGAAAATTATTCGTTTATCTCAAATTTTTATCTCGTTCCTTGTTTTTTGGTTGTTGAATAAGGAAAAATAATTTTTTTGAAATAACTGAAATTGCGTAAAAACTAATTTTTTAAAGAAAATAATTTATCGCGCCAATTTTTGAAGTTTTTTTTCAAAAAAATTGTTACATTTTATAACTAAGAAATTAGGGTTTCGTTAAACCACTCTGTATATATAATCTATAAATTTAATATTATTTCTAATTTTTTCGAATTCCAACTGGAAATATATGAAATTTCATTTTCGACATCATTTAAAATAACTTTTTTTTATATTTTTTTCAATTTCAAAATTGAAATAAACTGATAATATTCTGAATCTTTTATTTTTCATTATTACTAGAAAAAAAATGCAAAAGAGGGAACCGCAAATATTTTTTCAAAAATTTTTGCAATAAGTTCAAATTTTAAAATCTAATTAATTTCTTCATTTTTGATATTTTTCAAATATAAACTAAATTGTAATATTTTTCAATTTTGCTTCCATTTAACTGTCAGATTTTTAAATTTATTTCAATTTAAAGTCCACTTCTATACATGAAAATCCTGTACTGCAATAAATATATTTCAAAAAATAAAAAAAGTTATTAAACGAATTTTGAAGAAAAAATTACGCCTAGTGCTTTTAGGACTCATAGAAATTGAGTAATTGCTCAAAAATAAACCAAAACACAAATATTTTGTCGAAATTTTGAAAAAAAATCAAATTTCAAAAATATAAATATAAATACTCATTTAATTTCAATACTTTCATAATCGAATCCCATTTGAACATATAAAAAATCCAGTGGGGTACTAAAATAAATTTTTAGAGAATATAAATAAACAAATTTTAATTAGAAAATAAAACAAAGATCGTTGGGGTACCTTTGGTGAGTGATGGAATAGAGGAACAGCTCGAAAATAAAAAAAATCAATAAAAAAAACAAAATCGTAATTTTATTTAAATAGGATTAACTTCCAAGTCCAGCCCTGGGTCAAAAAAATCAAATGTCAACAGAACGAAACAAAAAAAATTACCATCTACATTAAATTACTTTTATATATATATATATATATATATATATATATATATATATAAACCAATTCAAGACGAATATATTTTTTCATTTTGGGGTGGGAAATAGAGGGGGGGCACATCTCGTAAACAAAAATAGGGTACATAAAAATGGAGGTGTGCGGATAGCGCTTGGACTATATTACAAAAAAGGAAAAAAAATCGATGGCATATAACATTTTTTTTGTCAATTATTATCTAGATTAAGATGAGAAATTTTTAAAAAAATTTCTAGTATATTGGTCTGTGTGTCGACACCGATTTTTAAAAACTAGACAATAGCTATGATTCTATAGAACATTGCTTAAAATAGATTGTCACAAAAAATATATAATAATTGTAAGTTAAAATGAAAAAAAATGGGGAGACGAAAAAAATAGAAAAAAATAAAAATAAAACGTCAATTACTATTTGATTAGATAGACAGACAGGTATATACAGACAGACAGAATGTTTTTATACACTAAATATAATTTTCCTTGATTTTAAAGTTACTGTTAACCTAACTTATTTAGAAAAATGCTTGCAAAAATTTAATTCCACATTATTAGATTTTTTAGTTAATTTATAATTACAACAACAAAAAAATGGCGAAATGTGGACGAACGGACGAGGTTTAATTCATATAATTAGCTATACTTAAATATTATTGCTATTTTTAAAAGTTTTCCTTATTTAAATGTAATATACAGAGTGTAACAACAATAATACTTCCATTTCAACGTACAATTCGAAAAAATTCAGATTGTTATGTATATAAATAAGTGATACATGAAATTACATTTTCTGCTCCTTCGAGCCACCATTTCCGGCTCGAAGGACCAGAAAGTTGAATGTTCTATTTCTAGTTTCTAAAATAATTTCAAATATCTACATTACGATTTTTGTAAATTACTCAAAATTACACTTTTTGGTCTTTCGAGCCGGAAATGGTAAGCTCGAAGAACCAAAAAGTGTAATTTTGACTATGGATGTAAGACTAGAAACTCGAAAATTCTAAAGTAATTCTAAATTAAAAAATATTTAATTAACAATTTTTATAAACTTCTCAAAATTAGACTTTGTTCCTTCGAGCCTACCATTTCCGGATCGAAAGACCAGAAAGTGTAATTTTGAGTAATTTACAAAAATCGTAATTTAGATATTTGAAATTATTTTAGAAACTAGAAATAGAAAATTCAACTTTCTGGTCCTTCGAACTAGAAATGGTAGGTTCTACTATTTCCGGTATACAAACTGTTTGGTATGCAGCAATTGAATACAGAATGTCCCATAGAAGAGTGAAACGGTTCATAGATTTAAAATACCCGTCAAAACGGAATATCGTACTTTCGTTTTTATGTATACACTCTGTGAATAATTTGCACTTATAAATATTTTGTACTAAGAAATTACTAAAGTTAACGTGTAAGTACATAAATTTGCTAACTTTTATATCGAAACAATACCCCAAGTCTCGTATCGTATGCTATAAATACCAAAATAAAATGCGTAATTTCTTAATTACTAATTCTCGAATACGAATATGCGAGATACAATCCACACACTTTTTAATTATACATAACCTCAAATTCAATGGTTAAGTTACATCGATCCAATAGGATCGACGTAACTGAACCCCTTAAACTGAACTTTATAATCGCAATTTATGGTCCTTCGAGCCGGACACTATATATGAAGGTTCGAAGGACCACATAATGTAATTATTTTATTAGAATAGACCAAAAAAAAACGACTATTTTTTAACGATATCGTGAAAATATCATTCATGACGATAAAAAAAATTATCATGAAAGATTGATTCCTTAATAATAATATTAAGGGGTGTATAGTTAGGAATATTGATTTTTTAATCATTTCAAAGTTACTCGACATTGGAGTTAAATTCAAAAAGATATCAGTGACTTCATCTCGGTATAACCGCTTATCGTATTCAAAAAATTTGATTTTCCGGCTCGGAGGAGCCATAAAATGCGATTGTAAAGTTCAATTTAAGAAGTTGTCAATCCTTTCATCACAGTATCGTTAAAACAAATAGTCGTTTTTTTTGCTTTAGTCTAATGAACAATCCCATTATATGGTCCTTCGAGCCTTCATATACCGTTTCCGGCTCGAAGGAACATAAATTACGATCCTGAAGTTCAATTTAAGTGGTAAAGTTTTGTCGATCATCCAATCACAATATGGTTAACAAAAATAGTCGTTTTTTTTCGGCCCAGTCTAATAAACAATCATTATATGGTCCTTCGAGCCTTCATATATAGTTTCCGGCTCGAAGGTTCATAAATTGGGATTATAAAGTTAAGTTTAAGAATTTAAATTTTGTGGATCCCGTTATCACAGTATCGTTAAAACAGATATAAATCGGCCCAGTCTAGTAAACAATCACATTATATGGTCCTTCCGGCCTCCATATACCGTTCCCGGCTCGAAGGACCATAAATTGCGATTATAAAGTTCAGTTTAATCATAAATATTCAATGTCTACAAATTGTAAGCGTTAAACTACACTCTACAATTATCAATTCTGGTCCTTCGAGCCGGATATGAACCGGCGATGTGTATGAAGGCTCGAAGGACCATATAATGTAACTGCGTGCGTCACTAGTGGTAGATTTGCGTCTACATACTCCCCCGAAATTTTCGAAATTATTATAGTACGGGATCATTTAGAAATAAGATATAAGAAAGGCATTCAAATCGTAGAACGTAGGCGGAGGAAAATCGCTACACTAAGAAAACTCGATATATCTAATAAATATACAAATTTAATGAATTTGAAAAAAAAATCATCCGATATCTTTCCACCGGTTTATTCCATTCTTTCGAGATACGTCAAGTCTAAAACAAAAAAAAAAAAACATATCGATAAAATTAGAGCATTTTGGGGATTTAGACAGAGCAAACGACACTCTCAGTATCCTTACACCTCAAATTTAAGGTACGTACGTTTTCCTCGACCTAGTTACTACATTTTCGAAAACTATACATATATATATATATATATATATATATATATATATAGAGAGAGAGAGAGAGAGAGAGAGAGAGAGAGAGAGGGAGAGAGAGAGGGAGAGAGAGAGGGAGAGAGAGAAGGAGAGAGAGAGAGATGTACCCTGTTGACCGAATTTTACGACAGTTACTCAACGGGGTAATTTTTTATTTTTTATCGAGGAATCTCGTACGCGTACCACATTTCACCAAGTCCTTTTTCCTTAATTCACAACCGTTCTACTTATAACATATTTATTATAGTCTTAATCTAATTACGATTTAGTCTTTCAAAAAATTACTCTAATTAGGAGATAAATTGATATCGATAAATAAATTTGTATAAAAAAACCACTAGAATGATTAAAATTAATTCTGTACAAAATAAACAATATAAAATTAAAAAAAAAAAATAATATTCAATTCGAGACTATATCCAAACGACTTTCTGTTTGTTGTTGTTTTTACTTTTTAAATATCGTTTTCTTTAGTCACATCGTTTAAATCGCAAGCGTCGCATATTGAAAAGGGTTTCCTATTATATAGTTATTTAATTATATCACAGTTGGTAGTAATTCTACACCTAAATTTACTATGTTGAAATTATTTTAGCATTAAGATTCACTTGGGTGTTTACAAACGATAACAGTGGCAACAGTGTATTTTATATACTACGAATTCTACGATAAATTAAAATATTTTAATTACATTTACATATATATAGATATTTTTCAAAAATTTGTCTTACAATCAGCATAGGTCACATTTTTTTTTGGCGATTTCGAGTTATTTTGGACGTTACTAGAGATACGAAGTGATAATGTGATTATACTCATTATAAAACTATTTATTGTAGAAGGTTCCAGAAATAATGAACGATTTTAGTCGATTTGGAAAATTCTTAAGACCATTTCACACTTATAAAATAGAAAATCTTATTTTGATTTCCACGGTTAGTTGATTTATGAAATTTTTCGAATATTATCGACTCCTGGGTTAAGGGCCATTTAACACAGACCGGTTCGTACACAAAACACAAACACGAACCCTTTTAGACACATTGTCAAAGAAAATTTCGATTTTTAAACACGTTAAGGCAAAAATAGGACCCATTGTCGATTTAGACGCATTATTACTGCGAAATATCTTTATTGGATACGTTAAGGCCATTTCACACGAACCGGTTCGTACGGCACAGTCTCGACTTTCTGAAACGTCATGATTCGGTCAAAACAGGAGCTTTGGTAAATAAAAATATCAATTTAGACATTATTAATTCGAAATTCAATTGTTGGAGACGTTAAGGGCATTTCACCACGAACTGGATGGTACGGTACCGTCTCGATTTCGTGACACACCACGATTCTATCAGAACAGGACCGATTAATAAGAGAAATATCGAATTAAACACATTACCGAACGAGAAATTCGATTATTGGCGACGTTAAGACCATTTCACACGAACCGGTTCGTACGGAACAGTTCCGAAATGGTGACACATCGTAATCTTATTAAACAAGGACTATTTGTATTGAGACCGGCTGTCTAGTCTAGTATTTTACATACGTAACGAATTTTATATTCAATATGTTGACTTAAAGGGCGTTTTACACGAACCGGATTACGATTATGAAGCAGAAGCTCGCTTATTTTTTAATATAAATCAATTTTATAGCTTCTATTTTACCTCCGTACCGGACGCGATATCGATTTCCAAATCATCCAATTCTCATTCATTAATTATTCGTACCGAAAAGAAAATTAACAGCTAATATTTATTTAATTACCTAAAAAACAAAAAAAATCATCCTATTCCTTTCTATTATATAACAAATGTAATCTCCATTTTATAAACATTTAACGTATTTTGTACTTTCGACCCGTTTATTGTGGTGAAATGACGATTCTAAAATAGTATCGGAAAATAAAAAAAAAATGGCGATATTTAAATCTAGATTACACTTAGTTTCGAAACACGTGACAGAGCGGGTAAAATTGCAATCGGATTAGTTCGCGCGAAAAATTAATCAGTCTTGTTAATTTGATATTGAGACTTTTGATTTGAACGCGGGAAAATTTAATTTCGGAAGGAGGTAAGGGGTTAGGGGGTTGTAAGATGGTAACGGGGGAGAGCACCACAAATCCATAGCCGGAAACTCGGCGAAAATAACGTGACTAAAGAAAAACGTACTAAAAGTATTTAAAGCTCGTCATATTTCGCAAGTAATCGTCTCGAAAAAAAAAACTTTTTTTTAAAAGACAATTTATCATAGAAAAATGTTCAACTTGCGACTCGATTTCAACAATGTACTATTTTATAATCGAAATACTACCTACTAAATTTTTCAGTGCAACTGCATTTCTTTTAGGGCCGAATGAAAATCTGAAAAACAAACGAAACAAAAAAATATTGATAAAAAAAATTAAAAGCAATCAGATAAATTACTTCATATTTTATCGATTTATAAAAATCGTTACACGAATTGAAATATATTAAGGCCGGATTACGCGATCAGGTTATAACGAACAGTCACTACTATTAGTTACCTTTTTTTCGAGCGCACACTGTATCATAAATAACGAAATGATGATTCTAATTCAATATTGGACCGTCTGCAGAGGAAGTACTAATTATAAATTAGATGTATATATATATATATATATATATATATAGTATGTACAAATTAGTGTTTGATATACAGGGTGGAGCATAGCGAAAGACAATTTTATCAAATTTTTGGGAATGTTTTGTTTAGAAGACATCCTGTTTTATTAGAAAAATAGCATCTTTACTAGCGGACCATCTTGTATAACAAGAAAAACGAGACTAGATGACAAACTACAGGCTAACCCTGTATATATATAAATTGATATCATGAAAATGAAAATTATTTTTCAACGAATATGATTTTTGAAAAGCCCTGTGAAAAGAAAAGGTTTACGTTTTATCTATTACCTTATTAATAATGGTACGTAATGCGTACGTTATACGTTATTTCATGAATTGGTACATTAAAACTACTCAATTTTTACAACTGTACGTTCCGCTTACAAAATATCATCAATGGTACATTTGACCTACCAAATGTAAATAATTTTCATGAATTCGGTTCCTTTTGCAATTTTCAAAATTCCACACACCAATTTTTATATGTTGGTTTTTCTTTTTGAATTGGATTGTATATATTTTTTGAAAATACCACTTTCTCGATTTTTGTGAATAGTGTTTAGAAATTCTGTTTTTCTTTTGCAATTTTCCAAATTTCACACATTAATTTTTGTATGATTTGTTTTTCTTTTTGAATTAAATGAATTTATTTGCAGACCATTTTTTTCAATTTTCACGACAAATATTTTTTTCGGGCACCGTTCATTTTTGAATCAATAACTATTGTAAATACATTCGAACTAAATACTCTTACCGGCTAAGATAAAAAATTATCTGATCACAAAGTAAATTGTGTACCACAGACGATCCAACTAAATATTTCATAGAGGGAAAAATAGCGTTTAAAAACATTTCGATTCATATACTATTTTCTTTTTAAATATATTAAATTCATAACAACTTTGAGCGGTGCTTAAAATTAGTCAACAGCTTTTCTGTCTGTCTGTTTGTTTTATAAATACTTAAAAATTAATATATTCGCTGGACCTAACCACAACATCTAACTACCAAAAAAAAGATACCACCGAGGATAATGTGAAGCGAAACAAATTGGATCGAAAGATAAAATCCGAGATAAAATAAAATGCCGCAAGGTTGGAAATTTTGGAGTTAGTTGTTGTCGATCGGCGGCATACGAATCCATCATTCAAATCTGAGAAATTATTACTAAAAAGACAAAAAAAACAGAGAAGAACAAAACAAAAAGTAAAAATGTAAGTAGCGGAACAGATGGAACTCTCTACAACAGTGACGCTAAACTAACCGATGGTGAAGATGCCGGTGAATCATTTGTCTGTCTAATCAGAGTAATTGAGTTTGGCAGGAGTGACCGGTCCGGCTGCTCTCTTCGTGTTTATCAAGCCCCAACTGTTATAACAACATACACCCATATTATTTAAGTTGTCGATTAGTTTCAATGTGTTTCCCGCTGGAGATTCCGTCATCCGGCCCGTAAGCTCCGTATCCGATGGAAATATAACTGTTTTGAAAAATATCATCCGGATATTTTTTGGAGGAGATGAACCGTTAAACGGAATCTGTTGAGCGGGAGTCACACTGACCGTATAATAATTATCAAAAGGTTGTCAAGAACTGGGCCACTCTTTAAAATCATTGAAATGTTTAGCACCTGGATTTGGGGGTTGCGACGAATATCCTCCTACTTGAGATCCAGCGTCGCTACCGTACGATCTAGGTGGAGCGCCATAACCCGCCTCCGTCGAATAAGATCCGTAACCTGCGTAGTTATAATCTGAGCCCGGTTTGGAATTGGTACCAGATGATGACATATTAGGCGGTCCACTTGGAGTGCCCGGACCACCTGGTCCGGATTGTCCCCTTGAATAGATATCGCTGGCGATGTAACCTACGAACACGTCGTAGTTTTAATATAATAATACACTACTGTACAAAAATAAGGAAATTAACAAAAAAAAAATAAATAACTCAAAACATTATGTGGAATTTATCACCAGAGGCGCTGGTAGAGTCCGAAATGTCATTCCGAAATGTCATTGATGGTCAATAAAACAAACTGTTTGAATTTAGCACTGAAGACACTGATGTAAAACAACATCAAAATATTTCAATATATACATATATATATATATATATATATATATATATATATATATATATATATATATATATATATATATATATTCAATTGGACTAGTAATAATTTGATAAATTATCAAATAGAATGTTTGAAATATTTTGATGTTGCTTTACATCAGTGTCTTCAGTGCTAAATTCAAACAGTTTTTTAAATGATATTTAATATATATATATTTCAAAAATTTACATTTTGACAATTGAATATCAGAAATGGTACATTTTGACAATTGAATATCAGAAATGGTACATTTGACCTACTAAATTTCAACGACTTTACGTTCTGTTTATTTAATTGCAACAACGGTATATTTGACCTACTAAATATCAACTGCACTTTCTGTTAACTAAATATTAGTGACGGTACATTTGATCTACTAAATTACATTGCTTTTCCTTTATTTTTGGTATTTTCAAAGTTTCCGTAGACTAAAAATATTGTCTGGAAACATTTACTTGGAAATTTGAAAAAAATAAATGTACATTTTGAACTAAAACAACACTGAAATCAATGAATAATACTGTTGATGACATTGTGCTTGTTGGATCTCTTCTCCATGGTTCTGCATCTTTTGCTTCTGACGTATTCCGTGAGCAGTAAAATTGCTTTCAACTATTCTATTCATAGACTAAACGTTAGGTTTCAGTTTCTTCCTTTCTATGGTAATTTTTTATAGTCGAATCTCCTCTTCATGATTCTCCAACTGTTGTTTCCTTTATTTCATATATCCTACCCACAAACTAGGTGATCCACATCTTTGTTTCTTATCTTCAAATGACAATTTTTCCTTGTTAGGCCTCCTCTCCATGGTCCTGCGCCTGTTGCTTTCCTCTTATAATTTTTTCTGATCAGAATCAGATCACAGTAATGCATTTGTCTTTTCAGTTGCTCTATGTAACCCAAATTTTGGTCGCTTTCCTTCTATAATTATTTATGGTAGGATTTCTTCTCCACAGTTATGCATTTGTCATTTCTGTTGCTCCTCGTAATCCGTAATGTTTCTCTTCTTCTCTTCTTGACGAATTCGATGGGAGAATAGTCAGGTGATTATTAGATCTATGAGATTTGGGAGCCTCCAAAGGACATTTTGTGTATTTGCTTTTGCTATCTTAATTTTTTCAACTTTATGGACAACTTAACTAGAAATTCACCAAGAAAAAATATGATTGATGATGATTTGATTGTGTTTTACGGTCAGATAATTTTTTTAGGATACCAAATTCACGAATTGAAAAGTTGTAATAATTATGGATAGTAGTGTATAAAATTAAAATGATGTTGAACATTTCAAAAAATTAACAAATGAGACAATAAAACCAAACGTATACTCTGTAAAATACAAACATTAAATTTTTGTAAAAACTTTAGCAATTAGAAGATTGCTAATGAAATTTGAAATGAGGTTAGAGAAAAAGAAAACTCGAATATGTTATGATGAAGCCTCTGCGGTAACATCTTCAATTTACCTGATGGGCCAGTTGAAGCACTATTCTGAGGCATGTTCCAGCTGTTCCAACTAGCAGCGCCGCTACCAGCGTTGGGTCCTAAACGAAATATATCAATTAGAAAAAAGAATTTAAAAAAATAAGCGTTTTTTTATATATATTTTGTTGACCGAGAATAAAAAAAATTGCTGTAAAAATAAATCGATACAGTGGAGAATAATGCAGCAGCTGAAACTGATTGATAAATGAGCTAGTAACTCATGTTGACACAAAAAGAGATAATGAAATATCTAAATGAACTACATGGTAGACTAGATGGTAGTTTGTGGACAAAAGGCATCTATTAGCTCAAAATAAATTACTTATAGATTTAGAAATGGACACCAAGAATTCTCCAATCAAAATCTAAGTCTTCTTCTTCTGGTATTGAAAGATTTTCTTTGGGTTTCCATTATCTTCCATTTTCCAAGAATGTAATTTAATTGATCTCTTAATGTCATCCATCATCACTATATCAAAGTCCAAGTCCTTCTATTTTTATGGTGTTATAAGATTGAATGTTCATGGTTTTCTTAGTTTTGAGTTTTTCTCCTGTTTTAGTGTTTGAAGTTCAACATTCATAATTTTCTTTACAAATCTGTTTTCCATAACATTAAAATCTGTGATTTGATAGATCTGACATAATATTCTTTATAAAATACATCATTGAGATCATAAATGCTTCTAATATCTTGTTAATTGGAAATTTTATCAACTATAATAGCAGATTTGTCTTTGTAAAAGTAAGTCACAAAATCTATCGATTTTTTAATCGTAATTTAGTAACCTACTTATTTTGAATAAAATCAAATTGTTATCATCATTAATTATTGAATTTCATTATCAACAAAAGGTCGAGGAATTTAATTTCAATATACACGAGTTTTGAATATAATTAAAAAGTATAAAAGTTTATTGGTTAAATCTTTTTTTCCAACGAGAAATTTTTCGAAATGTGTAGAAATATAAGAAATTTTGCTTATAAAACTCCAAAAATTGTCTATGTAAATTATTATTCTGTCCAATTTTTTGGAATTTAATGTTTTCTACTACAGCACCTACACTTTTTTGGGTCTTCGAGCATTTCATATCTCGAAGGACAAATAAAATGTTATAAGAGACTGTGTATTCAGTAAAAAAACCATATGAATATTAAAATATTCGTTGTGTAAAATAACGAATAATAATTCTTAAAAAGGATTTCAAATGCAGTCATTACGAAACGATTAATAATGAAAATTTATATACGCCTTGTCCTTTCATGCCATTGGAATATTTAAAATTGAGGTTAGAAATTTTTCTAAAATTTTATTGAAAAACAAAGTAACACAAAATTACGTTTTTTCAAAAATATTAAAAGCTCCAGTAGAGACCAATGCTGTTTTCTACATGGGTAATACTGATTTGTTTATTGATATAAACATCCAGTGACCTATTGTAGAATAATTTCTTTTGGCCTCAATATTGACTACACATTTCAAAAATTAGAAAGGCATAGCTTCGATATGGGCCTAAAAGGCAAACTAATTCAAATTTGATAGCTGTTTGAGTTATTGATCAATAATTTCATTTAAAAATTACAAAAAAAACTGCTGTCCTAGATACAAATCATAACTCAGCCACCATATTAACCTACATCAACTCCCTGTAACTTTTTTTGTACCCAAATTTGAAGAAAATCATAAATTGACAATAATTTGATAAAATTTATAAATTATTGTTCAATAAATTCAAAGATAATCAAACAAAACCACTTTTGTATATACCAAACACTTATCAGCCACTATATTAACATAAATTGACTACCTGTGACTTTTTTGTACCTAAATTTGAAAAAAATCATAAAATGACAATAATTTGAAAAATTTTATGAATTATTGTTCAATAAATTTGAAAAAAATCAAACACAACTGCTGTTATATATACAAATCACACATCAGCCACTATATTAACCTTAATTAACTTCCTGTGACTTTTTTTGTGCCTATATTCAAAGAAGACATATGAGAAGTTGATAATTTGCCACAATTCAATAAATAATAAAAAAAATTGAACGTGATCAATTAAATAACAAAAAAAAATAATTTAAATATTAAAAACAATCTATAAATAGTAAATTTTGAATCCATACTGTATAAAGAGCAATTAACGTTTTTAGAAACTTTACTTTCTCTCTATCAAACATCTGATGATACACATTCTAAATTAAACTGAAGAGTTCAAAACAAATTTTTCAATTTAAACAAAAACTTCGATGGCACGAACGTTCTTAACGTTCTTCGTAAGAAGTTTCTACATTAATCCAATTACGTTCTCATTTTTTTTCCATTCCACATATATTACGTCATCATTTCTAATTGGAATAAATTATAATCAGTGAAATTTCTATTTGAAAGAGAATGCGTATAATTAATTCAATCTAGACGTCCATCATGATCAATAAAGTTTTATGATAAAATAATATTTACAAACTATCAATTTACGAAAATCATTTTAATAACACTCATTTTTTTTTCTATTGGCTTCCTAATATCACTAAATCCCCTTATTGGTCTTCTTTATAATCTACCTCCAACGAATGGACCATCATTATCAATTTTTTTACACTCCTCAAGCTTTTGAATCACAAGACCATTTGAGTTTATATCTTCCTCTTTGTAAGGTGCTGTAAGGATCAATATTTTCTTTGAAATCACATCTTACATCCTCCAAACCGTCCAAGTCGGCGATTTAATGAATCAGGCATAAATCTCCATCATGGGTTCAAAAATGTTTTCCTTTTTCGCTTCACCAAATCTTTTGATTTTAACTCTTTTACGTTTTTTGATGTTTGAAATTCCACATTTATGATTTTCTTCGAAATTCTGTCGTCTTCCATCCTTTAAACCATAAGAGTTTGTAATTTAATAGATCTAAAAGTATATTCTTCACCTACCTCCCTACCCTTTCAATCCCATCCATATCACGTCACCGATTGATCAAAATTTATGTTTTTTTTTTGGATATTAGAAGATTCAATTTTCACTATTTTCTTTGAAATTCTATTATCTTATATCCTCCAATCTGTATTAGTTTGTAATTTAATGGATCCATCATTGTCGTTCATCAACACTTATATGATTAAATGTTTGTTTTTCTTTAGAATTTCATCATCCTCCAATCTCCAAATCCTCAATTCTCAATAAATTTGATACATATTCTGCATAAAAATTGTTATTGGGCCAATAAATTGTTCTAATAACTTTTTAATTGGAAATTTTTTATTTTTGTTGATCTTTCTTTTTAACCGTCCCCATTTCTCTTCATTTTCAGACATTTTCTTCAATAACCTCCAGTTTGGCAAATAATTCATCTCCTGTTTGCATAATTTTAACAATTTAATCACACAGACCACATTATCATAACCTAACACTTTTCTTCACTTCTAACGAGGTACATTTGAACTATTAGTAGTTAAAAATCAAAGTAATTACCAAAAATAGTGATAAACTTAGAACTTAACACCTTACTTCAATTATAATACAGTACATTTGAGCTACCAGTAGTTAAAAATAAAAAAATTACCATAGATAGCATTAAACTCTGTTTAAATTAAATAACCGTCAAAATAAAAAAGTCAAGCATGCACAAGCATATAAATAAATAAAAAAAATCAAACATACCATACTCACCATAAGAACCATAACCTTGTTGTTGTGGCGGTCCACCATAATTATTACCCCATTGCGGAGGAGGCCCTTGTGGCGCAGGCGGGGCGCCCCAGCCTTGATAAGATCCGGGTCCCGAAGGCGTTCCATAAC
Source organism: Diorhabda sublineata (assembly GCF_026230105.1). NCBI lineage: Eukaryota > Metazoa > Arthropoda > Insecta > Coleoptera > Chrysomelidae > Diorhabda > Diorhabda sublineata. The sequence goes on along the minus strand of NC_079481.1, from coordinate 7,440,821 downwards.
CACCATAACTTTGTTGTTGAGGCGAAGTACCCCAACCTTGATAACTTTGCATCATGTTAGGGCCCATCGGTGCTGCCAAATTCATCGGTGGTCCGCCCATCTGTCCATTCGGACCTTGCATCATACCCATAGGTGCTTGTGGCGGTCCCCAAGCTGAAGCCGGATCGCCGCCCATTTTATTTCCACCAGATCCATCACGTGGTTCGGCTTTTTTGATTTCTACCTGAGATTTATAGATTTCGTTACAACTTGTTATAAAAATTAAAAAAAAAAATGTTTTCTACTTGGGTTATACTGATTTGTTTATTGATATAAACATCCAGTGACCTATTGTAGAATAATTTCTATTGGTCTCATTTTTGACTCTACTTTCTAAAAAAAAAGGAAAGCACAACTTCGATATGGACCAAAAAATGTCTTGCTTTATAAAAAATTATTAAACTTACTTGTTTGCCGTTTAAATTAACAAAATGTTCTGAGACGCATCTATCCACCGCCTCCTCATCTTCAAATGATAAGAAACCAAATCCTGAAGTGAAAATATACAATTAAAAATAATAAAAGAATCATGTAATGCTTTTTTTACCTCTGGATTTTTTCTTTTCTTGATCGTACATAATGACAACTTCCATTACTTTTCCGAAGCGTGTAAAAAAACTTCTGAGGTCAGTTTCTGTAACGTTAGATGGTAAACCTCCCAAGAATACTTTGGGATAACCTCCACCTTTCTTAGGTTTCTGCAATGTTCTGGGATTGCAAGGTTTGGGGTCAATTGTTCTGAACAATGAAAAAAATAGACATTTACACAAAGTATTAAACATTCTAGTCCTTCGAGCCTACCACAGTTTCATATCCGGCTCAAAGGACCAGATAGTGTAATTATAATTGATGATGTAGAAATAGTAAACAGTATGTTCAATACACAATTCCAAGGATACCATTACAGAAGTGATTTAATGAGTAAAATTAATGACATTCTTTAAGTTTTTATACTGACAATTCTTCTATAACGTTCAGTTCAACATTTAGATTAAAATTTACATGTATTCTACTTGGGTAATACTGATTTGCTTATTGATATAAACATCCAGTGACCTATTGTAGAAAATTTTATATTGGCCTCAGTTTTGACTATAAATTTCAAACATCAGAAAAACGTAGCTTCAATAAGGGCCCAAATCTAAGTAGTTATTATAAAATAAACATACCTTCCGTCTAGTGTATGTGGTCCGTTTTGCAAAACTAAATTTACATTAGCAGGATCAGCAAATGTAACAAATCCAAATCCTCTTGATCTTCCCGATTCAGCGTTCTTCATAACCACACAGTCAATTACTTCTCCGTATCGAGAGAAATATCTTTGTAAGTTATCCTGAGTTGTCTCCCAGGATAATCCTCCTACAAAGAGCTTGCTGAAAATTGAAAAATAAAAAATTTCAAGTTTTTGTTACATTTTGTATCTTCATTCGATTATATTAAGTCAGATTAGGGGATACATAGCACCTTAACTTCAAGGATTACCATATCCCCTATCAGAGTTGTTTTCAACATTCATAACTCCCCCTCCAGTTCTAGAGATAAGATTCTTAATCCTATGATTCTTGTCCAAAGCATCCCTTAAGTAAGCTTGCATTCTTTAACTAAGAAGAACTGAAGTTTCTTCCTCTTCTGCACTCTTCTACACTCATCAGTTTCTACTAAATCCAATCTTATCAGGTGCTTCCCAAGGGGCCAGGGCCCTGCAAGGAGACTAGTAAGGAATTATAACTAAAGTTCACTGAGATCCAAATATTTTTAGAAAAACCTAAATCAGAAAACACCCCCAATTTGGTTTTCTCTGTCGAATGACTGATAGGAACATTTTCCTACACTATAGGATGGTTCTGAGCTAATAAAAGGCGTTTGTGATTATCCTCTGACCTTTGATTCCTTTTGGCACTTCCAAAAAACTTCAAAGGAGTATTCTGGTCTAGGAAATGAATATTGACTTCAAAATAAAGTTGTTTTCCACTTGGGTAATACTGAATGATCATTAAAATAAACATCCAGTGACCTATTGTAGAAAATTTGATATTGGCCTCATTTTGACTACGTATATTCAACATTCTGAATATCGCAGCTTCGATAGGGCCCTTTTAACTATTCAAAATAATTTTCCCTTCTTTAAATTTATTTACAATATAGATAGAGAATGAATAAAAGCTTTCATGGAGCTAGATATACATTAAAGCCAAAGTAGTTGAAAGAATTTACAGAAAAAATAGAATCTCAATACAAATAGTGATTAAGTAAAGATGAACATAAAACTGAGAAAATATAAGAAATTTGTTTACAAATACCAATTTATCCATAATTAAATAATAAAATAATTATAAATTAGAAAACATCACAATATCACCTGATTAAGATGTAAAGTGAAAGTTTTTAAATTCAAATACAAAAAGATTGAAGATTAAAATGATATATATGAATTTAAATATTTGCTTTTTTTAATAATATAACTATTATTTATAGTAATAACATGGTTTTTGTTAATGAAAATGCGTATGTTAAATTAAATCACAATTGGATTTAACATTTCACAAAAAACATAGAAAAAAATGTTATTATTTATAATATATTTATAATATCTAATTATTTGGTATAGTTGGTAAATAAACAATTTCAGTATATATGAATTGGGAGAATGCAATATTTGGAAACGATGATTGATGGTCAAATGATAAATGACATAACCTATCTTTCGAGAAATAAATTGAAAAAAAAAGCATTTTTGCTAGTGAAACGTATCAATTACCAAATTATTTTACATATCTTAAAATTATAATTAGGTATGGCCTAATAAATAGAATAAATATTTGTTAAAAAGAAACGGTATTTACTATTCATGAAGATCTAGGCACTCGTTCGGGGTCGGTGAACGCTAACAGCATTTTGATAGATGAACAAAACATTTCAAATAATACTTTGGGTAATGAGAATACACGTGTACAGGTGTAATTATTGACATAATATACAAATTACGGAAAAAAATGTTTGCAAAGCTTTATAATTATTAAAAAAAGTGTGTCGAAAAATTTTAGCACACGCTGTGACCTAATAAGCCTAAGATTTAAAAAGTTGGCACAAATATATAAATACCCTTTTTCGTCATCATCCATAATTTCTTGTTTTAGTCGCAACATTCTCATGCTATTTTTCACACAGATTTTTAAACACTATTACTACTTTTAATTCGATCCAGCCGGTCACACTCGCCACTCACCAACTACAAGCTACCATACTACAATGGCAGCTTTAGAACTTCCGTCAATTTTACGTAAACGTGATTTTAAGCGCCACCGCTACGCATGTTTTAAAAAAATTATTTTTAAAAATACATACCCGTACTCGTACTCTTCCATTATAATTAAGACTTCTTACACTAAACTTAAAATTAATTTAAATCTAACGTTAAGAACTATCCTAATTAACAACTACGATAGGAATACAATACACACCACAAGCATGATGACATGCGAAGTGGTGGAGGGAATAGGGGAAAGAACTACCATTTTGGAAATTAACCCACCGTTGCCACATTCAATTCTCATATTATACCTATCTCTGTTTGATTAGTTGGTTACTAATTACTTTGCTCCTTTTCTATATTGACAGATAATATTAATTTCGCGGTAAACTATGTATTTAAAATGCTTCGGACGTCATTTAGCGCCATTTATGAAAAAATTAAACATTATTTCACACGAAATTAAAATTCAATATATATTTATTTAAAAAAAGGAAAAGAGCGCGGTTTGAATAATTGGATATTTGTTTGCGTGTGCGCGTTCTAAGAGATTTTATTACTGCCGTATTATTGTTTTTTGGTATATTTTTAACCTTAATTAAATATTCGATATCAACTTTCATACAATTAATTTTTCATTCTGTCGTGTTTATAATATCACATTTACTGAAAATAAAAAGTTTTTTATGTTTACGCACAGAACTAATAATTCTATGATTTTTTTACTATAGGGTGCGTTCCGATAGACATTTTCGAGATTAATGTTTACTCCCCTCCATTCTCCTTCACAAGAGGAATGCATTAGGAGTGTTTTAACCATTAATGTAAATATTATTACATATGAAGTGTTTGAAAATAAATCAAAAGCTTGAATAAATTACTTTATTAACTTAAAACTAAACTCCAATAAACCAATACATATTTGAATTTCGTTCGAACGAACTATTTAAATGATTTATATATATTAGTCTAATAAAAATGTCCTTTATTGTGATAGTTTGGTATTCGTTGTGCATAACAATAATACTTCATCTGATTCAGGTGCAAAATGGTAATTATACTTCTCAACGTCTACTTTAATTCAGCTCTACTATTGGATCGTAGATATGAGTGAACGTAATGACGTCATCGCAACGATTGGAATTGTTACATCTTTTTAGTCAAATTTTCGAAAATATAGTCTTATAGAAAAATTTAAATTGAGGTTAAGGATTATAAGTGGATATCTAATACCAATTTAGATAATTGAATAGCCGTTTCATTGATGATTCGACTTCAATACTTGGAGCGAGATAGTAAAACATCCACATTCTATAGTAATACATTGCTTTAAAACACAATATTGTTAGATACAGTGTTGTAAATTCGATATACAATTCAATAAATTCTCCGAAACTTTAATTAAATTCTTTTATTTCTACAATTGATTTTAGGTATATTATAAGTTATATTTTTGACATTGGCAACACTGACTGTCACTGCTGTTTTAGGTGTAAATTACAAGCACTAATTTTTTTAAACATTACGTTGTTGAATGTGATCTCAAATCCGCAATTTGTTCCAAAATTTTGTCGTTATGTTTAAAAAAAATCTATGCTGTTCTTGAATTTAATGAAGAATATTTTTATGTATCATACCGTAAGATTAAAATATTTTTTTTTTGTATTAGTAGCATCAATCATTCCGGATACCCTGACCAATACACGTTGAATTTTCAAAGAATCTTGCTAAAAGTGTATCAAAGGATGTGAATATTCACAGATGGCAAATTTGTGTCTTCTAAGACGAACAAAACATAATAAAAATGGTGAAACAAGGACATCGAGGCAAATGGTTTCTTTAACAATACTGATCATTTGGAGCACTATATCAAAGTCAACTCTAAATGTATTTATCAGAGAAATTTGTGAAACTTTGCATAACTTTAATTCTTCTACTCAATCAAAAACCTGCTATACAGTCAAATTGATTAATTATCCACCATATAGTCCTGATTTGGACAACAAACACAATTAGTAGGACAAGCATCAACAACAGATATTGGGAAAAATGGCATTTGAGACTCTCCTGTAAGGCTGTAGCCCTAGTAATGATGATTTGTCACTCAATGATTTTATTTTGTTCACATATATGGAAAGAAAGTGTGTGGTTAATGATTTTCGATACAAAAAGAAGCTGTGGGAGTCAAGAGTGGAAAAAGTGCTTGAAAAGTTGGTACAAACATATGGAAAAGTGTATTAATTTTAATGGAGTTTGTTTTTATAACAAAAAAAATAGTTTTGATAATTTATTGTTATTTTAAAAATATAAATAGGATTCATAGACTGGAAGGAATCTGATTAGTGATAGTCCGTTTTTTTCTAGGGTTCTCATTGAGACTTTTCTGGGAAGATGAGATTTTCTTTGCAAAAAATGGGTCCTGTTGTCCTTTTATGTTCGTTAGTGACACTTGAAGTTAAGCTACAAGGCTTATCTTTGGTGAGGATTTTTTTATATTGAATAGAAACATTTGAGAATATAAGAGTTGTTTTGAAGGAACCTAATGTTCATAGGTTTTGGAAACTTTATTAGGCTATTATGAATGTTCATCCATATTTTATTTCAATGCCAAAAATCCCAGAGAAACGTCGATGGGAACTCTAGTTTTCCACGAATTATAAAGATTTTCTATACTCTTTCAGTACTATAATGGACAGGAATCAGAAAATTGGGGTGTAATTCCTCCTGGTCTGTGAAATAAAAGCTAAGACAAAATAAAAACTCATTGTAATCTATGTTTTTAATTATTTATTGCATTAATAATGAATAAACTCTAATTAACAATAATTATAAATATAATTCATATCACACGAATAAGAATTTTTGAAAATTTCACAATTTTATAATAAAGTCGAGGAAGACTTAATAATTTTAAACTTCCAATTCATCCAGAATACCTATTTTTGGAATTCTTCCTCGACTGTCACATCCATTTAAAAATTATAATAATCATAATATCTACGTACAAAATTTATACAAGGGTATGTACAAATTGAACTAATAAAGATGGACCAAAAATATATCAAATCGTCCACTTGTATTAAAAATTTTAAGAAAATGGTGTAAATTTGAGAAAATGGAGCCCCAAACCTATTCAACTGACAATTTTTTATCAAACAAAGACTATTATTGTACAAAAATCTGAAATATTTCATATGGTACTTCAGTTGCTTGTAAAATTATTTGTAAAAGTTTCTTGTAACTTTTTTTTAAAAACTGGAAAATCAAAGTTTTTATCATTTTGTACATCAGAATCAATAAATTTTAAAAATTTGTAATCCACCAGTATAATTGATTAATTTTTGAAGAAAAAAGAATTAAAAAAAGAAAAAGACATAAATATTTGAAAATAAAAATTATACAAATGAACTACTAATACATAAAGACTAAAATGTTTGAATTAAAAACTTATAAAAATGTGTTTATTACCAAATTGACAATCCACAAGATTAAATGATTTACTTTTAGATAAAAAACAATTTTAAAAAATGGTACCTCATAATAGGTACTGCACATATACCAAACAAATATTTTTAATGCAAAAGGTCATAAATTTTTTAAATGAAGGCTGATTGAAATGAACTACCACTCATTTCAAACCGTAAACCGCAATAAAAGAATGTTTTTTCGAAAAATTGGTAATCCAAAGATATAATTAACCAATTTTTGAGTACAAAAGGATTGAAAACCTCAAAAAAAGTGATGGTTGGGAACAAAAACCTATTTTTAGTACCAAAAGACACATAATTAAAAATAAAGATGATACAAATGAACTATCACCCATTTCAAAATGTAAACTGCATTTGAAGAATGTTTTTTCGAAAAATTAGTAATCCACATGTAAAACTAGTCATTTTTTGATTTGGAAACCTCATAACAGGTGAAGGTTGTGTACCAAAATTACATTCTTAGTACAAAAAGTCATTAATATTTGGAAATAAAGATGAGACAAATGAACTACTACTCATATCAAACAGTAAACTGCACTAACAAAATGTTTTTTCACAAAATTAGTAATCCACAAGAATAATTTATTGATTTTTGGATAAAAGGGGATTTTTAAAAAATAGCACCTTAAAATAAATGATGATAGTGTACCAAAAATAAACTTATGATGGTCATGTACCAAGCAAAATCTATTAATGTATTACGAAAGAATCTTTTCACCGAACTAACAATTTAAAAACCAAAAAATTTTTAAGAAAATCAAAATTTGGTAAATTTTAACGACTTAAAATCATAATGGAGCATAAAACTAACATATCACGAAAAATAGAGTCATAAATAATTTTGATAAAAAAAATGAACTAATACTAAAAAGGAATTAATTAATTTCGAAAAAAGATTATTCTAAGGATTCTAATCACAACAATAACAAAGTTACTTGCAATGATAAAATTTAAACAACGGGGGGTTGAGACGAACTAACCTAAATTAATTGATTCAATTTTTACAGTCGAAAATAATGCATAAAAAATTACATAAAATTCTCCTTGTTCAAAAATATAAGACCACTTCGTGACGCTTCCCAACAAATTCCTTTCACCTTCTGAATCTATTTTTCATAAACGATAAAGTTTTTGCCATGAGAGGCGCCTTCTTTGCTTTCATCACCGTTGTACTACTAACAGCACCACTACTACCACCTAAAAACCAATAAAACATTCACATCCCTTGTAATAAAAATCCCTTAACAACATTTACCCCTATCTGCGGCTTTTCTTCCAGGATCTGGAACGGATACTTTACCGGCTTCCCCAGATTGAGCTAAAGCCGTCAATTTTTGAGTAGTCGTTATTTTCCTATCGGTATTGATGGTACCGTTTTTGGCTTGTCTTTTAGCGACGTTTCTCGGCGGTTTAACGAACTCGGAATCAATGTAAGCGAGTTTAGTAGTCCTAACTGGTATCGATTTATCTTGCGATAATTTTATATTCGCTTTAACGGCATTTAATTTGGCTTCCCTTTCGTCTAAACAACGCATGTACATGTCACGCCACGATTCCATTTCCTCCCTCTGTTTATTCCTGAAATCTTTCTGACAATGCAACTGCCACAATTCGTCGGTATCCTCAATCAAATACGGGTTGTGGTGCTCCAAATTAAATATCTGATCTGCTGTAGCCCTTTCCATTATCGGCTTGAGGATTATATAAGGAACACCACCCGTATATTCTAATGCTGAAAGATAAAAATATTACATCATTTGGTACCTAAAAATAAAAGCGAAACGTACCGTCAATATTATCTTGTAGTACTCTAACGCATAGTTGGAACAAACTTTCGACTTTTCCAACGGTTTTATTTCCGGAATAAACTTTGGTTCTGAAACAAATGCATTGGTGAAGCTCTGGGTGTACCATATGATAGAATATTTCGTGTAAAAACAATATTTGATGGAGCTAAATTACCAAAAAAGATCCTTTTTATAGGTTTATACACCTCCAAATCAAAATAAATTTGTAGATTAATCAAAATAAGGAGATTGATATAAAAAAAACAACAATCTATAAATATATGTCGTCTATATTACATGCCCAAGCTTTATTTCAAAAAGTTTATTCATATAGAGATTGCACAAAAATTGAACCCAGAACAAGAAAAAAATTTAAATAGAGACAAAGATATTTGATATAGAAGCCGATACAAATGAACTACCACCCATATCAAACTGTTCAAATAGCACTAACAAAATGTTTTTCCAAAAAATTGGTAATCCGCAGGGATAGTTAATCAATTTTTGAATAAAAATTATTGCAAACCTCCTAATAGGTGATGGTTGGGTACCAAAAATCTATGTTTAACACAAAGAGATACAAATATTTGAAAATAAAGATGATACAAATAAACTACCACTCATTTCAAATCATGAACTGCAATAAAAGAATGTTTTTTTTAAATTGGTAATCCAAAAGCATAACTGATCAATTTTTGACTTGAAAACCTCATAATAGATGATGAAACCTATTTTTAACACAAAAAGATACAAATATTTAAAATAGAGATGATACAAATGAACTTCCACTCATTTCAAACCTCAAGCCCCACTAACAAAATGTTTCTCTACAAAATTGGTAATTCTATGTATGTGGATTACCTCATGTCACAGAAGGGTACCCAGAAAATAGCCTCCTTTGGAAGTGATTCACATATTTTGGAAACAGAGCAGAGAAAAAAAAATAATCTAAACCTAGTCTAAATGTCTATTTAGTATTAAATCTGAAAGTTTATGATGAAAAACTTATTTTTACCTTTGATTTTTGTTTGTCATCACTCTACTTAATGCTTCGTCATCTGTATATAAACGTTTGGGCTGTGTATCTAAAGATATTCCTAATGGTTTGTAATTCGGGGTAATCTCTGGTAGAAGACTAGATAAACAAACGTTCAAAGGCTCTATTGGTTCTTCTTTTAATAATTCAGGTACTACCTAATAAACAAACAATTTTATACAACAAATATACCACAATTTTGAAACACATTGTATAATTTACCACTATAATAAGCAAGATGATAAAGAATAATATTGTAAATGAACAAAAGGTCAAAATGAATATAAATTACGATCTAAAATTGATTTTTACTTACGATTTTAGAAGAAGAGCTTCCACTATCGTCATTTTTCGATTTCCTATTTTTTGTAGATTCCGTTTCGACGTTTTCCAATGATCTAGTGGGATTTTGAGTAATCTTAGGTTTATCAGATTTCTTTTTAGAATTAGGCGCCATAGGACCGCACATACCTAAAGCTTCTGCAAAACTTGCTCCTGAACCCGAATCAATACCGTGCACAATTTCTTTCTTTGTAACATTCGAAATTTTGTCTAATTTAACTTTCTTTTTAGCCGGATCTTCAGAATTACTAGATTTATGTTTTGAAGATGAACTTGCATGAGAATCTTTTGATTTGTATGTGTATTTTGTTTTATCTTCTTTTATACTCTCTTTTAATTTAATTTCAGAAGATTTTTTCTCTATTTTTGAGTCTCTTTTACTGCTTGAACTAGAATGACGCGACTCTTTATCTTTAGAAGAATGACTAGATTTAGTGTGCTTATCAGTCTTTTCATTTTTATGCTTATCTGACTTATGACGACTATTTTCCTTTTCCTCGTGCTTTTTGGTGTTATGACTCGATTTTACTGTTTCAGAATCTTTTTTATGTTTTTCTTCATCATATTTTTTATCAGATTTGTGCTTCGATTCACTTTCAGTATCTTTCTTTGATTTATGCTTGGATTCAGATCGATAGGAGCTCTCTTTACATTTATCTGAATTCTTCTTGTGCTTCTCTGAGATTTCTCTGTGTTTATTATCACTTTTTTTATGCTTATCACCCCTACTTTCTTTAGAGGATTTATTTTTGTAGTTATCTTGACTAGATCGATCACTATCATTCTTAAACTTTTTAGAGTGATGTGTTTCTCTATCATCTGAACTAGAATTATACGAATGACTCCTTTTTCGAGAATGGTGTTCTTTGCGTTTGCTATAAGTCTCCTTTTCAGATTCTGCTGACGACAATGATGATTCTGAAGATGACGACGATGAGCTACTGGATTTACTTCTACTATCACCTTTGTTATATTTACACGAATTACTTTCTACTTCATTTTTACTATTTCTATGAATTTCTGGTTTGCTACCATAACCGTCACTCTCATTCTCTGAATGACTTATATTTTCTTTAGACGAGTCTTGTTTTTGACAGTCTTTATTCTCATTTTCACTTGAATATACAGAATCTGCATCATCTTCTGTAAAGGAAAATATAGATGAAAAAACTGATCAAAAAATTCAAGATCACGTATTAAATACCGAGAGAAGTCTCTTGTGCTGCTTTTTCCTCCTCCAACACCATAAATTTCCATGAAGTAACCAAATCTTTAGCTGCGTCACCTACTGAACCACCCAGCTTTTTTAATGCATTAACAGTCCTACCAATACCAGTGGTTTCTAAATGTAGAGTTCTAATTTGGAGCTTACTCAATTTTCCAATAACATACAGCATCTAAATATATAGACAACATTCTAAATTTTGATTTGTTTCTAGTTATTATAATCAGTAAATAATTAACAAATACCGAGGAAGCACCTAAGCTATATAATATAAAAACGACTTATGCAAATTGGACACTTTGACTAGACGTTTAAATTGGATTTCAATAAATTAGAATTTACTTACCAATTCGGAAAGAAATTTTAGAAAAAAATCTTACCTTGTCTTCATTTTTATTCTGGCTGTATCTATCCAATCTTTCTTGGTACTGAAGAATAGCTTTAATAATATCGTCATTCGAAGACGTCATTTTGTTATTAAAAGTTAAATACTTGGGGTTACTGTATAATATTCAAACAGATGGACACTAAACAAACACTCATTCACTTTTTTAATAAATAAATATTTAATCGTTACATTATTAATTAAAAGATTCTTATTGCACAACTGCAATATTTATTACAAAATAATAAACGGATTGAACTGAAAATATAAATAATTTTCACAGACAAATTCAACCTCTCTTTACTAAGAAATTTGACGTACTGATTGAATCGTACAACCATACTTTATATGTCATCTGTCAAAATCATACTATTCTAAGGGGTGATTTTCAGGTATTGAGTAGTTGCCGCCAATGTCAAGACATACAAATTATTGGCTTGCAAACCTTAAGAAACGATTCGAGTCCAGCTTAAAAAATGAATTCAAATAAAATAATTTTATTTAACTTTCTCAAATCATCAATTATTGAAGCCATTTGGGCAAGTTTTTTCTAATTTGGAGCTTAGAGAGAGTGTAAGTTTCCTTATGTATGTAGTATTGAATGTTGCAGAGATTTTAGCTTTCTCTTTAATTGACTAAGCCAAAATGTTTCAGTTTAATTGAATTTTCGGACCATTTCAATATAGAGCTATAAAATATTTAATATACGCAAATATAAACGTTATTGGATCCGTGTAAACTAGCCTTAATATGTACTATAGGTCATTTCGATTTGAGACATCGGCCATATTGTCGTGGTGAATAAACAAAAACTTTATTTCGTTTGTGTATAGAAAATTTATTATTACGAACGCTTTTTGTATTGAAATAAATTTATCTGGCCAAAAAAACACGAAAATAAAACAACAATATAACCATAATTGTAATGTAAATAACGTACAAGACAATATGGCGGCTAGTTGTAACGTCGTCAGAAAATGACCTACGGGTCAAAACAATATAGAAGGTTCCCTTTTAACTTAATTTAATGATAATAATAATGTTTCGTAGTTTTTAAAATTTTATATCTGTGATGAATAAAGTTCAGTTGCTAAATTTAAATTTTTAATGTAGTCAGACATTTAAAGAAGTTACGTAACCAGACATTTTAGTAAAAAAACGTTGGTACCACTGGATTCAAATAATGTTTGAAATTGTTTAGATGATCAAGTATATAGTTATCCATAATTATGAATAAATTTTAGTAAAGAGTGGGTCATTATTAATATGATAAGTGATTGGATACACATAATATGCATAATTTTCATTATCCCAAGCAAATAATATAACTGTATATGCAAAGATAAGTCATATGATTTTTAACTAGAAACTCGATTACTTGCAACTTAACGTTAGTTAAAATGAACATAGCTAGAAAAAATGTTTAATATTTACTACAGGAAAGAAGATTTGATAAAATGACTTAGTGAAGTAAGTAAATTTATTTATTAAATCGCTATATTTGTACCATTAATATATTATTTGATTTACTTCGATCTGTGAAATTAGTTTTAATAAAATAATGGTATAGTAGAACTTCTTGAGGACAATATGTTTTGATATATGTCTTCAATCATATCCGCATTGGAAGTGGTTTTACTTTTAATATATCCCAAATAATTTCTATAGATGTAAATACACAAAACTTCAAATTAGGCTTCAGTTTCGACAATAATCTCTTAATCAGTGTAAAATTTCTATCCAGCAAACATTCTCTCGAGGTATAAGAACAGGACAAAGTCGCTGGTAGCAAGGTCTGGAGAATACAGTGGATGTGGAGGCAATAATTCAAGCAATTTTGACATTACAGAGTGTTTATTTTGAGTACTTCTTTTTAAAATGGGGTCATTTTTCCTTAGTCACACTACGGAACATTCGCGAGTTTATGGATTTTATCTTTTGAAGTTAGTTGTTGAATATTATACCATGTGCATGCCAAAGTACTGATACCATAACCATATCAGTTTCATTTTATATCGTAAAGGTCTCAGTTTCACTTTACAGTCATCTGAAATTATTTTGTGGACTGTTTTTATGGTTTCGTCGGTAACAGTCTTTTTTTGGGGGGGGGGCAATAGTTCATTTTCCTTGAGCGAAGCCCGAATAATGTTTACCAATCCAACTATTGGCTTCACTAGGATTTTTTTTTTGTCAAAATCACACAATAAATTCTTTTTTATCGATATTTTCAAAATAACAAAAATTGCTATAGCTCACAAATTAATTGTATGACAGCTGTCAAATTTATGCACGTGCCTTTCACTTTCAAAGTTCAACTGATAATCACGTGGATTCAATATTGTTCAAATTACAAAAAAAAATTATATTGTTGGGAATTTAGGGTATAAATAAATAAAAAACGAAATAAAAACCGCCATTTTAATATAACAATTGTAGATAATACAAATATATTGAACAATTACATGTTTTTATAAAAATATATGAAGTCAATAATCCAAAATTAGCAGTCTCAACAAAACATTTATTGTATTAGTATAAAAAAACTTTTTTCATTGTTCCACCCTATATATTTTCAATCATAATAGCAATCCCTTGACCACCACCAATACAAGCAGATCCGATTGCAAGTTTTCCGTTTCGTCTCCTGCAATTAACACATTGATATATAAAATAAAGAAAATTGAATGAATTCGTTTGAAACATACTTTAGTTCATACACAAGATGGCCGGTTATTCTAGACCCGGAAGCTGCTAGGGGATGTCCTACGGCTATAGCCCCACCGTTTACGTTCAATTTGTTCATGTCCAGCTTCAAATCTTTAGCACAAGCTAAAGTTTGAGCTGCGAACGCCTCATTAATCTGGAAAAACGGTGAAATTTGATCATTTGTGGCGTACATCGTTCAAGTACTTACTTCAATTAGATCGATATCGTCTAAAGTTTTTCCTGTAGCTTTAAGTATGTTTCTTATAGCAGGAGAGGGACCGAATCCCATAATGGAAGGCTCAACACCAACTACGGAATGCGCTACTATTCTAGCTAAAGGTTTTAAGTTGTATTTGGACAGAGAAGCTTCGCTAGCTACCACAACCGCTGCAGCACCATCACTTATACCCTAAGAAATAAAGAAAAAATTGATGTCTGGCGATGCTGAAGATGTTTTATATTATATAAATAACATTTTTTTTGTTTTCTGGCATCAATTTCCTTTTTTGTTTGGGAAAAATCACTAATCTACCTTCGACTATTTTTTATTAGTCCTTTTGAAAAAGTTCATTTTCAATTAACAACGTTGCCGATACTTAAATATTTCTTCTAATACGAAGAAATCGAATAAAATTTCAATTCAGCAAATATTCCTATGAACGATAAAATCGAGATCTGCTAAAATCGATTCTGATTCTATAATAGTGCAAATCGATTTGACTCGAAGACACAGAACTAAAAATTCGGAATTGGTTGCTAATCAGATCTATAATAAATACTATTGTTAACTTAAAACTGTCAAACGTCAATTTATGACGCGATTTCATTGCTACCTTCATTGTAATAACGTAGAGGCCGTTTTTGAGCACTCTCTTTAAAAAATATATGAAACAATAATAATTAAATTTATAAATTTATTCATTTAAAGCTTTTTTTCGCGTTTTTATGTTTCTTCAAAATCGAGATCTGTTATAATTGATTCTGAATATATCATGGTACAAATCGATGTAATTCGAAAACACAGAACTAAAAATTCAGAACTGGTTCGTAATCAGATCTATGATAAATGCTAATGTCAATTTAAAAGTGTCAAATGTCAATCTATGACGCGATAACTTCATTTTCTTTAAAAAATTACATTGTAGGTGAAAATTGATTTGTCTAATTACTTTTCTCCGTTATTTTTTGCTTCCCCAAATAAAAGATTAAATTTACAATCTGGTTCACTAAAAAATACCGAGGATGTAAATAATCTTAATATTGTTCCAGTTAAGTGAAATAAAAATGATATATATATATATATATATATATATATATATATATATATATATATATATATATATACAGGGGGTAACATCAAATAAATTGGTTTATAACTAAAAATATTTACCGAAGCTGATCCAGCTGTAACCAAACCGTCCTTTTTGAAAAGTGACGGTAATTTAGTCAACATTTCAGGCGTGGTCCATGGTCTTGGGTGTTCATCTACCTCGAAATTGACAATTTCCTTTTTTTCTTTTAACGGAACCGGTACGATTTCATCTTTAAATTTTCCAGCGTCATTGGCTAATGAAGCGAAAAAAAAAATATTCATTTTCAAACATACTCAGTCACATTAGACATAAAGCCAAGTATCAGTAAGTTAAAACGACAAAAGCTGAGTATTAAAGCGTGCATCAGTGAAAGAAAATGAAACGAAAATGGTTTCACCTGCTTTCCACCTCTGCTGAGACGTATACGAGAAAGCATCGACTTCGTCCTTTGTCAATTTGAATTGTTCCCCAAGTTTTTCAGCAGTTAACGCCATCGGTATGTTACAATAACTATCCATGAGGCCCGTCCACATCGCGTCTTCGAAAATTGGGGGTTGTCCCAAAGGGATGTTCCCGAATCTTATGTTTCTAACAATATAAGGACTTTGCGATAAGTTTTCCACGCCTCCCGTTAAAGCTATATCGGCTACTCCGGTGGATATGTCCTATTTAACATAAACAAGAAATTATAGTCCATTCGTTCAGTTAAAAAAGCAAATTTACTACTATTTTCAATAATCCGAAATTAAAATATCATTTTATATTATTCAAATTAACACTTTATGTATATTAACCTTATTTTTATTGCTTTCAATCAGGTAAACGAATGGACTATAATTCTAATCCTCCTAGCTTTAAAAACGTGTTTTGTAAATTGTATTTTACCGATAAAAAATCATCAAACATCTATTTTTATTTGAATTAAATGAAAAAACTCAATTCCTCCGAAAAATATAGTATTTTCACTAGACATTTCAAACTGTTCCACAAGCTTTTCAGAGATTAATGATATAATAAATCCCACTACCGTGAGAAATAATTTTCTAGAACACACCACAAACATCTAGACCTGATGGAAAAACCTGGGAAAATCATTTGTCCCAGTATAGAGTCCCAAACAAAGATGGAAACATATCGATACCCACTGGTATAACCGTGAAGCCGATCCTGTTCTACGGTTATTCATATTAATTTTTTGTAACCGTTATTATGCAGACAATTTCTAAGATCTTGTTCTTGTTGTTTGTTGTCTATAATAACAGTCACAAAAAAAAAATATAAATATCGCGTCCGCCAACATATTACAACAGGATCGGCTTCACGATATTTATATCAGCGGGTTAGTTCGTGACAATATAAGCAATAATGAGATAGGCTAGTGAATATTCACATTCGTATAAAATCACCTGCTTTCCAACGTTGTTGTGACGTAAAACTAAATTCGTCTATTTCCTTTCTGGATAATTTGAATTGTTCGCCTAGTTTTTCAGCAGTCAGAGCCATGTTTAGATTACAAACTGTATCAGTGCTACTTTGCGTCATAGCATCTTCTAATATGGGAGATACTCCCAGTGGGATATTTCCGAATCTTATATTTCTTACTATATAAGGCAGAGATGACATATTTTCCACCCCTCCCGTTAACGCGATTTCTGCCAAACCAACTGAAATATCCTGAATAAAATTCGATAAATATTGATAATATTTTTCATAAACAATATATATATCCTCAAATAAAAATAATTTAGTATGTATAATTTTATATACAAAACATATTAATGTAAACTGCCTATAATTTCGCTCATAGGACGAGTTTAAGCACTAAGGACAGTCTGGTGTAACTCTGATTCATAGAAGTGAGTTCTATGAGAGTGCTCTAGAAGTTTTGTACTTTGAAGTTATGTTTTTGGCGTCACTTCTTATTCTAATTGTTTACTACTCAGTTTTAATTATTTTATTTTATTTCAGTGTTTTTTCTCGTGCTTTTTTATGTGTTTTTGTACTTATAAATATTGTGTGTATTTTAGGTTGAAAAATACGAAAAAATAACTATAAATTCATCATTTGAATCTAAAAAAAAAGTTTCTAACGTTAGATTACGAAAATTAAATGAAATAGTTAATTGATGTTCTTTTTTTTGTAATTTTAGTAATATTTTTATATATATTAATAAACCAAAAAATAGGGAACAGTTTCAATTAAAAAAATTAAGTTAAACATATAAATCTTGTCACCCACATATTTTAAAATCTAAAATAATCACAAATAATGGAAAATAAACGTGAAAACAGCTGTTTTTTCATATTTTTATATGGAAAATCATATGAAAACAAAGAACATAACCTAAAAATGCGAAATATTTGTATATATCTTAACAATTTTGAATTAAAAGAGTTTTTTATTATAACTGAGTTGGAGATTATAAAAAAACCCTGTTGCCACATTTCAAGGCGTAACGCTCTGAAATGTTGAAAATAAATCTCAATTGAATGCACTTTAAATAAATACTAACACATTTTTTAACACAAAAAATGAAAAATAAATTTAAGTCTTTTTTTCATCAATTTCTATAAAAAAATCATACGAAAACAAAAAAAATATAACCTAAAAATGCGGTATGTTTGTATTTTTTCCAACACTTTTGGATTAATTGATTTTTTTTTGGATAACTGAGTTGGAGATTATAAAAAACCCTGTTGCCACATTTCAAGACGTAACTATATGAGATTTTACAAACAAAACTCTATTGGATGCACTTTACACCATTACTAACACATTTCTTATCACAAAATTTGCTTACAGTCAAATAAAACTGTATTATAAATCTCTGATGAGGGAAATATTATTATAAAAACGTCAGTTCATGAAAAAATGTGATGTTAAGACAGTATTTTGTATAAATTAACTAAAAATTTCTCTTGTTAATTACTTACTTGTAATCCATTGATAATTGATTGGAAGCCTGACCCACACAGCCTGTTTACTGAGAAAGCTGGCTTTTCCAGAGGTATTCCTGATTTTAAAAGGACATGTCTTGCTAAGAATCCTCCATCAGCTGCAACAGACTAAAAAATATTCACAAATCATAAATTTATTCTTATTGGTATTTCTATTATCAAATTCATCATTATCTATACATTTCTTTTATTTAATCGTTTTGAAATAATAAATTTTCGTTTAATTATTCACGTCTTTATTAAATCAGGATGTATATGGATATAACTTACTGGCATTACATTTCCAATAACCACTGTATCCACCCATTCTGGATTAACGTTTGAAGCAGCTAGAGCCGCTTTGGAGGCAGTAACTTGTAGATCTGTTATATGAGTTTTTGCTAATTTACCTCCGAATGTACCAAAAGGGGTACGTTTAGCACCAACAATGAAAATACCTAAGCAATTAATAACAAATAATATAACTTGATTTTTATTACACTCACCATATGTTTTATTAGTACTACTCGGTGAAACTGAATTAATTGTTTTCACTTACCTTTAGCTAAAGCAGTCATTATTTCGCACCTAATTACTAAATAAAATTCGTAAAAATGGACGTTTTACAATTTAGATAAGCTAAACAAAGTTCAAGCTTTAGATTTTAATTGTTTATTACTATTCAAACAAGGTTAATAAATATACTTGAACTTTGTACTTTGATATGGAATTTTGTGTTAATAAATTTCTTTTAAAAAGTAAGTTGTTTTGATAAATTTACGAAAACAACTAATATTTTAGCTATAATTACAACATAACCTAAAGTAAGTGAGCCAACTGGTCACTGAAAACAGTAATCTGTTTACAACGTACATTTCTATTAGTTTAATTATTCTGTAATAGATGGCGCTTTGTGAAATTGAATTATTGTAAAGTATGTAAATTATAATAAAATTTGCTGCAATGATATATTAGAAAAATAACATAACTACAAACATTTTTTAAAGATCATTAAATGTATTCGCAGGTACTGCCACCTATTGAAAAATGAGAAAAATATGAATTAGTATTTGTTACGAGGGTGGTTCGATAAATTCGACAATAAAGATTTGTAATAAAAACAGTATTTGGAATTTGATAGGAATTATGTGTTGAAAAATTTATTTTAAAATGTAAGTTGTTTTGATAAATTTACGAAAACAACTAGTAGGTATTTTAGTTATAATTAGAACATAACCTAAAGTAATTACGCCAACTGGTCACTTAAACTGTTACGAGGGTAGTTCGATAAATTCGAAAATAAAAATTTATAATAAAAACAGTATTTTGATACAAGTTTATATTGGTGGACAACTTTCTGGAATACGTTCATTTTTTTTGTAGTTTATGCATCAAAATTATTCATACAAAGCATAGAAATATGTTATATTAGGATATATAATACGAGGTATGATAAAAAAACTACGTTTCATTAAAAAATAAGTTCGAAGTACTTAATTGGATATCAAAGGTAATATTCGAAAATTGACTAGAAGCGTTTTTAAAAGGTTTCTTTTTAATTTCAAGAAATTTATCATCATCATCATTAATAAACAGCCAGTGACGTCAATTGTTAGACTTAGACATCCCTTAATATTTGCCACTGTGCAATTGTCATCTAACTGAGTGAAAATGAAATGAAATTTAAAAATTCGTCGAATTTGCGCGGCGCCTTTTATCCGTTTTTTATAAATGGCGGACGCGCCTTTGATATTTCCCTTTAGAACTTTTTTTAATTTCTTATTTTTAACATTAACGTCATTTCAGGATCTCCTTTTGTTATTTTTGATATAAATCGAGTTTTAATATATTTTTTAATTCAATATATCAACACCCTGTACGTATTATTATAGAAGAAATCGCGCGACTCAATTATCTAAATTACCATTATTAAAAGTCACCTTTTGTGAGTGTTACATACGAATATACCTGACCACCACACGCTTGCGTAAAATTATAAGGCCGGACGCGTCGTTTTCCAACGTCTCGACGCCGTTTTTCGCTTCAGTAACCGAGATATATTTCAGATAGACGCGTATTTCAAGCTCGTCACCGCGTCGATTGGAAAATAACGCGACCGATCTACAAACCGCTATTTTTTTTTCTTACACAAACGACAAGTGTTTTTTCAACAACCAATGTAAGTTACCACGTATTTCTAATTAATCACAATTTTCGAATTTATTCATGATTTGAATACAGGGTATATCGACAATATAACCATAAGATACAGTATGTTTATCAAAGTGACGTAACTTGACGAAATAATTAAATTTCAAATCTCTATTTTTCTAATCCTTTCGAAGGACTTTCTACCACCTCCTCTCCATCACCATGCTATGAGACTTCCTTCCTGTTTTCTGGGACGTTCACTTTTGGCCTAAAGATTCATGTTCAACTCCTTTTCCTGGAGGTTGGACGTCGTGTCCAGTTTAATCCTCTCTTATTTTCTTGAGAATAGAGCCATAATCTTTACTCTACTTCTTACTAGCTCTTTGCTTCTAGCTCTATGAGTGTAATTTATGGTCTAACTTTCGATGGACAAGCTGGGACGTTCACTTTTGGCCTAAAGATTCATGTTCAAATTCTTTTCTAATAGCTCTGATAAGCTGGATCTTGGTCGTTGTCTCCAGTTTAATATTCTCTTCTTTTCTTGAGAATAGAGCCATATTCTTTACTCTACTTCTTACTAGCTCTTTGCTTCTAGCTCTATGAGTGTAATTTGTGGTCTAACTTTCGATGGACAAGCTGGGACGTTCACTTTCGGCCTAAAGATTCATGTTCAAATTCTTTTCTAATAGCTCTGATAAGCTGGATCTTGGTCGTCGTCTCCAGTTTAATATTCTCTTCTTTCTTTGAGAATAGAGCCATATTCTTTACTCTACTTCTTACTAGCTCTTTGCTTCTAGCTCTATGAGTGTAATTTATGGTCTAACTTTCGATGGACAAGCTGGGACGTTCACTTTTGGCCTAAAGATTCATGTTCAAATTCTTTTCTAATAGCTCTGATAAGCTGGATCTTGGTCGTTGTCTCCAGTTTAATACTCTCTTATTTTCTTGAGAATAGAGCCATATTATTTACTCTACTTATAACTAGCTCTTTGGTTCTAGCTCTATGAGTGTAATTTGTGGTCTAACTTTCGATGGACAAGCTGGGACGTTCACTTTCGGCCTAAAGATTCATGTTCAAATTCTTTTCTAATAGCTCTGATAAGCTGGATCTTGGTCGTCGTCTCCAGTTTAATATTCTCTTCTTTCTTTGAGAATAGAGCCATATTCTTTACTCTACTTCTTACTAGCTCTTTGCTTCTAGCTCTATGAGTGTAATTTATGGTCTAACTTTCGATGGACAAGCTGGGACGTTCACTTTTGGCCTAAAGATTCATGTTCAAATTCTTTTCTAATAGCTCTGATAAGCTGGATCTTGGTCGTTGTCTCCAGTTTAATACTCTCTTATTTTCTTGAGAATAGAGCCATATTATTTACTCTACTTATAACTAGCTCTTTGGTTCTAGCTCTATGAGTGTAATTTGTGGTCTAACTTTCGATGGACAAGCTGGGACGTTCACTTTCGGCCTAAAGATTCATGTTCAACTCCTTTTCTAATAGCTCTGATAAGCTGGATCTTGGTCGTCGTCTCCAGTTTAATATTCTCTTGTTTTCTTGAGAATAGAGCCATATTCTTTACCCTACTTCTTACTAGCTCTTTGGTTCTAGCTCTATGAGTGTAATTTATGGTCTAACTTTCGATGGACAAGCTGGGACGTTCACTTTTGGCCTAAAGAATCATGTTCAACTCCTATTCTGAGAGTTCTGATAAGTTGGAGCTTGGTCGTCGCCTCCAGTTTAATAATTTCTTCTTTTCTTGTGAGCAGATCCTTGTTTACTCTTTTTATCTTTGGGTGTATGTCTTAAAGTTGTTCTTCTTCTTTCTTTTTAATTGTTCATGACTATTGGTAGTTGTTTAGGTATTTCCACAAACTTGTATGCCTTAAGTAGTTTCTGAATAGTTTTTCGAATTTTCTTCTGTGGTGTCTTTTGATCTATCTCTCGATATATTTGAATTATTTTCGAATCCAGTCGTTGTGTTAACTTTCTAAGACTTGAGTTGAGAGGATGGTCTGAATTATTAAAAAAAAAACTGTATGTATGTAGTCATCGATCGAAGACTTGATTAAATACTTTTATATATAAATATATAAAATGTTCGTTAGGGTATTTGTAGCTCTCTCTCTCATCTAAATGTTTGGATTTTTGTGCTAAGTAGTTAAAAATAGCGAACATCAGCTGATAGACTTCGCTTATTTTAGAAAATTCAACTTTATTTTCAATGCTATGAGGCGGTCGGCGATCCACGATCATCTTTTGTTTATATTTTTTCTAGATATCATATAAAAAACATCGAATAAAATCATTTTACATTATATTTATTGAAAATATGGCGGTAGAACGCGGAATTCAAGTTTTTGTATACAAACTTTGAGCATAAAAGTTTTCTTAAAACTCCTTTTCAGGAGTACTTTCATTAGAACTAAAAGATAATTGGTTTTAATAATCTCACTAGCGTACTCGACGAATATCAAACTACATATTAAAAATCCAGTATTAGTGTACAAACTGCCTTAAATACTAAATCTCTTCGTATACAATAATAACTATAAAATCATTAGATAAGGATATTTATGTTAGTATAAGATAAAAATATATAATTGCATGATACGTTAAGGGACACTTTGAATCACTTAACTTTGTGATTTCTTTAATTTCTTAGACCTTTTGATATGTTGATATTTCTAAATGTTTTGATTCTAGTTTTCTTATGTTTTAAAATTAGTTTTTTAATAATTTTTTGAAAGAAAGATAAAAATAAAAAAATTCAAGTGGATCCTAACTGAAGATAGAAAGAGAAAGAACATCGTCATACCACTCTTCATCCCTTTCTACTCTATTCTGATTGAATCGCATTGATGTCGAAATTTCGAGTGGTGAGAACAGATACTGTTTCTCCCTTTTCTTACAATTTCGATTTTGATATCAACTCCATGGAATTTGATTCTATTGTTTTCTTTCAATAAAATTTGGCATGTGTTTATCATATTGTTTTATCTATGGACATGATTAAAACTGAGTTCTTAACCTGTTATTGCAATTAGAATCTTTTCCCTTTTTCTGCTCTAAGGGTTTATAATGAATTAATCTTTCCAGGTCGTAACGGTTTTAGGGTGTCAGTTTAATGAAGGGTAATTAGGTTAGATGTTCCGGAAATTCAGCAAATTAAAAATTAATTTAACGTTTTGGTTAGAATGTGTAAGATGAATTTAAATACTTATCCACAATGGTATTTATGCTTGGATAGAGAAAGAGAGAGGAAAATTCAATGTGGGAAGTGGTTTTATTTAAGATGGTCCTGATGTAGCAATCTTTTCCTCTGCAAGGCTGGGATTGTTTGCGTTTTCTGTATGTCGCGAGTGAAATAAATAAAATGAAAAATAAATCGAATAAATTGGTTCGCTAGGTTACAGGAAACAGTGGAAATTCTTTAGCGAAGAGGCAAAAAAAACAAGAAACTTTTTCGGTAATTATCCTTTTAAGGATTATCATCTATAATCAATGACAATGTTTAGTGAAAATTTCAGCCAAATTCCAGGGAGAAGCTAAGCGAATTTGAAGTAAATTGCGTTGCTTGTATCAGCGAGGCGTGTTTGTATTGAAAAAAAATACGTTAACATGTTTTTTTCACTCTAAAACATAAAATAGCTCGAGCGCGAATACGATAAATTTTATTTAGAATGCGAATTTTTGCTATATAGTGAATATATCAAGTAATTCGAGAAAATTCGACAAAAATATGGGTCATTGGAAACATTAACAAACATTAAGTTGAAAAAAAGCTGCCTCGATATAGTATTGCGAATTAAAAACTAAACAAAGTAACAAAATAAAAATTTTTATTGGAAAATTTAACGATTTTTAATAGATTCTGAAAAGAAATAGAAGCAATTTGATTGATTTCAATGATTTCAAGTGTCCAAGGGTCATATGGAATCGCTTAAGTAAGAAGTTGGTTCCCGTCAGTTTACAATAAATCTAAAAAAAGTGACAATAACTCTTATTGGAAAATTTTACGATTTTTAATAGATTCTGAAAAGAAATAGAAGAAATTTGATTGATTTCAATGATTTCAAGTGTCCGAGGGTCATATGGAATCGCTTAAGTAAGAAGTTGGTTCCCGTCAGTTTACAATAAATCTAAAAAAAGTGACAAAAACTCTTATTGGAAAATAAAGCGATTCTTAATAGATTCTGAAATGTAGTAGAAGCAATTTGATTGATTTCAATGATTTCAAGTGTCCAAGGGTTATATGGAATCGCTTAAGTAAGAAGTTGGTTCCCGTCAGTTTACAATAAATCTAAAAAAAGTGACAATAACTCTTATTGGAAAATTTTACGATTTTTAATAGATTCTGAAAAGAAATAGAAAAAATTTGATTGATTTCAAGTGTGTAAGGGTCATATGGAATCGCTTAAGTGGGACCTTGGTTCCCGTCAGTTAACAATAAATCTAAAAAGAGTGACAAAAACTCTTATCGGAAAATTTAACGATTTTTAATAGATTCTGAAAAGAAATAGAAGAAATTTGATTGATTTCAATAATTTCAAGTGTTCAAGGGTCATATGGAATCGCTTAAGTAAGACGTTGGTTCCCGTCAGTTTACAATAAATCTAAAAAAAGTGACAAAAACTCTTATTGGAAAATAAAGCGATTCTTAATAGATTCTGAAATGTAGTAGAAGCAATTTGATTGAATTCAATGATTTCAAGTGTCCAAGGGTTATATGGAATCGCTTAAGTAAGAAGTTGGTTCCCGTCAGTTTACAATAAATCTAAAAAAAGTGACAATAACTCTTATTGGAAAATTTTACGATTTTTAATAGATTCTGAAAAGAAATAGAAAAAATTTGATTGATTTCAAGTGTGTAAGGGTCATATGGAATCGCTTAAGTGGGACCTTGGTTCCCGTCAGTTAACAATAAATCTAAAAAAAGTGACAAAAACTCTTATTGGAAAATAAAGCGATTTTTAATAGATTCTGAAATGTAGTAGAAGCAATTTGATTGAATTCAATGATTTCAAGTGTGTAAAGGTCATATGGAATCGCTTAAGTGGGACCTTGGTTCCCGTCAGTTAACAATAAATCTAAAAAAAGTGACAATAACTCTTATTGGAAAATTTTACGATTTTTAATAGATTCTGAAAAGAAATAGAAGAAATTTGATTGATTTCAATGATTTCAAGTGTCCGAGGGTCATATGGAATCGCTTAAGTAAGAAGTTGGTTCCCGTCAGTTTACAATAAATCTAAAAAAAGTGACAATAACTCTTATTGGAAAATTTTACGATTTTTAATAGATTCTGAAAAGAAATAGAAGAAATTTGATTGATTTCAATGATTTCAAGTGTCCGAGGGTCATATGGAATCGCTTAAGTAAGAAGTTGGTTCCCGTCAGTTTACAATAAATCTAAAAAAAGTGACAAAAACTCTTATTGGAAAATAAAGCGATTCTTAATAGATTCTGAAATGTAGTAGAAGCAATTTGATTGATTTCAATGATTTCAAGTGTCCAAGGGTTATATGGAATCGCTTAAGTAAGAAGTTGGTTCCCGTCAGTTTACAATAAATCTAAAAAAAGTGACAATAACTCTTATTGGAAAATTTTACGATTTTTAATAGATTCTGAAAAGAAATAGAAAAAATTTGATTGATTTCAAGTGTGTAAGGGTCATATGGAATCGCTTAAGTGGGACCTTGGTTCCCGTCAGTTAACAATAAATCTAAAAAGAGTGACAAAAACTCTTATCGGAAAATTTAACGATTTTTAATAGATTCTGAAAAGAAATAGAAGAAATTTGATTGATTTCAATAATTTCAAGTGTTCAAGGGTCATATGGAATCGCTTAAGTAAGACGTTGGTTCCCGTCAGTTTACAATAAATCTAAAAAAAGTGACAAAAACTCTTATTGGAAAATAAAGCGATTCTTAATAGATTCTGAAATGTAGTAGAAGCAATTTGATTGAATTCAATGATTTCAAGTGTCCAAGGGTTATATGGAATCGCTTAAGTAAGAAGTTGGTTCCCGTCAGTTTACAATAAATCTAAAAAAAGTGACAATAACTCTTATTGGAAAATTTTACGATTTTTAATAGATTCTGAAAAGAAATAGAAAAAATTTGATTGATTTCAAGTGTGTAAGGGTCATATGGAATCGCTTAAGTGGGACCTTGGTTCCCGTCAGTTAACAATAAATCTAAAAAAAGTGACAAAAACTCTTATTGGAAAATAAAGCGATTTTTAATAGATTCTGAAATGTAGTAGAAGCAATTTGATTGAATTCAATGATTTCAAGTGTGTAAAGGTCATATGGAATCGCTTAAGTGGGACCTTGGTTCCCGTCAGTTAACAATAAATCTAAAAAAAGTGACAAAAACTCTTATTGGAAAATTTAACGATTTTTAATAGATTCTGAAAAGAAATAGAAGAAATTTGATTGATTTCAATGATTACAAGTGTCCGAGGGTCATATGGAATCGCTTAAGTAAGAAGTTGGTTCCCGTCAGTTTACAATAAATCTAAAAAAAGTGACAATAACTCTTATTGGAAAATTTTACGATTTTTAATAGATTCTGAAAAGAAATAGAAGAAATTTGATTGATTTCCATGATTTCAAGTGTCCGAGGGTCATATGGAATCGCTTAAGTAAGAAGTTGGTTCCCGTCAGTTTACAATAAATCTAAAAAAAGTGACAAAAACTCTTATTGGAAAATAAAGCGATTCTTAATAGATTCTGAAATGTAGTAGAAGCAATTTGATTGATTTCAATGATTTCAAGTGTCCAAGGGTTATATGGAATCGCTTAAGTAAGAAGTTGGTTCCCGTCAGTTTACAATAAATCTAAAAAAAGTGACAATAACTCTTATTGGAAAATTTTACGATTTTTAATAGATTCTGAAAAGAAATAGAAAAAATTTGATTGATTTCAAGTGTGTAAGGGTCATATGGAATCGCTTAAGTGGGACCTTGGTTCCCGTCAGTTAACAATAAATCTAAAAAGAGTGACAAAAACTCTTATCGGAAAATTTAACGATTTTTAATAGATTCTGAAAAGAAATAGAAGAAATTTGATTGATTTCAATAATTTCAAGTGTTCAAGGGTCATATGGAATCGCTTAAGTAAGACGTTGGTTCCCGTCAGTTTACAATAAATCTAAAAAAAGTGACAAAAACTCTTATTGGAAAATAAAGCGATTCTTAATAGATTCTGAAATGTAGTAGAAGCAATTTGATTGAATTCAATGATTTCAAGTGTCCAAGGGTTATATGGAATCGCTTAAGTAAGAAGTTGGTTCCCGTCAGTTTACAATAAATCTAAAAAAAGTGACAATAACTCTTATTGGAAAATTTTACGATTTTTAATAGATTCTGAAAAGAAATAGAAAAAATTTGATTGATTTCAAGTGTGTAAGGGTCATATGGAATCGCTTAAGTGGGACCTTGGTTCCCGTCAGTTAACAATAAATCTAAAAAGAGTGACAAAAACTCTTATCGGAAAATTTAACGAATTTTAATAGATTCTGAAAAGAAATAGAAGAAATTTGATTGATTTCAATAATTTCAAGTGTTCAAGGGTCATATGGAATCGCTTAAGTAAGACGTTGGTTCCCGTCAGTTTACAATAAATCTAAAAAAAGTGACAAAAACTCTTATTGGAAAATAAAGCGATTCTTAATAGATTCTGAAATGTAGTAGAAGCAATTTGATTGAATTCAATGATTTCAAGTGTCCAAGGGTTATATGGAATCGCTTAAGTAAGAAGTTGGTTCCCGTCAGTTTACAATAAATCTAAAAAAAGTGACAATAACTCTTATTGGAAAATTTTACGATTTTTAATAGATTCTGAAAAGAAATAGAAAAAATTTGATTGATTTCAAGTGTGTAAGGGTCATATGGAATCGCTTAAGTGGGACCTTGGTTCCCGTCAGTTAACAATAAATCTAAAAAGAGTGACAAAAACTCTTATCGGAAAATTTA
Source organism: Diorhabda sublineata (assembly GCF_026230105.1). Lineage (NCBI taxonomy): Eukaryota > Metazoa > Arthropoda > Insecta > Coleoptera > Chrysomelidae > Diorhabda > Diorhabda sublineata. The sequence continues at coordinate 7,412,189 of NC_079481.1, read as the reverse complement.
ACGATTTTTAATAGATTCTGAAAAGAAATAGAAGAAATTTGATTGATTTCAATAATTTCAAGTGTTCAAGGGTCATATGGAATCGCTTAAGTAAGACGTTGGTTCCCGTCAGTTTACAATAAATCTAAAAAAAGTGACAAAAACTCTTATTGGAAAATAAAGCGATTCTTAATAGATTCTGAAATGTAGTAGAAGCAATTTGATTGAATTCAATGATTTCAAGTGTGTAAAGGTCATATGGAATCGCTTAAGTGGGACCTTGGTTCCCGTCAGTTAACAATAAATCTAAAAAAAGTGACAAAAACTCTTATTGGAAAATTTAACGATTTTTAATAGATTCTGAAAAGAAATAGAAGAAATTTGATTAATTTCAATGATTTCAAGTGTCCGAGGGTCATATGGAATCGCTTAAGTAAGAAGTTGGTTCCCGTCAGTTTACAATAAATCTAAAAAAAGTGACAATAACTTTTATTGGAAAATTTAACGATTTTTAATAGATTCTGAAAAGAAATAGAAGAAATTTGATTGATTTCAATAATTTCAAGTGTTCAAGGGTCATATGGAATCGCTTAAGTAAGACGTTGGTTCCCGTCAGTTTACAATAAATCTAAAAAAAGTGACAAAAACTCTTATTGGAAAATTTAACGATTTTTAATAGATTCTGAAAAGAAATAGAAGAAATTTGATTGATTTCAATAATTTCAAGTGTTCAAGGGTCATATGGAATCGCTTAAGTAAGACGTTGGTTCCCGTCAGTTTACAATAAATCTAAAAAAAGTGACAAAAACTCTTATTGGAAAATTTAACGATTTTTAATAGATTCTGAAATGTAGTAGAGGCAATCTGATTGAGTTCAATGATTTCAATGTAGAAAAAAATACTGTATCATTTAATAAATGGTTAACAGATCTTAAACGGTTCCCATCGGGAGTGGCGAGATAATTCGGGACACTTCGTACATTTTATTTTCAATACCACATGTATCCAAAACTAAAATATGTGTATGCCGATGTTTAATATCTTTTAAAGCAGCTATAAAATTGTTGAGTCATCAATGTGTAGGTATCGAGAATCCATATATAACCAAACATCCAAGGGTTCGATCGATAAGTGAGAATTCTGCAAAGTTTCGCAAAATATTTTATAAAGTTAAGCGATATAGAAGGGATTAGACATCGTACTTTACATATTTTTGATCGATAGCTACGAATTCGGTTTAACAAATTGTTTTTTTACTAACCTAAAACTTATCGTATCAAAAATGAAAAATTTCTCAAAATACTTTCGGTCAAAAAAAAAAATAAAAGCAATTATTAACTGTAGATATATCCAAAAACAAATAGTAGAACATCAAATTCATTAGTTTAAAGAGGTAATACAGGGGGCGTATGTACCGTTATCGCAATCTGCGGTTTGGCACGATAAGGAACCTTACCGCGGTCTCTGAAATTTTCCCACGTTCAAGTGAGGCCTTTTATACACGTCATTTATATATTTTTTGACCAATTTGATGACAATCCAACCAAAAATGTCTTTTAATGGATGATATTATGACGTCTGAAACGTCACGAACTTTATTTTTGTAGAAGACAGTCCCTCAAGTCACATATATAAGGAATTTTTTTATGTTGATATTCCAACGGATATGTCCCTGCCTAACACCACTGAGTTTATTTTCTGTACCTTTGAAAGTTCCTTGTCAACTCTAATTGCAAATTATTTGTTCCAATTCAGCGTATAAATTTCTGGTTTACACCAAGTCGCCTCAGTATCTGAACGAGTTTATGATGTTGCACTATGTCAACAGCTTTTTCGTAATCTGTAAAACACATAACTAGGTACAGAAACCGCGAAACGACCATTAAAAGTCAGTTTCCAAGTTTCCAAAAAAACATCCACAATCTCGATAGTTTAGATAGAAGTAAAACGTTCGGAATGTTTCAAAAACCACTTTAACTAATTTTCTATATTTGGATCGTAACGCGATAGTCGTCGAAAAGCCCTTTCTACTTCCGTACAAAAGAATGCAAACAAACCTGATTGACGAGGCTCAACTGCCAAGCACTAAAACCGATATTTATATTCATTCAACATAAACAAGAAATAAATTACGTGATATTCAAGATAACTAAAGTCTAACAAACATAAAATGAAATTAATCAGCTAGATACGACCACAAATTTTAAAATTTAATATCCACAATAATCACCAGATCTCAATCATGTAAGATCTTTTGTTTTTACCACAAATCAAACTCGAATTTGCGAGGAAAAAGATTTAACTATAATAAATAATAAAATTTCCAGGATATATACACACAGGGGGTTTAAAAAAAGCGTATATCGCGGAAATGTTTGTCGATATTCATTATTATATTATCGAAATTCCATAAAATAATTACAAGATGTGTTTTATCATTTATTTAGGTTACTGAAATTCATAATCTAACTTGGATTGCAACTAAACTGGACACCTTCCAAATTTTGAAGGCACCTGTGTTTATTTTTTTTCTACGATATAAAACATACAATATAATTAAACAGAATCTTGAAACAAATTTCGAAAAAAATCGTAGCGACCACTCTACTAGTTTCGTTAACGATTTGTTTGTCAAACTGATGAAACATTTAATAAGATGAAACTGAATAATGCATTCGTTTCATCCGAAACTTTCGGAATATTGATTCTCAAGATCATGAATAAAATAAACCCTTTCATTAATAATACACAAACTTCCATCGGATTTACTTTTTATTTTCACACTTTAAGGTACAATGTTAAACGTGTTGTCGTTAAAAAAAACCGTCAATACATGAAGACGTCCTGAAGACGACATGGGATATCAACCATCTCCCGAAGGAGAAGGCGAACACCACGAGCAGACCACTGAGCTTGTCGGAGGGTTCCAACCCTACGAAAGAAGGGTCCACCAGACTCCAATCCCAGAAGATTCGTCGCTTCGTCGACCAAGAACATTCTCGAATTGAGCTCGTTAAAAGTCAGACATCGTCCTTGGAAGACCTCCGCCACCAGATGACTCTTTAGTTAGAATGGAGGCAAGAGCAAGTGGGTTTGCTCATCACCCCAAGAGGTTTGCATCCATTTTGGCACAAAGAAGAGGGTCATCTCCTATTGACGAGGTTCTAATGAAGACGACGACACAATTGTCGTGAAGGAGTTGCGGCCCTGCAGAGGAGCAATTCCTATATCAGGGTCAAACCTAATAAATCCCCCCTAAATCAATAATGCATTCATTCAAATGACAAGCAACCCAACGATAAAATTAGTTTGCTTTAGAATATGGAAAAGACAGGATACATAAGTCATCCCTAAGGAAGGATATTTCACGTTAAGTTGTTGATTTTTCCAAGAAGTATGAGCCTTTTTGACAAAATTTGAGCAGGTTTCTTAGCGTTTCCAGGAAATTTGAGCAAATTTTTGGAGTGAAATGCTGGATATTATTGTGATATTTGAACAGCTTTTAAAAGTTCTTGATTATTCTAGAAAATCTGGGCATCTTTTGAGAAGTTGCCTCAAGTTTTTGATTACTTCCTCGAAACCTGAACTATTTCTCAAAAGTTTTGTGAAGTTCTATGTTTGTCAACAGAAATCTTAGCCATTTCTCTGAAATTTCGTGAAAATCTAGACGTTTTTGGCAGCTTCATGCAGGTTTTTTTTAAGGTTTCTCAACGTTTTTGATGTTTCCAGGAAGTTTGAGCAGCTTTTTGCAAGTTTCTTAAAGTTTTTCAATTTTTCCGAAAAAGTTGAGTAGCTTTTTTTGAGCTATTGTTAGTTTTTAAGAAATTTGAGCTATTCCTCGAAAAATTCGTGAAATTCTTGATTTTTCCACGGAACTTAAGTCTTTTCTAGAAAATTTGAGCAGCTTTTTATAAGCTCCTTAAAGTTCGTGATTTTTCGAAAAAACTGAGCAGCTTTTTTTTTGATAATTTTTGGGAAAGTTGAGCTATCCTCCAATGTTTCGTTAAGTTATTGGTTTTTCCACGGAATCTAAGTCTTTTCCAGAAAATATGAGCACCAGCAAACTTTCAAATATTTCGTGAGGTTGTCGCTTCTTTTAGGAAAAATTTACGGTTTCTTGAAAATTTCGTGAAATTCTAGATTTTTTCACGGCAGTTTCTTGAAGTTCATTATTTTTTCCGGGAAATCTGAATTTTTTTAATTTCTTACAATTCTGGATAATATTGACCAATTTCGCTAGATTTCCAAAGTTTTCTAGGAAATTTGAGCAGATTTTTGAAAATTCTTTGAAGTTCTTGATCCTTTCTGGAAAATCTGAGCCGTGTTTCAAAAGTTTTCGAAAATTTGGAATATATTTGATGTTTCTGTTCTGGATATTTCTGGAATGTTTGTATCTCAAGTTTTCTGATTTTTTTAATGAAATCTCAGCCATTTCGCGACAGTTTTCTGAAATGTTTAATTTTTTCTTCAGGAAAATTTCAACAGTTTGACAATGTTTTGAATATTTCTAAAGTTGACTGTTGACCAGAATTGTTCTAAATCTGCTTTCCATGATAGACAGATTTAGCATAAATTCAATATTGAAAATAAAACCAAATAATTTTGACGTTTCTATTGCTATGAACAAGTTCGCAAAATGTTTCCCTAGGCCGACCCTGTCCGGCAACTACAAAATTTTAAAAATTCGACGAATTCGCGCGTTTGATGTTTATTTGTATATAATTTTTTAGTATCAGGCGGTTTATTTACAATATTTCTTCTAAATAATTTGTAGGAAAATCTATTTATTTATTTCTAGAACTTTGTTGAATTTTATTTAGGTGTATAAATGATTTGTATAAACGCACTTAGTTTAAAATAAATATTCGTAGTGAACAGAAGGAATTAGCAAAATAGCCAAATATTTTAAATAAATTACATAAGTGATAGTGACAAGTGAATTATTATAAGTTAAGTGTAGTTATAGTATATTGAGAACGTGTAATTTTCATTAGAAACCTATGCAGGTATATGAAAACGAAACAATGTATTATCGATTTTTCTTTGATGTTGGTAGTCCCTACATCTGTAAAATTATCTGCTCCTCACAAAGGATCATAAACTGAACGTCCTGAATACTTCAAACAGCTTTGAGATAGTGAACGTTACTGAACAAAAGATATTCTAGTTATAATGATTATGTTTATAGGAATTTGAAAGTATACATCGAAATATACAGGATGTCTGCTAACTAACTATATTACCTTGGTCAGAAATTATTTTTTGAGAAAGTAAATCGAAAATCTAGTTGACGTTAGTCCTAAAAGATGTTTCCTCCCTTTTCTTTCGCAGCAAAAAATGAAATTTCCATTTAGATGTTGTTATTTTTTCCAGAAAATGATGGATTTTTTATCATCGAACTGTACCTGTATAAAGGGTGGGAAAAGGGCGGTAATAAATTACGAATATTCAGATAGCGATACGAAATCTGTATCGGATATTGAATTAAGAGCATCCAGTGAACAGCCGGAATCTGCGAAAAAAACCAAACAGAATAGTTGCTGGAAATTGAAAAGGTGCATACCGAGGACCGTACTGAAATGGTTCGGACAAGACGACGATATGAGCATGACGAAAATAGAAAAAAGTAAGTATTTACTATTTTCATTTTATAATCTATTATTCGCATACATCTACTTCAATCTTTACAGTTGACAAATGACATTTGACGTTTAGTTATGGCACATGACGTTGACGTTTGACATAGAAGACTAAATAATAATCATAGAACGAAATTTTATTTATGACATGCACGTGTTATTTGCAGAAAAAACATATATAAGCCAGGAAAACAATTTTTAATACCGCCCTGTTGTTGTCTGGGAGTTTTTACAATTTTTGTTTCATCATTTTTTTCTTGTTCTGATAAAGTTTTTCTTTCCATGCCGTTAATAACGGCCGTTTTCGTCGTGGAAGAGTTTTTTGCTTAAGCTTCTAGTCGGGACAGAAAACATAAAACAAAATGGCTAAGCTTTAGTAAGGATTTTTTTTTCTATAATTGAATTTTCGTTTGAAAAATCCATCTCTTCAGTATACAATGTTAAATACCTCTGTACAAAACAGCCTCTTCGTGATAATACAGGATTATCAAGAACTTCGAAACTTGATAAATTATTTTTCGATATATTCTAAAGTTTGTCACTATAAAAATCTTTCATCCCTTAACTCGGCCTTTAATTGCGAACCAAAATTAGTCGGACGGAGCCAGATCAGCACTAAATGGTGGGTGTGAAACTCCATTCCTATACAGTGGTCTTAGAAAACCAAGCAGTTTGGACTCGAGCATTGTCATGAATCATGCTGCAATCGCGGTTAAGTTTGATTCGTCAAAATCAGTCGAAAGAATACCCTCGAAGTTCCATAATATTGTAGCTATCGCTTTTTTGGAGTTTTTTCGTGCTTTTTAGCTTTCTATCCGATACCATCCCGTGGTTTTAGTTATCAGAACATAGCAAAATATAGTAGTTTCATCCCCTTTTATAATTGATCTAATTACACTTTCTTGATCCTGGTGGCGAAGCTCTAAAAATCGCGCAAAACGTTCCATTCGTTTTTCCACTGTAGGATCCTTAGAACACTTTTTTTAGAAATGCTGGTCTTGCTTTTAAGCGCCACATCTTTCGTATTTTCGTTTTAATCATCAATTTCATCGTCGCTTTGTTAAATTTTGTACCAAATAAAAAAGTTTTTTGAGCTTTCAAACTTTCCAATTGGAACAAAAGATTATTCGTAGAGTTTTCGCTGTAAATAATATTGTTAAACCAACTAAAATAATAGATGGGGTATCGCGACGACTTTCATAACTCAATTCACAATTTCCAAAACGAAGGGTCTTGTCATTTACATTTAAATCGAATTTTTAGAAGTTTTTCAATCGACTTCAAATAATATGAGCCGAAGCGTAAAAAATATCTTATACTTAATCATAAAACAACGTTTTTTGTATGCCGAATTTATCAAAAAAAAAGTTCTAAGAACTAATTTATTATCGCTAAATAAATAGAAAGAAGAAGAAATAGAGAAACTAATTAGAAACAGCTAATACAAAAGAAATTAAAAAGTATAAGATAACAACTAAGAAAACGTATCAATCTCAAATTTCTCGTTAAATTGTTGCAAGAGGCCTATGGGGACAATTCTCTATCTCGTGGGCGTGTTTTTGAGTGATGTAACTGCTTTAGAGAGAGTACTGAAGATGACCAGCGCCCAGGTCGCCATGTGACTGTTTCAACTCCGGAAACATTGACCAAAATCAATCAAATTTTGGGTGCAGATCGTCGAATGAGCATCCGGATGATTGCCCAGGTTGTAATCGAAGCTGGTGTCAAAAAATCTGACTCCTAACCTAAAGCTCTTGCGTCAAAGGGTCTGCTCAGATTTCCTTGGAAGGCTAGAAGAGGATCTGCTTTGAAAGGGACCCGATTTGAGTCGATGGAAACGGTAAATCGGCAAAACTCCTAACCAAATAACCGACACTGCTTGGATCAATGGATAAAAGCGTATGGAAAGGTGTGTGATGAGGAGAAGGGAGTATTTTGACCCTTCAATGTTCGATGATCCTTTCACTGTTCTGGCTACATTTCGACTCCTCAAACATCAAACATCACGCTGACTGTACACTTTTAAGTTCTGTCCCCTCCAATAAAGTCACTAGCTTCTCTTTTATCTGTCTTGTAGGGTTTAGTATGCAAATTTTGTGTTGCAGCCATCAAAGCCTCATTACTAATCCAAAAATGGTATAGGCGATACATGGCACGATTGGAAGTTAGAAGAAGATACACTTGGACAATTTTTCAAACATTAGAATACGCAGGGGAACAAGATCAAGTCAAGGTACGTATTTTAAATTATTACTGCGAATTCTTTTTTGTATTTCCACCTTTGATCGCACAGTATGATGACCAGGAATGAAGCGTCTTCGTAGCTCTTCCGCCGAGTGTAATTTGCGAGCTGTGGTTTGTTCCTTGCTTGAATCGAGTGTATGGGGACGCCTTTATAAGTGATCGGCGATCAGGGAAACTCGAAGGTTCACCATAATTGAATTACCGATGCGTTTTCCGGAAGTTTCTAGATCTGCCTTGAACTCCAGTGTTTCTGGATAGTTGCAGTCCCCGGATCTGAACGATTTTGACTGAAAATCACAGTTTGGGAGTTATTGATTGTTAAAATACTGGAAGAGAAGATTAATGCTTATCGTCAAGGTGATTCTGTTGGAGAAGAAAGGCGTGTTGGATATTTACTAGTCTTTTCTTTGCAGTCTATAGGTGGTTGAAAAAAAAGAACCTCCTGTATATTTGAACGAATTTCAATACGTAAACAACCGAGTTTCCATTAATGCTTTTATAGATACGATGTTTTGTTCATAAATCAATCTACTGGGAATAATAAATCACGCCTATCGCATTCAGTGCTCCAAATGTAAATGGAGATTTCAAACATGATCGACAACGGCATTATCATGTCATACATTAGTTCCTGTATATAGAGAACCTTAATATTGATAATACCATCCAGAGAATTTTCTTTAATTAATTTTATTTCATCAAATTCTTTCTTTTTTCTTAAGACTTGGACTGTTTTTTATACTATTCATCATCTCGAGAAATAGATCTCCAGGTTTCGTGCCATCTCTTGGGAGGTAGGACTGGAGGAGGTCTCCTTGAAACAATTTTTTACTAACCAACGTTAGATTAGATGATCTGGGGCGTAAAGGCCGTGAATCTACTTCCCAAAAACTGTTCGACGACCTTTTCGAATGACTTTTTTACAACTCTACAGATCTGCGAGCCTCCCTTTCACTTTTCTATCTGTGCTGTGATAGATTAAGTTCGAAGAAACCTTTTTATCGTGATGAAAGAAACATGAAACGATTTTTTACGAACCAACCTAAGATTAGATGATCTAGGGCGTAAAGGCCGTGAATCTACTTCCTAAAAACTGTTCGACGACCTTTTCGAATGACTTTTTTACAACTCTACAGATCTGCGAGCATCTCTTTCACTTTTCTATCTGTGCTGTGATAAATTAAGGTCGAATAAACCTTCGTATCGTGATAAACGTAACATGGAACAATTTTTTACGAACCAAGCTTAGATTAAATGATCTAGGGCGTAAAGACCGTGAATCTACTTCCCAAAAACTGTTCGACGACCTTTTCGAATGACTTTTTTACAACTCTACAGATCTGCGAGCATTTCTTTCACTTTTCTATCTATGCTGTGACAGATTAAGGTCGAAGAAACCTTCGTATCGTGATAAACGTAACATGGAACAATTTTTTACGAACCAAGCTTAGATTAGATGATCTAGGGCGTAAAGACCGTGAATCTACTTCCCAAAAACTGTTCGACGACCTTTTCGAATGACTTTTTTACAACTCTACAGATCTGCGAGCATCTCTTTCACTTTTCTATCTGTGCTGTGATAAATTAAGGTCGAATAAACCTTCGTATCGTGATAAACGTAACATGGAACAATTTTTTACGAACCAAGCTTAGATTAAATGATCTAGGGCGTAAAGACCGTGAATCTACTTCCCAAAAACTGTTCGACGACCTTTTCGAATGACTTTTTTACAACTCTACAGATCTGCGAGCATTTCTTTCACTTTTCTATCTATGCTGTGACAGATTAAGGTCGAAGAAACCTTCGTATCGTGATAAACGTAACATGGAACAATTTTTTACGAACCAAGCTTAGATTAGATGATCTAGGGCGTAAAGACCGTGAATCTACTTCCCAAAAACTGTTCGACGACCTTTTCGAATGACTTTTTTACAACTCTACAGATCTGCGAGCATCTCTTTCACTTTTCTATCTGTGCTGTGATAAATTAAGGTCGAATAAACCTTCGTATCGTGATAAACGTAACATGGAACAATTTTTTACGAACCAAGCTTAGATTAAATGATCTAGGGCGTAAAGACCGTGAATCTACTTCCCAAAAACTGTTCGACGACCTTTTCGAATGACTTTTTTACAACTCTACAGATCTGCGAGCATTTCTTTCACTTTTCTATCTATGCTGTGACAGATTAAGGTCGAAGAAACCTTCGTATCGTGATAAACGTAACATGGAACAATTTTTTACGAACCAAGCTTAGATTAGATGATCTAGGGCGTAAAGACCGTGAATCTACTTCCCAAAAACTGTTCGACGACCTTTTCGAATGACTTTTTTACAACTCTACAGATCTGCGAGCATTTCTTTCACTTTTCTATCTGTGCTGTGACAGATTAAGGTCGAAGAAACCTTCGTATCGTGATAAACGTAACATGGAACAATTTTTCACTAACCAACGTTAGATGTCAGGAGTTTTTCCGAAGTAGTGTCCAATGAGAACTTTCCTAAGCTCGTCTTTGTTCAATTAAATGGTCTTTTAGGATCAGTTGATATAATAAGAAAGAGATCTCTTCGATTGTCTCAGACCTGAGGTTTTGATGACCAAGATTTTATAGCTTTTTGAGTAACCCATAAAAGTTTGTGATCTTACGACCCTTTTACGACAAATTTGGTTACGATCCAGTTCATCCAATCAGTTTAATTGAAAAGGGTATCACGAAAATGATTATGTCTAAATGAAAATTTAATTTTATGTAGAGGTTATTTCCTCATATTGTTTTCGTCCTTTTATTCCAGTTGTACAATTTTTTCAATGCTCTATTGACACACATTCCTCAAACGGAACGGGAAATCGACTCAACCAACTCCAAAAATGCTTCATTAGGTAAGTAACGAATCATTTAGTTCATAATTATCGAATAATACTGTTGAAATTGATTTTACACTATTCTTGTATTTTGTTATTAATTTTTTTATAAAGTATACAAGCTAAATCGTGAAATCTTTGGATGTAATTGACCCAACTCTTTTCTATTTGTCTGTTGATCCCAGCTCTGCTATTTTTCCGACCTTGTATCGCCTCGCGTGACCTCCTCTGATGAAGTTCTCCACCAGGATGTTAAGATCCTAGAATCATTTCCTGGTTGCTTCTTCTTCACATTCTCGGGAGATCTTTTTCTTTTTATTGGTCTTGAGATTCTGTAGCTTGTAGTGTTCACGAAAGACTTGTCTTTGTAGCTGATTCCATAGGTTTGAAATTGACGTTCTGGGCGTGGTACTATCAGTAAAACAGATTCAAGTTGGTCAAATTTTTGGCCAACTGTTCTGTGTTGTAGAGTATCCTCAGGGTGCGCTTGGGAGTCGAGCTCAAGACGTGCAAGCAATACCCCAAAGATATGGACGAATCCGAGTGGTGTTTACTGCTCAGTCCTTCAGTTCTAGCTTAGATAGTCTTCTGATGAGTTTTGCTACTCGATCTCTTACCGAGTAGATTTTTAGTATAATATTTACGTAACTTTTCCTCGGTTTCTTTTATCGTTTCTTCCAATAATGAAAAAGGTTTTCTTTATAAGGCAAATTTGTGTATTGCAATCAAAGGAGTTGCAGTTGATTGTTCAATAGATTCAATCATGATTTTTCGATATTTTAGAATATCCAGAAATCAAGGAGAAACAATTCTGGTGATTTGAGTGGATGTTGCAACATTTCATGTTTAAATTAATTGATTTTAACGGTGTGGATGAGAAATATTTTTTTCTTGTTAATTTCGAGTGTCTTAACTAGATATGTCAAGAATTCTTTCGGAATATCCTCCGGGTAGGGGTGAAATTTTTTTTTTAATAATTTTAGAAAAAAAAAACGATGATTGTTCCAAAAAAAAATTAAATTAAAGTTGTAGATATTTTAATTTTACACAAAATTGATCTTCAAAAATTTACGCTAGTACTAATATTTACGAAGTTGGGGCTGCTTGAACTTAAGGGATGATAGTTATAACTCTAAAAAATCATAAGCCGGGGAAAAATATAAGATTTTTCATATAAAAATTTAAAATAAAAAAAAAATTATGAGTTGAGTTTGAGAATTTTTTTTAAATAGTATCCCTTAGATTCTAGCCACCCTAACTCAGTAATTATCAGTGATAGGAAAAAATTTCAAAAGACAATTTTTGTGTAAAATTAAAAGTTCTACAACTTTTATTCGAAATTTATTTTTCTAACTTTCATATTTTCCCAATTTTCAAAGAAAAATACTTTTTCTGATTTTTTGCACCCCGACACGAGGGATGATTCCAAATTATCGTGAACAGATCTATTTCGGATACTTAAAAAACTTCGAAATTTAAAGAAAAATTATGAGTATCAATTTCAAGAAATTTTTTTAATGGGTATCATCCCTTACATTCTAGCCACCCTAACTCAGTAATTATCAGTGATAGGAAAAAATTTCAAAAGACAATTTTTATGTAAAATTAAAAGTTCTACAACTTTTATTCGAAATTTATTTTTCTAACTTTCATATTTTCCCAATTTTCAAAGAAAAATACTTTTTCTGATTTTTTGCACCCCGACACGAGGGATGATTCCAAATTATCGTGAACAGATCTATTTCGGATACTTAAAAAACTTCGAAATTTAAAGAAAAATTATGAGTATCAATTTCAAGAAATTTTTTTAATGGGTATCATCCCTTACATTCTAGCCACCCTAACTCAGTAATTATCAATGATAGGAAAAAATTTCAAAAGACAATTTTTGTGTAAAATTAAAAGTTCTATAACTTTTATTCGAAATTTATTTTTCTAACTTTCATATTTTCCCAATTTTCAAAGAAAAATACTTTTTCTGATTTTTTGCACCCCGACACGAGGGATGATTCCAAATTATCGTGAACAGATCTATTTCGGATACTTAAAAAACTTCGAAATTTAAAGAAAAATTATGAGTATCAATTTTAAGACATTTTTTAATGGGTATCATCCCTTAGATTCTAGCCACCCTAACTCAGTAATTATCAGTGATAGGAAAAAATTTCAAAAGACAATTTTTATGTAAAATTAAAAGTTCTACAACTTTTATTCGAAATTTATTTTTCTAACTTTCATATTTTCCCAATTTTCAAAGAAAAATACTTTTTACTGATTTTTTGCACCCTTACACGAGGGATGATTCCAAATTATCGTGAACAGATCTATTTCGGATACTTAAAAAACTTCGAAATTTAAAGAAAAATTATGAGTATCAATTTTAAGACATTTTTTAATGGGTATCATCCCTTACATTCTAGCCACCCTAACTCAGTAATTATCAATGATAGGAAAAAATTTCAAAAGACAATTTTTGTGTAAAATTAAAAGCTCTACAACTATTATCCGAAGTTTAGTTTTCTAGCTTTGATATTTTTTCCAATTTCCAAAAAAAAAAAACACTTTAATAATTTTTTTCACCCCTACACGAGGAATGATTTCGCCCTTATCCGAGGGATAATTCTAAAATATCCTAAACAGATCTATCCCACACACTAATTCAGGGTTTTTACCCTCAATTCGCGTTTAAGAAGTCAATTTCCAGGACTACGTACTCTTATTTTCAAATGGGATTGTTTTTTTTGGTTTTTACAGAAAACCTAAATTTAGAATTCGAAGACGAATCGCCGGACGAAGAATACTACGAGCCGGAAGACAAGAAAAAATTATTACATTATCATTTGGAATATCCCTATACGGAAAAAGCCCTCATACAACTAATAGAGATTTTCCGAAAACATCGAGTGAGTATAGGTAACATATAATTTTGATTTCCATTTTTTTTGGCAATTTTTCAATTTTTCTACCATTAAACTGATAATAACAGATTTCCGCGAGGTTTCAATCGAATTTTAATCATAATAAATTGCCCACATTTTATCATCGTTATTATAGAAAATTTTGAGTTAAAAATTTGATACAGTGGAAATTTTATTGGAAACTGAGGCATTCGAACTACACTATAGAGCTTTCAAGCTTTGAAAAGCCCAGTTTCCTTTCTGTTCAACGCTTTTTTAGTGATTCTGGCAAGGATAATCATACGAATTTATGAAATTATCTTTCCGTTACTCGTCCTTGAACGTTTCTTTATAAAAATAAACGAATAAATTCAATTTCAAACACAAATTATAAAGTAAATTCTCAATTTTTCGAATAAATTCAATTTCAAACACAAATTATAAAAAATATTTAGAAATACGTCAGAGTCCTTCTAAAATCTGCCCCTCTTGTAACTAGCGTCCTCCTACAATATTTAAATATCCACTAAACGCACTTTACTTCGTTTTACGAGGGTTGTTCGTAAAATTTTCGAGCTCTACCAAAAAATGTCATATGATTTTCTTATCTTCGTTTTATTTGCTTCCAAATATGAAATTACAGTTTTTGTCGATTCCGGAAAATTAAAAGAACTATACAATGTGTTAAATTATTTTACGAAGGTTATAAATCTACGCCAAAGTAGTAGGGGAATCACCCAATTATCATCAGCTAACTTTATACCATTTTTTATTACATTTTTAATAGTTTTTCGCGAAAACTGAGAGAAATTTCAGTCATAAAATTTCTTTTATGAAACGAGTTTATAACCTATCAAAATTCCTCTTGACGTTCGCGTTATTTTATAGAGAAATTTATTGAACAAAATGTCTGTTCGTCGAGAATAGACACAAACATTTCAAAGTTTATCAATTATCTTAGCCTCAAAAATAAATTGACACATTTTAGGGGTTGAGTCACTAAATTCTAATCACATTACGACAATTTCCGATTAAATTCCTCCAAATTTTACACGCTCAATAGGGTTTAAGTCCAAGTTAAGTGCAGGCCAGTCTAAAACCACAATTATTACCTCATGAAGGTACTGGTGTACTATTCGTATATATTACCTATAAAAGGGCTCTAAAATGTACCTATGAGCAATGATCCCAAGCTATTGTCTTCAAAATTTCCACTCGAGACTTTGAGGAGAAGGTCTCGAGATCCGATCTAGAAGCGAGATTGAATCAAACTCTCAGTTGAACTAACCCACCCCCAAAGCCTGATACGTGATTCGTACCATCGAATAAAACAATCCCTTTGCCAAAAAACTCCCTTCTTACAAATTGGGAGGCTTTTTTCAAAGCCAAAAGGAAGATTCCATCGATTCCTTCGGTTTATGGTCTTTAGGTAAAACCCTCTAGGAAATCTAATTTCGTCGGTGGTCGATTTTCCCCTAACCTAGTGAACAGGTTGAAATGGTCGCCAATAGGAAATGATACGACGGATTGATTAATGGAAACGTTTCCATGAATTTATTGATACTCTAGGTTGCTACAAATCGTCCAATCAATCAGTAGAAATCAATTGGGGAGAGGAAAATTAAGTTTTTCTTTCGTACACCTACGGGACCGGTTGGATATCGAAGTTTTTTGTTTTTTTTGTCTCGGTAATGATAGTTGATTGGTTTTAGAAAAGAAATGAAGATGAACCCCATTCGAGGCAGAATTGTTCGTCTTAAAAACCATTTTTTTCCAGCATTATCGTTTACCTCCGAAAGATGTCGCTGAGATTTTGAGAAGATCGATTATTTGTTTAAAAAAATTGCCCAACGTGAACGTCGCCTCTACAGGCATAACGAAACAATTGACCGTATGCGGGGATTTACATGGTAAATTCGACGATCTCTTGGTCATCTTACATAAGGTAAAACTATTTGATTTCGTTGTTTAACCTCATAAATCAAACTTTAAGATTTTTAAACTATCTAATCGGACCTTCCTGTATAATAATATGAGTAAATTTATGTTAATCCCTTACAAATTCAAAGAACTGGGCATTAAATAGTTTTCTTTTATCTAAATGTCTTATTTATGTTAACAAATTTTTGAACGAAATTTATTGAAATTAAAGTGATCCCAATCTAATCTAAATCAACGGCAACCTAATCTAGCTTAATCTTTTCAAAACATAATCGCAGCTAAAATAAAGTAAACCTAATGTAATCGACTCTAAAGTAAAGTAAACCCAACTTAATCGAAGCTAAAGTAAAGAAAAATAAACCTAATCAAAGCTAGAGTAAAGTAAACCTAACTTAATTGAAGCTAAAGTAAAGTAAACCCAACTTAATCGAAGCTAAAGTAAAGTAAACCCTACTTAATCGAAGCTAAAGTAAAGTAAACCCAACTTAATCGAAGCTAAAGTAAAGTAAACCCAACTTATTCGAAGCTAAAGTAAAGTAAACCCAACTTAATCGAAGCTAAAGTAAAGTAAACCCAACTTAATAGAAGCTAAAGTAAAGTAAACCCTACTTAATCGAAGCTAAAGTAAAGTAAACCTAACTTATTCGAAGCTAAAGTAAAGTAAACCTAACTTATTCGAAGTTAAAGTAAAGTAAACCCAACTTAATCGAAGCTAAAGTAAAGTAAACCCAACTTAATCGAAGCTAAAGTAAAGAAAAATAAACCTAATCAAAGCTAGAGTAAAGTAAACCTAACTTAATTGAAGCTAAAGTAAAGTAAACCCAACTTAATCGAAGCTAAAGTAAAGTAAACCCAACTTAACCGAAGCTAGAGTAAAGTAAACCCAACTTAATTGAAGTTAAAGTAAAGTAAACCCAACTTAATCGAAGCTAAAGTAAAGTAAACCCAACTTAATCGAAGCTAGAGTAAAGTAAACCTAACTTAATTGAAGCTAAAGTAAAGTAAACCCAACTTAATTAAAGTTAAAGTAAAGTAAACCCAACTTAATCGAAGCTAAAGTAAAGTAAACCCAACTTATTCGAAGTTAAAGTAAAGTAAACCCAACTTAATCGAAGCTAAAGTAAAGTAAACCCAACTTAATCGAAGCTAAAGTAAAGTAAACCCAACTTAATCGAAGCTAAAGTAAAGTAAACCCTACTTAATCGAAGCTAAAGTAAAGTAAACCTAACTTATTCGAAGCAAAAGTAAAGTAAACCTAACTTATTCGAAGCTAAAGTAAAGTAAACCCAACTTAATCGAAGCTAAAGTAAAGAAAACTAAACCTAATCAAAGCTAAAGTAAAGTAAACCCAACTTAATTGAAGTTAAAGTAAAGTAAACCCAACTTAATCGAAGCTAAAGTAAAGTAAACCCAACTTAACAGAAGCTAAAGTAAAGTAAACCCAACTTAATTGAAGTTAAAGTAAAGTAAACCCAACTTAATCGAAGCTAAAGTAAAGAAAACTAAATCTAATCAAAGCTAAAGTAAAGTAAACCCAACTTAATTGAAGTTAAAGTAAAGTAAACCCAACTTAATCGAAGCTAAAGTAAAGTAAACCCAACTTAATCGAAGCTAGAGTAAAGTAAACCTAACTTAATTGAAGCTAAAGTAAAGTAAACCCAACTTAATTAAAGTTAAAGTAAAGTAAACCCAACTTAATCGAAGCTAAAGTAAAGTAAACCCAACTTATTCGAAGTTAAAGTAAAGTAAACCCAACTTAATCGAAGCTAAAGTAAAGTAAACCCAACTTAATCGAAGCTAAAGTAAAGTAAACCCAACTTAATCGAAGCTAAAGTAAAGTAAACCCTACTTAATCGAAGCTAAAGTAAAGTAAACCTAACTTATTCGAAGCTAAAGTAAAGTAAACCTAACTTATTCGAAGCTAAAGTAAAGTAAACCCAACTTAATCGAAGCTAAAGTAAAGAAAACTAAACCTAATCAAAGCTAAAGTAAAGTAAACCCAACTTAATTGAAGTTAAAGTAAAGTAAACCCAACTTAATCGAAGCTAAAGTAAAGTAAACCCAACTTAACAGAAGCTAAAGTAAAGTAAACCCAACTTAATTGAAGTTAAAGTAAAGTAAACCCAACTTAATCGAAGCTAAAGTAAAGAAAACTAAATCTAATCAAAGCTAAAGTAAAGTAAACCCAACTTAATTGAAGTTAAAGTAAAGTAAACCCAACTTAATCGAAGCTAAAGTAAAGGAAACTAAACCTAATCAAAGCTAAAGTAAAGTAAACCCAACTTAATTGAAGTTAAAGTAAAGTAAACCCAACTTAATCGAAGCTAAAGTAAAGAAAACTAAATCTAATCAAAGCTAAAGTAAAGTAAACCCAACTTAATTGAAGTTAAAGTAAAGTAAACCCAACTTAATCGAAGCTAAAGTAAAGAAAACTAAACCTTATCAAAGCTAAAGTAAAGTAAACCCAACTTAATTGAAGTTAAAGTAAAGTAAACTTAACCTGATCGAAGGTAAAGTGAACCTAACGTAATTGAAGCTAAAATGTACCCAATCTAATCGAAACTAGAGTAAATCTAGTCTAGCCAAAGCTAAGGGACTGTTGCTGATTCGAATATAAATAAAAATGAATTGAATAAAATCGCGAATAACAAATTACTTCCGACTGTTTTTCCATTGTACTTCTTTTGCCTCTTTAGCCATGTTCCTGACTCCTAAAAATAGGTCCAAAATACCCAAAAACCTTACATTTAAATCCAGAAGTACCAATCTGGAACCTCGATAAATGGATTGACCTTGAAACCGTCCTCTTTGGGACAAGATCGTTAGAAATAAGCTTTTCTTTTACAGAACGGTCTTCCTTCAATCGACAATCCATACGTTTTCAATGGAGACTTTGTAGACAGGGGAAAACGGGGCTTAGAAGTGTTTCTAATTTTACTTTTATGTTTATTGGCAATACCTGGAGCTGTGTACCTCAACAGAGGTAACCACGAAGACATTATTATGAATCAAAGGTAAGTCATCGGTAATACAGTAAAATATAAACTAATCTAAGATGTTTTTCATCCCCATAACGTTTTATTTTCACATTTAAAAATTATTTTTATTTAATAATTTTTGGTACTGAATCAAATTTGACTGCGCTATAATATTAATCCATCAACATTTTTTTAATTTGAAATTATTATTGGAACTAACATCCCTTGTAGTTTGCGGGAGCTACATCCCCATCTTATTACATTTCATTTTCACATTTAAAAATTATTTTTTTTAATAATTTTTCGTACTGAATCAAATATGACTGGGCTATAATATTAATCCATCAACATTTTTTTAATTTGAAATTATTATTGGAACTAACATCCCTTGTAGTTTGCGGGAGCTACATCCCCATCTTATTACATTTCATTTTCACATTTAAAAATTATTTTTTTTAATAATTTTTCGTACTGAATCAAATATGACTGGGCTATAATATTAATCCATCAACATTTTTTTAATTTGAAATTATTATTGGAACTAACATCCCTTGTAGTTTGCGGGAGCTACATCCCCATCTTATTACATTTCATTTTCACATTTAAAAATTATTTTTTTTAATAATTTTTCGTACTGAATCAAATATGACTGGGCTATAATATTAATCCATCAACATTTTTTTAATTTGAAATTATTATTGGAACTAACATCCCTTGTAGTTTGCGGGAGCTACATCCCCATCTTATTACTTTTGATTTTCACATTTAAAAATTATTTTTTTTTTAATAATTTTTAGTACTGAATGAAATATGACTGGGCTATTATACTAATCGATCAACATATTTTGATTTGGTAATGATTATTAGAGATAACACCCCTCGAAGTATGCGGGGGCTAAATGCCCATTTCATTGTTTTTATTCGTATTTAATTTTTCTTTTTTAAAATTAAATTCGTTCAATTATTTTTTGGACTGGATCAAATTTAACTGGGCTATTATAGTTTTCGATTAAGAAAATTATTTTTTTTCAAAATAAATTAAATCATTTCGAAACGCCAAAAAAATTTCGTTTTCAGGTACGGATTCATCAGAGAAGTACAATCTAAATACAAGGTGAGTCATAATTTATTTCAATGTAGCAAAGGTTGTCCCATAAAAAGGTTACGGTTAATATTTTTATTTTTTTTTCAATCTAACCTGAATATTTGGATATTATAATTTGTAATTTATATTTTTTGCTTGTTATTTTATTACAGAAAAATCACGAAAAACTTCTTAGACTCATCGAAGGGGTCTACAGGTATCTTCCACTTGGTACTATAGTTAATAATAAGGTACTAATAGTTCACGGGGGGATTTCTGATATAACTGACTTGGATATGATCAAAGGCTTAGATAGAGGGAGGGTAAGTTGAAATTATATTTTTTTCCAAAAAAAAATTTTTATAGTGAATTTTATTTAGGATATTAATTTTTGTATTTTTTTTTAACAAAAACCAATAAAATCATCGTAAATTTCATATTTTACGGATGTAGTTACGAAAAGATAAAATGATTTTTCCGAAATTTTCTCAATTGGAAAAAATAATCCATAAGTTTACCCCCCGGGGTCCTTCTTTTTGAACAATTTTATTAAATATATCCGAAAATATTGATTTTAGGAAAAAAAGTTTCTAACAAAAAACGAAGGTCATAAAAAGATCTACAAAAAAGTTCATATAAATTTTTTACGTAAATTTGTTTTTCTGACTGTTATGGTTCAAAATATTTCCACAGGATTCAAATTGACTAACCTCCATGGAAAAACTAGTCGATTTGAGTGAAAAATGTATTTGAGCTTTTTTGTAAAGCTTTTCATGAGCTTCACTTTTTATTTTATTATTTAGTTTTTTTCTCTACAATCAATATTTTCGGAGATATTTAGTAAAATTACTAAACTGGTCACAATTTCAGCTACATTGGGGGGTTAATATTCTTTTTTCACTAGTTGAACTTTTATTTTGGCGGGGGAAAGACCATTTAGAGAATTCCTTTTTTTGTATTCAATCACCTACATTTGTCGAGCAATATAAAACATCTGGTAGTAAACTCAACGAAAACCTTCAGAGATAGATAATTGACATCAGGCACAATAATCGACCCAATATTTAACGACAAAGAAACCTTGAGAAGAACTAGAGATTATGATGTAGATATTCACCAAATATTCATGGATGGTTCCGAGAAAAGTATGGTAATTGGAAGACCTCCTAAAACGTGGCAAAAAGATATCTTCCCAAAATATCCCATGGAAGATCTGGACAGGAACAATTGAGGAAGAAAACTTAGGCCCTTAGAGAGCTGTAGCAGCACAGCACTTGGAAAACCTTGGAGTAAAACCTTGGAAAAAAAGGAGGAAGGAATCTTCTGAAGATAGGCGATTGGAAGAGTACAGATCTGGATAGGATTAACTGCCAGCAGCGGGCTGTAGCACCATAGAAAAACAAGTGGTTTTGCCGATAACATTATGGGTAGTCAATACTTTGAAATAGAGTCCTGTCTCCTCCATGTGGTAAATTTGCTGTATCTAGTGGAAAAAAATTATATCTTGGAAATCCTCAAGGTATTTTTCAGTCTTTGTATCACTATTTATGAGATTTTTCGTAAAAAAAATCGTCGTTTTGCTCCAAGAACATTTTTACTGAAAGGTATTTTGGCACATTTCACGCACCCCACACCTGATAAATTCATTAGTGAAATTTTAATTAACCCTTAATTAATATCGATAGTTTCATTAATTATATACGTCTTATTAATTTTATGTAGACCAATTAACGAAATTCCTTCAATTTATACGGTAATAAATCAATTTAATATTCAAAAATAATCCTTTCGAAGGTATTATATCTATAAATTAATGACTCACTTCAATTATACCTGTATTTATATCACCCCTCAACATATTCAACAATATGAAACTTGCACAAATCAGAATTTTTTCTTATTTGTTTTAGTATGTATCTTTGTTAAGGCCCCCGTTAACTGACAGCTCAGCTCCTGGTGCTGAAGTTATAGATAAAGTCGAATGGAAACAGGTAAAACGCTAAATTAAAATGTCGTGTCCTAGAATGAGTAACAGGGATTATTTCTAACCGAACTTTGTTCGTTTTCTTCGAGGTATAAACACAAAAAACGAAAGACACTTTGATGGTTTTACTTTGAAGTGTCTTTCGTATTAATAAACTTTCAAATCGAGGATTTTTTTATTCTTTTCAATGGTTGGAAGGGAATTACTCAGTTTTTCATTTGTACCAGACAAATTCCATCTTGGACGACTCGTTTTAATGTGGTCTTGATAATTCTCGTAAAAACTTTCCACTAAATCTTCTTCCTCCAATCCTCCAAGCATAAATTCGTTTCTAGCAAGCAAACGGCAACAATGCATGGTTCCCAGAAGTACCTGGTCCAACAACACAAACACAAAACTTTATCTTTCGACTTAATCTCCTTTTAGCTCCATTCACTTTTCCCACAGATTCTTGGTTGGAAAATCTTCGACCACTGGGAAATTTTTTCAAGTCTGGGAATCCAAGGGTGCTAAATCTGGCGATTAGGTAGCAATTTAAACTTCAATTCATTAATTTTGGCCATGACCTTGCCTGCAGATGCCTTTTCAGTCCGTTGTTTTGATTGTTCTTTTGTCAAGTGATGAAACGGCTTTATTTCTGTGTAATATCACTAAATACTCGATGGAAACATTTCCGTGACGCTGGTTTCCTTGTGGTTTTGATATACTCAAAACAATCGTTGAAGGTTTTTAGAACAACCACCATATAATCCAGACCTAGCGCCGAGTGGTTGTTGCGTGGACTGAAATAGTGGTTTCGACGTTTCCATACTGATTTGGAAGTCAAACAAACCATCATAAATTATTTTTGATTATATAAAAAGGAAAAGTTTATGTACAGGGTATTATTTTTACATTTACCAGTTTTTTTTTGTGAAAGCCCGTCAAGATTTCTATCCAAACACCCGAAATTTTATGCCACGTACATCGACCACCTCAATTTCGATTACTGCTCGATTCTTTTCCACCAAAAGTGTCAATTTCGATCCCTGTTTCTTATCTCGTTATAGTTTAGTGAAAAGAAGGTTCGTCATTGTTTTGTTTTTCTTTTCGTATCGCAGGTTTTCGATATACTTTGGTCGGATCCGCAAGAAAATAAAGGCTGCATTCCGAATAATCTTAGGGGCGCGGGCACATATTTCGGACCGGACGTGACGAAAAAATTTTTAAACGAAAACAAATTGCAATACATCGTCAGATCGCACGAATGCAAACCAGACGGATACGAAGTTTGCCATAATAATTCGGTGAGTAAAAAAATGAGTTTTTTAGCAGCTAAATAAACGAAAAAAAAAATTTTATTTCGGTTTTTTATTAGTTTAGAAATGTTTAAAGTCGATTTTGGTTGGCCCTTATATGGAATCCTTTTCCTCTGCAGGGCTTTGGTTGAGATGTTTTGTAAATGGAGTTATTTCGTTTGTGGGTCCGTGTCTTGAGGTTCGAATATTTTTTCAATTTATTTTGATTCATACCTATTATATTTCATTTTATTGTGCCCCATTTCAATAATTTTTACTCCATTTTTCTCCATTTCTACAATATTCCACTATATTACGATAATTTTTCTCTTTATTTTGCTTCGTAAAAATAATTTTTTACTCTTTTATGCCTGGTTTCAATATTTTTTCACTTTATATAGCCTAAAGTCAAAATTTTTCACTCCGTTATACTTAACTTATTCCGATAATTATGAATTTTCCACTTCATTTTGCTTCATTCCAAAAATATTTCACTTTATTATACCTTGTTTCAATATTTTTTCACTCTTTTTCGGTTTATTCCTATAACTTTTCACTTTATTTTGTATTTTTTTTCAATAATTTCTCTCTTTATTTTGACTCATTTTAAATATTTCACTTTATTCTAATCCATTTCATTATTTCTTAATTCTCCTCTTCATTTTGCTCCATTCCAAAAATATTTCACTTTATTATACCTTGTTTCAATATTTTTTCACTCTTTTTCGGTTTATTCCTATAACTTTTCACTTTATTTTGTATTTTTTTTCAATAATTTCTCTCTTTATTTTGACTCATTTTAAATATTTCACTTTATTCTAATCCATTTCATTATTTCTTAATTCTCCTCTTCATTTTGCTCCATTCCAAAAATATTTCACTTTATTATACCTTGTTTCAATATTTTTTCACTCTTTTTCGGTTTATTCCTATAATTTTTCACTTTATTTTGTTTTTTTTTTCAATAATTTCTCATTTCATTTTGTTTGGTTCCAATAATTTCTCTCTTTATTTTGACTCATTTTAAATATTTCACTTTATTCTAATCCATTTCATTATTTCTTAATTTTCCTCTTCATTTTGCTTCAATCCAATTATTTTTTATTCCTTTGTGCTTTATACCAATAATATTTCACTTTATTATGCCACATCAGAATAATTTTAACTTTATTTTGCTTCGTACAAATAATTTTTCACTTTATTTTGCTTCATTCCAATAATTATTCCCGTCATTATTTTGCCTCATTTCACTACATTTTTTATTTCATTATGTATCATTCTAATAGATTTTCTCTGTAATTTTTCACTTTATTTTATTTCATTTCATTAATTTTTCACTTTTTTCGCTTGATTCAAATATTTTTTCCACTTTTCCCTTAATTTATTCCAATAATTGATAATTTTCCACTTTATGTTATTTCATTTAACTTTATTTTTCTTCAATCCAATAAATATCCACTTTTTTATGTCTCATTTGAATAACTTTTATTTTAATGTTGTTCATTTCACCAACTTTTCACTTTATTATACCCGATTTCAATAATTTTTCACTTCCTTTTGCTTCATTCCAATATTATTTCACTTTATTTTTCCTCATAATTTGATTGATTTCAACCTTTATCTTGCTCTATGTCGTTTTGTTGCAATTTTTTTTAAAGTAAGAATTTGTAATAATGCTAAAAATTTGCAACGCCATTCTCTGGAGAAGTAAACAACCGCTTTCCCGGCTAAAGACGCGACGAATATTGAATTAGATCTCTCCTGAAGAACGTAACGTCGATCGACATCTCTAACGATTCGTAATGGTGAGAAGAGTGTGTAATCCGCTGGCCGGTTTCGATGTTTTTGGATCTCATCAGATCGGTACGGCATGATCTTTTCCACGAACTTTATTTTTTTCTTTTGATCGAAGTTTTTTGACACTATTTCTCTCCGCAAAAAACCAATTCTTCTTCTTTCGTATAATGAATAAAAATTGTGCTCTTTTCCTATTAACTTCATTTCGTTTTAGTCTGCGTTACCTTATCTAATGAAAAAAGAACATTTCACGAAAACTTAATGAAAATGCGTGTGCTGTCTTTGTTTCGATTTTCATCAGAAAATTTAATCTGTCGGTGCCTGAGCTCGATAATCTCTGCATAGTAACACTCGTTTTTGTTAGAGATAAATTAATTCTGTTATCCCTTTCCTTCGCTTTGGTACATTAAATACAGTTAACTGCTGAAATTGGGGTGAAATAACTTTTACTTCGCATTGTTATTTGCTACGAAATGCCGGCTCTTTCTAAATTTATATTTATACAATGTATGTCAAAACGTAAACGATCGATTTGACAAATTTTCCCTTATCACATTACAAATTTTCAGTAAAA
Source organism: Diorhabda sublineata (assembly GCF_026230105.1). NCBI lineage: Eukaryota > Metazoa > Arthropoda > Insecta > Coleoptera > Chrysomelidae > Diorhabda > Diorhabda sublineata. The sequence continues at coordinate 7,386,930 of NC_079481.1, read as the reverse complement.
TTCAACCAGTTCACTTTATTCCAATTTATTTTAATGTTTTAAAGTCTATTTTTATGGAACATAACATAAATTCGTTTACTATTACTGATGTAACTTGATTTCCATAATTTGCCACTGTATTTTGCTCCATTTCAATAACATTTTCACTTTATTTGGCTTCATTTCAACGTCGCTTGAATCCATTTCATTCATTTTCACTTAATTATACTTAATTTCAATAATTTTTCACTTTATTTTGCTTCCTTTTAATAGCTTTCCATTTCCAATAATCTTTCACTTCATTCCACCAACTTTTAGTTTCAATTAAATAATTTTTCACTTTATTATGCCTCATTCTAATAATTTTTCACTATATTTTGCTCCTTTAAATAATTTTTCACTCTATTTTGATTCATTTCAACGTATACGTCGCCGAAATTCGTTTGAAGTATTCTCACTTAATTTATTTTAACTTGATTCTGCTTGATTCTAATAGTTTTTCATTTTATTATGCCTAATTAAGCAAGTTTTCACTTTATTTTGCTTTTTTCCAATATTTTTTCCTTCATTATGGTCCCTTCAATAATTTTTCATTTCATTTTGTTTCATTCTAATAATTTTTCACATTAATTTGCTCCTTTAAAATATTTTTTACTGTATTTTGAATCATTTCAATGCCTGCGTCACCTAAATTCACTTTAAGTAACGTTATTCTGCTTGATATAATTTTTCACTTAAATCTATGTGATTTCAATAAATTTTCACTTTTATATCGTTGTTTCAATTAATTTTCACTTCTTCACTTTATTATGCCTCATTTAAATACTTTTTCACTTTATTTTATTGCCTTCTATTAATTTTTCAATTTAATCTGCGTAATTTCAATAATTTTTCAACTATATTCGGTTGTTTCAGTAAGTTTTCACTTTTTTACGCTACAATATAATAGTTTTTCACTTTATTCTGGTCCTTTTAATAAGTTTTCACTTTATTTTGCTGCCCTTCAATATTTTTTTCACTGTATTTCATTTTATTTCAACGTATATACGTGATTTCAATGTTTTTTCACTTAATTTCATTACAATTTATTTCATTTCACTTTTACATAACTTAATTTTATGTATTATATTCACTCAATCAAGTTTTTCACAAGCATCCATTGAAATATGCTCGATTTATATGTCAATCTATAACTTTTTTTGCATTTTTAAAATTTCCCTCCGTACCTCCGCTTAATTATACTCCATTTTCTCTATTTCAACCCTTCGTTTTCGAATTTCAAAATTTCACCACGTTTCTTATAGGTAATTACAATTTTCTCGGCATCGAATTATTACGAGGTTGGATCTAACAACGGCGCTTATTTAAAACTTATGGGTCCCGAACTAGATACCCATTTCGTTCAATACATGGCGAATTCCGGTCGACGAAAACTCAACCTCTACCAAAGGATGGGTCTCGTCGAATCGGGAGCTTGCAAGGAATTGAAAATGCAAATCATGAACAACAAAATTCGATTAGAAGAGGCTTTCGCTGAAGCCGATCCGGAAAGCACAGGTAATTAAACCATTTCTAGAGAAGAAAAAAAATATTTTCGTAGTGGATATTGAAATATCCTTTTTATACGAGGTTTATACAAAAATTATCGAAATTCACGAATTCGTCATGTTTTTAATCGTCCTACTAGTGTTTTTATTACATAAAACAACTAAAAGTCTCAAGGAACTACGTCTGGATTGTACGGGGACCTCTAGGGAGAAAAAAACATTGCATACAATGTTAAATTAAATGTAAAGTTAAATTCCCTGGATATAGTTCAGAAGAACGACAAGATATGAATATACTTACTCGACGTACCTCGTAGAAACACGAAAAACGAAAATTTTCGACTGGGTTTTTAAAAATTGTTCGTTGTTTTCCCCTTTTTTACGAACGTCGTAAAAGTCGACCTTTCTTCTAGGATATATATCGATCACTCAATGGTGCGTAGCGTTGGAAAACATCACCGGATTGCAACTCCCTTGGAGAATGCTAAAAGATAAATTGGTTACGGTTGATCCGGAAACGAACAAAGTCAAGTACCAGACGACGTTCGACGTCAAAAACGAAAAACTAAACGTAAGGATATTCGAAATAAAATATCAATCGGTAGACGCCTCAATTATCCTGAATTATTGTATATTTTAACAAAATTTTAATCAAAAATTAATTTACTTACAGTTTAGTTTGATGGGTGGGATTAATCCAAAGACACAGTATATATACACTTTCTTAAACACTATACACAATTATTAAATAGTATAATAGATACACTTTTCACTTATTTGTGTCCACTACTCGTTTCGATTGTTAGAATTTTCTCGAATATTCATCAATATTAGGAAACTTAACATTTCGTTACATAAATTCTATAACGCTCGGTATATTAGCAAATGAATTTAATCAACAAATGAATTCGAACTATGTTAAAATAAACATTACAAACAGCCGATGTAAGACCGTTAAACTTTTTCTTATAAAATCGGTTGAAAAAAACATGGCACCAAACTTTCAAATAAGCAGACAGTATCGATATAGAATTGAACACAAACGTTGCCAAATTTAATATCAAATTTTAAACATCCTATTAAAAAGTTTTTTTTTAATTTATTTCTTATAATTCATAATTTATCTCAACGTATTAATAATAAATTTTGTTTCGAAATTCTTAGTATTATTATTTTGTTAATTAGATTTTCAAATGAAAAGAGTTAAATAATACCAAAACGATACCTGACAACAGTGTAAATATTCTCTAAGATATTACAACATAGAGATAAAATGTTCCATAAATCATATATAATTATGGGTCATTATTCTTAATGAGTGGGAGAGAGAAAAAAATATATCTTCGGATCGACTCGGATGGGAACTTTGTAAGCGAATTGTTTGTTTAATTACCACAGAGGACTTAACAGTGTTGTCGGATTGTAGAAAAATTTGTAAAAAATAGTAAATTTTTTCGTAATGAAATTTATGTTAATTAACGTATTGGAAAGTAATTTTTTGACTAAAATATAATATTTTGGTGCGTTATAACTGAATTATCATAATTTCAAGATATTATTCTTATGCTATTCAATTTTCTTTTTTTTGAATTACACAAAAATATGATGAATTAATACATAAAACTATCTGAAATTACTGGCAACGTTGCGGTTATTACCTTCTTTTAACGGAAATTAATTTTGACATAAGATTACAACGGTGCCGTATTTATAAATATTTTGACGATATTAATATTGTTTTACATTGATATTGATTTTAAATGAAATTTGGAACTTTAGAGAATAATTTTAATAAAAATGAATTTTTTCATATATATATCATACATTATATAATATGAATTATCGTTGTAAATCCTAATTTTTCAAATAAATATATCCATATAATTTTATAGACAAATAAAACTGGCAACGATGTAATAAACTATATTAAGCGAGAATCTTCGTGATTAAACACATAAAAACGTAACAAATTCGATTTATCATTTATAATATCTCGTAAACAGGATAATTGAGACGCTCTATACTCAAAACTCGTGTTCAAAAATGTTTAATATTTATTTTTCCAGTCCGTTCAAGGTGCTCATTCAGTTGTAGAAACATTATATAGAAACAAGAGCAGTTTAGAAGCCATATTCCATATTATCGACAAAGATAAATCGGGTAATTCGATATTTCAGTAAAATATAATCTTTCTCGTACATTCGTAATTACGATAATTTCAGGTTATATCAGTTTGGAAGAATTCACCGACGCTTGTAATTTGATTAAACAACACATGCCGTGCCCGGTAACGCACGAACAACTCGAAGACATGTGCAGATTGATGGATTTGAATAAGGACGGTCAAGTCGATCTTAACGAATTTTTGGAATCTTTTCGAATGGTCGATCCGCAATCGAGGACGAAATCGACTATGGAATCTCCGGAAATGGCCCGCGAACCTTCCAAAAATGAGACCAAATCTAACGAAAAAGACGGTAACAATAAAGGTAATTGATCATAATAATTATAAAATTTCGATATAAAATTATTATATTTACGATCTATACTCTTTCGAAGACATTTATTGAAAAATCTGATTTGACTAATTTATCACCGTCCCTCGTATAACAGATGACTCAAGGTCAAGTTAATTTATTAATTCCAATTTCAACCACTAGATGGATCAGTCAACGTGAATATGAATTAAGTTGGTGAAAATGTCTTTTTACTAAATAATTTTATGTTGGTAGTACTTGGATTTCCGTATAAAAATGTTATTCACTGTTCCGGTTCGATTTGTGATGTTTGTTGATAGTGTCGCTTGTATAGATTTACGGATTAAAGTGTTTATTTGTTTTATTTATTTGGTGAAATTTTGAAAAATTTTTTTAATAAATGTTGTGTTTCGTAACGTGAATCAATTGATGTGATGCATTTAGGACTATAGTATTATTACGAAGATTTAAAATTTTTTACAAGATGGCTGCTGGGTATAAACAATGCCGTATTAAGGTATATATTTAAAAATATTTTCTACGTTTGGTTTTGGCTATTTTTATAATTTATTTTTTTTTAACTCCATAAATTCACAATATCACAAATTGAATCTGATTATCCGGTTAAAAAGTAAATATTTTTTCGTGTGTCACCCGATTAAGATAAATTATTTCGTTTTTGGTTATAAAAAATCGAAGATTTCATATTTTGTATTGCATGTTTTTCGTTTATTTGACGTATTCAAGGTAAACATGAGACCTAAGTTTGAAAATTAAAAAGTTTTTTTATTGATAGAAATCATATTAATTTTATGAATTAAAAAAATTTTATACAGTAAATTATTATGGATTTCACGTAACCTAATAAAGAAACGACGAAAAAAAAAGGTGAACTAACCTAACTAAAAATTTGTTCATTTAATTTGTAAACATTGTTTAAATTATGTCATACGTCAAAAAAACTTCGAATATAGTTTTTGTTGACAAATGGTAGAATTTGTGGTTTTTATATTTTTCATTGGTCAAAAAAAAGTGATGAAATTTTGATTTTTCAAACTTTGTTGTCATTTTTATCTTGAATATGCCAAAAAATGGAAAAAAATTATATATCTTTTAGCATGTTTTCAACTTTTGTTCACATTTTCAATCCTAAATGGAAATGGTGAAAACAAACGTTATTTGCATAAATACAGAGGTCAGCATAAGTCAGACAATGCACATATGTCTGGCAACGCTGCCGAAAAAGATTAAAACGCGAATTACGAAACTGTGTTTATCGAATTTTACCAACAATTTCCGAACTCGCCGCTACCAAATCGTTCAACAGTGTGGATGACGTAAGAAATTCTTAAAAACGGGCTCTGTTGCCGACGTGCCGCTTACCGGGAAACCGGTATTCGTAATAACTTACGAAAATATGGAAACAGTAGCGCTGGCATTAGTTGAGTAACTTGATGTTCATTTTGGAGAATGGATAGGCATACGAGGATTCTATGAGGGTTAAGTGACTAGACATCTTGTGATTTCTTCCTGTAAAATTCCCCTTCAAAATGCAATTTGGCGAACAGCTTGACATGCTTCGCCGGACCTGCCTCTCCATTGATAAACCTAACCCTTATTCGAATCCCTCTTGTCATTTCTTTTAATAAATTCGTTTATAGGCTGCATTTTTTTCTCTCAACGCAAAGTCGCCTAACTTATGCCGATCCTTGTAAAGGTGAACTGTGTTAATATTTTCAGTGAACGGTACAATAAATATAAAGGAAGATACGAACATAAAAGTACAAGTCGATATTCATCCAAAGATGGAAATCAACGGTACCGAACAGGAAACTTTAACTATCCACAAAAACAGTCTCAAGATGTCTCCTGTATTGAGCACTCGCAGGGGATCACAAATATAAATATTTATTATACTCATATCTTTTTATAAGGAAAATGGGATCAATATTTAACCATTAAATTCTACTTTACTTGGTATGTAGCATTTAAGTATGATGTATTTAATCGTTTATCATGGTTGTCAATTTTATTATACGCTTATTAAGTACATAGATAAATAAGAAAAATCAGTGAAAATACGGAAAACTAATTATTCACTTTTTAATAATCGATACGAGGGTTAAATCATTATTAATAGTTACAATAACAAAAAATGTGTTTATACTAATTCATTTACATTTTTTTTTCTAATAACGCGGTTGAAATCATTGTCTGATAGGTATTTATATTAAAGATTGAATAACTAGTTGAAAGAATGGGATGAAATTACGCAATTTAAGAAAAAAATCACTTACAATTGAATTAAGACCAATATACATCAATATTGCTTAGATTAGATAATTAATATAAACAAAATCATATATAAACTTATGAAAATTATAAAATATAACCTCGAATTTATCAAATAGTTAATTGAAATTATAGAACAAGTTATTTTTTCCAGTACATAACCTCAAATATTCTATTTGAGATAAAATAAAATATTCTTGATCATATTTGGAACAATTCTACTACTAAACATCAATTTTTATATCAAGTAAATCTGATTTATAAATATTGTGGATATGCATCTCCATCGTAAAATCTATTATAACATCCAGTGGGGTATAAGTACAACAGGAATCATCAAAACTTATACTACAACGGCTGTGGAAATCTCAACTTCACCTTGCTACTTATAATGGTGAAAATAATGAGATACTGAGGGTGTATTCTGAGCATGCTAATGAACAGAAATCGTAGAATATCTAAAGAAAGCTTCTTAAAGAGATTCCACACAGAATATAGTGGAGGAATACCATTAAATGATACCCAGGTGGTCTGAAAATAAATATAGGACTGTAAATACCCTTCCGGAAGCTTTTGAAAACTATTTGTACATATAGTGGTGAAAGTAATGAAATACTGACGGGGTATTAAGAGAAAAAGAACTTTCCCCTTACAAATTTATAAACAGGAATCCTGGATTAAGTCTGGAAAGCTTCTTATAGAAATTCCATCCAGAATATAGTGGAAGAATACCATTAAATGATACCCAGGTGGTGCAAAAGCTTGTTAAAACCACATACTACATATAATGGTGATAATAATGAGATTCTAAGGGGTTTTTTGAAAAAAATAACTCCCCTTTTACAAATTTGTAAACAGGAATCTTGGATTAAGTCTGGAAAACTTCTTAAAGGAATTCCATAAGGAATATAGTGGAAGAATGCCATTAAATGATAACCAGGTGGTCCAAAAATAAATATAGGAATGTACATACCCTTCCGGAAGCTTGCGAAAACTTCCATTTGGTAATTAACAAAATTGGAAGATGCATCCTTTAGAAATAGAGTCAGAAGGTAAAATTTAGTTCCAGTCATGGCTGAGCTCATTGAGAAACAGCAACATGATTGTGAAAACATTCTGGAAAGAAGTGGAAGCAATTAGAGTTTAATTTGGTCCTGTCTGGTCGTAAAATATCACCATTATCCTAAATTCGCTTGTTGAGTGTTGAGTGTAATCCACTACAAAGTCCAGATTCATCTTTGAAGTATTGATCGCACCTTTGGAGATGGACTCTTAAATATACCCTGAGGATGCTGGACTCGATACCGAAGAGAACAATTCGACTTGTAGGCGATCCAGAGTTGACCAGAAAGTGACCTGACTACCACCTACAGAAGTTCTGGATCAATATCCACAAGGGGTTTTTGAGTTCTATAAATTTTATGGGTTTATATACGAGATGTAGTGTTTTAGAGAATTCGCTTAACTATATTTCTAATATCTACAACATATCTTTGAAAATAAAAAAAAAGTTTACGCTTCTTCTATTAAAATCAAATCTGTAAAATTTTTCTCTATTAAATGTTGTTGTAAAAAAAATGTTTATGTATTCGACTAAGATTATTAAGATATAAATTTAAAAAACAATCCGTTATAAAACAATTAATTCGAAAAAAGTGATCACGATTTGCAATAATTAAGCTCAATTTAGAAATTTCAAAACAATAGGGACTGAGATAAAATTCACAGTGTTCACTTGAAATTTTTTTAATATTAATATTACGAAAAAAAGTTATTCTCCGTTAAAAAAAATACACGGTCTAAAAATTAAAATACAACCGATAGACTTTGAAATTTTTCAGTCGTATACAAGGTATGATAAAAAATATTAATTCCATTTAAGCGCAATTTGATTTTTCTATCAAAAATTTGATAATATTTTAGTTTTCGAATCTAACAAAATTTGATAATTCTTCGATTTAAATTACAACTCTTCGATGACCTTTACCTTGGGCCTTTTGAAAATTCTATATAGAATACAACCCTCCGATGATCTTGACCTTGGAACATCCTAACCTAACTCATTTTGTATTTCAACGTGGGTCATTGGGTTGATACTTAGCACCTCACCCTGACTACCCTTTGATCGTATTCCTATCGATTTAACCTCCACACATAATTATTTCTATGAGTATCTACGAAACTCAATTTATTTATGCTTATTAATGCTTTGCGCGTCTATATAGATCAGATATATTTCAAGGTCAAGGTCACCAAAGAGTTGTAACCTTTATAGATATGTTGGACGTTCGTAAACAAACGGTTTTTGTTTGTATACATTCTCTTCAAGTAACCCCAAAAGAAAAAATCTAACGGTGTTAAATCTGGTGACCTAGTTGGCGAAAAAAATCTGTGTATCTGTGTATTACTCTTGCAAAATCATAGTTTTTTAACGTTTTGCTATATGGCTGTATATCCAAACATAGTTTACAATTTTAAATAAACTTTCTTGATAATAATTTTCGATTTTATAAAGAATGAAGATACTTTATTCTTGAGTGGATTTCATATTTTTTTTTCATGCCTCGTATACAATTGAAAAATTTTAAAATATGTTGGTTGTATTTTAGTTTTTACTCTACTTATGGAGAACATTTTACGAAGAATAACTTTTTTTCGTAATATTAACAATAAAAAAGTTTTAAGTGGACACAGTGTATAATTCAAAGACGTAACCAGATAAGTTATTTTTCTTCTTTTCCTTGTAACTTGGCACAGTTAGTAAATATTGTGGAAGTTATCTTAAGAGAATCTGATTGGTTATAACACAAAAAACGACAAAGTTGTGAAATTAACAGATGAATTTGTAAGAAATGTCAAAAGTAGAAAGTTGAATGGATTAAAAAAAACTGCCCGTTCTCTAATATAAATGCTTTCATAAATGTTTAATATATAGGGTGTATTAAAAATCTTATCTTTCAAAAAGTATCAAGCAATAAAAAAATAAAACTATAATTTTTTATCTATATATAAACTATATTTAAAAATATATATATATTTAATATGACTATATTCAAATCTGGAGTTAGAACTGAAACACAAAAGTCGATTTTTCTAAATTTGGAAGCTTTTTTTAGTAAAAAATTCGATGTTTTCATGTTTAAACCTACTGCTCAATTTCTTAAATCTAAATTCGTTTATTGGTCAAGTTATTTTAGCATAAAATGCTCATTTCACGTTAACTATAACACCACCCTGCATCAAAATCTATGACGAATGAAAATAGATCTTCTTTAAGCTGATTTTGTGGCCTAAACGACAAAATTCTGTACCCGGTATGAAAAACATGCAAACTTTGAACACATCGTGTAGTACCGGCTTAAGGTTCCAGCCTTCGTCCAATGTTCGACCGTACGTTAAAACGGGAATTTTGACGCAAATTTTGATCGCATCGTGTAGTACTGGCTTAAGGTTCCAGCCTTCGTCCAATGTTCGACCGTACGTTGAAACGGGAATTTTGACGCAAACTTTGAACACATCGTGTAGTACCGGCTTAAGGTTCCAGCCTTCGTCCAATGTTCGACCGTACGTTAAAACGGGAATTTTGACGCAAATTTTGATCGCATCGTGTAGTACTGGCTTAAGGTTCCAGCCTTCGTCCAATGTTCGACCGTACGTTGAAACGGGAATTTTGACGCAAACTTTGATCGCATCGTGTAGTACTGGCTTAAGGTTCCAGCCTTCGTCCAATGTTCGACCGTACGTTGAAACGGGAATTTTGACGCAAACTTTGAACGCATCGTGTAGTACCGGCTTAAGGTTCCAGCCTTCGTCCAATGTTCGACCGTACGTTGAAACGGGAATTTTGACGCAAACTTTGAACGCATCGTGTAGTACCGGCTTAAGGTTCCAGCCTTCGTCCAATGTTCGACCGTACGTTGAAACGGGAATTTTGACGCAAACTTTGAACACATCGTGTAGTACCGGCTTAAGGTTCCAACCTTCGTCCAATGTTCGACCGTACGTTGAAACGGGAATTTTGACGCAAACTTTGATCGCATCGTGTAGTACTGGCTTAAGGTTCCAGCCTTCGTCCAATGTTCGACCGTACGTTGAAACGGGAATTTTGACGCAAACTTTGAACGCATCGTGTAGTACCGGCTTAAGGTTCCAGCCTTCGTCCAATGTTCGACCGTACGTTGAAACGGGAATTTTGACGCAAACTTTGAACGCATCGTGTAGTACCGGCTTAAGGTTCCAGCCTTCGTCCAATGTTCGACCGTACGTTGAAACGGGAATTTTGACGCAAACTTTGAACACATCGTGTAGTACCGGCTTAAGGTTCCAGCCTTCGTCCAATGTTCGACCGTACGTTGAAACGGGAATTTTGACGCAAACTTTGATCGCATCGTGTAGTACTGGCTTAAGGTTCCAGCCTTCGTCCAATGTTCGACCGTACGTTGAAACGGGAATTTTGACGCAAACTTTGAACGCATCGTGTAGTACCGGCTTAAGGTTCCAGCCTTCGTCCAATGTTCGACCGTACGTTGAAACGGGAATTTTGACGCAAACTTTGAACGCATCGTGTAGTACCGGCTTAAGGTTCCAGCCTTCGTCCAATGTTCGACCGTACGTTGAAACGGGAATTTTGACGCAAACTTTTAACGCATCGTGTAGTACTGGCTTAAGGTTCCAGCCTTCGTCCAATGTTCGACCGTACGTTGAAACGGGAATTTTGACGCAAACTTTTAACGCATCGTGTAGTACTGGCTTAAGGTTCCAGCCTTCGTCCAATGTTCGACCGTACGTTGAAACGGGAATTTTGACGCAAACTTTGAACGCATCGTGTAGTACCGGCTTAAGGTTCCAGCCTTCGTCCAATGTTCGACCGTACGTTGAAACGGGAATTTTGACGCAAACTTTGAACGCATCGTGTAGTACTGGCTTAATATTGTTAACACAATATTGGAGTGAAATTGGATTAAGAAATTGTACAAATTCTAGACGCTATAGATAAAAATGGAAAGCAGATATAGAATCATCATAAAAAAACATTTCAGAAACAACTATTTTCATTAAATAATCTGTAAAAAATTTTTATATGCAGGGTGATTATAATAGTCGAAAATTTTGAATGAAATATTTTTTATCTTATTAATAATTTAATGTAGTGAAAATAAATCTAATGAGTTACTGCATTCCAACTGTCAACTCAATTATTCTGTGATTAAATCGAAACTAAAACTACAAAAATATCATATACAGGGTGAGTGATACAAGTTCAGTGCCTTCTTTGTCCTTATTATATTATTGCCTTCATTAGTGTTTGAAAATGCTGTGCCATATCAAAGTTACATGTAAATCAAACACCCTATATTTTATTGAATATCAGGAATAATCTTGACTTCCATATTACAAAAATACAGGGTTGCGATATGTTCTACGAGGTATTTCGAAAGTTATAACCAATTTTCCATAAAAATCATAACAAGTTCAATACCCTGTATAATCTAAGAGAAATTCAGGAATGAAGTTCTGTTGCGGATTCCAATAGTAGTGAAAATTATTTATTTCGTTAATAATCATTGAATCTGATATATAGGGTGCATCAAAATACTAATACATAATTTTTTCGATTTTTGCAAATGAATCACCTCGTATTTTATGTTTTTCACAAAAAAATCAAAATATCTCAATAATTAATAATTTGAAATAATCGAGAAACTAATATATTACTATTTTGTTGCACCATATATATCAGATTCAATGATTATTACCGAAATATGAGTTTTTGTAGTGAGATTGTGGCAAAATTCCAACACCAAAGTGTACTAACTCTAATATATTTCCCAGCTTTCGTATACTTATGTATTTATCGTCTGGGAATTAATTTCTATCAAGCGTCAATTTCAATATTGCTTTTTGAAATCGACGAAAAAAATCACGAAGCTTAAAACGCCGCCATTCTTAACTAATTAATTCCCAGACGATGATGATGACGAAGCTCGGAAATATATTAGAGTTAGTACATTTTTGTACTTCAATTTTGCCACAATCCCACTAAGATAACGCTCATTATCTAGCTGACAAAGACTTGGATAGCTCTGTCCTTCATGGTTTCTTCAATCAAATTCAGAACTGCCTGAATGTATATTTCAATTAATATTTATTGTAATGTGAAAGTCAAGCTGATTCTAAATACAGGGTGTTCAATTTAAAAAAAAATGTAGCTTTGAAATGGCAGAGTATTCTGAAACACTGTGAAGGCTAGCTTATAATATTTTAAAGGACCAAGGAGGTATTGAACTTTATCACAATAATCAATCGTCTTGTTTATTTTTTAAATTATTCATTTTTTTTCTTCAAAAATTATAAATTGAATAACAACTCCAGGTTGATTTAAATTTTCTATTATATAAGTGAGAATTTAAACACTATTGACCCGTCCTGAATGTACATATTTAGTTAAAATTTTTTTTGACAGTTATATACATGTAAGTACGTATTTGTTTATTAAAAAAATGTCTGAAACAGTCTAATTTTTTTTATGTAATATATAAAAATAAATGTATATTCCTTATAGACGCATTTTATTTTCATCCAACGTTAAGTTAGACGCATACCACGTGATCAAATTGTGCAAGAAAATCACCAAAAATATTTTTTTTTCTATTTTAAACGACAGATATCTCTCTGGTATCGAAGAGGTAGCACAATAATCAAAGTTCGCGATCTACTTGAACCTACTACATATACGTAAATACCAAACAAATCGAATATGTCAACCAAGTCGTGCGTGCCAAATCTTTAGGAGCAGCGTAGCTCCGCACAAATGCAGCTGTTTGATTCGCTGTCTCTTTACAGAAACAATTTCTCCCCGAAACAAAACGTCTCGCCTGGGTTCTTGTAAGTATGGAACAATGAGAAGGTAGGGGGGTGTAGGTATATTGGTTTTTCCTAAAACATAATCAAAGCTTGTAATTTTGATAGTAACTGTATTTAGAAGATGAATGTATCTGCATCTATATACAACTCAAGTAGCACACGTTCTGAATATGTTGTTGCCTTATCTCGAAACTTAGCAACCTTCATAGCGGTTTTGAAATTATGTCGTTAAAACTTTTGGTTAAACCCTCGTAAAAATATTTTCGCATGTCGATAAATTGGTTCATGCATCAACCCACGCCGAAAATTTAACAAACTAAAACCGTTTAAATACTTCTACTTCAAAACGTTTAGAATTATCTACTTAAAACAAATTTTCATTTTGCTGTCTTACATTATATCAATCTACTAAGGTCGCTTATAGTAACCAGAAGTTTTTTTTTTATTATTCGACAATGGGGAAATTTTTTTTATTGATGTTTGTTGTTGAAGTGGTTTTATCACAGAATTCAAATAACAGTGGAAAAAGTTATTTTTTCAAAATGGGTAGAAATAATAACGAATTCAAAGTGAATAATAGGATTATGTATTTGAATCACAATATCACTGATCTTGAATATCCCCTTTTGGAGAGGAAAAAGTCGTATCATACTTCTCAGAATTCAGATAAAGCACAACAAGCACCCAAGGTAAGTTACTGCCATACTTCAACATCATTAGGGAATTATCGAAATAGGCGCCATTAATGAGGCAGGAATGGTGTCTTTGTTCACGTATTGTGGCATAGTAGTCACTTTTGATCTATTTATTCCAACATTAGAGTTCTTTGTTATCGACCTCCCACTCAATTCGAAAAATTCAATAAAACCTCAGAGTGTATTCTAAATCGTCCTCTACCTATCCACACTCAAGTGTTCAAATTTATATTCGCTGGTAATTTTTTCAAATATCTTTGTAACTTTGCTTCAACTTTAACCAAAATTCCAGTTATTCTTCTCAATTTTGAATAAAAAGGAGCTGATGCTCGTTCTATTTCCCAAGTAAATAGAAAATACGAATTTATATAGAAACTGTTATACAAAATTTGCTTAAAACAAAAAGAAATTAAGACAAATAACTGGAACTTTTGTGAGCACTATAATAAAAACAGCGGATTTGAAGAGATGTTTGAAAAACTTACCAGTGTATATAAATTTACTAAAATTTACTTTGATTTGAACACTTGAGTATAGATAGGTAGAGGACGATTTAGAACACATTCCGAGGTTTTTTCGAATTTCTCGAATAGAGTGGGAAGTCGATAAAAAATCAATTCGTTGCATCGGCAACTCGCGCTACGCCCTCGAATTCCCTTTAAAAACGAATAACTTTTTGTTTTCTCGGCGCCTCAACAATGTTTAAAATTTGAGGTCACCAAATCTTCAATCATTTTAACAAAACCCTTTATAATAATGCAAAAATGTGAACAATTGGAAGAAGTTATGTTCGGACCCTCCATTTCATATTAAACTGAAGTTTAAAGTACCCCCAGTCCATCGGTAACGTTTAAACCGAAGTTGTCACTAAACGCAGTTCGGCTTGTTACTTTTTTACGTATTTGATATCACTACAAATTCAATAAAATTTACTTTGATTTAAACACTTGAGTGTAGATAGGTAGAGGACGATTAAGAATACACTCCGAGGTTTTATCGAATGGAGTGGGAGGTCGATAACTAATTAATTTCTTCAAAACCTCGAATGTTAGATTTGATAAATCTGAAATGACTATTGTGCCACAATACGTGAACAAAGGAATGGTTCACAAGCGATACCTAAGTCGGAACAAAACAGAATTGTTCATATAAAGTTGTGCGACACAATAAATTCTAAAGAACCGACTATTTTCAAAGAAATAACTGCTGCTAATTAAATTTTCAGTTCGACTTTAGTTATTATTTAGACAAAGAATGGGAATACGTTCACGAAAGCAATCCAATAAACAAATCACGCTTACCGTCTTTCCTTAGAATATTTTATGACGAGGCAACTTCCCATCCAGATACTTCAATCACAAGAAGAATACTTTTCAACAAAAACTTGAACGCATCGACACCTATCCTCAAATTCAATCTGGACAATATCGATCCCGAATTGAATGTAATCGACGCTGATTTATACTTTTACTGGCCGTTGAAGGATACGTCGAATATTTTCAAGGAATCTGTTGTAATAAGATTGTATCAGTATGAAAAACAATCGTATGATGATACCGGAAACAGTTCAATAAATAACCCCGACATTCATAAACTGTTCAATGTTATATATGTGTCCAAAGCGCAAAAAGGATGGCAGGTAGGTTAGAAATTAAGCTACTGAAATTGTTTTACTTCGTCAGATATACAAAATGGTAATTAGTTTATTCAAGATTTCCTTTTCTGGTGTTTGGTATTTTTCTGAGACATAAACAACCACACATCCATAATGTGCAGTCACCAGATTCAGTGGTCACTTTCCAACCCTTATCTGTTTCTGATACGGGCAGAGATGTTGCAGACCAGCGAATAATTTTCCGGTAGAATGATCAAATCTTGTTATTCTGTAGTGACTCCATACCTAGCTACTCTTCTTGCAAACGGTTCACTTCTTCCTGTAGGTCATGGTCTTCTTAGAACGGCTCTAGTCGATTTTGATGAACTACTTTCTATTGGGGAACTTGTTGATGCGATAGAAGACATCATTGATCCTTTCCTTGATCAAGCATGGACCTTCCCCGGAAAAATACCTTTTCTTCCGCGGGTTGTGAAGCCGTACTTTGTTCTCTTTGATCTCCAAAACCGACGTTTGGCTTCCGTGTCGTATCATTTTTTCATTATATCGCTGGCAACTTGAAGATTTGATGTCATGAATTCTCCTTCTCAATTGACTAGTATAAGTTAGGTCTTCTCCAGGCCGACAGCCAAATTCAAAGTCCCAAGGAAGCTTCATATCCCGTCCAAAAAGTGTTGCAAGTGTTTTACTGGTGGATTCAGTACTAGCAGATCGATAAGCCATTGCAAATAGAGATGAAAACTGATCACAATCTTTCTGATAGCAGGACTGATATCTGCCAATAGTTCTGTTTATTCTTTAGTCCAATCCATTTGATTGTGGATATAATGGTGTTGTTTACAAGTTTTCTGGAACATATGCCTCTGGAAGTTTCTTTCTTGATCGCTGTGGACTTCCAAGGTCACAGTTGTGGCTTCTTGATTAGGAATTGCGTAAATTCAGCTTCTTTTAGTAGTCTGCTTCTAATTTCAATATATTCCATGATATTGAAAAGGGTTACTTCCATTTTAGTCATTTTTGAACCGATTCATCAAAATTTAAAAAAAAAATGAAGAAAATTATACCAAAATCACTAAACACCCTTACAGATTGTATTGTTATTTATCGCAGTATAATCCAAGATCAGCGCCATCTAGTGACACGTGATTTTTGTCAATAGAATGAGTCTTCTTTTTTTAATTTTTTTCCAAAAGTACATCGTCGTGTAGATTTGGGGGGGGGCATACAAAATGTTATTGATAATTTTTTGTAGATGTTCAAAGTAAAGAAACCCATAGATAATTGGTTGAATGGGGAAGAGAACTTAGGTCTAATTTTAACAATATCTAGTTATGACACTAATAAATTGATTGAAGTATTTCATGATAAAAATATGGGAAATTTTAGTACTTTCATAGTGGTTAAAACACAAAGTAACGGTGAGTCTAATGAAGCTATTATATAAAAAATGAAACAACTGAAATATGTCATTTTAGGTTCTTCTTCAGTATTAGACGATAACGAAATTACCGATTACGATACGAATTCGCAGTGTCAAATACAGGAGTGGGTGATAAACTTTCAAAAAATGGGATGGGACAAATTTATCATATTCCCCGAACAATTTTCCGCTTTTGATTGCGTTGGAAAATGTTCGACACCTGATAAAAACGATACGAACCATGCGAAATTTTTATATATTTTCCAGAAAAGAAGCGCGTGTTGTGTACCTGTGTGGTATAAATCGTTACCGATAATGTATTTTGATAAATTTAGAGATATCGCGATTAAGAATTACGATAAAACAATTATAACTAAATGTGGTTGCAGATAATAATTTTTTCGCAATAATTAAGTAAAATTTTGATTTAATGCTTATTAATATCACTTTCTACTAAGAAAATTCGGAAATGAATTATAAATTTTACGTTTACTGATTTTAAAAAATGCTTTCATTTTGTTGCATTGTATCTCACTTCTAAAATTCTTTTTTTTCTTTCATTCCATTTATTTTGAAAGCAGGAGTAAAAACTCATATACATTTTTTCCAGGAAATTTTTTTCTTGTGTAATGACAATAAAAATGGTGTTTTAATGATCATTTTTTATTTAAAGAAAATCATTGGTACAAAATATCATAATGACCGGGACGGTATAAGAGATGAACAGTCGGGGTACATCCTTCAGGTAGATCATGTTCAGTACATATCTTTCCGGTACCTCTATCCATATAAACCACACGGACACCGGTACGCAAAGCAGCACAAGCTGCAATTATGTGAATATGATCGCTCTCTTTGTACATCGGTTCAACTTCTTGATGACAAAAATCGGCTACCTGAAAAAACATATATAAATACACGGAGTGATTCATATAAACAATAGAGTCTATGAAACCGTGCGCCCTGAATAAAAACAAATTCTGTAGAAAACAAAAAGAAACCATCAATTAATTGCATCAAATAATTCGCAAAATTGGTTTCTAATAATTACCCTGTACAAAAAATCAAATAAAAAATATGTAATTATCTAGATGTTATGGAGATAATTATGCTGAAGAAGAATATATATAGGGCACAGAAACCACCCCTTCAGATACTTTTTTTTGGAAGAATCAATTGTAATAATTATCAAGTTAGGTTAGGGTAAAAAATAATAAAATTTCGACGAAATCGGAGAGGTGTAACCTGGATAATCACCTAAAAATATTTACTGAGCACACTGTTTACGTAAATTTCGATAACCATGTTACCATCTTTTGAGACTGAAGATAAACTAAACTTATTACCACGACTCACCTTTTTTTACTAAATTTTCCCACCCAAAAAAGCGGAAAAACCTCCTTGGTGGAAATCTTGACATTTATACTACACTATAGAGTGGGCTGTAAGGAATTGGTCCTCTGTCCATATCCCAACTATTCTAGCATTTATCTGTTTATCCAATAATATATGGTTGGATACATTTAAAAGCTTCAAAAATACTAAATGTAAGACCAGTTTAATTAGGAACAAAGGGCCAATTCCATACAGTCCACTCCAGAGTTAAGTAGTCGAGGAAGATTCCCACCGGAATTAATTTTTGTGAGAAAAGGTTTATTGGTTTGAAAATTTAGTATAAAACAGGTAAAACAAGTAAATAGGTTTCAACTTAACTTCAGCCTCTGAAGACGATAATTTAGTTATCGAATCGCGCGTCAGATAGTGTATATGTGAGTGTTGGTATAATGGAATAAATAAATAGTGTGTTCACTATGAATATCACAAACAGTTCCAAAAACACTTTACTGAATCAATTATATAATGAATAATATTTAATGTTCTTACAGTTCTGCCTCCTTCGATAAAACAACTATAAAAATCTTGATCCCTTTGTAACTGACCGCTAGTTAACAATCTAAGATAAACTACCATGTAATCTGAAAAACCTTGTTCGTTAAACACATTATGCAAGTCCTTAAGTGCGTCATCGATATTGTCGATAGCTTTAAGTCTCTTCAGTACCTCCATATACTAAAAATCAGGTCGAAAATAATTATATCATATAATATAATCAACAACTTACAGTATCATAAAAATCTTCAACTGTAAACTGCTGAAATCCGAGTGATACTAAATCCTCTTTACTATTTTCAGCATGCGTGTAAAATTCATTGAATTCGTCTTTATTTCTAAGGAGTCTCTCTATATTAGCGTAACTAAATGCCCTGAAGAAGCAATTACCATCAGGTCTTGTTCTACGAATAAATTTGTATCTGGTAGCAAGATTACTGACTTTTTCTAAATATATATTATCGGAAGAGTATTCGTTATTGAGAGACATTATTGGTTCCAAATCACCTACTAATGGAATAGTATCTGAAATCTACGAGTGTTTGTTAGTATCAACATAACCTTACTTTTATATTAATGATACCTCTTTCTCGATTTGACGTTGTTGTGCCAATATCAATTCATCTTGATTCGGTTGTTGATTATTATCGTTCCCGGCTTTACTCATACTTTCTCCTTGTTCGCCCATGAGTATTAACGAATTATTTCAAAGACAAGAAATCGCTACCACAAACTCAACTATACACAAAAAATGTTTGTCAATGGCTAAACATCCATCAACGTGTAATAGTTTTTTATGTAAATAGGTTTTTTAACGAAATGTTTATTCGGAAAAACGTGTTTATAATATTGATAACATTACTAATCTATTTCTATCTATTAAGATTGATCAACAAATTTTAAATGTTAAAAACTGACAAGATTAAATATCAAACAAACGAAAATCTGACAGGCAACACAAATATACAGTTTATGTATTGTGAGTTGCCTACTTATAGTGATATTACATTTCGTGTAATTCAGTGAAGTAGCAAGATTTTTTTGTTAAAAAATATTTCTAATCACATTTTTTTACTTAACATTAGTATTTATCATTATCACGAGAATAAATCAAACCCGGTGTTGATATACATAATATAAAAGATTTATTTTTTGGCATGCAACGGAATATTAGTCATAACTACTGCCAGCTGATTTTACACATTAAATTTTAAATAGTAAAAGTAGGGTTAGTGTAACTCGTGCTATCGAAAATGT
This sequence comes from Diorhabda sublineata, assembly GCF_026230105.1. Classification (NCBI taxonomy): domain Eukaryota; kingdom Metazoa; phylum Arthropoda; class Insecta; order Coleoptera; family Chrysomelidae; genus Diorhabda; species Diorhabda sublineata. The sequence goes on along the minus strand of NC_079481.1, from coordinate 7,366,894 downwards.
CTCAACAAAAATTGAAAAAATCAACTTTTTGGATGCAATGTGACCATTGTTCAATTTTTCTAAATACAAAAGATTCAGATCAACATAATAATGATTGTCCACCCGATATAAAAGTTGGAGCCTATAATTTTGTGAAAAATGAAATTCTCTATGGAACATTGGATCAAAAAGTAAATGAAGAGATAAAAAATATATCTTCTAAAGATAAAGAAAACCTAGTGTTTTTAAGTGAATCTGTAATTAGATTGTGCTCTTTAGCAATTGGTGATTATGCAGTAATTAGTTGTTTAAATAATAAAACACCTCCTGTAGCGAAAATTGTATGGCCTACCATGGAGAAATCACTTACTTCAGTATTATTTACTAAAAATGGTAAGTTTCTTATTTTAATTCTATAATTATCAGGAATATCATTTGATATTTTAGCTTTGGACATAGGTTCTTTAAAAATTAACGAAAGAGTTGCTGTTAAAAGATTACCAATACCAGTATCTGAAGCTACGTCAATATCGTTATTAATCATTAATAGACCCAAATCTTTAGACATAACTCCAGAACTCTATAATAGATTAAGTAAAACTTATGAAAACAAAATTATTACTAAGGGAAATTTCATTAGTGTTATGTTTTATGGAAAAGAGTTGAAATTTGAGGTAAAAACATTGGAATCCTCAAATGACCGTGATGATTCTGATTTAACTAATTATTTTAGCGAACTTTGTATTGGTGATCAACAGCCATTTTATAAAGTTACATCAAAAACAAAATGGACATGTTTCAAGTAAGTTTGTTAATATTTCAAATAGAAACGAATGTTTTAGAATATATATTCCAATTTTTGTTTTGTATGAATAATTACATTACCATTTAAATATATTTTTATCTCTATTATGAATAACACAGTTTTTTGGGATCATTTTTGGATTTCTCACTTTTCATCTTGGATATGTTTGTTTATGTTTTTTTCCATCCACTATTCTTTGACAGTAATATGTTAACCTAACATTTAAAACTATCACAAATGTAATTAAAGAATTCCTAACTTCACATTTTCTACTTTTTCAAACGTTTACTTGAAATTTTATCAATTGCTTTTTTTAAATTGTAAAATGTTTTCATGTATAAAAAGATCTAAACCAAAATATCTCTTGACATTGATTTCTTTTCTCATTTTTTATCTTGAATATACCTGTTTTTATTCCCTTTTAGTTGATAGCAATATGTTAACCTACCTTTGAAAACTGTCACAAATGTCACTTACTTCATTGTCATCAATCAAAGGCCTAATACATTTTCTTCTTTTTCTTTCAAATATTTTTTCGAGATTTCAATAAATTGCCTTTTTCTATATGATAATATAATATTTAACTCATAGGGATGAAGAATCTTTTCAAAAAGAGTTTGAAAACAAAGTTTTCGAACGACCTGCCGGAGTAGAAGAAGAAATTAACGAGATCGTAGATTTAATAAATTCCTGTTTTGAAAATTCCGTTAATAAATCTCGAACAAAAGCCGTATTACTTTACGGACATTCCGGCACAGGAAAAACAATGATATCGCAATACATTTCTTCAAAATTCAATGCGAATATCGTGAATATCGGCTCTCCAGATCTATGCAGCACCAAATCTAGTTCAATAGAAAAATATATCAAACAGTTATTTGCCGAAGCCGCAGATAATTCTCCCAGTATAATTATTTTGGACGAATTCGATATAATTTGCCCAACAAGAGGTACGAGATTAACCGAAACAGAAAAGCGAATTGTTTCTACTTTCCTGAAAATATTCGACGAGCTACACAACCGACAATTGTTGAAAATATTCGTACTGGCAACATCAAACAAACCCGATAACATAGATCCAGCTTTTAGAAGATGCGGTAGACTCGACAGAGAAATAGAAATACCTACACCGAGTCCTCGAAGTAGAAGAGCAATTCTACAAACACTTTTAACCCAAATGAACATCCGAATAGACGAAAATAACCTTCAACATGTAGCCATGAACACACACGGTTACGTAGGATCAGATCTGGTTGCTCTGTGCTCTATGGCAGCCTTGAACGGTAATAGAAACAAACGGCTTGTTAAAATTGAAGATTTTGAATATGCACTGAAACGAGTTAGGCCTAGTGCGATGAGGGAAGTACAGATAGAGGTTAGTAAATTTTTTTCTACAGCCTAATGTCACTTATCCAACTTTGACCTAATCTTAACCTAGTCTAATCTAATGTAACCATAACCTATCTTATTACCACCCACCCTTATCATAACTTCCATCTAGTTAAACTTAATCTTGTCTAATCTAACCTAAATATAACCTAGCCAAATCAAACTTATACAATTTTAACCTAACCCCAAATGAATCAAATTTATTCTAGCCTTAACCTTATCTAACTTAATATTAACCTAGTCTAATTTAATCTAATCAAAACGTAGCCTAATCTAAACCCTATCTAACTTCAATCTAACCTTGTCTAATCTAACCTAACGACTACACCCCAATCTTGTCTTGAACGTTACCAAGATGCGATTTCTTTAAATGGTGGAAAATTTTAATTTATAATAAATTATGAAGTTAAAATTATACATGAGAAAATGACAATTTTGGGAGGATTTTTCATTATTTAAAGCTGCAAGAACATGAAAAATTAACTTTTATTTATAATTTGTTCGATTTTATACCGTCAAAATCAACGAACAATTTTATGATTTTATCATAGATATCGAATGTTAAATGGAGCGACATCGGTGGTCAAGAAAAATTAAAAATGATACTAAAACAAGCAATCGAATGGCCTTTGAAACACCCTCAAAGCTTTTTAAGATTAGGAGTAACACCTCCTAAGGGAGTGTTGATGTTCGGACCACCAGGATGTTCTAAAACGATGATAGCCAAAGCGCTGGCTTGCGAAAGTGGTTTAAACTTCTTATCGATTAAAGGTACATAAATTTTAAAACATCGTTTAAAACCTTTAGCTATTTTTCGTATCCCTTTAGGTCCAGAACTTTTCAATAAATGGGTGGGAGAATCGGAACGAGCGGTTAGGGAAGTGTTCAGAAAAGCACGTCAAGTGGCGCCGTCTATAATTTTTTTCGACGAAATTGATGCTTTAGGTGGCGAACGGGGTGGTAGTACTTCCGGTACCAACGTACAGGAAAGGGTATTGGCCCAATTATTGACGGAATTAGATGGTATCACACCTTTACAGGACGTTACGGTTTTAGCCGCAACGAACAGACCGGATAGGATAGATAAGGCCCTTCTTAGACCCGGAAGGCTAGACAGGATCGTGTATGTTCCTCTACCCGACGAACAAACCAGGAAGGAAATATTTAGGATTAAATTTATAAAAATGCCGGTAAGTTCATTTGGAGTTGGGAAAAAAAAAAGGTTTTTAGGTATATATTTAGACTACAGGTGTGGATATCGATGACCTGGTGAAGAAAACTAATAATTATTCAGGGGCTGAAGTGAACGCTGTTTGTCACGAGGCGGCTATGATGGCTTTGGAAGAAAATTTGGAAAGCAGATTTGTGGAAATGAAACATTTCGAAAAAGCTCTGTGTTTAGTAACACCACGCACGCCTTCTAATCTAATTAATTTGTACGAAAATTATTTATCGAATGAAATTTAATTTTAAAATATTTTTTGTATTGACACAAATAACTTGACCTATAACACACTCTAATGAGAAAAAAAAAATAGGTAGGAAGATTCCAATTTTGAAAGAAAACGTTATTCTACTTTTTTATCGCTACTCGTATCGTTATATCGAGAATATACAATTAAATTTTGAAATTAAACTGTTTTTTTTATTCGCATAAATAATCTAACCTAAAACACCCTATCAAAATCACTAAGAGATTTTCAAACATTTAAAAAACCGTTAAACTACTTTTTAATCGCTCCTTGTATGGTTACATCCAAAACTTACATACAATAAAATTTTGACTTTTAAACTATTTTTTCTTTATTCACATAAATAATTTGACATAAAAATACCCTATTCCTAATCACTAAAAGATTTTAATACATTTTCAAAAAGTACGTCACACTACTTTTTGATCGCTCCTCGTATAGTTATATCGAGAACTTATAAAAAATCTTAATTTACAAAATATAGATTTTAATACATTTTTTCTTAAGAAAAACGTAATATTATATATGAATCGCACCCCGTATCATCATATTGAAAATTTTATATTATGGAGGATGGAGAAAAGGAGAACAAACTATGTATATGAAAAGTGTATTTGAAATGTCATAAATGAGGGTAGCATCAGGGTAAATTTTAAAGGAAAGGTTAAATATAATTAGTGAGAAAATACGAAACAAAGTTACCTTTTCTATACACCAACCCCATTCTGGAAGGTTTTTGAACTGTTATTTATCGTATACATAATACCCTCAATACTTTATAGGCGTCCTTTGACCAACATGACAACTCTTAAGTTGTTTGCGCCATCTATTAACAAATAGTTCAAGCTACTGCGCTATAGTAATTACCCCTTTTTGATAGTGTATTTTAGAATTAGCTATTTACTCGGAAAATAGCTTCTCAGAAGTCAATAAATATACTTAATATAAAAACTTCCATTTAATAGTTTCCATAATGAAGGAAAATAATAAAATGAACAGAAACATTTTTTATCAATGTCGTTGTTTGCCATCTATTGACGAAAGTTGCAACAATAAAATCAATTAAATCTGAGTTCAAAATTTTTGTATTATGAACTTGATATTTTAATATTTAATTAATCTATTGAAATTTCAAAGTATTTAATCGAAAAATCATATTTATAAAAGAAAGAAAACCAAACCTCTTTGCTTTTTATTAGCTTTCTTAACTGTGACAGTTAGTCATGACGTACGCATCAACCGATATTGTTTTATTTTATTTTTAATTATTAATAATAAAAATTGTAATGAATAAAAAACTATTTTAAATACAGAGATTCTTAATAATGATAAAATTATTTCAAAATATTTTTAGTCTCTTAAATTATATTTGACACCTATCGACAAGAAGTAATAACTGTCTATTAATAAAAAGAAGAGTTGTCTACATTTCCGGTATAATATAAATCGTTTTTGAAACTTTTCGCGCTATTTCAACCCAAACCTAACCTTATCGGTGATCTATTAATTTATTTTTTAATCATTATTTAAAGTGTGAAGTTTTTGGTTTATAATATGATTTCGAAAACAAACAATTCCAAAGAAAACTGGAACGTGGAGTTGAAAAAGTTGAATTCCTCAAGCTACATTGTTTTACCGAGTTATTTCATCAGGGGTTGTTAAATTTGATACTGGAATGATACAAATTGCAATGTAAGTTTATATACTTTAATGTACAAGAAACATTTCAATTTAATAATAAACGAAATTCATTTTATTTGGGTGTGAATCTAATGAAAATATAAAAAAGCTTGAACATATTCAGATTACGTTTGAAATTCAATTTATAGATACATGTTCACACTAGATTTGATGACTGCAAATCTAATAGATCGAAATATCTTCGATTTAGGATTTATAGCATTCTATCATGATAAAAAGAGTTTATCATCTCTTATTGTGATGTGACTGTCGCAAATATCATAAAAATTGAACTAAATCACGAAATATTTGTGTCAATAGTCACCCTATTTACAAAAAGGTAATCATTTCTTAGTAATTATGATTAACAAATGCAAAACTTGAAAAAGCTGATATTAAATGAATTATGGTGTAGATAATCAATTTATTTACTGAAATTATCATATATTCAGTTACGAAAAATAAAATATATCAACCCAGAGGAGTATTGAATAATTTTATGTGTCTTATTAAGAATGAGTTATAGAAGGAAAACTTTTATTTGTTGTTCTATACAATTTTCTGTTTAGTTTTTTTGAGAATAGGAAACTGTTACTTTATTTTTTTTAATTTATGATATACAAACCGCGACTACCAAACGAAATCCTTTCTCAGTTTGGCTTTAAATGCGCAGTTTTGCTAGTTATTGGTCTTCGTCGGCTCCAGTAGGACGTCTCACAGTCCAAGCATACAGCGTTGATGTTATGTTCCGCGAGACACTCAAGAATTCTCGGAATATAAGTTTTTATATTGTTTCTAATCGGTTATTGAAAATTTTTTTATAAAATTTTGTACTAGTAGATGAGGTAAGAAAATTTTTTGAAAGTACGTTTATTTAAAATTATGTTAATTGAATATTTAAGTGGATAAAATAATTTTGAATGTACAGGGTGATCCAAAACTTTTATTAATTTCAAGAGTTTTTTATTAGGATATTTATACATTATACAGGGTTGTTTCCTAAATTTCTAGTTACATGAATCCATTTAATCAATTTTATTCACTTTAGTGTGCCCTATAATTAAGTTCAAGGCTTTTATATATACATATTTATCGATATAATTGCGTATATTTGCGGGTTTCGTTTTGTTCAAATAGCGTGTTTCAATGAATCGTTTTCAACTTGCAAATCAGTCACACAATGCAATTTAAGAAGTGACTACTCAAACAATGACCGTCGATAATTATAATTATTGTTCTAATGTTTAGTAAAGATACGGTTTCACTTTGATATTTTTTTTACATGAAATTTGCAATTCCAAACATGCTAACGATTTTATTATCTACGATGGCAACGAGAAAGTTGATTCATGACTCCTAGAAAGATACGCAGAAACGAAAACTGTCCAAATAAACTATAAATGAAATGCTAGCGAACGGTCGTTAATCATCTTTTAGGGTTTAATGTTTGTAGGATACAAAGATAATACGTTGAAATATTTTATATCAATTGAAAATGAATGTTTTTCTTTGGAGAAAACTATTGTTTCACGCTAATGTTATATAAGTATATCTACAGTCTTATTTTGATGTTCACGTTAATGTACGAGGACTGTTTCACGCAAAAGTGACTTTTCAGAGGTTAGTTTACGAGGGTTGGTACTTAAGTTTTGAGACAGACAAATGAAAAAATATTTATATTGGATATGGTTTTATTGTTTTCCAAAAATATGTGATTTGAACGTATCAACCGCCTCTTCAAGGGTAGAAAAACATTGAACTGCGGGAATAAGAAGAAATCATTAGGTGCCAAACATGGAGGAAACATCAATTCGATGTTTTGACTGTTCAGAGAAGTTTTTGTTTGAACTGATTTGTGAAAGCTCGCAATGTCATGGTGGAGAATGATTCGTCTTCTGCGGTTGGTTTCCCTTATTTTTTAGAACGTTTTTTTTTGAGCGATTATCAAATTATGCGGTATCTTTTTGACAGTCAATCTCAAGACACGTCACATGACGATTTTGCAATATCAGTTTACACGCAGCTTCGTTGTTTTCTGGCACAACAGCCGATTTCGGACGAGTTTTACGAAACATGGTGGTTCGAGATGATGCTTTATCACCAAAAGTCGAACCGAGTTTCAATAATCTGTATACAACTCAAATAGAACACGTTGAGAGTACGATCATCATTAAAAATGTCAAACTTGATGGTGGCAATCTCGGATTTGACATATTCACGTCAGTGTTGCAGTGAAACCTAATACCTGGGCTCCCGAGCACGCTGTATCAGAATCTGTGTTGCATAGTTTAATTTCTCCATAAAATCTGTGGTATTTGGTATTTTTTTATACTCTAGTTGTTGATTTAAGCAACATTTCCTCGATAGAAACTGAATGAGAATGTAGACATGTTCGTTAAATCATAGTTTTCGAGTGAATAAGTTATAAACATTTTTTAATTCAATTCTTACTCTAAAAAAAAAAACAATAACAATTAATCACATCGGGTAATCGATTGGTGATTTCTTCGTAGCAGAAATCGCAAAAAATTTGGTGTTTTCTTGATTCAGATTTCGAGTGGAAGCTATCTTCACGTAATTTTATTAGAAAATTCAAAAAAAAATAATTGGTGGTCGAATATTTTCGAAATTATTGATGCGAGGCTCATTTTTCGATCTTATTTTCCCGGATTGGATTTTTTTGTACTGCCAAAATTATTTTCCTGCACACACTTAAATCTATTTATAATGTAGGTAACAGGTGGATTCCATTTTCATTCTTGAAGAAAAAAATAAATAAAACGATTAGAAACAATGCGCAATGTCGTTAATTCGAGTGTGATTTTTTGTTTAATTTCAAGTAAATTCTAAAAATAAATCATGGAAAATTTAGTACATACTCGCACTACGGTCTACCTCAGTTCCAGTATGGACGCTAGATCGCGTATACGGAATTGGTGGAAAAGACTCAGATTAAAAAATGTGTTGCAACATCTTGGATTGTTGGTATTCTTGATGGTATACACCGTAGCTGGAGGTCTAGTGAGTATTAGCATTGTACATTAAATTTCGTCCACCACTTGTATAATAAAATGCTAAAATAATATTTTATACAAAATGAAAAATTTTCCAAAACCAAAATAGGGCTGAAATCGGGTCGTGGACTTTTCTGCAATACTACAATTGGAATTTTTGTTTCGTCCCGTTTTATTACTCAATATTGATCACACACGGTATCTCTACTGACTTTTTTAGGTAAGAATGTTGCGGTTGAACTTTATCAAACGTTGTCTTAGATAAATTTCCAACCCTCCGTATCCCCGATGCGGAAAGTCTCCCTAAATAAATTAAGTTAGTCGCCTGTATTTACTTCTTTCGTGTTATACTTTTATAGATGATAAAGAAAGCTGGGAAATATATTTGAGTTAGTACACTTTGATGTTTAATTTTGCCAATATAATAATACTTCGAGATCCAACTTTTCTCTTAAGTTCATTCCATGAATGCGGCAATATATATATATATATATATATATATATATATATATATATATATATATATTTCGAGCTTTCGATGTCAAGGGAAATTATAAAATGTAATAATCATAATTGAAAGTGTCTAATTAATTAATAACTATCGGTCTTATCACTTACGTATACACAAATACTTTTTTTCCATTTCCAAGCGTATAAAAATCGTTTTAACATTAAATATAATAAATTATTGAGGTCGAATGTACACGAAAATCCTTAAAAGAAAAATGTTTGCTGTTGCTAATAGAAAAGAAATGGAGACAAAGTATTTTCCCGTAAATTTCAATCTCTGTTTGCTTTTTGTACTTTCAAACTTTAATGGGATAATAAATTTAGGTAATACACTTAAATAATTTATAAATCAAATTGATATTTACCGTCTTCCTCGTATAGCATGCTTAAAAACTTGTAAATAGATGAAACTTACCGACTGATAACTTCAATAGTTCTTCTTCTTTTTTATATACGTGTTGAATATCGTTCATTGTTCAAATTTTGACAGATAACCTCAGAAACATGGCGGAAGGTAACAAAACAATTACTACCTTCTGTCAAACTGTTTTCACATATCATTGATAATAGTGTAGTTGAATTTTTCACCACATTTTAGCTTTTTATGATTTATTTTTCCAATTTATGAATAAAATTATAACGACTTAACTCAAATAACAACTCAAAAATTATATTAACAACATTTATTTTCACTAAAACTGTGAAAATATTTTATTTCGGTATTTAATCTCGTCTTTTACAAAAAAAAATAATTCAATTGGGTCTCATTACATCGAAATGTAAATATTTTTTTTACATCTAAGTGTGCTTAGGATGTATATCTAATAACGTGGGTTTATTGAAGGTTTTATAAACTGTTTAGTTTGCCGGTATTTATTTTTATTTATTTATAAAAGGATTTCCATTCAATAACTATCGAAACGCTATCCAGTAATGTCTAATGAAAAACATAAAATAACTGATTTCAAAGTAATAAAGAATTCTAAAATATATCACCGTATATTGAATCCTAAAACAGTCAGTAGTCCCTTCTTGAGTTCTTAATTCTTTTACATCTGATCACTTTCCATGTTTCTATAGTAGTACGTCCTTAAGTTCTTAATTCTTTTACATCTGATCACTTTCCATGTTTATATAGTAGTACCTCCTTAAGTTCTTAATTCTTTTACATCTGATCACTCCCCATGTTTCTGTAGTAGTACCTCCTCTAGTTCTTAATTCTTTTACATCTGATCCCTCCCCATGTTTCTATAGTAGTACCTCCTCAAATTCTTAATTCTTTTACATCTGATCACTTTCCATGTTTCTATAGTAGTACCTCCTCAAATTCTTAATTCTTTTACATCTGATCACTTTCCATGTTTCTATAGTAGTACGTCCTTAAGTTCTTAATTCTTTTACATCTGATCACTTTCCATGTTTCTATAGTAGTACCTCCTCAAATTCTTAATTCTTTTACATCTGATCACTTTCCATGTTTCTATAGTAGTACGTCCTTAAGTTCTTAATTCTTTTACATCTGATCACTTTCCATGTTTCTATAGTAGTACCTCCTCAAATTCTTAATTCTTTTACATCTGATCACTTTCCATGTTTCTATAGTAGTACGTCCTTAAGTTCTTAATTCTTTTACATCTGATCCCTCCCCATGTTTCTATAGTAGTACCTCCTCAAATTCTTAATTCTTTTACATCTGATCACTTTCCATGTTTCTATAGTAGTACCTCCTCAAATTCTTAATTCTTTTACATCTGATCACTTTCCATGTTTCTATAGTAGTACGTCCTTAAGTTCTTAATTCTTTTACATCTGATCACTTTCCATGTTTCTATAGTAGTACCTCCTCAAATTCTTAATTCTTTTACATCTGATCACTTTCCATGTTTCTATAGTAGTACGTCCTTAAGTTCTTAATTCTTTTACATCTGATCACTTTCCATGTTTCTATAGTAGTACCTCCTCAAATTCTTAATTCTTTTACATCTGATCACTTTCCATGTTTCTATAGTAGTACGTCCTTAAGTTCTTAATTCTTTTACATCTGATCACTTTCCATGTTTCTATAGTAGTACCTCCTCAAATTCTTAATTCTTTTACATCTGATCACTTTCCATGTTTCTATAGTAGTACGTCCTTAAGTTCTTAATTCTTTTACATCTGATCACTTTCCATGTTTTTATAGTAGTACCTCCTCAAATTCTTAATTCTTTTACATCTGATCACTTTCCATGTTTCTATAGTAGTACGTCCTTAAGTTCTTAATTCTTTTACATCTGATCACTTTCCATGTTTTTATAGTAGTACCTCCTCAAATTCTTAATTCTTTTACATCTGATCACTTTCCATGTTTCTATAGTAGTACGTCCTTAAGTTCTTAATTCTTTTACATCTGATCACTTTCCATGTTTCTATAGTAGTACCTCCTCAAATTCTTAATTCTTTTACATCTGATCACTTTCCATGTTTCTATAGTAGTACGTCCTTAAGTTCTTAATTCTTTTACATCTGATCACTTTCCATGTTTTTATAGTAGTACCTCCTCAAATTCTTAATTCTTTTACATCTGATCACTTTCCATGTTTCTATAGTAGTACCTCCTCAAATTCTTAATTCTTTTACATCTGATCACTTTCCATGTTTTTATAGTAGTACCTCCTCAAATTCTTAATTCTTTTACATCTGATCACTTTCCGTGTTTCTATAGTAGTACGTCCTTAAGTTCTTAATTCTTTTACATCTGATCACTTTCCATGTTTCTATAGTAGTACCTCCTCAAATTCTTAATTCTTTTACATCTGATCACTTTCCATGTTTCTATAGTAGTACCTCCTCAAATTCTTAATTGTTTTACATCTGATCACTTTCCATGTTTCTATAGTAGTACCTCCTTAAGTTCTTAATTCTTTTACATCTGATCACTTTCCATGTTTCTATAGTAGTACCTCCTCAAATTCTTAATTCTTTTACATCTGATCACTTTCCATGTTTCTATAGTAGTACCTCCTCAAATTCTTAATTCTTTTACATCTGATCACTTTCCATGTTTTTATAGTAGTACCTCCTCAAATTCTTAATTCTTTTACATCTGATCACTTTCCATGTTTCTATAGTAGTACGTCCTTAAGTTCTTAATTCTTTTACATCTGATCACTTTCCATGTTTCTATAGTAGTACGTCCTTAAGTTCTTAATTCTTTTACATCTGATCCCTCCCCATGTTTCTATAGTAGTACCTCCTCAAATTCTTAATTCTTTTACATCTGATCACTTTCCATGTTTCTATAGTAGTACCTCCTCAAATTCTTAATTCTTTTACATCTGATCACTTTCCATGTTTCTATAGTAGTACCTCCTTAAGTTCTTAATTCTTTTACATCTGATCATCAGCAACAATTGAAAATGGTCTCATTTTAAATTATATCTGCCTTTTTGAATCTATGAGTAGTACCTCCTTTAGTTCTTACTTTTTTATATATTCTATCCATCCACATGTTCTTTATTTTTTATAAGGTTTATAGTAAGAATCAAGAAATGAACAGAAGAAGAAATAGAAAATTGTTTCTTCTAATCTCTAATTTTTCTTCTAATTTCAAAATACATTATCGTATCCTCCATTTTGTATCATATAACTGTCAGCAGTACCTCCTCGAGTTCTTGATTCTTTGATATTTGATCCATCCCTGTGTTTCTTCTCTATATGATATTCTAATTTTAAAATATGTACTATCCGCCATTTTGAAATCCAAAACTGTAGTAATAACTTGTAGAATTCATAATTCATTTATATTTGATGCAAGTACTTCCTTAAGTTCTTAATTCTTTGATAATTGTGCCATCCTTAGTCTTATATGGTTTTCTAATTTCAAAATATATCATCGTTTCCGCCATTTTGAATTAGGAGTACTGCCTTAAGCTCTTAATATTGATCCTCATGCTTTTTTCTTCGTTACCCACCATTATAGGTTATGTTATTTTTATTATTATTTCTTTTTTGTTTTAGATTTTCAGACATTTCGAGTACCCAGCAGAAATATCTAGAGTGAGGTATTTCCAATCAGCTGTGCACGAGAAGAGGCAATATTTATTAGATTTGATAATAAATAATAACACGTACATAGCAGATTTAGTGTCTAGTGAATTAGTTGAATACGAGAGAATTTTAGAAAACTCATTCGAGGCTGGAATAACGAAATTTTCAAATGAAGAAACTGAAAGATGGTCTACATTAAAAGCTGTTTTCTTTTCTTCCACAGTACTCACAACAATAGGTACGAAATTTAATTGATATATTGCCTTTTTAATATTTTATAATATTCAATGGTAATTTTTGATAATCCGCCATCTATGAATCAGAACACAATTTACATTTTCACTACCATATTAGTTGTGTTACGCCACCTAGGAGGTGGAATTAATATATAAAAAATTACAGTTTACTACTGCCGTTCGTTTATGTATTAATTATGAAGTGTATCACGTCATGGTTGTTAGAATAAGGAAGAAATTATCTAATATTAAAAAGTATACGTGTTATTTCGAACTATATATGGTGTACTTACACTGAAAAACAAACTTATTTTTCGAAAGTAAGATATTTACCGAAGTGATATTATATATAAAGGGGTTCTAATGGTTTTGTCCTGGTGTAATAATTGATCTGTTAAAATTTTATGATTAATTTCTGTTTGCGCATGCTCATAATTAGTTTGGTTTAATTAAATGATGCATATAAATGAACCCCGTTAATGTAAACGTAGAGCTTAAATTGTAATCTTATAAACCACGAGATACATTACCATAAATTTTAATTTGATATATAACCATATTTTATTCGGGCAATCTTATCTGATTTGATAAAGAAAAATATTGAAATTGGTATACAGGGTGAAATAATATACAGCACCGAAACCGAAAAATACGTTAAGTGAGGTTAGGAAATTTCATATAGACGTGTTCTAATGACTTTTTTTTATTAAGATCGATTACTAATACAATTTGTATTCATGCGAGTTTTCCTTAACAATTTTTTGTACAACCTCAGTAGAATGATAAACTACTAGTTGATCATGTTAAGTAATGAAATATGTTATCTGGGCACAATTCCAAATTGAAAATGTGTATTAAGCATGTCAGTACATCGATATTTCATAAAAATAAATGACGTGTCTGCGTTCAAAGTACAACGAAAGCAATTTAAAATCGATTTAATGGAAAATGTTGGCAAATACAAACGTTTGATATCTGCGAATTGTGATTTTAATTATAGTAACGGTTTTTATTCGTGTAACCTACTTCCGAAACGAATTGGGTCAATATTGAATATCAAAACAAAGCTAATCACTTGCATCTGTGATTAAAGTTTCGAATATCTAGCAAATAAATGGAATTTCAATATTGTCGTAGCAATAGTTCGTTGATATACGAATTTGATTATTATAAAGTGTCTCAAATTATGCGTCATTTGGCATTTGTTATGTCATGTAGTGACATCTATTGATAAACATTGATAGAATGTATAAAAAAAATAAAACAGGTACCTACAACATAAATAAATACAGCGGATAGCGACATCTATTGATGAACATTGAGAGATTGATTAAAAAATAAAATAGGTACCTACAAAATAAATATGTACAAACAATAGCAGAGTGACATCTATAGATGAAAATTAATAATCCATATAAGTAAAGCAGATACCTACAAAACAAATTCTTCTCTTTTTGATGAAACTGACAATTCGAATGGGTACGTTCCATTTAACACCCGAAATACCCTTAATGTAGTAATATGCTTAAAATATGTGTGGTTTTGTGCAGTTTTCGCATGTATTGGGTAAAACTTAATTTAATATAATTTCGTGTGGATATATGGTTGCATTTTTGACAAAAGTAGATTCAATTTGGACAACGAAATGGTAGACTATAATGACGTCATCTATAGCGTCAAGATGACCTAATTGGTTAAATACAAAGATTGCCATTTATGATACTGTTACCACCATTTCGATTTGAATGATTTTAAACTCAATTTTGTCGAATTTCACGTTAAATATTATAAATTATGAAATTTAGAAATTCATATGCATAAGTTTAAACAAAAATTTCGTCATTTTTCATTGCTTGTATGTCACAATGTTGATAATCGTGAAAAAGTGATCATTGGTTTTTTTTATTATAGGTTATGGTCATATAGTTCCCATGACAACGGAAGGCCGCGCTTTCTGTATGGTATTCGCTCTTATCGGCATACCGTTGACATTGACAGTTATCGCCGATTGGGGACGTTTATTCGCCAGTACAGTATCAACAGTTTTCAAACATATCCCACCACTACCGCCTAGATTCAGGTAAGTAAGGTAGGTACCTTGAAAATTTTTAAAATTTCTGCAATGGTAAAACATTTCATGTTCCAAAAGTGGCTAACGTGTCTTTGTATATTTAATATTTATAATTAGGAGTTTAATGGTTGCAAGAAGGACTTCGTCGTACGCATTCAGCGCCATCTGTTTTTTGTTTCTTTATTTGGCGGTAGGTGCGGGACTTTTTGTAATATGGGAAGAAGATTGGACATTTTTCGAAGGATTCTATTTCTGTTTTATAACAATGACCACAATTGGATTCGGAGATCTCGTACCAAGTAAGTTTATTAACTTAAAACATTATAAAACCGATGTCTTTTTATTACCATCGTATTTAGTATGTGAAACCTACAATAGAGGTCTTCATCCGTTTCTTAAAGTAACGTTCATATCATTTAGTATCTGAAAGCAAGGATAGATGTTTAAAGTCGTCTTTTGTTCCTTATAGTTACCTTCATTGTACTATTTAGTATCTAAAAGCAACGATAGATCTCATTAGTCGTCTTTTGTTCCTTTTAGTTACCTTCATTTTATCATCTAATGCCTAAAAGCATCGATAGGTGTCATTAGTTGATTTATACTTTTTTAGTTATCTCTCTATTTTGTTATTAGTATCCGAAAGCAAAGATAGATGTCCTTAGTTGCTGTTTTCATTGTTAGTCATCTTCGTTTTATTATTGTGTCTAATATTCAATAATAGATGTCACTGCCATTCTATTTTTATATTTTGTAGGCACCTATTATGGCCTATTCTATTTAGTTTTATGTTATTTAACAATAGGTGTCACTAAGCGATGTCTTTTTTATATTGTAGTTACCTATTTTGCTCTATCAGTTTTACAATAACTTATAACAGATGTCACTAGTTGCTGTAATTTTCTGTTTTGTAGGTACCTATTTTATTATTCAGTAGGTACCTTCTTTGTCTTTTGAATTAACTTGGCATTCAACAATATGTGTCACTAGTCGCTGTCGTTTTCTAGGTAACTAATTTGACTTAGTATTTAGTTTCAACATTCAACAATAGATGACATTAAACGTTGTTTGTATTTGTTTTGTAGTCACCTATTTTTTATATAAGTTCAGTAATATAAACGTCGTTTAACAATAACGTAGTTTCTCCAATTGAAATATTTTTGGTCGACTCTGTATAATTTTATACGTAATTTCACCAAATAGTGCTTAATCGTAATCAAAAATTGAAATTCCATAATTTAATTGCTCGTAAATCTTTTGAAAAATGTAAAATTAGAATTTGTTTAATTTCAACATTACAGAATTAGGTTCATTTAAGTGATAGTTAATAGTTGATACTATAAAATTTAATCAGTTCTAAAAATCAGTGTTTAAAGTCGCAAAATATTTTTATTGCGAGTTAAAAGACTTTCGAATAAAAATAGATTAAGTAAACATGACTACAAAATTAAATATTTTATGTTGTTTGTGGTTTATATTAAATTTTTCTTAAAAAAATCGCACGTACAATGATTTATAAACCTATTTATAGTTCACTGATAAAAATCAGCGTATCAGTTAGGTTTCGGTTTTCATTACTTCTACGACACTATAGATGGCGCTGCAAATTATTTTCTGGAAAGTACCCTTTCACAGAGTTCTGTATTAACGACACATTTTTACAATAACAAGACAAGATTGCGTGAAATAGACATAAATGTATTTGACCAAATCAAACAATTACATAATTTTTTTTCAAATTATGGAGATATTTGATATTTTTTCATTGAAAACGTTGAAATCTGATGATTATGTATCACATGGAAACACTATATCGTCTTCAATAGTTCCAAAATTAAGAATAATTATCAATTCCAATCGAGAACGTGTATTACTACGCCATCTCTAATTTTAAATGGATACTAAATTCTCAAGTCTTACAGTTTACTATAAAATAGTAAATCATCTTCGTATTATCTTTGGGTAAATGCCACTAGATGGCTATTACTAATAACTTAAATTTTCGGAAAAGATAATTTCAAAAAAAAAACGAATTGTTTTTTGTTGAGAATTGAAATCAAGTTTTAGTCTATTCAATTCTCATTCTTATGGACAATTTCTACTAATTTATTGAGAAAATAAGATGAGTAGTGAAATTTTTCAATTTATCGACAGATTTTTGAAAGTTTTATAATAAAATTCAAAACTAGTTCATTTGAAAAAAATTATAGGAAGGGTTGAGTTTAAATTTTGACCGCTATTTTTTGAAATATGGTACATATTTATAATATTTGTTGATGTTTTTTTTTCTATTATAGAACAACCCAAATATATGTTACTATGTACTTTGTATATTCTTGTGGGGTTAGCGTTAACCTCAACAATTATAGAACTAGTACGGAGACAGTACGCGCATTCTTGGAGACAGTTACAAGCACTAAGAGGACCTTTAGCTGAAAATTTTAGAAAATTAGCCGAAAACGCTCCAGGGTTGGACATGCTCGCCTTCCAACAAGATCTCATGAAAGTCCTCACAGTTGTAAGTACTTGTAGTGCCACCTATATATATATATATATATATATATATATATATATATATATATATATATATATATATATATATATATATATATATATATATATATATATATAAGATTAGTTAGATTTTGTTTCTTACTTCAAGGTTACGATGCCGAAACTTACTGGAGGTAAAAGAGGAAAGAAAATTAAGGATAAAGATTGGGAAAACGCAATAGAAGCAGCGATTCGAGATCTAACGGCGAACGCAACGGAGCACAAACAGCAACCAGTTTTACAGATCGTCATATACGAGAGTTCAGTATAAATAAAAAAAAAATCTCACATAAACTGATTTTCCAATTTTAATATTGATGTTGGGATATTTCCTAATATCGTACGCTGTTGTTACATTGATTTTCTTAGGTTATGTTCTATTTCGCAGGTACATAAAAGGTGATAAAGTCATTTTTTTCTTATTACCTCTCAATACATACTGAATAAGAACTTTATAATCAATTAACCTGTATATATACTAAATTTGTTAACTTGTTAACGTTAACCTGAATACGGTCCTGTTCAATTTCAAGAGCATGAAGTATGAGGGTAAATTGGGGAACTTTAAGAGTAGGTTAAGTTTTACAGTAATTTTAAAATTGTCTCTCTTCTTTTTTATTTACATTTTTAACCTTCATCTTGATAATGCTTAGGCACTTTTGTGAATAATTTTGAGCACACAAATTATTACTATGCCAACTTCATTTCTAAATGCCTAAATTACGATAGTCAACTACACTTTCTACAATTCCAAGGGAGTACTAAAAGCGCAAGTATTGTAGTTTACTATGAAATAATAATTAAATTTTTATTACATCTTTGAGGAACCGCCGATAGATTGCGTCTAATGGCAAACTAGTTGAAAATTAAAAAATACGACTGACAGTTCTTTTATCACCGTAATTGAATTTTATAAAAAAAGTTAGCAGATCATATTTATGATTATTAGTTTTTTTATTTAGAAAGTTCGCTTACGACGCTATCTTTCGTTATTCATAAAAAGTACAGAATCCTGACGTATTACAGTTAACTGTAAATTAATAAGAATGAGCTTCGAGGTATTATCGATAGACGGACTTCCACCCAAACCTAAATTTAGTTGTTTTTTTAAGGAATTTTAATAATTTATACCTCTATTTAAAAATGAAATTATTGTAGCTTTTTTTCAAAGATTTTCTTACCAGTACGAACTGATTAATAAGTTTTTGGATAAACGTATACATATATAAATTCATTTTCTGGACAACTAAATACTTAACTGATTATTTTGATAGATAAACTATGGATAGACTTCTCTACTTTATTTTTTGTAGAATTTCATTTGTTATTTGATACAAAAATAGAACAAATCACTGAGAAATTGTTAATTTTACTGATTTCTTTATGTTAATTAATTGAATATAATAAAAATTATAATAGCAATAATTTTTATTTTTTTTTAATTAGCATTCCTGTATTAAAATACACAAAAGAAACAATTTACAATGGATAACCCTGTATATATGGTAGTATCAGTAAAAAATGATTATTAATCAAAATAAAATCGATGATTTCACAAAATTTCAGTAAGTATCTTAATTTAGTAATAAAATATTTCTTCATATACGGTTCTGTTTAATATGACGACTCTGAAAGGTAAATTATGCAAATTTAAGGTTAAATACAGCACCAATTTAAATACATTTTTTATTTTTACTTCGTTTTTTTGTTACTCAAGTAATAATTTATAATGAATAACACTGTATATATGCTAATATCCGCAATAAATGATTACTATCAATACTAAAATAAGTTAAGTTCAAAAATTTCTACAACATACCTAACTTTATTAACAAAACGTAACCCGAAATACGGTCCTGTTTAATATCCTATGAAGGATGTTTGTAAATTATGAAGCTTTGAGGTTATGAATTACACCAATTTCAATACAAAATTCGCCCTTTAATATAAATGATAAATAATATAAAGAAAGTACAATAAATGTTTGTATGTAAGCTTTAAATTCACTTATAGAAAATAAACAATTCCATCATTATTGCGTAAACCCGTTAAACGCCATGCATCATGGGGATACGTGTTTTCTGAGGATAATTCTATTGTGAAAACGGAACTTTGGACCGAGTCGTGAGTACAAGTACAGTTGAATCATAATTCAGAGTGTTGATAGAGAAGTACATCGACCATATTCCATTATCGTAAAAACCCGTAAAGTGCCATTCTATAAATATATATACATATATATATATATATCGTCTACTGTTTCTGTTTTCTGTATTCACTCAGAGAAGTAGGTTCATTTTTAAACCGTTTTATTTAGTTTCGTGTTTGTTTTCCATTTAAAAAGTGTTTTTCGAAGGATTGTGAAGCCGGTAAGTTTATTTTACGTAGTAATTACATTTTATTACTACAGACAAAACGTAAACAAAGATGGTGTTAAAATTTATTGTAGCATAAAAAAATAATATTTCTTAAATTAATTTTTGTTATAAAACTTTGATAGGTAGTTTGATGTTTATTGTCTTGGAATTTTTAATGAAGTTTTAATGAATATGTTAATGAGACTGGTGATTTCATAAACGACGAAATGTACTTAGAAAAACACGAGGTCATTGATGGAGGACTGATTAATTATTGTTATTTATAAAATAGTTAAAAATAAAATATCAAGTTATATTATACATTATATATTGATATAATATTAATAGTAACTTTTTGGATGTATCTATCAAAAATACGAAACATAACCTCAAATTTCATTTTCATATGAAATCGAAACTAAAATAAGCCATTGATGTTTTATAGAATGCAGGTCCGTATTTGCAGATAATTCCAATTATTTTTTTCTTACAATACCATATTAAAATACGTTATATGGGGCGTTGCAAATAAAAACGATTTACTAGAAGATATAGAGAAAACGAAATTTTCAAATTAACGTTTTTTATTATTAATACCTTAGTTTATTATGTTTTCAATAAATTAAATCATTTTTTTGGGTTTAAAAAGTATTACGTCGTTATGATTAGATTTGAAAATATAGTTTATCGAGGATTATTTTCATGTCTAAGTCAATTAGATCAAAAAATTGCGTAACATCCTTTAGGTTGAATTTAAAATAATTAAAATCGATCAATATTTGATGGAAAAATTAGTTTCAATAAAATTTAGTGATTCCTAATGACCTTATTTCATTTTGTTAATATAACTTTTTGGAACTGCTAACATCTCTACATTATTCTATATAAATTAATAGACGAAAACTTCCATCTCTATTCTTTATTAAAATTTATATTAAATGAACTTGAGACTGAATATTTTGTCTAGCGATATACAGAAACTAAAAAAAAATTATTTTTAACCTTTCTTATCAATAGTTTTTATAACTTCGATAATTTTAAGTCTGTTTTTGATCGATAGGATTCATTCTGTGCCCAAATTTTAATTGAAGAACAACTTCTAAGAGGTTTTTAATATATTCAAGAAAATATAAATTATATTTGTAAAGGTATGCTTTTATCTATTATTAAATACTAATTTTAAAATATTTGTTAATGCGTTTTCGAAGTTAAAAGCAAAAGAAGACTTTTTTTAACTTCATTTTGTCATTTTTCACAATATGTTGAAATGGGAAAGGGGAATTTCTCGTGAAAAGTTTCACCGAGACATTTTAAATATAATCTAAACTCATATTGGTTCATATTCATAATTTTTTTTGGACAAAATAGTATACATAATTTTTTATTTGTATATATATATCAAATTAAAAGTAAATCTAGGAAAGTGCTGACATCATCAATTATGTTTTTCGTCCTATTTGTGTGATTATTGAATGTCTTTTTGTTCCAATTCCGTATCTGCCCTTAGGATCATAATAAAAACATGTTAGTTTGGCGTTTTCGATATCGTAGCATTTATTTAATTGAATAACCACTTCAAAATTGCCAAATTAGCTTGATTTTATTATAGTTATAAACTGGGCAAATACCAAAAGTATTTGTCGTTTATTTTCTCATTGACATTCAATTTTCTGTGTCTAACCTCATTTTATTTATCATAACAAAATGGAGACGATACGTGAAAGATTTCAATGCTACCAACTTATTTAATGACGTCCATTTTCATTTAACGAATTGACAATTTGGTAAACAGTGATACCAATCGCGTTATACACGTCATATATATATATATATATATATATATATATATATATATATATATATATATATAGAGAGAGAGAGAGAGAGAGATTGCCACATATCTTTTAAGAAAATGAACATTGAAATATCGTTATTTTATTCTTTTAGATTTAAAATCAAAATGTCTGCTAACGATATTTCTTCTGGCAATGCACAGCTAGCGTTAAATCCAACTTGTATGGAATCTGTGAATAGAGTTACCAAATTACCTGTTGTAGATACAACTTTTAAGACTGCTAGTAGAATCTACGAGAAAGTCAAGGTGATTTACTACACTAGTCAATGAAAATATGTACATTATTAATTTTTTATTCCTTAGGATTACAACGGACTCACACATTGGACCCTTTCAACTGCTGAACATACTCTTTGTACAGCAGTCGATCTGGGAAAACCCGCTGCGACTACAGTCATAAAAAATTTCGAAGGTTCCATTAAAAAAGTAGACGGTGCTCTATGCGGCGGTTTGGACTACATCGAATCCAAAGTACCAGCAGTTAAATTACCTCCAGGAGAAGTAAGAATAATTATAACATTCATATTGCTTCGTCATTTTTTAGCACTCATATCCCGCATTCATCCATCATTTTTTAATCTAACAGTTTCTTCTTATTTAGATCGTTTTACAGGTTTACAACAACACCAAGGAGTACGTGAATAGTACGGTGTCGCCAGCCGTCGAAACCGCCATGTCTTACGCCGAACCCGCTTTTAAAACTGCGATGCACATCGTCGAACCGGCTCTTGGTTTAGCCAAAGCGGCGGTCGAGCCCGCCGTTGAGAAAGCAAAGACTATGATGGAACCTTATCTTCAACCGGCTTTAAATAAAGCTCAAGCCATCAAAGATGATGTTATGCACAAAGTCGAGGAGTACATACATTTGCCACACCAAGAAGGTGAAGTTGTCGAATGTTACGAGTGCCAACAAATCAAAAGAAGATTGGAAGAGGCTAATCGAAACGCTGTACCGGACCAAACCCAGGATGAACAATAACAATAATAATCTACTTTTTTTGTAATTTTAAGTGGGTTTTTGTTTTTATTATGATTTTTATGTAAGACTGTTTGTGTTAAGTAAAAATGGATGGATTTTCAAATGGCAGAATTGATATTTGGGGATATTTTAACTTCCCATGGTAAAATAAATGCCATGAATTTTATAATGTTTGTTAAGAATATTTTATACTGATATAGATTTAAATTATTAGATGTTTAAATAAATATACATATTTTTATTTAAATAAATAATTGCATTTTCCCCAGTGCTTTATTTGAACCTTCTTTAATCTTTTGAGGTAATGGATTTATAAAAAAAATTAACTTTTTACTTCTTAGACATTTTTATATGTTTTTATTGATGAATAGTCTTGATTGCGATGTAAAATCAGTTTAAAATATCAGGTAAAAATTGACGTTCTGACCTTTATCAAAATATAAGTCCAAATCAAAACGATTCATCACGAAAATATAATAAAATTATACAATTTCATATTTTTATCAAAATGTATCTCGATTAATCAAAATAGTACCCAAATATTGAGTTACATCCATCATATCATGACAAAAAACATATTTTTCACTTACTTTTCAAGAATTTTCTGCTTTGCCAAATAATCAATTTTTCGTATCCATGTAATTAACATTAACTTATATAATAGATTTACTAATGAAAATTTCGAAGTATCTTTATAGTATCAAACAAACATGTTTGTTTAGTACAATTCAACATAGTCGCACTATTAATTCATAAAGAATATATTAAAATCACTTTAAAAAAACACAAGTACTACTAAGTAATCGACATCTTGTTCAAAATTCGAATCAAACCCCCATAAAAACTACGCTTGGTTAGTAGCTGTCTGTCAAAACAAAAACGAAGTGGCTACTGTTACTATAACGTGTCTATAAAATATTTTCGCTACTTGAACATCTTGTTATAGCATACTATACTGTTTGGCGATATTTTACTGGATTTATTTGCAAAAAACAATTAATTTACTTTTATTTTTACTGAAAAATACAAATTCCTATTATTTTATTAAACAAAATAATTTCACTTGATTATTCTTTTTTTTGCACACCAAGAATCAAAACATGATTAACCATAGATTAATAAAAAGTACAGAGAGACTAACTATTTTATTTGTATTATTTCAATTTTAAGTTTTACGACAAAATTTAGAATTCAAATAAGATATGGTACTTCTATTATTGTAAATATGCTGCTCTTTACATATCATCGTTACTTAAAATCATCTTTATTTTTATAAATATGAACATTATTCTAAAATAAAAGAACATGACGTCAAATTTACCGACTGATCAAAAGTGTAAACTAAATCATTGGTCGTGTATTAAGGGAAATTAAATTCTAAGCATTGGCAGCCATGTGGTGATAGTTTACGGCGTTGTAATATTTATTATTGTTAAAATCAAATTGTTTTGTCTTATTTTTTATTTCTTATTCGTCATTTGCTATTTATAACGAATAATTTAGTAATAATTATCATTCTATATGACATTATTTGATTAAATTATATGTAAAATAACACTTTATGCCAACAGACACAAAAAATCACAACATGGCAACTGTGCATAACAAATGTCAAATAAACGGCGTTTAGATCGTAATAAATTGATATAAAAAAATGAATGAATCAAGTTTTTAAATAATTGGAAGTGCATTTATCCTTATGACAACTCAAAGGATTTTAAAATAGTAACTTTTTTTAAAATAATACACTGAATGTTAATGCTTCATTTCAATAAATTCTACTTTAGTTTACAATTTTTTGCAACATGGCTTTGAACAATACCGCATTTTAATATAATGTACGTAAATACACAACTAAAATTCGTTTGACGTAAAATTTTGATTTGAATACAATATTGAGCGTATTAATACACAAATAATTGAATATATAATAAAAATATTTTTTTTCTGTACTTGAATTGTCTTGATTTTCGATCTCTCCTGATTGAAAATTAATTTTTAAAACAAGTAAAAAACTAACATTTCGATCTATTTCGGTCAAAATATTTTGATAAATACCGAAATCAATCGAAACGTCAGTTTTTTACTTGTTTCTATCAGAAGGAACTTAAAATTAAAACATAAGTAACCAAAATATATAAAAGGGTCTAAAAAATAAGAAATTTAAAATAAATATTTTGTCATATTCCAAACTCTAAAAAAATAAAGTGAAAATTCACTTATGGACTTTATTATATCGATGAAATTAAAACAAGTCACAGTAACACGTTTTTCATTATCATTTATTTTCTCAGCGTTAGTGACATCACAACATGGAATGAATATCCAAACCTACTAGTCAGGCAACACACAATACTTCCGTGTATTGCATTAAAATGTGCTATTATACCAATCTAAGTAATAATTGTTTACACGTTTATACACAAATCATTTCGTCAATACTTCACTTTAAAGTATTATGCCCCTCAAATACACTTTTTGGTGATTATATAAAAAATACAGGGTCACCTGGAGGGTCGATATAGAACATTTTATGAAAAGTAAATCTTAAATTTGATTAAATTTTTTTCAAATTATACGCGTGTCATAGTTCAAAGCGCGGTAGATGTTAATTATTATTTTTTGAATAAATATACATATTTTCATTCCAATTAGCACGTTTTCGTTAATATCGCGTATAAAACTTTGGTAATTTGAAAAAAAAATGATGTAATCATATTAATCCCACCGTAAATCGTAAATCAAAATGGATACAATATAAATAATTTATTTTATTTTTTATACCCGGGATGTACGTTTAACTGGGTTAACTCTCATATAGAAAGTTTATAATCAAAAATATCTTATAGTAATTTAATCTAAATGCAATAAAGATACTATAGTACTTTCCCTAGATATTTAAAAATTTCTAGAAGCAAATTATATTTACAAAATGAAGGTGAAAATTTTTTATTGTTATCTTTCTATTTCCATCAGTTTTCCCGTGAAAATCTCTCCTGTGTTACCATGGCGAACATCGGCCATCGATGTCATCAGCTGGTAAGGTTAGAGCAGAGTCGGCTCAAGGACCAGATGTCATATATCATTAAATCCAAATTAGAATTCAAAATACTATGAAAAGTTAATCGAACAACTAAGAAAAACGTATACAAATCTGTCAACTATCTGTCAATTGACAACTGATGCTCTATCTCAGGTATATTCAAAATAATTTTAATAAAACGTTATTTTTGATTCTCTTACGGTTTTTTACCTTTTTGTACCTATTGAATCATAAATACATTAATAATTATTTCCTCGCGATTTTATAATGATTTTCAAGTCGAACAAGTTTTTTCTTATATTCATTTTTTGCTTTGTAAACTATTAACAAAGCTTTGTAAATCAATTCCTTGCGTATAATATAAAATTTACATATTGTATGACCCCTTTCATTGTATATAATTTTTGTAAAATGGATCATATAAACAGTTTACGTCATAATTTTCGATCGACCTATATAAGGTGCTGATCGATTTATTTCATCGACAGTTTAAGTGGCAGTTTGAAAAAAGTAAGGTTAGTTTTTCAATATTAGTTCATTATTTACTTTCATTCATTCACTTAAAAAAATTTTTAGATAGTTATAACTAGTTTATCTCTAATTTATTAATTTTCTTATCATTCATTAGATATTTTATCTTAAAAAGATTCAAACTACAAACTTTATAATAGTTTTTTGATTAATAACATTTTATAAATAATGTTATTTAAATTTTATTATCACGTTTTTTCTTCTGATCCGTACCTGCATAATCATAGAAAAAGAGTAACAAAGCTAAATGGGTTAGATAATTTGGAGAAAGATAGGCAACCATTTATATACGTGTAATGGTAGTTGCATAAGAGATTCTCATAAAACAAGTATATTAAACTAAATAAGTAGATAATCTTAATTGAAATAGGATAGGCAACCATTTATATAACGTGTAATGGTAGTTGCATAAGTGATTCTTATAAAACATGACTGTCAAATATTACGTATTTATAAATATTAAAATTGGGATAAATTTTGAGTAGAAACAAAAAAATCATGTTAGGAAATAGATGTTTGAATTAAAATTGAACGAAGTTTATTATACCTGGAAGGATTTATTAAAATTATGTTTTTCAACAATGTTACTTTTCTGTTTTATTAAGACGTCATCAGCGTGGTTAATAAGAATCATTATACCTAGCCTCGTAGTTTTGATTCACAAAATGTTATACAGGAAGAATAAAATAGAAATAAACCAATATAATTCTGGAATGTTTTGAAAATTTTTTTACGCATTTTCAAAAATTTGTAATTGTAAATTCTTTTGTATTCAAATGAGGTGAAACTTTTGCACGTTTAACTTGTTTTTTTGGAATAACGTAAATTGCCCCGACAACCTTAGCCATTGTTAACCATATCAATAAATATTTTAATAAAATATGTTATTGTACAGGTACGATAGGTATATAAGCAAATTATATCACTCGAGTTTTAGTAGTCTTTCTACCACTTTTGGTATATACAAAGTGTTGTCAAAAATAGGGAGATTTACGAAACTAAGTTGAATATTTAGGTAAATTCTGGTCCTTTTTTAAATATTATATAAAATTTTTTTGGAAAAAAATTGTTTTTATACATTTACACATCAAATAATATATTATAAAATCGTTTCTACTTCATTTTATAACGTTCAAAGTCATTTACTGAATTGTTTATGAGTATTAACCACAGGGGCTATAAGATGGTTGATTTTTTGGAGGAAGTATTTTAGATTTTTCCGTTTTTTACATAATACGAACATTTGAATGGTGGCGCTATCTATCGCGATAACGAGAAATCACATCGCATTACATAATAATGTAAAGATGGGGCGAGGTATGCATGAAATGTGATAAAATAACGTTTTAAACGTGATAAATATATTATAAACATGTTCTTCATGCTATTGTTATGTATGATGTCGCCATCAACTTCAATAAACGAAAATTAAAGTGAATGTCACAACAGTAATCTGTCATCCGTCACCGTTCACTGTCAACGTGAGCTGATGGCCTCGATTGTGAGAGAGACCAGCCAGCACCGGCCGGTGTCGTCCTAATTTTAGGAGCAGGTGTTACAGAGTTTTTGGAAGTGTATACGAGGTTTGCTAATGAAGTTTTGAGATAGACAAATAAAAACAAATATTTATAATTGGATACGGCTTTATTGTTTTTCAAAATATTCTCATTTGAATAATTTTTTCCATTCCGATTAAGGAACCTCCTTGTTCTTATCCATCAATTCGATGTTTTAACTGTCCTTTTGTTTGGATTGACGTGTGAGAGCTCGCATTGTCTCGGTGGAGAATGATTCGTATTTTGCGATTGGTTTTCCTAATTTTTTCGAACTCTCCTGTGGTGTTCCCCATAGTTTCCGATAAGTTCGATATTGATGTGTTCGAACACCGATCCCCCGATTCTGTATCATATTTATTTCGTGTTTTAGATAAAACATGTCGACGGCTACACTTGGACCTGAGCTAGTCAGCCCAAGTGGCACATCGTTAGCAAATAATATTTTTTATTTCCTACTGTTACCGGCAGCTTTATTAATTTACGCTTATTGGAAAATTTCCCGTCGTCATTTAAATGAATTGGCCGATAAGATCCCAGGACCTGCTGGTCTCCCGATCATCGGGTCAGCTTTGGAATTCGTTGGATCGTCACCTGGTAAGTAACACTCGTTTTTGATGAACGAAACAAATATTTTCTAGGAATATCTATTAGTTAAATAACCTCAATTCGATATGACATTTATCATTCATAATTTCTGTTATAGAAATATTCAAAAGAATTTATGCGTACGCCCCCTTTTACGGAAAAATCATAAAGGTATGGGCAGGTCCTAAGCTTCTTATCTTCTTGATCGATCCCAGAGACGTGGAAATAATCCTCAGCAGTCACGTGCACATCGACAAAGCCAGCGAATACAGATTCTTCAAACCTTGGTTGGGAGATGGTCTTCTCATTTCCACCGGCCAAAAATGGAGAGCCCACAGAAAATTGATAGCCCCCACTTTCCACTTGAACGTATTAAAATCTTTCATCGACTTATTCAACGCCAACTCCAGGGAGGTTATACAAAAATTGAAAAAGGAAATCGGCAAAGAATTCGATTGCCACGATTACATGTCAGAAGCTACCGTGGAAATTCTATTGGAAACGGCTATGGGAGTCAGCAAAAAAACCCAAGACCAAAGTGGTTACGATTACGCTCTAGCCGTGATGAAAATGTGCGACATTTTACATATCCGTCAAGCTAAAATTTGGTTAAGACCTGACATCATATTCAACTTCACGAAATACGCAGAAAAACAAAAAGGACTCATCAATACCATCCACAGTTTGACCAGAAAAGTTATCCAGAAGAAGAGATCAGATTTCGAAAAAGGTATCCGCGGTTCGACAGCCGAAGTACCAGAAGATGCAAAGACACAAAAATACGAAAAGAACGTTGCTTCGAAAACAGTCGTCGAAGGTTTATCCTACGGTCAATCGGCTGGACTTAAAGACGATTTGGACGTAGACGAAGACGTAGGTGAAAAGAAGAGAATGGCCTTCTTAGATTTATTAATCGAAGCTTCTCAAAACGGTGTCGTCATCAACGACGAAGAAATCAAAGAACAAGTTGATACCATCATGTTTGAAGGTCACGATACCACCGCCGCCGGTAGCAGTTTCTTTTTATCTATGATGGGTATCCATCAAGATATCCAAGAGAAAGTTTACCAAGAAGTTTACGAGATTTTCGGCGATTCCGATAGACCCGCCACTTTTGCAGATACTTTAGAAATGAAATATTTGGAAAGGTGTTTGATGGAAACTCTTCGTTTATACCCACCAGTGCCAATTATCGCCAGACAACTCAGACAAGACGTAAAATTAGGTAATTATATATATTTTTTTCCGAATTAATGATTATTCGTTTTTAAAAATTTTTCAAATTGAAAATAAATATTTAAGAAGCTAAAATGGCTTCCACATCCGCCTTTATCACTGATTTAACGTCATATGACTTCCGGTTCTGTTTGAAAAACGTTTTTATATTAATATTTTTCAACTACACCTCATATACTAATGAAAGATATATTTTTATATATCTATATTTTAAGCTCGGACTGTATGTGAATCTTTTTGTTTTTAGCTTCTGGAGATTACACTCTACCGACTGGCGCCACCATTATAATTGGTACTTTCAGAATCCACCGTGATCCTGATACGTACGCCAACCCCGACAAATTCGATCCTGATAATTTCCTACCTGAACGCAGTGCTAACAGACATTATTATTCATTTATTCCTTTCTCTGCTGGACCAAGAAGTTGTGTTGGTGAGTGCTTGACTAATTTTCGTATTTAAACCAAATTATTTATTAAATACGTTTGTAGGTCGTAAATACGCCATGTTGAAATTGAAAATTCTGTTATCCACCATCATAAGAAACTACAAGATCACTTCCAATATCGGAGAAAAAGATTTCCAGCTTCAAGCTGATATTATCCTTAAGAGAGCCGAAGGATTCAAAATCAAGTTGGAACCGAGAAAGAGGCAACTTGTAGCTTAATTTCTCATTAATTTGGAGCAGCTCAGTGATTTTTACTATTTATACTAGTTGTTAGATGTTTTTGTTTCGTGAAATATTATTAATTATCAATTATATGCAATAATGAACAAGATTCATTACTAAATTCTTATTGTTTTATTATTTTACCTTTACCTTATTATTTTTTGACAAAAACAAGATTTTTGTCCATGCTGTATATACTAATATCAATAAATGCCATCCAATAGTAATAATTAACAAAACAATAGATAAAAGACGTGGATCAAAACTCTAGACAAGGGATTTTAACAGTGAGGGTTTCTATAAAAAAAAATACTAATTTTAGGGTTACAAGGATTGAAAATGTGTTTAGATATACAAGAAAATAGTTAATCTTACCCTTTTTGTGATAAATAAAGCATTAATTCACCCGTTTTGTATACATTCAAAACTATTGGAAAAAAATCTTTAATATCGATTATTTTCAATTCAACTACAATCTGCTTTTTACTTCTTGATTTAATAACAGTTAATATTCACTTATCCACATTATAACTATTTTTTTTTCACTAAGTTCACTTTTAAATAAGTTTGTTTACTATAAACACAAACATAAACGAAAAAATTACTTTAAAACTAGAAACGATACACTGGATCTATATATTTAGAAATTAAAAAAAGTCTAACCCACTTTCAAATTTTATTAAATCTCATGTAAACACTTAAATAACCGTATTAAATAAACATCAAATAAATTTATGTACGTACTCGTGGCAAAATGGCGGACTGTCAAGATTAACTGACATTAATCAAGGTTGGTGGAGGATAGGTTGCGCGGTAACGTGGATGCGACTAGGGATGCCGTTACGTCACTTGTTGAGAATGATCCGTGTTTAGGTTTGATTTGTGCCTTTTTTCGTCAACTCTTGCTTTGTATCCTACTTTTGGTTGGTTGTAAATAAAAATAAAGCAAATACGAGACTTTATTATCATAACCTAGAAAAGTGACATTTATTTCAATATTATATTTGTTCGTGGGTTTGATTCCGAATCAGTTTAGGGATCAATCGAACGCGCACACGAATTTGTATACGATTCCGTTAATAATTGATTACCAATCATTTAAATCAGTTCTCGGATTTGAAGTTCGTTATCAACTAATTCGATTGTAAATCGATCTAAATTAGTAATAGCAACTTAGAATCGATTCTGATTCATTTAGTAACTTTTAAATGAAATTCTAAATGAAAATAATGAAATGTACTTTTGAATATTTATTAAATTTTCATAAATACATTTTTTTACTCTACTCGTTTTTGTAGTGATAATCGAATACCATTTTTTGCTACTAAAACCATTTGGGGAACCAAATCGATTTTGTAATCTGGTTCGGGACGTAAAAATCGAAAACGTCGTAATAGTTTCGATATACAAACTTTTATTTCCAACCATGCAAATTTTTTACCTAAAATAATTTCCCCCCAATGAAATATGTAAAACTCTTATTTTTTATTATTGCGACGTTGCCGCTTTTATCTGTATGTGAACATTTCTATACGAAACTGGAATTTGATATAATATAACCTCAATTTTATATTAAACTAGTACATGTATAGCCTAGAAGTTGGCAACCTTTATAGACCAGTCAGAAATATTGAGAAATCGGGTTTTCGATAAATATCAGGAAGCTCCGGCTCAATGACAGGTCGAGAACAAACGTCAACGGCTAATCTGGGTGAATTACCTGTCAAGGTCAACCGTTAACGGCCGGTCATAGGTCAATGACCTGTCAACAGTAAATTCGAATTGCATCCTGATTAATCGATTCATAAAAAAATCGAGGTCTAAAAGATCGATTTTTTTCCAATATGCATGTATGATGAGAATATTAATCCATTTTATGACAAACAATGAAGATGGTGAAATATCGATTTACTGAATCGATTTAGTACAACATATCGATTTTTTTGGTTCGATTAATCGATTGCAGATCGCCATGTCTGGTCCAGTCTTTACTTAACAGGGATTTTAAAACGATGTAGTAATAATAATTTAACAAATATTTTGTGTAATTAAACCTGATGAAAGAAAATTTTCGTACGTATGGAATCATACGGGGTACAAACAATATTTTATATATATTTAAAAAATTACCTATGCAGTTTCGTGGACCCAAACTGAATGGTAAATACGTTCCAGGGAGGATTTCGTTTTGGAAGCGTTCCGGTATAAATTTTTCGGGTTCGGGAAAATAATTCGGATTGTGATGACATCCGTAAATTAAAATTGCCACGCTGTGATTTTTTGGTAACAAATATTTTCCGGCTAAATAAAAATAAATTAAGTAAAAATTTTTCAAATTATTTTTTTTTTTTTAATTTCGAACACACAGTTACACGAAACGCTAAAAACAGATTAACGTCAAAACGATCTTGCACGACTATAAACGATTCTAAATGTTCGTGGATGCTTTTCTGATTCGAAAATAATCGTTTCGCATTTTTTTCCCGGGGTAATTTAATAAAAAGTGACCTGTCAACGGAGATAAAATGTCAAACAATTTTTTCCCGTTTCAATCGTTTCAGAAGAGCATGAATCGATTATCGATTATATGGAATCGATTTTTTTCATCCAAATATCGTTATATGATATTAGTACTGTGAAAAATAGAAGAACTGACGATTCGAGTGACTGTTATGATCGACGATTCTTACCAATTTCGACATCTTCTTCTACTTTTCTACCAATTAAAGGAACCGGTGGATACATCCTCATAGTTTCGTTTATAACCATATCGAGATATTTCATTTGTTGTATTTCCGCGTAAGTAACTTCACGGAAAACATTTTCATTTCCAATAATGTCAATTTGTTCGTCATATACGTTTTCCTGAAAACTCACGCGTCTTTGTAGGACGTTCAATAGTCTGATACTATGTTATATATAGGGTGAACCAAAAATAGTGCAAAATTACTAAAACGATTTACCGCCTCGGGGAAATGTTCGAAAACGTGAGGAAAGTTAGAGAAAGATAGAAAAGACGGTCTTTTTGAAGGCGATCCTTATCGTAAATTTTCAGAAGACGACACCGGAACTGAACGTTCACAAACGCCCGCGTTCGCCTTCTATTTCACGACGATTTGTCGTCGAGATATGGCCAAAAGTGGATTTATGAACTTTTACGCTCGCGCCCGAGTTGGCGCCTACGTTTGCGTTCAAGATCACGACGATTTGGCGTCGAGATATGGCCAAAAGTGGATTTATGAACTTTTACGCTCGCGCCCGAGTTGGCGCCTTCGTTCGCGTTCAAAATCATGACGATTTAGCGTCGAGATATGGCCAAAAGTGGATTTATGAATTTTTACGCTCGCGCCCCAGTTGGCGCCTACGTTTGCGTTCAAGATCACGACGATTTGTCGTCGAGATATGGCCAAAAGTGGATTTATGAACTTTTACGCTCGCGCCCGAGTTGGCGCCTTCATTCGCGTTCAAGATCGCGACGATTTGGCGTCGAGATATGGCCAAAAGTGGATTTATGAACTTTTACGCTCGCGCCCGAGTTGGCGCCTTCGTTCGCGTTCAAAATCACGACGATTTGGCGTCGAGATATGGCCAAAAGTGGATTTATGAACTTTTACGCTCGCGCCGGAGTTGGCGCTTACGTTTGCAGTCAAGATCACGACGATTTGGCGTCGACATATGGCCAAAAGTGGATTTATGAACTTTTACGCTCGCGCCCGAGTTAACGCCTTCGTTCGCGTTCAAAATCACGACGATTTGGCGTCGAGATATGGCCAAAAGTGGATTTATGAACTTTTACGCTCGCGCCCGAGTTGGCGCCTTCATTCGCGTTCAAAATCACGACGATTTGGCGTCGAGATATGGCCAAAAGTGGATTTATGAACTTTTACGCTCGCGCCCGAGTTGGCGCCTTCATTCGCGTTCAAGATCACGACGATTTAGCGTCGAGATATGGCCAAAAGTGGATTTATGAACTTTTACGCTCGCGCCCGAGTTGGCGTTTATTACGCTAGCACCCGCATGGCGCCCTCGTTAACGTTCGTTAGCCTTCGACTGTCCCTCAGTCAAACCAGGAGCATTTTTCAACGGATATCTTCTTCTGGGGGATTGTAAATCGTAAAAAGTAACAATTTATAAAAAAAATGTTACTGATTCGATTTACGCGAGTAATTTAAAAGCATGACACTATGTAAATAATCAATGTGTATAATACTTATTATTAAACACTGAAATACGTATTACGTACTTGAATTTCTGGATGTCTTGAAAGGGCGTATAAAATAAATGAGATAGCTGTTGAAATAGTATCATGTCCCTATAAAAAATATAAATAAAAAATTTGTAGCAATTCTTCTTTTTACCATCTTCTTTTATATTATTATTCACTAAATTATTACACGTCAGTCACAGTAAAGGTAGAAACCCACTAGCAACACGCTACGCCACGCCACGCCATGAGTCGTATATGTTTACAATCATTTTCCTTTGGAAAAAATCACTCTAAAACGAGTCATTAGTACTAAAAATCACTCTAAAGCGATTTAAACAAGTCTCAACTGAAATAGATCGAATTTGAACGAGATATGCGTGAAGAATGGATGTAAAACGACAACTTGGTACTAACAACTTGTGTCCAATCATTTTCTTTTGGAAAAAATCACTCAAAACGAGTCAGTTGTACTAAAAATCACTCTAAAGCGATTTAAACAAGTCTCAACTGAAATAGATCGAATTTGAACGAGATATGCGTGAAGAATGGATGTGAAACGACAACTTGGTACTAACAACTTGTGTCCAATCATTTTCTTTTGGAAAAAATCACTCATTAGTACTAAAAATCACTCTAAAGCGATTTAAACAAGTACTAACTGAATTAGATCGACTTTGAACGAGATATGCTTGAAGAATGGATGTGAAACGACAACTTGGTACTAACAACTTGTGTCCAATCATTTTCTTTTGGAAAAAATCACTCATTAGTACTAAAAATCACTCTAAAGCGATTTAAACAAGTACTAACTGAATTAGATCGAATTTGAACGAGATATGCTTGAAGAATGGATGTGAAACGACAACTTGGTACTAACAACTTGTGTCCAATCATTTTCTTTTGGAAAAAATCACTCAAAACGAGTCATTAGTACTAAAAATCACTCTAAAGCGATTTAAACAAGTCTCAACTGAAATAGATCGAATTTGAACGAGATATGCGTGAAGAATGGATGTGAAACGACAACTTGGTACTAACAACTTGTGTCCAATCATTTTCTTTTGGAAAAAATCACTCATTGGTACTAAAAATCACTCTAAAGCGATTTAAACAAGTACTAACTGAATTAGATCGAATTTGAACGAGATATGCTTGAAGAATGGATGTGAAACGACAACTTGGTACTAACAACTTGTGTCCAATCATTTTCTTTTGGAAAAAATCACTCAAAACGAGTCAGTTGTACTGAAAATCACTCTAAAGCGATTTAAACAAGTCTCAACTGAAATAGATCGAATTTGAACGAGATATGCGTGAAGAATGGATGTGAAACGACAACTTGGTACTAACAACTTGTGTCCAATCATTTTCTTTTGGAAAAAATCACTCATTAGTACTAAAAATCACTCTAAAGCGATTTAAACAAGTACTAACTGAATTAGATCGAATTTGAACGAGATATGCTTGAAGAATGGATGTGAAACGACAACTTGGTACTAACAACTTGTGTCCAATCATTTTCTTTTGGAAAAAATCACTCATTAGTACTAAAAATCACTCTAAAGCGATTTAAACAAGTACTAACTGAATTAGATCGAATTTGAACGAGATATGCTTGAAGAATGGATGTGAAACGACAACTTGGTACTAACAACTTGTGTCCAATCATTTTCTTTTGGAAAAAATCACTCAAAAC
This sequence comes from Diorhabda sublineata, assembly GCF_026230105.1. NCBI lineage: Eukaryota > Metazoa > Arthropoda > Insecta > Coleoptera > Chrysomelidae > Diorhabda > Diorhabda sublineata. Next base: position 7,330,444 of record NC_079481.1, on the reverse strand, counting down.
GAGTCAGTTGTACTGAAAATCACTCTAAAGCGATTTAAACAAGTCTCAACTGAAATAGATCGAATTTGAACGAGATATGCGTGAAGAATGGATGTGAAACGACAACTTGGTACTAACAACTTGTGTCCAATCATTTTCTTTTGGAAAAAATCACTCATTAGTACTAAAAATCACTCTAAAGCGATTTAAACAAGTCTCAACTTAATTAGATCGAATTTAAACGAGATATTCGTGAAGAATGGATGTAAAACGACAACTTGGTACTAACAACTTGTGTCCAATCATTTTATTTTGGAAAAAATCACTCATTAGTACTAAAAATCACTCTAAAGCGATGTACACAAGTCTCAACTGAATTAGATCGAATTTGAACGAGATATGCTTGAAGAATGGATGTGAAACGACAACTTGGTACTAACAACTTGTGTCCAATCATTTTCTTTTGGAAAAAATCACTCATTAGTACTAAAAATCACTCTAAAGCGATTTAAACAAGTACTAACTGAATTAGATCGAATTTGAACGAGATATGCTTGAAGAATGGATGTGAAACGACAACTTGGTACTAACAACTTGTGTCCAATCATTTTCTTTTGGAAAAAATCACTCATTAGTACTAAAAATCACTCTAAAGCGATTTAAACAAGTCTCAACTTAATTAGATCGAATTTAAACGAGATATTCGTGAAGAATGGATGTAAAACGACAACTTGGTACTAACAACTTGTGTCCAATCATTTTATTTTGGAAAAAATCACTCATTAGTACTAAAAATCACTCTAAAGCGATGTACACAAGTCTCAACTGAATTAGATCGAATTTGAACGAGATATGCGTGAAGAATGGATGTGAAACGACAACTTGGTACTAACAACTTGTGTCCAATCATTTTCTTTTGGAAAAAATCACTCATTAGTACTAAAAATCACTCTAAAGCGATTTAAACAAGTACTAACTGAATTAGATCGAATTTGAACGAGATATGCTTGAAGAATGGATGTGAAACGACAACTTGGTACTAACAACTTGTGTCCAATCATTTTCTTTTGGAAAAAATCACTCAAAACGAGTCAGTTGTACTGAAAATCACTCTAAAGCGATTTAAACAAGTACTAACTGAATTAGATCGAATTTGAACGAGATATGCGTGAAGAATGGATGTGAAACGACAACTTGGTACTAACAACTTGTGTCCAATCATTTTATTTTGGAAAAAATCACTCAAAACGAGTCAGTTGTACTAAAAATCACTCTAAAGCGATTTAAACAAGTCTCAACTGAAATAGATCGAATTTGAACGAGATATGCGTGAAGAATGGATGTGAAACGACAACTTGGTACTAACAACTTGTGTCCAATCATTTTCTTTTGGAAAAAATCACTCATTAGTACTAAAAATCACTCTAAAGCGATTTAAACAAGTACTAACTGAATTAGATCGACTTTGAACGAGATATGCTTGAAGAATGGATGTGAAACGACAACTTGGTACTAACAACTTGTGTCCAATCATTTTCTTTTGGAAAAAATCACTCATTAGTACTAAAAATCACTCTAAAGCGATGTACACAAGTCTCAACTGAATTAGATCGAATTTGAACGAGATATGCGTGAAGAATGGATGTGAAACGACAACTTGGTACTAACAACTTGTGTCCAACCATTTTCCTTTGGAAAAAATCACTCAAAACGATAAATTTCATATAGAAAGACATTTCCACGTGGTTTGGTATGTGTGTTGTATAGAAACTTCGAAATATAATAAATCTTTCTGTATATCTTTTTCTGGTAAGTTTTTATTTGTTACTCATTATTTTCAATACTTGGTAAGACGTTCGGGTTAATATGCGTCGTTGACTCTAATACGCTAAATTAGTTAAAAATGTTTGTTAGTCACGAAAATGAGGGAGATTATCCACTTGAAATAAATTTATCTTTAAGACCGTTTTAATTTAGTATAATCGCATTTGCCGAAATAAATCAGCTCAATCTAGTTTCTTCTTCAGAATGAAGTTGACGTATATTTTCGTAATAATTTTTCAAATTAATTTTGTTAGAAGTTTCAACGAAACTAACGGCGGTAATGGAAAAAAATATTTTTTCAAAATGAAACAAAACAGCAGCGATTTCATAATTACGAGTAGAATTCCCCATTTGGGACCTAAAGAATTAGAATATCCGGTTATACAAAAAAAATTAAACAACGCGACTGTTATTAATGAAGAAAGTGTTGAAAATATAACGGAAGTTATTGATGATAGTAAAATTACGACGAAAAAAACGATTATAACGAGTAGAATACCGCATTTGGGACCGAAGCAACTAGAATATCCGGTTATACAGAAAAAAACAACCTACCAAACAACCGATTCGGAAGAACAACACGATTTAACTGAAGATAACGATGATAAGTTTAACGAAACTGACAAAAAAAGTGTTTTGAAAGCGTTAGATTTGAAAATTATTCAAGAAAAAATTATTTTCGACGAAAATGTCACTGACTTTGTGGTTTATAAGGTAAGTCATGGGGTTTTAAGATGTATCTTAACCATAGGAGTGAAAAAATAACAAAGAATTTTGCCGCCTTCGGCGATCTCTCATTATAGATTATATTCTAGTGGAAAATATTGATTTCAGAGGAATTTTTTATTGGTATTCTATGTAGATTTAAAAAAATTGCAGCACAATTTTTTTCCATCAACAACCTTTATTGGAAAGGAATTAAAGCACCTGGAGATTCTCAGTTCATTGGTTTTGAAAGTTTTTCACTTTAACTGAATGAATTTTTTTGGAAATCTTGAAAAATAATATTTTCCTCAGAAATAATGTGTAAATTAAAAGTTCAGCCAAGCCTGTCTGACTATAGGACGGCCGAGGTCAGGTTATCTAGAGTTCAGCCAGGCTTAGATGAATAAAGGATGGCCGAGGTCGGGTTATCCAGATTTCAGCCAAGCCTGGCCGATTATAGGACGCCCGAGGTCGGGTTATCTAGAGTTCATCCAGGCTTGGCTGACTTCAACGAGGCTTGGGGCATTATTGGTTTCCCAGCGTTGGTTCAAGCTAAGCCCCGTCGTTCAAGCCTGATGGCTCCCACTTGGCATGGTATAAAAACAATTGAAAATATAATTATGTTCAAGATTTTTACGAAAAAAAAAAAATATGATTTACCGCAAAAAGCATTGTTGTCACTTCCTCTCTGATATATTTAATCGAATGTGTATCCTTCATTTGCAACATGAAATCTAAAAATGTACAATGACCATCCGTCTCCGATTTTTCAGCATTTTTTCTTCTTCTCGTGATAAGTTCCTCGAAGACGCTCTCGAGATTTTTCAATTCTTTTTCGAAGCTCCGACTTTCTCGAGTCAATTCGAAAAATATATCGAATCTTTTGAACGGCGATACCATTCGATTCAAAGTCGTCCGACCAATATTGAAGATACTATTGAAATAATTGCGTTTGAAATCGCCGTCGAAATCGTTAACGCCCATTAAACATTCTAAAAACAACCGTTAAATGAAAATTTTCGCACCCAATTGCGTCGAGACAAAACTGAATCCAATACGAGGTACAGATTATAAACTAAAAGTCAATTTAGTTGGCGTTCTTCATAAACTCGACCAATTACGGAGTGAAGTTGAACTTAACGTCAACGGGAGCGTCAGCGCGGGTGCCGTAGCCACTCGTAATCCTCCGCTGCATCCTTGAGAAGCCCTACGAACACTACAAAAAAACTTTTCGTAGAAACTCTTTCTTGTATTCTGTTTGACTTGACTTTGGAAAGCTAAAACGAAGTACATACTAATGTCGCGCAGACACGGCAGCTTTAGCTCAAAACTGGAAACAATGAGACTGCTCTGGAGATACAGGAGATTCGTGGTAGATGAAAGTATCTATGATCCAATCTAAAATCAAGGAGAATGACGCACTAACGCTGAGACTAACTTCCTGTATGGAAAGCCCAACCTAGTGCGAGACCAAGATGTCTTGGTCACGTCGAACGGATGCCGGAGGGTCGAGGAGTCAACCTGCATACCGGCTAAAGCCAGGAGGCTTAAGGACAACCACGTTTAAGATGGTAAGACGACTCGAAACATGACCTAAAGAAACTAGGGCAACATCGAGAAGAATTATGGACAGTTGTCCTAGAGGCAAAGATTTTTCATGGACCGTAGCGCCTCCGTTGTCATCTTCAAGTTTAGTATCAAGAATGGTGCGTAACGCTAAATCCAAACTACATAAAAGCTAATGTGAAAGTGAATGATTTACCGCAAGTGACGTCCATGGAAAAAATTTTCACAATATGCGTGACGTCTAAATCGGGATTTCCTAATTGTTGTTCGAAATTTTCTATCAATATGTCGCATTTGGATTCGAAAATTTTCATAAAATTCATCAAAATCGTCTGTTTATTTATCCAAGGAGTTATCATTTTCCTATTGGGTTTCCATTGTTGAACTAGAAAAAAAAAATCAGAAATATCCTTACCAGAGACAATTATAACATCGGGAAAAGGTTACCAGCATATTCTGGGCATGCAGAAGGGACTTGGTTTGTACATGGGGCCTTTCGCCAAAAATTTGCTATCGACTGGTAGCTCAGAATGGAGAAAGTAGAAACAAGATTGGGTACAAGCGTACGGCCCCAACTAGGGTCTTACTGTGTCTATACTAACAAACTGCAGATTGAAGTCTATGGTTTATGCGAAAATAGGAACGCGAGCACCAGGTGAAAATCCAATTATTTCGATAGTACTAGCGCTAATAATAACGGATTAGAGTCGTAAATCACTGATACAAAAACAGCGGCAAAACTAATTAATGGAACCAACTGGTACACGGAATGTTCCAAGATGATATAAGCGAATTTATCTTGCTTGGGAAATCCGCTATAGTCTTAAAAGCTGACATAATCGCTGCGGAGATGCATGGAAACACGTGGCATAAGACAAACCTTTCTTACTAAATGACTGCTTCACTAAAGCAGGCGCGAAAATCGACTGGTAACTAGATTCTAACCAGAAACAGTCGTCTAAGAAGACATCTCCGTGGTATATGGATCACTAACGAGCTAGAGTGTCGTTGGTGCATGGAAACACGTGCCATAAGACAAGCCTTTGTTATCGAATGACTGCTTCACTGGAACAGGCTCGAAATTCGACTGGTGACTAGATTCTAACCAGAAACAGTCATCTAAGAAGACATCTCCGTGGTATATGGATTACTAACGAGCTGGGATGTCGTTGGTGCGTGGAAACACGTGCCATAAGACAAGCCTTTGTTATCGAATGACTGCTTCACTGGAACAGGCTCGAAATTCGACTGGTGACTAGATTCTAACCAGAAACAGTCATCTAAGAAGACATCTCCGTGGTATATGGATCACTAACGAGCTAGAGTGTCGTTGGTGCATGGAAACACGTGGCATACGACAAGCCTTTGTTATCGAATGACTGCTTCACTGAAACAGGCTCGAAATTCGACTGGTGACTAGATTCTAACCAGAAACAGTCATCTAAGAAGACATCTCCGTGGTATATGGATCACTAACGAGCTAGAGTGTCGTTGGTGCATGGAAACACGTGGCATAAGACAAGCCTTTGTTATCGAATGACTGCTTCACTGAAACAGGCTCGAAATTCGACTAGTGACTAGATTCTAACCAGAAACAGTCATCTAAGAAGACATCTCCGTGGTATATGGATCACTAACGAGCTAGAGTGTCGTTGGTGCATGGAAACACGTGGCATAAGACAAGCCTTTGTTATTGAATGACTGCTTCACTGGAACAGGCTCGAAATTCGACTGGTGACTAGATTCTAACCAGAAACAGTCATCTAAGAAGACATCTCCGTGGTATATGGATTACTAACGAGCTGGGATGTCGTTGGTGCGTGGAAACACGTGCCATAAGACAAGCCTTTGTTATCGAATGACTGCTTCACTGGAACAGGCTCGAAATTCGACTGGTGACTAGATTCTAACCAGAAACAGTCATCTAAGAAGACATCTCCGTGGTATATGGATTACTAACGAGCTGGGATGTCGTTGGTGCGTGGAAACACGTGCCATAAGACAAGCCTTTGTTATCGAATGACTGCTTCACTGGAACAGGCTCGAAATTCGACTGGTGACTAGATTCTAACCAGAAACAGTCATCTAAGAAGACATCTCCGTGGTATATGGATCACTAACGAGCTAGAGTGTCGTTGGTGCATGGAAACACGTGGCATACGACAAGCCTTTGTTATCGAATGACTGCTTCACTGAAACAGGCTCGAAATTCGACTGGTGACTAGATTCTAACCAGAAACAGTCATCTAAGAAGACATCTCCGTGGTATATGGATCACTAACGAGCTAGAGTGTCGTTGGTGCATGGAAACACGTGCCATAAGACAAGCCTTTGTTATCGAATGACTGCTTCACTGGAACAGGCTCGAAATTCGACTGGTGACTAGATTCTAACCAGAAACAGTCATCTAAGAAGACATCTCCGTGGTATATGGATCACTAACGAGCTAGAGTGTCGTTGGTGCATGGAAACACGTGCCATAAGACAAGCCTTTGTTATCGAATGACTGCTTCACTGGAACAGGCTCGAAATTCGACTGGTGACTAGATTCTAACCAGAAACAGTCATCTAAGAAGACATCTCCGTGGTATATGGATTACTAACGAGCTGGGATGTCGTTGGTGCGTGGAAACACGTGCCATAAGACAAGCCTTTGTTATCGAATGACTGCTTCACTGGAACAGGCTCGAAATTCGACTGGTGACTAGATTCTAACCAGAAACAGTCATCTAAGAAGACATCTCCGTGGTATATGGATTACTAACGAGCTGGGATGTCGTTGGTGCGTGGAAACACGTGCCATAAGACAAGCCTTTGTTATCGAATGACTGCTTCACTGGAACAGGCTCGAAATTCGACTGGTAACTAGATTCTAACCAGAAACAGTCATCTAAGAAGACATCTCCGTGGTATATGGATCACTAACGAGCTAGAGTGTCGTTGGTGCATGGAAACACGTGGCATACGACAAGCCTTTGTTATCGAATGACTGCTTCACTGAAACAGGCTCGAAATTCGACTGGTGACTAGATTCTAACCAGAAACAGTCATCTAAGAAGACATCTCCGTGGTATATGGATCACTAACGAGCTAGAGTGTCGTTGGTGCATGGAAACACGTGGCATAAGACAAGCCTTTGTTATTGAATGACTGCTTCACAGGAACAAGATCGAAATTCGACTGGTGACTAGATTCTAACCAAAGACAGTCATTTAAGAAGACATCTCCGTGGTATATGGATCACTACCGAGTTGGGATGTTGTTGGTTCGTGGAAACACGTGGCATAAGACAAGCCTTTGGTATTGAATGACTGCTTCACTGGAACAGGATCGAAATTCGACTGGTGACTAGATTTTAACCAAAGACAGTTATTTAAGAAGACATCTCCGTGCTGGGATGCCGCTGGTGTATGGAGAAGAAAGAAACTATAGACTTCGTCATTGTTTCTACAAAAAATGATCAGTAGAAACTGGGAATTACCAGAAGCGAACGCTGGACGAATATAAAGACGTAGATGAGTGTTTGAAGTGGTTTCTTGGTTTAAAAACATTCGAAAAAGGACAGGAATACGAATTTTATAAAATCAATTATCGAAAAACTGAATGGTGAAGATAACATTAGAATTAAGTCCAAATTTGGTGTAGTGTAAATTAAAAAATTGTTTTAAATATGTGTTCATCATTATCTACGACAAATCTATGGATATTACGTTGATGAGAACCTACGTTTCGTCGTTAATAATCCTTCTTCTATCCACTCGGAAAAATATTTGTAATAATTAGCTTTTTCTAACATTTTTTCAGAACGTGTTATCTCTCGAATTATATTCGGATTGGTAATTATAACCGTCGGTTTAATAGGAGGTATATATATTCTCACTATACCCCCGTATTCTACTGTCATATTTGTAATTTTTTGTAACAAATCTAAAATAAAAAAAAATATATATGATATTATTAAATTTTCTTATTATATAATCTTGTCCATGTACTACATAATATGATAAACAACAATCGTGTGTGTCAAACACATTTTGACGTTATCATAACCTCTAAATATCAATTGATACAAAATGGCTGACGTGGAATAAACAAATACGCAATTTCCTAATGGAGACATGTGAAAAATGAGCAGAATTCTGATCAAAGTTCTTTCCATCTCAAGAATGGTATCATCTAATCGATGGTACCAAACAATTTTTTCAATTCTAGTGACGTAAAATGGTCCATAGAAGGCATTTGATGTCTTCAAATTAGTCACCAAGTTGTACTGCAACATTGAGTATACGTGGAAGTACTAGAACCAATCTTTAATCGAGGAGTACAAAATGGCCGACGTGGAATAAACAAATACGCAATTTCCTCCCGGAAACATGTGAAAAATGAGCAGAATTCTGATCAAAGTTCTTTCCATCTCAAGAATGGTATCATCTAATCGATGGTACCAAACAATTTTTTCAATTCTAGTGGCGTAAAATGGTCCATAGAAGGCATTGGATCTCTTCAAATTAGTCACCAAGATGTACTGCAACATTGAGTATACGTGGAAGTACTAGAACCAATCTTTAATCGAGGACAAAATGGCCGACGTGGAATAAACAAATACGCAATTTCCTCCCGGAAACATGTGAAAAATGAGCAGAATTCTGATCAAAGTTCTTTCCATCTCAAGAATGGTATCATCTAATCGATAGTACCAAACAATTTTTTCAATTCTAGTGGCGTAAAATGGTCCATAGAAGGCATTGGATCTCTTCAAATTAGTCACCAAGATGTACTGCAACATTGAGTATACGTGGAAGTACTAGAACCAATCTTTAATCGAGGAGTACAAAATGGCCGACGTGGAATAAACAAATACGCAATTTCCTCCCGGAAACATGTGAAAAATGAGCAGAATTCTGATCAAATTTCTTTCCATCTCAAGAATGGTATCATCTAATCGATGGTACCAAACAATTTTTTCAATTCTAGTGGCGTAAAATGGTCCATAGAAGGCATTGGATCTCTTCAAATTAGTCACCAAGATGTACTGCAACATTGAGTATACGTGGAAGTACTAGAACCAATCTTTAATCGAGGACAAAATGGCCGACGTGGAATAAACAAATACGCAATTTCCTCCCGGAAACATGTGAAAAATGAGCAGAATTCTGATCAAAGTTCTTTCCATCTCAAGAATGGTATCATCTAATCGATAGTACCAAACAATTTTTTCAATTCTAGTGGCGTAAAATGGTCCATAGACGGCATTGGATCTCTTCAAATTAGTCACCAAGATGTACTGCAACATTGAGTATACGTGGAAGTACTAGAACCAATCTTTAATCGAGGAGTACAAAATGGCCGACGTGGAATAAACAAATACGCAATTTCCTCCCGGAAACATGTGAAAAATGAGCAGAATTCTGATCAAATTTCTTTCCATCTCAAGAATGGTATCATCTAATCGATGGTACCAAACAATTTTTTCAATTCTAGTGGCGTAAAATGGTCCATAGAAGGCATTGGATCTCTTCAAATTAGTCACCAAGATGTACTGCAACATTGAGTATACGTGGAAGTACTAGAACCAATCTTTAATCGAGGACAAAATGGCCGACGTGGAATAAACAAATACGCAATTTCCTCCCGGAAACATGTGAAAAATGAGCAGAATTCTGATCAAAGTTCTTTCCATCTCAAGAATGGTATCATCTAATCGATGGTACCAAACAATTTTTTCAATTCTAGTGACGTAAAATGGTCCATAGAAGGCATTTGATGTTTTCAAATTAGTCACCAAGTTGTACTGCAACATTGAGTATACGTGGAAGTACTAGAACCAATCTTTAATCGAGGAGTACAAAATGGCCGACGTGGAATAAACAAATACGCAATTTCCTCCCGGAAACATGTGAAAAATGAGCAGAATTCTGATCAAAGTTCTTTCCATCTCAAGAATGGTATCATCTAATCGATGGTACCAAACAATTTTTTCAATTCTAGTGGCGTAAAATGGTCCATAGAAGGCATTGGATCTCTTCAAATTAGTCACCAAGATGTACTGCAACATTGAGTATACGTGGAAGTACTAGAACCAATCTTTAATCGAGGAGTACAAAATGGCCGACGTGGAATAAACAAATACACAATTTCCTCCCGGAAACATGTGAAAAATGAGCAGAATTCTGATCAAAGTTCTTTCCATCTCAAGAATGGTATCATCTAATCGATGGTACCAAACAATTTTTTCAATTCTAGTGGCGTAAAATGGTCCATAGAAGGCATTGGATCTCTTCAAATTAGTCACCAAGATGTACTGCAACATTGAGTATACGTGGAAGTACTAGAACCAATCTTTAATCGAGGACAAAATGGCCGACGTGGAATAAACAAATACGCAATTTCCTCCCGGAAACATGTGAAAAATGAGCAGAATTCTGATCAAAGTTCTTTCCATCTCAAGAATGGTATCATCTAATCGATGGTACCAAACAATTTTTTCAATTCTAGTGACGTAAAATGGTCCATAGAAGGCATTGGATCTCTTCAAATTAGTCACCAAGTTGTACTGCAACATTGAGTATATGTTGAAGTACTAAAACCCATCTTTAATCGAGAAGTACAAAATGGCCGACGTGGGATAAACAAATACGCAATTTCCTCCCGGAAACATGTGAAAAATGAGCAGAATTCTGATCAAAGTTCTTTCCATCTCAAGAATGGTATCATCTAATCGATGGTACCAAACAATTTTTTCAATTCTAGTGACGTAAAATGGTCCATAGAAGGCATTTGATGTTTTCAAATTAGTCACCAAGTTGTACTGCAACATTGAGTATACGTGGAAGTACTAGAACCAATCTTTAATCGAGGAGTACAAAATGGCCGACGTGGAATAAACAAATACGCAATTTCCTCCCGGAAACATGTGAAAAATGAGCAGAATTCTGATCAAAGTTCTTTCCATCTCAAGAATGGTATCATCTAATCGATGGTACCAAACAATTTTTTCAATTCTAGTGGCGTAAAATGGTCCATAGAAGGCATTGGATCTCTTCAAATTAGTCACCAAGATGTACTGCAACATTGAGTATACGTGGAAGTACTAGAACCAATCTTTAATCGAGGAGTACAAAATGGCCGACGTGGAATAAACAAATACACAATTTCCTCCCGGAAACATGTGAAAAATGAGCAGAATTCTGATCAAAGTTCTTTCCATCTCAAGAGTGGTATCATCTAATCGATGGTACCAAACAATTTTTTCAATTCTAGTGACGTAAAATGGTCCATAGAAGACATTGGATCTCTTCAAATTGTCACCAAGATGTACTGCAACATTGAGTATACGTGGAAGTACTACAGCCAATCTTTAATCGAGAAGTACTATACGATGACCAATAGAAAAAGTGTAAAATTGTAATAAAAGATGAACTTTTGCATACCGATGACAAATTGTTGTTGATAATGAATAAGAAATGTCTGCTACAACAAAATTGCATCCAGTATTATATTTTTCCGCTACTGCGAACAGTTCCCAAAGCCTACATTTCTTGCTACGATTCTGAGGATCCTCATTGTTTACACCAGATCCATTTGCACCACTCCTCTTAGAAAGTTCGAGATGTGTGTTGGTTTTAGCTGTCGGAGACCTTCGTTTTCCATTTCATACTTTTCCAGGTGTAGTTCTCTGAAGTATCTCTTAACTCGAGAAAACCTAGATAGAGGTTTCATCCTCTACGCGATGGAATCTGCACTTTTTTCTAAATTTAAAGCTATTCGGCGGGTGCTGCTGCTCAACCAAGAAAACAAATTTGTCTACAGGACTAAAACAAACATGTTCGAATGGTTCCTGTCACTAAATTATCAAACCAAGTGACTGGAAAACTAAGGCTACTATCACACGTTTGACGAAATTCATCACCAGCCCCATTCAAAGTTCATAGTTCGTAGGTGTGGGCGGTCGTGAAGCCGTTGATCACATAGGTCTTAAGATAGGCCCTTCGTGTCCCATTTGACGTCACCAAAGTCCTTTGGTGACGGCTTGAACCCTTTGATGTGGGCATTTTTGTCGATGTTTGCACTTGGACTGACGTTTTTTTTTGTACAGAAAACAAACATCCAGGAAACGAAGAGTTAGGCAGAAAATGATAAAGATCGTCACTAATTTTCGTCACTCACGCTCGTCCCGTTTACACGTTTGCGTTTGTTGATGCTCGGCGAGCATGTAAACAGGGCATAATAGCGAAACTTGTATATTGAAATGCATTTAATTGTTTAACATTAATTATTAAAACCATATCTTACCAGCGGTATTCAAAAAATAAAAAATATGTCCGAAAATGATGTTGGAATTCGGCATTGGGATATAACTCATATAACTATGATTTCGAAAAATTAAGTAAATCAACCATATTAGAAACAAAATTGTCGCAAAGACTAATGATGAAAACATATTTGGTTTCAACTAATAACTAAACTCGAATGTGAAATAAGTTGTATCGGTGGTAATTAGGTAAAGGGCCTGTTAACGATAACAATTATTCGTAGAAAAGTAGTTTACCTTGAAAAAAATAATTACTATTATATTTTTTTTAAACAAAAATATTTTAGCGGGTTAATTGGTTATTAACCAACTATACTACACTGAAATTATCATCTTCGGAGACTAAATTTTACGTCTTTATCCGGTAAGCGACTTTTTCAAATTTGGAAACAAACAGAAATGACTCCGGATCGAATCTGGAGAATACGGCGGATGTTCGGAGCTCGATTTGATCATAACGAGCGCAAAAGTGTGAATTGGACCGTTATCATGGTTTACAAACACCAAAACAAACGGTTAGGAGTCCAATCGACTCAATAATCCGGCATAGTACAGCCATTTTGTTTTTCATCAGGTAAATCACAACGGAACAATCATCGATTTCTTTGGGGCACTTCGCAGGTCATCTAGGTAATCGACGACCTCGAAAGCCCTCAGGATGTATGTATTTTATTAATTTTATAATGAATTTCCACCACGCTCCAGGAGACGACGTACAAACCAGTCAGCCCGGGCACCAGGTACCTCGCAGACCTTTTCTGTTCGTTTCCAGCCGAGATATTTCCGGTAATATTTTCCAAGTTACAAATTTTTCGTTTTCAACATCAGATGCGCTCTTTTCGAAATGCATTTTTCTCTTCCACGAATGAAATTTTCATTTCTCATTTATAATTTTTGTTTACCAAGTCTCCCGTTGCATCTTGATCCGTCTTACTACTCGGAAATTTTTAGGTTTTCCGCTTCCTATCACCAAATTGTTCATAAATGTTATTTTAATTCTATATTGGCTTGAACCGCAAATAATCGTAATTAATGGTTTATTTAAATAGAAAAAAAAAAAAAATTCAGCGTCCGTAAAGTGCATATTAAAAACCAATGAACATTAGAATTGAGGAAACAATAACTTTTGTAATTGATAATTGTTGTATAACAGATGAGTCAGAGGTTGTTCCAAACATTATATAATGATAAGTCGAATCCTTTATAAGCGTAAAACAGATTTTACTTTATTTGTAAAAACAATAAATTCCGCAAAAAAAAATTAAAATGAAATCGTTCGTTATCTTAACTTTATTTTTCGTTTGCGCCAATGCTGTAAGTAACTTTAATTTGTTTTTATTTATTAAAGGCGAAAATATGTTTTTATGTACCAACTTTTATTTACTTTTGAAGTGGGGACCTTAATGGTATTAAGCAGACCAAGGAATGGATCCAATTTCTCTTTTTATTGGGTTTAATTTAGCGTCGATAAATTAAGTTTACTTTAGCTTCTATTAGGTTAGGTCTACTTTAGCTTTGATTAAGTTAGGTTTATATAAGTTACGATAAAGGTTAAGTCATGTTAGGTTAATCAATAGGACTGCCTTTTCGTTCAATTCATAAATTTAGTTAAAAAAGCTGAACCGGAAGTTAGGCAATCTAATTATCGAAAAAACTGGAATTTTCGACATCGGGGTCGCAATAAATACGACGTCAAAACCGCTAATTTGGTGTTTTTGTTGATAGAATATTATAAATTATTCAAATCGTTTTTATTGGCGCTTCAATTCGAACTGATGATGATGCTGACTAATTTCTATTTTAGTTTTTTAGATTGTTGATGATTAAAATAAAGATTACTGGTGTTCGATCAGTTCTCCAAAGAGCACCGAAGATGTTTCTTATTGTAAAAATAAGTTTTAGTCCTTGGCTCTTCCTGTTTTTGACTTTTTTTATCAAAAGATCTATTGTACATATTTTCTAAATTTGAAAATTTCGATGTTATCGTCTCAAATTTTTTATTTTGTTTTTATTTAACGTTTAAAACATCTAAATTAGAAAAAATTCACAGAGGGCTCCCCTTTTTTGCTCCTTTCAGATTGAACCGAAAGTGATCCAAGAATTTATGGAAAAAGTTACCAAATTTGCAGGAAAATGCATGGAAGAAACTAAAGCGACAAACGGTATAAACATCAATTCAATTTTTTTTGTACCTATCCGTCATTATTATCTTTTATTGCAGAGGATATAGCTATGCTAATGGCACATCAAACCCCATCAACTCATGAAGGGATATGTATGATTTCTTGTATGTACAAAGCATTCGGAGTAGTAAGTTTTTTTGTTTGTATTATTGATTTCGTCTTTATAACTATTTGCACAACCCTCGTATAATTACTTCCGTAACGTTTAAAGTAGTAATTTTGCTGAAATTTTTGCCAAACTTTACCCCTAATAGAATTTTTTTCGACAAATTTTCGTTTGACCCCCAAGCCTCCTTCAATTTTGAAAAATATCCCTAAAAATACTGATTTTAGTAAAAAAATTTTTAAATAAAAAATGAAGCTCATAAAAAGCTCTACAAAAAAGGTTATACACATTTTTTACGTAAATCTATTCTTTTGGCTGATATGACCCTAAATATCTAGTCAAGTTGACTAATCTAACCTAAATGTCTTGAAAGTGTGTTTAGGATCATAACAGCCAAAAGAATAGATTTACGTAAAAAATGTATATAAACCTTTTTGTGCAGCTTTTTATGAGCTTCTTTTTTATTAAAAACTATTTTCTCTAAAATCAATATTTTTGGAGTTATTTTGTAAAGAATGAAAAAATCCAACAAAATCATCTTTTCTCCACATAAATATATGTCTCAGTGTAAATTCGAACTAATTTATCAATATAGCAAAATGCTGATGGTACCATGAACCCAGATGAAGGTATAAATATGTTGGGTAAAATTAAGGATACTGATCCAGATCTATTTGAAAAAATGGAGGCAGTTGTTAATAAATGCAGAGATACTCCAGGTAAATTAAATTAATTGCAATAAGCTCCTTATAAGTATTACTTAATTTTTTTGGTTTCCAGTTGAAGAAGATCCCTGTATAACTGCTCTAAATGTGGCTAAATGTTTGATGAAAGAAGGGAAAGAAGTGAGTGAGAATTATTAATTTGAATTATTTATAAAACTATATCTATCTTGTATTAAATCTATTTCTTATAACTTTTTCTTTTTGCAGATGGGATTATCACAGGATATGTTAGGAATGTAATTATTTAAACTTTTGATGCATAAACTTTGATATATATGAGCTATATAAACAAATATACCTTATAGAATATAATTTGTTTTTTATACATCCTGTATATATTCAAGAAAAAAATTGCTGCAATTGTTGCAATAAATTAATTTCATTAATAAAAAAATAAAAACTTACTTTTATAAATAAAGTTAGACTGAGAAATAGTTAATAAATATATAATAAAATATTTACCTTTAGTATTGTTTATATCCAGCGGCTATCTTGTCACTAGTTTCAAATCTTCCTAATAATAATTTAGGAATAAATTCATCAAATTAACGAATTCATATGGTAAAATATATTTATTCACAAAACTTCACAAAATTAGCACTATAATCGGTATTTGGTAAAAATATCACAAATAACACAAACACTTTACATACATAACCTTTATAAGCAGTGGTATAATAAATCGGTGTCATTTTTATTCAAACTCACACTTCCATCTAGGACACTAAATCGGAAATAGCTAAATTAACTTGTATGATCTAAGTAAACCGTCTATAAAATACATGGTTTAAAATGACAAGTAGAAAACTTTTCTTAGACTATTATAATCGGATTAAACTAATATGATCTAAACGTTGGGAAAGTATTTTGTTCTTTTACATTCAAACCGATAGGGTTATAGTCTATAAATAGTGAAAAACTATAACGATACCAACTAAAATCGAAACGTGATGTTGGAAAACCATAATAATAATCTCATTTTGGGTCAAGATGCGCAATCAGCTGATAGTGATTTATCTGATCCAGAATCATAGTTTCCAAAAGCACTTTTTTTAACATGATAAATCAGAGACTTCCAAATTTAAATAGAATACTCCCATATATAGAAAATAAGTCTAATATTATACATTTGTATACACCACATAGTTGTATATTCTAAATTTGAGTATAGCCATTAGTAAGAATAATAATTTTCTATTTCCATTTCAACATTTACGAACGCACATTTCAAACATATTGAAATTGACATTTATACTGTCATAAATGTCAAAGGAAAAGTCATAATACTTTTTGGAACCTTTTTATGCATGTGGTGAATTTTACCATATATCGGTAGCAGATTGTTAAAAAAACTTTTATTTTCAAACACATTATACACTTATGAGAATATTTACAGAATTTCTACGTTTAGACAGTATTTATATTAACAATAAAAAATGGGGAAATCTAAGAAAATCCGTAAAGGAACGGCTGATGAAAGGTAGACAATATAAAAGTTTATTAATCACAGATCTAAATTATGTTAATTTTAGCGAATCGGACGTCGAAAACGATACTCAAGAGGTAATCGAGAAAGCTCAAAATAAGAAAAAATCTTCCAAGTAAGTACTATAAATAAAAATGAAATATTTAGGTTAGTTGATACTTAAAATAAAATTTTATCGTCAGACCGCAGATTCTCAGTGATGACACGAAACTGGATAAAGCCGATTCTAAAAAATCGAAAAGTAAAAAAGAGAAAAAACCTGTCGAATCAGATGGTTCTGATATTGAAGTAGTTTCTACTGTAAAGAAATCATTTGCACTGCTGCAAATTGATGATGAAGATTCTGATGGTGATTCTAAAGCTATTGTAGATGAAGACGAAGACGAATGTGATACAAAACCTATTAAGAAAGATAATAAAAAGAAATCAAGTGATGATAATAGGACTACAAAAAATCAGGGGGGTAAAAAGGGAAAAAAGAACAGAAAACGTGATGATAGTGATGAAGATATTGAAAAGGTCTTGGCGGAATTGGAAATGGAATATGCAGGTATAAAAAAAGAACCTGAACCGTCCATAGAGGAGAAGCCCAAAGAAGAAAAGAAGAAAAAGGAAAAGTTGGAGGAAAATAAGGAACCAGAAGTTGATACAAAAACAGAAGAGGCTAGTACTGTGAAGACGGCCGCTCAAAAGAAAAAGGAAAAGAAAGAAAGAGAAAAGCAAAAGAAATTAAGTCAAAAAAAGCAGGACACGACAAAAGAAGATTCACAAGAGCCTGAGGAACAACCAAAAGAAATGATTAAGAAACTAGAAGATGCAGGTGATAAACAAGAGGAAGATGATCAAGAAGGGGAGAAAAAGAGTAAAAAGAAAAAGAAAAAAGGAAAAGATGATGAAGACAAAGATGCCAAAGATGCCAAAAAAGGTCCTGGTAAGAAGACTATAGCAGCTATGCAAGAAGCTCTCAAGAAACTTAAGGAAGAAGAGGAACGTCTAAAAAAAGAAGAAGAGGAGAGATTAAAACGCGAAGAGGAAGCTGAAAAAGCCAGGCTAGAAGCATTGAGATTAGAACAAGAAAGGAAAGAAAGGAAAAAGCAGGTTAATTATATTTTCACTGAGTTATTAATGTGGAAAGCTGTGTATTTATTTTTTTTATTAGAAAGAAAAGGAAAGGAAAGAAAGACTGAAAGCTGAAGGAAAACTGTTGACTGCTAAACAGAAGGCTGATAGGGTTAGGGCACAAGCATTAATTGATAGTTTGAAAGCACAAGGGGTGGAATTACCAGATGTTGGTGAGAAGAAACCCAGACTTGGAACAAGGATAAGGCCGAATAAGCAAAAGAAAGAACAAACGCCAGGTGAATAATTTGATAATGAAAATGTTTTTTTTGTACAGCAAATCTTATTATATTTGAAGAAAATCACATTTTTTTTATTTTAACTATATTTTTCCAATGTTTTTCGATTTTATTATAAATTTTTGGTCTGTTCTTGTACTTTATATGTTGGTTTTTAATTTTAATATCAAGTTTTTCATCTAATCAGCAATCTAGGAATTTTATGTTGATGATAAATTATGAAATTTTGAATAGGGAGGTTTTTTTGGCATAAAATCCAGTTGAGATTTTTTTGTTGCTAAATCATATTGATTTTACATCTCTTTTGATTGAAAATTAGTTCTTTAAACAGTTGAAAAACGTTTTAATGAAGATAAAGTAATATGTCCAAAGATCAATTTTTTTATTTGTTTTGAAAATTAATTCTCAGTCAGAAGAGACATAAAATTAAGATGATTTCGCAACACAACAAAAACATATAAAAGAATCTGAGAACCAAGAAATTCATATCAATACTTTGGGCTAGTTCTTGATCCTTAACATTCATTTTTAGCTTTCAAATGGATTTCATACACAATTTCTATATTTTCGGGTCATACTGTAATTTTTAGGCAAGCTCTTGAGCCTAAACGTTCATGTTTAGCTTCAAAATGAATTTTATTATACAATTTTTACATTTTCAGGTTTAATATTCATTTTAGGCCAGCTTTTGAGTCTAAACATTCATTTTTAGCTTTTAAATGGATTTAATCATACAATATTCACATTTTCGGATCTTACTATAATTTTTAGGCTAGTTCTTGGGCTCTAACCTCCATTTTTAGGAGTCAAATGGTTTTTATCATACAATTTTCATATTTTCGGATCTTACTGTAATTTTTAGGCCAGTTCTTGAGTCTAAACCTCCAGTTATAGAGTCTACATGAGTTTTATAATAAAATTTTTATTTTCTGATGTCTTTCTGTAATTTTTGGGCCAGTTCTTAAGCCTAAACATTCATTTATAGCTTTCAAATCGATTTTATTATATAAATTTCATATTTTTGGGTCTTACCATAATTTTTAGGCCTGTTATTGAGCATAAATTTTCATTTTCAGCTTTCAAATGAATTTTATCATACACTTATCAAATTTTCGTCTCATCTGCATTTTTAGGCTAGCTCTAGAGCCTTAACGTTCAATTTTTAGCTTTCAAATGGATTTATCATACAATGTTCACATTTTTGTGTATTACTGTAATTTTTAGGCCAGTTCTTAAATATTAATCTCCATTTTTAGCTTTCAAATAGAATTTATCATACAATTTCCACATTTTTGGGTCTCACATTAATTTTTTGGCCAGTTCTTCAGCCTAAGCATCCATTTTTAGGTTTCACACTGTTTAGCATTTATTATAACTGAATAACTTGCATTATATATAAATTTTCAGTTCCAAAAGAAGTGGATCAAACACTCGAGCCAGAAAAAATAGAATCCCCTAAAGAAGAAGCCGCCCCACAACCTCCTGAAGAAATAAAAGAACCTGAAGTAGAAGAAGACGTCAAAGACGCTTGGGATGCTTCATCAGACGATGAAGAAAAAGAAGAATCTCAACAAACAGGTTAAATATATCTTCTTTTTACTAAAAAAACATAATAATGATAAAATTTATTTGCAGCTAATAAATCAGAGGAAAGTAAAGAACAACCGATCGAAGCGGAAGCCGAAGAAAGCAGTTCTGAAGAAGACGAAGAATCAGATAGCGATGAAGAAGAAGAAGAAAGCGAATCCGAATCAGAAGACGAGGAAGAGGACGGTAAAACTGTAGCCGAAAGAGTTCGAGATAAAGCTCTAGAAAGGATAAAGGTAAAAAGTTTAATGGAATATATGGTTCTTGGTATCGAAACAATTTTTATAGATCAGGAAAGAAAACGCCGAAAAGAATAAATCTCCGGAAAATCTGAGAGCGGCAATAGTTTGCGTATTGGGTCACGTGGATACAGGCAAAACGAAAATTTTGGATAAATTGCGTCGTACCAACGTACAAGATGGAGAAGCCGGCGGTATAACTCAACAGATCGGTGCCACCAATGTCCCCATGGACGCCATCAAGGAACAAATTAAAATAGTCAAAGGGGTAAATGATTAAAAAATGATTTTTTTCTATCAATTTATTGTTTTTTTTTTGTAGTTTAACGATATGGAATTGAAAATTCCGGGTCTTTTGATTATCGATACGCCCGGTCACGAATCGTTTTCCAATCTACGCAATCGCGGTTCTTCTCTATGCGATATCGCCATTCTGGTTGTGGATATTATGCACGGTTTGGAACCTCAAACGATCGAATCGATAAATATATTGAAAAATAAGAAAACTCCGTTTTTGGTGGCTCTAAATAAAATCGACAGATTGTACGATTGGCGAACGATGAATAGAAAGGACGTGAGGGATATTTTGAAAGCGCAAGCGCCGAATACTCAGTTGGAGTTTGAAACTCGAACTAAAGATGTCGTTTTGCAGTTTGCCGAACAAGGTAAATTATCCATACAATTTATTATTGGTTTAATTTCGTTTAAATAGTTTTTTTTTTCATTCTTTTGATTTGTTTGTTTGTTTTTTCTCTTAAACTTTATTTTAATTTGAATCCGTTTTTGTATTTTTTGTATTCATTAAGTTTTTGTTTAAAATTTTTTTTGTATTTGAAATTTTGAATGCATTTTCATTTTGACATCTACTCGTTTTTTTTAAGATTTACAAAATTTTTTGTTTTATATTTTTTTTGTTTAGTTTCAAAGGTTTATAAAATTTTTTTATTCAAAATTTATTATTTTTTTAGTTTTTTTTTTCATTGTTTCAATTTTTTTTAGTTTTTTTCCTAGTTTGAACTATATTTCAATTTGAATCCGTTTTTATTTTTTAGTTTTTGTTTAGAAATGTTGAATACATTTTCATTTTGAATCTACTTGTTTCTTCTGTTTTTTTATCAACATTTTCACAGTTTTTTCATTTGATATGTTTTTATTTTGTTTAGTTTCAAAGATTTATACAATTTTTTGTAATCTAAATTTATTATTTTCTATAGTTTTTTTCTGTTTTATTTTTTTTTGATGTTTTTTTTTATTTAGAAATTTTGAATTCATTTTCATTTTGAATCTACTCGTTTTTTTTTTTCAAAGTTTGCATAATTTTTACCTTTCATTTCTGTTTTCTTTCGAGGTTTTTATTTTTTTTAATTTTTTTCTAAATTTTATAATTTTTTTTTTGTTTTCAAGATTTAAACAATTTTTTCATGTAATATTAATTTATTTTGCTTGATTTCAAAGAATTATACAATTTCTTTTTTATTAATTTATTATTTTGTTTGTTTTTCCACTTTTCAGCAAATTTTCCATTTAAATTCTGCTTTTTTCTGTTTCTTTCATTTGTTTTTAAGTTTATCACAATTTTTTTATTACAAAATTTTTATGTTTTAAAATTATTTTTATATTTTGTTCATATTTATTTAAAATTTTTGTTTTTTAAGTTCTAATCACAACTTTTTCCAATTTCAATTTGGGTTTCTTTCTTCTTTTTTAAAAATTTAAACAATTTATTTCACTTCATCTCATCTCTTCAATAAGATTTAAATTTTTTGTTCATATCAAATTTATTTTTTTTAACTTAATTTAAAAATTTTTGTTTTGTTTCTTCAATGTTTTAAAAACTTTTTTTTTTGTTTGTTTGTTTGAGGCTAGGTCACATTCACTGTCAATATATATTTTTCTACATTTTCAATTTTTTTTTCAAGGTTTAAATGCAGCTCTATTTTACGAAAATCCCGATACGCGTACTTACGTATCTCTGGTACCTACCAGCGCCATTACCGGTGAAGGTATGGGTAACCTCCTAGCCCTCATAGTAGATTACTGTCAAACGAGGTTAACCAAACGTTTGATGTATTCCGATGAACTCCAAGCGACTGTATTGGAAGTCAAAGCAATACCAGGATTAGGTAGGATTTTCCTATCATTAAGATCATGAAAATTTCATTTTTCTATCGGTATATTCGATTTCAGGTACCACCATTGATGTTATTTTGGTAAACGGTACTTTAAGGGAAGGCGATACGATGTTATGTGCTGGTACGGATGGTCCCATAGAAACCCAGATTAGATCCTTGTTAATGCCTCAACCTTTACGAGAACTACGAGTCAAAGTAAGTTACAACTTTACTTTTTTTTATTTATTTCAGTTTTTTTAATTTTCCAAATGGTTATTAATTTTAGTTGTTTTACCGGTTTGGGAAGATTAAGTAGTGTCCTTCTGTAATAAAATATACTGTAAATTATTTTAGGTCAGCTGTTAATCATCTATTTCATTTTTATTACATACTTCAAGCTTGTAATGCCTCAATTATATTTTTTTTTCAAAAATTCCTAGATTTAATATACCTGGTGGCTCGATAAAAGTGACATTTAATTTCATTTGAAAAAAAATCAAAATCGGTGATTTAATTTAGGTTATTTTATTAGTTTGGGAAGATTTATAAGTGTCCTTCCCAATTAAAAAAATGGATTAGGTCGATTGTCAATTACCCACATTTTTTTATTATATACCTAAATACTATAATAGGGTCAGGATCTTCGAAAAACTTCTTTTACCGAAAAGTTTTTTCTTAATTTGTTTTTTTCAGTTTTTTAATGTACCAAGTAGGTCAGTAAAATTCATATTTCACTTTTATTGAGAAATAATAAAAATCGGTTATTTATTATTATTTTGGTTGTTTGGGGAGATTTACAAGTGTCCTTCTCGATTAAAAAATGTATTAGGTCAATTGTCAATTTCCCACATTATTTCATTATATATCTAAATACTATAATAGGGTCAGGATCTTTAAAAAAATCTTTTACCGTTTTTTTCTCAATCTTTTTTTTAGTTTTTCATATACAGATGGGTCAATAAAAGTATCATTTTACTTTTATTGAAGAAAATCGGTGATTTTATTATTTTGGGAAGATTTGTTAGTGTCCTTAAATAAAAAATGTATTAGGTCAATTGTCAATTTCCCACATTATTTCATTATATATCTAAATACTATAATAGGGTCAGGATCTTTAAAAAAATCTTTTACCGTTTTTTTCTCAATCTTTTTTTTAGTTTTTCATATACAGATGGGTCAATAAAAGTATCATTTTACTTTTATTGAAGAAAATCGGTGATTTTATTATTTTGGGAAGATTTGTTAGTGTCCTTAAATAAAAAATGTTTTAGGTCGATTGTCAATTACCCACATTATTTCATTATATATCTAAATACTATAATAGGGTCAGGATCTTTAAAAAAATCTTTTACCGTTTTTTTCTCAATCTTTTTTTTAGTTTTTCATATACAGATGGGTCAATAAAAGTATCATTTTACTTTTATTGAAGAAAATCGGTGATTTTATTATTTTGGGAAGATTTGTTAGTGTCCTTAAATAAAAAATGTTTTAGGTCGATTGTCAATTACCCACATTTATTTCATTGTGTACATAAATTCTGCAATACCAATTATGCTTACGAAAAAACTAATTGCTCGAGAAGTTAATTTTTTACGAACTTTTAAAGTACCAGGGGTCTTAATAAAAGCACGTTTTAGTTATTAAATAAAAAATGACAAATGAGTAATTCACTTTATTTTTCTTGTTTGGAAAGATTAGCCAGTGCCCTTTTCGGATAAAAATTTATTTATACATTATCATAGGTCGATTGTCAATAACCCATATTTCATTACATACTTAAATATTGTGACTCGAATCAAAACTTTTTTTTCAAGGTGTTAATATACGGGGTGGTGAATAAAAATAACTATTTAAATTTATTAAACGTTAATCCGAAATTAATAACATTTTAGTTATTTTCTCAATTGGGGAGGAAAGTATTTCAAACCAATTGTCAAATGCCCATATTTTTTCATTGTATACCTCAATATCATGAGAGTAGAACCAATACACCTCGTATTTTTCTTTCCGAAATTATCATTTCAGAACGCGTATATTGAATACAAAGAAATCAAAGCTGCCCAGGGTGTAAAAATCGCAGCTAAAGAATTGGAAAAAGCTATAGCCGGTTTGAACCTGTACGTAGCTCAAAAGTCCGATGAAATTGATATATTAAAAGAAGAAGTAGCAAGGGAATTAAAATCGGCATTGTCAAATATCAAATTAGCAGATCGGGGCGTTTATGTGCAGGCCTCCACTTTGGGTTCATTGGAAGCCCTCTTGGAGTTCTTGAGGACCAGCAAAATTCCCGTAAGTTCATTATATTTTTATTACGTTCGGCAACGTCGCAATAGTTTATTTCAATATTAAAACGTTGAAAATTATAATATACATTTGACAACGCCGCAATAATAGTTTATTTCAATAATAATAATAATAATAATAATAATAATAAATAATTATAATATACAGAGTGAATCATATTTAAATTGTTGTCGTACTGTTTCTATATGTGAATTCTTTATTATCAATTTTAGGGAAAAAAATTATTCTTCATAAAAAATTTGGGGTGCTTTCAAAATTGATTTACAATCGTCGGAAATCGAAATTTTTCAATCGTATACGAGGTTTGTGCAAAAATATAATTTAAAAATTCTTATTTTGTGTCGTACCCCGTACACAACCAAAAAAAATTGTCGATTTGGTTTCAGATTTTCTTTTTTTTCTTTTCAGTTTCTTTTTTCTCTTTTCATTTAGTGTACTACAACTATTTTCATGCAAATCAACATAATAATGCAGTTTTCATAAAATTTCTGTAGATGTAAGAAAAAAAAAACATATTTGACAACTCTGCAATACTATACCTCAACGATCCTATTCCCCCAGACTATTATTATATTAATATAGGAGATACAGGGTTGGGTTATAAACAATTAATCACGTTTTGATGAAAAGTTGATTATTATAATATACAGAGTGGATCATAACTAAATTATTTAAAACAAAAACATCGTATTTTTCTTATATGTAACTTTTTTATTATCAATTTTACAAAAAAAAGTTAATCTTGATAAAAATTCTACCTACTTTGAATTCTAATAGACAATTGTTAAGTATAAGAAAAAATTCAATAGTATATGAGGTTTGTAGGAAAACATGAATTATTCTTTGAGTGAAGTAAATTTAAATATGTCAAAATATCGACAATTTTTATTAAAAAAACTTGGTTATTAATCAAATTTACGTTCAAATATACAATTATATCCATTTACATTAAAAATTTTGTAATTTAAAATAAAAAAAAACGAATAATACGGTTTAGGAAAATTTATATTTTTTAACGAACCTCGTATACGATTAAAAAAATTAACGATCAAGTTTCAGCTTTCAAAACACAAAGAACTTTATTAAAATATGCCTTTTGGAAATTTTTATGGTACAAATTGTTTGATAGAAATTTCGTTTTGTTCAAATTCCAATCCCTCCACTTTTCTATATCCAATCCGTGCATTTTTTCCGTCATTTAGTGTGTTACAACCATTTTTACGCGAATCAACATAATAATGCAGTTTTCATAAAATTTCTGTAGATGTGTAGATAAAAGAATACATTTGACAACGCTGCTATACTATACCTCAACGTTCCAATCACCCCAGGCCCTCTTTTTGTTTTACTACAGGAAATACAGGGTTGATTTATAAACAATTAATCACGTTTTGATGAAAACTTGATTATTATAATATACAGAGTGGATCATAACTAAATTATTTAAAAAAAATCATCGTATAACTTTTTTATTTCCAATTTTACAAAAAAAAGTTATACTTAATAAAAAATTCGACGTATTCTGAATTATAATAAACAATCGTTAAATTTGAAAAAAAATCATTGGTGTACGAGGTTTTTAGAAAAACGTGAATTATTCTTCGAGTAAAGTAAATCGAAATATGTCAAAATATCGACAATTTTTAGTAAAAAAACTTGAGCAGAACTAAAATTTACATTTTATCCATTTGCATTAAAAATTTGTAATTTAAAATAAAAAAAAACGTATTTTGCGGTTTATAAAAATTTATATTTTTTGACGAACCTCGTATACGATTGTAAAAAATTGATGATTGTAGTATAATTTTTATGAAAAAAAAATAATTCTTGATAAAAAATTCCACCTATTATGAAATCTAATAAACATCGTTGAATATAAAAAAAATTCAATAGTATACGAGGTTTGTAGAAAAACATGAAATATTCTTCGTGTAAAGTAGATCAAAATATGTCAAAATATTGACAATTTTTAGTAAAAAAAACTTAACCAGAACTAAAATTTACATTTTATCCATTTGCATTAAAAATTTGTAATTTAAAATAAAAAAAAACGTATTTTGCGGTTTATAAAAATTCATATTTTTTGACGTACCTCGTATGCGATTGTAAAAAATTAATGGTTATATCATCATTTTTATGAAAAAAAGTTATTCTTGATAAAAAATTCCACCTATTATGAAATATAATAAACAATCGTTAAATATAAAAAAAATTCAATAGTGGACGAGGTTTGTAGAAAAACGTGAGTTATTCTTCGAGTGGAGTAAATTTAAATATGTCAAAATATCAACATATGTACGTGTTATAAAAGCTAATAAACAATCTTCAGATATAAAAAAAAATTTAATCGTATACGAGGTTCGTCGAAAAGTGTGACGTAACTCTTTTTACATACGGTCGCTAGTTAACCTAAAAACAATGATTGACAGTATTACCAATAACTCTCAAATATCATTAATCGGTTAAAAAAATCCATTCAAATAATTATCAGATCCAAATAATTTTTTTATCGCAGAAATATTTGGAAACGTGTCTTTTTCACCCTGTATAAAGCTTCGTTTTATAACATATAGGGTGGTATATTTAGTCGGACACATTTATTTTTAAAGTAAAAATTATTCAAATATTTACAGGGTGTTGTATAAAATATATAACGTTCATTACGTTATTTATATAACATTTTTAATGTCCGGTAATTCAGTTTTCGTAAAATTTTTTTTACGGAATCGTTATCAATATGAATGCATTCTGTTGTCTAGTATCCGCCTCCCGCCTCCGAGTTTCACCAACCTCATTATCGATTACGTTAACAGCAAAGGTCACACCAATATCAATTAGATTTTGTTTTCTGAATCGTCCCACGCGTCGCCATTCATATTTAGAAATCGATACGCTGAACGAGAAACTGTGCGCTTGCTCCTCATCCCACACGAACTTTTCCCACCAATCAACAGCTAATATCTTTTTTTTGTTAGCGCCACTAGAAACATTTTTTCTCCAATTATCATTATTAAAAAAAAATCAAGATAATACGAAATTGGAAAAGATTTTGGAAAAATGTTTTCCTAATTTGTTTTCGAAAACCTACGAGTTAAATTTATTAGGAAAATCTGTTCCAAAATCAGAATAATTCCAATTATTGATAAAACCGGCAGTACTAACATCTGACACTTCGATAAATGGATTCTACGAATACGAAAACGCTAATCTACGGTGTTATTATACTCAATACAGTTGAAATTCAGAGGGAAACAAGTCTGACGAATAGGGCGTTAAACTTTATCTTTTTTTTACGAATCTTTACATTTTCTGGGTCTATTATCTTCAAACTAGCAAAATTCCTCTTGTTTCCTGAAAAACTGACCCTTTTAGATCCCAACTCGCCTTGGAGGCGAAGTAGCGAGATTTTTCCACTCCTAAACTTACCTTTTTGATCCTGGTACAAAGTGGTAGGCTCGTTTTAAACAAATCTTTTCGTAATACAAGATTTCAATTGATATAATCCTCACATCATCCATTAATTTGGACGATTTTGGCAAGCCAAGCTTCCATCCAGGTCGCTATCGATGGAAAAACTTCAGAAAGATTTGAGGTCAACGCTGGTGTTCCCCATTTATACATCTTATCACCTACTCCTATAACCACCCTCAATACCCGATCTTGAAAACATTTTGAAGAGTGGAAACAAGCTGATCGAGTTTAATGCAGCAGAAGAAGAAGGCTGGTATTGCAGCTCAGGATTTGGTCCTGTGTGGCCGAATTAGTTAAGGTAGCTTCATAAAAACTTGGAGCTCTGAAGCTATAAATTCCGCAACAGCTTCTAATCCTCTACAAGGTCAAGATTTTTCCATTTTTGGAATAATGCTCACACATTTGAAGCTCGGCTCCCAAGTAAACTTTGAAGATGCTTAACTCGATACAGAAAAGAGCAATTCGACTTATAGGCGATCCAGAATTGACCAGAAACTTTTTGCAGGACCTACTCGACAGGCAGGCGTGGCTCTCGATCACTGAGGTCGCTCGCGGAGGTCCAGAATATCAATTTATCGGGATTCCTTTCTTTGGCACGTTTTTCTCGAACAATACAACTTAGAGGCATCTCTATACGACAGGACCATTCGAACTACACGAGTGTAGTTATCTGTCAAAATTTTACATAAATCTGACACATGGATCAATTTTCATACTCTTACGACGAAAAACTGATTCGTTTGTTGAGTAAATTTGACAAATAAGACGAATTTCGAGTCGTTTTTCTCGATTATTAATATTTCAATGGTTCAATGGTTCATTAGGAACATTTCGGAACTTTTGTTTTAGATATACAGGATTTTAATCATTTTGTTCAAATGACAGTTCAGTCTACTAAAATAGATATTCAATCAATCCTACTGAACCATTTTAACTACCTGTTTGGTCCTTCGAGCCGGATATAAACCTTCTATCTGTGATTTCACCCCATTTTCAATACATTTTTTCACGTTTTCGGTTCGTTTTTGTCGCGTCGTTTCTACGTACGTACACGTGTGTGAAGTACTTTTTCAATTTTTCAGTATTCCGGTATCAGGATAGGACCTGTCGTCAAAAAGGATGTAATGAAAGCTTCTATAATGTTAGAACACGAAAGTCAGTAAGTATTATATCGATTCAATGACGTTAATGTCATTTTTATAATATACAGTAGCTTGAATAACATCCCTGTACCAAATGACTCCCATAGCTACCATACTCTCATAGATAGCGTACTAGATTAAACAGTGGGGGAACCATCATGCTTACAACGCAGTCGCACTTTTAACGAAGCAATTTCGGCGAGGAAACGAATACTTTTTTGTGATAAAATCTTGGAGGAATCGCGTTTAAAAGGTCCCACTGTAATTGCTCGTTTACTCGCTCATCGATTAACCCCTTCTAGTCGTTATCTACTTCTTGGAATGCTTGATAATGAGGGTAATGATACTTAGCTAGTTAACACAGATGGAGAATGATTGAGCCTCAAGATTTCGAATAAATCACGACGATATTTACTTCAATATATGCCGATAATCGACTTGAGACGATCTGCAAGGAATCCGCGAGCAAGCCATAGATCCACCATAGCAAATGACCCGTCCATTTCAGCAAACGGTTTAGCTACCTCGAAGAAACCCATCAGAAAAATGGTTTTCTTTGAAAGAAGCTAACGTATTTGGGAGGAGAAAAATGAGAAGCAAACGACGATTGGCCTCCTTTGGAACGAATCTAACGTAATTTGGAGGAGAAAGAATGAGACGCACAAAGCGATTTGTCTCCTTTGGAAGGAACCTACGTAATTTGGTAGTAGAAGAAAGAGACACACCACTGGAACTCCCTTTGAAGGAGTTTACGTATATTGGAGGAGAAAAATGAAAAGCAAACGACGATTGGCCTCCTTTGGAACGAATCTAACGTAATTTGGAGGAGAAAGAATGAGACGCACAAAGCGATTTGTCTCCTTTGGAAGGAACCTACGTAATTTGGTAGCAGAAGAAAGAGACACACAACTGGAACTCCCTTAGAAGGAGTTTACGTATTTGGGAGGAGAAAAATGAGAAGCAAACGACGATTGGCCTCCTTTGGAACGAGTCTAACGTAATTTGGAGGAGAAAGAATGAGACGCACAAAGCGATTTGTCTCCTTTGGAAGGAACTAATTTGGTAGTAGAAGAAAGAGACACACCACTGGAACTCCCTTAGAAGGAGTTTACGTATTTGGGAGGAGAAAAATGAAAAGCAAACGACGATTCGCCTCCTTTGGAACGAATCTAACGTAGTTTGGAGGAGAAAGAATGAGACGCGCAAAGCGATTTGTCTCCTTTGGAAGGAACCTACGTAATTTGGTAGTAGAAGAAAGACACACACAACTGGAACTACCTTAGAAGGAGTTTACGTATTTGGGAGGAGAAAAATGAAAAGCAAACGACGATTGGCCTCCTTTGGAACGAATCTAACGTAGTTTGGAGGAGAAAGAATGAGACGCGCAAAGCGATTTGTCTCCTTTGGAAGGAACCTACGTAATTTGGTAGTAGAAGAAAGACACACACAACTGGAACTACCTTTGAAGGAGTTTACGTATATTGGAGGAGAAAAATGAAAAGCAAACGACGATTGGCCTCCTTTGGAACGAATCTAACGTAGTTTGGAGGAGAAAGAATGAGACGCGCAAAGCGATTTGTCTCCTTTGGAAGGAACCTACGTAATTTGGTAGCAGAAGAAAGAGACACACAACTGGAACTCCCTTAGAAGGAGTTTACGTATTTGGGAGGAGAAAAATGAAAAGCAAACGACGATTGGCCTCCTTTGGAACGAATCTAACGTAGTTTGGAGGAGAAAGAATGAGACGCGCAAAGCGATTTGTCTCCTTTGGAAGGAACCTACGTAATTTGGTAGTAGAAGAAAGAGACACACAACTGGAACTACCTTTGAAGGAGTTTACGTATATTGGAGGAGAAAAATGAAAAGCAAACGACGATTGGCCTCCTTTGGAACGAATCTAACGTAATTTGGAGGAGAAAGAATGAGACGCACAAAGCGATTTGTCTCCTTTGGAAGGAACCTACGTAATTTGGTAGCAGAAGAAAGAGACACACAACTGGAACTCCCTTAGAAGGAGTTTACGTATTTGGGAGGAGAAAAATGAGAAGCAAACGACGATTGGCCTCCTTTGGAACGAGTCTAACGTAATTTGGAGGAGAAAGAATGAGACGCGCAAAGCGATTTGTCTCCTTTGGAAGGAACCTACGTAATTTGGTAGTAGAAGAAAGAGACACACAACTGGAACTCCCTTTAAAGGAGTTTACGTATATTGGAGGAGAAAAATGAAAAGCAAACGACGATTGGCCTCCTTTGGAACGAGTCTAACGTAATTTGGAGGAGAAAGAATGAGACGCACAAAGCGATTTGTCTCCTTTGGAAGGAACCTACGTAATTTGGTAGTAGAAGAAAGAGACACACCACTGGAACTCCCTTTGAAGGAGTTTACGTATATTGGAGGAGAAAAATGAAAAGCAAACGACGATTGGCCTCCTTTGGAACGAATCTAACGTAATTTGGAGGAGAAAGAATGAGACGCACAAAGCGATTTGTCTCCTTTGGAAGGAACCTACGTAATTTGGTAGCAGAAGAAAGAGACACACAACTGGAACTCCCTTAGAAGGAGTTTACGTATTTGGGAGGAGAAAAATGAGAAGCAAACGACGATTGGCCTCCTTTGGAACGAGTCTAACGTAATTTGGAGGAGAAAGAATGAGACGCACAAAGCGATTTGTCTCCTTTGGAAGGAACTAATTTGGTAGTAGAAGAAAGAGACACACCACTGGAACTCCCTTAGAAGGAGTTTACGTATTTGGGAGGAGAAAAATGAAAAGCAAACGACGATTCGCCTCCTTTGGAACGAATCTAACGTAGTTTGGAGGAGAAAGAATGAGACGCGCAAAGCGATTTGTCTCCTTTGGAAGGAACCTACGTAATTTGGTAGTAGAAGAAAGACACACACAACTGGAACTACCTTTGAAGGAGTTTACGTATATTGGAGGAGAAAAATGAAAAGCAAACGACGATTGGCCTCCTTTGGAACGAATCTAACGTAGTTTGGAGGAGAAAGAATGAGACGCGCAAAGCGATTTGTCTCCTTTGGAAGGAACCTACGTAATTTGGTAGCAGAAGAAAGAGACACACAACTGGAACTCCCTTAGAAGGAGTTTACGTATTTGGGAGGAGAAAAATGAAAAGCAAACGACGATTGGCCTCCTTTGGAACGAATCTAACGTAGTTTGGAGGAGAAAGAATGAGACGCGCAAAGCGATTTGTCTCCTTTGGAAGGAACCTACGTAATTTGGTAGTAGAAGAAAGAGACACACAACTGGAACTACCTTTGAAGGAGTTTACGTATATTGGAGGAGAAAACTGAAAAGCAAACGACGATTGGCCTCCTTTGGAACGAATCTAACGTAATTTGGAGGAGAAAGAATGAGACGCACAAAGCGATTTGTCTCCTTTGGAAGGAACCTACGTAATTTGGTAGCAGAAGAAAGAGACACACAACTGGAACTCCCTTAGAAGGAGTTTACGTATTTGGGAGGAGAAAAATGAGAAGCAAACGACGATTGGCCTCCTTTGGAACGAGTCTAACGTAATTTGGAGGAGAAAGAATGAGACGCGCAAAGCGATTGGTCTCCTTTGGAAGGAACCTACGTAATTTGGTAGCAGAAGAAAGAAACACACAACTGGAACTCCCTTTAAAGGAGTTTACGTATATTGGAGGAGAAAAATGAAAAGCAAACGACGATTGGCCTCCTTTGGAACGAGTCTAACGTAATTTGGAGGAGAAAGAATGAGACGCACAAAGCGATTTGTCTCCTTTGGAAGGAACCTACGTAATTTGGTAGTAGAAGAAAGAGACACACCACTGGAACTCCCTTTGAAGGAGTTTACGTATATTGGAGGAGAAAAATGAAAAGCAAACGACGATTGGCCTCCTTTGGAACGAATCTAACGTAATTTGGAGGAGAAAGAATGAGACGCACAAAGCGATTTGTCTCCTTTGGAAGGAACCTACGTAATTTGGTAGCAGAAGAAAGAGACACACAACTGGAACTCCCTTAGAAGGAGTTTACGTATTTGGGAGGAGAAAAATGAGAAGCAAACGACGATTGGCCTCCTTTGGAACGAGTCTAACGTAATTTGGAGGAGAAAGAATGAGACGCACAAAGCGATTTGTCTCCTTTGGAAGGAACTAATTTGGTAGTAGAAGAAAGAGACACACCACTGGAACTCCCTTAGAAGGAGTTTACGTATTTGGGAGGAGAAAAATGAAAAGCAAACGACGATTCGCCTCCTTTGGAACGAATCTAACGTAGTTTGGAGGAGAAAGAATGAGACGCGCAAAGCGATTTGTCTCCTTTGGAAGGAACCTACGTAATTTGGTAGTAGAAGAAAGACACACACAACTGGAACTACCTTTGAAGGAGTTTACGTATATTGGAGGAGAAAAATGAAAAGCAAACGACGATTGGCCTCCTTTGGAACGAATCTAACGTAGTTTGGAGGAGAAAGAATGAGACGCGCAAAGCGATTTGTCTCCTTTGGAAGGAACCTACGTAATTTGGTAGTAGAAGAAAGAGACACACAACTGGAACTACCTTTGAAGGAGTTTACGTATATTGGAGGAGAAAAATGAAAAGCAAACGACGATTGGCCTCCTTTGGAACGAATCTAACGTAATTTGGAGGAGAAAGAATGAGACGCACAAAGCGATTTGTCTCCTTTGGAAGGAACCTACGTAATTTGGTAGCAGAAGAAAGAGACACACAACTGGAACTCCCTTAGAAGGAGTTTACGTATTTGGGAGGAGAAAAATGAAAAGCAAACGACGATTCGCCTCCTTTGGAACGAATCTAACGTAGTTTGGAGGAGAAAGAATGAGACGCGCAAAGCGATTTGTCTCCTTTGGAAGGAACCTACGTAATTTGGTAGTAGAAGAAAGAGACACACAACTGGAACTCCCTTTAAAGGAGTTTACGTATATTGGAGGAGAAAAATGAAAAGCAAACGACGATTGGCCTCCTTTGGAACGAGTCTAACGTAATTTGGAGGAGAAAGAATGAGACGCACAAAGCGATTTGTCTCCTTTGGAAGGAACTAATTTGGTAGTAGAAGAAAGAGACACACCACTGGAACTCCCTTAGAAGGAGTTTACGTATTTGGGAGGAGAAAAATGAGAAGCAAACGACGATTCGCCTCCTTTGGAACGAATCTAACGTAGTTTGGAGGAGAAAGAATGAGACGCGCAAAGCGATTTGTCTCCTTTGGAAGGAACCTACGTAATTTGGTAGTAGAAGAAAGAGACACACAACTGGAACTACCTTTGAAGGAGTTTACGTATATTGGAGGAGAAAAATGAAAAGCAAACGACGATTGGCCTCCTTTGGAACGAGTCTAACGTAATTTGGAGGAGAAAGAATGAGACGCACAAAGCGATTTGTCTCCTTTGGAAGGAACCTACGTAATTTGGTAGCAGAAGAAAGAGACACACAACTGGAACTCCCTTAGAAGGAGTTTACGTATTTGGGAGGAGAAAAATGAAAAGCAAACGACGATTCGCCTCCTTTGGAGGGAATCTACGTATTTTAGAGTAGGAAGAATGAGACGTATGGCCTCCTTTGGAACAAGTCTACGTGGTGGTAGCAAAAGAAGGAGACGTACAAAACGACTAGTCCCCTTTGGAAGTAGAGTGGTTCAAAGTGATTAGAAGACCGGAGCGACTCCCCAAACAATCTATATTGACATTTAACTCATTATCTTACGTATACCCGCACATAATGTAATAATATCTCGATTATCTAGATACGCTACGATACTAGCTTTCGACGTAAAAGTAGAACGGGACGCGCAAGAATTGGCAGATAGCGTCGGAGTGAAAATATTCCAAGCGGACATCATTTATCATCTTTTCGATAAATTTATGGCGTATCGCGAGGAATTGAAACAAAGGAAACGCGAGGAATTCAAACATATCGCCGTTTTTCCGTGCAAACTCAAAATACTGCCGCAATTCGTGTTCAATTCCAGAGATCCAATCGTCGCCGGTGTTATGGTCGAAGCTGGTATAGTTAGGGAGGGTACACCCATATGCGTACCGAGCAAAGAGGTTAGTATTCTTTTTTCTTTCACTCTATATATAAATTTGTTCGAATTGCTGTTAAACTTTTCATTTGATTATAACAAGCTTATCTCCTATACAGTGACGTCATTGGTGTCCGATATATGAAACGACTGGTTCTCTATTATATTTTTTTGGATCGCCATGTATAGTTTTAACAGAATTTCTTAATTTATAAGACGTATTTGCGGTTGATTTTTATTATTAATTCGTAATTTTATTTCGAACGATGTTTTCTGAAGGATGAAGTATGATTTAGTTGGTCCTTTGGTGTTTTTTTGCAGTTTGTGGATTTGGGGATCGTAACTAGTATAGAAAGTAATCACAAAACGGTGGAGAGCGCTCGGAAAGGCATGGAAGTTTGTATCAAGATAGAACCTGTCCCTGGAGAATCGCCTAAAATGTTCGGTAGGCATTTCGATGAGACGGATTTCCTTGTCAGTAAGGTAATTTATGAAAAAAAATTATTTTTCTACGATTCGCCCGCTAAAATAAAGTGATTTTTCGTATCGCATCAATTACAACGGTCCAGAATTGTTTTTGATCAGTCTTGAATTTAAATTCATGTTTACAGAGGGTTTGCAAAAGTAATTGGGGGTACTGATCGAGTTATTTTGTTATTTTCCAACTCCCCTCGTAGTTATTTCGAATTTCCCATTAAATCGCCATCTTCTGTGACATTTCGACGATCAGCTTCGTTTATTTTAGTCTTGACGACGATTTGAAGTTGCTAATGTCAAAATATTGACAGAAATTGATTTTATCGAAAATTTTACAAAATAAATTGCAGTTTCACTCAAATATTTGGAATAAACATCAACTTTTTTAATGCCCCTTGTAGTTATTTCGACTTTCCCGTTAAATCGCCATCTTTTATGACATTTCGAACGATCCGCTTCGTTTATTTTAGTCTTGACGACGTTTTGAAGTTGCTAATGTCAAAATATTGAGAGAAATTGATTTCATCGAAGATTTTACATAATAAATTGCAGTTTCACTCAAATATTTGGAATAAACATCAACTTTTTTAATGCCCCTGGTAGTTATTTCGAATTTCCCGTTAAATCGCCATCTTCTATGACATTTCAAACGATCCGCTTGGTTTATTTTAGTCTTGACGACGATTTGAAGTTGCTAATGTCAAAATATTGACAGAAATTGATTTTATCGAAAATTTTACAAAATAAATTGCAGTTTCACTCAAATATTTGGAATAAACATCAACTTTTTTAATGCCCCTGGTAGTTATTTCGAATTTCCCGTTAAATCGCCATCTTTTATGACATTTCGAACGATCCGCTTCGTTTATTTTAGTCTTGACGACGTTTTGAAGTTGCTAATGTCAAAATATTGAGAGAAATTGATTTCATCGAAGATTTTACAAAATAAATTGCAGTTTCAGTCAAACATTTGGAAGAAATATCAACTTTTTTAATGCCCTTTGTAGTTATTTCGAATTTCCCATTAAATCGCCATCTTGAATGTAAAAATTTTTCATTTTGTTGTACATTGACAACATTTTTTCTATCCTTTGTTCCATCTCTCCCGATGCGTTTCTGTAACTAATTTTATTTGTGATCGATCCTCCCCCTGCGCCACAGTCTGCTTTCATGAATGGAAGTAGAACATACAAGACCTCCTCTGACCCAAATAATCATTGATTCCATTCATCCTTCTCGCTATCCCTTCTACTACCTTCTCTCAACCCCTGCCCTACCCTCGAGACGTTCATTATATATTTGTCGCAACATCTAGAATATCTGGAGCGTATCCTCGAGACAATTTGCATTTTTATTGTGCCACTAGACAAAGGAAATTCGAAGGGGTGGGTTGTATAAGGTTTAAAACTATTTTTTTTCATAATTACCAAATTCCAAGCGAACAAGAGGCTGAAGAGAAAATACAATTTTCTCGTTTTATTGTGGAAAACGCGGGAAAATGAGTTGTGGCAATAGCTTGATACAGAATTAATTGCTTGAATTTTCCTTTCGGTGCTTTTCACTTCATTTTATTCACTGAAAGCTTTTTCCACTTTTTATTTTTTCCCCTATAGCTTCTTCTAATTCATTTTATTCCACCCATATTTTTTCTCTTAATTTTATTCTGTCATTACTATTTTTCACTTCTTTTTAATGCCTCAATGCTTATTTCACTTCTATTATAACTGTTTTTCACTTCATTGTATGTCCTCAATAGTTTTCCACCTCATTTTATTCCCCCAGAGGTTTTTCCACTTTATTGCATTCGGTCATTGCTATTTTCCACTTCATTTTATTGCCTACCAGCTTTTGTCACTTCTATTATAACTGTTTTTCACTTCATTGTATGTCCTCAATAGTTTTCGATTTCATTTTACTCCCTCAGAGATTTTTTCACTTTATTATATTCGGTCATTGCTATTTTTCACTTAATTGTATGCCATCATCAATTTTTTCACTTTATTTTATTATTTCACATTTATTTTTACTTTTCAATTCAATCCCCTTCAGTTCTTTTCATTTCATTGCATCCCTTTTCAAACTTTTTTTCACTTTATTCTATTCCTCAGAGCATTTTTCACTTCATTTCAATTCTCTTTAGCTTCTTTCATTTCATTGTTTTCCTTCGAAACTCGTTTCACTTTCACATCAGAGCATTTTTCACTATATTTTAGCCCTCAGAGCATATTTCACTTCATTTTATTCTGTCTCAACTGATTTTCACTTTATTGTATTGCCTCACAGATTTTTTTACCTCGTTTTTACCTATTATAGCATAAGTTTTTTCATTTTATTTTATTATTTCACTGCTTCTTTCACTTCATTTTATTCCTCTTTAGCACCTTTCATTTCATTGCGTTTTATCGAAACTTTTTTCACTTTATTGTATTCCTTGTTAGCTTTTTTCACTTTATTTTATTTTCTAAGAACCTCTTTCACTTCAACTGTTGTTGATATCATATTTTATCTTTTATTTATTGACAATATTCTTATTTTCAGATATCACGTCAATCGATAGACGCTTGCAAAGACTACTTCAGAGACGATCTACAGAAAACCGATTGGCAGTTGATGGTGGAACTCAAAAAACTCTTCCAGATTTTGTAAAAAAAACACACAGTGCAATATACACATTTTCCAATTTAATTTTTATTTTTTCAACTTACCCACAGTAGCAAACAAAACCAGTATTTTTTTTCTCCCTTTTCGACAGTGTTTCAAATAAATGTATATTTATATAAACAAATAAATGACTATAAACTGTTTAAAGCGTTTTTTTTTAAAAAAAACATAAAATACCAAAAAAAACACAAAGATGTCTATAAAGGAAAATGAATTTGTTCAACTAAGTAAAAATTACTAAAAATTCAGTGAATTTTGAGAAAAGTAACATCCAAACATAATTACCACGATTTTTTGAAGTCACCTGGTATAAATTATCAACTGGTATTAGTAGTATTTGAACGTTTTTAAATTAAAAGTATCAAAAATACTACAAATTCAGTGATTTTCAAGAAAAATAACTCTTTTTCATTATTAAATCCAAACATTTCGAAGAACACAACACCAGGATTTTTTGGCGTCACCTGGTATATATTATCAACCGTTATTAGTAGTATTTCAACGTTTTTAGGTTAAAACTATTAAAGATATCACAAATTCGATATTTTTTGAGAAATATAACTTATACTTCTAATAAATCTAATCTTTACATTTCTACAAGGTTTTTAGGTTAGAATCGCTACCAAATAAAAAGAAATTATTGTAATATCGGGGAAAAAAATAATTTGGCAATCGAGAAGAGAATGTACACATCGTTATTGTCGATCTAATAAAAATGGGCATTCTCCGATGTAATAATATTGACGCCTTTGCAGAGTATAAGCAGTATGCAAAGTTGTTGACAGAACCGAGAAAGTATCCTACGCGAACGAAGTTGATTTTTAAATTTTTATGTCTCAGACTTCCGTTCGACCAGAGACGTATCAGTAAAACTTCGTGAAATTAATAAACATTTTAAGGTTATGACTTATACTCAATAAACGTATATAATAATTATATTTATGCTTAGAATCGTATTCATATACTCACATTACAAGTGGAACAAAGTTTCTAAACTGTCTCGATAATAATGAAGAAATTCCACCCGCCATTTAGTAAAGACACTCGAAACAACGATCATTTTATATAAATTTCCATATTTAGTAACAATTCTTAAAAACGATTTTGATAACCTGAGAACGTTTGATACTATATTTTCAAATACAATTTGACAGATGTTTTACATGGTTGTCACGTTGTAAGTTTTTCCACTATAGAATGATATAAATTATTTCAACCCGACCAATAGGAAATAAGAGCAAACTTTTCAGATTTTTAGCACGATCAAATATGAAACTTTAATTTGACGCTAGATTAAATAATCATTTTCAAATAGTTTTGAAAATCATTTATTATTTATTATTATCACTATTTATTTATAAAATGCAAATGTACGATGGCAAACACAAAAAGACAATCAATCTTACAACACCGAAAACCACTACTGCCAACGCTTAGAATGTAATTTCCACTGATATACTAATTTTTATTTCAATTACACTATTATATGTATGTTTTATTCAATTTTTTATACAAAATTAACGTAATAGCTAATATTACACAATTGTACATCATGAATTTGACGCAATATTATACTGGTAAGACGTTAGTGACAATAGACAACTTATAAATACGGAGTGATTAGTAGCTACCGTTTCTATTTGTAATAAATTTGAGAACATAAACACGAATACTATTAGTACCTCTATAATTTAAATACCTGACAGTGTTGTCGTTTTGTTTCACTAAGACAAAAATCCCTAAACGATTTTTGATATTTAACACGACTAAATTAAACGTTTCTTTTAAATTGAAGAGCAGCTATTACGTTCAATAAAAATCTACAGTAAGCAAAATAAATTAACACTTAGTATATATATCACGTAAGTTCCAAAACCAAAAATTGAAATACCTATTGATACCACTGTATGTAACTAAAAGCGGCCATCTCTACATTATTATTTATAGAATTCTGTTGTATTAGTTTTGAAAATTTTTATATAAAAAAATAGTGTATGCCACTGGTATGTATATGACGGTAAAGCGGAGGCGGACAATTTCATATCTCTTAAATTGATTCGATACATACTGATATTCTGCCAAAGATCGTCGATTATTGTCATAACACCACATGCAAACGGATGAGGACGAATTTAAGTTACATTTTTTTTCTCACTAATTTATTTAAAAACTCGAGAATATCGCCCACACGCTTGTTTTGTTTGACTAATACCAGTTAAATAAATAAACTAATAATCGAACTTAATATTTTTTAGTAGATACATATCGTCGAATATTATTTTTAATGTTTGGACGCGTCATTTTAATCACCATCACGAGTTTGTTCTTATATAACAACTGAATTAATACATAGAATATTTTGAGGTTAGGTAATCTTCGAAATAAATATGGCGAAATATTAAAAAAAAATCATATATCGTTATAATTAATATATTCATTATTGAATATACGTAATTGCGTTTTAAAAAATGATTTTTATTAAAAAGTTTTTTGTGTTTTTGTGACACACGCGCCTGTTGTCCCCATTCACGATCTATTAGAATCTTAATGATACTTCCGGTCACTCTCTCATGCTTGGACATTATTATTCAGCTTTAAATAAGGTTTTATATTCCTTGTATTCTTTCTTCTTTTTTGTTGGAACTAGTTTATCTGCCACTGGTCTTTAGAGACGAAGTAATACTTTAAGCTTTCTCCAGTGGCGGCTTTGTACTATAAGTACTTTAAAAAAAATATTTATTTTAAACCGAACTAAATAACAAAAAAATGTTTAAAACAAGTAGTAAATTTAAAAACATTATAAAAAAGGAGCTTCTTTGATATTTTTTAATAATATATTTACAAATACCATGAAATACTTTTATTTATATTGTAAAACATTGCCAAATTTAACTTGTTATACGTTTTTTTAACGACTTTATGATCTCGTCGATTTTATTATATAATACAGGGGTAGAAAAAATTTATTTCAACTATGAAATGGTACAAAATAATGACAATAATGTTTGGAATATGAAAAAATTTGTTTTTCAATCTAGGAAACTTCATCAATGGCTCAATTACAGAAAAAAATGTAACTATAGAAAAATCGGGTGTTGTTCGTCCATGTTATGAAAAACCTCGTACTTATATTGAAATATATAGTAAACACATCCATATAACAAACAGTATACAGCAAAAATAGCCCAACGACGATGTTGTTAAGTTCCCTGGGGGTGGATAACGAGAACCGTTGCTATGGTTATGACCGTGAAATGAGTGGGTCTAGGCCAACCCGTTCACCCACGCATTTTCCAACCGCGGCAAATTTCCCGCAACGGACTGGTTGTTCTGGATAACTGCATGACCTATAAGAGTAATTCGAGGAGGGGCATAACGAGACATTCGAAGGAAACGCCAAATAAATAACCAACAATTTGGAAAACGTACATTTAAATTTATATAATATACCAGACGAGATATAAAAAAAGTAACACCACATATATATCAAAACAGCATAAATAATTATTACGTAACGTATTTTTATATCACACCTCGTAGTATAAAGTAAATCTATAGCGTCGAAATAATTAATAATATAAGATTCAAATCCGATCCTGTCAATTTCCTACTCTACTTACTATTTATATTTTCGAATTTAATATAAAACTTATTCTATACCCTCGTATATCATTACGTTTTTCTGAAAATTGAATTTAAATTAATTCTTCAAACGATTAAAAATGTTATTTACGCATATCGGAATATAAAGTCATTAATCATTGATTTCTAAATCTTCTTCTTTCTCATTACGTCAATTAATACGATCTTCTTTTTTCCTATTCAAATCTTGTAGCACTAATTAAATTTAGTAAAAGACATTTCCGATACTATGAACTCTTTAAAAAAATAGTATTGCCCTAACAAGTTTTTAAAGTAAATAGCATTCCCCTATCGTGAATATAATGAAGAATTCATGAATTGATGGTACCACCACCCTTAAATATTATGAATGAATCTGTTAGGGAGGGCTGGAAGACATCGAAAGAGGTCAACCGATCACTTCCGGTTCCTTATTTCCTGTATTTTATCATACCATATGTTGAAAAGAACACATTTCATTCATTCATCTATTTGTTCGTGTCTAATTCCGTATAAGTAAGCTGGGTAAGGTTCACTCGTTTTAAAATATATGAATGGAATTGAAAAGCGGGTTGGTGTTGTATAGAAAGGCGACTGCCGATCAGGATCGGACCGACCACGGCCACCATTAATTCATTAAATGACATTTGATCAATTATTTTGAAAAAAGTATAGAATTTTGGTGAGTCATCTATATAATTAAAGCTTTTTTACGTAAATACAATTAGTAAATTGTTCAGTCTATGATAGAATCGCAAATTTTATCCTCAATCACAGCTCAAAAATTTTTCCAATTTTTTGGTGAACTTTTGAAAATTATTGTGTAATCTTAAAAATGATGGTTCATTTTAATCATATAATGATGTACAAAATCGTATCTCGATTGATTCATCTGCTATAAAAGCTTTTCAACAACAAAAAAAAATTCTTTTAATTTTTGTTTATATCAAGAAGAAAGCAATTGAATTAGAAGAGCTACAAATGACATTGAAGTTAAATTCATTTTTGTATTTTCATAATAACTAATAATTACTTTTCTACACACCTAGGGATGATAGTTTGCTTTGTATTTTTTATGGAATTCAATATTTAATACTAGATACCTACGCACGAATAAATTTTTATAGAAAATCAGCTATTTCCCATAAAACAACCTCATTTGAATTTTTTATAATAATATAGTTTCAAATTATATTTGCCATATTTCATTGTTATGTCAATGTTTAACAACCCATTCTTTCACTCTAAAATATCATATGTTAATTTCTTCACATTAATTTCTCGTTTCGACCGTTAG
This sequence comes from Diorhabda sublineata, assembly GCF_026230105.1. NCBI lineage: Eukaryota > Metazoa > Arthropoda > Insecta > Coleoptera > Chrysomelidae > Diorhabda > Diorhabda sublineata. The sequence continues at coordinate 7,287,264 of NC_079481.1, read as the reverse complement.
ATTTACACAACATTTCAGAGAACCCACAATCTCGACATTTTTCTTACATCCTCCACAAGAACACCCACGCGCCTAAAAGCCAGTCCACTCCTGTTCCGTTCAATGGCGAGGCGAGGCCGCGAAGCTCTTGGCCGCGCATGTGCGCTTATAACTTGGCATTCGCTCTGCATCCTGTGTTGCCGGCTTGTTTATTTTTCCCCGATTCACGTTTTGGAATATAAATTTCTAAATGTAGTAGTTGATCTACCAATAAATCGTTCAAAGTAGACTATTACAAGGAAACGGTCTTATATACGAATAAATGAAGTGATTTTTGTCAAGTTTTTAGATACGTTCGAAAACTTGTTAGAAAAATATTTCGAAATGTTTCATCTTTTAATGCATTTTCTATATCCCGCCCCTTAGAGATTTTTTTATATTCGTAACATCAGTTTTGAAATTAAATTTTACTGAGTAGCAACTGAATGTATTTCTACCTAATTATATATTTACTTAAAATGATATATGAATGAAAATTTAATTTTCAAACCACCTGTATATTTCTATTCTATAATATTATTAAAATTAATTTTCAAGCTACCTGTATGTTTCTATTTTATAATATTAAAATTTAATATTTCTAAAGTATGTATGTATATGTGTATAAATGTGTATGTATTCCCCGTACAGATAAGTGATGTGGCAACGTTGTTAGCATCCCACAGAAATTTCTTTCTAAGGATCGTAGGAAAACAACATCTTGTCGCGACAATTTAGTGACCAAATCGCGTCGAACAAACGAAAAATCTCGAACTGAAGTGACAAGTGAGGGTGTATGCAGATTTTCGTGTAACGTTTGTATCGAGTTTATATCAGAAAACCGCGAAATTTGTATCAACCACGATTTATCTTACAACTGACATGGCTGCCGAATGAGGCGAGCAATAAGTCTATGCGCAACAGGCTTCGAATCTAGCGAAATACACCCCAAAAAGTGTTACACCCTCTCTTGTAAAGTGCTTATTTTGAATCGACACATTTGGTGGATATTTTCTATTTGGTGATATCGTGGTTTTAGCTAGAGGTGAGTGTACTTTTATTTATATTTAGATTTGGGATGTCTTGGCAAGATCGTCGTAAACAAATCATTTACATCTTGTGCGGAGAGGGGGGTATAGTCGCCTACTTACTTGGCTGTTGCATGCAGCAAAAACCATTTACATATGAATTAACATTAAAAAATAAAACATTTTGTTTTCTCTATAATCAGTTCATTATCAACATATTTAGTTATATTTGCATTTAAAATTTTTAATAATTAATCTAGTATTACTTGTTGATATCAGAAGTTATTACGTCGTATGTTGATGTAGGGTTTCCAAATTTATTGCCAATATACAAGGAGATAAAATAATTTATGTCTATAAAATTATAAAATTATGCGTACAGTTGCATAATAATTATTTTATATAATAGATATCAAAAATCAATTTTTAAAATATATTTTAATGAAGTATTATTACATTGGAAATAATCGAGTTTTATAAGAAATCAATAATTAATTTTATTATATTAGAACTTTTAAATAAGGTTAGCGAAAACAAAAACGTTTCATTTGGCGAATTTCACTCATAAAGTGTCTGTTGTTAAAGTTTTTTTGTTTCATTTTGCCTCGTAGATATAAATTTCGTTTTGTATTTCATAAATTTAACAGGGATTATATCGAAAGTCCCTCGTAACGTCCATCACTTGCCGCAACCAGCAGTTCATTCACCTCGTAACTCGCACAAAAACTCAATATTAAATAGTCTGTTTCCGTTCAAACTAGGGGAACTTTTTCTCAAAGATATGCTTTACTGTTTTATTTTTAGCTTTTAACGTTGATACTTGTCTACAAAACGTAAACAAAATTCAGTTTTCTTTTTATTGTTACTACTACATTTCGATAGTCAGTCATTCTATAAAAATTTCTAAAACCGATTTTGGGCGCCATAATTTTTGATATTAACCTATAAAAACACTGAATATATTCGGTATAGTATGTAATGGCGAGTTCGGTTCGGATCGGTAATCCTCGGAAATGTAAAATAGATTAGAAGCCATTTGACATAATAAGTTTCTAACCTAAATTTATCAGTTTGTTTAATAATTTTTATTATATAAAAGTCTAAATGATTTAAATCGTTCTACTTTTAAATAATCCGTAATAAAAACAAAATTTTTGACCTCAATATTTTTTTTATATATCACATTATTACTGTTTTATACGTGTAAATATGTGTGTCTGTACCAACATGAGGTGACTGTTAATTCCCGGGAAACAGTCTATTACTAATAAGTAGGATGTCCGTCAATTGTCGATTATGTTGTATAATATACCCTCAGCGTACAGCGAACATTCACTATAGGACAGATTTTGAAGAAAACATATAATTTTACTCTTTATATCATTATTCGACGTCAAACAGTTTCCTCCCACTGGTTTTTATCTTACAACTAGACATTTTGTATATTTAAACTAATCGCGCAGTAATTTGTAAAAAAGTAGTAGTAGGAGCAATTATACTATAACAACCAATGGATGAAATTAGTCAGCCACGTTCGAGATTAAACGGGAATGGTAGAATTAAACTAGTTGATTTATTGCCGTGAATTTTATGGTTGATAACGTTGTCTTATGACTCCACGTCCTCTATAGTCACTTGGACAGGGGGAAATAACTACTATATTTGAAGCAAAAAAAGGGTTTTTTTAACAGAAATGGCTCCCAGTGACTTTCTCCTGTTTCTAACCTCAAACTTTCACCTGTAGGAAAGAGAAGACGAATTTAACGCTGACAACTGTCATTTTTAAGAGTTAAAAAGTTAAGTAACACTGAACTAAGTATACATATAGACTTAAAATGAGATTATGTTGTAAAAAAAAATCATGAAAAGAATCGTCTTTTTTTCATTAGGTACGAAAACTCTTGTACGAGGGTTGTTTGCAAAGGTTTAGGTTGTTCAAACGCATGCGAAAGTTTAGTATCAACCCCCGTATTTGCGATGTTGACATATCTATTAAATTTCCAATATTTTCAAGTTCAATCTAATAAATTTCATCGTACACGACAATTTTTGGTAACAGGCATAAAAAGTTTCGATGTTAAATAAAATAATATTGCATATTATAAATTTTCATAGTATGCAATGTAAAATGCAACCGGAAACTTGTTGGATATGAACGCCGGATGTGGCTAAACCTAGAGACAGGAAAATCTTACCATCTACATCTTTAAATGACCGGAAGTTGATTCCGCATACATCCAACACCGGATTACGACGACAAAGCTTTATTATAAAAAAAAATATATTATTCAAATTTGAATCAACATCGTCATTAGATTATTAAAACGATGAACAATTTAATAACAACAACAATAAATTATTCACTTCCCTAAAAGGTTCTATTAGAAAAAAATATTGATAGTGCTTTTTATGAACCAGCACTCGATACGAAAAATGATTTAATTGACACACGTCGTGTTTTTGTTGGGTTAAAATTGCGTAAAATGAAATTGGTACCGCTGCAAAAACAATAATGGAAATTCCGGAACAGAATTGATAAACTTGGAAAGAAGATATTCCGAATGTAAACAATTAACCATCGAACAACGTCATGGTATCTTAGAAAACTCACACGAAAAGAACAAGTTAAAATATGGTTGCAATCAATAAAGTTGCTACCGAATTTGACGTTGGTATCCCAAAATCAACTTTGATATACATTGTTTTAGTTCTCGCAAATTCAGACTCAAATTGGTTAAACCAAGGAACTACGAAGAGTACATCGTGAAAAAATATGCATCCTCCAGGAGTTTTGGTGATAGAAAACGGTCAGGTCCGCTTCGAAAAACCACAACCGCTGAACGAGCCCAAAGATAGCAGATCAGATCAGTTAATCTAGAGATATGTCTTTCTACAATGGAAAGATTGCAGGCTAAATAATAGAAAAATGAAAAATGGGAGGGAGATTTATGAAGTGATTAGTCAAAATTTGAGGTTTTATGGGTCCAAAGAGGTAATACGTTCTGATCCCAAGCTTTTTTCGAAGCTGTGCAAAGAGTTTTTAAAATAATTGGATAGTAAGAATGTACTGTAATAATGATTTGGCCATCGTTGTCGCCCGACCTAAATTCGATTGATTTGTAGTGGGACAAATTGGACAGGCTGTCATTTCACACCTTTGGAATACACTTATTAATAAATGGAACCGAAATTTCGGTTTTGTAGTATGAAATAAAATTTTAGAACGTTTCCGATTTCAAATATTTCGTCCATTATTAATAATTTTAAACCGCGTACTTGAAGTCGTTCATTCATCATAATATGATTGTATCCACGAAGGAAAACTATATTTTTAGTTTGTTTTCAATGTGTGACGTAGTCAAAACGTACTTTGAATATCCGGTGGAAAGCTATTTATAAATTTTCAATTTTAGATCCTTGCTTATCGAAACTAGACTATTTTCTTATTCCAGAAAACGTTAATTCCACATTTATAAACTATTTTTAATTGAAATTTTATTTTTTCGTTCATTTTTTAACGAAAATAATACACAATATTTTTATTACATGTTACGAGGGTTCATTGAGAAGTTTCCGAACTCAATATAAAGGGATATATATTTACGCATTAGTAGAGATTCTCACTATAATTTCTGCCATTTTGGAAGCTTTATTTCTGTTTGACAAACGTATTATAATGTTTTTCTTATCTTGAACACAATTTATTTACACTCCACACTACACTTAACTAACTGATACAATAATTAACTTATTACTATTACTGAACTAACGGGTCGCGACTTTGCCAAATCTTAGAATTCCAGTTTTAGCCGGACAGAGCCGGCTTCATGTCGGGGACGAGTTCGCAACAGTTTAAACGAAATTTTTCTGAAAATGGAATTAATTTAGTGGCGAGATGTAATTGATTCACAAATAAAAGAGAATTTACAGGCAATGCACCACAATTTAAGACCTAAAAATTTTCAGCAGCTAAATTTAAACGTGTACTTGTGAGTTTGACTGACGACAAGCGTTGGGAACGGCCACAAACTGCGATAATATCGTTGGAAAAGTTCTCCAAATGATACTGAAGGATCGTCAGATTAAGATTGGAATCTTAGAATTTGCTTATAACCGTACAGATCCGGCTTCATGTCGGGGACGAGTTCGCAACAGTATAAACGAGATTTTCCTGAAAATGGAATGATTTAGTGGCGAGTTTGATTGACGACAAACGTTGAGGAGGGCCACAATATCATCGGAAAAGTTCACCAAATGATACTGATCAGATTAAGAATGGAAAATTGGACGTATGTCAAAAGAACTATACAAAGATTAACTTTTTGCCTGTTGTCGCGATTTTTGGTTGAAAATGTTCATTATGGCAGTATACAAGTCATAGTCAACGTCCATCTGACTTTTTAGTGGCGAAAAATATATCTGCATCGTGAAAACAAAATATTGAAGGACCAGTCTCATCACAAAATGATGGGTATGTCAAATAAGACGATCCCAATCATTCCTCGAAGCCTTACAAAGAGTATTCAAAAGTTTTGGAAAGGAAGAATGTATTGAAAGTAGTTATTTAGAAAGGTTTAGTGTTGCTGCTTCCAAGGAACCAAACAATCAATTCTTATGTTTAATTTCAACAATTAATGAAACTGGATGAAGCATTCAATGAAAAACGGTCAGAATTGTCAAATCGGAAAGGTTTAATGTTCCACGATGATAATGCAACTTTGGCAACTCGTGGAATCTATTGGAGCTTGGCTGGGAAGTGATGCCACATTACCCCATACAGCCCTGATCTGGCACCATCTGATTACCATTTATTTCGAAGTTTGCGGAATTCTTTGAATGGTCAAACTTTCACAAATGACGATGACCTTCAATCGCTTCTGATTCAGGACCAGAAATTTTATGAGCTGGAAATTCATTGAAAATATTTACGAGGGGTATTAAAACAATCAAATATTGTCGTATTTTAAGTTCAGATAAACAACTCTGCTTTCTTTTTAATTTTTCAAAACACCGACAGAATTCTGAAACTTCTCAGGTGTCGCTGTCCTTCAAGATGAATACGAAACATCCTGTATATACGCCCATTTACGAACTCTTACGTTCGAAAATAGAAAGTGGAATTTTATTCATAAAATTTGTATACCTACACGTGGAATAGATTTTTTCAACGCCCAACAACAACGAAATCAAATATTTCGAATCACCTTTTACTAAAATTTGAATATCAATATGGCGACCTCGTAAAGTTGTAAACGTTGTTGACCAATGAATCGGTTCTTTCAGAAGCAACAAATATATAGGGTGACTCATATTTCTAATGGTTCTAACTTATCTATTTGCATCTGTCTGTGAGTGAGATATAGCAGCTCCTTCAAGATTGTGGTAGGGCAGGTTGTCATTTCCCCTTTAGGACTCAACCTTGTGTCTGAAATGTTGTTTGTTCAAATATCGACCACCAAACAAGCGATGTGAATGAGATCATGGCTTCGATGACTGTTTGGTATACACCTCGGACCATTGTCCATTGGATTGATGTGAGGTGTTGTCAAAAGTGTTTTCTATGTCGATAAAGGCCGCTAGAGCAACGTGGTGCACTTGTAATGGACTCGCCTTTTTAATATAACAAATTTCAGTTTAGTAATTCGATATTTAGAAACAAGCCCATTGGAATACATCATTCTCGACGACCTTGTATATGTTCTATTCACGTTATAAGCACATTTGAACAAAAATGTCATAAATAAAAAAAAGAAGAAGAAGATTTGAAGCTAATCGAGAGGAAAATACTGGGACCAAATATTGTAGTAGATGGAGAAAGAAGATTGAAGAAAAATTGAGAAATAGAAGGTAAGATATGTAAAACCAAGAAGATTAAATTGGGTAGGAAACATATTGAAATGGAAACCTACAAAAATGGTGAGGAGGATAACACAATGGACGCTTCTATGACCAAGAGGCAGAGGTAGACCAAGAAGTACCTGAAGAAACCAAATTGGAGAAGATACCAGGATCCTAGAATGGAGAAAGTTGACAAACGAAGCTAGGACCAACAAAAAACTGCAACAAAAAGAACAAAGGAAGTAATCCAACCCAATAAAAGGATTGTGGACGAGCATTGTCTTGCATTAAGATGAAGTTTTTGCCGAAGAAATTGGCGTAGGGAACGTGATCCTAAAATTTCTTCTACTCGGTTTTAGATCCAGCTCAAACCATCTAGGAACCTCTTTCAAAAGCAACTTTTTCTTTTATGCAACACGTTTTCTACAGATTTTTCGCTCTGTTCATCACACTCGTGAAGAAAACGGAGCTCCATTGTTAGTCCAATTAACGTACACGGGTTACTCGGTGGATTGGGGTTAATTTGGGGCCTGTAGCTGATATTGTTTGTGAATTCTCTATTATTTGCGAATCGATAACTCAATTATTTCCATTTTCAAAAAAATCTCGTTTATACTGTTGCGAACTCGTCCCCGACATGAAGCCGGATCTGTCCGGTTATAATCGAATTCTAAGATTCCAATCTTAATCTGACGATCGTTCAGTGTCATTTGGAGAACTTATCGCGTTTCTCTGAGTTCTTGTTGGACTTGGACTCTAGGTGGGCTCCATTTCTTCACGATGTACTAACCATGAATTGGTTATCTTCTTCCGGAACCGCGTATTCGATGAAAGTCAACGACGGTACCTTCTGGAAGACTGAATAATGTTCAGCGCACTGGTATTATCGCTTGGGAGGTTTTTATAAGGGTCAGTCACCCCTAGTTAACACTATTGAAAACATAGAAAGTGTAGTTACTGAATTTGTTCGGTTTCTTCGCGTAAAAGGGAATTTTTTAATTTTGATTGGTTCGTTTCGATATTTTTTTGTATATTAGAGACCATGGCAGAGCGAGGAATTTGTTCTTGTTAAAACAAACAAAAGTTGGCACGAAAAAAAATTTAAAAAATACGGCACACATGTGTGTGCCCTCTGTAAAAGCACGACCATATGTATGTAGAAAATCGACATGCAAATTTCATAAAAAAAACATGACCGTACTTAAAAATTTCAATAATAATAAAAATCGAAGTTTTTAACATGTTTTAACAGCAGACACTCTCTTCTTCTTTAATAGTATCATCATTTTCAGAACTAGTAGATTTAAAAATCGATAAACCACCTTTAACAAAACCGTTTTGAGCTCCATACACTTTTCCAAACAATGTTCAATAAGTTCAAGATAGTCAATGATAATTATCCCACACGTATACCAAAAAACCAACGCCATGATCTTGCCTGTAGATGGAACGATCTTTGTCTTCATTGGATCCGATTTTCCCTTTTACAGTTAATTGTTTTGATTGTTCTTTTGTTTTCGATGTGAAGTGACGGACCTACGCTTCATCCACATTGCCAAACACTCGATAGAAACATCTTCACAACAATGTTTTTGTTCCAAAGTTAGTCGACGATCATCCGTTACCCCTTTGTTGTTGTGGAGTCTTGACCTCATTTGGTCGACCACTGTGATGCTGGTCCTGTACGGTCTTGTCTCAAATAAACGTATTGTTGCTGCCAAACAAATACTAAACAACTGCCGCCGTTTCTAGGTCAAACCAGGTACTTCTAGGACCATCCTCGTATTATCAGGGCTCTTGGATTTAAACCAGTAGTTAAATTATATGAGCATCTTCGACTCCCAGTGCAGTGGCAGCTTCTAAAAAGTCTTTCAAAGAAATTTCCTTCCGCATGGATAGTAGACAAGATATTTTCTTCAAAGATCTCTATTTTTGGCCATATTCAGATGGGAATCAAAAAAGTTTTCTCTTTTACTAGCAATAACTTGTTCTTTTAAACGTTTGATAGTTGGAAATAGTTCAGTAGTATTGGTTTCAGTTTCCTGAAGAAATTTCGTTGTTTTTTTTATGGTGGCGCGTATATCAGCAAGAAAATGAAAATTTACAGCGATTTCGAATGTTCAAAAGTTTCTGGTTGATCTTAGTCTAATCTTCTAAGCAAAGCAGTTGTTTCAACGCAGCAATCTTCTTGGGGCTAACTCCTCCACGACCTCTTTTAAACTTTTTTACCTACTAGAAGATTTCGATTCAGTAGCAAAGCATCAATTCTGTTAACTCACAAATCTCGAACCGTATCTCGGGATCAGACAGTCGGGACTGTCCGGGAAATCCGATCATTGCTCAAGTATTTTTTAGTTTCTTAACGTTTTGTGTTGGCTATTTAGGTTAAAAGACCATAAACATGACACCTACACGACATCTCGAGTATAATACGAGTGAGTTTACAACGGCTTTTATAATTTATTTGAGGTTATGAATAGTAAAAAGAGATAATCAACTTTTAACCCACCATTCAGTATTTATACGACGTATTCATGTATGTACCTCTATTATAGAATTGAAAAAGATTAAGATATAATATAAAATATTGTTTTTTTATCTATTTTCTATACATAAAAGTTTTCTTTAGAATTTTAAGTGCTTGATTTATTATGTATATATACAGTGTGTCCACGTAACTTGACGGCGTACGGGAAACTTTTTTATTATTAATTTTACGAAAAAAAGTTATTCTTTATAAAAAGTTCTGCATGGTCCAAAACCTAAAATTCAATAATCAGATGCTAAATTTTTTCAGTCGTATACGAGGTTTGTCAAAAAATGTGATTTTTGCTCTAGTACCTTTCTTTTTGACAATATCGAAAATTGTTATAGAGAAAAGATGTTTAGGATTAAAAATAGCTTTCAAATATTCAACATTGTTTATTTACATCAAAAAAAATATTTTGATCCACATTTTCTCTGCGATTACGTTGGAAATTAAGTTTGCACATTAATTTATTAATTATAAATTTGATTAAACAATTCTAAATAAACTTTTAAAAACAATTATCATCCAGTGCATCCTAGATTGATTATGCATTAATGTGCGAACTTAAATTCCCAACGAAATCGCAGAGAAAATGTGGAAACAAATATTTTTTTTTTTTGATGTAAATACACAATTTTGAATATTTGAAAGCTATTTTTAATCCTAAACATCTTTTCTCTATAACAATTTTCGATATTGTCAAAAAGAAAGGTACTAGAGAAAAAATCACATTTTTTGACAAACCTCGTATACGACTGAAAAAATTTAACATCTGCTTATTGAATTTTAGGTTTTGGACCATACAGAACTTTTTATAAAGAATAACTTTTTTTCGTAAAATTAATAATAAAAAAGTTTCCCGTAATCCGTCAACTTACGTGGACACACTGTATACAATGTGACCCCGAATAGGTCGAACGATTCTTATAACAAATTCCAATTGCAGATCACACGTAAAAAATAACACTGGAGTGTAAAAAAAAATTATAAAGCCTTGTCAGTATTTTTTGTGATTTTTATTTGAAATTATGACATTTTGAAATAATAAATATTTGAAAATCATTCAAAATCGATATGGCAACATGGTATCTGTTTTTAGTATAATTAGTACAGTGAACCAAGCAAATCAATTCGCAATTTTAAAGAACTTTATGGATTAGTTTGAAAATTTGACAGAAACTCAAAAATTATGCGAATAACAAACCTGATTTGGTGCCCCAATGTATGCTTCTACTCCAGGGGTGAATGTCACCCTTATTCGAGGGTGGAAATTTAAAATTTCAAAATAATACCAGAAATCGATAGAGAATTGAATTTTATGAAGAAAATGTGGAATGAAGTTTTTTATTTAACTCGATAATTTCTGAGTTATTCAGGATTGAAAATTTGAAAATTTGAAAATAAAAAACACGTTTTTCAACATTTTTTCACGAAAAACTCGAATATTACGCATTTTCAGGAAAAAATTATTCTTATCAAAATTAAAGCTTATAAAAAAACTAAAAGAAATTAGTCAGTTTAAATGAAATTTTTCAAATAATATTCAGCAACTTATGAGTCACTGAAAGCTAATTTTTTCTTTTTCGTAAATTTATGCAGAGGTTTAAGCTCAAATAACGGAAAAACGATCAACTTTTCATAAAAAATTGTTATAAACATTTCTAAAGTACTTTTCCAGACCTTTAAAATGAGCTTTTATAAAACCGTCCAAGTTGAAAATTAAGCGAGTTATGACGAAAATAAGTTGAGTAACTCGAATTTGTAAAAAAAATGTCGGTAAATTTGACACCATGTGCGGCAAAATTAAAATTAATAGTAGCCTATGTAAAATTATCTTTGTTTAAGCCCTAATAACACGTTCCAAAAGTTTGAATGGTTTGTAACACGTATATTTTGAAAAAAGTTGTTTAATGTGATTTTTTTTCGATTTTTTCAAAATATCTCAAAAACTATTAGATCAACCAAAGAATTTTTTTGTAACTAAAATTTAGCTTTTATTTTACTAAACATTTTGCTTGTTTTAAACTCACGTAGCTTGAAAATTAAACTAGATATAAGCGTCTAAAGTATTGATTGAAGGGAGAGTCGTTTGTGTACCCTGTAACATCAAAATTCTCTTAAGAAAAGGGCCTAGACGGGTTGTAACTCTCATGGTTTTGTAGCTTATGAAATTTCCTACAAAATTATGTATGGATGAATGCAAAAAGCTTAAAGGGAAGCCGAGTTATCATTAAAAAACCGAATACATTTTCTAATAAAAAAAATTTCACTACATTTTTTAAATAATCTTTATATGAGGGGTTGTTTTTAAGGGTAGGTGAGCTGTAAAATATCAAAATATAAACATTATGATACAAAACAATCAACATTTATTACATTTGAACATAACTATAGCCCATTACCGCTTTAATTAATTAGTTTTCAGTTTATTGGAGTAAGGGGTGATTTTCACCCCTTAAAAATAAAAAGCATACTTTGCAACCAAGTCAAGAAGATCGATGAAGGTCTTCAAAATTGCGAGGTTTTGGTCGATTTTAAGCTTGAATGGCTGATTGGCTTCTGATTGTTTTCTACTGGATCAGAAAATTTTCATGATAACCAATTTTTTTACCTGCTATGGGTTATTAAATAAATAAGTAATAGAGGGTGGTAAAGGAAATCTGAGGTCGTATTTGTATTAAGAATGTTATTCGAAACCTCAAAGTCGCTCCAAAAGTTACTCAAACACCTGCTGTTGCAGGTAAAAACGTTTAAAATTCAAAAAATGTATATTTTTGTACATTAAACTAAATTTTTTTTGCAGACGGTTGATTCTGGCTAAGGAGTCTTCAACAATTAAGTAAGTAAAACTTAAATACCGAGTAAAAAACCTTCCGAACGGACTAGAATCTTGAAGTACTTTGGGATCTCGTATATACGACCCAAAGAATCCATTAGATTTATTCTTGGTAGCTGCACTGGAACTGGATCAGTCGGAAATCGGATACGTAGAAAGATAAAGTGCAGAAAACAATTGAGTTGATTGTTGTATTAGAGATTATTCCATATGATTCAAGCATTTCCAGATCACTGTTATTGCACTGCATTGGTTGAACTGACTCTAGACCCAGTGCAAACAGTACACGAACTGCTACAAAGAACGCTTCAGTGTACACTTCCTGAACTAGTTCCGTCAGTGTAGCTACCAAGAACAAACCTATAGTGTCCCACTTTCTTGCAGTGTTAGTATGTATGAATTTGGGGTCTCGTATATATTGTGACCCAAAGGATCTTTCACTGAAGGATCCAGTATTTACGGCTGATCCATCGATTTTCGTCTTCGAGCGCTCCTAGATGTAGTTCTCCGGAGTTTCTGAGTGTTTCAAACTTCGAAAGACTTTGGAGACTTTCAAGTCCCCCGTAGACTTATCTAATCAAATGAAATATTGCTTTTAACGAATTACGTACGTAGTTTGTTTTATCTTCTACAATGTAATCAATTTTTAAATATTATTCAGATAAAAAATTTCGGCTCGAAATATTTATTATCCGAAAATAGTTGAATTCAGCATAGCTGAGTGTGTTTATTTTGTCTCACAACAAGATATATCGATAGCAATGTCAAATGCAATCAAATACTAAGTTTGGAGCTGACCCAAGCATCTTTTTTTTATGTTAAAAGCAACCACAAGAGTTTAAACCCTTTTACATTAGAAATGCCTGTGGATATTGTTTTGGTAGCTGATTCCACAGGTTTGCACTTCTCCAAAGAAACGAGTCTCCTTAAATTGAAGTTCTACCTGTTGAGTAGATCTCTAGATTACGTTAGACAGCTCGGAAGACCATTTACCATGGTAGTATTGCTAAACCAGAGGCAATTCGACGTTCTTTCTTCTATAATTTAAGTTTCTGGTCAACTCTGGATCGCCTATAAGGCGAATTGCTCTGTTCTGTATTGAGTCGAGCATCATGTGTTCCAAAGGTGGACGAATCTAAGTCCTGTAAAGGATTAGAAGCTGTTGCTTTTTGGTCTTGGACAGATCTCAAAGTTTTTGTGAAGCAGCCTTCACTAAATCGACCACGTGACTGTGCCAGGACATATTGGTTACTACTTCAACATTGAACAAGCGAATTTGAAGTGACGGTGATATTTTCTGTCCAAATAGGATGCGAGTTTCCAATCTGTAGGGAAGAGACTTAGGGAAATGAGTTTAGCCGGATGGTATTACATCAACTTGTACGTTTAATTTTGTTTGTTTGGACAAAGCATTGACAATTTCCTTTTGTACTTGAAACTGTAATATAATTTCTGAGATATGTTCGACGACATCTTCGACACATACAACAGCAGATAATGATCGATAAAAACGTCGATTTCCTGTACTGTTTGACGTATAAAGTTCTACTAAAAAAATATGATTCACCTTATATATTTATGAAGTAGTTTTTCCGCTCCAATCTCCCCTACTAAATTTTTTAATAAATTAATGTTCGTCGCCGACGAAGTTTAGGAAGAAATACCAAAAAACTAATTAAGTATTCAACATCCGTCGAAAAATTTGTACCTTTCTAAGGCAAGTTGAAAATAGTATCGTTGAAACTTCCTGCGAGATTACAAACAAATTATTATAATTATTGAAGGCTATATAAATATTCTACGAGTCGAAAAATTATAATCAAGAAGAGTTTTCTAGAAATTGATTCGAACAAATTCAGAAAGAACGAAAGATATTCCTGAAATTTAATGGGACCAGCAAAATAACTGTTTAACCCACAAATCCGTTATTTTGATAACCAAAATTAATAAATCAAAGTTTGAATTGCTACTTAATCACCAGATTTAGTCCTCTCGGATTATTTTCTCTTCCCAGATTTAAAAAAAACTGCGGGGTTTGTCGATGTTTGTGGGTTTTCTTTGTTGGACCAGAACCATTCTCTTATATAAGTAGAAATAAATGTGTTATAGTTTGGTACCATCCATGTAGAGATGGGAGTTGGTACAGTTACTATTTTGGTTAACTTTGGATGGTGCAAAACAGAACCACAACGGAATCAAGTTATATTCCCCTACTAAAAGGTATTTCTTCAGTACTAATAGAGTTCGAATCAATTTGCAGATATATTTATTAATTTATTTGGGTTTTTCTTTTTATTTTTATAAAAAGTCGAATACAAAATATAATAAAAAATATGTAGGCCCCCCTTTCATTCGATAAACTGTTTCCGTGATCATCTTTTGTTTGCTCGATATAATTAATTAACAGCTACCTGATCAAACTACTAATAATCTATCATCTTTAATTTCGAAATAATTTATATTTTAATTTCAACGTAAAACCTTCGAGAATAAATAGCTAGTGTCGAGAATGCGTAGGCCCAAATGTGGAAATTTATTATTATTATTATTTTTTGTTGACCAGATGGGAATGTGGCAGCATCGCCCCCCTACTCCAATAAAGACCCTCGAGCTATAGTCCAGTCAAATTCGCTTAAAACCAGACATATCTTATTAAAATAGTAAATTTTGACGTGTTTGACGTATATATTTATACAGTGATCTTCGCCTCGTGAATAATAACCTTCATAACACACTTATTATCTCAAAGATCAAATTTCTTTGATTTGGTTAATTTAATCGAAAAATTCACGTGTAGCTGGAAGAAATTCACGTGTAGCTGGAAAAAATATTTAATTTAATCGAAAAAATCACGTGTAGCTGGAAGAAATATTTAATTTAATCGAAAAATTCACGTGTATCTGGAAGAAATTCACGTGTAGCTGGAAAAAATATTTAATTTAATCGAAAAAATCACGTGTAGCTGGAAGAAATTCACGTGTAGCTGGAAGAAATATTTAATTTAATCGAAAAAATCACGTGTAGCTGGAAGAAATATTTAATTTAATCGAAAAAATCACGTGTAGCTGGAAGAAATTCACGTGTAGCTGGAAGAAATATTTAATTTAATCGAAAAAATCACGTGTAGCTGAAAGAAATATTTAATTTAATCGAAAAAATCACGTGTAGCTGAAAGAAATATTTAATTTAATCGAAAAAATCACGTGTAGCTGGAAGAAATATTTAATTTAATCGAAAAAATCACGTGTAGCTGAAAGAAATATTTAATTTAATCGAAAAAATCACGTGTAGCTGGAAGAAATATTTAATTTAATCGAAAAAATCACGTGTAGCTGGAAGAAATATTTAATTTAATCGAAAAATTCACGTGTAGCTGGAAGAAATTCACGTGTAGCTGGAAGAAATATTTAATTTAATCGAAAAAATTACGTGTAGCTGGAAGAAATATTTAATTTAATCGAAAAAATCACGTGTAGCTGGAAGAAATATTTAATTTAATCGAAAAAATCACGTGTAGCTGGAAGAAATTCACGTGTAGCTGGAAGAAATATTTAATTTAATCGAAAAAATCACGTGTAGCTGAAAGAAATATTTAATTTAATCGAAAAAATCACGTGTAGCTGAAAGAAATATTTAATTTAATCGAAAAAATCACGTGTAGCTGGAAGAAATATTTAATTTAATCGAAAAAATCACGTGTATTTGGAAGAATCTATTCAATTCAATCGAAATAATCACGTGTTTAACTCCGGATCAGGACAGACATTATGTGTTCAGAGATGATACATCACATCTGATCTACAGTTTCCTGGAAAAATTTTCTGTCAAAACATTTGCATCGGCTGCGTCAGAAGCTTCTCTTCCCACGAGGGCATGTGGTTCAAGTTCAATTTTCTTCTTATTTTTTATTGGTCATTACTTCTATTTAATGTCTTTCTGATTATTTTGTACCCGGGACTTTGGGATTTGAATTTGAATTTGAATATCGATTCTCAGTGGAAGCGCATTTCTTTCATATCTGATTTAGATCTCGTGTCTAATGAATCGTGGAAGTTCAAATTCTTATTATTATGAATAGTAGTTTATTAATTTTTTCGCAAAATTTGAATAAGCTCAAACACAAGTTATGAATTTGATTTTTTACGTATTGAACTAAAAAAAAACGTGTGGTAATCACCTTAATTTTGTTTTGATTAATAGTCTAATTTGACTGGACTATTATATACCGACTGACCGTAGCACGGCGTCCTCCGCCATACCCCCGATCCCCCCTCGCGCCACGTTCGTGGCTGTGCGTAGCGCAGTAGCCTAACCGGTAGGTAACAGGTCAATGTGTTCTTATCTCTTTTCTTCAGCACTGTCCTTTGGGTTCTCCTTCTAAAATTTGATTGTATATTCCACCAGTGGCGTACTCAAGTAATTATTTCAATCAATACCACCCGGTAGATAAATAACATTTAATATTATAAAAAATTTGTTTCCTTTAGAATTTTCCAAATATTTCTATACGTATTTTCACTTATAGTTCTTTTTATACCCTTCACTTATTTGTTTTCTTGAAAAATTACATTCTTTACAAAGTTTAATTTAACCTAGAAGTCAAAAACAAACAAGATTTAGTAATTTACGAGGTCTGGTTATTAAATAACGAGATTTGTTACGAAAAACGGTTTTATTATAAAAATTATTCTACAATCGAATGCTCCCCTTCAATATACCCCCATCCCCTCGCCGCACACCTTTCCATACATTTTTTCCTTTGATCGAAACAGTGCTGGAAGTCTTCTTTGGTTAGGGTCCTCAGTTTTTTGCTTTACTGCTCAAATCGGGTCCTTTTCAAAGCAGATCCTTTTCTAATCACCTCAAGGAAATCTGAGCAGACCTTTTGACGCAAGAGCTTTTGGTCAGGAGTCTGTTAATCTGGGTTTACAGCATCGGCAATCATCCGGATGCTCATTCGACAATCTGGTTGATTTTGCTCACTGTTTCCGGAGTTGGAGTGACCTGGGCGCTGGTCATCTTTCTCTAAAGCGGTTACACCACTCAAAAACACGCGGACGAGATAGAGAGTCGTCCCCGTAGGCCTCTTACAACAATTTATAGCACTCAGTCGGAGTTGTTTCCAAAAAACACGTTCGTTTCAAACCGCTACTGCACAAATACTATAATAGCAACGGAAACGTGTTTTGGGAGGTGCATAGACAAGATATCTAGATACCCAACGCGTTTAGGGCGCCCTCTAGGTGCGCAGTCTCGATATTCAATAGCCAGACCTCGTAGGTTAAATTATATGCTGCTAATTTTTCATGTTTTAGAAAAAACGATGCTTAGTTTAGTTACAAAAATGACAAATGACAGTACGTCAGGTCTGGTAGATTATCTCCTGTATTTATTTCTATAGATTATTCCTCTCAAACACTGATTTATCAAATTTGTTTTTGTCTTCTGTGTTTTCACTTGGTCTACTCTTTGCTGGAATTGTAGTCGATCTGTCTGTTGATCGTCCTCGAACGTCGTGGGGTTAGCAAATTATATTTTATAGCAAGATACCCAGGTTCTATCTGCTCTTCCAACTTTATCATTTCGTTTAAAACCAAGTTGAAGACGACGAGCTACCCAAGGCTGTTACCTCACCTTTTACTGTCTATTACAGATATTCGACATACTTTGACCCTATACAAGCTTGATAGTTTCTCATAGAACTTATTTCTCTAGATTACGCCACAAAACAAAGGTCTCACACTGTACACAAGCTCCAGTTAGTACTGATTGAGCTTGGATCGAATTGCAGATGTAGATTCGATCGTACTTTGAAGTTTACAATAATAAAATGGACTTCTACGAACCAGAAATGAGATACACTCGAACTCTTTCTTATAATCAACAAAAGCAGTGTGTATATTCCGGTGATCTAGTCGAAGTATCACAGAATCCACAATAAATTGTTCTTCGCACCTTTGGTGATCTATTTTGCAATCTTTTTGCTCATTCTACAGTTTTGAAAACGTCGGGATATACCCAATACCAATATTGAATTACATTGCAGAGAAAGTTTTGTACCCACTGACTAGTTTCGACGTTATTAATCTTATCAGGGAGGTTTAACAACTCTCGTTCGGGCTTGAGACCTAAAATGAAGACAAAGAGCGTCGCTATTTGGTTCATGTAGTTAAACATTCACCAGCGAATACTAACTGACGCCATCTTCACTTCCAACTGCGAACAACTAGTAAAAATCTAGCGTAGTAGATTAATATATGTGAAATGTTAGTTTTATTATTATTATTAGGTTGTTTTGTTGCAGAATATTCTCAAAAAACTGGACAACCGTCAAAATTCGAAGACGAAAAAAAGACTGTATCTCAAGCTTTTTCAGGAATGTGAAGACGGTGAGTCGTTCAATATTTATACATGATATACAGAGGGTCTCTTTATTTAATAATCATATAAATATTAATCTAACGGTGCAAAGTGTGGACTAAATGCTGGGTGTGGTAAAAGGGCATCATGACCACGATTGAATTCGGAAAACCAGGTAGAAAATGGCGGAGCTTCATCGCCAAAAGTCGAAGCGATTGATAGACAATTTGCTGTTGGTTTAATCCACGTCGAAATAATAAAAAAACATCAAAAAATATCAAACCTTCTGATGGTAATATCTGATCATTGTTGCCATATCTCAAAATTTAAGTAGCAATCCTCGTATTGTTTTTACAGGCATTCGATTTAAAATTTTCATTCGTATACTTTTGAATAATCCTGTATACTGAATTAACTATTTATTTTGTCCATATAAGCAGCATTTTATAATAAATTGTAAGAAAGGTTATCAACCCACTTGTTTTGATTAACACCAAATTTTGTAGATTAAACACTCGCAGCTTATTTTTGAGCAAAAATACGATATAACTTTTAAAAAAATGCTGATATCTCAAATCCCCCACTGTCTATTTCTTATTAATAAATCTGCTGAGAACCGAAATTAAAAATAATTTTCATCGTCTATATTTGTTTGGCAGAAAACTGTACAAGCTCAGCATTGGCTTCAAAAGTTTTATCACTACTCCATCGAAAAGAACCTCAATTTAAACGTGATCGTACAAACATCGATGATGGTCAACATTCTGGTCGTCCAATTGCTTCCTCGTCCACCTTATAGTCCAGATCTGACCTCCGGTGACTACTGATCTCAAAAAAAACGATCGCCGGTAAGAAATTCAGCTCAAATGAAGAAGCAATTGCTGAAACTGAAACATAATTTCGTCATGGCAAATGTGCTGATTAATTCTTGCTTATTATTCGAATTCTTTATACAAATCGTTAAATTGCTTACTTGGCAACAACGTCAAACACGATTCCTTTCGTTCCCAAAGATATTCGACACCCACATTTGAAATTTAATATTTCCGCATTATGGTTCGATATTTTAAAATACGAGATATACAGGGCGTTCATACATTTATCCTTATATAAAACGTACGTAAAGTGTTTTTTAGAAACACCCTGTACGCGTACTTGTTGTTAGTTACCCGAATATATAGAAAATTGTTGTGGAAAAGGACGAAACGAAAAGGATTTGACTTACGAGGGACAGAAAAAAAAATATATAGATAGATAAATTGTTTCTTCTATTTACATGAATTTCGTAGAAACTGGCAACGTCGCCTTACACACATCTATACGTACGGCCTCTGGAAGGTCAAACAACACAGAAGAAAGGGTAAAGGGAAGAGAGGGAGAAGAAGAGAAGGAGGAGGTGAGAAAACTAATTGTAAAGTCACTGACCACATCTATGAGTGTCTCCATGAAGATAATAAACAATTTTTCAATTTCGTTTGAATCATTTTTCGAAAAAAAAAAAATTAAGAAACTTTCTAAGTTCATTCACTGGTAGTTTTTGTTTATACGAGAGCTGTTGGAAAATATCCCAACCTGATAAAGGATCAAGACTTATTTTAAACTTTTTCTAGAGAAGTTCCAACCCTTGCAACCCTTTCCAATTAATATCTGCCTTGTTTGTCCTCAAAATAGACGTTTACGTATTGAGATAGTTGAGACCTTAAAGGTACCGAAGAAACCTAATGGACGAAAAAAAAAATAATGCACTGATGATTCTGAACAGTTTTTGGGGTGATGAACCCAATCAGCACGAGATGAATCGATTCCAAAGCGTGGAAAGGCTATAAATCGGCTGGCAAGTTATTATATAACAAAATTTTGGTTATAATATTCATCGACTACCTTAAACAGGTGTAAAAAACCATTACGTAAGATTTGATTGTCAAAATCACGAAAAAACAGTCTCATTTAAGAAGAAGTTCCATCGAGACAAAGCACTATGCGACAAACGATGGTGAAATTCGATTTCGAATTGCTTCCGCATCCACTGTATGTTACAGATCCGACCTTTAGTGACTTTTTCCTGTTCTCATATCTTACGAGGATGTTCGCTAGACAGAATTTTCGCGTCACATGCATATTTTAAACACTAGGTTGGCAGTAATTTCGAAATCCTCGCAGTACTTTTGACACTTATTTTAAAACAAAATTATTTAAATAATTAAATAGATGACAAATCGACATTAAAAAAAAAACAAAGCGTCTGATCGAATTGATGAAAAAAGCTGACAAAGCTTATAGAAAATAAAAAAGTTGCTTGTAAACAAAATTTCGCAACGTGTTAATTCAACACAGACCGGAAACCTTCAAACTATTGCAAAAATTTGCTTTTTATGTAACAAAAACAATTCTAGGATTATATACGAGGGACGTTCGATGGTAAAGTAACTTTTCACAGAAGTTATTAGGATTAAAGAAGATGGACAATTTGTAAGTCATTCTACTTATACGAGGATGGTTCCAGAAGTACCTGGACCGTCATACAGATGGCGGTAGTTGTTTCAAGTTCGAAGACCTATTTTTATGTACTTTACATGGTTGTTTCTATCTGCCATCTGTCTCTCTACCCTCAAATCGCCCTCGTATAAAACAAATTAGTAATTATTTCGTCTAGTGACAATATGTCGTTAACAAATTCTCTAATCTAATCTATCCGGATGTTATATATTTGTATTTTTGTTACTATCTCGAACCATTTCATTCATAGTTACGATAATTGGATTTCATGAATGATATTTTTTTCATTTTAGCTGAAAATGATTCATCTCGTAGTGGGCGTCTCTTTACTTTTAATGATAAAAGCGTCAATAGATTGTTTTCATTGATAGAATTCGTTGTATTTAGAATGAATGTTGATTTTAGTATCTGTATGGAAATTTTCAAATCTAAATTCACACACAACTAGACACTTTTTTCTGGTTCTTAACCTCAAAACTTCGCTTGTTGAAAAAAGAGTTTGTTCTGAAGGAATAACGTGGGTTATTCATGATAATTCAAAACCCCAAAGAACTCTAAATAAATCTCCTCGAAGTACCCCAAGTAAAAACCTTATGCATTCGCATCAACTATCCATTAAATATCTCGGCTTTGATAGCTCCATCATCTTCTTAATTCCTCCTGAAGAACTTCCGCTCCATACTCTCATGGAAACGTATTGCGTCGACAGTAAACGACTAGGATGTACAACTTGGCGCTTAAGATTGTACACATAAGAAAACTGGAATCCCCATAGATCAAAGAATGAAATTTGTGTGAAAAATTACACTGGTAAACACTGGTTTTGATCTAACCATGTCCAAACACACTTCGCCAAAGTATCCAAATGAAGCAAAAAGTCAGTAAACAAAAGAATAATAAATAATATCAAGCAGAAAGTCAGTAACTAACATAATAATACTCCATAATGCCCAATTGTTTGTGCCAAAGCCTCCAAATCAAGCAGAATATCAGTAACTAACATAATAATACTCCATAATGCCCAATTGTTTGTGCCAAAGCCTCCAAATCAAGCAGAATGTCAGTAACTAACATAATAATACTCCATAATGCCCAATTGTTTGTGCCAAAGCCTCCAAATCAAGCAGAATATCAGTAACTAACATAATAATACTCCATAATGCCCAATTGTTTGTGCCAAAGCCTCCAAATCAAGCAGAAAGTCGGGATTTGATTTTGTACAAAAACCAAGCTCAGCTCTTTGGGTCGGGATTAAACGACTGAAATTTAGTTTTTTCTTGTTCGAAATTTTTTTTCCGACATTGTGACGGTGAAATGACATTCCTGTAGTCATGAATTTATTGTCCTTCAGTTCCGGTTGTTCGTGGTTCTGATACGAAAGAAATTTATGAGAACATGAAGTTCTTTTTTGAAAAAATTAAATACAGTGAACATGTTTGGAAAATTCGTGGAGATTTTAAAGTCATTGTCCTTTTGCTTGGGCTACAGCTTGATAACCCTTAAGTCTAAAAAAAAAATAAATTTTTAGCGTTCTGATCTGGATTTCTTCCCCGAGAATTTTGGTACTGTACATTAAGGAATATTTTTTCCCAGTGTTATTAATTAAAATTTTTATTTTTCTTTATTTTGGAGATTAATTAGTGTAAAAATTGTCATTTTGATTTACTTTAGATATTATGCCACTCGAATGATAAATAATATGTTGAAATAGATTAATAATATAGTCCAGTTAACCAACATTAAAAATAAATCGAAATTGGAAGTGCTGAACGAAAAATTTTCATTAAAAATTTCGTATTTACTATAAAAAACGTAATAATGTATAATAATTTGCACAATTAGGTAGACAAAACATCAAAAATCGTTTATGTATGTTAAAATGTTTTTAACTGAATTAATATATACGTTTGGCAACTATGTAACGCTAGACCTATTTGTCTATGAAGTCCGAATTAGACGAGGTAAAATAGGTTAAAGAAATGAGGCTATTTTGACTGTTTTTTTTTTAAAGGACTCACTTTGTTTTAAACTAAGAAAGGTCCTTAAATAAACACAAAAACCGTGATTATTTTTCATCATATCCACACACTTTTCAAGGCGTCTAACTCGTCCTTCAGCTTTGCTAATAAAAAATAATCGGACGGGGTTAGATCAAGTTTATATGGTGGGTGTTCAATATCTGTGAAGCCACTTGAGTGGTCGTTCGAACTTTACTATAATAAAAATAGATCGTAGCAGAAACTTTGTATAAATCTTGTTTAGACTCAATAATTCTGCTGGTGTTTTGCTTTTGGAGTCTGATGGACAGATAAGGTGGGTCAGGCCCAGAGAAATTGGAGTTGGGTAGATCAAATATTAACCCTCGTATCTTAAATTTTGAAAATATCTTTCCAATAACGAACCTGGACTATTTCCGTTCCCATTGAGAAGAAAAAAAAACATCGATATTAGAATTGATACTGAATAAAGGTCAATGATGTAAATATTTTTATGAAATTCTTTAATTTACGATTTTGTTTGGTACGTTGTGGTAATATCGAAAATTTTATTTCAAAATATACTTCCTTATCAACAATATCAATCCAAAACTGATAATAAATTATAGTTAGTGGAGATTTGATATAAAAATTATCGAATTAACCAAGATTCCAAGCTCATTAGGACCCCAGCTGCCTCAAATATTGGCCTCCCAGCTTAGAAAGCTCTTGTCGAATCCTAGCATTGATTAAGTCGTATCCAGGAGATTTTTTTGGGTTTGAATTAAAATCTGGACTCGTTTATTTTTGACTTTTTTTCTGTTTCTGTTGATCTGTCGTTTCCAGGTTTCCAGGAAAATTTAAAGACACTTATTAAGTGTAAACACCCCTATATTTTAATTTAATTAGCTATCACCAACTATACGAGGTTTGGTCTGAAGAGTTGTCTACGTATCATTCTAATATAAAATAAAAAATATTAATAATCGATGTCTACTCGGAGAATTTCATTAAAAGCGACTCGACGAATAGAAGTTTTGTGATTTATATTAAAACGTGGATGATTTTTGTGCTCTACGGAATCAAAACGGTCACCAAAATCGATCCACAATGTTAATTTTTAGAATCATCCTCGAGGAGTTAAAGGGCTTCAAAATATGGCCCTTTTTTAACTAGAAAATTTGGTACACTGTATAAGATTGCTAAGGTCTTTAAATAATCAAAAAATCAAAGACATGTTCTCAACGATGTTGCTTAGAAAGTTAGTTATGAATTCATAAATCAGAATTGACAAGTTGCAATTTTGTTCTAGAAGTAATTAAATTCATTTTTCGCGGAAAAGCTTAATTGGGCGCGGGGATTGAAAGTAATATTTATTTTTAACTAGCTCATTGTCTAAAAATCGTCTAAAACTAAAAATTCGTGGTACGAACTGAGTTTTTTTGAAAAACCTTTAGACCAATACAGATTTAACAAAATGCTATATAATCTGAAATGTTTAATCTGAAATTGCAAATCTAGCTATTCCATTTCCAGAAGAAACTTTCATATTTTCCAGAGTTTTTCTCTTTATTTCTTTCTTTTTATTCACAATTTCCTAACCATCTTCTATCACATCTTTATTCTATCTGTGGAAACTACGAGGATGGTCCCAGAAGTACCTGACTCAAAAAAGAAAACACAAAAATTTTGGAAAAAATATATTTTTTCTTCATCTTTTAGCTCCATACACTTTTTTCAGCGATAAGTTCGATACCCTTAACCATTAACACCACTTCATTGTTCGAAAATCTTTACCACCGAGCCGTTTTTCAAAATCTGGCAACAGAAAATAATCCGAGGGGGCTAAATCGGGCATGAGGTTGCAATTAAAACTTAAAATCACTTAATTTTAGCCATTGAAGTAATGATGTGTGTTAGCTGGTGCATTGTCTTGATGAAACGACATTTTCTGGTGGTTTTTGCTTGATTTTTTCGCTCAAACGTTGCAATAATATTCGCCGTGGGTAGTTTTCCTTTTTTCAAGATAATCAATGAAAATCATCTCAAAAAAACCGACGCCATTACCTTGCCTGCAGATGAAACAGTCTTTGTCTTCTTTGGAACCGGTTCCCGCTTTCTCATGACCAAAATTTCAGTTAATATCGCACTTTTTGAAATGTCTACTTCATCTACTAGTTCGTTCAGTTCCAGTCGACGATCAGCCAGTACCAATTTGTGGATTTTCTTAAACATATCTGGAGTCGTTACTTCTTTTGGTCGACCACTGCGATGCTGGTCATACAGACTCTGGTACTTAATATTTTACTATCAATTACGAAGGACCACTCTCACCTAGAGTAGAATCTAGTTCAGCTTTTGGATTGGTTGGGCTAAGGTCTTTCTAAATCAGTGGGTAGGTTATAGGCCAGTTACTTTTGGTACAATCCTCGTAATATTTAACAAAAAAAGTATGTGGACATCAATTAGGCTCGAGGAAATGTAAAAATGGAAAAAAATGAGGCTTTTTGTGAATCGACTCTGCTGATCAATAGTCGATAATCGATAATTTTTATGTTTTCCAATCTATTGTTGATATCGTATTAATTAGGTTTGTTTTGCTCACCCCTCGTACATATTTCACGCGAATCAAATTTTATACGATCGTAATAAGTATTTTATGTCGAAGAATGTACTAGCATATGTTCGGTTTGTCCACACCAACGCAACACAACGCCCAGACGTCGTCCCACTTTATTTTAAACGCATGCCTGCTTTCCATACAAGGCAATTTCACTATGTCCATATGGAAACCTACGTTAAATAATAACGATATGGAGAACACGATAATCCCTGAAAAATGATGGGAACGAATAATTTGAAAAAAAAAAAAATAACGGTATTCGTTGTTATCTTTTTATTTTGTTATTTTCGTTCGAATTCCAAGCGATTATACGAAATTTCGTTTGTTCCAGTCAATTCATTTAAACTGATTGTATAATTAAATTGATACAACAAACTTTCACCAATGAATGAAGTCGCGTTATTGAAACGAATGAAACTCATTGGCGTCCTTATAATAGGGGACATAAGTCAATGAGAGTCAGTCGCCGCAACTCTGGTGGTTTTTAAATTGACAGCTTGTCAAAATTTGAAAGATTTTTGACGTATTGCGTCACGTTTATAGAGCTAAATCTTCATACTTTTTAGATAATTAAGAGAATCGTCAGTCCGGTGAAAATAGCGTCAGTTAGTTGTAGAACCATGCAACGCGCTCCATGCATCCAAAAGCGCTGCGTCGTCTATTTGACAGATGATTTAACGATCTTTCCATATACAAGCATTCAATTGACGGAAATAAATCATTATAAAATTCGTATTACTAAACAAAATATTCAATTATTAAATTGTTAAGTTGTATCGGTGTCAAAATCATCGTGATGTAAATTCGTTTTCTTTTTTTGGCCGATAATACAGTAACTTCCCTTTAGATGTTTATTCTAAAGATAACGTACATATATTGAAGCTTGGATCGTCCCTTTGATACACGTGAAATATGTACGAGGGGTGAGCAAAACAAACCTAATTAATAC
Organism: Diorhabda sublineata; assembly: GCF_026230105.1. NCBI lineage: Eukaryota > Metazoa > Arthropoda > Insecta > Coleoptera > Chrysomelidae > Diorhabda > Diorhabda sublineata. The sequence goes on along the minus strand of NC_079481.1, from coordinate 7,260,610 downwards.
GATATCAACAATAAACAGGAAATATAAAAAGCGATGTAAATACAAAAAGATCATCGGCTACTGGTCAGCAAAACCTCATTTTCGTTTATTTATACATTTCCTCAAGCTTAATTGATGTCCACATACCTTTTTTTTTTGTTAAATATTACGAGGATGGTACCAAAAGTAACTGGCCTAACCTACCCACTGATTTAGAAAGACCTTAGCCCAACCAATCCAAAAGCTGAACTAGATTCTACTCTGGGTGAGACTGGTCCTTCGTAATTAACAGTAAAATATTAAGTACCAGAGTCTGTATGACCAGTATCGCAGTGGTCGACCAAAAGAAGTGACGACTCCAGATATGTTGAAGAAAATCCACAAATTGGTACTGGCTGATCGTCGACTGGAACTGAACGAACTAGTAGATGAAGTAGACATTTCAAAAAGTGCGATATTAACTGAAATTTTGGTCATGAGAAAGCGGGAACCGGTTCCAAAGAAGACAAAGACTGTTTCATCTGCAGGCAAGGTAATGGCGTCGGTTTTTTTGAGATGATTTTCATTGATTATCTTGAAAAAAGGAAAACTATCAACGGCGAATATTATTGCAACGTTTGAGCGAAAAAATCAAGCAAAAACCACCAGAAAATGTCGTTTCATCAAGACAATGCACCAGCTAACACACATCATTACTTCAATGGCTAAAATTAAGTGATTTTAAGTTTTAATTGCAACCTCATGCCCGATTTAGCCCCCTCGGATTATTTTCTGTTGCCAGATTTTGAAAAACGGCTCGGTGGTAAAGATTTTCGAACAATGAAGTGGCGTTAATGGTTAAGGGTATCGAACTTATCGCTGGAAAAAGTGTATGGAGCTGAAAGATGAAGAAAAAATATATTTTTTCCAAAATTTTTGTGTTTTCTTTTTTGAGTCCGGTACTTCTGGGATCATCCACGTAGTTTCCACAGTTTATTGCAACGTTTGAGCGAAGAAAGAAAACAAAAACAGCCGTATTTGGCTTTGAGGAAAGTGCACAATGCACCGGCTCATGGTTCATAGGTATAGAGGGCCGTTGAAGTCTTTGAGCATATAGACCTTCACAGAGACCCGTCGTGGTCTGCAGTTTCGTCCTCATCCATGCACCAGCGGCACCCCGGATCTAGTCTGCTTTCGCGCCTATTTATCTGGAATATTTGTTTGGTGAGAAACGAATGGGGTCCATCTATATAGGCCTTCGCTTGTCTCATCCATCTCTGATGAACCTGTTTTGGAGAAAGTTGTTGAGAGACGTAATGACAACGCTTTTGGCCACACCAAGAATAGCTGCAAATGCTATCTCATTCACCCTATTCGTCAGATTTAGTCCCCTCGGAATATTTTTGTGTTCCCAGATTTCAAAAAACTGTCAAATATTTTCCAACAACAAAAAGGTGATAGTTTCATTTACTACTGGAAACATTAAATTTTTTTTGGTTCTTTGAAAAATTGTAAATTAAGCTCTCCTGACTCAAAAGGTTGCCGTAGACACAAAAACCTATTTCTATAGACCAATCGGCTTCAATGTGTCACTTTATTACCGATTTCTATATTTAATTGCATTTGGATTTTTGATTTTGTAATAATACAAATTGTTTGTGTCATTTAGATAATTTTTTGACTATCCCCGGTATATTATTGTGAGTATTTATCGAGTTAACACCGAAACGGATATTATAATGTATGGGAATAACTAATAACATGATTTTTGTGGTACTGACGTGGTTTTTGATTTTTTTTTTCAACGAACATAAAGTTAGATGACTAGATTATTAGACTAAAGTACATTGATATTAAATGTTTTATCTGCATTCATGGGTTGAACGGCCTATTAGTAGAACTTAATATCCGGTATTAGAATACGCAGAGTTAAGAAATGCTACGATATATAATATCGATTCCAGTTTTTACCATTCGATTCTATTAGACTAAAATCGATTGCTATTAAATCATCGATCCACGCCCAGTTTTGTAATTTAAACCTTATTAATAAGTCTACGGTTTATATACAAAGAATTTTCTCGAAATATGCGTCTTTATATGCAAGAATTTTTTAACAAAATTCCAACGCTCCTCTAATTTATCGATGCCGTGCTTTGTCTTTTGCCTCAAAATAGGCTTTAATTCCAGCTTCTTCATTTGAGCTGAATTTCTCATTGGCGACTATTTTTTGAGAACAGTAGTCACTGGGGGCCAGATCTGGACAATACGGTGGATTAGTAAGCGATTCCTTCAATTTAAACATCGTTCCCATCGATTTGTGAATCGGTGCATTGTCTTGGTCAAAGCGTGGTATTTTCCTCGATTTTTTCATTCAAAGGATCTAACAACGTTTTTAAAGCCATTTCTAAGCTTGTACTGTATTTTTTAATCAAAAACCAATGATAAATTACCACACGAAATCGTTTTAAAAAGTAGTTTTATTTAAACGATTGTCAATTTTCTCTGACTAATCGAAATGTTATGAAATTTTCCATAAAGTTTTTTGACAGTTGGTACTTCATAAACGTCATATAGATTTGACATTAGCAGCGCCATCTGTGTGTCAGTTACACGATTTATTCAGCGATTTTGATAATATGCAATAAAATTTTGTTTATCTCTATAATATTTATAAAATTTCTCATACTATTAGTAGTTAGTAATGATACACAAAATAAAGAAATTAAAAATGTAAATAATGAAGAGAAAAACGAAAAAATAGTTACCGAAAGGTTAAAAAATGTAAAATTGGATTCCGTAATATTGAAAGACGTATTTACCACCAAGAAAATTATAAATGAAGCTGCCAGTCGAGATAAAAATGCATTTTTTTGTATTTAATGATATGAAGAAAGCTTTCGACAAATTTGGAATTGAGAGAAACTCACGAAACCGCATTTATAAACGTAATTAGTTAAAACTTCTCGTTCAAAATTAAATTCCGTTCAGTATCAAAACATGTTCGAAAAACTGATATTTTAATCGAGTCGAGGTAGAAAAAAAAACGTTCAGCCCATCGAGCACCGAGTAAAATCCGTAATCTGCGCCTATGTTGCGAATACTTTGCAAGTTTCCTTGAATGTACGTCGTTTCATTCATAATGGCGGCCTCCCATTCATAAAAAGCTACGACTACGTTCGGAATTCGGCCGGCGGTCGCGCCACTATCGTCCTGCCTTGCACTCCTACCCGCGCAGCTTCAGTCTTCACCGAAATGTCATAGAGAGAGAACGTTTCGCCGTTGTTATAAATACGACGTTGCCGCATTTCATCGGAGTTTCGAAAAAAATAATAAAAAAAAAAAAATCGTTTCAGTGAGTGTATGTTGTGGAAAAAATGTTGGATTATCTTCTGAAGGAGGGTACAGTGAGTTGGGAGGCATTCTCTTCTGCAGTGTACAGTTTAATACAGTGAGTTTTTCATTGGTCCATATTGGGAAAAACGTGTCGTGCACGACCTTTATTTCGAATCCACCTGTATGTCTATATGACATTGAGGCGTGTGGGTGTATTTTCCATTCACTAATATATTTTCGTCTTAAAACTAATTATCTTTATATTCGATGTATATATAATAATAATAAGCGCGGCGGAAATCATAGACGGAACGTTACGTTTTACCTTAAAGGCGAAATTTAAAACGTTATCTAAAAAAAAAGAAAAATATTTTTTATCAATAAAACGTTGCTATGGCAGGATATTCGACACCGGAAATAACTAATTGAATCCATCTAATCTATTTAAACCTATAATTCGAAATACAGTGGGTTGTAAATTGATTTTCGAAAAAAAAAAATGTAGCTACCCTTCTTTTTATACCTTCAGTAATAAAAATCCACCTGGACGCAATTTTTATTTAAATTAGAAGTGATATTATTCACTAGTTTTCACATAAACGTAATTATACGGGGTGTGGCGCGAAAATATTTGAAATTACGTATCTGTAGATTTGCACTTCCGGTTATACCGGAAATAGAGTGTATTAACGTATATAAAATATCAATCAACATTAATTAGCAAATGTTTATTGTTTATTGGTTACCATTTCAAATTATTAATGAAATTATCGGTTTTTTTATGTGGTTTATTCAACATTTTGAAAAATATCGATGTATCTAAATCAGGTTCCGTTTAAAAGTTGACGTCTACGTATAACCGGAAGTGCTAAACTCTCATCGTAATACAGGGTGATAAGTCTTATTTTTAAACTGTCTCCTATGTGTATATACAGGGCGATGCGATTATATTTTGTTATATTAACACTGGTCGATAAAATTTACGTCACACGAAAACTTGTGTCAAAATTTTGATGGGACTATGACCACATTACAAAAATATATCAATGGAAAAAAATTTACACATCAAAATATATATTTTTATAAAAGGTATAACAGTGGGAAAAAGTTTTTCTTAATGTACAGCGATGATTTTCGTGATTGTACTTTTTACCTTGATGGCGCTTTTCTATTAAGGGAATCTTTTGTCCTGTTCGTCCTCATAGTACCCAAATCCTCGGGGAAGAAATCCATTCAGGAATAATGATTAATTCTTTGTGATTGTTTCCTAGAAAATTTTGTACGACAGTCACAAAACATTTTCCCAGAAAATTCATTTTTCCTTGTATCTTTCATTAGTTATTTTGCCTCGCTGGATTTGGAAAATTTCTTTTTCAGGTATGAAAATCCACTACCAACTTAAGGCGTAGTTTTCACAAAATTTTTCATCTGGTCGAGCTTTATACGAAACGGTGATTGAAATATGTCATCGGGGTTTACTAAATGGTTATTTTTAACATTTTTCTGCCCTGGAATCGACGCTGGGGCTGACTATCTTTGTGCCCCACGTAACCACGCTGCAGCCCAAGCGAAAGACTTCAAACCAGGCCGGTGAAGCTTTCCAGGTTTTACTCCATTTTAGTAAGTCCAGAGGAATGGTTTCTGCTTGCGGACCACTCCTAAAATAGGTCACAAGATTTGACTAAAATAAACCTATGAATGTAAATAATATTAACTGTTGGTAGGCTAAAATTTCCACAAATTTTCCAAACATGTTGAGGTATTTCAACAAGATGTTTCCATCGAGTATTTGGCAACGTTTCACAGAAATCGAGCAGAATTTTTGAACCATACCCATGGATGATGAAACGTGGGTCCATCGCTTCACAACCGAAACAGAGAGAACCGGCTCCAAAGAAGGCGAAGATCGTTCCATGTGAAGGCTCCGTTTTATTTTTTGCTCTCGGAGGTTAATACGGCAGTTAAAGGCTATTTTGAGGAACTTGACGTGGACCAAGTTCGTTCAATCAAATACTCCCGGCAGTAGACGTGTTGAAATATCGGGTTTCAATTTTCGTTATCTTTTGAATTATATATTAATGTTATTTTGAAGTGACAGGAAGTAATAGTAATTAACTATATATAAACTAAGGCTGACTATTAAAAACACAAAACAATGCACTGTTTATTCAGTAAAATTCATGTTACGGAAACGTGATTGCAATTCGATTTTTTTTCTCATACTACAGTTCGTAATCAATATGAATTGATAAGAATTTTTTTGTCGGATAATCATTTTTGTTGCGTACGGTAATAAATTCACTTCCTCCAATCTGTTATTCTCCCCCTGTTTGTGTTTTGTTATACGTAGATCCCCTTCAACCATCTGTCGTTTCCTTTCTTCAAGCATATTACCTTTTCTTCAGGTAATTCAAAGTAGTAGGTGGGCCGAAAAGTTCGTACTAGGATTAAATACACATGATTTTCAATTAGCCCCAAGTTTCAAAAAACTTTGCTCTTTGGCAAACCGAATATTTTCCATGGAAGAATCAACTTTTGAGAAGTGGTTGGCTCAGTTTAAACGAAATGAAATGAACACCGATTTTTTATCTTTTCTTTTTCCTTTCCATGCTTTGTAGTTGATTTATCCCGTCCATTAGAATTACTACAAAGCATGGAAAGGTCAAAAATCGAAAGTGAATTGTCATTTGTCTTTGAAAATCGTTTTTTTTTTTAAAGCAATCGGTCATTTAGCTTTGGAAATTGTATTTTTCGCAAGTGAATTGTCATTTGTCATTAGAAACCGTTTGTTTTTGAAATAAACTGTCATTTGTTTTTGGAAACCGTTTGTTTCTAAATCAAACTGTCGTTTGTATGTGGAAACTGTATTTTTGAAAACTGGACTGTCAATTGTCTTTGAAAACCGTTTTTTTTTTCTTAAAGCAATCGGTCATTTAGCTTTGGAAATTGTATTTTTCGCAAGTGAATTGTCATTTGTCATTAGAAACCGTTTGTTTTTGAAATAAACTGTCATTTGTCTTTGGAAACCGTTTGTTTTTAAATCAAACTGTCGTTTGTATGTGGAAACTGTATTTTTTGAAAACGGACTGTCAATTGTCTTTGAAAACCGTTTTTTTTTTCTTAAAGCTATCGGTCATTTAGCTTTGGAAATTGTATTTTTCGCAAGTGAATTGTCATTTGTCATTAGAAACCGTTTGTTTTTGAAATAAACTGTCATTTGTCTATGGAAACCGTTTGTTTTTAAATCAAACTGTAGTTTGTATGTGAAAACTGTATTTTTTGTAAACGGACTGTCAATTGTCTTTGAAAACCGTTTTTTTTTCTTAAAGCAATCAGTCATTTGACTTTGGAAACTGCATTTTTCGAAAATGAATTGTCACTTGGCATTAGAAACTGTTTGCTTTTGAATCTTAACTCTGGAAACTGCATTTTTATAACCTTTCCAGTCGATTTTTGACATTTCATTGCTTTGTAGTTGATTCATCCCGTCCATTCGAACCAACTACAAAGCATGGAAAAGTCACAATTCGACTGGAATAGTTATAACATCAATATTTTAGGTATAATATTCATCGACGATCTTCGAATTGCTTATGCATACAATTTATTCACCTGATATAACCCCCAGCGATTTTTTCTGTTCTCAGACCTCGCTGGACCGAAATTTTGCGCTAATGAAGAGGTTATGAACGAAACTGAAGCCTATTTTTTGTTATCTACGTCACTATCTTAAATTTTACTTCTACATGGCACCACTGATGTGATTATGTTAAATCTGACATCGCCATACAAAACATGTCGTCATACGAGTGCTATTTGAGTTGGTTATGGATACTTCAAACATTCATTTTGGTAAAAAAAATTGAATTAAAAATCATTTTCGTGCGACTCTAGACGGAAAACGCTCAATTCTGGATGATATGCCGGTATTTGCTAGAATTTTTCGAAAAAATCATGGAAACCAAGCGCGTTGAAGACGAATCATTCTCCACTACGACAACGCGTGTTTTCATACATCAGTTCAATCGAAAACGTTTTTGAACAGTCACAACATCGAATTGATGTGCCTCTTTTTATCTCAAAACTTAAGTACTAACCCTCGTACAACCACCAAAATTTTTTACTTGTGTCTCATCGCAATTAAATGTTAAGATAATCTCGTGAATGTGAAACCCATTCGATTTTTTATTTTTCAAATTTCAACAGACGAATACGAAAGACAAGATTTATGTTTAAAAAATGAATGGACCTTTCACATTTCGAAAATAAAAAAAAGCATAAACGTTAATGGCGTTTAAACCAGGTGTGCCATAAAAACTACGAATCCCGTGTATAATTTAGATTCACCTCGGATTTTTATCTGGGCATAAAATCTAGGGATGCACCGGTCACTGGTAAAGAGGTGTTGAAGAAAGAACAACCTGCAACAGAAGGTAAATTAATGCAGGTTCGGACTAAGGTTGAGTTCCTTTCTTCATGGAATCTTTTTTTGGAAAATTCTTTACATTATTTGTTTGTGGTACATCAAATATAACCTGCTGGTACGTGGCGTCTTCAAATTGTGTACTTCCTAATTCAGTAAACAACTACCGTGATCTCTAGGTCAGACCAAGTACTTTTGGAACCCCATATTCTTCAAAAAGTACCCACGTCTCGTTGAAAATTATTGTCATTATTCTACTTTACTCGTGGGTCTATAGATCTCTAGTTTCATCTTGTTTTGGAAAATTCTTTACATTATTTGTTTGTGGTACATCAAATATAACCTGCTGGTACGTGGCGTCTTCAAATTGTGTACTTCCTAATTCAGTAAACAACTACCGTGATCTCTAGGTCAGACCAAGCACTTTTGGAACCCCATATTCTTCAAAAAGTACCCACGTCTCGTTGAAAATTATTTTCTTTACCTTACTTTACTCGTGGGTCTATAGATCTCTAGTTTCATCTTGTTTTGGAAAATTCTTTACATTATTTGTTTGTGGTACATCAAATATAACCTGCTGGTACGTGGCGTCTTCAAATTGTGTACTTCCTAATTCAGTAAACAACTACCGTGATCTCTAGGTCAGACCAAGCACTTTTGGAACCCCATATTCTTCAAAAAGTACCCACGTCTCGTTGAAAATTATTTTCTTTACCTTACTTTACTCGTGGGTCTATAGATCTCTAGTTTCATCTTGTTTTGGAAAATTCTTTACATTATTTGTTTGTGGTACATCAAATATAACCTGCTGGTACGTGGCGTCTTCAAATTGTGTACTTCCTAATTCAGTAAACAACTACCGTGATCTCTAGGTCAGACCAAGCACTTTTGGAACCCCATATTCTTCAAAAAGTACCCACGTCTCGTTGAAAATTATTTTCTTTACCTTACTTTACTCGTGGGTCTATAGATCTCTAGTTTCATCTTGTTTTGGAAAATTCTTTACATTATTTGTTTGTGGTACATCAAATATAACCTGCTGGTACGTGGCGTCTTCAAATTGTGTACTTCCTAATTCAGTAAACAACTACCGTGATCTCTAGGTCAGACCAAGCACTTTTGGAACCCCATATTCTTCAAAAAGTACCCACGTCTCGTTGAAAATTATTTTCTTTACCTTACTTTACTCGTGGGTCTATAGATCTCTAGTTTCATCTTGTTTTGGAAAATTCTTTACATTATTTGTTTGTGGTACATCAAATATAACCTGCTGGTACGTGGCGTCTTCAAATTGTGTACTTCCTAATTCAGTAAACAACTACCGTGATCTCTAGGTCAGACCAAGCACTTTTGGAACCCCATATTCTTCAAAAAGTACCCACGTCTCGTTGAAAATTATTTTCTTTACCTTACTTTACTCGTGGGTCTATAGATCTCTAGTTTCATCTTGTTTTGGAAAATTCTTTACATTATTTGTTTGTGGTACATCAAATATAACCTGCTGGTACGTGGCGTCTTCAAATTGTGTACTTCCTAATTCAGTAAACAACTACCGCGATCTCTAGGTCAGACCAAGTACTTTTGGAACCCCATATTCTTCAAAAAGTACCCACGTCTCGTTGAAAATTATTTTCTTTACTTTACTTTACTCGTGGGTCTATAGATCTCTAGTTTCATCTTGTTTTGGAAAATTCTTTACATTATTTGTTTGTGGTACATCAAATATAACCTGCTGGTACGTGGCGTCTTCAAATTGTGTACTTCCTAATTCAGTAAACAACTACCGCGATCTCTAGGTCAGACCAAGTACTTTTGGAACCCCATATTCTTCAAAAAGTACCCACGTCTCGTTGAAAATTATTGTCATTATTCTACTTTACTCGTGGGTCTATAGATCTCTAGTTTCATCTTGTTTGTCAACTTCGGAAATTTTATTTCCTTTTTCCACATTTCCTTTGTTGTAATTATCGTTTCCTCGATGAATACGTGGTGAAACTAATTTTAATATGTAGTGGTATAGTTTTAAAAAAAAACTTTCTATTTATGATGGCGCCCTGCTTGGACATGCTGCAAATTCAAGGTTGCTTACGTGAATGGGAATAAATTATATCTTATATATCGTTATTTTTAAATTGTGAAAAATTGTCAATGAATCAGTTAAATACGCGAGGAGGTCTTGCCAACTTATACAAAAAATATTTATAACGGGTGTTGAATGTTGTTTGCTTTTTTTAGATTTGTATATTAGATACGTAAATATTTATCCCCATTAGACATTCTTTAATCGATCCAAATTATTGTAAGTTTATAATACAGGGGCTGATAAAGACGGAAGACATAAATTTAATTATTTTGGAATTTTACAAATTTTAAATATTTAAATAATGAAGAGCTTATTGCACTATCAATGATTCGTCTATTATTTTCATCTAACGTACTGTTTGTACAAGGGTCGCCCGAAAAGATATCAACTTATCAACAAGTTGCAAGCTTTAAGTGAATCTTAACGAAATTTCGGATATTTCGAACGATTATTTTATATTCGAAAATCGTTTTAAGCGAGCTGTCATTAAAATTTTGTTTATTGAAAGGTAATACATTCAAGTAGTAGTGGTAGTGAGAAACTGTCGGTTTAAGGTTAGAAAAATGGCAAAAGCTCTCGGCATTTTTAAAACAACGCAGAAAATGAAGATACGTAAACATATTGGACCAAAAACACATCTGCATGAACATTTCCCGGACCTTGTTAACCTGTAGATGAAACCTGGATCCACCACTGGACTTCCGAAACGAAGAAACTGTCAAAATAGAGGATTACGAAGGGCAAAAAGCCAAAGATGGTTTCATCGGCCGGATTCGATGCTAAAGAAATTGTTTTTCCATAAGGAAAATAGTAAATATGTGAAGGATTAACTGGAAAATCAAAAACAACTCAACTTTTTATAGTACTTAACAATATAAAATGGCTTAAAGAAAAAAATATGAATTTGGTAATACGTACAACAAATTATTTCATCGTATGTTGTAAATAACAATTCTCCACATTATTTAGATTTTTTATACTCATCAACTACCAACCTTGAAATTTAAATGAATTGAAAACATTTGTTTTGTACACAATTAGAATTTCATTCATTTTAAAATCGAGTTTAAGAGATGTTTCTATGTCGTTTCAATTTACTGTTTCTAATAGTAAATTTTTGGAGAAAATAAATTTTTTCGTTTTTCTATGGAAACCGTTTGTTTTCGAAGCAAACTGTCATTTGTCTATCGAAACCGTTTGTTTTTAAATCAATCTGTCATTCTATGTTTGTGGAAACTATATTTTTTGAAAACGAAATTTAATTTGTCTTAGGAAACTGTCTTTTCTGAAATCGAACTGTCATTTGTCTTTAGAAATCATCTGTTTTTAAAGCAAACCCTCATTTGTCTTTGGAAACTGTGTGCTTTTAAAGAAAAATGAAATTTGTCATTGCAAATCGTTAGTTTTCAAATAAAACTGTCTGTGGAAACTGTATTTATTGAAAACGGACTGTCATTTGTCATTGTAAACTGTATTTTTCCTAAATGAACTGTCATTTGTCATTGTAAACTGTATTTTTCCAAAATAAACTGTCATTTGTCTTTGAAAACAGTTTTTTTTTAAGCAAATAGTCATTTGTCTTTGGAAACCGTTTGTTTTCAAAGAAAACTTTCATTTGTGTTTGGAAACAACCTTTTTTAAAAATGCCACGTCAATTCTTTTGTAAACAGTCTTATTCAATAGAAAACTGTCATGTATCTTTCGAGACTGTCATTAAATCATTATTTGTCTTTGGATCCTGTCTTTTTCAAAAGCAAATCGTCAATTTGGCCTTTGTATTATTTCTTTTTCAGAAACAAACTCATAATTGTCTTTGAAAATTGTTTTTTTCTTTTCATCAATAAATATTTGTCTATGGAAACTGTCTTTTTAAAAAATGAACTGTTAATTGTTTTTTGGAAACAAGTTTTTTTCAATAGTAAACTGTCACTTGTATTTGGAGACTTTCTTTGTTGTCATTAAAGTCTTTTTCAAAAGTAAACTGTCTTTTTAAATCATTTTTTTTTTCAGAATTTTACCACCATTTATCTTTAGAATCTGCCATTTCAAAAGTAAGCTCTCATTTGTCTTTGAAAATTGTCTTATTCGTCAATAAATTGTTGTTTGTCTATGGAAACTGTGTTTTTCAAAAACAATCCGTCAATTTTGACTCTGAAATCTTTTTTTAGAAACAAACTTTCATTTACCTTTCAAAGCAATATGTTATTTGTCTTTTTCTTTGATAAATAATTGTTTTGCTTTGCAAACTGTTTTTTTCACAAGCAAACAGTCATTTGTCTCTGGAAACAGTCTTTTCCGAAATCAAACTGTCATTTCTCTTAGAAAACTGTTTGTTGATAAAGAAAACTGTCATTTGTCTCTGGAAACTGTCTTTTCCGAAAGTGAACTGTCATTTGTCTCTGGAAACTGTATTTTTCGAAAGCGAACTGTCATTTGTTTTTGAAAACCGTCTGTTGATAAAGAAAACTGTCATTTGTTTATGGAAACTGTCTTTTCCGAAAGCGAATTGTCATTTGTCTTTGGAAACTGTTTATACATTCCAAAATACCGACAGCAGATCTTGACGTAACTTGTTTGGATTTCGATTGATTTCTATCCTAATAACTTCCAATATACAAAAACAAAATAACAACAGCGTGTATTTAACGTAACGTTTCGATAGCCGTCGTTATCATCCTCAGAGTTTGTACGATTGTTACTAAACGTCCAAACGTTATATAAATAATAATAATTATCGATATTTTACGCTTATTGTACACATCGTTCTGATACGGCGCTGTTATTTAAAGAACCAGGTGCGCGATGTGGAATCGGACCCGGGTCGGCGCACCCACTCGCCGTGTGGGACGCTACCCACTTGCTCCAACCACGGTTTGTATATGCATATTTAATTAGATTGTGTACCATGTTCGATCTTATACAGGGCAATCGGTAGTTCTCTTTCATATAATTACATCAACAAGAAAATTGGGTATTTGACGAAGGTAAAAAAATAAATCGTTTGATTAAAAAGGCACCACTGAGCTACTACTGACGTCACAATATAGTAACATCTCATCATTGAATAAAAAGTAAGGGAAGCTGCAATAGATGAAAGTTTGTTGTCCAGAATAGTTATTGCATATCGCGGAAGGCTTCAAATATGTAGTAGTCACAGGGTGATAAGTCCGGACTATAGGGGGGATGTTCTAGTATCTTCCTCCCCAGTTTTTATATTATATCGAGCGTATGTTATCAAGAAGACGCTTTTAACGATAACTAAGTTTCACGGTCAACGTAATCGCTGATTTGGTTGTCTGTTCGCTTTAACTGGTGTCCGTTTCTTCTTCTTATTTTACTCTTTAGACGACACCTTGTTAATGAGAGACCCAACTACGACCTTTAAAACTTACAAACGCGCCGTGTACATCACGTTTCTATACTGTTTGTTCTTTTCATTGAAATTATGACATTTTGGGGTACTTAGTTAAGTTTTTTTTGCGTCACCTTGTATAAATATATATTTATCTATTTATCCTTTTATTATCTTAGCTTTCGTAAGCTAAATTTTGATTCCAACTCAATTGTTGGGTTACTATTAATAACAAATTGTGAAAATTTATACCCACTAGGCATATTATGATTATTATAAATTAAATATAACGTCCAGATATATATATATATATATATATATATATATATATATATAGAGAGAGAGAGAGAGAGAGAGAGAGAGAGAGAAATGTATAAACATACCGATAAGATAAGTTATCAGTAACTTATGGTTGCCACAACTTTCGGAAGATACGATTATTAGAAGAGTTTGGAAATATTTTTAATTTTTTTTTATTTAATAAACGCCATACGAGGTTTACGTAATATCTTGTAGCGGATTTTTCGGTCTTTTCGTTTTCAATTCAAAAATTAATACAATTCGAACTAGAACTACGAGGCTTCAAAGATCCGCAATAGAAGCAAATTTATTGACCTAACACGGGTTTTCGACAGGGTGGAACTCAAAGATGTTGTACACAAAAAATATACAAATAGTCGAGGAACTTAACTCGCTAACACGACAAAACACAGAAGACATTCCAATAACAACAGGAATTTGACAGTTTGTTTTCGAAGTAAACTGTCATTCTTCTTTGGAAACCGTTTGTTTTTGAATCAAACTGTCGTTTGTGTGTGGAAACTTGAAAACGGACTGTCATTTGTCTTTGGAAACTGTATTTTTCGAAAGCGAACTGCCATTTGTCATTAGAAACCGTTTATTTTTGAAATAAACTGTCATTCTTCTTTGGAAACCGTTTGTTTTTGAATCAAACTGTCGTTTGTGTGTGGAAACTTGAAAACGGACTGTCATTTGTCTGTGTAAACTGTATTTTTCGAAAGCGAACTGTCATTTGTCATTAGAAACCGTTTGTTTTTGAAATAAACTGTCATTCTTCTTTGGAAACCGTTTGTTTTTGAATCAAACTGTCGTTTGTGTGTGGAAACTTGAAAACGGACTGTCATTTGTCTGTGTAAACTGTATTTTTCGAAAGCGAACTGTCATTTGTCATTAGAAACCGTTTGTTTTTGAAATAAACTGTCATTCTTCTTTGGAAACCGTTTGTTTTTGAATCAAACTGTCGTTTGTGTGTGGAAACTTGAAAACGGACTGTCATTTGTCTTTGGAAACTGTATTTTTCGAAAGCGAACTGCCATTTGTCATTAGAAACCGTTTATTTTTGAAATAAACTGTCATTCTTCTTTGGAAACCGTTTGTTTTTGAATCAAACTGTCGTTTGTGTGTGGAAACTTGAAAACGGACTGTCATTTGTCTGTGTAAACTGTATTTTTCGAAAGCGAACTGTCATTTGTCATTAGAAACCGTTTGTTTTTGAAATAAACTGTCATTCTTCTTTGGAAACCGTTTGTTTTTGAATCAAACTGTCGTTTGTGTGTGGAAACTTGAAAACGGACTGTCATTTGTCTGTGTAAACTGTATTTTTCGAAAGCGAACTGTCATTTGTCATTAGAAACCGTTTGTTTTTGAAATAAACTGTCATTCTTCTTTGGAAACCGTTTGTTTTTGAATCAAACTGTCGTTTGTGTGTGGAAACTTGAAAACGGACTGTCATTTGTCTTTGGAAACTGTATTTTTCGAAAGCGAACTGTCATTTGTCATTAGAAACCGTTTGTTTTTGAAATAAACTGTCATTCTTCTTTGGAAACCGTTTGTTTTTGAATCAAACTGTCGTTTGTGTGTGGAAACTTGAAAACGGACTGTCATTTGTCTGTGTAAACTGTATTTTTCGAAAGCGAACTGTCATTTGTCATTAGAAACCGTTTGTTTTTGAAATAAACTGTCATTCTTCTTTGGAAACCGTTTGTTTTTGAATCAAACTGTCGTTTGTATGTGGAAACTTGAAAACGGACTGTCATTTGTCTGTGTAAACTGTATTTTTCGAAAACGAACTGTCATTTGTCATTAGAAACCGTTTGTTTTTGAAATAAACTGTCATTCTTCTTTGGAAACCGTTTGTTTTTGAATCAAACTGTCGTTTGTGTGTGGAAACTTGAAAACGGACTGTCATTTGTCTGTGTAAACTGTATTTTTCGAAAGCGAACTGTCATTTGTCATTAGAAACCGTTTGTTTTTGAAATAAACTGTCATTCTTCTTTGGAAACCGTTTTTTTTTGAATCAAACTGTCGTTTGTGTGTGGAAACTTGAAAACGGACTGTCATTTGTCTTTGGAAACTGTATTTTTCGAAAGCGAACTGCCATTTGTCATTAGAAACCGTTTATTTTTGAAATAAACTGTCATTCTTCTTTGGAAACCGTTTGTTTTTGAATCAAACTGTCGTTTGTATGTGGAAATTTGAAAACGGACTGTCATCTGTCTGTGTAAACTTTATTTTTCGAAAACGAACTGTCATTTGTCATTAGAAACCGTTTGTTTTTGAAATAAACTGTCATTCTTCTTTGGAAACCGTTTGTTTTTGAATCAAACTGTCGTTTGTATGTGGAAACTTGAAAACGGACTGTCATTTGTCTTTGGAAACTGCATTTTTCGAAAGTGAATTGTCATACAAAAAAAATTCTTCGAAATTCCCAACGAATTTTCACAATTAAAAACATGTCGTAGAATCCGCCGTCTTGCTGCGGAAATAGCTTAAAACTTTTCACAGAGTGTCTAGTAAAAATTGGAAATTAAAAGTTAATTTTTTAATGCTTCACAGCTGCAAGCAAGTCTTTAAAGTTTTTGTTTCTAGTTTTTTTAGTTTTCAGCAAATCTTTTGAGTTTTGTGCTGCACCAATCTTCAGTAGGTATTCTTCATAGAAAGTATCATATATATTGAAATATCTACAATTTTTAGTCCACCGATTTTTTGTATACTAATATTTGACCTATACGTGATTCTTTTTTTTGTATTTTTAACCTTTATTGTTGTTGCATTACTGTGAGAATGAATTACACCCAGAAATCATCTACTATATCACATCTGGGATAGTTTTGATGACCACCGAACAAATATCAAACAACGTGGCGTCTTCAAACTTTATATAAATTGTTCACTTTCTAATACAGTGGAATTTTTCAAGCAACTACCGCTATCTCTAGGTCAGGACAGGTACTTCTGAGACCATCATCGTATAATGATAATTTAACAAGAAACTATAAAAACAACAAAGAAATAAATGATGAAACTTAATCTCGCCTTTACCGAAAATATTTCGTTTCAGGGAACCCATATAGATGACGATTTCGTGTTATAAACTTCTAATTCTTCTTAATACCATGTTACATAACCTGTTTTACAGGATACTGTTTTGGGTAGAGATACTAAATCGGTTTACTGAGAAATTGTATCTCATCGTTAAATCGCTAGCAAATATGTAGGTTAATATTAAAAAAAAAAACATTTTCTCATCGAGATTATTTAACAAATTACTTTTCTATCTTAAAATTAATCCTAAATTCAAAATGGATGAAATTTGTTTAGGTTAAGGAGAGTTTTCTTGTACCAGCATTTGTTAATGGTCGAACAACAACCTTTACTTGTTGTTTGTACCAGAAATAATAGAATTAGGTCCATAGATAATGGTTTCTAGATATGGACGATCGGTCGTGAAAACCCATTATCAAACTGACCCTTCGAAAAGATCATCTACGTGATCTTCTCCAGCTAAATAATCGATGCAGCCGCAGCTGTACCCACTCCCCAATGTGTCGCCAGTCGCTGAACACGAGACAGTCTGCTGATACCAGAGTTGACCGTCGTTACCGAGAGGAAAAAAGTTGATTGTCATCACATCGAGCCTTCACTGGTTTCAAGTCCAACGAGAGCTCAAAGAAACACGAGGAATGGCTGAACAGTCAGAAGCATTTAACCCCAGCCCGTCCACAACTTGCCAGAGATTGACAAACATTTGGGATCCGATTTCTTATAAAACGAAAGCAAAGAATGCCTGCAAGGTAGCGATAGAAGAGGACAATTCTACAGGAGACCTGGAGAAAGATTCGCGCTGAGATAATGAGACATTTTGACAGTAATCATCAGGGCTTGTTCTGGATTGCAATTTCTTAATGGTCTCGTAGTAAAACACGTGTGCATAGCTTGTTTGACATCGTGATAAAAAAGCAATCGGCAAAGTACCTTGATCACGTCCTTTTTAAAAGTTTTTGATCCATATTTTAATCACTCAATATCGTTTTGTCTATGAATCTCGCAGTTTTGACGATAAATTTCATTAGTTTTAACTGTTTCAAGTCAATTCATATTTTTACCGCTTTTTTTCGAAACGAAAGTAACTACAGACCGGTTTCCGTGTTATTGATCCGCATTTGTTTAAGTAAATAAAATAGTGTAGTTGTTTTATTTTGTTTTGAAAATGTGGTAACTTGGTTTTCCTTTTTGTTTCAGCTGGAGACGATGACGGACCTCGGTGCAGGCTGGTTCGGACGTTAATTCCGACCACATGGCTAACCATGGAGGGCTCACGTCCCTGCCGCGCGCTCACCGTCCGCGGGCGCCTATAATGAATGTTCCTCCAATAACGGCTCCATTGGCACCGTTACGGCCCGCTCCGCCTGTTACTTTGAATGTTCCTAGGCCAGAAAATGAACGCGCCACCAACGAATACGTCGAGACCCCTTTTAAGGTATCGTCGCCGCCGGCGACGAGCCCTTCGCCGCCGCCGCATCCTCCAAGGACCCTGCAGAGGCCAACTAGGCTCGTATTACCTACCATTAGCAAGCAGCCGACGTCGACACAAGCGGCGGCTGCTACATTTAGCAAACAACCGCCATCGGAATGTACGTCTACATCGATCGTGTGTCCGGAGTGTGGTGGGTGTAGGTGCGAATCATGTCAAATACCTCGGGCGCTACCCGAAAAGTGGGTGTGTAATTCCTGTCTCTTTTCCGCGGATAGTGTCATTGACTATGCTTCTTGCTTGTGTTGTGTCAAGGGATTATTCTACCACTGCAGCGATACGGACGGTGGGGAAAGTTGTGCGGACGATCCGTGCGGATGCGGACCCGATAGAAGGACGGCTCGATGGAGCTGTCTGGCCACCCTTTCGTGCGTGCTACCTTGCCTTTGGCTTTACTGGCCTCTTAGAGGCTGCAAGAAAGCGGTGGAAGCTTGTTACGTGCGCCGTCCAAGAACTGGTTGTCGATGTAGACCGCCTCTACCTACGCCGGAAAAAAGATTATTGGACTCGAGTTCAGATTTTTAGTTCGCGAATTTTATTCACGACTGCCCATGTGTACCTACTATTTTAACTTTACATTATTAATTTATTTTTTTTTTTTTTTTTGTAAATAAGTGTATTTTCTAACTGTTTATAACAATGATATTCCGTGCTTCTCTACTGAGTGCCCCCGTTGGAAAAGACGGTCTAAAATATTCATCGACGAAAATGAACAACAGAAATCGAAGAAATTTCATACAACAAACGATTCGTTTAGATCTGATCAAACTCATTTCGAAATAGCGTTGAGCCAAAAAACAACTTCAACCTTCACACTTTTACCACGAGATACAATTCTCCAATTCAAAATTCTTCACGCTAAGCACCAGGATTGGTACTTGACATTTGGCGTTCGAAAATGGTAATGACCATCAACGTTTACCAGATTTTCTCGTTGGTAACAATGTCACCAACAGGGTATAGACGAAGTTACTTTCTGTCGGTTTTTCTGGACGCGAATCCAAAGTACGTAACAAAGTTAACATAGAAATAGAGAGTGTGGATTACAAGAACTCCTTTGGTTTCCGCTCGAATAGCATCTGGATTGGACAAAAAATCGTTGTTTTTGATCGTACGCCATCTTAAAGTTAAATTAATGACTTTTCCTCTTAAAAACAGACAGATACATGGTTCATTCACCACAAATTTTCGTGGTATTACTATATATGTCAGATTTTTTTTGAAATTAGAATGAATCCTGTCCGTTTCAGCAAAAGGAGTTAACCGTCTTGAAACTCGAGGGAAAACAGTCTCTCGCGGGAGTATTCTACGTATTTTGGGTGTATATATTATTGATAACCCCATTATTTGTTCTCCAAATTGTCTAATTCCTCTTCGTTTCATATTTTATCATCTTACTTCGTTTTTTTATAGACAACGTGTGTCTTTTCTAGCTGTTTCAGTTCAAGGGCTTGGTCTTAATCAATCTAGGTTAGATTCGAAACATCATCGATAGTTTTGGACAATTTTCTAGTCTTCTACGTGCTTTTTTAAGTTTCTGCAGTCACTATCGACTATTCCCTTTGAGATATTTAGCGCGGAAAGAAAGTCTCGAAACTTAAACGTCACATCTCGTAGCACGAGATTACCTTTCATTTTTTTTTTTTGTTGTTCAGTTTCGATTTTGAATATTTTATGGTAGTTTTGGCCATAAATATTTATATTTTAGGTTTTTTTTTTTGGGAGGGACGGGGGGAAATTAATTGTAACGTTGGCCGGGCACCAGTGAACCACCGCGGGTCTCCAGTATTATCTAGTCCAAAGTCGAGGTAGTCTTTTAAATTGGTTTTTGTTTTATGAAAATCATATCGAGAGAACGTCTACGGGGACGGTTGATTTTGTACAAGATTTGGAAAAAAAATTGTTAAGACTGTAAAGACCAATTTAAAGTGACGTGAGTGTGAATGACAGAATGTTTGCGTGTTGTATGTCTTTGGAATTATTCAATTTTTTTTTTAAATAATTTATTAAATATATTTTCATGTTATGGTGGATGCTGAGAGCTTTATTGAGGGGTATTTTCGAGAAAAAAAAAACATTGAACAGTTGGTTTGCCGTACCTATTAATTTTTTTTATTATTATAGAAAGAAATATAAATATATAATTCCAAAGAAACACAATTAATTAACAAAATTTTTAGTTCGCTATTCAACGTATCCAATCTTACAAAATTTATTATAGTCCAGTCAATTTAGGTACGAATTTCGGAATAAGAGATATCCGGCGATATAACTGCCCTCTATCTCAAAAACAGTTCGATATATAAAATTTTTTTTTAAACAAAAGTTATAGAGAATCTATTTTTGTACAATATTGATAATAAATACAAATAGCGTAAAATCTATAGGTAAGGAGATATTCGGAAAAAATTTGGTGACGTTTCATCTCCGATTTTTACATCAAATCATGGGGTAACTTCGTGGTATAGGAAAATTTATTATTTACCCTCAATGCTTGATCATTTTCTGCCTTTTTTGTCAAGTTTTTCCACACGTTTGACAGAAATCGTCGTACTACGTGCAGTCTTCGTCGAACTACACGTATTCAATCCAATCTATTTTCTTTTTGGTCCTTGTATAATCTTCTCCACAACAGACGCATGAATTTTCCCCAAAATTTAGTCCTTTTTCTTTACGATTGCACATAGTGAAACAATTTCTCGTTTTCCAACTGGTTTTATCTTTTCTGGACAATCCTACAATAATTTTTCCGATTTTTTTATCGTTTGGTTGATTTGTAACCTCAGTTTTTGCCGGAAAGTCAGAATTTACGTCGCTCTAAAACCAGACGAACTATTTTGTACAGCAATCGTCTTTCTTCAAATTACATTCGGAAGCTCGCGCCATCTAACGTGATTTCTAAATCATAAACGACACGATTCATAAAATTACGCTTTAACTATTAAAAAAGCTTCAGTCCAAAGACGATGATGACTACAAATTCCAACATTTCGACTGAATTTACTAGAAAAACCAGATTTTTGTGCCAAATGGTGGTCCAAATCTTGTTTTTTCCCTTTATTAAACCGACTGTTTTTTCCTTTTTGGTGGATGTTTCCGTCCACACAGCTTTATACCCCTTTCTGATAGACAGTTCGCTCGGTCTACAATTTAGTTGAAGACCCACTTCGACGATAGCTGGTTCATCCTACTTTGGGGTTCTGATTCACGAATTTCTGGATGACGTCATAGATTAAACCAGTCGTAACCAGCTTTTCCAATTTTATTATTAAACTTGAGTTTAGTTCTTGTTTTACGAATTGGTAAGCGATGGTTCTGTTTAATGAAAAATTTCGTTTTTGTATAGATCATGCCCGTAATTTTCTTTTGAGAATTTCCGGTTTTTGTTTTACGTTTTAAGTTGAAACGAATTTATAGTTTCGTATCTCGTATTCCGAGATGAACACCCTAAATTGACTGGACTAATATGGGAATTACGTATATCGTCATTTTAATGAAAAATTGTATGCGAATATATTAATATTTTTGAAAAATATATATTTATATAATTGATTTAGGCAGAATTACACATTACATACTTTATTTTTTTTTCCAACATCATCCCATTTATAAAATTTAACTTTTTTGCTATAAAATTCATAAAAATTGTATTTTTTAACATTCTAAAAGTCGATTTACAAATTTCAACTGCTTTCTAGCGTTTTATAATACGGGGTATATCAAAAAAGTAACTTCCTTTTGGTTATATATAAAAAAACGTGTACAGATATTACGTCACTCAATAAGTCACGTGACTAACTATGAAAATCAATTTCATTGATCAATTCAAAAGCAAAACAATCCTTCCAATGCTTCTCCAACTTCTCGATGTCGTACTTGTAGAAGGATTTGTCTTTTGCTTCAATTTCAACAATTGCTTCTTCATTATACCATTTTTTGAGATCAACGAATAGTCAGTAGTCCCTGAGGGTTATATCTGGATAATACGGTGGATTAGTAAGCAATTCGATCAATTTAAACAACGTTGCCGTTAATCAGTCCAAGGTCTTGGTGAATCAGCGATTTTTTCTTCGACATTTGAGGCCGTTTTTTTCTTGATTTTTGCATTCAAACGATCCAACAACTCAATTTAGTATTCGTTATTGATTATTTTCGATGGATTACATTTTTGAAGCCATTGCTGAGCTTGTACAGTTTTCTTTTCCATCAATTATAAATTAATACACTTATTGAAAAAATCTTATGATTCGGATAGGTAATGTTCAATACACAAGGCTTTTGGCCTGTCCAAACCTCTTTCTATTGTTTTGTTCATCTTATAAAATCAATAAAATCCCGAAAAATGTGCTCTATCGAAACCTAAATAAGACAGACATCACGTTATATCAAACATAGATTTAAACAACATTCGGAATGTGTAGTAGCTAAATTATAGATTAATTGAAATGTCTGTTCGAGACAATTCGATAAATTTCTATTTTCTTTCCTAATAAAATCGAATTAATAGTTGTATCACGAGATTATATATTAATTTTCTAGTAATTCTATTTATAATATTTGTATTATCAAATATGAGTTAATTAAATCAATTTAATTTTAATTAATAAATATTTCCTCAGGATATTCGTCGATATAATATCAAAACAGTAGAAGTAATAATTTTTGTTACGTAGTCAAAATCTTTGTTGAAAAATAATTATAGTTATTGTTGATAACATCCCACGAGACTTCCAAAACCTGTTATTGAGATTAGGTTCTTAGAAACAATCAATTTTTCTCTAATACGTGACGTGGAATCATTTTTCCTATTATTTCTTTTATTTCCTGTCATCGAATTCCTAGTTTTTTTCCCTTTTCTCCCATCTTTCCTAGTTTTTGTTCCAAAAGGTTATAAGTTTATCTATTTTCTTGTTCATCAGCAAGATCCAGCTCTTTTAGGTGCTTGGTCACTCAATCAACAAAGGCTCGTCATATTGGGGGATCCAATGGACCCAGAACCCACTCTTCTTGTGGCTACTACGTCTCTCAACGATTTGCTTGCGAGACAAGCTCTGAAGAGATGTATAAAGACACCTGGCATGAGATACCTGCTGTTTCTCACTATGAACGATAATTTGATGCTTGGAGGAAAAAGAAACTCCAAGTAGTGCTTCAAACTCCGTCCTCTATCTGTTTCAGCCACTGTAAGAAGTGGTTCTGGTACCATGAAGAGCTTGTCTGCTCCAGATTCCGATCATCATGTCAGCAGCAATCCAAAAGAGTTTTTATCGAAAGAGGTTTTTGAATCGGGACTTTTTCCTGGACCTCCACGTGTTTTCTTTGTCGATCTTGATCTATTTCTCTAACCTTGTTTTGATTTTCTTTGTATCTATGTTTGTTATACAAAATTTTATAAATGGGATGTATTTAACGATGTGTCACCTTGTATGTATGTCCTGTGGTGTGATAAGAAAACGCTGATAAACCTGCCTAGTCAATTTGATCGTTCATAAGCGCAATCTAAGAAATATTTAAACGTACTTTTAAAAAAAATTAAATCAACGATTTTTTTTTCTAATAATTTGTATTTGCTTCGATAAAACCAAAAAAAAAATGTATATATTTTGAAAATTATTGTGTTCCACGTAGATTGCGTTTATTTTTTTTGTACTAGTACGACTAAATTTTTTTTTAAATCTATCTGCGAAACACAAATGTTTTACAATGAAGAAAAACACCAAAAAAAAAGCATTAAATGCTGACGTAGAAAAAATAGAAAAAACATTTGTCATTGTAAATAGATGTATGTACAGAATGGCCTTTGAAAAACAAAATTATTTCGTCTAAATGGTAATTAGTTGTTCGAAAAGTGATTTTCAAAAGCCATCCTGTATAGAGGAGGGCAGTACTCTCAAAATGTATGTGCCGAAAAGGCGCAAAACTATTTGTATACATGTAAATATGGAATTGTAATATTATCTATAATGTTAATAACAAAGAAAACAAATCTATTCTAATTGTTTTATTTCAAAACAACCCCAACTACAACCCTCGATAAGTGAACAAAAAATCTTGGAGCTTCCAACAATATGTTATGAACAGCAACTACCTTTTTTATGTTTTTTTACAATATTGGATATAATACACATTTCTGTTAGCAAAAATCAAAAATTCTACCTAAAAGTAGAGACCCTATTGCATCAAGACCAAAGTCAGCGATAAGTTCCCAGCGCACTGAAGATTGCATCCAGAATTTACCCCAAAAAATGGCGAGTTTCATCGAATACGCGGTACCAGAAGAAAAATATGCACCACCGAAAGAGATGGCTCGAAAATCGAGTCTATCGCTGGTGTTCAAGTCCAAAGAGATCTCAAAGAAAAGTTACTGGCACAAAATTGACCCCAGCCAGTTACTGACAAACAATCTGTGCGATAGAAGAGGACGAATCTAAAGGGAGACCTGGAGAAAGATTCGCGAAGAGTTGTATAAAAGAAAACGTTACTTTTGAAGAAGGTTACTGGATGATTAAGGCGGAAATTTCAAAAAAAGCAAAGACTAATGGTTTTAGATGCTAAAATTAGAAAAAGAATCGAAAAAACAGATTTTTTGCTAGTGACTATTGACCGCGAGCGTGCTACTTAGTCGAGTGTACAATCCCCAAAAAAAATCATACATCATACTCTCCGCAGTTGCCAAATGTCTCCCGACAACTTTCATTAAACTTCTGAATAATTTATACAGAATCCCCCAATCATTTTCGAAAAAGAAAAACCTTAAATCGGATATTAAAAACCTAGTCCTCACATTGCAGTCCTACTAGTACCAATATTGCTTTTAAAAATCCAGTTTCTTTAAACTTATTTATACCCGGGTAGATTCAAAGGTTCCACCAATGTACAAGAACAATGAAAAGTTGGTACCAAAGGCTGTGATGGGATCCAGTCGCGATGGAGATGACATAAACAGCTGTTTTCATTAAATTATAGTGTGTTAATGTGATTTAATAAACAACCATTATCAAAGAAAATGCTGTACAACTTAATGACTAAAGACACAATATAAAAGAATCCCTAAAAGAAGGAAGATTCAAGTTTAGAGTTGCTACAGAAACAGTACGCACGCGCCAAAAGTTAGTGTTTAGCCTGAAACCTACTCTGTCGAATGCGAAGACAAATCAGTTTAGTCGTGGACTTCGTTATATGTAAAAGCGTTTTCAATATGGCCGAGAAGATGTTGAAGATGATTTACATTCGAGTCGCCCTTCCACAATCATTGAAAATATCGAAATAATCGTGAATTTTTTTTGTTTTAATATACGAAAAAGATGAATTTCGTGAAGATCGTCCAAAATCTGCTGTTGCGTCAGAGAAAATCGATGCTGTGCTGGTATTGCAAGATCAGATCGCTCAAAAAACAGCTCGTGTCGATTGGTGGAAGGAAATGGTGAAAAAATTCATTATAAGACCGTGACGGATCGAGTTGATGGTCATCCTTGTTTGATTCCCGATGATTTATTGCAGATTCAAATATATATTGCGAGTTCAACGTTTTTCTACACCTGAAGAAACGATTGATGCGTTCAAATCAAATTTTTCGATTTTTTCGACAAATCTTTTGAAAAAAATCACATTTTTTTATGTTAGGTTAAGAACTATCTGTGTCGGGTGTCTCAGAGACATTTTTTTGATGGAAAATAAAAAAAAAACGATGGATAAAAAATGAAAAATAAGAACGTACGAGGTCTTATATTAAATAACGAGACTTGTTACGAAAAATGTCTTCTTTCATGAGGGCCTTTTTGCTTTACCGCTTCCATCGACTCAAATCGGTTTCCTTTCGAAGCAGATCCGTTGAAACAAGATCTTTTGGTACAGACTTTTGCAGTCTCGTTATTTATTAACCAGACCTCGTATATATTTTTGATTATTATATAGAATACATTCTAATCACTAGCGGCATTCAACACACATTTAATTCTGTAGAAAAATTTTAAATAATTCTACAGGAAATGAAGTTTCCTGTGTTCTAAGAAGGACAGGAAGGACACTTGGAAGAATTTATAATTAAAATGACAAATACCGCATAATAACCAATTAATACGAATCGAAATCGTTTGTAAACATCAGAAAAAACACGCATACATACAGAAATCGTAAAATATTTTTTTTATTTCTGATTTTCTTCACTCGAACTTTGTTTTTCATTTTTCAAGATTGTCAATGAAAATTATCCTCAAAAAACCGACGCCATGACATGGAACGGTCTTTTCTCTACCTTTCCACTCCATTGTTTTCCCAACGTAGGGCCCACGCCACCTACAGGGACAATTCGAAAATGCAAATTTAACCATTTAAATACAAAATTAAAAAATTAAAAACAAGTATTCAAATAATCGCGATCAATAATTATTATAAATTCTTTTCACGAAACCAAAATATCAATTGGGATTTTGTCTTCGTTAAGTTAACTTCACTGCGGGAGATGGGAGGCTCCGCGCGAATCCCCCGACGCTTCAAAAACTCTCCAAACATCATGTTCGTATTCAGTTGAATGTGGATCAAGTGCTGTAAATGATTTATTGGTACAAAAAGGGACCGTCTGGATATAACGGAACGGGAAAACTTGAGAATGAAGCTAAACAAATTGAATTATTATAGAAAAAATTTAATGGTGTAACAAGCAAACCTTGAGCTGCGGGGCAACCCTTCTTTTATAAAAATAGCAGAGTGGGTCTTCCTGTATTGAACTCAATCAGATTGCTTCAACCCCTTTCAATAATGGGTTCACGTTCCATAATTTGTTATATCGATATTATAGAAAATAACATAAATCCTTGAATTAATACTCGTTGTTTGAGAACTGGTTAAAATAATAGATCTGAGAATCGAACAACATTTATTTTTCATCCCCCTAAATGTTAATGGTAGTCCACCACTAAATTTTTTTTATTTTTTAAATAAATTTTCTTTACTTTTTTTTATGATACAGCATTAAAAAGTACATACAACCCTATGTTTTCAACACTCTACGATTTTTTTGGTAAGATTTTTATTTTTTTTGTCATTATATTACTCTGAACTATTTATTAATATCTGAAAAGACAGTTTTTACTATCATATAAATAAACAAGTGTTGTGAACTCCCGCAAACAACGGCCATTATCGTACCTGTACATATTGTACTTAACATTTTTTGCAAACAGTTTTAAATCAAAGTAAAAAACGTGTACAGAGACAATTAACAACGAAGAGAAACGCGTAAATTCGTAGGAAACAGACGTAGAGGAATTGTTTTTTCATTTTATGGGTTAATTTGTCTTGGTGAGGCTTATATCTAGCCTCTTATACCTCATATTAGATCTATTGGTCAACTTTTTTTCATTCTTTTCGCGTTTCGTGGCGTTCCAACTCTTCTAGTAGTGGTTTTGGGTGGGTTTCTATAATTTTGTGTATTTGATGATCCTTTCTTGGTCCACGTGAATGGTGTGGTATTCTAGATTGGGATGTTTTCTTTTTTAGCATTTCAGTATTGGTGTATTGGTCTGATGTTGAACATTAGGCCATTTCAAAATGGTTTTCGGACAACTTTACGTGGCATATTCTCGCCGAATTAATAGTAAAATTATGAATAATTATTTTGGTTGTCTAGACAGCTATCAAAAATTTTTTTAATGTTGAAATATTATTAACCTAAATAAAGCGTGAGTTTTATGATTCGATTTGAATCTATTTGATCCAAGTGAAAATGTTCTAACGGTATTTCCGTATCGCTACATCGACGTACAGAGAGTTTGGTTTTAACTCACACCGGAAACAGTGAAACGTGGCCGATCATCGAGTTTTTTGTCGGTTGAAAATTCCTTCGAGACTCCGAATGAGGATGTACGATGTAACCAAATGGAAGTCATCCTGCCTTTATAACTGGCGTTTCCGATGTATTCACGTGGTAGCATAAACTGTTGTCGTCTCTCTCTCGATCGTTCTATTGCGCGGGCAGCGCGCTTCGTCGTCGACGAGAAACTCGACAGGGCCGGACTCGATCACTTTATTTGCGTCCCCAAGAATTTTAATAAAAACGTGAAATTTTTTATTTGAAATTTCGTGAGGATATTATTTGATGATACTTTGTGTATTATGAAAAAATTATTTCATTCTGTTCAATACGGGGATTGTTCCAAAAGTACCCAGCAAAAAAAACACGAAAATTTAGGAAAAAAATAAATTTCTTCGCTAAGCGTAATCTCATTTTAGGTTCAAACATTTTTCCCAGCGATGTTCAATAAGTTCTAAATACTTTTCATAATAAAAATCATCAATATCCTCAAAATAACCATTAATTGACGACATTTCTTGTCATTGTTGAAAAATTTTTGACATTTAATCAAGTTCGGGAATAGAAAATACTCCGAAGGAGATAAATCTGGCGAATACGGTGCGTGAAGTAGCAATTCAAAACTTTAATTCAATAATTTTGGCCATAGCAATAACGCATATGTGAACTGGAGTATTGTCTTGATGAAACAACATTTTTTTCTTAGCCAAATGTGGCCGTTTTTGCTTGTTTTCTTCACTCAAATAACGTGGCGTCTTCAAACTTGATATATTTCAAGCAGGGCAACACTTGTATCACAAATAAATTCTTTCAATTTCTCGTTATATGACGCATTTTTTATGTTTTTGGAATTTCGTGCATCATTTTATCCACGGGCGGATCCAGGGTCTCGACAAAGGGGAGGTCATTAGTATTAGGACGTGTCCTCCCCCAAAGACATGGCATTTAAGCCTTTTACCCACAAAATATAAGTTAATTACGTTGTTTTTGACAGCATAATGACGAATTTTCAATTTCCTGTCAAAATATTTTTATTTTCTAGTATAAATTCCAAGTGAATATAGATACGATCCTGTATTTACAATTCTAGTTTATTCTCGAGGCACTTTTGTAGACAGGTATAACATCGACATCTACAGGTACCATCCGCCATTGATTAGATTTTAGTGAATGAAAGAAACGGACGTGTATACCAATTCTCTGTGTTCGTTTCCTAGAAATACCCTCCCTGTTCATACGTACATTTGTGGGGGTTATTTTTAAGAAATTCTCTATTTCTATCGTAAAATAAAAACGTTTTAACGATCAAATCTGATGCAGAATAATATGGAAAGAAAACAGTCGTACGACCGTTTAAAATCGAAAATATCTTGGAAAAACTCGTTACTTAACAAATCTTGAGTTTGCTAACATCAACGGCAACCATCAAATAGGCTTTCGGAAACGTAGATCAACAGGGAAATTCCTCACCAACGTGAGGAATGAATATGGGGAATCCAGAGCAATTGCACTCGACGTATCGAAGGTTTTGGCTTCTAAATATGTTAAAGTAAAACGGTTTGTCCTTCAAAGATCGATCAATCCAGGTTGGAAGAGAGCAGTTCGATTTACAGACGATCCAGAAGCTTGGACAGCTTGAAACATAGAAGAATTTTACTATTTTACCGATACTGTGATGGCAGATGCTCTTCCGAGCAACGTAATCCCGCCTGGAGCAGTTTTTGAACACCAAGTTCGCTTGCAAACGTCCAGAACACCAAGAAGTGCAAGTTTGTGGATTGAGCTACCAAAGCAGGTCTTTTCATAGCGCTACAACCTACAGAAGTTCAAAGTCAATGTCTAGAAGCATCTCCAAATGATAATCACACTAATGCAACATTTGAAAACAAAAATAAGTTCATAAAGTGCAAATTGTTGTTAATTTCGATACTATTTATACACTTGTTGATGCCTTTGTTGGATTTACGTATTTTTTTCATTTGGAATTTCAAAATAAGACATTGATTCGTCGTAAAAGTATCAAAAACTTCCTTTATAGGCAATAAAATTTCAAATAATTTGTGTCTATTTACATACTCGAAACATGTATTTACTTCGCTCGCAAATACACAGTCAACTTCTTGTTGTCTGCTATGAGTAAATTCTTGTACAAATATTTAATTAAATGCATTATATTTGAAATAAAATTTTTACAAGAAATTCATTTTCGAAAAACGAAAAAAGCCATCACTCGATTTTTATAAATTAACTTTAATTTAATTGAAAAAGTTTTCTGGGAACGGCATATCACGTTTTTTCTAATTATGATTGTTTTTATAACAAAACAACAACGAAAAAACTTTGAAAACCCATGAAAAGAATGCAACTGATTTAATGGGAACATCGAAACGTTCAAAGTGGTAAAAATTTTGAAGTTCAACTACATTTTATTCTATGGAAATCTACCGCACAACAAAAGTGGTTCGCACAACAAAATGGTCGCTTGTTTTTTCTGAATAACCGAATGGTACACCAGAAGGCATAAGAAAACATCATGGAAACCAGTAGTACAAGACGAAATCATTACCCATCACGATAAAACAGTCATTATAAATAATATGGCGAGAGGTACCTCAATCGGAATGGAATTTGGTTCAAACGCATCCGAAAATTATTTTTCTATCTCAAAATTCAAGTAGCAACGGGTGAAAGACAGGAGGAAACCAGAGTTTGCAGTGGATAGAAAAGAAAAACAAAAAATCATGACTTAAAACCTTCAAGTAATACACCAAAATCACGATTACTCTGTTTGACCTAACCGAGTTAACGTCTTCAGAGAAGGTAAACAGTCTCTGAAGACGATAACTTGGTTCAGGCGCTTTGGTTTGAACTCTTTGATGTCGTTAGACAAGTTGTGGTGTTTAAACCACGCCCGTGTAAGTGCAAGGACTCCCAGATAACGTGGTTTGCAATTTCGTCCTCCTCCATGCACCAGCGGCACTCCGGATCATCCGCGATCTTAGATTTTTCGATTTTGGGGAGATTATTAAGCTTATTAGGACCTAATAAGGCATTATTTACACACACAATTTAAAGCTTTGGTAGTACAATAATGGAAAACTGTTTTTTATTCACGCGATTCCGTTTTGTATTCAAATATTTTTTATTATAGTCAATTTTTTATATGAATATTTGACCTATATAATCGGACGCCATTTTTGTTTATTGCTGTTCTAATCTTCGGAGATATACGAAAAAGTTGTTGAATTTTATGGTATAGCAGCTTCCACGACGAGTACAAACTATATAAATTGTTTTTTTTTTATCAAAAATACAATATTTACATTTATTCCCCTGTATGCGTAAGTAAATATTAAGGAATGAAAACATTATAGAAAAAAAATTATCAGTATCTTCTTTTTAAAAATAAATAACAAACATTTAGTATATTGATAGGAGCATCGATGTTATGTAATCATGTGCGTGGTCGTCGCGGGGTTTCGAATACACAAATTCTTAGAAACGTTTAATAAAAGATTATGGCGATTTTTCGTCGTCTTACCCTCGTATAATGCAAACTTTCGATAACCATAATTAATAGGTAATAAAAAAGAAGAGCACGTAACGTTATTTCAGTCACCTAGTGTGTGCTTTGTCTTTCTTTACTAAATGTATTACAATTTTCATTGACAGTCGTATAACTCATTCATGGTAATTTACCGTCTGTGCATGCGCACTGCTCAAATACGAACCTACTTGTACTAGTATGTTAGTGGGAATATTAAAGCTGACCATGAACGTAAAAATTTGTAAACTTCAAATATTTAATTACCAATGTTTTTTTTTTAAATCGCATTAAATATAAATAAAAACACGTAAATTAATTTTTTTTTAACACTTTTAGTGTAAAATTAATTTTTACATGATCATGTGTTGTTGCATCTCCGAAAATTCCAACCGTTTAATTAAAAATACCTATTTTAATACATCTATTAAGGGCCTTATATAACTATAAATATAAGGGTGACCTAACCTTAACGATTTTCAGCACCAGAACGGGGAAAATGCACCAAAAACGTTAGAATTGCTAAAGGGGAGTTTCCAAAGCACCGAAAATTGTTTCTGAATCTCTTGGAATAATTAAAAATGAGTTATAACTTCAATATGACTGTGAAAAGTTTTGGTAAACTACCATTTTATAGAACGTCATCCAAATCTTAGTTTGAGAAGGCATAAAACTTCGAAGATACTCTCATGGTGGTCAAATAAATGAATTTCCACGTTCTATATACCTATAAGAGGAAAAAATCCGAATATATAAGAAATACTAAGCCGGGCAACCCTCACGATTGACTAAGGGTATGTCTTCTAAATGAAGTGGTACTTCATTTCTTGAAAAATCTAAATATCCATCAAATCCACGCATTTAGGGAGAGTCCATAAATCACGTGGTCATATTATAGTCCTTTTGGAACCTCCCCCTCACTGCATAACGTAGCTTTTTCCATGACTCCTCTCCCCCTGCCCGATTCTATGTGGTTTTGCTTCACAATATTTTTTTAAAACTTTCCCCACGGCTCAGATCAATATCTTGAACTGTACACAAAAAAATCCCTTTCGAAATAAATCTTTTCGTTATATTGTTTTGAACGTACACCGTAGTTGCAGTCAGCGTCGGATTTAGGGGGGCTAGAGCCACAAGGAAGTGAACCCGAGCTCCAAATGTACGATCAATATACCAAACATGAACGAATATGATAGTTTAGACTGGATTTTTTGATTCGACGTGAGATAATTTCTATTTTTCATAGTTAAACTTGTTAAAATAAGGAAATGAATATGTTGTTCTAATACAATTATTTGTTATCGTATCGTTAAGAAAAAGTTCCCTAGGCCGGTCCTGTTCATTTTTTTATTTATTTTGATATTTATTTATATATAATTTTTTTTAGTAGCAGACTGTTTATTTACAGTATTTCTAAATCTATTTAATTGTTTTGTTTCTTTTTATTCTAGAACTTTGTAGAATTCTGTATAGGGATATAAATGTATAAATAAAAAAAAAAACAAAAATATTACAGTATATTAATTACTATTGTTTACTTTTGAGTCAATCAGGTTTGGATCAGAATCAGTTGGTGATTTAGTTCGCTTTTGAGTTTAGTTTATTTTCAGTTACACGGACTAACGATTTTAATAATAACATTTGATTCTGAATACGGTCCTGGATATCTAGATGTTTAATACTGGTTGAATAGAAAACTTGATTCAATACAAAATTTAAAATATCATAAACAACGTTAACTCGTTCATATTTATGTCCGCCAATTTATTTTTATATCATCATAGATGATATTTAAACTCGAAACTATAGTTTGATTTTTTTATATTTATCTATAGTGTGAAATAAGACACACACACACAAAAAAATAACCTACTTACCTTCTATACGAATATCCGTATAAAATAAATCGTATTGGCGAACGCTTCGGAGGTCACATTGCAAGCTATATTAAAGCTGACCATACACTACAGATTAAAGAAAATAATATTTCTGCGTGATTAGACCAGGATCAATAATATTTTTGAAAACAAAAGAAATTATAGTAGGGAAAGGAATGATAATGAAAAAAAAATAATAAACACTCAGCCTACCCCACGCCTCGCCACGCCATCTCACGTGAGACGATTCAAAATTCTCAGATGTAACCCACGCGTGTTAAGACTATGAAAGCCTCTCTGGGGTGGAGTGTCGAGACGTATTGCTAATAGATTTCAACCTTAAGGCTTATTATTGTCTAAAGTTCTAAAAGAAAAAGCTTCCTGAAGGGAATTTTGTGTTGTGGTCAGATATGGCAACTAGTCATTGTGCAAACGAATTGGGATCTTTTGAAAAGTATAGGAAGGTTCCTAATGTGCCTCAACTCAACTTTTTTGACGAAATTTTCAACGAAACGTTTATCTTCCAAATACTTTAATTGGGAATATAATGCATTTTATAATCTCCGCAAAATCAAGGTGATTACTATAAATTATTACAATTCGAACATCTGTTTTCAAACGATATACTTAGATTCCATAAATACGTTTCTAGATACCTCTAAAAACATGTGTTGTATTAATCATCATTGACCAATAAAGTCAGTCCTAATAATGCATTGTCTACGCAACAGACCCTACGGTTATAGACGAAAATGAAAAATCGGAATTTAACATAAAATCTACAAAAATTAAAAAATCAATTAGACCCGACAAAAACTCCATTAGAATTACTTGTAATTATAATAAAAAAACATTAATAAGTTGAAATTTGAATGATATACGAGGGAAGTACCAGAAGATATCGATATAACAAACCCAAAAAAACTTTATATGTAATATATTGATAAAAATACTAAAAACGATCGGAATTTTTCGATTTTCCGCATCTTCATACTGCTACATCCAGAATACTGTCCAACTCCTGCGCCTCAGCTTGTCAATATTCACGTTGGTTGATCTAACTAAAAAACTATTTTAAGAACAAACCCTGTACACGCTCTAATGGTAAACAAATGATTTCCACGGTTTTAGAAATGGCCTTGGTACCAAGAAAGCAAAATGTTCGCTCTGTATATTATCCCCCAAAAGTATCAAGGATATATGAAAAGGACTTTGACAGTGTACAACCTGATATATAAATAATGGTCAAAAATTCATAATCTCATAACGTCTGACTGAACTTTCTATGCCACTATGAAAAAATGGACAGAGGCCAAATCAAGTCTATATGGTGGGTGTTTAATATGCGTGAAGCCATATTAGTAGCCTTGGACAGCGAGGCTCTATAGACAAGATAAAAAAACAAATATCCCGGTTCCGTATAAGAAAAAAACATAAGGGAGAAGAAATTATAGGAAGTAAGAAGTGTAGTTATGGTAAAAACACACAAAATCTCAGATAACTTTGGCCCGTCACGTGATCCTCAAAAAAGTACGGACCAACGAGACCTCCGGTATAGATACCTGCCCAACTACACACACCTGGCAGGTTTAATTCATGTTGAATGAAGACGTGAAGATTCTGCTTCGTTTAAATCTTTTTCGGCAGCGTTGCCAGGCTTAGGAGCGTCGCTGGACTTTTGCCGATTTTTCGAGAGCGTTGCCTGATTCGATTGGTCGGATGAGTAGTCACTTCTTATAAGTAAAAATACGACAAAGCGAATGAACAAAACGTAAGAAAAATGTGTCAATGCCAGATACAGACAGCATGTCGACTAATTCCACATTACTAAGAAACGAATAATAGATATAGTTCATGGAAAACGGTCGTTTTTATTTACTTAAAATGGCTAATGAACGAATTTCCGGTAATCAGGCGGCTAGAATTTTTGCACATTTATAAATATTCTATTTCAAATCCTAAACAAATAGTCTTGACGAAACTATTCGACTATACAGAAGAAAAATCAAAAACAAAAGTGTAAAAATCTATTATACAGGAAGAAAAAAAAATACACTAGTTTTTTCACGATACATCCTCTAGAGTGACGTCATATAAATTGACGTTTTTTGTTGTAATTATTCCTTTGTCGAAATTCGTATCACAAAAATATATTTATAAAAAATTGTTTTTCTAAATTATCGTATCACCTCGTATATCCCCGTTAGGAAATATTCCGCCGATATAATTTATCATCTAAATTTAAAACAGATTTTGTTCTCACCGATTTTTCTCTATTAGAGCCGTAGACTGAACTTCTCATGTATAATTTTATCTTGTAATACAGACTTCCGTTGGGGGGAGATGTCTGGATAGTCGGTTTCCGGTTTGTTCATGGTTGCATCCTTTATTGGCAAGCTCGTCGATTATTACAGCGACTTTTATACATTCGAGATTATTTTTAACACATAAATTCTCTTATCATTCACTGATAGAAAAAATGATTTAAGACTCAAAAAAATTTGGGCGCCATGTTGATGACGCGTTACCTCTCACAAACGACATGGATGACTGTTTCATGTTAAATTTCATTCGTTCGTTATCATAGTTTTTTTGGTAACAATTTTCGATAAGTTTTTAATGAGTTAAATATTTATTTTTTTTTCAGAAAAATTTATTTTATAATACATAATAGAAAAAGAAGAAAAAAAATCAACATGAAATATTCCCACGAGCAGGTAAATACATATACGAGATCTCCGACGTTAATCTATTTCTGTATTATTATTAATTATGTTAGTTTCGACGTTAGTGCCTGTTATTTCCTGTGAATAAGACAGGGCCGTAATCTACAGTATTTTAAAATAATTGCCACACTTTAATCAACTTATTTACAATCCTTTAATCTGAATATGAAGCTCGATAAATTATACTATTAATCGAAGTTGAACATCGTCCCACCTAATGTAATGAATATCAACCCCCCGTATTATATTGTAAGAATTAATTCGAACTGTAAGAATTATATGTTTTATATATTACGCCATTTTGTAATTTTGTAAACGATACAATTAATTTACCTAATCTTGATTTTGACTCTACTGATTGAAAATTATTTTCTAGAAAATGGAAAAAATATTTACATTTCGAGAAACTACTTTTTAATGTAATCAAGTCAATTTATCAAAAGAAAAAACATGAAAAGGTCTAAAAAGTGAAAAGTTGAAGAAAATTTTATTTATATATAGTAGAGATATTACAACAAAACTAAGTTCTAACCTCAAATTTGTATCTTTATGCTAATAGTAATGATTCCACGTTTCATTCACTTTGTATGTTAAAAATGATCATGAAAATAGTTTTTATTATAAAAATATTGAAAAAATTTTGATATTTAACTAAATATATGAATAATTCACTTATCTTACCTAATTTTTTATCACCCAAATAATAATCACTTTACACTAACACGAAACGTTTTGTTTTATATTAGCTGCGTCCAAGAATTAGTTCCAAGAATTCTTCTGTTCGGTTTTTTAGGTGATCGATGCTAACACAAAAAACAACCACAACATCGATATAAATAAGGTTGTTATAGTTATATTTTATTATTATCATGGCATATTTGGTTACAATAAAAATGTGTCATGGTTATTTAAATTATTTTACATAAAAAATATATACCGGGGAGATTCAAATTTGAATTTAATTTTACGTCATTGAATCAAATGTCAATAACCTTGAAGATCGTCTATAAACGAAATTTGTAATTATACGAGGTGCATTCAAAATTGTTTAATTTAACTTATCATAAATAGTAGGGAATTTTAATAGTAGGAGTTTATTAGAAGAATTAAATGTTAAAAAAAAACAATTTATTTCAACGGTAACTGTTTTTAATTTATATTACGTCCACTAATATGTATAGTATCACATCTACGGCAGTACATTTTCATTTTTCCACTACAAATTCGCATTTACGTTTTTAGAAGATTACAGAAAGGAAAAATATTGAAAAAAACGAATAAGGTAACACCTAATAATAGTTAATCAGCCTTCCTAATGAAATTTTTCACGTTATTAATCACTTTTACTTTTTTTACAAGTTTCATATTTTTCTTCTTCTTTTTTTTCGCGTCGGTTTTCTCTTCATCGGCACTTGCTGATGTTCTATGGATATTTTCGAATGATGAAGCGTCCGGTAAACTTTTCGATTTCCGTAACCTTCCTTTCGGATCGACTAAATTCACTAAAGTTTTGCCTTTGAACCTGAAGGACACAAACTTTTAAATTAAAAAAAATGTGATAGATTAACAACATAAATCGATTCGGTATATATCAAAAAGACGTCCGAATCTAATTATTTGAACTTATATTGTCGATTACAACTTTTTAAATTTACCCTTTATAAACAATATTTTCATTGTAGTCTATAAATCGCCATAAAAACATTAAAAGATTCGCTTAGAGATGAAACTTTCTACTCACAATATTATTAGTTTATAAAGAACTAGGGAAAAATTGTTATTTAGGAACTTGTTGAAATGCAAGTAAAAGTTTCCATCTCTACAATAAAACTAATTTTTTACAGTTTTCTACCGTATCGCAGAGTAACTAATCTTTCGGGTTTGCAGATTAAAACCTAGATGGCGTAACTGTTGTACTTATATTTGTAATATATAACAATATAACACTAAGAGTAAGCTATACGTTATATAATAATTATTCCATGTATAATTTCACAATTGACAATAAAGTTTAAATCGAAATAATTGTAACCACAACTGTGGAAGCTATTCCTGTTTCTCGCGCGTTAGTAGGTGAAACCCTACAACGCCAAATTCACACCCTTCACGGTTACAACTGTAGTGTTACCAGCGGCGTGGGCAACCGCATCCATTTATGGTGACCTAATACCAAACATAAAGCCGGGCCTCCCTTATCCATAACACACACACCAACCCCCTAATAATCACCCTACACATTTCGACGATCGTCGGTATTGCATGTTTTTTGCGGTTTCCCTGCAGCCTGGCCATATGGCCGACAATAGGGAATAATACTCTATCCGCCCACCCCAAAATAGATTAGGAATAAAACAAAAGAACTCAAAAAAAATATAAAAAAAAACAAAAAGCACAAATAAACACATAATAATAGAACCGTTTTTACTTGCAAGCCTCACTCGTTTTCTTGGTCAAAAAACTCCGCTAGAAGCAGCTGGACAAACACATCCCAACAAAACCATAACAACCCCAACCTTGCAGAGGAAAAAATTCCTATATCAGGGCCGAATCAAACATACCTAAATTCCCCAAAAAAAATCCTCCTTATCCTTCCAAACTTTACACAACGAATCTCTCTCTCTCTCTATCTGAATATTGGAATGTCAGTCGAAAGAAAAAGAATAATTAAAAGGAAACTTTAAAAAGAAAGTAGGAAAAAGAATGAAGAAGAAACTTGAGGCGGACTTAGTTGTACAAAATGGAAGAATGCAGATCCTAATAGAGACCAATCAATGAATGGAAACCAACATGACAAAATTTCTGAATAAAAATAGGAAGAA
The DNA here is from genome assembly GCF_026230105.1 of Diorhabda sublineata. Classification (NCBI taxonomy): domain Eukaryota; kingdom Metazoa; phylum Arthropoda; class Insecta; order Coleoptera; family Chrysomelidae; genus Diorhabda; species Diorhabda sublineata. Next base: position 7,221,847 of record NC_079481.1, on the reverse strand, counting down.
GGAGAGCCCAAAAATTAGAGCCAGAGATTTCCGAAGAAAAGCAAATGGAAGACTGCTCCATGGAAGGTTAAGTAAAGTGGATTTATGAAAAAAAAACAGACTTCTAATCCATAACAGGCTTTCATTTCAAAGAAAACAGTTAACTGATGAGATTTCTTTTTTGCATTGGCTACTAAGAGCAGCAAAAGCTACAAAATTTTGTTTTAAAGACTCCACACGCCTTCCAATGTAATTTTACAAGAGGATTTATGAAAAAAAAACAGACTTCTAATCCATAACAGGCTTTCATTTCAAAGAAAACAGTTAACTGATGAGATATCTCTTTTGCATTGGCTACTAAGAGCAGCAAAAGCTACAAAATTTTGTTTTAAAGACTCCACACGCCTTCCAATTTGATTCTACAAGTTGATTCATAGAAGAAACATTCTTTCAGTACATAATAGGTTCCATTTCGAAGAAAACATTCAACTGATGAGCTACTTCTTTTGCATTAGTTCGTTGTTACTTTTAAAATTCACTCTTTAAAAATATTAACCTCAATTTTAAAAACAAATTTCTCATTTTTGTCGATAAAAACCTCAAAGATTCGTTTAGAGATGGAACTTTCCCTTCAAATCACTGCTAGTTAATAAATAACTAGAGAAGAACTGTTATTTATAAAGTTTTAGATTTGCATGTAGAAATACCCATCTCTATAATAAAATCTAGCTTTCTACAGTTTCCTGCATTACCGTAGAATAATTAACCTTTCGGTTTGCAGTTTGAAACATAGATGGCGTAATTTATAGACTTCTAGTTGTATCTTTGGAGTTTAGAGGTAGGTACCTCCACCCTCCTTAGTTGATTCGTAGTGTAAACAATTCATGTTGCAATTTTCGTTTATAATAAAGGCTCAAAACTACGTTATTATTAAATCAAACATTTTAAAATTTTTTCCTAGTTTTATCGTTGTAAACTAACTTTCAGAACGAAATGCAATATTTATTATGTTATACCCAATTTCAGACGATTTTGAATTTTCTTCGATATCTTTTTTTGATGTCCCACTGGATTTTCTTTCGTTATTTCTTTGATATTTTTTACATGTCGTACTTTTCTTCCTAAAAAATTATCGATAATATTTTTTCCCCCATCGAAACTATATTAAAACTTACGAATCTTTATAAGATTTTTTCTGATTATCAGTTAAACTCCTTCTCCCCCACGATAACGTCGTATCACCATTCCCAACCCCAAACCAAAGTTTATTTTTCAAAGTAAATAATTTCGCTTGTACTTCCGTAAGCTGTTTATCAATTTCGTTATTTTTTTTACCATGTTTTCTAAAAATTGCGAACATAAATGTGATACGGGGTGTAATCGAAATGTACTTTTCGCACTATACTCACATGGTTTGCTGTATTTTATTTCTTGATGGTGTCGTGAAGATGTGGTTCTTCAGAGCCTCGGTTGGGATGAGATCGAAGACAGATATCGATCTCTTCGTTCTCGATATTTCGTTTTCGGAATATTTTTGAATAGGCTGTAAAAAATCACTTATTTTGAACGATATTAAAAGAAATTTTCGATATAATTTCAAATAGGTTTTTATTACCTCGAATTCAATCACTATAATATCGTCTTCTTCCGGTAAATCTTTATTTTTCTAAGAAAATAAAAAATAAACGTTGAAATAAAAATGAAAAAATAAAGAAAAACGTCCGAAATTCTTAAAACAAACTCAATCAAAAGTAAATAAATGATTGTGATCATATTTTTTTGGTATCCAATTCTAAACATAGATAAAATTAATTCACACCTTCTTTTTCTTCGAATATTTTTTCTTCCGTTTCTTCTTAGATCTTTTTGTCTTCGTTTTCTCAGAATCTGATTCGCTATCATCACTTTCAGAATTAGTACTATCTTTATCTGATAGAGATAATTTTAAAATCGCTTTACAGATCTGAAAATAAACATCAAGACAAGGTTTTTTCAAAAAATAGAAATGGAACTATGCATTTTCAAATTTATTACGCCATAATTCAAAAGGACATTATATATTGATTTATCAAAAATAAGTTTCGCTGAAGTAAAGACTAGAATGAGCAATAACTTTTGCATTGGCTACTAAGTGCAGCAAAAGCTGCACAAAACACTTTTATACTTTCAGATCAAATTCTGCACCAAAAAAAACTAACTTTCAGTTCATAATAGACATCTATTTTAAATTATACAGTCAGCTCATGAGCTTATTCCTTTGTATTGGCTGCTAAGAGTAGCTAAGGCTACACAAATTGTTTCCAAAGACTTCCACACTTTCCTATCTAATTCTACGACTTGATTTACCAAAAAAAACAGACTTCCAGTTCGTAATAGACTTTTATTTCGAAAAATACAGTCAATTGTTGAGGTATCTCTTTTGCATTGGCTACTAAGAGCAGCAATAATTACACAAATTGTGTTCCAAAGACTTCCACACTTTCCTATCTAATTCTACGACTTGATTTACCAAAAAAAACAGACTTCCAGTTCGTAATAGACTTTTATTTCGAAAAATACAGTCAACTGTTGAGGTATCTCTTTTGCATTGGCTACTAAGAGCAGCAATAACTACACAAATTGTGTTCCAAAGACTTCCACACTTTCCTATCTAATTCTACGACTTGATTTACCAAAAAAACAGACTTCCGGTTCGTAATAGACTTTTATTTCGAAACATACAGTCAACTGTTGAGGTATCTCTTTTGCATTGGCTACTAAGAGCAGTAATAGCTACACAAATTGTGTTCCAAAGACTTTTACACTTTCCTATCCAATTCTACGACTTGATTTACCAAAAAAAACAGACTTCCAGTTCGTAATAGACTTTTATTTCGAAAAATACAGTCAATTGTTGAGGTATCTCTTTTGCATTGGCTACTAAGAGCAGCAATAACTACACAAATTGTGTTCCAAAGACTTCCACACTTTCCTATCTAATTCTACGACTTGATTTACCAAAAAAACAGACTTCCAGTTCGTAATAGACTTTTATTTCGAAAAATACAGTCAACTGTTGAGGTATCTCTTTTGCATTGGCTACTAAGAGCAGTAATAGCTACACAAATTGTGTTCCAAAGACTTTTACACTTTCCTATCCAATTCTACGACTTGATTTACCAAAAAAAACAGACTTCCAGTTCGTAATAGACTTTTATTTCGAAAAATACAGTCAATTGTTGAGGTATCTCTTTTGCATTGGCTACTAAGAGCAGCAATAACTACACAAATTGTGTTCCAAAGACTTCCACACTTTCCTATCTAATTCTACGACTTGATTTACCAAAAAAACAGACTTCCAGTTCGTAATAGACTTTTATTTCGAAAAATACAGTCAACTGTTGAGGTATCTCTTTTGCATTGGCTACTAAGAAAAGTAATAGCTACAAAAATTGTGTTCCAAAGACTTCCACACTCTCCTATCTAATTCTACGACTTGATTTACCAAAGAAACAGACTTCCAGTTCGTAATAGACTTTTATTTCGAAAAATACAGTCAACTGTTGAGGTATCTCTTTTGCATTGGCTACTAAGAGAAGTAATAACTACACAAATTGTGTTCCAAAGACTTTCACACTTTCCTATCTAATTCTACGACTTGATTTACCAAAAAAACGGACTTGACGTTTATAATAGACTTTTATTTTGAAAAATACAGTCAACTGTTGAGGTATCTCTTTTGCATTGGCTATTAAGTTTACCATTAGCTACAGAATTTTTATTTTTATTTCAACACTTTGCGCTATAATTTTGGTGTCCAATAACGAACTTTTTGATCCGCGTATTTCATAAAACGAACAAGCTATCTTGCATTGGCTACAAAAAAAAACATCCCGTAAACAACTTTTGTCCCAAAAAACAACCGAATTTATCGCAAATCATTAATGAAAATGTATGTAACTCATAATTGCGGTAATTTTTCTGAATTGCAATCAAAAAATTGATAAAAACTGAGAACATTTCTCGAAAAAACGATATTAACTTTGTTTTTTTTTTTAATACTAGAAAATAAAAATTTAAAAATAACAATTTACTGGTAACGGTTTTCTCGGAACAGTCGGACTTCTAGGAATATTTTGCTGCCCCGTTTTCCTTGAAGTTTTCGATCTGGATTTTTTCAAAAGTACCACGGGAGAACACGGCGGTACCGTAGGTAATTGAACATCCTCTTCGTAGTCGTAATCTCTACCGACCTCGTCACTGCTATTAGAAGTATCTCCATCATCACTGAAAGAAAAAAAAAATAAACCAAATGTCGCCCGCCGTCTGCTAAATACACTGGCGTTCAAAAAAAAAATATTTCATATCGAAAGTTTTGATTGATTTGAATATTTCGCATTTCCTACCTGGAGTAGTCACTAAGTTTAATATTCATGGGTTCCTCAGCGTTCGACCCTTCTTTAGTCAACCTTTCCACTATTTTCACCCTAAGTTTTTCCTAAAATAAAACGCGTTTTCAGTCGAAAAACAATTTATTAAGAAAACCATATCGATTCCAATACTTTCAAGAGAATCAAAATATATACGATACAAGCAAAAACTTTAATGAGATTACTGGTGAGACTAGAAGTACTAGATGTACTAGAAAAGCTGGTAGAAGTACTCGGTGTCGTTGGTACCTTTTTCGGATCTTCGTCGTAAAAATCTAACAGAGTTTGACAGAAAGTTTTGCCCATTTGTTCGAAATCTTGTATACTGAAATGGGTATCGGCTCTGGCGCCCAAAGTCGAACCCGCCAGAGAAGTTTCTAATGTATAACTGTTCGCTATTCCCATCATCCACATCACCACTCTACCGGTACCTTCTTTATTCTTTTGTATTTTAAATTTACAACTTTCGAAACAAAACTAAAACAAATAGAATAATACTTCAACGAAAAATAACTTTACAATCTTATTTCGAACTATTGACAACATCGCATTTTTTTCCCGCCTCTCCTTCCCGGCTGATTTCATAAACGCAGACATGAAAAGTGTTATTGCCGATTTTATAAATTAACAACATTTATAAAAAAAAACACTGCATTCATAGAACGCTGTAAAAATAAACACGATTTTGATTTTGCTATTTGCTAGATAGTTAAAACACCGTACATTCACCGCCTTGTAACTCAAAAAATATTCAGAATATGAAAAAATGTGATTGACCTTGCTTTATACTATAAAGAGTTGGAACTCGGTACGTTCATCGCCTTGTATCTTAATAATTATTCAACATATGAAAAAATGTTTCTAACAAAAGTCGTAGGAAATTTTATCCTCTACAAAATGTATAATAAGTATAAATAACATTGAAGCTACAGGTAACGATATATTTGCATCGAAACCAAAAGAAACGTCATAAGATATTAAATTCGAAAACTTTCTAAACTAACAGTAAAAAAAACACCCTGTATCAATAAAATCCTATAGAAATTATGTTTTATTCTTTGATAATGCTTAGAACGAACTACCAGTGAAGAAAAAAATATTTTTACACGTTATTTTTCCAAAAAATACGACAAAACGATTGACCTTGCTTTATACTATAAAGAGTTGGAACTCGGTACGTTCATCGCCTTCTATCTCAATAATTATTCAACATATGAAAAAATGTTCCAAACAAAAGTTGTAGGAAATTTTATCCTCTACAAAATTTATAATAAGTATAAATAACATTGAAGCTACAGGTAACGATATATTTGCATCGAAACCAAAAGAAACGTCATAAGATATTAAATTCGAAAACTTGCTAAACTAACAGTAAAAAAAACACCCTGTATCAATAAAATCCTATAGAAATTATGTTTTATTCTTTGATAATGCTTAGAACGAACTACCAGTGAAGAAAAAAATATTTTTACACGTTAGTTTTCCAAAAAATACGACAAAACGATTGACCTTGCTTTATACTATAAAGAGTTGGAACTCGGTACGTTCATCGCCTTGTATCTTAATAATTATTCAACATATGAAAAAATGTTTCTAACAAAAGTTGTAGGAAATTTTATCCTCTACAAAATTTATAATAAGTATAAATAACATTGAAGCTACAGGTAACGATATATTTGCATCGAAACCAAAAGAAACGTCATAAGATATTAAATTCGAAAACTTGCTAAACTAACAGTAAAAAAAAACACCCTGTATCAATAAAATCCTATAGAAATTATGTTTTATTCTTTGATAATGCTTAGAACGAACTACCAGTGAAGAAAAAAATATTTTTACACGTTATTTTTCCAAAAAATACGACAAAACGATTGACCTTGCTTTATACTATAAAGAGTTGGAACTCGGTACGTTCATCGCCTTCTATCTCAATAATTATTCAACATATGAAAAAATGTTCCAAACAAAAGTTGTAGGAAATTTTATCCTCTACAAAATTTATAATAAGTATAAATAACATTGAAGCTACAGGTAACGATATATTTGCATCGAAACCAAAAGAAACGTCATAAGATATTAAATTCGAAAACTTGCTAAACTAACAGTAAAAAAAACACCCTGTATCAATAAAATCCTATAGAAATTATGTTTTATTCTTTGATAATGCTTAGAACGAACTACCAGTGAAGAAAAAAATATTTTTACACGTTAGTTTTCCAAAAAATACGACAAAACGATTGACCTTGCTTTATACTATAAAGAGTTGGAACTCGGTACGTTCATCGCCTTGTATCTTAATAATTATTCAACATATGAAAAAATGTTTCTAACAAAAGTTGTAGGAAATTTTATCCTCTACAAAATTTATAATAAGTATAAATAACATTGAAGCTACAGGTAACGATATATTTGCATCGAAACCAAAAGAAACGTCATAAGATATTAAATTCGAAAACTTGCTAAACTAACAGTAAAAAAAAACACCCTGTATCAATAAAATCCTATAGAAATTATGTTTTATTCTTTGATAATGCTTAGAACGAACTACCAGTGAAGAAAAAAATATTTTTACACGTTAGTTTTCCAAAAAATACGACAAAACGATTGACCTTGCTTTATACTATAAAGAGTTGGAACTCCGTACGTTCATCGCCTTCTATCTCAATAATTATTCAACATATGAAAAAATGTTCCAAACAAAAGTTGTAGGAAATTTTATCCTCTACAAAATTTATAATAAGTATAAATAACATTGAAGCTACAGGTAACGATATATTTGCATCGAAACCAAAAGAAACGTCATAAGATATTAAATTCGAAAACTTGCTAAACTAACAGTAAAAAAAACACCCTGTATCAATAAAATCCTATAGAAATTATGTTTTATTCTTTGATAATGCTTAGAACGAACTACCAGTGAAGAAAAAAATATTTTTACACGTTAGTTTTCCAAAAAATACGACAAAACGATTGACCTTGCTTTATACTATAAAGAGTTGGAACTCGGTACGTTCATCGCCTTCTATCTCAATAATTATTCAACATATGAAAAAATGTTCCAAACAAAAGTTGTAGGAAATTTTATCCTCTACAAAATGTATAATAAGTATAAATAACATTGAAGCTACAGGTAACGATATATTTGCATCGAAACCAAAAGAAACGTCATAAGATATTAAATTCGAAAACTTTCTAAACTAACAGTAAAAAAAAACACCCTGTATCAATAAAATCCTATAGAAATTATGTTTTATTCTTTGATAATGCTTAGAACGAACTACCAGTGAAGAAAAAAATATTTTTACACGTTATTTTTCCAAAAAATACGACAAAACGATTGACCTTGCTTTATACTATAAAGAGTTGGAACTCGGTACGTTCACCGCCTTGTAACTCAAAAAATATTCAGAATATGAAAAAATGTTTCAAACAAAAGTTGTAGGAAATTTTATCCTCTACAAAATGTATAATAAGTATAAATAACATTGAAGCTACAGGTAACGATATATTTGCATCGAAACCAAAAGAAACGTCATAAGATATTAAATTCGAAAACTTGCTAAACTAACAGTAAAAAAAAACACCCTGTATCAATAAAATCCTATAGAAATTATGTCTTATTCTTTGATAATGCTTAGAACGAACTACCAGTGAAGAAAAAAATATTTTTACACGTTAGTTTTCCAAAAAATACGACAAAACGATTGACCTTGCTTTATACTATAAAGAGTTGGAACTCGGTACGTTCATCGCCTTCTATCTCAATAATTATTCAACATATGAAAAAATGTTCCAAACAAAAGTTGTAGGAAATTTTATCCTCTACAAAATTTATAATAAGTATAAATAACATTGAAGCTACAGGTAACGATATATTTGCATCGAAACCAAAAGAAACGTCATAAGATATTAAATTCGAAAACTTGCTAAACTAACAGTAAAAAAAACACCCTGTATCAATAAAATCCTATAGAAATTATGTTTTATTCTTTGATAATGCTTAGAACGAACTACCAGTGAAGAAAAAAATATTTTTACACGTTAGTTTTCCAAAAAATACGACAAAACGATTGACCTTGCTTTATACTATAAAGAGTTGGAACTCGGTACGTTCATCGCCTTCTATCTCAATAATTATTCAACATATGAAAAAATGTTCCAAACAAAAGTTGTAGGAAATTTTATCCTCTACAAAATGTATAATAAGTATAAATAACATTGAAGCTACAGGTAACGATATATTTGCATCGAAACCAAAAGAAACGTCATAAGATATTAAATTCGAAAACTTTCTAAACTAACAGTAAAAAAAAACACCCTGTATCAATAAAATCCTATAGAAATTATGTTTTATTCTTTGATAATGCTTAGAACGAACTACCAGTGAAGAAAAAAATATTTTTACACGTTATTTTTCCAAAAAATACGACAAAACGATTGACCTTGCTTTATACTATAAAGAGTTGGAACTCGGTACGTTCACCGCCTTGTAACTCAAAAAATATTCAGAATATGAAAAAATGTTTCAAACAAAAGTTGTAGGAAATTTTATCCTCTACAAAATGTATAATAAGTATAAATAACATTGAAGCTACAGGTAACGATATATTTGCATCGAAACCAAAAGAAACGTCATAAGATATTAAATTCGAAAACTTGCTAAACTAACAGTAAAAAAAAACACCCTGTATCAATAAAATCCTATAGAAATTATGTCTTATTCTTTGATAATGCTTAGAACGAACTACCAGTGAAGAAAAAAATATTTTTACACGTTAGTTTTCCAAAAAATACGACAAAACGATTGACCTTGCTTTATACTATAAAGAGTTGGAACTCGGTACGTTCATCGCCTTCTATCTCAATAATTATTCAACATATGAAAAAATGTTCCAAACAAAAGTTGTAGGAAATTTTATCCTCTACAAAATTTATAATAAGTATAAATAACATTGAAGCTACAGGTAACGATATATTTGCATCGAAACCAAAAGAAACGTCATAAGATATTAAATTCGAAAACTTGCTAAACTAACAGTAAAAAAAACACCCTGTATCAATAAAATCCTATAGAAATTATGTTTTATTCTTTGATAATGCTTAGAACGAACTACCAGTGAAGAAAAAAATATTTTTACACGTTAGTTTTCCAAAAAATACGACAAAACGATTGACCTTGCTTTATACTATAAAGAGTTGGAACTCGGTACGTTCATCGCCTTGTATCTTAATAATTATTCAACATATGAAAAAATGTTTCTAACAAAAGTTGTAGGAAATTTTATCCTCTACAAAATTTATAATAAGTATAAATAACATTGAAGCTACAGGTAACGATATATTTGCATCGAAACCAAAAGAAACGTCATAAGATATTAAATTCGAAAACTTGCTAAACTAACAGTAAAAAAAAACACCCTGTATCAATAAAATCCTATAGAAATTATGTTTTATTCTTTGATAATGCTTAGAACGAACTACCAGTGAAGAAAAAAATATTTTTACACGTTAGTTTTCCAAAAAATACGACAAAACGATTGACCTTGCTTTATACTATAAAGAGTTGGAACTCGGTACGTTCACCGCCTTGTAACTCAAAAAATATTCAGAATATGAAAAAATGTTTCAAACAAAAGTTGTAGGAAATTTTATCCTCTACAAAATGTATAATAAGTATAAATAACATTGAAGCTACAGGTAACGATATATTTGCATCGAAACCAAAAGAAACGTCATAAGATATTAAATTCGAAAACTTGCTAAACTAACAGTAAAAAAAAACACCCTGTATCAATAAAATCCTATAGAAATTATGTCTTATTCTTTGATAATGCTTAGAACGAACTACCAGTGAAGAAAAAAATATTTTTACACGTTAGTTTTCCAAAAAATACGACAAAACGATTGACCTTGCTTTATACTATAAAGAGTTGGAACTCGGTACGTTCATCGCCTTCTATCTCAATAATTATTCAACATATGAAAAAATGTTCCAAACAAAAGTTGTAGGAAATTTTATCCTCTACAAAATTTATAATAAGTATAAATAACATTGAAGCTACAGGTAACGATATATTTGCATCGAAACCAAAAGAAACGTCATAAGATATTAAATTCGAAAACTTGCTAAACTAACAGTAAAAAAAACACCCTGTATCAATAAAATCCTATAGAAATTATGTTTTATTCTTTGATAATGCTTAGAACGAACTACCAGTGAAGAAAAAAATATTTTTACACGTTAGTTTTCCAAAAAATACGACAAAACGATTGACCTTGCTTTATACTATAAAGAGTTGGAACTCGGTACGTTCATCGCCTTGTATCTTAATAATTATTCAACATATGAAAAAATGTTTCTAACAAAAGTTGTAGGAAATTTTATCCTCTACAAAATTTATAATAAGTATAAATAACATTGAAGCTACAGGTAACGATATATTTGCATCGAAACCAAAAGAAACGTCATAAGATATTAAATTCGAAAACTTGCTAAACTAACAGTAAAAAAAAACACCCTGTATCAATAAAATCCTATAGAAATTATGTTTTATTCTTTGATAATGCTTAGAACGAACTACCAGTGAAGAAAAAAATATTTTTACACGTTAGTTTTCCAAAAAATACGACAAAACGATTGACCTTGCTTTATACTATAAAGAGTTGGAACTCGGTACGTTCATCGCCTTCTATCTCAATAATTATTCAACATATGAAAAAATGTTCCAAACAAAAGTTGTAGGAAATTTTATCCTCTACAAAATTTATAATAAGTATAAATAACATTGAAGCTACAGGTAACGATATATTTGCATCGAAACCAAAAGAAACGTCATAAGATATTAAATTCGAAAACTTGCTAAACTAACAGTAAAAAAAACACCCTGTATCAATAAAATCCTATAGAAATTATGTTTTATTCTTTGATAATGCTTAGAACGAACTACCAGTGAAGAAAAAAATATTTTTACACGTTAGTTTTCCAAAAAATACGACAAAACGATTGACCTTGCTTTATACTATAAAGAGTTGGAACTCGGTACGTTCATCGCCTTCTATCTCAATAATTATTCAACATATGAAAAAATGTTCCAAACAAAAGTTGTAGGAAATTTTATCCTCTACAAAATGTATAATAAGTATAAATAACATTGAAGCTACAGGTAACGATATATTTGCATCGAAACCAAAAGAAACGTCATAAGATATTAAATTCGAAAACTTTCTAAACTAACAGTAAAAAAAAACACCCTGTATCAATAAAATCCTATAGAAATTATGTTTTATTCTTTGATAATGCTTAGAACGAACTACCAGTGAAGAAAAAAATATTTTTACACGTTATTTTTCCAAAAAATACGACAAAACGATTGACCTTGCTTTATACTATAAAGAGTTGGAACTCGGTACGTTCACCGCCTTGTAACTCAAAAAATATTCAGAATATGAAAAAATGTTTCAAACAAAAGTTGTAGGAAATTTTATCCTCTACAAAATGTATAATAAGTATAAATAACATTGAAGCTACAGGTAACGATATATTTGCATCGAAACCAAAAGAAACGTCATAAGATATTAAATTCGAAAACTTGCTAAACTAACAGTAAAAAAAAACACCCTGTATCAATAAAATCCTATAGAAATTATGTCTTATTCTTTGATAATGCTTAGAACGAACTACCAGTGAAGAAAAAAATATTTTTACACGTTAGTTTTCCAAAAAATACGACAAAACGATTGACCTTGCTTTATACTATAAAGAGTTGGAACTCGGTACGTTCATCGCCTTCTATCTCAATAATTATTCAACATATGAAAAAATGTTCCAAACAAAAGTTGTAGGAAATTTTATCCTCTACAAAATTTATAATAAGTATAAATAACATTGAAGCTACAGGTAACGATATATTTGCATCGAAACCAAAAGAAACGTCATAAGATATTAAATTCGAAAACTTGCTAAACTAACAGTAAAAAAAACACCCTGTATCAATAAAATCCTATAGAAATTATGTTTTATTCTTTGATAATGCTTAGAACGAACTACCAGTGAAGAAAAAAATATTTTTACACGTTATTTTTCCAAAAAATACGACAAAACGATTGACCTTGCTTTATACTATAAAGAGTTGGAACTCGGTACGTTCATCGCCTTCTATCTCAATAATTATTCAACATATGAAAAAATGTTCCAAACAAAAGTTGTAGGAAATTTTATCCTCTACAAAATTTATAATAAGTATAAATAACATTGAAGCTACAGGTAACGATATATTTGCATCGAAACCAAAAGAAACGTCATAAGATATTAAATTCGAAAACTTGCTAAACTAACAGTAAAAAAAACACCCTGTATCAATAAAATCCTATAGAAATTATGTTTTATTCTTTGATAAAGCTTAGAACGAACTACCAGTGAAGAAAAAAATATTTTTACACGTTATTTTTTTTAAAAAAGGGGACAAAACGGTTGACCTTGCTTTATACTATAAAGAGTTGGAACTTCGTACCTTGCATCTCAAAAATTATTCAATGTATGAAAAAATATTTCAAACAAAAGTTGTAGGGAATTTTATTCTCTACAAAATTTATAATAAGAATAAATAACATTAAAGCCAAAGGAAACGAGATATTTGCTACGAAACAAAAATAATTCTCATTCAGTGTAAAAAAATCGATATAAGCTAGATCAGGGCTATAGAGTCAAGGATAAAGGCAATGTTTCCTTGAAACGGCTGCTGTACTGCATCGTGGAACTAATTTTTGTATCCATCTATCGCCTGTGAATAAAACTAATGTATGACAGACGTATTAAACCCTTCGCTGTCGCCCAAACGCTCATGGGAAGACAGAAATTACTTGAGATGCAAAAAAATCACTAGACGCAAGATAAGAGCTGTAAAGTGGAAAATCAAAGCCAAATTCCGTTCAAAAAGCTGCTGTACTGTATCGTGGAATCACATTTTGGATCCCCCTATCGCCTGTAAATGGAACTAAACTATGACAGATGCCTTCATCTCTTCGTTGTCAAAACGTTCATCGGAGAATGTAAATTTTTTAGGATGCAAAAAAATCGCTTAAAACATCGAGAAAGTTCGACAGAAATAGCAATATAAACAATACTTCACGTACACTAACAATTTAAATTATTACACTTCCCGATTCTTGATATTTGCATAGATTTTTGGTTTATACCCGGCTCGAAGGACCAAACTGTATAATTGTAATAGCTTTTATGATAGTAGTAAATAGAGGTGTGAATAGAAAATTTTGTGTACTCACCTTATCGGCAGCGTTTTTATGTAACATCAAAGGAAAAACTTGTTCGTGCAATTTTTTCTCACTTCCTCGTCTATTTTCACAACCGTATATGAAAATATTGTGTTTTCTAGAATGAGCGTGTAGATCGCAGTACATAGCTACACCACATTCTTCCAAAAGTCTAAAACATACGACGTTAGCAATTTTTTTTAATAAATTCTACAATTATATAGAGGGTGTCTCATAAATAATGTCGGTTTTTAATGTTCACAATAATGCCGTGTAGATACATTATGTATAACATGCTTGGGTGCCAGATCTAGTCAAATGCCTTCCTCGCGTCCAGGAATACATCGTTTCCTTTTCGAGTTCGATGTTTGTCACGACTATAGATTTCCCGCGCAGTAGAATCATCTGCCCGGAATCCAAACTGATGAGATTCGATCCAATCTCTTGTGTTTCAATAGAAGCCTTACAAACCTTAGAAGCCTTACGAATTTTAAGATGATTGGTAGTAGACCTTATTTTGCACTTCTAAGTTGTTCTGCCCAGTGGTTTTATCTTAAGACAGCTTCTCGTGGACTCAATATATACCTCCTAGTTTCTTCTGGTGTTATTTTGTCGAAGATACCTCGTAGCTTGGCGAATTATCCATTTAAGAAAAGGAAATGTCATTGGCGAGGTACCTCCAGTATCCACCAGGTGTAGATAAACGTTGACGTTTTTTGATCTGTCATAATAGAAGAAATCATTGTCACAAATCACAATTTCTTTGTTTTGACAACACGTTCACCATTACAAATGTCAAACTTCATTAGTTAGATTTGACATATTCACATCGGTGTTGCCGTATCTAAAAACTGAAGTATGAAAATTCGTATTTTGTTAGTTCTACATGTTTTTTTATAGATGGCTGTAGCAGGTGTTTGTCTTTTATGTTATATAGATTATCTCACATTAAAAACCCGACGTTATGAGACACCCACACCATTTGGTGGTTTTACCTTCGAATCATCAACTTGGTATACCAAATGGAAGGATAAGCGTCTCTTATGACAGTTCTGTATTGTCTGTTTAGATCTTTGGCAGATAAAGAACACCGATTGTTTCCAACTATAACACCGTCCGGATTCAACATTGGCACTATTTTGAAAATAAATTTGTCTCTTAATTCTTTAGCCGAGCTGCAATCGCTCGAAAGAAAATCCATTATGCCTTTCATGATCCACGAAGATGGAGTTTCTCCAGGATGAACTCGGGCCGATATAACTATGGCCCTCTTTTTCTAACAACCAGAAAACCATAAATAAAATCAAACTATTTTCGAAAAAATCAAATACCTTAGGTGGTTCTCCGGGTACTGACGACGATGTGATGGTAACATATTGAACATTGTTGCCAGCTAAAGTTTTACATAAAAGTCTGATTGTTGTGAATGTGGATTTGACTGGATGCGTAGATAAATCCAGCAGGTAATCCTGGAGATCCGAATAAGTGTAAGGGTAGCTTTGTGCCAAATAAACTTCGTCGTCGTCGTGCGGAAATTTAACGGTAAAAGTTAAGGTGTATGTCATTTGTTGATCGGGATCGTCGACACTTCTAGAAATATTCGTATTTACCAAAATGGACGCTTGGAAAACGAATAAAACCGCGAGGACAGAATGATACGAAGCGGGATGAAAGAAGGCGAGGATGGAGGGGAAACGACAAGCAATTCGGCAATTTTACTTACACATTATCGTTGCAGAAATATGATATGTTTTGCCCACATCTTCTCCATCCTATACAATGTAATTGAGAGTCTTTTTTAGAGTACATCAACGGTTTCATACCCTCATTATATAAACTATTTTCTTTCGAACAATTCGTTATGGAAAATCTGAGAAAAGTAAATTTCTTTTTGTATGGACGCACTTTACCACGTTTGGAGCGTATGAACGGACTATATCAGCCCTAAATTATAACCTACTCTTCAAATTTTAAGAATTAGAAATACTGTTTGTAAATGTATGAACGGACTATACTAAATTTAATTTCCATCAGAATCACAAACTTCTTTACGTATGAACAGACTATATCACCCTTAATTTTTAATATACTGGTCAGATTTTAAGAATCCAGTTTGTGAATGTATAAACGTATCATAATTTATAATAAACTTTCCACATTTTCAGAGTCATCAAGTCTTAAATGTATGAACGGACTATATGAGGCTTAATTTTCAATGTTCTGTTCAGATTTGAGGACTGGAAATACAGTTTGAGAATGTATGAACGGAGTATACTAAATTCAATTTCCAACAGAATCACAAACTTCTTTCCTATATCACCTTTAATTATCAATATACTGTTCAGATTTGAAACATGGAAATTTTATTTTTATTTTATTTTATTTTTTTTTATATATATATATATATATTTTATAATATATGAACGGACTATGCTAAATGTAATTTCAATTAATCTTTCGACTTTTCCAGAATTTTGAAATATTTTCCGTATGAACGGACTTCATTTTTGATATATAGTTCAGATTTGAACAATCAAAAAACAATTTGTGAATGTATGAATGGACTATGTTAAATTTAATTTCCATTTATCTTTCGACTTTTCCAGAATCACAAAGTTTTTTACGTATGAACGGACTATATCAGCCTTAATTTTTAATATTCTGTTCAGATTTGCAAAATCAGAAATACAGTTTGTGAATGTATGAATGGACTATGTTAAATTTAATTTCCATTTATCTTTCGACTTTTCCAGAATCACAAAGTTTTTTACGTATGAACGGACTATATCAGCCTTAATTTTTAATATTCTGTTCAGATTTGCAAAATCAGAAATACAGTTTGTGAATGTATGAATGGACTATGTTAAATTCAATTTCCATTTATCTTCCGACATTTCCAGAATCACAAAGTTTTTTACGTATGAACGAACTATATCAGCCTTAATTTTTAATATTCTGTTCAGATTTGCAAAATCAGAAATACAGTTTGTGAATGTATGAATGGACTATGTTAAATTCAATTTCCATTTATCTTCCGACATTTCCAGAATCACAAAGTTTTTTACGTATGAACGGACTATATCAGCCTTAATTTTTAATATTCTGTTCAGATTTGCAAAATCAGAAATACAGTTTGTGAATGTATGAATGGACTATGTTAAATTCAATTTCCATTTATCTTCCGACATTTCCAGAATCACAAAGTTTTTTACGTATGAACGGACTATATCAGCCTTAATTTTTAATATTCTGTTCAGATTTGCAAAATCAGAAATACAGTTTGTGAATGTATGAATGGACTATGTTAAATTCAATTTCCATTTATCTTCCGACATTTCCAGAATCACAAAGTTTTTTACGTATGAACGGACTATATCAGCCTTAATTTTTAATATTCTGTTCAGATTTGCAAAATCAGAAATACAGTTTGTGAATGTATGAATGGACTATGTTAAATTCAATTTCCATTTATCTTCCGACATTTCCAGAATCACATTTTTTTACATATGAACAGATTATATCAGCCTTAATTTTTAATATTCTGTTCAGATTTGCAAAATCTGAAATGCAATTTGTGAATGTATGAATGGACTATGTTAAATTCAATTTCCATTTATCTTTCGACATTTCCAGAATCACAAAGTTTTTTACGTATGAACGGACTATATCAGCCTTAATTTTTAATATTCTGTTCAGATTTGAAAAATCTGAAATGCAATTTGTGAATGTATGAACGGACCATAATTTCTATTAAACTTTAGATCATGAAGTATAAAGTGTATGAATGGATTATATCACACATAGTAGAGTTAATTTCCAATATTTCGACAAATATGGATATTTCAATTGTATAAACAGACTATATTAAACTAAGATTTTGATATACTATTCACATTTCAAAAATTATTGAGTTTTTGATTGTACGAACGGACTATACCAGAGAAATTTACCACGATCTAATACCGGCAACACGTAACGCTTATATTCGCAATCCTAACCAACTTCAGGGCACACGTTGCTCCCAACGACTCTTTCAACACGGACTATACCAGACTTAAATTTTGATATGTTAAAATTTTTATAACGTATACAATTTTTACCTTAATTATAAGATATTTTTGAAAATTTTTGTTTTACTAATGTTATAACCTGGAACCGGCAACACAGAACATGTGTATACGAAATCGCAGCCAACTTCATGCATATGACTGACATTACAACGCAGCCATGTTGTCTATTACTTCCGAAAATGTAATAAAATATTTTAATGATAGACTTACCTGTATAAAAATCCCTTTTTAACATTGCTGACTTTGAAATAAAACCATTGCATGTGTCTATTAGTATAAAAGTCGGATCTAAGTTGTAATTCGTAATAATTTGGCGTTATCATGATGGCTTTTGCCAAATTACCAGATTCGAATCTCGATTCGAACTTCAACGTATCTTCGTCCGGGTAAAGATTCGAAGGCAAAATAAATTTATTTCCACCTACGCTAGATCGGCTAAACTGTAACGTGGGAAAACTTAAACATCAATAAAATCGAAGAAATTGACGAAATTGATTTATAATATAATCTCTTACCTACAATTTTTATTTCAAAATGAGAAAATTGAAATCTTACATAATTGACGGCACTGAGCGGTGTGTATTGAAAAACAACTTTTCCACATTCCTCACCGGACGGTTTCGGTTGGCATTCGTTACCAGTGGGAACGTAATAAGGTTCGTAACTTGGCGGTGAGTCTATTATATGTTTTACTCGTTCTTCCAAAACCTAAAGTTTAATTTCAGTATCACCCCCGTATACTAATGACATGTATAGAACATAGATAAATTATATAAATAATTTAAATACACAATTATAATTATTGGATTGAAAGTTATTTACCTGACATTCTGTTGGCCATCTAGGTGGTTGAACGTCGAAAGGCACTTCTTTATTATTTGGAAACCATTCTTTTGAGGGCGATTCTCTAATTTTGAATCGTAGGTCTTCTTCTTCGCCGTTCGTTTTTATAATGAAATTCGCGAAGTAACTTGTTGAATTTGTGGGTTTCAAAGGAAAAAGTGTTGCTTGAAGTGTTTGAACGCTAGTTTCGCTTTCTATACAAAAAAAATAACGAGCAATAATAACAAGCAAAATTAGGTATGTAAATAAAACAAAAACCATAGATAGAATTAGGCACGTCTTCAGCGCGTGCCTTTTGAATGTCTAACTTTAATGAAGGTCACTATATTTTTATTTTGGCTCTCGTGTACTCCCTATTTTTTTTTTATCTATTCTTCAATCACGACAATAAATTCGTTATGTCAAATATTTAAATCTAAACAAAACGAAAGAACAGATTTCGAGTTTAGGATTCATCGACAAACTTAAGGATGAATAGACGTACATTATATGGAAAATCATTTATATAATATCAATAAATAACAAACGTTACGATGGGTTGCATATATATTTGCAGTTATACTACAGAAATAAATAAATAGTGAATTATATATTTCGTAAATTTGGAAATAATAATTTAATAAAGATAATTTTTCAAAATAGATGCACAGAATGGGTCATAACTAAAAATAGATTAGCACAAAACTTTTCTACTTTATTTCGATAATCTATCGATGAAATCTGTTAATTAAACGTCCTACCTTGATTAGTGCAGCCATTATTTTCGCTTTCCAGGTCCATAGTTCGAACTACCACTGAAAATTAACCTCATTTCATTACTTTTTTCCGAGTATTTTTCTAAGTTCGACGTTTTGGGCAACACCTAAATTTGATTATGTCCAATTCGTATTACCATGGAAATATAAGAAATGTAGAATCGATACTAGTAAAACTTGCACAATGAATTGAGCTTTCCCTTTCCATATAAAATTCTACAATAACAAAAAATACCTATTGGAAGGGTCTTCTGTTAATTTGGTGCATCTAAAAGTGATTTTTGATCTTGTAAAGTGACATTTTACATCAATAATTTGAAGAATGAACGTGTCATAATATTTCACTTGCAATATTCGGTATAGCCAGAGTTCATTGACCTCTATGATTTTTATCTCAAAGGTTCGTGTTTATCTTGGAGTAAATCTTCAAGAAAGGGAAAAGCTTCTTTGCAATTTGTCGGGTAATATGCTTGATTTAAATGATATTATAATGGAATGACAACTTATGCCAAAAATATATTATTTATTTAATTTTTGATGCTTAGGTTATAGCCAATTCGATTAAGCATTACTATTCATTTATTTATACGTTTATTATTGACCAATCGATAATGAGAGATTGAACACAAATAATATAGAATAGTAAATGGGTTATCCTATTTTATCAGAAAGATAATGATTGGAATGGGAAGCTTTGAACTTAACCGATATTTCTGTTTACCCTGTATGTTTTGTTTTGATGAATAGATTAAAAAAATATTATAATGATCTACAGTTGCTATATCACGTCAAATAATAGTAGCAGTGGGCAGAACTAAAATTAATATGATGAGAATATATATGACATTAGCAAAAACTAGTTTTTGACTCGAGTACACTATAAAAATAAAATAATTTAATAAATATTCGTTTTCTCAAATTTAAATATTGGAAACAATCTCTCTAGTAACAATAAAAAAAATACGAAACTTTTGTTTACTCACAGATCAATTCCCGCCAACGAAATTTGATTTATTTTGGTGCCAATAACAGAAAGAAAAATTTGACAGTACTTCTGAATAACTTTACACACTTGTAGTTGAATTCACAATACATTTGAGCGTATGACGAGAAAATCCATAAATCTCGAAATTTTACTTGGCATTGCTAGCTTTGGAAAAGTTCCAGATAAAAACAAAATCTTTTGAAACAACTGGTCCATGATAATCTTTTTGGAATAATTATGTTTCTATTTATAATTTTTATTATGAATGCAAACGATATTTCATTTTTTTTAATTAGGTAAAGTTTTTTCATCATTTATTTAAGCTTATATTTAGTTATAAATAAAATAGAT
This sequence comes from Diorhabda sublineata, assembly GCF_026230105.1. Lineage (NCBI taxonomy): Eukaryota > Metazoa > Arthropoda > Insecta > Coleoptera > Chrysomelidae > Diorhabda > Diorhabda sublineata. The sequence goes on along the minus strand of NC_079481.1, from coordinate 7,201,185 downwards.
AATTATATATGAAAAGTATAAAATATATAGAAATAATTCATATACTTGATAATTATTCCAGATATTGAACAGAGACGTATTAATAATAATGCTATAATATTTTTCTTCAATTTGCTAACTGTCGACAAATGTGTTTTTTAACAATCTAACCATAAAAGAATGATAATTTATATCAAAAATATCCATTTTGTTTACTTGAAAACCAAATATAATATAATAACGTTTATTTAAAAATTATTATATAAAAAAGAAAGTGACATTTGAAATTGACAGATTGTAGTAGTTAATTTGCACTATTAAACAAGTTTTAAAAAAGAAGATTTAAATTTTAATATAAGACAAACAAGATAACCTTATTTCCAGTTTGAGGTTAGAAAAATAAACATGGTTAGAAAGAAAATAGACAACAGAATCCGAGTTTTAATCGAAAATGGGGTTAAACTTGGACACAGGACATTATTTGTAATTGTTGGGGATAAAGGAAAAGATCAAGTAATAAAAAGTAAACAACATTATAATTAGTTATTTATAAATAAAAAATTTTAGGTAGTTATTTTACACCACATGTTGGCAAAGGCAGAAGTTAAAGCCAGGCCAACGGTATTATGGTGTTATAAAAAAGAACTTGGATTTAGCAGTCATAGAAAAAAGCGAATGAAGCAAATTCAACATAAAGTTCAAGCCGGAAAACTAAGTGTTAATGAAGATGATCCATTTGAATTATTCTTAGCTTCTACGAAAATACGATTCTGTTATTATTCGGAAACGCACAAAATCCTCGGAAATACATATGGGATGTGTGTTTTACAAGATTTTGAAGCTCTAACTCCAAATTTACTAGCCAGAACTATAGAAACCGTAGAAGGAGGCGGCTTAATAGTTTTATTACTAAGATCTGTGAACTCTCTTAAACAATTATATACTATGAGCATGGACGTACATCAAAGATTTAGAACAGAAGCCCACCAAGATGTAGTTTGTAGATTTAACGAAAGATTTTTATTGTCGCTAGCATTTTGTAAACGTTCTTTGGTAGTTGATGATCAGCTTTCAGTTCTTCCGATATCGTCGCACAATTTACATGTCAAACCAGTTGAAAATGTACAGGAACTTGATGAAAACGTCACCGAACTCAATGATTTGAAAGAACAGTTAAGGGATACGCAACCAGTGGGAAATTTAGTAAATCTTTGTAAAACTGTCGACCAGGCTAAAGCTCTACTCAAATTTATAGGTAAGATTCTAATATTTTTTCAATTTGATTTATACTAAAAAGTTTTTTTATTGTAGAAGCGATTTCAGAAAAGACTCTCAGATCTACTGTATCACTAACTGCTTCGAGAGGAAGAGGCAAATCTGCAGCTTTGGGATTAGCAGTTTCTGCAGCAATAGCTTTTGGATATTCAAATATTTATGTAACGAGTCCCAGTCCTGAGAATTTGAATACTTTCTTCGAGTTTGTTTTTAAAGGTTTCGACGCTTTGGAATATCAGGAACACATCGACTATGGTTTAATGCAAAGTACTAATCCAGAGTTCAATAAAGCAGTTATTAGGGTTAACGTATTCAGAGAACATCGACAAACTATTCAGGTAAGTTTATTATATTTGTTTATGTATTTATTTTTATGTACGAGGTGTGATCAAAATATATTATGCTTGAATTTGGATTTCTTAAATTGCTTTTATTTTAATTAGTAATTGAGATGAATAGACACCACTGCAACTGCTTTAGTGGGATCGTATTTGCAGTGAAAAATTGATCTTTAACGACATATTAATATCAAAATTAATTAAAATTTGTTTATTGGTGATCCAAAAGTGGAAATGAATCAATAAAAAAAGGAAGGGTTGTATTTGATCCAAAAACATAAAAAAAATGTTCTAGAAGTAAATTTGTTTGTTCACATAGAATGTTAACTGTTAAACAGCTCAATAACATATAAATAGCAAATGAAATGAATGAGAGGTAAATTTTTTTTCAAGACTTTTGACTAATAAATTGAAATAAAAAATAGTGTTTCAATTTGAACAGATGAAAAAAAAATTATGCAGAATTAGCAGTGATTGCTATGGGGAAATAGTGCTGAATCTTGGAAAATACATTATAATTAATTGAAATCTGATTATTGGCAGTTTAAAAGTGGAATTGAGTCAGTAGAATACAAGAAGGGATCAAGACTTTCTTCTAAATCTCAAAAACATATGAGAAAGGGTTTCATACGGATCCATGAAAATCATTTTAACATATAAATTACAAACTAGACATATAGGTGACAAATTTTTACCAAGACTTTTCACTGATGACTATTTAAGCCCTATTTTAACTAGTAGTTAAGGCAAGCAGTGATTGTTGTAACCTTTTTAGTGAAAATAGTACTTGTAGTGAAAAATGATTCTCGAAAAACATTAAGATTGATTAAAACTTGATTATTGGCAATTTAAAAGTGGAATTGAGTCAGTAGAAGGCAAGGAGGGGTCAAAAATATAAGAGAAACTGCTATAAGTTGACCGTTAGAAAGCATAGGCTTTCATATGGATCCATGAAAATCATTGTAACAGACAAATTAGTGCTAAAATTATTTCAAGTCTGATAAACTTATATAAAATCGTGTTCAGTTTAAATAAAATTAAAAAGGTAGATTTTGGATAGTTCTAAAAAGGAAATGTTTTGACACCAATCCTAAAGACCTCTACAGAGCATTATTTATAAAGAAACCTTTCTAGTCATGATATAAATAAATTTTCAGTATATACATCCAACAGACAGTGGGAAACTGTCTCAAGCGGAATTATTAGTAATAGATGAAGCTGCAGCTATACCTCTACCATACGTTAAATCCATGCTAGGGCCTTACTTAGTTTTCTTAGCATCAACAATCAACGGTTACGAAGGAACCGGTAGATCATTATCACTTAAACTATTGAATCAACTAAGGATACAAGCAGCACCGATAGGCGCCAACACAAACGCTGTAAATAAGAAAGATTCCGGTGCAGCTACAGGAAGAACATTACACGAGGTACTATTCTAATATATTTTTTTTAATTACTTTAATTTTCATGAATTATAGGTTTCTTTGAACGAATCGATTCGTTATAAACCAGGAGACGCAGTGGAAACTTGGCTGGTGAAATTGTTATGTCTAGATTCCACGTCGGTTACACCGATTTCATCAGGTTGCCCCCCGCCGGATAACTGTGATTTATATTACATAAATCGTGATACTCTGTTTTGTTACCACAAAGCTTCGGAAGAATTTTTACAAAGGATAGTAGCCTTATATGTAGCTTCGCATTATAAAAATACACCGAACGATCTTCAAATGATGTCTGACGCACCTGCCCACCATCTATTTTGTCTATTAGGCCCTGTAGATCCAAATAGAAGAACTCTACCGGAAGTTTTAGTGATAATTCAAGTTTGCTTGGAAGGTGAAATTTCTAAAAATAGTGTATTGGAAGGGTTTTCTAGGGGTAAGAGAGCATCCGGAGACTTGATTCCATGGACAATAGGGCAGCAGTATCAGGATGCTGATTTTCCTAAATTGGCAGGTGCTAGGATAGTGAGAATAGCCACACATCCGGATTATCAAGGGGTAAGTGAAATAATTATTTATATGAATTATTAATTTATCATATTTTAGATGGGATACGGTGCAAGAGCTTTGGATATCCTTAAGAAATATTACGAATTCAAAATACCGAATTTAGAGGAAGAATCTGAGCTGCCGAAACAAGAAATTGATAATGTAGTTGATTCGGAAGTGGGTTTATTAGAAGAAACTATCGAACCGAGGAAATCTTTACCACCTTTACTTTTTAAATTGAATGAAAGACCTCCGGAGAGATTGGATTATATCGGGGTATCTTTTGGACTGACAGAACAGTTGTTGAAATTTTGGAAAAAAGCTGGGTGGGTTCAAAACTATTTTTATTAGTTTTAGTTTTTATTTTTTTTTATTTTTCAGTTATGTCCCTGTGTATCTTCGACAAACTACGAACGATTTAACTGGTGAACATTCTTGTATTATGTTAAATGTTTTGAATACCGAGGAGATACAAGAAGTGGATTGGTTAGCTGCATATTGGACGGATTTCCGTAGGAGATTCGTTAATTTGTTGGCTTATCAGTTTAGTAAATTTTCACCTAGTTTAGCTTTGGGGGTGCTATCGAATAAAAACATCAAATTGAAAACTAAAGGTTAGTGAAATTTTTTTTTTTCGGGTTGTAAAAATTTTTTATAAATTACTTTTCAGATTTAACTAAAATGGAATTGGATATTCATTTTATGAAGTACGATTTGAAAAGATTGGAAATGTACAGTAACAATTTGGTCGATTATCATCTTATAATGGATTTAATGCCTGCTTTAGCCAAACTGTATTTTTTGAATAATTTGGGGGATGTGCAAATGTCAGCAGTTCAATCGGTAAGCTACTTTGAATGTATATTCGAAGGGGTGACAATACACTGGAACTTGAAGGATTTATTATGACTTTGATTTTGCTTTATTCCGAAGGAACGTCTCTGTAACTATTAGTTCTTTGATCCTTTCTGATATTATTAGGACTTCTGGTATAGTCCCAAGTATAGAGACAAGAGATTCGGTTATGTCTCTTGTTATATGTAACTACATATATATTAGCTTTAGCATTTTTCTTTTAATTATCTCATAAATTTTACTTTTATTTTGTTGTCAAAATGTTTTTGATCCTGCCATTTGTGTTCTTTTTATATAAAACTTTTCTCTTTCGAGTGATTTTTTTGAGATACAAACCGCAATATTATACCAAGGACTAAAAATTATACATATCATTAGTAATTTCACTTTAAATGACAATTTTAATTCTTTATTTTTTTTATATCTCTATACCCTGCCTTTTGGGTTCTTTTTGTACAAAAATTTTCTCTTTAAGGTGATTTGAATATTTAGATGGTAGTCTAGATAATATAAGTCATTAATGATTCAATTAGTGACAATAATGGCCCCTTTTCTGTTTTATTTTGTATTAAAATTGCATTTTGGGTCCTTTTAATATACAAATTGTCCCTTTAGATGATTCTTTCGGTTCTCAGATTGTAATAGAAACCTGTGGATGATTTATCAAAATATTTTGATGATATGTCATTAAGGATTCAATTAATGACAATTATAGCCCCTTTTTTCTTTTATATTGTATTTTAAGTTCCTTTTATACAAAAATTGTCCTTTTGGGTTATACTTTGAGTTGTCGAATTGTAATACAAACCAGTGGATGATTTATCAAAATATATTGATTATATAAGTCATTAATGATCTTTTATGTATTTTTGAACAAAATTTTTCTTTTAGGCGATTCTTCTAGGCCTCGGTTTACAACACAAAACAGTAGATGATTTATCAAAAGAACTAGACTTACCTTCCAGTCAACTTTTAGGTCTTTTTAATCGTTTAATAAGACGTTGTAGTCAGTATCTTACCGGCGCCGTCGAGGAAGATATAGAAAAACGATTCTTACCTATAAAGAACACCGGAGAAGTTAACATGACACCGGTAGCTCAAAGTGTACAAGACGAACTCGAAGAAGCCGCTAAAGAATTGAAGAAGAAACAAAAAAAGGAGTTGGAAAAGTTGAAGAACGAGAATTTGGAGCAGTTCGCTATCAAAGGTGGGGAAGATGAATGGGCGAAAAGTTTGACGGGCAAAGGAAAGAAATCCATTGTAACAATCAAAAGGTATTTTTTTATGATGGTATAAAGAAATTTTGAATCTGATTATGTGTTTTTAGTTCGTCAATTTAAATAGTTTTGACATATTTTGTTTAATTCCAGCGGGGAGAAACGTGTACACGAAACTAATAACGTAGAAGAAGAATTAAACTTGAGTGTTAAAGTTAAGAAGAAGAAGACTAAAAATAAAAATAAAACATTGTAAATAAACAATATTTTTACTGATCTAATACTGTTGAATTTTTTTCTTTGACATAAATCAATGGGATAGTGGATTAAAAATCGGTTAAAAAGGGGTAGAAATAATTTATTACTATATGAGTGTTTTAATATTAAATTACTACATTCACAACATTAATTTAAGTAAAAAAGTACACGTATAAATAAATAAAAATTTTTTTAGTGTGTATATATACCGTGGGTTAAAATTACTACGCTACTATTAAAGTTTTCGAAAAAGAAAATACTTTTTCGGTACTTTATAGATTGTTTTTTTTGTATATATATAAAAAGAGAACATTTTGTTGTCCCACTGTAAAAAATATTCAATATAAAGTACTTAAAGACTAAAAAAAATATATCAAAATACATTGAATTCATCAGTGACCCAAATATATTTTTTACAAAACGATGTTTGATCGGTTTTTATGAATATATATGGGTTTTATACTATAAAAATCGGTGCATGTCTTGAAAAAAGTAATTTTGTACAACGTTGTCAAATTTTTCAAATAGTATGGGTTTCCAAGAACAATGAGGTTATGTTTATATTTAATAGAAAAATATATCTTGGATTTTTAATTTCTCTCAATTTTCCAATTGTTTTAGGAGATTTTTCAATCCAATTTTTAGATATATATTCATTAATTTTCCTTTTTTGACATATTTTGGGTCCTCTCCTAATTTTACAAATATATTTCCTAATTTTCCAGCTTTTCCCATGGTTTTTATGAATTATTTTCTTCCAAGTTTCCATGAAATTTATTAGTTTTCCGGTAAAATTCAATGGTTTTTTTCCTGTTTCTGTATCTTTCAGTTTATCCTTCAAATTTCACATTTTTTTAACTTTCCAAACACGCTTTTCAATTTTCTATATCTTACGGAATTTTCGAATATATTTTCATCAATTTTCCAAGTTTTTTATGAATTATTTTATCCAAATTTACCATATTTCTCTTAATTTTCTGAGGATGTCAGCACATTAATTTTTTTGTTAGGAATTTCAAATTTTTCGGATTACAGAACATTCCAGAGCTTCCCGTTTTACACACTTTTCCAATTTTTCAGCCAAAATCCCACCATTTTCCACAAAGTGTAGGTTTTCCCTCAATTTTTAAGTATTTCTCTTAATTTTACGAAATTTTCAAAATTTCCACATTTTCCAAGGTTATTTTATTCAAATTTCCATGAATTTTATTAGTTTTTCGGCAAATTTTGATTTTTATGTTGTGGTTTGAAATTTTTTCGAATTTCAGAAACTTCCAGAGTTTCTCATTTTCGACATTTTCCCAATATTTCGAGTGAAATCTAATGATTTTCTACATTTCCCACATATTTTAGGGTTTTTCCCATTCCAACTATTTTCCGATAATTACTAATTTTTCAACTTTTCTCAAGGTTTTCATGAATTATTTTGTTCAAATTTGCATGAATTTTAGGAGTTTTTTGGCAGTTTTCAAATTTATTGAATATCAGAATCTTACAAGAAGCTTTTCATTTTCAAAATTTATCGAATTTTCCAGCCAAAATTTTTTCAATCAACTTCTCAACAATTTTTCCAATTACTTCACAGAATTTTCAAAAATGTTCCCTCTTTATTAAACTTCTCCTCATATTTCCAAGAGTTATTCAAATTTTTTGGTGATTTCAATGTTTTCACCACGTACAACGTTGCCAAATATTATTACTTTCCTCATACACCACTTATTTTGGAAAAACAAATACAAATAGGTCACTACGTTATTGGAAATATTGAGCACGTATATAAAACTAAAAACAATTGGTCGTTTTCTTTTTGGCACACCAACTGCTTATCAAAAACATTTCCACAAAAAAATTTTCATTATTTCGAATGGTTATTAGAGAAGCTCAAAGTAGAGATCAAACATTTACCATAATTAAAGCATTTGTCAACTGACTAGACGTCGTATGATTTTTTTTTGTGATTATGTCAAATTATGACAGAAAAAAATCATGAAAAGCAGTTGAATTGAAATTTGATATACGGAAAAAATCTTACTTCCATTTCTAATATACCTTAAAAACTACATTTTTCCACGTATTGCTTTTTCTTTAAGAATACACGAAGCTAATTTCATATACATATATAAATATTTATATAAAAAAGAAGAAATTGATTATATAAGTTTAGGCGCATACTGTATATAAAGTAAAAAAAAACATTTCAGCGTTTTACTATACGAGGGGAACATTGAATTTTGTTATGGGGATTGAAAAATTAAAATTACGAGGGGGATCTTCAGTTTTGTAATATGGATTGAAAGCTTTTAAATACCAGGGGGATCTTGAAGTTTGTTTTATATTAATCGAAACATACTGTGAAAAACTTCAAATATTTAAAAAATAATTATTTGTTATACGAGGGGTACGTTGATTTTGTTTTATGAAACCTACGAAATACGAGGGGGATATTGTAGTTGGTTATAGGAATAGAAAGCTTTGAAATACGAGGGGGATCTTGAAGTGGAACAATAAATCTTTGAAAAATTAGACGAAAAACATTTCAGTGTTTTGCTATATAAGGGGGACCTTGAATTCTTTATAGGGATTGATAGAATATAAATACGAAGGGGATCTTTATGTTTGTTATATTAAATGAGCTGTGAAATACCAGGGGGGTTCTTGAAATTTGTTTTAAGAGTAGAAAGCTTTGTATGAGCGAAGATTTTTTCCGCATTTATCTTATAATTGATTTTTTTTGTTTACTATTGATATTAATGCTAATTAACGGTTGCTATGTTATTTTTGGTTATGGGACGTTCTGATTTTTTTAAATAGTTGTCTTGATTTTAGTATACATAATTTTTTTACCAATTATACAGGTTTTCACGATTTTCCAAAAATTTTGGAGTCATTTCAGTGTTTTCACGTATGTACCACATTTTCCAATCATTTTTCTCAATTTTAACGGGGATTTCGGAATATTTTCCCCTAATTATTGACAATATTATAAATTAAATATTAGTATATATTGGTTCCTTCATAATTGAAGTGATAAACTTATATATTTTACCAAATTTTGATGAAAATCCTACTGACTGCGCCATTTATCTTCACTTTTCGTCCTTTTGCCAAAAATAACCATAACAAACCATTTTTTTTTTTAAATTGTACCTATCTACAATGTCCTTTTATATAAAAAGATGAAAGATAATTGTAATTAATATAAAATAGGAAAAAATGAATCAGGCTGTGAGTGTTTTTCAGTTATTACAAAATGTTACTCCGGATACAACATCTTTCGAATAAATTTTAAATATAATATTAATATTTAGCTATTTTTTTGTCAATTTTTTTGCAGTATTTTATTCCAACCATTCTTTCTCGTCCACCCCTTCCATGGTGTCTTGCTCTAGGGTCAGGTTGACTTGCAATTTATTGCTGACTGATCTTTTTATCTGAATAAAGAAAAAATTTGAAAAAAAATTTAATTTTGATTTTAAACGTAATTGTGTGACAACTTTGAAGGATTTTTATTGTAGTTCAACTTGCAATAAGGATTAGAACACACCCCTCCTGGTAAACCCACCCCAAAGTAGATGAGACTGCTTTTGGACAAGAAAAAAGGACTTTTCTACCAAAAAATTACGAGGGAGTACAATATTTACCAAAAAATCCATGAATTAGACTACGAATTCTACAGATTTAGCACAAAGTGACTATTTTTTGCTTTCAAATCTTAATGGGTAGGTCCGGAAAAAAAATTCGACTCTGTAGAAGACTAACGGGTCTTCAAAAGTAATTATAAATGTATAAGTGTGACAACTTTGAAGGATTTTTGTTCAAGTTGAACTACAATATGGATTAGAACACACCCCTTCGGGGTAAAACCACCTCAAAGTAGGTGAGACTGCTTTTGGACAAGAAAAAAGTACTTTTCCACCAAGAAAATACAAAGTTGTACTACTTTTATAAAAAATCCCTCTGATTAGGCTATATATTCTCCAGATTTAGGCCAAACTGACTATTTTTCGTTTCCAAATCAAAATGAGTAGGTCGGGAAAAAGATAATCGATTCTACAGAAGATTTTTAGAATTTCCAGGATCTTCATTGATAAGGAAACACTGCTCATATAAATAACCATCTGTCATTCGACTAATGTCAAAATTTAAATGTTGTTTTTACACAGTTTTAATTCACGAATCGATAAAAGTTTCTTATTAAAACCTCTTCGGAATTAATTATAAACGTAATTCTATGACAACTTCGAAGGATTTTCGTTGTAGTTTAACTGAAATATGGATAAGAATACACCCCTCGGGGTAAATCGACCCTAAAGTAGACGTGACTCCATGAATTACGCTACAGATTTAGTTCAAATTAACTATTCCTTGGTTACAAATATGCATAAACAGCTGAGGAAAAGAGATTTGTTTCCGATACCTATTTTGATTACTTCTACAGATTTTTTTATTGAAAAAAAAAGAAAATAAGGAAAAAACTTTTGTCATAATGTATAGGGCTGAAATAGAATATGTATTTCGAGAAATTTGGGAAATAAAACGATTTCCAATTCAAAAAACTCAGTTTCGTTCAAAAAGATATCATGAACTATTAATCGATTCTCCCTCGTACATAAAAATATTTTTGGTACGATAAAGGTGATAAATGCTTTTTCTGTATATAACTTGGCGATACTGAAGGATTTTGAAAATTTATTCGTTAAGTAGACAAAATAATTAAAAAACAATTCTTACTTCGTCTTGTTTATTCTTAACGTCACTGACGTCGACGTCCCAACCGACTTTACCATGATTAAGACCTATAAAAGGACTAGATGCGGATTTATTTATTGTCCTTTCCGCACCACTATTCGCCTGGCCCTGGGATTCCGATACTACAACAGAACGGACATTTTTAGGTTATTTTCGACCGTATTTTTCAGTTTAAGGCACTCATTTTTCAAAAAAAAATAGCAAAAAGTTTTAAATACTTACATAATTCCATTCCTTCGGGCTGCAAACTTATTTTTTGTGGTAGCTTCTCTTTTCCATTGAACCAGTCCAAGCTGGACATTGTCGGGCTCCAAGTTACCCTAGTTGGGGGGAATAAATCGTCTTGGAAGAGATCCGTCTAAACAAAAAGCATAATCATTTAGATAAATCAACTTAGTTCAAACTTTTGTTTCTTATCTAACTTCATGAGCATTAAGTTCCACTTTATTCTCCAGATTTAGTGCCATACGACTTGTGGTTCTTCGAAAAAATAAAAATAATGTACTAAAAGAGAGACGTTTTGATACCATCCTTGACATTGAATCAATGTCGATAAGAGACTATTTGCTGTTAATAGCCTTTTTGTCTACCTATATCCACCTTATTCACCAGATTCAGTGCTATACGACTTATGGTTTTTCGAAAGAAGCGAAAAGATACTAAAAGGCAACTTCTAGCCACAAATCGTTATCGATTCAAGACTTTTTGGACATTAGAAATCTTTCGGTTTACCTATATCCACTTTATTTACCAGATTTAGTGTTATAGGACTTATGGTTCATGGAAAAATGGAAGAATGTACTAATAGAGAAACTTTTTGGCACTATTTCTCACTTTTAGTCTCAATTCGTTTTCTATTCGAGGCTTTTTGGATGTTACAAGACTTTTATTCATCTTATTCGCCAGATTTAGTGCCGTAAGACTTCTGGTTCTTTCGAAAAAAAAAAAATATGCTTAAAGAAGAACTTTTTGACATAATTCCTCATATTTAACCACAGTTCGTTTTCGATTCGAAGCTTATTGGATGTTACAAGTCTTTCTGTCTACCTTATCCATCTTATTCGCCAGATTTAGTGCCATAAGGCTTCTGATTCTTTCGACAAATCAGAAAATAAGCTCAAAGGGAAACTTTTTGACACAATTCCTCACTTTTAGTCACAATTCGTTTTCGATTCGAGACTTTTTGGATGTTACAAGGCTTTTATCCATCTTATTCGACAGATTTAGTGCCGTAAGACTTCTGGTTTTTTTGAAAAATCAAAAAATAAGCTCAAATTGAAACGTTTTGATATTTAGAAAGCCACAAAATATAGTCAATCAGAAAGAAACCTCCCGGGTTTAGATAAAACGTGTATTGCTAACCAAGGGCAGTCTTTTGTAACAAATTTTAAATGTATCCTTTGATCGCACCTGGTTCATCATTCCAAAAGCTGTGAACAATGATTTCAAAAATTAAAAAAAAGTGTATCAAAAAGAAGTATTCGACAGGGTAGTATTCTTGAACCCCTATAATATACTAAAAGTACTCCCAGAGAAAAAGAAGATTTAGGGTTAGTTTATGATGTTTTTCTAAATTATTTAAAACTGAATAACTTTATATGAAAAAATAATCGATTTTAAAGGATCGAAATTAATAATTATATTCAATTATATGAGGAGGAAACTATTTAATCGAAATATTTAAAAATCGAGTTGATTTAACAATAAAATAAACAAAGATTACCTTAATTCTGGGTACCGTAAACGACAAAGGTTCAATGGAATTATTGGTAAGTCGAAAAGCTTTGGCGAATTCAACATTCGATACATCACAGACATTTTTCGGAAGAAACGATAAACCTTGATGCAGAGAAGTGCATCTGTGATGACTCAAAGGACAGATGAACGGTTGTTCTTCGGTTATTTCGAAAGCGTATACAGTCGAATCGCCCTAAAATAAAAAAAAAGTATAATCATAACATCGATTCGATGGAGTTACTCACTTTTCCTGTAACGAACAAAGTCGAACTGTCCTCATCATAATGGGGAATCAGAATAGCAGGAGAAACGTCCAAACCGATAGTATTCAAAGGATTGATGAGATTGTCCGATTTGTAAACGTAAATCTGTCGTTCGGATACTTTATCGAAACCGGTTGCTACTACAAAATGACCGTCCAAAGCCCAAGTGATCCTGGCTCCTCGGTTCCCTTCGGGACCTTTACCTTCCCTTACTGGATATTCGTTAGCTCGAGGTTTGTATATGCGGATTTTACTGTCTTTGCTAGCTGTCGCACAATAAGAACCGCACGGCGACCAAGCGAAACTGAAAATTTGATCCGTGTGTCCTTTTAACACGATTTTTTCCGTTAAAGTACTCAAATCCCATAATTTGATCGTCATATCGTAGGAGCCTACGAAAATTATAAAAATAACTGTTTTTAAGGACTTATAATGAATTATTACCGGAAGCTAAAACGTCCTTTGCCGTTGGATGGAATTTGACAAAATAAATTTTATCGGAATGAGCGTTGAATTCTTCATCCGCTTCGTTTGTTTGTTCCGTAAGACCGTTCTCTGGAATTCTCCATAATTTAATGACGCCGTCGTCGCAAGCGACCGCCAATCGTTTCGTATCGAACGGATCCCATGCGAAATCCATGACGTTGTTACCGTGAACTAAGGCGGGAATTACACCGTCCGGTAACCGTCCCGTTTTATTTACTTCGAATACGGCGATTTTACCTCCAGGTCCGCTTAGAGGTACGGCCACTCTTTCTGGATTAGCTACAACCATAAAAAAGTGATTTAAACGAAACAGGGATTGATATATACAGTACAGATAGAAAAACCGGGATAAACCTGCAGTGGTCAGAAATAATCATTTCTGAAACCCATTTCCATATAATATTCTTAAATTGAAGCTTTCCTAGACTCTATTAAGCATCATTTCCTAGAAATTTGTAAGAATCCTTTTTGGATTCCTTTTCCAGCTACTCTCTTCATACCGGAGAGATCCCAAAGTACTAAATTGAATCCCAAGGTCTCCAAAATCAAATAAGGACGAAAATACCATCCAGATGTTCACTTACTGACCATATTTTCCAAAGAATTTGAAAGAATCCTTTTTGTATCCCATTTTTTCAAACTAAATTGAATCCCAAGGTCTCCAACTTCAAATAAGGACGTAAAAATCATCCAGATGTTTATTTACTAGCCATAGTTTCCAAACGATTTGTAAGGATCCTTTTCCAAATATTCTTTACAAGCTAGACGCGTTCCTAGATCCTAAATTGAATCCCAAGGTCTCCAAATGCAAACAATACATGAAAAATCTATCCGAATATAATGTTACTTTGTGCAATTTCAAAGGAAATTCAAATTATCCTTTTAGAATCCCTTTACCAGCACTTTGAGTATTCCTAGATTCTCAATTGGATCCCAAGAACACCAAATTCAAACATAGATGAAAAAACCATCCAGTTAGTGTCCTAATGAGTGAAATGTCCAATTGAATTTGGAGAATCTTTTTCAGAATCCATTACTAGATGTTCTCACTAAACTGGAGATCCTCCTTTCTTCTTAAATTAATCCCAAGGTGTCCAAATCGAATCCCAAAGTCACCAAATATAAATAAGGATGAAAAAACTATCCAGGTATTCGTAAAAATGATCCGGACGTATAGTTTTCAAAGTAGAAGCGCTCCTACATCCCTAATTGAATCCCAAGGACACCAAAATATTAGAAAAAGTTATCCCGGTACTAAAAATTTTCAAAGGAAGAAATCCTTTTTTCTATGTACTTTCTATTGAACTAAACGGTGTTGATGATCTAAATCAAATTGAGATGAAAATGATGACGGTTACCTTGGAATCCATCACATTCACCGGGTATTTGTCTACTTAGATTCCTGATGTTTTCAATATGGAACGATTTGTGTAACGGAGTACCTTTTAAATGTCTAAATTTCGAAACCCGACCTAAAAATAAAAAACATAATTAAAAAAAAATAAAAATATATTTGTATATTATTACGGTACCGAAAACAGTGGAGGTTCTTTTTGGTGTTGGTACAGACACTTCCGATTTCCTCATTCCAACCGGATCCATTGATTGCTGTTTAGCTATCGGCATACTTTTTCTATTGTTATCATCTTTCAAAACATCATCGGTATTTTTACGATTTTTTAATGAATCTTTTCGTCTAAGCATCACCGGGGAATTTTCCTTTTTATCCGAACCTTGTTCTTGTACAGTCATAGACCTAATTCGAAGGATAATATTTGAAAATTTCACTTTTCGGATACTAACATAGCTTTTAACAAGATCAAACATCCAATAAACTCACCTATTTTCGTACAATTTTCTCCTTTCGGCGATACTAGCCCTCTGCAATGATCCCCTTTCGAAATCAACAGAATCCATTTCTTCCGGATCATTTTCTTTGGAATTAGATTTTTCGAATAATTTTCTACGTTCTGCGGTACTTGGAGTTTTCGGTACGTAGCCAGAATCGCTGCTAGCTTCTTCTTCTCCACTAGAAGCAGATTTTCCGTTACCGGATTCTGATTTCAAATTCGATTCTTCGGTTTTTATATTAGATGCATCCGGTACTTCTTTTTCTTGATTTATCGTTGTCGGTACAGCCGGTACTGAAAATACTTTAGAAAAAGTGTTTTCGGGGTCGTTGAGGTTCGGTGGGGTAAACGGTTTCGGACCCAATCGTGGCTAAAAAATATTAAAATATATAATTAAAAATAAATAAAATAAAAACCAAAAATCAAATGTAAATAAGCAAACGCATGCTGTGAAATTTTTTAATATGTACAAAAAAAAGCAAAAAAATTCAACAAGAATACAAAAAAAAAATGAAATTGCAACTGAGCAGAGCGAAAAATCACACAGTGATTATCTACAAATAAAAAACGAATCGTAACACTGGAAATAACCTTGTATCCACCGGAGGCAGGTGCGATGGGGCTAACAGAAGTAACAACGGGGGCGCAACTGTTTGTACGAGGTCTAGCAACGGGTTTAGGTACATTAGCATCATCGATTGATTGGGAATCACAAATTGAACTTGTTCTCGATGTCCTCGGTAAAGGTTTAGGGGGAATTATAGAAGTTATCTACGAAAATTTTTCCATTCGAGGTTATGTTCAATTTTTTTTAATCAAAATACAACATTTATAAAACTAATCAATACTGTACGAGTGAAGTAGTTCAAATATAACCGTAGCTTGTTTTGTTTTAAACTCGGTGATTTTTTTTTGTTTTAGTGTTTCAAATTTTTTTTTGGTTATAATGAAAAATTTCCGGATAAAGTTGAATGAAAAGTCATTTTCTAAATGATTTATGGGTGAAAGTTAATCAAAAATTAGTGAAGGCTACAGAGTGACATTCTTTTAAACGTTTTTATGGGTCTAAACAATATATACGAGGTGCGTGAGAAAGGTTACAACACATATATTTGTTATACCGTTCAAAGTAGTTCATTTGAAAATCTAAACATGTAACAAAAGTTGTTTTCAAATTGGTGTGACTTTTGACTGATCGGTGACATTCTTTTAAACGTTTTTATGGGTCTAAACAGTATATACGAGGTGCGCGAGAAAAGTTACAACACAGATATTTGTTATACCGTTCAAAGTAGTTCATTTGAAAATCTAAACATGTAACAAAAGTTGTTTTTAAATTGGTGTGACTTTTAACTGGTCGGTGACATTCTTATAAACGTTTTATGGGTCTAAATAATATATACGAGGTCCGTAATAAAAGTTACAAGACTTATTTCCCATTTGAAAAATATTATACCGTTCAAAGTAGTTTATTTGAACATCTAAACATGTAACAAAAGTTGTTTTTAAACTAGTGTGACTTTTAAATTATTGATCACATTCTTTTGAACGTTCCAATAAGATTCAAAAGTATATACGAGGTGTACCAGAAAAGTTATAAGAAATATTTTCCATTTAAACTATGTTATAACCTTCAAAGTAGTTTATTTGAACATTTTTAAGCTGGTGTGACTGTTAACTGGTCGGTTACATTCTTTAGAACGTTTTTATGGGTTTAAAAAGTATATACAAAGTGTGGGAGAAAAGTTACAAGCTTTTACGATGAAGATGCTGAATTAGTGAAATTTCCTAAAAACATTGCAGAGAAACTACCAAAAATGGCAATTTTTCACTCTAGGATACAAAAAAAACATCTGATAAGATTCTTACCATTCTAAAAACGGTATGCAATCGATGGTAGTGAATCAAACGACGAAAAACGTACGGATTTGGTGTCAATGAACCACAAAGAAGTTTTTGGTCGATCTAGATGAAGCTTTGACTTGTGAGATAGACAATTAAAATTACAAATTTAAATATTTTTAAATTTAAAAAATGTGATTTTGGTTCAATATTTTTGTTAATTTTTGATATTTTTATAAAAAGATCATATTATACCATAGCAATAGATTGTCGGATTAAAAAAGTTGTATCGTATTAATTAATCAACGACTATGTCCCTTTATAGTCACCAATATACGAAGGACCTTCAAAATTATTCCAAATAACCAAAAAATAGATTATTAAAGTTATTTAGACCCACTTATGTTTAATTAATTTATGAAATAGAAAATCAATATCAATTAATTACCTTTTCTAATTCATTATCGTTGATTTTTGCATTAATATCATTATTTTCTTCTTCGATCTGTTTATTATCCTTCTCGAAATCCTTGATCAATCCCTTAACAGGATGAAGATCAACCTTTTGTGGCGTCGATTTCGTTTTTTGTGGTTCCGGTTTAGAATGCAATTTAAGATTGTTGTAGTCTTCTCGCATTTGTTGTATACTACCCCTATGTACCTAAATACAACATTATTACAACAATAAATTCATTCCAAACTGAAAAAATTGAAAATAACTATGGACACGTTGGAAAAAAAAAATTTTCTATTCATGTTATCAGTATGTTGATAGAGAAAAACTTACGACTATTGGTTCCTCTCCATTTTCGCGTTTGGCTGGATCTAAAGACATTTTTTGTAAAGGAACGTTTTTTCCTTGGAACCAATCAGTCGATACTAGTTCTGTTATATAACCTGGAGTGTCTGGATAGATATCCGAATGAAAGTCCCTGAATAAAATAAATAAAATGTTTTGATCTCGTTAAGAATGGCAATAGAGTTGAAACTAGCGGCTAAAGGGCCGAGTTGAACGTGAAAAACTCAAAAATTGATTCTGAAAGACCCCAAAAGACTACCAAAAGACTTAATCTCGGTTTTCATATCAATTTTTTTCATCACTTTAGTAGTTTATTACAAAAAAATAATAAACATGCTCGAAGCTTATTTATTCTTGCCTTGAATCATACCTAGACATTTATTAATTGAGAAAAAATTAAATTTCTCAGTATTAATTTATACAGGGGTTGTTATGAAATAAAGATATACACTTTTAGATAAATAAGTGTTAAATAGCTATTGCACAAATTTATTCAACAAAATCTAATTTTTTTCGATAAATAAATGTCTGAGGGTAATTCAAGGAAAGAAACAATAAAATTCGAGCACATTTTCTATTATTTTTATGAAATAAACTGGTCCAAAATGTAATAAACATATAATACTTCTGCAACAGCCCCTGTACATGTTAATCCTGTGAAATATAATATTTTTTGATAAAAAAATGTCTGACGATTAATAAAAGAAATAATCAGTACACTCCAAGCATGCATTTCATTTTTTTAAATAAAAAAAGTGATCCTGCATGTATTAAACATATAATACTTCTGAAATAACCCCTGTACATGTTATTTCTGTGAGATATAGCATATTTTTGATAAATAAATATCCGAGGATTAATCAAGGAGAGGAGCAATAAAATCGAACACGTTTTCTATTATTTTTATAAAAGAAACTGGTCCAAAATGTATTAAATATGTAATACTTCTGAAACAACCCCTGTACATATTAATCGTTCCCCTTCTATTTTTTCTGGAGCGAAAACGGTCCTGAATGTCCTTCAGCTCCAATTGCACGCACTTAGTGAATAAATTCAGGTTTATTCAATTATAAAACAACAGTTAACGCTTTTCTATGTAAACGTATCATTAGAAATAAATAAAATACCATTATTCAATTTGATTTGTTATATTAATAACAAATAACAACAATTCTCACCTGTATGTTTTTCTAGGTACTTGATAAGTCACTGGAATTACGGAAGAACTGGTCAGTTGCAATATTCTGTTAACTTCTCCCTGCATTATATTTAAAGCACGTTTCGGTACTAAACAGACCCCTTTTGTTTGTTCCCCGGAATGTCTTATACCTTCTATAAAATAAGGATCCTTGTCGGTCACTTCCATGTACATAATGGTTGTATCCCCTAAAAAAAAACGAATTATATGGTAACTAACTAATATTATTATAAATAATTATCTAACTCACCTTTTCCAGCTAAAAAGAGCATACCGGTATCAGCATCATACAACGGGATCAATATACCAGTAGAACAATCTAATTCTAAAGTCTTTTCAGGTTCGCATATATTACGAAGGTCCCTAATTATCACCTGTCTTAATCTCTGAGCATCGAATCCTGTCGTTAAAATCTTATTTTGTTCACCGAGCCAAACTACTTTGGAATCTTTAATTCCCGGGTGGGAATTTGTCGATTTTATACAGGATGATTCTAATCTAGGGTCTACAATTCGTACCTTGAAAGACAATTCATTGACAAATGGTTCATCATTTACCAATAATTTTATTACTAACCCACTAGGACACAGCGTTTCATATAAGCAGCATTCGATTTGAAATTTAATAAGTCCTATATTATATGGTGCTACCAAAAAACGCTTATCTACATTTATTAGACCCCTTTAAGTGCGATACCTCCAGGTTTTACCACAGATTGCAGGAAATTCAACAATACAGATATCAAAAAAGAGAGGGTCTTTTAAATGTAATGCTCCAAGGTTTTAACATAAATCCCAGGCAATACAGATGAAAAATTTGATTATTTTTACACTCAAAAGAGAATTTAGCAAATTTTTGTGTGTTTGTGGTACTGCAGGAAACCATCTGAAGTATGACAATTTTCTTTCCAATTTGATAAATTTAATAATTAATTTTTGTCCTAGGCACCATTGTCCTTATAATAAAAAGAAACATCCGCATAGGATCATCAATAAAAGACAATTTAGAAACAAAAAACAACTTTAAAATAATCATTGAAATACTATGAACTAAAAATATCTGTAAATATAAAAAAAATATAGCAAGAAGTATAAAAGTCTCAAAATAAATAAAAATAGGTGAAATTATTGAATAAACCAAACAATTAGGACACAATGAAGTTAAAAAATTTGAAATATAAAACATTAATAACATTATACATGATAAATCATCATGATTTTAGATATTTTTATATAAAATGAGTATAAAGTCAAAACATTAATTTTCATCTTTTATTTTAAACTGATTTTCTATCAAAAGTAACCAAAAACCAAGAAAATTATCAAAAAAAAACATATAAAAAGATGTAGGAAGTAAAAAGTTGTAGAAAATTAAGGTTAAATCAATTTTTTTGTATTTCCTTTAATGACAGATGAATTTGAGAAGAAATTTAATAAAAAAATGCAATTAAATCTTGATATTAGTGGAATGAGGTTTTAAACTATATGTATTAGTAAAAAATTTCTTGCAATAAAAAACCTTTTTTATAATGAAAGCCATCAATTTAGTCTTTTAATTGAGCAGCAGTAACACAAGAATCCCTTAAAATTAGATTTTCAACTAAATTATAGTTCAAAAGGTGCCAAATGAGATAAACGCCACATCTAACAAAGTTGATTAATCCTTGATTCTATATAAAACAAATTTTTTTCAAGATATTTATTCATATTACTCACTTGTTTATCTTTTGCTGAGGTAGCCAGTAGTGTTCCATCCCTTTTCCAACTAACAGATTGGATTACTTCTGAGGCATCAGAATTTGAAAACAATTCTTGTTCTGTGAGTAAATCCCATAAGGTTAAAGTAGTGAAAGAAGTGGAATGAAGAAGAAAATCGGCCGTCGGATGGAAACCAACTAATTCTACTCTACGTTGTTTATGAGAAAAAGTAGATTCTGCATTACTAAGCGATTCCTAAAAATTATGATAAACGTTAATTATTAAAATAATTGATTCTTATAACTCACTTGTAAGCCTTCTTTAGGAATGTTCCATATTTTTACTAAGCAGTCTTGAGAACCTGTAGCTAAAAGTCCGTCGTGGAATGGCGAAAAAGAAATATCAGTCACAGTATCAGAATGAGCGTGCAGAAGAGGTAATAATTTTCCTTTTCTGCCGTAATCATCTAAGGGGAGCACAGCCAAACTAGACCCCGAGTGGTCCCAATTAAATGCCATGAATTTAGCAGAAGCAGCAATATTGTTTCCATAAGTTTGATAGGAACCCACACTGATATCTCGAACATAATTTTCGGGTTTAGGGACAATAGGGGCAGCATTTTTGTATTTACTCGCTTTAAATCTCCACGCCATGATTTAAATTTTCTCACTTACATAAAATTTGTATACCTAATAAGGAATATACTATGTAAATAGGATAAATATTATTAAATATACTTCAGTTTTGGTTCTACTATATATACTTAATAGTAATTAATAATATTAGTACTTAAACTATAATTGGGCGTAATTTGAATTATTAAATTGATTTAAAATGAATCAACTTTCGTTCTATACGCCCATCACCGGGAAAGCTTGACACTTCTGTCGGTCAAACAAAAAACATATGTCAAAAATCAAAACAATGTCATACAAAGCTGCGATCCGTATCTCATCCGATTAAATAAATAAAATAAATGAATAAATTTATTGTTAAACTTCATATCGTTATACTTCATCGTTTAATATTATAATTTAAATAAAACTGGTACGTTGCACATTAGTTGCTTTCCAATTAACAATTTGAACACCCAATCGAGCAATGCTTCATACCCACGTTCCAAATTGTCGTTTTTAAGATCTGTGCATTGAGCACTATTATATTATTTATTTTTTGTTTCGATAATTCGATTTCGTTTGTTAAATTTATAGGTATATTTTTTGAGTAACTTAAATTTATTATATTTTTTAAAAATATTTTTAACATCTCTGTCAAGACGTCACGATACTAGCGACCTCTTCGAGAGATCCACAAACTAAGGTAAATTATTTATCCTCGGTTTGTCGATCATTAAAAAAAATCATAAATCAATTAGAAGTTAGATTGCCGGGAGCAGACCATGGTAAATATCTTATTTTATGGATAATGCATTGATCGTAATAATATTAAATAGAATTAGCTTGCACCATTAAAATTTGGCATACTTCAAGGTTGCATCGCTTTAGCCTAGTTTTCAGGGACAAGCCCATTTTGATATTCCAGTTTTTTTCCCCCAGATTTTTGCATTGTTTTACAAGAACATGTTGTTTTTCAGGGTAACGAGAGCTCTCTACCCATGGAGCTATGCTCTAACTGTAAGTTTACATTTCATTAATGCACGTTCACAATAATTATTACACGTAATTTGAAAAATTTAAACTGCATAATAATTGGTTGTCAAGGTTTTAGTATCCATGACTCGTTGGTTTATGTTTTTTATGTTTAGTTCGTTTTGTGTCCATTTTTAATTTAATTAAATTTATTTAGTGAAGGTTTTAGTTAGTATTGACATAACATAGATTATAATTTGTATTAAAAAACTTTTTAAAGCATGATTGTATTCATATATTTCAAAACATAAATTATTTGAAATTTGATGTCTTGTAGACGCGTCTATGCACGTAAATTTGAATTTTAAGTATGATGTTTGGGTTGGGATATTCCGTAGGTACTTTAACAACATTTGAATAGCCTTGGACTGAAATATTTGTGGTTTTTGATATTTTTTTTGTTTTTTTAAATTTTCACTCTTGTGCTTGTCAGCAAATTCGTATTTATTACATGGTGGTTTTTTTCGCAGTCGATGCTGACGAAATTCGGCGTCTTGGTAAAAGATTTAGAAAATTAGATCTGGATAATTCGGGTGCTCTCAGCATCGACGAGTTTATGTCTTTGCCTGAACTGCAGCAGAATCCTCTAGTTCAACGTGTGATCGACATATTTGATGCAGATGGTAATGGGGAAGTTGATTTTAAGGGTGCGTATTTTCGCATACATCACTTAAGTGGGAAAAAATTGTTATTTTTTTTATAGAATTTATACAGGGTGTATCTCAATTCAGCGTTAAAGGGGATAAGCTGTCGAAATTGAGATTCGCTTTTCGAATTTACGATATGGATAATGATGGATACATCTCGAATGGGGAACTCTTCCAGGTATTTAAATATATTTGATTATCAAAAATTGTTAGTACGGTAGTTGGTAAGCGAACTAATTTGAAATGTTTTCTAATTGTGTTTACATTAAATCTATTTTTGTTGTGAACGTGAATTTAAAATTGTTTTATCAGCAATAATATTAATGAGTAGTTTCAGTTTTATTGTGTGTTTGGAGAAACGCAATTAAAATTATCTTACGACAATAAACATCAGTCGTTTAAGGATGTATACCTGATATTAACTTTTTGAAGTTTATTTATCCAAATTAAAATGTTTTGAAGGACTAGATTACTAAAAAATAGTGTATAATATTTTATAGAAGGTATAATTTGACTATGGGGGATTTTATACTGAAATATATTTTTTTTACACAAATGTAATGATTGAAATTTTGTGGTTTTCTTCAGGTATTTTACGAGTTTCTTTTTTTACTCAAATTACTTCGAGTTTTCCAGAATTTCCGAATCTTATCTCATTTTCTCGAATTTCGCAATTTTCTAGAAATATAAAATTCTAAAAAAGTAAAGTCGAAAAAACGTCTCCAAACTTCACTTTAAACATTTGTTTTACAAAATGTTCGTTTTCATCTATTTTTTCTGAAATTTTGTACATTTTTTTCCAGTTTTCATAGATTTCACTAGTTTTACAAACCAATTTTTTTGCATGTGCGTTTACTGAATTTTTCTCCAAATTTTTTATTTTTTTTAATTCTACAAAGATTTTACATCTTTGTGTTTATCAAACTACTTCGATTTCCTGGAATTTCTAAAAAACTTGAAATATTTTTGTTTCTCAAATATGATGGTTGTCGAAAATATTCATAAAAAGTTGACTTTCTTCTGTAAAAATTATATAAGAATCCAAGTCAGTCCGGCCCTGCAGTTTGTTTACATAACCAACCGTACTTATAAATTGACAGTTATGCTCGGTACTGTAAACAAACAACAGGACCGTACCGACTGTGAGGCAACTGGCGATTGTTAATCAGTACAATTTTACAATTTATTATTTGTGTATATTAAATGAATCTTGTATTATAGATTTTCAAATCGTCAAAAAACGTAACAATCACTTGTAACTAAAAATAACTCGATAAAACACTTTATTGATAAAAACCTTTTCATTTGTAAAGTGCTAGTTAATCAAGATTGGTGTTAGTGATCGTGCCCTACTTGTGCATGGATATATTCACCTCTTATTGATTTTTTATTACGACAAGATTTATGGTTATAGATACCGATAAAGTTTTTACTGTGTTAAGGACACAAGGTCCCTATTATATTCTATTATTTTTAATTTTATCAGGAACGGAGGAGGAGTAATGATTAACACAAACTATTTAATTTCGTGTTTAGGTTCTGAAGATGATGGTAGGTAACAACTTAAAAGACACCCAGCTTCAGCAGATCGTCGATAAAACCATCCTATTCGCAGATAAGGATGAAGACGGTAAAATATCATTCGACGAATTCTGCAACGTTGTCGGTAACACCGACATACACAAAAAAATGGTCGTCGATGTCTAAAACAATCATACTTCAACTTGGAGCCTGATAAATTAGATAATCGCTATAAAATAGCAACGCAAAATATTTTTTTTTCCCCTAATTTATATCTCGTCACTGCTTTGAAAAAATTCACCTTGTATAGTGCGTCAGGACGTCAAGTTGGGTAGAGCAGTCGTAGTTTGTAAGTCCATTTAAATATTTCACTGTATAAATCTAATAAGAGGAGCTCATTATGCGTGTTTTGTGCTTTCCCGTTGAATATTTTATAAAAAAGGAAAAATTTTCAAAATAGTTGTTCTTTATACTTTAAATCTAAATGTCGTGTGTGTGTATAGCTTTCAAACTAAAAAAAATATATAATCTATACCTAATGCTTGAATATACATATATCGCTTGAAAATGTGGAACTTTTCACACAAAAATTTTATAAATTTCAGTTGGAAGACGAAGAAAAGTATTCGGGACAGGTTTTATTTTCAAATCGAGTGCTTTCGTAAGACTTGTTCGATTTACTTTTTCCCCTTTTTAGAAATCTAGTCAATTTTCTGCGTTTCCCGAGAAGTTTCCAAAAAATATTAACGTCAACTTTTATTAGACAAAAAATCCGGAAAACTGATAGGGACCAATACTAGTTGAAAAACCTTTTCTGTTTTTCTTTAATTTTTCGAATAAAAGTTGTTTTTTATTTTTTTGGGAACGTCTCTTTCGTTATGTTTTGGTCGGTTAATTATTCGCTGTGAAGTCTCGACGTGTGCTAGAGACCGAAACACCGAATTTTACACCCCCGGCGAGATTATTTTTTTTCTTTTCAGTTGGAGATTTTTACCTAACACAAAAGTAGATTGTAAAATTAGGTTGTGGGTTGGAAAGTTTCGTTATATTGTATAAATATGTTAATCTGTGTGAGAGATGTTTTAAAATTTATGTTTAGTTAATAAAGGTTATTCACCTCTCTAAAATCGACTTTTAATTCTAAACCCTAAAACCATTCCATATCCATTAAAAACTGTCTTTAACAAAAATAATCTGTCATCTGTCATTAAAAACTGTCTTCAACAGAAATAATCTGCTATATGTAGTTAAAAACTGACTTTTACAGATATAAACTATCATTTATCGTTAAAGAATGTCTTTGAAACCAATAATCCATTGTCCAAAATCAATTGTCGTTATAGACTGTCTTTTACAGAAATAAACTGTCATTTATCGTTATAGACAGTCTCCATTGGAATTGATTGTTGTTATAAACTGTCAATTGTCGTTATAGACTGTCTTTCGCAGAAATAAACTATCACTTATCGTTAAAGACTGTCTTTGAAATAAATAAACTGTCATCTGTCGTTATAGTCTGTCTTTTATAGAAATAAATTGTCATTTGTCGTTATAGACAGTCTCCATTGGAATCGATTGTAGCTATAAATTCAATTGTCGTTATAGACTGCCTTTCACAGAAATAAACTGTCATCTGTCGTTAAAGACTACCTTTGAAACAAATAAACTGTCATTTGTCGTTATATAGACTGTCTTTTGTAGAAATAAACTGTCATTTGTCGTTATAGAAAGTCTCCATTGGAATCGATTGTAGTTATAAATTGTTAATTGTCGTTATAAACTGTCCTACACATAAATCAACTGTCATTTATCGTTATTGACTTTCTTTGACATAAATAAACTGTCATTAGTCAATATAGACTGTCTTTTATAGAAATCAACTGTCAATAATAATTGTAGAAAAATCACTTCGGAGTAGGTATTATTTTCAATTTTTTCTTAAAAATTGTATTAGTAAATAAAAGAAAGTATTCAAGTATAATATATTTAATAAAGTAAATTCGAAACAATTTAAATGGATTATAACCAGCCATATTTGGGCTGAGTTCTTTTCGCGTGAACCCGTTGAATATTTCTTTGACTCATAGGTGTAGTCGCGGGGCTTTGCGAAGGAGACGATTCCTTAAAAAAAACAATAATGACCAATTGGAATCATAAATATGACAAATTTGCCACGTTAAATTAACAAAAACGTGTTTTTTTGTTAATACGAGGGTCGCTATTGAAGTTCTGAGATAAATTAACAAAAAAAATGTTTCATAATATCTGTTACATCGTAGTTTTTCATTATATTTGTCGTTATAGACTGGCTTTCACAGAAATAAACTGTCATCTGTCGTTATAGACTGTCTTTGGAACAAATAAACTCTCATTTATCGTTAGAGACTGTCTTTTACAACAATAAGCTGTCAATTGTCGTTATAGAGAGTCTTTTAGAAAAATAAACTGTGTCTTTTACAGAGATAAACTGGCATCTGTCGTTAGAAACTGTCTTCTACATAAATAAACTTTTACAGAAGTAAATTGTTCACGATTCAATTCCCTTTTTTCACCAAGATCAATATTTCAAATATCTGTAAACAACTCAAATAGCATTCGTATAACGACACGTTCACGTCAATGTCAAATTTGACATAATTACATCAGCGTTGCCATATCTCAAAACTAAAGTAGCAGCCCCCGTGATGTAATTCGAATAATCACTTACATCCGCAAACGTCACTACCGGTTTTAATTTAACAGGTTTCGCTGCTATCGCAATCGATGATTCCGGTGTTGTTTCCTCGTCAACTTTTAAATTATCTTCATCTTCTTGTTCCCGCGCTTTATTTTCAGTTTCTTCTCCAGTTATTTCATCACTAATTCGTCGTGGACTATTTTCATCTTTCAATATACTTCGCGGTATTTCTTCTCCTGTTTTCCCATCTAAAGATGATAACGGAATCGATTCTTCTTCTTCTTCTTCTAGTAACTTTGGAATCGGACTAGTAGGTCTTGGTAAAGATTCAATTTCGTCTTCAATAGATTTTTCGTCCATAGACAAATTCCAATCTTCTCCCAAAATATCGTCGATTTCACTTCTAGGTTTCAAATGAACCAACGAATTGAGCGAATGTTTTCCAGGACTTTCAAGTTCGTCCAAAGGTGGAGACACTATTATCGGAGGTGAAGTGACCGTATCAGTGTAATCAGTT
Organism: Diorhabda sublineata; assembly: GCF_026230105.1. Classification (NCBI taxonomy): domain Eukaryota; kingdom Metazoa; phylum Arthropoda; class Insecta; order Coleoptera; family Chrysomelidae; genus Diorhabda; species Diorhabda sublineata. The sequence continues at coordinate 7,173,634 of NC_079481.1, read as the reverse complement.
TCCGAAAATTGTATGTTGTCGAGGATTCGATCTAAAGAATCGACAGAAGATGATTCTTCTGATTTTTTCACTGGGGATTGTTTAGCACTATCGAATTCTATGAGATCTCGTTTTCGATATGGCGAAGTCGATATTTCTCTATCGACACCATTACATGGTGATTTAATAGATATAGTGGGCGTTAAAGATTTAGGTATTTGGTTTTTGATAGAAATATTCGGACTTAAAGCGTAGCTTCTCTTGGATTTATCTGAAAATTGAAGAATATCATAGAAAAATGAGTTTTTAAAAGTTCACACGCCACGACACGTGTCCATTTAATTCATTTGTCTACGTACACACGGCATCCCACGTGGGATAATTCAAAATTCTCAGATGTTAAGATCACTTATTCGACTAGTGGCGTGGCGTGTTGCTAATAGATTTCGTCCTTAAAATTGTGCATGAAATGTATGTATTTGTACAAAACATTCATTTTCACGTAGAAATTATATTAATGCAACCAAAGAGGTTTTTTACAATGAAAACAGCATATTAGAAAAAAATACAACAATTTCAAGTGTTTTCGGTTTCAAAAGCGACCCGAATTGGCCCTAATGGTTCCAAGTTCCAAGAAAATCAAAAAGATCACCACAATCAAACAGAAAGATAGTTAACCTCAAAATAACGCTCAAACGTCATACGTCAAAATGACACACGCAAACGGATTTATGATGAAAGTCACCAACGGCGACCTCTAACGGCAACCTTGAATGCTATTGCAATGGACTGCAACAATCGGACGGTAATTGCTAGGAACCGTCTTTTTACATTTTTTTGGTATGGATAAGAGAGATTCGTTGGTTAAAATTTGGTAGGATAAGGAGGAGGATTTGTTGGAGTGGGTCCTGGTATAGGAATCGGTCTTCTGCACGGCTGGGGTTAGATATGAAACCGAACAATGAATTCGTATCGCGGTTGCGCATTTCTTCAATACTATTGGTGGTATTCCATCGGAGTCGGTGGCTTTATTGACGTCGAAGCCTTTGAGAAGTTTCGCCACGTCCGGATATCGAAATTTTATTTCTGGCATCGATGCACCAGCTCGAGGTTGAGTCGATGGTAGTTTTTCCTCGCGAATCGAAAGTTTGAAGCAAAAATTCGATCCAACAAGTTCCTCTTTTCCGATTACTGCGATTGATCCATCATCTTTAGTCTACAGCTTTAGATTTAGCTCCAGAAATCTCGTTTGTACTTACTGAAGGGTCTTTGAAATTGTTATTCCAAGGAAATCCTTTAGATGCTTCCATTCGACCGAGCCTAGGAGGCTAGTAAAGGCACCATCTCGATCGGGGGCTCCGGTTGGTTCATTGAGTTGGCAAAATCTTCAGTTTCTCGTCCATCATCTTCAGTTCTGTTGGAAAAATTTAACCAGCTAACTCGATGAACAGTCACCAGCGATTTGGTTCGGATGATTAGATTGGAGGTAATCGATTTTATCGGTGAGGTTTAAGAATCACTTCCTGTACCACTAGGAGGTCTGAAAGTCCAAAGTTGTAACTTTGTTTCTGCTAAAGTCACTTCGACTGCAAAGTTTGGTGATAGACCCTCGGAAATTCGAACTGGAGGCTATTTCAAATCCGAAATATTTTTGAATCTTCTTCTTTTTTCTTTTTGTCGGTCTCTTACTTTTAATACTAAAGCCACGGACTCAAATCAAAGACTAGACAAAGTTAAGTTGGCGCGTTTTTTCTTCTTTTATTATCGGCCTTTTTCTTCGAAGTATACAGCCAAAAAAAATTTGTTTCTACGCGTAAATACCTGAAGTATCATCCCCTTTTATTAATCGAACTAAATCGGTTCCAGTTAAATCCGGTAGAATGATCGGTGTCGATGTACCGGAAATATTATCCGGACTTTTGGAATTCGCTAAACGCTGCGCTTCGGCGATGGCCCGTTGTAGATTTTTTTGTTTCTTCAATTCATCTTTTCGATGGCATCGACCAATTTGTGAACTACAAAAAGGAGTGTTATACAGTATGTCCCGAAAAATTTAAATATCGACTTACGCTATTTGGGCACTTTTAACAACTTGTCTCCATTTTAGAGTATTAGAATCGAGAACGGCCAATCTGGCAACTCTTCTGAATCTGGAAACCGAACACGTGAACGTCATAGTGACAGTATAACTTATAAAACGACAACGTTTCGTTTGCCTTTCGTCCCCATTAAAAATTTTGGTGAATATTTCCGAAATAATTAATTTTAGAGAAAAAAGTTTCAAACAAAAAATAAAGTTCGTAAGAAGCTCTACAAAAAAGGTTATATACGTTTTTTTCGTAAAACTATTTTTTCGGCCGTTATGATCTAAAATACGTCATATTGACGTATTTTCGGATATATTCGGTAAATTTTGTATAACTCTGAAAAAAGCTGGGGAGTAAACGAAACTTTATCGGTAAGAATCCTTTTCGAGATTATCTTTTTTCAATAAAGAACAACTTTTAATGATAATTGTAGCAAAATTGGGGGATTATTTATTTCTGAAATATTAAATTAATTTATCTATGGTTTTATACCTCGCTAGGGAGCTTTCGTTTTCCGGTGGTGGTGCGAATAATTCCAAGTTTACTTCTTCGTCTTGCGATACCGGAGCTACTTTGAAATCTTTCATTAATCTCCTTTCCCAAACTTTCATTTTCCGACCTAATATAGCTGCAAAAATAAAAAAAAAATTAGTTAATATTTCGTTATCATTATCGATACGGAAGTTTCATTACCTTTGTCTTTTTTTTCGGCGCACGAAATATCCATTCCGTTTTTACCTAAAACTTCCAGTAATTCGTACCGGAACGAAGAAATATCACTCTTCAATTCGTTGATATCGTCTTCGGTGACCGAAGATTCGTCGCATTTTCTATGTTTCGCCGAAACGTATCGCCAAACTAACGCCCTCATTACAGCCGTGTACCTATAATCTCTTTCTTTCTCTTCTCTATTCCTCCTCTAGAAAATAAAATCGCTAGTAAACGTGTTAAGATAACTACGTTTAATTACTTTAGTCGACATCTTTTTAAGTTTGTCCTTTTTTCGTAGCCCGAACATTTTCAAAAGCATCTTCGGTTTCGGGAAAATGTTGAAAGGTGGCGGTAGGGTGCCGGTTTCTTCGAAGTAGCTCATCCATAGTTTCGTCCTGGCGAATTTCCATTCGGTATCCGAATGTTCCTGAAAAGGTTACGAAATATCTTGAACCTAACAATAAAGTCTAAATATCTCCGAAAAAGTTTCGAACAAAAAATGAAGCTCTACAAGAAAGGTTATATACGTTTTTTACGTAATACTATTCGTTTTGCGGTTATAACCTAAAATATTGGTAGTCAACGACAGCAAGCAATAGGAGAAGGTTAGGTTATGTTCGGTTACGCTAGGTTAAGTTAGTTGAGGTTAGGTTAGGCTACGTAAGGTTAGGTTAGGTAAGTCAATTTGACTCTTATCGATATATTCTGAGTCAGCCAGATCTATTTTGCCGAATATTTCTGAAAATATCGATTTTATAGAAAAAAGTTTCAAACAAAAAATGGAATTCATAAAAAGTTCTACAAAAAAGATTATACACATTTTTTACGTAAAACTATTTTTTGGGATGTTAAAACCTAAAATATCTCAAATTGACTATTTTTTTTTCGTGATTATAGGGGAGGGAATTTGAGTAAATGCGTTAAAGGCTAAAATTCTCGATTAAGATTAGAGTGAATTCGCTCGTAACCCAAGGAATCGATTAAAATTTCGATAGATGCGATCGAAGTTGCGAAACTTAATTAAAATTGAGTTGAATGCGTTCAAAGTTGATATTCTCGATTAAAAATTTTAAGGAACGCACTCATAAATACTAGAATCGATTATAATTTAAGTGGATGCGTGCAAAGTTGAAATTATCGATTAAAATTTAGTTTAATACGCTTGTAACTCCAAGAATCGATTGAAATTTCGGTAAAGTCGCCCATTACTGCGAAAATCGAATGAAATTCAGGTGCATGTGATCGAAATTGAGATTTTCGATTGAAATTTTGACTTCTAAATGATAAAATCGATTAAAATTTAAATAGACGCTTTCAAAATTGAAATTATCGATCAAAATTTACGTGAATACGCTCAGGAATCGATTAAAATGTCGGTGGAGGGGCCCGGATAAAATTCTTAATTGCCGAAATGAGCGCGCCCGTAACGCCAAAAATGGATCGAAATTTTGGTGGATGCGCTCACATTTCACGGAAAATTTAGTCGATTCTCGGAATTCGCTCGCAATCGTTGAAATCGATCAGAATTCAAGTGAATTCGCCCGTATTCGTTGAAAACGACCAGAATTCAGACGAATGCGTCCGTAACGCCAAAAATCAAGCAAAATTTCGGTGGATGGTGGATGCGCTCACATTTTCATCGAAAATTTAGGAAATTACCGGTTGAAAATCAGGCGAATGCGCTCGTAATCGCTAAAATCGATAAGAATTCAAGTAAATGCACTGGTAATCAATGAAATCGATCAGAATTCAGACGAACGTGCTCGTAACGCAAAAAATCAAGCAAAATTTCGGTGGATGGTGGATGCGCTCACATTTTCATCGAAAATTTAGGAAATTACCGGTTGAAAATCAGGCGAATGCGCTCGTAATCGCTAAAATCGATAAGAATTCAAGTAAATGCACTGGTAATCAATGAAATCGATCAGAATTCAGACGAACGTGCTCGTAACGCAAAAAATCAAGCAAAATTTCGGTGGATGGTGGATGGATCCACATTTTCATCGAAAATTAAGATATTACCGGTTGAAAATCAGGCGAATGCGCTCGTAGTTGCTGAAATCGATAAAATTTTGACATTTTCGATCAAAATTAAGGTGAATGCGCCCGATTGTCGATTCAATTTTAGGTGAAGGAGATCGCGTTCGTAAATGCTAAAATGGATTAAACTTTAGATGGATGCGTTCGTAATTGCGGCCGAAGATACGAAGATTCGGCTAAAACTTAAAGAAACGATCAAATTCGGCGAAAGCAACAATAATAGACATAAATTTCGACGAGACTTACATCGATAGTAGCATAAGAATTAGACATCATGGCTATGAGAAGATTCAGGAGAACGATAACGTTGATGACGCTGTACGAACCGAACATCAGTAGACCCCAAAATCTCGTGTACGTTTTTATACCGGTCAATTCGAAACTATCGAGATCTACCATACCAAAACTGGCCCAAAAAAGCGATTGGGACGATTCGAATACACTAAAAAAAATGCGTTATCATTATTACAACGGAAAATTCTTCGGTTTTTTTTTGTTACTTAGCGAATCGCCTCCATTTCATACAAGAATCGGAAGCGCCATCAAAATCCGGTTCTCCATTAGGCAGATGATAACATTTCTGTTTCTCCAGATCGGAGAAGTACCACAATAATTGATTTAGACCTAAAGATAATTTTTTTAAGGTAATTTATGTAATAATTCGATTAAACACGTACCGCAAGCAAAAGCGAAAAGTACCAACGAATAGATGAAGAAGAATTTAACTATATCAATAACCATCCGACCCAAAGATATTTGGAGCGGTCCCAAATGCGGATTTATAGAAAAAAGGTGAACTAATTTCAAGGCGCTGAAATGAAAGAAATATTTCATCGCGTTCGTTCAAAATTCAATGAATTTACCTGAAAATATTAGCGGCGGCGAATAATCCTTCGGCGATCAACTGCGGATCGAAAGCGTTCCAATTTTCCCTTCTGATTTTAGCGGTTTCTTCGTCGTTTTCAATTTCGGCGGCTTGTTGAAAATACGACGCGATACGTAAAAAGAAAACCGCCGTATATAAAACGTTCCTCGTGAAATCGATGAAGTTCCATAAGTTCCTTAAATACGAATTTATCCCTTCCACAAATATCTCTTGGGTTTCCTCGAAAATGAATCCTTGGGAAACAACAAACGTTTCAATTCGTTCTTGTATACAGAGGTCGGCGTGAATCAGGAAAGTCCGGCAACGCTGTCGTGTTCGTTCTTCAGACAGTTGTGTCTGCGTTATGATAACACGTGTAGACGCGTGAATAATCGATACAAGCTCACGCTTCAAGAGTTCAAAAATTCTTAAAACGGGCTCTGTTACCGACGCGCCGCATTCTCGACGATTGATATCAGTAACAACCAACGAAATTATGGAAATAGTAGCGGTGGTGATAGTTGAGCAGCTGAAACAATCTGCAATGCGGCTATCTGGAGATTTCCAACAATAAATTCCGACTCCACCGCGACAAAATCGTTCAAAAATGTGGAAGACGTTTCAAAAATTGCTAAAAACGGGCTCTGTTACCGACGCGCCGCATTCTCGGCGACTGATATCAGTAACAACCAACGAAATTATGGAAATAGTAGCGATGGCGTTAGTTGAACAGACGAAACAATCTGCAATGCGGCTATCGGGAGATTTCCAACAATAATTTCCGACTCCACCGCGACAAAATCGTTCAAAAATGTGGAAGACGTTTCAAAAATTGCTAAAAACGGGCTCTGTTACCGACGCGCCGCATTCTCGGCGACTGATATCAGTAACAACCAACGAAATTATGGAAATAGTAGCGATGGCGTTAGTTGAGCAGACGAAACAATCTGCAATGCGGCTATCGGGAGATTTCCAACAATAAATTCCGACTCCACCGCGACAAAATCGTTCAAAAGTGTGGAAGTAGTATCAAAAATTGCTAAAAAGAGGCTCTGTTAACGACGCGTCGAATTCTCGACGACTGATATCAAGTTTATCGTCCGCGTTTCCTTCACCAGGATCGCAGATTGGAATTTCGCGAGCGGTTCTTCGTTCTAGCATTCCATTTTGCAGTCGGATGATGCAACCTTCATACGTGTACTAGGACGACCAGAATCCTCATATATCCATCGAGTTAAACCTACCAGGGGTGCTTGTGTGGGCAGATATCCATAGATCCATACGAGCACACGCTCGATGATTCGCGTAGCTAAACGAACACTCGCGAAAATCAGTCGTTTCATGTAGGATGGAGTTTAATGTTCAGTTTTTAAAATGGATAGCCAGACGAGAATTCGTTGAGTGTTAAGTGATTTTTCCCAAAGACCGCGCGCACCACGCGTTCTTCCCGATCTTCGAATTACAATTGAAAAATTTTGAATTGTTCGCGAACAGCCTGTCATCCTCGCCGGACCTGCTTCTCCGTTCGAACACTCGCAGTAATTTCGAATTTCTTTTGTTATTATCTTAATTCAAATTTGTGCCTGACTTACGCCGACCTCTACACTTTACGAACACACTATATTTTTGTTTCGATCGTTTACCTATGACGTACAACAGGACCGCGTATTCTAATATAGTTGGTGGGTTTCCTCTTTGTCTGTCATATTTTTGTCTAACGTAATCTCGCATTGTATCCGATCCGAAATATTCTAAAACCAAATCGTCGGCTCTAAGTGATACTAGAATCAGTAGCACTGGAAAAATAAAATCAGCCGATTGGTTAATGGATAAATGAGGTGGGAAAAAACTCTTGATAAGGAGTTTATATAACTGCTTGTACAGTAGATTTTGGTCGATATAACCAGGTTTGAGAAAAGGTAGTTAACAGTGTTGATGTGATTGTTGACGTGGAAGCGCGTCTTATTCTTCTTCTCATGCCGTCTTCTCATTCTCCTGCCAGGATTTCTTCTTCCTGCCGATTACTTTCTTTCCCTCTAAGTACTCTGTCCTGCATCATATTCTGTATTTGTCGTTGTGTCTTCTTAATAATTGTCAACAGTTTTCTTTTGCGATCAATGCTTCTTAGATTGGTGATTCTGTCAGTCGAGGTTATCTTCAGGATGCCACGTATCAAATACCTCAAGGTTTTTGTATCATTTGAGCTTTCAAGGTCCAAATTTCCAGCAGTACTGACCACACATAACATTCCATGAATCTTATTCTGACGTGGAGGTTTAGATTTCTGTTCGCAAACATTGAGGAGTGCTTGACAAACGCCTTTCGAACCATTTCCTTACTGATCTGATTCAGTTTTTCATCTAGGATTTTCCCAGCACTAGTAACAATGCTACTTCCCAGTATTTTGGTATGTTTGCAGTATTTCAAATTATATTTTTGGGTCTATACCATTTGAAAGGTCCTGGAGCCTTCTGCAACTTCTTTCTCCTTTATCTTTTCTTTGTTTTCATCACGGTCCTCTTTGACTTCCATCTTTCCATTATTTTATCGAAGTCGTTACCACATATAACATTATCATATCCATATAACGTTAATTGAGTACTAACTCGAAAGAAAAAAGAACATTTGACCATGAGGAAACTTTTTTCAAAGTGGGCGCCGCGTTTGATTCACAGTCTATCGAAAACAACAACGTTGATGATTCATAGCAGTGTTTGGTCATGGGTACAGTTATTTTTGCATCCATATGTGACGATGGGTGAAACTTGGATCCATAATTTCGCTCCGGAAAAGAAACGATCATCATCTGAGTGGACTGCACCACGTTCGAAGCGTCCAAAGGCACAAAAGTCAGTTGGGAAGCTTATGGTTCAACTATTTCGTGATGGACATGGAATATTGTTCATCTAATATCTCCAAAAGGAAGAAACAATCCATGGTGAATACTCCATAGAGTTGTTGGATTATTTGAATGCAAAAAACAAGGAAAAATGTCGAAGAAAAAACCACAGTTTCACCAAGACAACGCACCGATTCGCAAGTCGATGGCAACGATGGTTGAATTGAACGAATTGCTTCCTAATCCACCGTATTGTCCAGATCTGACCTTCAATGACTAATAACTTTTCGCTGATTACAAAAAAATGCTCGCTGGTAAGAAATTTAGCTCAAATTGACTCAAATTTTGAGTTAAAAGACAAATCCTTCTACAAGAACGGCATCGAGAAGTTAGAGAAGCGCTGGAATGGTCGTATTGGTCTTGAAGGTGATTTTTAGTGAAAAATTGTGTTTTTTTTAATTAGTCGTACGAATTTTGTGTATGAAGTTAAATGTTTATTAATTTATTTAAAATAAGGAAGTTTCCTAAAAAAATTGTATGACATTCAAACAGTCAAATATTTAAAAAAAAAAAATTTTAACCTTCAATTTTTCAAAAATTGACGAAAACTTTTGGAAACATTTTGATTTATACGGTAAATATAGTAAATATCAAAAAAAACGAATTAAAATTCTATTTAAATATGAGGAAAATGTTTCTAAAAAAGTTGTTGTTTTTCAATTTTGAAAATTCAAAATGGAGGCGGAGTAAATTGAATTTGTTTCATTTATTTCAAATTCAGTTGACGAATCCGCCATTATGAATTTTCAAAATTGAAAAACAACAACTTTTTTAGAAACATTTCCTTTATATTTAAATAAAATTTTAATTTGTTTTTTCAATATTTACTATATTATATACCGTATAAATCAAAATGTTTCAAAAATTTTTGAAAAATTAATAGTTAAAAATTTTTTTTTCAAATATAATTCTATAATGTTATAGGGCATATAAGTTCCTACGATTTTGATTCTTACAATTTTTTTGTGAAAGTAAAAATGAAAGAAATATCGGAGAAAATGTCTCAAATTCCAAATTCAAATTTATACTTTATTTTCTCGGACTAACAACACTCGATACGTAAACAAAATTTTTCATTTTTTCCAGTGTATAAATAATAAATTCCCGCTACACTGAGACGCAAAAATAATAAAAACAAAGTAAAATAAAAAAAACACTCGAAAAAAAAAATATTTAAACTACCAAAAAATGACAGTTTTGTTTGAAATTTTTTAATTTTGTATAAAAACACAACATTTGGATAAAACAACGAAAGTTTACACACCAACTCACTAAAAGCTTTAATGATTGTTTTTTTTTCGTTTAATGAATCACTCTGTATATATAATATCTCGATAACACGATTTTCAATCCAATTTTGATAAACATCGACATCAATTCTCGAAAAAAAAAACATCAAAATAGACCTAATAGATATATAAAAATGATTTACTTACACAGAAAAAAAAGGTACGAAGAAGCATGAATTAAAAACTTCATGAAAGGTTTCCTCATAAGTTTTCCCGTTTTAGTTTCCGGCGCCACCATGTATAATAAACAGTAAAAAGGAAATAGTAGTGCTACTTTCACGATTATCATAATTTTTTCTTTGTTAGATTTTCGTCTAAAACCCGGAACGCCCTCGTACCAAATAGCGGCCAACAGCTGTTGAATATTCGGATGAGATACAAACTGAAACGAATAAGAACCTAACCTAACATTGATAAAGTTCCCGCTATATTACAACGATCAATATTTATTTAAAAATCAAGAAATTATTGTACAAGGTGTTTCAGAAGAAAGGCACGGGAGGTAAACCCGGTTCTCGGGAATTTGCGCAAAACTCGTAATTTCAAAGATGCTCCAGGTGCTGTTCTAATTGGAAAACGGATCGAGAAACTCGAAGAAACCGGATCCAACACTGGATAAACCGATAATGGTCCAAAACGTGTCACTCGGTGTGTTCGTGGCGAGCCTCAATTGTCCATCCGGAAGCTCGCTGTTCCTTTGTGCGAGCACCCTTACAAAATTCAGTTTAATTTTGAAGTATCTGAAATTCCTACAGCGAATTTAGAGCTTTAAAAAGCAGATGTTAGACGATTTCTTCGTTCCTGAGCTTCAAATTACGTCGGAGCATCTTCAAACAACTTCCGATAGATTTCAGCAACGAATTCGTGATTTCAAAGACGCTCCAGGTGCTGTAATAATTGGAAGACGGATCGAGAAATTCGGATCCAACATTAGATAAACCGTTTTTTATAACAGTCGCTCGGTGTGTTCGTAGCGAGCCTCACTTGTCCATCCGGAAGCTCGCTGTTCCTTTGAGCGAGCACCCTTACAAATTTCAGTTTAATGATGAAGCACCTGAAATTCCTACAGCGAATTGAGAGCAGATGTTGAACGATTTCTTCGTGCCCGAACTCCAGATTACGACGGAGTATGTTCAAACAGCTTCCAATAGATTTCAGCAACGAATTCGTGATTTCAAAGACGCTCCAGGTGCTGTAATAATTGGAAGACGGATCGAGAAATTCGGATCCAACATTAGATAAACCGTTTTTTATAACGGTCACTCGGTGTGTTCGTAGCGAGCCTCACTTGTCCATCCGGAAGCTCGCTGTTCCTTTGAGCGAGCACCCTTACAAATTTCAGTTTAATGATGAAGCACCTGAAATTCCTACAGCGAATTGAGAGCAGATGTTGAACGATTTCTTCGTTCCTGAGCTTCAAATTACGACGGAGCATCTTCAAACAGCTTCCGATAAATTTCAGCAACGAATTCGTGATTTCAAAGACGCTCCAGGTGCTGTAATAATTGGAAGACGGATCGAGAAATTCGGATCCAACATTAGATAAACCGTTTTTTATAACGGTCACTCGGTGTGTTCGTAGCGAGCCTCACTTGTCCATCCGGAAGCTCGCTGTTCCTTTGAGCGAGCACCCTTACAAATTTCAGTTTAATGATGAAGCACCTGAAATTCCTACAGCGAATTGAGAGCAGATGTTGAACGATTTCTTCGTTCCTGAGCTTCAAATTACGTCGGAGCATCTTCAAACAGCTTCCGATAGATTTCAGCAACGAATTCGTGATTTCAAAGACGCTCCAGGTGCTGTACTAATTGGAAGACGGATCGAGAAATTCGGATCCAACATTAGATAAACCGTTGTTTATAACGGTCACTCGGTGTGTTCGTAGCGAGCCTCACTTGTCCATCCGGAAGCTCGCTGTTCCTTTGAGCGAGCACCCTTACAAATTTCAGTTTAATGATGAAGCACCTGAAATTCCTACAGCGAATTGAGAGCAGATGTTGAACGATTTCTTCGTGACTGAACTTCAAATTACGACGGAGCATCTTCAAACAGCTTCCGATAAATTTCAGCAACGAATTCGTGATTTCAAAGACGCTCCAGGTGCTGTAATAATTGGAAGACGGATCGAGAAATTCGGATCCAACATTAGATAAACCGTTTTTTATAACGGTCACTCGGTGTGTTCGTAGCGAGCCTCACTTGTCCATCCGGAAGCTCGCTGTTCCTTTGTGCGAGCACCCTTACAAAATTCAGTTTAATTTTGAAGTATCTGAAATTCCTACAGCGAATTTAGAGCTTTAAAAAGCAGATGTTAGACAATTTCTTCGTGCCTGAACTTCAAATTACGACGGAGCATCTTCAAACAGCTTCCAATAGATTTCAGCAACGAGTTCATGATTTCAAAGACGCTCCAGGTGCTGTAATAATTGGAAGACGGATCGAGAAATTCGGATCCAACATTAGATAAACCGTTGTTTATAACGGTCACTCGGTGTGTTCGTAGCGAGCCTCACTTGTCCATCCGGAAGCTCGCTGTTCCTTTGAGCGAGCACCCTTACAAATTTCAGTTTAATGATGAAGCATCTGAAATTCCTACGGCGAATTGAGAACAGATGTTAGACGATTTCTTCGTGCCCGAACTCCAGATTACGACGGAGTATGTTCAAGCCGCTTCCGATAGATTTCGGCAACGAGTTCGTGATTTCAAAGACGCTCCAGGTGCTGTAATAATTGGAAGACGGATCGAGAAATTCGGATCCAACATTAGATAAACCGTTTTTTATAACGGTCACTCGGTGTGTTCGTAGCGAGCCTCACTTGTCCATCCGGAAGCTCGCTGTTCCTTTGAGCGAGCACCCTTACAAATTTCAGTTTAATGATGAAGCATCTGAAATTCCTACGGCGAATTGAGAACAGATGTTAGACGATTTCTTCGTGCCCGAACTCCAGATTACGACGGAGTATGTTCAAGCCGCTTCCGATAGATTTCGGCAACGAGTTCGTGATTTCAAAGACGCTCCAGGTGCTGTAATAATTGGAAGACGGATCGAGAAATTCGGATCCAACATTAGATAAACCGTTTTTTATAACGGTCACTCGGTGTGTTCGTAGCGAGCCTCACTTGTCCATCCGGAAGCTCGCTGTTCCTTTGTGCGAGCACCCTTACAAAATTCAGTTTAATTTTGAAGTATCTGAAATTCCTACAGCGAATTTAGAGCTTTAAAAAGCAGATGTTAGACAATTTCTTCGTGCCTGAACTTCAAATTACGACGGAGCATCTTCAAACAGCTTCCAATAGATTTCAGCAACGAGTTCATGATTTCAAAGACGCTCCAGGTGCTGTAATAATTGGAAGACGGATCGAGAAATTCGGATCCAACATTAGATAAACCGTTGTTTATAACGGTCACTCGGTGTGTTCGTAGCGAGCCTCACTTGTCCATCCGGAAGCTCGCTGTTCCTTTGAGCGAGCACCCTTACAAATTTCAGTTTAATGATGAAGCATCTGAAATTCCTACGGCGAATTGAGAACAGATGTTAGACGATTTCTTCGTGCCCGAACTCCAGATTACGACGGAGTATGTTCAAGCCGCTTCCGATAGATTTCGGCAACGAGTTCGTGATTTCAAAGACGCTCCAGGTGCTGTAATAATTGGAAGACGGATCGAGAAATTCGGATCCAACATTAGATAAACCGTTTTTTATAACGGTCACTCGGTGTGTTCGTAGCGAGCCTCACTTGTCCATCCGGAAGCTCGCTGTTCCTTTGAGCGAGCACCCTTACAAATTTCAGTTTAATGATGAAGCATCTGAAATTCCTACGGCGAATTGAGAACAGATGTTAGACGATTTCTTCGTGCCCGAACTCCAGATTACGACGGAGTATGTTCAAGCCGCTTCCGATAGATTTCGGCAACGAGTTCGTGATTTCAAAGACGCTCCAGGTGCTGTAATAATTGGAAGACGGATCGAGAAATTCGGATCCAACATTAGATAAACCGTTTTTTATAACGGTCACTCGGTGTGTTCGTAGCGAGCCTCACTTGTCCATCCGGAAGCTCGCTGTTCCTTTGAGCGAGCACCCTTACAAATTTCAGTTTAATGATGAAGCATCTGAAATTCCTACGGCGAATTGAGAACAGATGTTAGACGATTTCTTCGTGCCCGAACTCCAGATTACGACGGAGTATGTTCAAGCCGCTTCCGATAGATTTCGGCAACGAGTTCGTGAAATTTTTCGTGGTAAATTGATCTACAGGAGAGATGATATGAGTTGGCCTTCACGCAATTCCGATTTAATACCTATGGACTTTTCCTGTGGGGTTATATCTAAGCTAGAGTTGGCACTAACAAATCTGGTACAATTTAAAGGAAACGTTCATTTTTTTGTTAAATTTAGATAAATGTTATAGCAGGAAATTACGTAAATTCTTTTTATATAAAAATACAAACCTTTTTTTGTTTATATTGGATAGCTAATTCTAGTCTAGCTAATTTCATGTGCTCCCCTTCTTGGTAAGGGGGATTTTCCGGATCGTGATTCAGTATTATCGCCAATTCTTGCGAATTTCTAGATTGATGTAACAAATCAACGGCGAACTGTTGACATTGTAATCGCAAATCCATGTATTCAGATTTACATTCCTGTAAAGATATTATAACAAAAACTTTCGCCTGGGGTTTCGATAATCGAATTCGTCTTCAGAGACCGAAAGTTAGGTTATGTCCGGTCTCTGAAGATCGGATCGCAAACTAGACTTGAAATAACGAAAAATATATATTAGAGAGCTCGCATTCTGTAGAAAAATTATTTAAATTAATGAAAAAAATTTATGATTACTTACAGGTTCGGCAAATGCCAAATTCCTCAATTCCCAAGACAACTGAAAAGCCGTTAATAAAGGATCGCTAGAGGAAAGGGCGATAAGGGACGGACTGGCAAGGGCTTTATACTCGTTTAATCTAGATAAAGAATGTCTGAGCGAATCTTCTTCTGATTTTTGTAGGCATTCGTTACATCCGCATCTGAAAGAAAGAGATAGTGAGATATATGACCCAAGCTGCAGAAGGAGTTAGATAGATGACCGTAAGACAGTTTTGGACTGATCCTGATCAAGACTTAAGGTTCAGATCCATGTTAATGTTCATACTAACAGATCTACCTTTGGAACATAAAGGAAAAAGACCAAGTACAAGATATGGATAGATCATACACGACGGAAACTAGAAGAGGCAGACCTGCACGACCCACGGGGAAGAGAAATAACCAAAAATTGGACGAAACTCAGATAACGACCAAACCGGGAGCTAAAATTCGATGATGATCAAAACTCCAGCTGTAATTGTGTAATTAAATATTGATTACTTACTTGATATCGTGAGGCATGGGAACAGTGGCCCCTCTATCCAATAAGAGTTTCAGGATCTCATAATTGTTTCTATGAGCAGCCAAAATGAGCGGGGTTAAATCTGGCGTGAACATAGCCGTGTTAATATCGACTTTTTGCCAACTCTAAAAAACTATATTTAATTTAAAAAAAACACCGATTGCGATTGCGTATTTACGTATGGTTCTCCTTCTTTATGGATGAGCTCTTCGTGTTCCAAAAGTAGCTCGACTGCCTCGACGAATTCCGCGTTTATGGCGTGCAAAAGAGAATCTTTAGTCTCAACTCCCATGACCACTAATATTTCAACGATTTCTAAATTTTCTTGATCGATCGCTATCGTTAAAGCTCCTCTACCTAAACTGTCCATACAATTAATATCGAGAGTGCCTGGTCTTTTCTGCGCTCTCTGTAATATCCTAAAAAAATTTCATCCAAGTCGTTACTCGATAAAATACCTATAACGTCACTCAATAAGTCACGTGACCGACTAACAGATGGCGATGTCATTGTCAAATCCATTATGACGTTTAGGAACTACCAACTTCATAAACTGACAGCTATTTAAGTGAAGCTAATTTAATGGTGGACGTTCTGGTCACCATATTGAGGTAATTACTACAGAAAATTGAATGATTGAGGTTATAAGGATATGAGATATGCGTTCTGGTCATGTTTATACGTAATAAATCAGATTTTTTGCATCGATATGTGACATGGATCCTTCACTTCAATCGGGAATTAAAACGATCATCATCCGAAAGGACTGCAACGTTCAAAGGTACAACAGTCAGTTGGGAAGGTACTAAATTGAGTTGTTGGATCGTTTGAATGCAAAAATAAAAGAAAAATGTCGAAGAAAAAACTACTGTTCCACAAAAACAATGCACCGATGGTTAAATTGAACAAATTGCTACCGTATAGATCAGATCTGGCACCCAGTGACTACTGGCTATTATCTGATCTCAAAAAAAGCGTTGGAATGATTGTATTGCTCATGAAGGAGATTACATATGGATTTTTAGCAAAAAAAAGGGTTTTTCTTAGTTAGTCAGACGACTTATTGAGTGATTGTATATATATATGTATGATTTATACCTTCGAACGTTGGCTAAATCACCTCTTTCCACCGCTAAAAGATATTTTTTCTCTTCTAAAGTTAAAACGTTTGGTAGTTTGGGCATTATTAATGATCTACGAGTCATACGAGACTCAATATCTACCTAAAAATATATATAGGGTGAGTCATGAGAAACTTTACATACTTCTGACGTATGTAGAGTTTCTCATGGGGCTACTAAAAAGTGTCTACTCCTGTTTTTTTATCAATTTATTTGTGAAATTAGCCTTGTTGGTTTTGTAAAAAGTTAGAACCTACTTTTTGGTCATTTACATTACATTTGGCCAAAACACAAAATTTCCTTCAGGATGCTCTTCATTTCTGAAAGAAAGATCTAACACACTTTTTTTCATATATTTTGGCGGTTACTGACTTTCCAAAATGACAACCATACAAACAATTTCGAATTCAACTTTTTGTATCTTTCGAAATACAATTCTGAATGGTCTTTCTGACAAAAACAAGTCTTTTTATTCACCGTTTCATTCCCGTTAAAGGTAAAGTATGAATCATCGTCGATTACGATTTCCAAACCCTTAGAGGGCGTACTAAGACTTCTAAGTTTCGATTTTTATTCCATGTGTTGCTTTTCTGAATATTTGGGTTCCAAACAAACACGTAATGTTTCTATTTGGAAAATTAGACAAATGCCAAATTACGAGAAACATTTTCTGACCAAAAATATACGAATTTTTTGATTCCACGCCTCAACATAAACTCAAAAAGAACTCGTGTCGATTGGTGCAAAGATATACTGAAATAATTCAATGGAGATGCTTCAAAATGCGTCTACAGGATCAAGAATCATGGATCTATGGATATGAACAAAAAAAAACTAAACAACAATCGATTTTATGGGGATTTTAATTCGAGTCATGTCAACCAAAAGCTGCTCGCTTGTTGTTTCATTAGAGCAGGGGTCTCCAAACTACGGTTCGCGGGCCAGATCCGGCCCGCCAGTTCCATCAATCCGGCCCGCGACAGCTTAAGACTGTGTTTGTACTGTGATAAGTTGTATGGAAAAGAATGGAAACACAGAGTGATAATTACTTTATTTAATTGCAAGGTAAAACTATGATGATGTAGAAAACTCAACTAGAAGATCTAACTTGAGCATATTTATTAACTAACAAATAACAAATATGGAATTAATCCCAACTAAAAAATTATCCTGGCCCGAAGGCTTCAAAGTTTGGTGACCCCTGCTTTAGAGCAAAATAGAGCGGTTAATTCTTAATGGTACACCATAATTTGTTTTCGAAAAAATCAGAGAAACCAAACGCAGAAGGCGAGAGAAGAAATTTTCATTTTTTGAAATTATTTTTCAAAAATTTTAGTCAAGATTCGAAACATTTGTCAAATTTGATAATAAAGAGAAAGAATTTTTCTACTTACGACATCTTCATCCATTTCCAAAAATAAAATAAAAAAAATGAAAAGACGCTGATTAAGATAAAACTAAAACATCTTACGTCTAGAAAGAAAATGAGAAATATTTTGTGAACACCATGGGGATTTAATTCCATTAGATATCCAGTTATGAAATAATTGGATTATATATTAGTCGTCCTTCGAAAATCAATGGAGCAATAAGGAAAATTGACATATTAACCTAAAATTTAGTACCCCATACAATATTTTAGAAAACACTTTAACTTTATCTCTAAACTAACCAATATATATGTAAGTATTAATATTTTTTCTTATTTATTTAAATCGTATGGATGAATTTATACATACTTCGTTTCCTAGTAATCTCCAATTTACGTTTTTAGAAACCTTCAAACAAATTCTACTCTTGGTGAGACAGCAGACATATTAGACATTTCAAAAAGTTCGGTACAACGCATATTAACCAAAAATTTGGACACGAGAAAGCTGCGCGCAACATGGATGCCGCGTTAATTCACAATGAAACAAAAACCTTTTCTTTGTTGAACCAGGTACTTCTGGGATCACCCTCGTAGATACCCAGTGCTGTTATACACAGAAGTAGATAAATTGTATGCACAAATACTTAAAATTCTCCTGGAATTACTGCAATATGATTTTGATAGAGTACTACAGTTTTGTAAATAAAAATTGACTTAACACGAAGAAAATTCTAAGAAGTTTCTAATAGGAATGAACGCCTAACTATTAATTATCCTTAACCTATAGAATCTAATATCCTGAACAGATTTATACATAGAAGGGAAGCTATGAAATGACCATCGAGATCCCCAGATCTGAAACCTTCACACTTTTTTTAACGATATGCGGATTATCGTAGTTTTTCGCGAATGTCAAGTTGTTACAGCCACGTTTGGATTCAGTCCCCCATCGTTTTGGTAAATAGTTGTGCAGAACTTATTTATACGTCGAAAATATTTCAGTTAACTTTTCGGACATACCTGGTAAATAAAAATTACGATCGAGTTGTGCCTTGAAGAAACGCCGAAACCATATAAGAAACTCGGTTAATCTTTATATTGAAATCAATCGATTTTTAAGACATTAATTGAATTATCAGCTTGTAGTCGATTGGGGCAACACTTAAATGGTTTTTTTTATCATATTTACCCACTATAATCAGTATATCAACGACCCAGTGATGTTAATATGAAATGTACGACGTGATTTATTCGTAAATAGTAAGTTCGATTTTATATTTTATTAAAAAAAAATCATTTTCTTAACAAACGTACATGCCAATTGAATAACTGTTAGTGAAATATTTTGACAGTTTGACAGATATAAAAGAATATTAAATATCGGAATCGATCGGAAATCAGATAAACAATCGATTAATATCGATATCGAGACGTATTTTGAAATATTTATTTTTCCAGTTTCGATCTGTACATAATGAAGATCGGAGAATCGATTGAACAATTGATAAATAATACGGGGGATGATCCAAATGATGAACCTATTCTAAAAGAATTATTAGATAGACCTTTGTCGCAAATAGAAAAAACTTTTTTACTTCATGCCGAACGGGGTGATTGTGCTACCGTTAAAAGGTACAGTATGACGCATATTAATATACAGGGTGTCCCTCATAACAACCAATATAAAACATAGTTCAAAATATGACGAAATTTCGAAGCAACCGAACCACATGGGGAGGAGAAGGCGATAGAATGATTTTGGGGTGTTAATTAGTGGTGATTTAACGTTAAAACGTATATATATACGAGATTCATTATATATTTGGTATTTGCGTTATTTATATGATTCACTCTGTATATATTTTGTTTTATTTAGGATTATAGACGAATATAAAGATAATCCGGCTGAATTTGATATAAATTGCGTGGATCCATTGAATCGATCCGCCCTTATATCAGCAATCGAAAACGAAAACATCGAACTTATCAAACTGCTTCTTGTCGAAAATATACAAGTCAAGGTGAAAAGTTTATAAGCTGATATTCAAGAATTTTGTACGGTTATTGAAATAAAATTTTTTTAGGACGGTCTTTTACACGCAATTAAAGAAGAATACGTCGAAGCCGTAGAAGTTTTATTGAACTGGGAAGAAGAACATCATGCCGTTGGTGAACCTTACGTAAGTAATAAAAAGTGCAGTAATGGTCTTCTTTTATTGGTATTTTTTCAGAGTTGGGAGAAAATAGATCGTTCGGCTTCAACGTTTACCTCCGACATAACACCTCTAATATTGGCCGCCCACAAAAACAATTACGAAATAATAAAATTACTTCTAGATAGAGGTGCTACCCTGCCAATGCCTCACGACGTGAGGTGCGTGATTTCAATTGCCTCAACTTGATTGTTAATTTTCCATCGTTTCTAGATGCGGATGCGACGAATGCGTTTTCTCGAGTAAAGCTGATTCTCTTCGACATTCACAAGCGAGAATTAACGCTTACAGGGCTCTATCTTCGCCCTCTTTGATATCTTTATCTTCGAATGATCCTCTATTAACAGCTTTCGAACTATCGTGGGATCTTAGAAGACTTAGCAAGATGGAAACCGAATTCAAGATGGAGTATATTGTAAGACATAATTAACTAATTAAGTTCTATTTGTTCTATATTTATAAGTACACCCTGTGTAGGGGCTGCTTTTTTCCTAAGGGTGGGAGGTTTTTTCTGGAAGTCGCGAGAGATATTGTCGGTTTTTTACAAATAAATGGAAATTTGTGATGCATGCACACCCAATACAAACGGAATTCTTGATTGTGTAAAGTTGATTTTTAAATAACCAAAAATTGAGGCTTTTTTCGGGATTAACTTATAGAACCTTTTCCAAAGTCCTCCGAAAATCCTTCATTTTTATTTTTTATAAAAGTTTCTAGCATCAAAACTGAATGAGTTATGAAGGGAATTGATGTCGATTTCAATTTTCTCGTTGTAAAAAATAAATCTCACCCCATTTAAAAAAAACCATGTCACAATTTGAGTTATTTGTGTACTTTTAATATATTGTGAGTGTTTGACCAGTTCGAAGTAAATATTTTTGAAAAAAATTGAGTAATTTAGTGAAGAACCGCCTTTTCTTCAAAATAACTCAAAATATGTTAATGATACGCAGCATTTTGGGAATTACAAATTTATAAAACTAAAATTTTGACGTTTAATGCGTTCAATCGCGGAATGTACCATTTTTGAGTCCTTTAAGCATGAATTTTTTTTAAAAAAAAACTACAAAATGCTTTTTTGGAGGTCTTGGCTCAAAAAGTGCAGTACATCGTATATTACCTGAAAATTTGGACTTTAAAAAGCCGTACACAAGATGGGTGCCACTTTTGGTCACAACGGAACAAAAACAGCATCGTGAAGATGTTTCAATCGAGTGTTTCACAAAAATAAAGTCGTTTCATAACCATAGATGAAACGTGGGTCCATCACTTCACACTCGAATCAAAAAAACAATCAAAATAATGGACTGAAAATGGCGAACCAACTCCAAAGAAGGCAAAGACCTTTGTATCTGTACGCGTCGGTTTTTTGGGATAATTCTCATTGACGTTTCATCGAAGAAATCAAGTGAAAACGACCGAATTTGGCTTAGAAAGAAGTGTGGTTTCATCAAAACAATACACCAGCTGACACAGCCATTATTATAATGGTCTAAAGTATGAATTGCTATCTCATTCGCCAGATTTAGCTCCCTCGGAAAAGTCTATAGAGCTAAAAAGAGATTTAAAAACTCAAGAAGCAACCGTCGTATTTAAATATTCCATACACACAATCGGGGGAGCAAGACTTCAAAAAATATTCAAACTAGATATTTTTTACGAACTTTTCTACAATATTTGAACACACCCCGTATTTATAGCAAAAATCGTTACTCTTTGTACTACCCATGACGCAAAAACTTAAGATAATAACGAAGTAATTCGAGTTGTACAAAAAATTTATAGGTTAGATTTGACAAAGTCAAGTCTTAGATGCACATAACCTTAATTAAAAAAACGATTTGAATAAGTTGAATGTTTTATTCTCCTGAATATTTTTCCAAACGACTTAATGACATCGTTAAATTTGTCGCAAATAGTTTTGGGCTTCCTTAAAGGCCATTTATACGTCATCACTTCGGGAACCATTCCAATAAATTCAGATTTATTCATTAATATACCGATGATTTTATTGGATTTGTATTTGTTTTCTGAAAAGGGCATTATGGCAGACCCTATCTGCTCGATTAAGTTCGTTTGACTTGTAACGTTATGTTTAGAAACTTCGTTGAAAAATTGCATCAAATAAGCCAAAATATTTACGTTTTCTACTGGCATTAACAAGCACGCTAACAGCAAAAGGTTCTCGTTGTCTTCGTGGTCGTAACAAGCGTACAGTAAAGGGTGATATTTACATGGAATTACTGGTTCTCGTAGTAATTTCAAAGTTTTAAGCAGGGCCCCACTCACGTCGATCGGAGAGTAAATTTCGGTCGGAATACATTGGTTATATTTAATCATATGTGTTATTGCTACCTTAAAATAATTTAAAATTACAAATAATCAAAATTGTAATAAGAAATTTTCGAAATATGACATAATTATATGCCAGAGATTCGGCAACAACATAAACATGGAATACTCAGTTTTGTTTATATCAATTTTTGGTGGAATGTTTTGGCCATTCGAACTGTTTAAGATGATTGAAATGTAGCCAAAAAAAACTATCGATTTATCAACCAATCATAAAGTTTTCTACAAATACCAATGGTAATTTAAAAGTATAATTCACATTTACAGAAACCTTTATCAAAAATAAAACGAGTCATAATTCGATGTTTTTTCTCAGTTGTGTTTTGGTGGAAATGTATCGATCTCAAGTTTACTAAAAAAACTATTAATAAAATTGGCAACGCCGTAACTTGTTCTATCGATGATCAACGCAACTATATACAACGTTGCCAAGCTTAAATTTTTTTAAAAACAATTTTATTCATAATTTTTCATCAAGGGTGGATTTAAAGGGTTGATTCATTATATTTCATTACTTATTATAGTGTAAACTTCTAAAATAATTCTTATTTGCAATAAAAGTGGCATTTAATTATATTTGAATAAAAAAAACGTCTATTTTGATAATTTTTCAATTTTTTTTTGTATTAAACGTGTTTATAACCCTCCAAATATAAGACCTCCAGTGTATACATAATTTAAACTATAAAGTTAAACCATAAATTTTTATAAAAATTAATTTGGTACGAAAAAATTCCAATATATCAAATTTTTCCCCAACAAACCAAGTAACTAGTAGATTATCATCAGAATCATTTCCGAAACCATAATTTATACATTAAAATGTATTTGCATGCAAATTATTCAAAATAAAAGTATAACCTTAAAATCAGTCTTAAGTTTACCAACTATTTATAAAACCGGCAACCCCTTAACGATTCTACCGATAATGAAGGTAACCGTTTCATATAAGATTTAACAATTTACAGTGTTGACAAGCTTGAATTTAAAACTCATACCTTCTTGTTTACTTGAATTGCCTTATCTATTTAAAAATTACCTTAACCTCAACATGTTTCAATATAAAACTACACATATCGTGTATGTGTTCTAGTATTTGTATAACTTCATATCAAAAATAAAACGAGTCATAATTCGAGGTTTTTCCATAGTTGTGTTTACTAAAACAACTATCAATAAAATTGGCAACGCCGTAACTTGTTCTATCGATGATCAACTCAACTTTATACAACGTTGCCAAGTTATATTTGTTAAAAACAATTATTAACATAGAGTGAATTTCTAAAATAATTCTTATTTACAATAAATGCGATATTTAATTATATTTAAATGAAAAAAAAACGTCTATTTTGATTATTTTCTAATTTTTTTTGTATGAAACGTGTTTATAACCCTCCAATGTGTATATATACATAACCTTAAAATCAGTCTCAAGTTTATCAACTATTCATAAAACCGGCAACCCCGTAACGATTCTACCGATAATGAAGGTAACCGTTTCATATAAGATTTAACAATTTACAGTGTTGCCAGGCTTGAATTTAAACTGTTTGGGTTTAAACTCATACCTTCTTGTTTACTTGAATTGCCTTATCTATTTAAAAATTACCTTAACCTCAACATGTTTCAATATAAAACTACACATATCGTGTATGTGTTCTAGTATTTGTATAACTTCATATCAAAAATAAAACGAGTCATAATTCGAGGTTTTTCCATAGTTGTGTTTACTAAAACAACTATCAATAAAATTGGCAACGCCGTAACTTGTTCTATCGATGATCAACTCAACTTTATACAACGTTGCCAAGTTATATTTGTTAAAACCAATTATTTTATTAAAATATGTCATTAAAGGTAGATTTAAAGGGTTGGTTTATATAATTGATTACTTAACATAGAGTGAATTTCTAAAATAATTCTTATTTACAATAAATGCGATATTTAATTATATTTAAATGAAAAAAAAAACGTCTATTTTGATCAACTATTCATAAAACCGGCAACCCCGTAACTGATTCTACCGATAAGGAAGGTAACCATTTCATATAAGATTTAACAATTTACAGTGTTGCCAAGCTTGAATTTAAACTGTTTGGATTAAACTCATACCTTCTTGTTTACTTGAATTGCCTTTCTTTTTGAAAATTCCCTTAACCTCAACATGTCTCAATATAAAGCTACACATATCGTGTATGTGTTCTGGTATATCTATAACTTGTTGTGTTTTCAATTTCACGGTTTTTTTTGGCATTTTTTCTAAATTAATCGTAACATTATCAGCATGTTTTTTACGTAAACCGAATTTTCTTTTCCGTTTTGAATTATTATGCGATGTTTCTTTCTCTTTACTTTGTTCTTGTTTCATATCTGTATCATCTTTTATCACAACGTTTATACCTTTTCCGTCCAAATGTTTTACAACGTTTTCCCTCACGATACTCTTGTCTGGTACAGAATCAAAGAAATGGATACAAGTGCAAACTTTTGATGATTTGAAACTCATAATGATTTCGTCTACATGATGTCAGTATGAAATGACAGAATGTCATTCACTTAATATAATATTAGCTCCCTCTAACGATATTTTGTAGAAATAAAATCTGTATCTTTTAAGGATATGAGAAGCCAAGTCCAACAATTTGCTACTAGTTTATTAGATCACGCTAGAACTTCCTACGAATTGGAAATAATGTTAAATTACGATCCGGATGGGGATATTTGGGTAACGGGAGAAAGACAAACATTAGAAAGGTTAAAAATGGCCATTAATTATAAACAAAAAGCGGTAAGAATTAAATTAAACTTCATAATTGCTTAGATAACCGTTAGATGTCGCTCAGTTACTAATTGAAATCTTTCTGTAGAACGTATTTCATTAATACAACTTTGCCACGTTGTGCACGAAAGTCAATACATTTTATTTTTTTTTTTCAGTTTATTGCTCATCCTAATGTCCAGCAGCTACTTGCAACGATTTGGTATGAAGGGTTACCTGGTTTTAGGAGAAAAAATATGATAGGTCAAGGTATACAAGTAGCAAAAATCGGTATGATGTTTCCAGTATATTGTATGATTTATATGGTTGCTCCTAATTCCCAAATGGGGTCGTTTATGAAGAAACCTTTCGTCAAATTCATCTGCCATTCCGCTTCGTATGCGTTTTTTCTCAGTAAGTCATTTATGATATAGTTCACTAAATACTGTCTGAAATATCGTTTTCTTATAAAACTGGCAACGTCGTAACCACCAATAATGAACGAAATAATATGTTATAGATTTGAGACCAAAATGCCAAGTTTAAATTTACTTCAGAGATGATTTAAAGGATTATTACACATTTTTATAAAATATTTTAAATAATGTAATACTAACTCAATCAAAACAAAGAAAAAATAAGTTTAATTGTTCATTTTATTGTGTTGTGCTGCTAACTATTTTATGGTTAAGTTTTACTTATAAAAAAATATTGACGGCAACGTCGTGTTTTCTAATGCTAGCTGCGTCATGTGAAATGGCGCCAAAACAGTAAAGAAGAACACGCTAATGGCGCGTAGCTTATTTATGATTAATATGATTTAATAACGTTAAAAAATAAGTTTATAACAAATATTATTTCAGCGCTGTTGGGGGCAGCTTCACAAAGAGTGGAAGTTCTTTTTCTCGAATGGTTTGGTACCGATTGGGTGCAAGATATGGTTAAAGAATGGAAAAGGAAAGAGAGGGGGGCGTTTTTTGGGATAGCGGAGTGTGGTGTCATATTTTATGTCATAAGTAAGTATTTTAATAATTTTTATTTTTCATATTTTCTTTAAAGCAATCGATTTCAAAATATATTTAGAAAAATGATCGTCTTAAGCGATTTTATGTGCCAAATTGTAAGTGTTAAGTTTCCTAATTAACCTAAAAAAATCATTCGTTGAGAATATTGCGCATTTGCCAGTTTTATTTATCTATAAAACTTATTTGGAAAAATTGCTTCCATACAATTAAAATTCGTTACAATATTAAAGTGAGATACGATTATTGCAGTGTTGCCAATAAGATAAAACTGTTATTTCCAGTTTTTGTACTATGTTTTGTCATTTTTTAAATTTTAATGAAAGTTTGTTAAAAAGATATACAATTCGGATATTAATTAATCACAATAAAATAATAATACTTCCTTTATTGTAACCATTTCTTTAAACTTACAATAAAACATTTTTCTACGCAATGTAAGTAAATTTTAATCATATTAGATACTAAAGATAGTCTGACAACACTGTTAAGTTACGAACTTTCTAGCGATCATAGAATACTCTGCTTACAACGTTGCCAACTGAGACCAAAATATTTCTCTCTTCTACTTACTAACAACAGTCGATAATTAAATGAGATTAATGTCTGTATGTTGATTTTTTTCAATTATTGAGGTTATGTTGTAGGTATGTTGAAAGAATCTAAATCTGATTTTGCTCGTAGGTTTGATATGGGGTGAAATGCGTTCGTTATGGTGTGACGGGTTGGAAGAATATATATCTGATTTATGGAATATCGTGGATTTTATAACGAATATTTTTTACGTAATATGGTTAACGCTTAGAATAACCACAATCTATATTTGTTGGGCAAGTAATTTATTAAAATAATTTATCGATCATGAATTGAGTCACGTGAGTTTTTGGGGAAAAAATACTAAACGCGGATGACATGCGATAAATTTAATCATCGTAAACAACTACAGGGTGGTACAAAATCTTGTAAACTTGTTGAAAATAGTGTGTTATATATTTCATTTAACTTTTAATGATTCTTGAATCTTATAGTAACATATTGACGTGTATTTTATAAAAAAAATAACTTTATTACAAAAATGAACTAATAGACCGGGCAAATTAGATAAAAAAAATTGTTGGAACAACTAAAATTCCTATAGAGTTGACTTTTAGTGGAGACGTAAAGTTTTCATTGATGTTATGTGTCCTAAAAAAAGTTACGATACAAATTTTAGATTTTTTTGAATTTTCCTCGTAAATGGTGGTTCTAAGCGAAAAAAGTATACGGATATTTTTTATAGATAATTTTATGATCTACAATTTTTATTTCATCCAATTTTTTGATAAAACTCACCGTTTACGAGAAAAATCGAAAATTTAACACTGTGGGAATTTATTCATTTGACATGTCTATTTTGACCGGACTATAAATTGTGTTTTTCCATCTCGGAGGCGAATTTTTTTTATTCCTTCCTAGAGAGACGAAAGAGAAGGTAAAACGACTTGGTACCCAAGAGAAGAGTGGGATTCTTTCGAACCCATGCTACTATCAGAAGGAGCTTTTGCTGCCGGGATGATATTCAGGTATTTAATTTAAAAAAAAAATTATTTTTAATAGATATTTTGTTTTTGAAAAACTTACCTTCGTCTAATCACTTTTTTTTTCATAAAAACCTATCTGAAACAGAATTCAACGATGTTACGACAACATCTGTTGATGTCTGTACAACACAATAAATATAATTAACTTAAACTAGGGTGTGTTTTACACCCCATATTAAAACAATTAGTTTTTATTGATCCGATTGATATTTCTAATGTTCCTTTCTTTCTATACCGAATTTTTTTCAAATACCAAGCGTGGACATGAAGTAAATTCAATCGTAATTGTTGTCAATTTCAAATTATATTTTGATGAAAACAGTAATTAGGTCGAAACATCAAATATATTGACTATTAACAAAACTATCCTTTTATTTCACATAGCATACATTACGTCACTCAATAAGTCGGGTGACTGACACACAGATGGCGCGCGTCTGTCAAATGCATATGACGTACCGAAGTACAGACTTTCAAAATACTAAGTGTGGAAATAAAATACACAAAAGACAAATTGTTATATATTGTTTTCTAAATCTTACGACGGGAACACAAAAAAGTAACAAGGGGACAAATCGGGACGTCGAATCAGCCACTGTAAATCACGCTTGATTCAGATAAGGAAATTACACATGAAACTGTGACTTTAGGTTATTAAAAATGTCTCCAGAAGTACCTCAAACGCGTTTGTTCTAAAAGAACTTTCGAAATATCATAGGAAACGACTTATTATATTCATTTTTATTGTTTTTTTTTTGCAGTTTTCTCAAGTTGGTACATATATTCAGTGTCAATCCTCATCTAGGACCTCTTCAAATATCTCTAGGTCGTATGATTATCGATATTGTCAAATTCTTCTTTATCTACACGTTGGTGTTGTTCGCTTTTGGGTGTGGTGAGTAACAGGGATTTGTCATTGTTTTAACGACGTTTCGATAACATAAAAGCATTCTTCAGTCGCTAATTTTCGTGTGTTTCTAAAGTAATTAACTTTCGTAGGTTTGAACCAATTACTGTGGTACTACGCCGAATTGGAAAAGAAGAAATGCTACCATTTACCGAGTGGTTTACCGGATTTTGATAATAACGATAAAGCTTGTACAATTTGGAGAAGATACGCGAAGTAAATAAATTATTTATACACGATATCGTGATTTATCTGATGATTTTTTCAGTTTGTTCGAAACGTCTCAGTCCCTTTTCTGGGCTAGCTTCGGACTAGTAGATCTGATGTGTTTCGAACTAACTGGTATAAAAGGTTTTACAAGATTTTGGGCGCTATTGATGTTTGGATCGTATTCGGTGATAAACATCATAGTTTTACTCAATATGCTTATTGCGATGATGTCAAATTCCTATCAGATTATTTCTGTAAGTATATACAACTTATTTAAAATAATCAAAAATTACTTACCCTGTATATAAAAATCTCAATTATAGCTTAGCAAATCTCTCAAAACGATAAAATAATAACTAAATATTTAATTGACAATAAAATTTCGTAAGTCGTTATAAAAGTTAAACTAATTTGACTGGACTATAACTTTAATCTACAAATGAAATGCGGACGTTTTTAAGATGCTTAGTAGCGAAAAGTCGAAAATAAATTTGTGTTTCTATGAGTCATAATCGGTAAAAATCGAATGATAGATTAAATAGGAATAAAAATAAATCGATTTTTATTTTTTTTTCTTAACCACGAATAACTCCTAACCGACGTTCTAGGAACGTTCCGATACGGAATGGAAATTCGCTAGAAGTCGATTATGGGTAAACTACTTCGATTCTGGCGATACTCTCCCACCTCCATTCAATATAATGCCAAGTCCGAAAGTTTTACTTAGAAATTTCGGTTGTGATAAAGGCGCAATCAATACTACGAGTTTTAAAGTACGTCATAATACAAATTTTGCTAATTATTACATGCGGTAGATTTTTTTTTAAATTTACAGGCGAAATCTAGAGAAAAAGTACGCGAAAGACACGAAACCGTAATGAAACTATTGGTGAGAAGATACGTTACGGCTGAGCAAAGGAAAAGAGACGATTACGGCGTAACTGAAGATGATGTAATGGAAATAAGACAAGATATTTCTAGTTTGAGATACGAATTGATTGATATATTGAGAAAAAACGGGATGAAAACGCCGCAAATTAATCTAGAAGATACTCAACGTAAGTATATACATTTCCTTTGATTTCAATATTATTTTTAAAAACTGGCAACGGTGTTTTACGGTATCCAAAAGAACGTCATCACTTAATAAAAGACAAACGTACCTGTTGTATGTATATGCATTAATATTCGATAGAAAAGGATGAAAAATGTAAAGGTTATGTTTTGATTTGTTTATCATTGTTAGAGATGTTACAGTTATTTTGTTATATGAAATAATTTTACTATTTTCTCGTGTTGTTAAGTGATTTAAATGAAATATGATGTTTCACGTATTTCAGTTGCCGGGAAAAAGGGGAAAATGATGGAAAGACGTCTGATGAAAGATTTCCATATAGGTATAGTCGAAGGTATAGTTCAAGAAATGAAAATGAACCCGACCGAAACGAAAAACGTTTTCGGTCATATAGCCAAAGTTATAGGCCGCAGGGCGACTTTCAAATCGACTAAAAAAGATTGGAACGCGTTAGTAAGAAAGAATACAACGACTTCCAATCCTATAGGTACCGCCCAAGAATTAGAGGCTAGTAGAATAAAGAGGCAAAGTTTGAGGAGACACATTTTGAGTAATACGGTTTTAGACGATGATAAATTATTGGGTGAGTGAAGGATGAAGAATTAACAACTTAGTTTGTTTAATTTTTCGATATATTTTTCTAGAATATAATCCTAATTTAACGGAAATACCGAAAACGGCGAGAGTGGCTTACGCTAAATTTATGAATAAGAAAATTCGATTTGAATATAAATCGGAAACGGAAAGGATTTCCGAAAATAAAGAAGCTGGTGGGGAGGAAGCTATAGAACGTAAACAATCTGTTAAATTTGAAGGTAATTATTACACTAATAAAAATAATTATTCAGAAAAAATCTTGAACTTTTTTATAAAATGACGACCAAAATATTTAAGAATACACTCAGAAACAGAATATTCACAAAAATTTCGAATATTTTTGTAAAAAACAAAAAGTAAGCGATAATTCCTCTAAATTACACTGATAAAAATGTTGTATTTGAAAGATCTTAAAATTATCTGTGAAATAGCGACCAAAATATTTAAGAATACACTCAGAAACAGAATATTCACAAAAATTTCAAATATTTTTGTAAAAAACAAAAAATAAGCGATAATTCCTCTAAATTACACTGATAAAAATGTTGTATTTGAAAGATCTTAAAATTATCTGTGAAATAGCGACCAAAATATTTAAGAATACACTCAGAAACAGAATATTCACAAAAATTTCAAATATTTTTGTAAAAAACAAAAAGTAAGCGATAATTCCTCTAAATTACACTGATAAAAATGTTGTATTTGAAAGATCTTAAAATTATCTGTGAAATAGCGACCAAAATATTTAAGAATACACTCAGAAAAAGAATATTCACAAAAATTTCAAATATTTTTGTAAAAAACAAAAAATAAGCGATAATTCCTCTAAATTACACTGATAAAAATGTTGTATTTGAAAGATCTTAAAATTATCTGTGAAATAGCGACCAAAATATTTAAGAATACACTCAGAAAAAGAATATTCACAAAAATTTCGAATATTTTTGTAAAAAACAAAAAGTAAGCGATAATTCCTCTAAATTACACTGATAAAAATGTTGTATTTGAAAGATCTTAAAATTATCTGTGAAATAGCGACCAAAATATTTAAGAATACACTCAGAAACAGAATATTCACAAAAATTTCAAATATTTTTGTAAAAAACAAAAAATAAGCGATAATTCCTCTAAATTACACTGATAAAAATGTTGTATTTGAAAGATCTTAAAATTATCTGTGAAATAGCGACCAAAATATTTAAGAATACACTCAGAAAAAGAATATTCACAAAAATTTCGAATATTTTTGTAAAAAACAAAAAGTAAGCGATAATTCCTCTAAATTACACTGATAAAAATGTTGTATTTGAAAGATCTTAAAATTATCTGTGAAATAGCGACCAAAATATTTAAGAATACACTCAGAAACAGAATATTCACAAAAATTTCAAATATTTTTGTAAAAAACAAAAAATAAGCGATAATTCCTCTAAATTACACTGATAAAAATGTTGTATTTGAAAGATCTTAAAATTATCTGTGAAATAGCGACCAAAATATTTAAGAATACACTCAGAAACAGAATATTCACAAAAATTTCAAATATTTTTGTAAAAAACAAAAAGTAAGCGATAATTCCTCTAAATTACACTGATAAAAATGTTGTATTTGAAAGATCTTAAAATTATCTGTGAAATAGCGACCAAAATATTTAAGAATACACTCAGAAAAAAATTTTTTGTATGTTTAGTATTGTATTGTATAGAATAATAGAATAATATTGACAAAAATTTCGAATATTTTTGTAAAAAACTCAAAATAAATGGAAATTCCACTAAATTACACTGATAAAAGTTAGAATATCTTGAAATTTTCTGGAATATTGCGACTAAAGTATTTAAAAATAGATTTACAGAAGGAATATTACAAAAATTTCAAACATTTTTTTTAAATTTGAAGGTGGAAAGGAAAGAGTAACAAAAAATGATCAAAAATTTCTCTAAATTCCTCTAATAAAAATGTTTTTGAAAGATTTTGAAATTTTTTTTCAAATTTTGAGCTACTAATGGAACGAGAAACGCTAAAATGACGCAAAATATTAAAAAATGTTATGTGAATGCCAAATAACACTAAGAAAAATGTTTTTTTAGAAAGTTTTTAGAAAAACAAAGTTTATAAAAATTTCGAAAAATTGATAGATAAAAAAAAATGGTAGTTTTTTCATAATTTTCGATAAATAGGTGACCAATTAACACATAAATGTCCAAAACTATGATATAAAGTCCAAATTACACTAATAAAAATATTCCTGGATTATCTGTGAAATGGCGTCCATAATATTTAAAGATACACTGAGGTATAGTGAATATTTCAAAAATATTCAATATTTTATCCAAAAACCCACTTTTTTCAAATTTTGAACGAGTAAGGGAACGATAAACACTGAGAGAACGTCCCAAATATTGAAAATCTGCTGGATTAATCTTGGAATGATAAAAATAATAGATTTCAACAAAAAATACCCATTTTTTCAAGATTTTGGAATAAATAAACGAAAAGTGGTCACAAAAATATTCAAAACCGATGTATAATGTCCAAATTATACAAATAAAAATGTTGTTTCCAAAAGATTTCCAAATTATCTTTGAAATGGGGCCCAAAATATTGAAAAAAATGTTATGTAAACGTCAAAATACACTATAAAAATGTTCTTTAAAGAGGTGATCTCTGAAATGGCGCCCGAAATATCGAAAAACAACCAAATTGATGTTAGGTTTATAAAAATTCCCAAAATGTGTAGATTCTAAAAAAAAATTCTAGTTTTTTTCTAATATTTTCAATAAATAAACGGCAAATGACCAGAAAAATATCAAAACAAAATATTTCAGATAATTATTTAATTACGATCAAATTTTTTAACAAGAATTGGTATTATTTAAATGTCTCACAAAAAATTAAACAGCTATTTATTTAAAAACTATAAACATTTCGATGTTTCATCTCAAAGGTTATAATTTATGTACTTTTTATAACTTTGAGTAACAAAATTACTTATTAAAAGGATAAATCCTACCTTTCAATCACCCTACCATGTAATTTTCCTCGTTTTCTTTTCCATTCCAATTAAATATACGTAACACAAACACTACCCAAACATTAATAATCCCGAGTTATTTTTAACTATAAGCTTAACTTAATCTTAGAAAAATCGTTAACACAAATTTTAAAAAAATCATTGGTTTGAAAGGTGCCGCGATCTCTAACACTTCTACTGGTAATAGAGGTGCGATTGAAGTTCAAGATAAACAAGACAAGGCACAATCTGGCGATGATTTTATTGCGCAGAACGTAAGTCGATAAATATACAACGATATTTAGAATCGTAGATCGATACGTCAATAAATAACATTTACATCTCTATAAATAGTTTTTGTCACCTCTTTTTAATGTACCATTCAATAATGGTTGCTTTACCCGAAAATATATCCAGGAGCGTAGTTAGACGTTAGCGTAATCATCCTCAGATAAATCACCCGAAATACGTCCCGAATTTAAAGAAACCGTTTTTCACCTTAAAAACAGTTTTCACCTATTTCAACAACACATACATAATCTGCAAATAATTATACTCAAAATTAAAGTTATCACGTAATTCAAAATAAATAAATTATACCGAACGCAATTTATTCCATTAATCGAAATCAAAGTCCTTAATCCGGCTCTGAAGTATCTCCGAGAATGGTGTTGAAAATTTAACATCACATGACATTAGATGTGAGTCTCTGGGTTCCAAATAGATCGAGAACGTTGAGGTTACTATTTTATTTAATTGAAAGGTTAAATAAATGAATCAATAATTATTACATAATGTTACCAAAATTATTTCACGTACGTTAATGTTTTTTAACTTTGTTATACTTTTGAAACGATGTTACCACATCTATTCAAATTTATAAGAAAAGTTTGTTTTATTTGGAACCTGAACGTGACATCACCACTATTACCTAGAGAGATGGAAGGGAGAATAAGCGTTAACATGTGCGCACGTACTCGCTACCATGTTGATCTTAATTTCGGCGGCAAATTTGAAAATACGGTACGTTACTTCAGTATAAAACACGTAATAACACAAATAAAATAGGTCTTTGAGGTCGTACACCTATAAAACTTATTTAAAAATGTGTATTAATTCGGTATAATGCTTCTAACAAAGTCGACATTTTAATATAAATCTGTGTAAATATAATTATTACCCAACTCCAAAAAGATGTACATAATTAATAAACATAACTAATAACTTGAAAATTGTTACATCAATTTTACAGTACATATAATACAGGTCTACTCACCGGTGAATGGAAACACCTTCTATGTTCCAACTTTTTAATAATTTTACACTTTTTTTCACGTACAACATCGTTATTACTAAAAATCGGAACTTGACACCTGCAATGTTCACTAACTGACACTTATAAACTAAGAATACGTATCTATAACCAAAACTATGAAAACACTAGCACGCCACAAAAAAAATCTTCAACACCGAATCACCTGTAACAACGTATAATCACCATTTCGAACTGAAATTATAAACCTCAATTATTGGTATTATTTATATTAGCACTGCAACAATCCCTTTTTGGGACGAAATGTCTGTTTTCGCATAATTTTTATAAAAATTTGATCATTTTAACACATAAGCGCCATAACCTTATAATTTCATGAGAGACACTTAGCAACTGTAACTCATGTAAAGATCAAAATGGTGGCTCCTCGACGCATTCTCCTCTCCATGCCGCTAATTCAACAGAGACGGACTAAATGTTGTTATTCGAGGTCATTTAAGATAAAACTTTTCTAATATTTATTTTCATATCTGTATTGGGACAAGATATTTATTAGGTAAAAGAAAATTTTTATTCGTTATTTGTTTATAAATATACTATCCCAATATTTGTGACAAGTTCATTGTCTATAAATTATTTTTCTAAATTTTTTTGTATATTTATTGTTTTATAATTTTATGCATGCGGAAATTAAAAAAAAAATGAAAAATCACATTTTGATAGGCAGAACTTTATTCGAAAATCATTTTTTTGAAAATCTCTTTAAATTACTAAGTTTTGATGGTTCCTTAAGTTGTTTTAAAAAAACTGAATATATTGATGATTTTTATTTTTGTTTTATGAAATTGAAAAGCGGTTTCAATACATTCTGGCTTCTAATTTTGAATTCCCATCACAATCAAACCTCCAGTAACCAAGCAATCACAGTTATACTGCTTCATTTAATGCCTGAAACTATAGTTTCAAAAAGGTTATTGGGATTTGGTTGTTTACGTATTGAGTTTATTTTTAGTTTTCTCTAAAACATTCCAGGATACAAATAAGGAGAGTCTCCCTCCTTTAATCGAATTAACAACTCCTGGTAAGTGAAATATTTTATCTTCTATCACATACAATCTTTCTAATTCTAATTATTTTCAAAATTGACAGTTTATATCTTATTTCACTCCAATAATTTCCAAGGTTAATTTGAAAAACGTTTTCAAAAGTCTGTACTCTACAAGCTTTGGTACTACTACAATTCGTCTATACTGAATGATATAAAGTTGAAATTAAATCTAATAGATCCGAAATATATACAAAGTGGTCAAATATAAATTTGTCATAATAGAAATTTATGTGAACTTACTATTTCAGACGAACCTGGTACAATTGAGGAACCAAAAGAAAATCCCAACGGTACTTCCTCAAAAAGTAATGAACCGTCTGGTGCAGATGTGTCTCAGATTATTCTGAAACCGGACACTTTAATACTCCAACAAATACCTACTGAAGAAACTCCAAAAACCAATTTGAATCAAGAAACACGTGGAAAACAATCACCGCTCGATGATTCAATAACAAACTACGATAAAAATAAAAAGGATAATAAGGAACCGGATGTTTCTGACACGCATTCGTCAACTAGGGATGATAATAAGGGAAATCCGTTATCGGCGAAATCAAAATTGACAGGGCGTGTACGGACGGGCTGGATTTAAAATGATTTACTTTTAATTAAAGATGTTATAGTTTTCGAAATATAATTTTAAAACTAAATACTATGTTTTCTTATTACTTAGTTGTAGTTATTTAAAAAAATTAAAATAATAAAACAAAAGTACTAATTTAAAATAATTTTCCCTTGAGCCGACTCTGTGCTTTAACTTCACCACGTTAAAATCGATATAACGATCGTTATTGACTAATAGTCTGTTGTCATGGTAACGCAAATGAAATTCGCGCGAAATACTGGTAACAAAAGGACCGGTACAGTCCTTTGAGTATATAATCTTAGGGTACAGTTGTGGAAGTAGAAACTAAAGCAAGTGTCAATATTTCATAATCGAATATAACTAAGACGTTAAAAAAAAGTTTTATTTCAATTAATAAAATTGTAATATTAACATTTGAGGTGAATAAATAAAAAGTGAGTAAGATCTAAAGGTTATGTGATTAGAAGATCTCGCCATCATTTTTTGACTAACTTTCACTTCCGTACAATAATTTGTTTTATTCTATTTGGGATGTGATTTAAAAAAATCAATTATTGAAATAAAAAGTGACAAAAATAGCACATTTTTTATGTGCGGTTAAAGTCCCCATGTGACCTTGGATGATTGAAACACGACAAGAATGATAGTGAATCCTGAATCTTAATTCACAATAGAAAATTTGATCAGGTATGTATAATTAATATTTATTCTAAACATACACAGTATAAATATATATATATATATATATATATATATATATATATATATATATATATATATATATATATATATATATATATATATATATATATATATATATATATATATATATATATATATATATATATATATATATATATATATATAAACCATTTATATCTTAAGCCGGTTTACATTATTATGGATCTATTATCGTAGGTGAATATTATTTAATTGTAATGTACCAAATATTATGGTTGTATATTTTCATAAATAAACAATACTCAATCAATTATAAAGAAAAAATAAATATGAAGTGAATTATCTTATTACTTGCAATCAAAATGGCGTCTGAGAAGCTTCAGTGGACAGTATCCGCCACAAAACTTTCAATATCTGAATGCATGCAAGTAAAATGATGTATAATGTGATAATTAATGATTATAAAAGAGAAACAATATACTATTGAAGGTTGTACAGAAGTTGGAGTGTGGTGGAAAATCAATTTGGACACTTTTAACGGAGCCTCTTTCATTTTCTAAATAGTTCTCTTTTTTTGATAACTGAATTTCTAGTTTTTCTAAGTTGCTTTTCAAGTAAGCAAATGATGATTATGGACCAAGTACAATAAGCAAAAAACTGGTATATCCATTTTATAACACAACAAATGAAGAAAAATTATAATAATAACAATCAAATATAATGAAACTTACGTAAAATCATGATAGTGTACTAGCGGCCTTAGCCTAGTAAAACAAATTTAAATACGTAACTTTGACTGTCGAGAAAATTTAATACGCTCGCTCTGGGTTTTAAAAAAATTAAAATGCGGATCTAAAATCTGCTATTGGGGTCAATTTGTTGAAATTATAGTATATAATCGAATATATACCAAAAGCATGGTAATGGACGCCATATTATACTAGTAAGAGAAATTTGACCATACATTAAATTATTTCCGTTTAATAATTGTGAATTTTTAGAATTTCTACTGTCATTTTCAACATTCTGAGACAATATTTTTCATAGTTTTGGTTATTAAAATTATAAGACAGAAGCTTCCTTTAGGTTTAATTCAATGTTGGTAATATGAACGTAAATATGGCGCCGGTATGTGATGTCAACACTCATGAGAATATTTTCGAAGAAGTTAACAATATGGCGTCTATTCATGACATAAACAAAACGAATATCTATTTCTTTATATTATTTATTTTGCTTAAATTAAAAATTATAAAAATATTGTAGGTGCATTGTAATCTTTCTTTCATATTTAATAATTTGATTATTTGACAAATCGACGCCTCTGGTGGAAAATCCAAAAAATTCACCAAAAATATTGTGGTATGTGAAAAATGTTTATGAATTTCTGTGAATAATCACTATCAATAAAAAAATATGGTTATCGCTACGTGTCTCGACAGATAATGTAATCAATTTATTATCTACATTAAATACGATTCATACTTAGGTGCAAATTTTTCCTATTTTATATTGAAACGTATCGACATAAATAATATTGACATTGGCAATATCGTTCGAGTGAAATATAAAGAGGATTTCGTCTCATCAAAGCAAACAAACAAATTTGTGACAACAATTAATATGATCCTGTATTACTTCCTGTTAGATTTGTAAGCAAAATTTCAGTGTTAATAATGGGTAAAGTGACTGTAACTCTTATAGGACTATTAAATGTGATTAGAAATTATAGTTTAATGTTCAAGGTATGTCAAATTATTGCTAATTAAACTAAAATTCATTATTACTTTTATTGATTAGAAAAAAGCGCGTGGTTGAGTGAATAAAACATGAAATAGTCTTTTTTACCCACTCAAATTCAAATATACGTTCTAATAATTATAAAATTCTGTCTTTAAAACAATTTTTATTCCTTGTTTTCTTGTATTGGAATTTATTACACAATATCATTTTTTGATTTTAAATTTAAACAGTAGAAACAAATAACCTGTATACTTAATCTGATTATTTTCCTTACTAATTAATTATATAATAATAAATATCGTTTTTTATCATTATTGTAAATAAATTCTTATTTTTATATGAGTAAACTCAACCAAGAAATATTCATCGATTACCAATATAACAAATTTGAGGTTAGAAAATTTTATTTCTATTTACTTTTGTACTTTTTATTTACAACCTGTATAAATTATAATAATGGAACCCAAAATTGTTTCTACAAGTAATTACTGACGAAATAATGTTAAATCTTCAAACATTCCTATAAAAACAAGCTCAATATTCATTGTTACAAATCGATGACCTTCTACTACATCTCGAGTTCTTAAGGAGCGTTTACACTAATAAAGTGAGTTGATCAAGTCAAATGATACAATGAAAACGAATTGAACATGTAAACCGTCACTGATTTGAATGTATTGAATTTTACGATAAAAGAAGGGAGAAGATTACTTTGGTACTTTGCAAATGTAAATTTTTTAAGGAAATAGGGTTATTTCTAGTTTTATGTGAGGTAAAAAAGTTTTCCAAATTAAAATTTAACTTGTTCTAGTAAGTAGTGGAACTGTTGTTCAATCATCCATGAAAAATTTTCGGAACGTTTCATTTTCAATTCACTCAGGTTATTTGAAGATTCTTGTGCCACTCTATGAGTAATTCACTCAATAACTCAAATTTTCTCCCTCTTTTGTTTCTTATTATGCATAATGTTTGCTAATTCTTCAGCTAGAACTTAATTCGTTTCGAGAATAGCTATTGTCGCCATTTTGAATAAACTGACATAATCAACTCACTTCAACAGTGTAAACACCGCTTTATTGCACTTTTCCTGTTACTGTCTATTCACTTTTCTGTCATTTAAGAAACTTTTTTACATTTTCCATGTGTTTTTCAAACATTCCTCGATCGAATTATCGAATCCTAATATAATTTCAGACATGCTAAAACCAACATCTTCGTCAGATTCATGGGAATTTCCTTGGAATGGTAAAATGAGAAAAAATCGACCGTTAACGGTACCGCCGAGTCAAAGTGGTAGACAAATAGGAGAAATTTGTTTCATGTTATGTTTTTTAGCTGTTCTTATGCTCGTACGTATCGTTTATTAGATACTCAACGAATTTATCTTCATTTTTTTTATCATTTTCAAGTTTTTAGAGTTCAAGTTTATCCTTAATCGGTCTGTCTATTTGGTCGTTAGTAATTAAAGCAGTAAATTACCGTTACTTGTTGGATATAAAGGTAGATATACCGTATTTTAGCTTACCGGCGGCTTTTTTACTTTTACCTGGATTTTGGATAGCTGCATCGTCACACAACACCAGGAAAAGATTAATATCTACGTATTTGGTAAGCTTACGAGAATCTAACCAATAATAACCGATTTATAGCACTTATTATTTTTTAAAATCATTATTTTAACATTGTTATTATATTTCGCAGCCACTCAAACAAACATGATATCAAATTAAATATTTTAAAACAAAATTCGACGTATTTTATGTAGGTAAAAATAATTTTATATGATCCTGCTAATCCCCCTCATTTTATTAATAAACTGATAACAATAAATAGCGTTTTATAAAATTATGCAACCCGTAAAACAATAATTCATTGTATACTGAAATTTACGTTAATACTCTGATAGTGGCAATAATGTTATGAGTTGACGCCATATTTGTTTCTGAATTAGTACGAGGTCACATTTGAACAGCGTTGCCAGAATTTGTAAATAGTCTGACATCTAGAAAGTAGATTGAGGTTTAGATATAATACAATTTTTTCACTCATTTTTAATCGTTTGTTTTCGTCTCAATTAAGACAGCTTATAAAATAAACGGATATTATTGAAAAATTTACTATTTTACCACTTGTACTAATGTTCCATTATTTTCACTTGCTTACATTCCGAATAGTGAATTAATGATAATTGAAATATCTTATAAATAAAGTTTGACTATGTCTGATCAGTCTCCATGCTTTTCATTCAATTTTTTTTGCTTAAAAACTTAAAATAATAATTACTTCTATAATTTTTTGTCTTTTAAAAACAACCACTTTAATAAAGTATTTTTTATGAGTTTATTTGGCATGCTAGCACATAATTGTAGTAACCAAATAATAACTTTTTAGTACTAGTATCAACTAAATTGAAAAAAAATAGTTGAAATTATAAAAATAAATGTGACAACGTCGTAAAAATGTATATAAAATAGACTACAGGAGTGTTGACGTCACATACCGCTATTAGAGCAGGTCAGGAAACACTTTCCAAACAAAGTTTTAACTACGTTGACGATCGAATAAATGTTTAGTGATTTCGGATTTCTTCGAATTTTCTTTGATACATTTTCGAAAAAAAATACCACATTACCATATTATACACATGACATCACGCTCCGGTTGTCTATTGCTGACGTATTTAACTGTCAGTTGTCATTAATAGAACTTCAAATGGACTAATGCATAAAAAAAATTAAACTCAGTATATATAGTTATGAATAATATATATTATTTTATATAAATAATACAAAAAATTCAGAAACAGACTGATTTTATTTAATTTAACTATTTGAAATTATATAAAACGGATAATTATTGGATGTAGTATAATCAGACGCCATATTGTGCTTACCGCTACATTATGGCGTCTGATTTATGAGGTCATTGACACCGGTGAAATAAATTTATTTGTTCTAGCTTTTGATAATTATAACGCTTTCGAGTATTTTGTTAATAACTGGCTCATCTATAGGATTAAATTATACGGTGAAAACGGAAAATGGCGATAACCAAATATATTCTTCCTTGGAAAATAGCGATTTGAATAAATCCGTCAGTTTTTCTTTTTTGAGATATAATACAAGCGAAGATGATAAGTATGCGTGGGATCGAATGCAACAACGTTTAGAATGTTGCGGAATTTCCAATTACCACGACTGGGAAACCGTGGGTTTGGATATTCCAAATTCTTGTTGTAATGAAGTGAGTGCCGCTACTAGATTTCGAAATGAGAAATTTTTTTATGATGTTTCTCAAAAAAAAAAAAAATCTTTTCAGGATGAATGTACAGCGGAAACATCTTTCGGCAGATCCTGTTTGGATTCGATGAGTAGAGATTTAGTATGGCACCAGA
Organism: Diorhabda sublineata; assembly: GCF_026230105.1. Taxonomy (NCBI): domain Eukaryota; kingdom Metazoa; phylum Arthropoda; class Insecta; order Coleoptera; family Chrysomelidae; genus Diorhabda; species Diorhabda sublineata. The sequence continues at coordinate 7,131,371 of NC_079481.1, read as the reverse complement.
ATATTTTAAAATCTCAGTGTTACATTATGGCAGTTGTACAAGTGAGTTTGACATATATGTCAAATATTTCAAATAAAAAAAATCTTTTTAATCTTGAATTAATTATATAATCGCTGTTTTTATTTTATAGGACAACCTGTATAACTAAAGTTTTTTTTTCAGATTGGAACTGGAGCCGTTTCTCTTTTAGTTTATTTCGCGGGCCGTTTTTCAAACTGATATTTGACACCTTGTATATAATTTACCATTAATAAAATTTTGTTGAGTATTAAGAGTTTTTTTTCGCATCATTCAATATAATTTATTGAAAAAGCAGCTTACAAGTATATCTGTAGTGCATTAGATCCAATAGAATCACGTAACTGTCGTGAAAATAATTACTCATTGTAATGTGTATTGTCTAAATACTAGATCCAATTGTATACATTTTATAAGTATTCACCATAATGTGTGTTGCATAAGATTTCTTATTTAAACTGTATTTATCATATAATTTATAAGAGAACGTAATATGTGTTGCCTATATACCAAAATAATTTGAATTGACTATGTAATATGTGTAGCCTATAGACTCAAGCAAACTTTTTGTCAAATTGACGAGGTGATGTGTGTTGTCTAAATACTATGTTCATAATGTTACAGTATGTCTTCTAAATATTTATAAATTTCCTTTTAGAACGTTTTAAAGCATTTTTCAATAGATTAATATATCATGAAATATATTTTATCTTGTTTGTTTCTGAATAATACATCGTGTACACATGTTTTATCATAATTTATAAAAGAGCGTAATGTGTGTTGCCTATATACCAAAACAATTTAATTGACGCTGTAATATGTGTTGCCTATATACGAAAAAAATTTGAATTGACCATGTAATTTGTGTTGCCTATACACTCAAATAAACTTTTTGACGATGTGATGTATATTGTCTGTATATAAAAAAATTTGATTTGACGATGTAATATGTGTTGCCTATATAAAAGAACCCATCTTTTCCGGAAGTGAAGATGTAATGTGTGTTGCCTAAATATTACATGTCTTATCGATATTGATTTTTTTAGGGAACTTTTTGGGAAAGTAATAAAACATAAAATATCTCTAGTAATGTTTTTTTTTTAAATAATTCACCATTTAAATTGTTGTTATCTTAATTTATGATGGTTTAGTGTTGAATATCGCTTATTTTATTTGCTTATGCTGTATATTCGACGAAAAAACTAAATAAAACGAAAATTCTAACAATACGTTTAATTTTCAATAAAATAGTAAATAATATAATAAAAAAATAATCACAGATAAAAAAAATTATTCGTATTTGGCGTACATTTCGTATATTTGAATATCACTAGTTTTCGGGGAAAAGCCCCCATTTTGTCCAACTTGTACGTACCGCTTGTAAATATCTATAGACGTCGCCGACACCTCCGGAGGGGTAACTCGGTAAACTGAATCAGTGGAAAACTCGTCCAACATCTTTTGATTGGTGGAAATGGATTGGAAAACGTTTTTCGCTGTACCGATCGCTTTTTTCCCTATCAGAACGTACCTAGTGTCAAAAATAAATTAAAGAAATCAAAATATAAGGAAATTTTCAAATGTGGACGTACTTTTTATAGGTTAGGACGTCTTGGAAATTCGGTTTTTTCAATTCGGTACCGTAAACTTGTTTCATGGTAGGGAAAAGGGATTTGAAAGTGATCGGTTCTGGTATGGTGTCTTTCGATGGTACTGCTAATGAATCGTTGGTATTCGAACTTTCCTCTTCGTCTGCTGAGCCTTCATCAGAACTCGAACTGAAATTTGAAGGGTTCCACAGTAAAGTGGAAAAATTATTGAAAATTAATTGTGGATGTGTGAAATTAAATGGGAAAAATTGTTTTTTTTTTAATTTGTATTGAGAAACGTTTTTATATTTTTTTAAAATTTGGTTTTTTTCGCATTTCTCTATATCTACATCTAAAAAAATTCAAAAAAGAATTCGGAAAATTCACATTTTTTTAATTCCTGCAAATTTTTCCTCGGATTTTCGATTTTTGGTTAAAATTTATAATTCTTAAAACTCGTAAATTTGGTGGAAAATTGGAAAACCCTTTTTACATTTTTTTTAATTTGTAGAAGTTTCTAAGATATACAGAAAAATTAAGAGACATTTTGGAAAATTGGGAAAAAGATTTGGAAAATACACATTTTGAAACTTTTTTTTATTTTCGGTTTTTAGCTGAGATTATATTTTGAAAAAGATTTTTCTGATCTAACAAATTTACGTGGTTTTTAAATTTTCACCGATTTTTTTAAATTTGTAAAAATTTTTGAAAAATCTAGAAAAATTCAAAAGAAAATTTGGAAAATAAGGTTTTACAATATTTTGAAAATTTCCACAATTTCCGAAAAAATTTAGGAGAGTTCGAAAAACCATTTGGAGAATAATAATTTTTTCAAGGATTATTTATTGATAAATTATCCACAAATTCCTTTACATATTTTGTTGGCCTTTTTTGTTTTTCCAACAAAATTACAATTTTTTTTGTATTGCCCCGCTTTTTTGAAAATGACTATTTTCTAAAAAAAAATTCGAAAAATTTGAATATTTTTTCAATTCAAGGATTTACAAATTTTTTAGCATTTTTAAAATTTTTGGAAATATCTAGAATTTCCCAAAAAATATGAAAAAATTCTAGTAAGATTTTTGGAAATGCGATATTTTGAGATTTTCTCTAAATTCAAGGATTATTCCAATTTTCCACATATTTACAAAATTGAAAAAGAAGTTTCTCGATGGATTTTTCATTCAAATTTGTTTCCAAACTAGATAATTTTCCAATTTTCCGAATTTTCATTTGTGCATTATACAAATAGCCCTAATTTTTATAATTTTTAGATTTCTTATAAATAAACTAAAAAAATTATGAAACTATTTGGAATATTAACATTTTTCCATTCAAATTTAATTTTTTTCTAACAATTTTGCTATAATTTGAATTTCTTTGAAAGTTTTTCAAAACATTTTCCAAATTCCATTTTTTCCTGAATTCACCAATTTTCTCAAATAATTTTTCAATTTTCTGATAATTTTTAGTCCATTTAATATTAAAATTAACTTTTTTCACAAATTCACATTTCACAAAATATCCAGAATTTTCCAAAAATTTGATAAAATCAGAAACAGAATTTGAAAATTGCCACATTTTTGTTCGATTAAATATTAAAATTAATTCAAAAAGCATATTAATTCGAAAATGACATTTTTACATATAAATTTCAAATAAATTTTAGAAATTGTATACGGGGCAAACCTAAACTCAACAAACAATTAATTATATATAACAAATCATCAAAAAAAAAGAAGATAATTCACAAATTACCTCGTACTAGAAGCAGTCGAACAAACTGAACTCTGTCCAGTAACCGAAGGATTTTTCATAGCATTCGGTTTACTAGAATTGTGCTCCCTCCTTCGAACCGGTCTAACTCTTATAGTAAACGGACTAAAATTTATAGTGGAAGTTGGCATAAAGTCTCTAATCGAATTGGAAATCTTCAAAGCGAAAACGTCGCTTAAAACCGTCAATTCGTATGGCCTGTAATATTCTACATATGAATCAATCATTTCGGCATCTTGGGAATGCACCTAAAATATCATCATACCAAACCAAATTTCCCACGACAAAAAATTTCTCTAAAAACAGACCTGTATCAATTCGGAACAGCCCTTAGTTAAATCATTATAAGCATAAGGTAAGCTCCTCAAAACCCCTTCGTCCCACCATTGAGTCAAAGATTTTGAACCGAAAACAAACGGTTTATGGTGGAAATAATAATCGGTAGTATATTCCCAAATTTGGGGTTTATCTTCTTCCGGTTGAAACACTCCCAAAAATAAATTAATAGCGTTTTGTTTTTCTGCATCGGAAAAAGTGTTGCTGTAATATCTACTGATCGTTTGGACGATGTCGTTGCCTTGGGACGTCCACGGTGCCGTTTTTCTATAAGTTTTTATACGGTGAACTAATTGAGAACCCCCGTATTGAAGGGCTAAAGTGTCTCCATGATCTTCGTATAAAGATTCCAACATACGCACGCAATCCGTATCGAATTCCAGGTTAGGGGTATCTATCACCCCCAATGCGCATAATTGGTAACCTGTGCACAGGAAAAATATAGAAAAAATAAAACCATTGAGGGTTTGGGGAGTTTTAACTAACTTACCGGGTTATTATTATCGATTTTAATTCAATTATAAAAGTGAAGTAATTTATATTTATCTAATAAATCTAATTTTGATTATAATAAAATACTGAAATCTGCCATGATAGTTTGAACAAAACGCAAAACGACAATCCCTAAAGCTTTGTGGATTTTTTCAGTTTTCATGGTTTTTTACTTCCATAATAATAAATTTTTGTAACAGGTTCTATAGATTAGAGAGGATACTATCAAACACAAACTCTTTTGAATACACAGAAGGATTTGTTTTTATTTGTCAATTTCAAAACTTAAGGAGCAGCCCTCGTATAACTAAACGATAACCATAAAATAAATATTTATCAAAATATTTACTTCTGACGTTCACTGTAGATACGTTAATGTTCAATTAATAGTAAAATTAAGAAAACTATAGTTTCTAAGCGAATAAAATTAAAATATCAATACGATGAATACAGTAAAAATTTAATACTTGTTTTTATTATACATATAAAAGAATTATATAAAAATAGTTTATGGCAATTTTTTCAAATCTCAAGTTTCTTTCAGATCATTATTATGATTTTATAAAGACAAAGGAGGTTTTAGAATTTACAAAATAAATTAAAAACTTACGTCAAATTGATCTCTATAGAAATAAATCGATATATTGATTCCGGACCTTATCGAGCAATGTTATACCATATTAAACGTTATTTTATTGAATTTTCATACCACATTTCACACAAAACTTTTACACTTATGTATTTGATAAGTTATACAAGTGAATAATTAAACAGAATATTATAACTTAGGTAGCATTTCACTCAACTAACCAAAATATTAGTCGGATAGGGTCGTCACGAAAACATGGCGATAATTCAAACAATAGCAAATAACGTTGAAATAAAAACGTGTTATCATGAATACTATGAAAAAGTTATATGAAATTCATATTCATATGAAATAGTTACTTTCAACTACATATATGTTCACTTCACTATATATTCGCCATTTTGTAATCTTAAAATAGTGGAATATGAATTTTAACAGTTGTGTACATTGTCGTTGGGAAATGTAACCAATAACATGTATTTATCGAAGTATCGATTACTGATAATATTAAAATCGATATTGTTTTAAAAGTTTTGTTATATTTCAAATTAATTTCATTTAAATTGTGTAGTTCGTCCCTTAACCGTGTCAAATTAATATACAAAATATATTCAAATATCTAATTATCATTTTTAACTAAAAAAATTAAGATTGAATTTTGATATAATAAATATCGATGTATAATCGACATTTTTCAAAACTATTCAAACGATTCACTTCGATATATCTTTCGTTTGTGTAAATGTCATTACATTACAAGCAGTTAATGGTACCTAGAGCGTGAATTTTACATTAAAATAAACATATTATTCCAAAATTGCTTTATTTTTGGTAGAAATATAATATTTTAGAAAGAAACAAAAGATTATTAAACATTGTGAAATTATTCAAAATTTACAAGTACCGTACTTACCCAAAACGCATTTTCCTATTGCGAACTGTGCAGTGTTGGTCCTGTCAAGACAATCCACACAATTTGTCCTAACAATACCAGTCTGTAAACTCCCGAATTCATTCGAATTTTGTCCAACAACAGTATCGTCTTTTTGGTTATAAAATTTTGGTTTGTTATTAAAAATACCGACTTTCATAACGACGTGCTTAGCAATCCCTGCCAAGTGCCCCATTACATTCGAATTAGGGTCTTTAATTTTTTTCGCCATATCGAAATTCTTGTAAATAATTCGATGTTTGTTTGGTAAAAATTGATTCAAATAGTCAACAGCCGAACACAATCGATCACTCAAAAGACATTCCTGTTTCTTTCTTTCTCTAGATTTCACTAAATTCAATATAATAATAGGAGCTCCGTATCGTTTTAAGAGCTCGTTAAAATGAGCTCCCGCCGTTTCAGCGAAAGGATCGTAGAAATCTATGGTTATTGCGGGTTTCGATAACATTTTTCCCATCTCCTGTTTCCAATGACCTGACGACACATTTTAGGTCGCGTCATATATCATGGAAATTGAAACACAGAATACAAAAAAATTGACCTAGGAGGGCTGAATCGACGAAAAAGTTCGCATTTCTAGGTTATGTCCCAATTAGTTTGTTATTTTTAATAATTTTTTTGTATTTATTTTAACTTAGATATCACGACCTAAGTATTTTCATTCGTTTATCAATGAGATACTAAAAATATAAAAAATAATGGAGAAACAAATATAAATTATTTCAAGTAATTATTTATAATTTTATACGAAATATTAAAAGTTATTAATTTGGCCGCTTTTTGATATCTATTTTTCTTCAATAACTTCTTAAATCGTACTTATAAACTAATGAAACACTGGTATAAATTTATTAAAATAGTTTAAAAAACTTACCTCAATTATAAAACCAGAGTTTACACAAAAAATCATTAAACTATAATATAGGTTCAAAGAGAAAATGTAAATATTAAATATAACACTCAAAAAAAGCACAAAGAAAACGATCAAAACAAAATAAAACTGTGTAGTAAACATAACAATTATAATGACAAAAACATAACCTCAGAAATGCGAGTTGTTTCTCTTTCCATATACTATACAGTTGAATAGACCCTTCTAGAACACCTGACTTTGACAATTCGGCCATTTTGCCTAGGTGGCACACAAAGTATCAACTTTTAACGTACATATTTAGCATTTTTTAACATTATTACGACAAAATAAATTAAATTGAATATAGAGGGTTTCATAAATAATGTCAGTCTCCACTGTTCCTATAGTTTTATAGTAATCATACAAAAAAAGCCTTAATATTCTAAGACACCCTGTATTGTTTGACCTTAAGCATTAATGTGAAATGTCGATAAGATAAAAAATATAAATTATAAACAATTTTGACCCTGTTTCAAGGCTCTTAAACAAGCATTTCTTCTAAGTTCTGACAGTGCAATTTAATGCTTTCATATGTTGATGAAAATGGCGAGAAATCGGAAAAAAGATAAGCTATATACAATAAAATAATAATGAGGTATTTATAAATAATTTTTCCTGACATTAAGAATTAAAAAAAAAAACGAAAAACTCGCTGTTTACAAACATAACAAGAATTCGAATGAGATTGTGGCCACCCTGCGAAGATATCCGAACTGTCAATGAACTATTGACATTTATAACCAATGATGTCAACTAAAGAAAACCAAAAATTACTACAACATAATATCGAAGATTTCTATTGGTTTTTAAATAATTTAGTAATAAAATTAGATATGTTCATTGGTTAAAAAATTTACTGATTGAAAGTGCAATTAATTGTCCAATAAAAATAGTGTAAATCAATTTTAATGACATATAACCTATAAATAAATGATTTACTAAAAAATTACGACAATACCTGGAATTGAACCCCTCATTTGTACAAACGACGTAAAATGACTTTTATTAAAATAGGAAATACTAGAATCATGAACTATTTGTTCAGTTTCCACTTCATTAGCAACATCTCCCTGGAAATTGGCGCCACGTTTTAAAAATCTCGTCCCGGCGTATCGAGAAGATCTCCTCGCTATCAAAGTAATATAAATAGCTTTACCGAAAACATTAATATTTAACTGATCTATAAAACCGTGAATTATATAAAGCACCCAATCAGGATGCAGTTCGGTTTTTAAAGCTTCACTACAATTAAAAAAAATCGTTAAAAATATGAAGAAACCTCGAAATAAGTAACAACCTAAGTAGATGATGATTCCACACAAATTTCTTGTGTGGCTGTGTCCTAATACCAAAAGTTTGGGATTCGTGATTAGAGGAATTCGATAAAATTGAAGTTGAAAGATTCACGTCTTTTTTATCGTGTATGAACCTCTTAGGAGTGGACAAATTATATTGAAGCGTGTGAGTTAAATCGTAACTGTAACTATAACACCACGGAATTAAAAAGTATTCAATTGTAGTTAAATTCACTTACCTGTAATAAAAATTACTGGCGAGATCAATGTTTTGGAACATCTTGACGTAGCGAGCCTCGTCGGAATGTACGATTCTGATAGATTCATGAGGGATATAAACCATTGAAGTATCTTCAATTTTATAAATTGTGTAATGACCTATAAGAGCAACTCTCCTTCGTTTGGTGATTAGTATAATATAATAACCTTCCAAGAATTTTATGAAACCTATAAAGAAAACGCGAGATATAATGTATTATAGGGTGAAATTTATAGTTTTCATACCTACAATACCAAATGCTGATATTACTTTTGAAAAACCTCCCCCACCGGATCTTCTATTTCCCGACTCGATCATACCGATTAAATTGCGAATTTCCTCTGCCGTGTATTCAACTTTATCATCGTATATTTCTAAATCTTTAGATTCCATTCGATCTATTTTTAATAAGCGAAATCGAGTTTGGGTGTTGTTTGATCCAACTAGATAATATTTCTATAATAAAAACACTTCTTTTCTAGCATCAAATTTATTGAAATTTCAATTTAAAGGATTGTTTTGTTTTCAAAATTATTTTCTTACCGATTTAGTCTCGTATAAAGCAATTCTTTGAATTGAGTTGATGATGGGGTAAAACACTTTTCCATTACTATTATCCATAGTGAAAGTAGAGTTGGAATTATAAATGTTTAGTTAGTTTTTCATCAAAAATATAAAATTGAAAAAAAATATTTATTGAAGATTTTTAGCGGCGTGAAGTTAGTAGCTAGACGTCATCTTCAATATTTCCGATTACAATAATTACGCAAATGAAAACTAATTATAAAATTTTAGACATTAGAAATGTTTAGTTAATTTTAATCAAAATGTAAATTTTAAAAATTTAGATAATAATTTAAATAAAGTTTTATTTAATATGCAGAAGATTTTTAGCGACGTGAAATTAGCAACTAAACGTCATTGTCAAAATTTCTGATAATATAAATACAGATGAAAACTAATAATGAAATATTAGAAATTATTAATGTCAAAAATTTTGGAAGAAATAATATTTTATTAAATATACACAAAATACTTCCTTAATTTATTTTATTTTCAAGGGCATGAAGTTAGCAGCTAAAGTCATTGTCAAAAGTTCCGATTACAATTAAAACACAAATGAAAATTAATTACGATTAGAAATTAATAAATGTTTAGTTAATTTAAATGAAAATATAAATTTCAATATTATTTTATTAAAAATATACGAAATACATATTAATTGAAGATTTTTAGTGCCATGAAGTTAGCAGTTAAACGTCATTGTCAAAATTTCCGATTGTAATATAAACTAATTATAAAATATTATAGAAATTATTGTATCAAGTGAAATTCATTAGAATTAAAACACTTTCTGCACGAAAATAAATATAATAAAATTTGTGTTTTATTTATGCAAAAACATTTTTATTACTTCTATTGACTTTTTTCTAGAAAAATGGCAGATTAGGAATTTCTATAGATTTCAATATTTATTTTCGTCCAAGACGTAAATAATAGACTTGAGGGAATATTTTCTGCACAAGTTTTGTTTAATTTTGGGAAAGTTAATAAAAACGTTGAAATTTAGTTAAATTTTAATACCCAAAAAATAATTAGCAGCCAGAAAAAAAATTACAAACATAAAGAAGAAATAGAAACTACTACCTTGATTTTCTCCAACAGTTTTGATCACCAGTAAAATTTCACTATATAACTCCCATTTAAAAAGTATAGACAAACTTGTATTTCATTTAATGCATTTAATCGATAAATTTACCACCTCAAAGCACTCATAATGAAATAAAACACATTTTAGGATGATCTTGTTTCCTATAATGAATCAATCTTCAAGTAACATTTGTAATATTAATATATTAACATTCAAATAGAAAATAAAACTCGGGTTAATTGTCTACTTGATCTTCTTCTTGGGGCGCAAGTTGTTCGTGTGTCCACATTTGGTCTTTCTGCAGTTTGTGGCTCTGGGATGTAATCTAGCGTAGCATTTACGACATATCATCTTGTCACAGTTGTACTTCATAGCCAATATACGTAGAGACGGTTCGATGATACCTCCCCTCAAACGAAGCACCAAGTGAAGAGTGGATTCCTTTTGGATGTTGTAGTCTGATAGGGTACGTCCATCTTCGAGTTGTTTTCCTGCGAAAATCAAACGTTGTTGATCAGGAGGAATGCCTTCTTTATCCTGGATTTTTGCTTTCACATTTTCTATTGTATCTGACGGTTCCACCTCGAGGGTGATTGTTTTTCCTGTGAGAGTTTTCACGAAAATTTGCATTGTGGCAGATTCTGTAATAGAAATGTCTTATTATTTCAACGTGTCGTTTTATTACGATTAATATTCAAGAATTATATTGTTTTCATTTAGTTTTCAGATATATTTTATGAAAATATTGTTAAAATAACTTACTTCTTCCACAACGTGCTCACTTCCGAATCAAAAAGAAAAGTAATTGTACCCTATCAACTATTTGACAGATGACAATTGCCAACACGTTTCCGCTAAAAAATGTGAGGGAAACTTAAGAATTTACGTTTACTTTTCGTAAGCTTACTATATAATTAACTATGAATATTAGTTATTTTGAAAAAAAATTGTATATACCTCATTATGTTTAAATAATTATTATGAAATTACTGCTTCATTTCAAATTCTAACAACCAAATATTTTTTTTTGTATAAATTTGCTTGGTAAATCATAACGATAACATTTTATTGTTAATAATGGTAAAAACAATCATGTGGAAAAATAATAAAGTTATCCGTATAGTTTTCTGAATTCAAAAAAATATATTTAAACTTATATCGTAATTATTTTTGGTTTTATGCAACCAAAAATACAACTACTTTTATATTGTGTAGTGGTTTTGAATGAAAAAAATTCTATTGATATAATCCATAAGTTCATATATTATATTTTTTATAAGAAAAGCGAATATTTAAAATTGATTTGTAGTTATATTTATTCAACAAATTTCAAAGAAATTTTTATTTTCTAAGAAGACATGTGTATAATTAGTTGCATACCATTCAATCTTGTGTCTATTCGAAACATAGACATATTTTTTTTAACTTGTTTATGCCAGTAGGGCTTAAGAATAAATGAAAAAAAGTGTTTATCCCATTATTTTTTGTTACCGTTATGATGATAAAAAAACAGAAATGTAGTGATAAAAAATTGTGTTCGGTTAGATATACGCAATTTCTTGGATATAAATAAATAATATTACAGTGTGAGTGTGTGTAAATGAAATGTTTCAAAACGGCATACCTAAATTGGGTAAGTAAAGTTTTTGAATACAAAATTTGTTTCAATTAATACGTACATTTAGACAATTATTAATTTTAAAATATTATTAAAATAAATTTATTTGTATATTCACAATTGTTTACAATGTAATGAAAAGAGTAGACGACAATAATTTCGTAAACTCTGTTTTATACGAAGTACTAATCATTGTTTAGGGTTGTGAGTGAAATATAAGTAAATAATATTTCAAAGGGATTATAATAAAGAATGCAATAATATATTCGTACGAACTGGTTAAAGAAACGTGACTATTTATAATAATATTTATTACGAGGGCTACTAAAAAAATAAGATTGAATAAACAGGTGATGTGATAAAAAATATCTTTGTTATATAAATTATTGATAAGTATATAACCATTATTGTAAATAAACGAGTGCATTGTATACACCTTGCAGTTAGTTCAACAACTGTAAAGGTATGTTTACACATTTTACAAAGGTTCAGAGTCGAGGCCATTCACCTATATCATCTCGGTTCTCGTTGAATGAATGACCACAAGGATTTGGTATATAAATACGTATAAACATAGATACAGATATATTCTCTTATTAAATGTGATCTCTAGCATGATAATAGACGCGATAAATACATTCAGCAACTGTTCCGAAAACCAGTTTTTTTTTCTAGTAGTGTCACCGCATATATTGGACCAAACGACATGCTAAAATTTAGATAATAAATTTGTAAAAGAATGTGTTGAATGTTGATGTTTGGTTATAAATAACGTAAAATACCGTTACAATATTTCGTTTGTTTTTTAATTCATAATTTTTTGAATTTGAAAAAACGTTATCACTATTTTCATGGTAAAAAAAGCGTTTTGCTATTGGGAGACATTGCAGGGGTTAAAATTTGATCAGAATAAGATTAATTTGTTATTATTTTATAATTTAATTGCATTATTAAGATTAGAAATGATATTTATACTTTCTAATAGCCTTTTAAATGTATTTCAAGATGTCATTTTGGGTATAAGAGTTTTAAATATATGGAAAATATTGAAAATGACCAATGGTTATTTATAATTATGATTATAAAGGAAAAGAACGCTTTCCGAGTCGAAATCTTTCAGTAGCTGGGATAGTTCGATTGGGTATCCACCCTGTATCATCTCTAGTACGCAAGACGAGCATTTAAACCGTCTGTAGTATAGATTGGACTGGGTACGGGCGTTTGTACGCTTCGACTCTTAGTAGCCTGGGTTTTCGAAACATTCGATAATCGCTAGCGACTACATCTTAGAATTTAAACGATCATTTTTATTTTCTAAACAAATATTAACTGTCGATTTAAATAATTTTTGAATGAAATAGTGTACGTGGTTGTGTATGTGATTTAATTTGGTTTCGTGTTTTAAGTTTTACCTTCTGTACCTACATTGGAATTTAAAACTTGGGAATACTTTTTAAAGGTATGTTGTTCTTTGACTTCTTGGCATTCTTGCGGTTTTACGTACTGCCTACCTACAAAACGGCAGTTCTAAGGTAGACTTTTAAAAATTTTTATATGAAAATTATGTTTCATTATTTTGAAATGTACTATCTAATTGTGAAAAAATTCATTTATAAACATTTGAAATTATTATTATTTGCTTGTTGTTATGATTGATGATTTTTTAAGTAGCTTGGTCTGTCCGACATGTAGAGAAATGTATAGATTCCCTTTCTTTAAAGGGAAAAGTTACAGGGATATAAATCTGGTAATTAGTGTTGTTTTCGGTAAAGATTTGACGTATTATACTAAAACTAGCCCCGAATTAGGGTGAAGCAGACAAGAAAAACTGCTAAATTTTCTTAACTGCGGGGGTCTAATATGATATGTAATAATCAGTGTTGTAAATAGAAAAATATGGGTTAAAATGAATCGACTATTATTTTTGGAGAGGCTTTCATCTATTTTGAAAAAATAATGTCAATGTTTTAGCTTATTTTTAATTTGATGTCAGCTTTTTTTATCGATTGCATTAAATTTAAATTTATTCTTTCCAACCGTTTCCTTCGTCAACGACGAAGAGGATGACCTTCAGATCCAATCCATCCGTTTCTTGTAAGAGTAGTAGATTCAAGTAATAATTTTTGTTTGTGTTGAAGCGATTTCGAAACCGTTGTAAATCAGTTGACCAGATGCACTAGGTTGCGACCTTTTCGCGATATGTTTGTTAAAAATATTGTTATCTGTTTTTATTTTTCAATTCCGCATTTAAATAATTCATTAATTTGTACAAAAAATGTTGAATAACAGTTGGCAATATTAAAGATTCACGTTAATTATATAGATCAATTGTTTTCCGCTAGAGGGAGATTCTATAGTAAATTGAGAAATGGAGTTGAATTAAAAAGATTTTTCTCATCGTAATTGTTTTAAATTAAAAAGCCAATTTTTATACTTAAATTTTTGTAAAAAAACAGTCTCTCGGGATAAATGATGCTTTGTTTTTTTAAAAATACAGTTTCTAAAATTAAATGACGGTTGATTTTTCACAAAAGCAGCCTGTAAAGAAAAGTGACAGTTTGTTTTCGAAGAGGGCAGTCTCTAAAGAAAAATTATGACGTGAGACAGTTCCTAAACTCAACTGGCGGCTCGGTTTTGTCAAAGACAGTCTCCAAAGACAAATGACAGTTTGTTTCTTGAAAATACAATGTCTGATGACAAATGACGGTTTGGTTTTTGGAAAAGATGGTCTCTAAAGACTAAACAAGACTTGAGTTAGTTTCTTGACTTGCATGACGGCTCCTTCTTTGTAAAAGATAGTCTTCAAAGAAAAATGACAGTTGGTTTTTGGAAAAGACAGTCTCTAAAGACAAACAATGACTTCAGACAGTCACTTGACACAAATGACAGTTGGTTTTTGGAAAAGGCAGTCTCTAAAGACAAACAATGACTTCAGACAGTCTCTGAACACAAATGACGGTTGGTTTTTGGAAAAAACAGTCTATTAAGACAAATAATGACTTCAGACAGTCTCTGAACACAAATGACAGTTGGTTTTTGGAAAATACAGTGTCTAAAGACAAATAATGACTTCAGACAGTCTCTGAACACAAATAACGGTTGGTTTTTGGAATAGACAGTCTCTAAAGGCAAATAATGAGTTCAGAGAGTCAAATGTGTGTACAAGTCTGTAAGTGTGTAAAGACAACTAATGACTTCAGACAGTCTCTTAACACAAATGACAGTTGGTTTTTGGAAAAGACAGTCTCTAAAGACAAACAATGATTTCAGACAGTCTCTGAAGACAAATAACGGTTGGTTTTTGGAATAGACAGTCTCTAAAGGCAAATAATGAGTTCAGAGAGTCACTTGACACAAATGACGGTTTGATTTTTGGAGAAGACAGTCTCTAAAGGCAAATAATGAGTGCAGACAGTCTCTCAACACAAACGACAGTTGATTTTTGGAAAAGACAGTGTGTAAAGACAACTAATGACCTCAGACAGTCTCTTAACACAAATGACAGTTGGTTTTTGGAAAAGACAGTCTCTAAAGACAAACAATGATTTCAGACAGTCTCTGAAGACAAATAACGGTTGGTTTTTGGAAAAGACAGTGTGTAAAAACAACTAATGACCTCAGACAGTCTCTTAATACAAATGACAGTTGGTTTTTGGAAAAAACAGTCTATTAAGACAAATAATGACTTCAGACAGTCACTTGACACAAATGTCGGTTGGTTTTTGGAAAAGACAGTCTCTAAAGACAAATAATGACTTCAGACAGTCTCTTAACACAAATAACGGTTGATTTTTGGAAAAGACAGTGTGTAAAGACAACTAATGACCTCAGACAGTCTCTTAACACAAATGACAGTTGGTTTTTGGAAAAGACAGTCTCTAAAGACAAACAATGATTTCAGACAGTCTCTGAAGACAAATAACGGTTGATTTTTGGAAAAGACTAGTCTCTAAAGACAAACAATGATTTCAGACAGTCTCTGAAGACAAATAACGGTTAGTTTTTGGAATAGACAGTCTCTAAAGGCAAATAATGAGTTCAGACAGTCACTTGACACAAATGACGGTTTGATTTTTGGAGAAGACAGTCTCTAAAGGCAAATAATGAGTTCAGACAGTCACTTGACACAAATGACGGTTTGATTTTTGGAGAAGACAGTCTCTAAAGGCAAATAATGAGTTCAGACAGTCAAATGTGTGTACAAGTCTGTAAGTGTGTAAAGACAACTAATGACTTCAGACAGTCTCTTAACACAAATAACGGTTGATTTTTGGAAAAGACAGTCTCTAAAGGCAAATAATGAGTTCAGACAGTCACTTGACACAAATAACGGTTGATTTTTGGAAAAGACAGTGTGTAAAGACAACTAATGACCTCAGACAGTCTCTTAACACAAATGACAGTTGGTTTTTGGAAAAGACAGTCTCTAAAGACAAACAATAATTTCAGACAGTCTCTGAAGACAAATAACGGTTGGTTTTTGGAAAAGACAGTGTGTAAAGACAACTAATGACCTCAGACAGTCTCTTAACACAAATGACAGTTGGTTTTTGGAAAAAACAGTCTATTAAGACAAATAATGACTTCAGACAGTCACTTGACACAAATGACGGTTGGTTTTTGGAAAAAACAGTCTATTAAGACAAATAATGACTTCAGACAGTCTCTTAACACAAATAACGGTTGATTTTTGGAAAAGACAGTCTCTAAAGACAAACAATGATTTCAGACAGTCTCTTAACACAAATAACGGTTGATTTTTGGAAAAGACAGTGTGTAAAGACAACTAATGACCTCAGACAGTCTCTTAACACAAATGACAGTTGGTTTTTGGAAAAGACAGTCTCTAAAGACAAACAATGATTTCAGACAGTCTCTGAAGACAAATAACGGTTGGTTTTTGGAAAAGACAGTGTGTAAAGACAACTAATGACCTCAGACAGTCTCTTAACACAAATGACGGTTGATTTTTGGAAAAGACAGTGTGTAAAGACAACTAATGACCTCAGACAGTCTCTTAACACAAATGACAGTTGGTTTTTGGAAAAGACAGTCTCTAAAGACAAACAATGATTTCAGACAGTCTCTGAAGACAAATAATGGTTGGTTTTTGGAAAAGACAGTGTGTAAAGACAACTAATGACCTCAGACAGTCTCTTAACACAAATGACAGTTGGTTTTTGGAAAAAACAGTCTATTAAGACAAATAATGACTTCAGACAGTCACTTGACACAAATGACGGTTGGTTTTTGGAAAAAACAGTCTATTAAGACAAATAATGACTCCAGACAGTCTCTTAACACAAATAACGGTTGATTTTTGGAAAAGACAGTGTGTAAAGACAACTAATGACCTCAGACAGTCTCTTATCACAAATGACAGTTGGTTTTTGGAAAAGACAGTCTCTAAAGACAAACAATGATTTCAGACAGTCTCTGAAGACAAATAACGGTTGGTTTTTGGAATAGACAGTCTCTAAAGGCAAATAATGACTTCAGACAGTCTCTTAACACAAATAACGGTTGATTTTTGGAAAAGACAGTGTGTAAAGACAACTAATGACCTCAGACAGTCTCTTAACACAAATGACAGTTGGTTTTTGGAAAAGACAGTCTCTAAAGACAAACAATGATTTCAGACAGTCTCTGAAGACAAATAACGGTTGGTTTTTGGAATAGACAGTCTCTAAAGGCAAATAATGACTTCAAACAGTCTCTTAACACAAATAACGGTTGATTTTTGGAAAAGACAGTGTGTAAAGACAACTAATGACCTCAGACAGTCTCTTAACACAAATGACAGTTGGTTTTTGGAAAAGACAGACTCTAAAGACAAACAATGATTTCAGACAGTCTCTGAAGACAAATAACGGTTGGTTTTTGGAATAGACAGTCTCTAAAGGCAAATAATGACTTCAGACAGTCTCTTAATACAAATAACGGTTGATTTTTGGAAAAGACAGTGTGTAAAGACAACTAATGACCTCAGACAGTCTCTTAACACAAATGACAGTTGGTTTTTGGAAAAGACAGACTCTAAAGACAAACAATGATTTCAGACAGTCTCTGAAGACAAATAACGGTTGGTTTTTGGAATAGACAGTCTCTAAAGGCAAATAATGACTTCAGACAGTCTCTTAACACAAATAACGGTTGATTTTTGGAAAAGACAGTGTGTAAAGACAACTAATGACCTCAGACAGTCTCTTAACACAAATGACAGTTGGTTTTTGGAAAAGACAGACTCTAAAGACAAACAATGATTTCAGACAGTCTCTGAAGACAAATAACGGTTGGTTTTTGGAATAGACAGTCTCTAAAGGCAAATAATGACTTCAGACAGACTCTTAACACAAATAACGGTTGATTTTTGGAAAAGACAGTCTCTAAAGACAAACAATGATTTCAGACAGTCTCTTAACACAAATAACGGTTGATTTTTGGAAAAGACAGTGTGTAAAGACAACTAATGACCTCAGACAGTCTCTTAACACAAATGACAGTTGGTTTTTGGAAAAGACAGTCTCTAAAGACAAACAATGATTTCAGACAGTCTCTGAAGACAAATAACGGTTGGTTTTTGGAAAAGACAGTGTGTAAAGACAACTAATGACCTCAGACAGTCTCTTAACACAAATGACAGTTGGTTTTTGGAAAAAACAGTCTATTAAGACAAATAATGACTTCAGACAGTCACTTGACACAAATGACGGTTGGTTTTTGGAAAAAACAGTCTATTAAGACAAATAATGACTCCAGACAGTCTCTTAACACAAATAACGGTTGATTTTTGGAAAAGACAGTGTGTAAAGACAACTAATGACCTCAGACAGTCTCTTATCACAAATGACAGTTGGTTTTTGGAAAAGACAGTCTCTAAAGACAAACAATGATTTCAGACAGTCTCTGAAGACAAATAACGGTTGGTTTTTGGAATAGACAGTCTCTAAAGGCAAATAATGACTTCAAACAGTCTCTTAACACAAATAACGGTTGATTTTTGGAAAAGACAGTGTGTAAAGACAACTAATGACCTCAGACAGTCTCTTAACACAAATGACAGTTGGTTTTTGGAAAAGACAGTCTCTAAAGACAAACAATGATTTCAGACAGTCTCTGAAGACAAATAATGGTTGGTTTTTGGAAAAGACAGTGTGTAAAGACAACTAATGACCTCAGACAGTCTCTTAACACAAATGACAGTTGGTTTTTGGAAAAAACAGTCTATTAAGACAAATAATGACTTCAGACAGTCACTTGACACAAATGACGGTTGGTTTTTGGAAAAAACAGTCTATTAAGACAAATAATGACTCCAGACAGTCTCTTAACACAAATAACGGTTGATTTTTGGAAAAGACAGTGTGTAAAGACAACTAATGACCTCAGACAGTCTCTTATCACAAATGACAGTTGGTTTTTGGAAAAGACAGTCTCTAAAGACAAACAATGATTTCAGACAGTCTCTGAAGACAAATAACGGTTGGTTTTTGGAATAGACAGTCTCTAAAGGCAAATAATGACTTCAGACAGTCTCTTAACACAAATAACGGTTGATTTTTGGAAAAGACAGTGTGTAAAGACAACTAATGACCTCAGACAGTCTCTTAACACAAATGACAGTTGGTTTTTGGAAAAGACAGTCTCTAAAGACAAACAATGATTTCAGACAGTCTCTGAAGACAAATAACGGTTGGTTTTTGGAATAGACAGTCTCTAAAGGCAAATAATGACTTCAAACAGTCTCTTAACACAAATAACGGTTGATTTTTGGAAAAGACAGTGTGTAAAGACAACTAATGACCTCAGACAGTCTCTTAACACAAATGACAGTTGGTTTTTGGAAAAGACAGACTCTAAAGACAAACAATGATTTCAGACAGTCTCTGAAGACAAATAACGGTTGGTTTTTGGAATAGACAGTCTCTAAAGGCAAATAATGACTTCAGACAGTCTCTTAACACAAATAACGGTTGATTTTTGGAAAAGACAGTGTGTAAAGACAACTAATGACCTCAGACAGTCTCTTAACACAAATGACAGTTGGTTTTTGGAAAAGACAGACTCTAAAGACAAACAATGATTTCAGACAGTCTCTGAAGACAAATAACGGTTGGTTTTTGGAATAGACAGTCTCTAAAGGCAAATAATGACTTCAGACAGTCTCTTAACACAAATAACGGTTGATTTTTGGAAAAGACAGTGTGTAAAGACAACTAATGACCTCAGACAGTCTCTTAACACAAATGACAGTTGGTTTTTGGAAAAGACAGACTCTAAAGACAAACAATGATTTCAGACAGTCTCTGAAGACAAATAACGGTTGGTTTTTGGAATAGACAGTCTCTAAAGGCAAATAATGACTTCAGACAGTCTCTTAACACAAATAACGGTTGATTTTTGGAAAAGACAGTGTGTAAAGACAACTAATGACCTCAGACAGTCTCTTAACACAAATGACAGTTGGTTTTTGGAAAAAACAGTCTATTAAGACAAATAATGACTTCAGACAGTCACTTGACACAAATGACGGTTGGTTTTTGGAAAAAACAGTCTATTAAGACAAATAATGACTCCAGACAGTCTCTTAACACAAATAACGGTTGATTTTTGGAAAAGACAGTGTGTAAAGACAACTAATGACCTCAGACAGTCTCTTATCACAAATGACAGTTGGTTTTTGGAAAAGACAGTCTCTAAAGACAAACAATGATTTCAGACAGTCTCTGAAGACAAATAACGGTTGGTTTTTGGAATAGACAGTCTCTAAAGGCAAATAATGACTTCAGACAGTCTCTTAACACAAATGACGGTTTGATTTTTGGAGAAGACAGTCTCTAAAGGCAAATAATGAGTTCAGACAGTCAAATGTGTGTACAAGTCTGTAAGTGTGTAAAGACAACTAATGACTTCAGACAGTCTCTTAACACAAATGACAGTTGGTTTTTGGAAAAGACAGTCTCTAAAGACAAACAATGATTTCAGACAGTCTCTGAAGACAAATAACGGTTAGTTTTTGGAATAGACAGTCTCTAAAGGCAAATAATGAGTTCAGACAGTCACTTGACACAAATGACGGTTTGATTTTTGGAGAAGACAGTCTCTAAAGGCAAATAATGAGTGCAGACAGTCTCTCAACACAAACGACAGTTGGTTTTTGGAAAAGACAGTCTCTAAAGACAAACAATGATTTCAGACAGTCTCTGAAGACAAATAACGGTTGGTTTTTGGAATAGACAGTCTCTAAAGGCAAATAATGACTTCAGACAGTCTCTTAACACAAATAACGGTTGATTTTTGGAAAAGACAGTGTGTAAAGACAACTAATGACCTCAGACAGTCTCTTAACACAAATGACAGTTGGTTTTTGGAAAAGACAGTCTCTAAAGACAAACAATGATTTCAGACAGTCTCTGAAGACAAATAACGGTTGATTTTTGGAAAAGACAGTCTCTAAAGGCAAATAATGAGTGCAGACAGTCTCTCAACACAAACGACAGTTGGTTTTTGGAAAAGACAGTCTCCAAAGACAAATAATGACTTCAGACAGTCTCTTAACACAAATAACGGTTGATTTTTGGAAAAGACAGTGTGTAAAGACAACTAATGACCTCAGACAGTCTCTTAACACAAATGACAGTTGGTTTTTGGAAAAGACAGTCTCTAAAGACAAACAATGATTTCAGACAGTCTCTGAAGACAAATAACGGTTGATTTTTGGAAAAGACAGTCTCTAAAGACAAATAATGATTTCAGACAGTCTCTGAAGACAAATAACGGTTGTTTTTTTGAATAGACAGTCTCTAAAGACAAATAATGAGTTCAGACAGTCTCTGAAGACAAATAACGGTTGGTTTTTGGAAAAGACAGTATGTATAGACAAATAATGACGGTGCAGTTTCGAAAAAGACCGTCTCTAAATACAAATGACGGTTTGATTACGTAAAGAACAGTCACTAAACGCAATTAACGGTTCGTTTTTATATAAAAAAAACATTTCTGTAACTAGCAATCAATTTTGAATTACTTTACTTGGATGACCACTCAAGCTTACATTCAAAACTACCCTATACTATATATTCTTCTTATACCCTGCAAAGGGAACCTAACTTTAACGAAAACATCAAAAAACCCATGGAATTTCTCTACTGTACACAGAAATTCTCTCAAAAAGAAAATGTTTGCGAATCCAAAAAAATATTACGTCGACTTTTTTAAACTAGATAGATGTCAATTTGATTTTCTCGAACGTGGTGCTTTGTTCTAATCTGTTAAAATCACGTCCACCATTTTTCGATTTACCTAAAACTTTGTAATTTATTAATATCAATCATTACGTATTAAATTATTTAGATTCGTTATGAATATATTTTTTTATTTTCATTGTTAACTTGTTTTTACTTCCACGCGATTGTTATGTAATAGAGAAATTGATTCGTGGGCATTTCTCTATATACGTACAAATCGGTCAAGGCCACTCAAATAATAAAAAGAAAACATTTTATCAAAAGAAAAAAGTCGCTTCTCATGATGTTTGGTAAACATGCTAAATTATTAGATATAAAATGCTTAGTAACAAAGTTTTCATGTCAAAATATCGTGATTCGTGAATGTATCTGACCAGATTTTAGTATGACCACCTCGAATAAAACTAAATTTATTCACTGTGATAATCGACAAGGTTTCAATGCACCATGTGATACTTGTATGGATTAGTGAAAAGTGCTCTAATTGATAAAAAGCTTTCTAAACAAAAGGCCGAAGAAAAAGTACAATAAAACCCTCTTCAGAGGGTCATACAAGGTACTTGGGACATTCGAATGACTCGAAAAATGTCAGTGGTATACGACAAATCACGCAAGATGACAGACAGACCGAAGACAGATGGACAAAATGGGCTAAAACTCCCACAGACCGAACACACGCAGAACTGTAGGCAGACCACCAAAGAGGTGGTACGA
Source organism: Diorhabda sublineata (assembly GCF_026230105.1). Classification (NCBI taxonomy): domain Eukaryota; kingdom Metazoa; phylum Arthropoda; class Insecta; order Coleoptera; family Chrysomelidae; genus Diorhabda; species Diorhabda sublineata. The sequence goes on along the minus strand of NC_079481.1, from coordinate 7,108,922 downwards.
GAGTTGGAGTTCAGCTTCTCAGGAAGATCCAGGAAGAGGGCCAAACGTACAGGATTGAACAGGACCTGGTTCTATTGAAAGAGGAAGAAGAAAACGCAAAATGTTCATTATCCAAGATGTAAAGTTAGGATTGGATCTTCAAATTTGTAGCACTTGAAGTGGATTTCCATAATCTGTATCCATTAATTGTTTCTAATTGAACCAGAACGCGATATCTCAGCTGTTGAGTGTCAGTTTAAACCATAATCCAGATAAAATTCCAAATAATTTAATTAAAATTCATACAGTGGAAATATTATTTTTTCCTTTCAATTGATAATTGGAAATAAAAGGAAATTCGCGTAAATTTGTTATTTTTTTTATTGCATATTTTTAATTTTGTCGTTATTCAAAAAATAAATATCAAAAACGACTTTTTTTACAAAGTAAATGTGGTCAGAAGACGATATCGAATCCTTACAGAAACCCCAGTGCGTGTATAGCGAAATCATAAAAAAAACCAACATCCTGAACAAATAAGGAATCAGTTTACAATTTTTTCTTAAGGATATACGAGGGTGGCCCCAGAAGCACCTGGCACAACAAAGAAAACACAAAAATTTTGGAATTTCTCCTTTTAGCTATTAACTGCCGACATCGCCTCTTCATTGTTGGAAAATATTTGACCACCGATACATTTTTTCAAGTCTCAGAACATAAAATCAGGGGCTAAATCTGGCGAATAGAGCGCATGAGGTAGCAATTCAAATTTTCTTTTTAACCGTTTTTATTTAATTTCTTTGCCCAAACGTGGCAAAAAGTTCAAAAAAATACTCGCCATTGATAATTTTTCCTTTTTCAATGAAAATTATACAACGCGCATCTCAAAAAACCGACGCCATGACCTTGCCTGCAGATGGAAGAGTCTTTGTCATCTTTGGAGACGCTTCTTCCTTCTAAGTCCATTGTTTTGATTTTAAAGTGATGGACACACGTTTCATCATCGCCAAACACTCGATAGAAACATCTTCAAGACGCTGTTTTTGTTCCATTGTGAGTACACACGGCACCCAACTAGCGCACAGCTTTCCCATGTCCAAATTGTGCAAATATAGTATGTGATCAGAACAACAGATGGCTCTGTAATAGCTAGTAGTAGCGCAGCGACTTTCTCAATGCTGAACATTAACCTCAAAGTACTACAGGTACTTCCTGGTGCTCTGACGTAACTACCGCCGTCTCTAGGTCAGGCTAGGTACTTATTGAACCATCCTCGTACATTGAGTATACATACAAAAGCTTTAAAGCTGATATAAAAATAGATCTCGTTAATTTTAGATTTATTATTAAATGTACTTGTTTTGTTAACTCCCTGTATATAAAATGTTCACACTAACGGTTTTTGTTTTGTTAACTCCCTGTATATTAAATGTTCAAACTAACGGTTTTTGTTTTGTTAACTCCCTGTATATTAAATGTTCAAACTAACGGTTTTTGTTTTGTTAACTCCCTGTATATTAAATGTTCACACTAACGATTTTTGTTTTGTTAACTCCCTGTATATTAAATGTTCACACTAACGGTACTTGTTTTGTTAACTCCCTGTATATTAAATGTTCAAACTAACGGTTTTTGTTTTGTTAACTCCTTGTATATTAAATGTTCACAGTAACGGTACTTGTTTTGTTAACTCCCTGTATATTAAATGTTCACACTAACGATTTTTGTTTTGTTAACTCCCTGTATATTAAATGTTCACACTAACGGTACTTGTTTTGTTAACTCCCTGTATATTAAATGTTCACACTAACGGTTTTTGTTTTGTTAACTCCCTGTATATTAAATGTTCACACTAACGGTACTTGTTTTGTTAACTCCCTGTATATTAAATGTTCAAACTAACGGTTTTTGTTTTGTTAACTCCCTGTATATTAAATGTTCACACTAACGGTACTTGTTTTGTTAACTCCCTGTATATTAAATGTTCAAACTAACGGTTTTTGTTTTGTTAACTCCCTGTATATTAAATGTTCACACTAACGGTACTTGTTTTGTTAACTCCCTGTATATTAAATGTTCAAACTAACGGTTTTTGTTTTGTTAACTCCCTGTATATTAAATGTTCACACTAACGGTACTTGTTTTGTTAACTCCCTGTATATTAAATGTTCAAACTAACGGTTTTTGTTTTGTTAACTCCCTGTATATTAAATGTTCACACTAACGGTACTTGTTTTGTTAACTCCCTGTATATTAAATGTTCAAACTAACGGTTTTTGTTTTGTTAACTCCCTGTATATAAAATGTTCACAATAACGGTTTTTGTTTTGTTAACTCCCTGTATATTAAATATTCAAACTAACGGTTTTTGTTTTGTTAACTCCCTGTATATTAAATGTTCAGTTTTGGTTCTGTTTTATTTTAGAGCATCCCCAGAAAGTTTTTATCATCTACTTAACTTTCATTAAAAAAAAATTCTTATATTTTTTTAATAAGTTTGCCATTTGAACTCCAAACTAATCTACTTTCAAGTTTTTTTGAAGGTTCTCTTGAAACCACTAAAAGGCGTATCTTTAATTAAAAAGGAAGTTTTTCCTAACTTTGAGGAATTCTTCGAATATAATAATTTAAATAGTTTTATAAGTCAAATTTTCATATTTTAAATTTAAAAAAAATCATCGTAAAGAAAATTTGATTATCGAAGATACACGCTTTGTAATATACAAATATAATACTAAAATGTATCCCTTGAAATTAGTATTACTTTTCAAATTATTATCACCTCTGTATGTTTTTTTAAACACAGTGTATAGTGAAAAGCATCATCATATTTATAGTCAATAATTTTGATATTTGATACCCCTTACCTACGCATATGTCTTTTGTATATGAAATTAATGTCATATTTCCGCATTTATCTATTTTTGTATACATATATATTTTTTGCAATGCTGACCTACTCCACACACACACACAGACACACACACACACACATACATACACAAGTAAGGTCTATTTTTAAATTCCCGCAAGGATTCATCAGCAACGATGTAATTTATAGTCACCATTCGGAAACGATGCGTCGGCGCATAAAATTTGAGGTTATAAATAGGGAGAATAGGTTTTGTATATATACAGGGTGATTCATTAGTGCGATAAAGTTCAGTGTCTCCTTTGTCTTTCGAGATATCAATTCGAAAATTTTAGGGGTTATAGTCTTGACATTTTAAAATTATTTACAATCTTACAGGGTGTTCCAGAATGAAACATCCCATATTTATTGCATGTTGTGTTCTATGGGGTATTTGAAAAGTTATAACAAATTTTCTATAAAAATCGTATCAAGTACAATACCCTGTAAACATTCGAAAAGTACTAAAATTTTCGAAAAATTATTTATTTCTTTAATATTCATCGAATCTGTTACAGGGTGAATCAAAATACTAATACATTATTTTCTTGTTTTTTTTTTTTGAATGAATTACGCTGTATTTTATTACATACTTGCAATGAGATCGATTTCCTCGTTAAAATTATATAGAGTTGTCATGTGTTCTACGTGGTATTTGAAAAGTTATAACAAATTTTCTATAAAAATCGTATCAAGTACAATACCCTGTATAGTGTAAGAGAAATTCAAGACTGAATATATGTTGCTTCGAAAACATTGGAATAGTAGTAAAATTTTCGAAAAATTATTTATTTCTTTAATATTCATCGAATCTGTTACAGGGTGAATCAAAATACTAATACATTATTTTCTTGTTTTTTTTTTGAATGAATTACGCTGTATTTTATTACATACTTGCAATTAGATTGATTTCCTCGTTAAAATTATATAGAGTTTGTGATGTGTTCTACGGGGTATTTGAAAAGTTATAACAAATTTTCTATAAAAATCGTATCAAGTACAATACCCTGTATAGTGTAAGAGAAATTCAAGACTGAATATATGTTGCTTCGAAAACATTGGAATAGTAGTAAAATTTTCGAAAAATTATTTATTTCTTTAATATTCATCGAATCTGTTACAGGGTGAATCAAAATACTAATTCATTATTTTCTTGTTTTTTTTTCAAATGAATTACCCTGTATTTTATAACATACTTGCAATTAGATTGATTTCCTCGTTAAAATTATATAGAGTTTGTGATGTGTTCTACGGGGTATTTGAAAAGTTATAACAAATTTTCTATAAAAATCGTATCAACTACAATACCCTGTATAGTGTAAGAGAAATTCAAGACTGAATATATGTTGCTTCGAAAACATTCAAATAGTAGTAAAATTTTCGAAAAATTATTTATTTCTTTAATATTCATCGAATCTGTTACAGGGTGAATCAAAATACTAATTCATTATTTTCTTGTTTTTTTTTTCAAATGAATTACCCTGTATTTTATTACATACTTGCAATTAGATTGATTTCCTCGTTAAAATTATATAGAGTTTGTGATGTGTTCTACGGGGTATTTGAAAAGTTATAACAAATTTTCTATAAAAATCGTATCAACTACAATACCCTGTATAGTGTAAGAGAAATTCAAGACTGAATATATGTTGCTTCGAAAACATTCGAATAGTAGTAAAATTTTTGAAAAATTATTTATTTCTTTAATATTCATCGAATCTGTTACAGGGTGAATCAAAATACTAATACATTATTTTCTTGTTTTTTTTTTGAATGAATTACGCTGTATTTTATTACATACTTGCAATTAGATTGATTTCCTCGTTAAAATTATATAGAGTTGTCATGTGTACTACGGGGTATTTGAAAAGTTATAACAAATTTTCTATAAAAATCGTATCAAGTTCAAAACCCTGTATAGTGTAAGAGAAATTCAAGACTGAATATATGTTGCTTCGAAAACATTCGAATAGTAGTAAAATTTTTGAAAAATTATTTATTTCTTTAATATTCATCGAATCTGTTACAGGGTGAATCAAAATACTAATACATTATTTTCTTGTTTTTTTTTTGAATGAATTACGCTGTATTTTATTACATACTTGCAATTAGATTGATTTCCTCGTTAAAATTATATAGAGTTGTCATGTGTTCTACGGGGTATTTGAAAAGTTATAACAAATTTTCTATAAAAATCGTATCAAGTTCAAAACCCTGTATAGTGTAAGAGAAATTCAAGACTGAATATATGTTGCTTCGAAAACATTCAAATAGTAGTAAAATTTTCGAAAAATTATTTATTTCTTTAATATTCATCGAATCTGTTACAGGGTGAATCAAAATACTAATACATTATTTTCTTGTTTTTTTTTGAATGAATTACGCTGTATTTTATTACATACTTGCAATTAGATTGATTTCCTCGTTAAAATTATATAGAGTTGTCATGTGTACTACGGGGTATTTGAAAAGTTATAACAAATTTTCTATAAAAATCGTATCAAGTTCAAAACCCTGTATAGTGTAAGAGAAATTCAAGACTGAATATATGTTGCTTCGAAAACATTCGAATAGTAGTAAAATTTTTGAAAAATTATTTATTTCTTTAATATTCATCGAATCTGTTACAGGGTGAATCAAAATACTAATACATTATTTTCTTGTTTTTTTTTTGAATGAATTACGCTGTATTTTATTACATACTTGCAATTAGATTGATTTCCTCGTTAAAATTATATAGAGTTTGTGATGTGTTCTACGGGGTATTTGAAAAGTTATAACAAATTTTCTATAAAAATCGTATCAAGTACAATACCCTGTATAGTGTAAGAGAAATTCAAGACTGAATATATGTTGCTTCGAAAACATTCAAATAGTAGTAAAATTTTCGAAAAATTATTTATTTCTTTAATATTCATCGAATCTGTTACAGGGTGAATCAAAATACTAATACATTATTTTCTTGTTTTTTTTTTCAAATGAATTACCCTGTATTTTATTACATACTTGCAATTAGATTGATTTCCTCGTTAAAATTATATAGAGTTGTCATGTGTTCTACGGGGTATTTGAAAAGTTATAACAAATTTTCTATAAAAATCGTATCAAGTACAATACCCTGTATAGTGTAAGAGAAATTCAAGACTGAATATATGTTGCTTCGAAAACATTGGAATAGTAGTAAAATTTTCGAAAAATTATTTATTTCTTTAATATTCATCGAATCTGTTACAGGGTGAATCAAAATACTAATTCATTATTTTCTTGTTTTTTTTTTTCAAATGAATTACCCTGTATTTTATTACATACTTGCAATTAGATTGATTTCCTCGTTAAAATTATATAGAGTTGTCATGTGTACTACGGGGTATTTGAAAAGTTATAACAAATTTTCTATAAAAATCGTATCAAGTTCAAAACCCTGTATAGTGTAAGAGAAATTCAAGACTGAATATATGTTGCTTCGAAAACATTCGAATAGTAGTAAAATTTTCGAAAAATTATTTATTTCTTTAATATTCATCGAATCTGTTACAGGTTGAATCAAAATACTAATACATTATTTTCTTGTTTTTTTTTTCAAATGAATTACCCTGTATTTTATTACATACTTGCAAATAGATTGATTTCCTCGTTAAAATTATATAGAGTTTGTGATGTGTTCTACGGGGTATTTGAAAAGTTATAACAAATTTTCTATAAAAATCGTATCAAGTTCAATACCCTGTATAGTGTAAGAGAAATTCAAGACTGAATATATGTTGCTTGGAAAATATTCGAATAGTAGTAAAATTTTCGAAAAATTATTTATTTCTTTAATATTCATCGAATCTGTTACAGGGTGAATCAAAATACTAATACATTATTAAAAAACGGTTTTTCTCGGTTTGGGGATTTAGTATTTGTATTTTTTTGTTATTAATTTAAATGGGGGGCGTGTGGATACAGCTGCGGCCATTTGGCTGGTGAAACGGTTCACCAGGTTACGACAAAGGAGGCACTGGACTTTGTCGTACTAATCAATCACCCTGTATTATTTTTAATCTGTATTTAAACAAAGTAATTAGCTTTTTACGATAGAAATTTATTGAATAGAGATTGAATTTATAGTATTATAGAATTTAATAAAGTTTCCTACACTGAACTGTTTATGTAAAATAAATACCAACGAGTACATTTTATTCGAATAGATTCATGCGAGAATTCTTAAGGTATTATAATGAAATTACATGAAAAATTATGGTGAAAATTAGTAATTATGGTAATTTGAAGACGTTGATTCATTCAATTCTATATAGAGCGTGTAAAAATTTATTTTATATACAGGTTTGTTTATTATAAAGTTTAGTTCAGTACAAAAGTTTTTTCTGACTTTATAGATAAAAAATAATTTCATTTTTTATCGTATCGTCTTTGAAATGTATGCCGATGTCAGTTGTTTTTAGTTTTACCAAAAAATAATATGAGTTTATCAATTATTTCGAGATTTAAGCACAATTTGTGTTCATATGACCACTATTCAAATCAAAGAACTGTTTAGAAATCATTCTGTCGGAAAAAACAATTTAAGGTTGATAATCGCGTAAATTTTTTTTCGTTTTTCAATTATAAACAAACCAATAAGGAAACCAGAAGAACTTAACCTAAAAAATAAGAAATTTCTTATTACTCGATTCTTATTTAGTGAAATTGAGTTTAATACACAAAAAAATGCACGCCTCTGTTTTTTGTATGCTCTAATTACACTTTATGTATAATATGAAACGTAATTAGATAATAATATTAAATTCTCGCACGAACCTCGTTATTTCCTGTTGATTTTAAGGGATTCGATTCCAGCAAGCGTTGGATTCAAAGTACTTTCGATAATAGAACCTGGTAAAACCGAATGGACTCCAAACTCACCGGACTTACATCCGTTTAGGGTTATTTAAATAAATGTATATATACGAGGGTTAATACGGAACGGTGACAGATCTAGTTATTTCGATTGTCAAATTACGCGGTATCCGACGCGAACAAATCTTTGCAGCTTGTTTTCTAATATAACAGCTGACTTTTGACGAAATTCATCCTGTAGCGAAGTGCAACTACGATCTAATTTGGAAAAGTAGCAAATCTTGAAATTTATGTAGCAACCCTCGTATAATTGAGATAAAAAATCGACCTGAATCAGGTATTTATGTTACTCGAGTCGTTATTACGATTTTTTTTTATATAAAGGACGATTGAGTGAATCCAAACCGCACCCGCTACAGGGTTGAAGTATCGATTTTCTCGGTCGAAACAGCACCACCACCAAACATAAGGGATTGTGTCAATATACTCTTTTCACGAAAAATTTTTATCTAAATCGTTCAATTATCGATACAATAAGAAATTGATTTGTCGCTTTTCGATAATATATATACAGGATGTTTGAATTAGTTGTGGTTTATAGTCCAGTCACATACAATTTGTGATTAATTCAATCAAGACTAATTATGATGAAATTGGGGCTGGACTACTGGAAATTGGGCTATTGTACGTATACCACTTCTTCCCGGGGGTGGAAATTAGTAAATTCAACCCCAAAAATCGTTTTTGTAACGATTTTTTTTAATAATAACTGAAAAAAACGAAGTTCAAGTATAAGAGTTGAAGGTTATCCATTTGGCCACCCGTATCTCCAGACTTAACTTGCTTAGATTTTTATTTGCGAGACCGAATAAAAGATGTCGCTTACATTTTATTTTGAATCGATCGCAGCGTTTGAAAACGAAACTCATATTGTGGAAATTATTTAAACATTAAAACACACGTTTCGGTTTCTAAACATCTTGGGGTTCATTGCGTTATTTTTTCATTATATGCCCAGCCCAGTTGAGTATTTGTGATTTTATATTTTCGTATATTTTGTTTTTTCTGCATTTATTTCCAGTCCGTAATTGCTTGCTTCTTCTTCTAATTTGTTGATTGTTGCGACTAGTTTCTCAAAAATTTGCTTGCTAAAATAATTTTAGTTTTCTGAGACCCAAACTCGCTTTTTTTGAACGGAATGCTATGGTTTTTATTAAATTTTTGGAATATACGCGAAATTTCGATATAACTTTATATAAGGCATCGTATGCCTAAATTATTTCACATTTTCGAAATTTTTGGACACATGCAGCCCTCCACTAAAAAAATTATATTTCTAAGTTTAAGTGAGTCAGGTCTAATATTTTTCGGATTTGGACAAATAACACTTACAGTTTTCAAAATCTGTGAAAACCTTGACTAAAATTTATATAGGGTGTTCAGAAAATAATGCCGAATTTCGCTATATAAAAACCTCAAAAACTTAATTTTTTCAAATGGCAACCCCCATTTTTCTCTTTACCATTGGATTCTACGCTTTAAATTAAGGGGACTTCGTTAGTAAATTCATATATCTCAAATCATCGGTTTTTGTAGAAATTTGAAAAAACTTAACGTATCAAAAATTAAAATACTTGCAATGGCCAATATCAATAAATTAAAATTTGACTTGATACTTCATGCTCGCTATTCGCCAGATTTAGCCTTCTCAGATTATTTTCTGTTCCTAGATTGGAAAAAATAACTGCGCGGTTAAAGATTTTCCAACAATAATATCTGCATTTAATTGAACATCGATGGGAAAAGTGTTTGGAGCTAAAATGAGATTACGTTGAGTAATTTAAAAATTTTTGTGTTGGACCAGGTACAATACCCAAAGTAAAAAAGGCTAATGATTCAACGAAACTAACAATTTATCTTACATAACGGAAAATACGTCGAAAAAACTTTATTAAAGATTGAATGAAGTTAAAAAACGCTGCCTATCAACAAACAATTCTGAAATCAAATTTTTTCGACTTTTTTTTTTAAAAAAAAAGGAAAGCTTGATTTAAACGCATAAATTGATTCGATATTCCGTAACCTATCTGGTGCGAATGTAGAAGGAAAAGTGAATTATAGTTCTGAAAAAGCCACATCGTAAACTTTAACAACGCCGGCATTTCGGAAAACTTTCACGGCTTTCACGTATCGAAAAATGAAATCTATTACAAACAAGTGGGACTAAATGAAGGTATGAGATTGCGGATTTAGATGGAAATACAGATTTGATTTTTTTCCTCATGGATTACGATCTTTTCAAAACAACTTGTAACAAAGTTAATCTACATCATTTATAAACTAATATACATTACATTTAGAATAATCATTTCATTGCCATCCTATTCATAATCTAATCCCGTAACTTTGTTTGAAACCTTTAAAGTGACGAGTCAAACGACTTTCCCAAGTGTTTGAAACTCGCATATCGAAAATTCCAACGTTGATTTGAGGAGATTGATCAATCGTAATGACCACAAAAGAAAAAACGGACTCTTTTGGTCAAATTCAAATTCAACAATTGCCTGGAGTTGGTACATCGAAGCCAGCAATCGAATTTCGACATCTAGATGTGGCTTGGACGTCAGATCCAGATGGAATATCACCAATTGAGACCGTTCCTTCTTGGTGAACACACCTCGGGAAGGTTTGAAGTCAAAGTTGATGTTTCCTAGGTAGTAGCTGGTGTCGTCGCCCACATCAACCGCTGACCTAACGCAGCTTTCCCGAGTTGTCCAACATAATCCCATCTGGAGCAGTTTTTGTAAGACGCGTCTCGTGAATACCGAATTCGTCTGCAATCCCCTAGAACATCGATTTCTTTGGAGAAGTGCAAGCCTGTAGATTCTAGCTACCATGGTAGTACAACCTGCAGAAGTTCAAGATCAATATCCACAGACATCTCCAAACGGAAGGCACCAATCGTTCTGCTTGCTTTTTAATTTTCCTCCTCTTCATTTTAAAGTAGAAAAAGCTTAAGTGGATATCCAAAGGGACAAACTAATGTACCAAATACCTAACTGCGTCTTCCCTTTCAATTGAAGAAATTTCCTTCGCTGCTACGGCTGCTTTGAACTTATGAGACACCCTCTGTATAATTATATACAAATTTATATAATTTTATTATGGTTTACACGGTCGTTTAAATGTTATAACCAATACTGACAACTTGTATGAATTTTCCATTAGCCATTTCTGATCGAAATTTTCGGATTGCATGTCTCACAACCTAAAGCTATTGATACCGGAGAAAATGCCGATTTCCATATTTCAATATGCAATCAGATGCAAACAAACTGAATAGAATAAATATTTACTAGTCGAGAACTTTGGAAATTGTCTTTTTTTCCAAGGAAATTCTTCTCTTATTAAGTATTATAAGTTCCAGTTTCGCTGGATGAAGTCCTCAAGGAAAAGTAAATAATAACAAGCTATTGGAAAAAACTGGGCCGCATAGACGAGAATTTTTCCTCTATTTACTATTTTGCAACTGGCTATTAAATATTATACACAACAATCCTGAAAAACTCAATTTTAACAAACGAATCGCCAGTTATTTTAGAAGACATAACCTCAACCATTCGTAATGACGTGGAAGTTTATTTATATCGTCACCCCTAGATCTCCAGACCTAACTAGCTTAGATACGACAAGCAATACGAAGTACTTCAATGGTAGAAATTGTCCCATAGTACCATAGTGTCTAATTTCTTGTATAGACGTCATTTTGAACAATAATTACGCAATTAGTTATCTAAGAGAGAGAGCCTTTGATTTCAATTGGCAAATGATTGTGCATTTTTTTGCATTGTAAAATATCGAGCACTTAAGTAATTCTGAACGTGGAGGCGTGCTTACGAATTAGGCAAACTAAGTCTCGGTAGTGAGCCCTAAGGTTCAGTCTGAGTGAATATCTAATAGCTCTCTTTTATAGTTTGGGTCGAAAACCCCTCAAAAGGGAGATGTGGGGAGAAGCTGGTAATTTTTGAGGGGTTTATTTATTCATTTTTTTTATATATATATATATATATACCATAGGGATATAAAAAATCGCTTGCTATTGTTTTACAAAAAAACGCTAATACAAACACATTGAATTTTTTACTAAAAACGCAGTTTTAAGTGGGAACAGAGTCCCAGCTCTCCTTCTTTTCCAATCATAATAACCCCACACAACAAAGTTTTGATCCCAAATAAAGGGATTATTTTCGATAAACAACGATTGACCCAAAATTGTAGATTTTTTCAAAATACTTCGAGGTACTTTAATGAATAAAGATTATTTTTCTTTTCGGAAATGAAAAATTAAATCTGGACGTTCTGCAGATAACACTCTGAAGATTGTTCGATAAGTTATGGTCTCGCGGGAAATCAAGGAGAAGTTTTCACAGACAGGGAACATAGAAGTTCGCTTCGTCGACGTTCTCGTACAAATTATTTTTTTTTAAACTAAAAATTTCAATTACAGTTAACTTTATACCATCTCGATAACGTAAAATTATTAACTGCTAGATCCTTATTGGAAGAGTCCAATTCAGAAATTTCGTTTACTTGAAATCTAGTTTGCCAAAAATAAATTGTTTACAACGTAATATAAACAGGTGACAAAAAAATATCCAGTGCACACGCCAAACTTTAGCATAGGTAAACATTATGGAACAGTGCCGGCTTCGCGGTCTATATCAGAGGACGAGCTATACTTAAATAAACGTTACGTAGGGCAAAATTTCATTTTTCTTAATAAAAACTAACTTATATCTTATACAGACACTTTATTTTTTTAAGAATAAACTTTATAATATCGAAATCAAATATTTTGATATCCTCCCTAGTGGTTTGCTCGCCTGTCAGCTTATCTAAACCCTATAGAACGTTCCCCTAATACTCTATCTCTAACCTCAATCATAATTAACCCTATCAGGTCACTATCTAACATATCAATACAAACGGTAAACCGTATATATGGGCGTGTTTAATATGAGACCCATAAATTAATAATGATGACCAAATAATTTGAACTTGTTGAAGCATATAAAATATACGAATCATATCTTTTACGTCATCTTGGAACGTTATCATTCTTTTACTTTTTAAAGCGCCTCTTTCTTAAATTTTCAATTATTGTCACCAGAAGCGTGTAATAGATGAGGTTATAGTCTATTTTTATAAATGAAAGAGTAATAAAACTATAGAGCATTCGTAAAATGTCACTTTTCAATTTACCTGCTCGTAACTTCCAATTTTTTAAAATGTTCCTTTTTCCAAAACGTAGCAAAAACATTCTTATTAGATTCTAAATTTTTATTTTAAATCAACCTTACGTTCATAATGGATAATTTTAATATAAAAACTCATTAGTGTACGTGAAATTGCGCCTGAAGTACCTGAACTGGTCTAGAGATGGCGGTAGTTGCTCTATACCGCATATGTTTCAAGTTTGAACATGTCACGTTGTTTGGTAGCCGTTAATAATCAAAGTTTTCAGTGAATTTGTAAATTGGTCATCGTTATGTGATATAATACTTTTAATTGAGGAGCGTAGGCCAACCATTATAAAACGTAAACTAAATTCTACTCTGGGTGAGTTTGTTATCAACAGTAGACCTATCCAGCATCGCAGCGGTCGATCAAATGAGGTGACGAATCCAGAAATATTGAAGAAAATCCACAAATAGGTACTGGATGATCGTCGATTGAAATCGAGCGAGTCCCCGAACTATTTTACTCAATAAATCTTTGGCCGCTGAGTCTATTTTTCAAGTCTGGGAATATAAAATAGTCAGAGGGGGTTAAATCTGGCGAAAGTGATGGCAATTCAAACTTTATTTAATTAATTTTAGCCATTGCATGCAGCCATGAGCTGGCGCATTGTCTTGATGAAACAACACTTTCTTCTTGGCCAAATCGGGTCGTTTTTGCTTGCTTTCTTCGCTCAAACGTTGTAATAATATTCGCCGTTGGTAGTTTTTCCTTTTTCAAGATGGTCAATGAAAATTATGCCAAAAAACTGACACCACGACGGTCTTTACCTTCTCTCCGATTGATTTTTTTTAAATGTAGAACTAAAGGTTCATCCTCTAGAAGTAATTTTTGATATTGAAATGATGAATTTATCGCCTCCCGAATTTCCCAATTGATAATTCCTATTCAAAGTAATTGTATACAAACAGATTTTGACAAAATTACGTAACTGCTTGTTTCGTTTCATAAAATACAAAGGTTATTGTAACTTTTCGATCTTGGGGATCTTCCATTTTCGAAATAATGCTCGCGCCCGTTCCAACTCCCCTTTTCCTTCAAATTTTGCAATTGCCCTCAGGATCATCTATTGCTATTTTAGCAAGGACCAATTTATACATTGTAATACAATACATTTTCAGCCGAAGGCATTTCTGCCTTTCGCCTGATGTTCTCTTACGTTCCTTCTCTCTCTTTATACATATATATATATATATTCTCGTTTCGCTAAATCGATACGTCGTGACGTCATTGACCCGCCCCTGACGTCATTACTGAACCAAAATTGCAGACACGTGAAAAAGATCCTACACCCTGGCCCGTCGCGCTTCACCGTCCCACTGTGGATGAAATAGGGCATCCAGGATACTGAAAACCTATTTGTTCCGTTATTCACAGGAATTTTGTAGCTATTAAAGTTAGGAAATAGAAAAAGGATCGTTTTCAACGACGTGTCACTGTCACTTTAATCGATTAACACTAGAATAGTTCGTTGGGAAATTAATGATAACACAACATAGAATTATACGAGGTCTGGCTATTAAATAACGAGACTACGCGCCTAGAGGGCGCCCTAGACGCGTTGGGTATTTAGATATCTTGTCTATGCACGTTCCAAAATACGTGTTTTTTGAAAAAAACTCCAACTGAGAGCTATAAATTGTTGCAAGAGGCCAATGGAGACAATTCTCTATCTCGTGCGCGTGTTTTTGAGTGGTTTAAACGTTTTAGTGAGGGCCTAGGGAGCACTGAAGATGACCAGCGCCCAAGTCGCACTGTAACTGTTTCAATTCCGGAAATAGTTTCCAAAATCAACTAAATTGTGCTTGCAGATAGTCGAATGAGCATCGGGATGATTGCCGAGGCTGTTAACAATGATAAAGAAACGGTTAGAAAAATTTTACACGATGAATTTCATATGACTAAAGTCTGCATAAAAAAAGCTGACTCCTGATCAAAAGCTCTTCTTCGCAAGGTTAGAAAAAGTAAAAAAATCGCCTTGCCAACATCATGGAGGACGGCAAGCCGAAAATGAGCAATTTCAGCATAGAATTTTTATAAAAATACGTGAAATAGGTATCCAGAACCTAGCGAGAAAGTAAATAAGAAAAGTTGCAACAAGACTATTGGGAAAAATGCTATTAAACTCCCACTACATCCGGCCTTTAGTCCAGACTTTGCACCGTTGACGAAAAATTTCGATAACGGAATGTTTAGCATCAGGAAATTTGATAGGGAAAACAAAAACAAGTTTTTTACGAAAAAATTTGTATTTATGTCGATTCTATAAGCTTGTATCTGAATACTGTCCAAAAAATTATTAAGTTTTTCTATCTGAACTATCCTCAATCGTGAAACGAATATTTTTTCAGGTTAAATAATAAACAGAAATCACACATGTTCAAATCAGGTAAACACATGGGATGTTCAATAACTGTACGTCGATCTTTGATATTTTTGAATTCGGGAAAATGTTATTTTTTTTTTCTCTAAGGTTGCACAGGTCCGTAAAATGAGTTTCCCAACGAATTTTCACAATGAAAAACATGTTTATCGGCATCGAGTAATAAATCCGTGCATTTTCACATACTGGGTACCATCTTCTTTATGTTTTAGTCGTAGAAGTCGATAGCTTAAAGGGCTCTTTCAAACATGCAGGACTTGCTGACATCAGGAATTATCTCGATTTTTCAGCATTTTCGTGATTCCTTCGTTCCAAAATCGATTTTCATCCGGAACGTTCATCTTCGAATTCTCTGCAGCATTTAACTAATTAACTAGGAGAAAAGGAATCCCGCCAAGTTCCTAGCGCCTGCAACCTAATGAATCTTATTTTATATACAACACCCGTCATTTCCAATACCATAACCAATGTCAATCTATGTATTCGAATCGACCTTAGAGTGTTTTTCATTTCTAACTAAATCCCCAGGAACTTTTCCTCTTACCTAACCTCAAATTTTCGTTGACATTGACAGTTTTTATCTTACGAGGATGGTATGCCTGTTTTAAGAAGGAAAACGACAACTATCGTTTGAAAAGGTTAGTTTCTCATGTCTAACTAAATCCCTAGGGACTTTTTCCTCTTACCTAACCTCAAACAAAAGGTTAAAAAGGTTATGTATAGACACTATGTCGAAACTTCTCAGCCAATTCTCGTATATAAATATATGAATCGGTCTATGATGTAACCATTCCATAGTAGCATTGAAATTGTTGAAAAAAAAAATAACATTCTAACCTATAAATCAAAAACTGTTTGTTGGGGGTATAAATTCAGAGAACCGCTCACCTGTTTCATTTCATTTTAAGTGCAGGACGTCTGTGAAGATTTATTACAACTACCAGAGGATGCTTTTGTCGGATTTGCGTCCATTACTGTTTTAATTCCTTTTAAAGAAAAATGTTCATTCGCTGTAAAACAGATTTTTCTTCGTAAAATATTAAATTTTAAAACGTTTAATTCCAACACAGTAAAAATACGACAAAAAACAAAAGATTATTCACGAAAACGAACAGGTGAGAAATAATATTCGTCCTGCCAAGGACGTACGATCACAAAAAGACGATGTTTCTAATTTGACGTCTATACACGCCTCCTGGAAGGGTTAATAAAATTTTAACAGAAAAAAAAACAGACCTATAGAGTTTGGTAGGGAAAGTAATCGTGGATACGAAAATACGTATAATTTTTTGTCACTTTTTGACAGCTCCAGACGGTCGCACCAGGAAGTGCCTGTAGTACTGCGAGGTTAATGTTAATCGTCGCCAATTTGGACATGGGAAAGATGGGTGCCGCGTTAGGAACAAAAACAACGTCGTGAAGATGTTTCCATCGAGTGTTTGTCGATGATGAAACGTGGGTACATCACTTCACAATCAAAACAATGGACTTGGAAGGAAGTAGCGTCTCCAAAGAAGGCAAAGACTCTTCCATCTGCAGGCAAGATCATGGCGTCGGGTTTTTGGGATAATTTCCATTGACTATCAACGTTTGAACGAAGAAAACATCAAGACAAATCACCAGTTCACACATCCGTTATTGCAATGGCCAAAATTAATGAACTAAAGTTTGAATTGGTACTTTATTCGCCAGATTTAGCATCCTTAGATTATTTTCTGTTCTGTGTGGTTAAAGATTTTCCAACAATGAAGAGGCGATGTCCGTTCCGCATAAATTTCGTGACGTGAAATTCTTTTTACGTAAATATTTAACTAATTTCACCTAATTTTGTAAATTTTCCTTTATTCGCTAACGTTCCTTTGAGGAAATCCCGTCGGGATGCGTCGTCGACGTTCGGCGTTTTTCGCGGCATTTGAGAATTCCGCGCCAATCCTAGCGGGTCGGATCAATATGACAGTATCTCAGAGGGCGTACAACATATACACTAGATAAAGCTAATAGTGTAGTTTTTCGTTTTAAAATTTTATAGCTTCCCCTATCGGTTAGTTTAGAAGTTAAAACATTCCATGGTACTTTTCGACGGTTTTTAAATATTATATAACCCTCGGGAAACTGTCTAATAGTGTAATTAACGCATGGTAATAATTTTTCGGACGTTAGTGTATGGTGTGATCGAGTGAAATGGCAAGGTTTTTCAAAACGGCATGTTCAGTCAAAGAAGAAATCTCTAATTTGGTAATATATTTATTAGTTTTCGTTCCAGATCGTTTAATAACTTTTAGCTGCATCCAGGGTTTCTTGATATAGGTTAGGAGTGGAATTTTATACCAGATTTTGTAGAGGAATCGAATCTTTTTGTAATTTTTTTTTGACAGATATAGCTTGTAGATTTACAACACTTTCATTTTTGTACTTTTACGAACGAAGACATCAAATTAATTTTCAACAATTGTTTTTTGACGTTATTTTTTGCTTTGATATAATAATATTTGATTACGTTCTGTATATAAGATAATTAGTTAAATTATATATTTCATATTTACACAATTTCGAAGAAGTTCCAAACAACAGGACTACTACACAACAATTGAAGTTAGCAGGGTCTTCAACAAACTTAAACAAAGTGGTATAAACTAGTTTAGAGATATAAGTTGGTTTACCTGCAATAATCACGGCAGAAAACACGAAATTTTGGTCGTTATTCACCAAGAATATCTATCGAAGAGGAAACTACGAGGATGGTCTTCGAAGTATCTGATCCAACAAAAATTTCGGGGAAAGAAAATATAATGTTGGATAATTTTTTAATACCGAGCCAATTTTCAAGTTTGGAAATAGAAAATAATCCGAGGGGGATAAATTTGGAGAAGAGGGTGCATCTAATTCATTAATTTTGACCATAGCAATAACGGATATTTGACCTGGTGCATTTTCTTGATGAAACAACACTTTATTCTTAACCAAATTCGGCTTTTTTCTTTTCAAAATAGTCATGAAAATTATCCCAACCGCAACCCAACAAACCTTGCAGATGGATCGATCGTTGCCTTCTTTGGAGCTGGTTTTCCTTTTCCAGTCCATTGTTTTGATTGTTTTTTTGATTTGGGTGCATTGTATTGACAAAACAAAATTTTCCTCATAGCCAAATGCTCAATTTCTTCGCTGAAACGTTGCAATAAGTTCGCATAAGACCTGCCAAAGATAGTTTTCCTTTTCTGAAGATTATCCCAAAAAAACCAACGCCATGATCTTACCCGTAGATAGAACAGTCCTGGCCTTTAAAGACGCTACTTCCTTTCCAGTCCATTGTTTTGATTGTGAAGTGATGGATCCACGTTTCACGACGCTGTTTTTGTTCCATTGTGAGCAAACGCGGCACCCAACTAGCGCACAGCTTTCTCATGTCCAAATTTTCAGTTAATATTCGATGTACTTCACCTACTATGCCTGCTAGCTCGCAAACTTCCAGTCGACGATCATCCAGTACCGCTTTCTTTAACATTTCTGGTGTCCTCGCCTCATTTGGTCAACCACTGCGATGCTGGTCTTCTCAGATCGTACTCGTCCTCGTTTAAACTCTCAGGACAGGTACTTCTGGGGTCATCATCGTAAGTCCTACTCCTTATATATCAATAAATACATTGTTTAGCAACTAACAAGAAAGATGTTAATTGTAAGAAGAGACGAAAATCGCTACGATCCAGATCCAGGTTGTGCGGAGGTTGTAAGGGGATAAAACAACACCTATTGACAGTAATCCTTGACTTAATGGTCTCGCAGTAAACTGACTGGGTTGAAGTTAGGCGTCAATATCTTTCTACTTCGTGATCTTGATCACGTCCTGTCTGGTTCTTCTAATCATTGAATCATTCATGGCCGTAAACCTCGCAGATTTGCTTAAATATTTTACTCAACTGCAAGTTGAGCCCGAGTAATTGCTGCGCATGCTCGTAACTGCGATCGAAGCGCTACCGGTGATAAAAATAGAACTGGAATTTAAATTCCAGACAACATTGTTTTGATATCCTTCTGTATTTATATTTTTTCTTTGTTTCAGACGAACCGGTAATGAGGTTAAGTTAGCTGGGAGTATGGGACCGCCGGGATGGGCATGTGTACAAACCCAAAGGGCAAGTTTCGTCCATTGACCAACGCAACGGTACCGGTACTGCCTCAAAGCTCTTTTCCCGCGTATACACTTCTTACAGCCTTATTCATTTTCGTCTTGATACAAACAGGTAAGCAAAAAAAAAACACTTTTTGTGACAGTTAATGCTGTGTTGCCATAAGTAATTTTTCCTGGAATTGAAGACATTTGATAGTTTGTCTTCCAAAAACTGATAACCTGCTGTAAACATCTTTAGAACTGGGCAGATTTATTAACTAAATATAACTCAACGTTTAGAAATTGCAGTGTTGCCGAAATTGTTTTTCATTAGACATAGGGACGTTGGATAACTAGAAAAATATAAAGGATTCACGCTGTTGTCGAAGCTATCTTTCCCTCAAAACTAAGGAATTTCGATAATTTACTGTAAACAAAAGTTTGTAGATTACAGTGTTGCCGAAGCTCCAAACATATCAGTTTTGCGATGTTGTCAAACGTAGTTTTTCCCTAAACTAAGGAAATTATTTCGATTCATCGATGTAGGGAAGATTACGCTGTTGTCAAAAGTTATTTTCCCCGAAATTAAGGAACGTCGACAGTTTGAGACAGTCGTGAGGGTGCGTTAATACTTGAATTTGGTTTATAAAAAGTCGTAGTTTGGTTTTACTGTAAAAACATTGAAGGCTATGGGGGTTCCTAAGAATTATCCATATTTTTCTACTATACCGTGCTTTATATTCAAAAGATTTAGATTTGATTGTACTTAAGACAAACAAAAACGACCATGACGAAGAGAAACTACTCTATGCATTACCAAGATACCCATTGATTAAACCCAGTTATTAATCAATGAATATTTGATAGGTTTCCAAAACTTCAAGATGAACGGGTGTATTCCCTTAATGTGTTGTACAACAACCCTCTAAATCTAATATAACACGTATAAATAGGAAACGTACTATTTGACAATTTCCTCGCTTTATAACGTACGATTTTATAAAGTATATTCGTTCAATCGAGAGCGAGTAGCTTAAATAACTCATTTGAAGTCCGCTTTGTCGGTATAGACGCTTTCCAGTATTGGAAAACCCTCCAGATGTCGCTGACTAGAAAACAAAGATCTTCCACTAGTTTAAATCCAAGGATTATCTTCTAAGTGTTCATTTGAACGACTTCTACATGTCCTCTGAAGAGGATGTCGTGTACTTAATCTCTTATAACCTGTACGACATCAGCAGATTCTGCTAACAAGCAAAGAACATCTACTCTGCGAATAGTATGTTCTAGGTATAGGTGCAGAGTTGCTATAAACTCAAAACGACTCCCCGAAACAATCTACAATCTAGTCTCTTTTAAAAAGTTTTTTCTTAATTTCCCACGATGTGAATCCAGGTTCTGTAATTGCTTCTAAGTCCTCTATGTCCAGGTAACCAGAGTTGTCCTATAGTTCTTTCGTTAGCGAGCTTATTGAGTCTCTTCAAGGGAAAAATTTTGGTTCACTCGAAGATCCGAGGCCCATGGTGTTATCTACGATCTAGGAGTTCCAAAATAAAGTTCCTTACTTTTCCTAATTCTGCTATTCTTTCGAGGTAATATTGATGTCATTTCTCCTTTACCACAACGGAACAATGACCACTCCAATGGTCTCTTGGATTGTTCCTTGTAATCTTTTTTGTATTCTCTTCGTTAATCCTTGGCTCCGATTATCGTTGACCATATATCCTAATGTTTGACTCTGATTCATGTGCCATGGCAACTTTTAACAATTTCATCGGTTGCTGCCTCTTGCGCATTCTCTCCTCTCGACCCTCCTTTTGCAAACTCATCTGCCTTCCAGTTCTTAGTGTCACGAATCCAAGAGAGTGTCTCGTGACGTTATTTCTTGCTGCTTGGATCGATTGTGACGAAACGTCAGGTAGTAATAGTTGAATGATGGTCTAATAGTCCAATTAAACAATGGATCATTTCTATTTAAATTTCAGTTGACTGTATTCAAGATGCAGTGCACATCACAGCAATACTCGGTGAGTCGGTGGTGTTCAATTGCCACGTGGAGTTCCCTGAGGGACATCCCGTGCCATACGTGTTGCAATGGGAGAAGAAGGTAGGCGAAACGGTAGGATTTCACAACATCTGCTCTCTTACTGTGATAATGGTGGCCACGATCTCGTAAATTGGACTTTGAAATAAGCCCATGGTTTGGTACTTGCGAAATTACAAAATTAAAAGAGATTTCGCAAGATGAACTAATCGATAAATAGCTTAATACTTTACTTCAAAAGACATTTTATATTTTCGAATTTACTCTTAAAGTTTCGTTAATAAAAATCCAAAACTAATTTTCATCGACAATCCAGTGGAACAAAAGATCGTCGATATAAAAGGGCGGATCTACTAAAATCAAATATAAGAGCAATAAAGTTGGTTTATGACATTTACTGGACCATAATTACCGCGGGCATTGATCGCGGAAATAAGCCAGATATAAATTTTTATCTCGTAGAAGCTGTCATTGACAGGATTAAATAAAATGAGAGGATTATATTCGAAACGTGAAAAAATTGATAAATCGGAAATATAAAGCACGAAATGTGTAAAATTAAAAAAAAAGACGCCTTATACACTTTTCCGAGTTTGTTCAGAAACTAGTCATTGCATGTTCGTCGTTATCCACTTGAAGTTACCAAAGGCTTTCTTTAAAAAGCGATCAGACTCTTTCTCTTGAACCTTTCGACGAATTAACCGAAGAGGCAGTAACTGCGATGGCTTGGTTCCATTGCCCTGGCTGCAATCACTGCGTCAATGAAATCCACCAGCTGTTCTAGCACTGGATTCAACTCGTTGATTCATGAACGTTCTTTGCCTCTTTAAAA
Organism: Diorhabda sublineata; assembly: GCF_026230105.1. Classification (NCBI taxonomy): domain Eukaryota; kingdom Metazoa; phylum Arthropoda; class Insecta; order Coleoptera; family Chrysomelidae; genus Diorhabda; species Diorhabda sublineata. Next base: position 7,086,531 of record NC_079481.1, on the reverse strand, counting down.
GTTCACCAGGACCTTCGAGTTGGAAGTCACTTGTGGCCTTGGCCTTCCTTGAGTTGGATCTTGGCAAAAGCACAAGTCAAAGCTTCGACATCGGTAGGAACCGATGCTTTGGGAGCAGCGGGTTCCGTGGCCCCTGTTTTCTCAGAGCTCTTGACGGAAAGAGAAGGATTTGTCGTGGTTTTCGTCAGATTTCCCTCAGACATTGTTCATACATACATCTCTCGGCTTTGGATTGAGCGAATAAAATGAGCAGCGCTTTGCTCCTAATGCCCACGTAGACGCGCCCGAGGAGGGCGGCGGCTGGGCTTCCTCACCAAGGTGAAGATTCAACGGCTACTTGAAAAGGAATTTGCATGGACTCGTGATTTTTCGGTCGAGATATTCGCGTCTGCGAGCACACCGAGAAGTGGTCTGTACGAAACTAAGGGTAAAAATGATTTTTCGATTCAATGTTGGATATATGACGCGAAAAAGTGTTAAGCAATTTATTGTCGTCGTTTTTTCTAATTTGACAATTTAATTTTAATCTCGGAGGTGTCAAAAGTTGCGTAAAACCAACCTGACGCTTCACGCAAAATTTTAGTTTTTGTTTAAATATATTTGGCCACAGTATATTTCGTTGAATTGATCAATGGCGTATCCAATATAAGAAATTCAGAAAGTGTATTTTAAAAAAATCGTTGAGATACTTTGAAATTACCCTAAATTTACGAAAAAATATAAAAAACCACGAAAATATAACGAATATCAATAGATGAATCCAATTTTTGAATGTACATTCGAATAAATCTAACATATTTCTTAATATCTTCTATTTCAATATCTGTCTCCGCCTTTCTTTTATAAATCCCACGGTATACTCCGTATAATATAGCCTAGAAATTTCTAACGAGACTAACTGTGCTACAGAACTGCGCACGCATCAACAGCCATCATCTGGCAGCTTCATTCTTGTTCTGTTACGAATATAGTGACACTATAAACAAATCAGTATAGCCGTAACAGTGAATTTTTGTTATGCGCATGTGTTTTTGATGGTTTAAAACGATTTTGACATGACCTAGAAGATGTTTTCACGTCAAAAATCTATAAAATTTGAATCTTAGTGTTAGAGAACGTCCCTTATTTGTTTTGAAAAAAGAAACAACATACTAAACACACTATTTAAACAACCACTACACTAACACTCACAATTACACTGTCTGAAGCGCGTTTCGCTAACCAAGTTATCATCTTCAGACACTGTTTACCTTCAGCCTCTGAAGACTATAACTTGGTGGAAACACGCTTCAAATAGTGTAATTGTGAGTGTTGGTTAGGTGTAAACAGTGTGTTCAGTACGAATATCACTAATGGTTAGGAAATTCCAACATGTTTAGAATCAAATGGATAGTGAATGGATTTATATACTTAATCAACTTTTTTTGATATATCCACGTATAAATTCTAACTATGTTTATCTGATTTTTTCATAAATTCAGTTCATACTATTTTTCGACCACTCCTGGTATTATTTACAATTCATTACATATTAAGGTCATTTTATTTATTCAATTCTCGAAATATTTAATAAAAAAAAAATTTATTTGACGTAGGAAAAAATATTGGTTACGCCACTGTCTCTGGGATATAGAGAGCAGAGTAAAAAAAGTTTTATCATCATTTTCATTGGATTCTATATCAACGTAACATTTATGTGTTTTATTACGAACGGGCATTCTGTTTTTTAGTTAAAATGAATATCGATATTCATGTTTGGTAGTATTTCATTTAGTTGAATGTTTGTAGAGAGTCGTTTTGGCAGCGAAATTCATGGAAATTTAGTTTGCTTTTTGGATAAAATTAATATTGTGCCGAACTGAACAAATGTTCATTAATTTGACATGGTTGAAAAACGGTTAATTAAATGTTTCCTAGTATAATATCTAATACAATTATAGTTACAAAATTTAAAACAAAAATTAGGGGTATAAACTAATGAATCCACTAAAAACAGGTATTGAAAATGTATCTGGGACAAGAAAAAAAACTTTTGTTAGATATTTCGTAATAAAACGCATAAACGAAAATGCCATTGAATCATTTTCTAAATATCAATGTTGTGAAGCAATATATTTTCTTTGCACCAGTTTCACAAGATAATTTATCCAAATACTAGCATGAAAAAATTTCTAATTGTATCTATTTTTCAAAATAAATCCTAATACTAACAAAAACAAAACTTACTTTCAGTAATCGCATTTTTACACTTTAAAGAAATACACATCAAAACCTTACATATAACTTAAAACTCATATAGAAGCACCGATTTAGGATCTGTTAATTATAAATATTGCAGTTATTTATTTATTTGTTAATAATACCCAACACAAACTTCTTTATTTTTATTTAATAATACAATAGTAAACCATTACGCCATTTCTTTTAACAGCTTCTCTTCTTCTTTTTTGTCTACTATATGTCATTATTTATATCATGTATAGAGATGGGCGTTATGTCACATTTTCAATAGGTTTGTTCCAACTTGCTAATATGGACAGTTTAAATGATATTTTCTGCGCAATCTTCGGCTATGCACGGTTCTGGTAACAGTACATGTTATGAACCAAGTATCGCAAAAACCGTCCCGAAAACTGTTTACAAACTAAGTCGGTTGGAAGAAAACAAACAAAACAAAATCGTTCATATAACCGTAACTGTTCGGCTGGAACACATAACCTCTATTGCGCAGACTCGTCACCATACCAAGGATGGTTTTTTGATGGTTTGGAACGAACTTAATAAATCAGTTTATTTTCGGTAGTTGGAATATATAGATATGAAAATATTTTTTTAATGCCCAATATTTCTAAAATAACGTGATTTTTCATATAAAACGCCATATTGTGAACCTAGAAAATTCAAGATGCGTGTGTTCCTAAACAACTATTGTTACAACGGTTTTTGCATGCGCGACCATCTCTACAGACACGTTTACAAATTTCTAAGAAATAAAATGAAATGAAAATAATTCGGTGATATTTATATCAAAGGGAATAAACATATTAATAAGAATGGAAATTTTATCATCTTTTCAAGCCAATGAGTGGTGTGTGGTGCTACCAATTTGACAAAAACAAAAAAACTTAATGCGATTACTGATTTCTGTCTCTCTCTATCTCTCTGTGGCTGCTTGTTTAAGATTAGTTTTTTTTAGTAGTACTTACTATGCATAACAAATAATACATAGCCTAAAAATTCGTCTAAATTCGTTCTAACACGTTTGATTACAAAAAAGAAATAATTGATTATATGAGAAATCCATAAATTAACGAGACAAAAATATTTTTTATTTGTCTCTAACCAAACCTTATTTGTTATCTTGTAAATCTCGTCATGTCCCCGATGTCCAATCGCTATTTACAAACTCCAGGGACCTTCCTGGTTTCTCTGGTTGGGAACTTATTGAACAGGAAGGTCTACGATTAAAGGTGATCCTCTTTAATTGACGGTTGGAATTAGTTCCGACTCGATTAGTATACAGTAAGAGATTGAATTAACTCGGAAACAGCGGTATAGTATAAATTGAACGTAAAAAGATTAAGGAACAAAAAGGTAACTATTTACGACTAACATTTATTTTTTCAAAATTCAAGCTTTTATACATTATATGACACAAAAATATTTTAACAGGTTGGGGTGTATTAGAAAAAAATTTTTTTGATTCATTCTGCAAATATGGGTGATTATATATTAGGCGTTACATAATTTACGAAAATGAATTAATATTTATGTGAATTTTTCTCGGTTTCTCGTTCTTTTTTATTCATGCAACAAGGAAAACAATAACTACCCTATCTGTCAGATTTATTTGAAAATTTGACAGGTGACATAAGCAACATGGCGGTAGGAATAAAACAATCGCTTTAGACAAATGTCTGGCATATTAAAAGACAAAAAAATTTGCTGTAGAAAATGTATTTTTCGAGAGGTCTAACACGAACGGCTCTTGCCTTACAACCTGTTTTGTTACAGTTTGATTTAGATCTTGGTAAGAATGGTTTAACAGCTACGCTCTTTGAACATTTATACCGGTAGATTTGAAACTACGTTTTAAATATTGTGTGAGAATGGAATTAGACGATATAATTTGAGCACGTTATATATATAATAAAAAAAATTCGTAATGTTTTTCATTGTTGTTGTGCTGAACGGTTAGGGTATTGTTTGTGCTCGATTTAATATTATAAAGTTTGGAAAATGCTTTTCAGCTTTTCGTAGACATTGTTGTTGTGTTAATTAACGGTCTTTTGTTGGGCCTTTTCTCCCTTAAAATGACTTTAATCTCTCTCTTTAGTCGATCGGGAAAAGTGAGTATGTAATTTAGATTCCTTAGAAACGTTCTAATTAATTATATGTAGACAAAAATGATCAAATATCATAACCTAACCTCACAATTTTCCTAAAACGGTTATTTTCTAGGTTTATTATCATTTTTTATTAACTAACATAATAACAACCTTTGTTTTTCTCCCTTTTCTGTGGCGAGTGTGATTTGCGCGGTTCTTTTTTGTATTCTCTCGAAACTATCGAATAAAGTAGCGTTCAAACTAAAATTTGAACTTTTTATCTTGAATTACCACAAAGGAAATAAGCCAGCAGTAGAAAGTCGAAATAGAAACTGAAGTTCAGTTCAGTTTTTTCGATATTCCACCTGGAATCGAGTTTTCTATCGCGAAATACTCTATGACTTAGAGACAGAGTACACCCAGAAAGATTCGATCCATCCTATTCGACGTTTCTATACCACAGTGACTTCTCTTCCTTTCCCAAAGTGAAAAAACGTTGCATTTTGAATCGATTGAGTTCTGGGACGAGAATGCTGTTGAAGCTGCGTAGCTTAAGCTCTGTTTAAACTTGCGTCAAAGTAGCTCACGAAATGTTTGTGAGCGACTTAAAAAATGAGTAAACGGCTCAGTATTTTCATTTTTGGTCGCTAAATAATCTTCTTGTCTATCCACATCCACCTCTTTCCAGGAATTGAAAATGAACCAAAAACATTTCTTTGGAGACGTAAATTTTGATCGTACCTCGTACATTAGAAAACAAATCTGAGATTGGTAGAAATTAGTTTCTAGTTGAATTAGTAACGATTAATTTAAGAAAGAAATTTAACTAGAAAAATCAGATGTGGTGGTAGTACCTACTTTTTCTTACTTTCAACTCTCATCTTTTTCAAAATCAATACATCAATGAAATAATTTAATGATTGCTTATCGTAATTTTGAAGTGAAGGATTAAAGTCATTTTTGTATGTATATAGAAAGGCAGCGCCCTGATTGAGTACTTTTTAAAGGGACAGGACATACCGATTTACATTTGGTATGAAAGTTACCCGACGCACAGCGGTGAAGGATACGAAGGTAGGGTATCGAGGGTATCGCCGGATTCCCCATATGGAGCCGCCTCCCTTAACCTCACAAATATTAGAGAATCGGACCAAGGATGGTGAGTCCACAACTCATATACCAAAAAAAAAAATCTAAACTACTACGATTTTTTTCGTGTGTTGAAGGTATGAATGCAAAGTGGTATTCCTCAACCGTCCTCCCAATCAGCCGAAAAACGGTACTTGGTTCCATTTGGACGTGCACGCACCCCCCAGGTTCGTAGTGACACCCGAAGATATCATCTACGTTAACCTGGGGGACGCCATTATTCTAAATTGTCAAGCCGAAGGGACGCCCACTCCTGAAATTCTTTGGTTCAAAGACGCCAATCCTGTCGAACCATCTTCGACGATAGGTAATTTACTTTCATTTCCTCTAATGGTTCTCCTTTATGTCTTTTTAATCCCCTTTTGTGGTTCTCCTTTATGACGTCCTATTTCCTCTATTGGTTCTTTTTTTAACACGTCCTATTTCCTTGAATGGCTCTCTATTATGACGTCCTATTTTCCTTAATAATTCCTCTTTATAAAATTCTAATCCTTTAATGGTTCTCTTTTATGGCGTTCTATTCCTTTAATGGTTCTTCTTCGTCCTATTTCCTTTAATTGTTTCTCTTTTATGAAGTCCTATTCCTTTAATGGTTCCTTTTTATGACGTTCTATTCTTTTAATGGTTTTTCTTTCGTCCTATTTCCTTTAATGTTTCTCTTTATGAAGTCCTATTCCTTTAATGGTTCCTCTTTATGACGTCCTATTCCTTGAATGGTTCCTCTTTCGTCCTATATCCTTGAATGGTTCCTCTTTATGACGTTCTATTCTTTTAATGGTTTTTCTTTCGTCCTATTTCCTTTAATTGTTTCTCTTTTATGAAGTCCTATTCCTTTAATGGTTCCTCTTTATGACGTCCTATTCCTTGAATGGTTCCTCTTTCGTCCTATATCCTTGAATGGTTCCTCTTTATGAAGTCCTATTCCTTTAATGGTTCCTCTTTATGACGTTCTATTCTTTTAATGGTTTTTCTTTCGTCCTATATCCTTGAATGGTTCCTCTTTATGAAGTCCTATTCCTTTAATGGTTCCTCTTTATGACGTCCTATTCCTTGAATGGTTCCTCTTTCGTCCTATATCCTTGAATGGTTCCTCTTTATGACGTTCTATTCTTTTAATGGTTCTTCTTCGTCCTATTTCCTTTAATTGTTTCTCTTTTATGAAGTCCTATTCCTTTAATGGTTCCTCTTTATGACGTTCTATTCTTTTAATGGTTTTTCTTTCGTCCTATTTCCTTTAATGGTTCCTCTTTATGAAGTCCTATTCCTTTAATGGTTCCTCTTTATGACGTCCTATTCCTTGAATGGTTCCTCTTTCGTCCTATATCCTTGAATGGTTCCTCTTTATGAAGTCCTATTCCTTTAATGGTTCCTCTTTATGACGTCCTATTCCTTGAATGGTTCCTCTTTCGTCCTATATCCTTGAATGGTTCCTCTTTATGACGTTCTATTCTTTTAATGGTTCTTCTTCGTCCTATTTCCTTTAATTGTTTCTCTTTTATGAAGTCCTATTCCTTTAATGGTTCCTCTTTATGACGTTCTATTCTTTTAATGGTTTTTCTTTCGTCCTATTTCCTTTAATGGTTTTCTTTATGAAGTCCTATTCCTTTAATGGTCTTTATGACGTTCTAATTTATTATCTTCATTTTTCCTTTACCTTCTTGCCCGGTTACTCTGGTCCATTTTCGTTATACGAGGGAAGTCTGATGTGTATTTAGCATCGCCGCCCGATGGCCCTTATATAGAGATTTCGAGTTGGAGTCCTAATTTTGTTCTGACCGATCGTGGAAGCTGATCTTGGAAAATGGAAAAAGAGCAATATGGATTCATTTTTTAAGAAGGAAATCGCTTATGAAAACTAAAGAACGTTCGTTTGCTGTGCGATTATTTTCCTTCGATGGTGACTACCAAAAATTGGGATTTCAATTTAGTTGTACGTTGGTTTTTGATAAGCCACCCTCATATCCAATCTCGATAACAATCGTGATACCGTTTCGAGCAGTGTTTAACGCTCTCAATGAGCAATCCGTGATAGTAGATGAAAACACGGATCCACTAGTACACACCATGGACAGAAACAGTGGATTGTTCTCGACGAACGTGCTCCAAAGAAGATGAAGACTATCCTATCGATCGAAGAGGTGACGATCACCGTTTTTTGGATTCCCAAAGGTGTGATTTATCTGGAAAAGGAAAAAAACGCATACAGGATGGAATTATTTGACCGATTGGATGCTCTTTTACCACGATAACGTACCAACTACCTAATTGGGCTACGAACCGTTGTATTCTCCCCAGATTTAGCCCATTTTGTTTCCAAATTCGAGGAACTCGTAGCCATTGGGGTGCAAATTAACGCTTGTTTCGATAGACATGTTTCCATCTTCAAAGTAAACCGAATTTTAGCGCCAAAAATTTGTTTTTTTAAAGGCATTTTCAACGACGGCACCGAATTACGTATATCCAACATCCGACATGAAGATATAGGAGATTACACTTGCATAGCTCGTAACGGCGAAGGTCAAATTTCGCATACGGCTCGTGTGATAATAGCAGGGGGCGCAGTTATTATGGTACCACCGACGAACCAAACGAAATTAGAAGGCGAAAAAGTCCAATTCAATTGCGAAGCTAAAGCGCAACCGGGCAACGTAACCGTCAAATGGTTCAGGGAAGGCGCCCCGGTTAAGGAATTAGCTTCATTGGAAACGAGAGTCACCATCAAAAGAGACGGTTCTCTAGTTATAAATCCGGTTAGTTCGGAGGATTCCGGTCAATATCTTTGCGAGGTTAGCAACGGTATCGGGGAACCCCAATCAGCATCGGCCTACTTAAACGTCGAATGTAAGTTGAATTTTTGTTTTCACATATGTGTATTAAAAAAAAATATGCGTGTTTTGATTTTGGTTTCAGATCCGGCGAAAGTAACGTTTACTCCCACGATACAGTACCTGCCGTTTCGTCTAGCTGGCGTGGTTCAGTGTTATATTAAGGCGAATCCTCCATTGCAATACGTCACGTGGACTAAGGACAAACGATTATTGGAACCTTACCAGACCAAGGATATCGTCATTATGAATAATGGTTCGTTATTGTTCACCAGAGTCAATGAAAACCATCAGGTAATTATAGTTTCCTCAATATCCTTATTTTTTTGAAAGTGTGGCAACGTTGTTGAATTGTTTTTGTAGTGTGAAATGTATATAATTAAACGTTTTATTGGTAGCCCTAGATGGTAGGTATTTAAATTGGTTTGAAATGAGAAAATCTGTCAAATTTATTTATTTCATCTCCGTGGTAAAGGACGAAAATATTTTTTTAAATTTTTGAAAAACGATCATAATATAAAAAAAAGTGAAGCTCGTAAGCATTTGCTTGTATAATTCAGAAAATATTAAATTCTTTTGGTTTGTTGAAATTTTGTTATAAAATTTGACTTTTCATTGTGAAAACTAACTTTTCACTATAAAATTTCATTTTTTTACTTTACTATTCAACGAGAATAGTTTAAATTTCTTTGTAATTTTTCTCAGTTTTCACTATAAAATTATACTTTTCATGGGAAATTTATTTTACTATAAATTTTCTCAACGAAAACATGTAAAATTTTGCTTGTCACCATGAAATTTTCAGTTACTATTAAATGTGATTTAATTTTCATTGTGAAATCGCAATAATTTTCTTAGAAATCATTTTTTTATCATGAAGTTTGGGAAATTTTTGAAACTTTGTTTTCTTTTGTAAAACTCATTTTTTTCGTGAAACTTTGGTTGTAAATCCATTATTTTTGTCAAATTTGACATTCTTCTGTGTGAAACCTCAGTTTTCACTATAAAATTATACTTTTCATGGAAAATTTATTTCACTGTAAACTTTCTCAACGAAAAATCCATTACTTCTGTCAAATTTGACATTTTTCTGTGTGAAACCTCAGTTTTCACTATAAAATTATACTTTTTATGCGAAATTTATTTTACTATAAATTTTCTCAACGAAAACATGTAAAATTTTGCTTTTCACCATGAAATTTTCAGTTACTATTATATGTAATTAAATTTTCACTGTGAAATCGCAATAATTTTCTTACAAATCATTTTCTTATCATGAACTTTCGGAGATTTTTTTTAAATTTTGTTTTCTTTTGTAAAACTCATTTTTTTCGTGCAACTTTGGTTGTAAATCCATTATTTTTGTCAAATTTGACATTATTCTGTGTGAAACCTCAGTTTTCACTATAAAATTATACTTTTCATGGGAAATTTATTTCACTGTAAACTTTCTCAACGAAAAACTGTATTTAACTTATTATCATAAAATTTTCAGTTTCGATGGTAGTGATTAAATTTTTACTGTGAAATCGCAATTATTTTTCTTAGAAATTATTTTTTTGAAACTTTGTAAAAGTAATTTTTTTATAAAACTTTAGTTGTAAATTCATTATTTTTATAAATATGAAATTTTATATTTTTCTGTGTAAAACCTCAATATTCACTATGAAATTATACTTTTTATGAAAAATTTATTTTCCTGCTATATTTCTTAACGATAAACTGTAAAATTTGTGCTGAAAACCTCATATTTTACTTTATATGGGAAATTGTCTTTTTACTGCAAAATATTTTGAATTTTTGTTTGCTTCTGTAATATCTTAATTATTATTCCATTTATTTTTGCCAAAATTTACATTCTTTTGTTGCAAAAACTCATATTTCACTTTTCACTGCGAAATTTCTCGAGAAAAAACTGTATTTTTTGCAAAATTTGATTTTTCATCATTAAATTTTCTGTTTCTATGATGTTTAATTGAATTTTCACTGTGAAATCGCAATATTTTTCTTAGAAATTATTTTTTTAATTATGAAATTTCACTTTTCACCGAAAATTTTATTGAATATTTTGTTTTCTTCTATAAAAACAAAACTTTTTGTAATAAAAGTTTTTTGTGAAAATCTCACATTTTGGTTTCTGTTCAATTTATTTCAATAAAAACAAAGTTTTCTTGGAGAAAACATGTACAATTCAATTTTTTTCATAAAAATTCCGATTTACTTGATCAATTCTCATTTTTTTGGTAAAATTCAATTAACTTTTTGCCAACTTGCCGTTACTCTAAAATGTGAAACCTGCAAAACTTGAGTTTTCACCTTGAAACGTGTCTTTTTGCCTTGAAACTTGTCTTTTCACCATACAATTTATCCAAAATTTATTTTCAACCCTTACAGCGTTTCCAAAATTGAAAAAAAAAACACATAATTAATTATTTCCTACCATACCCGAAGTAACGTTTATTAAAAATTTACGAGTCTACCCCAGAATTCACATTCCAAGACCCTTTCGGAACAAAAAGGGTTCGCTTCGAAAAGCGTGTGCCTTAATAACCTTCCAAACAACTCATAAATTATATATTTCAAGGGTCGATATACTTGTACCCCTTACAACGCGCAAGGTACCCAAGGTAGTTCCGGACAAATGGAAGTATTGGTTAGAAAACCGCCAACATTCATCATCGAACCGGAAACGATGTACCAGAGGAAAGTAGGGGAGTCCGTCGACATGCCCTGCGATGCCGTCGAAGCCGAAGGTACACAAAAACCTACCATACAATGGCAGAGAAGAGACGGTGAGTCGATTAATATCCGGCAACTATTGAAAATTGTATCGGCTCGTTTTCTTCTCAGGTACTCCGCTACCGAAGAACCGCGTCAAGTTAGTTGGAGGCAATTTGACTTTGGAGTCGATTCGTCGCTTGGATTTCGGATTTTATCAATGCGTCGCTACCAACGAAGTAGCTACGATCATCACGGGGACGCAGTTAGTGGTAGAAGGTAAGAGACAAATCGTCAGTTTACGTGTTAATTTTAAGTCGAAATTTTTATGCGCTTTTCTTTTCAATGGTTTGTTCCCGAATAGAAAAAAAATTACGTATTGTGTTTTTCTATACTGTGAAATGTCTTGTTTATTGTGAAAAATTTGACTTCCCTTCTCAAATTTCACTCGTTCTTTCCAAATTTCCATATTTTCCATAAGATTGTTTATAATTTCAGATTTTTTTCTATCAAATTTCATATTTACTTAAAACTTACCTTTTTGCTTTGCAAACCTAACTAAAACATTTCACTGTAAAATTATATTTTTGTTGCACTGAATTTTTATTGTGAAATTCGATTTAGTTTGAGGAACTTTTTTCAAAAAAAAAAAAATGGAAATCAATGGAAAACCTGAAAAAATCGACTAATCTAAACTTTAATGCTTTTTTTTGATATGAACACCAGATATCACTGTCTCTATGAAAATTTGGCATCTGAATATTTTCACTATCGGATTTCATTTTGTTCCTCGAAGATTTCTCTATTTTTTATGATCTTTCCAAGTTTCACTTTGATTTATTTACTTTCTAAAATTTGACTTTTCATTGTGAAATATATCTTTTCACTATAAAATTTCACAAAATTCATTTTTATTGAATGGAAACTATTTCTTGCAAAATTTGTTTCTACTTTGTGATATTCCATGAATTTCAAACAACTTCGACAATCTTCTGTGAAATTTTTATAAAACCATGGTTATTGTGAAAATTGGACTTTTTACCGTAAAATTTATTATATTTTTTATAAAATTTGTTTTCTCGACATTTTCACTTTAAATCACCAACTTTTTGGCTTTTATTCGACTTATTTCAATGAAATTTGACTTTTTCCATAAAACATTTCGCTGTAAAACTTGTCTTTTCACCGTGAAATTTAATATTTTTTCTACAAATTTTGTTTTCTCGACAATTTCACTTTAAAACATCAACTTTTTGGTTTTCAATCGACTTATTTCAATGAAACTTGACATTTTTCTATAAAATATTCATTCAAAATTCCACTTTTCACTCGAAAAAGTGTCTTCACCTAAGAGAAGTCTGAATGTTCATTATAAAAACTCGACTTTTGTTTTTTTTGCGATTTTTTTCAATTAAACTCAGTATTTTTCTGCGAAATTACACTTTTCTCGGTAGAAACTTTTTAATGTAAAATTTACTTCCAACTTTGTAGAATTTTTTCGTTTGAGTTTTGACTGTGAAAACTGTATTTTCACAGTAAAAAAAATTTAATTCATAATTCACTTATATCTACAATATTTTAAAAAAAATACTTTTTGTTTGTAAAATTTCATTGTCACTATTGTCATAATTGCCATTTCGATAAAACGATGTGTGAATCCACCGAACAAGTCGATCTGTTGACAGGAACTCAACCCCACGCACCATACAACCTTACCGGAATAGCTACGGAATTTTCCGTAACCCTCAGCTGGTTACCTGGCTACAGCGGAGGCCCGGACTACAAACAGGAATATACCATGTGGTACAGAGAAGCCGGAACAACAGAATGGTCGACGATTCCCGTAACACCATCTGGTGCGACTACTGTAACAATAAATAGGTTAGCTCCGGGAACTAATTACGAATTCCACGTGATAGGAAAGAATGCTTTGGGAGATGGAATGATGAGCAAGATTATTACAGTGCGAACTGTGGGTGAGTAAATTTATTATTATTGTAGCTGAATTTCGGGGGGTTTTCATTTTTTTGGTGAAATTTTTCAATAAATTGACTTATACCTTCTTTTATTCCGGCTGCTTAGAGGTGGGTCAACAAAAACCTATAAAAATTACCCCAACGCCCTTCATGACACCAAACGATGATGCGGGTAAGAAGAAAAATCGAAAAATTTTTACTTTTTTTCCAAAACAATAATTATTGTACAATTTCAACGGTATATGAAAACGTGGTTTATCATGTGTTATACTGATGAGACCAAATTAGGCCTAAAACAGAACCAAAATTTTTTAATTGCAAAATTAAAATGTTTTACAGTACGTTTTTCATAAATCTTGTATTGTTAACGATGTTGTCAGTTCCTCCTAACAATTAAATTCAATTCAAGCAAATTTTTCAATACTATAATTAAATAAATTGGCAACGGTGTATCTTGTTATTGGTTATATAATGTATCTAGGACCAAAACCAGGCGTACCCCGAAACCTGACCGTTAACGAGATCAGTAACGGTTTCTTAATCACGTGGATGCCACCAGTTGAAAGAGCTGAACTCATACAACACTATGTGATCAAATATAGGACTGATGGACCATGGAAGACATTGAACAAAGCTCAAATTAGACCCGAAGACACCCATTATTTAGGTAAGTACCCATTTATATATTTTTTTCATATCTTATTACCTTACTTTTCATTACAAAACTATGTTTCATGTGACTTTTCACTGTGAAATTTTTTTTGATGTATATTCGTTTTTCCGTAACAGGTTTTTTGCAAAAGTTGGGGCTACTTTGTGAAGTCCTAAAGTTTTATTGTGAAATTTGATTAATTCTTCACTTTTCACAGTGAAACGCGTCTTTTTACTGTAAACTTTCAGATTCAGTTCGATCAATTTGTTTTTTCTGAGAAGTTTGAATCTTCGTTATAGAAACTAGAACTTTTAGCTGTGAAATTTGAATGTTTTTTGTGAAATTCCATCAATTTTTGACATAATTGACATTCTTCTGGTCATTATTTACTATGAAATCGCTCTTTCCATTACAAAACTTTTCTAAAAAATTTAACATTTTTTCTGATATTCAATTTTTATTACTGAAAACTTTTTTGTTGCAAAAGTTGCTCCTACTTTGTGAATTCCTAAAGTCTTATTGTGCAATTTGATTAAGTCTTGATATAATTGACTTTCTTTTATAAAATATTACTTTTCACTTTAAAAGTATGATCAATTTTTGACATTATGTGAATTATTTACTGTGAAACCTCACTTTTCACAATAAAACTACACTTCATATGAAAATTCACCATATATCTTAGAAATGTGTCTTTACCGTAAAATTTGTTTTCTTCAAAGAAGTTTAATTTTTATCGTGGAAACTCGACTTTTACTGTGAAATTTTAATGTTTTCATGTGAAATTCCATCAATTTTTGACATCCTTAACATTATCTTGAGAAATATTCGTCATGAAACTGCACTTTTCACTATAAGACTCATCATATGAAAACATTTCACTGTGAAACTCGCCTTTTACCTGTGAAATTTTAATGTTTTCATCTGAAATTCCATCAATTTTTGACATCCTTGACATTATCTTGTGAAATATTCGTTGTGAAACTTCACTTTTCACTATAAGACTCTTCATATGAAAACATTTCACTGTGAAACTCGCCTTTTTACTATGAAATTTTAATGTTTTCTGTGAAATTCCATCAATTTTCGATATGCTTGACATTATTTTGTGAAATATTCGTTGTGAATTTCACTTTTCACTATAAGACTATGCTTCATATGAAAACTTTTCACTGTGAAACGCGTCTTTTTACCGTAAAATCAAGTCACGTCGGTTTCGTAATGTGACGTCGAATGTACAAAAGAAAATTCTTTTTATGTTTTTTGCAGTTAAAAACCTAGTAGGCGGTCGCACTTACTATTTCCGCATTCTGGCTTACTCCGGCAAGAGTTACGAAACCAGCGAAGAAGTGAAATTTTCAGTGCCGGCTCGCGTCAAACACAAAGCCCTTACTGCCGGCGTCGTAGGTGGTATCCTCTTCTTCATAGTCGCCATTACGCTGTCCGTTTGCGCGGTCAAAATTTGCAATAAACGCAAACGACGGAAACAAGAAAAAGGTTAGTTCAAATATTTCCAAAAATATTTTTCTCCCTACTAGCGTCTTCATGAGGTAGTTTAATTTTGAATCGTTGCCGAAACGTCGTTTTTATCATACGAAATTTCAATCTCTTCTTCTAAATCTTCGTTTTTTTCTTCTGTAACGGTGTGGATCTACGAGGGTTGTTAATCAACTTCTGGTAAATTAATCGTGACTCGAGAACTGGCAATACTACGTGTTTCGATGGGATCACGTGTTTGAAGCTATTCCAACAATGGCATGAATCAATGGAATCCGTTACCACTCATATAAACTTGATGACCAGCGTCTTAACCATTTTTGGGTTGTGTGCAGAGTTGGATATCAACAAATAAACCGTTATCTATTTGAGGTTTTATAGAACAAAAATGAAAGGAAGTGAGAAGCTGGATAATCACAGAATACGAGACCAGAATACTTCACTATGATCCTGAAACTCGAAAACAAAATGGATGGATGATGTTCAAGTGTTGCTGTCGGTCGAATAATGACAGTACTGTGCTATGTTAACATACTAGAGCTTTCAAAACGAAACGAGGTCATCAATATCGGATCTTACATCACACACCAAATCTAATCGCGCAAGAGTTTACGTCAAAAAAGTATCCCCTTCGATCTAGTTCTGTTGGAAGTATTCTCGAAAGCCCCAGACGATGTGCACCTTTGTAATAGCGGTAGGAAAACGCCTTTCAATGATGTTGTGCCCTCTTTACGGTCCCCATTCCCAAATTGAAGTCATGAAGAAGATTTAATGGTGGTTCTAAATGGATCAACTTCTTTGACAGGTGTGCGGTGGTCGTGAGGAATTGGGTGCTGCACAGTTACCATTTCGCGTTATCTACGACGTAACTTTAGCTTTTGGAAAGATTTCGACCATTATATTTGCCGGATTTATATTCTTTATCTTTCTTAAGGTGGAAAATGTCGTAAAAGGGACGCATTTTGGAGGGATCGAGTAATTTTAGTGTGGTTGTGAAACAAGCGTGTGGCATTTTTTGTTTTTTCTTTGTTGAATGCTAACAGAAAAATTGAAAAATGCTATTTTTTTATAGCTTACAATATGGTAGCCTGTCGTATAACAGATTCGAGAAATGGAGGTAACGCTACAGACAGTCAAGTGCCTTTGAAAAAGTGAGTTGCACTTTTTTATTTACAACACAACACAAAACTCAATTTTAGGTATAAAACTAATATCCTATTATTATTATTATTAATTGTAGTAGTTTGAAATTGTTTACTTTATCAATAATATTAAAATTCACTTTGGTCTATATTTTGGTATATATTAAAAAAATCCTGTGAAAATTTCCATTATTTACCAAAAAAATTTATTATTCCCAACAAAAATTCAGGCACAACCTAAACCGAATATTCTAACCTCAATTTTTGGTTGAAATGAAAAACTAATGCATAAAAAAATTTATTTTATCGTCATTACAATTTATTGACCATACCCTGTACAATAATTACATCATTCAGTATATTTTTAGTTGAAGTTAGTGTTAGAGGCAATGTGACATAACCTGAAACATTCTAACCTCAACTTTTACGTCGAACTAAAAACTGATGCAATCAAACTTAATTACAAATTTTTATAAACCCTACCCCGTTTAAAAGAATTATTTATTCGGTAAATGTTTCGTCGAAAAGTAGTTAAAAACGAGGGGAGGTTATGATGCCATTAATCACAACGTGAAACAAACATACTAACCTCAACTTTTGTGTCTGACAAATAACTTTTATTTTATTGACCATACCCCGTATAAAAATTAACTATTTGGTAAATTTATAGTTGAAAAGTAGTTCAAAATGAAGGGAGGTTACGATGTCATCAAACACAACCGGAAACTAAACATTCTAACCTCAATTTTAGTACTGATGCAAAAAAAAATTACAAATTTATTTTTTTGACCATGCCCGTAATAAAAATTTATTATTCGGTGAATTTTTCGTCGAAAAGTTGCTAAAAACGAGATGAGGTTATGATGTTATCAAACAGAACCTAAAACAAACGTTCTAACCTCAATTTTTGTATCTGACGAATAACTTTTATTTTATTGACCATACCCCGTATAAGAATTAACTATTTGGTAAATTTATAGTTGAAAATTAGTTTAAAATGAAGGGAGGTTGTGAAGTCATCAAACACAACCTGAAACTTAACATTCTAACCTCAATTTTAGTACTGATGCAAAAAAAAAATTACAAATTTATTTTTTTGACATGCCCGTAATAAAAATTTATTAATCGGTGAATTTTTCGTCGAAAAGTTGCTAAAAACGAGATGAGGTTATGATGTTATCAAACAGAACCTAAAACAAACGTTCTAACCTCAATTTTTGTATCTGACGAATAACTTTTATTTTATTGACCATACCTCGTATATCAATTGAATCATTCAATATATTTTCAGTCGATAAGTTGCTCTATACGAGTGGAAGTTACGATGTTGTTATACATGACCTAAAACAAACAAACTAACCTCAAATTTTGGTTTTAATGATAATGCATAAATATATTTTATGGTCATTATAAATTATTGATTATACCCTGTACATTAATTGCATCATTCAGTATATTATTAATTGGAGTGGCTTAATACGAAGAGAGGTTATGATGTTAGAGGCAGTGTGACATAACCTAAAACATTCTAACCTCAACTTTTGTGTCGGAACGAAAAATTTTCGAATTTTCTCGTCTCTGTATGAGGAGTTTCTTCTTTTCTTTTGGATCTGAATTAGAATTTGAATTATCGGAAAAAAAAAACAACTGAAAACCTGTCTTCTTGTAGGACGGTTGAAACGGAATCGTACCGCGACTATGAGAGCGTTTTCATAATTCCTGGGACAAGTTTAGACACGAACCGTAAGCGTCAGGCTCTTTGATCTCGCTAAAAATTGCGATAACAACAAATAATTTCTAAGTAATTGGACCGTTTTTCTTCTTCTTTTTTTTTATAATAAAAATATTATCGCACTAAATTGGCGAGATTTACGGCCGCCCGTAGAGTGAGAAACGCTGACGGCATATTTTTCTTTACCGCCAGTCTCTCACTTAAGTGTGCTTCATTTGTTCCTGGAATGTTTTGACCACGTTTAGCAGGTCGTTTTTGTGTAGGTGCGTTCCAGCCATTTTCTAAAAATTATTGTTCAAAATTATGAAAAAAAAAATATTAAAACCTATTATCGAATATTAGATATCTATATTTATACAAATTTTCATTGTTTCTGTTACTACATATCAAAATTTCTGACAACAAAAGTATTTATTCTATCTACCGGTTTTTATTCATTCGTATCTCATCAGAATAATCCTATAACTTCCCGCAATTACAATAACAAAAGTTTTCTTGCAGTATAAATTCTGATGACCTGTTTCTATTTAATCGGGTCTCATCAGACCAGAATTATATCGTCTCTCAATTACAAGAACGAAAATATACTTGTTGACTAGTTTCTATTTAATCGGGTTTCGTTAGAACAGAACAATATCTTCTCGCAATTACAAGAACAAAAATATAAATTCTGTCGAGCAGTTTCTATTTAATCGGGTCTCATCAAAACAGGATGTCTTTTCACAGTTACAATAACTAGAGTATAAATTATGTCGACCAGTTTACATTTAATCAGGTCTCATCAGAACAAAATTGTCTTCTCGCAGTTACAAGAACGACAGTATAAATTCTATCGAACAGTTTGTATTTAATTGGGTCTCATCAGATCAGAACAAGTTACAATTTCATTTTTATATATATTTATCGCTTGATTTTTTTCAAAGTTATATCCAAGGAGTTTCTGTCATGTTGAAATTTTTTTTCTATAATATGCATTTCTCTTTTCTCTCTGTACGTCAAATTTTCGGAAAATTTCGTAATGTGAAAGGTCACAGTTCGACTCTATTAACGATGTTTCAAGATTCTGTGTCCGATTTAAAATTTTTTTCACGGAAAATTTGAAATTTTCCTTATTTTCTAACTTTTTTTAGAAAATGGCTGACTTATGTTTTAGGACGGTTTTGTTAACGTAATGCATGTCTTTTCATACACATCTCAATTAAAAATTAACCTAATTGTAAAAAAGGAATAATTTTCTATCCATAATTTTTTTTTCAATCAATTGGCTTTCGTAGTTTTTCCATATTTTACAAAATTTTTTAATTTACTTATTTCCGAAATCAAAAAAAATCAAACTTATTACGTTAACACTACTATGCAATGATATGTGAGACATAGATTATTATAGTACTTTTCATAAAAAAGTTATTTCAATTTTTTTTCGCAATTCTCGAAGCAGTTTGACAAAATTACTTCAAAAAATGTCATTAACGTCACTAACTATTCTTATCAACTTTGATACAACAATATTCGAATTCCGTATTATTGACCATACCTTGTATACTAATGTATACAAAATTTATTTTTAATTGATTAAATCGTCACCATATTTTACTGGCTACACCTTGTATACTAATCTATAAATAATTATTTTAAATGAATTTCCTGTTCAGTGGAAAAGTAATGTAATACGAGGGGAAGTAATAAAGTTATTAGACACAGGGTGACATGAATAGAAAGAAATATTCTAACCTCAACATTTGTTGGGAACTTTTAATTAGTATTAGTATATTTTTAGTCGGTTAAAATTTTTATTTTGAGATTAATTTGAATTGAATTTTTTTGATAACTATTTTGTCAAACTTTTCCTCAAAAAAATGAACGCGATTGTTTCAAATTTATATCCATTACAAAAAAAATTATTTTCACCGCACCCTATATATGTTCAAACTACCAATGCCGGCAATAAAATAAGTGCTACGCATGTGTAGTTATTTTGACTATCCGCCTTTATAAAATTTAATTCGAAAGACATTTTTTTCGATTTTTTTTTGTAATGGATCGATGATCACCTATTATAAAAAAAAATGTGTTATTAATGCTCCACCTGGATCTGCGCAGGAGGAAAAAAGGTGAAGAATTACGCAGATATTGAACTGCCCACTCGTCTGTTTGCACTTTGCACACGTATTAGTTTTTTGTTTTTTCTTTTCTACATGCCAGCACTAAAAAGCTTCGACATTACCTTTAAAAGAAGTCCCAACTCATAATTTATTATTACCCATAATTGCTCACCATAAAAAGAAGTCCAACGGGATTAAATCGGATGATTTAGAAGGTCATTGTTTCCTCTAATACATTGAGGCGATGTTGATAATTTTATTATCAGGAGTTGAATCAATAACAACGTGTTATTTGAAGTAAATTTCTTCTAGTTAAAAAAAAACAACTTCTTTTAAAGGTGAAATTTGATTGTTGTGGTTTTAAACAGCACACTGAACAGAACATAACCTCAAATTATTGAAAACACGTGAACTTTTCTGGCAATTAGGGACACGTACCACGATATTTCATAAAGTAAAAAAAAATCAATGAAAAATACGAGGCGCGATTAAAAAAAATGCTAAAACTTGTTGAACGAAACACTATTGATTCCTGTTGGTTGATTTCCACGGCTGGAATCATTCCTAGAAGTTTTCTATCAAAATTCTACATCTTGCGTTAAAAATTGTGTCAAAATCTAGCACGTTTTTTATATTCAGAAGTCACTCAGGGCTAAATCTTGTCTATAAGGTGGTTATCATAATGGAACTGGACTGTATTGCTTTATTATATTTCCCTTATCGTTTTTAAAACGTTTTAACCCCTCAATCGCCTTTATTTTTGATTCCAAAGATCCCAATTGATACATTTCCACTCTATAGACAAATTCTAACATTCTATGAGCTTTTATGTAACTAGAGCCAAAATTTTATTCAAATTCGTTTTTCAAGATCGATTTTATCAAAGTTTACTTCTGGTTTTAACACATTAGGCTATAGTGGCGTGCCAAGTGGGGGGGATAGGACCCCCGAGCCAAAAAATATAATAATTTTCCACGAAACAAATCAAACAATTTATATTTTGTAAGAAATTACTAGAATTTGATCTGTCTTATATAAAAAAATGGTTCCCCGCTACATTATAGACCCCCCGGAGGTTTAGTGGATTTTGCCCTGACCCCTTCCTCCCAGAGCAAAATTCTGGGCACGCCACTGTTAGGGTATATGATATGTTTAAACACAAGTAACTGTTAGATCGTATTTATTGATTACATTACACCTCGGATACTAATTAAATTGTGTAAGGAAAAACTTCCAAATTTCATGTTTCCGATATATAAGGTATCTAAAATAAATCATAAATCAAATGTTATTTATAATAATTTATTTCACGTGTCGAAACTATCGAAAACTTACATTATAATTAACGAAGTTGGGACCTGTTTTTCATTGTGTTGTTAACGATGTTTTGTACCCTAATTAGACCGGTTTTGTGAACTCCACAAAAAAATGAAAGCGGTTAAAAAAAATCGTTGAAAAAATTTAAATATTCCGGTTTTTGTTATTCAGTAGTAAAATTATATCGAAATTAACATTTTTGTAGAACAAAAAAATTTCCTGACTGATAAATCAAAATAATTTAGGCCCTCAATATACTGATACTTTGGAGGAAAAAGTAGCACAGAGGTTCTCAAACTGTTTGTCCTCTTGGATCAAAAAATGTGAAGAACTAATGATGAAAATTCACCTAAACCCCTGGTTCAATCTCTCCCATGGATCTGTAGGGTTTCAATTTGACCAATTTAAGAATCACTGATCCATAACGAGTTGCTTAAATCCATGTCGAGGTCTCTTTTGGATCCCTGGGAGGTCACCTTAACCACTGATCTAACGATGGAAATTTGTGGATGCCTCTATCGAGCCTTTCGTGGACCTCCAGAGGTTCACTCGTACCATTTTGGGAATCGCTGATCTAAAATGACCAACATCAAAATGATAATCCACGATTCAATGTTTCTTTAGTTTGCGAATTAAACGAACAGCAGTTAGAGATAAGGCAAACTTCTCAAACTTTGAGGTGGAAATACGGCAACTAAAAGCAAAGACTTTAATAGACTTAATCACAGGTCATGAGGTATAGAAAAGGAAGCGACGATATTCATCCTTTCTCAAGCTGTTGTGATCACTTGGAGAGAAATTGTAGAATATGTAGAATACTAGAGAGCCTTCATGGGATAGGACGACTAGTTGGAATTGCAAAGGGAACAGATTTTATAAGTTTGACGTAATAAAAATGTTTTTGAAAAGCGGGGAAATGAAAACAGTTTTTTCCAATTATCGCGTATCATAATGATTTAATTATAAAAAGTTGCCAAACAATCTACGGATTTTCTTAAAGGTAACCGGTTTTGATGTTTTTGTATCTCATCAGGACGGCGTAACAAAAACAAATTTGTTTTGAATGAAAATCTGATGCCGCGATTTAAATTGCACTTCTACAGCTTTTTTGATAAAAAAATTACCTCATTTTCAATTTTCGATCCAAAAAACTGCTTTCTAAAATTTAAATGGTTATTTACTTGTTATACATGAATAGATATTGGTTTAAAAAAACACATTTTGAAATATTTTATCAATTTATTCAATATTTATTTTTATTGTAAGTACATCAAATGTGATTCAAAACATTTTTGTAGGAAATTATAATGTAAACATTTATTATTTGACATTTTTTTGATATTCTTGAAGATATTTTTTTAATATCAACCATGGAGTCACTTTTTTAATGATTCTAATTCAAATTCGAAAATTAAAAAAACATCGCAGTTTCAACGGAAATTTAAAATTCGTAAAATTATTTTTCAAATTTATTCCCGTCAATTAACGAAGCCAAGTTTTAAATTCTACGGTAATCATACTTCTAGAATCCTTAGAATGACATAAGCCAAAACTATATTTAAAAAAAATCTGCTAATAAAACGAGGGGACGTTGTGAAATAAATTGTGAACTCTGGAAAATCATCTTACGAGGTAAATGGAAATGTTTTATTTCACCGATGTGTACGTCTTAATAAATAAAAAAGGGAAATCATTTTTTGTGTTAAATAAATGAATTTCGATATATGCTTCCATTCTAACAAAATAAATTAATAGAGCATGCGTATTTTGGTGTTTGTGTTAGATTAAATATAGTCTATAACTATTTTTATTGCAGGAACGATAATTTACAAATTAGTAATGCATGAAATGAAGAATATACAAGGTGCGTCAAAAAAATAATAACAAACATTAAACGGCACACGCTAATTTTACTTAAACTAAAATTTCCACTAAATCACTAGTGATTTTATAGTTCATACTCACCTTGTAGCAACGACTACGTCTTCAAACATTTTTTGTTGTTGAAGTTTCATTGTATTGTGCATGGTGTTCACGCGAATGATTTTTTGTTCTGTGTTAGATTTAAGGAAAAATTCAAAATTTCTAATTTTTTCATGATTACTGTACATACGAGGGTTGTATGAAAAATTCCGACCTTTATTTTTCGTCATGGACCCCTTTTAAGTCTATTTAAACCTTTTTAACCTATCCATATGATCAAAATAAACATTCTGGCATGTGATAACGTCCATCGCCGATAAAAATATCTCTTGTGCAAGTGGAAATTCGAGGTTAGGAAACAGGTCGACTCACAGTTTTTAAATAACCCTCGTATATCGAATTGTGGAGCTTATTTTCAAATTTCAAATTCATTTATTCGATCCAATCTACTGTCAAAATATTTATTTTTGTTAAAAAAGTACAGTAACAATAGAAAAAATTGGCAATTTTCCTTCCATAGAAATGAATAAAATGTGAAAAATTTTTTCCTTCAGACTTAGAAAAGGCCGAATACCAGGTTTGAGAACTCTGGCATTCATCGCGAACTGGATATGGCCGAGAGATCGATGCCGTTCCGGTAGCCTATCAAGTCTCACCTGGCATCCAGACTACCTCCATCCAGGTTCTCCTTCCAAATCTTTGGCGCGTATATCCAGAGCGGCCGACGGTCGTTTCGTTTTGGTCGATTCGGTGTTGAGTTTGCGCGCCGATAGTGCCTCTAACATTTCGAGCAGCGACGACGGGGGATTTTTACCGAAACGAGGCGCTAATAATCGAGCTTCGTGGCGAAGACCGCTCGTAGGTTATCCCAGCGAACTCAGTCTACGATCTGACGCTTCGGGACAATCTGCTTCTGGATTACCCGCTTTCATCATCGGACAAAGGTATCAACAACAATCGAATTTGAAACCTTTACAAACAATATACAGTCCCCATACACCCCAAGTGATGTCAAGCAGCCCGGCGACTTCCAGCGGATTATTATTAACTCCTTGGTCTCCCATGTACTTTAGTGATTTGAGCTCAGTTAGATATACCAGCTCGGGAGAGCGGTCGTTTCCCACGCCGCCAGGTTTCATGCAACTAAAATCCGTTCACGAAAGATATTCCCAAGAACTACCACCGCTAAAAGCCATCCACGAAGAACATCAAGGTTTTATTCCCGTTCATCCTGTACGAGATAGTCCTAGGGTAATACCTCAACATAGACTAGCCAGAAGCTCTAGATTGTTACCGCCCAGACACGCGCGGATAGCGAGAAGCGCTCCCGAGCTGGATCACCTCGATAGATCACCAGAAAGTAGATCTAGCTCGAGCGGATTCGGAAGTAAGAATACTTCGCAACAAAATCAGAGTTCGCACAGCGGTAGTACGTTGATAGGTTGGGGTCTACCGCCTTACAGACCACCGCCACCTGTGCCATCCATGTTACCACCACCGCCTCCCTCCCTTGTTGGCCATTGGCTGGATATCGCCAGTTCTTCTCCTTCGGCCTCGGATCACATTCACAAGGCTGTAGATGTCGGTAGCGTCGACGGCCATTACGAATTCGATCCCAGTACACCCACGCCTACTCCTTCCACACCGACAGGCTCTAGAGATATAGATTTAGATACTTCCGGTCCTGGACCTCCTCAACGGAAAAGCTACGGAATCATAAGAAGCAGATACGACAACATCGACGCCAGAGTTCAGGCCATGAAGCAAGAATTCAACGAGTTCAGGAAAAGGCAAGCCAGCAGAAGACGAAGCCAGGAATTGGAAAGTGCCTGTTGATGCACAATTTATTTTTCTTTGGTGAGTGCGTGAATTCGTCGTTTTTATTTTGTGTCAAATATTTGAAGCTCTAGGTATATTTGAATATCAAAATTCTTGGAATCGCATTAAATAAATTTTCAATTCAATTATTTTTTTTATGCAACTGTTTTAGTAAAAATTTAATAATAATAATAAATACAGAAAAAAATTGAGGAAGCGGAGACTCAATTTTGAAAGAAGTCAAAAAAACGGTCGATAAACTGAAGTCCTCATCTGAGGGGGTATGTCCACCTACGAGGCGGACATACCCCCCCTCAAAAAAAGTCTGCAAGTTGGGAATCTCACCCCAAAAGTCGTCGAGGCAGAAATTCCACCTCAAAGTCGACCAGGCAGGAATTTGATCTCCAAGTTTACGAGGCGGGAATTCCACCTCAAACAAAGTCGACGAGGCAAGAATTTGATCTCCAAGTTTACGAGGCGGGAATTCCACCTCAAACAAAGTCGACGAGGCAAGAATTTGATCTCCAACTAAGTTTACGAGGCGGGAATTCCACATCAAAGAAAGTCGACGAGGCGGGAATTCCATTTCAAACAAAGTCGACGAGGAGGGAATTTGATCACAAACTAAGTTAACGAGGCGGGAATTCTACCTCTAACAAAGTGGACGAGGCGAGAATTCCATTTCAAAAAAAACCGAGGAGGCGGAATTCCATCTCAAAATAAGTCGATAAGGGAAGAAAAAAAAATATCAAGCAAATAAGGACAATATATTTAAAAAACAGAGATAGCGAGAAAATTTTGAGAAAATGACGAAGTGATTACACCAACTGAGCGAACAATTTAAGACTGACTCTGAGGCCCTCATCTTGAAAAATACATTGTAGACATAATTATGCCATCTTAAAATCGAGTTGGTGAGGTCTTCGAAAAAAAAAAACACTCGCTTCCACAACTCTATTGAGTTGGAGATGGAAAAGAATCCCAATTCAGAAAAAAATTAGTAGAGCTAAAATCCCAATCTCAAGAACTAAAATAAAGTCAATACAGAACTTCACCTTACAAATAAGTCTAAGAAATGAAACCGAGGAACTTCTGAAATAAATACCGAGGTATCTAGGACCTCATCTCAAAAAAATGGGTCTACATCAAAAAAGCGGACGAAGTGGACTCGAAAGAGAAATTTGAAAGACTCAGGTCCATATTTTGATCAATAAGTCTTTGAATGATTTTGAGTCTAAAATATTTTTTAATGAATAATTTTTTCTGTACATTTTTAAAATTGAAATTTCCAATAAAATTGTATCTGGGTGAGGTTTCCATGTTGTATTTGAGTGAGATTTTACTCGGTTTGTATAGAGTACAAATTACAATGTTTTTCTAAATCATTTGTCATTATTATTGATCACATTTTTGATTAATTCAATTTCGGAGGATGTATTATAAAAAAAAATAATCATCGAGATATTTCTAGAGCTTCCAAATCGGATTTTCTATACAAAAAACTCATATTTGTCGATTTCAGTGTGATATCGTAACAACTACAAGCAAAAAACGAAATATGTTCTAAATATTGTAATAAATGTATAACAGAACCAAACGAGACGTTTATAAGATCAAATTATTAATTAAATAAGATTATAAGTTATAAAATTACTAAAAAAAAAACAAAAACACATTTGTCATAGGTAATTTCTAATGTAGGGATAAGTACGAGGCTCAAACTCGGATTGTCACTGGAAGGCTATAAGGAAAATCTGTCGTTCATGCGATTTATTTTGTTGTGGAATAAAAAAGATCCTAAATTAGGTCATTGATTTTATTTTGAAAAATAAATCCAGTTTTTACATAAAAACAGAAGACTAAAAAAAACTATTTCAAAATTTAATCTTCCAGTACAAATCCAAAAACTACACAACTTTATAATACACGTATCAACGTGTTCGAAGGAATGATCGATATAGAAAGAGAAATTAAATCTATTGAATTACATTCAAAAAAATTTTAACAATTCAAAAACCCCATACAAAAATATTTTTCCAAAATATAGTTTAATAAATTTAATGGGAAATTCGATATAAAAAAATTTAAGTTATTTACACAAAAAAAAATGATGGAACCCAAACAATTTAAATCGAATTTAACGAAAAATATTTCGTTAATAAAAATTTTTTTGATTGTACTACAACAATTTATTTCTCATCGAATCATTCTTTTTCAATAAATTCTAACGCTTTAGCGCGGTCTTCGAGATCGTGATCACCAACAGTGGCGTAACCAAAAAAAATTTTCCCCCCAGTTTATATTTTTACCCACCCTTTCGTTACGCCATTGTTAAACAAGAGAGGCTGTTGCGTTTTGTAATATTAGATGTTTAGGATCACATTATATATATAGTGATGTACCTTGCGTCTACTAGAGGCGCCCCTAGGATCCCAAGTTGGGCCACGGCGTCAAAACGAAACGGAAACTACTAACCTATATCATTTTTTTTTTTAAATATATATAAACAAAGGACCTTGGAAACAAATTATAAAAACAAAAACATTTTTTAAATCATCGTTTGAAATTAACATTACACCATTTACTTAATAAACTATATTAGGATTTAGTAGTATCCCGAATTTTGTCAATGACAGTTCATTTCCAGTTCGCTTCACAGAACACATAAGAGGAAACGTCAACTCATAAAACGTTGTTTTATGGAAATTCAATAGAATCGATTAATCGAGAAAAAATCGATCGGTATGAGTACTTCTGCTACTGTCATTTCATATCAAAATGTTTGGTTAGAAAATATTATTATCCGTTTCGTTTTGATTGCTTTTTCACTTTTGTTAACAGTTTTAGTATTTCTATGAAAATATAACCAAACAAACTAAAAGTGGAGGTTTTAACACATCATTCAACAAGTCGTGTGACTAACTGTAACATTTTTTTTGCCAAAAATCGATTTTATTCTTCCTTTAATACAGTATTCCAACGTTTCTCCAACTTTTCGATGCCGTCCTTGTATAAGGATTTGTCTTTTGCCTTAAAATAGGCTTCAGTTTCAGCTTCTTCATTTGATCTGAATTTCTTACCGGAAAACATTTTTTTGACATCGGCGAATATCCAGTAGTCACTGGAGGCTTTGTGGACTTTTTTGATGTTTTCTGGACGACCAGAACCCTCACCATCATTAGTGTATGTACGACCACACAAGAAATTGTTTTGAATCAGTGATTTTGAAATTAATTGCTCACTTTTTTCTGACTAATCGAAATGTCGCGAAATTTTACACAGACTATTTTGAAAGTTGGTACTTCATAAACGTCATACGGATTTAACAATGGCACTGCCATCTGTGTGTCAGTTACACGACTTATTGAGTGATGTAATGTAAGTGCAATAATATTATTAAATCTTTTTGGATTTCAAACGAGAATCAACTAAATTTTCAATACCAAAAAAAATTTCGAGCGTATACAATTTGTTTGCAATAAAAAGGGGGACCTTTTTATTGATAATAAAAAAAATTTATACCCTAATCAAAACGTTATGAAATTAATGTAACATAAACAAAGTGAATCTTAACCTAAAAATTGCTTAAATTATATTTTTTTTATATGTACTTGCCGAAAAAAATACAATTTTCGAAGAAAAATCGGGGAATTTATGGTTTTCTAAATTTTTTGGTTATAAAAGTGAGAAAATCTCGGTTTTTCAAACTCTACTGTCATATTTATCTTGAATGCAAGAAAAAATAAATTAAATTAAAACCCACTTCCAAATAACTGAAAACATCTAGTTTATGTTAATTAATTTATTTAAATACAAAAAAAAATAATTTGTAATCATAAAAATAAAAGGTATAAAAAACAAATTCAAAATTTTGTAACATTGTTTCAATATTATTAGTTGATTCTCATTGGTTTAAGAGTATGGTAGAGTGAACGTTTTTTTATTTTTGAAAATGATTATCAATTTACGGGTAATTCAAGTGGGGGTTTCAAATATTTAACAAACAAAATTTTCACGACATTTTTATATCCTCAATTATCATTATTTTCGTATAAAACTGTGATAATCTAGAAGTAGATGCCACATATTTATTAGCCTGGGATTGAGTATGTCCCCATTTTCTAGTTTGTTTGGTACACCTTGTATCTATACTTTTTATTTTTGTTAATGGACGTATTTGTGAACAATATTTATAATTAAAGATTAATTTTGATAATAATTGTAAATATGAAAAGAAATTGTTCACGCTTTTGTTCATATTTCAAACTGTTTTTTTTTTGAGATTTAGACTAAATCAAATTCATATTTATTCGATGAATAATATATTTTACTTTATTTTTTATATTTTTACGAATTTATCGTTGTATAAGTGATATCTGATTTAGTACAATTCATAATTTAATTTATTTGTTTGTTTTTGACTGATTTATATACTATTAGGTGTGTGGCTAGGAGATTCTTACAATTTTTGAGCTATTCCTATAACAACGTTGATTTTGTTGATTAATTACGCAGTTATAGTACACTATAACAGTAATCTCGTTTTTTAGTTCCAGAAAATCATCAGATTTCAATGAATTTTTTTTTTAAATCTTTGTGTTTACGAAAAAATTATAGGGACAACAAAAAATGCAAAACTTACATTAATTTCACGGTTTTAAATCTGTCCAATGAAGTTATTATAGTTTTTTCTCAATTTACACAAAACAAAATATACAAAAAATGTTGATTTTTCATGTTTTTACAGCTCTAAATAATAATACTACCTATAAAAAGTAGCCTTCTCTTACATTGTTTACATTTCACCAAAACTAGTTTTCAATTCATTCACAAATAATTGAATCACTTTTATTCACAACCAATAATACAAATAACAGTTAATTCTTTAAACAACTAAACACTTTCTATTCGTACTGCGATTTTTCTTTCTTGGTTAGGTCTCTCTTCTTTTTTTGAAATGACAACTGTTTTCTACTTCACCATAGAAAAATAAAAAACAAAGAAGTATGATATACTTTGTTCGCTGGTTCAATTCCGATTCAGTTTAGGAACCAATCGCAAACGCTCTTTCAAAGTTACCGTTCTGCTCTAAATTTGAAGGAATAGTTCTGTGTTCGAAAGTAGCATATTTTATTCATTATAATTATCTGGAATGCTGGTAATACCGGAAGTACTAATCCCTACAGGAAGGAATTGATTTTCGTTCACCTAAATCATTTTTTTTTATATATGTTTTTGGAAAGCTCAAAAATTGCGCTAGCCCCCTTTTAAAAAAAAAACCGAGTACTTTAGGGGATACCGAAGGCGTAAAAGCAACACCACTTGTAGTTATAAATTTTCAAAAGTGCTTTTGCGCCTTCACAAAATGTTAAATTTCCAAAATACAAAAAAAAATCTTGCCAATGATATTTATTACTGATAAATAAGGACGGAGACATTTTTAATAACATTTTGCATGTTCACTAGGCACTTGATCTTTTCTAAAAGTTAAACGGGATATGAAAAAAAAACTACCTGTATATTAATATCATTTCACGAAGCACACTGACGATTTAGTTGTAGAAATTTTTAGTTGTAAGTGTTAAGTAGTAAACCGACAGTTGTTACTATGTAACTACGCTGTATAAAGCATCACATCTAAATAAAAATACAATAAAACGTTGCCAGATCTATTTATTTTCTTTAATTCTCACACTTTTATTTCCTTGAAGAATAGTGGAAAAGTGACACGTTCCCTACCTTAGTTTCCGCCATGTTTATGTCACCTGTCAAAATTTCACATACACCTAACTCGTACGAAATGGAAATTATTTTTCTTCTTAACTAAATATGGAGAAAAAAAAATTAGTGTGGTTAAGGCCTTGAAGTTTATAAATGTTCCAACGACCATCAAAATAGGAAAAGCTTGTATGTCTAATCATAATCAATTAAAGCCGGTTCTAATGTCAATTGTCACTTGTCACTCATCTTTCAATCATAGTTATCAAACCTTAAAACACGGAGCTGTTTAATTGTAAGATTGGTTGCCTAATGTAGTAAAAACGGTTGTGGACAATTGTTATTTATAAAGAGTAGAGAGGAGAATATTCCTTATGGAAGAAATGTTGAAAACGTGTCCATAAAACTTTCTAGAATGACGCTAATTTAAACAAAGACAATGTAGCAATTGTGGATGAATATTTCAATGCAGTTAAAAAATTTGTTAAAAACAGGAGCAACCCTCTTATGTGTTTTTATTATATAGGGATTTAAATACTTGAATTATATTAAAAAACGTTCATTATCTCAAAGGGGTGAATTTTAATCACTTTCAAAGGATATTTTATAAAGAAACCACTCAATTTTATAGTTCTAGAAGGCTTTCCGATTAATAAACCACTCTAGAACGTTCAAATATAGGATAATGCATGACGAATTCTGAAAAATCGAATTTTCGAGAAAAATACTTATAAATATAAATATGACACAACTGGAGAGATAATAGTTTAATTAATGCGACTAACGAGAACTCGAATCGCGATTAGAAACTAATGAATAGTGTATTTAAAACATAAATTAGTTGTATTAATAGTGAGATGTGTCCAATATCACGAAATTTTACGATTAATTTGATCTATAAACATAAAATCATTTTTAAAGGAAATTTTATAACGAAACCACTTAATTTTATAGTTCTAGAAGGCTTTCCGATTAATAAACCACTGTAGAACGTTCAAATATAGGATAATGCATGACGAATTCTGGAAAATCGAATTTTCGAGAAATATACTTATAAGTATAAATATGACACAACTGGTGAGATAATAGTTTAATTAATGCGACTAACGAGAACTCAAATCGCGATTAGAAACTAATGAATAGTGTATTTAAAACATAAATTAGTTGTATTAATAGTGAAATGTGTAAATAAAAAGGTCTGTAAACGTAGTGTTTTAAAACGATGATGAGGAAAGGCCTAAAAGTTTCAACAACTCCTCAAGATATTTTAAAATGTTCGTAGGAGGCTATTAAATTTAAAATTGCGGCTGTTTATAAAATGACGTTAATTCAATATTTCCTTTAGTTTTTATTTACGTTGATGTACGACAAAAGTTGCCACTAATTACGAATAAAAACATTTTGAGAATTATTTTAATAAAAAGTTGTTGGTGTTGTGTGTATTCCGACAAAATTTACGCGTTTTATACCTAAAATATATAGGACAAACTACGGGATCGTTTTAAGCCAGAGCTAATAAACATACATACATTTTTAATAAGAATTTTTCTAAATGATTACTAATAGAACTCGTTCACTATGAAGCATACAAAAAAACAAATTCATGCAAATATTCGTCATTTACCTCATTACCTTACCGAAAGTCTTAAATTTGGTAATTAATAGCCACAACATGACTGCGCAACCTTATAATTGACCTTTTTACGTTGGAGGATTGCAACGAGATAATTAATACATTAAGTCAATAAGAATTACAGTAAGATGCAGTTAGTTCCTTATTTTTTTTTTTTCAATTTCGTAAAAATATTAATCAACTTGTTTCCCTCACTTTAGTTCTAAAATAAAATACACAGACAGCGACTAACTTACCCCTTACCTCCCTTACCTCATTTGTTTAAAATCGCATTCCGCCTAGTTATCGAAGGGAATCAGATCAGGAGGATAAGGTGGATAAAGCGATATAACGTAACGAAGCTCGATACTTTTTTCTGCATTAGTTATATTTGAAGGTTCATTATTCAATATCCTGGACAGCTTTGTCCTTTACAAGGTACAGATCTGCTATGCAAAGCGCAGGTAAGTTGAGGGCACAGGTTTGAAGGGGTCAATGAAAGTTGTTTCGTGAATCCAAGTAGATTTTCTGATGGAAGGACGGAATCCATTGCAAGGATTGCATTTCTGTTGCGAGCGAGCTTTTTATCAGCATTAAGCAATCGCGTTATCCACAGGACAGTTACAGATTTGATGTACGTATTTTTAGGTCAATTAACGCTATAAATCTAACCTTTTTAGTTATTGTTTTGCTTTATGTAGTTCGTTCTTCAAAATAATATATCACAACTTTGAAAGTGTTGATGGAAGGTTTCTGTAATAATATCGATCGAAGAGACAGGCGCAAAACGTGTCAGGAAATCAAAAATTCCATGTTTAAAATACCAAAAGACTGTGAGCTCGACCTTAAAGGCCAAAAAAAGGGTTTTACTTTCTTTAGAACACGGTTTTCGGATGAAATACATTGTATGGGTAGTATTTCTGTTGCGAGCGAGCTTTTTATCAGCACTAAGCAACCGCGTTATCCACAGATAAGTTACAGATATAATGTACGTATTTTTAGGTCAATTAACGCTATAAATCTAACCTTTTTAGTTATTGTTTTGCTTTATGTAGTTCGTTCTTCAAAATAATATATCACAACTTGGAAGTGTTGATGGAAGGTTTCTGTAATAATATCGATCGAAAAGACAGGCGCAAAACGTGTCAGGAAATCAAAAATTCCATGTTTAAAGTACCAAAAGACTGTGAGCTCGACCTTAAAGGCCAAAAAAAGGGTTTTACTTTCTTTAGAACACGGTTTTCGGATGAAATACATTGTATGGGTTGTATTTCTGTTGCGAGCGAGCTTTTTATCAGCACTAAGCAACCGCGTTATCCACAGAATAGTTACAGATATAATGTACGTATCTTTGGGTCAATTAATGTACTAAATGTATTATTTTGCACTTTTTTCTTCTGTTTTTCTCCAATATAAAATATTACAACATGCAGTATGTGTCAGTAACAAATAAAAACAAAAGTTGCGACGAAAACATCGTGCAAAAATATAGTTGTTTACATATTTAAACGAACAAACAAACATTATTATCTGTAACCTTAGATAATAGTCAATGAAAACGAAATGAATTCAATAACAAAATTCATTACGAGATATTTTTCGAAACATGGAGAAGATTAAAATTTGGAACAAGTACTTTTGCACGTACATCCATTTTACGATTTACGACTAAATGCTTTGCTTTTGTGTCCCATCGGTCAATAATAAGGGGTATTTAGCTTCAAAAAAACACATGCTTCCGACTTATTATTACCTGACGTTACATGTTTTATTATTAACTACAGTCGCCGTTTGAAAACCTTTGCTAAGGCCACAAAACAAGAAGTTGGAGAAATTTGAGCTATTCGGTTCAAAACGAAGAATTTACGTTCGACCTAGTGCCCAAGAAAAGATGATGACAACGAACAATTATAGTCTGGGGTGGTTTTTCTAACCATGGAATCGGCGATTTGATGAAAATTGATTGAATTATGAGACAAAATTTTAGGAACAAAATGCCGTTTCTTTTGGTTCGCGATTAATTGGACATGGATCCATTTTCCAAATGGACAGTGATCATAAACATATGTCCAAATTTTGTACAGGACATTTGGAAAAGAAAGGGTTACAGGGAGTGTTAATAAACAAGGTTTGACCGCCGCTACCAACTGTTGATATTTCCTTACGTTTATTGATGATCAAAAAGTGTTTTATTGGATTATTTACTAGTTTAATTGAAATGATCTGCATGGTATATTAAAATTAATGCATGAAAGAGACGTGAGGTGATTTTCCTGAAGATAAATGGACGTTAAAAGAAATTAAAGATAATAATTGGTGTTTTTCTTCAATAATTAGCCACGTAACAAAATTAAATACAGGAAACGGTCCATCCTTTCATGTATTTTTTATTTTCTGCTAAACAACTTGAATGACCCTACGTAAAATGCTATATCTAGGTTGGTCTTCAATTCTCGATGTTATTATATTTGATTTGCCCGATCTAGTTTATTTTAATGTTGACGTTCAATCCGCACGCGTACTCAACAACCTCTTATTGAAAATGAATGGGGCGATTATTTGCGTTGTGGTTTTTTTCGTTGTCAGTGCCGTTGGAGGTTATTATTTTCAG
The DNA here is from genome assembly GCF_026230105.1 of Diorhabda sublineata. Classification (NCBI taxonomy): domain Eukaryota; kingdom Metazoa; phylum Arthropoda; class Insecta; order Coleoptera; family Chrysomelidae; genus Diorhabda; species Diorhabda sublineata. The sequence continues at coordinate 7,051,411 of NC_079481.1, read as the reverse complement.
GAAAATCGACCGAAATATCTGACTGCTGCCGTGGGTGATCATGTGGTTTTTAATTGTGAAATTGATTTTCCGCAGAATTTTCCGATACCGTATAAACTATTTTGGAAAAGGAAGGTGGGTAGATTTAGTGTATATATTGAATGTGAAATTCAGAAAAGTTGGAAAATATGAGATTTGGAAAACATTTCAAGAATTACATCAAGAAAATTCGGAATATATTTGAAAATAATAGAAAATTTTATTAATTCGAAAAGACATTTTGAATAGAGAGAAAACAGAGCGTAAAAATAATCTGAAACTGAAAATACGTATAGCTGAAATATTCAAAATATTATTTAACATAGAAAATGTTCAGAATACAAAAAGTTGTACGATTCAAATAATTAGCAGTGAGTTGAAAAATCGGAAATTTTGTGAAAATTTAATATTTAACAATTGTTAAAGTTATACAAAAAATGTGAAAAAACATTTATGAAATTTGAAATATTCGGATGGAAATTTTATTTCGGAAATCAATGAAAGAAATTTAGAAATCATGGAAAATATAAAAATTTAAGAAATCTGTAGAATTTAGGTTTCAAAAATGTTATTCATAATCAAAAATTTGGAAATTTTGGAAATTAAAACTTCTCAAAAATGATTTGAAAAGTTCAGAAATAATGTGGAAAATTGAAAAAGCAAAATTTAAAGAGAATTTAATATTTCGAAACTTTATGTAAATATAATATTTCAAAAATAGATCAAGAGATTTTTGGAAATTGTATGTAATGGATATATCGGAGAAATTTAGGGAATTTAAGGAATTTTGGAAATTTCTAAATACTGAAACTTTTTCCAGAAATTTTAAGCATTCAAAGAGATTGAAAATTTGTAAGAAAAATTTTGAAAATTTGTGTTAAATTGAAGAAATTAGATAAATTTTAGATATTCAAAAATAATCAAAATTGGAGAAACAAAATATTTTCGTAAATTTCATGACACGGAAACCCCACGACATTTAACATTTTTTTTCAGAAATTGGAAAGTTCACGATATTTTTGAAAATGTTTGATAGATTTTCAGAAATTTGTAAAATAATTAAAAAATTAGGAAATTAAAAAAATTTAGAATACTCAAAATTGCAAAAAACAAGATATTTCCATTTTTCCAAAAATTTTAGGCGTTTTTGTAATTTGTGAAGAAAAATTTGAAAAGTATAAAAACTGAAAACTGGAGAAATTTTTAAATTTCAAAAATACTCAAAAATTGGAAAGTCACGACATTAACATTTTTCCCAGAAATTTAATTAAAAAAATGTGAAAAGTTTTTGTAATCAGTAAAGAAACGTTGTGTGAAAATTGGAGAGACTTTGAAAAATCGAAAATATTCAAAAATTGGAAAGGTCACGATATTTTTAAAAATGTTTTATAGATTTTCAGAAATTTGTAAAAAAATTAAAGAGATTTAAAAAGTATTTTAAAGATTCAAGAATACTCAAAATTGCAAAAACAACATATTTTTGTTTTTCCAAAAATTCTACCCATTTCTGTAATTTGAGAAGAAAAATTTCAAAATTTGTATACAAAATTAAAATAAGGGAAATATTGAAGTTTCAAAAATAGTCAAAAATTGGAAAGTCACGTCATTAACATTTTTCCCAGAAATTTAATTCAAAAAATGTGAAGAGTTTCTGTAATTAGTAAAGAAAATTTGTGTGAAAATAGGAGAAATTTTGAAAAATCGAAAATACTCAATTGGAAAGTTCACGATATTTTTAAAAATATTTGATAGATTTTCAATCATTCGTAGAAAACTTGAAAATTGAAGAAATTTAGAGGAATTTTAAAAATCCAAAAATAATCAAAATTGGAAAAACAAATATTTTCAAATTTTTCCAAAAATTTTACGCGTTTATGTAAATTGAGAAGAAAAAATAAAATTGAACTAATTTAGATAAACAGAAATTAAAACCCCAAAAATTAGAAAGATATTTTAATAATTTTCCAAAAATCACACATTTTCACAAAGATTTTCAAAATTTTGTAGAAAATTTGAATATTGTGCAATTTCACACAATCAAAACATTTAAGGAAATTAGAACAGAAAATTTCAAATACTAAAAATTTAAAAAATATTTTTCGCCCCATTATAAAAAATTGGAAAACCTGATAAATTTCTAGGTGCTTCAATAACATTCAATTAACATGAAATACTCAACCAACGAAAAATATTTCGCATTTATAGGTTATATACTTCACAAGTTATTGGGAATTATATATGAATATATATCTTCTACATTTTATTCATAAATTCACAGAATATTAACAAAAAAAGGTTCTCATACAATTTTTTCCTCACTTAAAAACCGCTACTTTTATTATTAATAATGTGAAAATCAACCTTGTTTATAATATCTGGTTTTAGAATGCATATTCATCACTTTAATTTAACTAGAACCTTGTTATCTATCCTATAATACAACACAAACATCCCCTTTCAGAAATAACTAATAAGAATGTTTATCAGTACTCCAACCCCCGCCTTATAGTTAGCCAGTTATAAGGCGGGAATGGTATGTTTTAGGGCTTTTAGTACGAGTAGTTAACTACCAATCAAACTGATCGCATATAGTGGATAAATTGCAGCGCAATTTAATGATATATTATATTTTCAAAACTCTTAATTGATAATTTTTCGAAAATATCCTCATTTATATTGTAAACCCAATGTAATTAGAATAAAACCGACAGATAACGCGCATCAATTAAAGACCCTACCTAACCTCACTTAAACCATCTTTAATTAATTCATAAAAAAATGTTTTGAAAACTCCAACAAATTGAAAATTAAAATCAACAATAACTGGGTTATTAGATTATGTCGAGTAACATAACCTCAAAATATGAAACTATAAGTTATAAAAATTACAGGGAGAAGTTATTTATTCCTGGTACGACGGACGAATAACGGAAGCCGACGATTACGTCGGTAGAATAACATTGATAACGAAAATACCTCACCCCATTTACGGTATGGGTTCCATTAATTTAACATCAATCAGAGAATCCGATGCTGGATGGTTCGAATGCCGAACTCTCTTCCCTAATAGAACACCACCGTGGAGAAACAACGGCACGTGGTTCCATCTCACTGTTAGCGGTAAGTAATTACCTTCATCACAAATTTAACATAAAATTTTCATCATATTGTTTTCTACTTTAGGTGGAAATTTATTAGCTATTCCTCCTCTTAACAAGACCGTTTTGGAAGGAGCCGAAGTAGAATTTACATGTCTTACTAAAGATTACGAGATTAAAGTGAAATGGTTTAAAGACGGTATAGAATTATCGGAATACCACGATTTGTTAACTAGATCTTGGGTAACTAAAGATAATACGTTGGTTATACGTCCGACTGATTCTGGGGATACTGGAGAATACGAATGTGAAGCTTCTAATTACGAAGGCGAAAGACAAACTGCTAGAGCCTACCTCAATGTACAATGTAAGGGCAATTATTTTTACAGCGGATTTCCTTTACAAACTCTACCTTTTTTCACATTGTTAGATTTCACCAACACTCATTTTGGATTCTTTCACGAATAACCAATTCACTTAAAACTTTTTATCACAATAAATATATCCTTCAACAAACAATAAATTAATAATATTCTTACCGCGCTTTTTTCTTTCTTGATCAAGTTTCTTCTTCTTTTTTCAAATGACAACTGTTCTATACTTCAACATAGAAAAATATAAAACATAGAAGAATTTCAAACACACATAGTATCTGTACTTTTTGATAGAAAATTAGAGGTATAGAAGCTTGTTAAACTAAGAAATAACACCTATACACCACTCCCTATCTCTTTTTATAAAGCCAAAATACGAGGGGAGCGCGATAATTTAGAAATACCGTAATTTTTTTTTTATTTTAGATAAAGCGAAAGTAGTATACGCCCCACCGGAAATTCACTTACCATTCGGCCGTCCAGCTATACTCGACTGCAATTACCGAGCCAATCCACCTTTGACTAACCTCCGATGGGATAAAGACGGTTTCCTTTTCGATCCTTATAATATACAAGGTGTTTTTTATAGACGCAACGGAAGCTTATACATAAGTAAAGTTGACGAAACTCACAATGGTGTTTATACTTGCACACCTTATAACGATTTAGGCACAGCTGGACCTTCGACGAATATGCACGTTATCGTACAAAAACCTCCAGTTTTCGTCACAACACCTCATAATTTATATTTGAGGAAATTAGGGGAAACAGTGGAAATGACTTGTGACGCTAGAGATGGTGAAGATGGTCATAAACCTATTATTGTTTGGTATAAGGTGAGTAGAATCTTCACAGTGGACATGTTATAATAAATACAAACTATTTTTAAATACCCTAAACACATTTTTTTAACAGAAAGACGGTACAACTTTACCAGTAGGTCGATACTTTATCAAAGACGGAAACTTGACAATTATGGATATTCAAACGAAAGATAGAGGTATTTATCAATGTTCTGCGACGAATAAAGCGGCTACAATCACTGTAGAAACCGAGTTATTAGTAGAAAATGTTCCTTCCAGTGCTCCATACAATCTATCGGCAGTATCGTCGGCTACAACAGTACACTTAACATGGCTAGTCAATCGGCAGCGAATCAATGTCGATTTTAGTGTTTGGTACAAAGAAAAAGATACTAACGAATGGAAAACTTACTCTGTAACTAATACACAAAATATGGAAGCTACTATAACTAATTTGAACCCAGGTATGATTGAATACTATTGAAAAACGTGAGGCTTACTTTTACTTTTTAGTTACCTTTCAATCCGAATTATGAGTGCATCAGTGTAATTTCGCTGATATATTTTTTAAATCACCTTACTAATTCACATAATAACTAACATTGCACATTTGAGAAAATATAAACGAGATAACTACTACGGATGCGTTTATTTATAAGGAGATATTTACAATCTCCTTCTTCTTCTTTTTTATTTAAGAATCATTAATATAAAGGCGGGACGCAATAGTTTCTTTATAACGTTGACGTATTTCTTGAAACCACTTACGAATATAATAAATTTCAATCAATTCGCGTCTAAATTTCACTTATATATAGAAATGTTTCCGCGTATTGATGAAAAAGTGTTTAAAATAACTAAAAAACTTCCTATCCCTTCTTACTTAACAGTGTCTAAGAGGCCAATAGGTGTCAGTCATGCTCAGTTGAAGGAAAAACGAAGACGAAAAAATGTAAGCAAATCGTGAAGTTCGCAAATTTAAAACTGAACTAAAAAAACAGGTTTTTAATTTTAGTATGTAGAGATGACAATAGTCAGGAACATACTTTTCGGCATAAGAGATGCAAATTATTTTTCCATATACGAGGGCTGCTACTAAATTTTGAGATAGACAAATAAAATCAAATATTTATAAATGGATATGGTTTTATTGCTTTTCAATATATTCTCCATTAAGATCAATACACTTTTGCTTGCGTATGAACCATTTTTTCTATTTCGATTGAGATATCTCTAAAACATATTATTTGAACGCATCAACCGTTTCTTTAGGTGTAGAATAACGTTGAACTCACAATTTATTTTCGATCTGCGGGAATAAGAAGAAATCATTAAGTACCAAGCTGAGATGATTTGATTATTCAAAAACGTTTTTCTATAAACTGATGTGTGAGAGTCTTGATGGAAAATGATTCGTCTTCTGCGGTGTTTTGTACGACTTTTCGTCCTAAAGAAAATCTATTATTATTTGTTTCGAAGGATACATCTTTATTGGTTTCCAAATTTCTAGGGAAGGCTTATGAATTCATGGTAATGTGTAAAGACGACAACGAAGATGGATTTTTCAGTAAATCAATAACCGTTTGGACAAAAGAGCTGGAAGGTGAACCAGAAGCTAGATTTATTTCAAAATTTCCCCCGGTGGGTTATCCTCGAAATGTGACTGTTCATCCTACAGAAGGGGGTTTATTAGTATCTTGGCAGAAACCTGAATACGGTCTGGAATTTTTGAAATGGTACATCGTCAGATGGACCAAAGGAAGTGATGATTATTTCTTTGGATCTGCTGATACAATCAATACATCGTATTTGAGTAGGTATATTTTTAATATACAGTGTGTTTCCTTACTATAATCATTTTAATTTTAAGAATGCAAATTTTATTACAGGGTAGGGTAAAAATATTATATATTAGGATATCATGTCTTGTTAAGAGTTAGTATATTATCCCCACCAATTTATCAACCATTCTTGAGTTATTTTTCATTTATTACTTATTTTTTAACATTAATTTTAAAATTTCCAGTAACAAATCTATCAGAAGGCACGGAATATGACATACAAGTAGTCGCTTTATCTATAGATGATCAACAATCGGTTAGTGACAAAGTCAAAGCGATACTTCCAGGATTCAAAAGTTTAAGGGCAATAGCGACAGGCATCGTAGCTGGTTTAGGATTCTTAGCTGTAGCTTTCGTAGCCGTTTATTACATCAAAAAGAAATGGTTCAATTCGAACCCACAAATTACTGTCAAAACTTAATATTTTCGTCGTTATTTGTACCGGGTGTCCCAAATTTGAAGAATATCAATAGGATTTCAAAAACTGAAAATGAGACGTATTTTTTTATATATACTTCAGCGTTTACAAGGCTGGGTCGATTAGTTTGTAGTATCTACAATTTTTTATCCTTCTTCAGGTTTGGAAACAGAAAATAGTCACTAGGGGTTAAATCCGGAGAGCTAATTTTTTGTGTAAAAACTTAATTGATGTTACTAAGCCGTCCATATTGTTTTTCCTTTATTAAAATCCTCACATATTTCCGCACATTTCCATAATTCAACAAGCTATCGAGGAATTTCAGCATGAAGATGATTGAAACTTAGTGACGTTGAATAACCTGATGTCATTATCTCTGAAAGGTTTCATATTCTCGAATTTGAGATACCCCGTACATATTTAAAATAAAATTTAGATAATTTCACCTTTATTGTTATATTTTTATTAAATGATTTTTATTTAACTATAGTTTTATTCATTTTAATACAATTAAATACCCGATTTAGTGACAATTTAAAAATATATATCAACGCGAGAAATTGCCAGTATATAGTTATTGCATTTTACGACAGTTGGTATAAATGAAAAAAAAATCGCCACGTATTTCTCTTCTACAAATAAAGCGAACAATTTTTCTACTAGTGATTTTTAATAAATAAGATAATCATATCTGAAATTAAATATTAGTGTTAACGAAACCTCCCCGGCTTTTTTTAAAAAATTTTTTTCTATAGTCTTTATTTTGGGGGTTCCGGTGCTGTAGGCACAAATAACATACTGTAAATCCGATCCTGACAGAGATCATATGACCGGAAGTTCAGTATACAAGCTAATTTTCAGTGTAACGTTAAATGTTAAGAATTCAAGCCTATGATAGCCATTTTATATCGATTGTAATAACGACCTCGTTAAAAGGGATTTTAGTCACCCCAAATATAAAAATATTGTTGATTTATGTGCAACGATACTCTTACGATATTATACATCATATTTATATTTTTGGATGACCAACTTTAGTAACTTATTTTTGTAGATTTAAAATCCATTGCAGCGCCAAGAAATCATTTCATCACAATCAACGCGAGAAATTGTCAGGACGTGGTTATTTTATTTTTCACTAGTTGGTAAACATGATAAAAGTCAAATGACCGACAACTCTGATAGAGAAGTTTAGTTTCAATGCAACGTTGGTTGTGAAGAATTTTAAGCTCCATTGTATTGATTTTAATATAGGATACGTTAAAATAATTTTAGTTACCAGAAGTATTAAAATTATATCATTGTTGATTAAAAGCTAAACAATTTGCTGATATCAATTTTCATAAGCAAACATGATTTCACGTCTTCTGAAGATTAATTACTATATTTTTTTCTCACTTAAATTTAGGGTAAATAGCGCTTAAACTTCCTTGTCCCGCGTTACGTAGATTTGATTTGAAAATTATTTTGTTTAAAGCTAAAACTTTTTTGTGAATGAATTTGGGTATAGATGATACACTCGATATAAGGAAGCAAAATTCGAAGGAGACTATGTATGACAGAATAAAATATCTCTAATAACAATAATAATGTATGTCATTATCTAAACAATAAGTGGGAAACCAAATAAAACTATTACGGACAATAATCTAGCCTCATCATTCCATTACGGGGGCTTTATTCATCGCCGTTCAAATTTTTGCACACCAATTGTACCGAACATAGTCGCCAAAGTTCAAAAACTTCCCTGTAAGGACAACACTCATCAGTTCGTCTGCACCGAATACCGTAAGAGCGATATTTACGTCAAATTGAATCATAATATGAACCTAAAGTGTAACGCTTTAGAATAATTTGTGATAGGTACACGCGAACCAAGGAACTTCGATTCTTTATATCGTGTGGGGGAAGCGGCGTTGTCGGATCGGTTGGAATTCCAGAGTAGTAAAGAATAAATGATAGTTAATGACCTTTACGCACTAATTTGACTGCGGATATTTTACAAAACACGTAATTAAATATTTATAGTTATTTAAATGAGAAATTTATATTATATATTCGAAAGGTAGTACTGCGACTTTGTGAAAACTATTTTTCCACGAGATAAGCGTGAAAAACGGACATTTCACATTTTTCATCCCTTTATCGGGACAATTTCTTCTAACCAACCCGAAATTATAATAAAATATATTTAAAAATACAAATGAAAGTCTTTGTGATTACTTTTTTGATTTACAAGCAAGGTTAGACTAATTATTTATTTTATTCCGTTCACTTTCACGTTTATTTTTAATAAAAATATAGTTAAATTTTTTTTTTTAAATTTCAATTAAAATTTTGTTAAATAAATGTGCTTATTTCTAATTATTTAAATGATTAGATAATGCAAATCATTTTACTATTTAAGACACTTATTTTAAATAAAATATTTCATAATTTCGAACAATGATAATATCAAATCTGCAGTGGTACAAAGATCGACTGATTGAGACAAAGAGGCAACACTTTTCGTTCAAGTTAGACGATCCGGCAACGTCGATTAAACACAGTCGCATTCAACTCCATAGCCTAGAATACACACTATTAGATCAGTACACCAAAACCTTTGTGTTGGTATAAGCGGAACAGCTGACGAATACTGAAAACTAAAAGATGTTGTTTATTAAGTAAATTAGAACTTTATAGATCGATGATATTAATGATTAAGATCTGGAAGAAAGTGTTATTAAGTGTATTATCGGTGTAAATGGTGAGTACAAGTCAAAATTAACCTTTCGTAGTTTTTCCGGGTAATTATCGTATTACGTATTACGGCTTTCTATTTTTTTTTATTTTTAATAATCGTCATTATAACTATCAACATGTTCGTTAAAGATTTTTGATTGGATTTAAACAATCGGGATGTTTGGTACGTGAAGAGTGATTCGTGAGTCATCGTTTTTGTTTGGTTTGTTAAGGAAGAGTGTTTTTTTGTATTAAATGCAGTCGAACTTTGATTCTGATTAGAATTATTGTTTTAAAACTAACATAAATGTGTTAAACAGTATTACATTGTTCATATACATTAATATAATTTATATTATTATTATTAGTAAAATAAAAAGTCATTTTTAGTATCGTAACAAATTTCTTTTTGCAATAATTAATTTAATTGTCTGGAAATTTATGGTAGAAAATTGCTTCCATAATCGATAATAAAATTTATTAAATATTTATATGTCGCTAAGAATAGATGTTAGGGAAATGGAAGAATGTAACTGTCACAAGGGCAAATAGAAAAAATTATATTTTAGTTTAATATAAATTAGCAGAGAATAAGAAATTAATATGCTACACCTTCAACGAATTTAAACCAAAAAATTATAATTAAATAGTTATTTATGTAACAAATATGTAAAGTCGTATTTTTTCGACGAATATGAAAATTGTCGACAAACACATGAGACGAAAAAAGGGCTTTACACACGAATTGCATACAATATTTTTTCTAATATCGAATATATTATCAAAATACAGAATTTTAATGGTATTTTTCCGTATAAAATATGTTTATTAATATTTTAATCAAGATTATAACTAAAAATAATTATTACTACATAAGTAGAAAAACAAAAAATGGCATTAGCGCGATTTGAACCTGGGACCTACCGCATGTGAGCCTCGTACTCTAACTACTACACTACGGAGACCTTAATAATACGTTTTTTCACGCGCTAACCATCGAATTAACACGCGATTAAAATTTTCAAAATAGAAAGATGTAAAGTCGTCGTCTTGTGGTTGTAGATGAAATGAATTGAATTTTCTCGATTTCGTAAAATTATTCGAAAAAGCATAAATTAAAATTAAATCTTATTTTGTTATTCGATATTTATTTGAAAACAAAACGTAGAAGGTTTGACCGAAAATCAAGGACGACAAGATGTTATGAAATTGTCCACATATATTGAAAAATAATTGCTTCTGGTTATAATTTATTTAGATTTATTTGTAATAAATCGTAAAATAATTGATAAAAAAATCAGTAAAGGACCTTCAGGATTATACGAATAGAAGTTTTTCCATAATCATTTTGATTTTTAAAAATCCACTTATCTTTCGAAGTAATAGTCTTAATATTCAAAATAATCGTTTACTTATGACAATCTTTCCTTCCTTCTCCTAAGATTAGAAAATAAGATAAAATCGCTAGGGGTCAGATCTGATAAATATGAAGGACGGTTAATTAATTCTTTGTTTCAGCCATTTCATGTTGGTGGGATTGAAATTTGAAACCGCTGCTGGGGCAGCAACATCCATGCTTTTTGGCGGGTTGGATCGTTTTGTTTCAGTCCCACTAATGTGAGCTCACGACGGGGAAACTTCAAGTTGATTCCGTTAACTTCCAAAGAATGGCCTTGCGATTTATTTATGGTCATCGCAAATGCCAGACGTACCGGAAATTGTAAACGTTTAAAATCCGTCGGAATACGCGGGATCAAGACATCCCCTCTTTTGTATATTCCATTTCCAATGTCTAATAATTGTTTCACAAACATATTTGCGGTTTCATCTTGTTGCAAAAATACTCGCATGTTAGCAGTAAAGTGTTATTATCACAAAAGATCAACATAAAAACTTGAAATGTCACACAAAGGATCAAAATGGCTGAAATTCTCGTGACGTTCAGGTTAAGGTCGGAAATTTTTTAGACAGACCTCGTATCGACGACTAGAGATTCTTTTTAGTTTTCAATTAACTCCCTGTGGAATTTTGTTTGGTTTTCATTGTTTTATTTACGAAGGGGCTAATTTATATATATATATATATATATATATATATATATATATATATATATATATATATATATATATATATATTTTATATATATTCTCACTCTGTCTTTTTTTTTATTTTTTTATATATTTTCAACAAAATTAGAATAAAGTTTATGTATTTGCATAAATTTACGATGTAACTACCTATATTGGATAAAAATACAATGTCCTTGTGTCTCAAAAAAAATAACCTAGAATTAATTATTAATTATTATGGTGATCAAATATTCTAATAATTTAAATATTCTAATGATTCTCTAAAATAGTAACTTAAACGGAATTATTTATATACATCAGCCATTTTATGGTTTTTAATTTATACAAATTATATAATTATCGAGAGACAATTTACATTTTGAAGAAATTAATAAATTACCATTGTTTTACGAAATGTTACCAATATAATTAAATTATTAAGAATACGAGAGTTGCTATTAAATTTTTGAGATTGAGGTACCTTCAAAATGTGATATCAATATCAGTTTACGCACAGCATCGATGTTTTCTGGCACACAGCCGATTTTGGACGAACTTCATCCTGTGCGACCACGACTAAGTCCGAAAACCAGCCAAAAACGGTTGCTAAAGATGGTGCTTCATCACTGTTAAATCCACGTCGAAAATCATCGCACCATCACCATTAAAAATGTCAAACTTCAAGATGTCAATGTCAGATTTGACATAATCACATCAGCGTTGCCATATCATAGGAATTTTCGTATAATTATGAGGAAATGAAGGTAAAATTTTGGACTTGAAAACCCTCCAAGTTTTAAACTTGAAGAAAATTGTATAACAAATAATTTTTCTTTAAAATAATTGTAGAATTTACTCACATATTTCAGTTAAGTTTTATACAAATATTTTTCGTTAACGTAGTCACAGATATAGAAGTTCGTTAGACCAGGTATGTAATCAAAATATTTACATTAGGATTCTTTGAAAAGCAATAAAATAATAACTATTTCGCGTTTTATATGATTAGGAAAAAACATTCAGTCTCAGGTTTTGATTACTTATCTAAATAATTAGCGAGATGCCGTTTTTTTTTTCAAAAATCCTTTTGATTCTGTACTTTAAAAAGTAAAATAAATAAATAGACGGAGAACTGGGAATTTTAAAACTTTCAACAAATATTTAATTCTCAACACGTGTTCCAAAAAAACTATTGAAAAAAAGTTTGAAGCTTAGGACACTCGAAAGTTTTCACATTTTTTCGTTTACGATAAATATTTTTACGAATATTTTTGAGGGGGCTCTGTTGGAACAACTTTTTTTTGAATATTTCAAAAACTATTTTTGATTCGCGAACCCACTTTTTTGACTCGAGCCAGCCAATTTTATAGGGGTAAAAAAATGTAGTTATCAAAGTTTTAAAAAATTTTTTCAATCCTCGATTTCTCTATTTTTGCGGCAAATAAAGTGAAAATAACCAAATAAAATTGATATTTTATGGAAATATTGAGAAAATGTGTCTAAAGAAGTTAAAATTTTGAAAATACGAAATAGCAGTCGTATTAACTGATTTTATATATACACTACTGGTCAAAAGTTTTTGCTCACCCCTTAGCTCGCTTGATACACACAAATAAAAACAAAACGATTTTTCGATTTTGATATTTATATTTCGAATAACGTAATATATGAATTTTGTTGCACAATTTTGGCATTTCCTGTAATATTTTCGAAAAATAATCGTCGTCCATATGGTTCCATTCGTTTTTCAATATAATCCAAAAATTTGAAGTGAAAATAGGGCACTGATTTGTGACTTTCCTGTTAAATTTGTCCCACAGATCAATTGGGTTGAGTTCGGGCGACTGTGACGCCCAAATCGTCACTTTCAGTGAATTCTTCCTTTCCAATTATTTCAAATTTTCTAGGAATGCTTAGGATCGTTGTCATGCCAGCCAAAACTTCCTCTAATATTTTTATAGTCTTCTTCCTTCAAAATTCTTTCAATTTTTACCAGTATTAGACCTCAAAACTTAAACTCCTCGATCTTTTTCACATTTCATACCTCCGATTTTTTGTTATTTAGCCCACTGCAACCTCTCAATTTTATTTTGACGTCTTCTTCCCTGCTACCCATCCAAAATGACCAGTTTCTCTCAATCTCCTTTACACTGTAGAAGATCCTCAGATTCATTGATCCGATCTGGTATTTCTGAGCCCACGAGTCGTTGATCACGTTTACTGATCAATACAATACGTTCATCTTCAGTGTTTTAAACCGCCAAAGACCCTTGTCAAGAGGTGGGTTGAAATGAGCGAGAAGATTTTCAAAATTCAGATTGCAAAAAAAAACTCAGATGGATTTTAAGAAAATAAACAAACTACGATTAACTATTACTAGTCAATTATTATTTTCTCGGGCTCATAAAAACTTGATTGGGCATTAATATATTATCTTTAAGTGAATTTGCAATCGTTGTAGTTTTTTTTTCTTAAATAAATTAATGGTGGGTGTAGTTTATCGATGGTATGTCGACAAAACAAAACAAGATAAAACTCATTAAAGAATGTCGAACGTATTTATCTAAAAGCTATTCTTGCATATATGACAATTCCAAGGATATCTGTATTAATTTACAGGTTATAAACAATTTTATGTCGCTACATTAGTCTAACAAACTAGATATGAAATTAATCAGCTACCTCATCGGAATATATACATGATTTGTACGTGGTACTGAACTTTGAATTACGAGTATAGATCAGCTAATGATTTTTCAAAATTGCAGATTTTTTTTGTATATTAGGGATTAGGGACTCTAAATGTGGAATATAAAATTGTTTAAGCACTTGGGGGCAGTCATTTTTTTCATCATTAGAATGTACTCTAACCATAAATACAATAATTTTTTTAAAAAAAGTAATCTGAGCACGAAAAAACCGAAAAATGTCTATAAATTCAAAATTAATGTATCTAAATGTTCTGTTCTGTTTTAAAATTAGTTTTTTCAATAATTTTTGGAAGAAAGATAAAATTTGACGTTTCGACTTTTCTTTAAGTCTTTTTCAAATTTAGTTTAAGCTAGGTTGGGTTATGCTTGTTCTACGTGTCGTTTCAAACTCTCTATAAACCGTACAATGTAGCCAAACCAATGTACAAGCTGAACTAGATTCTTTTCTAAGTGGAACTGATCCTATCAACAGTAAAATATTTGGTGGCAGAGTTTAAACGACCCGCTAAAACCAGCATCGCAGCGTCGTGAAGACGTTTCCATCGAGCGTTTGGCCATGGTTCACAGAAATTCACGAATTTTTGGATGAAAGGGAACAGGGTCCGTCCAAAGACCGTTCCATCTGCAGGCAAGGTCATGGCGTTGATCTACGGCGAAGAATTACTTTTTGCAACACGAGTTTTTTCATCAAGACAATGCGCCAGGTCACACATCCGTTTCTCTGATCTTTTCCCCTTCCTTCTCAATCGTTTCTCTTATCTTTTTTTTGGTTTTTATGATTTGTTTCATAATTATTGATATGATTCATATTAGTAAGGCGAATATTTCACCTTCGGATAACAAACAAACGTGACCAGAAATTGAAAACATGCTATAATCAATTGTTGACGAAATTAATTTCATATTCATCATTCAGAATTTTATTCTGTCAATACGTTGTTTAAAACAATAGAAAATATGAACACTCGTAAAAAAATTTCAAAAAATTTTTCTTACGACTAATAATGATTTTTTTTTATTAATTGTTCCAAGTATTATTTTGATTAGTGACAAAGCCCATTCCAGAACAGCTACATAAGCGACAAAAATCCACAATCTATGCCACCTACAGCTTCGCGAAAAAAATAGTCTTACGGAATCAGATCAGGACTATATCGTAGGTACCCAACATCTGTGTAAAGCCACATTCGTGTATAGAAGACTTAGAAAGCAAAGCAGGGTGGCCTGTTTTGCGCAAGAAGTCCTTTCCAGATTACACTTTCTTGGTCCTCATGTAGAATCCTTGTTTTGGAAATGCCAGCAATTTATTGGAATAGTCGTCGTCACAGGACATGGATCATCTTCTAAAGATTCTCGTCAACAATTAAACAACTTAGACCAATTATTAATTGTTGAAATTGAATGACACAAGTCGCC
This sequence comes from Diorhabda sublineata, assembly GCF_026230105.1. NCBI lineage: Eukaryota > Metazoa > Arthropoda > Insecta > Coleoptera > Chrysomelidae > Diorhabda > Diorhabda sublineata. The sequence continues at coordinate 7,035,939 of NC_079481.1, read as the reverse complement.
TTAAACAGCCTCCGATCTATTTTTGATTTGTGTTGTTGTTAATCCTTTTTTGATCAAAAATTTCATAACAGGACGACATTTTTCGAAAAAACTTGACTGAGTGGTCTATTAAGAGGGTTGCTACTTAATTTTCGACAAACAAAAACACTTTTACATGCGTTTGAACCAATTGTCGAAGCATTTTTCCCATTCCGATTAAGGTACCTCCAAAACATATGATTTGGACGCACCAACCGCCTCTTCGGGTCTAGAAAAACGTTGAACTCGCGATTTATTTTTGTCTGCGGAAGGCGGAAGACCCATCAAATTCGATGTTTTGACTATTCAAAAACGTTTTTGTTTGAAATGATGTGTGTGAGCTCGGTGATTTTTGAAGTACCGTCATTGAATCTTTTCATCATTTCTGAGCACCAATCGACATTTTTTTGAACGATTGTCAAATTTTGGTTTATTCCACGTCGAAAATCATCGCACGACGAAACATTCTGAGTACGTTCATCACTGAAAATGTCAATATCAGGGATCTCAACTCTCGCATAATAAAATGGATCTAAGCTGAAACTTGAAATCTATTTAGACTCAAAGTAATTAGAAATTTTCTATTTCGTAAATTAAATTTTGAGAGATTCCGCAAGTTTTTGTTCTACTATTTCAAAATAAATCATTTATTATCGTAATAATGTTTTCTCGAGTACTTAATCCAAAAATTAAGGTATCTAACGATTATTTATTCCAATATTCCAACATTGTAATAATTTGGAATCGAGATGGATTACAACAAAATTATTTTATATCGTAAATGATTTGATTAGGTTTAAATGTATTAGAAATCTCGTAATAATTTTATAGTATACGATGACGGTTAGTTTATCAAAAAAAGTGTTATTTTTGAAAAAAAGAATATTTATTGAAGTCTTCGCACTCAATCCAGCGAATTTTTAGAACCATTATGTACCTCTACCGTCATCTTTTCATTTGTCGCTTTCCACCAAGCAAATGCGAAATTTTATGATAAAATTATACACTAGGGAGCAAAAAACTCGACCCCCTGGAATCGCAAGTCCTTGGAGTAAAATCTTCAAGTTTGGCCAGTCTCAGCTGAAAATGGCCGGTGGACTCGACAAGAGTCAGTCAGAGATGATCGATTTATTGTCAGCTCAACGCTGAGAAATCAAAATCTCCGTTATTCAAGTCCGCCAAGAAATGCAAGGAGATGCTGGACACTCAGAAGAACACTTAAGGCGGCTACCGTCGTTCAAGGGCTCAGAAAAACGTGAATTGTGGCAGTTGGTGTCTGGACGGTCAGAAACCTACAGGGCTACTGGCTCGAAATTAACCCCAGCCCAGGATTTGCCAGAAAACAGGTTAATTAGAGACCTGCTTGGTCTCATTGTTCAGAAGACCTGGAGAAAGATGCACGAGGTGTTGCATAAAAGAGAATGTGGCTTTTGGAGGAGGTTTGTGGCGGTGGAACGGGGAGTTTAAGTGCGAACCAATACATAAAAGAAATTTTAAGGGATAACGTCGGTTCTTCGGCGAAAAATTCATCATACTGCAGGTAACGTAAGGTAATATTTACAGTATATTGGAATTTCCGCTACTTAACAGAAAAGTTCGGGCTAGAAAGCTTGCAACAGTCTAGAAATCGGATTTCTAAACGGCGTTAACTAAAAATGGGATAGCATCAAGCAAATAAACTTATTAGATCCACGAAAAAGCGATTGGAAGCTGTTATTAGGACCAGTGGCGAAAACACTAAATACTCATTTCAAATAAATTATGATTTTCACGACATAGAACATTCATTATAAAGCTAAGGCTAATGGTTTCGAGATAGTCGCTTTCAAATACTTCCCAAGGGGAAATTTGTTAGTTAACGTCCTAAAAAAATTTTTGTTATAGGTTTTTGTTGGTTGTTAAGGGTGGCACAGCCTGAAGAACTTATGACCAAACGTAAGAAAATGGCGGATGATTCAAAATGTATAAAAATAAATTTATCTTTGGATCAAGATGACACGAATCAAGCTGTCGCTTACACCAAAGCGACTTGTTCGCCTTTGTACAAGGAAACTGAATCTCTAAATAACGCCTCTGTTTTAAGGTAAGCAAATCATTTTTTTTTTTATTTCAACGTCTGACCGGAAAGATACGTAATAAAATATATTCCGATAATTGAACTTTACACATTTGCTCATACAATGTTGTTAAAAACAATTAATACTTGAAATTAATCTGGAATCTATTGCACTTGAAGATCGAATCAGTAGTCGAATGCGTTTAGTGGTTGAACGACTGAATTGCGATCGGTAGTGTATAAATCATGATTATCTAGTAAGTTATTATAAAAAATAACAAAAAATTTAGTTAGTAGATCTGTTAGTTGTTGCTGGCTGAGTATAATATGCTAAAACAAGTATTTTATTGAGAAAAATTCCGTTTTTAAGCTATTTTCTGACTCAGGTTTCCTGCAGAGGAGCAATTCCTATATCAGGGCCCACTCCAAAAAACCCTCCTCCTATTAAAATTTTCCTTATTCTACCAATTTCTATCCAACAAATTAGTCTTTGGAAAAAGGCGCAGCAAAGACCAAAAATAGTCAAACTTTAAATTCGTATCCCAGAAACTCTAAATTTTCTGGAAACCTGTCCAGTTAACTATACAGGGTGTCCCACGACGTGTTGAAACTATCTGTATATGGTAAAATCGTGAAAATTTTAACATCTACAAATCTACAGAAAACATTTAATATCTGGATAACGCTAAGGGTTATAGAAAAGTATACATGAATTTACCTTAGTTTTTACCCCTGAATGCACCAAAATAGAAAAAACCGGGTGGTTCTATTTAAAAACATAAGGAGATTTGATATTTATGAAGTTGAACTTTAAACACTTTTTATACACACTCTGTATAAAATGAAAAATTTTTCAACATAGATTCAAATACATCTGACATTGCTAAAAAAAACTGAACAAAAACCATTTTCATATCTTTAAGGGTATCCCCGTAAAAAAATAATTTAAAAGGGTTAAATTATTTACAAAAAAATTAATAACTCAAAACGGACGCATTTCTCGAAAAAAGTTTTTAAACAAAATTATTCTAAAATTTTACGTAGATTTCAAAAATTTATTAATATACAGGGTGTTCTATTTAAAATAACAAAGTTACCGGTTCTAGTAGAACCGGCCATCTTCTTAAATATTTCAGATAGTTTTAACTAATCGTGGGACACACTGTATAGTCAACTGGACAGGATTCCAGAAAATTTCCGGAAAACTTTTTAGCAGAAGTGTGTAGATTCAGAAGGGTGCTATTACGAAAAATTCTAACCGTTTTCACTATTTTCACGAATAAAAATCCAACCACTTTCAGAACAGACCCTGTATAAATCGTATATTAAGTTTTTCAATTCCCATTTATTATTTTTTTCCGAGAATTTGAAGGTCGTTAACGGCTAGTATGGTGAAAGGTACCAAGGTCGATGGAATCTAACCATAATGCTAGTTTTGAATAGGGAAGATTTGAACCCCATAAAAGAAAATAATTTTTTAAATAATTATTCAACGAAACTGTTCTGTATGTGGTTTTTCCAATGTAAAATAAAATCGTGACACGTGGCCAGTAACGAAACCCTGAGCCTACTTTTCCGAACGCGATGTCCACCGTATCTGATGACAAATCAGTATAACCGTTGCCTTCGTGTATATAGAAACTGTTTTTTTTTTGTTTTGGCGTGAAAAAGCAACGGATTGTCGTGTTCGATTTAAATATTTTAAAGAAACTCGCATATACAACATTCCAGTGTTAGACCATCCGCCTAACTCGCCGGATCGTGCACCACGCGACTTCTACATTTTTCATAAGATCAAATCTGTACGAAAAAGAACAAGATTTGAGTTTGTTGAAGCTGTGAAAGAAATATAGGTGTATTATACTGATGAGACCCAATAATAAATGAAATCGGATGATATTGTATATTTTTCTCGAGAGTAATCACCGGCACTTATCTCAATTGGCCCCCGTCGAAAAGGTCACTTTATTAACGAACAAATAGTAATAATAACCTGGAATTAAATTCCTCGCTAACGTATGTGTTTTTATTCGTATTCCAGTGGCTCTCAGACTAACTTATACAACGGCTCGTCGTCGATAACCATCAACAGCGGGGGCGCGTTGAGAAAAGTACCGAATAGCAGTCCCAGTAATCACAAAAGACCGATGATATCGTTAACGCATTTACCGAAAAGACCTCCGGTCGATATTACCTTCAACGATTTATCCTATTCGGTATCGGAGGGTAGAAAAAGGGGGTACAAGACGATTTTGAAATGCATCAGCGGAAAATGCAAGTCTGGCGAATTGACGGGAATCATGGGACCTTCGGGAGCCGGTAAAAGCACATTGATGAACATTTTGGCCGGTTACAAGTAAGTAAATATTTATTTTTAATAATTTTGGTATATACCAGGTTTATGTCAAAGTTATATTTCGATATTTTCGCGATTTGTATAGTGCAAAAACCTAAACTAACCTCATCGTGAACCTACCATTCACTAACAATACCGGTTCCTTATGTACATATACAGGGTGTCCCACGACGAGTTAAAACTATCTGTATGTAGCAAAATACTTAGTAAATACTAGTAAAATCATGAAAATTTCTACGTTTAAGTTTTCGGATACGTCTTTTTAATTAAAATATTTTCAAATATGGCTGACTTCCGGTACAAATTAATTTGATTTCTTTTACAGATCTCGACAAGATAAAGAAAAATACTTTTTTTATTTCTTAGTGTTTGTAACAACGGGTCAAAATAAAATTTAGATCACACGTCTAAAAATTTACAGAAAACATTTAATATCCGGATAACGGTAAGGTTTACGTATAGAAAAGTATACATGAATTTGACTTATTTTTTACCCCCAAATGCATTAAAATAGAAAAAACCGGGTGGTCCTATTTATCAAGTTAAACTTTGAACACTTTTTATACTCACCCTGTATAAAATGAAAAATTTTTCAACATAGATCCAAATACGTTTGACCTCGCTAAAAGCAATCGAACAGAAACTATTTCCATATCTTTAATGGTATCCTTGTAAAAAAATAATTTATAAGGGTCTGCAATGGTTAAATTTTTTTACAAAAAAATTAATAACTTAAAAAGCATGCATTTTTCGAAAAAAAGTTTTTAGACAAAAGTATACTAAAATTTTACGTAGATTTCAAAAATGTATTAATATACAGGATGTTCTATTTAAAATAACAAAGTTACAGGTTCTAGTAGAACCGGCCATCTTTGAAAATATTTTAGTTGAAAAGATCGTATCCGAAAACACAAACGTAGAAATTTTCATGATTTTACTATAAGTATTTCGTCATATACAGATAGTTTTAACTCGTCGTGGGACAACCCGTATATAATGCTCGTTTTAAAACCTTTTGAAATAACCACCAAAAAATTAAATTCTACAACAGTTTTTTTCAACTTTTGGCTGAGTTTCTACTCGAAAACTTTCGCCATTACTATAATTAACCTAATTATCGTGAATCACTCGTATATGGTACTTATTTATCGTAGATTCTGATGAAGGACTGACTTTTTTAATGAATTATAAGCAAAGTTAATTTGCAAAATTTGTCTATTGGAAAATTATCATATTAGTTCGTCAATATCTCCAAGACGATGGCGCCACTATCATTTTGACAACTGACATACTCTCAGTTTGTGAATTATAACATTTGGTTTTCAAAATTGGGAAAAAAGGAATTTTTGGCAAAACAAATACTATTGAAATCAATGCTTAGTTTGATAGAAATTAATCGGACTTGAAAAGTGGTTTGTCAAGCTTGAAGGATGCGAAAACATCAAAAAAGTGAAGCTGATTGACATAACCGCGACCCTAAAGATATCAAGTTTCTGGAGCTGCTCAATCCTCAATACGTCGATAGATGAAACATGACTCCATCGTCCACCGTATTTTCCCGATCTGGCCCCCAACAACTCAGACCTCAAGGGGATGCACGCTGGAAGGGATTATCGCCGAAACCAAAGGGATAGTTTCGCGTTTTCGCGCCTGTACATAGTAAGTACCACTAGGTACTAAAATATGTTGATATCAGTGCTATTAAATGGACTGCACGAAATCCAGGTTTGATCCCTATCGAATATGTTTGAAACACGTCTAAGAATCTCCCAAACCAACTATTCCAGGATTCACAGGAGTGAAGGGAGTTTAAATAGCTGATAAGCCCTTCATGGAACCTGAATTCTTCTGTGGTCGGGCGAGCCAAATCTCTGGAAACGGCGCAGCTTCGCTGAAGTCTCGGTTTTCGAGATCTGATAGCTTCGCGACCTCGAAACAGAAAAAATTTCTCCACGATTCCAAACGCCTCGCCTGGATTCGTATAAGTATGGAAGAGTGGGTAGAAGGTTTTGGGTTTTCCCAAAGTCAGATACATCGGGAAGAATTGATTTAATTGTGTGTTATTTGAATATTGAGTAGGTTATTTTGAATTTTCTGGGTCAGGCATCGGTTTATCGTTTTATTAAGGGAGTTTATTTACAGTGGATGTGACAGGCAAAGACTCTCCTGGGAAATTATGACCAGGGAAGATCTTCTGACCTAAGTCAGAACAATCTACGAATACTAATAGGAATCTTATCGGGTAACAAAAGATATTTTGTTAATTTTGAATCAGGGTGTCCCAAGCTATTCTCATCTCTTTCCCTCTTATATGCCTACTAACTTCTGATGGACACCATTTCCGCGGAAAATCGAGTCGAACTAAAACGAATTCTTGCATTTTATCCTTTTCCAGGACATCAAATCTCAGCGGTCAAGTGAAAATTAACGGTAAAGTGAGAAATTTGAGGAGATTCAGAAAAATGTCTTGTTATATAATGCAAGACGATTGCCTATCACCTCACCTAACAGTTAAAGAAGCCATGATGGTATCCGCCAATCTCAAATTGGGTAAAACCGTGACTCTATCAGAAAAAAAAGTCGTCGTCAATGAAATACTGGAAAATTTAGGACTGCAGAGTTGCCTCGACATCACCTCTTCAAATCTATCCGGCGGTCAAAGAAAAAGATTATCGATCGGTCTTGAATTGGTTAATAATCCACCAGTTATGTTTTTCGATGAACCCACCAGCGGTTTGGATAGTTCTTCGTGTTTTCAATGTCTCTGTTTACTAAAATCGCTCGCCGGAGGGGGGAGGACGATCATCTGTACCATCCACCAACCATCCGCTAGACTCTTCGAAATGTTCGATCACCTCTACATGTTAGCCGAAGGACAATGCATTTATAGAGGACCCGTAATAGGACTAGTACCATTTCTATCCAGCATGGGTCTCAACTGTCCCGGTTACCACAACCCAGCCGATTACGGTAATCAATAATAATATTACTATATACAGTGTGGATTTTTTATTATTTTCGTTTGTAGTTATGGAAGTGGCGTGCGGGGAACACGGTGATTACGTACAAAAATTAGTTATAGCCGTAAACGCCGGTAGATGTAATCAATTCGCAACGCCCGATCACAGAAATAGTAAGACCGTATCCAACGATATCGTCAAAGATATTGGACATTGCAAAAATACCACAGGAGATGTGATTACTGTGCCAAATGGTTCCGCCAAATCCGCAACTCCCACAACGCCCGTAACTTGCACCACATCGCTTTTAGATTCGTCCGAGAATCTATCGCCTTCGGAAAAAAATGGTAAAATATATTCTATTTTTATGTTGATTCACCTCTCATATTCCTAAATGAGGTTTTTTATTTGGATATTTTGTATTTTTTCCCGATTCCCATAATCAAATATCGAAAAAATATAATTTCTATATATGGTGGATGCGCCTCTTTAACCACGTTACCTTAAGTATTTGGTTAAACGAATTTTTTTTCATTTCCAACCTCCAAATATCGAAAGAAGTCGAGTATTTATAATTTATACCTGTGGTGGACGCGCCTCTTCAACCACGTAACCTCAAGTATTTAATTAAATGAAATTTTTCACGTTTCCAATATTTGAAAATCGAAAAAAAAAATGATTTTCAATAATTTCTACGCATGGTGGATGCGCCTCTTCACCCACGTAACCTTAAGTATTTAATTAAATGAAATTTTTCACGTTTCCAATATTTGAAAATCGAAAAAAAAAAGATTTTCAATAATTTCTACGTATGGTGGATGCGCCTCTTCACCCACGTAACCTTAAGTATTTAATTAAATGAAATTTTTCACGTTTCCAATATTTAAAAATCGAAAAAAAAAATGATTTTTAATAATTTCTATGTATGGTGGACGCGCCTCTTCAACCACGTAACCTTAAGTATTTAATTAAATGAAATTTTTCACGTTTCCAATATTTAAAAATCAAAAAAAGAGATTTTCAATAATTTCTACGTATGGTGGATGCGCCTCTTAAACCACGTAACCTTAAGTATTTGGTTGATTGGATTTTTTTACGTTTCCAGATTTCTAATAATTTTCACAAATGTGGATGCGCCTTTCTACTTTTACCACGTAACCTTAAGTACTTGATTGGTTCAATGAAATTTCTGAATTTTCTAACACGGAAATGTCTAAAAAAACATCAATTCGTTTAGTTTCCAACCCCAAATATAGTAACTAAATGAACTTATACGTATGGTGAATGCGCCTTTCTCACCATGTAACCTTAAGAAAACATCTAATTATTTAACGGTTCATTTTTGAAAATAATACTATTTTTAATGTCTCTCAGATTACCAGATTTACCGCTAAATATTATTTATATTTAGATAAATTTTAGTTATTTAAAGATTGTTCTTTCTGATTTTAATAGTATAAAACTATCCCTTACACCAAAAATACGAAAATACATAATTGTTTATCAAAATTTTTACATTTACAACCCTCAAATATTTCCTCCAATATACAGGATGAAATAAATCGAAAATAACATATTATGACGGATGCGCCTCTATAACCACTCAGCCTTAAGCATTTTCCTATGGATTTTTGTAGGTTTTTCGACGACTGGTCTTCAACAATTTACAATTTTGCTCAAAAGGAGTATGTACATGATTTTAATGGACAAAACTCTGACTAGAATGAGAATAGTGTCTCATTTTGTGATAGGGTGTCTCATAGGCCTAATCTATTACGACATAGGACAAGACGCTGCTAAAGTTACTAGTAACGCAGGGTGTTTATTCTTCTGCGTCATGTTTATGATGTACACAGCCATGATGCCGACTATTTTAACTTGTAAGTACACAAATTTTAACCCCTAAAATCTATTTTATAAATGACGATTTTCCTGTGAATAATAATTGTTTTTAGTTCCGCTAGAGATGTCTGTAACTATTAGGGAACACCTGAATTATTGGTATTCCCTGAAAGCCTATTACATGGCGAAAACTTTGGCCGACATACCGTTTCAGGTGAGTTCATATTTTTTTTATACTATACTATATTTTTTGGAAAGAGGACGTTTAAGATTTTGCCCTGATATAGGAAAAAATTTCCTCTGCAGAACGGCGATGGAGGAATTGTCAAGCGGGGCAAGACAATTTTCAGGAAGTTCTTCGTAGACTATCGATAGCAGGCTTTGAGGAAAGGGATCGTTTAGTAGTGATCCAAGGGAGTGGAGAGGGTAGTAGCTTCTTGGGTACCTTATTTTATTGACATATGGACGTATAAACAAGGTTGTTTCATAGTTATATATGTCAAAATTTTTATTTTTCAGATTGTAATGACCTTGTGCTACATTATAGGCGTCTACTTCATCACATCTCAACCTTTAGATGCCACTAGATTCGGTATGATACTGTTAGTGACGGTACTGATAGCGTTGGTATCACAAAGTTTTGGATTACTTATTGGTGCTGCTTTCAATATCGAGGTAAGTACCACAAAAAAAAAATGAAAATATTGAATTTTAAATCGAAATATTTCCACCTTAACACAATTTTCTTTCCCTGCAGGGTGGAGTATTCCTCGGACCGATTTCCACCATCCCCATGGTACTTTTTTCGGGATTCTTCTCGAATTTAAACGACATTCCTTTCTATTTGAGGTGGTTACCGTATTTGAGTTACCTCAAGTACGGTTTCGAAGCTTGTATGATAGCAATATATGGTATGGATAGGCCTAAATTGGCGTGTAACATTGATTACTGTCATTTCAAATATCCCAAGAAATTTTTAGAACAAATGTCGATGAGCGGCGATATGGAAAGTTACCTCATCGACGTCGGGGTATTAGGAGGACTCTTCATTTTCCTCAGGATAGTGGCGTATTTTATGCTTCGGATCAAGTTGATGCAAAATCGGTAGATTTACATTTTTTTTTTATTTCAAATACAGTCAAGTATTATAAATAGATCGTGAGATTTGCCCAAAAACAGCGAAAAGTAAAATAGATACTCAATTTTGTATTTTTTTTTTTCAAAATTTTTACGAAAAATATTTATCGTAGATCGATCAGTTTTCAAATTAGTTAAAAATACTCAAAAATAGAAATTTTAATCATGTATTTCCAATTTTTAATTGTGCAAATTAAAGAGTTTCATTTCGTTAATATAAACATTATATTATTGAAATTCAGTAAACAAAGACTGATTCGTCTAGTACACCCCTGTATCACAATAAAAAATGGACGTTGATGTTCTAACAGTTTTAATCTAAAAAAAATCCCAGCAAACCATGTATTTACCCAAGAAAATTGTATACCACCCAATGGGTAAATCAATTTTGAAAACTCCCGGTATCCTATGGTGCCAATGCCAATTTAGATACTTAATTAACCCTACTTGAGATTTTACACATTCCAAAATCTAAAATATCACAATTTTTGCAGCTAAACAGTGTTAAACCGAATAAATAAAATCAAATCTTTTACTGACATTTTTATAAAAAGTTTCAATGCTGCTCAAATCTATTTTCAATTATTTGCCATATCTGTCTTATATACATTGTTTTTCATAATTAATTTTTAATATCTTTGCTATAATATTTCGATTGAATTATTTTTTTATTATTTTTATTAATATGGCAAGTTAAATTGATTATTATTCTTAAAAAATACTCATAAAACTGATCGATTTCCTTTAAATATTATTCCTACTAATGTTTTGTTATTTTTTTAAAAAATAGATAAATTTTTAACAGAAACCATAATGGAAAGATTCAGTATTAAAATAATGTTGATAATATAGGAACTACTGCAGACAGTGAAGCCAACTGAGAGAAAATGTTTCCCCAAATCTATTTGAAAATCCCCTAAATTTAACAATAAAATGCCCTAAATTTGAAATTGATTATTAAACGATTTTGGAACTATTTAGTCGTAAATATCATCATAATAAATACTACAAATTTCAACTCGTAAGGGTCTTTTATCAAATTATTTTCAAACTGTTATATTTTTTTACTAATTGAAAAACAATTTATTTCTGTTAAAATCTATTTTAACAACTTTTCTCTAGGACTATATATATAATACTATATAATATATAGTATTATAATACTCAAGTTGGCACCACTGTTTATACAAATGATTCAATCGGAAACAGCACATTTTTTTAACTTTCCATAAAATATCAAAAATATTTATTTTTATGAAAAATAAAGAAAAAATCAAAAATTTACTGGAATATCTATTTTAATTTTTAAATTAAATTATCTATCATGAAAATACTGTTGCAGTATTTTGTACAAATAATCAATTTGCACTACATAAGATGTATACAGTCCGACTCATTTATATTGCACAAAAAACAAGAGCTAAAGTTATTCACAAAATTTGCGCCCTTTAATTTGGTACAAATTTTTTTTTAATAACTTCAGATTTGACGTGTATATTTACAATTTAAATGAGTTTGTATGTATGGTACATTTTTATTATCATACCATTTGTTTAATCCGTACCTTATAAAAAACACATCACTAGTTTTAAGAAGGAATAGTCTGGGTCATTTTCAATCATAGCAATGGCAAAATAAAAAAAAAACAATATAGAAATAGTCGTAGAAATAATATAGTTTACACCTTCGACGAAAAAGTCACAAGAATGATAATAAATAGAATCAATCATAAAATACAAAAAAAATTGTAAATCAAATTTAATTTGACTTTATAATATAAACATAACGAATTTCAAATTTGAAAAAAGATATTTTTTCAGTGTAGTTTTTTTCTTTTCGAAGAAATAAGATATTGTGCAAAATTTCATGATTCTGTTTATTAAAATTTATGAAATGAATGATAATGAAGAGACTATTTTTTAAAAAACATTTTAGGTGCAATTGAAAGGAAGCATCGTCTTCGAAATTACATTAAAATGGTTCTTTTTGTACCAATCAACATTATTTACTATATAATTTTATATATAAATCTATATTTGTATTGATTTAAGGATGAATACCCATCAAATTTTTAACTAAATCTTCAAATTATTGAAAAACGAATTTGTCTAAATTTCATACCTGATGAGAAATTCTTACACAAATGCAAAAAAGTTTGGCAACAGTGCAAGTTATTTGTACTTCTCACTCGATTAAAGTAACATTGAAAAAAATTAATTAATTAACATTAGAAGAGATGATGTTAAGGAATTTTCACGATGTCGCCCCAACACCCGATGTTAACATACAGAGACGAAACGATCAAAAGAATGAATAGAACCCGAAAAAACCGGGGCCGAATCAAGGGTATGATCAAAATTTGTTTCTAAAATATTTTTGAATTAAAAGAAGAAAACAATCCAAGGGGCAGAATCAACGACCTTAGAATTTAGTTTCAATTTTTTAAGATTCAAAGTAGTACCGAATACCCCAAACAGGTAATAATGACTTTGAACCAACCCCTGTACATATTAAATCTGTCAAATCTAATTTTTTTCGATAAATAAACGTGTGACAACGATCCGCAGAATCAACGAGCTTAGAATATAACTTCAATTTTTTAAGATTCAAACTAGTACTGAATACCCCAAACAGACTAAAATGATTTTGAACCAACCCCTGTACATATTAAATATATCAATTCAATTTTTTTTTTGATAAATAAACGTGTGAAAATGATCCCAGGAGCAGAATCAACGAACTTAGAACAAAACTTCATTTTTTAATACATATAAAGTAGTCCTGTATACCTTAAACAGATAATAATGATTTTGAACCAACCCCTGTACATATTGATTCTGTTGAATCTAATTTTTTTCGATAAATAAATATCTGATGATTATTTAGGGAAGAATAAATGAGATTTATCAATTATTTTCATTATATAAAGTGCTAAAGTGATCACAAAAATTGAATCTTATCAATCGATATTATCTAATTAATATCATTTTTATGGTATTTTAGTAACCAATTTTGACTAAAGCCTAGTATCGAGCATGGATATTACATATTCGATTTATTATTATGACCAAATCCATTGTTCATTTATATTGATTTAAGATTTGTATCAATTCGAAATGGATTTAGTTTTTCTTCAATAATTCATCAAAGTTTTTACACAAATATCTTAAGAAAATAAAAAATGTCAATCAATATAAATAAAATTAATTAAATAGCAATACCACGGTGCCAAATATCTTCTAAGAATATCTCATCTGTTATATCCGATCCAAACTATCGCGAGGCGTCTCTCAGGTAATCTTGACACGAATTAAGGCGGCAGGAGTACCAGCCATCCTCACTCTCGATTTAAACAGTTGCCCGCTACGTCCACTACAAAACGGACGTGATTCAAGAGAATTATATACTTTATATCCCTACCGATATTATAATTTCTTAATTTATGTTACCTAACTAAAAAAAAAAGTCAAAATAGGGAAAACGCCCATAAAACCGACAGGGACACGAGAGGACACAACAGACCTGTCCTCACTTTCACACTCGCGTTTCCTCGTAAAGAGTTTGAGGGATAATTAAAGATTCTTGTGTATAAAAATGTATACATACAATTTTTTTCTAAATTTTGAATAACCTAGTCAAATTAAACGTTTAATTTATATTTTTTTTCTTTAAAATCAAAAATAAATCCATAAATAATTATTTTTTCAATCAATGTTTTAGTATATACTCTTAAGTATTGTGTGGAATTGGTGATCTTATACTTTATTATTTAGTTTTATGATATAATATTGAAAAAGGTATATTTTGGTAATTTTTTATGCTCAAAATGAGAACTTAGTAGAATTTAGAATAGTCCGGGTTTGAAAATAATTGGATCACATGTAAAATGATTACATTGAGAAGAAATATATTTGTACAAAGTATTATTTGATATTTTAAAATTACCAAAATTAACAATTCGTACCGAATGATATTGTCCGGACCTAAAAGGCAGAATCCCTTTAGTCATTTATTCAATTGTGATAGAAATTTTTTTCTAATAATACTTTTTGATTTTTCTCTGTGATGGTGTATGTGATTTTATGTTCAATTTCGATAAATATTCGAACCAATTATAATAAATTTAAAACGAAAAGTAATGTTTTGATTTAACTAATAATAGTTATTTAAATAATTTTCGATAAAATTATTGAATCTACCTGTTATATTCAAATATTTTATATCACTTGAATTTTATTTTCAGATAAAATTGTTTTTGAAATATATGTTCAAATATAACCTATATTTACATAATTTATATTTCAAGACAAATTATTTATACCCAAAATTGCCATCTAGCTTATTGAATACTTCCTTATTGTTAGACGAGCTAATATTTTATAGGTTATGTGAGCCCAACAAAAAGTTTACACATACCTGGACTCCTGGATAAATGATTGTGTTTTGTAGATACCACTGCACTTTTACACACAAAAGTCATTAAAAACTTTCACTTATTTCAATTTGTTTACATTTAATTATTAGTTTCTCCACACTAAATTTATAAAAATTTAAAATTATTCACGACAGACACGACACAATCCAACGCCTTCTTCTGAATTAACTGTCAGTTAACAGCCGACTAGATTAATACATAAGTTATTCTATATTTGTTTGATTTCCCTCTCTTTGTCTACTCATTTTAAAACGCATTGTTCTTGTAATTAACTTAGGGTTATATCAAATATCTATAATTTTTTAAATCAGATAAAAAACGAATTTTAATTTAAAAATAAAAATAAAGAAATGCAAATAAAAAAACTAAAACATAGTTTGCAATTGTTGTCAATCTTTCTATACCTCTCTCACTCTATTCTTATTGAAATGTTTTGATGTTTATCAATGGCGACTCGTTAAAAAGGGATTTTATTTTTGAACTAAATTGTAGTAAATTCAATTTATCTAGGTAGTAGCACAAATAATCTTTATTATAAAACAATTATGAAACAAAAACGACAAATTGAAATTTATAGTGGATTTTGAAACGTTCATCTTGTTCTATTAACATTAGCGGCTCGTTAACAAAGGGATGTGTTTAATTTTATTTGTGAATATAACAAAATTAAAATTTGTAAAGTATAATCAGGTACTACTTTAATTAAAAAAAATTGTCTATCTACTGGTACTCATTTTATTTTGTATTATTTATATGTTATATGATTTTATGGAATAATTCCAATATATTTATTCATGTATATATATATATATATATATATAAAGTGATAATACATTTTTTACAGGATGAAATTGAATTTTATTTACCTTTAAGATACCTGAAAAATTACTAAAAAATAGATAAAGAAAGAAAATTATGATTTAAAGTGGAAAAAACATTGTACGAATTTTATATAGCCTGCGATTATTTAATTAGTCACGTGTTTAGTGCGATTCTCAGTGATTTGAGATTATAATTTATTTAGAAACAATCAATTTTACATAACCTAACTTTTCTATATACATCAAAACCTTTATTCCAAAAACAAATTTTCAATTAAAATACTCACAGCTGTAAACGTCAATAATTATCGACGAATTAGAATATTGATAACTAAAAAGTGCACGCTACTGATGACCTTCTCTTTATCTAATATAAAAGAACATTCGACACCCATTGGTTCTCCATCTTTTTCGCACGATATTAGTTCAATTTTTACATGTCAGTTGTCAACGTCAATAATTATCGACGAATTAGAATACTGATAACAAAAAAATGCACGCCAATAGTAACTATCTCTTTTTATTTAATAAGAATGAACATTCGTCACCTATTGGTTCCCCATTTTTCTCGCACGCCATTGATGACACTGTTTTTATCTAATATTTGACACATATTGGTTCCCTATCTTTTTGGAGACTATTAGTTCAAATTGTACCTGTCATATGTCAATGTCAATAATGATCGATGAATTAAAATATTTATAACAGAAATATGCACGCCACTGGCAAGTATCTCTTTTGATCTAATATGGAAGAACATTCGACAACTATTTCTCCCCTATCATGTTGCCATATCTTCTTCTAACTCTGTGCAAATTTTCCTTGTCATCTGTCAATAATATGATAATATAAATGTACACGCTACTGGTGACTATCTCTCTTTATCTAATATGAAGGAATATTTAACACCTATTGGTTCCATTTCATATTGTCATACTTTTTTCGTATTCTATTGGTTAAAATTTTACCTTTCATCTGTCAACGTCAACAATAAGTGAAATTGAAAATAAAAACCCAACAATTAAATTCAAATATTTTATTAAATTTCTAATTCCAATATTCCAAAAATTTACGAGTTTAAAAACCTAATTTTAAAACATAAAAAAAAAACTTAAAATCTATTATGACAACAGAAGTCCACAGTATGCATTATTCATCATTATATTTAGTTGTTTTTTTTTTCAGAAATATGAGTCACATTAATTTTTTTGCCACGTTATATTCAACAATTTCAAAAGACAACGGACAAGTAAGTTTCATGAAGAGTTCGTCGTGTCACCATTGTCGTTTGAATAATTGTTAGTGGTACCGTTTACTGCGAAAGAAGTACCGAGTCCGTACAGATGACCCGAAAATTTCGAATCGTCGATGGTATCTTCGAAAAACATCTAAAAGTCAACACCAAATCAAAATATATCCACCTCATTCAACAAATATAATGTTATAGTTGCGGAATGTTGCCAGATTTTGATACTAGCATTGAGAAAATCATATTTTTTTTTCTTCATTTAAATAAATTCATTGTAACATATCGGGGGTTTTGAAATTGGTCTATCTATCATAGAATATGCTTGGAAGTATTTAAACATTGTATTAGATCCACAAATTCTACATATTGACATATATATATATATATATATATATATATATATATAAATTTGTTTTTTTTTCACAACTCCCCTTAAAAAATGGAATAAATAATGGAGAAACCAAGAAACCATTTGGGGTAATCCTAATTTTGCTTTAAATGAAAAATTTATAATTAATTTTATAATTGAGCATATTTGAAACACTCAATACAATAGTCCTGAATACTCTTCTAAACATATTTTGATTAATAAATATTATTTTTAACACATCCACTGAAGATGTATATATATACATATATATATATATATATATATTAATCAAATTATCAAAAATTTACTGATTTAGTTATAAAACTTTAAATTTTTTCATCAAATTATCCTTAATAAATAAAAATTTGAGCATACCTCTTTCATTTTGAAAAAAGCCATTCCTGTTAAAAGGGAATCCGATCCTGCTTGATGTTGGGGTCCTATCCTTTCCAATTCTAGTTGTTCCGCCACTTCTTGTAACCCCCCTTTCAAATTTTTACAAGATTTCATTAAATACTAAAAACGAAAACATTAATTAGAAAAAACAATTATGAAAATAATGAAAAAAATTACCTTCACGTCGTATATCGTAGGGAAATATATTTTCAGTAAATCGAAGAATTCGTTTTCGTCATGCGGTAAATGATTATCAGTTAATAATTTGATGAGATATCCAAAATCGTAGCCGGAATGGAAGGAAAGCCATTTGATATTTTCCACTAAAACTATCCCGGACGACATGAGTAATTCCGCAAATTCCAGTGGTTCTATACCTTCATCTTCATGTTTCTTAAATTGGATCCCAGAGTTTTGTAATAAATCGATACTGTCCTGTGCGTACATATCCTCGCTGAAAAATATAATAAAAATAACTATAAATATTGGTAACAATTCAAATATACTTACTGAAGATTGAATTTGAAATTGAATTGCCACGTTGTGTATACACCTCCCGGGGTTTTTCCATTATCATCGAGAAACGTGAGCCCCAATTGTATTATTCTCAATAAATCTACATTACACCGCAACATTTGGTATTGATAATCAGCTGAACTGCGAAATTCTCCAATAGGTCTAGCTACTACACCGGGAAACTCAGTATCCATAGCTACATATTGATATTTCTGCACTAAAAATTAAATTTGTAACAAAAAAAAGTTGATTTATTTGTGTATTAAGTACCTATTTGTCGTATTGTTCGAAATTCTTCTTCCAAATTATGAGCCCATACGTCTCGAATACCGCAATCTTCATTATTCGGATGTGCAAGGCTACCTAAAGTAGCTGCCGGCATATTTCTACTAATCTTTGTAAATTCTGACAATGAATTATTTTAGACAACATTCATTAATTAGTATTTCTTAGAATAATGCGTTTCGACTACAAAACATTATTACGCTATAATATTAAGAACAAAATAAACGTTTTATAAATATTTAAAAATAAAACTTACTTTTTTTTTCATTATATAGAAAACATTAGTTGATCAAAAATTATTTTTTATTTGAAAAACATGAGCATTTCACAATATATAATAATTTTGACAACTGAAAAGATTGACATTTGACATTCTTAGGCAATTTCATGTGATCTCAAAAACTTTTATAGAATTGAATGAAAAGTTTCCATATTTAATTAAATCAATCTAAATAGTAGAACAATATTTCTTATTGAAAAAAATAAATTTTATTCGAGTAGTGAAAAAATTTCAAAAAATCCGCTTTTACATTTACCAATCATGGTTGCATTCAGCGAACGAAACCTAGTGCAACTATTACACAACCAATCATACGCTACAAAATCTACACGTTCTGGAAGCAATGTTTCGAAGCGTATTTAATTTTTGCTAGAAAGCGGTAGCAAAATTTGTTAAATCAGCTGTGTTCTGAGATCAAACGTCAAGTTGTAACCTTTCTTATAGAAGAAAACATGAGCATTACATCGATCTTAAATAAATTACCAACTAATTCAGAATCGATTCTAGACTTAACCAACGAACAAAGCTATCAAACGTCAACAATTTTTAACCTCAAATAATTAATAGTGTAGTTAATCAGTTAATTTGATAGAAGCATAGTGAAAATGAAAATCGGAAAGGCGGCTAATATGATGCCTAATTCAGGAGCAGTTTACGTTACTGCATCAAATCTCCCAACCGGTATAATATATAAAAACAAAGCTCTACTTTCTAGTCAGAACTATTGGCATAAATTTATCGTATGTGATCAAATATTGAATTAAATTATATTATAAATGAAAAGTTTTTTTAATAGGTTTGCAATGCTGCGTCTACATCTCGAAATGATATATTAGATGCAATTATGGAACAAGTTTATCCTATGGACTTGATTCCAGTATCATTTTGGAGAGACAATCACGGCGCTAATTTTTTAGCGAGGAATTGTGAACACGCTATAGAAAAACTTTGTAAAGATAATTTAGTTGTTGCTAATCCAAAAACTAATAAAAAGGTAAGTTTAAGCGAGTATTATTAAATTATAAGACATATATAAACATTTTCAGTTTCAACTCAACCTTGTATTAAAATTTGCTACAACAAAAGAGTTTACAATAGACATTAAGAAAAATATTTTGGTAGTTTTGACAAAAAGATTTAATACTTTAACTAAAGTGCTTAATTTGGTTAAATTCCATGAAGAACAAGGTAAATTCATGATTATTTTTTATTGTTTACAAATTTATAATCTTCTATATTTCAGATTTATTAGAGTATTGTCCACTTTCCCAACCAAAAATAATGTTTTTTGTACTGCATTTAGCGAAATCTTTATTTCCACATCCTGAGGTATATTTATTGCAAAATAACGGAATCAAAATATTGAATCCTTTGGAGTCCCTGTTAACACAAGTACCTTACATCAAGAGTATAGATTTAAGATATAACAATGTAAGTAATCTTTTGTTATAATTATTTTAAAATTGATTATTTAACTTAATTTCTGTTTTTTTTTTACTTATTTTGTGTGTATATTGTTTTCTTATTTTAAAGTTTTATTTCTGCTAATTTTTTTTGGAGAAATAACAATTATTCTGAACACTTTTCCGTAGTATAGATGAATATTTCCCCCCTCCAAAACAACATAATCTCCCCATTTTTTCACTTGATATCTATTTTTTAGATATCGAATATTGATAATTTACATTATTTGAATATTTTCAAATTGACTGAATTGTATTTAGACGGAAATCCTTTCTGTGAAAAGCTATCTGTAGATGAGTATGTTAAATTAATAACCAATACAGTTAAAGGACTTAGAAAGTTAGTAAGTAATTTTTCACTTCCATAGAAATATGTTGCTTTACCAGGGTAGGGCTGATTTATTTTAAACTAAATGTATTTTTCAAATAACAATATAAAAATATCTGAATTATTTGCTAAAAAAAATGCACATATAATATTTTCTATTGTTAATAATTAATAAAATAATATTTTTAACTAATATAATATAAATTTATACTCACATTTAACAAAGTTAAAAACGTTACCTCTGCCTCAGTTTATTTATCTAACCTAACTTTACTTTTGACATTTAGGTTAATAATTGCAGCCACTAAACATAAATATCTAGTACAGTACAACAAGTACAGCTATCGACAAAATTACATATAAACGTTGGCATTCGTGTGGTGTGGTAATGACATTTGCAGCCACCGAACTAAATATAAATATCTAAAGTGTGAGTGAAATCATTTCTCTTGTATCAGAGGAAATTACATACTTAATATTGGTAGTCGTGTATAACAACGATGTTTTAAAATTTATTATTGTCAAAATATGGACATTATTTTAGAATTTTTCTTCGTGTTTCTCGTTTCTAATTTGCTTTTTATAAATAATCATATAAAATTTGAATCTTTTATTATTTGCCTACATTATTTTATACTAAACAGGAAAAAAAGTACGTGATAACTGCGCAAAAACATCTTATGTTATGATGAACAACACTTTTTAGAGGTTATGTTTCGTGAATAAAGTTCGTTATGTGATTTAAATTTATAAAAATAGTGATATTAGTAGGATGTGTTTTTAGGATGGTCAACTTTTGAAATTAGACAATTTACCTGTTGCTAAACGTAATTATTTCTGCAATTTTCAAGTGGCCCCTTTAGTGAATCAATTTTTAGAACATTTTTATCACGTTTACGATTCGAATAATAGGGAAGGTTTGAAGGAATTGTATCATAAAGACGCTATGCTTTCACTAAATTCCACTTATTACCCAAATCAAGTGACATCTATAAGCGCAAGGTACCCAAACTATTTATTGATTGCGTTTTTAGAATTCCAATATTGTGTACATTTCAGGATACACACCTACAGTCAAATATCGAGAAATTTGCAAAAATTAGCAAATTTTTCGATGATGCATAACAATTTATATTTAGGAAATCAACAAATCGCGAATATTTTGTTAAATTTACCAGCTACACAACACGATCCTTATTCTTTTACAGTAGACGTTATGAGTTATACAGTAAGTTGAAAATTTCGTGCAATTTTCATTTAGATCATTCCTTATCCGTGTTTTTAGAATAGTTCCATTATTTTATCAATATCTGGGGTGTTTAAAGAATGTATCGATGGTATTTCGACAGACGAAAGGATATACGGTTTTTTTAGGACATTTGTAATTGAAATAATTAATAGGGATGGGTTGTGTTACATAGTAAATGATCAAATTCACGTATACAACGCTCTTTCTTGGCAAGTAAGGGATAGTTTCAAGTACAAACAGCCCTTAATTGAAACCCCTAGCGTTCCTCAGAATCCAGAGGAACGAAAACACGTTTTAAAAGCCATTAAGCTCATCACCAACATGAACACTCAGTGGTGCATTAAGTGAGTAACGTTTCGTGCTTCTTTCTTCGTGGATTATTTTATTTCGATTTTTAGGTATCTAGAAGAATGCGATTATGATTTAAAAAATACTTTGATTAGGTTTGTAGAGTTGTTTAATCAGGAAAAAATTCCTGATCACGTTTTTGAACAGCCCAAAAATGGAGTTTGATATAAATTTCAAAAATTTTTATTTATTGGTTTGAATAAATTGTTTTTTTTTATATGAAAATTTTAATTTTTTTATTTTTATCCTTGGTTTCATCTTGAAATATGAAGAAATTTAAAAAAAGAAAGAATTTTATGAATACAGTAAATTTAAAAAAAAATATATTTATTTTTTCCTTGTTTTTTGACCTAAAAGTTGGGAAGATTAAAAAAAAGAAATTAAATAATTGAATTATAATGAATTTTGAAAATTCTTTTTTATATTTTTGTCCTGAAACATATTAAAAAAATATAATTGTTGAGCTTTAGAGAATTTTTTTTAGTTCCTCATATTCACATATTGTTGAAAGAGACCAATAAGTTGAGCCAACATTAAATGAAGTAAATTAAAGATAGAGAAAGCGGCTAAAAGGGATGATATTATTTCAATAAAGATAAAACCATTCTCTACCTCTCTCTAATCGATATTAAAATAATATTTGTTATTTTCCTTTACCGTTCGTACGGTTTTGACATTATAACGATCTCTCTATCTTCAATATTAACTCTATGAAAATGAAGAAATTTTGACATTAGTATTAACAATTGCAGACATTGAACAAAATCTAAAAATTATATTTTAAGCGGTGGTAGTCGTGTGACATCGAGAATAAAATCGTAATTTTATTATAGTTATAAACTAATTGAAGTGAATTATTCTCTTTAAAACATTCAAAATATAATTTATTTACAGAAATGAATTGATATTACCACTGATTTTTAAAAATTGACAACATGATGTTGCTACTCAATTTTAATCTGAATTCGAGTCGAACATTTTATTTTCTCCAAAATATATCAATTATAGTTATATATAGACATTTAATTCACTTTTTTTATCAATTAATCATCCTTTTTTATGAAAAATCAATAAATTACCCTTAAACTTACCTAATTGTAAACCTCTGTTAAGTCACTGAAATCCCGCCATTCGAGCTCATCCGACAATTGCCGATCGACGTAGTTCGGAACTTCAAAACATGGAAGTAGGAAATTCAAAAAATATCAACAGTACATGTTGTGCATTGGTGGTAAATGTGTTTGTTTTGGCGCTTTTTATTGACGAATCATTTACGCAATATTTACATATTCTATCGATGATCTTATTGAGAAAGTTCCAATACAAAATTAACCGATCTTGACCTTGTTTTTATGAATTCAACAAACATGTGTTTTGAAATTATAGGATTCAAAACTATAAGGAACTAAGGTGAGTATTACGTATTATAGTAGTGTACAGACATTTTATTAATATTTATTAGATATTCTAAATATCGTTTATTTAAATCATTTATAAAACTTTTAATAACAATTAAAAATAAGTACAATATTATATTTTTTAAATTAATAGAATATTAGGTTTTTGTTCTGGTACGAAATATCAAACTATAGTGCTATATGGGTTTCATATGTTATGAAAATGTTTATTGACCATAAAATCGACTAAATATTTAATTTTAATAAGCTCATAGCTACAGTTTACAATTTAAAGATCTAATCAAACACCATCTTAAAGTACCTATATCCTTTTAGAAGTTAAAAACCGCTGGAAAAGACAAATATTTGCATAATGCTTTTACGGAACTGTACCTTTTTTGGTGGTACAATCTTTTTGTGTATATATTGTATGCGTCAATTTGGGTACCTGTAATCAATGTGTCAATAAACCTGTTGAATGTTTTTTGGGTAGGTAGATACGATCTCCATTCAGAAATAGGTGTGATGTGTATACTACCTACACACAAAAAGTTGTCATTTTCCCGCTACTTACAAATGGTAAATTATACAGGGTATTTCTTAATACATAAAAATATTCACAAGGTTACTCTTTATTTATTATAATAGTTTTTATGTTGTGCCTGAAAAGTACAGTGGCGTACGTATATAATTAAATCTAATTGTGTTAATACACATATATTCCGAATACTTTTATGGAATAGAAAATAGTTTTCTAAATGCCATTAAGCTTTGAAAGGTAGTGAATGTTGACTTGACATTAACATTGAGCTACTGGTTTTAATTAAATTTAACGTAGTAAAACCAGTTTGTATAATTCAGTACAATTCAGTTCTGGCTGGACTATGGTTTTTATGTTGAAAAAAACGTGACTACAACAATACAAAGTGTTTATTAAATCCCTTTCCTAAATAGGGGAGTTACAAATTCCACTAAACTTTATGAAATAATACAAGGTGATTAAAAAAAAAGGTCACATGCGTACTGAAACATTATATTATTTTTAAAGCTTTGTTTGATCCAATATTAGATTATTTGTCGTTAAGAACCATAAATTATGTACGTAAAATTTTGTTTTAATAAATTGTGTGATACGTTTTTTAGATCGAACACAGAAGGAAGACTAATAGAAATATATAAAGTCGTTTTATGTTATTAGATGTAATTAGTATTATACCAGGTGTGATTAAAACATTTTATACAACTTAACGATGAAAAACAAAGTATTTTTTCAATTTTTGGTTCTCTTTCTTCGCTAAACTTTTGTATAATCAATCGCCTGTTTTAATAAACAAGTTTTTCGTCTGGTTTTGACGTCGACAAACATCCTTAACTCACTCATCAACATTTTTAAATAGTTCATACCATATTTTACTTTGTTAAGTATATTTATATCCATTTGAAACACAATTTATCATTGATACATCGTTCTAAACCTTTCTTCGAGTTGAAACTTCGACCTTATTACTGTTTACTTCACTATTACCAATTTACAAAGATCATCTTAACTGGTATTAAGTAGTAAACATTATTTTTCGGTATATTTTGATCACACCTCGTATTATTTGTTTATTGCTCGAACAAACTTTCAATATTTATCCTTCCATCTGATTTTGAAGTGATAATGCTGATCTAAATAAAGCCGGTCTATAATTTGAACTCGCATTAAATTTTAAAGAATACGTATATTTAGCTCAACTACTGTAAATTTCCATCTGGTGTTTTGAAAATGATCTCAAATAAAATCGCTTCATCTAAACAGACATCCAGACATTGAAATTATTATTGTTCGTGTCCGTATATCTCGTCTGGACCTTAAAAGTTTTCAAGTACTTGAGCGATGCTGGAAGTACTTCACGGTAAAGCACTTAGACGTCGTATATGTTTTTCGTCAGTCCTAACAGTATATTTAATTTGGTTATAAATCAAAAAAAATACACAAAAATCAATTAACACTAAATAACGTTGACTATATTACATATATATTCTTCGTCTATTTATTCACCCTGTATATTAAGCGAAATAACTTTGGCCTGATTATCAAACGATATTAATAAGCTTGACATTTACCTTGTTAAAAGTCAACAAGCTATAAAATTAGTAAAGTTATCCACCTACAGAATCGATTTAAAAAAATAATTTAAAGAAAAACAGCTGTGTGCTAATATAAATATCAATTAAAAGAGTTTCTGTTACAAGCAATCAAACGTAATTGATATCATTGATTTCTTATAAAACGATTAAATCGAATAGATCTTGGAACAGTTCATTGACATAGTTAAGAAAACTGTGATATACGTTATACAAAACGCATCGATTTCACTCTTTTTATTACTATACGCAGATATTGCTAAACTAGGACTTGAAATTTTATTATAAAAATGATTGAAGTAGTAATAAAATACTATAAAAACAATAACGATGTTTAAATTTTTGAATACCCCTCGTATTATAACTAGCAATTATATAATTAATAAAAGTTGACACATTATCTTAAAATAAACGTGACAACAATCTTAAAACAAACTTTTTCTTGAAAATTATTTGTCTTATAATATATTTTTTTTAAATTAACAATTTATGTGATGGTCTAGTTAGACATAAACCTCGATTACATTCTTCAGTGACATTTTATTCGATATACAGTTATGTGACACTTCATTGTTTCGTCGCGAATGAACCAAAAAAAAAAGAATATGTTAACAATGAAATCATATGTCTTTGAAAGAAGGTCAAGAATTTTATTATTAGACTTTAAAATTATTCAAAACGAGTTACTTTGAATATACGTATAAATATATCAAATTAAATATCTTAAAAGAAGTTGAATGTAACCTCAATTCAATCAATCCACTCAGTAATTTCAATTGACTATTTATGGTCACGTGGTTTTGACAGATCGGTAATCTTATTATGGAAATTAGATGTATCTCGGTTCATTTAACAAATTATTAGATCTGTACGTGAAAGTAACCAACAGATTTATGACTTTTAAGAAAATTCTAAGCCATTTCTTTGAATTTATAGTGTACTATTAGAAGAATTCTATCTAAAGAGAAAGTTTTATACGAAAAAAAAAACTAAGCGATGTTCCGATTTATTTTATTTATACATTGTTTTACAGATTTTTTTCTTTGGTTAAACATTAATTCTAGTTCTCCCTCGCCATATTTTCTTAGAAATTTATATCACGCTATTTCTATTCCGTTCACGGACGATTTCTAGAAACTCGCCAGTGGCGGCTTCAGTATTTTGTAGCAATTTAAACGAAAATAGGTGAAATACATTTCCAAGTTGTGACGGGTAATGATGGCTCGACTTTGTAATTTTCGCAAATTCTTTTCCACTGCATTTCTGTTGGACTATAAATAGCTTTTGAACGGAGGTTACCTTTTAAAACAAAAAACAAGATTTTAGTCACTAGTTTTTTTGTAATATATTCAAAAGGGTAAATATTTATTTTTTACCTTTAATGACCTCTAATTCATTGATAAACTCCTTATTTCTTTTCACAGCGCGATCTAGAGTATTAATCGAAGTAAATTCAGACTTTTTCACGTTTAGATTTTTATCACTTTTTATTTCTTGCAGTTTTTTATCAATTTTTTCTTCATCTTTTTCGTATTTTAATAAAGCTTTTTCGACGTCTGCTAAAGGCATTTTCCTTTTCACGTTTATGTTGTCAAAAATAAATTTGATAATTCAGTGTTAACATAGTTACTTTGATCACAACAATAAACATGATAATTGTATCAATACTGTTACAGTTACCTGTAATGTGTCGAAATTATTTTTGTAGGTTTGAACATGTAGATGGCGGGCTTAAACAAAACTAAAAATATGTCGTTGAAAGTTGTGATAATCATTTATTATTGTTCCTAAATAACTTCTATTCACATAAATTATAATAAAAACAATAAAAATTTCGATATCCTTGAATACAAGTAGAGAGATGAGCTTTTTACAGTTTCCTGTAGTACGGGAAAATTAAATAATTGATCTTATAGCTTTGCAGTTAAAAGTGAAGATGGCGTTAAATTTTAATAATGACCAACTTAATGAAGTTATATATATGCATGATATTTAGAAAAAACGCAATAAGAATAAATAATAATTTATATATAAAGATTCTCTAACTCAAATACGATTTTATATTAATATCTTTAACAACGCCAATAATAAAACTTGTTTTAAAATAATTATAAATCGTACTTAAAACTTAAATTATCTACAGTAACGCTACTGTATTATTAAATGAACCGAATTCTGTAATATATTACAGTAAAAAAATAAATTAACTTTTTTTACTGACAAACATGATAAAAATGTATTAGGTCTGGTAACTATTCGGTTGCAATATATAACCTTGGTGATATGAATGACGTCATTACACATTATAATTTTATCATATGATAGTTTCACGAATATATGCTAATAAATTCACAATTATAATGAGTTAATAATAATTTTTTGATAAGTTTGTATATATCACTAAAAAATGAATATTTCATTTATTAAAACAGTGTTTTTTTCCATTTGTAATGTTATTAGAGTTAGTTAAATAAATCTATGGTTGACTAAATGACCAATTTAGATTATTAGTCCAGTGAACCACGGCTTTTATCTCAGATTTCCAACAAGACGATTTGCTTGAAATTTTAACAGTAGATTGTAAATACCTGAAAAAGAGAAGTCTACTCTATGCCGATATGTGCTCTCTGGGGGTTAATATCACCCCAACTAGGGGGAAGTAATTTTTTTATTGAAACTAATTGTAGAAATCGATGGAAAAAAGCATTTTCAATGAATTTTTCACAAATAGTTCAAAAACTTTAGATTTTATCGAAAAAACTGTAGGGGGGTTAAATGTAGTTTGAAAAAAATGAAAAGAATGTTTTGTTTTTTTGGTTACCTAATACAGACCGAGTTATTAGAGGTGGAATTTATTTAGTGAATAGAAGATTTTGAAAAATTTATTAAATGAAAAACCGTCAATTTTACGAAAAAAATGTATTGAATATTTTTTGAACAACTTTAAAAAAACATTAAAATGAGACTCTATAAGACGAAAATAAGATAGAATCCCTCCATTTCATGAAAAAACATCATTTCTACCCTCCTTAATTGAAATAAAATGTTATAAATTCTCAAATCACTTTAATTTAATACAAATAATAGGATCAAGAAGTTTGGGGTAGTTTATAAGGGATAAAAATAATAATTTACAAATCAAGCACTACGAAAAAAGTCAATTTAACATACCTAATATTTTTAATTCTATAAATAAGATCAGAATTGTTTTTTTTTTTCAACTTTTTCGTAATAAGGGATGATTTTTAAGGGTGATAAATTGGTGAAAAAGTTACATTTGAGTTGAATAAAATAAAAAAACATTTAATATAAGTTAAGTGAGATGAAATACTAACTATATTTGTTTTTTTTACATTTTTATCATAAGAGGGGTTTTTTAAGGGTTGAAATACAATGATTAAGGATTGAAAAACATAAATAGTAAACTATAACATCATGCGATTTTAATTTTAATCCTAATAATGTTTTTTTTTTTAATTTCTAAATGGTTTGAATTTTATTTTATTGAATTTTGACAATAAGGGGTAGTTTTGATCTATTACAATTATTTGCATATATTGGCATAGGGTAGATTTTGAAGTGAATATTTGAATAAATAGAACTTAATTCCTAAATTTCACGCAAATCCATACGTCTTGGTGGAATCCTGAGGTGATACCACATTTTTACCGTTGTTCACTGTACTAAATATGATAAATTTAAACTGTTTGACTCTTGAATCGTCTACATCCATCATGAGTCAATAAACAGAACCAGATTCTTCTAAAAACCTATTCTAGTCAATTCCTGCCTTATGCTAATAGCACCCGATATCTAATCAATACAAATTTCGAAATATGTACCAAAAATAATAATAAATTATTCAAATGTTTACAATAATATGTTCAACTGGAGGTCAACAAATTAGTTTATCATATTTCGGACTCGGTTGAAGTCCACTTGCAAAAAAAACGTCGATTCAAGTATTATATGTTAACAAGTAAATTAGTGTTACTTCGCTGTTTTTTTTTAAATTGTTTATAAAAAAAAAACACTTTGCAGGTTAACGAACTGATGGTGCACAAGCTTGAAGATGTCGATTAGTGGTTATACTTGTATACGAGTAGTGTTTTGTTGGGTTAATGTGTTGTTTTGGGTAAGTTTATATTCATAATACGTCAACAATCACAAGTCATTTTGAACATTTACACAAAGAACTGCAGTTTGGATCAAATAGGATCAATTTCGTTGGGCAGCCACCAGATGGGGTACGACGTGTGCTCAACGGCCCCTTTGCCGCTCGTAATGCTACTATGAACAAGTCATTTAGCAAATCATTGACGATGAAACATGTTTCTAACATTAAATATTGAAAATAATTGTGACTGTTGTAAAGAATGATTGAAAGATTCTATGGAACATAAAATTATTTTAAAGCATCATTTCAAATACTATTTGTATACTATAACAACGAAAAGTTTATTTTCAAATTCGTTTTATTATTTCGAACATTAAATTTTGATATTTCTCGAAAGTCTATTAATAATTATGTAAGTACGTGAGAATAAAAAGCTGTAATTGTATACACAATGGGTACTAGAGATCTCTACTGTTATTGTTTTCTTAATAAAGAAATAAATTTATGACGTTAAATAGATGTAAGCAAACAATAGTATTTATATAATCGTCATAAATTTCTCTTTTTAATGTATTATGAAAGATATTTCCATTAAACCCAAAACATACGAAATTTATTATTCTAATTTTGCTTTTGAAATCTTCTTTTTATTAGTAAATCTAAGAAAACAGCTGATCAACGTCAGAATGACTCGTGGGGTAAACAATCGACCGTAATAGGTTTTTTTTGGTTTCTTCCGGTATCGAGAGTTGTTTTGTGATATTAAGAAAACTCCACAGATACTATTTAGATCTATTTCAATAAACTAATACAGCTGAAACTACGTATTCCTTAAGTTTTTTCTAGTAAGTAAGCTTTCAAATATAAGGACACGTGGTATAAATTCGTCTGGAGCGCCGTCTTAAATTAATGCAGAGTAGAGCTCAAAACACCGAAAAAATATATCACTTTTGTTATTAGATGATTTGTTCAATAATTGTTTATTTAAATTCGTAGGTTAATCATGTGAAAAATTAACAATGATTAGTTTCGACGCTGCATCAATTTAAGATGACGTTTCCAGTCAAAATTGTACCACGTGATCTTATTTGACGTTTTGAGCAAGCGTCGAGCGTCCACATGAAATTGCATCTTAAAAATATTTATAAATATAAATATATAAATATAAATAAAATAATTATGTATTGTGGTTATGTTACAGATTACTGGTTGCGGTTTATTGGGTGGCGGAATATGGCTACGAGTAGCCTACGAGGGGTATACGAATTTACTACCTCAGTTCGCCTTACTTAGTGCTGATGCTTTAGCCATAGCTTTAGGAATCATAACTTTTACTTTTTCTTTTTTCGCATGTTGTGGTTCATGGTTTCAAAACAGATGTATGCTTATAACGGTAAAAATTTCGTTCGACGTATTTTTGGTATTCCCTATCATTTTTTCATTTTTAGTATTTTTGCCTAGTCGTATTCATATTTTTGCTGGAGTTTATTTTCGGATCTTTAGCTTTCATATTTCGAGACAGCTTGAAACACACGTTCAGCGAGGAATTACAAAACGGCATATACCATCATTACAATACGTCTTTACGAGGGCCGAACAGTTTAGTGCAGATATGGGATAATATACAAGTTCAAGTAAAACGAATTTAATTGTTTAATTAATGTGATATTTAATTTTAATTTTTCAAGTTTGGATGTTGTGGGGTTAAAAGTTATGAAGATTGGTATATGATAGACGCTTGGCCGGACGAGAAATGGGTACCAGATTCCTGTTGCCTTCCAGCTAATTACGACCTTAATTGTGGTAAAATTAGAGATGTAAATATTTATACCCAAGGCTGTTACGCCCAAATACACAATTTTTTCATAAGAAGACTGGATATTATTGGATTTGTTGGTATACTAATTGCTTTCTTTCAAGTAAGTTAAAATTCTAACCTCACTTTACTATTACTAATTAGATCAATATAGCTATTAACTTTGACAAGTGACATATGGCGTTGTTGACTAAATTAAACTCGAATTTTCTATATAAATAATAAAATATTTCAATGCAATGCTTTTTTTTATAGTTGTATGGATTGATATCTTCCATGATACTTTTTTGTACAGTGAAACATAAAAGAAGGTCGAGGACGTACAAATCTTATTCGTAACGGATATTTTTAAAATAGCAAAATCGTCACAACGATAACAATGTTTTACGACTTTTTAATTGTCCTATATATATACATATCTATTTATTTTGTATATTTATTATGAAATGATTGTAAATATAATTTAAAACGTTGTCCAAAGTCGTTGTAAATCAAGCTTATCTTATTGAAATTAACTATTTATTATAAAAAAATATTTATTTACGGTTATAAGTGATTTTAATAGAAAAAATGTATAATAAACTTATTTAAGTAAACGTTGTCTTTTTTTGTACCTTTACCTTTTTACGTTTAAAACTAGAGATATTTACACTGTTGCCACGTTGTAAATTTTATCCTAAAATGATATTTTGAGTTTACAAATTACAGATAATTCAATCAATAGGTCATCTCGAATAAGGTGATTTGAGACGTCGGCCATACTGTCGTGGTGGACAAACACTTTATTCCATTTTTGTATAGAGAATTGATTATTTTGAGAGATGTTTTGATGGAAATGAATAGCTTTGGGCAAAAAACAACAATATAACCACAATTTTCATGAAAATAGCCCAATATGCGTCCTCCAAGACAATATGAAGGATAGTTGTGACGTCACCTCAAAATGAATTATAGGAAATAAAAAATACAAAGATCGCAACTTTGATTCTAACTTTTGATATTCTCTATTAAATAACTATAAAAGAACTGACTATATTTTACACTATGAATTTTATTTAGAATGCAATTGACAAATGACATAATTGCTCGATTATGAGAATAATAAATCCCACATCGAAGATCGATACATTAGTGCCAACTTTTAAAATATACTTTTCCCTAATACACGTATAATGATTTCATCTACGCTTCATATATTTTTGGAATTTGTTGAGTGCCTAAAATAAAGTCAATTTTGTATGCTCAACGTAAGCAGATCAGAGTATAAGAATTGTGGAGTCTACAATCAACTTTCACATAACTTTTTCTAAATGAACTATAAAGTTAAAATTAGTTTAATTTTATTAAAAAGATAGGAAAAAATATTATAATTTGTTTATATTATAAAACAACTGGCAACTCTGCTCAGTATAATTTGTCATACAGCTAACTCGTAGAAAGTTTGAATATCTTATTTGGCAGTTTTCATTTATTTACGTTCAAGAGGCAGAAAAAAGTCAAAATTGGGTTAATTTTGTCAAGAAGATAGAAAAATATCGTAATTTCCGAATATCATTAAACAGCTGTCAACTTTGTTTAAAGTAAACTGTCATTTGTCATACAACCATTTTATGGGCTATTTAAATTTTTTACATGACAGTTTAAATTTATTTACGTTCAAGAAGCACAAAATTTTTTTAAAGTGATCAAATTATTGTTATTCTGGTTAAAAAATGGAGGAAGAAAATAAAAAGTATCAATTAGACAAACGAACTCCTTGTAAGTACGGTGCAAAATGCTATCAAAAGAATCCTGCACACTTAAAGAAATATAAACATCCCATAAAGAGAAAGGTAAACTCATTTTCTGCATTTAATACAAAATACGTGATATCACAATATATGCATAGATGGTGAATTCTTCGGATAGATCTACGAAGAAGTTTAAAACTGAAGATAAAGTAGCGGCAATTAAAGATGAATCAGAATCCGAGGATATTTCAATTCAAGACGATTCCGACAGTTCAATAAATTCCGACACAAATATAAAAGTTAATAATGATGTATCCGATTCTGTCAGTGAAAGTTCGTGTAGTAATTTAAGCAGTTTTGATGGAAATAATTCATTTAAAGATATATTAGACAAGTTAGATAATGCCAGTAGTACGGATACAATAAAAAGCGACATTTCCCAAAAGAATGGTGAGTAATTTAATTTAAGGTATTTTATCGTTACATAATTTTAATTCCAGAAGAATCTAATCGAGAACAATGGTCGATTTTCATCAAGGAGAAGTTTTTAGTTTCCATGCCTGATGATTTTTACCAATTTTGGGATCTTTGTGAAAAACTCAAGCCATCAAATCCTTTGGAAGCTTTTAAAGAAGTTGGACTTTATTTAGTAGGACCGTATGATGTACTTGCAGGTAACATGTTAAATAATATTTATTTTTTACATTTTAGGTCATATTATTGTTTCTAGGGAAGTTTTTGAATGTAAAAAAGACAGAAAACGAATATCTAATTCATTGGAGGTATTATAGGGATCCACCTGAACTTCAAACTGTCCTAAGAACTGACGATATTTCTGGTTATCATATTGGATATTTTAGAGACGATCCAGATAAATTACCGGTACTTTTAGTATCTAATTCTCCCAAAAAGAACGGTATCTTAACACCTATGGGGGGAAATATATTTTCGGCAGTTAAGTAAGTCAATTTAAAAATATTATTTTCCTTTATATACAAGTTTGTTCTTTTAAATGTTTGTATTTCTGGATTTTATCTTTAAATTTGGGTTAATATTTCACTATTTTTAGCATAGCAAGTTAATTGATTTTGTAATTAAACAAAAATTTTGTTTAACGTTTTAATTACAGGGTGAAGCGAGTTTTTATTTCGATTTTATTATAAAAAATTTTGTGAATTGTCTATTTTATATTCTAAGGTTTAATTTAATAACTTTTACTTATTCCTCTGGCCTCTGCAATGTCTTAGTGAAGTTTATCAAGAAAATACCCCATTTTAGGTCTATTGGCCACTTGTTTGTTATGTTTTGTTACTAATAGTTCTTCTAATAGTGAGTTTAGATGAATTTTTAAGATTTTGTGAAGTTTTTCAGTTCTCTTTTGTATTTTTTCGTTCAACTAGATCTATTTGGATGGTGTGGTTCCATATATTGTGATTCCATAGGTCCATATGAGTTTGATGATCATTTTGTAATCAAGATTTTGTTTCTTTATTTTTTTTTTCTCCATCAACTAGTGCAGTTCCTTTGCTTTTATGTCAAGTTGTGTTTTCTTTTTGCTGATACTTTGTTTCCAGTAGAGTCTTTGACATTATCTTCTTGTGGTATTGTTTAACATGAGTATTCTCATAAATAATCAATGTTATGTGTAGTAATTTGCTTTTATTATCTTCAATCTTTGTAGTTAGCTTGAACAGGATATCAGTGTTATCAATTTCTGTTGTTTTGTATCATATAAGGAAATTTGTTACTGATTTTGTATTGCAGTTCCAGGTGTTGGATCTTGTCAAAGGCTTGATAAACATCAAGTAATGAGGTATTATTAATTTTCTAAAACTCTGTTTATTAGTTTTTGAGTTAATAAACTTGTATTGTTAAACATTCCTATTGAAATACAAATTTGTTGTGGGTGTTGGTAGAATTAGTTTGGGAACAACTGAAAGTGGATTTTTAGGGTAATATAATGTGATGTTGATTGGGTTAGGAAGACTACTCCACCAGTATTTTGGCAATTTGGTCGTTTTCAGTTGATTATTTCCTAATTCAGTAATTTTATTTTGGTGGTACAGTTTGTACGGTATCTTTTGTTACTATTCGACGTGATTGGTTTTGTTGCACATCTTGGGTAAGCGGTTAAAAAATTGTGGTGAGATTTGGTGCAAATAAATCTGTTTTTTCCTTGTAGAATGGTTTATAATAACTTTCTTTTATTAGCAGTTTTTTATCTTCTTTATAGGCTTCCAATTGAATTATCTTTTATCAAAACATATTCTTCAAATGAAGAATCTATTTTCTATGAGCTATATAGATTAAAAAATTTTTTACTTTGTAATTTTATCAGCCCGAAACAATTTTGAAATAATTTCCTCCTCTAGTTCTTTGAGTCTTATTCTAGGGTGAATTATTTGTGGAAATTCAAAATTATACAGTTTCCAATGAAAATATTTAAATAAATTCATTTCGATTTGTGTTTTAGTATATTTTTAGAGGACCTCAAGAAGACTGGTAATCCTTTTAGGAAAATGTCGATAGGAAAACTACAATCAAAGTTAATTGAAGAAGCAGGAAAACTTGGTATCGATATGGCGAGTAAAACCAAAGAAATGATCGCTAGAGAAAAGAAAATAGTTACAAGAACCTTCAATAAAATCGGTCTTTGTGTACCTTATGATAAAAAGTGAGTTGATTACTTTATATTTGGATGTAGTTGAACGGATTCTTTTTATAGGACTCAAATAGGATACAGGGAATTGGCTTTAAGTAACAAAGATTTAGAAGTGAATCTGACTAAACTGCAAAACTCTAAAACCCAAGAAGATAAACAGAAATGTCTCTCGGAACTCCAACCAGTTTTTACTTATACAAGTATTGCAACGGATGAATGCGATTTTGGTACAGGAATAGAACTCGGTTGGAACATTATTAGCCACGGTATTGATAGTTTGAATCCTACTGTAGAGCGGTTTTTGGCAACTAATTACAGGTTATTGAATATGGAAGCTTTTGCTAAAATTGCAGAAGCTCATATGAAGAATAGAAAGCGGGGCTTGGATTTAAGTGTATTATGAAACGAATTTTTATACTGAATTTTCGATTTCTTACTATAAAAAGTAGTTTTCAACAACCAGGATTTTTACATGAAATATGTGGTAACGCTGCATTGTTAATAGGAATAATTATAACCTCTTAGTTTTACGAAGGAGAGGGTGTACTATGAACTTGTAGCATAGAAAAGGTTGCTAAATCTAATAAAATTTACGATAATTATATACTATTGCAGTTTCATCGTTTTATGGATTTAGAAATTAGAAAAATTGTCCGATTTTAAAGAATTTTGTTTTTAGAAAAAAAAAATATGCAAACATGATTTTTGATATATAAATATTCTGATAACTTTTTGTAAAAGTAATCAAATAAACTTTTTTTGTACATTTTCTCTTAATCTACAAAAAATTAATAAATTAAAGTAAAAAAAGAAGAATCGTATTATGAACACTAACCTTAAAAATAGAAGTTGATTGAATGCTCTGTAGTTTTATTTTATTTTATTTGAAAAAGAAGAATTAATAAAATGGTTTGAAAACTAACCTTTAAAAATAGAAGATCTATGCCTTGTAGTTTTAAATACATATTTGAAAAAGAATCGAGAATATATTATGAGAACTAATCTTGAAAATAGGATTTTAATTTATAATGACTTTTGTTTATTAGGATCAAGATCCGTTCATTTTCATCAATCAATGTAGATTTCTGAAGATTTCATTTGCTTACAATCGATTATCATAGATTGCTATCAATTTCTGTCTGATAATATCGATATCTGTTGATTTCTATCGATAACTGTCATATATTGGATGCTAATC
Source organism: Diorhabda sublineata (assembly GCF_026230105.1). Classification (NCBI taxonomy): domain Eukaryota; kingdom Metazoa; phylum Arthropoda; class Insecta; order Coleoptera; family Chrysomelidae; genus Diorhabda; species Diorhabda sublineata. Next base: position 6,998,780 of record NC_079481.1, on the reverse strand, counting down.
TTTGATTTTTTCATTTGCTGCTGGTTTGTCATTTCTGTTCACTTTTTCGTTTATTTTGTTCAATAACTATCAATTATCTGTTGATTTTTGTCAATTTTGTTTAATTTTCTCGATTTATTGACCAAAAATATAAATAATTCATATTTGCATCACTTTATTTCTATTTATGTTGGCAGAACCATCGAAATAGTTATTAAGAACGACAAATTTCTTCAAGCCAATTCAGAACCAAAGCCACGAATAGAGCTAATTAATCCAATGCTACCAATACAAAATTATTTACTTTAAGACTCAATTTCGCAAATTTCAATTCTATTATATTAACGGAGCCATCTAGCGTTGTATACAAAAAATAAACTGTTTCTGTAATCCGGAAATTGTCGTTTGGTCCGTGAAACGAGTAAATCGTATAAACAACGTAAAAATTGTTTTTTGGTCCATGATAATAAACATTATATGTAAAATTCGTTGATGAAAAAAATTATGGAATGGAAAAAAAAAACAAATAAGGATTTTTACTCATTTTATTTAATGCAAAATGTGATATTAATACACAGCATATAAACATATCGGTGTAATTTAAACATAACATGAGCAACTAATCAAAACGCTGTAAAATCTACAAAAAAAATCAGGACGACGTGTGTATTTACAATGTTACACTTAATATTACAAAAGGAAAAAAAGAACAAATCTGTAATTTTTTTACAGTGCTACAAACTACCAAGAGAAACAAAATAAAAAATAATAAATAAAATATATAAATACAAATTTTACAGAAATATTTTTTTTCAAAAAATTAATTAACCGATGGTAAATGAAGGAAATCGAATATGTAGAGAATATTTTTAAACAATCCTCCAGTGGCATAAAATTAGAGGTTGAAATATACGATTTAACAATTTTTTCCAAGAATTGCGTTAATTAGCGCCATTTATCGGAAACTACATACAAAGATAATGAAAATTCACTTCTAGTGAGAAAAATTAAAAAAATAAAAATAAATGATTTTACACCCGGAAAAGTTTCTTCGTGATAAGACATATTCAACGAAAAATGGAAAAAAATTAATGGAAATTGATATAATTACAATATTTACCATCAATTGCTGCTAAACTGTATTAACTTGTATATTTATGCCACTATTTCGAGGTTAAGGGCACAAGAGGTACGTAAATCGCAATAAGTTGTAAATTTATTTAAATAAATAAAAATAATCAAATAAATGAGATAAAACAAAAAATGTGAGAATCGAATGTTTCGATAACGAAAATTATGTCGTATTCTTCTGCAAATTTTTTTTGAAAACTTCAAATAAACAACCAGGCCTTCGAGCTCTCTATAAGTCGTTGGTTTATACGCGGCTCGAAGAACCAGGATTCTTGTACTGATAGTACGTCTTGTTTGGTTTAAAATATAGAAAAAAATAATGCGATGAGTGATAAACAACGATCAAATTTCGAATTTTTGCTAAAAAACTACCGATATAAATATGCCGAACATTCATAACCGTTTGGATCTTCAACATGGCGCTGTTTTAAACCCGGCTCGAAAGCCCAGATTGCAAAATTGTTATTTATAGCGGTTCTAGGAATACCTCAATATCAATTAAATAATGGAATTAAATTCAAAAAATATCTATTGTTTCAAATAGTTTCATTAATTTTTGAGCAATTAATAACGATATAAAATTGAAAACAAAAATATATTGTGTGGAAATACTTTCAGAGTATATTTCTACGAAAAAAAAAAAAAAATACCGATATAAATTCTTTACTACCAACTGGTCCTTCGAGCCTCATGATACAAATCCGGCTCGAAGGACCAGATAACGACCATCATTATAAACGTACTTCTTGTGCCTAAGAAATAACAACGACGAGAAAAAAATGTGCGCCTAAATGGGGGAGAGAGAGTTCGATATCCAATGTATGAAAAATTAGAAAAGTTGTCACAAATCTTCCAGGTTTTACATGAAAATTTTTAAATTGTCAATCACACACTTTCACAGACTTCGCTGAACATTGTAGTAAAACAGTCTCTTCTGTGACGGTTCACAGAACCAAACAGTCTTTCTGGGTCTCATCCGAGGTGGGGTAGCAGACCACCCACTTAAATATATATTTTAAAATTTTTTTTTCCAAGTCGTGACTATACCGGGGAAAGATATGCAACACAAAAAAAATTAACAATAACGACAACTAAAAATAAAAAAAAAAAATTCGAGCTGCCTTTGCGGTAGGGTAAAGTCCAAATAAATAGGTAAAATACCTAAAGCTGCGCATTCTTCATTTTCAATTTTAACACTTTACTATACCACAACGGCCGACAGCGCACAAATATGATTAATGTAACGTCGAAACATACAACTCTATGTACTTGTACCGTTCACCATGGTTTCCTTTGGTTTGGGATCATTTCGGCGAGTCGGTGGCGGTCTGTTTGGGCGGTTTTTCGGGTCGCGAGGTCTCGAAATGTCGTGATGTCCGCTGTCGTTGGTGTGAGACACGTCGTTAGTACCGGTGGCGCCGTGGTGGTTGCTCACTGAAACAAATACTGTTTTCAATAGAATTGGGCGTCGGTTCCAATGACATTTGAGTTATTAGTACGTGAACCGTAACCAAATTGACAACTTCATACTAAGCTTTAATGCAACTTGCTTCGTATGTTTGTTCGATTCGACTAATTCAGCCGACATTTTGAATTTGAATGGTAATACATGGTCAGCCATTTTAATCCTCACATGGCGGACTAGTTACTTTTGAACCTGACCAAACCAACCAAAATGGCGAAACATTCAAGATGACGTCGTAAAAGCAATACTGACTGAGAATAAATCGAAGGAATAAAATGACGTCAGTGTGAAATCAACATGGCGGATAAATTATTTGCATTGTACTCCTGCAATATGGGTTACAAAAGAAATGGCTTGCTCAGAGTAACAACTCAAAAAATGAAATGACAACAGTCTGAAATAAACATGGCGAACCATCCAATATGGTTGACTAGTTATTTCAAAATGGCGGATCAATTATTTTCAATGCAATACTACAATATGGGGATCAGATGAAATGGCTTGCTGATATAATTCGACCAAATGAAATGAAGTCACTCTGAAATCAAGATGGCGGATTAGTTATTTTCAAGATACTACTATAACATTAGTATCAGATGAAACTAATTAATTTCAATGCCGCCCTATAATATGGGTACCTAATGAAAAGGCTTGCTGATAATAATTCGAAAAAAATGAAATGACGTCACTCTGGAACCAATATTGTTGTACCTGGCTGGATTGTCGTCATGACGGCAGAAGTCTGCTGTTAACTTCACTCATATTTTCTTTTTGGCTGTCAACCGATGTAGAATGTTTCATTAGGGATTTGATTATAAATTTTTAAATTTGGCTCCAAATTCTATATTTGCGGAAGTCGTGATATTTCCGACTGAGACTTCGTTAAAAAGGAAGGGACCTAGTTATGGACATAGGACCTTTATTGGGGTTTGAAACTTAGACGACTTTAATTGGGATTTAACGTCAAACTTTGACTCGTGGAACTACCCAGTCGAGGACAATTAACAGAACGAACTTTTTTAATTCCTGACCGCATTCCAAGGATGTGGTCCTGTTTGTATTTTCCTGACAAGTAGGGAGTCTCATGTGTTGTTAAAGGTCAGATCAACTCTTATTAGTTTTGCGGGTAACTTTTTTAACCTGTTTTTTTATAATTTCAAATATAAATCATTGTATTTTATTTTCAACAAGTAGCTTTATTCCTAAAGATACCTCAACCTATTTCTATACTTTTCTCAGTTTAGGTTAAAAAACTGAGTGGCGTCCCGTTTAGAACTTGTAAGCATCAAAATCTTTCAACGAACCCTGACAACACACATTAACATAATGAGCTTAGTCGGAGACCAAAATGTGACCTTTTAGGTTACAGGCGGACTAATTTTGATATACTCCTATGAGTATCAAATCAAAGGACTTGCTATAACACGAAAAAATGAAATGACGTCACTCTGAAATCAACATGGCGAAATATCTAAGATGGCTGACTAGTTATTTTTAATGCAATCCCTCAATTTGGGTATGAAATGACAGGACTTGCTGAGAATAACTCGTTATATGAATCAACTATCAATTTATTATATTTATTTTAGTCGTTTCCGAAGATATGGTATTAATTACATTAAAAACAATTCTCCAAGCTTTCGGAGGATAGTATAAATGTCAAAAAAAAAATAGAAAATACATTTTTTGACAGTAATTAATTAACAAATCATTAGTAACAAGCAATTATGAAATGTTTAAAGCTCGGTTCGTTAATCAACATTCCAAAATAGCAGTTGTAAAATTTAACTATTAGTCGACATTCAACTTAAAATATCTGGTCCTTCGAACCTTCATACATCGTTAGTTGGTTACCGGTTCGAAAGTCCAGAGAGTGTAACCGTAAATTTTGTACGTTTGGTTACTAAAAACTGGAAAAAACTCGAAATGGTATCGGAAAATTCGCGATAAAAGTTTTTGTTATTTTTTTTATAAACAGTAATTGAAAATAGCAAAAAATTGGACGAAGAAACTTTCGAATTGTGTTAAAATCAACTGTTTGGGACTTGAGCTCATCGATTGTGGTCTTATCGTAGAAAAAATATTGTTTCTTCTTGTACTTTCTATGTATTAGAAAAAGAAATAGTCAATAACAAAAAACAGGCTTCAAAAAAAGTTTTAAAGCGCTTTCTGCAAATAAATAGTAGAAACCATCTTAAATCCTTTATTTACCGATAGATACTCGCTTTTTGGAGGGAACGAGCTCAAAATATGACAGCTGTCACTTTAAATATGTCATTTCAAAAAATTTTCGGGCGAATTTGATGTACCCGCAGCTGCTATTTTAGTCATCAATCAAATTAAAGCAAACAGGGTTTATTAATGATGAAAAACAAATGAAACGTTATCGAAAGCATTAATTTCTTCGATTAATTTTTGCCATTACCGGAGATAGACTTACGATTATCACCAACTTGTCGAGTTGTCGACGTTTCGGAACGAGTATGACTGCGTTGTCTTCCACGACGTCTCCGTCTACGTTGAGATCCCCCATCGGAGGGTAGAGGTACGTCTGCGCTCGATACCGACTCTACAGAGAGCCATTTACAAAACACTTATTTTCATATACTTTCACCAAAACGTATCTTATAATGTTCCCCGTATATTTAACATTAATAAAAAATAAACAAAAAACAAAAAAAATTTATTAAAAGTTATCCGGATTGTTCTACATCGTAGTCTACGAGAACATTTGATATATAATTCGTACAAAATAATCGAACGACATGAAAGGAAACAAAATCACGTCATAATATTTGTTTAAACTTCGATTTCCGTTATAAAATAACGTAAAATAATGTATAATCTCACCTCTATCGACGCTGGATACGTCTTGGCTATCTAAAACCGTGTCCTCGTCATCGGTGGTACGTCTTCTGTCGTCTCGCCTCGGATCCCTACGACCTCTACCTCTCAGTCCACCATAATAACGTGGCGGTAAATCGTGGACTCGTTCGTCCGCCGTATCCGGAGTCTGATGTCGAGAACCTGTTTGCAATTATTTCAATGAAAAATGATAATTTTCGTAACTGGCGGTGATTGATCACTTGCGTTGGTTCTTAGAGCCTGGTTGGTATACGGCTTAAAGGACCAGATAGTGTAATTGGAATATATAACGAGGAATAACAACTTAGTATCGATAAAATCATTAGTTTTCAAGAAATATTAAAATTTTAAAAAAAATTTTTCAGGACTGTAAGAAACATACAGTAAAAAAATTGTTCACCACAACATTCACTATTACATTATCTCGTCCTTCGAGCCTTCATACATCGTTAGTTGGTTTTCGGCTCGAAGGACCAGACAGTGTAACCGTAAATTTTGTTAAAAGCAGTACGTATTGTTTATCTACAGTCTATTGTTTTTTCCGCAAAAAGTTAACATTAACAGTTTACCACCAATACAACATTCACTATTACATTATCTAGTCCTTCGAGCCGTCTACATATCGTCGATTCGTACGCGACTCGAAGGATCAGAAAATATAATTCCGAATGTTGTTGTAGTGATAGTGTTCAGTATAAAAATTCAGTAATTCCAACTTAGAACCCCCATGAATAATCAAAAATATAAACCACTGCAAAACAAATAACGTTCCTTTCAAAATAAAAAGATTAAAGAAACCTATAGTAACCGAAAATCTGAAAATACGACAATTTTTTCACCAATCAGTGATCTAAACTTGAAAATAACATAAGATTGATAAAAAAACTTCCGTGTTATTGTTTTTATGTAAAAAAAAACTGAAAAACTATCGATATAAATATAATCAACACCCCATTTGGTCCTTCGAGCCGGATTCGAATCATAGTAAGCTCGTAAAACCAGATAACGTGATCGTTTGGTCCTTCGAGCCGGATTTGAAACATAGTAAACTCGTAGGACCAGATAAGGTAAATTTTTGGTTCTTCGAGCCGGATTTGAATCATAGTAAGCTCGAAGGACCAAATAATGTGTTAAAAAGTTTTGAAAATTTGTTAGATAGAGCAAGGACTTTCAACCCTTCAAGCACTCATGCACAAGCGGGTATTAGTAAGAAAATTAGCAAAAAAAAACATCGACAAACTTTTTTTAAACCCATTATTCGAATTTGCTGGAAGGGTATACCAGTCACGAGCTCATTTTATTAGAAATAAAACAAAAATGTTTTTTTTTGTATCAAGTTATATTTCTAAAAAAAGTCTCACAATTAAGATACAAGACATATTTAGTGAGCCAGTCTTTGCCATTTTAATTTGGCATTCAAGGTTGTCAATTTTTTTATGGTTTTTTTTTTCACATTATTAGCAAACTCAACGAAAGCATATTCTATTCGTCAACCCCTAAATGTAAAAGAAAAATTATGATGCCTTAAATTGAAAAAAAAAAAAAATTGAATCTTCGTTTTCCATTAAAATGACAGATTAAAGAGTTGCCAAATTTTATTTAAAACTATTTCGATACGGATGACACGAGATTTATCCATTTTGGAGGATAAGGATGAAAAATAGGGGACAACTGAGAAGATAACATCTTGGAGGAATGATTTATTTGATATCAATAAAAAAAAGTAACCAAAACCGAAAACCGCAATGGAATATTGTTTGAAATTTTGGAAACTAATGGAGAGAGACCAAGGGTTCCAAATTAATGACCTAATATAAATATAGCTTGGAAAAAGGTTTTGGAAGGAACTTGATGTATGTGGGGGTGGCTGTATTCTCAATGAGAGTCACCCCAAAGTAGAGCAGTCATTATAAACAAGGAAGCCGCAATGGAATACTGACCAAAGTCGTGGAAATATATGGTAAGACACTTTGGAACCTTATCGATGGATATAATTTGATTTTAAGAAACGAAAGCAATTGAAAGTTCAAATTATAAAATTATATCCCTCGGACATACCAGGAAGAAGAGGCCACTGGTGGAGAATTAGGCCCAGAAGATAATGAAAGATACCAAGGACCCGAATAAATGTCAAAAAGGATATTTGAAGTAAAAAATAGAAGCTATCAAATGAGCAAATTATATCCGCAGGATATGTTATTAAGACTCTATTAAAGGACAAGTAGATCCAGAAGAAACTGGATATATAGGAAAGTGGATCTTACATCAAGACAAACAACTAAAAGTAAATTTTAAACACTTTTTTCATATCGAAAACCTTGTATTAATAGAAAAATTGGTTATTTATAATTCCTTGACGTATTTTTCTTTCAATTTCATCCAAAACCGTCAATTTCAAAATTAAAAAAAAATTATCGAAACTAAAAGCGGTTAGATAAAAACCCAGGTCAACAAATAGAATTTACAAACTTGAATTACTCACTATACGATTATATATCTATATATACGTGTAACTTGCGTTGGTACCCTTCCAGCATTTTTTTTTTTTCAAATACATGTTGACATATTTAAAAAGCTTTTTTGGGTTTACTAATACCGTATATTCACCCAACCAGCAAACACACAAAATTCAATATTTGTTTGCTGTTTCAAGTGTACATCCAAATTGATGTCGTTACAATCCGGATGGAAGGTGCAGATGTTTATAACTGAAAGGATTTTTCAATAAACGTATTAAACGATGTACGAAAATTACACTATTTGGTCCTTTGAGCATTACGTCTCTCCGGCTCGAAGGACCAGATTAATGACATTTAAATGTATTTTTTGAAAATCAAATACATCTTTACGAGATATATGGTTTTGAGGGGATGTCTCAAGCTTTCACCATTGTGAAAGCTTGAGACATGAAGGCGATCAGAAAATAACGAAGTATCAAAATTATTTAGCTGGGATATCAATAAAATATATGGAAGACACCGAGGGATCCAAATCAATGCCCTAAAGAGGCAAATTTGGCTTGGAGGAAAGATATGGAAGCAATGGAAAGTGCAAATGAGGTCACTGGAAGGAAATAGATGTGATGGATCTAAATAAATGACTAATAAAGTCAATTTGTCTCGAAGAAAAGACCTAGTAACTATGGAAAGGGCAAATTGTGGACCCAAAGCATAGGAAAATGTCACTGGAAGAAAGTAGCTCAGGTATTATAAACGCTGATTTAAATCCGGCTCGAAGGACCAGATTAGAATTGATGTAGTACAAATATGAGACGGTTCTAGGAATTTCATATTCGATTTTTTTTAAAACGCCTCAACTAACTTACCCAATTTTTACCCTATATTTATATTTTGAAAACAAACTGCACCTACCATTACAATATTATACAAAAAGTCCATTTATAATAGAAAAATTTGGCGAATTTTTGAGTCGATTATCAAAAATTCCATTTTACATATTACAAATACCATATTATAGTAATTCTAATACAGGAAGAACTAAACTATTTATCGCGAGCTGGTTATTTTTTTTTTTAAGAAAAAAAAATATTAAGTACACACAAGCCAATATCTAGCGAGCATGTAAAGCAAAAAAATTGAATCGTTAATAATATAAAGCGAGCCGTATCAATAGGAACAAATTAACACACACACACACACCAAAACTCATATAATTACAGTTTCTGGTCCTTCGAGCCGGATTTGACGTGTGGTAGGCTCGAAGGACCAGAAAGTGTAATTACATGAGGTTTGGTGTAGTAATATGAGGTAGATAGTAAGTTTTTACAATTACAGTAAAATCTCGATAGAATCTACAGAGTGAACAATACATACGAAGCCAAATTTCAAAATTATTGTTTGACAATCACTTGAGAAAGTCGTTGCGGGATTTTACACGAAATATTAAGTAATCAAAGTCGTTAAATATTTGTTTTTGAAAGAAGACACTCCCAGCACCACTTCGACCACCAATAAAGTTGAAAAAATAGAAAAAAATAATAAAATGGTACTGGATGATGTTTAAATAAGGTTAGAGGTATATAAAATACACCAACACATCCCTAATACAAGATTGGTTAAACAAACAGTGGAATGCAAGTTTTTTTTTGGAAAAATTAGCTCAAAAAAAGATAAATAGTAATGAGGGATTAATAATTGATCAGCAAAAGTTACAAAAATTGTAAATACATTGATCAAAATTCACAAATATCACATTGGATTGGTCAAACCGTGCCATCATATCTTCAAGATCTTGCTTCTAGTGACCATGGCAAAGAACTATGTGGAAAATTTAATCCCTCAAGTTTCATAAAAAGAATAAAATTGGAGAATATAATCTTTATTTGGAAAGGAATAGACTTTTCCATTAAGATACACTTAGAAATTTTGGGAAAACTTCTACACCGATACTCAAAATTACATTTTCTGCTCTTTCGAGCCGATTGTGACATGACGATATAAGGATTTATCTGGTCCTCTGAGCCGGGTAGGTAGGACCATATTTTGTAATTTCAAGTTTTGGGTAACAATTTAGCTATAAAATAACACCAGGGATATTAGATATGGGGTTGATATCGTAATATTTCAATCAAATCTTGTAAATTAATAGAAATTTTAGCGTTAACCCCTATTTTATTTCTTGTTCCTAAAAACACGACCTGCTGTATTATATGCAATGAATAAGTCAAAAGTAATACATATATGTACAATATATATATATATATTTGTCGACAATCCGCTATCAGATTTGTCCGAAAGGATAATTAGAAAAAAAATTGATCCTGTAAGGACGACAAGTTCGTAAAAGCGATTTTTTTTTAATTGAAAACATCGAGTAGAAGCATACCGCGTTAAATATGCCGAAATAGCACAAAATCATTTTTTATTATTTTTTTTATAGTCCATATCGTATTTTGTTGAAACGTTCGCGTAAAGAAACGAACGATCAACAAGAGTTTCATTTAGAGTTCGGAAAAAATCGTCATCGGCCGGGTCAGTCTATAAAGTCACTCGGAAATCGTTTTTTTCTGGCTTTACACACCAACGATACTAAAAGCAAAGTGATGTATAAAGCCTAATCGGCGTTTCGTACAAAAAAAAATCCGTTCTGATAAAATCACTTTTGTTCCTTGTCATCCCCCATTACTTCGACATCTATTCTATTGTGCGATCTACCGCCTCGGGGCGGTCGACCGTTCGTCGTATGACCTCTAGAATTGCCGATATGTTTACGTTTATCCAAATTGTTAACGTAATCTGAAATATTACTACTACCGGAATTGTATCTGTCGTTGCCGCCTCTACCGCCTCGGCCCCGACCGCCTCGACCTCTCATCGAACCTCCTCTACCCGATCGATTACCGCCGTCCATATCCGAATTGTAACCACGATCGTTACGGCGGTTCATCGATAGGCTCTGCATCGAACCCATACCGGTACCATGTATACTGCGCAACTGTTGATCGATTTCCAATTTTTCTTGTCTCAATTGTTCCACTTCCTACGAAAATAAAAACAAAACATTTTGATCAAAAGTTTACAGCGTTCAAGATTATTCTACTTAAAAACAAGGTTTATATGTCTAAAACCTAGCGGTTAGAAGTCACCACTTTCAATACTGAGGATCAACTTTGAACACCATTATTATTAGTACCAAGAATGTGAAAGTTTTTTCCTCATTGGTTAGATTGTAGATTGTTTTGGCTTCCCAGCTGCTCTTCTTCTAGACCTAGAAGATATTTTGTACAAGACTGTATATCTTTTTCCTTCAAAATATAATTACTCTTCTTTTGGGTTGACTACCCCTTTCAGAGGAGTTTAGATGGACATGAAATTTGCTGTTTCCATGGTTTGCTAACAGAATCTGCAATGGCATCTGATCACCAGTTTCTGGTCATCTGGTCTTCAGAATTCTAAGCTAATTACTAAAGGGATGGTTACATGAAAAAAAATTGATATAACAGGTGTCTCAAAACTAATTCAACATTTCAATGAACTGGAAAACACAATTTTTGGTAATTCTATACCATCTCGCTCCCTTCGTTTCGTGGTTTTAGAAAACGGAAAAATCTTCCGGTTCAAATGAATTTTTTTCTTAAAAATCCCTGTTTTTATGGCGGATTTTTCAATCGTATCTCATGTATCATCATTTGTTTATTATGTTTTATCCTTAATTATTGGAAAAATTATCAAAATTAGAGAAAAAAATTACCTTAAGATGAGCTAAATGATACTGAAGAAGCACTTTTGCGTTCGATATACTTTCTACGGTTCCTACAAAAACGAAAGGTACCTGCCCTTCTTCTCGAGGGATCGTCGGCTGCGGTTCATTATCCCCTTCAATTTTAACCCGAACCTGAAAAATAAAAAAAATATTCAATCGAGATATAGAGGGTGAGAAAATTAATTTACCACTCCACTTTTGTCTACGATTTCTTGGATTATTTTACCGCTTCTACCGATAACTTTTCCAACTAGAGCCCTCGGTACTTGAAGAGATTCTTCACCGTATTCTAACATTGATCGTGCCTTTTTCACAGCCTCGTCAGTCTCGCCGAAAATTTTAAACGTGCACGAATTTTCTTCCAATTCAATATTCGTTATACCGTCTACTTTTCTAGCTTGCTGGATATTAGCACCGTGGGCTCCTATAGCCAAACCCATTAAATCTTCTCTAACAATGAACTCATCAGAATACCTAAAAGAAATGTTACAAGATATGATGAATTATATAACGAGGGCTCAAAAAATTAGTGCATTAAAGGTTGTATTTTACATTTATCTTACCCTCCTATTGTCGCCAGTTTGGTACTTTCCAACTGCCTCGCAGCTTCCTCGGTACGTTTTAATAAGAACACTTTTTGTGATAGACTTCTGAAATGCATATCTTGAAGTATCGAGGCTCGTTTACGACTCCATTCGTTTCGAGATATTACTATTAGAACACCCTTATCGGCGTTGTAGCTTATATAACCGGCGCCTATTGCGTTTTGGAACTCTTTGTGGGCGTTTTCTATCTTGGCACTGTGGCGACAACAACAAAAAAAAACAAATTGAAATTCATTTGATACATTTTCGTGGTTCGATTCAACTTACTATTCACGTACATCTTCAGGAACTTCTATTTCAAATTTATGGAACGTTGTTTTATCGATTGGTGGATTACTATTTTTAAACCTAAGACGATCGACGCTAACTATTTCCGTGTAAGTATTTTCCCATCCTACGTATTCGATTACGTAGAAATCGCCTTTCATCATCTAAATGCAACAAAAAAAAAACAACAATAAAGATATACAGAAAAATAAAGAATGCGTGGACAAAAAATAAAAAAAAAACGCTTGTCGCTGTCATTTACAATGCTCTAATTTGTAGTTTAATTCCAAATGAATATAAGGTATGATGGCAACTCTTTTTCTTCTTTAACCAGCGCTACGTTCCTTTGAGAACAATGGTTTTCTCAACAATCAACTGCCAATCCTTTCTGTCCTAAGCATGGTGCCCCCTGGCTGGATCAGGTCCGCCTCAACGTCATCTAACTAGCGAAGCAAGGTCATTTGTGTACCAGATAAGACACATTTCAACCCCTTGGAAGATTTTTATTTACAGTCATTAATTACCATTGAGAATGGGATATCTTTGCAAATAATGGTGTTCATTTGGTACATCGGTTTGTCAGTGCTTTCTAACTTTATCAGTTCAAGAATTCTGAGGTGATCTGTCAGATATCCTGTCTTTAGTTTTACTGTCGGGATTAGCGTCGCTGAATGCCTCTTTAGTTCACTATAAGGTGAGTGCAATGCCTCTAAGGCTATATAATCGATTTGGATTTTTTAAATTGATTATATATTATGATTAGATTTTGTTTAATATCGTTCATTTCCATGTTATTGTTAAATTTTTGCTTTGCGTCCATTTCCTCTTAAGCTGAATTTTCCCTCAGAATATTTTCCAATAACAGTATATCAAATATTTAGAATTTTTTCAGAGCTAAACCATTTTGTGAAATTGTGATATAAAAAGAAACTTAACCAAGGGTGACTTTTGTTGATTCAACTTCGAAGGTCGCTATAGTTTGGATTTTGTACCTCATTTAAGAGGAGTTTCATCCCTTTAGTCTTCATTTCTCCGATTCTTCTTATAATTTCTGGATATCCGATTTTGGCCGCCTCTATGAGATTACTCATCTCCCCTAGCTTTCTCACCATCACTTCCATTTCGCTCTCCCCTTCAACACTCTCATTTCTCCATTCTTTTTCCTTCATCTTCCATCCTCTTAATTTTTTGGCTGCTTTTACACCAGGGGTCACCGCAGACTTATTTTTCTACACACAATTTTATAAAGTCAATATTTTTTCTTTACTTTCTTCTTGTACACCTCTTCCAGCACAGTTGATGTTATGAAGGAATCCTCTAACATATTTTTGTATTAACTCATTTTCAAATCTGATCCTCTCCTCTTCCTCTGTTTCCTTGTTCATTTCCATTGATTCCTCTATGCTACCTGTTAGGACATCTAAAATGAGATTTTCTCACTGTAGAAGTCTCATCAGGACATATTTATTTTATTGAAGCCTCCAGGTCAATAAAATAACCTATAGAATTGTAAATTCTAATGGTTATGAAATTAACTATAAAGATAAATCCTTTTGTAGTTATTATTTCATCATGTACACGAGTTTTTAAAACTTTGGGGAATATAAAAACAATTGAGAACAATTTTTATTAAAATTATTCATCTTTTTTACAACGAACATTAATGTCATGATAAATTATCACAAATTACCATAAATTACACCTTTGTTACTCATGGATTAAATGTATATTTAAAATCTCTATTGTTTCAAATTTCTAGTATAAAAATAATTAACAGTCATCACTTTATCAAAGTTGAAATATTTGCTAAAATTTATCAAAATTTCAAAAGGAAATGATTGAGATGCACATTTGAATAAAAAATAATGAAGTTTTGATATTTTCAAAACTAGAAAGTTTTTTTTTATTAAATTTCACATAACTCTAATGCATAAGTTCGCAATAGAAAAAAAGTATTAAATTTTATCTGATTACAAACGATTTATCTCAAGCTATTAAAATAAATTAGAAATATGACCTAAATATAGAAATAAACTTTATATAAATACAAATCTAGTAAAAAAACGATTATTTTCAAGTATTAACAATTCTTTTAATAACACTGAAAAATTTCTTCACATATTTGTTAATAAAAAAAATAATAATTTACCTTTATTCTTGATTTCCACCATCCATAACCTTCCTGACTATTCGCACTAGAATATACCTCAACTTCCATATTTTCTGTGAATTCTATCTTTGCTTCAGACTTTGGTGGTAATTTAACTTGGGAATAAGGAAACTTTGAATCTGGTTGCCAACTGTGGGAAAAAAACCGAATTAGTGAAACCATAAAGATTATTATTTGTTGAGAAACTCACTCATCTTCAAAATGTATAAGGACCTCTTCGTCGAAAACATCTATAACGTAACCCTGAAATGGGAAATTGTATTTGAATATCGAAAAAGTAGAGTAATATGATACCTCTTGAACCTAACCTTTATCATAATGATTCACGATACTAATAAAATATTTCGACATATTACATATATCTAGCACGGTAAATATCGCCCGAAAATATATTTTCTTAACGATATAAAGACACATGGTGAACTCACGCCCTGTCAAATGGTCATGGCGTCAAAAGAACCGCGTTTAGTGAATCACATTTTCTAAAAATTCCAAAGAAGTACTTACTAGTAATCATGACCTAATATTAAAAATAACTCGTCAAAAAGTAAGCTACTACTATAATTGGTTTTCGGTTGAAAAATTAAGCGTATAAAGTCGTACGAACCTTATAAAGAGCGCCGTTTTCGCCGCATACTTCCACAGTTAAGTCCTCCATGTTGATTTGGTTCTTGCAAGAGAAAACAACCTTGAGCGGAGAGCGTATTTGAGGTTTGCTGTGGTTCTGAGTTAAAGATCAAAATATATTAAGGTGGGTTTAAGACGTCAACTTTCAGGATGACAACTTAACTTTTTTTTTGTTATTTTACACTATAAATTTCGACAATTCCTATTTGTTGTAAATAAATTACGTATTCACAATAAGCGATTCTTATTGGTCAATGCGCGATATATTATTTATTATAAATTAAAAATTCAGAGATATTTTTCAAAATTAATCTAAAACAAGAACACTATTGAATTTTTAATATAATTTTACCATAAATTAAAATATCCCTTATTTGAAACATTTCTACTTTTTATACTGTCAAACCAATATTTTTAAATTTTTATCCGAACGAGACGTATTTTCTGTAATTATAACGTAAAATTTATTAAAAACCTTTATCGTTGAATAATTATTTTAATGATACGTGTAGACCTCCCTTAAAGGTATGTGTCGGCAAAGTAGAGATTTAAAACTATCTTGTAGACTGTCAATCTTTTTGTTGACAAGTGGAAATTGAAAAATAATCTTATATTTTATCAAAATTTTAGTGATACACCTACACAAATATGTTTACCTTTCATAATAATTAAATAAATATTGCAATGAACGTTAAACACGACAAGTATGTCTAGTGATAGTGACTCCGATGAATTTTACGATGCGGAAGATATTTCGCCCAGAAGTACAAGGTACAATAATTAAATTGCAGTTTATAAATAATATTAACTACTTACCTTCGATGTTGCTTGTATATTGCGACAATTTTCAAGTTGAATAGTAATTAAAGAAAATTCTTCGCGACTTTCACTTTATTTACTTGACAGCAGATAAACAAACAAGCCTTTCTTGATTAACTAATTTTTGGTATCTCTGTGACAATTATTATCCGGATGTTTTATTTCACGATCCTCTTAACGACTTTAAATTTCTTTATTTTTTTAAATTTTTAGTATATTATCGTTCATTTTAAATATAAAAAAACTTCAAAATTTGATAAATGGTTTTTGTATAATATAAATTATATTACCTACCTGTATATTTAGAATTGACAAGGTAAATGTCAGATTTTCCTAGGGTTCTATTTGTAGGAAACTTAAGAAATCTATAAAAGAGAATAATATCACAAAAAGGGCTAGTTCAGAACCAAACATATCAGGTATTCAAGAAGATAAAAATTTTGATGTGAATTGTCAGGAGAATGATAAATTGAAGCAGATATCTGAAGATAGAGTAAAAGAAGTATCAGTGGGTGGTAGAAAGAGATTTAAAGAACTTCGTCAGAGGTTACAGGATGATGATGATTATCAAACGGGGAACATTACACCACCGAATAGTCAAAATTCATCGGTGGAAGGAGTATTTGCAGTAACAAGCAGAGCTACGCATCCTTTTCGGATTATAGAACAAGATACTGTCAGTTTACAGAGCCTTAATTCTCTAGGACGAATTGGAAGAATTTTAGGGGGTGTACAAGATAACGGTATGACGTAATTTATTTTAATCTTTTTACATAGCAAGGAGTTGAATTTTTATAAAAAAAAAACTATATTTTTCTTAGATCCCGTAAAGAAAACATCAGTTTCAGCTTTGTCTTCCAGTTCTTTGGATTCAGAATCAACACAAAGTTCAAACAAACAATATTCTCAGTATCCCAGTACGCTCACTTTATCTCCAGGTGAGGGGACGTATTGTAAATACTTTGTTATTGAAAATGTTGTTATTTTATTCACTTTAATATGTTTTTGTAAAAATTTAACACACCGGGAGGCTTTTTTTTAATCAATACAGGGGAAATATTTCGATTGAAATAATATTTTTTTGTTTTAATGTCTGTAACAAGCATGTAAAAAGTCAGATTAACTAACTCAATGTGTGGTATAGTATATCTAAAATCAATTGAATATTCGTTTTCAATATAAATTACGAATTTTGAACTGATTTTGTTTGATTTAATGAAGAAAAAAAATGGAGATTTATCTGCAGGTATACCACAAGCGAGCCCTTCCGAAAAAGCATGTCTTCCGTTGCAAGAACCCGATGTTATTGCTAGCACAAAATCATCACAAAAAAATTTCGATTGTTTACAATCTAACACGTCGACTGGTGTAGATGCACCCATTGCTCCACCTAGACGTAAAAAGAAAAATAAAGTACCGACAACGACACTGGCACTCACAGTAAGATTTTAGTTTTCAATATATATACATGATGTCCAAAAAGTTACCCAATCAATAATTTATTCATGATTTTTACATATTAATTATTTTTAACCATGTAAGTTGTACACCAGAAATGTTGGTTGTAATCCAAATCAACTTTCTTATATCCCTGTAGAATGGAAAGGGTTCATTCAAAACAAAATAAAGTTTTTTTTTTAATTTTTGAATATTTTATAGAAAACTTTTGCGTGTTTTATTTTGTTATCTTCATTTTTCTTAAGACTTAATCTTGTTTCTTCTATGATTCAGTATCTTGTGAAGTAGATGTCTAGGTGCCATCTCTTGGGAGGTTTGCTTGAAGTTGGTTTGTCTATTTATCTTCATCAAACTTCCATGTTCCAAATTTTGTTAACTTCTTTCTTTTTTCTTAAGACTTAGTCTTGTTTCTGTACTATACAGTCTTTCGTGTCATTTTTTGGAAGGTTTCCTTGAAGTTGGTTTTTCGTCTTTTATTTATTTATCCCATCAATCTTCCATCTTCCAAATTTTGTTATCTATTCGTTTATCATGAACATATTTCACGAAATTAACACAACCTTAATTACTTAGGATTATCGATTTATATGAATTAATGGATAACGATGGGTTCCCATGAATTGATGTGTTGTATCTTTTGGACATCAAGCATATAGGAAGTAGCACAAAACGTTCAGGAAATTGGAATGTATCGTAAAATGGGGTGAATAGAAACAGTTTTGGTTATTCTCTAGATTAGGTTATAAGCCTTCGATTTTATTAAAATGTTATAGAGAAAATTAAGCTTAATAATAATATATATGTATATAGGGGGTAGAAACCATTCCTTCAGGTACTTTTTTCGTTTGAAGAATCAAATATTAATAATAATCTAACTTAACCTTGTAATTGTATTAATTTTTAGGTTAGGTTATTATTAATATTTGATTCTTGAAACGAAAAAAAGTACCTGAAGGGATATATATTGTTGTTATTTATTATATATATTGTTTTTTGTATATTAATTAATATAGGAAATTTATTTAGTATCAAAATTGATTGAAAAATACCCCAAATCTTAGGTTCACATCCCCTCTATTATCTATCAACTGGTTGTTTGATTTTTAATAATAGATTCTGGAAAAAAAAGAATCAAATATTTTTTTTCCTCATTTACCCTACAGAAGGAGTATGTACGACCACACTTAAATTCAGCAAACCAATAAAAAATGGTTCTTTTTGATGCTAACTGAGTTTACACAAATCATTTATATGCCTAAATAAAATTCTAAAAAGTTCTAGAACAAAAACAAACGAAAGTAATAAATAAATAGACTTTCCTATAAATTATTTAGAAGAAATACTGTAAATAAACCGCCTACTACTAAAATAATTGAAGGTTTATTCACCCCATTTTACCCCTTCATATAAAGAAATCTTTGATTATATCTATCTATCTATCTATATATATATATATATATAATTTTTTAAACTAATTAATTTTTTATATAAAAATTGTAAAAATCGAAATAATTTCAGTGTGTATAGGTTCTAATTATCTATTGACACGTTTTGTGTATATTTTTTGTTTAGTTGAGCTTTCCACTTGTACCTTTTCACTTTTCGACAAGTCTCACGAATAATTTTTATTTTAGAAATCGGTTTCTAGCACTAATTTCGAATCTACTGACCTAGCTAGCCCTGCTACTACTATAGAATCATTAACAAGAGAATTTGAACATTCTTTAGAGCGACTACCATCGGTGAAATCAACGAAATCCGAAAAAATATTACAGAGCGATCAACAAAGTCGAAGTTCCACTTTACGTTCCGGTCATTCTCTGGATATCAGACAAGCCATAAAAGGACAATTCGTTGTTAAACCGCAGGATAACGAAAGTCTAAAAGCTCGCCACAGTGATAATCAGGATAAATTGATAGTTTCTATTGAGAAGAATAACGTTAGTAGTAGTCCCAGGGGGTCCGGTAATAGAAGTAGTGTAGGACATTACAGTTTGGGGCCTCATAGGTATACAAATTGAATATTAATACCGAATAAAAATTGGATTTTCTTTTTAATTTTAGAGGTACGCATCAAAATGATAGTAAACATTCATCGAGAGAACGTAGAAAATCAGCAGGCGACGAAAATTTCCTCAAAAACCTCACGACTCACGTTCGAACGCATACGGATTCAGGAAAGCAACTTTCTGATTTGGAAATATTGGAACAAGTCACCGTACTCAATTTGGATACAGGCGAAAGGGTACCACTGAGCGTCGCCGAAGATAAATTACCCCAATGTATTAATCCTCTTTCTTTACATATAATGAGGATCACATCGGAGTACGTCAGTAGTTCTAGTATGGAAAAAGATAAAGATACCGATGAAGAAAGCGAGGATAAAAAATCCGAGATACCTGTAGTGGAAGAGAACGATACGGAAGTTGGCGGTATAAGACAGAAAACTGCCAAATTGAAGAGGTTCTTGGGGTCTACCGTTAAAAAAACGATGCACAAAGCTAAATCTATAGCTCAAGAAGTTTCCCATGCCAGACATAAGGAAGACGTTATCGATATTGTGGATAACGTTCATCCCGGAGAGCAGTGTTGTAAATTGAAGGTATATTACTGAAATTTATATTTCAGTTATCTTGTTACCCCTGAAATTTGTTTTCATTATAGGCTTCCAATTCTCATAAGGGACCGTACGAATTTGAAAAAGTTGAGCATGTTCAAGAGCTCAATGACGATCAACACGAAGG
The DNA here is from genome assembly GCF_026230105.1 of Diorhabda sublineata. Lineage (NCBI taxonomy): Eukaryota > Metazoa > Arthropoda > Insecta > Coleoptera > Chrysomelidae > Diorhabda > Diorhabda sublineata. Next base: position 6,978,428 of record NC_079481.1, on the reverse strand, counting down.
ACCCATATGGTGTATGAAATTTTCCTGTTGTGGAAGATTGTTGGCTACAGCTGGACAGGATAAAATTTTAAGGATATGGGTCGTCAGAGATGCGTATCCATTTTTTCAGGTAATCGAATTATCGAAATCGAAATATTTTTTTAAATTTATTTTTATTAGTTTTTACAAAAAAAAAACAAATTTCTTAATCTCTTCTTTAAATTGTTATTCAATTCAATTGACAACTGTAATTGTAAATTATTCTGCTTTATGATCGTAGTTACTTTTTTTATTAAAAAGTATTTTGGTATGTTCGAAATTTTTTTTTTAGTGTAGAAAAAAAATATTTTCCACATTAAATCATTATGCACCTGTAACGGTTCAATTTTACGTCCCAAAATTTGGCAACGCTGTAAAATATTCTGTTTTATAAATCTAGTGACTGTTTCTTCAATTTAAATTGCTAAACTGAGGGCTTTTAATGTTACTGTGTTCCAGTGTTGCCAGACTAAGAGAATTAAAGTGCATAAAACGTCAAAAACGATTAATATTTCATCGTGTTATTAAAAAGCTTAACCGGTAATTTGATTCATTAGTTACTATTTTGAGGAAAGGTTCTCGAATTAATCCGGCAACACTGCCCTATCTCCCGATTTGTTTGCTAATTGACTTGCTCAGTTAATGATAAAGGCATTCTATTTACCGAACTATACTGAAGGGTATCAGTGACGTTTATATGCTACGTTGCCAGATTTAACTTTTCTTCAGAGATTGTTGCAAATAAAAAAAATATGAGACGAAAATGGAAAAATTTTGATATCGCTTTTCTCCGTAATTAGGATATGAGAACAAAATACAACGCCGAAAAAGTTTCGCCTACGCCTTCCCAAGAATCTCTCGTCTCCCATCATTCCGCCGAAGTTTCCCATCACGTCGCCTACGAAGGAATGTCCGCCGAGGAAGCTAGCAAATTAACGTTCATGCCGAAACCGTTTTGCACTTACACCGGCCACACTTCCGATCTCCTCGACGTATCTTGGTCGAAAAATTATTTCATATTATCATCTTCCATGGATAAGACTGTCAGATTGTGGCATATCTCTAGGAAAGAATGTCTTTGCTGTTTTCAACATATCGATTTCGTTACCGCCATCGTTTTCCATCCTAGAGACGACAGATATTTCCTCAGCGGTTCATTGGACGGAAAATTGAGATTGTGGAACATACCCGACAAAAAAGTTCGTATTTCTTTTTAAATACTCACCTATCACTTGTCAAATGTCACTTGTTATACGTCGCTGTCAATCTAATTGTCAAATGTCACTTGTCGTTAGTTCCTGGTCATTTGTTATTTGTCAAATCACATATGAGTTTTAATCGTTGTTAATCACGTGTAATTTGTCAAATGTATCTTGTGCTAGCTCTCGTTTGTCTTCTGCCACTTCTTTCTAATAATTTGTCATATGACACTTGTTATATGTCCTTATTAGGATACCATTTGTTAAATCGCATTTCTTATTTGGTTTTTTCAGTCTACTATTTGTCAAATCTCATTTGTTATTATATCTGTTCATCTCTCATTTGTTAAAAGTCACTTATCATGAACAATATGTCACATTTCGTTTGTCATCTGTCACTTGTCCTTGATAATTATCATTTGTTAAATTTCACTTGTTATGTGTCGATGTTAAAGTACTATTTGTCAAATATAATTTGTTATTTGAAACTATTTGCCAAATTACACTTTTCATTCATCCTTTTGAGTCTACTATTTGTCAAATGTCAGTTTTTATTGTGCGTTGTCATCTGTCATTTGCCAAATGTCAATTTTTTTGAACTTTGTGCCATATTTCTTTTGTCATCTGTCACTTGTGCTCGATAATTTATCATATGTTGAACTTCGATGGTTACCTATCATTTGTCAAATTGTCATTATACACATATGTTATTACTAGTATCATGTGTCAAATGTCACTTATCATGAACCATGTGGTGCCTTTTCTTGTTTGTCATCTGTCACTTGTCTTTGGTAATTTATTGTCTCTGTCAATACTTGTTAAATGTCACTTGTGATGTGTCACTGTTAATCAACTTGTCAAATGTCACGTATCATCCATCGAACAAATGATAATTTTGTGTTTGACATTTGGAAAAATTGCAGGTGGCGGTATGGAACGAAGTGGAAGGCAATACGAAATTGATAACGGCAGCGAATTTTTGTCAGAACGGCAAATTCGCCGTAGTCGGTACATACGACGGGCGTTGCATATTTTACATAACAGATCAATTGAAATATCACACTCAAATACACGTTCGTTCTTCTAGAGGGCGCAACGCCGTCGGTAGAAAGATCAGCGGAATCGAACCGATGCCGGGCGAAGACAAAATTTTGGTTACGTCAAACGACAGCAGAATCAGACAGTACGATTTGAGGGATCTGAACGTTTCTTGTAAATATAAAGGATATGTGAATATGAGTAGCCAAATCAAAGCGAGTTTTAGTCACGACGGAAAATATATAATAAGCGGATCGGAAAATAGGGATATTTACATTTGGAAAACGAATCACGATTACGCGAAATTTTCCTCGGTGCGCAGAGACAGAAACGACTTTTGGGAAGCTATCAAAGCCCACAACGCTACAGTAACTTGTGCCATTTTCGCACCGAATCCGGACGCCATTATCGAAATGATGGAGGAAAGTCGGAGGCAGCTAAAACAAGAAGAAGATGCCGATAAAAAGGTTCGTTATTTTTGTTCGAAACAAACATTTTTATTCGTCACTTAATTTTAATCTCAAAAATATTTTTTCCCTGTATACGATCATCTGTTAATTTGAACTATGTGATTATTCTCATTTGTCAAATGTCTTAACATGAATCGTGTATTACATTTCACTTTTAAATGTTTTTTTTTATAAATTGTGTCACTTGTCATTTGTTACATATTTTAGCATGAATCGTGCATTAAACTTCACTTCCGGATGTCTTTTTTCATAAATTGTGTGTCACTTGTCATTTGTCAAATGCCGCTTAATCTAGAAGTGTATTGAATTTCATTTACCGTTTGAAATTTCTTACTTGTCTCCGGTATTTACCTTTTAATTGTCATTTGTCAAATGTCACTAATCATAAACGAAGTGATACTTGTCTCAATATAAACAGTGTATAACATTTTATTTGCCGTCTGTCGGTTGTTATTCGTCCCTGTTGATCATTTTTGATTGTCACTTGTTATGAACCATGCCTCCATTGTCATTTGTCAAATGTCATTAATCATAAACGAAGTGATACTTGTCTCAATATAAACAGTGTATAACATTTTATTTGCCGTCTGTCGGTTGTTATTCGTCCCTGTTGATCATTTTTGATTGTCACTTGTTATGAACCATGCCTCAATTGTCATTTGTCAAATGTCATTAATCATAAACGAAGTGATACTTGTCTCAATATAAACAGTGTATAACATTTTATGTGCCGTCTGTCGGTTGTTATTCGTCCCTGTTGATCATTTTTGATTGTCACTTGTTATGAACCATGCCTCAATTGTCATTTGTCAAATGTCATTAATCATAAACGAAGTGATACTTATCTCAATATAAACAGTGTATAACATTTTATGTGCCGTCTGTCGGTTGTTATTCGTCCCTGTTGATCATTTTTGATTGTCACTTGTTATGAACCATGCCTCAATTGTCATTTGTCAAATGTCATTAATCATAAACGAAGTGATACTTGTCTCAATATAAACAGTGTATAACATTTTATTTGCCGTCTGTCGGTTGTTATTCGTCCCTGTTGATCATTTTTGATTGTCACTTGTTATGAACCATGCCTCAATTGTCATTTGTCAAATGTCATTAATCATAAACGAAGTCATACTTGTCTCAATATAAACAGTGTATAACATTTTATTTGCCGTCTGTCGGTTGTTATTCGTCCCTGTTGATCATTTTTGATTGTCACTTGTTATGAACCATGCCTCAATTGTCATTTGTCAAATGTCATTAATCATAAACGAAGTGATACTTGTCTCAATATAAACAGTGTATAACATTTTATTTGCCGTCTGTCGGTTGTTATTCGTCCCTGTTGATCATTTTTGATTGTCACTTGTTATGAACCATGCCTCAATTGTCATTTGTCAAATGTCATTAATCATAAACGAAGTCATACTTGTCTCAATATAAACAGTGTATAACATTTTATTTGCCGTCTGTCGGTTGTTATTCGTCCCTGTTGATCATTTTTGATTGTCACTTGTTATGAACCATGCCTCAATTGTCATTTGTCAAATGTCATTAATCATAAACGAAGTGATACTTGTCTCAATATAAACAGTATATAACATTTTATGTGCCGTCTGTCGGTTGTTATTCGTCCCTGTTGATCATTTTTGATTGTCACTTGTTATGAACCATGCCTCAATTGTCATTTGTCAAATGTCATTAATCATAAACGAAGTGATACTTGTCTCAATATAAACAGTGTATAACATTTTATTTGCCGTCTGTCGGTTGTTATTCGTCCCTGTTGATCATTTTTGATTGTCACTTGTTATGAACCATGCCTCAATTGTCATTTGTCAAATGTCATTAATCATAAACGAAGTGATACTTCTCTCAATATAAACAGTGTATAACATTTTATTTGCCGTCTGTCGGTTGTTATTCGTCCCTGTTGATCATTTTTGATTGTCACTTGTTATGAACCATGCCTCAATTGTCATTTGTCAAATGTCATTAATCATAAACGAAGTGATACTTGTCTCAATATAAACAGTGTATAACATTTTATGTGCCGTCTGTCGGTTGTTATTCGTCCCTGTTGATCATTTTTGATTGTCACTTGTTATGAACCATGCCTCAATTGTCATTTGTCAAATGTCATTAATCATAAACGAAGTGATACTTGTCGTTTGTCAACTGTCTCAGTATAAACCGCGTATTAACTATGAGTTACTTGTTAATTGTCAAATGTCACTTACAATAAACCCTATATTATTTCTTATTTGTCACTTGTTATTTGTCTAAGGTTTATCATATGTCAAACGTCAGATATCACATATTCTTTTTTGTTTTTTTTTATTGAATTAATTGCGAAAATTTTACTATAGATCGAAGATCCGATGGTGGAACAACATACCAAAGGTTGCGGTGGCTACGTCTTAATATCAGCAGACTTTAACGGTTGCATTAAGGTTTTTGTTAATAAGACGAAACCCAAACATAGTTCATTACCGGTATCAGCGATGGCGTGATTCCATTACATATAAAAAAATATTGAGAGCAATAGAGAATATCTAAAAATTTCTTATCGAGTTCCATATTCTATGATCCACAGTATGTTCGATATAGATATTCTTTGTTGTTTTTAAAATTTTGTCGAATGTGTTTTGTGGCCGAAATACCAAGTTTTGGTTCCTATTTTAATATTTTGACTAAATTTTGTTTTTTTTGCAAGTAATTGATTCAAATCGAATTTTTTTAAATAGAATAACAGATGTAATATATTTTTTAAATAGTTTTTAGTCTGATTTAATAATTTTTATTTGAAAAAAAAATTATACTGCTTTTTACAGAGGCTTGCGATATCGGTTGTACCTATTATTTTGTTGTGTATAATTTACTGTTAATACAATATATTAAAACCATTGACTTTGGTTTCATTCCAGCATTCCAACTAATAATTTACCAAAAAAAAAGAATTTAAAGAAAAACGACAGAACTTTGGATGAAAAAACTCCTAAACTTGATTAAACAAAATCATCAAAATAATAATATTCATATGATAGTGTAAGTAAAAGGTTGAAAATATGCTCTAGTTGAAATTTCCTCCAATATTCACATATTCATGAGCGAACAAAATAATTAATACGTCATACGTTACGCTTTTCACTGCTCAAATGTCATCTGTCATTTTTCTAGCGTCTATGATAATCTATCATCTGTCAAATGTCACGTTTTATTTGTCGTATGTCGTTTATTATCAGTTTATAGTAATCTGTTATACGTCACTCATTATAAACCACCTGTTTCTTGTATCTGGTAATGTGTAAGTTGTCAAATGTCATCCTATACGACGCAATAATTCTCAATTGTAGTCTTCTTCTTTTGAGTTTGATAATCTATCATTTGTGAAATATCATTCTATACAACGTGATAGTTCTTAATTGTCATTTTTCTAGCGTTTCTAATAGTCTATCATCTGCCAAAGGTCACGTTTTAATTTTCATTTGTCGTTTATTATTAGTTGATAGTAATCGATCATCATAAACCATGTGTTATCCCATTCCACGTGTTTCTTGTCTGTATAAGTTGTCAAATGTCATCCTATACGACGCGATAGCTCTCAATTGTCATCTGTCATTCTTTTGATTCTGATAATCCATCATTACCTATAACTTCAAACTCTTGCGAGTAGTCGATTTTTGGGTATTTCTAATACAAGTGTGGATTCAGCCTCAATAAGATCTTTTTTGTCGATATTGAAATAACCTCAATTCCGAGCCGCCTAAATCTCGATGCGTTATTCACACAATCGAATCAAACAATTCCATTGACAAAGATACTCTTTCCACCTCTTTTCTTTACTTTAAATTCGATGATTAGCATTAAGTGAATGTTCATAATTATTTCATCAACTACGAAGTGTGTATCTTCATTCATTTTAGAATACATAAAACCTTTTACGCAAGGTAATATCGTAAAAACGTGAACAATTTGGAAAAGTTAGGTTATAATTATTAATAGATTAAAGTTTAAGCTACCCTCACACTGATGGTAACGTTTAAGCCGGAAGTGAACGCATCTACAAAACGTGAAAATGTCGATATCTATGGTTTAAACTGACGTTTAAGGTTCAAAATTCACTTGAAACATTGCATCTAATGATTTAACCCCTTTAATACATCACAGACGATTTTGATTTGTTATACTCACCTTGTTTTATATAAAATAATTTTAGTCACTATTTTTTAGAGTGTATTTCTTAACAAACACTATTTATTTGTATATCAAAATAGTACTCACTGATAATATTATATAGTTCGATGAATTTATTGTGTTTGTTAATCCGGTACTGTAAAGTACTACTCCGTAAAAATATCTGAAATTACTAATAGTTCCACTAGTGCGTTCTGGGAACCTATAAAACAACAACAATGTTGGTTCTCCCTTTTAGAAGTTCACATATTTTTTGCGAGATTTTATGTAATTAAAAACACGGAAAGCTCAAGGTTATTACCTAGTAGGTAGTTGCTTTTCTTTAGAGATTATATCACATTTTTTTGTATCAACACAGAACAAGAGAAGACCACATGCGTTATGAACCTATCATAGAATATACAGAAACGGACTTAACACGAAACACATACATTTATGCCACATCATTCCAAAGTAAATAATTAAATCGTTACTTTATTCCAAATTTTCATTTTCAAAATATATAGAAATATTCAGAAGCTAAATATAATAATTAAAATTATCACAATTAATATAAGAAATAATATAAAAGAAATAAAATTTAGAATTTACGAATTATTTGTGTATAAGATGTTGCCTACCTTCACGTTGTTTATATATTTTATTTATTATCGATTTTATTTGTTCTTTTTTCTATATTATTTAATGTTGAGAGGTATTTTTTTATCTTTTTGGTGAATACTGCTCTGTATCTACTAACCTAAGAAGTGAGTAATGTGAACAATGTCGGCAGCATGGTATGCCAATAGTCTCTTTACGGCACTGCTAAGTAACGACCTATGCCACTACACACACAAATTGCCTATAATGATTTCAGAGTAAATCCTCGCTTCGACGGATATACTATGTACTTAGTCAACAGGCTGATTATTACTTTAAATCGTCTATAAAGTTAATGAAAAGTGAATATTTACTTAAGGGGTTGAATTATTACTTTCAACGATTTGATTTATTTGACGTAAAAGTAGTTTACCGGGGACAGTAAAAAATTTCTTATAATTTCATTTTGACTTTAAGTACTGTTGTCGAAGCTCTTTAACATACGTATTTCATTGTTATGATGTACAGGGTACATTAAAAAATTGTTCTAACCTATACAAATTTTAAATATGTCATTTTAGAACTTATTTATACCCAAAGATTTGTTCTACTGGAGGAATGTTAAACATCTATCCAATTGGTGATTAAAAATGTTTTAAACAAGTAAAGAATTCTGAAATAAGTGATACCAACATTAAATTGAGATCAAACTGAAAAAGTTTATAGTAGACCAAAAAATCCACGTCACCGAATTCGTACAGAGTTGCCAGACTTTGAAAATAGTATGGAGATTAAGGAAATACACTCGTTAGAAGAGGACGAGTCTGTAGAGAACGTTGCAAAGTGCTGCATAAAGGAAAGGGGGCTTTTGGAAGAGGTTTTTAGATGATTTGGGTGGACATTTCAATAAGAACTATAGATTATATTTAATAACATGAACAAATTCTAGAATAATAAATGCAATAATGGGTTTCCAATAAGATTTTTTTCCATTCAATTACACTTTAAAGGCGTAGACATACAAAGTGTGATAAAAAATACGCTGAAATAATTTTTATTACGAAAAATATTAACGTTGTATGTATTTCACCTACTACACCTTGTATTATGTGTTAAGATAACGAGATAAAATTTTTATGAGGCTTTATTTATTTTTGCGTATATTAATATGAATGAAATGAATTATATTCAAATCTTATGATATTATATCATTATTAATATATAAAAAATATTAAACTGACTTTTTAATTATGAACGTCAACTGTCAATTGTCAACTGATGGTCATAGAACTTCACTACGAGCAACTCAGGGGTTGATACTTAATAAAACATCAATTTTTTCTGATATTTAAAGACAAATATCTATAATTAATATTAATTTTTTTATATTTTCAAAAATAAATTAAAAAATGTCATATTCAACTCAAATAATGTGAGTAATATTACGAACAAGCAGTTCCGAGTTGTTCGAGATTGTACCAAAGGAACAAATGATAGATTAATTGTTAATTTCGAAACGAATGAGAAGTTTTGACGAAAAATAAATTATGATCACAACAAACGTTGGTTCATAAAAGCAGTTAAGTACACTAGGAAACCTGTTATGTTGCATTTTAGTTACACACACGGCTGCAATTCTGGTAATTTAGCGGTTCCGTCATCAGCACCAGCACCGATGAAATAAGACAACCGAGTAATTGTTGTGTCGTTAACAGACGGGACCGGTGATGATTGAAAGACATTTTTCAGGTGCACTCTCCCATGAATTATATACAAGACGAACCAATGTATCACAAACCAAAATGATTTGTGAAATTTTTAACCGAACTATCATTTCCCATATAAAAAATGTGTTTCTCTGATCTTCTGATTGGGAAACACCCTATATAATTGTTTTCTGAAACTTGACGACTTTTTTTATTAAAATTTTGTCTTTCCCCTAATTTGTTAGGTCTCTCTTAATTATCGATAAATATATCATATATCACGTTATTCGGAACATTAGACATAATCATATAGTTTTGTGAGATATGTCACGCATTATTTTTAATATATAAATTGACATGAAGTAGTATACTGTATGAAAAATATTCGTTACGTGGAGCTTTAGACACAACTATAAATTCTCATGAAATACCACAGACATATATTGACGTGAAGACGTGTAATACACTTTTCTACGAGCTTGTATAACAAAAGTTCGGCAAAGTGAAGCCTTAGACTCAACTATCTACTCTCTTGAAATATGACAATTACCAATTAACTTAAATAAACGATGCTGTACCATCTACAGTTATGCTGCACTGGTTTTATGATCTTTTATAACAAAAATTCCGTTATGTGGAGCATTAGACACAACTCCAAATTCTCATGAAATATGACAGATATAATTTTAAATAAATATATTGATGTGAAGTAGTGTACTACACTTATTTATGAGCTTTTATAACAAGCTTTCCGTTAAGAGTATCTTTAGACGCAACTCTTGACATATGACAGTTATCAATTCACTTCAATAAATGATCCGATCCGAATAATGTACAGATTGTCCTTATACTAAACTTTTATAAGGTCTTGTATAACAAAAAATCCGCTTCGTGGAGTTTTAGACACAGCTATAAATTCTCACGAAATACGTTAGACATAATTTTAAATGAATAGATATTGACGTGAAGTTGTATACTGCACTTTTATACGAGGTTGTATAACAAGTATTCCGTTAAATGGAGCTTTAGACATAGACAATTTCATGCAATGTAACAGATGTGAATCCAAATAAATAAATGATGACGTCAGAGGAGCATTATATACATAGTTTCAGAAAATACGAAACGTTTTAAATATAAAAATGTTGACGCAATTTATTTTGCATTTTTATTGAGTCTCCGTTACGTGGAGCTTTAGACACAACTATACAGTCTAGCGAAAAATGACTGACATCTTGTCAAATGAATAAATAATGACTATATTTTCCCGTTTTATACGGTTTGATGTTGACTCAAATTGATTGAAATATTCATATTTCAATATCAAATTTCTGAATAATTCTTAAAATGCCGGAAGCTAATATAGTAAAATATAGTATATCAAATACATTAGCTGGAAGGTATGAAAAATAATATGGAAACTGTTGCCGAAAAATTTAAAAAGTGACGATTCATTTCTGATTGAATTTCTTTTTAATATAAAAATTTAAAATCTTATAAACGATTACTTTAAACTTTTCTTAATGAATAAATCGATATTATAAATCAAATATAATTTTGAGTGATATGCTTATAACTACTTATAAAATATTAAACATTTTGTTATTAGTTACGACACTGTAAATCTTTTGTAAACCTAACAGAGTCCAACAATTAATAGGTGAGTATTTCTCGTTTGGATTTAAATCATTTATTTGTTCGAACATGACAAGGAGAGGCTTACGACGTCTCTAAAAGGATAAATCGACAATATACAATGGCCGCAATCGTTCTGAGAAAACAACTGCTGCAAGTTTTTTTGTTTAATTATTTGCCGATTTGAAAAGGGTAAGTGTTAACTTGAAAAAGAAACGTACGAGAATTGATATTCTGATTCACCACTCAGTAGTCTCGTTTTAATTAGAACTAAAAAGAAATGATGTAACTAAAAAATCATATTATAAAAAAAAGTCATCAATTTTGGCAAATAATAAATCATTATCTATACGTATAATCAAAGAAACTTTTGTAATTAATTAAATAAAATCCAGTTATTTAAATAATATTCTTGATATTAATCAACAGCCATAAACAAAAACTGAGTTGTTTTGGTATAGTCGATAAAACTCATTATCAACATATAGGTATGTGTCCAGTTTTCAGTGGCGGCGTTTAAATGGGTATAAATCATTTATATTATGTTAATAAAAATATATTTACATGTATATAAACCTTTATTTCATTCTATTTGATTTAAAACACACGTCACCTAGTTACAATCTAATGCCACATATATACGGGTAGTAGTTGGAAAGTATATTATATCCTCTACGATATACGGGGTGTCCCGCATAAGAAACAACAAAAGGGAGCTTAAAATATGACGATTGGAGGTAATTTACCTCTATAACCTCAAATCCCTTTGGAGTTAAAGGGCCTCAAAGTAGAGACCAGAAACCTTTTAATGAGAAAAAACTATATTTAGTACATTTACGATACTGTTAAGGGAATTAAATAATGGCAAGTAGAAGGCGATCTAATCAGTCTGGGGGGTTGGAAATAATTTTAGAAACTACGAGGTCTGGCTATTAAATAATGAAACTGGTTACGAAAAAAGGTTTTATTATAAAAATCCTTTCCTTGCCTCCGCTACACACCTTTCCATACGTTTTTTCCATTGATTGAAGCAATGCTGGAAGTCTTCTTTGGTGAATGCCTTTAGGAGCTCTGCTTCACCGCTTCCATCGACTCAAATTGGGTCCCTTTCAAAGCTTTCTAACCTTTCAAGGAAATCTGAGCAGACCCGTTGACGCTTTTGGTCAGGAGTCAGATTTTTTGGCATCAAGTTCACACAGACTTTTGCCTGGTGTACAAAAAGAAGTCCACACAGTTGTATTTTCGTTTAGCATTTCGAAGTTTAGCTGCCACATTCAATATTCATTCGCGAAACGATTTCTTGACGTATTCTTCTTTAAGAGTTCAGAAGTTTTTGGCTGATTTTGCTTCCACAGCCTTCGTACAATCCCAATTTAGCTTCGGCGGACATCAGGTCGTTTCTTGCAATGAAAAAGAGTCGATTGTGTCCACCAGCAGACGAGGTTAACATCGATAGATTTACAGCAAGTGTGTGGATAGATAGTTTATTGTGGAAGATATTTATTTTATATTTTTAAATTCGCTCTTTAGTGACCGACGCTACTATTTGTTGGAGCTGCGCCACTGCGAATAGTAGCCTACAATGTTGCAAAGACGTATGTGTTTTTTAGAGAGTTAACAATTACAATTGCAACTTGTAGGCCTTGATAGCGACATTAGTTTTTTAGTAACTTTAAATAAAACTAAGCGGTGGCTGTACACTTGCTCACGTCTTGTCTTATGTCGCTACACATAACCCTTTCTTAGAATGTCTACATACGTTTTTGTTTGAGAGTTTTATTGAACTCGATCGCCTGTAAACACGCGTGGCATATTGAGGGATATTTCCTAATGAAAAAAAATCACAATCATTCATTTTTTTTAGGTTATTTGTTTGCTTAAATCCAATAAATGAAATCATTCGAATCAATATGTTCCAAAATGGACGCAACATTTAAATTCACCGCCATTTATGCAGTCAAGTGTTGTCAACCCTAAAAAGAAAACAAATCGACAACTGGTAATTTATGGGTAATAAAAATGAGACAGGGTCCGTTGGAAATACCAAAGATATGTCAATATCGAAGCATTATGTACAAGAATTGCAAATTTCAAGAATCATTTAGCTCAAAATCTGCGTCTCCATTTCTTACAAATTGAATCAACACAACAACTGAAGCTTAATGACCTTGGACAGCGAAGAAAGTTTGTTGAATAGAGTTGATATTGAGCATCAACTAATGGATTTTGATTTTTAAACCTTTCACGTTTTAAAGATGGCGTTTATTGATAAAATTCGGTTTAAATTTTACCGGAAGTCTGGGGGTAGTTTAAACCACAGTTTAACATGAAACGGAGAATTCTAACCTAACTTTTTCAAATTGATCACGTTTTTACTGTATTATGAAGGGTTTTGGTTAAGTTAGTAGAATGGTTGATGAACTCGACGAAGATGATTTTTTCTTTTTACATCTTAGACACTAACTATAGTTTTCACTGATAGGATTTTCATTAATACGAAAACTTTCGTCTTAATTATCTGTTTTGTGTCGACCTACATATCCGGAAAATAATAATTGGCTGAATAATTAAACTAATAACTTGTATCCTTTTTGTTTTTAACTTTCGAATGCAATGGTCTATATGTTTAGTGGAATAGTTATACCTGCATTTTATAATTAAAGAGATTAAAAAAAAATGATTACAGACTTAGAAATAACGGAACGAACATAATGGCATGAATTTAAATAGATTTAAAACATAATTCACCTGCACGTTACGAGATGAGTTTAGAAAAAACATCACATATCGAAATTTTACTTTAACTAGAAATGGTTTTTTGAGATACACCCTGTATTTATATTTTTTTGATTCCCTGTATCCATTTCTACTATTTTCATTAGTGTTTTAAAACAAAAGACCATTACTGAAAAGATACAGGGGATTTAGAAAAAAAATCAAATATTGAAATTTTATTACAACTAGAAAAGGTTTTTTGAGATACATCCTATGAATTTTTTTTTGATCCTCGATATCCATTTCTACTATTTTCATTAGTTTTTTAAAAAACATTACTTAAAATATACGGGGGTTCTAGAAAAAAACATTACGTATTGAATTATTATTTTAACTAGGAAAGGTTTTTTGAAATACACCCTGTACTTATGTACTTATATTTTTTTTTGATATTTTCATTAGTGTTTTAAAACAAAACTATTACTGAAAATATACAGGGGTGTTAGATAAAAACATCAAATTTTGAATTCATACTTTACATTTAAAACTATTTTTGAGATTTTTGAGACGTGTATTTATCAATTTTTTTGACAATGTCCGTTCTATTTCTATTATTTTTTTGTGATTCATAACAAAACCATAATAACTGTGAAATATACAGGGGGGTTAGTTAAAAACATCACATTTTGAATTCTAATTTTACATTTAAAACTATTTTTGAGATACATCCTGTATTTATCAATTTTTTTGACAATCTCCATTCTATTTCTATAATTTTTTTTGTGATTCATAACAAAAACATAATAACTGTAAAATATACAGGGGTGTTAGATAAAAACATCAAATTTTGAATTCATACTTTACATTTAAAATTATTTTTGAGATTTTTGAGACGTGTATTTATCAATTTTTTTGATAATGTCCGTTCTATTTCTATCATTTTTTTGTGATTCATAACAAAACCATAATAACTGTGAAATATACAGGGGGGTTAGTTAAAAACATCACATTTTGAATTCTAATTTTACATTTAAAACTATTTTTGAGATACATCCTGTATTTATCAATTTTTTTGACAATCTCCATTCTATTTCTATAATTTTTTTTGTGATTCATAACAAAAACATAATAACTGTAAAATATACAGGGGTGTTAGATAAAAACATCAAATTTTGAATTCATACTTTACATTTAAAATTATTTTTGAGATTTTTGAGACGTGTATTTATCAATTTTTTTGATAATGTCCGTTCTATTTCTATCATTTTTTTGTGATTCATAACAAAACCATAATAACTGTGAAATATACAGGGGGGTTAGTTAAAAACATCACATTTTGAATTCTAATTTTACATTTAAAACTATTTTTGAGATACATCCTGTATTTATCAATTTTTTTGACAATCTCCATTCTATTTCTATAATTTTTTTTGTGATTCATAACAAAACCATAATAACTGTGAAATATACAGGGGGGTTAGTTAAAAACATCACATTTTGAATTCTAATTTTACATTTAAAACTATTTTTGAGATACATCCTGTATTTATCAATTTTTTTGACAATCTCCATTCTATTTCTATAATTTTTTTTGTGATTCATAACAAAAACATAATAACTGTAAAATATACAGGGGTGTTAGATAAAAACATCAAATTTTGAATTCATACTTTACATTTAAAATTATTTTTGAGATTTTTGAGACGTGTATTTATCAATTTTTTTGATAATGTCCGTTCTATTTCTATCATTTTTTTGTGATTCATAACAAAACCATAATAACTGTGAAATATACAGGGGGGTTAGTTAAAAACATCACATTTTGAATTCTAATTTTACATTTAAAACTATTTTTGAGATACATCCTGTATTTATCAATTTTTTTGACAATCTCCATTCTATTTCTATAATTTTTTTTGTGATTCATAACAAAAACATAATAACTGTAAAATATACAGGGGTGTTAGATAAAAACATCAAATTTTGAATTCATACTTTACATTTAAAATTATTTTTGAGATTTTTGAGACGTGTATTTATCAATTTTTTTGATAATGTCCGTTCTATTTCTATCATTTTTTTGTGATTCATAACAAAACCATAATAACTGTGAAATATACAGGGGGGTTAGTTAAAAACATCACATTTTGAATTCTAATTTTACATTTAAAACTATTTTTGAGATACATCCTGTATTTATCAATTTTTTTGACAATCTCCATTCTATTTCTATAATTTTTTTTGTGATTCATAACAAAAACATAATAACTGTAAAATATACAGGGGTGTTAGATAAAAACATCAAATTTTGAATTCATACTTTACATTTAAAATTATTTTTGAGATTTTTGAGACGTGTATTTATCAATTTTTTTGATAATGTCCGTTCTATTTCTATCATTTTTTTGTGATTCATAACAAAACCATAATAACTGTGAAATATACAGGGGGGTTAGTTAAAAACATCACATTTTGAATTCTAACTTTACATTTAATATTTTTTTTTAGATTTTTGAGACCTGTATTTATTAATTTTTTTGACAATGTCCGTTCTATTTCTATTATTTTTTTGTGATTCATAACAAAAACATAATAACTGTAAAATATACAGGGGTGTTACATAAAAACATCAAATTTTGAATTCATACTTTACATTTAAAACTATTTTTGAGATACATCCTGTATTTATCAATTTTTTTGACAATCTCCATTCTATTTCTATAATTTTTTTTGTGATTCATAACAAAAACATAATAACTGTAAAATATACAGGGGTGTTAGATAAAAACATCAAATTTTGAATTCATACTTTACATTTAAAATTATTTTTGAGATTTTTGAGACGTGTATTTATCAATTTTTTTGACAATCTCCATTCTATTTCTATAATTTTTTTTGTGATTCATAACAAAAACATAATAACTGTAAAATATACAGGGGTGTTAGATAAAAACATCAAATTTTGAATTCATACTTTACATTTAAAATTATTTTTGAGATTTTTGAGACCTGTATTTATTAATTTTTTTGACAATGTCCGTTCTATTTCTATTATTTTTTTGTGATTCATAACAAAAACATAATAACTGTAAAATATACAGGGGTGTTACATAAAATCATCAAATTTTGAATTCATACTTTACATTTAAAACTATTTTTGAGATACATCCTGTATTTATCAATTTTTTTGACAATCTCCATTCTATTTCTATAATTTTTTTTGTGATTCATAACAAAAACATAATAACTGTAAAATATACAGGGGTGTTAGATAAAAACATCAAATTTTGAATTCATACTTTACATTTAAAATTATTTTTGAGATTTTTGAGACGTGTATTTATCAATTTTTTTGATAATGTCCGTTCTATTTCTATAATTTTTTTTGTGATTCATAATAAAAACATAATAACTGTAAAATATACAGGGGTGTTAGATAAAAACATCAAATTTTGAATTCATACTTTACATTTAAAATTATTTTTGAGATTTTTGAGACGTGTATTTATCAATTTTTTTGATAATGTCCGTTCTATTTCTATCATTTTTTTGTGATTCATAACAAAACCATAATAACTGTGAAATATACAGGGGGGTTAGTTAAAAACATCACATTTTGAATTCTAACTTTACATTTAATATTTTTTTTAGATTTTTGAGACCTGTATTTATCAATTTTTTTGACAATCTCCATTCTATTTCTATAATTTTTTTTGTAATTCATAACAAAAACATAATAACTGTGAAATATAGAAGGGTGTTGAATTCTTACTTTAAATTTAAAACGTTTTTTGAGATACATCCTGTATTAATAAATTTTTTTGACAATGTTTGTTCTATTTCTATTATTTTTTTGTGTTTCATAACAAAAACATAATAACTGTGAAATATAAAGGGGTGTTAGATTTCAAAACAACATTTTGAATTCATACTTTAAATTTAAAACGATTTTCGAGATACATCCTGTATTTATCAATTCATTGACAAAGTCCATTTCTTTCATTTTCATTGGCTATTTGAAACAAAAAAAAATATCATTATGTAAGATACAGGGTTCTTAAGAAAACATTACATTTTGAATTCTTACTTTAACTTAAAAACGATTTTTAAAACACACCTTGTATCTATAAGTTGTTTGCGTGATATCCTATATACTTCTTCATCTTTTTTGTTATTTATAGTCTAAAAAATATTTTGAAATATACAGGGGCTTTAGTAAAAGATTTATCTGATCTTTATAATTAGGTATTATGTTCCTCGCTTTTTTCTTAACGATTTTTTTGATTTGTAATAGTTTTCTAAATCATTTCTATCGGATTATAGACATACAATCAAAACTAGAAACGAAAAGTACATAAATAGGATTTAAAAACAAAGATTCTGTATTGTGTAGACTGTAGCTTTAGGGCATCTGAACTGAAAAGCTGTACGGCAGCAAGAGAAGTGATCAGACACCAAAAGGGCAACGACTCTGAAGAAATTAAAGATCCGGAGGAACTACTAGAAACAAATATCCGATAATATGAATGTGTGTGATCAGCGCGATTCGGTACGAGTCGACTCTAAGAAGGGGCAAGCTGATCACAGGACCAAATATTTTTACAAAATGTTAATACCACAACGTACAGGTAGAATATACCTGGTTTTATGTAATCGACTCAAATATACAGGGTATTCTCAATTTTATTTCATCAGAAGCATGAGTTATTACAATAAATTAAATTAATACGAGATTGCTACTAGTTTTGACATGTGAATATGTCAAATCTGACATTGACATTTTTAATTGTGAACGTACTCAGATCGAGTTGGTATACGAGTGCTATTTGAGTTGTTTTTAGATAATTGAAACATTCATGTTAGTCAAAAAATGGAATTAAATAGTGAACCTTTTCGTGTGATGATTTTCTATGACTTTCGACGTGTATTAAACCAACAGCCATGCGCCGATCAACTCGCTTCGACTTTTGGTGTTTGATGACTCGCATACATTTAATTTTGCATATATCTGTCAAAAGATCGTGACAGATGACGAGTCTAACAATGATAACAAAAAACATAAAACTTGATTCTTAACCTCACATTTTTCTCAGTAAAAAATGTTTCTTGGTTCTCAATTTTTTTCTTCATCATCTTTAGACATCACAAATTATTTTACATCGTTTTCAAGTAGTCTAGATCGATTTGAAAAGTTTCAATATAACTCCAATGATCTCTGAGTTTTTTGAAAGTATGTGGAATAATTCTGAGCCATACGTTATCACTACTTTGAGTTTGCTGAACATTTTGGACACATTTACTTTGTTTTCAACTAGTCTAAATCAATAGGAAACGTTTCACAGAGTATTCTCAGCCACAGGTTATCATCAGTTGAAATTTGCTGAGCATTTTGAACACTTTTTTATAGTTTTCGGTTAGCCTAGATCAGTACGGAATGTTTTAGAATCATTTTACTGATCTTTAAGCAATTCTGAGCTGATAGTAACTGTTTCAATGTTAGTAGATTCCTCTTTAATGGTATCTGAGTTATTTGAAAATATTCTGATCGTCAAAATATTCTTGTTTCAAGTTTTCTGAGCATCTTTATAAGTTATAAATATTAATACATCGTTTTGAATCACCGTAGATCGTTTTAGATTGATTCTATTGGTCTCGAATCTTTTTGAATGTGTTAGAAAATATTCTGAGGGACACGTTGCAGATTTCTCAAATTTATAGATATTATAGACAGCTTAACATCGGTGTGAACTACTTCAGATCGATACGAGACTGTATCAGAATAATTTCAATGATTCCTGAGTTTTTTGAAAGTTTGTGGGAATATTCTGAGCCATACGTTAACACTAATTTAAGTTTACTGAGCATTTTGAATGCTTTTTCATAGTTTTCATTTAGCCTAGATCAGTATGGAATGTTTTAGAATCATTTTACTGGTCTTTAAGCGATTCTGAGCTGATAGTAACTGTTTCAATGTTAGTAGATTCCTCTTTAATGGTATTTGAGTTATTTGAAAATATTCTGATCGTCAAAATATTCTTGTTCAAGTTTTCTGAGCATCTTTATAAGTTATAAACATTAATACATCGTTTTGAATCACCGTAGATCGTTTTAGATTGATTCTATTGGTCTCGAATCTTTTTGAATGTGTTAGAAAATATTCTGAGGGACACGTTGCAGATTTCTCAAATTTATAGATATTATAGACAGCTTAACATCGGTGTGAACTGCTTCAGATCGATACGAGACTGTATCAGAATAATTTCAATGATTCCTGAGTTTTTTGAAAGTATGTGGGAATATTCTGAGCCATACGTTAACACTAATTTAAGTTTACTGAGCATTTTGAATGCTTTTTCATAGTTTTCATTTAGCCTAGATCAGTATGGAATGTTTTAGAATCATTTTACTGGTCTTTAAGCGATTCTGAGCTGATAGTAACTGTTTCAATGTTAGTAGATTCCTCTTTAATGGTATTTGAGTTATTTGAAAATATTCTGATCGTCAAAATATTCTTGTTCAAGTTTTCTGAGCATCTTTATAAGTTATAAACATTAATACATCGTTTTGAATCACCGTAGATCAGTGTAGATCGTTTTAGATTGATTCTATTGGTCTCGAATCTTTTTGAATGTGTTAGAAAATATTCTGAAGGACACGTTGCAGATTTCTCAAATTTATAGATATTATAAACAGCTTAACATCGGTGTGAACTACTTCAGATCGATACGAGACTGTATCAGAATAATTTCAATGATTCCTGAGTTTTTTGAAAGTATGTGGGAATATTCTGAGCCATACGTTAACACTAATTTAAGTTTACTGAGCATTTTGAATGCTTTTTCATAGTTTTCATTTAGCCTAGATCAGTATGGAATGTTTTAGAATCATTTTACTGGTCTTTAAGCGATTCTGAGCTGATAGTAACTGTTTCAATGTTAGTAGATTCCTCTTTAATGGTATTTGAGTTATTTGAAAATATTCTGATCGTCAAAATATTCTTGTTCAAGTTTTCTGAGCATCTTTATAAGTTATAAACATTAATACATCGTTTTGAATCACCGTAGATCAGTGTAGATCGTTTTAGATTGATTCTATTGGTCTCGAATCTTTTTGAATGTGTTAGAAAATATTCTGAAGGACACGTTGCAGATTTCTCAAATTTATAGATATTATAAACAGCTCAACATCGCTGTGAACTACTTCAGATCGATACGGGAACGTTTCAGAATAATTTTAATGATTCCTGAGTTTTTTGAAAGTATGTGGGAATATTCTGAGCCATACCTTATCATTAATTTAAGTTTACTGAGCATTTTGAACACTTTTTTATAGTTTTCAGTTAGCCTAGATCAGTACAGAATATTTTAGAATCATTTTACTGTTTTTTAGTTATTTGAAAATATTCTGATCCACTCTACACGCTACTTTATTGCTCTCTGAGCGTTTTAAAGTATTTTTTGTGCACTTTAAAAGAAGATATGAGTATTTTCAGCTTTTATAGACTTATAAAAAGCATTTGACAAAATAACAAATAAAGACAGTGATAATAATATATTATATAGTTTGATTATCATTCGTTTTAGAGGAGATGAATGATTTGAGATAAAATAAAAGTTGTAGTATTTGTTACAGGGTGTTTAAATAATATAGTGAAAGTGTACTAGCACTTGGTATGTTGGAATTACTTTGTAGTTAACGCGGGAATAGTACGGAAAATGTTTTATTATATGAATAGAAAATAAAATAGAAGATTATTTATATATAAACCATATGGTATCGCAATTCTTGAAGACGGTCTGAGAAAAATCCCGTTCCGGTCCACCTTTCTACCTAGTTAACAATATTCTTAAACCGACTCTGATCTACTCGCCTCACCAGTCGCTTCACTGACCGCCAGTTCCGAAGACATCAGTTACTGACCATCCTGCAGAGAAAGAAGAAAGAGAAGATAGTCTTCTTCTTCGAAGAAGAAGAGACGATACATACGCGAGGTATACCTTGTGACATGAATGAATAAAAACACTGTACTCGTATTAACGTTGCCGTTATGTGCGCGACAGACTTCAGATTCTTATATATGTGCCCCTTTTAATATGTGTCGTTGGTTTGTGTTTCGAGGCTGATGATTTTATTACTTTTATTGACAAAATAGTTTTTCGGTTCACATGGGACAAGATTGCTAATAGCAGGGTATGTTGGATTCACTTTAATTATCAAATTATTTTATTTAACATTTTTTTTCCAATTGTGCTTTCCTTATATAGATAAAAAACCTTCTTGATTACCATGGAAAAGTCTTTCTTGAAGCTCTGGATCATTGCACATGATTTTAAATGAGATTAGATCGTTTCAAACTACTTTCTAAATCACTAAAATCGATTAATAATAATTTTAAATTTTTGTAAATAATTTCATTTACCTTCTAAACCAAATTGTTTTAATTTTTAACCTCGTGAAATATTTAAATCACTATGGAAGTTATCAGTATACTTTAAATAATTTCTGCGCTGTGTTAAAAAATTGTGAAGTACCCTGAGACAATATAAATATTCCTAAATCGTTTTGAATGAGTCTACATCAGTATGGAACGTTTCAGAATTATTTCTGAGCTCATTATACGTATTCAAAAATATTCTGAACCATACAATATCATTGTATTAAAGTGTTTTGAGCATTTCTAAACGTTAGATTAACTTCTACATTATTCTGAAATAGCGTGGGAAGTTTCAGAATAATTTTTATAGTCTCTGTGTTTTTTGAAAGTATTCAAAATTATTCTGAGCTACACAATG
Source organism: Diorhabda sublineata (assembly GCF_026230105.1). Lineage (NCBI taxonomy): Eukaryota > Metazoa > Arthropoda > Insecta > Coleoptera > Chrysomelidae > Diorhabda > Diorhabda sublineata. Next base: position 6,956,079 of record NC_079481.1, on the reverse strand, counting down.
TCATTGTTTGGAAAAAGTATCTTGAGATATTATAAAAATTTTTAAATTGCTCTGAACTAGTCGTAGATTAGTGACGAACGTTTCAAAATAATTTTACATCTGACTGAAAAGTTTTTGAAAATATTCTGAACAACAAAATATAAGAGATTTGAAGTTTGTGGATCATTTTAAGACGTTTTAATATTTTCACATAGTTCTTAACTAGTCTAAATTAGTATGGAACTATTTCAAAAGAATTTTAATGCTTTCTGAGTATTCAAAAATATTCTGAGCCATACAACATCATTGTTTTAAAGTCTCTAAACGTTAGATTAACTTCTACATTATTCTGAAATAGCGTGGAAAGTTTCAAAATAATTTTAATAGTCTCTGTGTTTTTTGAAAGTAATCAAAATTATTCTTAGCTACACAATGTCATTGTTTGAAAATTTATGAAGTATCTTAGGACATTATAATAACTTTTAAACTGCTCTGAACTAATCTTAGATTAATGATGAACGCTTCAGAATAATTTAAATGGTTTCTGAGAATTTTGAAGTATCCAAAAATATTCTGAGCAGCAATTTCTTATTATTTTGAAGCTTGCTGAGAACCTTGAGACACTATCTACACTTTTACATTGATTGGGACTAGCGTAAAGTAGCGAAGAACGTTTCAGAATAATTTTGGATGATCTTTGAACTTTTGGAAAGTTTTCTAAATTATTCTGAGCCACAAAACATCCCAGATTTGAAGTATGGAAATCATTTAATGATATCGCAATACTTTTACAAAGGTTTTAACCAGTCTAGATTACTATGGAACGTTTCACAATGAATTTATTGGTGTCTGAGTATTTTGAAGTATCAAAATATATTCTGAGCAGCAATTTCTTATTATTTTGAGGCTTGCTGAGAATCTAGAGACATTATCTACACATTTACATTGATTGGAACTAGCGTAGACTTGCGAAGAACATTCCAGAATGATTTTATTGATTTCTGAGTTTTTGGAAATTATTCTGAGCTAAACGTTGTCACGGTTTTAAAATTTGTATATTATTATAATGATCTTTGTCCGATATTTACATCAAAAACGATAAACTATATTAGATATTGACCTTGTATTAAACTAATCAGACAAAAAAAAGATCAGATGTAAAGCAGGACCGTACCAAATTATATAATTACTTTATTCATATTGATATAATCTATTTCTTGTACATTCATGGTTGATTGCCTATGGGAACAGTTTGTTGGTTTCACAGACTTGATAATTTTCGAACGTATTAGATACAGAATTGTCCATTAGATGATTTTGTATTAATAATTGGAGTAATTAACAATTCAGGAAGTAGTAGCCATTTTATTTTATTTTCCTAACGATTTCCATGGGTAAAAATATTTCATTTTGAAACAAAAAAGTAGTTCTATGATCTCAATAGGTCCCAGATACGTCTGAGAATTTTACGTCTTCAGCACTGGTTATATCAATTTCAAGATACAATGAGAATATAATTGAATATTAAGATGAATGTGTCAATTATCTATAAACAACTCAAATACTACTCGTATAATGACATTTTTTGAGTACGTTCACCATTCAAAATGTCAATGTCAGATTTGACATATGTCACATCGGTGTTGTCATATCTCAAAACTTGAGAAACAACACTTGATTTATTGAATTCGTACTGTTTATGTTATTGTTTTTATTTTTTATTTTTCGTAAAAGGAAATTCGTGTAGATTAATCTAAATGGTAAGTCACGTTTCTCACTGCTTTGTTATGTTATTCTAACGATGGAATTATACTCATTTTATGTAATAAAATAGATGGTAAAAAGTTTCGATTTACCGTTGGATATCAATGGGAAATTTAAATTTTTGACCTTCGATGCAATTAGACCTTAATAAAATATACAAATAAGGAGAATGATAAATATCACTAATAAAAATCATTAGAATAACTGTATATGAAAAAATAATATTTATATAGGGTGTAATTTTATAAAATGAACCCTATTAGTTTTTATAGTACGAAACGGGCTTCAGTTTCGACGATAACCTCTACATCTGCGCAAAATTTCTAGCCTGGAAGCATCCTCTTCAGGTCTCAGTCACAGGGGGACAGATCTGGAGAATATGGTGATTGCGGAAACAATTTGAAGCCCAATTCATGCCGTTTTTTCAAAATTATTCAATATTTACATAAAATGAATAATCTTTAAGCCTCACCACGATTGTAAACGATTCATAGTATCATTTAAAATCTTTACCATCATCATTGTTCCTGTTATAATTATTGTAATACCGAAATTCGAATGCTGGTAATTTAGAACTAGTCAAGATCGGCACATATGGTAGATGATTAGAAATTTCAATTGCCAATTATTACGATCGTTTTTACGCGACCTATTTCTCATACAATTAAGTCGTGCTGCTTTTACAACGTTCAGTGGTATCTAGTTTTGTGAAGATGTCTTTGGAAATAGACGAAAACACCTGTTTGCGGAATTGTTATGTTAATAAATCTCAACAATGAGATAACTACCACAAAAATTAATTACCAGTGTATCGTACCGTTAACTGAAGTTAATATACATTATCAAGATGGTCAGAGTCGAATTTATCCGTGTGATTTTAAACAATCTAATGGTGTTAAATCACACGACAGTTCAATTAATATCTACAAGACACGTTGTTCAAACATCTGTCACTCCTAAACTGTCAGCTGTCGATTTGTTTCTTCAAAGTTGTCAATACTTTATCGCATAAATGGCGGCAAATTCAAATCTAGTAGTTGGTTTTCTCATTCATTTTTTATTGGAATAAACTGAAATTATGATACAGGTGGACCAAAATTAACGTCAGATTTGAATTAAAGAGAAAACACGGTTATTAGTCTTTCGATTTGTGTATTATTAAATCATAAAGTACATAGGATAGAACTATTTGTATACCTGTGTGATTTTAAACAATCTAATTGTGTTAAATCACACGACAGTTCAATTAATATCTACAAGACACGTTGTTCAAACATCTGTCACTCCTAAACTGTCAGCTGTCGATTTGTTTCTTCAAAGTTGTCAATACTTTATCGCATAAATGGCGGCAAATTCAAATCTAGTAGTTGGTTTTCTCATTCATTTTTTATTGGAATAAACTGAAATTATGATACAGGTGGACCAAAATTAACGTCAGATTTGAATTAAATAGAAAACACGGTTATTAGTCTTTCGATTTGTTTATTATTGAATTATAAAGTACATAGGATAGAGCTATTCGTATACCTGTGTGATTTTAAACAATCTAATTGTGTTAAATCACACGACAGTTCAATTAATATCTACAAGACACGTTGTTCAAACATCTGTCACTCCTAAACTGTCAGCTGTCGATTTGTTTCTTCAAAGTTGTCAATACTTTATCGCATAAATGGCGGCAAATTCAAATCTAGTAGTTGGTTTTCTCATTCATTTTTTATTGGAATAAACTGAAATTATGATACAGGTGGACCAAAATTAACGTCAGATTTGAATTAAATAGAAAACACGGTTATTAGTCTTTCGATTTGTGTATTATTAAATCATAAAGTATATAGGATAGAACTATTTGTATACCTGTGTGATTTTAAACAATCTAATTGCGTTAAATCACACGACAGTTCAATTAATATCTACAAGACACGTTGTTCAAACATCTGTCACTCCTAAACTGTCAGCTGTCGATTTGTTTCTTCAAAGTTGTCAATACTTTATCGCATAAATGGCGGCAAATTCAAATCTAGTAGTTGGTTTTCTCATTCATTTTTTATTGGAATAAACTGAAATTATGATACAGGTGGACCAAAATTAACGTCAGATTTGAATTAAAGAGAAAACACGGTTATTAGTCTTTCGATTTGTGTATTATTAAATCATAAAGTACATAGGATAGAACTATTTGTATACCTGTGTGATTTTAAACAATCTAATTGTGTTAAATCACACGACAGTTCAATTAATATCTACAAGACACGTTGTTCAAACATCTGTCACTCCTAAACTGTCAGCTGTCGATTTGTTTCTTCAAAGTTGTCAATACTTTATCGCATAAATGGCGGCAAATTCAAATCTAGTAGTTGGTTTTCTCATTCATTTTTTATTGGTATAAACTGAAATTATGATACAGGTGGACCAAAATTAACGTCAGATTTGAATTAAATAGAAAACACGGTTATTAGTCTTTCGATTTGTGTATTATTAAATCATAAAGTACATAGGATAGAACTATTTGTATACCTGTGTGATTTTAAACAATCTAATTGTGTTAAATCACACGACAGTTCAATTAATATCTACAAGACACGTTGTTCAAACATCTGTCACTCCTAAACTGTCAGCTGTCGATTTGTTTCTTCAAAGTTGTCAATACTTTATCGCATAAATGGCGGCAAATTCAAATCTAGTAGTTGGTTTTCTCATTCATTTTTTATTGGAATAAACTGAAATTATGATACAGGTGGACCAAAATTAACGTCAGATTTGAATTAAATAGAAAACACGGTTATTAGTCTTTCGATTTGTGTATTATTAAATCATAAAGTATATAGGATAGAACTATTTGTATACCTGTGTGATTTTAAACAATCTAATTGCGTTAAATCACACGACAGTTCAATTAATCTCTACAAGACACGTTGTTCAAACATCTGTCACTCCTAAACTGTCAGCTGTCGATTTGTTTCTTCAAAGTTGTCAATACTTTATCGCATAAATGGCGGCAAATTCAAATCTAGTAGTTGGTTTTCTCATTCATTTTTTATTGGAATAAACTGAAATTATGATACAGGTGGACCAAAATTAACGTCAGATTTGAATTAAATAGAAAACACGGTTATTAGTCTTTCGATTTGTTTATTATTGAATTATAAAGTACATAGGATAGAGCTATTCGTATACCTATGTGATTTTAAACAATCTAATTGTGTTAAATCACACGACAGTTCAATTAATATCTACAAGACACGTTGTTCAAACATCTGTCACTCCTAAACTGTCAGCTGTCGATTTGTTTCTTCAAAGTTGTCAATACTTTATCGCATAAATGGCGGCAAATTCAAATCTAGTAGTTGGTTTTCTCATTCATTTTTTATTGGAATAAACTGAAATTATGATACAGGTAGACCAAAATTAACGTCAGATTTGAATTAAATAGAAAACACGGTTATTAGTCTTTCGATTTGTTTATTATTGAATTATAAAGTACATAGGATAGAGCTATTCGTATACCTGTGTGATTTTAAACAATCTAATTGTGTTAAATCACACGACAGTTCAATTAATCTCTACAAGACACGTTGTTCAAACATCTGTCACTCCTAAACTGTCAGCTGTGGATTTGTTTCTTCAAAGTTGTCAATACTTTATCGCATAAATGGCGGCAAATTCAAATCTAGTAGTTGGTTTTCTCATTCATTTTTTATTGGTATAAACTGAAATTATGATACAGGTGGACCAAAATTAACGTCAGATTTGAATTAAATAGAAAACACGGTTATTAGTCTTTCGATTTGTTTATTATTGAATTATAAAGTACATAGGATAGAGCTATTCGTATACCTGTGTGATTTTAAACAATCTAATTGTGTTAAATCACACGACAGTTCAATTAATCTCTACAAGACACGTTGTTCAAACATCTGTCACTCCTAAACTGTCAGCTGTCGATTTGTTTCTTCAAAGTTGTCAATACTTTATCGCATAAATGGCGGCAAATTCAAATCTAGTAGCTGGTTTTCCTATTCATTTTTTATTGGAATAAACTGAAATTATGATACAGGTGGACCAAAATTAACGTCAGATTTGAATTAAATAGAAAACACGGTTATTAGTCTTTCGATTTGTTTATTATTGAATTATAAAGTACATAGGATAGAGCTATTCGTATACCTGTGTGATTTTAAACAATCTAATTGCGTTAAATCACACGACAGTTCAATTAATCTCTACAAGACACGTTGTTCAAACATCTGTCACTCCTAAACTGTCAGCTGTCGATTTGTTTCTTCAAAGTTGTCAATACTTTATCGCATAAATGGCGGCAAATTCAAATCTAGTAGTTGGTTTTCTCATTCATTTTTTATTGGAATAAACTGAAATTATGATACAGGTAGACCAAAATTAACGTCAGATTTGAATTAAATAGAAAACACGGTTATTAGTCTTTCGATTTGTTTATTATTGAATTATAAAGTACATAGGATAGAGCTATTCGTATACCTGTGTGATTTTAAACAATCTAATTGCGTTAAATCACACGACAGTTCAATTAATCTCTACAAGACACGTTGTTCAAACATCTGTCACTCCTAAACTGTCAGCTGTCGATTTGTTTCTTCAAAGTTGTCAATACTTTATCGCATAAATGGCGGCAAATTCAAATCTAGTAGTTGGTTTTCTCATTCATTTTTTATTGGAATAAACTGAAATTATGATACAGGTAGACCAAAATTAACGTCAGATTTGAATTAAATAGAAAACACGGTTATTAGTCTTTCGATTTGTTTATTATTGAATTATAAAGTACATAGGATAGAGCTATTCGTATACCTGTGTGATTTTAAACAATCTAATTGTGTTAAATCACACGACAGTTCAATTAATATCTACAAGACACGTTGTTCAAACATCTGTCACTCCTAAACTGTCAGCTGTCGATTTGTTTCTTCAAAGTTGTCAATACTTTATCGCATAAATGGCGGCAAATTCAAATCTAGTAGTTGGTTTTCTCATTCATTTTTTATTGGAATAAACTGAAATTATGATACAGGTGGACCAAAATTAACGTCAGATTTGAATTAAAGAGAAAACACGGTTATTAGTCTTTCGATTTGTGTATTATTAAATCATAAAGTACATAGGATAGAACTATTTGTATACCTGTGTGATTTTAAACAATCTAATTGTGTTAAATCACACGACAGTTCAATTAATCTCTACAAGACACGTTGTTCAAACATCTGTCACTCCTAAACTGTCAGCTGTCGATTTGTTTCTTCAAAGTTGTCAATACTTTATCGCATAAATGGCGGCAAATTCAAATCTAGTAGTTGGTTTTCTCATTCATTTTTTATTGGAATAAACTGAAATTATGATACAGGTGGACCAAAATTAACGTCAGATTTGAATTAAATAGAAAACACGGTTATTAGTCTTTCGATTTGTGTATTATTAAATCATAAAGTACATAGGATAGAACAATTTGTATACCTGTGTGATTTTAAACAATCTAATTGTGTTAAATCACACGACAGTTCAATTAATCTCTACAAGACACGTTGTTCAAACATCTGTCACTCCTAAACTGTCAGCTGTCGATTTGTTTCTTCAAAGTTGTCAATACTTTATCGCATAAATGGCGGCAAATTCAAATCTAGTAGTTGGTTTTCTCATTCATTTTTTATTGGAATAAACTGAAATTATGATACAGGTGGACCAAAATTAACGTCAGATTTGAATTAAATAGAAAACACGGTTATTAGTCTTTCGATTTGTTTATTATTGAATTATAAAGTACATAGGATAGAGCTATTCGTATACCTGTGTGATTTTAAACAATCTAATTGTGTTAAATCACACGACAGTTCAATTAATCTCTACAAGACACGTTGTTCAAACATCTGTCACTCCTAAACTGTCAGCTGTGGATTTGTTTCTTCAAAGTTGTCAATACTTTATCGCATAAATGGCGGCAAATTCAAATCTAGTAGTTGGTTTTCTCATTCATTTTTTATTGGTATAAACTGAAATTATGATACAGGTGGACCAAAATTAACGTCAGATTTGAATTAAATAGAAAACACGGTTATTAGTCTTTCGATTTGTTTATTATTGAATTATAAAGTACATAGGATAGAGCTATTCGTATACCTGTGTGATTTTAAACAATCTAATTGTGTTAAATCACACGACAGTTCAATTAATCTCTACAAGACACGTTGTTCAAACATCTGTCACTCCTAAACTGTCAGCTGTCGATTTGTTTCTTCAAAGTTGTCAATACTTTATCGCATAAATGGCGGCAAATTCAAATCTAGTAGCTGGTTTTCCTTTTCATTTTTTATTGGAATAAACTGAAATTATGATACAGGTGGACCAAAATTAACGTCAGATTTGAATTAAATAGAAAACACGGTTATTAGTCTTTCGATTTGTTTATTATTGAATTATAAAGTACATAGGATAGAGCTATTCGTATACCTGTGTGATTTTAAACAATCTAATTGTGTTAAATCACACGACAGTTCAATTAATCTCTACAAGACACGTTGTTCAAACATCTGTCACTCCTAAACTGTCAGCTGTCGATTTGTTTCTTCAAAGTTGTCAATACTTTATCGCATAAATGGCGGCAAATTCAAATCTAGTAGCTGGTTTTCCTTTTCATTTTTTATTGGAATAAACTGAAATTATGATACAGGTGGACCAAAATTAACGTCAGATTTGAATTAAATAGAAAACACGGTTATTAGTCTTTCGATTTGTTTATTATTGAATTATAAAGTACATAGGATAGAGCTATTCGTATACCTGTGTGATTTTAAACAATCTAATTGTGTTAAATCACACGACAGTTCAATTAATCTCTACAAGACACGTTGTTCAAACATCTGTCACTCCTAAACTGTCAGCTGTCGATTTGTTTCTTCAAAGTTGTCAATACTTTATCGCATAAATGGCGGCAAATTCAAATCTAGTAGTTGGTTTTCTCATTCATTTTTTATTGGTATAAACTGAAATTATGATACAGGTGGACCAAAATTAACGTCAGATTTGAATTAAATAGAAAACACGGTTATTAGTCTTTCGATTTGTTTATTATTGAATTATAAAGTACATAGGATAGAGCTATTCGTATACCTGTGTGATTTTAAACAATCTAATTGTGTTAAATCACACGACAGTTCAATTAATCTCTACAAGACACGTTGTTCAAACATCTGTCACTCCTAAACTGTCAGCTGTCGATTTGTTTCTTCAAAGTTGTCAATACTTTATCGCATAAATGGCGGCAAATTCAAATCTAGTAGCTGGTTTTCCTATTCATTTTTTATTGGAATAAACTGAAATTATGATACAGGTGGACCAAAATTAACGTCAGATTTGAATTAAATAGAAAACACGGTTATTAGTCTTTCGTTTTGTTTATTATTGAATTATAAAGTACATAGGATAGAGCTATTTGTATACCTATGTGATTTTAAACAATCTAATTGTGTTAAATCACACGACAGTTCAATTAATATCTACAAGACACGTTGTTCAAACATCTGTCACTCCTAAACTGTCAGCTGTCGATTTGTTTCTTCCAAGTTGTCAATACTTTATCGCATAAATGGCGGCAAATTCAAATCTTGCATTAATTTTGAGACACCCTTCATTACATATCCGTTATAATGAGTAACAGTAACTGTTTATTGCATATAAAGTAGTGAAAAAAATGACTAAATCGATAATAATATGTTAATCAATGATTTGGTAGCGCGATATTAGAATTTTTTTTTATTAATCATTTTTCGCAGCAGGATTACCCTGGTTACCTCAACAACTACGAGATCGTCTAAAAACAATATTGTACAATCAGCATAATATGTTTTTTTAACGGTCATAAGAGTAAAATGCTTTGGGTGAGCATCCGGTGCCTGTTGTTTTATAAATGACTTGTTTTCGTTCAGGAAATGGATAATTATATATGAAAATATACCTGATTGATGGTTAATGTAGCCGACGATTCGATTATTACTTATTAGGGTATGCGCGATATTATACTGGGTGTTTTTGAACAAAAAAACCAACGCACTTATTATGGTTTAAGTTGAAGTTGATGTAGAAACTTACTGAGCTTAAACTGCTTTGTTGTAATTAGGTTTTAGTGTCATTGAATTGATTTTTCAATGTTATCCATAGAGTTCTCGAAACGAGGACCAATAGTACTTCGCAGCAACGAATATTTGGACAATTATAGCAAAAAATTGGACAATTCAGTCAAAAAATCCGCCACCTTGTTGAATGTTTGCCTTAACACTCTTTGGGCTCTACCAAATCATTCATATTGTATCTCAAATGAAAGGATTTGATTTACCGAGTGTTTTTAGACCAAAACAAACAACTTACCTCAGTTAAAACTCAAAATAAGAAAGAAGAAATCTATAAAAACATCAAAAATTAATGGAAAAGGTGTCATGAAGGATTAAGTTGAGTGAATTTGATTACTTGATGACAAATCTAAGCATAAATAATTTTATAATAAATTTTTTTATAATTTTTTTGAATTCTAAGCATTTTGGAGCTTAGATATCTACTGCTATATCAAATTACTAGCAAAAAAATCTTCAGAAACAAATATAGTAGGGGATTCATTGTGATAAATTACAGAACGAGCCCTAGGTGTAAGTTATAAGCTAAATTTTTCTGAATACTAAAGATCGTGGGTAAATAACGTAAGCGCGCAGTCTTAGACTTACGAAATCAAGATGCAACCATCAACACATCTGTATATTTCAAGCTTCGAATTGAACTGAAAAGCAAAAGATAAAAGACAGTTTGAAAACACGTTTTTAGAGTTAGCTGTAGAGAAAAATAAAAAATAGATGAAAACAATTGAAAAATACGTTTTTTAAACTATAATTAATCGCTTTTCCAATAAAGAAATGGGTATTAAAATTTACTTGAAGTTGTACCCACTAAATTGCCTTGGATTAGGGAACATCGTTTTTTTACCAGTAATTTTTTTGTGGTGCTTTTATTTTGAGGTTAGAAATATGAATATTTTCAAGGGAAACTGACAGTAATGGATTTATACCTAGACCCGCGAGGCCCAGTGCTAGAGCGACATAATGTGTAGGGTGGCAAAATCTTTGAAATGCCAGAATTTCTGAGATGAAAAACTGAATACAATCCATTTCAAAAATATGCACTGAAAAAACAGTTAACTCGACTTAAGAGTACAAATTTTACACCAAGAAACGTTTCAAAATAATTTTCTTGACCCCAAAAACAAAAATGACAGTTTTAAATTGTTGTTTCAGGCCCACGGGATATGATGCGGTGCCTAGCACGCTATCTAGGGCGTCTTCGATTAGTGCCTCCACCAACAACTTCATTCTTCATTATTTTGGTAAGTACTGTGAACGTTTCTAAAAGAAAAAACGAGCTGCCACGAAACCAGAAGTAATAAGCTTCGACTGTAGTTAAAGTTTATTTTCAGTGAAGCTTTCAAATCTAATGATGAAGATATAAATTCATTGTCTTTGACTTTGGCTTTATTTTTTGTTCAAAACTTTTCTCTTTCAAATAAATATTTTCGGAAATATTTAGTAAAATTGTTTTAACTTTGGATGAGGGGCTGCTTTCAGCAAAACGCGAAGTTCGTCTTCATGGAATTACATTCTGTTTGGCTATAAACTCGATATATGAATATATTAATTCAATGTATACTGATATGGTTCGTGCTTTATTTTAATTAATAATCCAGGTTTTAAATTCATAATTAATAACTATATATAAAGACAACAAACTTCATGGTAGACTTAGTTCTTATTAGCTATTTAATGCTAAAGAATATGTTTTGAAGATATAGATGAATCAACCTAACCGTTAAAAAACTTAATTTTATATAAAATATACTTAGAAGCTACGATTTCAAAATTAAATCTACAGGATCATTGATAAGTTTGATAAAATTTGTGGTTCAGGTTATAAGTAGATTTTTAGATAGTTGGACATGCCTAGAAAAATCGTTCGCTGAAGAAATTTGTTCAGGATCACCCTGTATAGAGATTAGTTTCATTTAACTGGTTAAATATAAGATGAAAATCCTATGAAACCATCTTTATAAAAGAGCCGTTATTTAGCAAACAAAAAAAAATATATTTTCTTCATTATAAGTTAATTTATGTCCAGGTAAAACCATTTATCTACTACTAATTCATATATTAGTACAGGTAAAATGGGATTAAGCCTGAAATTAAATTGGGCGCTTCTGATTTTCTATATTCTCAGAGGTTTTCGGTTAGTAACAAAATTACGGGCACGGGTTTTCGTTATTTTAGAACTTGTATATCAAAAAAATTTTTGAAACTTGAATAATCCGAAAACTAAGAGGTATTTGAAAAAAACTGCTCAAATAAAAGATGTAGAGCAAAAAATTTTCTACAAAAAAGGTCTCTAGTCATTTTTTCGTTGGAGCTACTATTTCTGAGTAAATCGCCCTCCTTCCCTTTAAGTTCCAGGCTCACATGGAAACTCTAATTCTAGCTCTAGCTCTAGCTCTAACTACCTTCATTATCGGTTGATTATTATTTCAGTATTAACAGACTTTTTAATAATTTCTTTTTAACAAAATTGTGGGTACTCATTTTGAAGTTGCAAGTTTATTCAAAAACATTTTTAGGATGATGTATCTTCATTTTTACAATTTTGAAAATGCAAAGAAAGTTGGAAATGTGCCATTTTTACGTAAATATGTCCTAAAATATCAAAGAGTAAGTTTATTCGAATATTTTGAGTTTGTGAAAGCACAAAAATGAAGACTCTGACTGATCCATTATTTTCCTTCGAATTTTTTGAAATCTTTGAAAGATTTATTGATTATTTTTTTCTAATTCGAAGAAAATTTTTATCACCGACCAATATTTCAACATCTTCTTTAAACTTTTCATCATATAATAGTTTCTTTATGCAATTAGAACATGTTATAATATCAAACTGATAATTAATCTAATTGAATCATAATATTTTCGAGAGCCCATTTTACGGTGAAAATTTATAGGTTAGAAAAAATTAGAAACCACTTTTGTACAGAATTTTCTTCTCTAAATTTTTTGTCCAGGCAGTATTTACGAAATCCTCATGGATTCTTCGAGTTCAAAATGTATTTGAGTACTTGAACGCATATTACGGTGAAAATTTTGAGGTTAGAAAAAAATGCCTACGAACCAATTTATACAGAATTTTGTGCTTTATAGTTTTGGTTCTGACACTTTTGTTCGAATTTCTCGTAGTTTTTGAGTTATTCGCGATTAAAAATATTTTTTTGCATTCAAACTCATGTTATAACAGAAATGTTGATATTAGAAAAAAATGCCTACGAACCAATTTGTAGAGAATTTTGTGCTTCATAGTTTTGGTTCTGACACTTTTGTTCGAATTTCTCGTAGTTTTTGAGTTATTCGCGATTAAAAATAATTTTCAGCGTTCAAACTCATTTTACGGTGAAAATTTTGAGGTTAGGAAAAATTGTAACCTTTTTTATACAGAATGTTATGATCCACATTTTTGTCTCGGCAGTTTATGCTGAAATTTTCATAGTTTTCGAGTTATTCGCGATTAAAAATATTTTTGAATGTATAAACCCATTTTAAGGTGAAAATTTTGAGGTTAGGAAAAATTGTAACCTTTTTTGTACAGACTGTTGTGATCCACATTTGTGATCCATTTTACGGTGAAAATTTTGTGGTTAGAAAAAAATTCTCACTAACTAATATGTAGAGAATTTTGTGCTGTACGTTTTTTGTCCCTGCACTTTTTTTAGAATTTCTCGTAGTTTTCGAGTTATTCGCGATTAAAAATATTTTTGAATGTATAAACCCATTTAAGGTGAAAATTTTGAGGTTAGGAAAAATTGTAACCTTTTTTGTACAGAATGTTGTGATCCACATTTTTTGTTCCGGCAGTTTATGCTGAAATTTTCATAGTTTTCGAGTTATAAGAAATTCAAAATGTCTTTGAGTACGTGAACCCATTTTACGATGAAAATTTTGAGGTTAGGAAAAAACACTAAATAAACAATTTGTAGAGAATTTTATGCCGCACATTTTTTGTTCCGGCACTTTTTTTCGAATTCCTCGTAGTTTTCGAGTTATCCGTGGTTCAAAATCTTTTTCTTCCTTCAAACCCATTTTATAATGGAAATTTTGAGTTTAGGAAGAAATTTAAACTTTTTTGTACAAAATGTTGTGATCCACAATTTTTGTGTCGGCAGTTTGTATCGAAATCCTCATAGTTTTCGAGTTATCCGCAATTCAAAATGTTTTTCAGTACGTGAACCCATTTTACGGTGAAAATTTTGAGGTTAGGAAAAAATTCTCACTAACTAATATGTAGAGAATTTTGTGCTGTACGTTTTTTGTTCCAGCACTTTTTTTCGAATTCCTCGCAGTTTTCGATTTATTCGTGATTAAAAATATTTTTGAGTGTATAAACCTATTTTAAGGTAAAAATTTTGAGGTTACGAATACTTTTTGGTAGAGAATTTTGTACTTTACATTTCAAAAGTCCCAAAATTTCGAAAATCCGTGCTCGCAATTTTGTTAAGAGACTTATTCAGTATCTCAAAACCTCCTAGAATCTAGAAAATTGACACTGCCCAATTTAATATAAAGTTTTAGATCAAAATCGCCTAATTTGCCTGTACTATATTAATTATTCAACATTTGACCAATTAATCGTATCTATAAACAAAAATATATAGTAAATCGAAAAGGATTCTTGGAATTATTTACGATTGAATATCAAGGTGAGTCTGTACTTCAAGCCGAGAGCACTAGTAAATTCCGCCTGATAACAGTTAATAAACTTTTGGTATGGTAAATTCGACCAAAGAAATTTGGTATGCAATATTTGTACAAGTAAACTTAGTCAGTTACTCTTAGTCGGCATTAGTGAACCCCCCAATGTCCCACCTACCATTTTGAGCTCTTTTTTTGCCTCAATCTCTGCTCTCGTACTTTGCACCATCCAATTACTATTTAATCAGACCCAAGACGAATTTTTCTATGTAAAAAGCAAGTACGAGAGGGTAAACCCTAAAGTAACTCTCCAAAGAAAGAAGTCCCTATAAATTGAAGTTGTGGATGTTTCCAGGCGCACGCGGTGCTTACGAACCACGTCCCTAGGTCTTGCGACAACTCCTCTAGGTGGGATTACGTTGTACAGCTCGGGAGAGCATCTGCCGTGGTAGTATCAGTAAAATAGAAACGGATAAACGACCTTTCTTCAATGCTCTAAGCTGTCCAAGTCTTGTCTTCTTGCGTGGGAAAAAATTGAAGAAGTTGTTGAGAATGCAGTTGAACATCTCGGTCTTACCAAGGTTCCAAAGGTCCCAAAGAGCAATGAACAAAGTCTGGGCCGGATTTTAGGTTAGATAGGATCTAAGGGCGCTAGCTCCCAGAGGGTGCACGTCGCAGACAAAACTAAATATTCAAAAAAATATGAATTTGAGTTTGTAACGAGTTTTAGACCTGATATATTTTTTAATAAAGTTTTTTAGGATGACAACATTAACTGGAATTGGGAGCGGAAAAAATTATTGGCCCTAGAGCGCCAAAATACGAAATTCGGTCCTGAAAAAAGTGATTGATAAACTTCTGTATCTAAGATTCTTGGATTTTCCTTGTTTTTTCCATTTTTATTGCGAGTGTGACTAGAATAAACGAAAATTTCGTCTAAATAAACAGTTTCGCTTTTCCTGAAATGCTTTTTCATTCTAGGTTTAAATAATGTCGTATTGAATCACGTTTCAATAATCATTTTTCTTTATTTATAACCCACCAGGTAGATTTATTTCCAAAGCTATTTTTTACAATCGAAATAATCAATTCCGACTTGAACTATTTGTCACAAATAATAGTTTTAATCAATAAATTAACACCTATAATATGATTTTAGCCAAAAGCTGCGTCATTAGATGTTTAAAATAAATGTTCAACATAATGGTGAGAAACGAATGTAAATATTCATCTCGGATTATCGGCTCTCTACGTGAGACAGAATCACATATTATGTGAAATGTTCGGCAGTTAGGGGGGCCTGACATCGGGAGGAACTGAATCTGGTGATGAGGGTGACGCGCAATAGCCGCTGTATGTTATTTAACCTTCATTTGATTCGTCGTTTAACGTTCAGTCGCCACGCAGTCTGTGCTAAACTACTTACAGAACCGGACTCAGGATTAAAACGCAATAATTATATACAAACGAATCGCTGATGAATTAATTATTATTATCAAATGATATTGAAATATTAAGAAATCAGTTACGATTTAGTACAGGCAAATTAGTCGATTTTTAGCTAAAACCTTTAATTAAATTGCGAGGTTTTGATTTACTAGATTCTGGGAGGTTTTGGGATACTGTTTAAGTATTTTAACAAAATTACGGACACGAATTTTCGATATTTTGGAACTTGTAATTGAAGAAAATTTTGAAATGTAGAGTAGAAATTCTCTACAAAAAAGTATCAGGACAAAAAACGTACAGCACAGAATTCTCTATATATTAGTTTGTGAGAATTTTTTCCTAACCTCAAAATTTCTGTTTTAATATGAGTTTGAACGCCAAGAAATATTTTAAATCGCGAATAACTCGAAAGCTACGTAGAATTCGAAAAAAAGTACAGGAACAAAAAACGTACAGCACAAAATTTTCTACATATTAGTTAGTTAGAATTTTTTCCTAACCTCAAAATTCTCACCGTAAAATGGGTTCACGTACTGAAAGACATTTTGAATTGCGGATAACTCGAAAACTATGTGAATTTCAATACAAACTACCGAAAAAAAAATGTGGAGTACAACATACCGTACAAAAAAGGTTACAATTTTTCCTAACCTCAAAATTTCCATTATAAAATGGGTTTGAAGGATCAAAAAGGTTTTGAACCACGGATAACTCGAAAACTTCGAGGAATTCGAAACAAAGTGCCGGAACAAAAAATGTACGGCATAAAATTCTTTAGAAATTGGTTTTTTAGTATTTTTTCCTAACCTCAAAATTTTCACCGTAAAATGGGTTCACTCAAAGACATTTTGAATTGCTTATAACTCGAGAATTATGAGGATTTCGATACAAACTGCCGACACAAAAATTGCGGATCACAACATTTTGTACAAAAAGGTTTAAATTTCTTTCTAACCTCAAAATTTCCATTATAAAATGGGTTTGAAGGATCAAAAAGATTTTGAGCCGCGGATAACTCGAAAACTACGAGGAATTCGAAACAAAGTGCCGGAACAAAAAATGTACGGCATAAAATTCTTTAGAAATTGGTTTTTTAGTATTTTTTCCTAACCTCAAAATTTTCACCGTAAAATGGGTTCACTCAAAGACATTTTGAATTGCTTATAACTCGAGAATTATGAGGATTTCGATACAAACTACCGACACAAAAATTGCGGATCACATTTTGTACAAAAAGGTTTAAATTTCTTTCTAACCTCAAAATTTCCATTATAAAATGGGTTTGAAGGATCAAAAAGATTTTGAACCACGGATAACTCGAAAACTTCGAGGAATTCGAAACAAAGTGCCGGAACAAAAAATGTACGGCATAAAATTCTCTACAAATTGGTTTTTTAGTATTTTTTCATAACCTCAAAATTTTCACCGTAAAATGGGTTCACGTACTCAAAGACATTTTGAATTGCTTATAACTCGAGAATTATGAGAATTTCGATACAAACTGCCGACACAAAAATTGCGGATCACAACATTTTGTACAAAAAGGTTTAAATTTCTTTCTAACCTCAAAATTTCCATTATAAAATGGGTTTGAAGGATCAAAAAGATTTTGAACCACGGATAACTCGAAAACTTCGAGGAATTCGAAACAAAGTGCCGGAACAAAAAATGTACGGCATAAAATTCTCTACAAATTGGTTTTTTAGTATTTTTTCATAACCTCAAAATTTTCACCGTAAAATGGGTTCACGTACTCAAAGACATTTTGATTTTCTTATAACTCGAGAATTATGAGGATTTCGATACAAACTGCCGACAAAAAAATTGCGGGTCACAACATTTTGTACAAAAAAGTTTAAATTCCTTTCTAACCTCAAAATTTCCATTATAAAATGGGTTTGAAGGATCAAAAAGATTTTGAACCACGGATAACTCGAAAACTTCGAAGAATTCGAAAAAAAGTGCCGGAACAAAAAATGTACGGCATAAAATTCTCTACAAATTGGTTTTTTAGTATTTTTTCCTAACCTCAAAATTTTCACCGTAAAATGGGTTCACGTACTCAAAGACATTTTGAATTTCTTATAACTCGAGAATTATGAGGATTTCGATACAAACTGCCGACACAAAAATTGTGGATCACAATATTTTGTACAAAAAGGTTTAAATTTCTTCCTAACCTCAAAATTTCCATTATAAAATGGGTTTGAAGGATCAAAAAGATTTTGAACCACGGATAACTCGAAAACTACGAGGAATTCGAAGAAAAGTGCCGGAAACAAAACTGTAGAGCACAAAATTCTCCATAAATTGGGTCCCAAGTTTTTTATCCTAGCCTCAAAATTTCCATTATAAAATTATTATTATAGAGGGCGTTTCATAAATAATGTCGATTTGTTTATCAAATATTCAAACAAGTCACACAAGAATTGGATCTAAATATATAGTCATCTGACGGAGCGAGGTCTGGACTAAACGATGGATGTGGTAGTAGTCCAATACCTCCAAATTCTTCGATCTTCTAAATTATTCTAAAACGGATTCAATAAATGACTAAGATGAAAATTATTTATATCTGCGAATTTTCTGGGTGTGTTACAATCTACTAAAACTTGATCGTGGTTATCATGAAGATTAGACAACTACTGACGAAAGATTATACGGCTCAGGATTCTAATTTGGACGGTATTCAAAAGTACCATTCATGTAAAATGTTTTTTAAACAATTTAAATTTCAAATCCAAAAGTAATTATCTTATTAGTTAAATCATTGTCCAATAAAAAATATTCTCCTCGGTCTGTTTTTAAAAGGTCTGTATTTTTTATAAAACATAACCTAACCTAATCTAGCCTAACCTTACCTAACCTAATTTAGCTTAAACTAACCTAACCTATCCTAATTTAGATTTAGAACTTCTAGGTTTTAATTTTTGTTTTTCGCAACTTTAAAAAATGGATTAGGTACTAAATTGCAGGTGATATTCTCAACGAATCCGAAACGAGTTGTTTTATGTACTCGGACTACCTTTTCTTTTACCTGAAATATCCTGAATTTGCGTTTCCTCTTTTCAACGGGTTAAAAACCGTCACGAATTGTAGCGTCATCGATTTTATAACCCGTGCCATTTAATTTTTGACTAATTTCTACAATTTGGTTGCAACATTATCCTTAATGTGAATGTACAAGGATTGGTTAATTGTCAGAATCACTTTTGTCTTTGCTTTGGCGTCATCCGTGGTCACAGCCTTTGATATGCAATCGGTTAAACCTTTCAAAATCAGAACGTTTCGAACTTCGCGAGCCTGGGCCCCTAACAAGAACAATTGAGAGTGGCGACATCTATTTCTTACTAACTTCAACCCAAATTTAGACAGTTTAACAAGTAAAGTTTAGGTACAAGTATGGGAAAACTAAAAGAAAATGTACGACGTCAAAAAATTTATGAATAAAATCAAGATTTGCGGAAATGGTTTACTTTATAAGAATGGGCAAAGCTAGATAAATAATTGGGCAGAAAATTCAAAATATGCGAGAAAAATATAAACAACATTCTATAGGAACAGAATATAGTTGAAAAAACGAGGAAATCTGCACCCAAATATCCAGAGAAGGTACCAAATGAAACAAACATTCTCAGTGACAACGAATTTTCGTCTGATAAAGGTTTGGTTTGGATAGGTTAGGTTAAGTTACGTTAGGTTAGGTTAGGTTAGGTTAGGTTAGGTTAGGTTAGGTTAGATTAGGTTAGGTTAAGTTAGGTTAGGTTAGATTATGTAAGGTTACGTCAATAATTTATACTGTGGAATCATTCTGACTTCACTGATGAATTGCTCCAAATTTATATTAAAATATTTATATAATAAGTATACTTCAAAAGATACAAAAAGTAAAGGGGTGATCGTTGAAATATCTATATTCTAGATTTAAATTTATTATTCAAAAATATATATTTCCAATACGTATATTTATACGGAATAAAATATCGGCGACAAATTTTATGGTAATGAATCGTCTACAAAAATATATTTAGACGTTTCGCGGTATTTGTCGTATTTCCTTTTGAACCTTTTCGGGTTCACTGTCTGACTGACACGCCTTGAATTAACTGTATATAAATTGCTAAATTTTCGAATCGTTATAAATCAGACACACTTTCTGCAATTGTATGTAAAAAATTATTGTACGATCCCATTTTATTTTATAATCTGATTAAATTTTGTTATAAGAAGATTTAATTTGTTCGATTCGTTGGTATATGATATAATTCATTCATAACAAGACGAACTAATAAATATTCATAATCCTCGCTAAATTATTTATAAATAATAATAAAATGTCACGGGGTACGCTAATTTTTTTGTGTTTTATCTCGTATCTGGCCTAAACTTAGAATACTCACACAAATTTAGTTCTGCCATTTACCAGCCGTGGTTAGGTTAGGTTAGCTTGTGTGATAAAAATGTGTCAATGTCATGTGTCAAGTTAAATAAACATTTTATTCATTTTAACCAAAGCTTTCCTGACGTACCTACTTGTCATTTTGAAAAATGAACCGCGAAAATAGATTAGTCCCGTCAAGAACCATCGAGGGCACTGACATCGAAAATCCGCCATGTTATTTTCATTAATAGAAGAAGATTTTAGATTAAGTGCGTTTGTAAAATAGAAGAAGACATTAGGAGGGATAGAATAAAGTATTGAATAATAAGAAACAACTCACAATAAGAAACAATCAAAGAAAAAATATATAAAAGAATCTCAAACTGGTTTGGACATTTTACAAGATTGGAACAAGATATTTAAGCAAAAGGAATATGGAAAGTAAGAATTATAGGAAGAAGGGAAAGAGAGAATAGAAAGTACAAATAGCAGATATATTAAAACAAAAGCAACAGACAATAAATCTCATGATGATACTAGCACAGGACAGGAAAATATTGAGGAAATGCTGGAAGGGTTGATAAGCACATTATGAATGCTATGGAAAGGGTAAAAGGAAAAATTAGAAGAAGAACTCATATTCTTCTTTTTTACCGGAATAAAAACGTCCAATTTGGTATTTACCAAATAATATATTGAGTAAATAACACTGTGGGAATAAATGATAAATCCACATTCGAAATAATTGATAATCAATAAAACTAATATAATTTTTTGAGGTTATTAGGTCACATTTAATAACCGTATTCAAACAATATTATACCAGATGCCAAATTCTTCAAGCATTACTAATTTAACATTTTTTTTAATGGTCGTTGATTAGGTTAATCCTAATTAAAGTTTGTAGGCATATTGAAGACGAGCAGACGAATTCACTAAACAAAAAAAGAAATTACTAACTGTGGAAATGTAATTAAAGTTTATAAAAGTAGGGAACACGTGGTGATCTACGAAAAATTCAAGATACGAAGCTTCTCAAATTGATAAAAGTGAATAGAAATTAGTATTCATGCTGTTGAGATAACTAAAAATAGTTTAGACAAGTCGATTTATTCAAAAAAAATGTGTGTCGTGTCCAAAACCAGTTTAAATGTAGCTTCCTGTATAATATTTAATTCTTAGATTGAAATTTATTATGAAAATTAATGTTAAAAACGTCAAAATGTTCACAATACACGCCTCGAACCTTTTAACAACTATTCTTCAAGTTATCTAAGATAAATAATTTAGTTCTGCCCATTCTACCCGACATTTATATGGTAATGGGGTGGTACTTCATCTCGTCGAAACGTATAATATTCGCTGGATCTTGTAGGTTTACTAGATCAATTTGTCAAACACGATATTTCTAAATATATAGCGACCAAGCCATGTGATCTTAATACTCATCACAGTTGAAGATTTTTCTGACAAATTCCTTCAATAAAACGAAGATCCTGAACAGCAGCCTATGGACTTTCCGGTAAAAAACGACGCATCAGCTCGACCTCAGCAGTAGAACGAACTTCGGCGGTGATTTTGACTTTTGTTTGGTCTATTTTATATTGTGGTGGATCCAGTTTCGTCCATGGTTTTTATCATACTCATACAGCGTTGATCAACTCTAAACAGTCGTCCAAAGTTATCTCGTAAATGCGTTTGGAAGCGAACGCCACAGCTTTCTACTGTTTCAGGAAGGATTCGCGCAGCCACGCAGGCTCTGTTGTTGTTGTGGTTGGCTATCGTAAGGTTGCGGTTCCACCCTGTACGTTGTATGTAAATTACCAAATTTGTCAACGTTTACCTTCCATATTTTCGAATATGCTGCGACACCGAAGATAATAATCAATGTCATTATCATATTCAACATCGATAGCTTCTATAATCGTCAGTTCCCCTAGAGGCGGGAAAATCGGGCGCGGTACCCAGCGGGTTCTTGAACCGTTTCTCCTACATGTTCGACGATAATATGCACACCCATCGATCGTACACATTCCCACAGATTATTACACGTATTTACACGGTAACGTTTTGTTTATATATCGTTTACCGTCGTTCTTTTATAGCTTTTCAAACAGTTTGGTTAATAACGGATATCGAGGACTATTTTTTTAAGGAGCGAACGTAATTTGGAATTTAAACAATATTAACATAACCCTCCGAATATGTAGTACAACATTATGCAATCACATTTGTCTTGAATACGTTTATTTTATAAACAAAATTTGAATTTTGACATTTTTAATAACAGTTTATTAACAAAAAACCTTAAAAAATCTTTTTAGACGACGCCATCTGAAAGTTGTTCGTTCTGTATTCATTTACATACCGAAAGTTGCGTTTTGAATGTTCCATGTAGTGAAAGTGACTGTTTCGTACTGCAAAACACTTTCGGGACGCTCTGGAGTACACAACTTTAAATGTTGACAGTTGACAGTTTCAGTTCGATGATTTCGCATAACCTTAAATTTTTTATTTTCTGAAATTATTTGTTTTATTCGAAAATTTTGTCTAAATTAATGAATAATAATGATTGATGATGAAAAAGAAAACATTAGCGAATCCACGTCACCTGATCTCACCGAAGAAAGCAATGCGGCCGTTCTTAATTCGTTGCCGGATAAATCTCGTGCAAAATACGAAAAACAGTACGAGCTCTTTGACGTGGTGTCACCAGAAAAAGGCGAAAAACCCAACGGAACACGTAGTGCTGGCTTATTCGACGTTTATAATTCTCTATTATTTAATTTCTTTCCTCAGTGTAATTAAATTGGATCTTATGCGTCGTCTAAAAAATGTTGTCTATACCGCGGCTGAAATACACACCCAGTGGCCTCAAAAAATTAATATTTGCGTAGTAAATCATCAGAGGAAGATTTCAACAAGCTAGCGATATTTGTAACAACTTCGTATGTCAGTGCTATTGGATCTAATTGCGAAATTTTCTGATCCTAATAATAAAGAAATCTTGGTTTCTGGTTAGAACAGTTTTAACAACACCAGCTCGACAGGAAGACGTGGCTTAAGACCACCTCGTTTACCTGCAGACGTCCAGAACTTCAATTTATTGAGACTCATTTCTTTGGAGAAGTTCAAGCTTGTTGTATCAGCTACCAAGGCACTATACAACCTACAGAAGTTCAAGATCAATATCCACAGGAATCTTCACACGGTAATCACCACCTTCTTGTGCTTGCTTTGTAAGATTTCTATCGAATGATCACCTAGGTCACCTGATCTAATCCTCCAGACATTTTGTGAGCTAAAGGAAGCCATTGCTAGAAGTTTAGTTGAAAATTCTCTTCATAATTAAATTAAAGGAGCTTTAGGTGCTTTGGAACTTATTATAAGGGCCGTAATACGTTTATAAATTAACTAATTCTATATAGATACTGGATGGGTAATTAAAAACGGTCGTTAGTTAAATGGGATGAGCTGGTTTGCCCAATAGACAGGAATTAAAAATTCATTCTGGATGGAAGACTTTCACGGTAATTTTGTGGACAGATGATGCTAAGTTTCATGGTAATGGTAGAGTGAATCACCATAATGGTCCGAAATTAATTCCTGTTGGATGCGGGAGATCCAACTTCAAGATCGTTGGTCTGTAAATGGGTGATGCGGGTTTCCAGTCGTACAAATAATTGAGACGGTTAATGGAGAAAGATATTTAGACTTTTTAAGAATGGAATTACCATTTATTTTAGAAGACATACCCTTAGCCGTTCATTGTGACATGTTGGCCATCGAGATCTCCAGATCTAACTTGCTTGGATTCTCATTTGAGGGGCGTGATAGAAGATCTCGTTTACACCAATAGATCCACGAGGTATTTGAAGAAAAAGACTAAAACTATTTTCAAATACGCCCTCTAGAGGTGGACGTGACTTTCTGAAAACAATTTGCACGTGTTTTTTCCACTTAATTTGCTTTGTTGCAGCTGACTGATCGAAGTAGTTCATTGACGAAGTTCAACTATTTTTTTTGACCCTGTTTTTTAAATAACGAAAATGACTGTTATACTATTTCACAATTTATTCGATTTCAATTTATTCATATATACAAACAGTCGTATTTAAACAAAAATTTGAATTTAAAATAGACATTTAAATTCAAGTGTTATTTTCTAATAAGTACCTAAATGGTTTTTTCGATCCCGTTACTTGAGTTTTTTTTTATATTTTACACGTGACATTTAAAAATTCTCCCAAGACACGCTATTAACATCAATTACGATAATTACGAGTGTTCGTTTACAATACACGGTTTTTTAAATGGATCACCCTATATTTGAGATTTGATGGTATATAATCTAGAGCTGAGAGTCTAGGTGGATCACCAGGGGTTTATATAAGATTCGACGTGGGTCGCGGAGGTTAATAAATATCTCATTATTCCATATTTAGTATAACGCGTCGAAACTTACCGTTGTCGCGCTGGATGTTGTCCCGTCCGCAACGTTTGTTGTACTTTTGATAGGTGAAGCGACTGCAACTCTAGTGAATGATTTAAATTTGATGATTATACCGAAATGCATACGAATTGCTATTCGATAACATTCGTTTTTAACATTTTAGGTTATGTTAGGTAAGGTTGAAGTTTCCGGAATTTCTCACGAAACTTTCTACGTTTAAAAGTTTAAAAACTTGATAAGACTTGAATAGAATTTCCCTTTTTACAATTTAATAATATCCAAAAGCGAATTAGCTTGTTGTGTGCCGGAGAAATACATAATTTGAACTTGGCGCCATTTGGATAAATAATAATTTTAATATAAAAAAATCAACAGTTTGAATTGAACTGTCTTAACCACTATTCATTATGAGAGAGTCGATTATCTCTTCTCCCCATCATTTGTATGATTTATTTAGGTTTTAAATTATACGAGGTTTGAAATAGATAAATAAAAACAAATATTTATAATTAGACATTTGTTTATTGTTTATTAAAATATTCTCTTTTAAAATCGACACTTTCGAACCAATTGTCGAAGCCGCTTCTTCGACTATAGAAAAACGTTGATTTCGCAATTTATTTTTGATCTGTGGGTGCCAAATTAGGACTGTACGGTGGATGAATCATCAATTTAATATTTTGATCGTTGATGTATGAAAGCTCGGATTGTCGTGAGGGAGGATTTGAACACTTCCGGCAAACAAATACTGTTTGAATGTTCATTTAATACAGTCAAGAATCCACCACAACCCAAGCCATGTAAAGGAGCGATTCCTGTATCAGGACCTACTCCAACAAATCCTCAAATTTTCCTTATCGCACCAAATTCTTTTCAACGAATCTATCTCTGCCTTTTGGGCCTTTTGGGGGTTATTTGTTCTAGTAAGTATCTAAGTTCTATTGTAAAATTAAATTCTTCTTTTTCATTTAATCTTATCTACAATGGAATGGTTAGAATCGAGAATTTTATCACGAATTTGAATAAATTTCTCCGTTATTTTGTTTGCATATTCACAACGTAAAATTATTGCAATTCATTAAAATTTCCTTATACCGTTAAAGGTGTCTACCTGACCGTTGACCTAAGGCACCTGATCAACATAGCTCCGTCTTTTTTTTCTCTTTTTCTTCAACGCAGTCGACAATCAATAAACCGTGTGCATTCTTGTACACATATTTCCAAAGGTTTTTAAAATTATCATCCGCCTCGAGCACGAAAATTTGAATAATTTCGACATATCTTCGCAGTTTATCCAGTTTCTTTTTAAATGAACCAAACAAAACTTGAATAGCAGCTTTAATAATACGATAGAAGGAATGTTCAAGAAGTTATTTATCTTTTAACATTCCTAGAGAAGTCGATAATTCATTGTTTTCGTGTTAAATCTACTAATTTATATATTTTCTATCAATATATCATTACTAGTATTTTATTTAGTTATGTATCTGAAAGTAATTGAATCTAATTTTCCCAATTTTCAGGTTTCAGATTATTCACAGCTTTCAAAAACAATTCAACATCATTCTTTTAAAAAAATTATTGTTTTTCGAAACTTCTCTATTTATCTGTGTCCAAACCAGTTCAATGATATGGTTGAGATCTAATCTTCGTCTTTCCACGATTTTTCGCAATTTCTCCTTATAAAGGGAACACCTACAAGCTAATGGGGCCCTAATATAAGAAACCTCAGAGATTACAAAGATTTGGAAAACTTACACAAAAAAACATCACTCCTCTGCAACAACTTTCTGTGATTTGTCTAAGGCTTTCGATTGTGTTACTCATAACGATGTCTTTTTGGTAGCCAATAGAAAGTGGAGTGTCTCAAGGCCCAGTACAAGTACTAAGAAGGCTGTTTTCCATCTTAAACAACCATAACTCCTCTGCAACAACTTTCTGTGATTTGTCTAAGGCTTCCTATTGTGTTAATTATAATATAATGATGTCTTTTTCGTAGCCAATAGAAAGTGGAGTGTCTCAAGGTGCAGTTCAAGTACTAAAAAGGCTGTTTTCCAGCGTAAACACCCATTACTCCTCTGCAACAACTTTCTGTGATTTGTCTAATGTTTCCTATTGTGTTAATCATAACATAACGATGTCTTTTTGGTAGCCAATAAAAAATGGAGTGTCTCAGGCCCAGTACAAGTACTAAAAAGGCTATTTTCCAGCCTAAACACCCATTACTCCTCTACAACAACTTTCTGTGATTTGTCTAAGGCTTTCTATTGTGTTAATCATAACATAACGATGTCTTTTTCGTAGCCAATAGAAAGTGGAGTGTCTCAAGGCCCAGTACAAGTACTAAAAAGGCTATTTTCCAGCCTAAACACCCATTACTCCTCTACAACAACTTTCTGTGATTTGTGTAAGGCTTTCTATTGTGTTAATCATAACATAACGATGTCTTTTTGGTAGCCAATAGAAAGTGGAGTGTCTCAAGGCCCAGTATAAGTACTAAAAAGGCTATTTTCCAGCCTAAACACCCATTACTCCTCTACAACAACTTTCTGTGATTTGTCTAAGGCTTTCTATTGTGTTAATCATAACATAACGATGTCTTTTTCGTAGCCAATAGAAAGTGGAGTGTCTCAAGGCCCAGTACAAGTACTAAAAAGGCTATTTTCCAGCCTAAACACCCATTACTCCTCTACAACAACTTTCTGTGATTTGTGTAAGGCTTTCTATTGTGTTAATCATAACATAACGATGTCTTTTTGGTAGCCAATAGAAAGTGGAGTGTCTCAAGGCCCAGTACAAGTACTAAAAAGGCTATTTTCCAGCATAAACAACCATCACTCCTTTGCAACAACTTTCTGTGATTTGTCTAATGCTTTCTATTGTGTTAATCATAACATAACGATGTCTTTTTCGTAGCCAATAGAAAGTGGAGTGTCTCAAGGCCCAGTACAAGTACTAAAAAGGCTATTTTCCAGCCTAAACACCCATTACTCCTCTACAACAACTTTCTGTGATTTGTCTAAGGCTTTCTATTGTGTTAATCATAACATAACGATGTCTTTTTGGTAGCCAATAGAAAGTGGAGTGTCTCAAGGCCCAGTACAAGTACTAAAAAGGCTATTTTCTAGCCTAAACACCCATTACTCCTCTACAACAACTTTCTGTGATTTGTCTAAGGCTTTCTATTGTGTTAATCATAACATAACGATGTCTTTTTCGTAGCCAATAGAAAGTGGAGTGTCTCAAGGCCCAGTACAAGTACTAAAAAGGCTATTTTCCAGCCTAAACACCCATTACTCCTCTACAACAACTTTCTGTGATTTGTGTAAGGCTTTCTATTGTGTTAATCATAACATAACGATGTCTTTTTGGTAGCCAATAGAAAGTGGAGTGTCTCAAGGCCCAGTACAAGTACTAAAAAGGCTATTTTCCAGCCTAAACACCCATTACTCCTCTACAACAACTTTCTGTGATTTGTCTAAGTCTTTCGATTATGTTAATTATAATATAACAAAACTTTTTGAAGATGAACATAGAAGTAAATACATACGACGATGACATCTCTGGAACATCAATTCCAAGATATTACAATCCTTAAAGTATAACATAAAACAAGTTTTTAAAAACCTACAGGGTGAAATATTGAAAGTAATAAAACAAATTCTTGATATTTGGACCATCATTTTTAACACCATTTTTGATAGAGGAAACATTCCTTTAAGGACTGGATGCAGTCAACGTTTATTGTTAAAAAACTAGGTGCGCAAAACTGTGATCAATAGCGCCTAAATCACGTGACAAAGGGTTTATCAATATTATACAAAATCGACTATACGCAAATCTATGAAATTTGGTTTTCTTAGCCCACAGCCATCTTTAGCCAACAGAATCATCCAGAGATGCACAGATATGAACGAAGACTTACACCTGTGCTTTATTAATTTCTTCGAGGCTTTCATTAAAGTCAAACACGAAAAATTGGAGTCGAACAGCACAGAAAAATTCTCTCAGCGTCATCTGCGATTGCTGCCAAGAAAAGTTATGCAAAAACTAGAGTTTGATCAGTCTTTGAAGAGCCAGTTTATAAGTGAGGACGTTAAACCGTACGATCTTAATTTATTTAGAAGTTCGGCATGCCAAACCTTGTCAAAAGCTTTCGATATGTCAGGAGTTTACATATTTCTCTTAGCTTCAGTTCATACGTCGATGATATAGGACGGGATTTAGGTTTAGGAGAACCGTATTGATTTTTTTTTAATAAACTAATCGTAAATGTAACAAAACTAGTTTTTGGTAGCCATTTTAGAGTGCGAGCAACCCAAATCTCTCACCTGACACTTCATGTTTGTGATAAAATATTTTTTGTTACAGATAATAAACGCGTCTCTTAGCACGAGCGACATATGGCCTCTGGACAGGCCGGAAGGTATGCCATCGATCCAATCGTTGGAAGTGATGTGCGGCAAAGATCACATGGACGTTCATTTAACGTTTTCTCATCCGTTCGAAGGTATTGTGTCTTCGAAAGGCCAACACGGTGATCCTAGGTGCGTTTACGTCCCACCGGCGTCGGGTCAAACTTTTTTTTCATTTCGAATAGCGTACGCGAGGTGTGGTACCAAACCCGATTTACATGGACAGTTTTACGAAAATACAGTTGTCGTGCAATATGATAAAGATCTTTTGGAAGTGTGGGACGAGGCTAAGAGATTGAGGTGCGAGTGGTTCAACGATTACGAAAAAACTGCTTCTAAACCTCCTATGGTCATCGCCGATCTCGATGTTATACAACTCGATTTTCGCGGTAAGTCTTGACGATTTTTTTTTCTGATCCGATCCTGTACGATCCACATGATTCGGGGTATCGTTATTATTTATTATAGAGCTGTATATCCACGTAAATTAAAGACTGGTTTAGATTTTAATTATATTGTGATTATTATCGTTTGACCTCCTTATAAACAACATGAAAGTGACTAAACTATCAGTATCGGACTTCATTCTTTACATTCTTCAGTATTTGAGGGTTAATTATTTTTGTATAACTGAAATATATGTTTTTCCGTTTATAATATTACATAAACTTTTCTGGAACAAAAAGAAAGTGGTAAAACATCTGTTTTGTCACTGGAAATGGCCTGTTTCTTCTCAATCGTATGGATTTGATTGTCATCGCTCGAGCTGGTGTTGTTATCTTTCTTTTATTTCCATTTCTCTGCTTTCTGTCCACCACGTGGTCATATTATAGTCCTTTTGGGACCCTTGGAAACGTCGTAATATTTAGTAATATGTTTTAAAGCATGTAGCTATCGAATAAATTGATTTATCCACAATTCATTATTTTTTTGAACAATGTATTCTTGAATCTTCATGAAAAATTAGTGTTTGTATGCCAAATAGCTTTGCTATTACCTCATCCTCGTCGTCACGTGGTTCAGCGTAGTTTATAAACTTACTCCCCTCCTTTTTCGCCTAGTTACGTGGTTTATGGACGTACCAAATCCTACGACGATGGTCCTAGAAAAACTTGGCCCAACAAGGAAAATTTTGTAAAAAAATATATTTTTTTTTCAGCGTAATTTCCTACAGAGTAGCATTTAGTTCAGCTTTCATATTGGTTGAGTTAATGCCTTTCAAATACCATTTTTTTCCTGAAAACGGTCACTATTGATGGCTGCCAAACAGATACTAAACAACCTGAAGTCTTCAAACTTGGACTATATGGTGAATAGATCGTATAGAAAGATCTAAAACATAAGGCACTTTCGTAATTACTTTCTAAATGTAGCCTTCTCCAAATTACCCCAGGTCGGCAATAATTTTTGCATAAAGGAGGAGATGGAAATCATGCATCGAACTGCCCCCAATTACACTTTTCTTAAGATCATTGCAAGTTTGGTCAAAAAGGGCTGTTTTCCAGCCTAAACAACCATCACTCCTCTTTAACAAATTTCTGTGATTTGTCTAAGGATTTCGATTATGTTAATTATAATATACCGATGTCTTTTTGGTAGCCAATAGAAAGTGAAATGTCTCAAGGCTCAGTATTGGTACTAAAAAGGCTGTTTTCCAGCATAAACGACCATCACTCATATGCAACAACTTTCTGTGATTTGTCTAAGGCTTTCTATTGTGTTAATCATAATATAACGATGTCATTTTTGTAGCCAATAGAAAGTGAAGTGTCTCAAAGCTCAGTACAAGTACTAAAAAGGCTGTATTCCAGCATAAACAACCATCACTCCTCAGCAACAACTTTTTGTGATTTATCTATTGCTTTCGATTGTGTTAATCATAATATAACGATGTCTTTTTGGTAGCCAATAGAAAGTTGAGTTTCTCAAGGTCCAGTTCAAGTACTAAAAAGGCTATTTTCCAGCCTAAACAACCATCACTCCTCTTTAACAACTTTCTGTGATTTGTCTAAGGATTTCGATTATGTTAATTATAATATAACGATGTCTTTTTGGTAGCCAATAGAAAGTGCAGTGTCTCAAGGCTCAGAACAAGTACTAAAAAGGCTGTATTCCAGCCTAAACAAACATAACTCATCTGCAACAACTTTTTGTGATTTATCTATTGCTTTCGATTGTGTTAATTATAATATAACGATGTCTTTTCGGTTGCCAATAGAAAGTGGAGTGTCTCAAGGCCAGTACTAGTTCCAATTACTGATGTCTTCATAGGACCATAACTAGCTACATAATTATCCTTAAAAAAGTGTAATTAGTGCCTAGAAACCTGTCAATTTTTGAAAATGTTTTCGATGATAAATGAATGTGTTTCGATTATTTTCGAGCCGCCCTCGTATAACTAATGTTGTATGTTTATAAGTTCAATTAATTATTGTTCACAATAACTTTAATATTTGATAACTGTAGATAAAAATGATTCATTGAGTGAATTAATAGATAATTCAATACTTCACTGTACATTTCCCGATTATAATCACTTTTTTTTTATTTACAAATATTATTATTACGTTCTCTTATATGGATACCGAAAAATTAATTGGATACCGATGTTGTCGTGAAATTATTAGCCTTTAGGTCTGTTCTGTTTTACGTAGGTAGATATATCAAAAATTATAAATATATAATATGAAAAAACTTCACAATATGATACCATAACCTAACTATTTCAATAAAGTTGCGTCACTCCCACGGAATACTGATTCATAATAGAATTATTATTTACAAATTACTGCCGTGACCATAAAATTTGATAGTTGTTAATAGATAATTCCAAAACAGATAAAGAATCTGTGTAAACATAAAATATGAGCTTCGAATTCATAAAATTCAATGTGATATACGAGGAGTTGTTATTAGATAAAAAGAATGTAAAAATACGTACATTTTTAGATGATTGTACATGCCTAGAAAAACCGTTCGCCATAAAGAGACATTCTGAAGAAAATTATCATAAATAGAAAAGGTTTGGACTGGTTAAAAGCCCCGTATCATAAGATCTGTGAGTACTACTTCGGGTCGGCGAATTTGGTGGTTGTGACTAGGTAAAGCGCTGGTTTCTTTATCAAGAGTAGAATTTTTACAATTAATCTTTCTCTATCGACACTGAGTGAGTGAGTCGCAGCTTCCACAGTCTCCAGACTCCACACAGCGAGCTGACAGTTGTGGAGAGGCACTTAAAGTTCCAAGAAAAATCAAAATTTCAAATAGAAAATAATTTGGAAGAAAGACTTCGAGGGAAAAACATGCGTTCTTCTTAAAACTTACGGTTTCTCTAAGTTTTAAGACAAATTCTTTGCTCTATTTTGAAACAACGGCTGGGATTTGAAGAAACGGCTATGCTGATTTATTTACAGTAGTTAGAGGTACTAAACATATAAATATAAAAGTAGTCAAAAGTCATTTTTGAACCTAGTAAGTAAGAAGATGATTGACGAAAATTATTTTTAATGTAACTGACATAACTTTTGAACAATTTTTTGTTTATAACGCCATTTTGTTAATGTGTAATTACAAACTATTTTTATACTACTAAATTTTGTGCCAAACATACGTTAGAGCGAAAATGCAGAGAATTTTTTAAGTTTGAAGGATACAGCAAAGCAAATCGATCAGAAATCAGAAATTAATCAAAATATTCATGTTTTTTTGGTTTTGTCGGCAGTAGAATATTCAAATTAACAATGATGTCATCTCATCACGATGGTTCATCTGGTACATTGAATTATAATTTGAAAAAACAGTGAATCAAAATAAAAAAAGAATTATTCTATAGGACAAACAAGGAGATTATGTAAGAAAAGATGTAATCAACACGAAGGTGCAGATTTCGATTTAAAATAAGAAATTAATTGATTTGAAACGGAAAAAACAGTGAATCAAAATAAAAAAAGATTCATTCTATTGGACAAACAAGCAGATTATGTATGGAAAGATGTAATGAACACAAAGGTACAGATTTCGATTTAAAATATGAAATTAATTGATTTGAAACAGAAAAAACAGTAAATCAAAATAAAAAAAGATTCATTTTATTGGACAAACAAGGAGATTATGTAAGAAAAGATGTAATCAACACGAAGGTGCAGATTTCGATTTAAAATAAGAAATTTTTTGATTTGAAACAGAAAAAACAGTGATTCAAAATAAAAAAAGAATTATTCTATTGGACAAACAAGGAGATTATGTAAGAAAAGATGTAATCAACACGAAGGTGCAGATTTCGATTTAAAATAAGAAATTTTTTGATTTGAAACAGAAAAAACAGTGATTCAAAATAAAAAAAGAATTATTCTATTGGACAAACAAGGAGATTATGTAAGAAAAGATGTAATCAACACGAAGGTGCAGATTTCGATTTAAAATAAGAAATTTTTTGATTTGAAACAGAAAAAACAGTGATTTAAAATAAAAAAAGAATTATTCTATTGGACAAACAAGCAGATTATGTAAGAAAATATGTAATCAACACGAAGGTACAGATTTCGATTTCAAATAAGAAATTAATTGATTTGAAACGGAAAAAACAGTGAATCAAAATTAAAAAAGATTCATTCTATTGGACAAACAAGCAGATTATGTATGGAAAGATGTAATGAACACGAAGGTACAGATTTTGATTTAAAATAAGAAATTAATTGAATTGAAACAGAATATATATTTAGAGGATTTCAAACAACAATCGAGGGATTCTGAAATATACATGATCCGATCAAACTCAATTAAATTGGTGCAATTCAAACAGAACGACATAAATTTTTGATGTGTGGAGTTTATTTAGCTATATCGACTTGAAAAAAAGGATCAACGGATTACTAACATTAGATCAATTATTAATTTTTTTTTCAATTTCAGGTGATAATGTGGATTGTTGGATGGAAATTCAGCATGGAAAAGGACCTTGGGCTCCTCCAGTAAGTGGAATCGTTCCTTTGGGTTCCACGTTGACGCTAGTTGTCGCCATAAACGATTACAGAGGTAAATATCAAACATAATGATAATTCCATCATTTTCTTGGGTAATATAAATAAACTTTAGTTTAAAAATAACACTAATTAATTATGCGAAATTATACAATCTAGTGAATTTGTTTTTTAAACAGTTTTTTTTCTGTCAGTTCCTTCAGGACGCGTGATGCTTTTTATTTCACAGCTTCAAAAGACTCGAATCTTGTTCCTTTTAATGCAGATTTAACTTTAGGAAATAGGTAGAAGTCACACGGTGCAAGATCCCGCGAAAAAGGTGGGTGATCTAGCACTGGAATGTTGTGATGAACGTGAATCATCTTCAACATGCCTAAGTCACTTGAAATACGTGGATTTATTGTGACTATTAAGAAAAAAATTCTTTTTGAAAAGTTGTTTTGCGCTACAAAGACGATCCTTACGGTACTTGGGTTCAAAGACAAAGTTAAGTGACAAGACAACATCAAATTGCTTTATAAATTTGTCTATTGATAGAATTTGATGAACTTTTAGAATTCTACTGGATTTTTTTCATAAAATAATGTTAATTTTTGACTTGAATCGCGCGTGTCGAATCTCTATGAGCAGCGTAGCGTACGACGATGCAACGACGCTAGCGCTCGTCTCGGCTTCTTGATTAATCATTCGGACGGCTACAGAAAATCGATTTACGCAGATGAAACAATACCTTTTTCGATCTGACAGCCTCATGGCGATAATCATATGATAAACAATGAAGTAGTTGTGTGCTCTCCGCTACAATTTCCACAATAGTTCGTTTAATTCATTAAAAATATAGTCGATACTTTTTAATAGTGTTTATTTAATACCTTGTTAGTGAAGTTATTATATAAACGTTCTTTTAATAGACATGTTTATTGCATTAAAAGTACGAGCGTTTC
Organism: Diorhabda sublineata; assembly: GCF_026230105.1. Classification (NCBI taxonomy): domain Eukaryota; kingdom Metazoa; phylum Arthropoda; class Insecta; order Coleoptera; family Chrysomelidae; genus Diorhabda; species Diorhabda sublineata. The sequence continues at coordinate 6,920,930 of NC_079481.1, read as the reverse complement.
TTAACAGTACACGATACATAACTACATAGAAAAGCTTCCCAGTGATCTTGTAATATATTACCGTCTTTGCATATTACACGAAGGAAACGAGCGAATCCGAAACGAGCGTGTCAATTACTTTAACATTCACATTTTATCCGCAACATTGTAGAAAATGTTAGAGCGACTATATGAATGCGGATTTACATGTTCTCGGAGATACAGATATATCTTTGAATTATGTTATGTAAATAATTAAAAGTTCCTCTTAATTATAATGTCTCAAATATTTAAATTACTAAATGTTATATAATAATAACAATCTTAGTATTTAGTACACAAAACATACCAAAAAAGAAGGTCAACTTGCATGTAAATTTCGGCAGCGCAAATTTAATTCCGCCATTTATCAATCGTGGCGCTAGTGTGTTAAAAATGTGTCATTACTGTCAATGTTTAAATGTCAAGATTTTTCTCAATTTCCCCAACGCTTTCATGATGTGTGTTCACAAAGAATTTTGTAAAATTCGATGCTTACCATCAAATTATCAAATGTGTGAAAATAATTTTTTGGAAAGCGATCGAGGATACTGACATTGAAAGTCCGCCATGTTGTTTCAACTGAAAAACAACTAAATTTGCATTTCTTCTATAACAGAATCCAAAGGCAGACCATTTAGCCCTGAAGATAAATGATGGACAAATGACAGTTTGTATCTTCTTTAATCTTCTCGTATAAAAGGTTAGGTTTTGTGAGGTTAGGTTGAGTAAAGTTAGGTTAGGTTTTAACACAATTTATGTCATTGGAAATGTGTGAAAGCCAATGAAACCTTCGAGAAATAACTGCAGTGAATAATTTATTCATGATTGCCGATTTCTTTTTTTGTTTCAGGAGAATTTGACATGCGCGTAAAATCGTGCGTAGCTTCTGACGGTACCGGTCATTTAATTCAATTATCCGACGAATTCGGGTGCGTATTGCGACCGAAAATGATCAGTCGTTTCTTGAAAGCGCGCGGCGCAGATGACAGAGCGTCAGTTATCACTTACGCATTTTTTCACGCCTTCAAATTTCCGGACGCGCTCAGCGTCCACATCAAATGCAAAGTGGAAATTTGTCGACACGGTTGTTTGGATCATTGTCAACTGCAACCGGATGGTACCGGCGATACAAAACCGGATCTGTCGCACTACAAGAACCATTTGGAGAGGAAGGACGATAGATTGTCTTCGGAGGAAAAGTAAGTTCGAATTTTTTCGTTTTGAAGCACCAAAGTTTCAGATAAAGCATAAATATATTATGGAATTAAATAAAATAAAACTTTTAGTCACCTGTCATCCGATTACGAATGTAATTGTATTTCTTTTAATATCAACAAGTTTTAGTTTCCCAAGAAGGTGAAATTCTAGAAGATATAACAATAAATGATGTCTTAGACTAAAGGATTTTGACTCCTCTAATTGCCATTTGTTTTATAATGTCCTAGAACAATATTTCGTTTCTAAGCTTAGTTCGTCCAGGTACAAAAACCGACTCCATGACGTTGCCTGCAGATAGAATGGTATTTGTCTTCTCTGTATCCGGTTCTCGCTTTTCAGTCCATTGTTTTGATTGTTTTTTTGTTTCGGGTGTAAAGTTGTCGATCTACATTTCATCCATTCTGTGAAACATTGCCAAACTATCGTGGAAAACATCTGGACGACGCTGTTTTTGAACAACCGCGGCACCCATCTTGCGGACAGCTTTCTCATGTCCAAATTTGAAATGTCTACTATGGCTAGATACATTTTGAGACCTAATTCATTGCTAATTTTTTGTAAGGTTTTCAAAATACTTACCTAAACAAAATTAGAGTGAGTTATTATAAATAACCACGATGTTTCATTGAATTTGGATTTAAATTAGTTAATGTGTTGACATCGAACTTCCATTGTTCTGTAAAATTTTTTCCAATATTGTATCCGCATTCCACCTAAACGCTTTGATGAAATTTCCGGTATTTGATGTTCCAAATCCTTATTACGATCAGCTGTTCCGGTTTCTCAGATTTAATATGATCTACGTGCTTGAAATTTCTGAAATTTGTTATAGTATAAGGTTTCCATCAATACATTAACAACTGAGATCATCATCAACCTAAAATATGTTATCATATTATTACGGTAAACAAAATGCAAAAACTTTTATTGGCGATAAAAGAAATACAAACATTTTTATGACTCTAACAGTAAATGGATTTGTTTTGTGCGATTCTCTGAAAATTCCCAACGAACAGTAGATTTTTTTTATAATATCCATTGTTTTTATTTCAACATCACCGTTTCTAAGAATGTAATATTTCAAATTGGTGACAATTTAAAAAGGTGGTAAAAAACTGTTAAAAAAACAGTATTCAAATATATAGGGTGTATATACAGTCACTGATGAGTGAATCACGCCTAGGTCTGGAGTTCGGGGTGGCCAAATAAATGAATTTCCACTTCTTATATTTGATCTGATCTTGTGGCGACTTTCGATCAGATACAAACATTTTCAAGCTGTAAATCATAAGGCACGAAGTGTCCAAATTTGCGATCTATCATAAGTCACGTAGCTTTGGAGAAACAACCTTAGATAAGTTGCAAATGGCAGCATGGTCATGTCCCACGGCACCATTTTAGACTTTCTATGAAGATCTCCAAAGTGAATCAATAAAGCATACAAGAAATAGAACAAGGAACCCGCTGTCCTGATTGGGCATCTTACCATTTTAAAGGAATGTGAGGTGCCCATAGATAAGGTAATGGACACCATGTTTTCCAAATAATACTTAACCAAAAACTATGAAATTATAATGAGTTGGTAGCGAGGTATACCCAAGAACAAAGCTCAAAACTCTTATAGAGTCAAAGCTAGTATGGAACTCCATCGATAAAATTACTCTTATTTGGACACATCGGAGTACTCGGCAAGACAATTCCTTTTATAGGACCAAAACTTTTCGTAGATTTCTCAAAAATCTATGATTATGAGGAAATGGGAAAACGAGAGCTCCAGGTCTGAAACAATCGAAAAGATTTCTTTCTTATATCAACCAGATGGTCTGGAAAGGTACAAAGGAGGTCAGGAGAGAGAGAGAGAGAGAGAGAAATAATCCGCATAGCCCCCAGACATGTAGACAAAGACTACAGACACTAATCTAGAACACCTGCGATCTGCAAGCACGTCTGCGTTTTGCACAGGATCATCTAAATTAGACGAAGGAACAATATGGATCCGTTCTGTTTTCAGATGAGACCAGGATATGCCTCCTTGGTAGATCGAAGATCTGGAGAGTGACTTGTAGATTGCTGCTTTGAAGAGCGGAGTGCTTATGCATTTCATGGTTAGTTCTATGCCGAATCGTATGAATGATGTTATCTAATTAAAGTCAAAAGTTTACAGTGGATCGAATTCTATGCACGCGAGTAGTTGAATACGGTCGAAAGCCCTATTGAGATCATTAATTAATTATTAATTTTTTTGTTACAGAATTCACGATTCTCCCAATCAAAACGTAGACGAAGACGATTTACTTTACGAAGAAGTGATCTTGAAAGATGACGGTGGCCTATTGTCGGATAGTAAATTATCAGGTGCTGTGAAATTATCACTGAGCGGAGGCCAGTTAGACAACAACAGAATTCAGTCGAAGAAGAAGCCGGATGGAATTGTAGATGAGGAGACAGAACTTGATATAACGGCGATGTCGGATAAGGTAAGATGTCTTGTAGATAAACAGTGGTGCAACGTGTAGTTTTTTTTTCATTTTTCTAGAATTAAATGGCTTGTGAGTTTTTCAAGAAGTAACTTGTCGAAATCTCATTCTATTTATGGTACGATTACGATTTCTGTGGTCCTTAAATTTGGTTTCTGGTAGTATTTTTGATATATTGAAGGTTAAAAGTGAAATAACCGAACATAACCTAACTTAATCTAACTAAAATCGATTTTATGCCGGAGCTCGACGTTTCCAAATATAGTTACTAATTTTTTGAGTTTCCTAGGGGTGTTGGAATATGGAAGTGAATAAGAACAAATGAAAATTTAAAGGAATTGAAGCAAAATCAATGAATATTGAAGAAAACACGAAGAAAAATCAATTTTAATCAATTAAAACCGAAGAAATTTGAGAAATTGTATTGAAATCGATGAAAATTTATTAAAAATTTATGAAAATCAGTGAATATTGATAGAAATTAATGAAAAACTGAAGCAAAATCAAAGGATATTGATGAGATAATGGGGAAATATAAATAACGAATATTTAAAAATGCAGAATGTGGAAATGATGAAAAAACTAATGGAAATCAGTTGATATTAAAGAAAATTGATGAGAAAATGAAAACAAATGAATTGTAAGCAATGAAAATCTTAGATAACTACCAAAAGCAAACGAAACTCGTTGAAAATTCACTGAAAACTAATGAAAATCGAAGAAAATTAATGGATATTGATGAAAATTGATGATAAATTGAAGCAAGATTAATGGAAATTGAGGAAAATTGATGGGAATATAAATTAAAATCAATGGAAAGCATTGATAATCGCAGAAAACTTGAACAAACAAACGAAAAACAATGAAAATTTAATGAGAAACTGAAGAAAAACTTATTGTGAGCAATGAAAACCGCAGAAAAATAGCAAAGATCTAGGAAATCAGTAGATTTTGATGAAAATTAATGAGATACGGAAGTAAGATCAATGAATATAGGAGAAAATTGATGTGAAAATAAAGAAAAATCAATGGAAATCATTGATAATCGTTGAAAGCTTGAGAATTGATGGGAAAATGAATGAAAATCAATGGAAAGCATTGATAATCGCAGGAAACAAACGAAAACTATTGAAAATTTAGTGAAAACGGATGAAAATTGGTGAATATTGATGAAAATTAATGAGAAACTGAAACAAGATCAATGGACATTGAAGAAAATTGATGGGAAAACGAATGAAAATCAATGGAAAGCATTGATAATCGCAGGAAACAAACGAAAACCATTGAAAATTTAGTTAAAACGGATGAAAATTGATGAAAATTATTGAATATTGATGAAAATTAATGAGAAACTGAAACAAGACCAATGGACATTGAAGAAAATTGAGGGGAATATAAATTAAAATCAATGGGAAGCATTGATAATCGCAGAAAACTTGGAAAAACAAACGAAAACTAATGAAAAGTTAGTAAAATGAATGAAAGTTAGTTAATATTGATGGAAATTGATGAGACAATGAAAATAAAATGAATTGTGAGCAATGAAAATCTTAGCAAGCGTCCAGAGGCAAACGAAACTCGATGAAAATTCAGTGAAAACTGATGAAAATCAAAGAAAATTAATGGATATTGATGAAAATTGATGATAAACTGAAGAAAAATCAATTTTGAGTAATGAAAACGTCATAAAATTTAAGAAAAATAATGATAACATCGATGGAAATCAGTGGATAATAATGAAAATTAATGAGAAACTGCAGCAAGATTAATGGACATTGAGGAAAATTGATGGGAAAATACATAAAAATCAATGGAAAGCATTGATAATCGCAGGAAACAAACGAAAACTATTAAAAATTTAGTTAAAACGGACGAATATTGATGAAAATTAATGAGAAACTGAAACAAGACCAATGGACATTGAAGAAAATTGAGGGGAATATAAATTAAAATCAATGGGAAGCATTGATAATCGCAGAAAACTTGGAAAAACAAACGAAAACTAATGAAAAGTTAGTAAAATGAATGAAAGTTAGTTAATATTGATGGAAATTGATGAGACAATGAAAATAAAATGAATTGTGAGCAATGAAAATCTTAGCAAGCGTCCAGAGGCAAACGAAACTCGATGTAAATTCAGTGAAAACTGATGAAAATCAAAGAAAATTAATGGATATTGATGAAAATTGATGATAAACTGAAGAAAAATCAATTTTGAGTAATGAAAACGTCATAAAATTTAAGAAAAATAATGATAACATCGATGGAAATCAGTGGATAATAATGAAAATTAATGAGAAACTGCAGCAAGATTAATGAACATTGAGGAAAATTGATGGGAAAATACATAAAAATCAATGGAAAGCATTGATAATCGCAGGAAACAAACGAAAACTATTAAAAATTTAGTTAAAACGGACGAATATTGATGAAAATTAATGAGAAACTGAAACAAGACCAATGGACATTGAAGAAAATTGAGGGGAATATAAATTAAAATCAATGGGAAGCATTGATAATCGCAGAAAACTTGGGAAAACAAACGAAAACTAATGAAAAGTTAGTAAAATGAATGAAAGTTAGTTAATATTGATGGAAATTGATGAGACAATGAAAATAAAATGAATTGTGAGCAATGAAAATCTTAGCAAGCGTCCAGAGGCAAACGAAACTCGATGAAAATTCAGTGAAAACTGATGAAAATCAAAGAAAATTAATGGATATTGATGAAAATTGATGATAAACTGAAGAAAAATCAATTTTGAGTAATGAAAACGTCATAAAATTTAAGAAAAATAATGATAACATCGATGGAAATCAGTGGATAATAATGAAAATTAATGAGAAACTGCAGCAAGATTAATGGACATTGAGGAAAATTGATGGGAAAATACATAAAAATCAATGGAAAGCATTGATAATCGCAGGAAACAAACGAAAACTATTAAAAATTTAGTTAAAACGGACGAATATTGATGAAAATTAATGAGAAACTGAAACAAGACCAATGGACATTGAAGAAAATTGAGGGGAATATAAATTAAAATCAATGGGAAGCATTGATAATCGCAGAAAACTTGGGAAAACAAACGAAAACTAATGAAAAGTTAGTAAAATGAATGAAAGTTAGTTAATATTGATGGAAATTGATGAGACAATGAAAATAAAATGAATTGTGAGCAATGAAAATCTTAGCAAGCGTCCAGAGGCAAACGAAACTCGATGAAAATTCAGTGAAAACTGATGAAAATCAAAGAAAATTAATGGATATTGATGAAAATTGATGATAAACTGAAGAAAAATCAATTTTGAGTAATGAAAACGTCATAAAATTTAAGAAAAATAATGATAACATCGATGGAAATCAGTGGATAATAATGAAAATTAATGAGAAACTGCAGCAAGATTAATGGACATTGAGGAAAATTGATGGGAAAATACATAAAAATCAATGGAAAGCATTGATAATCGCAGGAAACAAACGAAAACTATTAAAAATTTAGTTAAAACGGACGAATATTGATGAAAATTAATGAGAAACTGAAACAAGACCAATGGACATTGAAGAAAATTGAGGGGAATATAAATTAAAATCAATGGGAAGCATTGATAATCGCAGAAAACTTGGGAAAACAAACGAAAACTAATGAAAAGTTAGTAAAATGAATGAAAGTTAGTTAATATTGATGGAAATTGATGAGACAATGAAAATAAAATGAATTGTGAGCAATGAAAATCTTAGCAAGCGTCCAGAGGCAAACGAAACTCGATGAAAATTCAGTGAAAACTGATGAAAATCAAAGAAAATTAATGGATATTGATGAAAATTGATGATAAACTGAAGAAAAATCAATTTTGAGTAATGAAAACGTCATAAAATTTAAGAAAAATAATGATAACATCGATGGAAATCAGTGGATAATAATGAAAATTAATGAGAAACTGCAGCAAGATTAATGGACATTGAGGAAAATTGATGGGAAAATACATAAAAATCAATGGAAAGCATTGATAATCGCAGGAAACAAACGAAAACTATTAAAAATTTAGTTAAAACGGACGAATATTGATGAAAATTAATGAGAAACTGAAACAAGACCAATGGACATTGAAGAAAATTGAGGGGAATATAAATTAAAATCAATGGGAAGCATTGATAATCGCAGAAAACTTGGGAAAACAAACGAAAACTAATGAAAAGTTAGTAAAATGAATGAAAGTTAGTTAATATTGATGGAAATTGATGAGACAATGAAAATAAAATGAATTGTGAGCAATGAAAATCTTAGCAAGCGTCCAGAGGCAAACGAAACTCGATGAAAATTCAGTGAAAACTGATGAAAATCAAAGAAAATTAATGGATATTGATGAAAATTGATGATAAACTGAAGAAAAATCAATTTTGAGTAATGAAAACGTCATAAAATTTAAGAAAAATAATGATAACATCGATGGAAATCAGTGGATAATAATGAAAATTAATGAGAAACTGCAGCAAGATTAATGGACATTGAGGAAAATTGATGGGAAAATACATAAAAATCAATGGAAAGCATTGATAATCGCAGGAAACAAACGAAAACTATTAAAAATTTAGTTAAAACGGACGAATATTGATGAAAATTAATGAGAAACTGAAACAAGACCAATGGACATTGAAGAAAAATGATTAGAAAATAAAGAAAAATCGATGGCAAGCATTTATAATCGCCTAAAATTTGATAAAAAGTAATAAAATTTGATGAGAAACTATATATTTAATCTGGAAACACGATTTTTAGATTGACATGTTTGTATAAAAAATTCCTTATTTCTGGTATGTATCCAATTGCTTATGACCTTCGAATTAAATCAGTTAAAGAAAAAATATCTCACAACCTAATGCATTGGTTCAACCCCTAAAGAGATTTCCACCCGACGACGGCTTAGAAGGCTTCTTCCGTATGATCTGCATGACAGATTTGTTATAGCGATCTGTAGTTAACAGAAAACGTGTGTCCAAGTGATTGTTTATAATGGATTCCTTCAGTTTTACATTTGTGAGTAATATACAGGGTTAAATTCGGAATAAATTTCTTAAAATAAGTATATAAATTAATATTACCACTAGATGTAGAATGGCAACGTCGTACTATTATAGAAAAAATAAGATACGTTTTATGATTGTTCAAATAAAGTTTGTAATTACGTAAAAGGTAAAATAAACGATAAAGTTGATTACTTTGGTTACAAATGAATGATGAGAAATACTAAGAATCGAGTTGTTTTATTTATAGCCGAGAAACAATGAAAATTACTTCTTTAATAATTATATATCATAAAGACATAAATCAGGTGTCGAGCAGTGACGGAACTAACGGAAAAGCTCATGCCAAATATTTACTATACGAGGATGATTCCAGAAATAACTGACCCAACGAAGAAAACACAAAAATTTTGGAAGTAATCTACTTGTAGATCCATATAATTTTTTGCAGCGTTGTTCAATAAGCTCGATACCATTTTTACAAGTCTGGGAACAGAAAATAATCCATAGAGGCTAAATTTGGCGAATACGGTGCATGAGATAACTTTAATTCAGATATAAATTCGTATGAAGTTTTATTACAATGTTGTCAATAGTTTCGGCAAAATCCTGAAAAAATTCGTTTAAAATTAAAAATAGTTTTACGGCCTCTGATTTCGCATATTCCATAATATCTGATTTATTCAATAGAACAATTAGTTGGTTCATTTGTTTTTATGGTTTTGAAGTGTGGGAAACATATTCAGTACTACATATATGAGCTTTTGTAGTTATTATTATTGATTATTCTATTAAATTACAGTTAAATAACGTTCATTAACTTCACCCGATATTAACATACAAATAATAATAAATCAAATAACGAGTTTTTGTCGTATGAATGAATATTATGTTCCTCATGACAAAGAAAGTGCTACATTATGTTTCCTTAGCGATAATTTATTAACACGAAGCTTTAGTAGTAACAGCTATTTCGCGCTTGTATTTACTTTGAAATTAGAATGAATTAACTCAACTTTTCACTCAAAAAAAATAGCAGTAAACACTTGGAACTTTTTGTACGAATTACATAGAATTATTTCCCCAGCTGAACACCTTCGGAAAGTAACGTTTAGTTGTTCGACTTTACCTCGCGAAGTATAAATATAAAAATATCTTTAACGAGGAGGGAATTTACCAAAAAAAAAACTCTAATATTCCCATTTGCACCCTGAAATACCCCTCCGCATGCCAATGTTATATTCAGCCAACTGCATCGGAAACGATTTAAAAAAATATTTTTTTAAAGTACTAAAACATTATTTTATAATCTAAATCCTTCATAGAACTGATTCCCTTTGATTTTTTTCGTTTAAGTTTATTTTTTGACAAACTAAACGATTATAAACTAACAAAATGCCTAAATATTATTTTCCCATTTATATCACTCAATGAGTCGTGTGACTAACACACAGATGGCGCTGTCATTGTCAAATCCATATGACGTTTATGGAGTACCAACTTTTGAAAGACTATGTGTCAAATTTCATGACATTTCGATAGGTCAGAAAAAAGTGACAGCTATATAAGTGAAGCTGTTTTTGTTAATTTATCATTGCTTATAATAAAAAAAAATACAGTACAAGCTCAGCAATCGATTCGAGAAAATTATCCGGACTTTGCTCCATTTATTATTGATTTGCTGAATTTTCACGAGGTCGTACAAACACCGATGATGGTGAACATTCTGGTCGTCCAATTGATGTGGTTACTCCAAAAAACATCAAAAGCTGATGAGATGGTTTGGGGATGTTCTGGAGGAAAGGCGACTGGTAAAAATAGAAGAAAATATGAAGAAAGAAAACAGGAAATATGTCTTAACATCATAACAACGATCCCGAGTATTTCTCGAAGCTGTGCAAAGAATATTTGAAATAATTGGAAAGTAAGAATGTAATTTAATGATTTGACCGTCACAATCGGCTGACCTCAACCCTATCGAGTTATTGTGGGACAAATTGGACAAGAAAGTCAAAAAGCAGTGTCTTACTTTCACTTTACATCTTTGGAATATCCTGAAAAACTGATGGATATGGAAAAAAAGTAACAAGGGGCATTGAATTACCAAAAGCTATGAGAAAATTTGTACCAAACAATATAAGACAGTCAGTTATCTATGAAGCTTGGAGAGTTGAATAAATTAGAAATATCTCAAGGTAAAATATTTGCGATGGAACCAAAGAAGAAGAAGCGTACAGAAAAATATCAAACAACTACTAGAATTGTATAAGAACCTAAGTAAGACACATATAATTGAAGCAAAAGATGGTAAAACGGTTCTAAGTAGTGGAGAAGGGATAAAAGTAGAGGAAGACCAAGGAAAAAATGATTGTAGGAGGTTAGAAGATATTTGGAAACAGTGGGTTTGAAGTACTGGCAAAAAATTGAAAGAAAGTGTGGAAGATATCGAAGCTGAAGGCCAAATACCCATGTAGAGTTGAAATATATATACAGTCACATGAAAAGAGTAAAAAATAACAATTTAAAAGTAAATACAATAATTTTTTTTTCACTAAAGCAATGAACTAGATTTTCTATCTAATATAATTCAATAAACAAACTTTCCACTTTTTTTTTTTAGGAAATTTATCCAATGCCTCCGAAAGACAAATTCCCGCACGGTCCTAGAAATATTAACGAGCCCTTAGTAGGTCCAAGGAGTTTAGATAGTGGAAAATTCGAGGAAGCACAACAGAAAACGTCGAACAACGAAGACACCAAAGAAAATATTTTCTCCAATCGACATAAATCCCAATCGTTCGAAGGTAGAAGGAAACGATCCGTCGTTGTTTCGGACAGGTGAGAAAAATTTACGTTAAAATTTAAACGGAATTAAATGGAGGATGATATACACGGTGTTTCAAAATTTTTGTTAGCTGAATATACTACAGTAATATTTACTATTACATTATCTGGTCCTTCAAGCCGGATAATCTATAAAAATGAGTATAGTGTTGATATGTTACTTGAAAAATCCTTTTTCATTGGTATTTTGGAGTTGTTTCAAAATATTTTTTAAAAAAAATCGATTCCAATTATTAGGTAATATCAACTTCATCCGAGCTCGACGCTGTAGCGTTGTATTTCCTGAATATAGTCTCCTTCCTTTTTGTTTTTTGAGTGTTGGATATCGGTTGAGAGTCTTCATCGGATATTTCTCGAAAATATCAAAATTTTATCTTGATTTCAAGTTAATATCAAGACAAGAAGTAGATATTGAATACAAAATTTAATAAACTATCAAATTAGAATTCATTCTAATTTTAATCCTTGTCATATTCTCGTGTCTTCTTCATCAATCAAATATGTTCTTAGAATTGTCCGCCCTAGGCTCATTGGAATAATATCTAGAAAGGTGAACACCATCTTGCAGACATATTCAATTTTGTCATAATCATTTTACAGTTCATGGCCTCGCAAGCACCAATTTTACAAGTGAAGCTTAAAATTTAAATGTCACTTTAAATCTTACACTTTTTATAAATGGCGTTTACTGAAAAACATCCGTTTAAACGGTCAGGGGGTAGTTTAAACTTCAGTTTAACATAAAATGGAGGATCCGAATCTAATTTTTCCAAATTGTTGAGATGATGATGAAGAAATTAATGATATTGTCGACGCGACTAGAAACAAAAAGTTATTCGTCCTAGAGCAAATCTTTAAATGATCCCATTTCTAGAATTTGTTGTGGTTCTCTCGGAAAAATAACCGTTTTCATTATTTTCCAAGTAATCGCATCACTTTTTTGGATCCCACTGTTTCTTTATATTTTTTCGCAAGGTTAGCCTTCATTTTCAGAGAAATCGCAGGATACTTTTTGTTTGTACAACTTTCTTAAATAATTCGACGTTGAAACAAATATCCCGTGAGTGACAAGTGACAAGAGACAAGAAGAATGTCAATTTTACAAGAGAAGTTTAAACCTCAAACGCCACTTTAAACCTTTCACGTTTTATAAATGGCATTTACTGAAAAACATCCGTTTAAACGGTCAGGGGGTAGTTTAAACTTCAGTTTAACATTAAATGGAGGATCCGAATCTTATTTTTTCAAATTTTTGCGATGATGATGAAGAAATTAACGATATTGTTGACGCGACTCGAAACAAAAAGTTATTCGTCCTAGAACAAATCTTTAAATTGTCCCATTTCTAGAATTTTTTGTGGTTCTATCGAAAACATAACAGCTTTCATTATTTTCCAAGTTACCGCATCACTTTTTTGGATCCTACTGTTCCCTTATATTTTTTTACAAAGTTAGCCTTCATTTTCAGAGAAATCGCAGGATATTTTTTGTTAATACAACTTTCTTAAATAATTAGACGTTAAAACAAATATCCCGTGAGTGACAAGTGACAAGGAGAATGTCAATTTTACAAGTGAAGTTTAAACTTCAAACGTCACTTTAAATCTTACACGTTTTATAAATGACGCTTACTGAAAAACTTCCGTTTAAACGGTCAGGAGGTAGTTTAAACTTCAGTTTAACATTAAATGGAGGATCTGAATCTAATTTTTTTCAAATTTTTGCGATGATGATGAAGAAATCAACGATATTGTCGACGCGACTAGAAACAAAAAGTTATTCGTCCTAGAGCAAAGCATTAAATTGTCCCATTTCTAAAATTTGTTGTGGTTCTATCGAAAACATAACAATTTTCATTATTTTCAAAGTTACCGCATCACTTTTTTCGATCTCACCGTTTTTTTGTATTTCTTTGCGAGGTTAGCCTTCATTTCCAGACAAATCGCAGGATCTTTTTTGTTTATACAACTTTCTTAAATAATTCGACGTTAAAACAAATATTTCGTGAATGACAAGTGACAAGTGACAAGAAGAATATCAGTTTAACTGTGACCTGTAAAATTTTTGGTTTAAACTAGAGTTAAAATCATAGTGTAAACTTTAGTTCAATCTCCAGTTTTAGCTCAAGCTGTAAAATTGCCCCTAAGTGTAAGTTGCATTTGCTTTTAGTTTTTGTTACATCATTTGGATGTTATTTTCCAAATACTCTGAACAGCTTTCATAAAATCCTAGTCAGCACCTCAAAGAGAATGTTGACGACAGATACACCTGTATGGGTTCCCATAGCAGTCAGTCTGAAGTAAATATTCCGTGAGTGACAAGTGACAAGAATAATGTCAATTTAACTGTGATTTATAAAATTCTTGGCTTAAACTAGAATTAAAACCATAGTGTAAACTTTAGTTCAATCTCCAGTTTTAGCTCAAGCTGTAAAATTCCTCCAATTGTTTTTAGTTTTTGTTTTTATTACATTATTTATATCATTTCTATGTCATTTTCTAAGCAGTCTGAAGCTATTGACTGAATATTTCTGTTTTTGTCTATAATAGCTTTCATACGAATAGATGACCACAAATTAATAGTGAGAGAAATTTCTGATCCACTTGCTTCCGGAAACCTCGTTGATGAATTCCTGGTTACCTCATATTTATGTATAATTTTTTTTAAGTGTTTCTACGAGGTAGAGTCATTTCTGTAATCAAATATGGAAATAAATTTTTGGTTATAAAACAAATAATGATCGAAAACCACCAGGTAATCTCACCGGTGGTTTCCTGGCTAATGTTTTATTACTTTGCGTGACACGTCAAGAAATATGAAGAATTTCAAACTCTCTTAAGTTGAGACAAAATATCCAATGTCAAGAAGACGTCGTTGAGACAATATTTTTTTAAAAGATATCTTAATTTTTATCGACTTTTATTAACACATGGATATGTAATTTATTTTACCTCGTATATAAGGTGAAAATAAATCCTCTGGTATATAAAAAACAATTTACTTTTCTTTTAGATGCAAATATGAATGTTACATAATAGATTTTCTTTCTTTTTTATTGCAGGAAGGTCCGTAGCACGGACGTGGGCGTCAGTAGTCTCTACGAGGTTATTTCTGAGGCCGATCTAGCATTTAGTCCGGATACTAGAGCGGAGGCCGTTACAGTTTTTCAAGGACGTATCAGAGAGGAAGTCGTCTACGGTATTTGCATGCCCGTTCCGGGATTTAGTGTTTTATTTGTATTGGTAGCCGTATCGGCGGTCGTGTCTGCACTCGTTGCTGGAACACTTCTTTATAGGTTAGTCAATTTTGCACTGTCGAAAACATAATTTAATTTTAGGGAATGTTGCGTACTCAAATAACAATTTTTATTGTCGAAAATTTATTTTTACTACTACAGGCAGTTTTTAATGCACCAAAAGTTTCTTTCATTCTTATTGCCACGCGGCAATGGTCCTCGTTATTCATTTACAACCAACAGTCACATTCATATTCCTCCATCTTCCATAGTCCATCGTCCACAAGGTGTCGCGAGTAGATGACGTGCAAATAATGTTTTGACTTTAAAAAATGTCTCATACGACCTCTCGATTCGAGCTTTAGGCCTTTTAAACTGTCAAACATGTCAAAAATACGGCCCGTGGGCCGTTTCCGACCCCTGGGTCGTATCAAGCGCCCTCTACGGATGTCTACGGATGTTTATAAGTAATTTTAAGGGCAGCGCTCGCCCAGACAAGCAATAGAGAAAGACAGTATCGCCATCTCTTAGCAGCAAGCGGAATTATCCTATTATTTCTGTCGAGAACGATAGAATCTTCCACGCGCTTCGATTCTAGACTAGAACCTTCGTTAACCATATTAAACATGTGCGTCGGCGCGACGTGAGTCAGTTGAGTCGAGTAATCGAAGCGATACGGTTGATTAGGTTAGGTCATTTTTTTTTATTTTCAATCTGGCCCATCTACTAATTCAAAATTTAATATATGTAAAATTGAGTTTGACACCTCTGATCTGTACAATCCAAAAATAGTAATAATGATTTTTCAATCGATTCCATGGGGATTCCATTTAGATACAATAATTATATTCAAATTGTTAAACTTCTATCCACTTTTTAAACATCGGTAAGAAGCAGACATTTTTTTCGTGGGTAGATTAACAATGGAGGTTAATAATTGCAAAAGAATCCAGTCCTTTAAATTGCCTTCTGTTGCAATGGTTTGCAACCCAAATGAAGTGGATTTTCTCCAATTTATTTTGCATCTTCTATAACATTTTCCATGACTTGAGAGCTATATGAAAATTTTCGTACAATCTGTCAATGAAAGCAATGATTTTATGTATATTTATTTGTGGGACAATCTGTATATTGATGCGTACCATTACCCTTTGCGATTGAAATAAAAAACAACTTTCCAGAACAAAATCAAAATTAACAAATTCGATTTATCGAAATTTCAATTTTTAGTTTGATAGCGGCATCTCTAGATAAAATTTGTACCAACAAAGGGTTTGTTTTAGGTATCAGCTTCAAAAAGAGCATCTTGCACAACAAGCACAAGGTCGAAACGCATCGATACCTTTGAGCACTTTTACCAATTGGATGGGATTTAGAATGCTGAAAAGCAAATGTAGTCGTTCACCAGCAGCCCGTTCCGCGTCGAAACAAAATGGTGAAGCGAGGATGAATGGGAAAACGACAACTAGTTCGACTACTTGAACAAAATGGCGGTTTCATTGTTTCGTATGTGTTTACGAAAAGTGACAAATTATTTAATAAAAAAAACTTAGGATATTATAATATTTATGGACTGGCAATGGAGGTTATTCGATGGAAATAATTTATTTAAAAAGGTTCCAAGATTTTTTTAGGTTAAGGTAATTATTTTTATTGGTGGCATTTAGTATGAGAATGAAAGGTTGGAAATCTTCGGAATTTTTTTGAAATTTTTAATAATAAATTAGATTATATTGATTATTTCTTCGCTTTTATTTGATGGTGTGCACTGCATTTTCGTATAATCAATTCTTTTTTTATTATAGACAAGCTTAGAAAACAGAAAAAGTAGTTTTCAGTTGAATATAAATCTTTTTTTTGTTTGTATCAATTTTTTTCTTTTTCTTCGTAGTGTTTCTCGTGAGTTTCATGGACCCAATTTTGTAGTAATCTCACTGTATAGATTATCTGCTGTTTCCTTCGTCCATCTTGATTTGATCCACTAAAATTATCATTTTTTGAAGTATCAAGATTGTATTCAATCAATCATTTTGAAAACTTCATCTGTCAAATGTCTTCCGTTGACATCTATGCATTCACGGAGTCGAGCCTAAAAGTTCTGCATAACTTTTCGCACAGTATATCCACAAGTATTGCTGCAATTTCGTCAGGAATTAGTTGTTTGAAGTCCTGGATTGCCCTGGATGGATCGGTTCCAAACATTTTCGCTTTTTGATAACACCATAAAAAGCAGTCGCAGACAGTAAGGTCGGGAGACCGAGGTGGCCAAGCGATATCTCCGTTTCGATAAACGACACGCCTTGGGAATAAAGCATTCACCGCATTCATTGACATTCTTGCAGTGAGGCTTGTTGCACCGTCTTGTTGAAAAAGTGTGTTTTAATTAATTGGAAAGCGGTGAGGAAGTTCCGAATCATTGCAACGTATCTCTCCAAAAAAATTCGGATCGATGATTCCATTTGCAGAAACTGCATCCACAAGTTGTTAAATTTCTTTCAACCTGGCAAACATAACCTCACAAAATCTGAGACGCTGTTAATAATCAACCGAGTGAAGGGATTGAACAACCGGTAGTTTATATAGATGATATCGAACATCTCATCGATCTGTCACTTATTTGAAGTCGTGTGAAGGGTCTGAAAGTCGATTGGCGTGGACTTCTTAACGCTGTTTATCGAACACGTTCGATATTTTCATTTTCTAAACGTTGATTCAGTTTGCTCGAGGCTGTTTACCCACATTTGAAAGAGTGTCACTTTTTTCTGACATATCTAAATGTCATGAAATTTGACATATAGTCTTTTGAAAGCTGGTACTTCAGAAACGTCATATGGATTTGTCAATGGAAGCGCCATCTGTGTGTCAATCACACGATTTATTGAGTGATGTTATATTTCGGTCACAATAAGACTTTTAAAATACAGTATTTTGAAAATCTCGAAATTAAAGTTGTTTAATTTCGTGGTTCACATTTTTTGAGTACATTTTCTATGATATTATTACTAGAATGCAGTTTCCATCGTCGAATTTGGACTATAAATTTAAGTTGTCTGTAAATGTTAATATTTATAAATTCTAGCTTTAAGTTGTCCCTAATTCAATAAAAACTTATTTATTAAGTAACATTTTATATATACGGGGTAGCCAAACAAAAACAAAACAATATTTCATAATAAATATTGACATAAGTGGATAAAACAGATATTTTTGTATGCCTATAAGTGATTTCAACGAGTACTGAATATACTTGAGTGAAACTAAGACCCATAGATGTTTCTAGTACTAGAAAATGTCGACAAACTTCTTATTTCAAGTAAATATTTTCATATGGAATACGACTTGATATCCAAATTAATTCAGATAAGATAATTTTTTAAAATTCCCATCCAATCGATGTAATCGGATCAGTTTGATGTAACCCCCGGTCGTTTTTGAATATTCCCAACAGCTCTCGACGTATACCTTTATGCTCTTGTTTTGATATTGATTGATTTCGATTCTAATACGTGGAAATTTCAATGAAAGTTCTATTGTTCCAATAAATTTCCGCGGATTTCACATCATCTTTGACTTGACTGGTTGGAACTTTTACAACATTAAGCTTTTCGCGTGTTTATTCAAAAATCTAAGTTTATATTTGAACTATCCTCGTATATAATATATTCTTCAGATTTCATTCAGGTCTTTTCACTGTTACAAATCATTGTTTATTGTAAGTCTTCACATTTGAGGATAATGCTTCAGCTTTTGTATTCCTGGAACGTTGCTAATTGTATCTTTCAGTTCTAAAGAACAAACATCTTGTAATATCGTCTTCCTCAGAGGCTGTAGTTCATTGGGAACATTATTTTTGGTACAATCCTCGTAGTACACTAAGGTATTTTAGTCCTGGTTGGTTGGATGACTTCGCCTCGGGCTTAATCATCGTTCTTGAAGCGTTTACCACCTAAGTGTTCCTTTAGCTTGTGCACGTGATGATAATCGCTGGAGGATGAAAGTCCTTCTGGGTTTGACAAGAGAATTGACCGTTTCCTTTAAAAAGCATCACTCCCTCCATTAGTTTCGGCGATTCCGGATCGTTCGCTGGAGTTTGGAAGATGTTTCATCATATTTGTCTGAATTTATTGTCATCCCAGGTTGCAATTAACCAAATCACAGTGACGAACCTATTGTTTTGCTTCAGGAGTGTGATGAAACAACTACGTTGCTAATTGGGTCCTTCAGTCAATATCCGGGGAGCCTAAAGAGCAAACATCTTGTAATAGCGACTTCCTTAGATGCTGTAGCTCATTGGGAACATTATTTTTGGTACAATCCTCGTAGTACACTAAGGTATTTTAGTCCTGGTTGGTTGGATGACTTCGCCTCGGGCTTAATCATCGTTCTTGAAGCGTTTACCACCTAAGTGTTCCTTTAGCTTGTGCACGTGATGATAATCGCTGGAGGATGAAAGTCCTTCTGGGTTTGACAAGAGAATTGACCGTTTCCTTTAAAAAGCATAACTCCCTCCATTAGTTTCGGCGATTCCGGATCGTTCGCTGGAGTTTGGAAGATGTTTCATCATATTTGTCTGAATTTATTGTCATCCCAGGTTGCAATTAACCAAATCACAGTGACGAAAATGTTGTTTTGCTTCAGGAGTGTGATGAAACAACTACGTTGCTAATTGGGTCCTTCAGTCAATATCCGGGGAGCCTAAAGAGCAAACATCTTGTAATAGCGACTTCCTTAGATGCTGTAGCTCATTGGGAACATTATTTTTGGTACAATCCTCGTAGTACACTAAAGTATTTTAGTTCTGGTTGGTTGGATGACTTCGCCTCGGGCTAAATCATCGTTCTTGAAGCGTTTACTACCTAAGTGTTCCTTTAGCTTGTGCAAGTGATGATAATCGCTGGAGGCAAAGTCCGTACTGCGCGAAGGATGAAAGTCCTTCTGGGTTTGACAAGAGAATTGATCGTTTCCTTTAAAAAGCATCACTCCCTCCATTAGTTTCGGCGATTCCGGATCGTTCGCTGGAGTTTGGAAGATGTTTCATCATATCTGTCTGAATTTATTGTCATCCCAGGTTGCAATTAACCAAATCACAGTGACGAAAATGTTGTTTTGCTTCAGGAGTGTGATGAAACAACTACGTTGCTAATTGGGTCCTTCAGTCAATATCCGGGGAGCCTAAAGAGCAAACATCTTGTAATAGCGACTTCCTTAGATGCTGTAGCTCATTGGGAACATTATTTTTGGTACAATCCTCGTAGTACACTAAAGTATTTTAGTTCTGGGTTAGTTTGTATGTCTTTTATCACTTCGGTTTTAAACGAGTATCGCGTTTACAACAATCGTATTACGTCTTCTTCTTGTTTTTCATCTTCTTCGTTATCATTAATTCCAATGTGGGAAGGAATCCTCGTAAATTTGACATTTATTTGGGGTCATGTAGTTCAAACATCTTTTTTATGGTAATGAGATGATAATTCCAAATTTGCTGAATGGAATTTATTAAAAAAAATACCTGTCATTGTGAAAATATTTTCTATTTTTGGAAAATTGAAGGGTAATCATTCATTGTAAAATTTTCATTGATAAATTTTCATGATTATCAAAAAAAAGTTTCATAAATTCGTTTTTGTTTGGATATCTTTTATTTTTATATTGTAAATTAATTAGGTTAGTTAAAAAAAAGTATTTTTCACATAGTTAATATTAGTTTTTCCAAAAAATTGAACAATTATTTACTATAAAATTGAATTTAAATCTAACGCCTCATTAAATCGCAGTTACATAACACGTAGAGTGTAATAAACACTTTCTACACGTGTTGTATACATTATTTATTCTACGTTTTCGCAAAAATCGAAAAAATATCTTATTTGAGGCCAATTATAAAGTAAAATATTTAATAATTAAGTGCGTCTCGGTTGACATAGGAAAACTTCGAAACTATGAGTAGTAATCACTTTTCCATCCGCCGTTTGGGCTCTAGTATATATGGTCGAGTATTTACAAGAATTGGTATAGAAGATATAAAATTTTCCAACTTTATATAGGATTTTAGCACATTTTTGATATATATCCATTGAAATAAACTCTATATCTTCAGCAAGACCTCATATTGATTTTTGGTTGATGTTTTTCTGAACTGTCCAACTCAAACCCACCTGAAGCAGTATTTGCAAGACTTACTAGACAGGCATGAATATCAACTTCGTCTTCAGACGCCAACGCAGAAGAAAAACAAAATATGAACTGAAGAGCTAAAATAAAACAAGAAATTATAAGATCCGGAAGACTATGATGGCAGGAGCACGACACCAAAAAGGAAGACGTAAGAAGAGATGGTATGCTGAGGCACAAAAGAAGATCTAATGGAGAAAGGAGTTTGGGATTGGAAGGCGAAGACAACGAAGAAAATTATCACCACGCTATGGGCCTAGACGGTTGACTACTGTTGGGATCCCGAAGAACTGCTTATTCTACAAAAAGAAATGATTATTTCAGAAAAGAGCCTATTTTAACCTATCTGCTGAATACGTTTTCTCCAAGTTTTTAAAGTGGATCTTCGAGTCGGCGATGATCTCCCTTTACGTTTCAAATTCCTGCCACGCAAATGACTTTTTAGGTTATAAACAAGAAGAAATCGCAAGGGATCGTATCCAGAGCCGAAATCGGCCGTTCTGAGGACGATACGTTATCAAAAGGTCATTGTTTATCAGTTCAACGTCGAATTGGTCTAATCATTGGTCACACCACAGCTTTGTAACAGTTTTAATCTTCCCTAAGTAGATCGATGTAGATCTCATTTTTTCATTCTTCTTTAAAATGAAATTCTGCATCTACCGTCCTTTGGTATTTGATGTGTAGCAGTGTTCCATCCACTGTTTTGAATATTGGACTTGAACTGTGTCAAACAGTGCTTTGTGATTTCGTTTTTTTGGTATGGAGTAAGCAAACGCGTCATCCACAACCAAAGTTTGACCAATTCGATATGTAGAATTGATAATATTTGATTGTGGTAAACTTTTTCGAGACACCTAGACGTCTTCTTCTTTCTAACATACATAATACGGTTAGTAGGCTACTACTTGCCAGTCTTCTGTCCACGGAAGTCGAAGTCCAGGGTTCCGCGATCATTTGGGTGGTCTTCCCTGTAGTCTTGTTCGTTTTTGCGTTCTTAAAAAGGTTTTTTTACAAGAATAATTAGTCTATGGTTCAGTCTTTTACGCTAAATATTTCTTAGACACAACTGACTTGAGAGAAAACTAACCGTACATACATAACCTCCAAACGCTCTGAATTTTTTTTCAATACAAAATTTCTATTATCTGAAATGACATACGCTCATCAAAAAAAAACTTTTAAACATTTCAAAACACATTTCTATGGAAAATTCATAGGAATTCGTCAATTTCTTCTAAAATTGTTCAATATTTTGGACTAGTTGGTAGTAATAAACAATTTGTGTTAAAGGTGCTCAAAAAAATTCATTTTAAACTTACTAGAAGGGCGCATTTGCAATATAGGATAAAATATATGTAAAAACCTACGTTTTTTTTGTAAATATATACATTTAGTATATTTGGTAATTTTTTGTAATTTTTTTATGAATATATTTATGTTTAAAACAACAACAAAAGTAGTTTTTATTCTATAAAACACTGGGAATTAAGAAAACAAGTAGTTAAATGATAAAAGACAAATACGAGGGTTGTGAGAAAAATTTCCGATCCAACCAACATTTATTTTCCATAAGTACCGATACAAATATCGACGCCGATCACTTATTTAACCATTAGTGCATTATCTAATGATTTCAAATCAACACAGAAACCTTCCGCAAGACGTTCTTAATCACGAGCGTTACCTTGATGTTTGAGGACGCGTTAACAGAGTGACAGAAGACCACCATAACGAATTAATCCATTTTTTATTAATTGTGGGAGTAATTTCGGTACAAAAATCATCTAAGCGATTCCGCTGCACCTTATATACAATAGGAGGTCATCGTGGTGGTGTAGAGAACAATGAAACTATGGGGTAAATTAATGACGCCCCCTGTAGCGTTACGAATCGCGCCACTACTATCTGCTCCATTCTCCCCTACCTATTATTGCCACCATTGAGCCGATATCGTAATTGAATTGAACGAATTCTATGAAAAATCATAGATCTAATAGATTTCGTTCTAAGCCCTAAGTAAATCTAGATCATATTGAAGGTCTAATAAGAATTTAGGTTTATAAGTAGATTGAGATGCATCAAGTTTCCAGTGTAAAACTATATCTAGATCTAATAGAGGATCTAGTTTATACCAAGAATTAAAATTAGATCAAAAAGTGGACCAAAATCAGGTTCCAAGTCTAAAGCTTCATCAAGATAATGTCCAACGTTTGAAAGTGGATAAAAATTCGTTATAAAGGCCTAGATCTAAATCAAGGAGTGGTTCTAGATACTTCACGTTATAGATTCAACAATCCGTCATGTTCTAGGTCTAAAAGAGAAACTAGATCATTTTAAATATAGAATAGATCATATAATGTATGTGGATTACTGGGGGCTTAAAACATCGATAATCTTTTTATTTAATAAAATCGAGTCGCACGCTGCTAGTCAAAAGTTTCTAGCAAAAAATTTGTAGCTTTCCGATTTTAGCATCTTTTTAATGAGTGGTCTATGCTGATATATTTTGTGGTAAAGAAAAAGTCGAATGTTAAAATTTTAAACAAGGAAAAAGCTTCCAATCATTGTTTTATTGATCAAATAAGTTTTTTTTCTTCAGACGAAGCTATTCCATTCTTCGGTAAGCTCTGGGCTACGCTCTGGACAATCCATAGCGACAATTCCGATGTGAAGTATGTGGACGTGATCCCATAAAATGTCTTCTATGCAACGGTTTCTGTAGTGCCTCTTCAAAAAGCCCCAGGTCTTCTTCAGACTCATCACATTCTGGTTTTCAACTCATCGTTTGCCAATCCTATTAACGTTTTCTCTGGCATGGATGCTCGATGGGCTGGGGTTAATTGGGAGCTGGTTCTCCTCCAAACGCTCCAGGTCTTCTACAGACTAATCACAGTCTGTTGTCAACTCATTGTTTGTCAATCCTATTAACGTCTTCTCTGGCATGGATGCTGGATGGGCTGGGGTTAATTGGGAGCTGGTTCTCCTCCAAACGCTCCAGGTCTTCTACAGACTAAACACAGTCTGTTGTCGACTCATCGTTTGTCAATCCTATTAACGTTTTCTCTGGCATGGATGCTCGATGGGCTGGGGTTAATTGGGAGCTGATTCTCCTCAAAACGCTCCAGGTCTTCTACAGACTAATCACACTCTGTTTTCGACTCATTGTTTGTCAATCCTATTAACGTTTTCTCTGGCATGGATGCTCGATGGGCTGGGGTTAATTGGGAGCTGATTCTCCTCAAAACGCTCCAGGTCTTCTACAGACTAATCACACTCTGTTTTCGACTCATTGTTTGTCAATCCTATTAACGTTTTCTCTGGCATGGATGCTCGATGGGCTGGGGTTAATTGGGAGCTGATTCTCCTCAAAACGCTCCAGGTCTTCTACAGACTAGTCACACTCTGTTTTCGACTTATCGTTTTTCAATCCTATTAACGTTTTCTCTGGCATGGATGCTGGATGGGCTGGGGTTAATTGGGAGCTGATTCTCCTCAAAATGCTCCAGGTCTTCTACAGACTAGTCACACTCTGTTTACGACTCATCATTTGTCAATCCTATTAACGTTTTCTCTGGCATGGATGCTCGATGGGCTGGGGTTAATTGGGAGCTGATTCTCCTCAAAACGCTCCAGGTCTTCTACAGACTAATCACAGTCTGTTGTCGACTCATTGTTTGTCAATCCTATTAACGTTTTCTCTGGCATGGATGCTCGATGGGCTGGGGTTAATTGGGAGCTGATTCTCCTCAAAACGCTCCAGGTCTTCTACAGACTAGTTACACTCTGTTTTCGACTCATTGTTTGTCAATCCTATTAACGTTTTCTCTGGCATGGATGCACGATGGGCTGGGGTTAATTGGGAGCTGATTCTCCTCAAAACGCTCCAGGTCTTCTACAGACTAATCACAGTCTGTTGTCGACTCATTGTTTGTCAATCCTATTAACGTTTTCTCTGGCATGGATGCTCGATGGGCTGGGGTTAATTGGGAGCTGATTCTCCTCAAAACGCTCCAGGTCTTCTACAGACTAGTCACACTCTGTTTTCGACTTATCGTTTTTCAATCCTATTAACGTTTTCTCTGGCATGGATGCTGGATGGGCTGGGGTTAATTGGGAGCTGATTCTCCTCAAAACGCTCCAGGTCTTCTACAGACTAATCACAGTCTGTTGTCGACTCATTGTTTGTCAATCCTATTAACGTTTTCTCTGGCATGGATGCTCGATGGGCTGGGGTTAATTGGGAGCTGATTCTCCTCAAAACGCTCCAGGTCTTCTACAGACTAGTTACACTCTGTTTTCGACTCATTGTTTGTCAATCCTATTAACGTTTTCTCTGGCATGGATGCACGATGGGCTGGGGTTAATTGGGAGCTGGTTTTCCTCAAAACGCTCCAGGTCTTCTACAGACTAGTCACACTCTGTTTTCGACTCATCGTTTGTCAATCCTATTAACGTTTTCTCTGGCATGGATGCTGGATGGGCTGGGGTTAATTGGGAGCTGGTTCTCCTCAAAACGCTCCAGGTCTTCTACAGACTAATCACAGTCTGTTTTCGACTCATCGTTTGTCAATCCTATTAACGTTTTCTCTGGCAAGGATGCTCGATGGGCTGGGGTTAATTGGGAGCTGATTCTCCTCAAAATGCTCCAGGTCTTCTACAGACTAATCACACTCTGTTTTCGACTCATTGTTTGTCAATCCTATTAACGTTTTCTCTGGCATGGATGCTCGATGGGCTGGGGTTAATTGGGAGCTGATTCTCCTCAAAACGCTCCAGGTCTTCTACAGACTAATCACACTCTGTTTTCGACTCATTGTTTGTCAATCCTATTAACGTTTTCTCTGGCATGGATGCTCGATGGGCTGGGGTTAATTGGGAGCTGATTCTCCTCAAAACGCTCCAGGTCTTCTACAGACTAGTCACACTCTGTTTTCGACTTATCGTTTTTCAATCCTATTAACGTTTTCTCTGGCATGGATGCTGGATGGGCTGGGGTTAATTGGGAGCTGATTCTCCTCAAAATGCTCCAGGTCTTCTACAGACTAGTCACACTCTGTTTACGACTCATCATTTGTCAATCCTATTAACGTTTTCTCTGGCATGGATGCTCGATGGGCTGGGGTTAATTGGGAGCTGATTCTCCTCAAAACGCTCCAGGTCTTCTACAGACTAATCATACTCTGTTTTCGACCCATTGTCTGCTGGTAGCTGATCTTTTTGGGTTCAAGATTAGATTCCTTAAGTCTTTTTCTGACTGTCCAGCCACTCACAGCCACTCCTTGCGTTTTTCTGAGCTCCTGTTGGACTTGAACACCAGTGAAGTTGATAAAATCCAACTGTCCCTGTAGTTTGAAAGTAAACAAAATTAGATCATATATTAGTTCTGTAGTATGCATCGAGATAACATGCTTGCCGGTTATTCGAGTCGAATTGGGAATTAATTTCCCCGAGGTCGTCTCAAATAATATCATTTATTAAAGCTGCGAGATTTGAAAAGCTGTAGTATACGTGCCTGGTTCAATGATTCTAAGTTGAGTGCATCAGTTTTTTCAAAACAATTAATTTTAGTTTCCTTGTATAAATTGACTCCGTTTAACCTGTAGAAATCGTCATTCGCAATTCGAATAAATATAAAAATCGATGTAACTTGTTGACATAGTCAAAGTGTTACTTTACAACGTTAAAGTAAATAGTAATTGGATCGAAAGCTTTGAAATGGCTTTTACTTTATCTTCGTTATGTAAATCAATTACGTTTCTCATGTATTGTGAATGGTTCAATTTCAAAGCTAATTTACAAGTAGAGCAAACTAATAAGCTTAGTCTAAGTGATGTAAACTTTTTTAAATGAATTAGTAAACAAAAGAAAACATAACCTTACTTAACCTAGAAAATATCTCTAAAATTATATTAATAACAGATCCGTGATATACTTTGATTACCTTATAGCTGAAATTATATCCGGAGGAATTGTAAATAAGATTATTGATTACAATGCTCAAGTTATTTGTGGATGTAAAAGACTAAAATAACAAAGGATTGTGCGTTCTTTGGTTGTAATAGACTTTTTATATTGAAATAAATCTAAAAAGGGAACTTTTCGAAGCTGGAATCATCAATATTTATAATTATTGACGTTCAGTAAAATCTCATTTCCTTCCTTTATGTGTTCAATACCATTTTCCATACATCAGAGTCAAATTCCGATATATTACATCACTCATTAAATCGTGTGACTAACACACAGATGGCGCTTCCATTGACAAATCCATATGACGTTTATGTAGTACCAACTTTCAATATACTACGTGTGAAATTTCATGACATTTCGATTAGTCAAACAAAAGTGACAGCTAATTTAAATGAAGCTACTTTTGTAATTTTTAAAATAATTTCTTATGTTAATTTATCATTGCTTCTTGATGAAACAAATATTGTACAAGATCAGCAATGGCTTTAAAAATGTTATCCGGACTCTGCTCCATCGAAAAGAATCATTTGTTTTCGTTTGCTGAATTTAAACGATGATCGTGAACGTTCTGATTGTCCAGTTGAGGTGGTTACTCCAGAAAACATCAACAAGTCCACAAATTCGGTATATCTTATCGTAAATTGATATTGCGTCATATGTCTGAGACCATAGAGATATCAGAAGGCAGTGCATTTACAATTATGGATCTACATTTGACTACGAAAAAGCTTTTTTCAAAGTGGGTACCGCGTTTACTTACAGTCGATCAAAAACAACAACGTTGTGATGATTCAAAGCAATGTTTGGTTATGTAAAACAGGTTTTTTGCATCGATATGTGATAATAGATGAAACATGTATCTATCACTTCACTAAGGAATCAAAACGAGCATCCACTGAGTGAACTGTAGCCGGTGAATCACGTCCAAAGGCATAACAGACATCTGGGAAGGTTCATCGACTATCTCCAAAAGGTAGAATCAGTAGCAAATACTACATGGAGTTTTTGGATTATTTGAGTGCAAAAATCAAGGAAAAACGGCTTCATATGTCGAAGAAAAAAACCACGGTTTCGCCAACACAATGCACCAATTCACATCGACGGTTAAATTGAACGAATTGCTTCCTCATCTAACGTATAGTCCAGATTTAGCCCCCAGTGATTACTGGCTATTCGCTGATCTCAGAAAAATTCTCGTCGGTATCAAATTCAGCTCAAATGAAGAAGCAATTGCTGAAACTGAAGCTTATTTTGAGGCAAAAAAAGATCATGATGATGTTTTCTAATTTTGGTTGCACATCGTAATATATATGTAATCTCGTGTACTTGAGTAATTCGAGATAAATACTTTTTCACATGAGTAAATACATATTTAGTGCGTTCGAGATTTGATTAAATCCTTTTAACTTCAATGAACTACCAACCCTCGCTAATTCGATATGTGGTAAGTTTCATACGGTTTTAGGCCAAGCAACAGACATTTTACATGTCAGAATTATAAAACATGATTTTTGAATAAATATATTTAACTTTGATGCAGTACATCACACTACAAAATGTTTATTTCTGTAACAACAAGTTTTGGACAACATTAACATTATTATTATTAGACAATAAACATTTATTTCGAAGGAACTGAAGCTGAATGTTTATACCAAATTATTTTCAGTTCTTTATAGATATTTTATCTTTGTTTTGCTAAAACTTGTTTTTCAGTTGTTCTTTTTAATTTGCTATGAACATCGTTTTAATGTTTTCTTCAGTTTCAACATTTTGGTCTGTTTTTACCCTGTCGTTGCCCTCAAAATTGTTTTCATTCCTAAACCACCAGGACCAGGATCTAAGCGATCGACCAAATGAGGTAAAGACTCCAGAAATGCTGAAGATAATCCAGAAAGTAATACTGAAAGTGCGCGAGCTACCTGACATAGCAGGCATTTCAAAAAGTGCGTTACATTGCATAATATTTGAAAAATTTGAACAGAGAAAAAACGGCCGCATTTACGTAAGATGAAAGAAAATGCACCTGCTCACAAATGATTAAAATTAATGAATTGCTACCCTCATGTATCTTATCCGCCAGATTTAACCCCATCGGATTATTTACCATTCCCAGACTATTAGATTCGTCGGGATGCATAAATTGCTTTTTTTGTCCTTTTTATGAGATGAAATATTGAGCTAGCGGACGAACTAAGTAAGCGCGCAGTCGCAAACTTACAAAATCGAGATGCAACTATCAACACATCTGTATGGCTTGAAAAGCAACCTACACAAGAGACCCACCTAGAAAAACTACATTTACCGCCATTTCGTGCTTATTGGAAATAATAGAAAGAAACGCTAATTAAATTTATTCAGAATTACTCAGTTTATTCAGATTTATCCAAATTCACTTGAATTTATTCAAATTCATTCAAATTTATTCAAGTTTTTTCAAATTTATTCAAAATTATTTGAATTTATCCAAATTTAATTAAATTTCTCCAAATTTATTCAAATTATTCTTGTCAAATGTCTAGGAAAGACATTTTAGAATTACCTCAAAAATGCCTTAGACATTTGACAAAAATAATTTGAATAAATTTGAATTTTAATGAATTTGAATAAATTTCAATATAATAAATTATTCGTTGAAAAAATCTAATTGGTTCTGAATAATCAGGATGTTAAATAAATGTTTATTGAATTTGTTTAATCGTAGTCGTTTATTTATTTATTCAATTTTTTTCCATTTTATTCAAATTATTCTTGACAAATGTCTAAGAAAGACATTTTTGAATTACCTCAAAAATGTCTTAGATATTTGACAAGAATTTGAGAAATTTGAATTTGAATGAAAATGAATTTGAATAAATTTGAATTTGAATGAATTGGAATTTGAATAAATTTGAATTTTAATAAATTTGATTTTGAATAAATTTCAATATAATAAATTATTCGTTGAAAAAATCTAATTGGTTCTGAATAATCAGGATGTTAAATAAATGTTTATTGAATTTGTTTAATCGTAGTCGTTTATTTATTTATTCAATTTTTTTCCATTTTATTCAAATTATTCTTGACAAATGTCTAAGAAAGACATTTTTGAATTACCTCAAAAATGTCTTAGATATTTGACAAGAATTTGAGAAATTTGAATTTGAATGAAAATGAATTTGAATAAATTTGAATTTGAATGAATTGGAATTTGAATAAATTTGAATTTTAATAAATTTGATTTTGAATAAATTTCAATATAATAAATTATTCGTTGAAAAAATCTAATTGGTTCTGAATAATCAGGATGATAAATAAATGTTTATTGAATTTGTTTAATCGTTGTCGTTTATTTATTTATTCAATTTTTTTCATTTTATTCAAATTATTCTTGACAAATGTCTAAGAAAGACATTTTTGAATTACCTCAAAAATGTCTTAGATATTTGACAAGAATTTGAGAAATTTGAATTTGAATGAAAATGAATTTGAATAAATTTGAATTTGAATGAATTGGAATTTGAATAAATTTGAATTTTAATAAATTTGATTTTGAATAAATTTCAATATAATAAATTATTCGTTGAAAAAATCTAATTGGTTCTGAATAATCAGGATGTTAAATAAATGTTTATTGAATTTGTTTAATCGTAGTCGTTTATTTATTTATTCAATTTTTTTCCATTTTATTCAAATTATTCTTGACAAATGTCTAAGAAAGACATTTTTGATTTTCTTGATTTTAGATATTTGACAAGAATTTGAGGAATATGAATTTGAATAAATCTGAATTTGAGGAATTTGAATTTGAATGAATTGGAATTTGAATAAATTTCAATATAATAAACTATTCGTTGAACGTATCTCATCTGAATAATCAGCATGTTAAATAAATGTTTTTTGAATTTGTTTAATCGTAGTCGTTTTCTTTTCAATCCATAATAAATTTCTTGTAGCTTGGCCTATTTGTAATTAAGCCCCTAGAAACAGAGAAGGAAGCCACGTGTGACTCTATGTGCTCAATATTATCAATGTAATCGCACAAGGATCGTTTATTAGGAATGTGTTGAAATTTTTGTTTATTTAAACTATTAGGGTGAATAAGTGTATTTATAAATATATAGAACTTCCAATAACTTCTTTAAAAATATTGTAGATGAAGAAGCTGTATGTCTAGGCGACCTTGGACATAAATGGTTGATATACGAGGGTGTCCGATCAAAACCAGACCTCAATATCAAATTTTACTGACCGATTTGGTGGTCAAATTCACACTCAATTTGATATCAATAATAATTTTTGACATTATTTATCTATTCTTTGACATATTTTCATTATGCCTCTTGATGACGTATCGATGAAAAATCATATTAGGGAAAAATCCATCTTTTTCCTTCAGCTGTTTAGAAGTTATAAACAGTTTAAATCAATGCACTAAATCGCTGTTTCCTATGATTTTCTAAGCTTTATCATCATCCAGCCGAAAAAATAATTTTTTTAAACGCGTGAACAGGATTTGAACCCACGACCGGCGAATCCGGAGGTTGACGCTTTAGTCCGCAATTAAATGGTGGGATATACTAACAGTAATAAGCCATAAAGGCGAGTTACAAATAAACAAACTCACAAATGTAGCTAAAAATTAACTTACTGCACGTACTCTATTATAGTATATTGTTATTAAGTTAAAATCTTCCTAGAGCTGTTTACTCTTCCCAACGTAGACTGAGTTTCTCACTGTTTACACCGTCGGGATAATAATGTAGGTAATGGAAAGAGCGCGTATAACACGATTGTGTAGTCCAGAGGCAAATGCAAAAACCATCCTAGTTTAAATGGTATTAAATGATCTATTCCAATTCGATATATCAAATAAAACAAAAGTGAAGTTAATTATATAATTTATTTGAACAATATGTCCTACAAAACAGCAGAATGACCTTTATAATCTGCTTTTATATATCGACAAGAATTTGCGGTCAAGATATCAAGCATTCAGATTTTATTTCATGGAACATGAAGCAATTACATTTCTTTTTACTCATACATAAACAAAAGTATCGTTCAGTGATAAAAAAAAATAGAGATATACATACAATTTTGATTATAAACCACTATGAAAGAAATATTTTTCTAGACTTGAAAAGCATTCTCAAGATGTATATAAACATATTTAGAATTCGTTACTGAAGCTTCTACGCTTTTCTTTCTTGCAGAATTTACATTTTTCCAAAATAAATTTTGTTTCAAAAAGCACGAAAATCATCAATAATATAGTGTTCAGTATAAATGCCTTCCCATAAACTCATCCATTCATTTTATTAGCTTCACTATATGTATACACAGTTGTGGATGATGTTATGATGATCCAAAGTAAGAAATGATTTCTATTATTGGCAAAGTTAATTTTCAATAATACATTTAAGATATACTGGAAAGTCAGGATACTGTCCAGATGATGTAGACCATGAAACAGATCTAGCTATGGAGAAGGTTGCCAGGTTCTTAAAGGGTCGAATCCCAATAGATAGCCAGACAGCATTAAAAACAATTACATAAGAAATAATAAAAGCAAAACATAAATAAGATCAAAACAAAGATAATTATTTTAAACAAAAGTACATGAATGGAAGGAATGCTTCAAATATCTAGGTGCAAAAAATGAAGATGAAGGAATAGAAGATGAAATAAAGGAGATAATAGGTGTAGAAGAAGACTTGAAATTACTTTCCTGGTAAAGAAAGACATAGCGAATAAAACAGAATCCCCATTTTCGTACAAAAACACGAACCACAACGCAAAGATAAAGAAATTGAGATACAGAAAATGAACATTAGATATCTAAAGATGATAGAAGCAAAAAACGAATTAGAGAGAAAAATACAGACAGAAAAAATCGCAAAATAAATCTGATAGAATTTAAATTAGAAAAAGCGCATCTAAGATAATTTGGATATGATAAAATAATGGAAGAAGACAAACTGGTCTAATGCCAAGAAAAACATGGAATGAAGAAGCTACGATAAGAAGTATTGGATGGAATGGAATAAATAATTGATACGAAATAATGAAAAAATGGTTCTATATCGTAGCTAGATTCCTTAGAACTTCGTACATGAATGAAACAATTTCTTTAAACACCTAGGCTCTAAAAATGAAGATGGAAGAATAGAAGATGAAATAAAGGAGATAAAAGGGGTAGAAGAAAGACTTGAAATTAGCTACCTGGCAAAGAAAGACAAAGCGAATGAAATAGTTAAGCTTAGCTAAGATGGTTTGGACATGATAGAAGAAATGAAGAAGACAAACTGGTCCAAGACCAAGAGAAACATGGAATGAAGAAGCCAAGATAAGAAGTATTGGATGGAATGGAATAAATAATTGATACGAAATAATGGTTCTATATCGTAGCTAGATTGCTTAAAACTTCGTACATGAATGAAACAATTGCTTTAAATACCTAGGCTCAAAAAATGAAGATGGAAGAATAGAAGATGAAATAAAGGAAGTAAAAGGGGTAGAAGAAAAACTTGAAATTACCTTCATGGCAAAGAAAGACGAAGCGAATGAAATAGCTAAGCTTAGCTAAGATGGTTTGGTTCATAAAAGGTTTGATAAAAGAAATGAAGAAGACAAACTGGTCCAAGACCAAGTAAAACATGGAATGAAGAAGCTACGATAATAAATATTGAATGGAATGGCATATGAAGGAAATTAATGGATATTAAATAATGGAATTAGTGCTACATCGTTTGTAGAACCTCTTAGAAAGGCTTAGGATTGAGTAAGTGATCCAGTGATCATTGAACTTTTTACTGTTGTCAGGATATTCCAAAAGATTGCGCGGGTGGTATACCATGACGAAAAACTGTCGTCAAATGCTTGAAAATGAGCTATACAAGGGAAAAATCATATACGGCTCCATAAAAAATTCAATTTAGTTGCATAGATGTCGCTCGCTGCGAGGGATTCTTTTAGATACTGTTTTCAAGTGGAAATAGTTTTTAAAGTCTTACGATGTGTTGATTTTTTTTCTCAAATTAATGTTTTTGTTATTTCTCATTAAAACGAAGTGAAATGTCATTGTCCGCAAATTATTCAACAATCTGTATTACAGGTACGTCTCGAGTTATATTTTGTTTATATAAATAAATAGAATAAAATAAATAAATAATCTATACAAAATGATTATAAATATAACCAAAAATCAGATCGATACATAAATTTTTGTTATATTTACAAAATTTTATTTTAAATGTTCGTTTATACTTAGAGGTAACCTAAAGTATAATTTGGATTAAATTGGATACTATGCCTGATCGTATTATGATCCAATAAATTGTTTATATCGAGAGTGACAAATCGCGTGCGCACTTTCGACACTGTCGTTCGCGGAGGGTAAAACCATCGATCTATGATGAACAATAATTTCAATAGTGCGCATGCGTTAAACTGATTCGGAATCATAACCACAAACAAAACTTATGAATCAGTTCGATATTATGAAATATCAACAGTCTTATTTATTACTAGTATTTTCTGTGTATCTACGTATATTATATGGACAATTTTCTCCACGGAACATAATTGAAAACCTAATTAACATCTTATATGCTAAATAATTTCATTTAATACGACCAGGCATGTAGCTGTTTGAATAAAATTTTGAACCTTACTTATAATTATGAATAAAAACAACTTCGAGATTTCCCTTTTTGTGAATTAGCGTATCCCATGACTCCCGCTAGCTTATTCCCGGTAAAAGGTCTCAATTTTACACACAAAAATGCCGACATGAGACAAGATATTACTAAAATGGCTAATAAAATAACAAGAGTTGCCGCGAAACCAGGCGTCGTCATACAAATAAGACCGCCGTTGGTAAGTTCTTCTTTAGCAGGAAATACCATAGTTGGTGGGGTGGTGGTATTAGTATTCTCATCTAAAGAGAAGGTTAAATCCCCAGTAGAAACTACTCTAATAATCCTATTGACTCCAACTTCTTTTTCCGGATCAGTTGCAACAGCTCTCTTAGATCTTCTTTCATCTCTAGGTCTTCCCGGGTGTAGGTAAGCTTCGATTGGAAGAGGAGGTGGTGCTCCGTAGCTAGTATCTGCAGGACCGTGCAATAAATCGAGTAAACCATGAAGATGTTGTCCAGAAGAATCTGAACATTGGTTCGGACATTGATATCTGCAGATTTGAATGGTACATTGGAAGTGAACTTCCATAGAATCAGGAAATTTGAATGCTTGGAAATGAGCGTACGATAATACCGAAGCACTTGTACCGAAATTTTTGATTTTTGTAAATCTGGACATTAATTTTGGTCTCGTGACGCAACCTCTTTGATCAACTAACTGAATTGGTGCTCGCTTTCCATCGTGAGCCATGCAATTTCTTACCAACATATCGAATTTATTATCGTCGTCTTTTATGGCTAATACCATGGTCATTGTTTGTCCGATTTTAACTAGACCCGAAACTTCGGATGCCCACGGACCCTTTCCGACTTGAATTTGCATCCAACAACCAACATTATCACCAGCGAAGTCAGTTCTAACTACGTCCAACATATCCACGGGGAAAGGTCGGAAAGTAACGGATTTTTCGTAGTTATCGTGCCAAGTACACCTCAATTTCCTCGCTTGATCCCAAACTTCTTGTACCTGAGGATCGTATTGTATAACGATGATGTTCTCGAAGTACGTTCCCGAACCAGATTCTGCTCCATAACCGTACAAACCATTTTCGGTGTTACCAGAAGTACCGCAAGCGTGAATTCCAATTTCGAAATGGGCCGAAGTTCTTCCCAAACCAGCTGGTAAATGAACGCAATGCACGTTACTGTAATGACCTTTACTAAAAACTATACCGTAGAAAGGTTTATCGAACCCTATATAAACTTTCATCAAATTCTTCTCACATTTCACGTCTAACGATAATATTTTAGGCATATCCGGTACCGGCGCCGGCCAAATATCTCCACCTTCGGTACCGTATTTGTCCATGGCTTGCTTCGGTGGTAATGGAGGCGGTGGTCCATTGTAATTTATCTTGTTATCGAACGGGTTGTTGTTGTTTTTTTGTCCGGGGAAGGGTTTGTGGTTACTGAAATGTCCACCGTTGTTTCTTGAAGGTTGGTTCGGATTCCGAGGTGGTGGTCCGCTATTGTAAGCTAATTTTTGCGGTGGATCGGATTTTTCTTCTAAAGATTCTAAAGCTAGTTGATCGGGATTGGGCTCCTGTTCGTTTTGGTTAAGTTCCTTAACTTCCTCTGAACCTTGAACAGCTTCCACTACCTCAACTTCTTCGGCAAAGGCAGTTAGCTGAAACAATAGATACTAGATATTAGATATGACATTTTTTTAAGTAAAAAAATTATAAAATAATAATATGCTTACATTTTTTGTTCACAAATTTTGTATAAAAACTAAAATAAATATTATTGGCATTGCCTTTATGTCATAAACATTGATCCTACTTTATACTATGAAGTTCAATCAAATACAGAAACCCAGATAAATTTAATATCGTGCCTCCCGAAGCCATTTCAAATTACGTTTTTAGACGGTCGTTTTGATGAAAATGGCCGATTATTGTTTCCGTCAGTTTGTTGAAGAAAAACTTTTGATCTATTGAAATATTGATCAAACACAGACAATAATGCATACGAAATCTAGTAAAAATATGTTAAATCAGTTCAATGTAACATTGATACGTAAAAAATGAATTTTAAGTCAAAACATATTTTCTAGAAACGATTTTATTTTAAATTTCTTGAATTGTGAACCAAATCAAAAAGAAATTTGTGGGAGTACTACTTATTATATTTGTTAAAGTTACTGTTTTTGTAAAAATCGAAAAAAATTGAGTTCCCAGAAGTACCAGGCCTGACCTAAAAATTAGGGTAGTTAATTGAAAAATACAAAAGTATTAGAAAGTCCATAATATGTCCAGCATATGTTTCAAGTTGGAAAACGCCACGTTGTTTGGTATTTGTTTGACAGCCATCAATAGTGAAATAGATTCTACTGTTAAGTAGCAAAGTTTCGACGAGACTGAAGATGTTTCCTTCGAGTGTTTGGCAACGTTTCACAAAAATTTCGCTCCGTTTCATAACCATGGATGAAATTTGGGTCCATCACTCCATAACTCAAACGAAAGAACAATCATATCGGTTAAACAGAACCGGACTTCAAGCATTTTTGATAAAAAACGCTTCAAATTTCAAATATTCCTTCTTATTTGAAGAAATAAACTGAAGCTTGTTGAACAATTCGATTATTGTATATAAAGGACAACTTAATTGGGTGAATTTTTGAAAAAAAAATCAGTTTTTCAAATCCATATTTCAATTTATTTCTGTTAGTGTTACATAGGGTGTCCCACTACGAGTTAAGACTATCTGTATACGGCAAAATATTTATAGTAAAATAATTAAAATTTCCACGATTGGGTTTTCGGATACGATGTTTTTAATTAAAATATTTTCAAAGATGGCCGGTTCTACTAGAACCTGGAACTTTGTTATTTTAAATAGAACACCCTGTATACTAATACATTTTCGAAATCTACGTAAAATTTTAGTATACTTTTGTCTGAAAAGTTTTTTCGAAAAATGCACAATTTTTGAGTTATTAATTTTTTTGTAAAAAATTTGACCAATGCAGAACCTTATAAATTATTTTTTGCGAAGTCACCCTGAAAGATATAAAAATGGTTTCTATTGGGTTGCATTTAGCAAGATCAGACGTATATAAATATATAATCAAATTTTTTTTATTTTATACAGGGTATGTATAAAAAGTTCAACTTCATAAATATCAAATTTTTTTTTAAATTTTTTTAAATAGAACCAATTATTAACCTGCATTATTAATTGCAATTATTAATATCTGGATAACGGTGAGATTTAGGTATAGGAAAATATTCATAAACTTACCTTATTTCTTACCACTGAATGCATTAAAATAGAAAAAATCCGGTGGTTCTATTTGAAAAACAAAAGAAATTTAATATTTATGAAGTTAAACTTTGAACACTTTTTATACACACCCTGTATAAAATGAAAAATTTTTCATCATAGATTCAAATACGTCTAGTCTTGCTAAAAGAAATCGAATACAAACCATTTTCATATCTTTAAGGGTTTACTCCTAAAAAAATAATTTGTAAGGGTCTGTAACGGTCAAATATTTTACAAAAAAACTAATAACTCAAAAAGTACGCATTTTTCGACAAAAGTTTTTTGACAATGTTTACTAAATTATCACGTAGATTTCAAAAATGTAATAATATACAGGATGTTCCATTTAAAATAAAAAAAGTTACAGTCGATTTCCGGTAGAACTATATTCAGATAGTTTTAACTCGTCGTGGGACACCCTGTATAGTCCGTTACGGTCGACGGCATTTGTTAGTTATCCACCTCTTAATACATCATTAACCGTGATTTATCCCTCTGGTACATTTTGTTCTTTAGTTATTTAGTCTTCAAAGATTCTGTATCTTTTGAGTATAGCGTGAATTGTTGACAAGTTTTTCATTAACCAAGACACCTTCACTAGCGTTCTATTCTACCATCTAATACGTACCTTAAACTCACCCCGTCAAATGCTTCAGAGAGATCTATAAGCTCCATTTTCCACATGAATATTCGTCGGTTACAGTTTACTAGGGTTTTAATTGTTGATTTAATATAAATATGTAAAATTCAGGATAAATTATCATAAAACATACCAAAAAGAAGGTTAGCTTGTATGTAAATTTCGGTAACAACACAAAATTCAGTTCTGCAACTTGACAATCGCGTCCCAGTTCTAAGATATTTTTTTTAATCGTGAATTTAGAAAACTGCCAGATCGGAACTGGGTGGAAATGAATTATATAGAATACAGTAGATAATCTGTGTTGTAAATTAGTACAATCGAGGGCGCTGGCATCGAAAATCCGCCATGTTGTATCCACTGAATAACAAGTTTGCATTTGTTCTTAGGATATGTGTAAAGTAGATTGTGTTCAATCCAAAAAACACTAGTGGACAAAAAAATCGACGTTTTTGTAATCGCGAGTCACTGGCAAAAAAACTGAATACGGAATTGTCTTTTTCTTGAAGCTCATACTACTCAAGCGAGTCGATTTTTTTGCTCACGAACGTAGTCAGGATAAAATAACAAATACTACGTTTATTAACATTGATGACTAAATTTTAATTATCGACTTTTTGTCCTATAATTTCGAGACATCCCATATTTTAGACAATTCCTGTAGAAAGTAGAATGTTTTGTTCGATTCCTTTTATGTACAATATCAATATTATTCGATTAGGAATTATAATGACAACGTTTTCAGTAAATCGTTGTGGGAAAATTGAGTGCCGGTAATTGGTATATTCTCATTATTAACGTGACTGCGGTTTTTGTTGTAAATGCAGGCAAATTTTTTTTCTTAAAAACTATATGCAACGACCCACATTCTCATCCTAAATGACTGCATTGAAAACAATCGTTATGCATATAAGTTATTGTCATAATTTTCTTACTAGAATATATACATTTTGTTTTTTATTATACAGGGTGTCTCTCTTAAGAATCTACACAAAGCAGATGCGTATAGGGGATGTTCAATAAGTTTTATAAAAAGAATCGTCAAGCTCCTCAATGTCTTTAAGTCCAGGAACAGAAAATAGTCCGTAGACTAAATCTGGCGAATAGGGTGCTGTTTTATTTAATTTCTTCGCTCAAAGTTTGCGGTAATTTCGCATAGTACTTGCCAGGGATAGTTTTTCCTTTTCCAAGTCGATGGAAATTATTTCACGCGCATCCAAAACAATTTAAGCCATGGCTTTACCTGCAGGTGGATCGTTCTTTGTCTTCTTTGGAGCCGGTTCTCTTTCTTCAGTCCAAACACTCGATGGAAACATCTTCACGATGCTGTTTTTGTTCCATTGTGAGCAAACGCTCCATTCATTTTGCGCACAGCTTTCCCAAATCCAAATTCTCATTAATATGCGATGTATAGCACTTTTTGGAATGCAGGAAATTTTTAATAATTTTTTTTTAAATTAGTCATTTATCTTACGATTTGTTTACATTTTAAACCACGTGTGTGGGTCAGCTTCCGCCAGAAGCGACCGGGCAAGGAACCGTTAAGAACCGGGCCCCCTCGAGGGCCGATGCTCTACATTCTATCAATAATTAAAAACCAATTGATACATCCGATCTGGATCATTGTTTATCTATTTTCAGATACGTTTTATGATGTCAAAATTAGAATTTTTTATTGAGCGGTCTTTAACGTAATCATCGCATCACGAATTATGTAGGTTAAAGCTTTTGTTCTATTTTATTTTCCGAGGAAAATTAATGGAATATCGTTTGAGGTGGGTTTTCGCTATCATCAGAAAGTGCTTTTAGTAACATACTTTTCATACTCTTTCAAGCGTATAATTTTGACTGTTTCACTTTCGTAGCGATTAGATCATAACTATAATAGTGTTTTCAAGTGGATGCTCAGCTTGTTAAAATTAGTCTACAGGGGAATAATAATGTCAAAAAGTGATAGTGGAAAGTAAAAATATTTTTCACATCTTTCAAAAAATGAAATCGAGATACTTCTTGTGTAGTAATTGGAATACAATTCATCAAGAAGAGAATGTGATACGACCTCATATTCCTATTAATCGAGATCTGTCAAATTAGCGGACCAATTTATGAAAAAACTAATTTTGACAAGCTCAAAAATTGCCGTTTTTTGCCGATAAGTTTCCAGAATTTGCCGTTAATCATTTCCAGATCGAACAAGATTCTCTTTTAACAATAACTAAAACTAATTACTTAGTTAATTGCAGTTTTATTTGCCGTTCACGAAAATATAATTGCCGATTTAGGGGCTCATTGGTATCCAGGGCAAAACGCGAAAAAAACCATGTATAAATCCGGAATGATTTAATGGTAAGAAATTACTTTTCCCCAGATGTTAACGAGCCCCTAAGTCGGTAATTATATTTTCGTGAACGGCAATTATCTACGTGCTTTATTACACTTATTAAGAGAACTAATATGCAAGGGGGTGGTTCGCTACATTGATAGTTAAGTTAGCTGGCAACTCTCTGGAACACATACACTCCATAAAATAAGTGTAAAAAAGGACGTAGATAATTGCCGTTTAATTTGCCGTTCACGAAAATGTAATTGCCAACTTAGGGGCTCGTTGGCATCCTGGGAAAACGGGCAAAAAACCATGTATGAAGTCCGGAATCATTTAAAGGTAAGAAATGACTTTTCCCTGCACTACCCCAGATCCCAATGAGCCCCTAAGTCGGCAATTATATTTTCGTGAACGGCAAATTAAACGGCAATTATCTACGTGCTTTGTTACATTCATTAAGAGAACTAATATGCAGGGGGGCGGTTTGATACATTGGTAGTTAAGTTAACTGGCAAGTCTCTGGAATACATACACTCTGCTTGGCGAAATCTTTTCTTGAACTATGTTGATTGGGTTATCTGTGACCTTTTCCGAGCGACCAGCAGATATCAAATGATGAATCCCCTCGAATCTTGCTTTCCCCTATATAATAAGTATAACAAAGCACGTAGATAATTGCCGTTTGATTTGCCGTTCACGAAAATGTAATTGCCGACTTAGGGGCTGGTTGGCATCAGGGGCAAAACGGGTAAAAAACCATGTATGAAGTCCGGAATCATTTAATGGTAAGAAATAACTTTTCCCTGCTTAACCACAGATGCCAACGAGCCCCTAAGTCGGCAATTAAATTTTCGTGAATGGCAAATTAAACGGCAATTATCTACGTGAATTATTACACTTTTTAAGAGAACTAATATGCCAGGGCAATGTTATTTCGATGAGGGGCAAATCAAGCGGCATTGCAATTAGTTTCAGCTATTGTGATTTGAAATTCTGGAAATTTCACGCCAATTTTTGAGCTTGTCAGAATCTGTTATATTATATATTATAGTTATTTATAATGTCAGAGTTGAAAGTGAGGTTTTCGAAATGAGTGGAGCTAATTGACTGGGACTAATAACTAAATTTAAGTTAGTAAAAACGTCAGTGAGAAAATTGATACGAGGCTTATTGAAAATAACAATAAAAAAGTCACTTTATTATAAAAAATTGTTAATAATGTAACTTTTCTCACAAAGTTGATCAAAAAACCGCCAAAGGAGCTTTATCACATAAATATAACAAATGAGGCGGTAAATCTAAAGCTAATTTGACAAATTTTTCTCCATCGATACACAGAAGCGTTGTTTTGATGAAATAAAATTTTTCACATCAACAATTGCGATCGTTTTGTATTTATTATCCTGAACAATACTGTCTATGATTTTATTGTTTGATAAAACAAATTTCGTTTCCCTATAGCATATTCCTGCAGTTTGCCACATCTACTATTTCGTTAGATTCACGGAAATAAAGAATATTATTTTCCGAAGTTAGTGAAGTATGCTTAAACATAATGACAGTAATTATTGAATGATAAATATTTAGCTTAGAGTGTAAATCATATGGATTGAATACTACTAGCATTACACTGAAGGTTTTTGAATAAAAACGAAACGTCGATACTGATTTTTTATCGCCATTATGCAATTATCTATCCGCCTACACAAGAACATCGAATTAGTTTCATTTCGTGAAGTTAGAAACCTTTCAAAATCAAATATGTAGTAACTGAAAACGTATTCTAATGAAGGTTTTTGTTGGCAAATTTCATTCATTTAAGTGTGAATATAATTAACACTTGATTCAGTACAATCAATATGAATGACTACAATAACGAATTTCAATTAATTTATGTGTAATGTTTAATTCGGTTTAACTTGATTAAGGAATTTATTGAGCTTCGCTTCTATTGAAATATGTTAAAAGTTAAATAATTTTCGCCCATTGAAATGGCTAAAAGTTATTCTTTACTTACCCCGTAG
The DNA here is from genome assembly GCF_026230105.1 of Diorhabda sublineata. NCBI lineage: Eukaryota > Metazoa > Arthropoda > Insecta > Coleoptera > Chrysomelidae > Diorhabda > Diorhabda sublineata. The sequence goes on along the minus strand of NC_079481.1, from coordinate 6,878,030 downwards.
AATAGGAAACAAACAATCAAGAACGTACGTAAAACCATTTCTTTGAAGAATCACCAAGACCACTTTCTAGAAACAAAATATTTTTATTAAAAATAAACAAAATTATATTCCAATCATCAAAATAATTTTCAAATCATTCCTAATTTCATGTATTATCAGAAAAGTGGCTAGAGTTCGAGGCTCACAGGCGGATGGTCCCAGGTTCAAGTCGCGCTCATTCCATTTATAATTTTTTTACTGATATTAATAATAATTATTATTTTTATGTATTCGAAGAGAATTAATAACTTCACACCTTTAATATAAACAGCGTTATAGCCCAAAGAAACATACTTTACGCACTAATGCGTGAAAAAATTACAATCAAACATCAAAATTTGAGCTAGGAGATAAAATATGCAACTCGTGTGTCTTAAACAAAAATCTAAAACTAATATTTTACATATCTCTCGATATTTTTTGGTAAATGCACTATTTTCAAAGATTAGGTTAGGTTAGGTTAGGTTAAGTTAGGTTAGGTTAGGTTAGGTCAAATATGGAAGACTAAATTGAACTCTACTAAGTAAAATAAGATGTAAAACTAATAGAGAAAGACAGAAGGGAGCTTGGACAACATTAGCTCAAGAATGCGTGGACACTCAGTAATCGGATTTGTTCCGAGTATTTTGCTTTATGGAAAAGTTGTACTAAATGAACTAAAACAAAAAAATTTATATGTTTATAGTGGTTGGAAAACAAAAATATGAATCGACAATCTCAATCTTGACGAATATAGACGAAAAATGACTTCAAATGACATGAATTGATGTTAATCGATAACAATCGATATACATTGAAAGGCATGAATCAATATGAATCGATAATCGATCTCAATCTTGACGAATATAAACAAAAAATGACTTCAACTGACATGAATTGATGTTAATCGATAACAATCGATAAACATTAAAAGACATGAAGCAAATGAATCGACAATCGATCTCAATCTTGACGAATATAGACAAAAAATGACTTCAAATGACATGAATTGATGTTAATCGATAACAATCGATATACATTGAAAGGCATGAATCAATATGAATCGATAATCGATCTCAATCTTGACGAATATAGACGGAAAATGACTTCAACTGACATGAATTGATGTTAATCGATAACAATCGATAAACATTAAAAGACATGAAGCAAATGAATCGACAATCGATCTCAATCTTGACGAATATAGACAAAAAATGACTTCAAATGACATGAATTGATGTTAATCGATAACAATCGATATACATTGAAAGGCATGAATCAATATGAATCGATAATCGATCTCAATCTTGACGAATATAGACGGAAAATGACTTCAAATGACATGAATTGATGTTAATCGATAACAATCGATAAACATTGAAAGACATGAATCAAATGAATCGACAATCGATCTCAATCTTGACGAATATAGACAAAAAATGACTTCAAATGACATGAATTGATGTTAATCGATAACAATCGATAAACATTGAAAGACATGAATCAAATGAATCGACAATCGATCTCAATCTTGACGAATATAGACGGAAAATGACTTCAAATGACATGAATTGATGTTAATCGATAAGAATCGATAAACATTGAAAGACATGAATCAATAAGAATCGACAATCGATCTCAATCTTGACGAATATAGACAAAAAATGACTTCAAATGACATGAATTGATGTTAATCGATAACAATCGATAAACATTGAAAGACATGAATCAAATGAATCGACAATCGATCTCAATCTTGACGAATATAGACAAAAAATGACTTCAAATGACATGAATTGATGTTAATCGATAAGAATCGATAAACATTGAAAGACATGAATCAATAAGAATCGACAATCGATCTCAATCTTGACGAATATAGACGGAAAATGACTTCAAATGACATGAATTGATGTTAATCGATAACAATCGATAAACATTGAAAGACATGAAGCAAATGAATCGACAATCGATCTCAATCTTGACGAATATAGACAAAAAATGACTTCAAATGACATGAATTGATGTTAATCGATATACATTGAAAGGCATGAATCAATATGAATCGATAATCGATCTCAATCTTGACGAATATAAACAAAAAATGACTTCAATTGACATGAATTGATGTTAATCGATAACAATCGATATACATTGAAAGACATGAATCAAATGAATCGACAATCGATCTCAATCTTGACGAATATAGACGGAAAATGACTTCAAATGACATGAATTGATGTTAATCGATAACAATCGATAAACATTGAAAGACATGAATCAAATGAATCGACAATCGATCTCAATCTTGACGAATATAGACAAAAAATGACTTCAAATGACATGAATTGATGTTAATCGATAACAATCGATAAACATTGAAAGACATGAATCAAATGAATCGACAATCGATCTCAATCTTGACGAATATAGACGGAAAATGACTTCAAATGACATGAATTGATGTTAATCGATAAGAATCGATAAACAATGAAAGACATGAATCAAATGAATCGACAATCGATCTCAATCTTGACGAATATAGACGGAAAATGACTTCAAATGACATGAATTGATGTTAATCGATAAGAATCGATAAACAATGAAAGACATGAAGCAAATGAATCGACAATCGATCTCAATCTTGACGAATATAGACAAAAAATGACTTCAAATGACATGAATTGATGTTAATTGATAACAATCGATATACATTGAAAGACATGAATCAATATGAATCGATAATCGATCTCAATCTTGACGAATATAAACAAAAAATGACTTCAATTGACATGAATTGATGTTAATCGATAACAATCGATATACATTGAAAGACATGAATCAAATGAATCGACAATCGATCTCAATCTTGACGAATATAGACAAAAAATGACTTCAAATGACATGAATTGATGTTAATCGATAACAATCGATAAACATTGAAAGACATGAATCAAATGAATCGACAATCGATCTCAATCTTGACGAATATAGACGGAAAATGACTTCAAATGACATGAATTGATGTTAATCGATAAGAATCGATAAATATTGAAAGACATGAAGCAAATGAATCGACAATCGATCTCAATCTTGACGAATATAGACAAAAAATGACTTCAAATGACATGAATTGATGTTAATTGATAACAATCGATATACATTGAAAGACATGAATCAATATGAATCGATAATCGATTTCAATCTTGACGAATATAAACAAAAAATGACTTCAATTGACATGAATTGATGTTAATCGATAACAATCGATATACATTGAAAGACATGAATCAAATGAATCGACAATCGATCTCAATCTTGACGAATATAGACGGAAAATGACTTCAAATGACATGAATTGATGTTAATCGATAACAATCGATAAACATTGAAAGACATGAATCAAATGAATCGACAATCGATCTCAATCTTGACGAATATAGACGGAAAATGACTTCAAATGACATGAATTGATGTTAATCGATAACAACCGATAAACATTGAAAGACATGAATCAAATGAATCGACAATCGATCTCAATCTTGACGAATATAGACGGAAAATGACTTCAAATGACATGAATTGATGTTAATCGATAACAATCGATAAACATTGAAAGACATGAATCAAATGAATCGACAATCGATCTCAATCTTGACGAATATAGACGGAAAATGACTTCAAATGACATGAATTGATGTTAATCGATAACAATCGATAAACATTGAAAGACATGAATCAAATGAATCGACAATCGATCTCAATCTTGACGAATATAGACGGAAAATGACTTCAAATGACATGAATTGATGTTAATCGATATCAATCGATATACATTGAAAGGCATGAATCAATATGAATCGATAATCGATCTCAATCTTCTCCAATGGAAGTCAATCGACATGGATTGATGTGAATCGACATCAAACGTCTAGATAGAAAGAGTTTTAGTCAGAATCCGGCTCCACAATTTTCCAATTTTCTTATGTTTTGGATCATATTTTCCGCTTGTCTAGACAAAAGATATATAGTGGTAAAAAAATCTTGTTTTCAAGAGGAAATTTTCTTTTTTTTAGTAGTAACTTTTAAGAAGCAATTTCGCAATAAATCTAGAAATAATAATGTCTAAAATGAAACAAATATGCTTACAAACTACACAAAACCTTACGGCAAAAGCATTTGAATATCTCACGGTAAGTAATTTTGACAATTCGTAAGATTGGTCAATTTATAAGGGTAAATTTGGATCACTATGTGAGCTACTTTAGCAGTCCAAAAAAATGGGTCCTCAAGTACAAATTCTGAAAGTAGTTTTTTCATATTTTAAATGAATTACTTTGAGGTATTCGATTTTTCAATAACTTTTTCAAATCATGCCGGAAAGGGAGTGGAAAAAATTAATATAAACTGTTTATTCTTATATTTAAAGTACTGTAAAAGTTAGGAAAGAATTTTGAATAAAATTTTTCAATTTTATACAAAAATAATCTTCACCATTACAAATATAAACATATTTACGATGGTTTGAGCTTTGGAAAACCATAACTGGTTGAAAAGTCAGGTCAATATTTTCATATATTCTAGACACTATTTCTATAATGTCATAAATCAACTTGGAACACGTCGTCGTTGTTTTTGATTTGATCTATCATGAATTCTCGTGGTCCACGTGTATACCGTGCGCTTTAATCAATTCACTCTTTAATGCAACTCATCAAAATGCATTACTTGAAGATATTGAAATGGAACAAGTAATTTTCAACGATGTACTTTCAAACTCTAAAAAACTTTCGATTCGATACTCAAACAGGCTGTAACCTATTTAATGATTATAAAGAAAAAACAAAGGTTTAGCTTAATGCATAACGGTAGTATTTATTTGAAAGTGGGTTATGTTGATTCGGATGAAGATATTTGATTCAATCACTAGTCCTAGATGTAAGTCCGGTAATTTGATAATGATATGTGTAAAAACTTGTTTCGAGAGCTCCTCGTGAAGTCTTAACAGGGCCAATCTTTTGTTTATTGCATGAATATTCATTGGAGACTACGTTTCTTCATTGTACGTACAATAATGTTACGAGGGTGGTTCAAATATGATCGAAAATATTTAAAACAATTCACATTTTCTCTAAGTAATTCCCTTCATTAGTTACACATTTCTAGAATTTTTCCTGAAGCTTTTCGATGCCGGCGAAGCTCCGAGGCTTTTTTCAGTGGTCCAAACACGTAATAGTCTGGTCCCAATACAAATCGTGGGCTTGATTGTCGTCGCTTTGACTGATTCCTTCACTTTTTAGATGATACCTTGTTTTCTGGAATGTAATAGTGTATCAATGTTTTGTTTAAGTGACGATTGGCGTGAAATAAACGTGTTCGCATAAAAATATTACGAGGGTGGTTCAAATATGATCGCAGAAACATTTATTCATTATCGAAAATATTTACAACGATTCACACACATTTTTACCACTTTTTCTGAAGCTGGAATCGAAGAATTCCTTGGACGGCCTCTTCGTCGAAGCTCCGAGGCTTTTTTCAGTGGTCCAAACACGTGATAGTCTCAAGATGGTAAGTCCTGACTGAGGCTGGGAATTTCTAGTATCTCCCAGCCCAGTTTTCATATTCTTTCGACCGTGAGACACATGGTATGAAGACCTGTTGGTTCCAATACAAATCGGGGGTCTGTTTTCTTCGAATCGTATGAATTTTTGCTGGAAATTCAATAGTTTCAGTTCAGTTCAAATGTATATCGAAAGGATTTAGATGCGAAAAATTGTCGCATTGCATTTCCAACATCTCTATTTGAATCCAATTTCCACCAGCGCCTTAGATCTAAATAAATAGTAATCTGACGGTACAAGGTATGGACTAAACGTTGGATATGATAGAATCCTGGTTTTCAATCAAATAATCAAAGGTAAAGATGCGAAACATCATTTTCCTTAATTTACTTGACCATCAAACTGACTTAATTAGAAAAAATTCTTCATTAATTTGCTGACAAGTTATTTATCCATAATTTAACACGATTTTCTCATTATTCATTAAATTAAATGCAAACTTCTAATTTTTATAATTTTCATAATATATAGTGTATGACGATACGCATTATAGATATGAGAAAATAGAGGTGGGAGATACTTTTTCGTGAAGCAACAGTGACTAATATGATCATTAGATCCGTGAAAAGATGTAAATTGTATATAAGTAATCTAATTATTTGATTTTTATATTCATTACTAAGAAAATTATCTTTCGTTATTAAAAGATAAATGTCAATAATGAATTTAATTTCTAAATTATATCTTTTACTCAGGAACGAAGTCACGAAGGAGAAACTTTGATAAGAATGTTTTTCTGTACAAATAAACATTTGATTGTTTTAATTTTCGTACGTATTTTTATAGATTTCCAGTCTCGTTTAAATATTCCAGTTATTAATAATGTTTCAAGTTATTACAACTGTTATATTACACCCATCTCTACACCTGTGCAAGCAGTTTAAGTGGCATTTTCGTCCGACTACTTTTTATCTTATTACAATGTATCGTTTTTTTTCCCATGGCAGACGATAGTGAATTTATAAATGGTTCTATTCGACCTAATTCATCCATTCAAGGAATTGGTATTATGGAACATAACCTATAAATTGTTTATTAAAAAAGAAGAATATAATAGGAAATAATATTTCCAATTAGTCGTGTGGTTTACATGGCCTACTAATAAAATAAAGAAAAAACAGTGAAAGGCAACCAGGTGGTAACCGTGTAATTTCACAAACAACAAGAATAAATATACACTATCAAATATGTTTAATATCATTAATCATCAGTAATAAGATCAAAGATCTACTTAAAGCAGTATTTGCAAGATTTACTTTCTTTGGAGAAGCTACCAAGGCACGTTTTTCCGAATCTACAGAAGTTCAAGATTATCCACACGTTAAACAACCCTCAAAATACACGATTATGATAAGGTAAAGCTTTAAGCTGCAAAGTTAGTAATGGCGTTTTATTTTCCTCTATTTTATATTCATTTTGAATGAAAAAAGCGCACCAAACAGTCAATTAAAAACAATCTTTGGTACGGCATGACAATATGGTCGACAATAGTTTTCTTATAGTGCCTATTCGTGACGAATTTTACGTCCTCAGCAATTCCAAGTTCATCTTCTTCCTGTACCTGTTTTTTCCAAATATTTCACATCACAGGATCCGCATAACATGGCCGAGGTATTGCAGGTTGCGAATTTGTATGATTATCATCGATTCTCGTTATTTTTTCATTATTATTTCAAATTTGTTACTAAATAAGTCCAGGGATCTATGATACCACATTTCGAATCCTTATATTTTTTTGCTCATATCTTCGTTAAAAGTCCAGGATTCAACTCCATAAAACAGGATAGAGAAAACGCAATATTATTTTTATTTCAAGCCATAGATTATGACTCTTCAGCCTCTATCCTTTTAGTAAAACTCTCTGTTGGATATCCACTCGAAGTATAAATTGAAGATGACTGAAGATATCATGCAGCTTTAACTGATTCCTCTCCCTATTCGAGTCTAAAGTTTGCCCATTGATTCCAGTAGATTCTTTAATCACCCTCAAGTCCTTAGAGTTAATTCCTCTTTCATTTCCATCATACACATCGAAATGCTTAATCCTGGGGAATATTTAGCTCTCACATAATTTGTAAATACTCTTGTGGATCATTTTGCCAAATATATTTAAAAGATGGTTCATAAGATTGATCTCGGTATTCTCGACGTTTCTTGTCGTCTGGTTTTTTAAGAAGTACATTCTGAACCATTCTGATTGATATTCGTTTTAGTAACAAGAAGTCGCTTGTACGTTATTAGATCCTGTTGCTTCACCATCTTTTGGTTGATCCTTCCATCGCTTCCTCTACTCCAAAATTGTTTCTTTCAATGTCTAATTTTGTCTTTCCCATATTGCAATTCGAGTTTGTTCAAATTCCTTGTTGCCTTTGTTTGAATCCGCCGATTTTTTTATGTATATGGTGGCTGTTATAGTTCTTTCATAAGGCTTCAATCTTCAACCTTTCTTTGTATAGCTCTATGTCATTCTAGGTGTTCTTTAGCTTTGATTCTTCTTTACACCATCTCCAGAATCTCTTCTGTCATTCAGGACGTTTTCTTGGTTCAAATCGCTGCCTTTAAGCCATCAACTGTTTCATCCTTCATTTTATTCAAACGTTCATTCAATCATTCGTTTATTGGGATCTTTCAATTGCGGTATTTCATTCGATTTTACTATTTTCTCAGTTTGACTATTAGAACATGTTCGGATTCATTAGTCTATTTGGCATCTTATGGTTCTCTCTCCAACTCCACGATCTCCAATGAGCTCAGTTTTGTTTCAATGTTTGGTATTGAAATCTTCCATCGGAATAAGTCCTCCATGTTTTGGAATTGTCGATTTTTTGGTAGAAAAAGTATTGAGATATTTGGAGAAACCGGCAACACCGTAAACGACTGACCTGGTACGAGGATGACCTGCTGGCCGAGTAAAGATGTACGCACATACGACCTGTGAGAGTTACCTCACGCGTTGTCGGTCTGTGTCACTTTTATATAATACGTCGGACGGATTTAATTGGAATTATTTGATTTATTGCCATATAATGTTTCGTTTTATAATTATTGTAAACAGGATCGAAGTAGCCTAATCGCTACAACAATTATTATTTATAATTATTTATTTTAAATAAAGTTCATTAATCAATATATAAGCGGATCTAGTTACGAAGACGAAAAAACTAATGACACAGACCCAAACTGTCAAAACTATTACGCATGCGTCCTGTACATACATCCTAGTTAACTACAGGGGTTAAAGAAGAAGTTCAATCAACATTTTATGTATTTAAATACACTTTTTCTAAAGTATACGTAGGAAAGGGACTTTGTTTATACAAAATATTGAGTTCATGGTAATTCTTACCATCTCGAATCATGACAAAAACTTCGTCTTCTATTGGAAAATCTTTTCTAAAAAGAACGCGTGTATTTTCCTTCGAAATCTTCCTTTAAAATTATTTTCTATTTGAAATTTTGGTTTTCCTGGTGCTTTACTGAATCTAATCCCTTCTTTAATAACTCTAAATCATATATTTTCACATTCACGTTTATCTGTAGATCTGCAAGACGCAACTTGAAGTACACAAGGCTTTTGGACCTTTCTCTATTATTCAGTAGACCACTCCTAATCTCTTACATCAAAGTTTTATTCTGATAGAGTCCTCATGGACCCCCGTATGATATCTAGTGTGTACTGTTCTTAGTAATTCATTCAATTTCTGCATAACATATTACCCCAAGTCAAAATAGTTAAACTAAAACGGAATTGACTAAGCTATAATAATATAATTTAACTGTACTATAATGACGTAGATCTTCACTCGAATGTAGACGATTTAAGAACTTTTCGGAAGCTTATCCGAGTTAGTTTTTCTTTCTGAAGCAGGCGCCTTCTTCTGACGAAGATGTCACAAATTACTTCATCAATCCGAGCTTTATGTTCAGCGAAGTTAGCAAAATCTTTGTAGGATCAATCAACGATTCATTCAGGATGTTTTTCATACCAATTTTGGTTTCCAGTGTTTGTCACGAGCTCTGATATCTAATTCAAATAAATTTCGAGGCATTTTCGTATAACCCAGCTGTTGACCTAGCAGAAGGCTACTAACAAACGATGATGTTACCCAATAGGGTTACTCTATTTTCATATCTTTCCTTCAAGAGAATGTACCTGGGGCTGGGAGATTTGTTGGTAGCAGTTTTAATCCTAGAACTTCAGATTCCGTTTCTTCTTGTTTTCTTGTTTGTTCCTGTAGTATATATATTCTCTGAAGAATTGTCCCCACTCTCAGATTTAGCGTCGAGGGTTTCTGATTCTAGATTTGTAAGACAATTAGACGTGGTAGAAAATAACGAACTGCAAATATTGAATGGACTTTCAATTTTGACTGAGCAGAATGTTATTTTTTAATAAACCATCATTTTAGTAGAATATCAAATCAAAATGTAGTTTTACTGGACTTATGTATCATAACGTCCTTTTAAAATAAATAGCTGCAAGCTACAGATAGAATTGATACGTTCCATTTAAATATTTTATGATGATCAAATATTTTGAAAGTTTTATAGCGTCAATTTTATTAAACTGGTTCAATAATTAAATTCTTATAATTAACATTAACAAAAGTCACGTACCGTTGGTTTTCATGTGAAGTGTGTCATGTAAGTTTTGGTGAAAACTAAATAAATTCTATGGAATCAACTAGAGAATCGATTAGTTATAGAAATATAACAATAAAACATAAAATTATATATTATGTGATGAAATTTTGCCCGGACTAACAAAAATCCAATATTTTTATATATATTCAAACAATTTTGGTTTATCTTTCAAAGCTTCTTCAAGCCTTCTTCATCGAGCGTAATCTCTACTTCAACTTCAAATTATTTTGTGAACGTAGCCAAAAATTTATCAAATTTTATATCTCCTGATCTCCCCGATGCTAAAGTTAATTTACACATATGCCTTTCCCTTCTGGGGTAAATGTGGTGTAACTCAATTTGAAATAATCTTCAAACTACAAAAGAAAGCTGTTAGATATTTACTTGGGTTAAACAGCAGGGTTCACTGCAGGGACTTCTTTAATAGATTAAAAATTCTGACTTCTTTGAATCCGTTGGCGTGATTCGTAAGCACGATCTTTACCTATCTACTCAAGGTTGTGAATTAGTTAAGGACTCAATATTTTACAATGCAAAAAAACGCACAATCACTTGCCAATTGGAATCAAATCGATATCATTTTTTCCGGCATTCCGAAATAATTTGAAAGCATATTTACTGGAAAGTGCCTTCTACTTTGTAAAAGACTTCTATTCGTCTTCAAATTGTAACACTTTTTTGACACGTTTTCCTCTCAACTTTCTGCTTATGGACAGGCATCCGCGTTTCTACCCACCTTTTCATTCCATTCATAAATCAAATCACGTCATATTATATGGAACTTTATTTATAGGAAAAAAAAGTTTCAACGTCATTCACAGGGCCGGATTAAGCTAGGGGCTTGGGGGGGGGCTATAGCCCCGGGCCCCAGGTCCAAGAGGGCCCCATCATTTGGAAATCATTCTGTATTTTTTGATGTGTTGATACAAAAATCTAACGTATTGATATTATTTTGTGAATTTTTTCGGGTTTCCGAATTCCTTAAGGGGGCCCCGCCATTATTTTAGCCCCGGGCCTTATAAATCTTGATCCGGCCCTGGTCATCCAGAAACAAAAACGACCAAAAACCGACTTTAACACGTTGACTGCCAACAATAAAATAACTCATAATTCATCTCCCCTGAAGAGTTTTTTTCACATAATTCCACTAAGAAATAAAAGTTTTTTCAAAATACTATATTTTGTATACGTTTCAGTGATAACTTTTCATTTAAATTATTATTTTTCATGGTTTAATGCGATTAAATGGAATTATGGAAATTGCCTTGACAGTCAACGTGTTAATTACAAATTGAGTGACTTTGGACTATAGCAAGTTGACTAGCAGGGATCTAAAAGGGTGTTGAGACTTTTCAAATTTTGTGAAATTTCGAGGTCGTCAATAAAAATTTATGAAGAAAACGAATCCGTGCCGCAAATGAAAGCTTTCAACATTGTTGGAATTCATATAATTGGTGGAGATCAACCAAAAGACCGACGATAAAAGAAAGTAAATGATATGAATTTATAATATGCTCAAATTGAAAGACTTAAAAACGTAAAAAATGACATGAATATTTTAAGAATGAACCGTACCCTAAATTCGCGCTTTATGTAGAAAATTATCAATTCAAGACGGCTTTAAAACAATAGAACATATGAAAAATTTTGTTTTAAATATATGTAAAGCTCGAAAGCTCGATTTCCAACTGTTTAAATACGACAAAGTCAACTGGTAGAAAATCTAATGATATAAACCGTACAATGAAACAACTGAAACGAAGAAAAATTCATAATAAATATTAGACAAGACATATAAGAGGTTGTGAAGTATATTTTGAAATATATTATAGCCATTTTGAATTTATAATAATTGAAAATCACCAAACACTGATCAGTATCATAAATTCGTTGTTGTTTTCGATCGGTTGCGAGCTCAAATTACACTCGATTTGAATAGAGCTTTCGCGTATCCAAATACCCGTTATCAATTTGTTTAACACGTTCCTTTGATATCTAAAGGGTCGTAACAGTCTCAATCAGGCTCATTTTAAGGTTAACCGAAATTGTTTTGTAGATTTTTACTTCGATTATAACCTCTTTGTTCATTTCGTTTCGTTTGAATTTAGTAAACCAATTGGTTATTATTGGCTTAAGTCCAAATAATATTCCTTTTTCTCATTTTTATTTTAATTAAGTTAGGTTAGGTTATAACCGACAAATTAATAGTACGACAGATGTCAAACTTATGCACCTGTCTTTTGCAGTTCAGACCTAACTGAAAATTATGTGGGTTTAATACTAGCAGCGCCATCTATTGGTCAGACTACAATTTTTTTAGGTTAGGTTAGGTTCTTTTTGTTAACCAGTGAATCGATATACTATAAAAAATCTTTTACAGAAATCTAATATAAAATTTTATATTCAAAAACTAATTTTTTTTTATATGAAAATGAAATAACGATACCAATCTTCTTCCTTCCTTTCCATCTCTCATCTTCATTTTGTAGGTCAATGTCAAGGCTAACCTCTTATGCTGTGACCCACCTAAATCGACTCGAGTGGTTTAGATCTTCTTCTTTTTTTATGATAAGTTCGAAGTAGTTAATGAATGAATTTATTCAGTGGGCTGCTTGAGTGGAACTCTTTTGAACCAATTAGAGATAAATTAATGTTTTAATTCTATTCGTTTATCAGAGATTGTTTCTACGCTATGTTGGTTCAATTAATTAAGAATATTTCAAACACTACGATCGGATTAGTGAAGTGAAAGTTGGTAGATTTTTAAATTTAACATACATAAAATTCAAATTGAGGAATACTTTTTAATGAATTTCTACTGGCCTCGAAATTATTTAGATACTAGCAAAAAGATGGAATTCTGTTGAGATATATGTCTAGTTTTTTTTTCAAATTTGTTTTTTTAATTGTATGTGAGTAAATCTACAGTTTCGCGACGCAAATTTTATTTTGATATAGTCAAATAACTTTTTAATCATAAAAAAATGAATTTATTATATTGAACTATAAGTTATCAAACTATTAAGAACTTAGTATCAGTGTACAAACTATCTTAAATACTAAATCTTATCGTTTACAATAATAACTATAATACATCACTCAATAAGTCGCGTGACTGATAAACAGATGGCGCTGCCTTTGTCCCAAATGAAGTACCAACTTTCAAAAAACTATGTATGAAATTTCATAACATTTCGATTAGTCAGAAAAAAGTGACAAGCATTTAAGTGAATCTACTTTTGTTATTTTAAGCAATTGCTGAAATTGAAACCTATTTCTTCTTCTTCTTCTTCTTCTTCTTCTTCTTTTACTTCTACAAGCACGGCATCGAGAAGTTTTGTTCTTAGTCAGTCACATGACTTATTGAGTGATGTATTAAATAATTATAAAATCAGTAGATAAGGATATTTATTGTCTGATACATAAGGGACACTTTGATTCACTTAACTAATGAGGAATAGTAAGATAATTCGTGTTTTCAAAAAATTCTTTCTCAAATTATTCACTTCATTCTTCAAGTACCAGTTTTATCGATATTTATTCCAAAAATAATTTCATTTTGATTAAAGTGAATTGTTAGAAACTTATTTTTATTGTGAATGTATAGCCTCAACTTGAATATCCACATTTTATATCGGTAAATGTTTTTTTATAGTAGATCAACATTTTTCTACGTGAACTAGTTAAAAGATCGACATCTTTGTGATCGAGATTAAAAATATAAACATATTAACAAGGTCACGATGTCAAAGAATATATACATTGCTAGAAAAAGAAGAATACATTCAGTTGTAACAGGCTATGAAGCGTATCGTGGTATAATCGAGAAGGTAATAGGCCTGAAACTGAAAGGAAGACATATCGAAATTCCCGTATTGTCCCCAGGAAATTAAAAGTAATATAGTCTTGGGGGCATTGAGAGAGTTAATGCGGGATGAATTTAGTTTTAAAGCATCGTCTTTCTACATAGCTCATAGTGAAACACTTTCTACTAGTGATTGTTGTGGGATTGTGGCAATATAAAATACCAAAAGTGTTCTTCTATCTACTCGTATTACAATCTTTCGAATATTTATCAAAATAAACTAAAATCATAGTCACATATAATATGAAATTACATTGTATATATGAAGAATATCAAGAAATTAAATATTTAATCGATAATCCTAGTAAAATATAATAAAATATTGATTTCTTCATTCATATTCGTCCAATTAAAGATTGTTGAATGATGTTGAAGATGCTTTTTAATAAATATGCATGGATTACTCAAAGTTTAATCAAATCAATTTTTTTAAATAAATATTGATAATCTTGAGGCGTTTTTAGTAGTTATAATGGATATCTTAGCTGGTTTATGAGGTGTAAAACGGTGAAAAACCTGTTAAGTAAGTGAAAATCTAGCAGGGTATAATCTGCTGTCACGTTTGTGAGAAATTATCAGATTTATATTATAAATTGACCATGTTTTTATATTCAAAGAAGAAATTTTACAAGTTACGTTATGATTTTGATTTTCTTAAGTGGACCCAGGGTGAATTTTAGCCTCGGGCTTCACTACTTCTCAATCCAACAAATTTCTTTCTCACATTGTCAAGCGAAAGTCGAAAGAGCACCGTAATTTTCAAATGAAAATTCTCCCCTCAAAATATCAGGTTTTTTTGAAAGGTCGGTGAGTTTTTCATTCACTAAAATATCTGCTTTTTAATGGTACAAAAAATACCACCATCACATGGTACGTTTTCTCTGAAATTACAAAAAAACTCGCGTCCGAAAAATTTTATTTAATCATTATGTACAATTTTTGAATGTCTACTAAAATTTTGAACTTTAATAATTTTTTTATTTATCAATTTAACCTGAAATATCATGTTTTTCGTGTGATAAATTTTGAGGTTATGTGTAAAAATCTTAAATGAAAAATTAATACTATAAACCGTTTTTTACCCTTAAAAACCCACCCTTCACCCTACAATTCGGCTTCTGATGATGGTGTTACAATTTTTTTTTCAAATATGTGATATTTTGAAGCCCCTTTCTTTCAAAATTAGGATTTTTTTTATTTTTAGAGCTCAAAAATAATGTAGCAATCAGTTGAAAATTTTTTGAATGTCTACAATTTTCTTTGCGTCCAAAATTTTTGGAAAAAAAGGTAAGAACCCCAAACTATCGATGGTAAAATAAATTATGATCATTAGTTTTTCCAGTCAGACGTCACGATTAGTTAATTTTAAGGACATCCTGTATCACGTAGTTATATACAGTAAATATGCAGCTTTAACGCCTTGCAACTCACCCTACGACAATTTTCAGTCAAATAATTATTTGAAATATAGTTACATATATGCCTACCTCAAAAAAATTCAGTAATCCAAGGTCCTTGAAGGATTATCACTTTTTATATTCTTATATATATATGTATATATAAAAAAAAAACTGTATTTATGTCACTCACGCCGCACACCGTACTACCGCGGATCTTGTTTCTTTTAGAAGTGGATTCCACCTGTCTAGATGACTACCACTAAAGGTGTAGAAGACGCAGATTGCTCTTCCGGGGACCCCACCAAACAAAACAAGAAGAAGAAGTAGAAATAAGGTATGAAGAAGACGAAGAAGATGTCGACCGCCTTCTGACCCAGACAGGGGATTTAACAGTTATAACATCTTGCGCATCACTTTTAGTACGAGCGATTATTTTTTTTTTATTTTCATCTTCTAAAACTTTTTTAAACGCGATAATGTCCCAATAAAGATCATTTCGAAAATTAGGAAAAAAAATCTGTTCATTGTCGAAGTAGTTGAAGAATGCCAATAAAAAAGCGTTTGAGGAATTCTTCATCTACTGGAGTACGCAGTTAACACACCTTATCTGAAATTTTAACACTCTAAGGCCTTGTATACAAGAAGGGGCTGCTCCAAAGGTACGTTAGGTAAGTAAAGGGGTCATTGACCTCACCGTGTAGTTTGGAAATAAGTTTCCATCACAGATATGGGGAGAACACTATGCGTCAGCATGGGTGAACGTACTAACGCCGTAAGCCGCCATTTTGATCTTTGCTTCGGCGGCAAATTTAAAAATACTCTAATCCATAGACGTTATTTCTTAACCTGCATACAAATTGTGATATTTTGATACGAAAGTAGTTGAAAAACTTTGGTCGGTACTTTCTCACTTTTGGATACAATATCAGAGATCAGAACCCAGTTTAATATGTCATTTATTGGCGGATATATTCACCGTTTTCTCTATTTTCTTCGCTTTGCTTTCCATCTACGGTAAAACAGTCAAATAAGGAATTTTTGAAACCATTCGTGGTATTCATACCAAACACACTGTTGGTCTGACACGCGTTTCTATAACCAAATTATCGTCTTCAGAGACTAAAGGTAAACTGTTGATGCTTTTTGTATTAACACAGTTTATAATTGGTGAATATTGATTATAATGTAATAGGAAGATTTGGATTTTGGAAAATATATCTCCAGATATTGTTTAGAAAGCATTCCACGTAATAATTTACTATCAAGCTTACCAAAACTGTATTTTCTATTTAATTTTGAGACACCTATTATATACAGGCTGGTCAATCTCACTAGCTTCGTAGAGGCCCTTCAAGGGAGACTCATACTTCAGATGGTTTACCAAAACCCTTTCCACTATTGCCTATATTCATTTTTTTTCAATTCCATCTCCACCTATATCTATTTAACCATCATCTTCTTCCTCATCTTTACCACGTTCCCTCTTTATCTTCATCTTTATTTTTATCTTTTTGTTATATTTCTACGATTCTGTTGTTTCGTATGTTTTAATTCCTATTTTATTTCTTTGCTCTTAAACATTTTTCTATTTGCACCAAGTGCTCTATCTCTAATTACAATTTTATCTTTTGTTTCTTTATCTAAATCATCTTCGTACGCTATTCTATGTCTTAAGGACTTTGCTAGATCATCTTTTTTGCTCTATCCCCTCCATTCGCATCATTTTTCCACGTTTCCTTCGGGAATTGACTTTATTCTTCTCTTTAGAAAAGTTATATTCAGACCAGGTTCTTTTTTAAATTATCCTTAAGGCTTCCATGATTGTTGGTATTGGTATGATTTTCTTCTTCTTCCCCAACAACAATTATTAAAGAAAATAATATAAATATTGTAAAGATACAAAACTTACCACCGTACTATATGAAAAATTAGCCTATTAAACTATTTAACTAAGATTAAAAAGTTACCAGCCGGGTATCGAAATTATACTTGTCTAGTCTGTACGCCATTATGGATTGGTTTACTATACCATCGGTTTCCGGTTTGATCGGATGCTCTATAGGTCGTTTCAAAAGATATGTTGTGAATGCTACAACATATTTTTTATTATATCTTATTAAGGGAATTTGTTAATTGGGTGTCTTATTATTTATTTATGAAATTTACGAATATAATTCAAGTCCTGTTGTACTGAATTTCCATCCTTAAAAAGGAGGACGAGAACAGAGAGAAAGAGAGAGAGAGAGAGAGAGAGAGAGAGAAAAAAATGATTGCCGAATTAATTATAAAAAGTTGATACGATGTTGAATTATACACAAATTTAAACAAAACAACTACACCAACAAGTTTCGATAACTACGTTAGCGTCTTCAGAGATCGATCTTATACAAACAAATCTTTGTTTATAGGGGTTAAACTAAATATGAAAAGGGTTAAAAGACGTGCCAATCGATAGGTTTTCGTAAACCGAATCTAATAACACCAATTTCAATGTACTGAAATGGTTAAACCCAAAGTTATGTAATTTTTTTAGTATAGGAATCTCGTTTCTTAAAATGAAATTAAAACAATTTTAACCTCAAATATATGATTAAACTTAATAATCGGCGACGTTGCCAAAGCTAATTTTAAGCGAATAAATTGAAAAAATTAACTATTTACTCATAAAAGTTGAATAATAACGTCGCCTATCAACGTTCAGGTCGACTCAGAGCGCTCAGAGTGTAAGTAAGACCGTACATTGACAGCTGTCAATCCCCAAAACAATCGTTGATGATATTTTGATACAAAATTATGAGCAAAAATCGAACCTCTTGATTTCAGAACGTAAAGAAAATTGAGTGCCGTGAGAAGTAATTGGAAAGAAAGGAAAAAAGGGTCTTTTTCAACTGAGTCATTACTTGGAGAAGAGTCCTGGTTTTACGAATTCAATGTGGAGCTCAAATCTCAAAGTAAACAAAAAAGATATTAGGAGAACTCAGAGCAAAGAAGTCGTAAAAATCAAGGTCCAGTGTGGAGACAATGTTAATTGTTTTCTTTGATTCTAGTGGCATTGTTCACGAGGAATTTGTGGCAGGTGGATCCTTCAACATGGCAATGCGCCAGCTCTCACGTCACTTCTTCTTATACCCGAAACGCAAATTGGTGCTTAGGGGAAGGCACTTGAAAGATATGGAAGTCAACAGCATCACAAATGAAGACTTCCAGCAGTGGAAACGGCTTTGGCAATAATGCATCTACATTGAAGGAACCAACCTCTTATTTTGTGAATGTTAATTATGGGGGTTTATGCAATTAACGGATTTAATGATATATACGAAGATGGTTCGAAGAAAGACTTACTAAGGTGATTACATAATCAATAACCGCTTCGTTTATGATGACATACATCAAAATATTATCTCAATATTATAAATAGATTGGTTTTGATACTTATATGAGTAGAAAGCTTTCCTTTGTTGGATAAATATGGGCAAAACCACCAGATTCACCTGATCTCGCTCTCCCTGATTATTTTCTCTTCCCAAGTTGAACCAAATGGCTTTATTGGAAGCGTAATATGTGGTGGTAATTAAAACCGCATATAATATTAATTTTTTTGGTGAATTGAAAATATTGGTATCTCCCTGGACAATGATAAGACATCTTTCTTGTCCTTGCGACTGTTTATTAGATTTTAAAAACGATCAGTAGTCACTAGATACCAAATCTGGGGAATGTAGTGGATACAGAAGCAATTCGAAGTTGAATTAATGCTAAAAAATAAATGTAAGGATGGTCCTAGAAGTGTCCTAGAGTGCCCCGTACGACCTGCGAAGACCAGCATCGAAGAAACGACTTCAAAAATGAAGATAACAACACAACAACAGATTTTGAGTCACTCAGAGCTAAATCTTTGGTATAAAGTGACCCAGGACACAATTCGTAACCTAATTGATGGATTTTTGTTATGGAAACTACAAATAAATGCATGTTTGTATAATGTAGAGCTGAGTGTGTTGATTATCACACAAAGTGTACTGTCAAGAACATTTATTTCCATAATTAATTATAATAATAAAATATATTATGAGGATGAATACAATTAATCGGCTTTAGAAGCTTGCGCTGAAACGTTGTTGAAAACAAACTAGAAAGCAACTTCATCTCAAAAACCCATTTATGTAGATTCGTGCATATCTACAACTGATAGAATGAACTTATTAACCGTATAAACGTGAACAATTGTTAACGTAAGGAATTACAGAATAAGATACAATGTCAATTGTTTTGTTTTAACGTTGTATTTGATACCTGTTATTTGATAAGTACATTGTCTCAAGATAACAAACTTTGTAAACTGAATTAGAACATCACTTCAACTGAATAATTGTACGTAAGTCTAAATGTACTTTATTCGTTTCTCTGTTCTTTATAAATGATTATTTAGAAATTTTGTACAAGATATTTATCATTTACTAGCTAACTAGGTTTCTGAAAAGGTCTAGAACTGATGGCAACTTTTCCACATACCCCGCGCTCCAGTATTAACTGAAAAATTAGATATCAGCTTAGATAATATTGGACAAATAATTTATAAACCGCTTTTAGCTAAATGGGTGCAAAGATTTATGAATTTTGCGCATAAATCCACACACTGGAAAGTTTGAACGCGTTTCCTGCACCGTTACGAAGAGGAAACAAAATTTATTGCACCGAATATTCATCATAGACGAAACTTTTTGAGATTTTAAGAATGAAGTAACGAACAAAATCAGAAAGCTTTTTTTTTAAATTCAATGCTTTCGCAAAATCTTGATCATTCCCACAGTTCAAAATACAATTAAATGCCGGTCCGTTTCAGGAATTTACTTTTCTGATTTTCTCCCTGAGCTGTGATAACGAGACGATATTGCTAAACCGCCCTCCTTACAGTCCAGATTTATCCCAATGCGACTATTATTTAAATGATCAATTGAAAGATTAGAAAGCAATGCGGGGATTGAATCTTTGGTGTGCGATGATTACGAGACAAGCTGAGAGATTTTTTAAAAAAAGGCATCCATTATAGCAAAACTCCAATTTATATTTGAGCCACTCTCGTATATACCCAATTTTAGAGTGACGATGCATGCTGTTCAGGTATTTCTAATCGAATTAAGCGTGAAAAAACTTTTTTATAAATTAAACAAATATGGAAATATATTAAAAATGGAGTTAACCTTATTTTTATTGATTTCACTCAGGTCATCATGAATCTCTCGCTAAACAAATGGACTCTAGAAACATTTACAGTTCCCATGCATAACATGTTGTTGGATTAGAATATTTTTTAAGCAAATGATATCTAAATATGCAAAATCTGTGAAATCTCGCCGCTCAACCATCATTAATTGATCGGCAACCGCAGTCGTGTCACTAGTGGTCCATCAACGAAATTGTAGTCAGTAAGTCAAGGTCAACGTTTCTTTCTCGATTGCATCGTGTCGAGATTCCGCGAAATATCATACTGACCTACAATTGTCACTTCCTGGTGTGTGTAGTGCGCTAAGGCGGCCGTCTCTCTTATGTATACAGAGATCAGCCACCCATGATGATTTTTTCCAGGATCCTGCCGATTCGAGACACTTGGGCGCCTTACATTTTATGTAACAATTATTAAATAATAAACTCGGTATATTACAACTGAATAAAACGATAACAAAATATCAGTTATTAAATAGTTACTACAAATAGACAGTTTCGGGGTTGGGAACACTGATATGAATATGTCAAATCTGACATTGACGTTTTTAATTGTGAAAGTACTCAGAACGTGATGTCATACGAGTGCTATTTGAGTTGTTTACAGATACTAGAAACATTCATATCAACATTTTCGTCCGATAAATTTTTAATTATGCATTAAACCAATAGCAGCTTCGACTTTTCGTGATGAAGCACCATCTAGAGCTACCGTGTTTCGCCGACTGTTGTACCATAAAATATCGACGCTGTACGACGATTTTGCATAAACATTTTGCTGTCAAAAAGAATTTCTCGCGTTGGATATCACATAATTTGATTATCGTTCAAAAAAAGCACGTCTCCATTGGTGCGAAGAAGCGTTGAAAAAATTGAATCGCGATGCTTCAAAAGTCGTCTATAACAGACGATGCTGATGAAACTAGAACTAAACAAAAATCTAAATAGCTGGACGAGCTACTAGACATGTAACCACTGTTCTATTAGAGCTTCTTAGAGCTTCTGAAGCGTTGGAAAGGGAAACCCATCGTAGAAACTAATCATTCTCCACGATGACAATTCGAGGTATCACACATCAGGTTTTTGGGTTCAGTCATTGTTTGATTGATGATTTCTTCTTATTTCTGCGTGTTTTTCTACACCTGAAGAATATGTTGAGGCGTTCAAATAACATGTTTTGGAGGTACCTCAATCGGAATGGAGAAAATGCTTCGAAAAATATGTAGCAAAATCAACCAAAATGCTTGCTTCCTAAAGCTACTGTACACAAATTTGACTTCACGTAAATTGAACTCTAGAGTGCTTGAAAATGATATTTTTCAATTCTTACCGTTTCTTTTTGATATAAAAAAATCCTCGCCATAAATAAACCCAGTAGCTCAACTCTAAGATGACGATTTTTTTTTATTTTAGTATCCCATTTGATTGAAATTTCTTCACGCAATTTTCTACAAAAAACCATTTAACATTCTTAAAGTTGAGTCTTCGAATTATGATTTCCATGTCATGAAGACTAATTGAAACATTGAAATTTGGAGAAATTATTTTTTTTGCATACTGTTTATTTTAACACTTTAACATTTACTTTAAATTCACTAGGATCTCTTCACCATTAGGTCAGTAGATTTGTGACGAGTAAAAACAAAAAGATTAAATTACAAAATTTTTAAGAACAGCTGGTACGTGTTCTTTTCGTTATTTGAAATTATCTTTGCCTATGTAGAAGTGAATCATTAAGCTATTAACATTCTTATTATGTCCGAAGCAATTGTTGTGAAGTACTAAAATTCCGCATTAAGGTCATTAGAAACTATCAGTGATTTGTTCTACAATTACTGATTTAAATAGAGAAATTTCTGCAAGGAACAAACACTACAATTATTAGAATAACGAATTGTTTTCAATTTTTCGTTATAAATTGCCTTGATGAAGATCGAAATAGGTCGAAACGTCTATTATCACTTGTTTTTTCCTAATAAAACGATAAAAAAACATATAAATAGATCAAAGAATTTCGAAAAACACTTGTATCATTTCTGACTCTTTCAAATGCGTATATGTACTTTGTTCAGAATATGTTCTTACATGGCTTATATAAAATTTGTTTAATTACAAATATGTAGGAAAATTTAGGTTTGTAGAGAACATTTTATAAATAGTAAATAGGAAATATGCCCATACCCAGATCTGCATATCAATTATCCAGAATAGGTAATTTATTTCGCGTCGACAATAATTTTCTTGGGCAAAATTACACCTAAGAGAGTGGAAATCAAACGCAATTGTCGAAAATTACAAGTTAGAACGCAAAAGGTTCATCGTAGAAGTAATTATAGTCTCGAAAATGAAAATCGAATCATTTGTAAAGAAGTTTAAGTTGGTGAGGAATCTGGGAGAAGGAAAAGCTTATCCATATCTTCAGAAATATGGCAATTCATTATCTATGGAAATTGTACCAATAATTTTTCTCTTAAACTCGAAATTTTTTGCGCACAAATAGAGATTGAAACTCCGTAATTTTGATATGTTAGATTTTTTTTCGAAATAACGCTGAGCGCCATATTGATTGTTATTTCCTGTAGATGAACGTGATTTTTTGGAGTTTTTGGAGTACATTCATTGGTTAGGTTTGAGCACATCTCAAACTTGTAAGTGGGGCTTAAAATTGATTAGTAACTTATGGAAATCACTCTTTATTAAGTCAAGGTTGTTTCTAAAGGAAATTATAATGATTTGGTAAATCGACACACGTATTTACCTTTTTCTTCAATATTAAAGATCCAAAAAAAAAACATTAATTCATATTTATTTGTAAAAATAACTCCCTAAAGACCTTTTTTAGACTGATTCAATAACCTCCAAGAGCCTATTATTCAAAATAATCCCAATAGATCACAAGTGGCCAGTGCAGTGAGCATGAGTCACTTTCCAGAGTTGACCATCGTTACCAAGAGGCTTCGGAAGAAAAAGGTTCAAATCCGCTTAACAAAAGTTCACAGAAATGCGAAGTGGTTGTGAGAGACTGAACAGACTTTAGATGATTAATCTTGTGTCAAAAATACCAACTACAACAGAAAAATTCTAGCTAGAAAAAAATTAGATAGCAGCGAATATTATACAATGAATAAACTTCCATGAAAAATCGATTAGGACAAAAGACAGTGTTTTTTTCTACGTTTAAATTTTTTCTTTTTATCCTATTGGAGATGTTTGATTTTGTTTTAATTCAACCTGTGAATATTTTCAATAAATAATCACCATTCATGATAATTTTTTTCAGAATGTCTCTTTGTGACGAACGGTTTTCAACGATCTAAAAATCTACATATATCCTAAACCATAAATTTGATTGAGTTGAACAAAGAATACCTTTTTGTTAAAAAATCATTTAGAAAATTCATTTTTGATATTTTTAGATTGTATAGGTTGTCCCTGTAAAAATTGCGGTTTGTTAATTATTGAGCATGTAGATTCGACCTTGTACTATAATTAATATGAATTGAATTACTTCGTTTGACATAAATGACCGACATCATTTTTATGTAGGCCATTGTAGAAGCTCTCTGTTTATTTCTACACATATTAATTCATTTCCAAACTGTGTTATCGACATCGAAAAATGCAAAAATGAACCGGCGCTTCTGGCGAATTTCAATTCCACATAAATAATGGCCGAATTAGTAAAATATATGCCGAATACTGGTATAGAATATCTAAATCGGAAAGTGTAGGTAATGGGAATATAAACATAAAGCATACATGACATTATTTTCGGAAAGTCGCATACAAATTAAATTAAAATGTCGACACGTAAGAGATCAAAGATAAAACGGTGCTAATTCAATTCTAGTAACACAATATGCCAGTCAAGTAGTTGACTCTCAACCACTTTACAACTAATAAGAGAATCGATAAGCGACGTTGCCAAAATTACTTACCAAGAGGACTAGCCTGTAAAAGCATTTTATAAAAAAAAAAAATTTTAGGTAAAAATATGTAAGTTTAATTTGTCTCAATAAAGTTGGCCCAAAATCTAAATTAAAATGAATCTAAAAATATCATATATTTACGATAACTTACGATAAATTCAGCTAACACACTTAATTTTACTGATACAGTTAGAATATTTGATGAATTAGTAAAAAAATGACGATTTTTACGAAAAAACAATTCATCTCGTCCCAGAATACCTCCGAACACTTTAGAGTTAGTTTTGAGGGGGCTGGGGAGGTTTTGTGGCTTCAAACTACCATTGTGTCAAGTTTCAGAAAAACTAGTCGAAGCCCCTGCTCTTATGGTACCCTTGGACTCTTCAGGAGTAATTTTGGGAACTTTTGGAGGATTTCTACCAATTGAGAAGCCCCTACTCTTATGGTACCATTGGACTGTTAAGAGGTAGTTTTGGGGATTATGGAGGTTTGCATATTTCGAGTCCATCGATACTTTTGATCAGCTTGCTTTGTACTACATTCTATTAAGTTTTTGGAGGTTTTTTGCCCATTGACACTTGCTCCAAACTACCATTGTGTCAAGTTTCAGAGAAAACTGGTAGAAACCAATTTTCTTATGGTACCTTTGGACTCTTAAGAGGTACTTTTGGGGATTATGGAGGTTTGCGGGTTTCGAGTTCATCGATACTTTTGAACAGCTTGCTATATACTACATTCTGCCAAGATTTTGAGGTTTTGTGCCCATTGAGACTTGGTCCAAACTATCATTGTGCAAGTTTCAGAAAAAACTGGCAGAAACCCATTTTCTTATGGTACCTTTGGACTGTTAAGAGGTACTTTTGGGGATTGTGGAGGTTTGCGGGTTTCGAGTTCATCGATACTTTTGAACAGCTTGCTATATACTACATTCTGCTAAGATTTTGAGGTTTTGTACCCATTGAGACTTGCTCCAAACTAGCATTGTGTCAAGTTTCAGAGAAAACTGGTAGAAACCAATTTTCTTATGGTATCTTTGGACTGTTAAGAGGTACTTTTGGGGGTAATGGAGGTTTGCGGGTTTCGAGTTCATCGATACTTTTGAACAGCTTGCTATATACTACATTCTGCCAAGATTTTGAGGTTTTGTGCCCATTGAGACTTGGTCCAAACTATCATTGTGCAAGTTTCAGAAAAAACTGGCAGAAACCCATTTTCTTATGGTACCTTTGGACTCTTAAGAGGTACTTTTGGGGATTGTGGAGGTTTGCGGGTTTCGAGTTCATCGATACTTTTGAACAGCTTGCTATATACTACATTCTGCCAAGATTTTGAGGTTTTGTACCCATTGAGACTTGGTCCAAACTATCATTGTGCAAGTTTCAGAAAAAACTGGCAGAAACCCATTTTCTTATGGTACCTTTGGACTGTTAAGAGGTACTTTTGGGGATTATGGAGGTTTGCGGGTTTCGAGTTCATCGATACTTTTGAACAGCTTGCTATATACTACATTCTGCCAAGATTTTGAGGTTTTGTGCCCATTGAGACTTGGTCCAAACTATCATTGTGCAAGTTTCAGAAAAAACTGGCAGAAACCCATTTTCTTATGGTACCTTTGGACTCTTAAGAGGTACTTTTGGGGATTATGGAGGTTTGCGGGTTTCGAGTTCATCGATACTTTTGAACAGCTTGCTATATACTACATTCTGCCAAGATTTTGAGGTTTTGTGCCCATTGAGACTTGGTCCAAACTATCATTGTGCAAGTTTCAGAAAAAACTGGTAGAAACCAATCCTCTTATGGTACCCTTGGACTGTTTAGAGGTAGTTTTGGGGTGTTTTGGAGGTTTTGGGGTTTTGTGTCCATTGAGACTTCTAACTAAAGGTTAAAATGTATTTCTTCGGCTTGTAATGTCACTATATTTGACATCCAGTATATGGAGCGAGTTTTCTCTATATGAGGAGTCTAACAAGGCCTGAAGGCAGTTTCAAATTTCAAGTAATTATAATTCTAGATAGTTTCAATGAACTTAAGTTCAATTCAAGATGTAGCAGCTACTTCAAACTTGGAAATTCATAGTTAGAAATTCAAAGTTGTATTTTCATAAACTAAATATTCTGTTAAAACTAGTTCTAATCACTAAAAATTTCATAAGAAATTATAAAATATATGAACATATTCAAACAAAAAATTATCTCTGAGGAAAGATAAGCAAATCATGACTTGATATCGGTTTGAAAAACTCAAAATATACAATGTTTTTGAAGAGTAGTACAAGTTTTTAAGAGACAGGCATCAAATCAGGCTTATTTCCATCAAATGCATGAAAATAGAAGTGATGCAAATAGAAAACATCATTGATCAAATGATTCAGGAAAAACATTACAAATGGTTGAGAACGAAATGAAGGAAATGGTACCAATACAATGACAGATTGACCAAGATAATACCACCAAAGAAAAAAATTTCAATTACAGAAAATAACGATATTAATTTTGTGCATTTTTGAAAATTTGTCTTTTTGATAAAATTGATGATAGAATAGGTCGATTCTCAATGTTTTTTAATGTTTAGTGCTTAAAACGAACTAACCTATAAACTTTCTACTACGAATATTCTTTGAGGAAATGAGAACTCGTTAATTTTCTCACACTCAATTATTTTTATTGTTTAAAGAAAACTTAAATACTATAAAAAATGGCAGCGCTGGTTCGTAACAACTAATAAACAAAAGAATTATTTAAACATTTAACCTAACGCGGTTAGACAAACATTTTAAAACGAAGAAAGAAGGCCAAGGTTCGGGCACACCCATTGAATATGGTGAGGAATTTTTATGGTAGTTGCTGGAAATGTTTTCAAGACAATTAGTAAACTCATTTTCTCGTGTTCAAAAATCGATATTTAATGTGTGATGTAGATATGTTAACCTAACCTAACTTAACCTGATTAAATGAAAAATATATCATGTAGTCTAGCGAAACAAATATATAGTATATTAATTATTCTCATGTTGGCAATAAAGATGATTTTGTACCAAATATTTTGCTTTTATTTACCTAAAACATCTACCAATTCTATAATTATTATTACATAAATATACACCACGAAATTTATTTGTTCAAAATATATTTTGTACCTCAAAGTTCATTCGAAAGTCAGTATGATATCTGGCGGAAATATTAACAACTACATGAATTTATTTAAGTATACTTAAGCAACTTTAGTGATTAAAATATCAACGTGAAGATGTCGCTTCAAGTCAAATTACTCTTCTAACAACGTACGTATAATAATTAAAGAAAATTTACTTTATAACTCATTTGATATTTGATAACAACATGTAAAATTACCTAAAAGTCATTAATTTATACTTAAGACAAAGAAACGTACTTTCAGTGATTAACATTACATTAGGAAGATGTCGCTGCTCAACCAATAAACGTTAAAATGAGATTACAAGTTTCCAATACTGAATAATGAAATTGTAGTGAAATTTTCATAAAAATCCTGATTGCAATACTCGTGCTAGAAACTTACCCTCTCAATTTTTGTAAAATAAGACCCTTTGATGAATAAGGCGAATCGCAATTTTCTCACGAAATTGATCATTTTGAAATATATAAAGTTGGCTGTTGATGTTTCGGAATCAGAAATTTCAGTTGTTCGGAAATTATTCACACGTTGAACTATTTGAAATTTTCATTAAATCTTCAAAGGATTTTCGACTAAATTGATTCGTTCGCCAAATACTTTCAATTGAAGTGAGCAATAGTTTATCAACTTTAATTAGAAACAATTGAATTTAATTACCAGGATTGTCCGTGAAGATCCACAATCATTCTAATATTTCGAGTTAAAAGTCGCTGGGAGCCAGATCTGGTTTACTTTGCGGAACACGTTTCGCATGAGGAGCTAAAGTGTATTGGTCTTAATGGAGAATATATTTTGATAAACAATGAAGCCATATCCAATTATAAATATTTGTTTTTATCTGTAAAAACTTCAGTAGCAACCCTTCTACTAGTTAATAAGGCTTTCATTACTTTTCAAAACTATTGTCGCTTAAAACTATATTCCAGGAAGTGAATTACACCAAAGAAGATCATAGGAAGCACGGAGTACCGAGGAGACAATTGGATCAATCGGTTAAATTAGAGAAAAAACGGAAAAATTTGAAATCAAAGAATCCTAGGTTTCGCGGACACCCCCGATACGATAACTCAGTATTTTCCTAGGGAAGTATCAAGTTATACATCAAGGATTTTACGATGACCCAACAACCATGACGATAAGGGTGTATAACCAACGAGTTAAGCCCTTCAAGTCAAAAGAAGACCTCAGGGAATCCCCTATAAGCACCTGTAGGAATAACAAGATGTGGTGAAATCACCTGATTCATATCTATCCGTGAATTTATCCAGGGGTAAAATTTTTGCACGACCAACGATGATTATTTAAATGAGAAACAAAAAAAAATGAAATAAGGAAATTTTGTTTATTTACCAATTCCAAATGTTGATGTAGTTCCTTCAGAATTTCCACTTGAGTATTTTCAAGTATTTGTAAACAAATAAACGTATACATACTAATTAATA
Organism: Diorhabda sublineata; assembly: GCF_026230105.1. NCBI lineage: Eukaryota > Metazoa > Arthropoda > Insecta > Coleoptera > Chrysomelidae > Diorhabda > Diorhabda sublineata. The sequence continues at coordinate 6,848,732 of NC_079481.1, read as the reverse complement.
AAGTATTTTATTTTTGAATAATAATTATTGATTCAACAATCACAGCAGGTGTTTCTGATTGTACAAAATGATAAATAATCGCATAGTTAACCTCTCGATTAAAGTTATACAGTGTGTTCATAGAGTTCATAGAGTTCTTAGAGTTTAGAATCCCATAATCTTCTTTTCGATTGGAGGAATGTCACTATAAACAATCGCACGATTGAAGCTCCGTTCCCAAGCATACCCTGAGGAGGCTCGTGTCAATACAGTACCAGTACCATACAATACCAAGACACGTCACTACAGAAGTTCAAGATTATCCGCAGGCATCTCCATACCAAAAAAAAGAGTTACAAGGCCGTTCTTCAATACAATAATTGTTGACAAGACCTTCTATAATCACCAGTTCACCCAGATTAACAATAAACGTGCTTACATAGAAAATTATATTTAGATCCTTTTTTTTACAAAATTTTGCGTAACGTCCAAGAATTTTTCATCTTTAGATACGGCCTTTGGCGGTTCAAGAGGATCCCACAGTAGAAGAGAAAGAAAGATTATCAAGAATGCATGGAATAAAAAACTGGGTCCACGGGTTGAACCGGTTTGGAATTTTCAATATTCTCGACGATTAAAACTATTCATTCATTGCTAAGAAGTAATTCGAATCCGTGGTCTCAATCGGTCTACTCCACGCAACGTATCAACCATTTTTTTGGCCTCAATCTACTTATTCCTTGGAATTTCACCAAGGAAATCATCAAAATGTAGTATGGGTTCCATCGAGAATCGTTGATCTTGACTTAATAGATAATTCAAGATCAGCTGATTGGAATCAAGTTGTTTCCTTTTTTTTAATGCTACGTCATCAAAAAACTTTTATATTTACGTATTTGTTTTTTAGTAGGAGAAATTCATGATGTAGTTTTATGTTCCAAGAGAAAAACAAAATGTATAAAAATTATTTCCAAGTACCCGCGCACTTCACCTTTAAAGGCCGATTTATAAACTTGACTTGACGTTCGCGGATGACGTTTGACGTTTTTAAAAAAACCAACATACTAATCAAAAACTTGACGTTCCTGCCATTAACCTAAAAATTTTGTTATACTTTTTGACAGTACTGCTTTTTGTTTCCGTATTTTTGTTTGTAATAATGTGAATAAATAAGTGAGACCAATAAACAGAGCTTTCAACGTCATATGTCAAAATCACTTGACAAACGCTAACGGATGTGATTGGCTCTTTTTTATTGCTACGATAGTTGCAAAGGGAAATTCGTTTATGTTGAAAGTCACCAAGGACAAACGGCGCGTCAAACGGCAACTATGAATGGTTTTATGTATATCAATGTTTTTAATTTAGTAACAGCAAACGTCAACGTCAACGGTAAACGGATAGTTGAGGTTATGAATCGATGTTAATTCGATTTATGCAGATGACTTTAAAAAAAAACGAAATATTACGTTACGTTGAAAACACGCTGTATATCACATTTTTTTTTAATCGAAACAACAAGATTTTTTCATGATTTGTAAATAAATTCCTGAAATAATTTAATTTGTTTAAAAACACGATGTTCCGCAATGCTTTCACAGTGAAAAAATTTACGTAAAACTGTTATATGAAAAAACGTGAGTAGATAGTATTTTTTTTATGTTTCGTACACCAATATCAATACAGATTTACCTGTTATTTATTCTTACCCCATTCAGCTTTACCCGACCGGAAAATGGTTCACCGAATGCCGCTGTTAAATCTATTACTTGCAGACCGTCTATCCCGATTCCAGCATTGTTTTTTATCCCATCCCCTATCCAATATTCGATGCGATACGAATGATTTTTTTTTCATTTCCAGGGAAAATGATATTCCGAGTGGTGTTCGTTGTTGTTATAATTTATGCTCAAGCTTATGGACATTGGATAGATGAAAATTTCGTTGACGAAATTAATAGGAAAGCGAAAACTTGGAAAGCGAGCTTGAAAAATTATGATAATTTTACGGAAAACGAGCTTCGCAATCTCGCTAATGTCCTCGGTTATCATTCAGATAAAGACTATGTTTTCATTATCAAAAAATATCTTATAGATAAAACTGTCGTGATACCGAGTAGTTTCGATGCTAGGAAAAAATGGCCTTTGTGTTCGATTGGTAGTATACGCGATCAAAAAAAATGCGGAGGATCTTGGGTAAGTGTTAACCTCATAAATTTATTGATCTTCCTTGCACCACTGTATATAAAGTCTTCCTAACTCTTTTACGTCTTTTGTCGGCTTATTTGGAATGAACAGTGGCCACGATTCCTCCAAGCTCGTCATCAAAACTATATAAATCCACAAGAAATCTTCCAGCTCAACTAAATTTGTGTCTGTTGCTTCCATTTTGTGGTGATTATTAACCCCGAAGGTCATAAAAAGTCAATATGAACTAAGTTGAACCGAGACGAGGACAAGGTTCATATTACGTTCATAATATTGTTAAACATTTAAAATTTAGGTAATTATACACTTTCGCGGTCACCTGGTTTTTTAGCTCTAGAAAATCGAAAAATGGATGGATTTTAATGATCTTGGTCTCAAAATGTTCCATTTTAGGGCGGATTTATAAAAAAAATACGAAAATTAAAAAAAAATAAATATTTTTTACAGTTTCATGAGTTTAAATGCAAAAAAATGACATTCTACATTAAATCCGTAACTGTTTCTGACGTCGTGGAATCAAGTTCGTATATTTTTTTTTCGCAATTTACATAAAAAAATGAATATTTTGAAAAAAAAATTTCAAAAAAGTTAATTTTTTTGATTAATTGTGAGTTATGGGATTTTGTTAATAATAAATTGAAATATATTGACAATGAGTTGCAGCAATTGTGAATTGAATACATTTGAAGCACTTACAATATTCAGTGATACAAAACAACCTAACCTAACCAAAATTATAAAATTTTTCTATTTGTCGATTTTTAATGGTCCAAAAACTATTAACATTGAAGAATAAAGTATGAAACTATTCACGAAAATTGATTGTTTTTCATCGATTTCATTTTAAGCTATAAAAACTGAAAAAATATTTCTTTTTGGATTTTTTTTAAATTGTTTATTAATTTATGTAGAAAACAAAAAAAATATAAGAACTTTATCTGATAATGAGATAATTTTTTGTAAAGGATTATTTTGCAAAACTGTTTGTTTTTACGATTTAAAACAGTAAAACTATGAGAAATTTTCATTCCAGCTATTTCTACTAATTTTTTTTATAAATCCGCCGTAAAATGGAACATTTTGAGACCAAGATCCTTGAAATCCATCCATTTTTCGATTTTCTAGAGCCAAAAAACCAGGTGTCCGTGAAAGTGTATAATTACCAAAATTTACGTACACAAACAATTTGTATAATTAAAAAAAGTGTGGATTGTCTATTAGTCTCAGATAATCATAAACATATTTTTTACTTCAACTAAAGAACCAAAAAATTGTTTGATTTTGTCTCATTATATATTTGTCTTGGTTTCTTTTTGGTTATTAGCGATTTTCTAGACTGGGGCTGTACTAGAGACAGTATTTCGAGATTTGTTAATATTCAGAAACGGAAACTACAAGGATTTTCATTACAGGCATTCGCAGCAGTATCAGTGATGAGTGATAGATTGTGTATAGCTTCAAACAATATAGTAGATTTCACTTTTTCACCAGAAGAATTACTTAGATGTTGTCAAGATTGTGGTAATGGATGCGACGGGGGTTACATATTCCCACCTTTTGATTATTGGAAGGACATAGGAATACCATCTGGTGGTGATCAATCTAGTAACTTGGTAATAATCTTTATATTAACTTTATTTAGCTCTTTTGACCGTGTTATCAAAACCAAAGACAAATAAAAAAGATAAAATCAGTAGAACTGATGATGAAGGTGTATTATCTAAAGATAACGATAACATCTTGAATGTGTTGGTGAAAACGATCCATCAAAGTGATTTTTAGTCTTAATTGCACTTTCAGATTTTCATAAATTTAGTATTAACAAATTATAGGGATGTAAGCCATTCAATTCAACCATAGACAAACAGTTACCTTGCATCAAGAAATGTGTAAATGGATACAACAAAACTTTGGAAGAGGACGCAAGACATGGTATTGACGCTTACCGAGTCCTACAATCTGTACAACAGATTCAGATGGACATAATGAACTTCGGACCCGTTGTTGCTTCAATGGATATATATAAAGATTTTTATATATACCAGGAAGGTAATTATACAAACAACTATTAACAAATAAACTTCTATTAAATAAGAGCGCAAGATTTAAATTGCGCGCCACGTTTGACAGTCGTAATGTCGGATAATTATTACGTGACAAGTTGAAAGTTGACAATTGGGTCCTGATTGTCAAATATTATTATCAAAATGGTGGAAATAATGACTAATTTATCTACAGTGGAAACAATAATTAAAAAATTGGAAAGTACTTGTTGGATTGGTACTGGTACTGGATATTTCGACAGACACTTTTCAGTAAATTCTACTCAAAGATTTACAGCCAGCCTACAAAATTCAACTGTATCATCGACAAGTTTGTGGACCATGAACAGCGAGGAGAATTCACCAATTGGATCCTTGAGCAACGTGATTTTGCAAACAAAACAATTATGGTCTGGAGCAATCATTGGACAGATTTTCTTCAAAAACAAAAAATATAATGCAGTAACGATAAATGATGAACGTTGTCGTGCTAAGATAACACAATTTCTTGCAGATCATTTAGAGGCTATTGATCTTGATGACATGTGGTTTCAGCATATGTCAAACATCGACGATCTTGCCCGGGTTGGTTTCTGGTCGTTGATTTCTCGATTTGGTGATTAGAATTGGCCTCCAAGATCTTGCGATTTAACGCTTTTAGACTTCTAGCTGTGGGGTTATCTAAAGTCAACAAAGCCGTATATATAAATCCGAAATGTACATTTTCTAAATCAATAAATATTTCTCACAGAAAATTTATTGAACACTGATATCTTGCGCTCTTATGAAACACAATTACATTAATTATTATATTTTAGTATGTTTTTATAAGGATTATTATCCTTTATTTATCATTGTTCAAGGATCAAATCAACAATATGAAAAAAAATGAAAGTATACAAAAATTTCTGTAATCACCAATTTTTTCAAATACATTTTAAAATACCCTGTATATGTGTGGAGATATGTTTATTTTAGGAATATATGAACATGTTTCTTGGGATTTGGTGGGACGTGCTGCTGTCAAAATTATAGGATGGGGCGAAATAAATGACACACCTTACTGGTTAGTAGCCAACTCCTGGGGTAGAAAATTCGGAGATGAAGGATTGATTAGAGTTTTACGAGGAAGTAACCATTGTGGAATCGAATATGAAGTTACTGGTGCAACTCCCAATACTGATACGGAATAACAATAGATTTCTTTCATTGTAAAAGATAATTTTGAATAGTAATATAAAACAAATAATGAAATTTTAGTTTTTTATTTTAAAAATTTTGAAAGTTATAAAAATTTTCTGGTTTTATAGAATATATAAATGGAGAATTAACCTCAAAAAATGAAGTACTCGATAAAATTAACACGTAGAACGAGTAAAAAACATAAAAACATGATAAAGCTAAGATATAATTAGAAAAATCGGAGAAGAAAATCTCAAGATTATTAACAAAAATGAAATGAAATTGATTCAATGAAAATAGCCGTTTCTGAAATGTTTCTTATACTAATTTCATACCTGCTTTCCGCTTTTTTCAATCATCTAGATTTTGTACTCATCTCTCAATTATATACGAGGATGATGACAAAAGTAACTGTAATAAGCAACGTTCTTTCCATCTTTTGAACTGTATCCAATTAACTTGGACTACAACGCGGAAAAATATAAATCCGCCAGGAGATTTCACGATGGAAAACATTCAGGGCGGCCTCGAAAAAACGTAACCGCTAAAGATAAACGCTTAGATAATGGATCCAAGGATCTGCCTGGCCTTTTTGTAAGGGTGGCAGTGAAAACTTCAAAAGAATACAGAAGTTGCAGTGAAGTAATAAATTGAACGTATGAAGAGTTGATGAAAGTTTCTTGGAGTGATGAATCAAAATTTAAATTTTTTAGATCTGAGAGTAAAGTATTTTTGCCAGATCTAAGTGTAATTTCGACTGTAAAACACGGCGGAGATTCGGTGATACTTTGGGTCTGTTTTGAAGGAAAAGTCACTGCAGACCTGGTAAACATTCGATCCCAAGCATTACCTCGAAGCTGTTTAAAGAGTATTTACAATAATTGAAAAAGAATAATAGAATAACCTTATTTATCATGAATTTGTTAGATCATCCAAAAGGAAATTGTTCAAAAAAACATTTTAATATCATTTCGGGTAATTTCTACGATAAAATATAAGTTCTAATAGTTACTTTGCATGTCTAATTTGATTAAAAAGCTAATGAAGTATTAGTTCCATTCAGGTTTCACTTATTGATTAGTTACTTCAATTTGAACATTTTAACATCGACTTATGGGCATTTAAGTTTCGGTACACGTGGGATACGCGTGGGATGTGCTTGGACTATGTTCAACTTAATCTGTGTAATATAAAATACTGCAACTGTTTAAATATATTTGCCACATCAGCTAATATATAGAATAATATATAAATAAATACTTGAAAATAGAAAACATACGGTCAAATGAACAAAAATAACAAAGGATTCTGCCGTCGTGTCTTGTGAGTGTGTAGATATGTGTGTGTGTTTTTTTCTGAGGTAGGAAAATACTTTTACGTATCGTCAGCGCCTCTTCAGCCCCTGGAGGTATCTAGCTATCTAGCTCTTCCTTCCATTGTCACTAATACTTCTTTTTTTTCTCTTCAGCGCTGAATTTTTTCAGCGCTTAAGCTACGAACGTGCTCGTTGCTGTCAATTCAGTTCCATAGCTTCCAACATATTTTCAGACGTGACCCTTCTTGAAACAGGAAGCTTCTTGAAGCATGTCGAAGCGTGCCCCGCACTTTCATCAACTCCCGCACAGTTTGGAAACTCCGGGGAATCTCCACCTGTAAAGGTCTGAAGATCATTTGGGTTAGATAGTAATTAACCTCTCCATGGGTCCGGTTAAACCAGATATCTAGCCGCGGGATAAGTTGGTGAGTCCGTCTTCCTTTCGAGCTCAGTGTGGTCGATCTTCTCTGCCGATAGAAGGATCTTCTTTCTTCCGCCAACGCTCCAATGGACAGCATCCCTGACATAACACATACTGCGTCCTCCGAATGCGCTGGGAACTCCATATGTGTTTGTGCACATCTGAAAATGGGATGACTGATTCTTGGTCAGCACACCACTGAGCAATTGGTCAAAAAAGAGCTCTAGGAATCGCGATGAGTGGCTGTGAGTAGTCATACAATCAGAAGAAGACTTAAGGCAGATCTTCTTAAGCCAAAAACACCAGCTACTAGCCCAAAATTTATTCCAGTTTACCAGATAACACGTTAATAAGATTGTGGAGCTTCGTTTCTTCTCAGATGAAAGCATGGTGTGCCTGCCTGGTAGCGATAGAAAAGGAACGAGACTACAGAAGACCTGGAGAAAGATTTGTTCATGGCTTGGAGGTTTGCAAAAGGCAAAAGCAAAACCGAGTTGTTTTAATTGAAACTGGTGGTGGATCGAATAATTAACGATTAACGGCAAATAGATATATAGAATATATTTTAGGGGAGAATTGGAGATAACTTCATTCTAATGTAGGACAATCCTCGTCCATGCACTGATTTCGTACGGCAGTAATTTTGATTTGAGACGATTTTTTTATATATATTTGGAATTTGGAAATTAAAATTAATGATAAGTACGGAGCTGTTACTGTATACTATTTGTAATCTCCAACTTTCACTCTGTAGATATTAAATGAAGACTAAATATCTTGAGACGCGACATACTTATGAAAAAAGTGTCTGATGTAAGTATATTTAATTAATTTTTGAACCTTTTGAAACGAAAATCAAGCTTCATATATGTGATGCTATGATTCCAACCGTCTGTCTGACTTTTTTCTCATAAAAAATATCTCCTACGATAATTCAATTGGGCGCATGAACTGCAAAATCTGCAGCTGGAACTGGTAACTTCAGTAGCATTCGCGCCTTCTACAAACGTCGACGAAAATCCGCGCGCATTTTCTCGAAATATATCCGGAAAAGTTTTGAAACTACTCAAACCGAAACCAAAATATTTGATAAAGACGTTGGAATTTTGTTTTTAATAACGTTTTTTTTTTTATATAAAAAGATGGAGTAAAGGTTAGTTGAAATACTGAAATATATTTATTAATATTCAAGTTCAATCTTTTTAATAAAAATTACATTTAGAAAGATTTGAGAAAATCTATTTAAATAACTTTTCCATTGATTTTCCTTAAGGTTAATAAAATCTTGATGTTACGTATCCTTTAAATTGAACGTCGTTTAAAAACAAATAAAATCTTAACGGTTTTGTTATTTTTTATTTATTGCGATCAGCCTTCTTAAAAATCTAAATTGAAATTGACAATTTTCATAATTATATTAATCAATAACATGAATAATTTCAACAATACTAAATAAGTTTTCAGTTACATTGAAATGTATAAGAGAAAATTATGAATTTAAAGTGGTTTAAATTATAAACAAAATTTTTTAGCTTCATTCAATAAGTTTGATACCCTTTTTATAATAATCACCTTTTCATTGTTGGAAAATCTTAGACCACCGAGCCATTTTCTCAAGTCTGGGCACAGAAAAAAATCCGAGGGGACTAAATCTGGCAAATAGGGTGCATGAAGTAGCAAATAAAACTTATTTAACTCTGTTCCAAAAATTTGTAGTTTGTTATTGAAGTTCTATTTTTTTGATCATGTCAATGACTTCTTTATATATTTATTATCATTTTATTAATAATAAATTACAAAGCAATAAAAAGTCGAAATGTCGTTGCCCTATCAGCTCGAGAAGCTAGAGCGTAATTTTTATTGTTAGCAATCAGTAAATATTAACAAAAATCTCAATTCATAAGATGAACTTTTCATGAAAAATTTGACGCTTCGATCTGTTGCGATCTTAATCAAAATATTACTTAACATAAACCGTCCGTGGAGTGCAAGAATCAGCATCATCTACACCCTATTGAGACATTATATCACCCTCTTAAAATTCCTCCCGGAGAAAGTGAATAAACTGGACTTATTTTTTGTTATTACCTGAAAACTTGTCCTTAGCTACATTTTTACTCAATGTCCTTACAGAAGACTTTGACATGCGAGTTATGGCGCGATAAAATTTAAGATTGGACTTAAATTTTCTTCATTTTAACCATTTATATGATTATAAACCCATTAGAACCACCCCCGTGTACACCCGGTGAATTTAAATTCCAGAATTGGTTTTCGAGCGACTTTTCCTGGCGTTTTATAAAGACAATGATTGATTCCTGTCCCATTATCAGAATAATGCTTTATTCCTGTCGCTTTGTGAAGTCAATGCTTTATTCCTTTCGCTTTATCAAGACAATGCTTTATTTCTGTCGCTTTATCAAGCCAATGCTCTATTTCTGTCGCTTTGTCAAGACAATGGTTTACTCCTGTCGCTTCATGAAACCAATGCTTTATTCCTGTCGCTTTATCAAGACAATGCTTTATTCCTTTCGCTTTATCAAGATAATGCTTTATTCCTGTCGCTTTATCAAGACAATGCTTTATTCCTTTCGCTTTATCAAGATAATGCTCTATTCCTGTCGCTTTATCAAGACAATGCTTTATTCCTGTCGCTTTGTGAAGACAATTCTTGATTCCTGTCGCTTTATCAAGAAAATATTTTATTTCTGTCGCTTTAAGAAGACAATGCTTCGTTTCTGTCGCTTTATCAATACAATGCTTTATTCCTGTCGCTTTATCAAGACAATGCTTTATTCCTTTCGCTTTATCAAGATAATGCTTTATTCCTGTCGCTTTATCAAGACAATGCTTTATTCCTTTCGCTTTATCAAGATAATGCTTTATTCCTGTCGCTTTATCAAGACAATGCTTTATTCCTTTCGCTTTATCAAGATAATGCTTTATTCCTGTCGCTTTATCAAGACAATGCTTTATTCCTTTCGCTTTATCAAGACAATGCTTTATTCCTTTCGCTTTATCAAGATAATGCTTTATTCCTGTCGCTTTATCAAGATAATGCTCTATTCCTGTCGCTTTATCAAGACAATGCTTTATTCCTGTCGCTTTGTGAAGACAATTCTTGATTCCTGTCGCTTTATCAAGAAAATATTTTATTTCTGTCGCTTTAAGAAGACAATGCTTCGTTTCTGTCGCTTTATCAAGACAATGCTTTATTCCTGTCGCTTTATCAAGACAATGCTTTATTCCTTTCGCTTTATCAAGATAATGCTTTATTCCTGTCGCTTTATCAAGATAATGCTCTATTCCTGTTGCTTTATCAAGACAATGCTTTATTCCTGTCGCTTTGTGAAGACAATTCTTGATTCCTGTCGCTTTATCAAGAAAATATTTTATTTCTGTCGCTTTAAGAAGACAATGCTTCGTTTCTGTCGCTTTATCAAGACAATGCTTTATTCCTGTCGCTTTATCAAGACAATGCTTTATTCCTTTCGCTTTATCAAGACAATGCTTTATTCCTTTCGCTTTATCAAGACAATGCTTTATTCCTTTCGCTTTATCAAGATAATGCTTTATTCCTGTCGCTTTATCAAGACAATGCTTTATTCCTTTCGCTTTATCAAGACAATGCTTTATTCCTTTCGCTTTATCAAGATAATGCTTTATTCCTGTCGCTTTATCAAGATAATGCTCTATTCCTGTCGCTTTATCAAGAGAATGCTTTATTCCTGTCGCTTTGTGAAGACAATTCTTGATTCCTGTCGCTTTATCAAGAAAATATTTTATTTCTGTCGCTTTAAGAAGACAATGCTTCGTTTCTGTCGCTTTATCAAGACAATGCTTTATTCCTGTCGCTTTATCAAGACAATGCTTTATTCCTTTCGCTTTATCAAGATAATGCTTTATTCCTGTCGCTTTATCAAGATAATGCTCTATTCCTGTTGCTTTATCAAGACAATGCTTTATTCCTGTCGCTTTGTGAAGACAATTCTTGATTCCTGTCGCTTTATCAAGAAAATATTTTATTTCTGTCGCTTTAAGAAGACAATGCTTCGTTTCTGTCGCTTTATCAAGACAATGCTTTATTCCTGTCGCTTTATCAAGACAATGCTTTATTCCTTTCGCTTTATCAAGACAATGCTTTATTCCTTTCGCTTTATCAAGATAATGCTTTATTCCTGTCGCTTTATCAAGACAATGCTTTATTCCTTTCGCTTTATCAAGACAATGCTTTATTCCTTTCGCTTTATCAAGATAATGCTTTATTCCTGTCGCTTTATCAAGATAATGCTCTATTCCTGTCGCTTTATCAAGAGAATGCTTTATTCCTGTCGCTTTGTGAAGACAATTCTTGATTCCTGTCGCTTTATCAAGAAAATATTTTATTTCTGTCGCTTTAAGAAGACAATGCTTCGTTTCTGTCGCTTTATCAAGACAATGCTTTATTCCTGTCGCTTTATCAAGACAATGCTTTATTCCTTTCGCTTTATCAAGATAATGCTTTATTCCTGTCGCTTTATCAAGATAATGCTCTATTCCTGTTGCTTTATCAAGACAATGCTTTATTCCTGTCGCTTTGTGAAGACAATTCTTGATTCCTGTCGCTTTATCAAGAAAATATTTTATTTCTGTCGCTTTAAGAAGACAATGCTTCGTTTCTGTCGCTTTATCAAGACAATGCTTTATTCCTGTCGCTTTATCAAGACAATGCTTTATTCCTTTCGCTTTATCAAGATAATGCTCTATTCCTGTCGCTTTATCAAGACAATGCTTTATTCCTTTCGCTTTATCAAGATAATGCTTTATTCCTGTCGCTTTATCAAGGCAATGTTTTATTCCTTTCGCTTTATCAAGATAATGCTTTATTCCTGTCGCTTTATCAAGACAATGCTTTATTCCTTTCGCTTTATCAAGACAATGCTTTATTCCTTTCGCTTTATCAAGATAATGCTTTATTCCTGTCGCTTTATCAAGATAATGCTCTATTCCTGTCGCTTTATCAAGACAATGCTTTATTCCTGTCGCTTTGTGAAGACAATTCTTGATTCCTGTCGCTTTATCAAGAAAATATTTTATTTCTGTTGCTTTAAGAAGACAATGCTTCGTTTCTGTCGCTTTATCAAGACAATGCTTTATTCCTGTCGCTTTATCAAGACAATGCTTTATTCCTTTCGCTTTATCAAGATAATGCTTTATTCCTGTCGCTTTATCAAGATAATGCTCTATTCCTGTCGCTTTATCAAGACAATGCTCTATTCCTGTTGCTTTATCAAGACAATGCTTTATTCCTGTCGCTTTGTGAAGACAATTCTTGATTCCTGTCGCTTTATCAAGAAAATATTTTATTTCTGTCGCTTTAAGAAGACAATGCTTCGTTTCTGTCGCTTTATCAAGACAATGCTTTATTCCTGTCGCTTTATCAAGACAATGCTTTATTCCTTTCGCTTTATCAAGATAATGCTTTATTCCTGTCGCTTTATCAAGACAATGCTTTATTCCTTTCGCTTTATCAAGATAATGCTTTATTCCTGTCGCTTTATCAAGACAATGCTTTATTCCTTTCGCTTTATCAAGATAATGCTCTATTCCTGTCGCTTTAAGAAGACAATGCTTCGTTTCTGTCGCTTTATCAAGACAATGCTTTATTCCTGTCGCTTTATGAAGACAATTTTTCAATCCCGATATCAACCTAAATGTCCCGGACTACAAGTACAGGCAGCTCTTGAGCAATTACGAAAATTTATTTAAAAATGCGCATTAATAGGAAGGGGATTAGAGGAGACAACGTTTAATCTGAAGATTATAACTTTTAGTTGATCATCAGTAATAAGCGTTAAGCCAGAATTAAGGAACCAAGCATATATTTTTTTATAATAAAAATTATAATTTTCAACTGTTTTGTTGTAACCAACTTTTTTCGTATTTGCCACTTGAAAATGAATTTTCAATAAAATTGAGCTGGAGCTTTGTCTTTTGTCAAGCAGGGGTAAAACTCAAAAAAATAAGAATTGGTTTGGATAATTCTTTACCTTTCCAACAACACATTGTAGATACACTTAATTATTTTGAAAATTTTTGTTCTGAATACTTGAAATTCCATTTTGAGGACAAACCCTATAAAACATTTTCCTTATTTATATAGACAAAAGGGAGAAATAGAGGGAGAAATTGTATATGCGCATGACCTACGGGCTGAAAAATTTATTTGTAAACAAAAAAACGTCGGCTTTATAGACATTTTCCAATTACTTTTTTTCGTACAAAGGATAAAGAAAAAATCGGATAATATTGCTTGAGGATCATTTTCAGATATGATTGACAATCCTAGTTTCAAGACAATAAGATGAAGAACAATTTCATTCTATTAAAATATGTTGATAATTTATATGTTTATATTTATTGGTATTTCCAAACTCTTATGAAATTTTTAAGATACCGAAGCAATAATTTGACAAATTCTTTCATTATCCTTGGCTGGTTTACCATGAATAACGATTTATCTGATCTACTTCCATATAAACTTCAGAAACTGATTGTATATGAATAAAACGCAGAGTTAGTGTACAAATGTCATCAGTAATTTGAGTCTAGCGCCAAGAATTATTTTTTACTTTTTAGTTTCATCATCGCTAATAGCTTTTCATTATAACTAACTCAAAAAGCGTATATAAAATAATTTCGTGAGTTAGTCAAAATAATTACATGACAGATTCACTACATATGTGATATTGATAAGTTATTTCACACAACATAATTAAAAATCTTACCTGAAGACAAAGAAACGATATTTAAAGATTATTTTTTCTTTTATGAGCCATATTTCTTATAACCTACAATAATTAACCTACAAATCTCATTCCAATCAAAATTGACAATTGACATTGTCATTGTGACATCCAAGACAGATCTGTCAGAGACTTTATTACCAACAGATAAGCAAATTTAATCTTCTTATACCAACTTTTTAGTAGTATTAGTGTGTGGACAACCTGCATTATACTTTCTCAGAAAATTTTATATTTTCGATAAAAGCTGCCGTTAAAAAAACTTCCAAGAAAAGAAAGCTAAAATGTCGCAGTCTATAGTATTACGCTACAAGAGAGATAATTGGAATTAATTAAGAAAAAAAGAGCTTTCAGTAGATGCTTCTTTCGTTATAACTTTTTTCAAAAGTATAGTGGAATATACCAAAGATTCGACGAAGATAAATCTCTTTTTATTAACCGTGTTGCTCTAACAAAATTACCCAGTTTTTCCCTATAATTTAACCAGTGATTGTCTAACCAAGGAAGATACAATAAAAAGGTTATAGCGTTTACTTACCAGTATATTGTCATGAGAATATAAAGTAATCACTCAATAAGCCGTGTGACTAGCTAAGAAAAACACATATGTTGCCAAAAATCGCTTTTTTTCATCAGGCCTTGTAGCACAGTTTCTTTCGAGGTCCCGCATACCTCAAAAATTACACATTATACATTTGTGAATACTAGTTTTCGTAATGGGATTGTGGCGAAATTAAACACCAAAGTGTACTGACTCCAATATATTTCCGAGTTTTCGAATACTAACGTATTCATCGTCTGGGAAATAATTTTCAAATTTTTAAATTTCCTTGTTAATAACCTCAATATTTCATTCAAGCATCAATTTTAATATTGATTTTTGGAATCGATGAATTTAATGTTTTTGAAACAAAGACAACGAAATTTAAATCGGCCGCAATATACATAAGGATACGAAAGCTCTGAAGAACATTAGAATTAGTACATTTTATAGTTTAATTTTGCCACAATCCAACTACGTAAACTCTCATAATTTAGCTGGCAAAAACTTCGTTCTAATTAACATGTATAAACGCGAAAAGAGCTTTGAACTTCGCTAACTATGAAAAATTGGAAAAAAATGTGTAAATGAAAAAAAAAAACAATTCCCAGTACAGTATAGTTTGCGCCTATGTTTTCATTTTAAACCTAGAGTATCATCCCATGTTGCTCGTGGTATTCCTTTTTTATTTTTTCCTGGTATTCTAGTTTTTGAGGTATATGAAAATTACCTAGTATAATTTTATTTTTGTTTCTTTGAAAATTTGTATTTTGTATATTCTATTTATGAGCTCCTTACTCAATGCATCATATACCTCGATCGTCTTCTCGATTCTATTCAAATGCTTTATTCCTGTCGCTTTATCAAGACAATGCTTTATTTCTGTCGCTTTAAGAAGACAAAGCTTTATTCCTGTCGCTTTATAATGATAATGCTCTATTTCTGTCGCTTTAAGAAGACAAAGCTTTATTCCTGTCGCTTTATAATGATAATGCTCTATTTCTGTCGCTTTAAGAAGACAAAGCTTTATTCCTGTAGCTTTATCAAGACAATGCTTTATTCCTGTCGCTTTATGAAGCCAATGCTTTATTCCTGTCGCTTTATCAAGACAATGCTTTATTTCTGTCGCTTTAAGAAGACAAAGCTTTATTCCTGTCGCTTTATAATGATAATGCTCTATTTCTGTCGCTTTAAGAAGACAAAGCTTTATTCCTGTCGCTTTATAATAATAATGCTGTATTTCTGTCGCTTTATCAAGACAATGGTTTATTCTTGCCGCTTTATCAAGATAATGCTTTATTTCTGTCGCTTTATCAAGACAATACATTATTCCTGTCGCTTTATAATAATAATGCTGTATTTCTGTCGCTTTATCAAGACAATGGTTTATTCTTGCCGCTTTATCAAGATAATGCTTTATTTCTGTCGCTTTATCAAGACAATGGTTTATTCCTGTCGCTTTATAATGATAATGCTGTATTTCTGTCGCTTTAAGAAGACAAAGCTTTATTCCTGTCGCTTTATAATGATAATGCTCTATTTCTGTCGCTTTAAGAAGACAAAGCTTTATTCCTGTCGCTTTATAATGATAATGCTCTATTTCTGTCGCTTTAAGAAGACAAAGCTTTATTCCTGTAGCTTTATCAAGACAATGCTTTATTCCTGTCGCTTTATCAAGACAATGCTTTATTCCTGTCGCTTTATCAAGACAATGCTTTATTTCTGTCGCTTTAAGAAGACAAAGCTTTATTCCTGTCGCTTTATAATGATAATGCTCTATTTCTGTCGCTTTAAGAAGACAAAGCTTTATTCCTGTCGCTTTATAATGATAATGCTCTATTTCTGTCGCTTTAAGAAGACAAAGCTTTATTCCTGTCGCTTTATAATGATAATGCTCTATTTCTGTCGCTTTAAGAAGACAAAGCTTTATTCCTGTAGCTTTATCAAGACAATGCTTTATTCCTGTCGCTTTATCAAGACAATGCTTTATTTCTGTCGCTTTAAGAAGACAAAGCTTTATTCCTGTCGCTTTATAATGATAATGCTCTATTTCTGTCGCTTTAAGAAGACAAAGCTTTATTCCTGTCGCTTTATAATAATAATGCTGTATTTCTGTCGCTTTATCAAGACAATGGTTTATTCTTGCCGCTTTATCAAGATAATGCTTTATTTCTGTCGCTTTATCAAGACAATACATTATTCCTGTCGCTTTATAATGATAATGCTGTATTTCTGTCGCTTTATCAAGACAATACATTATTCCTGTCGCTTTATAATGATAATGCTGTATTTCTGTCGCTTTATCAAGACAATGGTTTATTCTTGCCGCTTTATCAAGATAATGCTTTATTTCTGTCGCTTTATCAAGACAATACATTATTCCTGTCGCTTTATAATGATAATGCTGTATTTCTGTCGCTTTATCAAGACAATGGTTTATTCTTGCCGCTTTATCAAGATAATGCTTTATTTCTGTCGCTTTATCAAGACAATACATTATTCCTGTCGCTTTATAATGATAATGCTGTATTTCTGTCGCTTTATCAAGACAATGGTTTATTCTTGTCGCTTTATAATGATAATGCTGTATTTCTGTCGCTTTATCAGGACAATACATTATTCCTGTCGCTTTATAATGATAATGCTGTATTTCTGTCGCTTTATCAAGACAATGGTTTATTCTTGTCGCTTTATAATGATAATGCTGTATTTCTGTCGCTTTATCAAGACAATACATTATTCCTGTCGCTTTATAATGATAATGCTGTATTTCTGTCGCTTTATCAAGACAATGGTTTATTCTTGTCGCTTTATAATGATAATGCTGTATTTCTGTCGCTTTATCAAGACAATGGTTTATTCTTGTCGCTTTATCAGGATAATGCTTTATTTCTGTCGCTTTATCAAGACAATACATTATTCCTGTCGCTTTATAATGATAATGCTGTATTTCTGTCGCTTTATCAAGACAATGGTTTATTCCTGTCGCTTTATAATGATAATGCTGTATTTCTGTCGCTTTATCAAGACAATGGTTTATTCTTGCCGCTTTATCAAGATAATGCTTTATTTCTGTCGCTTTATCAAGACAATACATTATTCCTGTCGCTTTATAATGATAATGCTGTATTTCTGTCGCTTTATCAAGACAATGGTTTATTCTTGCCGCTTTATCAAGATAATGCTTTATTTCTGTCGCTTTATCAAGACAATACATTATTCCTGTCGCTTTATAATGATAATGCTGTATTTCTGTCGCTTTATCAAGACAATGGTTTATTCTTGTCGCTTTATAATGATAATGCTGTATTTCTGTCGCTTTATCAAGACAATACATTATTCCTGTCGCTTTATAATGATAATGCTGTATTTCTGTCGCTTTATCAAGACAATGGTTTATTCTTGTCGCTTTATAATGATAATGCTGTATTTCTGTCGCTTTATCAAGACAATACATTATTCCTGTCGCTTTATAATGATAATGCTGTATTTCTGTCGCTTTATCAAGACAATGGTTTATTCTTGCCGCTTTATCAAGATAATGCTTTATTTCTGTCGCTTTATCAAGACAATACATTATTCCTGTCGCTTTATAATGATAATGCTGTATTTCTGTCGCTTTATCAAGACAATGGTTTATTCTTGCCGCTTTATCAAGATAATGCTTTATTTCTGTCGCTTTATCAAGACAATACATTATTCCTGTCGCTTTATAATGATAATGCTGTATTTCTGTCGCTTTATCAAGACAATGGTTTATTCTTGTCGCTTTATAATGATAATGCTGTATTTCTGTCGCTTTATCAAGACAATACATTATTCCTGTCGCTTTATAATGATAATGCTGTATTTCTGTCGCTTTATCAAGACAATGGTTTATTCTTGTCGCTTTATAATGATAATGCTGTATTTCTGTCGCTTTATCAAGACAATACATTATTCCTGTCGCTTTATAATGATAATGCTGTATTTCTGTCGCTTTATCAAGACAATGGTTTATTCTTGTCGCTTTATAATGATAATGCTGTATTTCTGTCGCTTTATCAAGACAATGGTTTATTCTTGTCGCTTTATCAAGATAATGCTTTATTTCTGTCGCTTTATCAAGACAATACATTATTCCTGTCGCTTTATAATGATAATGCTGTATTTCTGTTGCTTTATCAAGACAATGGTTTATTCTTGTCGCTTTATAATGATAATGCTGTATTTCTGTCGCTTTATCAAGACAATACATTATTCCTGTCGCTTTATAATGATAATGCTGTATTTCTGTCGCTTTATCAAGACAATGGTTTATTCTTGCCGCTTTATCAAGATAATGCTTTATTTCTGTCGCTTTATCAAGACAATACATTATTCCTGTCGCTTTATAATGATAATGCTGTATTTCTGTCGCTTTATCAAGACAATACATTATTCCTGTCGCTTTATAATGATAATGCTGTATTTCTGTTGCTTTATCAAGACAATGGTTTATTCTTGTCGCTTTATAATGATAATGCTGTATTTCTGTCGCTTTATCAAGACAATACATTATTCCTGTCGCTTTATAATGATAATGCTGTATTTCTGTCGCTTTATCAAGACAATACATTATTCCTGTCGCTTTATAATGATAATGCTGTATTTCTGTTGCTTTATCAAGACAATGGTTTATTCTTGTCGCTTTATAATGATAATGCTGTATTTCTGTCGCTTTATCAAGACAATACATTATTCCTGTCGCTTTATAATGATAATGCTGTATTTCTGTCGCTTTATCAAGACAATGGTTTATTCTTGCCGCTTTATCAAGATAATGCTTTATTTCTGTCGCTTTATCAAGACAATACATTATTCCTGTCGCTTTATAATGATAATGCTGTATTTCTGTCGCTTTATCAAGACAATACATTATTCCTGTCGCTTTATAATGATAATGCTGTATTTCTGTTGCTTTATCAAGACAA
The DNA here is from genome assembly GCF_026230105.1 of Diorhabda sublineata. NCBI lineage: Eukaryota > Metazoa > Arthropoda > Insecta > Coleoptera > Chrysomelidae > Diorhabda > Diorhabda sublineata. The sequence continues at coordinate 6,829,308 of NC_079481.1, read as the reverse complement.
TGGTTTATTCTTGTCGCTTTATAATGATAATGCTGTATTTCTGTCGCTTTATCAAGACAATACATTATTCCTGTCGCTTTATAATGATAATGCTGTATTTCTGTCGCTTTATCAAGACAATGGTTTATTCTTGTCGCTTTATAATGATAATGCTGTATTTCTGTCGCTTTATCAAGACAATACATTATTCCTGTCGCTTTATAATGATAATGCTGTATTTCTGTCGCTTTATCAAGACAATGGTTTATTCTTGTCGCTTTATAATGATAATGCTGTATTTCTGTCGCTTTATCAAGACAATACATTATTCCTGTCGCTTTATAATGATAATGCTGTATTTCTGTCGCTTTATCAAGACAATGGTTTATTCTTGTCGCTTTATCAGGATAATGCTTTATTTCTGTCGCTTTATCAAGACAATGCTCTATTTCTGTCGCTTTATCAAGACAATGCTTTATTCCTGTCGCTTTATCAAGACAATGCTCTATTCAAAAAATATGATTTTAACAATTTTAATATAATGAGGGATGTTTTATGAGGAACGAAACATTATAATTAAGTCATGATTACCTAATAATCTTCAAATATGATATTCATTATTTATAAATACTCTGTTGAGTTATTTCAAATAGTTAAAAATTTGATTTTTCCTCCAAAATTAGTCTTTTAAGGGTGGATTTTCTAAAAGTCAAAATGTTGAAATAAAGTAAAATATAAAGGAATATTTAATGTGGACTATATAATATGTAATTTATGCATTAAAGCGTTTTTAAGCTCATGAAAAGTCTATTTTCCGGTTTATATGCAAAGGGGAGGTTCTCATTCCACACATCGTGCATATATAACTTTTGATGAAGAGGGTGAGACAAGCTTAATTCCAAATGTTAATACAAACATCCTATTTTCATCGTTAGTGACTGGACTATACAGTAATTTAATAAAAAAATTCACTAGTCTATATTGTTATAAAAACCATTCTGAACTATAATGGAAACGGTTATTTTTCCAAGAAATATAATTTTAATACGAGATCCTGAAATTGAATTAAATTCATGATAAAATATTTGAACATAAAACAAACATTTGTTCGTTTCAGGATGGATTAGACTTAAAATATTTAGAGAAGTTTCAGACGTACAGGTATCCCGATCGATAAGGACGTTAACTAATTCTGAGGAAAATATTAACGATTCATGAATAGGTGAAACGACTCTTATTAATGTCAAAAAAATCTTGATGTTCAGCCATGCTTAATTAGAAACTATTTTTTTCTAAAATACGAGTTATAAGTTATAAGAATCTTCATACCAAACTTCGGAATCATCGATTAACTAAATATTTCATGAAATAAACAGTCGTTGCAAAAAAAATCCAAATTTGCAAATCATTGCACAAAAATGTGAGAAATTGATCCACTTTAAAATTAACAGACATTTTAATTTTTTTACGCAGGTACTCAACTAAATCTAAAAATGCATACAGGCTGATCCATTAGTGTGGTAAAGTTCAGTGCCTCATTTGTTTTTGAGATATGAATTTGAAAATTTGAGGGATTATAGCCTTCATAAGTCTTCCAATTTTTAAATTATGACAATCTTACAGAGTATTCCCATATTTGGTATCAGCTAGTCTAAAAAAAGAAGTATGTATGTACAGGGAATTCGTTTGGAAAAATTGAGAATAAGGGATTGGAAAGATTAATTCAGATAATTCTGAAATTGAATCTATTAGTTGACAAAAATTCTCACAATGAAGAAAAGCGTTTTCCAACCAATTGCCTCATCTTGAGGAGTGGTCTGTAATTCTTCTTTATAGAACTGTAGAACTTTTTCCATGTCTGAAATTATTTATATAATGTCATTAGCAATCTTACTAGGATGTTTCCCAAAAGAAAACAGAAAAATATTGAAAAAAACATCGTCAAATTGACATCACCTTTTCATTGCTAGAAAAATTTGACCGCCAAACCATTTTTTCAAATCTAAGAACAGAAAATAATCCGAGGAGGCTTAATCTGGCGAATAGGGTGCATGAGGTAGCAATTTAAACATCAAATAAGCTCGAATGATATTCGTCCATGATAGTTTCACCTTTTCCAATTAAAATTATCCAAAAAAATCGACGCCTTGACCATTTGGAACCTCATTTGGAACCGGTTCTCTCTTTTCAGTTCAGTTTTGACTTTTCTTTTATTTTGAGTTTGTAGTGATGGATCTAAGTTTCATCTATGGTAATGAAACTTTCTGATACATGGTACTTTTCAAGCAACTACCGCCATCTCTTGGTCAGACTAAATACTTCTGGTATTTATCGTATTTAAAGTATGTGTAGGATATTTTCCGACAAAATGATCAAAAAATTATTTCCAGAAACAGGCTTTTGAAAAAAAAACACTGAAAGTCTCTTGAACAAATCTACCCAATAACAGTACATTTGATTTTTCTAATTTCTTAAAAGTAATGGAGTAATATTTTGGAAGAATGTTATTACTTAGAATACGTATCAATAAATAAGTAATTTATATCTATGAGTTTGTCATTTTTATACGAAATACTAGTTCTATGTTATATAGATTATATCGTGTATTTATCTACCTTGTTTTATAGAATTTTAAATATTCATCACAAAAAATTTTGCTGGAAGATAAAGTTTAATTCGTTAAAAGTTGAATTATACTTTAGGATGTACTTGTTTCTGAAAGAGCTGTTTTAAATAGAACACTGCATATTTTACATTCAGATAAAATTTAAGAAGTAATTTTGAGAGTTTTATTACCATTATACAATTTAAAAGAACTTATCGAGCTACTCATTACAAACCACGTTTTTCGTTCGAAAAAACTTTGAAATGGAGTTTGGAACGAAAATTAAAGAATAAAACATAACTTGTTCGAATATATTATTGCCTGTAAAAGTTTGATCAACAATTGTTGCTCTAGTTCAATACGAGGGTGGTTCGAATATAAACCGGAAAAGCGTAAAAAATTTAGTGGCTGCACTGGGTGTTAGATACTACAATAAACTTTTTTAATCTTGAACAAGAATTATATAAATTATTATCATTTTCCACAAAAAGATAGGATATTGTGAGACAAAATGTTCAAAGCCTTTAAGTGAGTCAAGATGGTCCTTATTAACGTCGATACGAGATTTATTTGTGTCATTATTATTTGATATGAAGTTTTGTTTCATATAAATACTGTCTAGAAAACATTTCGAACAGTCCTCGTACTTCCATGTACAAATAAACTAAATTTCATCGAATACACGTGGAAATCTCGCACTAAAAAACAACAGTAGACACGACGAATTTAAAATAAAGCAACTATAAAACTTGAAATGAAGTTTTGTAACCTTGACAAATTGTTCAAATAAATTCTTGTAGTTAAAATTAATAAACTTAAAATCTCAGTTTCATATTAGTCAATACAACTCGTTCTCTAATTAAACTTGCTGTAACAATGAGCATTTATGAAATTTTCGGCATTTTAGAACGAGATATTCCGTCAAAGAATCTTTTGTACCATAGAAGCTAGCGTATGTGTATAAACATTTTTTTTACAAAGACAGTTAAAACGAATATGGAAACTGCTGAAACGATGGAAATTCTTAGAGATAGATAGAATAGAAGTTTCATCCTTAATTTAGAAAAACTATGATATAGAATCACGAAAAATGATCTTTATTCAACCAGGGTTTGTTTGTATCTCACGGAAAAAACATAATAAAACAATTTTCTTAATAGCTTGTAATTCCGTTTTAATGAAAAATTCATGTCCAATACGACGAATTACCGGTCTGGTTGTATCGTCCGACTGTATTCGTGATGGCTGCCATTTCGTGATGAAACTTTAGATTTGTCATAATCCCATAAGACATAAGTCTATAAGTGTTAAATCGGGACTGCGCAGAGGCCAACTAAAATCACCACTGCTGGAGAAATTTTTCAAATTCGTAGCAGACGTGTTTGAAGTTGATCCATTCATCTGGAACCATCTTCATTGGTTATAAATATTAAATTTTAGCAGCTAAAGCACTAAGAAGTCGTCTTCAAAAAAGTAACTGCCTATAATTTCTTGTGAACATGGAGGTTTGTGATGATGAAGCTATTGGAAATGTTTGAAGTTGATCCATTCATCTGGAACCATCTTTTCTGGTTAAAAATATTGAAGTTTTGCAGCTAAAGCACTACGAAGTCGTCTTCAAAAAAGTAACTGCCTATAATTTCTTGTGAACATGGGGATTTGCGATGATGAAGCTATTGGAAGTGTTTGAAGTTGATCCATTCTTGTAGAACCATCTTCTTTGGTTATAAATATTGAAGTTTTGCAGCTAAAGCACTAAGAAGTCGTCTTCAAAAAACTAACTTCCTATAATTTCTTGTGAACATGGGGGATTGTGATGATGAAGCTATTGGACGTGTTTGAAGTTGATCCATTCTTCTAGAACCATCTTCTTTGGCTATAAATATCGAAGATTTGTAGCTAAAGCACTAAGAAATCGTCTTCAAAAAAGTAACTGCCTATAATTTCTTGTGAACGTGGAGGTTTGTGATGATGAAGATATTGGACGTGTTTGAAGTTGATCCATTCATCTGGAACTACGTGCTTCCAGCAGGAAGATGAAAATTAAGATAAAGATGAATATAATCATTATACTGGTTATCAGGATGATAATGGAGATGTAATTGATATCAGAGATTGAAATGAAGCTAGTTTAGCTGAAAAAACACTCGTCCTAAAAATTTTTTTGATGAAATGTATCGTACAAAGTGTAATTACAAAAAACACAGTTTAAAATTCATGGTCAAAACTCTCGAAGATGATGATGAGAATAATGAGAAAGAAAAAACACTTACAGAAGAAATAGACACATTCAGAAGAAGAAGAAACCTTAGTTGTTATACAGGATTTATGAATCCTGACGAATGTATTCAGAATAATCAGAAGTGTGGTGAAATCCAGGCTGAAAACTCGAAGGTTTATACTGGATTAACAATATCTATCATTCTATAAATAAATCATAGAATACAAAAGTAGCTTTGGAAATGTGGAACTGCTCAGTATGCTAAGATGCTCTCGGCAATATTCAAATTATATCATTAAATTCGACATCCCGTAATTTATGTTGAATATGTTCCTGCTTCTATTCTGTTGGGAATAATTATGATAAACAAATTTGTAATATGTAGTTATTGAGAAAACTTTTGCGTAATTGAATAAATGGCATATTTATGTTACATCCAGAATACTATTATTTTTTTTGCTTTATGAAAATGAATTTGTATATTTAAACGAATTTAATTTTAAGAAAGAAAATAAAAGATGTACATCACACGCTCGCCCTTAGGGATATTTGAACTAGGTTTTAACTTGAATAAATATGATAAAAGCAACAGACTTTGAGAATATTTTTAATTAACAAGCTCAAAGGTCGAGACGAAATAAAAACAAATACTGTTTTGAGAATCAGTTTAATTGAAAACGAATTAATACTTATTCAAAAGTTGTCTTATACATTAATATTTTCAGGTTGTTTCGACTCAAGGACCTTTCACAAACATAAATCCGAAGATGTTAACAAATTAACGACATTTTCTTAATCATTCGAGAGCTGTGGTATGAGAACAAATCAACGTAATCGCCATAATTATTCGAAAACTATGATAATGGAACAAATTGTTATGGTTAGTGAACATTAATTGTATCAGAACATATTAAAGAAATTGTAAAAATAAGTGGCACAGGAAAAAATTAACAAATTGTTATGGTCAGTGATTGCCAGTTATATTGGAACAAATTAATAAACATTTTCTTAATTATTCGAGATCTGTGGTAAGGGAACAAATCAACTCAATTGCCATAATCATCCGAAATTCATGATAATGGAACAAATTGTTATGGTCAGTGAAAATCAATTGTATCGGAACAAATCAATGGCATTTCCTTGATTATTCTAATTCAGCCATATTGGAACAAATTAACGACATTTCCTTGATTCTTCGAGATCTGTAATAAAAGAACAAATCAACGTAATTGTTATAATCATTCGAAATCTATAAAATGGAGCAAATTTTTTTGGTCAGTGCAAATTAATTGTATCAGAACACATTAACGAAATTGTCAAAATAATTCGAAATGTATTATATCGGAAGAAATTAAAAAATTGTTATGGTCAGTGAAAATCAATTGTTTTGGAACAAATCAATGACATTTCCTTGATTATTCTAATTCAATCGTATTGGAACAAATTAAAGACATTTTCTTAATCATTCGAGATCTGTGGTAAGGAACAAATCAACGTAATTGATATCTATTATATTGGAACAAATTGTTGTGGTCAGCGAAAATTAATTGTATCAGAAACATATTAACAGTAGAATTCAGTTATATTGGACAAAATTAACAAATTTTTTTTATTTAATCGAGATCTATCAACGAAATTGCCATAATCATTCGAAATTTATGATAATTGAACAATTTGTTATGGTCAGTGATATTGAAACAAACTAAAGAAGTTATAATTATTCGAAATCAGTTATATTGAAGCAAATTAACGAAATTTTGATAGTTTTTCACGATCTATGCTATTGAAACAAATAAATAATATTTCACAATCATTCAACGACGAAGTTTCAATATGTAATTCGTTTTTCCAGACACATATCGTGTAAAAAATGCGATGGGAGAAGCTTTATAATGAAAAAATAGCCAACTCATCATTCTATGAGAAAAAGTTTGAGTTTGGGGATTTACTAACAAAGCCTCGATTCAAATTCCTCACAGAATTTGTTCCAGTTAAAGCTTCAATTTTGTATTTACCAATTTAGATCAGATTTTCAATTCAATTACCTACTTCTGAGTTAACTATACTAAACGTAGATTGCCACTAACCAATTTTCGAATTAGTTCGAGATCTTTTTTTAAACGAACATCCTTTGTGTTATGAAAACAAACAGAACGTACTCTTGCAGAGTTACAACATTTAATATTCACTGTATTATATCGAATAATTATAGTTTGTTTACGTTGTATATTAGCTCGGTCAAGTAATATCAGTATGCCAAGCGTCGCCGTTGAGTATTCAGAATATTTAATATACATGGACCTGTCTGAGAAGCATTTAAAGATAATCAGTATTCTCTTCGTTAATTCGAGTAAATTCAATATTTAGCGAAGTTTCTTATTTATTAATGTCTACTACACAAAGTTGATAACTTTTTTTGTGAAAGCTCTCTTTTCGAGAACATATGATACGTTCACTTCCAGACGAAAAGTTTTTGATTGTATTATAATATTACCATCCTTTATTCGCTTCAAAAGTTTATAAATGTGTTGCTTCTCCAACTCCTATCATAATTGAAACTTTACTCCAGTGATGATGTTTCATCAACAATTAATTCTGACATTTATGTGTGTTTGTTTTATGTAGCTTGAGTTTTTCATTAGACCAACATTATAAACAAGACTGCAAAATATCAGAATTTCCGGTGTTCAAAAACTAGCCCTTTAGGGTTATAAACGCCAAAAATTGAAAATAAACAATTTTTTCGTAGTTTTTTCGATTTTTGACAAAGTTGCGTTCGGAGGTCGAGGTTATAAATTTGGATTTTTCATTAGGCCAACATTATAAACAAGACTGCAAAATATCAGAATTTCCGGTGTTCAAAATTTAGCCCTTTAGGGTTATAAACGCCAAAAATTGAAAATAAACAATTTTTTCGTAGTTTTTTCGATTTTTGACAAAGTTGCGTTCGGAGGTCGAGGTTATAAATTTGGATTTTTCATTACACCAACATTATAAACGAGACTGCAAAATATCAGAATTTCCGGTGTTTAAAATCTAGCCCTTTAGGGTTATAAGCGCCAAAAATTGGAAATAAACAATTTTTTCGTAGTTTTTTCGATTTTTGAAAAAGTTGCGTTCGGAGGTCGAGGTTATAAATTTGGATTTTTCATTACACCAACATTATAAACAAGACTGCAAAATATCAGAATTTCCGGTGTTCAAAATCTAGCCCTTTAGGGTTATAAACGCCAAAAATTGAAAATAAACAATTTTTTCGTAGTTTTTTCGATTTTTGACAAAGTTGCGGTCGGAGGTCGAGGTTATAAATTTGGATTTTTCATTACACCAACATTATAAACGAGACTGCAAAATATCAGAATTTCCGGTGTTTAAAATCTAGCCCTTTAGGGTTATAAGCGCCAAAAATTGAAAATAAACAATTTTTTCGTAGTTTTTTCGATTTTTGAAAAAGTTGCGTTCGGAGGTCGAGGTTATAAATTTGGATTTTTCATTACACCAACATTATAAACGAGACTGCAAAATATCAGAATTTCCGGTGTTTAAAATCTAGCCCTTTAGGGTTATAAACGCCAAAAATTGAAAATAAACAATTTTTTCGTAGTTTTTTCGATTTTTGAAAAAGTTGCGTTCGGAGGTCGAGGTTATAAATTTGGATTTTTCATTAGGCCAACATTATAAACAAGACTGCAAAATATCAGAATTTCCGGTGTTCAAAATCTAGCCCTTTAGGGTTATAAACGCCAAAAATTGAAAATAAACAATTTTTTCGTAGTTTTTTCGATTTTTGACAAAGTTGCGTTCGGAGGTCGAGGTTATAAATTTGGATTTTTCATTACACCAACATTATAAACGAGACTGCAAAATATTAGAATTTCCGGTGTTTAAAATCTAGCCCTTTAGGGTTATAAACGCCAAAAATTGAAAATAAACAATTTTTTCGTAGTTTTTTCGATTTTTGAAAAAGTTGCGTTCGGAGGTCGAGGTTATAAATTTGGATTTTTCATTAGGCCAACATTATAAACAAGACTGCAAAATATCAGAATTTCCGGTGTTCAAAATCTAGCCCTTTAGGGTTATAAACGCCAAAAATTGAAAATAAACAATTTTTTCGTAGTTTTTTCGATTTTTGACAAAGTTGCGTTCGGAGGTCGAGTTTATAAATTTGGATTTTTCATTACACCAACATTATAAACGAGACTGCAAAATATCAGAATTTCCGGTGTTTAAAATCTAGCCCTTTAGGGTTATAAGCGCCAAAAATTGAAAATAAACAATTTTTTCGTAGTTTTTTCGATTTTTGAAAAAGTTGCGTTCGGAGGTCGAGGTTATAAATTTGGATTTTTCATTAGGCCAACATTATAAACAAGACTGCAAAATATCAGAATTTCCGGTGTTCAAAATCTAGCCCTTTAGGGTTATAAACGCCAAAAATTGAAAATAAACAATTTTTTCGTAGTTTTTTTGGACGTCCAGGTCATAAACTTTGATTATTTATTAGCTCAGCTCAAAGTTTTCTACAGGTTACCCAACGTGTCCGTCCCGTGATAGAAGATTGGAGTTTGGGTTATCAGATATTTGAGACCTTGATTCATTTTTGATATCAATCAATTGTGAAAACATGTCATTTGAGCTGAATATCTTACCGGCGAGTATTTTTTGATATAAATGTATCGCCAGTAATCACTGAGGGCCAGATCTGGACTATATTGTGGATGAGGGAGCAAGTCGAATTGTAATTCGTTCAATTTAATCATTGTTGTTATCGACTTGTGAACCGGGGCAATGCCTTGTTGAAACAGTGATTTTTTCTTCGACATATGATACCATTTTTCCTTGATTTTGAATTCAAACGATCCAACAACTCTATGTAGTCCTCGTTATTGATTGTTTCTCTATTTAGGAGATAGCCTTTGAATATTCCTTGCGTATCTCAAAATACTGAAGCCATAACCTTCCCAGCTGACTGTTGTGATTTGGACGCTTCGGACGTGTTTCACCGGCTGTAATCCATTCAGATAATGATCTTTTTGATTCAGGAGTAAAGTGATGGATCCATGCTTCATCCATTGTCACATATCGATGCAAAAAACCTGTTTTACATAACCAAACACTGCTCTGAATCATCACCACGTTGTTGTTTTTGATCGACTGTGAGTAAACGCGGCACCCACTCCGAAAAAAGCTTTCTTATGGTCAAATGTTCATGCAGAATTATGAACACACTGTTTTCTGGTGTCTTTATGGCCTCTGCTATCTCCCGAAATTCCAATTTTCGATAGAAAGAACCAATTTGGGGACTTTTTTGTTGTTTTTTGAATTGGACGATCAAAACGGTAGCCATCATCGTTTAAATTCAGTAAACTAATAAGAAATGGTGCTTTTCGATAGAGCAGAGTCCGAATAATATTTTTGAAGGCATTGCTGAGCTTCTACATTATTTTTTTCATCAAGAAGCAATGATAAATAACAAAAGTAGCTTTATTTAAATGGCTGTCACTTTTTTGAAAGTTGGTACTTCAGAAACGTCATTTGGGACAAAGGTAACGCCATCTGTATGTCAGTCATACGACTTAAAGAGTGATGCAATACTTATCATATTGTAGATATTAAAAATATGTAGTTATTCAGTGTTCCAACTAAATGTAAAAAGTGATCAAAAACCAACGGGAATTCACAGTTTTGACAAATATTACAGTCGGTGTTGTTGTCATTTCATTAACAATCATACCGGTATGTAAATTTTACGTTTACGGATTTAATCACGTATAAAATAGCATAATTACAAATGAAACTCGAAACTGTATACTACCAAATGAATAGAACGTGATCATAAAATGTTATAGGTAACTCAACAAACATTTCGCATATTTACTGTTAAAAATACAAAATTGATTAAATATTCTACATAGCAATCCAGCAATTGAATCTATACTCTGAATATTTACGAAAAAAAAAGTATACTCACAACATAAAATCGTTCTCATCCTTTGTTCACTTATTGATTATTCCAAGTTTCACACATCAGTCTAAATGACATTTCCTGTGACATCGTCATACAATCTATGAAAATTCAAATTTAAAGGAGGTTATGGATACATTCGGTTGGTATTTGAGAACTTATTCAAATTAATCGCAAAAGTTCGTTGTAGCTGTACGGCCCCTTTCACACCAAACGAATCCGAATCAATCTGAATCACTCCGAATCAAGTTGAATCTGATTCGTCATCTCCACTCTTTCACACCAGCTGAATCAACCTGAATCTATAATCTTTATAATCTTTAACTTTTAAAATTAATAACTCCACGTCCATCTCGTATGGTTATTGATTCAAGACTGACCGGACGAGGAATCTGACAGGTTGAATCAAGTGCGACCTCAAATCAAACCTGATTGAACCAGATTCGTCCGATTTGAAGGCTCAAATCAAACCTGATTGAACCAGATTCGTCCGATCTGAAGGCGGGAAAAGAGTCCCTTTAAACGGAGCGCTCGAAGCCGAATCTTGGTCAATCAGATTCAACTTGATTCGGATTCGTTTGGTATGAAAGGGCCCTACCCGCTCGTGGCTGAGGTCAAGGAAGATCATGAGACATCTCTGATACACAGATTGTGCATATCTTCTATATTAAGGGAAAAAAATCACCATGGTTTCGTTCGAAGATAAGATATTTTCATCTCTGAACACGAATAATAACTAAGAATTTTTTTTTCAAAACATAAAAATTAACTTCAATATTCGCTAGTATCACACTTAAATTATTATTGATACTACGATCATCAGTTTCTTCGTTCAGTTCTAAATCAAGTCAAGATGTTCAATTCTCCCGTGAGCTAAATTACGATCCTTCAGAATCCTTTGAATCTTCATAGTTTTCTATCTGCTTAACTTTATTCCTCTTTTGTCTTGAATTAAATTCCTTCAAACCTCACTGCTTTAGCTCATTTTTTTTTCCTTCCTGTGCTATTTTTTCTAAATTCTTTATATCTATGACATTCTTCCTTTATTGGTTTTTCTTAAATTATAATTGATACCAAGAACATCAGTTTCTTCGTTCAGTTCTAAATCATCTCAAGATGCTCAATTCTCCCGTGAAACTAAATTGCGATCCCTCAGATTCTTCTGAATCTTCGTAGTTTTCTATTTACTTAACTTTATTCCTCTTTTGTCTCGAACTAAGTTCCTTCAAATTTCACTGCTTTAGCTCAGGTTTTTTCCTTTCCTGTTCTATTTTTTTCTCAATTCTATATGTCTTAGTATTTCTTCCTTTATTGGTTTTTCTATCTCCAACAGCTGTAGGATACGGACTTATAACTAAGATGGAATTTCTGGTAAACTGTTTACCTTCAATCTCTGAAGACGGTCATCGAACGAAGTGCTGGAGTAGTGGTGGTGTAAACAGTTTATTCACTATGATACAGTCTTAAGACTTCTGAAGTTATAGGAAGATAAGAACTCGGTTCAAATCGTGCGTCAGCTGCAAAGTTGGAAAGCTCGCCACTTCTGGTAACAATTTATTGAGGATTTTGAAGCACAGAACGTGGTTTTTCTATCTCTAACACTGTCTGCTTCTATTATCTTTTTTATTTCAATTCTTCGTCTGTATTTTGACATCAAACTCCTTATATTTTTGTTAAATTTACTCTCCTCTTCTATTGGTAGTTGTAATTTCCACTAGTTCCACAAATTTTGTTTCTCAATGTCTGTCTAGTTTGGGTCATCACCCTTTTTATTTTTTGCTTCACTACTTTATGAGCTTCTTCGATTCCCTTTCATTATGTTCAGCTTCTAGTCTCGCTGGAATTTCTGGATGTTATCAACTTCAGAGACAGTATTCGTCTTTATTATTTTGTTTAATTACTCCTTAATAGCTTCGTACATTTCTTATTTTGCGTTTGATTATCATCAGGATGTAATCAATGACTAATTTTATCACTTAACACCAATTTCCAATAATTTAATATCATCAAAATGATAAAAATCAATATGTAGTTGTGGAATTTCATAAAAGAATACCAAAAAATTTATTTTCCTCACACTTATGAACTAACTGTGCCATATTTTGTTCCAGGTCGAATATATTCGGAAGGTAGAGAATCAGATAAGCTCTATTGGAATTTTTCGTGAAACGGATGCTCTAAAATTGATTTTCAAATGGGATTATGGCAACTAGAAACAACCAGACGACGTTCGATAATATTGATTTCAATAATTACAGTGACAGTGAGACCTTTTACAATTCAGAACTTTGGGCTCAACCGAACTTTAGAGAAATATCAGTGTATTGTGCTTTATTTGTCGTTGCTGCCGTAGGGAATTTAACTGTGTTGATATCATTATTCCGCTCGAGGCATCGGAAATCAAGAATAAGTTTAATGATCACTCATCTCGCTATAGCGGATTTGATTGTTACTTTTATCATGATTCCTCTAGAGGTGAGCTTGTTACTTCTATTCGAATGTAATTGGATACACCGTGAGTAAAATACACCATTGAATACTCTATTAAAATCATATACTAAACGCGGCATTTATTGAAATATCTCATAGATCCTATTGACTGCGCCAATTCAAACATATTATTATTGTATGAGCGAAAATATGATGGAAGTGAATAATAACAACAATTCTGCCACCTTCTACAGCATTCCTATATTTATATAAATAATAAGTATAGAATAGGGAAACCATCTTCACTAATGGCATGAAGATTGATCACCTCTTGAGCAAAACTTTTTATAATCATAGATAGAACCCAGTGCTTACGGTTGATCCATCAATTCCTGTCCTTTTAAAAAATCTAGAATGTGGAATTGCTTTAATTGCCAAAGATCTTCGTCTTCTATGTCAAACGCTTCCAGGTGTAGTGCTCTGGAACTCCTTAGTCCTTTGACATTTCCAGAGAATGTGGATAGAGGTTTCGTCCTCTGTGCAACAAAATCTGCTATTAGTATTAGTACATTGTTCTTACTTAGGTTGAAACATTTAATAGATCTACTCTAGATTATAGTTTCCCAGAAGTCTTTGTTTCCAGTGCTTTTTCCATTATTCTGTAGCTGATACCACAGAAGAGTTCGGGTCCCACAAAGGGATTATCAGCTCCCTTTTAAACAATCCCAAACGGCTGCTTGACTATCGGACAGGATAATGATTTCCTGTTTGCGATAGCTCTTCTTTATATTGAAACACATTTTTCAATTGCATTAATTACTGGTTGAAAAATGTTTGGTACAAGCTTTTAGAGTGATTCCTAATCCAGTTCCGTCTGCTATTTTTGATTCCATTTAACGGTGTTTTGTTCCCACGAGTTTTCTTTGATGATTCCGTCTCTGAACCTTCTAGCTGATGTTTTCTCTGCCACGCTTTCTAGTACTACGTGGAGAGACGGGAGAATCACTTTTAGTGCAAGTTTTCATTACCCCAGCTGCACATAAGCAAGTCAGTTTTTGTACCTTTGAGAAATTGACTCTCGTGGTATTCAAACTAGTTCTGGTACCTCAAACCACTGCCCCATATGTGATGATTGGTCTTACAATTCCCATGTACATCCACCTTAGGATCTATGGGTTACAACCCCAATTTCCTGCAAAGTTTCTGCACACCATCGGAGGTTTTACGGATTTCTAGATATTTCCAATCGATTATTTGCTCATTTGGCTTTATAGTATTGATTTATAATCATCAAAGTAATTAATATTCCACAAAACAATGCAGCTGCAGGTCTCGTTATTTATTTATTTTAATTATAAGAATGGGTTGTAGTTTTTCTGAATTTCATGTGGAAACGGCTATACTGGTTTATCTACAGACACGGTAGACAGAGTAGGCTTCAGGATAAACAGCTAAGAGTAGTTAACGTTTGGAGCAAACATATGTTGTCTATAGCATCTAAAATAAATTCTAATCGATAAATGTTGAATAAAATTGATTGCATACGAAAGTTTAAAAGATTTCCATTATATTATAATATTTTTCAAGCACTTATTAACTATACTACCCTGTATATATAGTTTACATATCTGGGGAAAAGCCGTGGCTTTGTCCTAGAATGATATTCGGCCTTGTTATTATTTATTTTTGCAGGAAGAACTTGATACAAATGCAGGACGTAAATCCTCTCGAGTACATAGTTTTCATCAATAATTCTTGTTTTCCTCAATTACTAATGGAAATACTGTGATATTTCTCCATTATTTTTGTTTGCAATATGAGCCGGGATACTTCGCAAAACGAAATATTTCCAATTCTTCGGATTTTACTCGTCTAATTTCACTGTGAGGTGCGCAAACAAAAAACGAAAACCAAACTAAGTAGAGTACAGGTGTGCAAATATGAACAATTACTCAGTTTTATTTGAAGTTACCAAAAATGTGGCTATCAAGACCTACTAGTTACAATTGAAATTGTTAACGCTCTGAAATTGTACGGCATGGCAACATTGTAAGAAAGAATGACGTTTACATGGACGCAATTGAAACAAATACTTTATAATTGTAGCTTCAAGAAATAACGGAACTTTTACAAGAAACTTTTGCTGGGGGGATGTGTTGAGGGTGTGAATCGAACCCTGTCCTCTATAACTACGAGTCGGCTGCCTAATTTTTTAATATTACATAATTTCTTTTTTTAATAAACATTACGCCGTTTATAGGTGTGGCGTGGCGTGGCGAGGCGTACGTGCGGGCTCAATGACGTTCAAAAACTTTTCTCAAACATCATGTCAATGGTTAACAATCCAGAACTTTCACAGGGACAATCTGTACAATGTAAAGATAGCAAAAATGGATTTTTTAATCGATTTTTCAACAAAAAGGTATTCTTTGTCCAACTCGATAAAATTTATGGTTTAGGAGATATGTCGATTTTTAGATCGTTGTACATGTCAAAGAAACCGTTTGCTATAAAAAGACATTCTGTAGAACCTAATCATAAATTGTAATTATTTATTGGAAATACTCACTGGTGGTATTGAAACAGAATCAAACATTACGCCGATTATTGGTTGGCGTGGCGAGGCGAGGCGTGCGGGCTTAATGACTTACAACAATTTTTCTTAAACGTCAAGCCTAATGGTTAACAATCCGTAAATTCCACAGGGACAACCTGTATAATCTTAAAATAGCAAAAATGGATTATTTTATCGATTTTTCAACAAAAAGGTATTCTTTGTCCAACTCGATAAAATTTATGGTTTAGGAGATATGTCGATTTTTAGATCGTTGTACATGTCAAAGAAACCGTTTGCTATAAAAAGACATTCTGTAGAACCTAATCATAAATTGTAATTATTTATTGGAAATACTCACTGGTGGTATTGAAACAGAATCAAACATTACGCCGATTATTGGTTGGCGTGGCGAGGCGAGGCGTGCGGGCTTAATGACTTACAACAATTTTTCTTAAACGTCAAGCCTAATGGTTAACAATCCGTAAATTCCACAGGGACAACCTGTATAATCTTAAAATAGCAAAAATGGATTATTTTATCGATTTTTCAACAAAAAGGTATTCTTTGTCCAACTCGATAAAATTTATGGTTTAGGAGATATGTCGATTTTTAGATCGTTGTACATGTCAAAGAAACCGTTTGCTATAAAAAGACATTCTGTAGAACCTAATCATAAATTGTAATTATTTATTGGAAATACTCACTGGTGGTATTGAAACAGAATCAAACATTACGCCGATTAATGGTTGGCGTGGCGTGGCGAGGCGTGCGGGCTTAATGACTTACAACAATTTTTCTTAAACGTCAAGCCTAATGGTTAACAATCCGTAAATTCCACAAGGACAACCTGTATAATCTTAAAATACCAAAAATGAATTATTTTATCGATTTTTCAACAAAAAGGTATTCTTTATCCAGCTCGATAAAATTTATGGTTTAGGAGATATGTCGATTTTTAGATCGTTGTACATGTCAAAGAAACCGTTTGCTATAAAAAGACATTCTGTAGAACCTAATCATAAATTGTAATTATTTATTGGAAATACTCACTGGTGGTATTGAAACAGAATCAAACATTACGCCGATTATTGGTTGGCGTGGCGTGGCGAGGCGTGCGGGCTTAATGACGTACAACAATTTTTCTTAAACGTCATGCATAAGTAACTTCCACAGGGACAACCTGTACAATCTAAACATAGCAAAAATGGATTTTTTAAGGTACTCTTTGTTTAACTCGATAAAATATATGTATATAATTGTATAAATTGTAATTATTTATTGAAAATACTGACAGGGGGTATTAAAACACAATCAAACATTACGCCTCTTATTGGTTGGCGTGGCGAGGTGAGGCGTGCGGGTTGAAGTTTTATTCTCAGGAAAAATCTGTTGATTTCAATGCCATTCAAATACTTCGTATTACCTATCGAATTCTTTAAATCAAATATCTCTTGTCGTAGATCTATCGGTGTGAACGAGATCTTTGATTCGACCCCACAAATAAAATTTTTGTAGTCATTATGAAACATTGTAGTAAAATTCTGTACACAGAAATGTCTCGAACGCACAAAAAAGTGCAATAGGATTGAGATCGGGGTAATATAGTGGCAACTCGAAGTTTTGTAACCATATTTGTTATTTATAGCATTCATAGTAGTCTAAAATACTCTATGCTAGGCAATGATAATCGTTTATCTTGTGCAATAGTTAAAAAATCATTAAAAGAAGAGAAAGTCTGTTTGACAATATATTTTGTAGTGGTTCGGAAATTCGTGGAAGTTTAGTTGAAGAAAAATGAGGATAAACTTATAATCTAATATCATTCCTATACTAAATCATCTTATAAATCTATCTTACCGCTAGATGGCGTAAATTTATTTAGAATTTACGTATTGCACATTTTCTTTGTCACCTGATTCGCGACTTCTTACACGGCGTTTCTTTGTTAACAAACTCCCAATATATTTTTGTGAAACGCATTTTGAATGATAAAAAAATGGAGTTTAAATTAAAAAGTTCCAGATGATATCGCACTCCTCTAAGTTGGAATTTCAATTGAAATTGCTTTGTAAAAATAAACGTTAAAACGATGAAATGGAATTCGTAATAGATTGTCCACATTTATATCATGAATAGCAATTATCACAGTAATTCCTTGTTATTTATTACAGGAAATAATAACGAAAAACGAGGTATGTCTCTTCGCTAATTCAATTATTTTCGAGATTAAAATATATCTCGAACGAACATCTCTAATAATTCGTTTTTCTTCTCCGTATTCCATGGTAAAAACACCCACTTACATTTCCACGAAACGAAAAAAGTAAATTACAGTCACGATAAACAACGTTATTGCTATAATTTAATTTATTCAATAACTAATATTGAAACTGATATTTTATGTATTTATTTCAAATATAAATATAAATAAATATCTGTATTTGTATTTGGTACAGCAAAAAATATTATTAATTTTGGAATGTTTACATAATACAGTTGATCTGAAATTGAAACTTTAAATAGAAAACAAAATCCATACTCTAATGTTTTTCTTATTTATTACAATACACTTAACTAACTGAATAATTTATTTAAATTCTTTTATTACTTTCTACGACTATTTATTATAAATTAACTAAACTGGGCTTCGGAAGCTCCCTATATTTCGAAAACTCCTTATATTTCCCAGAAGAACTCTCAAAATATCTAGAAAATAAAGAAACAAAATAAAAAATGAACTATTCTAGAAATTATTCGGCAGAAGCAATGTAAATAAACCGCTTGTTATAATAAAAACTTCAAACATCAAACGAGTTTATGAAAATTTTAAAGTTCTAACCTATTAATTTATATAATTTACTCATCAGTTAACTAGCTTAATAATGTATTTAAATTCTTTTATTACTTTCCACGTCTATTTATTATAAATTAACTAAACTGCGTTTAGAAAACTCCTTATATTTCCCAGAAAAATTCTCAAAATATCTAGAAAATAAAGGAACAAAATAAAAAATAAACTGTTCTAGAAATTATTCGACAGAAGCAATGTAAATAAACCACGTGATTTAATACAAACTTCAAATACCAAACGTATTTATGAAAATTTTAGAGTTCTACTCTATTAATTTATATAATTTACTCATCAGTTAACTAGCTTAATAATGTATTTAAATTCTTTTATTACTTTCCACGACTATTTATTATATATTAACTAAACTGGGCTACGAAAGATCCTTATATTTCCCAGAAGATTTCTCAAAATTTTCACAAAATAAAGAATCAAAACAAATAAATAGACTATTCTAGAAATTATTCGGCAGAAGCAATGTAAATAAACCGCTTGTTATAATAAAAACTTCAAACATCAAACGAGTTTATGAAAATTTTAAAGTTCTAACCTATTAATTTATATAATTTACTCATCAGTTAACTAGCTTAATAATGTATTTAAATTCTTTTATCACTTTCCACGACTATTTATTATATATTAACTAAACTGGGCTACGAAAGATCCTTATATTTCCCAGAAGATTACTCAAAATTTTCACAAAATAAAGAATCAAAACAAATAAATAGACTATTCTAGAAATTATTCGGCAGAAGCAATGTAAATAAACCGCTTGTTATAATAAAAACTTCAAACATCAAACGAGTTTATGAAAATTTTAAAGTTCTAACCTATTAATTTATATAATTTACTCATCAGTTAACTAGCTTAATAATGTATTTAAATTCTTTTATTACTTTCCACGTCTATTTATTATAAATTAACTAAACTGCGTTTCGAAAACTCCTTATATTTCCCAGAAAAATTCTCAAAATATCTAGAAAATAAAGAAACAAAATAAAAAATGAACTGTTCTAGAAATTATTCGACAGAAGCAATGTAAATAAACCACGTGATTTAATACAAACTTCAAATACCAAACGTGTTTATGAAAATTTTAAAGTTCTAACCTATTAATTTATATAATTTACTCATCAGTTAACTAGCTTAATAATGTATTTAAATTCCTTTATCACTTTCCACGACTATGTATTATATATTAACTAAACTGGGCTACGAAAGATCCTTATATTTCCTAGAAGAATCAAAATTTTCACAAAATAAAGAATCAAAACAAATAAATAGACTATTCTAGAAATTATTCGTCAGAAGCAATGTAAATAAACCGCTTGCTATAATAAAAACTTCAAACATCAAACGAGTTTATGAAAATTTTAAAGTTCTAACCTATTAATTTATATAATTTACTCATCAGTTAACTAGCTTAATAATGTATTTAAATTCTTTTATTACTTTCCACGTCTATTTATTATAAATTAACTAAACTGCGTTTAGAAAACTCCTTATATTTCCCAGAAAAATTCTCAAAATATCTAGAAAATAAAGGAACAAAATAAAAAATAAACTGTTCTAGAAATTATTCGACAGAAGCAATGTAAATAAACCACGTGATTTAATACAAACTTCAAATACCAAACGTATTTATGAAAATTTTAGAGTTCTACTCTATTAATTTATATAATTTACTCATCAGTTAACTAGCTTAATAATGTATTTAAATTCTTTTATTACTTTCCACGACTATTTATTATATATTAACTAAACTGGGCTACGAAAGATCCTTATATTTCCCAGAAGATTTCTCAAAATTTTCACAAAATAAAGAATCAAAACAAATAAATAGACTATTCTAGAAATTATTCGGCAGAAGCAATGTAAATAAACCGCTTGTTATAATAAAAACTTCAAACATCAAACGAGTTTATGAAAATTTTAAAGTTCTAACCTATTAATTTATATAATTTACTCATCAGTTAACTAGCTTAATAATGTATTTAAATTCTTTTATTACTTTCCACGTCTATTTATTATAAATTAACTAAACTGCGTTTCGAAAACTCCTTATATTTCCCAGAAAAATTCTCAAAATATCTAGAAAATAAAGAAACAAAATAAAAAATAAACTGTTCTAGAAATTATTCGACAGAAGCAATGTAAATAAACCACGTGATTTAATACAAACTTCAAATACCAAACGTGTTTATGAAAATTTTAGAGTTCTACTCTATTAATTTATATAATTTACTCATCAGTTAACTAGCTTAATAATGTATTTAAATTCTTTTATCACTTTCCACGACTATTTATTATATATTAACTAAACTGGGCTACGAAAGATCCTTATATTTCCCAGAAGATTACTCAAAATTTTCACAAAATAAAGAATCAAAACAAATAAATAGACTATTCTAGAAATTATTCGGCAGAAGCAATGTAAATAAACCGCTTGTTATAATAAAAACTTCAAACATCAAACGAGTTTATGAAAATTTTAAAGTTCTAACCTATTAATTTATATAATTTACTCATCAGTTAACTAGCTTAATAATGTATTTAAATTCTTTTATTACTTTCCACGTCTATTTATTATAAATTAACTAAACTGCGTTTCGAAAACTCCTTATATTTCCCAGAAAAATTCTCAAAATATCTAGAAAATAAAGAAACAAAATAAAAAATGAACTGTTCTAGAAATTATTCGACAGAAGCAATGTAAATAAACCACGTGATTTAATACAAACTTCAAATACCAAACGTGTTTATGAAAATTTTAAAGTTCTAACCTATTAATTTATATAATTTACTCATCAGTTAACTAGCTTAATAATGTATTTAAATTCCTTTATCACTTTCCACGACTATGTATTATATATTAACTAAACTGGGCTACGAAAGATCCTTATATTTCCTAGAAGAATCAAAATTTTCACAAAATAAAGAATCAAAACAAATAAATAGACTATTCTAGAAATTATTCGTCAGAAGCAATGTAAATAAACCGCTTGCTATAATAAAAACTTCAAACATCAAACGAGTTTATGAAAATTTTAAAGTTCTAACCTATTAATTTATATAATTTACTCATCAGTTAACTAGCTTAATAATGTATTTAAATTCTTTTATTACTTTCCACGTCTATTTATTATAAATTAACTAAACTGCGTTTAGAAAACTCCTTATATTTCCCAGAAAAATTCTCAAAATATCTAGAAAATAAAGGAACAAAATAAAAAATAAACTGTTCTAGAAATTATTCGACAGAAGCAATGTAAATAAACCACGTGATTTAATACAAACTTCAAATACCAAACGTGTTTATGAAAATTTTAGAGTTCTACTCTATTAATTTATATAATTTACTCATCAGTTAACTAGCTTAATAATGTATTTAAATTCTTTTATTACTTTCCACGACTATTTATTATATATTAACTAAACTGGGCTACGAAAGATCCTTATATTTCCCAGAAGATTTCTCAAAATTTTCACAAAATAAAGAATCAAAACAAATAAATAGACTATTCTAGAAATTATTCGGCAGAAGCAATGTAAATAAACCGCTTGTTATAATAAAAACTTCAAACATCAAACGAGTTTATGAAAATTTTAAAGTTCTAACCTATTAATTTATATAATTTACTCATCAGTTAACTAGCTTAATAATGTATTTAAATTCTTTTATTACTTTCCACGTCTATTTATTATAAATTAACTAAACTGCGTTTCGAAAACTCCTTATATTTCCCAGAAAAATTCTCAAAATATCTAGAAAATAAAGAAACAAAATAAAAAATAAACTGTTCTAGAAATTATTCGACAGAAGCAATGTAAATAAACCACGTGATTTAATACAAACTTCAAATACCAAACGTGTTTATGAAAATTTTAGAGTTCTACTCTATTAATTTATATAATTTACTCATCAGTTAACTAGCTTAATAATGTATTTAAATTCCTTTATCACTTTCCACGACTATGTATTATATATTAACTAAACTGGGCTACGAAAGATCCTTATATTTCCTAGAAGAATCAAAATTTTCACAAAATAAAGAATCAAAACAAATAAATAGACTATTCTAGAAATTATTCGTCAGAAGCAATGTAAATAAACCGCTTGCTATAATAAAAACTTCAAACATCAAACGTGTTTATAAAAATTTTAGAGTTCCAATACACCTAGGCAGGATCGGCGTTCGTACTAATACAGAAAATTGTCTGAAGCAAAGTTAAAAGAAAAATTTTTCACTATCCTAAACATAGAAAACTGTTGTCTATTTATGTTTTTTATTATTTAGCTTGTCACGGCTGTTCTTCTATAAGCTATTACTAATTTTCTAATTAATTTTCCACTTTAAAATTCGCTTTAGGTTACGCTATAGGTTGAGTTCCTTTACCGATGATTCCAAAAAAAAGCTGTGGTACTAAATTCCGTGGAAATTTGACCATACAACGTTCTCTATAATTGCAATTGATTGCGAATAAATTCTATGGAACACCGAGGCTTCTATTTGCATTCTGGAAATGAGGCAAATAAGTTTTTTCCTATTTTAAATTGATGCAGTGTACCCAACTATGATCAAATATGAATTTATTCCCATTCGAAACGAATGGGAGACTGGAGCGGTGAATATTGGTAACTCGTAAACGAATCATCTCATTGTTGATTTAAAAATTAGGCAAGAACAACACACGACTGCGTTTTGTCACATTTGGAGAGTTAATTTGAAAATTTCACTGTTTTCCATTAGGATGAACGTATGTTTGATAACATATATGATTTAGGGGATATGTAGATTTTTAGATCGTTGTACTTGTCTAGAAAAACCGTTCGCCATAAAGAAACATTCTCAAAAAAATTATCATAAATTGTAATTATTCATTAAAACTACTAAATATTTGTACTAGATACTATAGAAGATCTAATTACTGTCATAAGTAACAACTTGAAAGAGATTCATAATTGAAATTAATAATTTTTAATGTCAATTTGCTGTCAATATTTTCAAAATCTGTCATCAATAATTATCACATCGTATTTAAAATTTCAATATGGTAAAATTTATCTTTAGTGGATTTGCCGACGTGCATTTGATGTATGATTTGTAACTCGTCTGGTAACAGCCAGAAGATTGTATACTGAATCTATAATATATTGAAGAAAAAATTTCGAAAGATCCAAAAATACTACAAAAGAACGTGAATAGTAGATTTCTACCAAAATCCTGAATTAGTCCTTCATATTTTCATAGTTTAAGTTTAAATAATATCCTAGAAATTCATGTACAACAACTGAAAGCATTCAATAAATATTTTTCATCATCTTACATAAGTACATTTGCAGATTCTATATCTTTCATTAGGCGATAAATATCTGGCCCTACAAAGATTTTTCTAGAGCAAATTAACTTTATCTACATTCCTCTCAAAGTAGACCAGCTTACAGACAAGAAGCCTGCAAGTAATGGCCAGAGTAATGACATAGCAGGTTCATACAAAGACCAGAGGATTTAGATGAGGAATCTGTTAATCCAGATTTATAACATCAAGAAATCTTAGAAGCAACGACAGAAAGTGACAAACTGATTTGGAGAGATGTACAATTCCGTGAAACAAAATCTACATGTATCCAAAGAAAAGGAACAAATTCGAATTCGGGAATTGAAAGGCGAGTTGGAAGCCCTGTCAGCGCTGGATATTGATAAGAACTTCCTCCACGGCTAAGGGGCATTGGTAGACCAAGAATTTGTTGATGAGAACTTCCTCCAAGGCCAAGAGACAGTGGCAGATCAGGAATTTATTGATAAGAACCACCTCCATGACCAAGAGGCATTAGTAGACCAATAGACCAAGAATTTATTGATGAGAACTCCCTCCATGGCCAAGAGGCATTGGTAGACCAAGAATTTATTGATGAGAGCCTCCTCCATGACCAAGAGGCAGTACTAGACCAATAGACCAAGAATTTATTGATGAGAATTCCTTCCATGGCCAAGAGGCATTGGTAGACCAAGAATTTGTTGATGAGAACTTCCTCCAAGGCCAAGAGACAGTGGCAGATCAGGAATTTATTGATAAGAACCATCTCCATGACCAAGAGGCATTGGTAGACCAATAGACCAAGAATTTATTGATGAGAACTTCCTCCATGGCTAAGAGGCATTGGTAGACCAGGAATTTATTGTTGAGAGCCTCCTCCATGACCAAGAGGCATTAATAGACCAATAGACCAAGAATTTATTGATGAGAACTTCCTCCAAGGCCAAGAGGCATTGGTATACCAAGAAATACTTAAAGAAAGCATATTGAAGAAGCTACTAGAATTCTAGTAATGGTAGACTGGAAATCAAAATGCAGAAACAGCGACAAACTAAGTCAGGACAAACGACAAAAAGAACAGGGGGAATAATTCGTCCCAATGAAGGGATTTGTAGGTGCCCAAAGCGCTAGCCATAATGCATAATAATGAATGATGAAGAGAACCTGATGGATTTGTAGTTGGATTCACATATTTTTAATATTTTAGTTTACACTGAAATCCTATTATCCAGCTACGTATTAAGAAGATTTATTGGTACTATGAAACTCAGTAACGAAGTGTTGTAATTATTTCGATTTATTTGAAAACAATGTCCGAGAGAATGGAAGCTCCTTTCGTATTTGTGTTCGAGGTAATTCTTAGAAAAACATCTCTTTCTATATAACGGAAAAAGATCAATCAGTAAATTGTCAAACGTTTCTAAAATATCCTAAGTAAATATTTGTGTTCGAAGAAAATGGGAAATGAATGGATATAGTTTAGTTTCCATATGGGTATTATAAAAACAGAGTTAGATAAATTATTTTTCTTTCTTTGTAGTTTATCGTTGTCTATATAATCACGCAGATATTAATTACCTGGAGTATTAGATTTTATAGACCTAGCTGTGTTTGAATAACCTAAAATTTCTTCTTCTTTATCTGCTATCTATTAATGGATATTTACAATCACTTCTGATTATTTTATCCTGTCTTTGGTGGTATAAATTAATTCTTCAGTGGCTCTTATCCCTTTCCAATTTTTGACGACATTCTTTTTTTTCCTAATTCTCGAAAATCTTCAGTTTTATCAAGAGTTAAAGCGTTTTTTAACATGTTTTCATTTTCTTGTCTCTCAAAATTCTTCGTGAGAAGAAACGCCTCCAATCACGGTGTTAATTTAGCATTTTGTGAATCTTATTTTGATGTTAATTTCGTAAACACCTTTTTCAACTTGTTTATACTTTAATATACGAGGGAAATTACGAAATACAGGAACGTTTTAATTTCGAGTTTCCAAGTTAAACTTTTCATTAATTTATTGTTTTTGTTTACAGGTAGGATGGAGGTTAACGGGGCGTTGGTTGGCTGGAAACGTGGCTTGCAAAGTATTCCTCTTTCTGAGGGTATTGGGGCCTTACCTGAGTAGCAATATCATAGTTTGCGTTTCCTTGGATCGGTATTTCGCGGTTTTGTATCCACTTCGGGTAAGCGATGCAAGACGTCGAGGAAAAATTATGTTAACAGTTGCCTGGAGTGCATCCTTCATATATTGCATACCGCAGGTGAGATTTATCTTAGGCGGGAATCTATATAATGTAAAAGTGGAAAATTTAATTTTGTACTTTATAATCATACATCGAAAATTGAGAATCAATTGGTTTGGGACGAACAAACAGAAACAAATCAAAGGAAATTAACAGCAACTTTTATAATTATCATTATTATTATCATTATCAATAGAATAGAACTGATGAAAACATTGAATAACAAACTGAATATTATGCAGAATTATTCAACAAATAATTTGTAAATCAACGATCAACGCAGTACGGGTCACTATTTACAGATGAAGTTCAATTTTAAAAAGACGGGAAAAATGATTCACGTAAATCACAGTTTTGGACAGAAGAAAATTCCTATGTTATTCAAGAATGTCTATTTGGCCTTTCTAAAAAATATTTTGTCGAATTTGCTTCCCAACATGAACTTTGATATCCGGGGGACGACAAAAATTGACTCCAAATGATCTCAATTGACCTGAATTGTTTTGAATCGACATCAATCGAAGTCAATAGACATCATAAAACATCATTGATCAATATCAAATGATAATAAAGACTCAATAGGCTTAAATTGATGTTAATCCACAATATCTGTCAAAAATTGACTCCAAATAATCTCAATTGACCTGAATTGTTGTGAATCGACATCAATCGACGTCAATAGACATCAAAAAACATCATTGATCAATATCAAATGATAATAAAGACTCAATAGGCTTAAATTGATGTTAATCCACAATATCTGTCAAAAATTGACTCCAAATGATATCAATTGACCTGAATTGTTGTTAATCGACATCAATCGAAGTCAATAGACATCATAAAACATCATTGATCAATATCAAATGATAATAAAGACTCAATAGGCTTAAATTGATGTTAATCCACAATATCTGTCAAAAATTGACTCCAAATGATCTCAATTGACCTGAATTGTTTTGAATCGACGTCAATAGACATCAACAAACATCAATGATCAACATCAAATGATATTAAAGGCTCAATAGGCTTAAATTGATGTTAATCCACAATATCTGTCAAAAATTGACTCCAAATGATCTCAATTGACCTGAATTGTTGTGAATCGACATCAATCGACGTCAATAGACATCAAAAAACATCAATGATCAACATCAAATGATAATAAACACTCAATAGGCTTAAATTGATGTTAATCCACAATATCTGTCAAAAATTGACTCCAAATAATCTCAATTGACCTGAATTGTTGTTAATCGACATCAATCGAAGTCAATAGACATCATAAAACATCATTGATCAATATCAAATGATAATAAAGACTCAATAGGCTTAAATTGATGTTAATCCACAATATCTGTCAAAAATTGACTCCAAATGATCTCAATTGACCTGAATTGTTTTGAATCGACATCAATCGAAGTCAATAGACATCATAAAACATCATTGATCAATATCAAATGATAATAAAGACTCAATAGGCTTAAATTGATGTTAATCCACAATATCTGTCAAAAATTGACTCCAAATAATCTCAATTGACCTGAATTGTTGTGAATCGACATCAATCGACGTCAATAGACATCAAAAAACATGAATGATCAACATCAAATGATAATAAAGACTCAATAGGCTTAAATTGATGTTAATCCACAATATCTGTCAAAAATTGACTCCAAATGATCTCAATTGACCTGAATTATTGTGAATCGACATCAATCGACGTCAATAGACATCAAAAAACATCAATGATCAACATCAAATGATAATAAAGACTCAATAGGCTTAAATTGATGTTAATCCACAATATCTGTCAAAAATTGACTCCAAATAATCTCAATTGACCTGAATTATTGTGAATCGACATCAATCGACGTCAATAGACATCAAAAAACATCAATGATCAACATCAAATGATAATAAAGACTCAATAGGCTTAAATTGATGTTAATCCACAATATCTGTCAAAAATTGACTCCAAATTATCTCAATTGACCTGAATTGTTGTGAATCGACATCAATCGACGTCAATAGACATCAACAAACATCAATGATCAACATCAAATGATAATAAAGACTCAATAGGCTTAAATTGATGTTAATCCACAATATCTGTCAAAAATTGACTCCAAATAATCTCAATTGACCTGAATTGTTGTGAATCGACATCAATCGACGTCAATAGACATCAAAAAACATCAATGATCAACATCAAATGATAATAAAGATTCAATAGGCTTAAATTGATGTTAATCCACAATATCTGTCAAAAATTGACTCCAAATGATCTCAATTGACCTGAATTGTTGTGAATCGACATCAATCGACGTCAATAGACATCAAAAAACATCAATGATCAACATCAAATGATAATAAACACTCAATAGGCTTAAATTGATGTTAATCCACAATATCTGTCAAAAATTGACTCCAAATAATCTCAATTGACCTGAATTGTTGTGAATCGACATCAATCGACGTCAATAGACATCAAAAAACATCAATGATCAACATCAAATGATAATAAAGATTCAATAGGCTTAAATTAATGTTAATCCACAATATCTGTCAAAAATTGACTCCAAATGATCTCAATTGACCTGAATTGTTGTGAATCGACATCAATCGACGTCAATAGACATCAAAAAACATCAATGATCAACATCAAATGATAATAAAGACTCAATAGGCTTAAACTGATGTTAATCCACAATATCTGTCAAAAATTGACTCCAAATAATCTCAATTGACCTGAATTATTGTGAATCGACATCAATCGACGTCAATAGACATCAAAAAACATCAATGATCAACATCAAATGATAATAAAGACTCAATAGGCTTAAATTGATGTTAATCCACAATATCTGTCAAAAATTGACTCCAAATAATCTCAATTGACCTGAATTATTGTGAATCGACATCAATCGACGTCAATAGACATCAATGATCAACATCAAATGATAATAAAGACTCAATAGGCTTAAATTGATGTTAATCCACAATATCTGTCAAAAATTGACTCCAAATAATCTCAATTGACCTGAATTATTGTGAATCGACATCAATCGACGTCAATAGACATCAAAAAACATCAATGATCAACATCAAATGATAATAAAGACTCAATAGGCTTAAATTGATGTTAATCCACAATATCTGTCAAAAATTGACTCCAAATGATCTCAATTGACCTGAATTGTTGTGAATCGACATCAATCGACGTCAATAGACATCAAAAAACATCATTGATCAATATCAAATGATAATAAAGACTCAATAGGCTTAAATTGATGTTAATCCACAATATCTGTCAAAAATTGACTCCAAATGATATCAATTGACCTGAATTGTTGTTAATCGACATCAATCGAAGTCAATAGACATCATAAAACATCATTGATCAATATCAAATGATAATAAAGACTCAATAGGCTTAAATTGATGTTAATCCACAATATCTGTCAAAAATTGACTCCAAATGATCTCAATTGACCTGAATTGTTTTGAATCGACGTCAATAGACATCAACAAACATCAATGATCAACATCAAATGATAATAAAGACTCAATAGGCTTAAATTGATGTTAATCCACAATATCTGTCAAAAATTGACTCCAAATGATCTCAATTGACCTGAATTGTTGTGAATCGACATCAATCGACGTCAATAGACATCAACAAACATCAATGATCAACATCAAATGATAATAAAGACTCAATAGGCTTAAATTGATGTTAATCCACAATATCTGTCAAAAATTGACTCCAAATGATCTCAATTGACCTGAATTGTTGTGAATCGACATCAATCGACGTCAATAGACATCAAAAAACATCAATGATCAACATCAAATGATAATAAAGATTCAATAGGCTTAAATTGATGTTAATCCACAATATCTGTCAAAAATTGACTCCAAATGATCTCAATTGACCTGAATTGTTGTGAATCGACATCAATCGACGTCAATAGACATCAAAAAACATCAATGATCAACATCAAATGATAATAAAGACTCAATAGGCTTAAATTGATGTTAATCCACAATATCTGTCAAAAATTGACTCCAAATAATCTCAATTGACCTGAATTGTTGTGAATCGACATCAATCGACGTCAATAGACATCAAAAAACATCAATGATCAACATCAAATGATAATAAAGACTCAATAGGCTTAAATTGATGTTAATCCACAATATCTGTCAAAAATTGACTCCAAATGATCTCAATTGACCTGAATTGTTGTGAATCGACATCAAATGATAATCAAACTCAACTGGCTTCACTGAATGTCAATAATTAAACTTCTGAAACACCCTTCGAGTCAAATTTTGCTCTAAATTTGCGATGACATAATTTTACACCTAAAAAATTGTTGATTACCAAACATATAATGATGGTTAGGCCTTGTTCAGGTCAAAATATTGAAACAAAACGTTTCCATTTTAACAATTCAAGTGGAAAAACTATAAAAAGATGAAAGGTCAGTGGACAATGGAAGTATACGAGTGGAATTCAATAACATTTTGATATGAAAGCAAACTCTTGCGTTCTAAAAATTCGTTTCATCCCATTTATAAATTGTTCACGTAATTTTCAAACAATTCGAGGATTACATGGAGTAGAAAAACCATGATATTGTATTCAACCATTGAATAGCAATTATTTATCATTCGTTGGAATAAAAATTATACTATTGAACAAAGAAAAAAGTTTCTCGTATTACGAAAAAATACGAGCACAAAAATGGGATAATAGAATTTTTTTTTTTTCATTTAATCCTCTCAAACAACCACCGAAGGTCGTTAATTGAATTAAATAGAATAAAAAGCGTTCATTATAACATTTTTTTGAGCTGCGTGGGTCAAAATACCCCAGGGCTACAAGTGAATTATTCCGATGATCGGTTTTTTCACCCTCATACTACTTTTAAGTGGGTGGTATTAGACCCTCCATATTAATCAAGCAAAGAAATTATTAAATCAATTGTTGCTATAACTTACGAGAGTTTTCTGAAATGTTTCTTATGGAAAAAACAAGTACAAGAATCAAATTTGCCTCAAAACGGAAAAAATTGAGTATCGATATGTCATTAAAACAGTCAAGACTCTAAAAAGACAAAGACGAAATGATGACAACGGTTTTTTCTAAACGAGTAAAGGTAAAAATTGTTAAAAACAACCGTAAGCTAAAAAACAATGCTTTTCTAAGGTTAAAATTCTAGATTTACTTCACCAATCCACCGTATATACCAGATCTACCACCAATGAAATTTGATTTGATTGAAGTTATCGTATATGTCAACGCATATTTTTAGACAGCAAAAAATAGTTAAAAAGTGAAAGGCTTGGCTATACTAAGACTTAAAATGTCTTATTTCATTGTTGGTTCAGAAATTTCTCAAACAATCCTCATAAATAGTCATTTTTGAACAATTCAAAATATTCAATAATGTTTTTTGTTTGTTTCAGAGCTTCGTATTTAGTGTAAAGTCTCCCTCGAACGTTCCACAATTTACTCAATGTGTATCATTCGATTTTTTCACTACACCATCTCAAGAAATAGCCTACAATTTTTTGTGTGTTACTTTCATGTACTTCATACCTTTATTTGTGATAATTGTAGCCTACACCGCCATAATGTGCGAGATATTCAGAAATTCCAAATCTATACAAAGTAAGTCGCTATTTAATCGTTGTATCAATGTGATCCAGTGAATAAACTCCAGTTAAATGAAATAAAATAGAATAGACACTATCTTTATATTTATATTTGTATATATTTTGTCTGTGTTAGTTCATTTCGAGCCCTGTAACAGTGCATTCGATAGTGTTTACCAAAATGTTTTCCCGTCAAGGCAGAAATTAGTTAGTAAAGTGAGGCCGCGAAAAAAACTTTTCATTGGAATAAACTTCAACGAAAATACTTGAAACTTCAGTTTGTCAATAATTATCATCATCAATTATCAAAATAAATTAAAGCCGAATATACCATCGAAGACAGAAGTTGAAAATGTAACTGCTGTAAACTGGAGAAACCGTATTTAAGACGTGAAAAAAAATCAGGAATCATTTTGAAATTAAAACCAAACCAATTTGATTTTTATGATATTTAATATGATGATCTTCAATTTGAGATACAATTACATATTTTTCTCAGGGAAAAATGCTTGGTATGTTACTCAGATTTACAGAGAGTTTAGTTTGAGACCCGTATACTACTATTCCAGCCCTATTTCGCATACCAGTTTGAAGAATACAACTATATTAGAAAGGGCACAATCTATACAGTCTCTGTTGTGAGTTTGGAGACGTCACGTGGTTTAATGTTTGCTGGGGGGGTCATCAATAGTGAACGTTTTTGGTGAATTTGTGAATTGGAATATATAACACTTTTATTTGTAAGAATTAAGCCCAACCAATGAAAAGCTGAACTAGATTCTATTCTGGTTGAAATTGCTTCTTCAATATCAACAGTAAAATATTCAGTAGCAGAGTTTAAATGAGGCTGTATGACCTGCGAAGACCAGAATCGCAGTGGTCGACCAAATTAAGTGACGACTCTAGAAATGCTGAAGAAAATCCGCTGGATGATCGTCGACTGATAATATGCGTGCTGATAATCATAGTGGATATCAAAATAACGGATTAAAAAGGGAGAGCCAGCTTCAAAGAAAGCAGAGTCCATTCCATTTCCAGAAAATGTTATAGTGTCATTTTTTCCGGGATGGTCGTGGAATAATTTTCATCTACTATCTTCAAAAAGGAAAAACTATCAACTGCGAGTTTCATACAAGCTTATTGCAGCGAAAAATCAATCAAAAGCAACCGCATTTGGTTAAGTAGAAAGTGTTGTTTCATCAAGACTATACACCAGCTCTCCTCGGATTATTTTCTGTACCCAGACTTGAAAAATAGGCTCGGTGGTCAAATATTTTCCAAAACTACGAGAATTAACGATTCTTATTATAAAAACTGAAAATACGCTTACACTATTCACTATTTCAGGTGAGTCACAACCTTTATCCGATGGAAAGATAAGACTCAGGCGTTCAGCAGTTAATATAGAAAAAGCAAAATGCAGAACTCTAAAAATGACTATAATAATAGTAGCTGTTTATATTTGGTGTTGCACTCCATACGCAATTATTACTTTATGGTAAGTACCAGACATCTACTATAGATCAAGTTAAGTTAGATTAGGTTAGGTAACTCAAAAATTCTTCCATATTACTTAACCAATCAATTTAATCCATTAAATATAAAGTGGAGATGCTTCAATCAACTGTTTGATTTATGTAGACAGTTCTGCCTTTAGTAGTCTTTTAGTAAGTAATATTTACATAAATAAAATCAAGAAATTGTGAGGTTATTCCGAGCAAACAAAACAGACGATATACTTTTGATATTTATAATCATTTTCTATTTCTGTTAACCATTGTAGTAGCCACCGTCATTAGCTACATGTCATCTATAATCTAATAAACTGGAACTACATGCATGGAAAATTTGTCATAATGGAAAATTTTGACAACAACGAAACTCGAAATGAACGATTCACGTAGCGATAACGATCAGAACGAAGCGAGTGAAAACCGAGAACGGTATCCTGAATAAACGCCGCCACATGTCACCTGCATTTCAAATTATATTTTACCTTATCCGTGGTTAGAAAGGACTCTCTTAAAGGTTATTGAATCCCTGTTTTCAGGATATACTTTATTACTTTCTTCTACAGGGAATACAATCGATGCGAACCAAACATTGAGATTTACACGTCGTGTGAAACAGAACTCTTATATCTATTTTTTCTTTAAAAAACAATACAATCAATGTTTTCAGCTCTTAAGTTATATATATTTGTAATTCTAAGTTTATCTTTAGTCTCTGAACATGATATTTTGGTTATCGAAACAAGCGTCGAGTTATTTTACCAAATTAACAAAATTATCTTCATATTTCACCTGTAGTGAGGAAAATATCGGATCTACGACGTTCACAAACATTCAAAAGTCAACACGGATTTAGAGACTTTAGTTTTCATCAAGCTTTATTAGCTTGGGAGCTTAGGGTAGATTGATACGTAAGGTGATGGTCATAGAAGATCCTGGACTGATCTATAGATGGTGGTAGCTGCTTGAAACATCGGTATCATAGAAGAACTTGATCTGATCTATAGATGGCGGTAGCTGCTTGAAACATCGGTATCATAGAAGAACTTGATCTGATCTATAGATGACGGTAGCTGCTTGAAACATCGGTGCCATAGAGGAGCTTGGCCTGATCTATAGATGGCGGTAGCTGCTTGAAACATCGATGTTATAGAAAATCCTGCACTGATTTATAGATGGCGGTAGCTGCTTGAAACATCGGTGTCATAGAGGAGCTTGGCTTGATCTATAGATGGCGGTACTGCTTGAAACATCGGTCCATAACTTACCACCCGAAACAAAACAACAATCAATTTTTGTGTGTTTTTTGTTGCGCTAGGTACTTCTGGGACCGTCCACTGTATGTTTTATATTTCAAATTTCTTGCAGGTATATGATAGATAGAGAAAGTGCAGAACGTTTACCGGAATGGATACAAGAAACGTTTTTTATAATGGTGGTCACAAATAGTTGCGCAAATCCCATAATTTACGGCAGCTATATAATAACTTGCAAAAAAAAACGTAAATACGTCGCGTGTTTCGACAAAAAACAAAACTGCATCAATGGTAAGCTATACCATTTTATTTTTATCTGAAATTTTCTTATTTGTCTATCCACTACAAGTCTTAAATTATGCTATGACTAAATTTTATTGCAAAGCTCTTTTTGTTATTAATTTTTTATGTTAAAGATATTAAAACAAACTGAGAATGTTGTATTGTTGCTATAGAGTAATAATAAAGTTAGAAACAGCTTGTTCAAGTCGTTCCGAACAGTAGATAGAGAGAGAAAAAACATCGGTATACCACTTAGTATCTCACTCTACTCTATTCTGATTGGATCGCTACGAACTGTCTAATTCTACATCTATTTTCATGTTTTCATTTCTTTCTTTCAATTTCTTCTTTGCATGTCTTCTAATTTTACTATTTATATTCATAATTTCTGTATCGATGCTAGTATATACGAGGGTTGTTTCTTTTGCATGCGTTTGAGCCGATTAGAAATATTTTTACCATTCCGATTAAGGTACCTCCAAAACATATGATTTCAACGCTTTAACTGCTTCTTCAGGTGTAGAAAAACGTTAAACTCGCGATTTATTTTTCATCTACGGGAATAAGAAGCAATTATTTGGTACCAAACAAGAAATGTACGGCGTAGGTATGAGCCATAGATTCAGAAACGTTTTGGTTTGAACTGATGTGTGAGAGCTGGTATTATCGTGATGGAGATTCGTCTTCTGCGATTGTTTATTGAAACAATCGATTCTGGAGGACGAAATTCTTCATGTAGCGAAGAGTGAATTCGGAAAGTCGGCTCAAAGATTACTCGTTTAAGTACGTCACCATTAAAAATGATGACGATGACGAAATCGTGTATCATCTATTTATTTGAATATTTACTATTTAATGATGTGCACATATGGTATGTTCCCTATCTAAAAATAAGGGGTTGGGGAAGTTTTAGCTCAAACTATTATGGGAAACTAAATATGCATCAGTTTCATTGTATATGTTATAAACCGCAATGCATGATTATTGGATCGTTATATGCCTGAATGAATATACAAATTTAGACAATAATCACGTTCGGAATTTCCAACTAATAAATAAATTATCTATATATCATTTTACGTGGAATATTTGAGAAGTTTTCGACTTGATTATTCAAAATTCAGGTTTGTTTTTAATATTGAATAACCACTCGAGTAAAGGTTTTGACAAAATTTTATGAAATCGTTATCAAATATTTGTTTTTGAAAGGCAAACATTTACATATTTCATATTGTAGGACTCTTCTGGTTTAACCATAACGGTGGGCTTAATTGGGGAAAAATTGCTGTCTAATGAAGTCCAAACAGGAAAAAGTTATCGGGGATTAGATCTGCAAAATACGAAACAATTTCAAATATAATATGGACAAATGGGGTCGTTTTTCCACCCTTCAAGTACTACGTTATAATCGAAGTTTTTACTTTTTTATGATAGCTATGAATTTTATACTAAGTTTTACGTCTTTTCACGCCTTCGAGTCGCTTCAGCACATGCCTCAGCTGAGTAAATGTGTAGAGTAGAGGATTTTAACAAAATTTTATGAAATCGTTATCGAATAATTGTTTTTGACATGCAAGCATTTACATACTTCATATTGTAGGACTTTCCTGGTTTAACGGTGGGGTGAAAAAAATCTTTCAATTTAATTTGTCCCTAACCTCAAAATAACCTCTTAATGACGTTTTAATTGGGAAAAAATTCTGTTCAGTGAAATTCAAACAGGAAAAAGTTATCGGGGATTAGATCTGGAAAATACGAAACAATTCCAAATACAATTTGGACAAATGAGGTCGTTTTTCTACGATTCCACCCTTCAAATACTGCATTATAATCGAGGTTTTTACCCTTTTAAGATAGCTATGAATTTTATACTAAGTTTTACGTCTTTTCACGCCTTCGAGTCGCTTCAGCACATGCCTCAGCTGAGTAAATGTGTAGAGTAGAGGATTTTAACAAAATTTTATGAAATCGTTATCGAATAATTGTTTTTGACATGCAAGCATTTACATACTTCATATTGTAGGACTTTCCTGGTTTAACGGTGGGGTGAAAAAAATCTTTCAATTTAATTTGTCCCTAACCTCAAAATAACCTCTTAATGACGTTTTAATTGGGAAAAAATTCTGTTCAGTGAAATTCAAACAGGAAAAAGTTATCGGGGATTAGATCTGCAAAATACGAAACAATTTCAAATATAATATGGACAAATGGGGTCGTTTTTCTACGATTCCACCCTTCAAATACTGCATTATAATCGAGGTTTTTACCCTTTTAAGATAGCTATGAATTTTATACTAAGTTTTACGTCTTTTCACGCCTTCGAGTCGCTTCAGCACATGCCTCAGCTGAGTAAATGTGTAGAGTAGAGGATTTTAACAAAATTTTATGAAATCGTTATCGAATAATTGTTTTTGAAATGCAAACATTTACATACTTCATATTGTAGGACTTTCCTGGTTTAACGGTGGGGTGAAAAAAATCTTTCAATTTAATTTGCCCTAACCTCAAAATAACCTCTTAATGACGTTTGAATTGGGAAAAAATTGCTGTTCAGTGAAATCCAAACAGGAAAAAGTTATCGGGGACTAGATCTGGAAAATACGAAACAATTCCAAATACAATTTGGACAAATGAGGTCGTTTTTCTACGATTCCACCCTTCAAATACTGCATTATAATCAAGGTTTTTACCCTTTTAAGATAGCTATGAATTTTATACTAAGTTTTACGTCTTTTCACGCCTTCGAGTCGCTTCAGCACATGCCTCAGCTGAGTAAATGTGTAGAGTAGAGGATTTTAACAAAATTTTATGAAATCGTTATCGAATAATTGTTTTTGAAATGCAAACATTTACATACTTCATATTGTAGGACTTTCCTGGTTTAACGGTGGGGTGAAAAAAATCTTTCAATTTAATTTGCCCTAACCTCAAAATAACCTCTTAATGACGTTTTAATTGGGAAAAAATTGCTGTTCAGTGAAATCCAAACAGGAAAAAGTTATCGGGGACTAGATCTGGAAAATACGAAACAATTCCAAATACAATTTGGACAAATGAGGTCGTTTTTCTACGATTCCACCCTTCAAATACTGCATTATAATCAAGGTTTTTACCCTTTTAAGATAGCTATGAATTTTATACTAAGTTTTACGTCTTTTCACGCCTTCGAGTCGCTTCAGCACATGCCTCAGCTGAGTAAATGTGTAGAGTAGAGGATTTTAACAAAATTTTATGAAATCGTTATCGAATAATTGTTTTTGAAATGCAAACATTTACATACTTCATATTGTAGGACTTTCCTGGTTTAACGGTGGGGTGAAAAAAATCTTTCAATTTAATTTGCCCTAACCTCAAAATAACCTCTTAATGACGTTTTAATTGGGAAAAAATTGCTGTTCAGTGAAATCCAAACAGGAAAAAGTTATCGGGGACTAGATCTGGAAAATACGAAACAATTCCAAATACAATTTGGACAAATGAGGTCGTTTTTCTACGATTCCACCCTTCAAATACTGCATTATAATCAAGGTTTTTACCCTTTTAAGATAGCTATGAATTTTATACTAAGTTTTACGTCTTTTCACGCCTTCGAGTCGCTTCAGCACATGCCTCAGCTGAGTAAATGTGTAGAGTAGAGGATTTTAACAAAATTTTATGAAATCGTTATCGAATAATTGTTTTTGAAATGCAAACATTTACATACTTCATATTGTAGGACTTTCCTGGTTTAACGGTGGGGTGAAAAAAATCTTTCAATTTAATTTGCCCTAACCTCAAAATAACCTCTTAATGACGTTTTAATTGGGAAAAAATTGCTGTTCAGTGAAATCCAAACAGGAAAAAGTTATCGGGGACTAGATCTGGAAAATACGAAACAATTCCAAATACAATTTGGACAAATGAGGTCGTTTTTCTACGATTCCACCCTTCAAATACTGCATTATAATCAAGGTTTTTACCCTTTTAAGATAGCTATGAATTTTATACTAAGTTTTACGTCTTTTCACGCCTTCGAGTCGCTTCAGCACATGCCTCAGCTGAGTAAATGTGTAGAGTAGAGGATTTTAACAAAATTTTATGAAATCGTTATCGAATAATTGTTTTTGAAATGCAAACATTTACATACTTCATATTGTAGGACTTTCCTGGTTTAACGGTGGGGTGAAAAAAATCTTTCAATTTAATTTGTCCCTAACCTCAAAATAACCTCTTAATGACGTTTTAATTGGAAAAAAATTGCTGTTCAGTGAAATTCAAACAGGAAAAAGTTATCGGGGACTAGATCTGGAAAATACGAAACAATTCCAAATACAATTTGGACAAATGGGTCGTTTCTCTACGATTCCACCCTTCAAATACTGCATTATAATCGAGGTTTTTACCCTTTTAAGATAGCTATGAATTTTATACTAAGTTTTACGTCTTTTCACGCCTTCGAGTCGCTTCAGCACATGCCTCAGCTGAGTAAATGTGTAGAGTAGAGGATTTTAACAAAATTTTATGAAATCGTTATCGAATAATTGTTTTTGAAATGCAAACATTTACATACTTCATATTGTAGGACTTTCCTGGTTTAACGGTGGGGTGAAAAAAATCTTTCAATTTAATTTGTCCCTAACCTCAAAATAACCTCTTAATGACGTTTTAATTGGAAAAAAATTGCTGTTCAGTGAAATCCAAACAGGAAAAAGTTATCGGGGATTAGATCTGGAAAATACGAAACAATTCCAAATACAATTTGGACAAATGGGTCGTTTCTCTACGATTCCACCCTTCAAATACTGCATTATAATCGAGGTTTTTACCCTTTTAAGATAGCTATGAATTTTATACTAAGTTTTACGTCTTTTCACGCCTTCGAGTCGCTTCAGCACATGCCTCAGCTGAGTAAATGTGTAGAGTAGAGGATTTTAACAAAATTTTATGAAATCGTTATCGAATAATTGTTTTTGAAATGCAAACATTTACATACTTCATATTGTAGGACTTTCCTGGTTTAACGGTGGGGTGAAAAAAATCTTTCAATTTAATTTGTCCCTAACCTCAAAATAACCTCTTAATGACGTTTTAATTGGAAAAAAATTGCTGTTCAGTGAAATCCAAACAGGAAAAAGTTATCGGGGATTAGATCTGGAAAATACGAAACAATTCCAAATACAATTTGGACAAATGGGTCGTTTCTCTACGATTCCACCCTTCAAATACTGCATTATAATCGAGGTTTTTACCCTTTTAAGATAGCTATGAATTTTATACTAAGTTTTACGTCTTTTCACGCCTTCGAGTCGCTTCAGCACATGCCTCAGCTGAGTAAATGTGTAGAGTAGAGGATTTTAACAAAATTTTATGAAATCGTTATCGAATAATTGTTTTTGACATGCAAGTATTTACATACTTCATATTGTAGGACTTTCCTGGTTTAACGGTGGGGTGAAAAAAATCTTTCAATTTAATTTGTCCCTAACCTCAAAATAACCTCTTAATGACGTTTTAATTGGGAAAAAATTCTGTTCAGTGAAATTCAAACAGGAAAAAGTTATCGGGGATTAGATCTGCAAAATACGAAACAATTTCAAATATAATATGGACAAATGGGGTCGTTTTTCCACCCTTCAAGTACTACGTTATAATCGAAGTTTTTACTTTTTTAAGATAGTCATGAATATTACACTAGTTTTTGCGTTTTTCCACGCTTTGGAGTCGCTTCAGCACATGCCTCAGCTGAATAAATGTGTAGAGTAGAGGATTTTAACAAAATTTTATGAAATCGTTATCGAATAATTGTTTTTGAAATGCAAACATTTACATACTTCATATTGTAGGACTTTCCTGGTTTAACGGTGGGGTGAAAAAAATCTTTCAATTTAATTTGTCCCTAACCTCAAAATAACCTCTTAATGACGTTTTAATTGGGAAAAAATTCTGTTCAGTGAAATTCAAACAGGAAAAAGTTATCGGGGATTAGATCTGGAAAATACGAAACAATTCCAAATACAATTTGGACAAATGGGTCGTTTCTCTACGATTCCACCCTTCAAATACTGCATTATAATCGAGGTTTTTACCTTTTTAGAATAGCTATGAATTTTATACTAAGTTTTACGTCTTTTCACGCTTTCGAGTCGCTTCAGCACATGCAGTCTTCTCAGCTGAGTAGATGTGTAGAGTAGGTGCTAAGTTTCATCCATTTTGCTGTCTTTTATCTGACTGACTGCTTCAGCCATCATCACAAAAATGCTTTGATTAATCAGCAACGAAAACTGCTAAGAAACGTTAATAATTCTTTGTTGTTTTTAATTGTTTGTAAGCTCGCGTGGCGCTTTATTTGAACAGAGCTTGCGTTTACCCAAATTTGAAGTTTATATCTTAGGGCTTCAATAATAAACATTTCGTTTGGAACTCGAGAGGGGGATCAACAGTTTACCGACTCCTGGTCTAAAAT
This sequence comes from Diorhabda sublineata, assembly GCF_026230105.1. NCBI lineage: Eukaryota > Metazoa > Arthropoda > Insecta > Coleoptera > Chrysomelidae > Diorhabda > Diorhabda sublineata. The sequence continues at coordinate 6,787,986 of NC_079481.1, read as the reverse complement.
ATACTTTCACCTCTATCATGTGAACTTTTCTTGATTAAGGGTTCGGCCCCATTTGAGCGCTACTACATTTTTACCAAATCACTTAATGAAGTATCACTAGAGTTTGTGTCGAGTATGATGAAGTTATAATTAATAAACTTTGAAATTTGTGGTTAACGTTCGTTAATCTAGTTATTTTCGAACGTTAATTAAATATCCGGTAGTTGATTTTTGTTGTAAAGTATTGTATTAGTTAATTAATTTCTTTGTCGTTCAGTATTCGTTTATTTTATGTCTCAAATACAATTTTATAGTAAAGTTTCTCGTCAACATGATTCTTCTGCCTTTCTAAACACGAAGAGTCGTAAGTAATAAGAGCGACAGACTTTTAAAGGTTGTTGAATGCCTTTTTGTCCTCCAAAAAAAAAAATAACGTATTAAAGTAAAATATTAGTATAAGTAAAGTATTAAAGCGAAAATTTAGACAACATAAACGTACACTAAAAAAAACCTACGTCACATCACATTCGTGGTATACGAAAAATAACCGGAATTATTTTTTAAATGCTATATATTCACACATATTTACAAAACAACCTTTTATTATGTATTACAAGTAATACACTTGTCCCGGCGGAGCTTCCACTGTTCGAAACATTGTTTGAACTCATCTGTAGAGTTGGTTGCAACCTCCTGTCTCGTTCTTTTCTTGATGTCTTCAATGTTTCCAAATCGCCGTCCTTTCATGCCCCTTTTCATGCGTGGAAACAAGAAAAAGTCGTACGGAGCCAGGTCAGGCGAGTATAGTGCGTGGGACAGCGGAACCATGTTATTTTTAAACAGAATCTGGTTAACAGTGATGGCCGAGTGTGCAGATGCGTTGTCATGATGGAAGAACCAGTCACCTGTTTGCTGAACCGATCTCCAAGATATTCCAATGATTTCAGACACTTCAATTGTCTGTCGACGGTCTTTGCACACAAGCTCCCGAATTCTTTCAACATTTTCATCGATTCGGGCAGTTGATGAACGTCCAGAGCGAGGTTTGTCGTCAATCGACATGTCGTCATTTTTAAATCGAGAAAACCACTCATACGCTTGAGTTTTCTCATCATAAAAAAACGAAACAGTCACTAGTGACGAACAGAACGTGGCAGGTCAACGGTCCGCGCGGCGCTGAACAGGCGACGAGTTGCGCTAGACAGGCCCTAGCGGCAGAAATCAGTATTACAAAAGCTATTCCGGTTACTTTTGGGTAGATGGAATTATGTTGAAGAGCTCGGAAAAGCATTTGCATTGGTAGTATCGGTTAACAAAGTCAGATCTGTGACCTTTCTTCTATGCTCTAAGCTGTCCAAATTCCTTGTCAACTTTTCGTCGAATTGCTCTCTTCTGTATTGAGTCGAGCATCCTCAAGGTATGATTGGGAGACCAACTCATAGATAATTAGAAGCTCTTACTGATAACTTTTCGATGTTAAAGATGGCACCCTTTGTGGTTTTTTCTCCATCTTTTATGTGTTATTAACTATAAATATCATTTTAAAATGAAAATATAGATTCTAGTCAAGCAAACATACAAGGATGTCTTCTTCCCTTGCATGGCAAAGTAGATCTATAGAACATATTGATAAAGTGTCCGAAAAAAATCAGGGAAACCAATCGTAGAAGACGAATCAATCTCCAACATCTAATCTCCAAAGCGAGCTATCACATTTCAGATAAAACAAAAACGTTTTTGAGCTGTTAAAATAACGAATTGGATGTTTTTTTTATTTGTGTATCTCAAAAATTAGACAACTACACTCATATACGAGGTCTGGCTATTAAATAACGAGATTGGTTATGAAAAAGGGTTTTACCTTCCCTTCAATATACTCTTTTTTGGTGAGTGCGTTTAAGATCTCGGCTTTACCGCTTCCATCGATTCAAATTGAGTCTCTTTCAAAGCAGATTTTATCTTCGAAACAAAAAAAAGTGACACGGTGCCAAAGCTGGTGATTACGGTGGGTGTTCGAGCACTGTAGTGCGCTTACTGGCCAAAAACTGCTTTGTCCTGGTGCAAGTTTTTCCAAAACTCGGATAGCCAGACCTCGTATGAATTCTAGATACATACAATACATTTTAGAAACGAATTCTACCACCAGGTTATTTAAAGGGTTCTGTCGGTTTTTATCCAGTATATTTCACCTTTACTTCAATCATCATTAACATCTTATTATGTAACAAATTTGCGTCAGTCTTCAGCTTATTATTTTTATTCAATATTATAGTGGTAAATTTCATTTACAGTTATTAAGTTTTGTCCAAATCGTTTTGGAAATCAAGATTTTTCGTTATACTGTTTTGTCTGTTACTGAACGACAAAATTTATTAACCGTCAGTTTTTCACAGACGATGTTTTATTAACATGAGAAATTAGATTTTTTTACTTACAAATCGGGACCAATTGGATTTCAATTCAATTTTCTCGAACAAATAATATGACACCAGCTGTTATCGTACCTCATTTTCCTTCAGTTAATTTTCCGCGAATTAAAAGAAGAATCCATAGTATTCGCAGCTGTTTTATACAAATTATCATCAAAGATTATTGAATTATTTGATTAGACAACTTCGTCAAAAGTATAATGACAATTAGATGTGATAGAATTCATTCGTTACATTGCGAAAAATGGTTAGTACGAAAAAATATTTTCTAAGCACAAAATCATTTATAACGATTTTCTATTCGTATGGGTACTTAAAAACAGATGAAAAAATATGGAATCAATTCCTAAAATGAGCTTTCAACTGTATATATACACGGAAGCATAAAAAAGTTGCACGCTCTAGCGAAAAATCTGTTTTTTTCTGATTTTAACATCTCAAAGCCATTAGTTTTAGCTATGTAACGAGTTATTTTTGTTATTTTTTTCGTAAAGAGAAAATATCGAACTAAAAGAAATTTTAAACAATGATTTAATTAACATATTTTTGAATATCACAGTTTTATAAAACAGAAAAACTAATTGACCTCTTTCAATCCTGCCTTCTTTCAGATGGAGAAATGCCCAGTTCGAATGGTAGCAGAAATTTTGTAAGAAAGAAGCTAAAGTGCTTTCTCCGTTTGAGGAAAGGTGAGGAGATTACATTTTTCGTATTTTATATTTTGCTCTTATCAATACGTGAAAACGAAACGATGACAGGTTGAACAGATAGATTCCATCAAACTTAGTCGAAAACCATCACGGATAAAAGCTAGGAAACAATAAAAATATAGAAGCTCCGATTCCGGCTATGATTTGAGAACAATTTTCACGATTTATTTTCAATTTTTAACGTTCAATGTATTATAAAAAACTTTTCTGGAGTCGTCACCTCATTTGGCGATGCTGATCCTCGGCCTCGTTTAAACTCTGTTACTCAATATTTCACTCTTGAAAACGAAGGATCAGTTTCATCCAGAGTAGAACTCGATATGCTGTATAGATTGATTGAAAAAGTCACTACACGAAGAAAGCTCGGCCTGATGAAACACAACTGTATCTAAAGATTGCAGTTGATTCTAATACATGATAGAGAAATTTCCGAAACTCAGCGAGGCAAAAATTAAAGAAGGGAATATCCATTAGTCCAATAATACAAAAACTAATGACACAAACTTTGAAGGAAAGCTGAACGATCTGGACAAAATCGCTTGGGAATTATTTGTGAAAATGTAAAATAACAATTTTATGCAAAACTTCACAAAGAAACCTGATGCGTCAACTTTTTACAGTTGATATATTATTGTTTGGCGGCCATAAAACGTTCAAAATCTGGTATTAGTTTCCTGCGAATCAAGCGCCGGGTAGAACGTACTACATTCTCCTTAAATATCGTTTCATATTTTTTCAAAATCCCTTTAATTTTTAATCGCCCTTAGTCCAAAACATTCCCAAACCATCACCAAGCCTCCACCGTTTTTTACAGTTGACATTACACATAGATCTAGCATCCATTCTTGCTCAAACTTCAAAACTTTGACGCATCACCCCATAACTGCAACCCTTTTAATTTTATTTTGACGTCTCAATAGATTCCGTAGATTCATTGAACCGAGCTGTTATCTTTGCGCAGTCAATCATGTTTACTAATTATTTATTTTCTATATAATTTCGTTCTTATAAAATTTCAATTAAGACTTTGGGATAATGATGTTTATTTAGTTCTCAACAATTTTCATCTTGTTTGTGTATTTTCGGTATTGAAATTAATAAACGACTGTCTGTATATTTCGGTTAAGTCTACCTGAGACTAATCATGAACTTGTTTGTGCGAACGCCTTTTATATATACATATATTTTTTTCGTTTCAAACTGTAGATGATATAATTAATTTTCTTATATTATCTCACTTCAAGGACTGTAAAAAGTTTGTGATCGCAAAATTGATATACCGGGGAGAGATGTAAAGAAGCGTTCATAATACATATCCCACGACAAAAGTGATGAATAAGTTTTACCAGCTCTAAAACTCAACACTGACTTTCTGGGGGTCTTCGAATCTATATTCAAGTTACTAGAAAGAGCTAAATACAAAATTTCAATCTTCCCCGCTCTTTTTATTTTGAAATTTGTTTGTTTGGTTCGCAAAAGCTCTCAATTATGGTCTAGGGCTGCTTATCTAGCCACGGAACTGTCGATTTAACCAAAATTGATGGGATTATGAAAATGGAACAGTTTTACAACATGACGACGAGCCCAAGCATAATTCCAAATTATGCGGAAGATATTTGGAAGAGAAAGATGCACAAGGGGTGTTAACATACATGGTTTGGAATCCTCAGAGCCCGGATCTCAATCCCATTGAACTTTTTGGGGGAGAACTTGACCAGAACGTTCGTAATTGTGCTTTATACTAAAATTGAAACAATATATTATGAGATACTATGAACGAATTGATTGACAATATTCCGAGGAAGGTTTTTGAGAAAAAATCAACTTAGCTAACTAGCATAGACGTTCCAGACGTTCCCGAAGTATCTGGCATGACATAGAGATGGCAGTACTTGCTTGAAAAATACCGCGGCACGTTGTTTATTATTTGTCATCAATAGTAAACGTTTTCAGGGAAAAATTGGCCATCGTCATAAAAGCTGAACTAGATTCAACTCTGGATAAGACTGTTCCTTCGTTATTAACAATAATCACAATGGATTAAAAACAGTCTTTGGTAATTAAGCAATAGAAAAGCAATGGAAATTCTTTTTTCAGTGAATAATCGTAGACACTAAAGTATGAATATATGAAAAAAAAAATTATATAATTCTAAACATTTCCGTCTGATATAAAAGATTTATTTTTACCCTGTTGGAAATCATACCACCAACTGATTGCAGGTACACGTGGGCACTAAAAATAGAAACCATTTCATTACGTATCGGGAAAACATAATTATTATATCGTTTTCCGTTGTTAGTAGAAAATTTTTATATAATTAGAAATATGAAAGATATGAAATTAATAATAAGACACGTGATTGGATTCTGAATTGAAATACGTATCATTAAACGTTTTGAAAGATATAACATGAAATGAAATAGTAATCGTAATCTGTAATTGATACGAGGAATATACAGAAAGATGACAATTATTAATATAAATTCCTGATTCGAAAATATACATTGAAAGGCATACATACGGGCAATTGAAAATTATAAAATCGTAAAATTTACACGTATCATTGCCTTCGTTGAACCTCATCGACGTTATTTGCTGATAATAGTGGAAATATAAATAAAACAAAAAAAATAATATTATATATCAAGTGCCTTGTACTAATTACGACGCTGTCTACATAGGACAAACATCTCAGTATTTAGAAAATAGACTAAATGGTCATCAATACGATAAAAAAAATAGAACTGCATGAAATATCAAAAAAACATAAATTCAATTATAAAGATTCAAAAATTCTTGAAACGGAATCTACTACACGGAAAAGAAAAAGCTATAAATGATGAAAAAGACCTAAATAATTTGAGTAAAATTTATAGCTCTACGTCAATTTTATCAATCTTTCGAAAATTACTAAAAAAACTAATTTTGAAACAGAGAAAAGACCTGAAATCAACAATATTAAGAAACATAAACATATCAAGAAGTCTAAGAAGTAATTAAAGAAATTTATAAATTTAAAGAGATATGGTTGCTGGGAAACCACCAATGTAGAAAATTAGTAGAAAATTAGAATTGACGCAATTTTCTCAGCATTCAAATGTACCAAACATTCCAAATGAATTGAACCCGTTCAATATAACCAATTGTTGAAATTCCAATATAAATTATTGGAATTAGAATTTAAATATTTCTAATTTTGTTCTATAAATAAACAATTTTATTTAATTTCTTATTTTTTAAACCTTACATCCTAAATAAATAATATGAAGAAACGTGCTTAACTTATTTTTATATTAATGTTAATAACCAATACACACGGTCGCCAAAAAAATGTACTTAACACGTCAGGAAACTGTTTTTTGGGTCTCGCAGACTTCCAGGACTCGCCGCAGAATCTACTCGCATGAAAAAACACTCGTTATGTAAATTTCTATTTCTTATGTAACTTTTTATATAATTACTTCATTTAGGTAACTCGCTTAATTATTAATCGATTTCGGAGTACAATGGGCAAACTATTTCTGAAGATGTTACAGAAAATAACGCTCTAGGACGCTCATGTTCATATAATAACTTTTCGAAATTCTGCTTTTCAGATTTATGTGAAAATTTAATAGATAAATATTATCAAATTGTCGTACAAGTTTCTGAATATTATTTTTGATGAATCGAAACGTTGAAGTCCTGACCTGAATTTCTGCTTCAATTCATGCTGAATTAAGCCACAAATCGGCTTAATTAACATATTCTTGTTATGTAAATCCCAGATATATGCAAAAACGTTAAACACGAGGATCTATGAAGATATTCTGGATCCATTGTTATGTCAAGGATTTTATTAGATGCAAAACATCATTCTACATATAAATTCAAAATTTTTTGCTGTAAGATAAGTTGCTGGCAATAACTAATATAAAAATTTGATTTTAAACATTTGAAACTAAAAATTTATACCCGAATGTATGTTTTTTTTTTCAATAAAGGATACGTATTTAAACTCAAAAAGGACCTAATATAGTTATCATTATCGTGAGGAAATTAATTTTAGTTATCACGTGAGTTGTCAGTAAATATATCAGAAACAGGAAATGAAGCTGTGACAATGAAAATTTAGAACTTTATCGATTCAATATATAGTACGGGTACAATAGAAATAAGACCGAAATTAAATTGGGCCCTTCTGAGTTGCTAGATTCTCAGAGGTTTTCGGTTAGTAACAAAATTACTGGCACGGGTTTTCGAAATTTTGGAATAACTCGAAAACTAAGAGGAATACGAAAAAACTGCCCTAACAAAAATTGTAGAGCATAAAATTTTCTAAAAAAAATGTTTCTAGCTATTTTTTCGTTAGAGCCACTATTTTTGAGTAAATCTCCTCAACGTCGAAAGTAGGAACATCCGCTCACGAAATCAAGCAAATTCAGCGCACATGAAAACTGCTCTAACTCCTGGAAAACTACTTCGTTTTCAAAAAATTAAAATGCATCATGATTATTGAGATCTCTATTTTCTATACGGGTAATTTTCGCCTTGGAAAATTTTTGGAAATCTTGCGAGATGTATTGGCCACATAAACGCTTGAAGTTTCAATGGAAATATTCCATCAATCGCTGTATAAACAAGCAAATCCAACGGGAGATTCGTCGTTCGTGTTATTTTCAATATTTTCATCAACTTCTTGGTTTCAAATGAATTAACTTCATGAACATGAAAAAATGTCTAGGAACCAATTTTGTGCTGTACAATTTTGACTTGAGTGTACAAACCCATTTTGAGGTGAAAATTTTGAGGTTACGAACAAATACCTAAAATACTTTTTTGTAGATAATTTTGTACTCTACATTTTATGTCACGGTGGTTTTTTTTCAATTCCTAATAGTGTTCGAGTTATTCGCTTTTCAAAATTTCGAAAATACGTGCTTGTAATTTTATTACGAGTTGATAGACTTATTCAGTAGCTCAAAATCGCCTTATTTGCCTGTACTAATACTCAATATATAGAACCATATATCGAAAAAACTAGTAATGAATTCTCATCAAAATTGTCATCGATGTAGAATATAATCACGTTCCGTATTTTTCCGAGAAAACGAAGAATTCAATAAAAACTTTATTAATATGAAAACATGAACTTTTAATATACAAGGAGTTTGTTCAGAAATGCGATAAATCATTTTATTGAAAACAAAGTAAAAAAGAACGTTTTAAATTAATATCGTTCAAAGTATCTGTCATCAAATATCGAAAATTTCATCTTTACAATATAATTTCGAAATACACACAAGCAAAAACATTAAGCTGGTACCACACGATGTGTCCAAAGCTTCCTACGTAGGATGCTGATTGGAGACATCGTGTGGTCGTAGACGAATATTTCATCTCTTGGAATTGGCATGTTGACCATGGAAAGTCGGTTTTTTTCACACACGTGACTTCCTTCTCCTTTTGCATGTGAATGCTACGTGTTTTTTTACATCCTACCTGGAAGGATCCAATGTTCAACTGTAAGTATCCTAATTGATACCCGTCTTGATCAGCGCATTTCCGAAAACGTTTATCAACAGAGAAGCAGGTCAATTCAAATTATTCTTTAATTGTAGTTCGGAGGACGCGGAAACGAGAGCCCAGAGAAAGAAGTGCGGGACACTCAACGAACCCTCGTCTTCTTATGCATTCTGCAAAATTAACATTAAGTTCTATTCTGCATTTTCAAGAGTATTGGATCGTTATCCATTTGTCCACGTGAATCTTCGAGCATTTCCAGATTAATTTTACCCGTCACGCGACCCTCAGAAAAGTACTGACACACGAAACCTCCCTCATTGATATCTACCCAGGCAGGTTTAATTCTTCTTCTACAAAGACGGGAGGGAGAGTACACGCAGCCGATTGACTGTACTGTATACATACACGCACATTTAATTTCCAATTAAAACTTGGAAACAACGGATTTATGTTTGTATTTAATTTTACTGAAATTATCTTCGCTTGTTTTATTAAATACAAAATAAAATTCATAATAATGGGTTCCTTATCTATGCTTATAAGCCGATTATGGTTTTATGGGATATTTGATGACCGGCATTGTAATATTTCGAAAATTAATGAATAGATTACGAGGTAGGCAAAATCTTTTGACCGGTAGAGTATATTACAACCGCAGGAACTACTCTTATTGAATCGTATACTATTTAATCACATGTCGTGTACTTCAAATAACGATTCATGATTAAAATGATTGGTTAGATTGCTGTATGCAAATTTCTACATCAACTGTTTATGTTAAGTCTTCAATCATGACAAAAGGACGTCCAAATCGTTTGTCATTATTTTCATTAAAATCCCTAAATCAATTACGCACCCTTCCATCAATTATTAGATATTTACTATAAAGCTCAATTAGTTATCGGTGAATGTTTGTAGGACGAAGTGAGCGAATTGATTGACATAGCAACAGACGAAGCAACGGACATCGACATAGACGTCAAACGCAATAGCGACGGGAAAAGATTGGCCGACCTTGAACTCCCGTTACATGATTAAATTATAAAAATAACCCCCGTATAATCGTTACGTAGGACGGTGAAAGTAAAAGTTATGAAAAGAAAAAAAAACAACATGCTGAGGTTGTTGAGAAAAGTTGTATTTATTTGAATATAATGATTATATTTTCAACTTTCTATATCTACAATGAACCAAAATAACTTTTTAATGGAAAATTAATTTCTTTTGAAAACTTATATACCCTTACAAATTTGGTAGGGTTCGTATTCAATTTAATTTAGAGTCTTTGTTAACTAATTGAGCAAAAATGAAAGGTATTCCACTTTAAATTAAAACGTGACATATAGTACAGGCAAATAATACAAAAAAAAATTGTGTGTGTGTATGTGTCAGCTCCGACGCACGACTGAAGTTTACTCCTTAAGTTCGATAGTCTAACCAGATGCAAAAAGAGTTTATTTAACTTAAAAAATATTGGTTGATTGCCAGAATATTTTGGGCTTCCTTCATTAATTTTTTTTTTAATCTGGAAGCTCGCTGTCTCTCGGCTGGAGTTTTTGGAGGTTTAGATTTTTTCCTAGTCAAAAAATATAAAAAAAGATTAAATTAGAAAATTTATAAATGCATAATTATAAAAATTTTAACCGACTTTAAGAAAATTGATAAAAAAAGGTTTTTGTAAACATTTTTTTTAAATTATTATAATTAATTTTTTATTTAAAATATAATATTAAACAAAAATGGTTATAAAAAGATAATTATGTCACTAAATCTTTTACATACAATAATAAATAGTACATGAAAATTATTTAAATAAGCTAAAAAATAACTTTTCGAAAGAAAATTATATAAAAACATTATTATAATGAAAAAATATTGTCGATTTTTCTGATAATATTATCGAATTATTGACTACAGTTGTTAATATTTGAAAATTATTTATAAAATAAAGCATAATAACGTGAAAGAATTTATAGACATCGACAAAAAAATTAGGTTAGGTTAGAAATTTTTTATTTTATGTAGATGCGCTCGATAATTCAGATTGGGTTGATTATCTAATTTTTTGTGTTGTTTTCAAATATATATTTATATGAACTACATCGGTAATTATTAAAATATTTAATAAATACAAATTGCACATGCTCATACATATAATACATGAATTATAACGTACCTTGTAACCACGTGTTTGTTAGATGTTCCGGCAAAATCATCTACACCTCTTTCTGCCATAGTTATTTGAAAACACTTTCAGTTCACTTTAGCGGAACACAATGATAATAAAACTTCACAATGACAGCAATATAAGTATGTTGACACTGACAAATTAGAAAGTTGCGCATCATAGGATGCGCGCCAAAAACGTAACGAGGTCATTCATCGATAGATTTTACTCCTCACATTTTTCTCATACCGGGACCCTTATATATGCAAATCGATTCTTAAGGAGTAAACTCTAAAAATAATAATTTCGTCCAAGACGGATGAAACTAAGCAACGCTAAGTGTCAATTAGTAGTTACTTGGCACATCGCGTTTTGAAGGAATAAATAAAGAAATGATTACAAAAATAAAAAGATTTATGAATGAATAATTCAAAGGGCGTGACCATGTCTGTAGATGGAACGAATTTTGTTTTCTTTGCAGCCTGTTCTCACTTTTCACCAAGTCTACAATCGCCATTTCTCCAAAATAATCCCAAACCATCACCGAGTCTACGCAGTATCTGAATTTTCGAGAACGAAGCCAATTCGTATACGAACTGCACTTAAAGATAACTTGGTCCAGCTCGTTCTTGCCTCTCAAAGATCTAGCTGGGACTAAACTATAATCATAAACACCAAAGCAATAATTCACAGATGAAAAATAACGAACAAATCAGCCGATAATTGCAAATTTCAATTTGTCGTAGTTGACAAAATATGTGTAAAGTAAACTATTATTTTTGAAGACAAATAAACCATTGATTGTACCAGAAACAGTATTTAACTATGAGAAATATTCAACTAGTATTGAAATTCGTTTCTTTTTGTTGTAGGAGGTTCAGCGATTACAAAATCGACAGGTGTACGGACTCCAGGGACAAACTTCCGCTTTCGTAACGATTCAAATCGAATGTATAAATTAGAAAAATATCCTGAGGAACAGGTAACATTATATTATATTTCCCTTTTTATTTCCAGAAACCAGAAGATTTCAGCACTTTGGAAATTCATTTAATCGTTTAAGACCGTAAATTTTTGGACAGCTTGACTTTCTAAATCCAAAACTGTAAACAATTTAGAATATAATCAACAAAGTTCACCATATTGTACTGGATGATCATCTAATTAAAGTTAGATATATAAAAGAAGTTTGATCATAATTAATCGGATTTTGTATCGGTTCATATCTGTACATGAAATCTGTATCCATACTGAAACTGTCAAGACAATTAATTGCAAAGGGAAAACTTTCCAAAGGATCCTCGTAGTTAGCAAAAGAAAAGTTTGATACTTATTTGATTCCACGGATTTCAATAGAAAGGAACGTCCTCAAGCTTGCTTTTAACTGTTTCTATTAAATCCGCTCAACGATTTAATTCGTTGTCGTTTTGAAGACAGCAATTGAATTGCATCACGTTCTTTTTGCTAACCACAGTGTTAAGGTCTCTAGTCAGTAAAAGGACCTTTTTCATCAGTGACATAAGTCACGAATGTGAAGAAGAAGATTTCATTATATGAAATGGTGAAAGGGTGGATGAAATCATAGACGTGCGTGTATTAAATTGAAAAACAAGACCTCAAATATAATGAGCGTGTTTATAAAACATAACATTTTCAAGTTTCAATGGATTCATGTATAATTAAAATATATAATTTGATAAAACAAAACCGATTTTTGAATATACTTCCGTTCCCTTCTAGAGACGTTTAAGAAGATTAAAACTTTATCTCCAACATAAAATTAAGTTGTTTCATGTTTCCATTAACTTATATTTCCTTCCAATTTTCTTCTGACGTTAAAAACAAGTTGATTAACAAACTGATCTCAGAGGCATTAGCTTAACAGTTTTATCGTATTCATTCTCTCTACTTTTATAATTAATATTGGATGTAATAATTTTTATCGGGAAACATAATTAATAGAAAAAAAAACTTGCAGAATGAACGTATACGTTCCGTTGAATGTCCACCGTCTGCGGCGAGAGTGAGTTTCGCCCAGAGCAGCTCCAGCCGTAGTCAACCGATGTCTTTCTACAGCGAACCCGTAACTAATCCTCTGGGATTCATATGCGACGAAATAAAATTATCTGAACCGGATCTATCATTGAAAACGACGCTAGTCGTCAATGTTCATCAAGCCAAAGTGCAATACCACCATCACGGGTATTCAAATAACGTTCGAAAAATGTGAATAGGAAGAAATGGGAAGCTCTTAAAACCGAGCTGGGTAGTGCCTTTTTCAAAATTGAAATTATCGAATATATTCACTTCATCCCGTTAAACAACATCGAATTCATTATTTTTTTATTGTATATTTTGTCCATCACTTATCTAATTGTTCTACTTTCTCTTTCCATGTCTCAAATTCTTCGTCATTTTTTCACCATGTCCAAGCTTAAAAATGTATGTCCTTTTTCATTTGTTTATTTTATGTCTGATTGTATCCTGTCAATCAGTTCTTCTGTCTCTTTTTATTATATATTGACCCCGTTTGCCTCAGCAATCCTTTCTTTTCTTCTCGTGTATCATCTTCTTCGATGTAACTGATTATTTTGTTGTTGTCTATTATCCATCTACATTCGACCTCTATAAACTTTTCGCTTTACGTCTCTTATATTCAACTCTCTTAATTTCATTCTTCGGTTAACTATTTATCTCCTCAAAGTGTCAACTGTCAACTTGTATACCTACGCACATTCTTTTTCTTTATTTCTTTCTACCCTTTCAGTCATTTTACAATCCATTATTTCTTTATTCTGTATTAGACGATACTAAAATATACTTTAACATGTAATTCTCAATATTCTTTTGGTTCCACGAGCATTTGATTATTTTCAGAAGCTTTACTATGATTAAGTATTGAAGTTTACTTGTAATTTAATTTTTGATTCACACAATTCATTCACAAATGGCACACACCCCGTATGTTACGTTTCTAACAACCGCTCATTAACTTGACAATACTTGTATTACATGCGAACAAATATTGCAAATCTCTAGAACTAACCGAATTATTAATTATAAATTAAAAGTATTGACATATCTGTGACAAGTTGTTCGAAAAAGTTTTTCATTATTTCTCTGAAAGATGCTTGAACTGAAAGAAAAGTTCCTACCGTATTTTCATAATTTGAAGTTGGTTATATCACCAAATTGTGTGAAAAATTACCATTTTTTTTTTACTAAAACTGTGGTTTGTAAGGTTATAAGCTTTAAATAGAATGTCAGTCAGAAATTTGTCAGTTAATTAATTTGAAATACAAAAAACACTATTTTCGACAATTGTTTTCATTCAATAACTCATTTATAGTATAGAATCGTTTCTCGTATCGTTTTATATTACTTTCAGCACTCGAAAAACGTTATTACTTTTGTTTGTTCAAACCAATTTCGTTTACTACGAATACGTTTACCAGATTTTTCCGCCAAAGGAAATAAAAATTGCTTTGATTACTTTATATGCCTTATTTTTCGTTTAAACTGTTAATTTAGTTTTTTTTTAACATATAAACGAAAGTTAAAAGAGAAAACATGATTATTTTTTGGAATTACTTAGATGTATAAAGGATATTCCGAGTTTATGAAACAAATTTAAATGCTCTCAATATTTATTTGTAAAACTTTTCGAATACCTCTCGTACTATTGCGTTGATCTAATCAACTTATTATTTCTACTACTTGTTAATACTTCCTAAACGAAAAACGGACTTTTTCAGTACGAATTTGTTAAAAAAAATTAATAATAATAAACAAAATCAGTATTACTACTATAAATTATTTTAAATCATATTTAAATTTCTATATTGTTACAATAATTGTGAAATTTCTGTGATGTATGTACATTGTACAGATTCTATTATGAATAAAAAATGTTTTCATATTTTTTTTGTTTCATTTCACAACAACGAAATTTTCAAACAAAAAAATTAGTTTGGAAAAAACATAATGGTTGACATTAATTCAAATATAACAGGCAGCGCTATCTATTATCTAGTGGCCGTACTATATACACGATAAAGATGGAAAAAAGAAAGCGATCTTTATTACCATCTTATGAACAACTCTAATTTTTTATATTAATAAGTTATGAAAATTTATGAAATGTAATAAAATCAGATATACATCTATCTAATTTTATCTTCTTATGATAAACGATTCATTTCTATAAATAAAAAACACTGAAAAACAAAAAATTTATTCATTCATAATTAATGAACATAAAAAATATAAGAGAGAAACGTATAATTAAGAAATAATTATGTCATATTGATATATAAACAAATTCCTTAAGTATTTATTTAAAAATGTGCGCCATCTATTATTTGTCAGCTGTACAAAATTGTATAATACATGTGAAAATTTGTTCTTCTATGAGTTATGAACATGAAAAGTATTACACGTAAAGAAATAAAATTATATTATATTTATTAATTATAAATTATCACAAAATGTTGATATAGTGACAAATTCCACAAATATTTATTCAGCTTATTCTTTTTGATAGAATACGTGCGCCATCTATTATTTGATAGCTGTATCAGATGGTACAATGTTGAAAATTTGATATATAACTTGTGAATATGAAAAATAGGAGACGGAAAGACATGAATATAAGATTAATAGAAAATAATCTCAAATGTCATGTTGATATTCTAATAAATTCCATATTTATTTGGAAAATTCCTTCCATCGGAATATATACTTCATCTATTATTCAATAGCTGTACAAAAATGTAATTTACGTGTGATAATTTGTTCTTCTATAATTTATGACATGATATGAAAAGTAAGAAGGAAAGAAATAAATTTTCAAATTATCACTATATGTTATGTCCATATATTGACAAATTCCATCAATATTTATTTAACAAATTATTTTCAATAGCCATACATACGCCATCTATTATTTGACAGCTGTTTCAAATCGTGAAAATCTTGAAAATGTGATTATAACTTGTGAATATGGAAAATAGGAGACGTAAAAATAAGGTAATGGTATTAAGAAAAAAATATCACAAGAAGTTATTTTGATATATTAACAAATTCCATATTATTCAATAGCTGTACAAAGCTGTATAATACGTGTAAAAATTCGTTTTTCCATAGATTATGAACATGAAACAGAGAGAAATAAACATATCAAGATATAAATATCACGAAATGTTATGTCAATTTACTGAACCATTACATAAATTGAATATTTATTCATAAAGTTACTTTCTTTAGCACATAAACGCCATCTATTATTTGATAGCTGTACAAAACTGTATAAGAAATGAAAATAAATATAGGTCATCTTCAGGTCATCTGATACTGTTATAATACAAATAGCCCTTTATTTGCAACCAACTATAATAAAATTTTATTTAAAAAAAAATTTTACTGATAAACATCACGATAATTAATTGTGTTAATTATTATTCATCTATATTTTTACTTGAAAATCATGCTAATTTAATCAGTTTAGGCAACACACATTACAAATTATAATTTGAATTTATCAAGAATGCTGTGAAATTTGACAGAACTTCGATAATTTGATAATTAAATGTTGTTGATTTTTTTTATTATAACATAATTAATGTTAATTGAAATTGACATGAAAAATATATTGGTGTTAAATTAAACGTGTACTTAGATTAAAATCAAAAATAAATCATAGTTATTGATATTGAGAGACAAATGTACCAAATAACTCCGTTGTGTTTGAAATTTGAATTAAATAAAGTTTTTGATTGAAATATAAATTGAATTGTAAGTATATATTATCTACTCGTTGCTTTGTAAGATAATTTCTCACTCGTAATATATGATCAGAGACTTATTAGCATCACACTATAGATTTAAAATTTTCTTTATATACATACTTATAAATCTGCTTACTATTATAATGATAGTAACTTTGTGAATAACTGATGGACAATTAATTAAATGAAGTTTATTGAGAGCAAATAATATGAAATAATTGTTTTTAAAGTCAGGGAAACATATAAAATCGTTAATTCATATTTATTCTTTTTTTTTGTAAAAAGCTTCAAAATACACGACTAATCAAACTACATTTGTATTAATTGAACAAAAATTACTAATTACATATCAGTACTTAAAAATAATAATAAACTATGAACTTAATAAATAAAAATTACAAGATATGTTTTTATATAAAATAAAATACTGTTTTCACTTTTTAATACCATAACCATCACTTATTATTGTTTTAAATCGATTTATACATTCAATATCCATAGGATAAACCTTTCTTCTGAATAGCCACAGATACAGCTGCATTTAAAAAATCCATAGTTTCTTCCATACCTAAACTCTCTTCATTTATGGGAATAGAAGCGTTTGAACTACTATTACCTTCCACTGTACAAACTTCGGCTTCCTCTTCCTTATTACGTTCATTTTCTGCATTATCATTCGTAAATTCATCGATTAAGTTTCTTTCATGATTAGAAGAGGAAGTTGTTGGTCGTAGATGCAAACTGGAAGACTGTAAACCATGAGATTGTATTGCCATTAAAATGGCGTCCTGTTCTACTTGTCCATCGTTCGGGTAGTGATCGTCTTCATCTGATTGTACCGACGAATTACACCAAGTTTCCAGTAGACTATTAACAGTATTATCAACAAAACCTCTTGCTATTTGTCTAGCTTGCCATTTGTGTAAATAATATTCTTGATTCTTAGAATCCGGGCATCCCATTGTAAAATTGATATCGTTCGAAATCTTATCTAATTCATTATTGATATCATCCGAAGTTTTTTCTAATAACGATTGTAAACAACAGCAGTTACATCCTGATTTATGCGAATTACTACTCGTCGCTTCATTTCCTACTAAATCGATATTTTGTTCATCAGTTTCACTTAATTGTTCGTCTTGATTTTTTTCTTCGTTATCAACTGTATTGGTTTCGACGGATTCTTTTAGGTGATGTTTTCCTTTAAGTTCCCACACGAATCTAGCTTTTTTAAGTGGTTTTTCTCCATCGCTCGGGCCACTTTCATTGGAATTCTCATCGCGGAACTGTTGTTTAGGCATTGAAAACGGTATTTTTTTCGAAAAATAGATGATAGAATTAGTTTACCTCGAAATACATAACTTTCTATTGATTTATGAGGTTATTGACCATAGAGGAACCACTTAACCATCCTTTGTGATGTATTTTGATCTATTTAATCCGATTTATTTACAGAAAGTTCAACATACAGTTTATATTTTAGTCAAACTCGAATTTTTATAACACTGTCATTGAAAACACTCACTCATTAATCAAGAATCAGATGTTTATAATGCTTTTTTTACTGTTTTTGGTATCTAGCTATGTATCTCTCTTATATTACGATTTTACGTGAGTAAAACAGAGATAGGATTAAAACGTAGGTCGAATGACCTATATAAGCGACATCTATAATTTGGAATTTATAGTATATTGTGAAATAATTTTACTTTGCTCATAAAAAACTAACTAATAAATGAGTTACCCCCAATATAAAATTATTAACTAGAGATATATAAAAACTACTTTGATTCATATTATATATTCAATAAAATATACGTCGAAATATGATATTTATAATCAAAATTTAATGGTACCATCTAGTAACGAATTTCCAAACATAAAAAAATCTACAAAATGTCTGCACAGAATTATACATCGACATCTATATGTAAAGCATCAAACATTTGTGAAGTACGAAAAAGCAATCTTCCATTAAATAAATTGATATTAACTTACTTTTCTTATTTCAACATCGATTTGAATGTTTGAAATGTTAATAAATAGCGAGTTTCCAAACATGGAAGTTTATAAACTATTAATTTGTTCAACGGTCCCATACAGCGACATCTATATATAAAGAGCCAAACATTCGCCAAGCATAAAAAAGATTAATTATTAAATAAGTTGATATAAATCCACTATTCATATTTTAAAACTTTTCTGAATGTTTTAGATGTTAATAAAATATTTAATTTAATAACATACGGTGTAATATAAAATTAATTTCAAAAATTTACTGGCACCACCTAGTGGTGAGCTTCCAAACATGGAGAAAATATACTTTATCTTCAGCTTTATATTGATTCACTAAAACTATAATTAAATATTTATTTTTTAGTTATTTTGAGATTATACATGTGAATTTATTAACAAAAGTTATTAATAACATTTTTTTTATACATATAATCATTTTTATTACATCTTCTAAGGAATTCTTCTATTCATAAGCAGATTACCACAAAAGTATTATTATTATTATTTTTATTAATTATTTTACAAGCATGAGTCAATAATTCAAATAAAATGAACATTCTTTTAGATGGGAATTATTAAAAAATATATTTATTTGCTTTCCAAATATTTTTTTTCTAGCCCCATCTATAATCGCATGTGATACAAAGTACAGTTTTCTATATTACTGACATAAGTTCTATCATTACATAATTGGGTGGTGTAATAAATGACTGGCCTCATATTTTATTTCCATTGAATTAAACATGACAAGTAGATTTTCAACATGCGTGACATTTTCCGGTAAAATATTTTGATCAATTTATATTTTTTTCGCGAACCTTCTTTCATTTTACTCTCTTCTATATTTGTAATAAATTTGAAGGCTTTTTTGTCATTGTCTATAACGTACACCGGCTTTCATCTGCTTTTATGAATTACGTAAAAGAAAAGTGATGAAATTACCAACGAGTTTTCGCGGTTATGCTACAGGGTGAAAACGAGTTTAATAAAAATAAATTATCAAAATTCCTCAAGTGAATCAATGAAGAATAATATATACAATGTAGGTAAAAACTTCAGATTGATAACGCAAGATGGCGCCGGATAAAACTACAAATAAATTTTATTTATTATTGTTCTAAAATAGTGTAGTAATAGTATCAATTATCGAATGATATGTCATATTGATGTATGAATAACACAAAATAAATAATTCTACCAGCGAGAAGTTTTAAAATTGTGAATATTCGCTCTGGATCAATATTTTCCTTCATAGATTTCAATTTACCAAGAAAAGCTGAAATTACATTCTTTGTTTTTATTGAATTGAGGTTGTCCTCATGTAAGTTGAGGTGTTTGAATTTTTTCAAAATTGATCAGTGGTTGTTGAGGTATTTGATCAAAATTTTTACAAAGTATGACCTTATCGTGATTTACCAAATTTTTGTTTTGATGTATAACAAGTTTAAATGAAAATTTTTTTGTGAAAAATGCGTTTCCACATGGAAATTATAGTGCAATTATTAATTGAGTTTTCCATTCCATATCCATTTTGAATTAGTGTTTTGAAAATGATTGTATAGCAAGATGGGGGTTTATTAACAAACAAACAACGAAGCAAAGTAAAGAAAACAATGTAATGTAATAATTAATGTATTCGACATATGGACACGTACAAGGTAACTGCTTCTAACTGAAACCCTGACATAATCGCTGGTGTTTTCACTTTCACTTAAACACTTTCTCAGTGACAGTCAGTTTTACAAGATGCATACATTTCAGGTAAGTTCAATGATAATTATTTTGTATTATTTTACCAGGGTAATTGACATTCTGATTAAATAAATGTTGATCAGTTGTTTTCTGTTTAATATATTCATTCTTTTATTTGATGTACTGAAAAAATGAACTCTAAATTAGTTAATAGTGATTATAAAACCTTGCATAATATAATTTTTCATCTAGATTATTCAACAATCTTAAAAACTATTCTATTGAGGTAGACATTTTTCGTTTCAGATGAATAAACAGATCGAATTTGTTGTTTTTTTCAAAGAAAATGATCATATCTTATCGAATTGTAGATTTTTGTGATCCTTGAGTTTCATTAATAAAAAACAATAGTAGCTAAATAATTGATTCTATTAGTAATTAGCTTCAACGATCAGTTTCGATCCATTGCGACTCATCATTCTTTGAAGGTTTAAGCTTTTTGAACAAAACAAATGATATTAATTTTGAATAATTGTAAATTTTTTTCATTATTATAGTGGTCAGAGCTCAAATGAGAGGTTTTCTATTTAGATTAAAAACTTTTAATGACGTCGTACAAGTTTCATTTACTGTATAGATATTAAGCTATAAAATTTTTTCTTTTGTGTCTACAGTGTGGGTCTTTGAGCTGGATACCAATTCAGTCGAAAAAAAAGGCGATTCACATAATTGTTTTTAAAAGAAAATTCAATTCTGGCGATGTGGCTGGTCATTTTCTGTTTCTAATTTTCTAATTTGGGTATATTTCATTTAAATAACAGTTGGTGTATCAATAAATTGGTTTTGAATATCGTATTTATATAAAATGATGTTATTTTTATATTAGGTTAGTTTTAAATTATTCAATTATTAATTATCATTACAAAATCTATGAGGAATATTTATGAAAAGCTATAATATTATGTAAGTACGTAATTTGTATTCAGCTAATAGAAGTTCTCGGTAAAAATAACCGTCAACATACATCAATATAAGGACGGTGTTTGGAAAATATTATAATTATCTCCATTATCATTATTGCGACTAGAAAACAAATTTTTTTCGGTATAAGTTTTTGTCCACCCTATAGTTTGCGTAATATACAACAAATAAAAACAATACGATCGATTCAGATATTTATATTTTGAGGAATATATATAAATAAAAATTAATTTGATTCATCGATGTAACCCCCTTTTGTTTTTATTATTCCCAGGTCTCCCTTTCTCTAAAACATCACCAAGTGTAGGCCATATTTTACAATCGGAATTACACATGGGTCTTCAAATATCCATTTTTCCTTTGACCTGCGCGCAAACACTCTTATCTTAAACCAAAAAAGCTCAAACTTTGATTCATTACTCCAGAAAACCTTTTATTTCCCTTCATGCGTCCAATTTTTCTGCCCATAGCAGCCTGTTTATTTTATTTCGACGTCTTAGTGGGGGTTTCATCCCTTCCAAAAAGGCCAACTCTCTACATTGATATCAATATTATTGGAATATTTATTTACAGCTGGGTATGATGTTTTTGATATTCCTCGTAACATTGGCTACCGTATCAGCGGCTACTACAACTCAAAGACCTTCCATCTCGGATGAAGCCTTAGAAGCATCCCTAAAAGACAAAAGATACCTACTGAGGCAATTAAAATGTGCTATTGGAGAAGCCCCTTGTGATGCCGTTGGTCGTAGATTAAAAAGTAAGATAACAATCCATTATTGCAATTGATTTTACTGTCAATAGAAATATATCTAATTGAAAAAAATTGACAAATTTTAATAGAAAAATACGTGGTGTAAAGTCAAAACTCTAAGGGCACGTAATTTGCAGTTTTCTCATCCATAGATTTTTCATTATTCCTATTCTTTCTATATCTTCTATCCCTTTTTTTTTCTATGAACACCTCCTTCTCATCTTAGCTCCTTCCTTTAACAAGAATTTTCCCAACCAACTAACTTCATCCATTCTGGCTTTATGCCTTATTCATCAGAATTTTTGTCCTAAAACTTATTCTTCTCGTTTTCTTCGAAAATCCTTATCAGTACCTTTCTCTTTCGAATGTTTTCTTCTTTTTTGTTCATGGTACAACACTCAGTGCCATACAGCACCGTTGGTTGTACAAATGTCTTGTAAATAAATAAATTGACAGCTCTTGAAATATCTTTCTTCGTTCATGGTTGTTACTTCCAGGTATGACTTCATTGAATCCATGTTATTTGTTTTTGTTTTATCGTCATTTTCAATTGGTTGGAGTTATTCAGACCCTTGCTCATTTATACGTAATCCATATTTTTTTGCTTCCTTTCTAAACAGTTTTCTAGACATTTTTTCGTTCTTATAAGTACCACATCATTTGAAACTGTGCTGTTGTTGTAAATAATCCCTTGGATTCGAATCCCACTACTTCTTAAGATCATTTCTACTACAAGTTTGAACAGCACTGTTGATAGCGGGTGTCCTTGCCTTGAACATTTTTTCCGAAAGGTTTTCCTCGATAGCCACTTCAATTTCGGTGTTGGGGTCTCGTATACACTGGAGATTAAACTCTTTTAAAAAGTCTAGAATGTTTGATGGCTGTGTGTGAGTTCCCTAGTCCTTTGACATTTCAAGAGAATGTGGATACCTATCTAGTACAGTAGATCTACTGTGGTTATAATTTTCTAGAAGAGTCTTTACCTGTTTCAGACCCTGTAGGTTGTCCCAATAATTAGTTTTGCCCCCATCTACCTTCTTTCCAGTGTAATTTCGGTGTTGTTCAATGTCATTTTTACCAAATTCAGTGTTTGTTAAGTATTACGACGTTGCTAGATGGCGTGTGGCTGTGTACCCGTCACAATATTTATTTTTATTATTCTCTGGATATTTTTTTTTTCATTCTAGGTTTGGCACCGTTAGTTTTGCAGGGTTCGTGTTCTCAATGTACACCTCAGGAACAACGACAAATTAGAAAAGTTTTAGGATATATGCAAGTTAATTTCCCGAAAGAATGGAATAAAATTATCAAACAATATTCTGGGTAGAAAATTATCATTTCATTTATTCTTTAGAATAGAAAATACAAATTGTATTTGTAGGTGTTTATGTTTTGTTATTAATAATATTTGAATCATCAATAAATTTTTTTGAAAATAATGTATTCGTTTTCATTAAATAAATAAACATTTATTTTTCAGAATTGTTCAAGGTAGTATGATAAATACGGAACTTAGTTATACACTAAACTATTTACTATACACTACAACTTATTACTAAACACTTATCCAATTCCTGACATTAATTTATTCAAATGCACGATTCCCTTTTTACTATTCATTAGTTCTTATTTATATACAACGGATTTCTTGGTAATTCAAGTCTGAAATGACGTAAATTACTTGCCTCTATAAAAATAGTCAAACAAGATGTAAATAATCTATAAAAACTATACAAGGAAAAGCCGTTTTATAACCGGAGCATTCACCAAACTCTAACATCGTTCAACATAATCGAACAGGACCGAATTCGCGGTCTATGTAATCCTTTGACTGTCTGACCGAGGCTTTTCCTTACAAAATTGATAAAAATACTGAGAGCATGTTATTTACTTAATTTTCCCTGATATATCTAATGGCACGTTTCAGGAAAAACCACTTTACTACATCCCTTTACCTTCCACATGGTTCTATGACACCCCCTCCTATTCCTTACATATACAAACCCAAAAGAGACGTTTTGAATGGAGGTATTAAGGTTCAGCAGAGCTACGCTGCTTCTAGAGATTATTCAAATTGATTTTTGCAATGAAACTCTGTCTCGACGTTCCACACTGTATAAAACATCTTTCTGAAACAAGATATAATCACCGTAAACGTTTTAAATTGATAATATTGATATTTGGGGTAAATTATGGTGTAAGAGATTAAAATTAAATGAGGTGAAACGATATTAAAAATTATTAGAACGGTCTTGTCAACGAGGATAAGTTCATTTCCATGGAAATTTCATTAAATCCAAAATTGGCTTCATAAAATAAACGAGATCGTATATTTTTTTATAAAAATTGATAGCCAGTAGCTATTTACATAAAAATAATTAGAAAAATCATTTTATATGATGAAAAATTGATGGTAAACAAAGGATATGGCCATGACTAACTGTTCAATATTAAATATTCCGAATTATTGGAAAGAAGAAGCTAAAATATTTATGACGCAAAACAACGAAAGATTATGGCGAGTAAATTTAAGTCGCTCCCCAAGTATTTTTGAGCTAATACGGTTCTGCATAGAAAATAGCTGAATCATGTGAAAAGTTTCAAGTAGCTTGTTCATAAACACAAATACCATTAATTTTTGGAAATAAATTACTTATCAAACGCAAACTTTGTGTATAGTGTAAAAACTAGTTACTCGGAAATTAATTTATTGAATACATTTTAGTCCTTTCAGCTTTCAAACTTCATATAAGGACTTTTCGGAAATTATGATCGAAATATGGGAATTGAAATGAAACTAAAGGAAATCCACGAGATTTTCAAACAACTAACTTCATTAAACAAATTATATAATCAGTTGTGTCAGTAGAAAATTGTTTTACAAGCGTCAAGACTCTCCAATTCCACTGCAGTGCACTTAAGGTTCATGCCAACGATCGATACGACATTTATAATCATTTGGTTGTATTGTTTCAATTCCAAGAATTAATATAATCAGAATAATATCAATTTGAGTGAAATTATTCATTTAAACGCATAGATTAATGTATTATGTATTAGTTAAATCCAATTAGAATTTTGAAACGTGTTTAAACAAAGTTATTATCGACTGATTGACGTTTATGTCAAATTTCCACAGCATTCTTAGCAAATTCGAAATATGAGTTGTAATGTGTGTTGCCTAATTGAGGATGGTACGAGAAGTATCTGGCTTGACCCAGAGATGGTAGAAGCTGCTTGCAAAATATTAATGTATTAGAAAGTACACAATTTATACAAAGTTTGGTATTTGTTTTGCAGCGATAAATAATGAACGTTTTCAGCTGAGTTCTAAACACGGAAAAAGCTTGGCATCGTTATGAGGTAACGACTCCAGAAATGTTGAAGAAACTCCACAAAGCGGTATTGGATAATCGTCGACTGAAATTGCCCGAGTACGCATAGAACATGAGAAAGCTGTGCGCAAGATGGGTGCTGCAGAACCGGCTTCAAAAATGAAAAATTATGTGAACTTATTGGAACGTTTGAGCGAAGATATTAAGCAAAAATGGCCGCATTCGGCTCCCAATATTGAAAAATGTCTTGGTGGTCAAAGATTGTGAATAAAGTTTCATGTCGAAATGAGCCCAAAAGCGTCGTGGTCGTTTGAACATTGTCCACGACGCCTCTTGGTCAACAAGAACGTACCCAAAGCGAAAAATTATGCGTGGTCGTTGTTTTTACTGAATGAGAGAGTTTTATAGACTATTGGCTGAATCAGTTCAAGTATAAACATTTTTTCAACTTATAGTTAGCAGAATCAATATCAGATTTAGTTGAAAATATGTTAAGCATACGACAGATATATCTGATTTCCCTTGTATATGGATATTATATAAAATATAAAGTCATGGTTCGTTTCTTTTAGTAAAACTACAAAAGTTACATTATAAACTGCAAGTCAAGTTATTTTCTATTGCCAGGAAACATAAATTTTACTTAGTGTCTCAGCTTTTCATATAATTTATGAAACTGCATCGATGGTTTCTCAAATTCTAAATTGAGACGGAAAACTTTACTTCAAAGTGTATTGTTTTACGGAAAGGTATCAGAAAGGAAGATAGAATTGACGATGTGTTTTCGGATAGGTGTAAACGACAAAAAAATTCTCAATTAGACTAATTTTTAAGTTTTGGAAATCTAAGTATGTTTCTCATTTGGAATGAGTTCTTTTTCCCTCCAAAAAAAATTATTATTATGAGGTATGGCAGGCCTCATTCTTTCAAAAAATCTTTCACCAAACTAATCATTCAAACAATCAGTAATTCTTTGTGTAGAATGAAGAAAGCATCCGAAACAAGTGGAATATTTGAGGAGACGAACTAATTCTAAGTGAAAACTTTTCGCAATCGTTTACCAAAACAAATAATTTTCCATGTATGATGTTATGGTAGACACAGCATGAAATTTTGAAGCCTAGACAGATGCAGGCGAGTCGGTGTTAAGACCTGAAGGGAGTCGATCCGAGGCTTTAAAATCAGTCGTTTCCCCGAGTTCTAACTTGGTTTCGTGGCGAGTCAAGTCTCTCAATAGTAGTACATGGTGCTTAGACAGTACCAATTGCAGTTTGGAGCTCCCACTGAAAGTTCTAAGAAACTCCATGTTGCACCAATACATAAATAACGTGAAAAATCGTTAGAATAGGCTACAATTGATGATATTTCAAAAGATCTGGAAGAAGATCTGCTCTAAGATGGAATCATGATATAGAGAAATTAACAGGAACAATTTGGGATCAACTAACCAACGAAAGTCATTAACGGACCCAAATGAAGCACCAATACATAAATTATATAAAAAAATCCTTAGAATAGGTTACAATTGATGAAATTTCAAAAGATCTAGAAGAAGATCTGACCTAAGATGGAACCATGATATAGAGAAATTAGCAGGAACAATTTGGGATCGACTAACCAATAAAAGACATCAACGGACCCTAATGAAGCACCAATACATAAATTACGTAAAAAAATCGTTAGAATAGGTTACAATTGATAAAATTTCAAAAGATCTAGAAGAAGATCTGATCTAAGATGGAACCATGATATAGAGAAATTAACAGGAACAATTTGGGATCGACTAACCAATAAAAGACATCAATGGACCCAAATGAAGCATCAATAAATAAATTACGTAAAAAAATTGTTAGAATAGGTTACAATTGATGAAATTTCAAAAGATCTAGAAGAAGATCCGATCCAAGATGGAACCATGGTATAAAGAAATTAGCAGGAAGAATTTGGGATCAACTAACCAATAAAAGACATCAATGAACTCAAATGAAGCATCAATAAATGAAGTACGTAAAAAAATCGTTAGAATAGGTTACAATTGATAAAATTTCAAAAGATCTAGAAGAAGATTTGATCTAAGATGGAACCATGATATAGAGAAATTATCAGGAACAATTTGGGATCAACTAAACAACGAAAGACATCAATGGACTCAAATGAAGCACCAGTATATAAATTACGTAAAAAAATCGTTAGAATAGGTTACAATTAATAAAATTTCAAAAGATCTAGAAGAAGATCTGATCTAAGATGGAACCATGATATAGAGAAATTAACAGGAACAATTTGGGATCGACTAACCAATAAAAGACATCAACGGACCCTAATGAAGCACCAATACATAAATTATATAAAAAAATCGTTAGTATAGGCTACAATTGATAAAATTTTAAAAGATCTAGAAGAAGATCTGATCTAAGATGGAACCATGATATAGAGAAATTAACAGGAAGAATTTGGGATCAACTAACCGATAAAAGACATCAATGGACCCAAATGAAGCACCAATACATAAATTACGTAAAAAAATCGTTAGAATAGGCTACAATTGATGAAATTTCAAAAGATCTAGAAGGAAATCTGATCTAAGATGGAACCATGATATAGAGAGATTAGCAGGAACACTTTGGGATCAACTAACCATCGAAAGACATCAATGGACCCAAATGAAGCACCAAACATTAAATACGTAGAAAAATCGTTAGAAACATCGGAAGAAGCTACCAATTCGATAATAAAAATGTCATAGATTTTCTTCAAAGATATTTCTACACATCAAAAACAAATTTTTTCTTAAGTCAGTCACTGCATTTGTCATATTTGGTTTGCAATGTCTTTTTCTTCTTCAAGGAACGCGCCTTGAGAACCATAATTTTTCTTAAGCTACAGATGACCATTCCAGCCGAAGATTACAAGTGTGTAAGCATGCTTAAAATAAAGTGATGATGAAGATAAAAATAAATTCAAGCACATTATATATATTGTCGGAGTGATGTTGAACTTTTTCCCAACTAATGTGGTGAAGGAATGTTCACTTTTTGTGATTTATTATAGGCAATATCTACAATTTCGCATACATCAAGTGAAAATGTAATTTGCGCACTCAAACACAACACTTATTTAACGATTCACTGTTATTCTGATTAATTACTTTCGGTAAAAGCGCAGACGGGAATGAAAAATGAATATGTTAGTTAATTGTTTTAGATATTTAAATTACACACTTTCACATCTGTGATACATTTTAGTTGATGAGGGAAAATACTGAACGGGAATTGGAAATTTGATACAATTTTTTGTAGTGGCGCGGTTACAAGGATACCCCCTTCATTTTTATTTTTGATATTACCTCGGACCGGACCGGATTCAGATCGATTAGTCGAAGTCGTGACCAGCTCTTAGACTATACAGTATGGCAGCGAAAATGGAACGTTTCCATTATCGATTTTTAAAAATAGATTTTGAAAGGATTATTGACAATGTAGTACTGATTTAGAGAAGCTGATTCCTACAGATTACAGAGTAATAAAAAGATGAAGCATTCGTAATCCATAGGCGTATCTTCTCTTTTAGTAAACAGTTCATAATTTCCAATCACTTGAGAGTACCAGTGGGTAAAAAGTGTCATTTTTTCTATCTAAAACTGTTCTTTTAAGTTGCTATAATTTAATTTGTTGCTTCTCAGGCCGTTTTCCACTCTTCTGGTATATTTTTACTGTTGGCGTATTTTGTAAATAGACGAGCCAGAGAAGAATACAACTTTTCAGTTCCATTTTTAAGCCCTTGTATATATGTTAGCTCAAATGATCACTTGTATAATAAGAAATGTTTTTATTACATGAATTTTTTTGGAGACAACGTTTAAGCATGCAAAAAACGACCTTGAAAAGAAAAAAGTAAAGAATGTGGTAAAGTTTATGCGTAGGCTATAAAATAACAGAAAGGGAGACGTTTATTATAAGAAATATTTTCTTTTATGACATGTGGTTATGAAAAACTTTATTGTATCGCAGGGAAATGAGGATTGTTTATCATAAAGGATGGTGTGAAATTATAAGAAACTGAGTTGCATCAGGTATTATGTTCTAATAACTCAAACTTCTTATCTTTACTTTGATGCCTATTCAAAATGTTTTTTTCTTATTATTCACTAAACTCTTATAATAAATTTTATTTTGTTAATATTAGGGTTGTTTTCAATATCAATTATTTGTTGTCTTTTGTGGTCTTTTGTTGTCTTTTGTTGTCTTTTGTTGTCTTTTGTTGTCTTTTGTTGTCTTTTGTTGTCTTTTGTGGTCTTTTGTTCTCTTTTATTGTCTTTTGTTGTCTTTTGTTGTCTTTTGTTGTCTTTTGTGGTCTTTTGTTGTCTTTTGTTGTCTTTTGTTGTCTTTTGTTGTCTTTTGTTGTCTTTTGTTGTCTTTTGTTGTCTTTTGTCGTCTTTTGTTGCCTTTTGTTGTCTTTTGTTGTCTTTTGTTGTCTTTTGTTGTCTTTTGTTGTCTTTTGTTGTCTTTTGTTGTCTTTTGTTGTCTCTTGTTGTCTCTTGTTGTCTTTTGTTGTCTATTGTGGTCTTTTGTTGTCTTTTGTTGTCTTTTGTTGTCTTTTGTTGTCTTTTGTTGTCTTTTGTCGTCTTTTGTTGTCTTTTGTTGTCTTTTGTTGTCTTTTGTTGTCTTTTGTTGTCTTTTGTTGTCTTTTGTTGTCTTTTGTTGTCTTTTGTTGTCTTTTGTTGTCTTTTGTTGTCTTTTGTTGTCTTTTGTTGTCTTTTGTTGTCTTTTGTTGTCTTTTGTTGTCTCTTGTTGTCCTTTGTTGTCTCTTGTTGTCTCTTGTTGTCTCTTGTTGTCTCTTGTTGTCTTTTGTTGTCTTTTATTGTCTTTTATTGTCTTTTATTGTCTTCTGTTGTCTTTTGTTGTCTTTTGTTGTCTTCTGTTGTCTTTTGTTGTCTTTTGTTGTCTTTTGTTGTCTTTTGTTGTCTTTTGTTGTCTTTTGTTGTCTTTTGTTGTCTTTTGTTGTCTTTTGTTGTCTTTTGTTGTCTTTTGTTGTCTTTTGTTGTCTTTTGTTGTCTTTTGTTGTCTTTTGTTGTCTTTTGTTGTCTTTTGTTGTCTTTTGTTGTCTTTTGTTGTCTTTTGTTGTCTTTTGTTGTCTTTTGTTGTCTTTTGTTGTCTTTTGTTGTCTTTTGTTGTCTTTTGTTGTCTTTTGTTGTCTTTTGTTGTCTTTTGTTGTCTTTTGTTGTCTTTTGTTGTCTCTTGTTGTCTCTTGTTGTTTCTTGTTGTCTTTTGTTGTCATTGTTTATGCTACAACTATTTGAAAATGAGCAGAATTAGGGCTCTTTTACTACAGAAAATAAGACTATATACTTTTTCCAGGGATAATTTAACCTTTTATAAATGGAATTTTGAGCTTAGGAACACAACGAACAGTTTTTTTCAGAGTATTGTTGAACATGTGAGTTTTACGAGCTCTCAAATGATTCTGTTTAAAATACGTATTTGGAATTTTACATATATGGTATCATCAAAATCAAAATGAAGTCGGTGAAATTACCACATTTCTAATTTTTAATAATTTTCTTCCTCCCATTCCTCTTTCCAATTTCTTCAATACTTTTTTGATGTAATTACAGTTAATTTTCCATGTGGTGACTCTCTATGGGCGTCATTGTCTCTAATATAATAATCGAACGCACTTACTGGGTCAAAATGTTAATTGGGATATAGTGGAATTTTAGATCCATTAAAATATACTGTTTTTAAAGACGAAGTTTGTTCGGAAACGAAGTTTTTTCGTTAATTAAGTTTACGGAAACTCTGCTCTACAAATCACATAACTTACAATCCGTTTAAGAAAGTTTTCAAAAACAAAAAAATCATTACTCCTGCTGTACATGTTTAGAAATTCAAACTATAATCTATTTAATAGTTAATTGGCCGTTCGTAGCAAAAGTTTCCCTCATTAGTACGAGTACGTGTTATGTAACGAGGAAATTCAATTCTACCAGATTTGGATAGACACTGTGTATTGGCTGGAAACGGAACAAATAAATCCGATCAGAGTGTGTGAGTTTAATAATTATTTACCTGTGTATACGTTGGAGGAGTAAAATAAATCTTTATTCACGTACTGTGGAGTTTTCTTAATTTACTTACACTGAAAAAACTGAATTTATGGAAATACGAGGATAGCCACAAACGTACCTGCTCCAATAAAAAAAAACACAAATAAATTTCTGAGCAGGTATTTTGGGAAACAACTTAATCCGGCCTCTTTTTTTGTATTGTGATTTATCAGTTTAAGTATATCACGAGATGTTAGAAAACGAAATTCAACTGCTAGTACTACTACTAATCCATATGAATTTGTTAACTTGGGAATAATGTTTCAACAAAATGATGTTAGAATACAATCGCCATCTCGGTAACTGACCTAACACCTCTAGATTTTTTTTTGTTGGGATATTGAGGTCTTAAAACAAGTGATTGTTGATGTATATAGAGCAACTTTCCATAACACTTTTCATCGAGTTTGACAAAAGATTAATAATGGGATTTTTACCACTAGGAACTAAGAGGATTGACCTAAAAGTACCTGGCACAACAAAGAAATCATAAATTTTCTTTTTGTAGTCTTTTGTTGTCTCTTGTTGTCTCTTGTTGTCTTTTGTTGTCTCTTGTTGTCTCTTGTTGTCTTTTGTTGTCTTTTGTTGTCTTTTGTTGTCTCTTGTTGTCTTTTGTTGTCTCTTGTTGTCTTTTGTTGTCTTTTGTTGTCTCTTGTTGTCTTTTGTTGTCTTTCGTTGTCTCTTGTTGTCTCTTGTTGTCTCTTGTTGTCTCTTGTTGTCTCTTGTTGTCTCTTGTTGTCTTTTGTTGTCTTTTGTTGTCTTTTGTTGTCTTTTGTTGCCTTTTGTTGTCTTTTGTTGTCTCTTGTTGTCTCTTGTTGTCTCTTGTTGTCTCTTGTTGTCTTTTGTTGTCTTTCGTTGTCTTTTGTTGTCTTTCGTTGCCTTTTGTTGCCTTTTGTTGTCTTTTGTGGTCTTTTGTTGCTTTTTGTTGTCTTTTGTTGTCTTTTGTTGTCTTTTGTTGTCTCTTGTTGTATTTTGTTGTCTTTTGTTGTCTTTCGTTGCCTTTTGTTGCCTTTTGTTGTCTTTTGTGGTCTTTTGTTGCTTTTTGTTGTCTTTTGTGGTCTTTTGTTGCTTTTTGTTGTCTTTTGTTGTCTCTTGTTGTCTCTTGTTGTCTTTTGTTGTCTTTTGTTGTCTTTTGTTGTCTTTTGTGGTCTTTTGTTGCTTTTTGTTGTCTTTTGTTGTCTTTTGTTGTCTCTTGTTGTCTTTTGTTGTCTTTCGTTGTCTCTTGTTGTCTCTTGTTGTCTTTTGTTGTCTTTTGTTGTCTTTTGTTGCCTTTTGTTGTCTTTTGTTGTCTTTTGTTGTCTTTTGTTGTCTTTTGTTGTCTTTTGTTGTCTCTTGTTGTCTTTTGTTGTCTTTCGTTGTCTTTCGTTGTCTTTTGTTGTCTTTTGTTGTCTTTTGTTGTATTTTGTCGTCTTTTGTCGTCTTTTGTTGTCTTTTGTTGTCTTTTGTTGTCTTTCGTTGTCTTTTGTTGTCTTTCGTTGTCTTTCGTTGTCTTTCGTTGTCTTTTGTTGTCTCTTGTTGTCTTTTGTTGTCTTTTGTTGTCTTTTGTTGTCTTTTGTTGCCTTTTGTTGTCTTTTGTTGTCTTTCGTTGTCTTTCGTTGTCTTTTGTTGTCTCTTGTTGTCTTTTGTTGTCTCTTGTTGTCTTTTGTTGCCTTTTATTGTTTTTTGTTGTATTATTCAGTTTTTTCGTTCAATTATATTATGAAATCTTTGTTCTTTATTCGTTCTCATACACAAACTTTTTTTAGAGAATTGTAGTCATTCATTACATCTTTTTTTCTGTTCTCTTTCTAGTAATTTGTTCTTTCTGTTGTTTTTTGTTTTTACATATTTGAAATCTCTTTTATAATCTTTCTTATCCTTTCGTAGTCTTCTTATGTCGTCGTCGATGTAATTTTGGTGTAAAAAACGTATCATCCGATCTTATCGAATAATAATAATCAAAATTGCACCAGGACTTGAGGAAAGCTTCACCACAAAAAAATTTAGAGCAAATTAACTCATCTGCACTTATTCAAGTGGAGCTTCTAATTGACTTTCGTTTTCACGATTGAATGGATCGATTGAGCGCTTCCAATAACTCGAATCGGATGGAATTCCTTTTAATATGAGTTTCGAAGCTTTTTCAAAGCACAAAATTAGGCGAATTTATCACAAAAGTTTATGAGAAAGATAGTAATGATAATAATGATCCTTAATTTAGTCAATATCATAATAGAGACTGTTTTCCCTACAAATATTGTTAGCAATACTTCTTATAAAATGTATGACACCTTGAACATTTTACTCTGATCTTAATAATGAAATATTCGACCTTCCCGAAACATGGAAGGAATACATCGAACTTAAACTCGTTTCAAGGTTCATTCCAATATCAGAAAAAGAAATTCCACGTCACTAAATGGATTTACATGGGCGTAGTCAAAATATAAATACCGTCAAGCATCCAAAGATTTTATCAGTCCTCATCAGTTTACGAATCAACAACACAGACCTTTTTTTTGTCACAATGTTAAAATTGGTGGTGTTGTCTGCTTTCGTAGCCTTCGTCGCAACCAAACCGAGTGGGGTATTGGTACAAAATCCTGTTGTGCAGACTTACGGGGCTCCTCTCGTAACTGGAATTCCTTCAGCTGTGAGTCACAGCTACAGAAGCGATTTGATCAGCCATCCTCTAGTGGCAACACACGCTATTGTCGAAACTCCAGTTGTTGAAAATGTTGTTGCCACCGCAGTACCATCAGCAGTCAGTCATACGTACAGAAAAGACGTAATCAACGAACCAGTTGTAGCTGCTGTCAGTACTCCCGTTGTTGAAAACGTTGTAGCTAAAGTTGCTACACCAATTGTCGATGTAGTACCATCAGCAGTCAGTCATACGTACAGAAAAGACGTAATCAACGAACCAGTTGTAGCTGCTGTCAGTACTCCCGTTGTTGAAAACGTTGTAGCTAAAGTTGCTACACCAATCGTGGATGTAGTACCATCTGAAGTAAGTATTGCTAAAGTAGCTGCTCCAGTAGTATCTGATGTGGTTGCTCCATCTGCGGTTAGTCACAGTTTCAGAAGTGATTTTATCAATAACCAAGTTGTAGCTGATTATTATACACCTACTGTAGTTGCTAAACATATAGCTGCTCCATCTTTGTACTACTCTGGAAACATTCCAAATGTTTATGTTTGGTAGAAGACAAGGCTGATGGTCACGTGAAATGTAAACTATTTAGTTTTAAGCAAAAATAATAAATTTTCAAATTGGAAATGAAGTTTTTTATTTCAAATATTATGTTTTCCGCCAACAAAGATTAGGGATGTTGACCTAAGGATGCTAGGTAACGTGGCCACTTATTTTTCGTCTGGGGCTATTTTGTGTAATCATGACAAAAATTTGGACATTAAACTCTTGAAACTACAAGAAATATTAAAAAGAATTGAACACTAATTACAGAGAAATGTTTCAAAGTACAAGACGTCCGGGTGCATCAATGTTATATCGTGATACCGAGTTCGATTTATCAAGTTGTGGCTCTTGTTCTGACATAATAATTTTCTATTTAAAATTAGGCAACATTGCACAAATGTAACCCAGACAGAGACACAACATTAACGTATCGTCTTGAATTACTTAATTTTTGTCTTATATTACTTACCTAATTTCAATTTATTATTGTATTCGTTAAGATTTGTCATAAACTGATCGCTTTTAATGGAACCAATGTCATAGTTAAGCGATTCCAAGTGTCCCGTAGACACGATCATAAATATAATTATTTATAGCTCTATAGTTCCGTATTCGTCGAGTTCTTTTGTCAGATTATTGAAACCAAGTTTAATTAAATATTTTCTTGCATAATAAATAATTTTCTGTTTGGTTCTATCATTGGTTAGCCTGAAGATACATTACAGCTCTTCAATGTACATCCCAGTTTTTTTGGTTTGTGGAAAAACCAATTTTTTGTTGTGATATCTTTGTTATCATTATAAGTATTAATATTGATTTCTTTAATGAACTGGAAAATCTAGTGCGACTGTTTTGTTTTTGCAATTCTGAATATAAAAATTGAGAATATTTTCCTTTCATTAAAAAATGTTTACCAGCTAAGGGAAAATTTCGGAAGCAACTTCCTTGTAGCTATTTGGAGAATATTATAGACATTATATTACCCTCCAATGTCTGGATCAAATATCGTGAAAGTTGCGGTTATTTTACATTTATGTTAAAAGCCTTTTAGAGTGAACCCGGATACCTAAGTCAGCTAGATTAGTGAGATCAATTCATTTCTACATGAATTAACTTTTCATAATTTTAATTTTTGTTGCATATAAATGTCCATTCGAGCTACTAAATCTTGTTTTATTGATATTACTAAAGTTCTACTCTATAAAAAGTTCTCCACGGTGCAAATCCGAAATTAAATATTATTTGACAAGTTTGACGTTTTATTTGTTTGACTTATGTCAAAATTGAAATGAAATCAATCGTTCTATAAGGTTTTTTCCAAAAATGATCATTGTATATACGTTTAATGATTTTGTTTGTGAGTTTTTTGTTTGTAAAACTCCTTTGGACTTAAAGTTTGATATAAAATGAATCTCCGATCTCCTTGTTGGAATTTAAGCACTTTGACAACCTTACCAACTACACCGTCACGGCTGGATATAAGTTTCGACGAGATGTAGGTATAAAAGCATTGAAATTTGTAAAGGATTTGTCAAGTTACTGATTGTATTGGTTACAACTTATATATTTTGTATTTCTGAACAAATCGGCTAATCAGAACCGGACTTACAGGTGTGTTTTTATAACAATGTTTCCACTTTCCCCATCTTTTAAATTGAAGAAACTTTGTTCACTATTTTTACAAATTTACTGTTACCCCTTGACACAAAAACATCTGTTCGACTCCTTTTTTGTCTATTACAAGACGCAAATACGGAAACGCTCCACCAGCTTACCCTATATGAACGAATTTTTTAGGGCGTGATAAGCAGTTGTACATTATAGAAGGATAACCTGGGGAGAGGACTGGCATCTAGATATACCCTTATTTATGTAATCTATACGATAAAATCAGCACAAAAACATTCTCGGGGAAGCTGACGCGAATTTCAATTAGGATGTATTGAGGACAATTTATTTTGTGTTAAAATGTGTATACTAGCGGCAGGAATAATTTTTTTTATATACCCCTATAAATTACACTTATTTACATATTTTGAGTTTGTTTTATATACCCCGAAACAGATGTTTATAAATGTGTTGACCTAAAAGCGATAGTAGAAATATTTTTTTTCTTCAAAAAAATTATTTTTTTCAATTATTCATATGGTTATTAGAGTAGAAATTTTCAATCCTAAATTGAAAGAAATTATTTAAAAACAGCTTTTTGGATTTCCTATAGCAAAAAAAATAAAAAGTGAGTACGACGTGTGTTTTGTTGTATTTAGTTGCTTTTTGTTTATTTTTTTGCTTTTTGTTGTTGTTCTTTGCAGTTTTTTTATCGTTTTTTGTTGTTCTTTGTTCTCTTTTTTTAATTTATTCCATAGTTTCTTTTATATTCTTTATCAATTCCTTTACTTGTGTTATTTATTGTTGTCTTTCATTGTTATTTATTACCTTTTGTTGACAATTGTATAATTTTTTGCTCTCGCTTATTTTTATTCTTGTTTTGACCTTTACCTACTTTTTTCAAGTCTTTTATTTCTTTTTGTTCGTAGATACTTTAAAAAAACACATTTTTAGCATATTGGATTTCCTTTAGCAAAAAAAAAATAAAAAGTAAGTACGACGTGTGTTTTGTTGTATTTCGTTGCTTTTTGTCTACTTTTTTGCTTTTTGTTGTTGTTCTTTGGAGTGTTTTCTTGTCGTTTTTATTCTCTTTCTTTAATTTATTTCATAATTTCTTTTGTTTTATTCATCAATACCTTTTCTTGTATCGTTAATTGTTGTCTCCCATTGCAATTCATTACTTTTTCTTGACAATTGTTGTCATTTGTTAATTTTTATTCCCTTTTTGATCCATTTCCTAATTGTTTCTAGTCTTTTATTTATTTTGTATTCATAGATTCTTGAAAAAAACACATCTTCAGCATTTTGGATTTGCTGTAGCAAAAAATAGAAACTACGACGTGTGTTTATGTTCAATTGTATTTTATTCATTTTTTTGCTTTTTGTTGTTGTTCTTTGGAGTGTTTTCTTGTAGTTTTTGTTCTCTTTTTTCAATTTATTTCATAATTTATTTTGTTTTATCCATCAATACCTTTTCTTGTATCGTTTATTGTTGTCTCCCATTATAATTCATTACTTTTTCTTGACAATTGTTGTCATTTGTTACCCTGGTTAATTTTTATTCCCTTTTTGATCAATTTCCTAATTTTTTCTAGTCTTTTATTTGTTTTGTATTCATAGATTCTTGAAAAAAACACATCTTCACCATTTTGGATTTGCTATAGCAAAAAAAAAATAGAAACTTACGACGTGTGTTTGTGTTTAATTGTTTTTTATTCATTTTTTTGCGTTTTGTTGTTGTTCTTTGCAGTGTTTTGTTGTTTTTTGTTCTGTTTTGTTCTCTTTCGTTTATTAGTCTTATAATTTGTCTTGTATTCTCATCAATCTCTTTTCTTGTTTCGTTTTATGTTGTCTGTCATTGCCTTTACTTGTCAATTGTTGTTATTTTTTGCTTTGGCTTATTTTTATTTTCCTTTTCTTCATCATTTTGGATTTCCTATAGCAGAACAAAATAAAAAGTACGACGTCTGTTGTTGTTTTTCTTTCCAGTATTTTCTTGTCATTTTTTGTTCTCTTTCGTTGATTTTTTTCATAATTTCCATATTATTTATCAATCCCTTCTCTTGTGATGTTTTTTGTTGTCTCTAATTGTCATTAACTGCCTTTTGTTGTCATTTGTTGTTCTCCCTTAGTTTTATTCTATTTTTAATCCCTTCGGGACTTTTGAAGGCAAATAACTAGTAAGTTGATTATTTCAACTTGCTATTAAATATGATATTAAGACAATTTGGGGACGTTTCACAGTAATGACAAATTGAATCTCGATAACTATTGTTTTAAAATGAATCTTCGTTTAATACAAGAGATCTTACATCAAGGTCGTCGAATGTGGGATTTTAGGAATAATTAGGAAAGCAAAAACACACAGTTTTAGCTTTGCATTAAATTCAATCTTGTCAAACTCCTTTTTTATGTGTATTAATACGTTAATTCAACTAATATGAGTAAACGCGTCCAAACGCGAAAATCGTTATTTATGTCCTTTGATATAGTACATCGTCTCTACAAATTATTGTGCTCAATAATAACCAAACGTCCCTTGTGGCTTGTGTGGTTGATATGTTTCTGTTTATTTAACCACGCCGTTATACCATTCCTCTTTGGTGTATACACAAGAAAAATAATATGCTAATTTGTCACAACAAATTGTAATTTCAATATCAAAGACCCAAAACATTTTTCTCTCTATTAGTTCAACGAAATAGTTACTGAGTAGAGTTACGAGGTCTTCCAACAAAGAATTGAGAAAAATTTGACCCTTGCCACGTAAGAAAAAAAGTCGCCAAGCAATAGATCCGGAAAATAAAGTGGATCGCATCGAATCATTTTTTTACTAGCTTTATTATAATATTTGACATCCGTAAAAACTGTTTGGACTAATTTAATTATTTGTACTTTATGAAACAACGGCTACTACAATTATACACATTTTATAGTCTAGTCAATGACGTTAAAAAAATGTGAATTGTGTATTTATCCAATAAATGAAAATTTGGATTTCTGTTTACCCTCTATTTCAAAATCTACCCTATGTCGATGTTTGCTTTTTCTTTTTTGGTAATAAAAACCGCCCCTATTTGAGAAGAATTTATAAATTTCGTCTATGTAATGAACGGAAATCATATAGTCTAGTCAATGACGTTAAAAAAAGTGTGAATTGTGTATTTATCCAATAAATGAAAATCGGATTTCTGTTTACCCTCTATTTCAAAATCTACCCTATGTCGATGTTTGCTTTTTCTTTTTTGGTAATAAAAACCGCCCCTATTTGAGAAGAATTTATAAATTTCGACTATGTAATGAAGGGAAATCATATAGTCTAGTCAATGACGTTAAAAAAATTGTGAATTGTGTATTTATCCAATAAATGAAAATCGGATTTCTGTTTACCCTCTATTTCAAAATCAACCCTATGTCGAGGTTTAATTTTTCTTTTTTGGTAATAGAAACCACTCCTATTTGAGAAGAAGTTATAAATTTCGACAATGTAATCAACGGAAATCATATTTGTATCAGTAAAATGGATGGCAATTGAAAATTTTTGATATAATTCATGATTTATCAACCACTTTCGTGCATTCGGCTTCTCTATACAACGTGTACATGAAATACAACTGTAAATGCCATGCCGACAGTAAGCTTAAGTTTAACATAGCCACTCTGTATATCCATCAATATTTTTTCACCATAACTCGCTTACTTTTTAAGCAATCATTAAAAATAGCATTATTGGTTCTAAAAGGGCTAAATCTCACTCGATTTTTATCCTACAAAAAAAATTGGTATGGGAAAATTTTTGAAACAAAAACCACAATTTTGAACTTTACTAAATTTTACGTAACACTATTAGTTCATGAGTTATTTTGAAGGAAATGCGATAAATTACCAAAATCATTTTCTTACTTTTTTTTTCCAAAAATTAGTACTTAAAACTAGTCAAACTCTCAAAACATATTATGAGGACATGAATAAAGTGAATTGTGATATAGTGATGATTTTTTTTTAAATTTTAATAGGGTAAAAGAGGGGGTGAGGTTTTCACAAATTATTTACAACGAAAAAATAGGAATAGGAAATAATTCTCTTCATAACTCGCTTAGTTTTGATGCTAGAAACTTCAATAAGAAATTAAAATGAAGATTTTTTAAAGTACTTGAAAACAGCTTCTATAAGTTTTCCACAAAAAATGCATACGTTTGAAAATACCAATCAATTTTTAACAAGGAATAATTCCGTTTGTATTTGGTATGTAAATATTATAAATACAAAATTTTTTGTATTTTTTTATAAACTATAATCTTGTTCTTGTATTTTTTCGAAAAAATGCATTTTTCTTCAGTTATCCGAGAAAAAACGTCCGCAAACGTGTTTTTTTTGGCTGAAAATCGAAAATTTCAATCACGAATAACTCGAAAAGTATTGATTTTCAGAAAAAACATTACTAAACAAAAATGCTTATGATGAGTCAATTTATGGATTTACGTACGTTTTTTAATAAAAATTTTTTTACCCCCTAGGTGAAATTAACCCCTAGAGAAAAAGTATCACTCGGTAGAGGGTATGAGATAAATACACGAGAAAAGGGGGGTTATTGACTGAATAATACCTTAATAAGCACCTAGTCGGCCCACTTTTCTAAATTTAGTTTTTAAATGTATCAAAACTGCACCTGGTGTTTGCAAGAGTTTGCTGAAAATGATCCGAATGCTAGGGAGATCAAATGATATAAATATGATTATTGTCCATATGTTTATTACGAATTTTCAATAAATATCGTTAATTACATGATCATTTGGTAGCAGTTTTCAAAATCACCAGCCATATCCATAAGACCAAGGAGCAGCATAAGCAGCAACAACTGGTTTGCTCACTATGTCACTCCTGTAGCTGTGACTTACCGCAGCAGGAACGGCAACTGGAGCAGCAACGTATTTCTGAACAACGGGGGCGGCGACAACAGGAGCTGTGGCTATATACTTTTGAACAACTGGTGTTGAATAAGCAACGACTGCTGGTTCACTGATGACGTCCTTTCTGTAGGTGTGACTTACAGCGGAAGGTACTGCAGCTACTACTGGTGCGCTGTAAGTTTCTACTACTGGATTCCCTAACCATACTCCGCTTGGTTTAGCGACAGTAAGAGCTAAAAGAGCGGACAACACCACCAATTTGAACATTTTCGTAAAATAGGTCTGTGTTGTTAGTAGTAGAACTGACTGACAGAAACTGATAATTTTTCATATTTACCAGCGGGTTTTATACTAATTTCAAGGCGGAAATTCTAGATTAATTTTTTTATAAGCGAAATTTTGGTTTTAACCTCGACTTAAGGTTAATATATAGTGCAATACTTGATATTGTGAAACTTGATATGCAGATTTTATTTTATAATGTTAGTTGTGAAAACTCATGGTCTGTTAGTTTTTTTTTTATACTTATTCTCTTTCTAATGTACATGGCTTGAATAACTTCTCATTTTAGAAATAAAAAATATTGATTTTTAAGCCGATAATAGGTCTCATAAACTTTTTATTAGTGTTAAGTTCAGGTTTATATTTTGATACAAACCGTCGTATGTTTGGTCCTATTAGTTTTTCAAAATATTCCAAAGATTTGAAGTGAAAACACTGCTTTCTGACTTCCCTGTGTAATTTATACCACAAAAACTCAATAGGGTTAAAGTCTGTGATTACGTTCAGTTCTTTCAAATACTTTTTGCACTGATTTTTAAGAATCATTGTCATGCAAAGTATATTACATTTTCTTCTCATATTTTTTTATAGCATTCTTTCTTCTAAATCACTACAAGTTTTACCAGGTCTTCTGTCACCCTTCTTTTAAAACATCCCCTTACATTCGGGATTAAATTTTTTCTTACACCCAAAAATCTCAAATAGTGATTCATAAAAGTCAATTTCACTATTCACGTGTCCAATTTTCATGTTCTATAGCCCACTGCGACTTTTTAATTTCATTTTAACATTTCTAAAAAAATTTCTTCACTGAAATTCTTCCAAAAAAGTCAAATTCTGTCAATCTACTTTCACAAGTACTAAAGATTTATTGATCTGAGCTGATCGGGTCGTTTGCTTGACAACATAAAAGTTTAGTGTTTTATTTTGATCGATAGTATATATAATAATATATACAGAGTGTTCGATTAAAATACATTGTTGATCTTATTAAATGGATTCACTATTGTTACAGGATTTGTAAACTTGTGGTTTCTAATAAGCGAATAAAATCTCAAACTATGGATCAAAAAACAGTCACTTGCTTTTTGTGGATCAAATTCGCTCTTTTCAATTCACTCTCTTGATTATTTGAAATTAGTGTAGTTCAAAATTACATTTAAAAGAAAGTTCATTAAGTAAAATTTCAATACTTATCAGATCTTTCGCGTTATTCATTCTCGAAACTAAACGACAACTTCTTGGAAACTGTGAATCAAGATTCAAAATCTTTTTTTGCATAACCAGCTCATCTTCTAGTTTAAAATAACAAAATTCGTATTCAAAATTAGTTCAAAAATATAGATTATAAACTGTTTAGTAAGTTCTAATCGTTTTTGATTTATTTACAGATAGTTTGATATATAATTTAATGCAGCAAGGACCCAGGTTACTATTCTTACAAAGAAGACTGCAAATATCAGAGAAAATAACTTGTTGTATGTTATGATTGGAAGCGATATGTCACGTGGTCGATATAGATAAGGCAGCTTCACAAAAACTTGAAGCCTTCTTCAAGACCACAAAGCTATATACTCCGCAACAGCTTCAAATCGTCTACAAGGCCAGAGCATTTCGGCTTATCCAGACTTGACCAGAAACTTGGACAGTTTAGTACATAGATGAAGTGTTGATGGTCTGACAACTAGATCAAATGTTCTTCCGAGCTATCTAATATAATCCCAAGTAGAGCAGTTTTTGCAAAACCTACTCGACGGGGAGATCATAAGTACAGAGTTTACCTGTAAACGCCCAGAATGTCAATCTCTTTGGAGAAGTGCAAGCTACCAAAGCACGTCGTTCTTGTACACTACAAACTACAGAAGTTCAAGATGAATATGCACAGGCATCTCCATACCCTCTTGTGTTTGCTTTTTACATAAAAAAGTAGATTTTTTCTAGTTTCCATAAGAAGAGTGAAACTTCATTGTTTACGTTTTTCTCTGGCTAATCAACATAAAAAATACTCAGCTTTTTTGCTCACACTCATCAATAGATGATAATACTTAATTCTGTAAAATGGCAACAGTGTAATTTTTCTTATAGTATGTGAAG
This sequence comes from Diorhabda sublineata, assembly GCF_026230105.1. Taxonomy (NCBI): domain Eukaryota; kingdom Metazoa; phylum Arthropoda; class Insecta; order Coleoptera; family Chrysomelidae; genus Diorhabda; species Diorhabda sublineata. The sequence goes on along the minus strand of NC_079481.1, from coordinate 6,744,451 downwards.
TTGAGGTGTGTTAAAAGTTTCTTCGTCAATATTGTCGACTATAATGAATAATTTTGTTGTTGTATTTTATTTAATGTAAACAAAAATTGATATTTAAAAAAATAGCTCGCAATAAATCTGTTCCTGGTATAAATGTCGTTAGAATTACGTCTAGTAGACGTAGTGAGCAACTGGAAAGATCGAGAGTGTGAATGGCTATCGCCTACAACCTCTAAAAAGCGCCTCGTCAAAATCAGGACATACTTTTTGATCGAGAAAAGGTAGATTGGAATATTTATACTTTAGTTAACATTATCGAACAAATCAGTAGAATATTTAAGAATAAACATCTTCATCTAATATTTTTTTGATAAATTGGAGAGCAGACAAGTCAAAAGGCTTCAGGAGGAGGCTAAATATTCGGAATTGTAAAGAAGAAGATGGAGTTGGCTTGTGGGGATTTATTAACATTTGTAGTACTCATAGTGTAGGGAAGTTCAGTACAGTAGTAAGGACCATTATTGTCCAATAATTATAAAGCGTTTTTTCAAATTCAAATTTCCATTTTATCGTTGTGTCACAAGATATCTTAGATTCCCAGAAGAATATGTCAAACAGGATTAAAGATTTCACGTGATTTTGAATTTAAAATGATAACAATATGTATATTTTTTCGAAATATTTATTTATAATTGATATTTTTCATCAGTTTTTTCATTTACCATCCGTGTCCGTACGCCCATGGAGCGGCGTAAGTTGCAATAACTGGTTTACTGACGATGTCACTTCTATAACTGTGACTAAGTGCAGCAGGAACGGCAATAGGTGCAGCGACATATTTTTGAACAACCGGAGCAGTAGCTACGTATTTCTGAACAACGGGGGCGGCGACAACAGGAGCTGTGGCTACATACTTTTGAACAACTGGTGTTGAATAAGCAACGACTGCTGGTTCACTGATGACGTCCTTTCTGTAGGTGTGACTTACAGCGGAAGGTACTGCAGCTACTACTGGTGCGCTGTAAGTTTCCACTACTGGATTTTCCACCCACACTCCGCTTGGTTTAGCGACAGCGAGAGCTAATAGAGCAGACAACACCACCAATTTGAACATTTTCGTAAAATAGGTCTGTGTTGTTAGTAGTAGAACTGACTGACAGAAACTGATAATTTTTCATATTTGAAAGCGGGTTTTATACGAATTTCAACCGGATATAAAGTGAGTAATATTGCGAGACATTATTTATTAAAAGGATTTTTAGATTGGACCTTGAATCAAGGTGAAAAACTAGATATATAGTTCACTTCATTCTTTTCTCAAAAATTCGCTATTGAAAATAAAAATATAACGCGCAATATGAAAAAAACTATAAAAGCACTAAAAAGAAGTACGAATGTCAATGAAGAAGATGTTGAAAATATTTAACAGCTAATGTTTTGGCATAATCCCAATCTTAAATAAAAAGGTAAATTATTATAGTGTGCGATAAGTTTTGTAGTTAATGAGATACAGGGTGTGGAATTGCTTTATAATTTCATTAGAAGCAACAATATGAAGTAAAAATAGTTCTTTTCAGAGCATATGTTCAAAATGTGTAACTCCAGCCAACATGCAAGCATCCGCTCTACGTCTAAAGGATTGCCGAATATGTTACCAGTTACTAATAACAGTACCTTGTATGATACGATTTCGAAGATCGGAATTGTGTAAATGAACTACTTTAGATATTCCCACACATAAAAATCCAGAGGATTGTGTCCAGGTGACCTAGGGGGCCACGGGTGTGGAAATATTCGTCCGATCCAATAATCTGGAATCAAAGCCAAATATTGATCGAAAAAAGAGTGTTGAAACAGAGTTACAACTATTAAACGTTTGCTGACTTGCTTGGATTTTTATTTGTGGAACAGAATAAAAGATTTTGTTTATACTAACATTCCCAAGCGATACGAAATGTCTTAATATTCTGAAAGGAAACATATTTATTGGTATTAAACATAATGTACTGTTACGAACTCGTCCACTGATATCAATCGTGCAGCCGGTCATTTTCTATCATGTTAATCGATGCTGAAGTTTAGCGGATGCGTCGAGCGCGTTTTATGAGATGTTTAGATTATGTTGAAACTGTTTTTATGAAGATAAGTTTGATTTGTTTGCGGTAAACTAGAGATTTAAAGTAAACGAAATTTGTGGAATTGGATGATACTATTAAAATGAGGCTTTAACAGCTATAGCAGTTGATAAATAATTCGATACACACATCAGGATAGTGAAACGTGATTTGAATAAATTAGTGTGTTAAGAATTTGATGAAAAGTGTTAATTGATAAGTGTTGGTGAATAGTTATGCGATAAGCGATAATATTATACTATTACGAACTCGTCCACTGATATCAATCGTGCAGCCGGTCATTTTCTATCATGTTAATCGATGCTGAAGTTTAGCGGATGCGTCGATCACGTTTTATGAGATGTTTAGATTATGTTGAAACTGTTTTTATGAAGATAAGTTTGATTTGTTTGCGGTAAACTAGAGATTTAAAGTAAACGAAATTTGTGGAATTGGATGATACTATTAAAATGAGGCTCTAAAAGCCATAGCAGTTGATAAATAATTCGATACACACATCAGAATAGTGAAACGTGATTTGAATAAATTAGTGTGTTAAGAATTTGATGAAAAGTGTTAAGTGATAAGTGTTGGTGAATAGTTATGCGATAAGCGATAATATTATACTATTACGAACTCGTCCACTGATATCAATCGTGCAGCCGGTCATTTTCTATCATGTTAATCGATGCTGAAGTTTAGCGGATGCGTCGATCACGTTTTATGAGATGTTTAGATTATGTTGAAACTGTTTTTATGAAGATAATTTTGATTTGTTTGCGGTAAACTAGAGATTTAAAGTAAACGAAATTTGTGGAATTGGATAATACTATTAAAATGAGGCTCTAAAAGCCATAGAAGTTGATAAATAATTCGATACACACATCAGAATAGTGAAACGTGATTTGAATAAATTAGTGTGTTAAGAATTTGATGAAAAGTGTTAATTGATAAGTGTTGGTGAATAGTTATGCGATAAGCGATAATATTATACTGTTACGAACTCGTCCACTGATATCAATCGTGCAGCCGGTCATTTTCTATCATGTTAATCGATGCTGAAGTTTAGCGGATGCGTCGAGCGCGTTTTATGAGATGTTTAGATTATGTTGAAACTGTTTTTATGAAGATAAGTTTGATTTGTTTGCGGTAAACTAGAGATTTAAAGTAAACGAAATTTGTGGAATTGGATGATACTATTAAAATGAGGCTTTAACAGCTATAGCAGTTGATAAATAATTCGATACACACATCAGAATAGTGAAACGTGATTTGAATAAATTAGTGTGTTAAGAATTTGATGAAAAGTGTTAATTGATAAGTGTTGGTGAATAGTTATGCGATAAGCGATAATATTATACTATTACGAACTCGTCCACTGATATCAATCGTGCAGCCGGTCATTTTCTATCATGTTAATCGATGCTGAAGTTTAGCGGATGCGTCGATCACGTTTTATGAGATGTTTAGATTATGTTGAAACTGTTTTTATGAAGATAATTTTGATTTGTTTGCGGTAAACTAGCGAGTTGAAGTAAACGAAATTTGTGGAATTGGATAATACTATTAAAATGAGGCTTTAACAGCTATAGCAGTTGAAAAATAATTCGATACACACATCAGGATAGTGAAACGTGATTTGAATAAATTAGTGATAAACGTTGGTGAATAGTTATACGATAAGTGCCAATATTTAATTAAAAATACTATAAAACTAATTTGGTATTATAGCGGAATATTTCTTCGAGTCGAAAACTAAATTGAAATCTACTATATCAAGTTTATCGTTTTCAGTATTCCGTATTATCACATTTTTTTGACTGACTATAAAATCTTTTGTTTCCTAAACAAAATCGCCGCAGTTTTATGGAAAATACATGAAAAGATGCAACATTAAAATGGTGGTTATAAGATGAACGTAATAAATATAAAATTTATCGTATGGCAGTGCAAGGCTGTTCGGATCGTTAACCAAACGGGGTATACGACCCGGAGGCGATTTTCTTCAAGTTTTATTTCTTGCTAGGTATGTCAACGTTAACGGAAGACACAATTATCTACACTGCTCTTCAAACGACGTCAACGTATTAAAAAACATTCCATCATTATCTATATTGATTTAAAAGTGTTACTTATTTTTCAAAATATTAAAGCAACGTTTTTAGTTAAAATTAATCTAAAACTAGTACAAAATGATATATAATAAGCTAAGATCAGTTTAAATGAACAAAAAAAAATTATAAAACGTCCTACAGGAATTCTAAAAAGAACAAAAATGGTTAAAAGTATTCATTAAAAATCGTGAAACTCCTAAAGTATTCTAGAATAATGAAAAAATCCCTACAAGGAATAAAAAATGGTGTTGAAAAATCTTGTAGTGAATTTGGATGATTCGAAAATATTTAAATGGATTCTAAATAGAATCAGGGGATCTTAAAGGATCTAAAATGATTTAGAATGTTTCAAAGGTATCAAAAATTGTGTTTGAACGATCATAAAGTCAATTAGAACGATGTTTTATACCGTAGAGGTATTCTAAATAGAATGAACAATATTAAAATGAATCTGTAGTGTTTTAGAAAGATACAGAACCACAAACAGAACTTTAAAAGTGTTTTTTTAAAGTTTGAGTCATATAATATGTCTTAACAACGTTCCATGCAAAAACAACACAGCCAAATGCTGTTTTTTGTTTGATTTTTTCGCTTTAACGTTGTCATTGATAGTTTCTCTTTTTTCAAGATATTTAATGGATATTTTCTCACACGCATCCCGAAAAACCGACGCTGTAGATAAAACAGTCTGTGCCTTCTTCGAATCCGGTTCTCTTTTTTCAGTCCATTGTTTTGATTGTTCTTTTGTTTCGGGTATGAAGTTATGCACCTACGTTTCATCCTTGGTTATGAAACGGAGCGAAAATTTTTGTGAAATATCGCCAAACACTTCACGACTATGTTTTGGTTCCATTGTGAGCAAACGCGGCACTCGTCTTGTTCAAATGTTCAAATATACCAAGTTTCAGAATGTCTACTCTATCTGTTAACTCGCAAACTATCAGTAAACGATCATCCAGTACCGTGTTGTGGAATTTCCAGAGTCGTATACTCATTTGGTGTAAGCTGGTCTTCGCAGGTCCAGAGTACAGCATCTAGTTCAGCTTTTAGTAATATTGCATAACATAACGATGACCCATTTTTTCCATGTTTACAAATTCGCTGAAAACGTTCACTATTGATGGTTGACAAACATTTTCCAAGCAGCTACCGCCATCTCTAGGTCAAGCCAGGTACTCCAAGGACTATCTTTGTGTAAGGATGTAGAAAGATTTGAAATTTATTATCTATATTTCAATTATGTACATCATTTATAAATAAAATCAACTTCAAAAGAAATATTTTTGATTTTATACCTTTGTCTGAATTGAATTGAGCTCGATTAATTCATAAATATGTGCTAGAATTAAGCGAGACTGTAATTTATAATAAAATAATGAAACACATTATATAATAGTAGGGTTGTCTGTTACACTCTTAATGTTAAACATTTCCCATTTAACGGAGCTGAAAGCTCTCACAGGAGACTACACACAGTTTTCCGAGAAAATAGCATTAACACGATAATGCGAAAAATATCACTCCGACGATCACTCCCAAAACAATTTGTTTTCTCTTGGTTGTCGTCTTGTGTAAAAGTGTTATAAACAACTGGAATTATTTAAAGTAGATGAGTTTTTCACATTATGATTAATTTCATCATTACCATCGCATCATTTAATATTGTTTTTCTAATATAAATCTTGCATCATAAAATTTCGTTCCATCTAGTAATTTTGTCAACTTCGTTTGAATCTCCGATACTAATTATCTGACATTGTAATCACTAGCTTTTAAATCATTGTTTTTATCATCTAAGCAATGAAATTAACTTCGTATTCTTTACGTTACTACTTATTTCCTATTTCTATTGAATTTTATTAAAACTAGAAATTGATTTCACATTGAACTCCAAGATTTACCTCAATCAGCAACTTGCATTCGATTTATAAATATTTCGCTTTGTTTAGTACTTCTAAATAATACTTTTAGTCTCAACGACCTTTCTTTGTTTGACTTGCTCCCTGCTGTCATGTTTCTCTAATTTTCTTCAATAAAACCAAGTCCATCTTGAGTCAAACTCTCTTTAGAGATCTACTCTAGAGAACTGCTTGGAAGTTTTATTTTTTACCAAATACCAATTCGTGAAGAACTTTATTTTTGTTCCCAATTCCTTCTTTTATATTCCCGATAACTCCCCGATTGGCTTATTTTGTGCTCTGATGTAATTGAAAAGATTTCTGCTGTCTTTGCATCTATCTACAGTCTTTTCTTTCTTTTACAACATTTTAGTGCTTCATTTTTTTTATCTGTGCCTTGCAAGCTACTTTTTTGTTACTTCTTTATATCTGCTTTCCAATCTTTGTCAAACCACGCTTTCCTTTGATGAAGTTTTCCCTTCCCTAGTGTCCTGTTTGCTGCTTCTATGTTTCTCCAAATTTTTTTCAATAAAACTAAGTCCGTCCTGCGCCAGACCTTCTTTTAATTTGTCTTGCATTTCATGATTTGTTTTTAATTGCTCTGTAGTCTACTTTTTCTGCATTTTTTGCATTCTATTATTATCTTCATCACTAAAAAAATGTAAGTCTGCGTTTCTCGTGTTTGTTGCAAGATCGTCCAATTTCATTCTATTGTTGTTTATCGATACGTGGATCGTCCCTTTGCCCTTTGTATACTCGATTATTTTCTCGCATATCCCTTCTATTTTTCCACGAAATTCATCTTTAACTTAGTGGTCTGTAGTAATAATTTTTTTGGTAATTATGCACTTTCACGGTCACCTGGTTTTTTGGCTCTAGAAAATCGAAAAATAGATGGATTTTAATGATCTTGATCTCAAAATGTTCCTTTTTACGGCGGATTTATAAAAAAAATTAGTAGAAATAGCTGGAATGAAAATTTCTCATAGTTTTACTGTTTTAAATCGGAAAAAACGGTTTTGCAAAATAATCCTTTACAAAAAATTATGGTAATTATACACTTTCGCGGTCACCTGGTTTTTTGGTTAGGTTAGGTTAGGTTAGGTTAGGTTGGCTCCAGAAAATCGAAAAATGGATGGATTTTAATGATCTTGATCTCAAAATGTTCCTTTTTACGGCGGATTTATAAAAAAAATTAGTAGAAATAGCTGGAATGAAAATTTCTCATAGTTTTACTGTTTTAAATCGGAAAAAACGGTTTTGCAAAATAATCCTTTACAAAAAATTATGGTAATTATACACTTTCGCGGTCACCTGGTTTTTTGGTTAGGTTAGGTTAGGTTAGGTTAGGTTGGCTCCAGAAAATCGAAAAATGGATGGATTTTAATGATCTTGATCTCAAAATGTTCCTTTTTACGGCGGATTTATAAAAAAAATTAGTAGAAATAGCTGGAATGAAAATTTCTCATAGTTTTACTGTTTTAAATCGGAAAAAACGGTTTTGCAAAATAATCCTTTACAAAAAATTATGGTAATTATACACTTTCGCGGTCACCTGGTTTTTTGGTTAGGTTAGGTTAGGTTAGGTTAGGTTGGCTCCAGAAAATCGAAAAATGGATGGATTTTAATGATCTTGATCTCAAAATGTTCCTTTTTACGGCGGATTTATAAAAAAAATTAGTAGAAATAGCTGGAATGAAAATTTCTCATAGTTTTACTGTTTTAAATCGGAAAAAACGGTTTTGCAAAATAATCCTTTACAAAAAATTATGGTAATTATACACTTTCGCGGTCACCTGGTTTTTTGGTTAGGTTAGGTTAGGTTAGGTTAGGTTGGCTCCAGAAAATCGAAAAATGGATGGATTTTAATGATCTTGATCTCAAAATGTTCCTTTTTACGGCGGATTTATAAAAAAAATTAGTAGAAATAGCTGGAATGAAAATTTCTCATAGTTTTACTGTTTTAAATCGGAAAAAACGGTTTTGCAAAATAATCCTTTACAAAAAATTATGGTAATTATACACTTTCGCGGTCACCTGGTTTTTTGGTTAGGTTAGGTTAGGTTAGGTTAGGTTGGCTCCAGAAAATCGAAAAATGGATGGATTTTAATGATCTTGGTCTCAAAATGTTCCATTTTACGGCGGATTTATAAAAAAAATTAGTAGAAATAGCTGGAATGAAAATTTCTCATAGTTTTACTGTCTTAAATCGGAAAAAACGGTTTTGCAAAATAATCCTTTACAAAAAATTATGGTAATTATACACTTTCGCGGTCACCTGGTTTTTTGGTTAGGTTAGGTTAGGTTGGCTCCAGAAAATCGAAAAATGGATGGATTTTAATGATCTTGGTCTCAAAATGTTCCATTTTACGGCGGATTTATAAAAAAAATTAGTAGAAATAGCTGGAATGAAAATTTCTCATAGTTTTACTGTCTTAAATCGGAAAAAACGGTTTTGCAAAATAATCCTTTACAAAAAATTATGGTAATTATACACTTTCGCGGTCACCTGGTTTTTTGGTTAGGTTAGGTTAGGTTAGGTTAGGTTGGCTCCAGAAAATCGAAAAATGGATGGATTTTAATGATCTTGGTCTCAAAATGTTCCATTTTACGGCGGATTCATAAAAAAAATACGAAAATTAAAAAAAATAAATATTTTTTACAGTTTCATGACTTTAAACGCAAAAAAATGACTTTCTACATAAAATCCTTCGTAACTGTTTCTGACGTCGTGGAATCAAGTTCGTATATTTTTTTTTCGCACTTTACATAAAAAAATGAATATTTTGAAAAAAAATTTTTCTACTATTTAAGGTTTAAAACTATTAAAAACCGCAAATTCAGCCTCTACCCCCGTGTTTTTCATAAATTCGTCGTAAAATGGAACATTTTGAGACCAAAATTATAAAATTTATCTATTTTTCGATTTTTAATGGTCCAAAAACTATTAACATTGAAGAATATAGTAGGAAACTATTCACGAAAATTGATTGTTTTTCATCGATTTCATTTTAAGCTATAAAAACTGAAAAAATCATTCTTTTTGGATTTTTTTAAAATTGTTTATTAATTTATGTAGAATACCAAAAAAATATAAGAACTTTATCTAATAATGAGATAATTTTTTGTGAAGGATTATTTTGCAAAACCGTTTTTTCCGATTTAAAACAGTAAAACTATGAGAAATTTTCATTCCAGCTATTTCTACTAATTTTTTTAATAAATCCGCCGTAAAATGGAACATTTTGAGACCAAGATCATTAAAATCCATCCATTTTTCGATTTTCTATCTATAATTACCATTTTTTTTTATTTTCTCTTTAATGTTGATTTCAGTTCAATTTCGAAGTATTTCGAAAACCAAATTCTTATTATTTTTCCATATGAATGTGGATAAATATTATTCTTGACACGAGCCATTTACCTAATCGAAGAGACACCCGATGCACATTAATAAACTTTAATCTCATTTTCTGCATCGCAAAACGTAACAATGTTAAATGGACGTCTCAAACCTTGAGACATTCGAAATATTTTACAAAAATAGCGTAATTGTTGTTAGTGAAGAAATTTTAATTGTTATTCCAAAGAAACTCACTTAGAATTAGGTGAAATTTTATTTTTATAGGAGAGAGTGGGGAAACTAGAAGATTCGATTTCAAAAACAAGTACGAAATTCGAAATATTCAATCCATTGAATACACAGTTATAAAATTGACTGAAAGGAAAATTCCGGCACTAAATCCAGAACCCTAAAGTATCAGTATAACTTATTTCTTTCTTCTTCATCGTACGTTAGGACTTAGTCCTGAATTTATATCAATGGTTGCCTAGCTGCAGCCGGGATAATGAAGACCAGCTTTCATACCATCTTGTAGGGTTGTATTCGGTTTTTCTTTGCAATCTTTGTCAACCTGTCATCTGATATTCTGTCCACGTGGTCTCTCCATTTCCTTCGTCGATTTCTCTTCATTCTTACATACAAACTGATCGTATATTGCGAGTTTACATCTTCTTAGTTCTCTGGATACTGTAAAAGATTTGGTTTTCTTCAGAGATATCTGCATGTTAAAAGCTTTCGCTTTCAATTATTTTCAAGCTGCTTATCTTGTACTATATCTAAATAACTAACAGGTCTACGGTTACCCATGGGAGTTCCAGTTTTCTCCAAATTCTTCAGAAGCTTTCAAATAATTAATACGTGGTTATTGCCCAGTTTTGTTACTGGTGTCGCAAGTTTTAGGGATTTTCCTGAGGTGTATATTATTGAGAAAATTTCAAACGTTTGTTTGGATCATCTTCTGAGAGCTGGTGAACTTAATTTTACTTGTTTTAAGAACTTTACCACAAGCTACTAACATTTTGTTGTAGTATCTACTTTTGGATCGTCGCATATTCTTGGTGTTTCAGATTTTAGAGCATCGCTTCGGTTTGATTGAGTTTTTCAATTCTACTTACTGTTTTCAAGCAACTGGAGGTAAAATGTACTTTGTTAAATCAAGCAAAAGTTTCTTCATGACTTCCAAGTCTATCGGTGTAATCCACCATTATTAGAATTTGAATCCTTCTCCTTCAGGTAGAGAAACCATAATAATAAAATTAGTTTGAATCTAATTTTGAGACTGACATTGGTAAACAATCATGTGCTAGGAAAAATTGATAAGAACAGTGGACTCTGTCGCAAATTACAATCCTCTATTCAAATTCTTCTTCTTGTGCTATCCTTCTGACTCCTGACCGTTTTATATTGTGGAAACGACAAATTTTTCTTGCCCAATCTTCTTAATTCCTCTATTTTTCCTTCTAGCAAGAGCATGCTGATTTTCTACGTTTTATCGTGTCCAGCGATTCATTTTCTATTCGTATTTTCCTCAGAACTTCTTTGTTTTGTCTTCTTGCCGTCCATGTAACTCTTTTTCGGTTGATCCACATCTCAAACGCCTCTAATCTGTTCATGGTGTTAATTAGCACGCACCATAAGTAGCATTTAACTTCATTAAGGAAGGAAAATTCTTTTTTTTGTGGTGAAAAAACGAACTGTACAAACTTTGGTAGCTTCGGTTGCACCATGATGAATTAGTGTCAGATAAGACATCTACTTTTATATATTTCGAATAAAAATTTTTGAAACTAGGTATAAAATGGTTCAAACATCGATGTTTATGTTTTAAATTCTACCAATCTCCCCTAAATATTTTTTATTGACCCCATTTAAATCTTCAATCAAATCATCCTTGAGATAATTATAATCAAAAACGATTACAAATATCTCTATAAACTCATATAAAAGACAAATAGAATTTCTTCGTAGTCAGTAAAAACTCATCATCCATCAAATTAACTCCTAAACGAAGATGTTGAAATTAGTAGTACTTTCAGTTATTTTAGCTCTATGTACAGCTGAGCCCAGTGGATTGGTTTACAGTGCACCATTAGTAGCAGCAGTGCCCGCAGCTCGTAGTTATAGTTATAGAGCAGACCTAGTCAGTCAGCCTCTAGTTACTGTTCCAGTTGCCCAAAAATTGATAAGTTCACCCGTGGTAGCTGCTCCTGTTTTACAAAAAATTGTGACTCCTGTAGCTACAAGCTATAGCGCCAGAGTTGATGCTTTGAGGAGTCCTTTAGTAGCTGCTTACCCTGCATCACTACATCCTTGGTAAATCGTTTTAATTGATGATTAATGAGCAAGTCTTTTTATAAATATTATAATTTACTATTAAAAAAGATTGAATTCTAAATTTGTTTTTATTTATATTTATCATTTTATTTGCTTAAACCTTATGTCCTTTCCAGCTATTCTGGTTTGCTGACAGGATATTCCCATCCATTGACTTGTGTATGTAACATCAAATATGATGAGGGATATCTTTAATTCTTTCTCTAATAATGTTCATGCCTTCATTTTGATATATACACCGTGCATTTCAAAAATTTGGGTCATTGTTATGATTACCAAAAACTGACATGTTGCACATTTATAAACAAATGTTGAGTTTGTTTATTGCATAAAATATAATAAATTTTATTATGGTCACGATATGTAATGAAACTTGAAGTACATTACATAATAATATACATTTAAATAGAAAAGACTATTAAGTTGAAATGGATTTTGAAACTTTATTTTCTTTCATTACGTCAATTGAATGAATTCAATTCGTTACGATGTAAAATTCATCTTAAAAAGAATGATCTAGATGGCCTAATCTAGAGATGTCGATAGCTGCTTGAATAATAGTCAACAGTGTAAAAGACGTACCAGAAATTTTGAAAAACGGGCTCTGTTGTCGACACCCCGCGTTCTGAAAGACCAGTATCTGAAACAACTGAGGAAAATATGGAAACAGTTCATTAGAACGACCAGAGTCGTCACGTTTTTATTGTGTGTGTGGGCAGTACTTTTTTGAGGCTCACGTGATAGGGTGGAGTTATATTTAAATGCTTTACGGGGATAAATTGACAACGATTTAACACTCGCGAACATCCATCATGTGGTACGTCGAGTGCTGGTACTAGATTGGTTTTCTAACCTCAATATCTTACGATCGCTCATTAACTGTGTCTTCTTCTTCAATAAAAATTATGTCACGAGATTGCAGATTCACTTACAAGAAGCGTCTGTGATGTGGAATTGTCTATTTGAAGATTAGTATACAAAATTGTATAGAAAAATTATATGGATTCATAAATATCTTAAAAAATAACTTCAACGAGATGCTTTTTTGTTTAAATCGTTGAAAAAGAGCTATACTTGAACAGTTTTTTGAGATAAATGAATTAAAATCGATCAGTCATAATATATGAACACCTTTATCTGATTAATTTAGCTCTGTAGGCAGGTCAATAACATTTAAACTCCTTTTACTTTAACGTTAACATTAACCTTCATCTTGGATGAATTTACTGAATAAGTGACTTCAATTAATCTTGCAGGACCTTCAAAACTCGCTTTTTGAAACGTGTTTTTTATTACGCATTCGAAAATTATTCGATTTCATTGGAATTGTTAATTTAAGGAAAGAAATAGATCTTCAAATAACTGTGAGCTTTAACATTAAAGTGTGGACTTTTTGCTGATATTCTTGACTCAGTATTTTAAAGAAAACGAGCCGTGGCACTATTAACAAGCAAAAAATTTTGTTGTCACATCTAATTAATTATATTGTGAACTATATACTTAGGGAACATCTTCAACCTAGCGTTAAAACAGTTATTAAACAGAATAAAACACAAAAACTGTAAAAGAATTTTCACATACAAAAAAGGAATGACGAAAAAAATGATTTGAAACTGCTAATAAAGCTCAAGTTTGACACTGGAAGAGTTGCTTAGAGACTTAACAAACGATATCATACAGATAACAAAGGATAAAACTTATGGATCGTAGAAAACAAATGGATATGTTGATATGGAATAAAGCAAAATACAAATGAAATGTGGGACAAACTAAACGAATAACAGCCATAGGCAAAGGATACATATTATTAATGACGAGATATCGGGAAGGAAAAATTGAAGGAAAAAGCGATGAAATCGATGCTTTTAGACGGAAAAAACGAGTTGCGGAAAACCGAATAGAAAAGCATAGATGTAGTGGAAAGTTTTTCCAATTATCTTCACTAGCAGGGGTAACTACATTTGACATTGAAGCACTCAATACTGGACATAGATACAACAAATTTATAATATTTAATAACGAGAACAAATAAATTAGATTTACCTTGTAATTTTAATGATTTGAAGATGATCCCAGCTAGAGTTGATTGCTTTCTTGTTTCTAGTACTCCAAGAAATCGATCGTTCACGACAGTTTCCCGAAATTATCTTCAAGAAGTTGTGAAAGTAAACATAAATGAGTGCAATCTTAGGAAACGACTGGATCATCTTCTCAAACTGGAGCTACTGAACTGTCGCTTTCCCGGATTATCAGATTAAATTTTGCACAAGAAGAAGTTGCGTATATTGTAGAGAGACTTCCATTTGGTGGAGGATTAGTTATAGTATGTGGGAGGCAAATATTTTGTCTATGAGGTACAAATCACGCAATTTGTTTGGTCAACTTGCAGTCCAGACTTAAATCCCATTGAACACATTTAGGGGTGAGATCGGAGACGGAAATTCTAGAGGGATTAACGATATCTTGGTGCAGAAATGGGATAGTTTTCCGCAGATTTTGATAAAAAATCTAATACGAAGTATGTTTCGTTGTTTGCAAGTTGTAAATACAGCTAGTACTTAGTACAAATGGAAATTATTCATTTTCAATAAACTTTTAGAAACAGAATTTTGTTTTTTATTGAAACAGATAGTCAGTAAACTATATTACAACCGAAGAAAGTCCAAGGATAGACATAGAAGAGGCTGAAACATTCACTGCATTGGTCCATAATCACATTTATAAATAAGGAAAACTGTGCGAGGTTTAGGTGTTTCAGACTTTCTCACAACTCTGTATAATAAACAATATAATTAAAATTATTTCTTAATGAAATTAAATACGTTTGACGTTTGTATACGAACCGTAAATCTGGAAATAATAAAATGTATAAAAAAATCTAGGAACCAACTTGAAATACCATATTTATCTTTTGTAAGGATCTCATACGCAAGGTCGTACCATGGCCGGTTCCACGCGTATTATTTCAGATAAAAAGAGCGAAATTCTCGACAATAATCACAGTCTTCGTTTGTCTACAGTACAACACAGACCTATTTCTACAAACATGTTCAAACTGGTGGTGTTGTTCGCCGTTTTGGCCGCAGTTATTGCAAAACCTACAGTTTTAGCGCCTCTAGTACACAGCGCAGCCGTAGTTGGATCAGTACCCACTTCTATCAGCGAACACAGTACTTCCATCGTTCACGATCACGCTTTGGTAAGTCCAGTTGTACGTACCGCTCCAATCGTACACGCCGCTCCTATTGTTGAAACTTACGTCGACGCCCCTGCCGTTGTGAGCACACATGGTGTCATTGGACATTCGGTAGCTCTAGGACACGCTGGACTAGTTTGGTAGAAGCTGAAACGGCGCTGTGGAATTGAAGACTTAGAAATTGATTTCGAAAAATATGTTAAAAATTTTGATTTAAAATAAATTTAGTTGGTAATAATATGAATTTTCATTTAATTAAATTATGAAACCCAAAAAAAGTTTGAATGATATAGTTAGTTACAAATCATTTTTAACCAATTTTTCTACAGGGGATGTCCTAAAACTTTGGCTAAGACCAATAATATTTTAAGCAGTTGAATATACGGGGATTTGATATAAAAGCGGAAGTGCCATGTGCCTAATTTGATAAGTTGTAGGTTAACCAACTAAATTTTTCTACATTTCAATTTTTTCCTTATGTAAATAATACGATATTCGACAGTGTGCAGTTTAATTAAAAATGTTTGAATGTATTTTCAATAGATAATTAACTATTTATGATAATTTTCTTCAGAATGTCTCTTTATAGTAAACGGTTTTTTAGAAATGTACAATAAAGTTATATACAGTTAAATAAAGAGTACAACCTAACCTAACTTAACCGAATTTTTTATAACAAGCCCTAAAACACTCTGTATATAAAGAAATCACCTCTTACTAAATAAATAAACATTCGTCGGTAGTTTTGATATTTATAATGTTTTATTTGCAATATTTTTTAAATAAAATTAGATTTCGTATGAAATTCTATCCAAATAATTAGATAAGGGTGTGAAAGAAATGATTATACAGGGTGTCCTATGACGAGTTAAAACTATATGTATGTGGCAAAATACTTATAGTAAAATCATGAAAATTTCTAGCAGAAGTCGACTGTAACTTTGTTATTTTAAATAGAACATTCTGTATATTAATACATTTTTGGAATATACGTGAAATTTAAGTATACATTTGTCAAGAAACTTTTTTAGAAAAATGCATACTTTTTGAGTTATTAATTTTTTTTGTAAAAAATTTGACCGTTGCAGAACCTTATAAATTAATTTTTTGCAAAGACACCCTTAAAGATATAAAAATGGTTTCTACTCGTTTGCTTTTAGCAATATCAGACGTATTTAAATCTATAATGAGAATTTTTTTATTTTATACAGGGTATGTATAAAAAGTGTTCAAAGTTCAACTTCATGAATATCAACTTTCTTTATTTTTTTAAATACTACCACACAGTTTTTCCTATTTTAATGCATTTAGGGGTGAAAAATAAGGCAAATTCATGTATACTTTCCTATACCTAAATCTTACTGTTATCCGGATATTAAATGTTTTCTGTAAATTTTTAGAGATGCAGGTGTGGCCTGAATTTAGTTTTAACTCGTCGTGAGACACCCTGTATAGTTGAACGTACATTCCAGTATATTCAACTTCTTTTTAATTCAAAAATTTCAATATTTGCAAAGTTTAATTTGGTATATTGAATTAATTAATTACGTAAAACAATCCACCATAAAAAATATCGAATTAATTAGTATTTTTACTTCAGAAATTAATTTCTTAAATTTGCAATTTATAACCTTCATAATTACTAATGAATCTGCAACCAAAATGGGTGTGGACACATAATATATTTTAGGCAAGGCCGATCTTCAACTCGTTTAGACCCGGTAGTCATGAAAATAAACCCGCGTGGCTGCACAAAAAAAAACTTTTTGACGTAGGTATATCGTGGTACCCTTATCAGGAAACGAGCTGGTACTCGAACCGGTTCTATTCAATCACCAATTGTTTATATACGGGGTGTAGTACGAACACTTAATTATTAAAATATTAGCAAACCACCGTCGAATATTTGAAGTCACAGATGTCAAATAGATTTAAGTTTATTGAAGTGAAATCTAAATGTTAACAGAAGTTAGTTTAAAGAAATATTAATGACACTACGACGATGGGGCTACAGCTTGATTTTAAAACATTATTTAATTTACTCGTCGAGGGTCACCAAAATATATGAAGGAATTGATCGATTCTTATCACAGTAAACTATTAAAAATTCATTCCTTATGGTGTTATTACAATTGAAGATTTCTTTCCAATAACACTGAACGTAATCTTTCGTTAATTTCAACTTTATTAACCTTATCTTGTAGTTCAAGGAAATTCCGCACTCAGTTTCCTTTAAAACCATTATCCGAAAAACTCACATCTAAAGGACCCTTGATGAATATTCATCTAAGCGTCAATCCAAGCATGCTTAACTGCAAGAAATTTCAATAGAAACGAGACTAATATCTGTGTAACTTAACGTCATTCAAGGGTGCAATAAGATCGGGTCAGTCACGTTAAAGAAGAAGTTATAATAATGCCGATTATGACGTTAAAATTGATTTTTAAAAGAATAAAATACATTTTAGAGAAAAATTATATCAAAGATTTATTGTTAAAACCATTGGAGAGAGAGAATGAGAAGATTAAGTGACAAAATAAATTAGGAACGGAATGAAAATAATCACTATACAACTGAGTGCAGAGAAAAAAATAGAAGATTTACTGAGTAGAACACAGAAACGAGAAGATTCACTAACAAAACTGTTGAGTTAGGAATAATAGGAAGATTCCATAGCAAAATGATTGGAGTGAAAGAATGGGAAGTTGAATAGATTCTTGGAAAACGATGAGATCGACAAAACAATAAATAGGAACGCAAAATTAGAGATCTACTATTTCACTGAGAAACTGAGTAATGCACAAGAAGAAGGAGATTTATTGATACAACAGTTGAGTTAAAAATAGTCAATGAATGAGAAGATTTACTGTTAAAATAAGGATAGGAATAAAATGAGAAGATTTACTGACCAGCTGAGTAAACAAAAAGTGAGAAGATTCTCTTATAAAATCGTTGAGTGGAAAATAATGATAAAATTCAATGTTAAAATGATTGGAGTCAGGAAGTGAGAAGATTTACCGACAAAATTAGTATAGGAACAAAATGAGAAGATTTACTGACAGCTGAGTAAACAAAAGAATGAGAAGATTCACTTATAAAATCGTTGAGTGGAAAAGAATGATAACATCCAATGTTAAAATGATTGGAGTCAGGAAGTGAGAAGATTTACTGACAAATTTAGTATAGGAACAAAATGAGAAGATTTACTGACCAGCTGAGTAAATAAAAGAATGAGAAGATTCACTTATAAAATCGTTGAGTGGAAAATAATGATAAAATTCAATGTTAAAATGATTAGAGTCAGGAAGTGAGAAGATTTACTGACAAAATTAGTATAGGAACAAAATGAGAAGATTTACTGACCAGCTGAGTGAATAAAAGAATGAGAAGATTCACTTATAAAATCGTTGAGTGGAAAATAATGATAAAATTCAATGTTAAAATGATTGTAGTCAGGAAGTGAGAAGATTTACCGACAAAATTAGTATAGGAACAAAATGAGAAGATTTACTGACCAGCTGAGTAAATAAAAGAATGAGAAGATTCACTTATAAAATCGTTGAGTGGAAAATAATGATAAAATTCAATGTTAAAATGATTGTAGTCAGGAAGTGAGAAGATTTACCGACAAAATTAGTATAGGAACAAAATGAGAAGATTTACTGACCAGCTGAGTAAATAAAAGAATGAGAAGATTCACTTATAAAATCGTTGAGTGGAAAATAATGATAAAATTCAATGTTAAAATGATTGGAGTCAGGAAGTGAGAAGATTTACCGACAAAATTAGTATAGGAACAAAATGAGAAGATTTACTGACCAGCTGAGTGAATAAAAGAATGAGAAGATTCACTTATAAAATCGTTGAGTGGAAAATAATGATAAAATTCAATGTTAAAATGATTGGAGTCAGGAAGTGAGAAGATTTACCGACAAAATTAGTATAGGAACAAAATGAGAAGATTTACTGACCAGCTGAGTGAATAAAAGAATGAGAAGATTCACTTATAAAATCGTTGAGTGGAAAATAATGATAAAATTCAATGTTAAAATGATTGGAGTCAGGAAGTGAGAAGATTTACCGACAAAATTAGTATAGGAACAAAATGAGAAGATTTACTGACCAGCTGAGTGAATAAAAGAATGAGAAGATTCACTTATAAAATCGTTGAGTGGAAAATAATGATAAAATTCAATGTTAAAATGATTGGAGTCAGGAAGTGAGAAGATTTACCGACAAAATTAGTATAGGAACAAAATGAGAAGATTTACTGACCAGCTGAGTGAATAAAAGAATGAGAAGATTCACTTATAAAATCGTTGAGTGGAAAATAATGATAAAATTCAATGTTAAAATGATTGGAGTCAGGAAGTGAGAAGATTTACCGACAAAATTAGTATAGGAACAAAATGAGAAGATTTACTGACCAGCTGAGTGAATAAAAGAATGAGAAGATTCACTTATAAAATCGTTGAGTGGAAAATAATGATAAAATTCAATGTTAAAATGATTGGAGTCAGGAAGTGAGAAGATTTACTGACAAATTTAGTATAGGAACAAAATGAGAAGATTTACTGACCAGCTGAGTGAATAAAAGAATGAGAAGATTCACTTATAAAATCGTTGAGTGGAAAATAATGATAAAATTCAATGTTAAAATGATTGGAGTCAGGAAGTGAGAAGATTTACCGACAAAATTAGTATAGGAACAAAATGAGAAGATTTACTGACCAGCTGAGTGAATAAAAGAATGAGAAGATTCACTTATAAAATCGTTGAGTGGAAAATAATGATAAAATTCAATGTTAAAATGATTGGAGTCAGGAAGTGAGAAGATTTACCGACAAAATTAGTATAGGAACAAAATGAGAAGATTTACTGACCAGCTGAGTGAATAAAAGAATGAGAAGATTCACTTATAAAATCGTTGAGTGGAAAATAATGATAAAATTCAATGTTAAAATGATTGGAGTCAGGAAGTGAGAAGATTTACCGACAAAATTAGTATAGGAACAAAATGAGAAGATTTACTGACCAGCTGAGTGAATAAAAGAATGAGAAGATTCACTTATAAAATCGTTGAGTGGAAAATAATGATAAAATTCAATGTTAAAATGATTGGAGTCAGGAAGTGAGAAGATTTACCGACAAAATTAGTATAGGAACAAAATGAGAAGATTTACTGACCAGCTGAGTGAATAAAAGAATGAGAAGATTCACTTATAAAATCGTTGAGTGGAAAATAATGATAAAATTCAATGTTAAAATGATTGGAGTCAGGAAGTGAGAAGATTTACCGACAAAATTAGTATAGGAACAAAATGAGAAGATTTACTGACCAGCTGAGTGAATAAAAGAATGAGAAGATTCACTTATAAAATCGTTGAGTGGAAAATAATGATAAAATTCAATGTTAAAATGATTGGAGTCAGGAAGTGAGAAGATTTACTGACAAATTTAGTATAGGAACAAAATGAGAAGATTTACTGACCAGCTGAGTGAATAAAAGAATGAGAAGATTCACTTATAAAATCGTTGAGTGGAAAATAATGATAAAATTCAATGTTAAAATGATTGGAGTCAGGAAGTGAGAAGATTTACTGACAAATTTAGTATAGGAACAAAATGAGAAGATTTACTGACCAGCTGAGTGAATAAAAGAATGAGAAGATTCACTTATAAAATCGTTGAGTGGAAAATAATGATAAAATTCAATGTTAAAATGATTGGAGTCAGGAAGTGAGAAGATTTACTGACAAATTTAGTATAGGAACAAAATGAGAAGATTTACTGACCAGCTGAGTGAATAAAAGAATGAGAAGATTCACTTATAAAATCGTTGAGTGGAAAATAATGATAAAATTCAATGTTAAAATGATTGGAGTCAGGAAGTGAGAAGATTTACCGACAAAATTAGTATAGGAACAAAATGAGAAGATTTACTGACCAGCTGAGTGAATAAAAGAATGAGAAGATTCACTTATAAAATCGTTGAGTGGAAAATAATGATAAAATTCAATGTTAAAATGATTGGAGTCAGGAAGTGAGAAGATTTACCGACAAAATTAGTATAGGAACAAAATGAGAAGATTTACTGACCAGCTGAGTGAATAAAAGAATGAGAAGATTCACTTATAAAATCGTTGAGTGGAAAATAATGATAAAATTCAATGTTAAAATGATTGGAGTCAGGAAGTGAGAAGATTTACTGACAAAATTAGTATAGGAACAAAATGAGAAGATTTACTGACCAGCTGAGTGAATAAAAGAATGAGAAGATTCACTTATAAAATCGTTGAGTGGAAAATAATGATAAAATTCAATGTTAAAATGATTGGAGTCAGGAAGTGAGAAGATTTACCGACAAAATTAGTATAGGAACAAAATGAGAAGATTTACTGACCAGCTGAGTGAATAAAAGAATGAGAAGATTCACTTATAAAATCGTTGAGTGGAAAATAATGATGAAATTCAATGTTAAAATGATTGGAGTCAGGAAGTGAGAAGATTTACCGACAAAATTAGTATAGGAACAAAATGAGAAGATTTACTGACCAGCTGAGTGAATAAAAGAATGAGAAGATTCACTTATAAAATCGTTGAGTGTAAAATAATGATAAAATTCAATGTTAAAATGATTGGAGTCAGGAAGTGAGAAGATTTACCGACAAAATTAGTATAGGAACAAAATGAGAAGATTTACTGACAGCTGAGTAAACAAAAGAATGAGAAGATTCACTTATAAAATCGTTGAGTGGAAAAGAATGATAACATCCAATGTTAAAATGATTGGAGTCAGGAAGTGAGAAGATTTACTGACAAATTTAGTATAGGAACAAAATGAGAAGATTTACTGACCAGCTGAGTAAATAAAAGAATGAGAAGATTCACTTATAAAATCGTTGAGTGGAAAATAATGATAAAATTCAATGTTAAAATGATTGGAGTCAGGAAGTGAGAAGATTTACCGACAAAATTAGTATAGGAACAAAATGAGAAGATTTACTGACAGCTGAGTAAACAAAAGAATGAGAAGATTCACTTATAAAATCGTTGAGTGGAAAAGAATGATAACATCCAATGTTAAAATGATTGGAGTCAGGAAGTGAGAAGATTTACTGACAAATTTAGTATAGGAACAAAATGAGAAGATTTACTGACCAGCTGAGTAAATAAAAGAATGAGAAGATTCACTTATAAAATCGTTGAGTGGAAAATAATGATAAAATTCAATGTTAAAATGATTGGAGTCAGGAAGTGAGAAGATTTACTGACAAAATTAGTATAGGAACAAAATGAGAAGATTTACTGACCAGCTGAGTGAATAAAAGAATGAGAAGATTCACTTATAAAATCGTTGAGTGGAAAATAATGATAAAATTCAATGTTAAAATGATTGTAGTCAGGAAGTGAGAAGATTTACCGACAAAATTAGTATAGGAACAAAATGAGAAGATTTACTGACCAGCTGAGTAAATAAAAGAATGAGAAGATTCACTTATAAAATCGTTGAGTGGAAAATAATGATAAAATTCAATGTTAAAATGATTGTAGTCAGGAAGTGAGAAGATTTACCGACAAAATTAGTATAGGAACAAAATGAGAAGATTTACTGACCAGCTGAGTAAATAAAAGAATGAGAAGATTCACTTATAAAATCGTTGAGTGGAAAATAATGATAAAATTCAATGTTAAAATGATTGTAGTCAGGAAGTGAGAAGATTTACCGACAAAATTAGTATAGGAACAAAATGAGAAGATTTACTGACCAGCTGAGTGAATAAAAGAATGAGAAGATTCACTTATAAAATCGTTGAGTGGAAAATAATGATAAAATTCAATGTTAAAATGATTGGAGTCAGGAAGTGAGAAGATTTACCGACAAAATTAGTATAGGAACAAAATGAGAAGATTTACTGACCAGCTGAGTGAATAAAAGAATGAGAAGATTCACTTATAAAATCGTTGAGTGGAAAATAATGATAAAATTCAATGTTAAAATGATTGGAGTCAGGAAGTGAGAAGATTTACTGACAAATTTAGTATAGGAACAAAATGAGAAGATTTACTGACCAGCTGAGTGAATAAAAGAATGAGAAGATTCACTTATAAAATCGTTGAGTGGAAAATAATGATAAAATTCAATGTTAAAATGATTGGAGTCAGGAAGTGAGAAGATTTACTGACAAATTTAGTATAGGAACAAAATGAGAAGATTTACTGACCAGCTGAGTGAATAAAAGAATGAGAAGATTCACTTATAAAATCGTTGAGTGGAAAATAATGATAAAATTCAATGTTAAAATGATTGGAGTCAGGAAGTGAGAAGATTTACCGACAAAATTAGTATAGGAACAAAAAGAGAAGATTTACTGACCAGCTGAGTGAATAAAAGAATGAGAAGATTCACTTATAAAATCGTTGAGTGGAAAATAATGATAAAATTCAATGTTAAAATGATTGGAGTCAGGAAGTGAGAAGATTTACCGACAAAATTAGTATAGGAACAAAATGAGAAGATTTACTGACCAGCTGAGTGAATAAAAGAATGAGAAGATTCACTTATAAAATCGTTGAGTGGAAAATAATGATAAAATTCAATGTTAAAATGATTGGAGTCAGGAAGTGAGAAGATTTACTGACAAATTTAGTATAGGAACAAAATGAGAAGATTTACTGACCAGCTGAGTGAATAAAAGAATGAGAAGATTCACTTATAAAATCGTTGAGTGGAAAATAATGATAAAATTCAATGTTAAAATGATTGGAGTCAGGAAGTGAGAAGATTTACTGACAAAATTAGTATAGGAACAAAATGAGAAGATTTACTGACCAGCTGAGTGAATAAAAGAATGAGAAGATTCACTTATAAAATCGTTGAGTGGAAAATAATGATAAAATTCAATGTTAAAATGATTGGAGTCAGGAAGTGAGAAGATTTACCGACAAAATTAGTATAGGAACAAAATGAGAAGATTTACTGACCAGCTGAGTGAATAAAAGAATGAGAAGATTCACTTATAAAATCGTTGAGTGGAAAATAATGATAAAATTCAATGTTAAAATGATTGGAGTCAGGAAGTGAGAAGATTTACCGACAAAATTAGTATAGGAACAAAATGAGAAGATTTACTGACCAGCTGAGTGAATAAAAGAATGAGAAGATTCACTTATAAAATCGTTGAGTGGAAAATAATGATAAAATTCAATGTTAAAATGATTGGAGTCAGGAAGTGAGAAGATTTACCGACAAAATTAGTATAGGAACAAAATGAGAAGATTTACTGACCAGCTGAGTGAATAAAAGAATGAGAAGATTCACTAATAAAATCGTTGAGTGGAAAATAATGATAAAATTCAATGTTAAAATGATTGGAGTCAGGAAGTGAGAAGATTTACCGACAAAATTAGTATAGGAACAAAATGAGAAGATTTACTGACCAGCTGAGTGAATAAAAGAATGAGAAGATTCACTTATAAAATCGTTGAGTGGAAAATAATGATAAAATTCAATGTTAAAATGATTGGAGTCAGGAAGTGAGAAGATTTACCGACAAAATTAGTATAGGAACAAAATGAGAAGATTTACTGACCAGCTGAGTAAACAAAAGCATGAGAAGATTCACTTATAAAATTGTTGAGTGGAACATAATGAGAAAATTCAATCTCAGAATAATGATCAGCGTTACGAAAAATAAGAAATTCTGAAGATTCAATGAACAACTAACCAGAATAAATGAATGAGAAGATTTATTGACAAAACGTTGAGAGGAGAAAGATCAGAATGTCAAAATGAGAGTAGTGAAAGGATGACAAACTGAGTTGAGGTGAGAAAAATAATTGATTGGAAGGAGCACTTGATTTTTATGGTGAAACAATCCAAATAACCATGTTACCAGATGGTTTAGGTTAAGTTTCAATCACTTTGGTCTAAGAATAAATGAAACTAAGAACTCTTATACCTATCAACGTTTATTTCTATTAAAAACTAAATAATTAACAATACTGATAACTAAAAATAAGGATATAATGCGTCAGTTGCAATACCACATTGATTTTCTCTATTTCTGGACATCAAAATATAACCATCCATCCCCCAATCAGCACCCCACGAATTCTTGACAATCCAATAATCACTTCCGTTTGTAGTACCATATCCGACAACCACCACCCCATGATTTGCATATAGTATATCGCTTTGACAAATATCATCATTCAATACACCTGAAAAATTCGATATAAACAAAATTCAACTCATCATTCGAATATTTTACCTGATTCATAGAGTTGAAAGTAGGACGTAACGTCAATAGCAACAGCCGTAGGTCCTTTTTGCGCTACGGCTTTTTTCAGTTCCACTTCATCACCTTCAATAATGTAAGTGTAGTTATATACTCGAGCTAACGATTTGTTCGGATCAAATTTGCATTTCTGATCTACAGCTTCGTAAGGATAATCAGATTCTGTCATGATTCCGTTTATTTTGATATAATCGAATGCTTTGTCCATCCAACCACCCAAGCAACCATTGCAACCTACCTTGACGCAATCGACCAAGTTTTGCTCGCTGAATGACACCAAGTTTCCAGTGTGGATGTAATAAGCACTTTCCAATGTACCAGTCTAACCAGAAAGGAGAAAATAATTGGAAATTTGTAATCATATTCCGATATTTACTTGAAAATTATCTTACCGTACTGAAAGACCAACAGGAACCACAACTTAATTGATTCTTTACTTCGGTTACAGCCCCTTTTGTTCTCCAATCAAATTCATCGGGTACTTCGTCATCTAGTTTGATGTATTCAATATTTTGTGGTCGTTTTGGTTTTGTATATTTCGATAAAGTGAGCGTGTCTAGAAACTCTTTTTCGGTGAGGTCGGCAAATTTGGTAATCCCCATTTTGAAACTGGACGGACTTTGGTTATGAGATTCAATTCTTCGTAAATTTTGTTGAAAGATTACAAAACGACGAGACTCTTCCAAAGAATTCACGTATTTCTTTCCGTATTGATTCTGGAGTATTTTTATCATGAATATATGATTTTTATAGCGAAAATCAATTTTCTTACCTTGAAAAGTTCCCAGTTTTCCTTGTCAGTTAAAGCGTTAGCTGCAATTATTGCAGATAATACTATAAATAGAAAATACATTTTGATTTATAATTAAAAGTTTTTTTGTTCTAATTTAACTCTAAGAGCAGTAAGAACTGTATGCTTTCCAATAATTTTTTCTCCTTTTTATATACATACTGTTGTTTATTTGTTTATAATAAAAATATGTCTAGAACAACATTGTTGCAAAATTTTTGTTTACAAATTTTATCATCGACATTTTGATCAAGATTTGTGATCACTCGAAATTAATTACGTACTAATCTATTGATAACGATCTCAAAAGAAGACAAATCACATTTTTTCACAAACTTATAAGTTAGTTTCTTTGTACATGACTTCATTGGATTTGATTCTTTTTGTTGACAAAATCTGAATATTTCAGAACGATTCAAATTTCCATGGTGGGCCACCAATCATAAAAATTGTTTGGTATGAATATGGATCCGTTTGAATGTATATTGAGATTGAAAGCACAAAGGATTTGAAGGATTTATTCAAATTTTCGATTACGAAGTCGTCAATTGTAGCTTTAGGGATATTCTGGCAGTTCGAAAATTTTGTAGTTATCACTTTTTTGGGGTTTTCGAAACCTTGGCACTGTCTCTTTTAAATGATAGTACATAATCATTATTAGTTACAAAGATGGCAAAATTGCTCAAAACATTGTATTGTTTATTGAGTTTCATACGATATTTCTTTATTAAAATTCACGAAATGAATTAATTCAACTAGATGCATCTCAGTTTATTTGATTTTCTTTTCTCTCTTTGACGAACAAAACTTAATTTCACTCCATATCCTCTCTTTGAAATAGTTATTCAATATAACGTATAAGTTTTGTAATTTACATATCATAAGTGTATTCAGGCTTCAGATACCAGATCTTGATTAAATGCTTTATTTGAAGTTAATTCCGTATTCCGGGTTATTCGTTAAAGTAAACCAATCCTTATCATCATTACTTTTCTTGCTAGAACAAAAAAATCGAATTAATAACATGGAAAATGTAGAAAATCATGTGATAGTTTAAGATAGTATACAAGGTGTCCGGTTCTACCGGAAGTCGACTGTAACTTTGTTATTTTAAATAGAATACCCTGTATATTAATACATTTTTGAAATTTACGTAAAATTTTAGTATACTTTTGTCAAAAAAATTTTATCGAAAAATGCATACTTTTTGAGTTATTAATTTTTTAGTTAAAAAGTTTGTCCCTTATAAATTATTTTTTTTCGAGGATACCCTTAAAGATATTAAAATGGTTGCTATTCGATTGCTATTAGCAAGATAACACGTATTTGAATCTATACTAAAAAATTTTTCATTTTATACAGGGTGTGTATAAAAAATGTTCAAAGTTCAACTTCATAAATATCAAATTTCTTAATTAATTTTCAATAGAACCACCCGATTTTTTCTATTTTTAAGCATTCAAAGGTAAAAGGTAAAAAATAAGACAAATTCATGTATACTTTCCTATACCCAAGTCTTACCGTTATCAAGATATTAAATGTTTTCTGTAAATTTTCAGAGAAGCAGGTCAATAACTGGTTTAATTCGATTTTTGCTTCAAATGAACCGTATAGCTTCAAAGTGTTGAGTATTCTTTTAATAGTATGCGAGTTTGGTAGTCTATCTGGATATCTTATCTTATTTTTTACCCCTGAATGCCTTAAAGTAGAAAAAACCAGATGGTTATATTAAAAGAAATGAAAAATTTTGATATTTATGAAGTTAAACTTTGAATACTTTTTATACATACCCTGTATAGAATGGAGAATTTTTTAACATAGATTCAAATACGTCCAACCTTGCTAAAAACAACCGAAAAGAAACCATTTTCATTTCTTTAAGGGTATCTTGGTAAAAAAATAATTTATAAGGGTCTGCAACGGTCAAAATTTTTACAAAAAACTAATAACTCAAAAAGTATGCATTTTTGGAAAAAGTTTTCGCACAAAAGTATACTAAATTTCAAAAATGTATTATTATACAGAGGGTTCTATTCAAAATAACAAAGTTACAGTCATCTTTTGAAATAATTTAGTTAAAAAGATCGTATCCGAAAACCGAGACGCAGAAATTTTCATGATTCTACTATGAGTATTTTGCCATTTACATATAGTTTCAACTCATCGTGGGACACCCTGTATAAATGAGATATTTCTTTACTATTTTTAGTACAAAAAGTTATCTGATTGATACTCGAATGCTTACGAAATGATTTGTGAAAAGACGTCAACAAGCATTAACGCACTGATTTTGGGTCGCCAAAAGTTTGTCCAAAATATTCATAATAATTTAGTGACTATCCAAATCCAAATTGGTTCCTTTCAAATGATCCTTTTCTAAATTAAACAAGTAATAACAAAGGGAGTCCTGTGAAAACTAAGAACTAAACTTTTTCTTCACTATATGTACAAGGAATTTCCCAAAAAATATCGAAATAAAGTCTATAACAACGTTTTAATAGGACAGACATCTCAACATTTAGAAATAGATTAACAGATCATCGATACGATATAAACGCGAATAGTTTCAAATATTTACTAACAGGGGGACATATAGAAGTGAAAAGATACGAGGAATATCAGAAATAAACAGAAGGTGGACCAAACGCGATACGGAAAGAGCCAGAACCAGGAAAGGATAATACTTCGGAATAAGGATATGGAACTACTACAAAGAATGTCACTAGCAGCATGAAATATTTATCTTCAGAAGATATACAGTCTGTTTAAGACGTGAAATATCAAAGTTTTCAGTTATATAAACTTTTTTTAAAAAATATTTCGTTGTGTATAGTTTTGTAGAAAGTCCAGAACACAAATTGAATTAATAGAAAGATATTTTTGAGCACATTCTATTCTATCTCAGATTTAAGTCATAACGGCTCAATGAACTGCTTTAATATCAATTCGCAATACAGTCACTATTGCGATTCTTTCAAATGGAATCCATTACTTGGTGAACTAGACGAGCTTTTAAAAACTTCATTGTTTAGTTTCACAGATGAGTCAAAGTTATTTTTGAGTAAAATAAGAAAGTATAACTATTGCTTTCAATCATATTGAATCATTTCTATCGCAAAGATCTCCGATACTTTTTCGAAATGCGCTGATAGACATCGGTTCTGCAGTATTCACATCCGGTCAAACTTAGGCGGCAGTTTCGAAAGGTACAATTGAAAATTGTTTTAATTTCTTACAAATTACAATTCCATTCAAATTTCAATAAATTGTGATAAATTTCCAGTTTTATTCAAACAGATATTAATAGTAGATATGAATAATTTAGATTAAATCGAATTTAATTTCAAAAGCATCTATTTTACGAATGTTTTGTTTATACTAACAAACAAAATCAATTCATCTGCGAGTTTATCTATTGAAATATTGTTTTTAATTATTATTTTCAAAAACAAAATTTTGCAATAAGTCTGGAGAAAATAAACATATTTAGTATATAAGGTAGAAAATTGTTCATTCGATACATACACCTCAAATCTAGTGAAATAAAATTTGTATACTTTTAATATTTAAAATGAAATTTTTGATTCTTCTTTTTGTTATATACGCCGTTGTGGCCGATCAAGATAACGATAAATGGTCTGAATTTAAGGTAAGTTTCTCACTATACTAAATAGGGCAGAAAAATTATTTTCTAAAACGTTTTATCACATTAATAAATTCTAATCTGGTTAATTGTTAAGTATAATTCACCATTTTGTGGGAATTTGTTTTTATTGTATAGCAAAAAGCATCGAAACATCGTTTTTGTCGTTTTTCCTCGAATGATTGACATGTTTACAACATTTCTGGAGTCGTCACCTCATTTGGTCGACCACCGCGATGCTGGTCCTTGCAGGTCGTACGGTCTCGTTGAAACTTTGTTACCCAATATTTTACAGATGGCTGGCAAAAGAGAAATCTTTTCAGCTATGGTTGAAATTGTTGTATTTGCGTTTCGGCCTAAGAATCATGTTTATAACCTCTAAAAACTCGTGGTCTTTGAGTTCAGCTTTACACGCAGATTACTCCTTTGGTAAAGACAAAACAGGTCCAAGAGGAAAGCTGCGTACTGGTTATGTATTTCGGCAACATCTTCCTTTTTTCTATTCAATACCAAATACCAAAAAAGCCTGCTGTTGTTATTTTAGTTCAGAGCCAAACAACTGTTTTAGATCTACATATCTCATAAAGCTTTATTTGATCAATCAACTAAGGCTCTAGATCATCTTCACTATTCTGTATGATTTTGTTCAACTATCTTCGACTTTCGACTTGATCCTAATCCACGCTTTAATTATTTTCAGAATAAATACGATAAACGTTACACGAATGTCGCGGAAGAGACGTTGCGTTTCAATGTTTTCAAAGACAATTTGCGTAAAATCGATGAGCACAACAAGAAGTTTGAAGCGGGTCTTTCAACATTCAAAATGAAAGTCACGCAATTCACAGATCTAACAGCCGGAGAGTTCCAAGACAGACTTAAATTATCAGTTGAACCGGAATCGAAATTTTCCAGAAATATTCAAGATATTAAAGTGGAAGGCGACCTTCCAAGTGAAGTTGATTGGAGAGCAAAAGGCGCCGTAACCGAAGTTAAAGATCAAGGTGGTTGTGGTTCTTGTTGGTCGTTCAGTACGGTGAGTTAATTCCATGAGGAACAATCCAGTGAAATAAATTATAAATTATTTCCAGACTGGAACAGTGGAAGGCGCGAATTTCTTAAAAACGGGAAATTTGGTTTCTTTAAGTGAACAGAATCTGGTAGATTGCGCTCACGATAATTGTTTTGGTTGCGGGGGAGGGTGGATGGATAAGGCTCTAGAATACATCAAGGATAATGGTATTATGACGGAACTTGATTATCCGTATGAAGCTAAAGATGACACTTGCAAATTTGATAGTACAAAATCGGTTCTAACAATAACCAACTTTACATTCGTCAAAGAAGGAGATGAGGATGATTTACAGATAGCTCTAGCGAAAATAGGACCAACTTCCGTCGCTATTCAAGCCTCGTTTTTATTCCAATTTTACGGAGGAGGTTCGTAATTTATTTTTAAATATCCAGTTTGACTTTTGACTGAATTTTTTTTATTCTTTTGAAGGAATCCTGGACGATAGTTCTTGCGGAAATACAATTCAAGATATGAATCATGGGGTTTTAGTCGTTGGTTATGGTACGGAGGATACGAATGATTATTGGATTGTGAAAAATTCGTGGGGTGATACCTGGGGAGAAGACGGTTATATAAGAATGTCTAGAAACAAAGGAAATCAGTGTGGTATAGCTACCTATGCCACATATCCTATTTTATAATAATTTTCGAAATTTCTTAGTATCAAATACTATTTCTGTTGTATTAAAATTTGATAATAAACTATATTTATTGAAAAATTGTAATTGAACAAATAGTTGTTGTTATTAATCCCGAAGATCATAAAAAACCAATATGAACTTAGTTGAACCGACGTGAGGACAAGGTTTATAACCACCATAGCTTGACCGTTAATATCTCTTTATGAAACGATTGAATCTGTTAATGAAGACAATATTTTGATGATTTTATTGATTATATTGCAAATAGTTGTCCTTCCAAGTAATACAGCAAAGTCTCTATCACAGATAATTTGAAAATCAGTTGTCTAGGTTACTGCTACAGTCAAATTGTCATATTCAAATACGTACAATAATTTTTTCAAGAAATCATCTCGGAAATATTGGAAGCAAAAACAAAAGAAAAAATGGCGTTGAATACGAATGAAAATATTAATCCCGAAGGTCATAAAAAGTCAATATGAATTTAGTTGAACCGACGTGAGGACAAGGTTTATAACCACCATATATTTTCTGCTAATTTTCTTTTTATAAAACAATTGAATCTGTTAATGGAGACAATATTTTGGAGATTTTATTCATTATATTACAAATAGTTGGCTAAAAAGGCCTTCTTAATATCTTTGAATGATTGTAAGCCAAAATAACGATTCAAGTGTAGTGCAGTCCACTTTTTAGCCAGTCATAAATAAAGAGACAAATTTGTCAAAATGTTGATACAACTTCGATATTAAATCTTTCGCTCCTTCATTCGCTTTTCAGCGAATAAAAAATAGTCGAACGGAGCTAGATCAGGAGCAAGCGCAGACATCATCGGATTTTGCCACGCCTTATTTAAATAATTTTCTGACTAAACTGTCACGTTAATCAAAAGGATACCCCCGCAGTGCTAAAATATTACAGTCGTCACTTTTTTGTGCTTTTTTGCACGGGCTTTCCTTTCTGATGCCTTTCCATGAAATCCATTTTTGCGGAGTATATAGCTTTTTGGCCTCAAGTTTTTGTGAAGCCTTGGTTTTTGCTCCCAATTTCAATACCCAACAAGCGACGTTGCGGGGATGGCGTTTTTTTATGTCCAGGCAGGACCAAATCGTCGGCTTCTGTTTAAGAATGCTTACAACATTCTACTCAACTCTGAGAAGTTTTAATGGGACTCTAAATTAAACTCTAATTAAAATCTTGACATCAAGTTTTTGCTTCCTTTAGTTTAAGAAATACTTCAATCAATTTCCTCTATAATATCGCTGATAATGGATATAAAATGTTTCTTGAATCACTGTAGGCACTTCCAAAATGAAGTAACTCCGAATCGGATAAATATTTTACGAACTTTACCCTATCGTAGAGTCATTCTCGTATATTTATTATCATAAGAATTCACAGGAGTCTTCAATAATAACAGAAAGTGGTTTGGAGCGATATCCAATTGGAAAACGATATATGTGGGATATACATAATATCAATCCTATTGCTTATCGTATTTTCTGAAAATATTCTCGAAATAGGTTAAATTTCAATTTTGAATAACGTGTAAGTCAAAAGTTTTGAACTCTCTCTTTGTAACGTTAATTTTTCGAAAATAAAATTCCGTAATTCACATAAAAATGATTTGTGCCTTATTTATTTGGTATATAATTACAAATTAAACAAAAATATAAGATTCCTCACATTTAATATTAAGTATTAATAATCTTAGTTACATTTTATGTTCTAATTCAGAAAGTTGGCAGCCCTATACACACCTATAGCGTTGACAGTTTGAGTACCATTCTGATTATCTTTGTTTCGATTGAGTTCCAGAAAGAGATAGATGTACATACTGTATGTCTTAGCCGATAAAAGTTGTGTTTGTCATAATTCTAGAACTTTCTCTAGAAATATGTTTTTATAAGTACCCCCAAGCAATTTTTTCGGCAACTGGTTTTGGTGATTGGGTTTTAATAGTTGTGGATCAAATTTAAGTGATCAAACACCACCGAGAAACCAGTGAACTCGTTTTTGTACGTTTCCTGAACTTCATTTTGAGTTACTTCAACGTTTTGTACTTATTTGGAAGGAACTTTGATGCGGAAAACTATTCAGATTTTCCTTACAAGAATCCCAGTAGAATCCCAGGACTATGAATGATTATTAGTGTATATTTGATTGACAATTTCCATAGAATCTAACTCATCCCTTTGCAATGTCATGAAATTTTGTTTTCGATGGTAATCAATGGTCCGAAGACAAATATCACCGCGAAAGACATCGATGTGATCTAGTTATGTTTGGAGTTTTGTTGCCAAATCAATTTCCTCCACTTATAGCCAAAAAATGATTGGATCTTTTGAATAAAAACATATTTATCATCTACCGTACAGTCCAGGTTTGCCTCTTGGTGATTTTCACTTATTACCTGGAAAAATTCTTTGTTGGCAAGCGCGTGATGGACCAAACGTCAAAGTCCAAAGTCTTAAAAGATTAATCTAGATTTGAATGTTTGTTATAATTATACATTATATTATAATTATTGAGTTAAAAACACGTTTTGAGTCCGTTCACTATTAAAAATATCAAACTTTATGATGACAATTTGAGACAGTGTTGCCATATCTCAAAACTTGAGTAAATAACAAGCAGAATGATATTTTCGAAATAGTTTATTCATTTAAATAGAAATTAACAATAGAATCAACAAGAAAACCCAGAAGGATGATAGTTGCATTGACTTTCTTTCTGTCCACCAGTAATATCTATTCCAGACCATTGGAAATTATAACACCCCGTGGTTCCGCATAGTATATAAACGGGCATAGCATCCGATGATATCATTGATCCAGAAACATTAGAAACTTCCATATTAGTAATCGGTATATTATTAGCCGGATTTCCAGAGGAAGAACCGCCTTTGTAATCTTGCTGTACGTTGATTCCGTAATGAGTAATACCTGATATTTGGATGTTTTTGTAAGTCAAATTTTTGATATATCCTGTAGCAGCATTCGTGTGGGTTTTGACGTGAATAGCGTTACGAGAATTAACCACGTTACAGTTAGAAAACGTGACATTTTCCGCGTAATTCTTAGAAGAATCAGTTGTACTAACACCGATGGAAAGACTGAGTCCGTGACCTCCGGAACAATACAATTTATTGAAATGTAAATTCTTACCAGAGTTGACAGCGACGCAGTCGTCTTGGTTCTTAACGACGCTATTTTCGATGGTTAGTTGATCAGTGTCCGAAATATCGAATCCATCAGTATTATGACCGAGTTGATTCGCGTCTCCGTCTGATACATCAACGTTCCAATTAGATAAAGTCAAAGATTCACTATGTAAAATCGAAACACATTGATGAGGACAATTAAGTAGATTAATATTCTCAAATTTACCACTAGCGCGTTTGATTCTGAAGAATTTAGGTTTCTTTTTTCCTTTATCTCCTTTACCATCCCAATATTTAGCACCTTCACCGTCGAAAACATGCCCAGACGCACCAATCACTTGTATGTTTGTTCCAGCTATTTCTATCAAAGGTCCGGCCCATTCATGGTATTCGAACGTGATGGTACCTTCGAAAGTTAGTTTGCTTCCGGTTTGTAAATGTAGTATCAATTTTTGTCCAGCCGGTACGTGAAGATTGCTCACAGTTATAGTAGTACAGTTTTTCACAATATGTTCCACATCTGAATAATCTGTTATAGTACAACTAGTATCTTCAGCACTAGTTAAAGCTAGTATTGATAAAACTAGTAATAGAGAATAAGTTGACATTGTTTCTGTTTTTGATATATAACTTGACGACTTTCCTTTTATATCATTTAAATGATAATATCGTTTCAATGACGTTGATTGATATATCATCAGATATTATTAAATGTATACCTGATTATTATTTAGATTGGGATAATGTACGGGGATACCATGAATAAAATCTGTACGGAAAACGGCTCACAACATCATTAAACTTTTCGTTGGTTTGTAGTAGAACAAGTTCTTCTTCTTTTCATGCCGTTTTCTCATTGAAATTTGCGACCAAGTTTTTAATTGCGTCTCTATCCCTAGTAACATGAAGCAATTTTCCGATTTGTCCATTCTTTTATGTTCTGTAGCAGTAGGTATTTGTCGTTGTTCTTTATAAGATGTTTTTCTTATCTGAATAATTCTCAACAGCTTTCTTTCGCGACCAATGCTTCTTAGGTTGGTGATTCTGTAAGTCCAGGTTTTCTTTAGGACGCGTCTATAGAGCTACGTCTCAAATGCCTCAGGTTTTTTGATCATTTGAGCTTCCAATGTCCATGTTTCCACTCCGTGTAACAGATCTGACCACACATAACCTTCCATGAATCCTATTCCGGCGTGGAAATTTGATTTTCTGTTTAATAATTTTAAACAGCTTTCTTTCACGACCAATGCTTCTTAGGTTGGTGATACTGTCAGTCCAGGTTTTCTTCAGGATGCGTCTATAGAGCTACGTCTCAAATGCCTCAGGTTTTTTGATCATTTGAGCTTCCAATGTCCAGGTTTCAACTCCGTCTAACAGATCTGACCACACATAACCTTCCATGAATCCTATTCTGATGTGGAGGTTTAGATTTTTGTATGCAAATATTGAGGAATACTTGACAAATGCTTTCGATCGTTGATTTCTTCTTCAGGATCCATTTGAGCTATATATAAGTTACAGTTTATTAATTAAGTCTCATAGTTTAATTAGATTGAGAGAATGAATGCGTTCCCAATTTGGAAATAGAATTAAAGCTTTTCATGAAAATTATAGACTAAAAAAATGTTCGGGAAGATCAGCAACAAGAATAACGTCGCTGAATATTTGTCATAGCTTCGCGAAGAAAAATATTGTAGATTGAAGAGCAAACACAAAGACAAATATTGAAAGAAAAACTAAAAACGAAAGAGTTACCCAAAGTTGACCCAAAGAAAGCTTATGATACAGTGTAAAGAAAAAAAGTGGAAACAAAATTGAATATATTGCAAGCAACGAGAAATATATATAAAGAGAAATGGAAAAGACACCAAAACATTACAAAAAAATGGGCTTTTCAGTCACTAGATTTTTTTATAATAACATTAACAGGTAATTCTAAAATTCTGTCAGTTATAGATCCAGATAACCTGACAGGTCCTTGTCATGAGAGTAGGCAGATCAGTAATGAGGACCTGATCAGGTTTGTCTTTTACATTGAATATGTCTGATTAGGATTGCCTCGTAAGATCCTCTGATCATCTCTGATCAGGATTTCTTTGCATGGTCCTCATCAGAATTTACCTTGGACTGCTCTAATCATAATAAACTTCACTTTGAAAGTATTTTTTCTACAGAATCTCTAAATTTTGAGGACTATTGATTACCCATAGCACAGATTGAGATGGATCTGGAATATTTGGTGAGGAAGTTAAAGGAAGAGATTTTGGAAGACAAATCGAATAACTTTGAAGTAGGTGACACTTGGAAATTTAGAAAGTAGATGAATTCAAATATCTACGACTGAACAAACAAATACCAACAACGACAAAACAGAGATTATTCAGCAAATGTTCAAAATATGATGACTTACAGCTCTGTACAAGGAATGAAAACGAAAACATAGCGGTGGTAATGAATTAGTTTGGTAGAAGTTGCGGATTGACGAGAAAATCTTGGAGAGATAATGTCGATGAAGCGATGATGAAGAACATTAAAAAACAATTAATATTTACAAATATATTTATTTATATATGTCGGTTTAACAAGAGAATCCAGAAGGATGATAATTACACTGACTAGATTTATGTCCTCCAGAAATAGAGACTCCAGACCATTGGAAATTGCTGCAACCCGATGATCCACATAATATGTAAACCGGCATAGCATTCGAAGATGTCATAGTTCCTTTAACGGTATTGACTATCATATTTGTAATTGGTATATTGTTCGCAGCTTGTCCAGTAGACGAACCGCCTTTGTAATCTTCTTGTACATTAATTCCGTAATGAGTAATACCTGACATTTGGATGTTTCTGTACGTCAAATCTTTGATATATCCGGAAGCTGCGTCGGTGTGCGTTTTAACGTGGATGGCGTTACGGGAATTGACTACGTTACTATTGGAGAATGTGACGTTTTGGGCGTAATTTTTGGAAGAATCAGTTTTACTAACACCGATGGAAAGACTGAGTCCGTGACCTCCGGAACAATACATTTTATCGAAATGTAAATTCTTACCGGAGTTGACGGCGATACAGTCGTCTTGGTTCTTAACGACGCAGTTTTGAATGAGGAGACCATCACATTCTGAAACGTCGAAACCGTCGGTGTTATGACCTAGTGCGTTGGCGTCTCCAGCAGATACATCAATGTTCCAATTAGATAAAGTTAAGGATTTACTGCTCAAAATAGAGGCGCATTGATGGGGACAATTGAGTAAATGAATGTTTTCTACTTTACCACTGGAATTTTTGATTCTGAAAAATTTGGGTTTTTTACTTCCTTTATCACCTTTACCATCCCAATATTTAGCTCCTTCACCGTCTAAAACATGCCCAGAAGCTCCAGTTACGTGAATGTTAGTTCCTTGAAGTTCCACTAAAGGTCCTTCCCACGCGTGGTGATCGAAAGTTACTTTACCTTGGAAGGTCAGTTTGGTTCCAGATTTCAAATGTAGCTTCAAGGTTTTTCCAGCTGATACATGGAGATTACTGACCACTATAGTTGTACAACTGCTTACAACACTGTCCACTTGCGAGTAATCGGTAATAGTGCAACTAGCACCTACTCGAGTTTCATTAAACTCAGCACTAGCAACAGCTAGTAGTGATATAACTAGTATTATGGTATATTTCGACATTGCTTATAAGTTTGATATAACTTGATTTTATTGACGATCTTCTTTTTATAGTATCCCAATTATTTATAAATTTTTTCCAATGACGCTAATTCTAATTTCAAATTTCAATAATCAATTTATCGTAATATCTACAAGGTTATCTCAAATGATATATTTCTGGCTTTATCTGGATATTCACTTGAAGTGTTTACGAATTATGGTAAATACTTTTAGTTACAGGATACAATTATGAACAAATTAAACAGTTCTGTATTAATCGACATCCTGAAAGTTGATTTCTAGCGATTGGGTAGCACTAAGTGGAAAATAATTTCAAAGAGGAGATTCTAAACATGAACAATCGAATTTGGTATCAACCACGAGCTCAATACAGAGAAGGTAAATTATATGCCGATGCTTCTACGATAAAGAAAAGCAAATGCAAGCGAAAACATCATTGAATCGCCAAGGAACGCTTCGTAATTGGTATTCCAAAATCAACTTTGTTTGACTTCAACGGTTACAAATAGAATGGACAGATCAGAGTGTTTTGCTTTTCAAAAGTAAATCATTCTATAAATAGAGATTGGTCTTTGTATGACCACGTTGATATTGATGAAAAATAGATCTATCGTTTTATCATTGAGCGCTCTTATCATTTAATCCTAATCGAAGAAGGAACTGCAAAAGTGAGAGATCTATGACATAAGTAATGGTTGGTTTAGCAAGTATATCTAGTCGTTGGTTAGTATTCGCAAATTGGTACAGTTGAAAGAGTACAAACATCAATTCTCACCTTCACTTTGTTAAAATAAAATTTCTTTTTGCCCAAAGGCTCGACTCTATCACAATTTGTCTCTGTTATTAACTTTCTAGCCAGAATCGGGGTCCCTCATACATGTTTTGGCTGCAATGAGAATTTGAATGAAATTTTGATTGAACAAAGATGTAATTGACGTAATCCTGCCATTTTGTTCTGTTATTTGTTGCCAGTTAGGTATAAAAACCAATTCCTTGACCTTGAAACAAGTGGAACAATCTTTATCAAGGCTCTATTATAGGCCATGGATTCAAAGATTTCCCAAAAAACTCTTTAGACCTTCTACTTTCTTTTTGAGTGGAATCTTTGTGTTTTTTCGCGAGATTGAACCGTACTGATAGAGGAAAATCATCTTCAGTGTTCAAGTACTCATAGCATTGTCATTTTCGAGTTATCGACCTTCAGTTTCACCGGGAATATCTCTGGGAAGTAATTCTCAGTCTTGGTGGACATCTTCGTCTATATCTTTCTCGTGAATTTGACCAGCGACTGCAGAAGAACGAATTACCTGATAACATTCTAGTTTCTTTTTGAGTATAGCTTGACGTCCAAAATTACACGTGGTATCGTTCATATTTACGTTTTGATCTCTCCGTTTTCACTCTATGGATCTAGTCGTATCACATCGTGGAATCTTTATGCTTTTTTCGCGAGATTGAACCGTTCTGATAGAGGAATGTCATCTTCAGTGTTCAAGTTCTCATAGCATTGTCATTTTCGAGTTATCGACCTTCAGCTTCACCGGGTATATCACTGGGAAGTGACTCTTAGTCTTGGTGGACGTCTTCGTCTATATCTTTCTCATGAGTTTTACCTGCAATTGCAGAAGAACGAATTACTTGATACCTCAACAAGAGCTTGTAGGAATGTTCTGACAGGAGCGAGAACAAGAAAGAAACAACAATAGTTTTTTAACGATTCTAATATACAGGATGTTGATGCAAAAATTCGGTGTGAGTAGTTGACGTGAAAATGATGCTGTGATAGAAATGATCCCCCGAGTTATAGGCATTTAAAGCTGCAAATTCAGAACTAATATTTATATTAATAATATTTCGATATTTAGATCGTTCGCTATAAAGAAATATCCTGAAGAAAATTATCATAAATTATGATTATTTATTGAAAATACTTACATGATAAAAAACTTCAGTTTTTCAAACCTACAATTTATCAAATAGAAACCAAAAAAAAAACTACAATGAATGTTTGAAGTGGGCACCTTGCACTTGTATACATTTCGGAGGATATTTCTTTGAACTTGGATTCGAAGTTTCTATCTTATAGAGTAATAATGGGAGTTTATTCTATGGATCATTCCGTTTCTTTCGTTTACTACTGTTGCATATGCTTTCTAGATAAATAACGAGCTCATAATAAATTTATTAGAAAAATACTGTGTACTGATGAAGCTGGTTTCACACGAGATGGTTTTTACTGAATACACTGTTTATAATATTTACTAAATCAACACTCACAATTACATCATCTGACGCGCGTTTCGATAACCAAGTTATCGTCTTCAGAGACTAAAGGTAAACGATAACTTTACATTTATGGGCTGATGAAAATCGACTCTAAGCATTCGCAGAAACATGTGGTTCATGCACGATGCTCGTCATTAACTAAATCATGTGAAAAATTATCTTAAAAACATTTTCTCTAATAGGAGAATTGGTAAGGGAGGTCTATGTGCATAGCCACCACGTTTCCCTGAATCAAATACACTCGATTTCGATAGATATTCAAGCCTTAGAAGTTTTTCTATTCCATATCTTCGGAAGAAGGCGTTTTCAATCCAATATTTGATAATTGATCGATTGATTGATTGACGAAGCAAAATTTACGAATTACTTGTTGTATGTAAAAGAAGAATTTTGTGCTGTGATCCATATTTGGAAAAGACGTGCGTTAATGTTGCCACACACTATATTTTAGCAATTATTTTCAATCATAATGATTTTATCAAATAATCTAAAACATTTCGAAAGCTCTTAAATTTGAAAAAAGTAAATATTAAAATTATATTGACTGTATAAACATACGTTATTATATATCAAGATTTGGTAAATAGCTTATTTTATAATTTATAATTAAACACGAGCCATTACTACGGATCGTGACAGCTTAGAGAGGGACTGATTGTTGCCATGGTATTCACTGAATAAAGACGGGATATTCCAGGATATCCAGGCTTATTAAAGGACAGGCTAGCCTGTCAGTGCATCAACTAAGCTGATTATTACCAAAATGACATATAACGGACTCTAACCTATTATGTATAAAGTGATATTGATAGTGGGTATTTGAGTATATGCGGTATATTCATTAATACAGTGTGTCCAAAAAGTGGGATTCGGGGACGGACAAAAAAATCCGTACAAACTGTTTGTTTCAATTTAATTATTCGTACTTTACATTATTCGAATTATACCTCGGTAAAGAAGGATCTTGAACTACAATTTGTTCGTAGTACACATTCCGAATGAATTCTGAATATATTCTGAACTTATCGAATGCGCAGGCTATGTTGTGAACATACATTCTTCCATGAACGATTTAAGAACATCTAAAATTATAATTTGAATTCAAAATTAGCTAGTAGAATAGAAAGTATATAATAATCACTTTAGTATATTATTAACTAACCGAAGATTTATATTTTTTTAATTGCAAGTACGTAGAAAAAAACATCTAGATTAGAGGTTAGTTCGTGGTAAATACCACAAAATTCACGTTCGGAACTAGAAATCTGTGTTCCACGAACGAATTTTGAATACTGAACATGTTTAATTAGCACTGCGAACGCAAAATTTCAAACTGCGCATGAACGAAGCTTATATCGTCCAAAGTAAAATATGACTCTTCGTCCAAACCCTTAGCGAGCGAAAATTTTTTGTCTTCTAGACTTATCATTATTATTCAGGTGAAGATTTTCTACATTTAGTTCCTTGAGAATACTGCTTACATATTTCTTATCCGCTCCGAATTTTCTAATCAATTTTTGCAGTTTTTCCGCTTCAACCAAATCTTCTTTTTTGATGTCTATCGATCTGTCTCAACAGGTCGAGAGATATCGTAAATTGTTTGTCTAGCTACTCCCATTTTTACAAAGTGTTTTAAGCCGTTAGTTTTCTTTTAGATTTTCTTTACTTAAAAAGAAACTGCTAACAGAAACGTATGTTTTTAACGCTTACTTTACTTGCTAGATGTCTAGAAGTATTTTTTAGTTTTACATGCAATTATCTTGTGATAAGTTATATTTTAACCTCTAATGTGCCCACTTAAATACTCGACCCAACGTCAATTCAAGTTCGAAGTACATATAAACGCATTAGTGCTATATTCGATTCCTTTAACTTTGAACGAGTCGAGGCGAGGCTGCACGGCGCGAACTGAATTTTCCCTCGCGTTAGGAATTATCAAGCTTGACTCAGTTGAGGAATAAATAGAGTTTCCAATCGAAATAACGAAGTAACCGCCTCAGATCTTAAACTAGATTAGAAAATGCTCTACTGATAGAAATGGAAATGTTATTTAAGATGATTTCTTGTACATAGAACTGAAATTTTCCCGTTTGATCGATTATTATACGTTTTATATTGAATTGAAAAATAATAATCACGATTTAGAAATACTTTAGTAATTAAAACTAAATCAGAATTCAAAATAATGATCTCAAAGCACCTCATAATAAGTAGAGTTGAAGAAATTAACAAAAAAAGTTTGATGATATAATAGTTTTGACTTTCATCCTATTGTTTACAAAAACTTCCTTCAAAATTTCTCATATACATTCATATTTAAATTGATTCCTGATACGTAGTACAAGCAGTTAAAGCTGGGAAGAAACAAAATCAGAAATATATCTGAAGAAAGATATAACACTAACGATTATACCATTAAAAATCACGACTAGACTAATGGAGAAAAGAGTTAACAATACGGTCGAAGTCACTGTAGAGCTTCAGAAGTAGAAGAAACAAAAAAAAGATTTAGTGTTTAAGGAAATTCATTTGTGCTTCATAGAACAAGAAAAACAAAACAAATATTCATATCTATATAACGGATTCGGAAGATACAAATAATTTGTTTCCATTTTCGTGGACGTTGTTTAAGATTAGCAAGAAAAAAATCATGGAAATTGTTGATTCAGTTTCGGAACATTTTATTTACGATTCCATTTCCGAAGACAGCAATTCGAAGTAACATTTTTCATAAGGATCTATCGTAGAGCAAAGAAGAGAAAGATGTTATCTAACAATATTTATTACCATCTTTTACTGAGACGCCAAACGAAAGCAATATCAATGAACGATGACAAACGTTCAATATTAAAACCAAGCAAAAAAGTTTCGTAACGTATTTTAGTCATCAATCAGGATAAATTTATTGTAAATTAGTTTGGATAAGTACGAATATATTCGATGCAGTAAAAGTCTGAAGTTGTGTTGATGAAAGATACAACAGAAGACGACATATAAACCTAATTTTCCAATATCAATTCATTATTTGATACATAATGTAACTCATTAAAGCTAAACCTCAGCAATGCAATAGATCCTTCAAAAATAGGCAGTTGGTTTACGTATTTCTGAAGGAATTAAGTTTGGACCAACTGCTTTGTTATTATCTTTCGAATCATGCATTTAGATAGTTCTTGGGGTAGGTTTGCCATATAGGTTAGGTTAGCTAAGCCTCAGCAATGCAAAAGATCCTTCAAAAATAGGCAGTTGGTTTACGTATTTCTGAAGGAATTAAGTTTGGACCAATAGCTTTTTTATTATCTTTCGAATCATGCATTTAGATAGTTCTTGGAGTAGGTTTGCCATATAGGTTAGATTAGCTAAACCTCAGCAATGCAAAACATCCTTCAAAAACAAGCAGTTGATTCAAATATTTCTGAAGGAATTAAGTCTGTACCAACTGCTTTTTTATTATCTTTCGAATCATGCATTTAGATAGTTCTTGGGGTAGGTTTGCCATATAGGTTAGATTAGGTTAGCTAAACCTCAGCAATACAGTAGATCCTTCAAAAACAGGCAGTTCGTTCAAATATTTCTGAAGGAATTAAGTCTGGATCAACTACTTTGTTATTATCTTTCGAATCATGTATTTAGATAGCTCTTGGAGGAGGTTGCTATATAGGTTAGGTTAGGTTAGCAATGCAATAGATTCTTCAAAAACAGGCAATTGATTTATCCCCCAAAAAAGTCAGTTACCTAACCTTCCTCGTCCTTTCAAAGAGTTGTCGTTTGTTAGTCCAGCGGTTCATTGTACTTAAATGAATGTCCTTCTGATTTATGTCGAGGTTTTTGATGAGCTGCATTGGTTTGTGGTGTCGTACATTATAGAATGCTTTCTCGTGGTCAATGAAGCATGGAAAGACATGTTTTCGTTGATCATGCTTTAGTGTAGGGGAATGAAACACAATCACTGTTTGGGCTGGTGACCTGTCTCATATATGGTGTTGAGTACTTCATGTAATAAAATCGTTTCAACTAGAAGTTTGAGTATTTATGAAGGAGTTGCGACTGGGCCATCTGCTTTTTTATTATCTCTTGAATCGTGTAATTAGCTAGCTCTTGAGGGAGGTTTTTGG
The DNA here is from genome assembly GCF_026230105.1 of Diorhabda sublineata. NCBI lineage: Eukaryota > Metazoa > Arthropoda > Insecta > Coleoptera > Chrysomelidae > Diorhabda > Diorhabda sublineata. The sequence continues at coordinate 6,699,779 of NC_079481.1, read as the reverse complement.
AGTGTAGTATTTAATGAGAAAGAAAAGCACTAAATATTGATTAATATAGAAAAATTATGCCAGAGGATAAGCTTCATAATCCAAACTTACCCTCTACGGCAATCTTTCTCACAAATTGAATAATGGAATAACGAAATTTTCTACCTCTTGATGAATCTTCCCTACCCAAATATGAAAACCTAAGTGCCTCTTTTCCGGTGCTTTCCCAACTTCCACCAAATCATTTAACAGAATTGAGTCGACTTTCAGGGAGACTGGATGAGATTCTGATACTTGCTAATTATTGATGAACTTTTAGGGGCAAGTAGTAGGGAGTTTTGAGTATAAAAAAGGGTAATATCAAGTGGGTACATCGATTTCGCTTTATACTTAGAGGAATATTCCAATTCAATCTATTTCCAAGAATTAAATTTGTAAATATAATAAGTTTCAGTTTGCTGATTTAAAGGGTGAGTTAACCCAATAAGTTCTCAATAAATTTTTATGATTCCAACAGGATTGCAATTCGGCAGAACATGCTCATTCTATGCATATGGGATTCGACGACTTCGTCATGGTGGTATTGAAAAATAAAATTCTTGTGCTAACGTCTCTACGAGGGGGTAGAAAATGTTCTACTATATTTATGTTACTTGTAGTCAACACCAAGATGACAGAAAAAGAAAATATATAATAATTCCATTGATAAAAAGAGGTTTGGATGATGGAAGCTGGTACAACTGTAACTGTTGATGAAGAATTAGTTAACCGAATGGATACATTGTTCTTTATAATGCAGTTTTTGTAGATGTTTTGCTATTGCCAAGACTATTAGCAGTTGATGCTCATCAATGACTTGATTAAAAGTGAAGAAGATTTGAGAAAACCTTATCACTATCCAATGGATCTAATGGCTTGTATCGAACGTATTACCATTGTTGTATAAATACAAGGTGTCTCAAAAAAATTCTCGTTTCGTGGTCGCAGCTATTTTGAGGGGTTTGTCAATCGGTATTCTGTAATATTCAACACTGGTTGATCCGGTCATCATTATTTTGTATTATACACAAAGATGCTGGCCAAGGGCTGGGCTTGATGAGCCAGATATTTCATTGTTTATGGATTAAGTTCATTTTCATCTTAATAAAAACCTTTACGTTGCTGATTATTGTAAATACATCGAAAAACAAGAGGGATTTCAACTGTGGATATGTGGATTTGTCGTAAAAATCAACATAATTGCTGACATTATCTAAAAACCTCAAGTTAACTGATAACATCAAGTATTTTTCATTAGATTAGTAGATTCGTTCAATATTTTATTCATTTTTTCTCATTAATTGGACAATATTTCCTTGCTTAGGTCGAAAATATGTTCTCATTGAATTTTTAACGCGCTTGAGTAAGGCATGCTAATTTCTCAATTAATTTTAATGATGTCAAAGTTTGAGAAAACGTTTTTCAGTTGAATTCGACGTTTATACATTTTTCTAATATAAAACTATTATAGAAAAGTTTTATAACATAATTTTCTTTTAGTTTTTCAAAGAATTAATGTAGAATCGTTTCTTTGCTTTTATGATATTACAATCATCATTAAGTTCGGTCTTTAACAGTAGTTGTATCAAAATTCAAGCAAAAAATTTCATTTTTTGATGTTTTTTTACCAAAAATTGACTTTTTCATTCACAATCAACTATATTTTCAGAATTTTTAACAAACAAACCGCTTTAACCTATTTCGATGTTTCCTTTCAGTACGAAATTGATGTCGTACGATCAGTAGGCACATTTCAACGACATCTAGAGCAATTTGCATTCTCAATTGGACCTTAACCCCACTTGGAGGGTAGGTATTTCCTACGCATCTCATACCCGATGTATGTTGTTTAATTTTCCAGTTTCACTGAATTCACTTTATCCGACCAAGTAAATTAGCAAATTAAACTCGTGTCATGCTATTTATACGCCGTATTTGCTGATATTCATCACGAGATATCAAGAAATTTGGAACACGTTCTTATATTATGAGTTCATTAATTTTATGCGGATATTTTGGGAAATTTTGATCAAATTTTAATAGAGAATACGAATTTTGAATAATCGTCAAAACATTATTCCTTCTAACCACTAATATCTCTCTCAACTACATTGAAATCACAATCTCTACGTGGAAACTATGATAGACATTAATAACTTTAGTAAATCGAGTAGGAGAATAGATTTCTAGAGTTGAACAATAAAAATTTATGTTAATTTTTCTAGAGCAGAAAGAAAAATTGAGAAAAAAGCAACCGATTTTGAAAAAAGTGCTTTGCCATGAGGATAACACTTCAGTAATTCCACTACGAGTTGTCTTTTTATTAAATTGTAGTTGTAGTGCAGATTTTGGAATTATTTCTTAAAAAACCAAAGATTTCCCGAATTAAAACGAAATTAGTTGACGTTGATTCTCCTATATTATTAAAAGCGGTAAATAGAATCAATAGAGTCGCGATAACTAATATTTAGTGGGTCGTAATATCATGAATTTCGTGGAAAAGCAGACGGCGGAAAGTATGATGGCAGATAAATCTGGAAATTTATCTATAACAAAGACTAACGGTTAAACCTAAATCCGCATTTGTAGACAACGTATTTACTTTAGAGGAGACGGAGATGTTGTGCCAAATGTTTTCTTTCCAAATAATATTTCGAATTTCCGACTAAATTACTAAACCATCTTTCCAAATAAATATAGTGTGGACAAAATCGTAAAAATATCAAGTGATATTACAATTACTTCTTACAGATCAAATTAAAATGATTATTAACTCGACATCTTAATCTTATGTACAGAACATTCCAAAATATACAAATTTTTGTCAAATTATTACATTCAGCCTCAGGATACATCACAATTTAGAGTTTAGTATATTGATTTTCGAAATTTCTATAATTGAATATAAGCAGTGCATCCATGAGCTTAGAAGACAGAGTGAATTCGCAAAAACTATTAATGCACACGTCATACACAAGTCTTAACAAGTTTTATATAAAATTTCAACTTGGCTGTGATGCTTGTTTGTGTCTATCATTTCCAAAAATTGGAAATCGGTCCTTGGGGATGAAAATCATTAGCAGATGTGAGGCGTCTAAAAACAACGTTTTGGCAACGCTGCGTACGTCGAGACGTGTTAGCAAATATGATAAGCCACGACTCCTTGCCATATAAACCATGATTGTCGTTTTGGGAATGAAGACCAGACGCAACCGGCCACAGATATAAATTTGAATTTTTTCACAATATAGAAGTGATTTGTATCATAATCAGAATTGAGCAACTTCTTTATCTGAACCTTCTAAATGAGTAATAGGTGTATTTAGATTTAGATTTATCGTTTTTATCGATAATTGAATCTGACACATTTCGATGCTTTATTCAACGACTCTAATCTTCAGAAACTTCCTCAAACATACGTTATGTACGTAAGTCTAAAAGAACGTTTGATAGCAAAATTTGTTCAAATTAAGTTGTCTTCAGAACGGTTACAGTTAACAATAATGAACGAGGAAACGAGGGAGCAGATAATAAATTTTGAAGAAGCTGATGAAGAAAAACTTAACACTTTCGAAAGAAAAATGATAAGAAGAATATTTGCTACAAAAAAGTTGAGTGATGAACAATTTAGAATCTCGATGAACGCTGAAATTCGAGGAATCTTAAATGAGAAGACTATCACCAGATATATAAAATAAAGGAAGACCAAAAAAACAATGGAAAAGTCAAGTAACAATTGATCTGAACAGAATGGGAATCCATAGAAGGTGCAGTAATTACCCAGGACAGGAGAAAGTGCGGAAACAGCCAAAACATGCAATGAATTTCATTTTAAAAAAGAAAATGGTTGGAGCGTGGATTAACTTACCACAATACGAGTAAATCAAAGTCAAAGTCAAAGAGCTCTTGATTGAGCGGTTCCCACTCTATGTTCAGAACGAAGATCAAAATATTGTTTCACAAACATAATGAAAACGTCAAGTTAACTTGTATCCTGTTCAGGATACGTGCTTCCAGTTTTTTTTCATAGTTTGCTAAGCTTGCAACGATGCGAACTAATTTTGGAATAGTGGATATTGAAACTATAAATTCATATCAAATAATTCAATTCGATATCTATATTTGACAAGTAATTAAAGTTTTACCAATTACTTTTTCGGTGATATATTAAGAGAATCAGATAAGCACGTGAAACTTGGAACTTTCCTATTTCTTTTTCGTCCTCTTTAAGCTCGTAAGTTTTAGGAGAAAATAGCTGAAGTGCTTGTTTATTTGAGGGTGTTTCGTAAGAGCGTGAAAGAGTCTCTGGGGATAACGACAAACTTTTTCCTTTTATTTACTTTTTATTATGTTCTTGTTAAGTATATAAACGTTATTTATACCTACTTAATGATGATTATGTCGAATTTATTATCATTAAACTAAACTTCGTATTTTGAAACTTTTACATAACGAAAATATCATATGTCTCTTATTGATTAGAAGTATTCGGTCCAGATATTCCGAATCATCTTTCTTATAGCGATCTAACAAAAGCCTTAGTCCTACTGATATAAAAGATGGACTAGATCCTACTCTAGGTGAAACAGCTTCATTATTAACGGTAACTTGCAAAGACCAGCATCGCAGAGGTCGATCAAATGAGATAACGACTCCAGGAATGTTGTTGTTGATGTTTCCATTGTGGATTTAGCAATGATTTTATAACCATGGATGCAACGTGGATCCAAACATCAGACTGAAAAGGGAGAACCAGCTCCAAAGAAGACAAAGACTCGCCCAAGGTCATGGCATCGATATTTTGGGAAAACGGCACATTTTATGAGAACTTATTGCAACGTTTGAGCAAAGAAATATACCACGATTTTGAATATTCTGTAAATAAGTAGAAAATATCGTTCTAAAACTTGTTTTCCAAGCAGCAATACTGAATATTAACAATGTTTGGTAAATAATCTACTCGGTATTCCAATTGGAACATTTCTACCAAAAGAATTTGAATTCTTTTGAAATCAGATATTCACAGCTGTTAGTATGTTTTTTAATGATAATTTTGATTCTAGAATTGATGTCATTACTGCTATTGGACAGTTCTGAAAGCTTCGTCAATGCAGATATCTTCTAGTCTAGTCTCGTTCAAGGACAAATATTTGCGCACAGTTCTTAATTTGAAGTTTTTATAAACAGATCAATCGATTTTGAATTGATTACGAAAGGCGCGATCATGAAAAATCCGCTTGAAATGTAGAGAAACGTCAACACGGCAATTCTCCACGCACTCTTTCGGTTCATTGGTACAACTAAAATGATAGATTTGACAGTAGATAACACTATATTGGTTTCCAACCAATCACTGAACAGCATTGAAATAATACACTGAATAATTTGAGGTTATCAGTATTTAATTTGAAATATACTACAAAAGCAGAAAGGAAATTGTCGTTTCCAAGTATATCTAGTACATCTAATGAACCCATAGATAGCGCTTAACTCAAGTCGAGGAAGTGGTTGATCTAGGAAGTGAACTGCGTTAACTTAAGGCGTTCTGCAATGACATCTGTTGATTAAATGGCGAATTTTGGAAGGTGGGAAGTTGATTTACTATTTAGTTATCACTTTATCAAGTCGTATGTATGATTAAAATCCAGGATTTCTTTTGTCGGCTCGTACTAGATAAACTGAATTTGATTTATAGTTTTTAGGTTAGGTTAGGTTAGGATTACATATTTGATTAAATTAGTCAAGATGATGTGGATATCGTTACATGTAAACTCCTTTTATTATTTACTGAAGAAGTTGACGGTTCTTATCAAATATAACTGATTCTTATTGACGTTGAAATCATATATAATGCTGGGACCGCTTCCAATTTTATTATTTTTTGGCTATCGTGAAAGGGAAAAGACAACAATGCCTTTGGAGATTTCGAACAGTGAAAAGGTCTATGTTATGTTTATCGCTGCCAGCGATGTGGAATATTGTCATCACGTATTCAATAAAGATCCTTAAAGCAAACATACGAGTTCACCACCAACAAGACGGATATAGCTTGTTTCCTTGAGTGGTAAATTTCGTTATTGGGTTTATACAAGGTAATTCATGAAGTGAAATTAGTTGTTTTTCTTCAATGAGAGCTATTTTAATTACAACATCATATTCTGGTCTTACTTAGAGTCGAATTTCCACTAAATTTTGCAATTTTCTTTATTTGAGAAATCAATAAAAGGCTTGAAGTCTTTTCTATCTCTGTAACTTTAATCTGAAGATCATCTAGTCACATTTTTTAAAGGCTTTAAGTACAATATGAAAACTTATGGTACCTAGTACTTAGTAGTCTGTTAGAGTCCTTTATTCCTTTGAAATGTACAGTTAATGTCTTCTAAAACATAGGAAGACAACGCTTTAAAACTTTTTACGTTTGAAAATATTTGTTGAAACTTGCTAGGATGGTTCCAGAAGTACCTGGTCTGATCTACAGATAGCGGTAGTTGCTTTAAAAGTCCCAATGAATTAGAAAGTCCTATACAGCAAATATTTCAAGTTTGAAGACACCACGTTGTTTGGTATTTGTTTGGGAGATATCAATAGTAAACTTTTTCAGTGATGCAATATGAAAACTGAACTAAATTCTATTCTGGGTGAGACTGCTTCTTCGTTTATATCAGTGAAATATTGGATAGCAGAGTTTGAACGAGGCCGTACGACCTGCAAGGACCAGCATCGCAGTTGTCGGCCAAATGAGGGGACGACTCCAGAAATGCTGAAATAAATCCACTATATGATCGTGAACTGAAAGTGCGCGGGCTAGCAGACATTAGACATTTCAAAAACTGCGGTACATCGAAAATTAACTAAGAATTTGAACATGAGAAAGCTATACGCAGGATGAGTGCTGTTTTTTGGAATACGCGTGGGATAATTTTAATTCACGATTTTGAAAAAGTAAAAACTATGATTAGCGAGTATTATGGGAAGTTTTGAGCAAAGAAATCGAACAAAAACGGTCAGAAACCTAATCTAACCTAACCAGCTTACACATTCCTTATTTCAATGTCCGAAATTGATGAATTGAAATTTGAATTCCTACCTATTCGCCAGATTCAGCCTCCTCGAGTTATTTTCTGCCTCCAAATTTGAGAAAATGTCTCGGTGGTCGAAGATTTCTCAACAATGTAGAGGTTAACAATGATTTTGAGGACCTTGACGTTGAAGAAAATTTTTCTGTTTTCTTTGTTGAACCAGGTACTTCTGGTTTGAATTAGTGGAGTAATTTGAAGGGCAGGAATGATATTCAAATTTAAACGTTAGGATAAATTGATATCCAGTGTTTGAGTATTTTGTTTATGTTTAATATTTGTTTCGCGTCATAACTATGATAAGCATTATCAACAAATTCAATTGTGATAAAGACACTTATATATATATATATATATATATATATATATAAAATCTCAATTATAGACGAACCTTCTATCTCAACTTGGTATTTCATCGAAGTAATGAATTGCCGTTTTCTATGTACGTCAAATGTTAGATATGTACATTGACCTAATGCATAAACAACCCTTTTTGTTTCAGAAGTTCGCTGGATGAAGAACTAATTGAATTAATGAATAAAGGACACTGATTGATGTTGTTTTCTCGTAATAAATGATCTTTTTGAAGGGTTGCTTTCACACAATAAACGTATTCGAAATAATTTCTCAACTTTTGTATACGGAAAAGTCATTTGAAGCTGAATCCTTTCAAGGGTGGGCCAAATAAGTCGACTATTTTCTCTTCCTTAAGTACTTATAACCGTTTCAGATGATGAAAAAAAAAACTCTGTGAAAATTTGATCTTTTTATATTGATATTAACTTCATTTATATCATATTATTCAACAAAATTTAGAATATAATCAGGGCCGGATTAAGCTAGGGGCTTGGGGGGCTATAGCCCCGGGCCCCAGGACCAAGAGGGCCCCATCATTTGGAAATCATTCTGTATTTTTTGATGTATTGATACCACAAATCTAACGTATTAATATTATTTTGTGAATTTTTCCGGGATTTCGAATTCCTTAAGGGGGCCCCGTCATTATTTTAGCGCCGGGCCGTATAAATCTTAATCCGGCCCTGAATATAATCATTCGACAATTAATATATGATTTTGTAGGGAATTGAGCGATCTACAAAAAAGGTTTCCTATAATTTTTCGCTAACTCTATTAGTTTCAAAGTTATTTGAGGCTAAAGTTCAACCTCAAATACTGAATTGGTAATTTCGACATTTTCTAAATTTCAACGCCAGATATAATTTGACAATACAAAAATATATTTTATGAATTACAGGTCATATTTTCTTCGAATAAAATCGAATATTTTTGATTTTATTTGAAATAAACAACATTTTTCAAGCCTAAATAAAATTAAATGAAAAATAAAAATGCTAATTAAACTTAACCTCACTTTCGTATCCTAATTATAGCTTAGAGCCCCATCTGTTGAGTCTAAGTTCATGGAACTAGTAATTTACGACTCTATTGTCTCTTATTTCAAATACTTTATTTCGTTTATGAGTATTTTCACATTTAAAATGTTGTACAAATATCACATTAAATTCATAATCTTCCAATCATCAATATATAAATGATTACAATATTTTTATATTAATTATGAGTATCAAAACATGTGTCTTACCAATTAAAAAAGGTTTATGAACGATGTTATTTTCAAAAAGAATCTAAGCACGCAAGATACAAAATCTTGGAAGTCGATGGTAAGTATCGAGAGGGATTTTTGGCAAATAATACTACTAATAGCCAGTTAATGAATTTTTGAATTCCTATAAATCGCTTGGTTAGTGATTATCATTAAAAAATAATTTTCTGAGCGATGTAACTTCGGTACGTTGATGGCATCTAACCACGATGTTTGCAAGAAATATTTTTTGTGCACCATTACACTTATAAGGTTAATGTTGCTTTGTTTGTTCTATATTCTTCTTATGATTCAGAAATAAGAAAATTGTTTCTTGTAGTAATAATATAAATTCAGAAAGAACGAACATATTGTTGGAATCGGTTTTGTGTGGAATTAAACATCATTTGAAACGGTTTTAAAGGAAACACATCTTTACATTGCACTTTTGGTGCACTTTAGCAAAGAATTCTCTTCCGTTTGAGCTTTGCTCTCTTACAATCGTGCAAAAATCCCTAGTCGTGAGCGCATGAATTTTGCGGAAGCGTGCAGATGCTAAATCGGTCAGTTGTTGTATGGAACGCCGTTGAAACCGTTCGCGCTACGTCTGATTTCGACGCCTCGCGGTTCAACTTTCTCGTCGTTGACGTTTATTTTTATCGGGATCCTTGAACTTCGAATGGTGATTGGTTTATTAAACTTTAAAGTGATCAAAATAATGGTCAGTGATATCAGATTAATTATTAGTAATATAATTTTTTTAATTGTGGGATCTAATCATAATTATATACTTGTCAATAATTGATAAACTTATTCAAATATAATAAAAATAATATAGAAATGTTTAACGATAATGGAAAATCAATTTCTATAATTTCTTTGATTCTTTGTCTTCTTTCTTATGATCATCTTTATCTACTTTTTCATTCATTTCAATTGGTTGGTGCTTACGCTTCATAAAAATGTCAGACAGATATCTAAAACTGTCATGGTTAGCAAAAAATGAGAATATCCCACGCAGAAGCATTTACTTTACTATATTCGAATATTAAGAAGGAATACCATGTTCAAACCTCCCAAAACATGTAAAATCAAAAAGTCGAATTGAGGTTTTCGTGAAAAAATTAGCGCATCAATACAATGCTTCACAAAGTACATGAGGAAGTTTTAATGAAGTGAAGAATGTTTTCACTTTGGTCCCACTGGTGTAAACTCTAGATTATGACATATGCTTTGGACATAATACCAACTATTAGTGATTCTTGCTCACTGGCTAATCTTTCGCTACATTGCAGATCTCTCCAATTAACAGCTTTGCACCTATTTAAGTGAAATCTACTTTGTCCAGGTTTAAAAGATTTTTCTTGTTCCAGTATCCACAGCAGTCTACCATTTTGCATACAACAGTTGTAGTTGAAGACATGAGTCTGTTTTCTTTCTTGTTTCAAAAGTGAAGTGCCATCTTGAAGGGAAGATTTTGGTAGTCCAAATAAAGTTGAATGATTGGAATTGGTGATCTTTGACGGTATCTGATAGTGTTTGTACGCCTACGGGTGTTTGATATGAATCAGGAGCAGTATGTTTTGTTTCTGTTTCTGTAAGGTCTTTTGGTAAATCTTCTTTGATATTTAACATATTTTGGATCATTGAATCATCGAAATTATGCTTATTTTATAAGCCTAACATTTCTATTTGGTTTTGTCATCAAGGTCTTATAAGAATACAAAGATGTTCAATCTTCGCCAGGAGAAATATGTTTTTGTGATCTCAGAGCTTCAAAGTTCGTTTTTGCCGAACGTATATCCATCCTATGTCTACTGAAAATTTGAAAGTGAGAAGCTGTGCGCAAGATGGGTGCGGCGTTTGCTCATAATGAAACAAGACCTGAAGATGTTTCCATCGAATGTTCCACAGAAATAAAACTAATTTTTGCGCCATTTCATACCTAAACTGGGACACAATCATATTAATGGAGTGAAAAGGGTAAACCGGCTCCAAAGAAGGCAAAGACTGTTCCATCTACAGGCAAGGTCATGGCGTTGCTGTTTTTAGAATGCGCGTGGGATAATTTTCATTGACTATCTTGTAAAAGGAAAAGCTATCAACGGCGAACATTATTGCAACGTTTGAGCGAAGAAATTAAGCAAAAACCGCCGCATTTTACTAAGAAGAAAGTTTTGTTTCATCAAGACAATGCACCAGTTTACACATTCATTATTGCAATGCCCAAAATTGATAAATTGATACCTCATGCATACTATTCACCAGATTCAGTCCTCTCGGATTATTTTCTGTCACCAGACTTGAACAATTGACTCGGTTGTAAGAGGTTTCTTAGTAATGAAGTTAATGGCTATTTTGAAGAGCTTGACAATTTTTTTCCAGAATTTTTGTATTCTTTCTTGGACTAGGTACTTCTGGGATCATCCTCGTATACTCATTCTTATGATTCGATATCTCCTCCAGGACAACAACATCGTATGAGAGTTTAATGCTTAATTACTAATCGGTTTTTCAGAAGACGATTGACTTGGCGAATTTAATGATGAAACTGACTATAAATTTTTGTGTTTATAAATAGTAGTAGAAAATAAAAGGATTTTTTCGACAGAAAACTTGATTAATTATCGCAAAACTCCGTATTAAATAAGTTTTTAGTGGAAAACGTATACTTCGGAAACTTCCTTCATTACTACCATTCGAAGCTATCACTAACAGTTTAGAAAGTTTTCATTAGTTAACGAAGGCAATCGGCTTGTTTGGAAATGCCGAAGCGTGAATATACCTTCTTTCCAACTGTTCCTGTTTTGCTCCGATGACCCTCGTTAAGTTAACAGCACTCATCATCCTTTAACACTTTTTTAAGATTCCAAGGTTTTCACCTGTTAACCGAAATGAACAGAGAACTTTTATTATATATTAGAGTGAATAACGTTTTTTGACAGACTTTTAACTCTTGTTCTGGTCTTTTGAAGAATTTAAGGTTAAAACTCTATTTACCATGGGTGGTAGTTCTTCTGTATACGCCCAATAAAGTACGATGTGTTTAACTCGAGCTAAACTATTATTAATTCGATTTGAAATCAATTCTACTCTATTTGTTACAAAAATTTCCCATGATCTTCTCTATTTTCAACAATTTTCTTCACAATCCTGTTCCTCTGCCTCCTATTGTAGCTGTTTCATCCTTCTGTATCTACAGCTTTAGAAGTATCCCTACAGAAAAGTGTCTTAAAGTCTTTTGAATACCATCTCCCTCTCAACTTTCGCTAGAGTTATGATGCATCTTGAGTTTTGATTCAGGAGTTTTCCAGAGTCATTCGAGTGAAAAATTTTTATAACAACTTCCAATATTGAGTTTGTATCTATCTGAATATCTAGCAGTTGCCATTTTTTAAATTACAAACGATCCTAGTCTTCTTTTTCACGAACGCATCAAAGGCGCTGGTAATTTTCAAGAGATAACCTACATTCAACCAGATTATTTAGCGTGTAACATGAAATGTAGCAGCACATTATTCATAAAATTCAAAATTCCTTTTGGAAGTTAACGTAGAATGCCAGGCTCCGCCATTAAGTTTGAAACTGTTCGTGAACTTTTCGTATTAAAACAGATAATGCTATTCCCAAAACGAATTTTCAGGATCTTGTAAGATGTAACTTCATGCTGTCATGTGGAATAATTTGCATCTATTTTGTTCTCCGAAGAATAAGTCTTACATTTGTCAAGAATTCAACAAGTTGTGTTTGGAATTTTCTCTAGAACATATTTCTCTATTACATAATACTCATTACCAATTAATTTTTTGTTTTCGCTGTGTATGTACAGTTTCAATACATTCTATAACAATAGTTTTGATATTTACAAATGTAATATGACTTCCCAGAGATATTTTATATGAAAACATCTAGCTCTACACTTTTCTCAACGATGTTCAATAAGTTCGATACCCTTTTTATGAAAAAATCGTCAAGCTTCTCCAAATTGTTGGAAAATCTTTGACCACCACGTCTGGGAACAGGTAATGATCCGAGGGGGCTAAATCTGGCAAATAGAATGCATGAAATAGCAATTCAAGCTCTAATTAAATAATTTTGGCCATTTCAATAACGGATGTGTGAGCTGGTGCATTGACTTGATGAAACAAGACTTTTGTTTTAGCCAAATGCAGTTTTGAAGTAATTTTCAAGATAATATTCAATATTTATGTCCTGCAATCTTATTATCATGATTTTACTAACCTAACCTAATGTTTTTTCGTTATTATCGTTGTTATTATCGTCGTAATATTTTTAGATTTGTTTTGTGAATATTCATTGTAGTCTTTTTGGTTAATATCTTTGTTTCTAATATCTTGTATTTGTATGATAAGATGTATTGATTACCAATAATATTTTTTTTAATATCTTTTTTTATATATCCTTATATATCCTATATTTAAACTTCTTTAAATTCATCAGCTTCAATTTTTATTATTTCTTTTTTGAATTAGTCTACTTTTAAATCAATTTTCATTTATTTCTAGCCTCATTCCTTCTTTCCGTTTATTCGTTAACCTTCTTTCTTTCTTCTACCGGAAAAACTGTTTCTCATAAACCATCTGAGTACAGAAAGTCATCATATTTAAGTTGTTTGTCACTATTTGAAGCCTTTCAAGGACTTTATTCAATTCGATATAAGTTTCTATTTTGTCTTTTATGTGGATATTTCAATACATTTGGTGAAGTATTTCAGAATAAGTTAAATCTTAAGAACACTCAAAATATCATGATTTTGGATAACAATTAACTCTAACGATCCCCTCCTTCGAATCAGGACTGCGTTGTATATAAGGGAGTATTAATGAGGCACATTTTAAACAATAGTAGGAAATTACAGCCCCCTAAAATGTTTGGTGGTTGAGAAACACTTGAACCCATTTATTGGAAAATGTGCGGTCGTTAAATTACTACATACATTCTGAACTATAAAATCATATTGAAAGGAACTTTGTTGTTTCATTCATACATTAACGAGAATTTATTGTAATTATGATACTTTTGTAGCAATTTTCATCTAACTAATACTATGAATTGGTTGCTTTGTTGTGGATGTGTTAGTACCGAATCTTTTCATATCAAACTCCCTTACATATGACTTCGCCTAGTGTATTCATTTTTTCTTTCTGATACACACTTTTCCTGCTTTTACTCTGCTTTGAAAGCTTCACTTTTAAGTGCTAAAAACCGATCACTTTCATATTTTTTTTGCTTTTCATTTGATGCAATGCAATATATTGCTTTATAATGATTTAGAGTGACCACCTCGTACAACAGATTCGAATCCCTTCGAGAAAAAAAGAAGTTCAGTCACATGTGTACATCAATTATCAATACGTATAAGTGTACGAGTTGTATTCTGGTTTTATAATTATTATACGATTGACTATTTGATATATTTCTTATTCTGATTCATTTAAATCGGATTATTGGAAGTATTCATTATTAAATTAATGCTTATTATATTTTATATTGATCCATAGTGAAACGTTCTCATTTATTAAACTAGAATTATTCATCGAAAGTTTATTAGGCAAGCAGGAACAAAAACAAATAATTATTCAAAGTCCATTAGTTTGATTTAATTTGGGCTAAATCGATCGGAATATGACAAATATTTGTTTATTCATCAGTGAACATTAGAATGTGATTCGTTTAATAGGATTAGGGTCAGAAATGGTTATTCAAAAATATTATAATCACTGAGAATGTCATGATTAAAGATGAAATAGTTATATCATAATTATAGACAAAATCATCAATTTCTTCAACTTCAACTTTTTTGGAAGACGAGGAAATCTTGAATACATTAATGAATTCTTAAGATTATGAATCGCATTTGAGAACTGGGCAAAAAAATATTGATTAGAATCTTAACAAGCTGCATAAAGTCGTAGTTCTTTGAAATAATTAGAGTAAGCTCTAAATAATATAAAATCATTTGTAGAAGTTCGAAATTTGCAACAGATACAGAAAAATAATCATTAGAATCTTAACAAGCTGCAGAATCTTAGCAAGCTACAGAATCTTAACAAGCTGCATATAGTCGTAGTTCATTGAAATACGAAGCTATAGAGACCAGTCCTACATATGAGTAAACTCTAAATAACATAAAATCATTTGTAGAAGTTCGAAATTTGCAACAGATACAGAAAAATGATCATTAGAATCTTAATAAGCTGCAGAATCTTAACAAGCTGCATGTAGTCGTAGTTCAATGAAATACGAAACTATAGAGACCAGTCCTATATATGACTAAGCTCTAAATAACAAAATCATTTGTAGAAGTTCGAAATTCTTAACAGATACAGAAAAATGATCATTAGAATCTTAACAAGCTGCAGAATCTTAACAAGCTTCATAAAGACGTAGTTCATTGAAATACGAAACTGTAGAGACGAGTCTTACATATGAGTAAGCTCTAAATAACATAAAATCATTTGTAGAAGTTCGAAATTTGCAACAGATACAGAAAAATGATCATAAGAATCTTAACAGCTGCAGAATCTTAATAAGCTGCATAAAGACGTAGTTCATTGAAATACGAAACTGTAGAGACGAGTCTTACATATGAGTAAGCTCTAAATAACATAAAATCATTTGTAGAAGTTCGAAATTTGCAACAGATACAGAAAAATGATCATAAGAATCTTAACAGCTGCAGAATCTTAATAAGCTGCATAAAGACGTAGTTCATTGAAATACGAAACTGTAGAGACGAGTCTTACATATGAGTAAGCTATAAATAACATAAAATCATTTGTAGAAGTTCGAAATTTGCAGCAGATACAGAAAAATGATCATAAGAATCTTAACAGCTGCAGAATCTTAATAAGCTGCATAAAGACGTAGTTCATTGAAATACGAAACTGTAGAGACGAGTCTTACATATGAGTAAGCTCTAAATAACATAAAATCATTTGTAGAAGTTCGAAATTTGCAACAGATACAGAAAAATGATCATAAGAATCTTAACAGCTGCAGAATCTTAATAAGCTGCATAAAGACGTAGTTCATTGAAATACGAAACTGTAGAGACGAGTCTTACATATGAGTAAGCTCTAAATAACATAAAATCATTTGTAGAAGTTCGAAATTTGCAACAGATACAGAAAAATGATCATAAGAATCTTAACAGCTGCAGAATCTTAATAAGCTGCATAAAGACGTAGTTCATTGAAATACGAAACTGTAGAGACGAGTCTTACATATGAGTAAGCTCTAAATAACATAAAATCATTTGTAGAAGTTCGAAATTTGCAACAGATACAGAAAAATGATCATAAGAATCTTAACAGCTGCAGAATCTTAATAAGCTGCATAAAGACGTAGTTCATTGAAATACGAAACTGTAGAGACGAGTCTTACATATGAGTAAGCTCTAAATAACATAAAATCATTTGTAGAAGTTCGAAATTTGCAACAGATACAGAAAAATGATCATTAGAATCTTAATAAGCTGCAGAATCTTAACAAGCTGCATGTAGTCGTAGTTCAATGAAATACGAAACTGTAGAGACGAGTCTTACATATGAGTAAGCTCTAAATAACATAAAATCATTTGTAGAAGTTCGAAATTTGCAACAAATACAGAAAAATGATCATAAGAATCTTAACAGCTGCAGAATCTTAATAAGCTGCATAAAGACGTAGTTCATTGAAATACGAAACTGTAGAGACCAGTCCTATATATGACTAAGCTCTAAATAACAAAATCATTTGTAGAAGTTCGAAATTTGCAACAGATACAGAAAAATGATCATAAGAATCTTAACAGCTGCAGAATCTTAATAAGCTGCATAAAGACGTAGTTCATTGAAATACGAAACTGTAGAGACGAGTCTTACATATGAGTAAGCTCTAAATAACATAAAATCATTTGTAGAAGTTCGAAATTTGCAACAGATACAGAAAAATGATCATTAGAATCTTAATAAGCTGCAGAATCTTAACAAGCTGCATGTAGTCGTAGTTCAATGAAATACGAAACTGTAGAGACGAGTCTTACATATGAGTAAGCTCTAAATAACATAAAATCATTTGTAGAAGTTCGAAATTTGCAACAAATACAGAAAAATGATCATAAGAATCTTAACAGCTGCAGAATCTTAATAAGCTGCATAAAGACGTAGTTCATTGAAATACGAAACTGTAGAGACCAGTCCTATATATGACTAAGCTCTAAATAACAAAATCATTTGTAGAAGTTCGAAATTTGCAACAGATACAGAAAAATGATCATAAGAATCTTAACAGCTGCAGAATCTTAATAAGCTGCATAAAGACGTAGTTCATTGAAATACGAAACTGTAGAGACGAGTCTTACATATGAGTAAGCTCTAAATAACATAAAATCATTTGTAGAAATTCGAAATTTGCAACAAATACAGAAAAATGATCATAAGAATCTTAACAGCTGCAGAATCTTAATAAGCTGCATAAAGACGTAGTTCATTGAAATACGAAACTGTAGAGACCAGTCCTATATATGATTAAGCTCTAAATAACAAAATCATTTGTAGAAGTTCGAAATTCTTAACAGATACAGAAAAATGATCATAAGAATCTTAACAGCTGCAGAATCTTAATAAGCTGCATAAAGACGTAGTTCATTGAAATACGAAACTGTAGAGACGAGTCTTACATATGAGTAAACTCTAAATAACACAAAATCATTTGTGGAAGTTCGAAATTTGCAACATGGTGATAGGTTTTGAAGATGAATGAGTCTGGATATTTAAAATGACTTGAGTGACCTCGAAATTTGCAATAGATACAAATAAGCTGCAGAAAGTCGTAATTCGTTGGAATATGAAGCTGTAGTGGTAAGTTCTGGAGATGAATGTGGTTTGAATATTATAAAGCACCTCAGGGAACTTCCAAAATAGCAATATGAACCAAAAAGATCAGTGTAGTTTAAAATAATCGCAAGATTTAGCTTCTTAAACAGTTGATAGTAAATTTTTGATATCCATCTTTATAGTTATGACTTCAGGATTATACTGTTTTGATGAAAAAATTGTAAATTTAGTGGAAAACAGGAAAGTAATAATAAGTTGCAATCGGAAAACATATATACATAATAAATGCCATTTATATTTGTTAGAATTGCACAAACTTCAGTTGAATTCATGCGAAGTTCGAAGATGAAGCTGCTGAATATTTGACAGCCCAATTTAAAATGTAAATTTTGAAGGCGGCGGACTAGAAAATTGTACGCAGAAAATAGCTAGATTTTGAATATATTTTCGAATCTGATATAGGTTAATTCGAAAACTACTTTGAAGTTTTTTCTTCGGTTCGTTTTAATTAAAATATTTCGTCGAAACTTCCGAGAAAAATGGCGATGGAAGCTGTTTTTGTGAGACGGTTTTGTTTAAAAAAGAGAAGTGGAGTTGGTCTATCGTTTTTGTTTTTTTGGAAGTTTTTAAAGAAGTTGCCGGCTGGAAGTTTTTATGTTTAAATTAACGTTAACATTTGGGAAATAATTACGTGGTTCAGTTTACTTAATAAAAATTCAATTTGGAGCCTGAAGGTCCGATAAAACAATTATACTCCCGTTTTTCGTTCAAATCTGGAATGCTTTGGATTTTAATTCGAAGTTTGGAGAAAAGTTTTCTATAATTTGATGTGGATTTGGAAAAAGTTTGCGAGGAAAATAATGTCTAATGGAAATTAAGAGAAAATGTATGAATTTTAAACATTCCCGTGTGGATGGATACCAAACAATGTGGTGTCTTCAAACTTGAAACATTTGATGTATAGATTGGGGTATTTTTCAAGCAACAACCGCCATCTCTAGGTCAGGCCAGGCACTTCAGGGACCATGCTCGTATTTCCTTTTGAGACTGAATCATAATTCTTATATATACATCTAAAACTCGTATTCTCAGAAAAAAAGAGAAGTAAAAATATTCTTTTAATATATACTTAGGAATAAACCAGTCAAATTTATGTAACTTTGTTTTTTATGAGCTTGAAAGAGGAAGAAGGTAGAGCTTAAACATATCCGTAGGGGATTTTCATATTGTTGGTTTATATATTCGAATAGATGCGAATACTGTGTTTTGAAAATCTATCGGAAAATTTAGGATTATATCAACTGAAGTAATCTCTTTAATCTCTAGAATATTGTGGAGAAAACTTAAATCGGTTAATTTAGAAGTGAAAAACAATTGTAGTGTTTTAGCCATCATTGCAACTTCAAAAAATGGAAAATTTACGTGAGAAAAGCGATTTTTTTGACAAATTGCACTCGATAATTTAAAATAATCTTGAATAACACATTTTTTTCTTAGTTTGGGCATAATTTTCCATCTCTCGTAAATATGGCAGCTGAATTTTCATCAGCTGTAGGATTTTTCCATTTATCTATCCAGTTTGCACTAAATAAGTTCAAAATAATCTTATAAAACACATTTTAAAATCACTGATTCCAAATATAAACGGAACTGAAGGTTTTTTCTTAGTGTGTGCATCATTTCACAAATTTAGATTATAGTTGGATACTGCCGGTTCATTTCCATCAATTGTAAATATTTCTGATCAATTGCACGCAATAATTCAAAAATAATCTTCGATAACACTTTTTAGTTTTTTTTGGGCGTCATTTTCCATTTCAGTTCAAGCTGGTCGTTTCATTTCCACCAGTTGTTGTGTTTTCTTCATTAACACATCTACTTATAAAACAAATTTTAGAATCATTGATTCAAAATATAAGCCGAATTAGGCCTGCAACTGAAGTTTTTGTCATTTTTTTTCTTAGTTTGGGCGTCATTTTCCATTTCAGTTTAATCTGGCCGGTCCATTTCCAGAATATGTAGTGTTTTTTTTACTTATTTATTCACTTTGCACACAATACGTTGAAAATAATCTTAAAAAACACATTTTAGAATCATTGATTCCAGATATAAGCGGAACTAGGTCTGCATCCGAAGTTTTTTTCTTAATGTGTACGTTATTATCTAAATTTTGATTATAGTTTGATATAGCCGGCCCATTCCCATCAAATGTACATATTTTTGACAAACTGCACTAAATAATTCCAAAATAATCTTCAATAAAACATTTTTGTCATTTTTTTTCTTAGTTTGGGCTTCATTTTCCATTTCAGTTTAATCTGGCCTATCCATTTTCATCAGTTGTTGTGTTTTTTCGTTATTCTATCCAGTTTGCCCCAATAAGTTAATAATAATCTTATAAAACACATTTTAGAATTATTTATTCAAAATATAAGCGGAATTAGGCCTGCATCTTAAGTTTTTTTCTTAGTGTGTGCTTTATTGTCCAAATTTTCATTTAACTTTGATATGGCGGTTCCATTTCCATCAACTGTACATATTTTTGACCAATTGCACTCAATAATTCAAAAGTAATCTCCATTAAAACATTTTTATCATTTTTTTTTCTTATTTTGGGGCGTTATTTTCCATGGGACTGTGTGTGTGTGTGCGTATCTTATTTATATCTATATGATATAATATTCAAAACAAGTAGTCTAAACAGCATACATACACACATTTTAAACATGAAACTAACCCTAGGATAAAAATAACAAAGTCTACTACCCCTACTAACCTATGGGGAGAGTACTACTCAATAAAACATTGAAAAAGTATAATTGTTATCTTGATATCGATCTGATCACATATTTCAATCTTATATTTCTTGTAGGTATAGATAGAAGTAGTGGAAATGGAAATGAAGAAGATCTATCTGATCATCGTTGTGCATTTCATTTTGGACCAGTCTTGGTGTATCCAAGGTCAGTATCACAAGTTTCTAAACATATTAATCATCAGTTTTTCCAGTAATTCATAGGATGGTCCCTGTAGTATCTAGCCCAACGGAAAAAACACAAAAATTTTGGAAAAAATATACTTTTTTAACTCCAAACATTTTTCCTAGCGATGTTCGATAAGGTAGATACTTTTTTTTTAATAAAAATCGACAAATATTTGGCACCAAGCTATTTTATCAAATCTGGGAATAGAAAATAATCCGATGAGGCTAAATTTGGCGAATACGGTGCATGAGAAAGCAATTCATGAAATAACACTTTCTTTTTAACCAAATGCGGCCGTTTTTGCTTGATTTTTTTGTTCAAACATTTCAATTAGGTCGCATAATACTCGGCGTTGATAATTTTTCCTTTTGGAATTTGGAATAATCAAAATTATTCCATGCGTATTCCAAAAACCCGACGCCATGACCTCGCCTGCTGATGGAATCGTTTTTGCTTTCTTTGGAGATGGTTCTCCCTTTTTAGTCCATTGTTTTGATTGTTTTTTTGTTTCGAGTGTGCAGTGATGGACCCACATTTCATCCATGGTTATGACTTCTGAATTATTTCTTTGAAACTTTACCAAAAACTTCACGACGCTGTTTTTGTTGCATTGTGAGCAAATACGGCACTTGTGGCACTTGTCGCATCATCCTCAATACTTAATTGTTTAAAGCAGTAATTATGATATATATTAAGCTACTTGGGGATAATTCACATGTTCCGTAAATCAAATTCCAAAGTAATTGAGAGTCGTTAATACTAAATTTATTGTTGTGTCGATATCAATTTGAAATGTTTCCCCGTATAATGGAATTTATTTCAGTTATATTGAGAGTATATTGAGCATTCAATAAAAAATTTTTATTCCACTGCAGAAAATCAAATTTTCAATGTTCAAGCTAGGCAGAGTTCATTCCACGATTGTACTTGGCGTGTTTCCATGCCATTCAACTATGAAGTACACTTGAAAAAGTTTTTGGATTTCTAGTTGAATAATATATTTCTCTAATTTTATTATCGGATAGTATTATTTCGAGCTCAACAACTCAATTACGCAGATATTATGGAAGTTGTAGCTGTTTCAGTTGTTTAACAAGAATTTACGGACTTTATAACAGGTCTGATGATTTTTTTAATAATATACATGCACAGCATAGTAATATTAGAATCCCAAAAAAGTCAATCAGAGTCATAGGCGTGTATCTGGTCTAACCTCAATCTTCCTGGTCATAACTAGACTAGAAAACTAGATAAGAAACCAGAAGATAATCTTGGATAAATTATACAAGAGAAACTTGAACTTGAAACAATCGAAAGCATGATGAATGAACTATTAGAGGATGGTTCCAGAAGTACCAAGACCTAGAGTCGGCGGTAGTTGCTTGAAAACTATCGCTGTATCAGTAGACAGCATTTAATGACTTTCGAAACAACTATGAGTTGAACGAATATTCGTTTTAACAGATATAAGAACCAAA
The DNA here is from genome assembly GCF_026230105.1 of Diorhabda sublineata. Lineage (NCBI taxonomy): Eukaryota > Metazoa > Arthropoda > Insecta > Coleoptera > Chrysomelidae > Diorhabda > Diorhabda sublineata. The sequence goes on along the minus strand of NC_079481.1, from coordinate 6,677,780 downwards.
GAATCAATCTTTGCAAGAATAGAGTTCTCAATGCTCTAAGTTTGCAGATTTTAATCAACAACACGTAGAAAGCTTAAATATATGAGGTACTTCCATATTTCTAGTGGCAACTTAGATTAAAATACTAAGACCTTTAGACTATAGTTTATTTTAAAACTGAAATGTCTTTTACCTTCATATACTTTTCAATGCTCAACGTAATGGTCGTAATGAGCCGCATCATCATCGTTTGGGTATTAGATAGAGCTCCATTTTGTAAAAATAAACAGTAAAATGTAAAATTCATTTTAAATGGGGAAAAGTAATAAAACCATACAATTCCACATTTGCGTCGCTTCCAAGTATGATTCGATCCATTTGTAGCTAACGTTTTAACAGAATATTATTTCAGCATATGCGTATTGTACGAGGAGTGATACAAAAGATCTACAAGGAAATATAGATCAACAATAAACGAAAAATATGAAATGGACTCGAAAGATAAGACTTTTGAAAAATTTTGCTACTTAAGTTTTGAGATGGACAATTTAGAACATAAATATATGATTGGATATGACTTTATTGTTGATCAAAATATACTACACTGAGGTTAATAAGCTTTTGAATGAGGTTGAACTAATTTTAGAAAAATTTCTTCCATTCCGAGCGAGGTATCTTCAAAACATCTGATTTGAACGCATCAACCCCTGCTTCTGGTATAAAAACACGTTGTCTTTTATTTTTGAACTTGAAGGATCCATGAAGTCGATTGTTTCTTATTTTTGAGTTCATAGATCCATGATTCGTCGATTGTGATATCTTTTGAAGCAATGCAATTGGATTTTTTCAACATTTCTTCGCACCAATCCACACGAGCTTTTTTTTAGAACGATTACCAAATCTTTTTGACTCTCAAATGGTTTCGATTTCGATGTTTTCTGGATGCTGGATGACAATTAACGGAGATGAATTACATATCATGTTTTTTACGTTATATATGTACATTTTTACCTTCATCTTTTCTCAAAATAGGCGCCATCTCATGGATAGTTGTGTTTTGTATCTGTATCTTATATAGTTATATAATAAGTTACTACGCTTGTTTTGTAAAATTTTTGTTTATAGTTTTTAGTGAATCATTAGCAATTAACACTGTTTCAACTTTAACATTTTATAATCTACTAATTTTGTGGAATCAACAACTAGAAATATCTACACAGAATCAATGATCTAATTATGTCTTCTTATATATAGTCCAGGCGTTTGTCGAGGTATGGAGTGAAAGCCTCATAAACAGCATGGACTACAACTAAAAAATCATCATATCATATTTAATAACTGGAAGTGGAAATTACATCTTTGTGTCCATATTTCATCCATCTACATGCTGTTGTGAGTAAACGCGGCTTCCATCTAGCACACAGCTTTCTCGTGTCCAAATTTTCAGTTAATATGCGATGTACCGCACGCCTACTATGTCTGGTAGCTCGCGCACTGTCAGTCGACGATCATCCAGCACCGCTTTGTGGATTTTCAACTTTTCTAGAGCCGGTCGGCCACTGCAATGTTAGTTGATAACCAAACGTAGAATCTAGTTAAGCTTGGTGTGGTGTCTTCAAACTTAACTGTATAGATTGTGTACTTTCTAATAGAATGATATTTTTCGAGCAACTACCGCCATCTCTAAGTGAGTATCATATTACAGTTTCAGGAAAAAAAAATTAACAAAAGTGGCACTGAAAAACACGTGGAATCGTAGGCAGATTGATTTTTGGGTGTTCTGAATCTCTGATATTGAATTCTTAAAATATTGTTGGGCCTTCAAGAATTTTTTGGATCCAGAAGTATTGATTTTTCAGTTCCACAAATCATCCCACTGAATTCCAGTCAGCTCACAAACTTTTTCTCTCAAAAAGTTTAGTTATAATACTTCAAAAAGGAACAAGATAATAATCGCTTTCACACTTCTCTAAATTAATATAATCCCAACGTCATTTCAGCTCTAAAATGATATTGAGCTTCATGAACGGCTTAGTAGACTATGGAATCAACCTTTTAGAAGGAAATCCGTGGTGAGGAATAGTGTAGAGATGTGAAAAAAATAATAAAATAACTTATTTTCTTTGTTATTATCGTGAATCGTTACTAATTTACCATTTAACATTGTATGTGTTTCTGAATTTGTTATATTGTTTTGGATAGGGTACGATCCATATGGAATGAGTGAATTATTTATTTCTAAAACACGAATTAGTAAAATATATGTTCCAATAATAGTATGGGATGAAATATTTTATCGCACGTTTCTATTTTAACGTGTTCCGGAATGAATAATTCCAATATTGTGTACATATCATGAACGTCCATCGAATTGAGTGGATTTTGGTGTTTTCGGTGAAGTTTTTTCACATTCCAGAGTATAACAATACAGACTAATCAAGAAATGAACAATTTCATTCAAAAGTTTGGAATATATGATCAAAATAAGATGGCAGATCATATTATGATGAAAAAAAATTAGTTCACTGTATAAAAATTATTTTATTTTTTGAAAATACAGGGTATCCCACGACGAGTTAAAACACCCTGTATAATAATACATTTTTGAGATCTATGTGAAATTTTAGTATACTTTTGTTAAAAAACTTTTTTCGAAAAATGCATACTTTTTGAGTTATTAATTTTTTTGTAAAAAATTTGACCATTGCAGACCTTAAGAAATTATTTTTTACGAGGATACCCTTAAAGATATGGAAATGGTCTCTATTCGGTTGACTTAAGAAAAATCACACGTATTTGAATCTATAATGAAAAATCTTTCATTTTATACAGGGTGTGTATAAAAAGCGTTCAAAGTTTAACTTAACAAGTGTGGTCTAAATTCGATTTTGACCCGTTGATACAAGCACAAATAAAAAAGTATTTTTCTTCTTTTTCTGATCAAGGTCCATGAAAAAAATCAAATCAACCAGCTGGTTTTATTAAAAAAAATGAGAAATTTGATATTTATGAAGTTTAACTTTGAACACTTTTTATACATACCCTGTATAAAATGAAAAATTTTCCAGCATAGATTCGAATACGTCTGACCTTGCTAAAAACAACCGAATATAAACCATTTTCATATCTTTTAGGGTGTCCTCGTAAAAAAATAATTTATAACGGTCTACAACGGTCAAGTTTAAAAACTAAAAATCAACTCAAAAAATATGGATTAATCGAAAAAAGTTTTTAGACATAAGTATACTAAAATTTTACGTAGATTCCAGAAATGTATTAATATAGAACCGGAAGTCGGCCATGTTTGAAAATATTTTAGTTTAAAAGATCGTATCCGAAAACCCGAAAGTAGAAATTTTCATGATTCTACTATAAGTATTTTTCCATATACAGATGGTTTTAACTCGTCTTGGGACACCCTGTATATTCTAACTTCACATGCAATATTTTTCAAATGTTGATATAAATGCTGAACGAATTGAAGACTCATTATCGAGATGGAACTACACTGGTTGTTCAGCTTCTCTATTTTCTTATTTTAGACATTAATAAATAGATTATAATCAATAATAATGCAAACAAAATGATTATTAATTATTTCCTCGTGGATAAGATTTTGTGATTCGTGATTCATTCTATTATAATAACACTTGAACTATTTGTACGATAACTTTCACTAATTCGTTCTTTTCACTACGAATATTCATTTCAAATTAACTGGGATTACACAAATCATTTATATACCTTAATAAAATTCCACACAGTTCTAGAAAAAAAAGTAACAAATTAAATAACTGATTTAGAAGGAGTACTGTAAATGTACCGCTTGCTACTAAAAAGATTGTATACAAATAAACATCATTTATAAAAAACGTGTAAGACGAATCCCGAAAAGCGCCGCGCGAACTCGCCGAATTTTTAAAATTCCATAGCTGCTTGACAGGGCCGGCTTAGGAAACCATATATAAAAAAATAAATAAGAAAGGTAAAAATGAATTTGAGTTGTCACATTTTTGAAAGAAATAAATTTATAGTTTTGAAAAATTTCGATTATATATGATACCCCAATTTTGTATCAGCACTAAAAAAATGTTTTCTCAGACATGTCTCCTTTATTTTCTTGCTCAGGAACATAAATAGTTCTTGGCGGCCACGTGTGTTCCACGTGTAAAAATTTGCCTCTAAATTGAAGAAGGAAGATTCCAAAATATTTGCATACTAATTTGGAGAAAATCCCATTTGATCCAAGAGATTTTATCACGTATATTCATTGAAAATATATTGATTTGCCTCATTTTGACACTGTTTATATAAGACAAGCATCTCTATTATTTCTAAAGTAGATCAAGACATCATCGATAGGATGAAAATAATATAAAATCACTCTTAATGTAATATGTGATAATAAAAATTCAAGCATAGCTGTATAAAATCAAAAACGAAAAATTATTATTAAGGAAACACGTTAATCATTGAATGAGACGTAGAATTAATAAATGTTCCCTAACATCACCCTTCGCGAACAAAAGATAGTTCAGTTTAATTTGCCCTTTATCAATATTCTACTTGTTTCCAGATAATTTCAGACATTCTTGAAAAAAGTCGAAATCAGCTTATTCCAATTGAAATACTCTAATGAAGCTCTAGTACAAAGAATAAGAATTAGAAAACTAGAATGGGAAAGGACAAAATCGAGTTAATTGAAAATTGCTAAGATAGAGGCGATACGAATTTTAACTTTCTCAACAGGGTTATGTCAAAGATAGATCTTTTATTACATATTATGGTCCTCAAAAAAAAAACAATCACGTTTGAATTAGAATACAGAAATTCAAAACAACAAAACAAAAATTGGTTAGGTTTCAATCGCTAAGACAGTTTCACGAAAATTTAGAGCCCTTTTTGAGACCAAAAATCTTTATACGCCGCAACAGCTTCTAGTCCTCTACAAAGCTTGGTTTTGTCAATTTTTGGAGTGTTCAAAAGAGAACAAATCGATTTATAGGCGATCCAGAGTTGATTATAAACCTGGACAGCTTAGAATACAGATAGAAATCATTGAACTGATACTACCATGGCAGATGCTCAGTAATGCACTAGTAATTGATTTAGCCTTGTTGTGCTTATTTTTAACATTGAAAATTTTGTTATTCAATAACCACACCCCGTATATCTGAGCAAACATGAATTCGCAGCAAAAAGAGAATGTAATTTGAAGAATTTCTCATTATTCATCCAAGTCAAATGATTCTTAATTGCTGTAAACAAACGAAGCCGAAGCAAGCATAATAAATCTAGTAAATTGCACAGATTCAATTAAAAATGTTACACATCTTTCGAAAATTTTCCAATTTTCCTTTGTGTTACGAGAAAATTATTGCTATCAGTTGGTTTAAATCGAAACTACAGTACGTTGAAATAGATTATTTGGTTAGAAAAGCTCAAAGAAAACTGCCAAGTCACGTCAAAGTATATATTAGATTTTGTTGCTTTTCCAAAGAGGTAACATTTTATTTATGATAGATTTTCAAAATGGCAATGAGGTTGAAGATAAAATCTTCAGTTCTAAAATAAGTAGAACCCTTTCAAGTGTAACTTTTCTTGGGATTTACTTACAAGGATGATCCCATAAGTATCTGGGTCAACAAAGACTCAAAAATTATGGGAAAAATGTATATAATTTTCAACGTAATCCACTTTTAGCCCCATACATTTTTTCCAGCGATGTTTTCAATAAGTTTTCAATAACAGATAATGATTCGAGGGGGCTAAATCTGGCGAATAGGGTGCATGGAGTAGCAAATTAAACTTGAATCAATTAATTTTGGCCTTTGCAATAACGAATGTGTGAGTTGGTGAATTGTGTTGATGAAACAACACTAATCTTAGCCACATGTGACATTTTTTGCTTGATTTTCTTCGCTCAAACGTTGCAATAAGTTCGCATAATACTCGCTGTTGATAGTTTTTCCTTTTACAATGATAGTTAATAACAATTATCCAAAGTGGATTCCAAAAACCCGACGCCATAACGTTGCCTGCAGATGGAACAGTCCGGACCTTTTTTGGAGTCAGTTCTCCCTTTTCAGTCCATTATTTTGATTGTTTGTTCTGGATGGAATTGCGTTTCATCCATTCCGCTCCGTTTATGTCAAACATTGCCAAACACTCTATGGAAACATCTTCACCACGCTGATTTTGTTCCATTGTGAGGAAACGCAGCTTTCTCATGTCCAAATTTCCGGTTAATATGCGATGTATCACACTTTTTGAAATGCCTACTATGTCTGCTACCTTGCGCATTTTCAGTCGATGATCATCCAGTGGATTTTCTTCAGCATTTGGTCGACCACTTCGAAGCTGTCTCATCCCAGCAATTTCTGTCATCTCTAGGTTAGACTAAGCACTTCTGAAACCATCCTTATTGCACCACTTTTTTAGAGCATCAAATCATTTGCATCAATCTGACTATTGTTAGGTGGATTTAATTCCAAATAACCTCTCAAAAAGGAATCTAATTGTAGGATCTGGTACCTCAGGTAAGTTTTCTACCAACCTCTTCTTCCAATACAAATAATTTGGAAATATTTCATTTAAAATGAAGGAAATCACCTTTTGGTATATTTTCTTTCCGTTTAGCAGCCTTAGATATTTAATCGTTAATCTATGGTACCAAATAAAATTGGTTTACATCATTTAGTGAATTTTTAAGGTTTCCAATGTTGAACATCTCATGTTAATGATGTTATTCAAGTTCACCTGAGGAAAATATTTGTTCTTTTTCCTTACTGCGACCCACAGGGCTCCTGTTAATATCAGAATCTTGCCTATTCTCCCTTGTGGACATCTTTTAGCAGCAATAGAGATGTTTTTAGGTTATGCTGGAACATTTTTTTTGTTGGATTGAACTGGAACTAAATATATTGTTGACTGATATCGTAACTAAAAACTGAAATTCTAAAGCCAACTAGTGGATTGTCTTGTGCATCATTTAACATATTCGATTGTTTATCTTTAAATATTTTATTTAACGAATTTAATATTTCCAAAGTATTGATGACACAAATTATTTCCAAAGATCGACAAAACGACCCCCACAAACGAACTTTTGATTTTAGAAACACACTAATTTGTTTGCAAACATAACTTTTTGTGTAGTGAGTTTCCCATTCTAGTATATTGTATATAGAGAGTCATTGATTGTTACCAATGGAAAACTAAAGCTTCTATGCTACTAGAAAAATATGATGCATTGTTATATTCAAAATCTTTCACCACTTAGCTCGGTTTCGACAAATATTAGAGGTAGGGACCAGGCTAGGGTTATACGGTGGGTCTTTAATCTCCGTGAAGGTACCAAACTGTACAATAGCCTTGGAAAGTGGAGCTTAGTGGACTGGAGCATTGTCATTGATCAAATACACACCTTGCGGATTTTTTTCGACGCAAATGCTTTATACAGTGTTTACGGTTTTATTTGAACCTTCAAAGTCAATCGAAAGGATACTCTCGACGTTTTTGGTGCTTTCATACCACTTCATGGAATCTCTACTGGATATCGGATTATTTTGGAAGTCGATAAAGCAAAACTTCAATTGAATATATGTGAAGAAATAGTATTTCTTTAGTTTTAATATGGTTTACTTTATTTATCTGTGGGTTAAGATATCACAAATGTCACTGTCACAAATGTCACTGTCACAAATGTCACTGTCACAAGTGTCAATGTAAATGACAGTGTCTTCCATTGTCAATTTTGATTGATTAGAATAAGATAATAGAGGTTAATTAATGTAGGTCAAGAAATATTGCTTATTTAAGAAAGAGTTGAAGAAATAAACATTTTTATGTAAGATTTAGTTATGTAATATAAAATAATTTATTAATATCACTTATGTAGTGCATTTGTCATAGCAATAAAATCTTTGTTTTTTAGAGCAACACATGTGTTTATTTCAATTAATTTAAAAATGATCTTATGAAACGACATTTGATGTTTATTTCTTCAACTCTTTCTTAAATATTTCGTGACCTACATTAATTAACCTCTATTATCTTATTCTAATCAATCAAAATTGACACTAGTGACAGTGACATTTGTGACATCCATGACAGATATATCATAGACATCATAACCCACAGATAAATAAATTTTGTTCTTATTTCCACTTTTATCAAGAAAAATGGTACGTCAATAAACAGGAAACGAGTTTTTTAGATAAATTTAGTGTTATTTGTTCAAAGGATAAGTAACAAATATAAAATTAAACGTTATATTTCTGTAAAGTATAACAAGTATTATAGCGTGACTTGTAGTAGACGTTAAACGTATACTTAAAAAGATTTATGGTGGCATTTTGAATACCCATTCCGGAAACTAACTGAGTAACGGAAAATCCACTGAAAATATTTTACTGGCCAAAGGATAAAGAACAATTTTATTTTGTTTACTTTGTATTCGATAAATAGGTGCTTCAAATTGTGAAACCACATTCGAGTTTCATATAAAGGAAAGAAATTGATATTCAAAAAATTATTTGACGAGTAATAATATACGTTATAACTTACCAAATTTGTTTTGCTATACAGGATGTTCCGAGCAAAAAATTCGATAGTAGAGCATAGAAAACGTGAAAATAATGCTGTGTTTCTGAGTTATATGCTTTAAATATACAAATCAGAACTTATATATACTTATATTTTCTAAATAATCAATTCAAATACTATGAATTTTCAATGGATGATTATGAATGTCGATATAGTGGGTTTGACGTGATAAATAATTCTAAACTACTATCTGGAAGCCAGGGGCGGCTCATGCCTAACGGTTAACAATCTTTTACTTTCACAGGGACAACCTGTACAATTTAAAGATGGCAAAAATTATTTTTTTGATGGATTTTCTAACCAAAAAATACTCGATATAATTTTAGATTTTCGTTCACCGTTAAAAGACAATTATCATAAATTTATTGAAACTTACAAACTTTCAGTGTTTTTGCAACAAGTCTTGGAACACACTGTATATAAATAATGAATATTAAGAGAAAGTATAGAAAAAGAACAAATTTTTGCTCAGGTTAGACAAAATTGTACAATTTTCATAAAAACGTAATTATTATGATTATTTCGTTTTATTTTTAAATGGTTCTGATTTTCTGTTACCGATCAAAGACATTTTTTCTTGAATTGTTCATTTCTGTCACTTTTTCTTGAATGTCACCATCATCGTATTTTTCACAAACAGAAAATATTCACTTAAACATTCGATACACTTTTAAAGATGTTTCTCCTCCTTTTATATTCCAAAATTGACGAAATCTCACGCCAATCAGTTGAGGAAGACTTTGGCCTCTGCTCTGACCTCATCTTTACTTTTGAATAGTTTTCCATCTAAAGTTCTTGTAAATTATCCTCTTCGGCGATTCTGGATTACTCGCCGGAGTTTGGTCAATATTTCACAATGTCTGTCTTAGTTTATTGTCGTAGGTTACTTGAAATTGTGACGTTGAACCTAACCTAACCTAATTTGGGGAGTGATGGACACAATCCACCAACTGCTCATCATCTTCTTCAACAATTTTTTGAGTAGATTCGATTTCGATTGGTAAATTATTGTGCATTTTTTTGCGTTGTGCAGTATCGAGCCTTTAACTAACTTCAAACGTGGAATAAGTAGATTTACATCGTACGGTGAGTTTCTACGTGGATAGTTGTGCAATGATTTTTCTGAAATAGGAAAAGTTTAGTTTGTTTCGAACTGATCTGGAAAATGAAATTTGGGAGTACGGTCCTGTATAACAATAGAACGAAACATGAAGGTGATACATTGACATTTCTCGATTACACAGCTCCTTGGGAATGTTCGGATTTTAATGTTATTCTTAGAATACAATTCGTTTACAATGTTAACGACATATTCTAGTAAATAAGCTTCAAATTTTCGCGAAAACCGGGAAAATATTCGTTTTCGATTGGCGAATGATTCTGCACTTTTACGTATTGTACAAAATTCAGCCTTAAACTAACTTTAAACGTGGAATAATCTTCAAATTTTCGCGAAAACCGGGAAAATATTCGTTTTCGATTGGCAAATGATTCTGCACTTTTACGTATTGTACAAGATTCAGCCTTAAACTAACTTTAAACGTGGAATAATCTTCAAATTTTCGCAAAAACCGGGAAAATATTCGTTTTCGATTGGCAAATGATTCTGCACTTTTACGTATTGTACAAGATTCAGCCTTAAACTAACTTTAAAAGTGGAATAATCTTCAAATTTTCGCGAAAACCGGGAAAATATTCGTTTTCGATTGGCAAATGATTCTGCACTTTTACGTATTGTACAAGATTCAGCCTTAAACTAACTTTAAACGTGGAATAATCTTCAAATTTTCGCAAAAACCGGGAAAATATTCGTTTTCGATTGGCAAATGATTCTGCATTTTTACGTATTGTACAAGATTCAGCCTTAAACTAACTTTAAAAGTGGAATAATCTTCAAATTTTCGCGAAAACCGGGAAAATATTCGTTTTCGATTGGCAAATGATTCTGCACTTTTACGTATTGTACAAGATTCAGCCTTAAACTAACTTTAAACGTGGAATAATCTTCAAATTTTCGCGAAAACCGGGAAAATATTCGTTTTCGATTGGCAAATGATTCTGCACTTTTACGTATTGTACAAAATTCAGCCTTAAACTAACTTTAAACGTGGAATAATCTTCAAATTTTCGCGAAAACCGGGAAAATATTCGTTTTCGATTGGCAAATGATTCTGCACTTTTACGTATTGTACAAAATTCAGCCTTAAACTAACTTTAAACGTGGAATAATCTTCAAATTTTCGCGAAAACCGGGAAAATATTCGATTTCGATTGGCAAATGATTGTGCATTTCTTCGCGTTGTATAGTATCGAGCTTTTAACTAACTTTAAACGTGGAATAAGTAGATATAGATAGTACGGCTACGTGGATAGTTGTGCAATGATTTTTCTAAAATAGAAAAAGTTTAGTTTGTTTGGAACTGATCTGGAAAATGTTGTGAAATTTGGGGGTACGGTCCTGTATAACAATAGAACGAAACATGAAGATGATAAATTGACATTTCCCGATTACACAGTTCCTTGGGAATTTATTTAATTTTCATCTTTTATGTGAAAAATTCTGCGAGAATAAACGATTTGTTACGTAAAGATTTATTGAGCATTATATTGGATATGAGAAAATTTCTTTAGTGAAGTTAGGATCAATAACCTATTCAACGTTTTAAAGAAAATCGTGACGAACAACGTATATATCCAGAGAAATGATGCGAAAACCCATTATTTTGATTTAAGGTGAGATTTGGGTGAGATGAGTTGAGGAATGGAAAATACCACCAAGTATATTATTCAATATAGACGAAATTTTTGATATTTTAAGTCATAAAATGATATATTTATAATAAATAATTGAGTATAAAGACGAAGGTTGTTTATTTACGTAGCTAGGTAATTGAGAAACAGAATTTAAACACATTGTTAGTATTTATGAAATAAACAGCTGGTTTAGTTGACAATATCATGTCATCCCTAGTCAAAGAGGGTTGATGGTAACCTGTCATTATTAGTTAGATAATTCAATAATCGATTTGAGTTCACAAAGCTGCCAATGTTGCCAAATTTGAAGATGTCTGCTTTATCGAGTCTCCATACCTTAGCCAGAGAAGAAGCGATGGGACCTTGCTCTCCAAGGCTGGATCAAATTTTCCAGAATCTATACGGCATTTAGACGAATTAAAGCTTCGGATTCGAAAAAGTGTGTAAGTGCTAAGAAAACGTTGCTTTCAAATGTGTGCAAGCAACAATTATATATATCGTGATGTAGACTTTAGTCTTTACAGATGGAAAACCATTCGAGTCATTCAAAATTTGAAGAGCAATATGTTGACAGAGGTTGAGAGAATTTTCACTAAATGTTTTGGCTTCGATGAGTTCGAATGGATCTGGCGTTTGTTGAAGAATTGGTGCAAAGTTCAACTCAGGAGTTCACCTCAATATTCTGCACAACATTTTAAATCAAACATATGATTTTTATTTACCAATATGTTGATTGTCCTGTCCGTTCCACCAGGATAATTCAAGAGAACTTTACCGTGACCAGAAAGTAGTTTGCATGCATTTAATTTCATTCTAATGATTTTGGCAATAGAAGAAGTTCAATTTAAAAATTTCCAAGTTATGATTTATGGAATTCTCCTTTAAAAAACCAAAAATTAAAGTTTATATAAAGCGGAAAAAAGTTAGTTACGACCCTTGGCAATATTGTCCTTTTATATTAAATTATGACCATCCTTCTGGATATTGAAATTCTTCAATGTCATCCGAAAGCTATTATCCTTTCTTTGTGTATTATTCCGTTTTTTTTTTGCAGAAAGACGGACCGTTTACTTTGACATAATTAATATATCTGTCATAGTAACTTTCTTGAAACATCTGTTGGCGCTAACTTCAATAAAAACATGTTTTGAAATTCAGAATTCTGAGGGGTATCTTCTAATAATGACGGCGAAGCTTATGATTTAATAAATTTCAGTGGAAGCGAGCGACTTATTGATTTCTCTTGAAAATGATATATTGCAAAGTTTCCTCTTCAGTTTTTCGTTAGATAAAAGAAAATGGCTTCGATATCGGATGATAGATTTCAATAACTTTGTTTATAAAATTTTTTGAGTTTCCATTTATGACTATTTTACAAATAGATTTTGTAATGCCGCGTAAATTAAAATCTAATCAACTAAATATGAATTAAACAAGTACAGTGTCATCAGAAAACAAAATGAGAAATCTAATATACAAGGTGTGGTGAAAAAGTTTAAATAAAAAGTTGAATCAACATTAAAATAGTAGAGATATCAAATTCCTTGATAAAAATGGGCTTCTGTGAGTGAAATATTTGTCATAAAATGCGTTTATTTTTAGGCCAAAAATCAAGCTTCAAGACACCTGAATTGGTTGTTCAAACATTTACCTCTTGGGATAGTCTTGAAAATGTTAGATATAGAAGAGATAACTTGATGATTCTTTCAAATTTTTAGCAGTATTTGCTGTGATAGCATCCAATTGAAACTGGTCTCAAATCACAAGATGTAGAGATCAAACATTGAAATGTTTTAAACCAAAGAAAGCTTTCCGAATCACCCCAAGATTCTGGAGGGAGAGAGATTATATTTGGATTCTTTCAAGGGTTGCAATCACGTGATAACTCCAGACCTAAAAATATCAGGAATTTCAAATACGGATAATGTAAATTTTGTATATAATCCCATCTTTATTTATGAGAAAATAGCTTTCGGATGAGTTTTTTCATGAGGTTGGTTCCAAGGAAAAGAAAAAGTCTCAAATCTGGGAACAGTAAGTGATTCGAGGGGGTTGAATCTGGTAAATTGGTAGCAATTAATTGATTTTGGTCATTGCAATAGCAGATGTTTGAGCTGGTGCATTTTTTGATCCTATCATCTTTGCACAATTTCCCTACTCAATACTTTTACATAATACTCGTCGTTGATAGTTTTTTTTCAGAGATATTCAATGGAAATTATCCCAAAAAACCGACGCCATGACATCGCTTGCAGATGGAAGAGTCTTTGTCTTTTTTGGAGCCGATTGTCCCTTTTCAGTCAATTGTTTTGATTGTTTTTTGGTTTCGGGTCTGACTTAATGGATCCACGCTTTATCCATAGTTATTAAAAAGTGCAAAAATTCAGTACATCTTTATAACGCTGTTTTTGTTCCAATGTGAGCGAACGCCGCATCCAAATTTCACATAAAACAAGGAATTACTTTCAAACCTCCATTGAAACATAATTGTAATCACTATCAAGATATTGATGACATCCATAAATCATATTGGAATCGATATTCACCGCCACAAAAATTATGTTTCACTATTTTCTTCAGAATCTGCAGTTGAATTTGCTGGTGTTTCAGACAATTCTAAGCTTTCCCCAGAATTTTGCCCGACCCACGTGGAGACAGTTTCTGATTGGAATGGTTTACCATCCAAATTCTGGTTTCTTGATTCCAGTACATATTGAGGGAATCAAAAAGCTTCTATTTAGTGATTTCAAAGCTTTTTTTCTGCTTTGTCATTTCTCATATTTCTAGTTCCACGTTAGAGCTGGAAGAATGTCAGTCCAAAATTAACTAGAGTAGGACAACTTCGAAAATCTGTTGTATATTGGCTCTAATTGAAACTAGAACCAAGAACATCTGTAAACACTCATTCATCAATCATAACGGTTTTATAGAAGATCGAAAAGGCTTCAACAAAATGTTGAGGTTAACGCAGAGCTTTGGTATCTATTGAGTACCACATAGTTGAGATTCTTCAGTAGGAAAGTTAATAAATTGAATGATAGATAAGAATAAATGGATAAAAAGGAATTAAAACCACTTTTTCACTACAATTTAATAACCTTAGAAGTCTTAAATTACTTTATGATTGAATAGTGATTATGTTGATTTCTTTAGTACTGTCTTTTTGATTGAGAAACTTTTGTGAGCCATGATTTTAAATGGATTTACTAATTTCGTCATAGATTTCTTATTAAACTTTATTTTGGATTAAGAAAAATTGAAATACAATTCTAATATAAACTGAAAAAACGTACAATTCGAATGAATGTCCTTCTTAAACATTATGAATTAATTTTAAATCAAATGTTTGTGTGTCAATATATATATATATATATATATATGTATAGGATTTATTGTGAAAACAGATCCTTATTTACCGAAAAATACGATTTTATGCTTTGATTCCTTTTCCAATCGATTTAATCGTACTTTATAACAGACTCCAATTTCAAATGAAAGATATTTGCCTTTGTTAACTTGTATCAAATAAATTGGAGTTTACGTATCGCTATTAGATTTGTTCAGAAATTGATTATATCGATGCTACTTCTTAAACTACTTTTGAAATGTTTCAATGATGATCTATTTTGATTTTATATGAAATATACCGATAATTAAAGTGAGCCATCATCCAGTATTGATAAATTGATCAGCTTTATATGTAGAATAAACACTAGAAAATAGGTAAAAGCTAAAAATAATTGTAGAAAAATTGAGGCAGGATTTATTATTGGGTGGAAACGCGACTAAATTCCCGCCAAATTTTCAAATATCAAAGGAGATTCAGATATACGGGGGATATGGATCAATTTGTTTTTAAAATATTCCTTATAGAGATCAATACACCTTTGCAAGCGTTTGCTGTTCTTATTGCTGTTCCTCCAAACTATTAAAAATGTTAAACTCTATGATGGTAATGTCAGATTTGACGTTTCTTATCTCAAAACTTAAGTAGCAGCCCTCGTATAGTGAATTAATGGAAAATCAAAGTTCTTCGCTTGAATCTACTAAATAAAATCATCACATTTAATTCCTGAAAGTTATTTTCACGAAAGATGTGCATGCAGGTGAAATTTCGAAACCAAAAGCTTACTTTTTATCTCATAAATTGGGTAGGATATGTATAAGCCCTTCTACAAAGACCACCTGTAATTAACAATTAACTTTGGGTACTAAATTTGTCACTGGTTTTTTATTAATGAAATTTCATATGTGAAAATTTGTACTCTTCAATTTTAACATGTCGTTAAGACTAATCTCTAGTTGTATGAAGATTTAACCTCACTTTCTCGGTTGGAAACTCTTCCGAAGAAGGTGTTATTCGGCCTCTATTGAAGTACGTGAATAACTTGAATGAATATTAAATTGGACACCACCAGCTTATGAACGAACTAAGTTAAAAGTAAATACAAAAGGTGAAAAACCTGCAATTCGATAAATTAATTAAGTGACGACGTATACAGTTCTTGCAATAAATATTAAAATGAAAGACTTTATTGGAAAATAAAAGTTCAGCAAGGCAAATATGTTTCAATAGTGGAAATTTGCATATTCCACGTTTGAAGATCGCAAGCTATTTCTGCGTGGTAGAAAACCAAAATTGCGTCTTTTAAAGATATTTTATAAAATGTATAAACGTTATAGTATACAACTACACGGATAAATCGATGTTTAAACGAAACGTCGAGTTGCCGAAAGATTTATTTGAAGCGAGCATTGAAAATCAGTTGTTAGACGAAGAAACCGTTGCAAAAAAAGGTCAATTGGAGCGGAAAGTCTTGTTGAATGTCTGTTGTAATTAGCGTACATCAAAATTATCACTGTCGAGGTATACAGGATCTTTCAAACCGTCACATGTCTATAACGCATAGATTAATCGCTAATTAACAATAAGGTTCAGCCAATCAAAGCTTGTGGTAGGCAGAGCCATAAAAGTATTTAGCTGCTACCGCATTTTTGAACTTTGCGTCATAGACAAGTGATTGTTTGGTGATTTTAAATCGATTTTTAAGACAGTGATATATTCACATGCGAACGTTTTGAAAGACCCTGTATAGTAGAAAATTGATAGGAATGTATAAGATAAAGAATGTGTAGGAAGAATAAATGATTCTTAAGCTATGCTGTGGGCAAATGGTTATCCTACTAATATCCAGCATATCTAAATAATTTTATTTTGAGAAACGGTAGTTTTCAATATTGATTATTTTGTTTTAGATCAATCGATGGGTCAAACTTTAACAGTCGCTAGATTATCTACAGGAACGCCGCAATTCATAGGGCCAATTCAAAATGTGACGGTAGCCCTCGGAAGGGAAGCTGTTCTCAGCTGTACCGTCACAGATCTTGGGAATTATAAAGTGAGTAATTACTAAATGAAATAAACAAAAAATGATTTATCGAATATACTTAATCTTATATATGTAAACAATCAATTATTTCGCCCTGTATAATATTAAATTATGTATGTGCCGTTTTTACCCACTCGAAATAGCGTAAAACCAAAGAATATAAAACATTTTTTTCGATATATCCTGTATGTGAAATCGAGAAAATATAGACATCGGTAATATTATCGATACACCCTGTATAGGCCTCTTTAATCCCCTTTTGACATTGATAGTATCTTTTTCAATACATCCTGTATATACGTTTGAAGTAGTATCAAACGATATAATTAATATAATCTAATAAGTATATCTGAATAGTAAGTTTCCAATTCCTCACGAGCAATCACAAAGAAGCCCTTTTTTGGCATCAAAGGTTTATTCCACCCCGTATAATATGTGTCATTTATTCAACTCGATGACTGTATACCCTTATGCCATCGATTTTTCGACCCTATATGCCACGCGTCTGGCTGTAGAGGGGTTTTACGTGATGAAGATCTTTCTGAGGAGGTCTAAGAAATTTTCATCTCAACTAAAACCGTTTCATTCAGGTTTTTAATTGCTAACTTCATTGATCGATCGATCCATGATTCTTACAATACATTTTTAAGAATTTCAATCTATAGCAAGGACAATCTGCTTACTAAAATTAGACCACGGCGAACTGACCCTAAATGATATGAAAGAACTTCCTCAGAATATCATTTCAAGGACCAATCTTACTGATAGAATGGGAATTATGAGGTGATAAAAGACAGAGCAATATCTTGACTAAGATATTGATGAAACTGATGATGATATCAACGATGAATCTGAAGAATTTACTTGTTTATCTTCATTAATGTTTGAGTTATAATGTACCTTATATTTTTAGCCTTGATGGAGATCAAATGAAAGATCGAAACGTTAGAGTTTCAACTTTTAAGGAGTACATGTACCAAGTGCAATCTTTGATTTGTCAAACGGACAATTGGGATGCACCGTGTAGCGTGACGTCCGATTAGATCTGCATTTGCTTTGAGTGTTTATGAATCCCAAGGGCGGACTATCATATCTGCTGGGGTTATCTTAAAGTCGTGTCCGTTGAAAATTCATATTCCAAATGAAAATCCCTTGAAACAATATAAATAAATTGGAAGTTCTACTATATGAATTCCCCCGTCGCCATTAAAATAATTATCCTGTCACATGGAAAAAAATCTTGTTGTAAACGTCGCGTAGCAATCAAAGTTTCTATAGTCTTTCAATCGACGTTTTTCCCCATTCAATTCACGCGCCGCGTTATGGATTGCCTTTCGTGACATCGAAGAACGATCTAGCAATAAGAACTTTGTTTTAATGAAATGGATTGTATGGAGGAACAAAGAAACTGTATCATTATTGAAAGTGGAAACAGATGTTTCGGCTTGCTGTGATAAATTGACTAATGCCAAATTTTTTTGCTATATTATTGATTGCTTATAACTTTAGAATGATGTGAAGATCCTTATATTGGTTGAGAAGTTATGTTCCGGTTTAATACGGGACCTTCAAGAGTTCATCAATCAATTTTATCGAAGTAGATTACTGGGTATTATGTGCCTTAGGCTGTCTTACTGTGACCCAATTAATTGATTATAGAAGATTGATGATACCGGTTTAAAGAGTTTTTCTAAATGCTAGTATTTATCTTATCAACTTTTATTTATCATTCATATCCTTTTCAAAACTTTAGTTTTGCTGTTGTCATTGTAGAGGCCTCGTTCAAGTCAATGCAGTGCACTACATGCAATTTGATTTTGACGTCTTAAAAGAGTTTCCTTCACTGCCACTCGTCCATGAAGTCCACCTTGATCTGACTGCTATCTCTGGATCTATGAGTTGTTTATGGATCAATATTTTCAGCAGTTGAGGCTTTTCCAGGCCGCTCTCAACGTTTTCTATCGCCAAACTCCTGGTGAACGCATGGTCCACGATACGACGATACACCATGAAGACTTGCGATGTAAAAGTTTCAGACTACATTATCTGGAAAACTATGCTTTTTCGAGAAAAATAGTGAAAAGCAAAGTTGTAGCAAATAAAATTTCCCATAACTTTGCCATTGAACTTTTTGACGTACGTTGCATAGTTAAGCCGCTAGAGGGCGCGCACAAGTTTTCAAAACTAATTTGGTACATTATCTGGAAAACTATGCTTTTTCGAGAAAAATAGTGAAAAGCAAAGTTGTAGCAAATAAAATTTCCCATAACTTTGCCATTGAACTTTTTGACGTACGTTGCATAGTTAAGCCGCTAGAGGGCGCGCACAAGTTTTCAAAACTAATTTGGTACATTATCTGGAAAACTATGCTTTTTCGAGAAAAATAGTGAAAAGCAATGTTGTAGCAAATGAAATTTCCCACGACTTTGCTATTAAACTTTTTGACGTACGTTGCATAGTTAAGCCGCTAGAGGGCGCGCACAAGATTTCAAAACTAATTTGGTACATTTTCTGGAAAACTATGCATTATCAGGAAAAATAGTGAACAGCAAAGTTGTAGCGGATAATACTTACGGCAACTTTTGCCCGAAACTTTTTTCTGAATAATGCATAGTTTCGCCGCTAGGGGGCGCGAAAATTTTTCAAAAATCAGTTTTTCCAATTTTTCGGGAAAAGATATTCCGCTTCCCACATCGCCTCATTTTAGAAGATTTGAGGATGCCGGGCACCTACCAGCTGTCTTCTGCTTGATGATGCGGCAGCTCCCGGTTACTGGTATACAGGGTGCGCTGAAACAAGTTCCAGAAGCCTCTATATACAATGAGGCATAAATAACCGAATACACGATTGTTCCAGTCCCTCCAGCGGTGAAACTAAACAGAATTAAAAAACAATTTCAGACAAAAGTTGTGCGGAATTGTATGTTGTATAATGTTTTCATTCAATATTTTCCCACGGCCGCATAGTTTTCCAGGAAAGTCGGAAAAAAATTTTCGCGCCCTCTAGTGGCTGAAATATGCTTTATTGAGAAAACATTTTCAGGCAAAAGTTGTGGGGAATCTGTTCTGCTATAGCTTTCCTATCCACTACTTTACCTGGAAACGCATAATTTTCCAGAAAATGCGAGAAATACGTTTTGAAATGTTCTGTGCTCTCTCTAGCGGTTAAACTATACAACTTAAGATAAAATGTTCAACGGCAAAGTTATATATGTCAATATCTACGCCCCTCTCTTCTATTTTCGATATTGCAGTAATTGGAATTTGGTTTCAAAGGGCCAAAATACATCGAAATTGCTAACATAAAAATGTTTATTCGAATTAAACCATTCGAAACATTTAATGTTACAAACGGTAATTTTATATGATACACCATCTTATTGATACTGGATTTTTCTCACTATTTTGATTTGAAAACACCGTAATTATATGCTATCATACCAAGATGCTTCAAATATCGTTAAGCTGTTAAATTACCTCAAAAGAAATAAGGACCAATAAATCTTTCTCTCGCGATTTTTTTGGCGTGTTTGGTCTGAATCTATCGTACACTTTCCCGAGTTCAGTAGCGATAATTTCATCAATTAACAGTACTACTTATTCAAAACCTTCCCTCGTCTGAAATCATCATCCCATTCAGAACATTCTCAACGATCTTATCCCGAGAGTTCGGAAACGAGTTGAACTTTGTATAAATTACTGCTCAACATTTTGTTGTAAGGCAGTTTCTGTTATATTTTCATGAGGATTGTCTTCTTATGATAGCAAAATATCCAATTTTGCACTGGTCTCACGGATTTAGGAACATCTCTCACATTTTAACGTATGGACGCGAGTGCTGGCAACTAACAGATAGATATTGGAAAAATGTAGACGTTGTGGAAATGAAGTAGTTGAGAAAATCGATAGAAGTCGAGGAAGACCCTCAAGGACCAGGAAGAAAGTAATGGACCAGAATATGAAGGTGCAGCTTACGAAATGCGTTATGGGAATAGAGCTCATGGGAACCCGAAGACTCCAACTACTGATTCATACTGATACCTGGAAGTTGATGGAATAAGCTTGTTGAGACTAAAAAGTGTCATGCATATTCATGAATTTGAATATGAAGTTGTCGAAAATTGTTTATTTATGTGTGCGATTTCTACAAGATGAATTTCCAGACCTTGTATGAGTCAAATAAGAGAAAAATCTGTAGATTTTGGTTCAATGACAACTGCCTCACTAGATCAAATGTTTTTCCAAATCAACCTTAAGTTGATTAATCAAGTTTGGTGTGGCTGATTTTGTTCTATAATATCGTCAACAAAACTTTTAGGACTTACGTTTTGTAAAATAGTTATCACAAATTTGACAAAATATGCCTTCATTTATTCAGAGATCGAAACCAAAATATCACAAATTAAAAACATTATATTCAATTATTATATCTATCTAAACTCAAAATGAAGATCAACTAAAGAATAAAGTTAAAAAACATATCCGCTATTGATAACGAAGCGCCACATTAAATTCGGTTCCAGTAATTGGGAATATGGTGAATGCAGCTTCCGCTGACCTCTTTCCAGTAAACTTTAAAATTCAATTTGAAACTTCTTTTATGTTATTTCTTCGATAAACTTAACTGCGGATACCGCGGTTGTGGCAGGTGTTTCGTCGACTCATTCTTATAAATTACATTTTCATAGAAAGTTCCCATTGGAAATATCAGAAACTACGACGAAATTCTCATCGAAGGGTATTCAAAACCAAATATATTTGAATTTTGAATAGTAATATAAAAGTAAAATTAGTATTTTGATTGTAGAGGTGATTGGTTTCAATTACCAATGATGAACACACTGTTTTACACTACCTATATATCAACACTCACGATTATACTGTTTGAGGCGCGTTTCTAGTTTCAGAATGGATATCACCAACGGTTCAGGA
Source organism: Diorhabda sublineata (assembly GCF_026230105.1). NCBI lineage: Eukaryota > Metazoa > Arthropoda > Insecta > Coleoptera > Chrysomelidae > Diorhabda > Diorhabda sublineata. The sequence goes on along the minus strand of NC_079481.1, from coordinate 6,656,119 downwards.
AATTCCAACTTGATCAATTACCAATATCAAGAATTTAGTTGAAGTTGTGAGTTAAATGGAAGGAATTGAAACAAAAATAACGAAATGAGATATCATAAAAGAATTTATTTCAAGAAATCTGATTAATTTAATTCAAACAATCATCTTATTAGTCTTGAACTTCAATAACCTTTTTCACCTCGTTCTTTAGATAGATTTAGATCTCTTATCATCTTTTTGTTGATAGGCCTGAAAGTATTTCTGTGGTTGATAATAATTTTAGCTCTTCCTCATTTGGAAGTATGTCCTTGAGTGTTTTAGTAAAAGTTTCTATGTTGTTCCTCCAGTATAGCTCCTGATACTTTTTTTCTTCAGCTGTCATGAATTGGACCGTCAACTTTATTTCTCACAAGTTTCTGTATAGGTTAGTTTCCCTAGATTGTTAAGATTTCAGGAAATTTCCAATAAATATTAAATTTGAAAATATAACTGAAATATACCAGTATTTTCAGGAAAAAATTGGCTAAATAGGCATGCGGGGAGGTCTCGTAGGTCCTTCTTTTTTTAGGGTCACGTGAGTGGCTAAAATTACTTGAAAATTATCGAAGATATACGTTGGATAATTTATAATGATCCAATATCCGCGAACATCCGTCATTTGTGTACCTTAATATTCATTTTGGACAATTGATTCGCTGCGTGGCCCACAAGGTCAAGTTACCTGACACCCTGTGATTTCTTATTTCGGCGCCATCTAGAGGACCGCTTGCAAGAGAACCACGCGCCCTTCCGAACTGCAAGTGGAAAAGAAATTGAGTTGCTGGAAGGATATAATTGAAGTTGTGAATAAAATACGTGTGTGAATGTCTTCTAACTCATTTAGAGCTATTGCGATGGTTTTATAAAAGTTTTTGAACTCATTTAAAGAAAAAAAAAAGGTATTTCTCGAAATACTTTCTTATTCAGTGATTGTCATGATCAAACTTGGTTGAGCAACCAAAGTATTCACCAGACTCACACCACAGCGACTATTTCGTATTTCCTAACCTCAAATTTTCACTTGTGAGCGATGATTTTCAATTCATTTTACGGTTGTTTCTCCATTTTTCATACATCTTAATTTCCATTTATTAAATTTCAAACAAAATTGCTTATAACTGTTCATATTTACGCTAAAATGTCCATTAACTACTCAATGTTTAGTATATTAGAATCCTTGTATTTAACGCCGTTAAAATTTTGTATCGGTTTAACTAAAATTCCCAAACAGACATCTATAACGGCATCTTCAGTTGAGTATTAATGTCTCCCCCAAGTTACAAACTAGCTAAAGCTTATTAAAGGACAGGCATCTCCTCGTGCAAATTTTCAAATAAATTACTTCGGAAAAGTTACTCCTGCGGGAGTTGAAACGCTATAATGGCAAGTGTTAAACGTTTCTGGAGTATATCAGGTCTGGCGGTGTCATACTTGACTCCGGCTGAATTAACAAGATGAATTGCGTCCTTTTTTTGTAGTTGGGTATCGTCGGAAAGACTCCTTGAATGTTAATTCATATTTTCACTCCGAAATAAAAAATACAGACGGTAAAAAATTGATGCGATAACTTTTTTTACGGGTTTGAGGATTCCTCAAACAAAAAATTTCGACTGGATTAAACGATTATCTGGAATGGTATAGACATGAAATATTCGAGGATTTCGGATTTATTATTTTTTTCTCAAGATACGAGAATGGTCCTAGAATTACCTGGCATAACGAAGGAAAAAGAATTTTTTGTTGATATGTAATATTCGGTACTTTTTAGAATGCCTGCTATGTCTGATAGCTCGGAAATTTTCAGTCCACGATCATCCAGTTCCGGTATGAAGATTTTTTTCAAAATTTCTGTCTAGTAGAATGTAGTTCAGCTCTAATATTCATTGAGCTAATGCCTTTCAAATGAAAATCTCATAACGATAAACAATTTCTCCAATTCACTACCATTCTTCTACTATAAACGCTGGAATATCTGGAAATAGATCCAAATTTGTATTTAATCTGCTCTCATCCTATGAAGCCCTACAGTCTTGACTGTACGATTAATGCATTTTTTTCATTATAAACGAGTTTGTTGTCAAATAAACCCCGTAATCATCTGATAGGACTTCTGTCAACCCGTTTCTTTTCCCATAACTTAAACTTTTACCAATACATCGATTCATTTACTTTTCAGTCATGAATCAAGGTCAAATTTGATATATTTCTGTTTCATACCTGAATATACATCTTTGTGAATGACTTATCTATAAAAAAAATCTATAAACAACCCCTGATACATCTCGTATTGAGCCATTTCTTTTTCTACGACTCAAATTGTCACCAACACTTTGATTAATAGAACTTTGAGTCATAATTAAGTACGAATTTGACATATTTCAGATGTCAAACTCGAATACTCTTTTGTAAATAAGTTATCTATCGAACATCACGACAAACAACCACCATATTCACCTGATACGGCTCATATTGACCCATCCTTCTGTTCATAACTCAAATTATCACGGAAACTTTGATTGGTAGACATTTCAGCCATAATCGAGTTGGAATTTGACATTTTGTAGCTGTCAAAGTCGAATACTTCTGTGAAAATAGGTTATCTATCAAAAATTGTGAAGAAAATTTCATTGGAAACATTTGAAATAATCAAAATTGAATCATAGAAAAATTGCACCGAGGAAATCTATTGCAAAACAACTTCTTTCTCATCATCATGATTCTGTTTAAAATTATGAAGATTTCCGATGCATAATGTATCTAATTTATAATCCACTGTTAAGGTCCAACAACTCAATTCAGAAAATCCGGCTTAAGAAGAACATCTTTACATATTTTATGATCGGTTAGCATACTGTAAAATCTGTTTACGTATTCAAGCTGAAAAGAAAATTGAAATAAAAATTTCCCAATATAGCTGAAACGTTCCAGATATAGAGCGATGTTATTTTTTATTCGCAACCAGATATTCGGGAATAAAAGATAATATAATTTTTGGAGCTTTCAGGTTTAAGTACATTCCTCAAAATGACTGATAGGAAACGGTCCTTATCTTATATCAAACAGGATAATTGGATGATATAATTACTGTAATTAACTTAAAGATCTGGTCTACAACAAGATCTCTTACAATTCGTCTCGTTTTTGTGTAAATTGACTCTTTTTTGTTTAATCTAACCTAATATTAAAATTATGCAAATTGAGGGTTCGACCTTAGAACGTCGGTCTCAAATAACAAGAAATTTCAGAGGCGGTAGAGCTTCTAATTTTACAAATGCAAACGCCTCACCGACGTTTTTTAAAAAATATATTCTTCTTAATCTAATCTTTTAATATTTTTGGATATTTCAAGATATGTACAGGACAGTACTCAGCTACAAAAAGTAACATCTGGACATAGGCGTCATATTTTGAAAGTGATATGATGCTTAAGGAAACTCGAAATAATGATATTGAAATCGAATGTGATAAAAATTTTTTTCCTTGTTTTAAATTTGATTAAAACAACTACGTATAGTTTTTTCTGTACGAAACAAGATTATTGAACCTATGAAGTGACCACTATTATAAAAACTATCTACAGCTCAGCTCAACATGTTATGGAGAATGAAGTGTCCTTTGGGAGAAACAGAGATAGATGTTTGAAGATGAAAATATTTCACGAGAATTGAGGAGATTTTTATTAGAAAATTAAAAAAATCTTTCAAAACAAACTGTGGACAGATTTATATCGATTCATCGACATTCAAAACATAATCTTATTCGAATTTGACATAATACAGCTGTCAAACGAGTTATATGTTGAAAAAATCAACAAACAACCATCATATTCACCTGACACGACTTCTATTGAGCTATTTCTCTAAATAAAAGTGGAATTACCACTAAAAAATATTATTTATAGACATTTGTGCTATAATCCAGTTCTGATTTGACTTTTTTCAGCTGCCAAATTCACATATTTCATCCTAAGCGATTTATCTGTCAAAAATATTAATAAACAACCCCCTTAGTCATCTAATACGACTCCTATTGCTAAATTCTTCTTTCTTTAATTCAAATAGACTTGAAAATATGGATTCATCGACATTCAAAACATAATCTCATTCGAATTTGACATAATACAGCTGTCAAACGAGTTATATGTTGAAAAAACCAACAAACTACCATCATATTCATCTGATACGACTCCTATTGAGCTATTTCTCTTAATAAAAGTGGAATAACCACCAAAAATATATTATTTATAGACATTTGTGCTATAATCCAGATCTGATTTGACTTTTTTCAGCTGTCAAATTAATATATTCCATCTTAAACGATTTATATGTCAAAAATATTGATAAACATCCCCCCTTAGTCATCTGATACGACTCCTATTGCTAAATTCTTCTTTCTTTTATTCAAATAGACTTGAAAATATGGATTCATCGACATTCAAAACATAATCTCATTCGAATTTGTTATAATACAGCTGTCAAACGAGTTATATGTTGAAAAAATCAACAAACAATCATCATATTCACCTGATACGACTCCTATTGAGCAATTTCTCTAAATAAAAGTGGAATTACCACTAAAAAATATTATTTATAGACATTTGTGCTATAATCCAGTTCTGATTTGATTTTTTCAGCTATCAAAATCATATATTTCATCCTAAGCGATTTATCTGTCAAAAATATTAATAAACAACCCCCCTTAGTCATCTAATACGACTCCTATTGCTAAATTCTTCTTTCTATAATTGAAATCGACTTGAAAATATGGATGCATCGACATTCAAAACATAATCTCATTCGAATTTGACATAATACAGCTGTCAAACGAGTTATATGTTGAAAAAATCAACAAACAATCATCATATTCACCTGATACGACTCCTATTGAGCAATTTCTCTTAATAAAAGTGGAATTACCACTAAAAAATGTTATTTATAGACATTTGTGCTATAATCCAGTTCTGATTTGACTTTTTTCAGCTGTCAAATTCATATATTTCATCCTAAACGATTTTTTTGTCAAAAACATTAATAAACAATCCCCCTTAGTCATCTGATACGACTCCTATTGCCAAATTCTTCTATCTATAGCTCAAATGCACATAAAAATAGGATTTGTAGATATTTGGGCTATAAACCCATTCTGACTTTTTTCAACTGTCAAATTTCATATGACAGTGTGAACAAATTTGAAGTATTTCAGCTGTCAAATTTATATATTTCATTATAAATGATTTACCTGTCAAAAACATTAATAAACAACCCCTATAAGTCATAAATAACCACTTTAACTTTGGTTTAAACATATTTAGTTCGAATCAGTTTTTTTAAAGTTAAATATATCTGACGAAATTTGAGAAAAAATAAAAAAATTATTAAAATGAAGATAATGCTACTTATAGTTAGTTTATTTGATAAATAGTCATTCTTTGGTAACTTGTTTTTATTGTTTTCAGTCAGATAATTCTTTCTAGTCGCTCATGAATGAATGACACTCATGACTTAATGGAAAAAAATGATGATTGGATTGAATTACTCCATAATATCCAGTTAAATTTGATGAAATCGATGATTTCTTTGGTATTCCAGATACATTTTTTCGTAATATTTGTTTGTTCTTGATTTTTAGGTCGGATGGATGAAAGCTGACGACCAAACTATACTTGCACTTCACACTAGGGTCATAACTCACAACCCCAGAATAACAGTTAATCACGATGACAACTTGAAGACGTGGCAATTGCGTATACGACAACTGAAGGAGTCGGACCGTGGCTGTTATATGTGCCAAATAAATACGGGGGAAATGAAAAAACAATACGGCTGCATCGACGTACATGGTAAGATGATTTTGTAATTCATGAGAATTTAACTTTATAAATTACAGTTTGGCAAACTACAGCTTGAAAGTTTTTCTATAAAATATTGTTCGTGGTGGAATCATTTGAAAAATGATGAGAAAAAATAATTATTTAATGTACTAAGATGGAAGTTTATATATAACTGTCTTCTTTATGTTTTCTCCAGCAAATTCTTATCACCTTTACACCTTGGACGTTGAGCATTTTGCTTGATGCCCATTATCATATTTGATATTTTGCATATTCAAAAAAAAACTGAAAAATTTTAACTTGAAATTAGTTAAGATGGCCGGCCATTTTGTGTGAACTTACAAAAATAAGAAATGAAGACCGAGGAGGAGGTAAACGGAAGATATTAAGATGACAAAGGAAGGAAGATAGTAGGTAATAAAAGAAAATTCACAGGAATGAAGGAAATTGAACTGCTGTGGTAAGAGGACTCAACTACAGCATATCGTACACCTGAAAAGGTGGAGAGGCTCCAGGATTAAGTAAATAAGTATAAAAATTCGGAATTTTGCTGTGAAAAGTGCCAAATGCCAAGTGCCTCTTTTAGTGGACCAAATAAATAATCGTCAGAAGGCGATAAATCGGGATAATAAGTAGGTTGTTTCAATTTTTCCCTAATCAATCACGTCGTTTCAACAAATAGACAAATTTCGCCGTTTTTTTAGTGGGTTATCATAATTCTGCGCGTTCACAGTTTTATGTTCAATAAGAATATCAACAGGAATTACTGAATAAGCCTAGCAACACGAAATTCTGGAACTTGAAACTCAAAAAAATTTTTAAACGCGAATAACTCGAAAACTAAGGGGAATTCGGAAAAAACTATTCAAAACAAAAATGTAGAGCACAAAATTTTCTACAAAAAAGATCCTCAGTTATTTTTTCGTTGGAGTCACTATTTGAGAGTAAATCTCCCTCAATTTACGTTCCAGGCGCACATGGAAACTGCTCTAACTCTTGGAAAACTACTTCGTTTTCAAAAAATCAAAATACATCATGATGAATGAGATCTCTATTTTCTACTTGAGTGAGTTATGGAGATTTTTGTGCTGTACAGTTTTGGCCTCGGCACTTTTTTCGAATCTTACATAGTTATCGAGTTAATCGCGAATCAAACTATTTTTGAGCGTTCAAACCCATTTCATAACGGAAATTTTGAGGTCAGGACAATATTTAATACTTTTTTGTACAGAATGTCGTGCTTCACATTTTTTGCCCCGGCAGTTTGTGTCAAAATCGTTGTAGTTTTCGAGTTATTCGCGAATCAAAATATTTTTGTGCATTCAAACCCATTTTATAATGAAGATTTTGAGGCTAGAAAAAAATTTAAACCTTTTTTTTGTACAGAATGTCATGCTCCTCATTTTTTGCCCCGACAGCTTCTGTCGAAATCGTCGTAGTTTTCGAGATATTCGCGAATCAAAATATTTTTGTGCATTCAAACCCATTCTATAATGAAAGTTTTGAGGCTAGGAAAAAATTGAAACTTCTTTTTTGTACAGAATGTTGTGCTTCACATTTTTTGCCCCGACAGCTTCTGTCGAAATCCTCGTAGTTTTCGAGTTATTCGCGAATCAAAATATTTTTGTGCATTCAAACCCATTTTATAATGAGAGTTTTGAGGCTAGGAAAAAATTGAAACTTCTTTTTTGTACAGAATGTTGTGCTTCACATTTTTTGCCCCGACAGCTTCTGTCGAAATCGTCGTAGTTTTCGAGTTATTCGCGATTCAAAATATTTTTGACCGATCAAACCCATTTTATAATGAAAATTTTGAGGCTAGGAAAAAATTTAAATCTTTTTTTGTACAGATTGTCATGCTCCTCATTTTTTGCCCCGACTGTTTCTGTCGAAAGCTTCATAGTTTTCGAGTTATTCGCGAATCAAAATATTTTTGTGCATTCAAACCCATTTTATAATGAAGATTTTGAGGCTAGAAAAAAATTTAAACCTTTTTTTTGTACAGAATGTCATGCTCCTCATTTTTTGCCCCGACAGCTTCTGTCGAAATCGTCGTAGTTTTCGAGATATTCGCGAATCAAAATATTTTTGTGCATTCAAACCCATTTTATAATGAAAGTTTTGAGGCTAGGAAAAAATTGAAACTTTTTTTTGTACAGAATGTTGTGCTTCACATTTTTTGCTCCGACAGCTTCTGTCGAAATCGTCGTAGTTTTCGAGTTATTCGCGATTCAAAATATTTTTGACCGATCAAACCCATTTTATAATGAAAATTTTGAGGCTAGGAAAAAATTTAAATCTTTTTTTTGTACAGAATGTCATGCTCCTCATTTTTTGCCCCGACTGTTTCTGTCGAAAGCGTCATAGTTTTCGAGTTATTCGCGAATCAAAATATTTTTGTGCATTCAAACCCATTTTATAATGAAAGTTTTGAGGCTAGGAAAAAATTGAATCTTCTTTTTTGTACAGAATGTTGTGCTTCACATTTTTTGCCCCGACAGCTTCTGTCGAAATCGTCGTAGTTTTTGAGATATTCGCGATTCAAAATATTTTTGACCGATCAAACCCATTTTATAATGAAAATTTTGAGGCTAGGAAAAATTTAAATCTTTTTTTTTGTACAGAATGCCATGCTCCTCATTTTTTGCCCCGACTGTTTCTGTCGAAAGCGTCATAGTTTTCGAGTTATTCGCGAATCAAAATATTTTTGTGCATTCAAACCCATTTTATAATGAAAGTTTTGAGGCTAGGAAAAAATTGAAACTTCTTTTTTGTACAGAATGTTGTGCTTCACATTTTTTGCCCCGACAGCTTCTGTCGAAATCGTCGTAGTTTTCGAGTTATTCGCGATTCAAAATATTTTTGACCGATCAAACCCATTTTATAATGAAAATTTTGAGGCTAGGAAAAAATTTAAATCTTTTTTTGTACAGAATGTCATGCTCCTCATTTTTTGCCCCGACTGTTTCTGTCGAAAGCTTCATAGTTTTCGAGTTATTCGCGAATCAAAATATTTTTGTGCATTCAAACCCATTTTATAATGAAGATTTTGAGGCTAGAAAAAAATTTAAACCTTTTTTTTGTACAGAATGTCATGCTCCTCATTTTTTGCCCCGACAGCTTCTGTCGAAATCGTCGTAGTTTTCGAGTTATTCGCGAATCAAAATATTTTTGTGCATTCAAACCCATTTTATAATGAAAGTTTTGAGGCTAGGAAAAAATTGAAACTTCTTTTTTGTACAGAATGTTGTGCTTCACATTTTTTGCCCCGACAGCTTCTGTCGAAATCGTCGTAGTTTTCGAGTTATTCGCGATTCAAAATATTTTTGACCGATCAAACCCATTTTATAATGAAAATTTTGAGGCTAGGAAAAAATTTAAATCTTTTTTTGTACAGAATGTCATGCTCCTCATTTTTTGCCCCGACTGTTTCTGTCGAAAGCTTCATAGTTTTCGAGTTATTCGCGAATCAAAATATTTTTGTGCATTCAAACCCATTTTATAATGAAGATTTTGAGGCTAGAAAAAAATTTAAACCTTTTTTTTGTACAGAATGTCATGCTCCTCATTTTTTGCCCCGACAGCTTCTGTCGAAATCGTCGTAGTTTTCGAGATATTCGCGAATCAAAATATTTTTGTGCATTCAAACCCATTTTATAATGAAAGTTTTGAGGCTAGGAAAAAATTGAAACTTCTTTTTTGTACAGAATGTTGTGCTTCACATTTTTTGCCCCGACAGCTTCTGTCGAAATCGTCGTAGTTTTCGAGATATTCGCGATTCTAAATATTTTTGAGCGTTCAAACCCATTTTATAATGAAGATTTTGAGGCTAGAAAAAAATTGAAACTTTTTTTTCTACAGAATATTGTGGTCCAGATTTTTTGCTCCGGGTTTGATTCGAAATCCTCGTAGTTTTCGAGTTAATTGCGATTCAAAATATTTTTGAGCGTTCAAACCCATTTTATAATGAAAGTTTTGAGGCTAGGAAAGAATTGAAACTTTTTTTTGTACAGAATGTTGTGCTTCACATTTTTTGCCCCGACAGCTTCTGTCGAAATCGTCGTAGTTTTTGAGATATTCGCGATTCAAAATATTTTTGACCGATCAAACCCATTTTATAATGAAAATTTTGAGGCTAGGAAAAAGTTTAAATCTTTTTTTTTGTACAGAATGCCATGCTCCTCATTTTTTGCCCCGACTGTTTCTGTCGAAAGCGTCATAGTTTTCGAGTTATTCGCGAATCAAAATATTTTTGTGCATTCAAACCCATTTTATAATGAAAGTTTTGAGGCTAGGAAAAAATTGAAACTTCTTTTTTGTACAGAATGTTGTGCTTCACATTTTTTGCCCCGACAGCTTCTGTCGAAATCGTCGTAGTTTTCGAGTTATTCGCGATTCAAAATATTTTTGACCGATCAAACCCATTTTATAATGAAAATTTTGAGGCTAGGAAAAAATTTAAATCTTTTTTTGTACAGAATGTCATGCTCCTCATTTTTTGCCCCGACTGTTTCTGTCGAAAGCTTCATAGTTTTCGAGTTATTCGCGAATCAAAATATTTTTGTGCATTCAAACCCATTTTATAATGAAGATTTTGAGGCTAGAAAAAAATTTAAACCTTTTTTTTGTACAGAATGTCATGCTCCTCATTTTTTGCCCCGACAGCTTCTGTCGAAATCGTCGTAGTTTTCGAGATATTCGCGAATCAAAATATTTTTGTGCATTCAAACCCATTTTATAATGAAAGTTTTGAGGCTAGGAAAAAATTGAAACTTCTTTTTTGTACAGAATGTTGTGCTTCACATTTTTTGCCTCGACAGCTTCTGTCGAAATCGTCGTAGTTTTCGAGATATTCGCGAATCAAAATATTTTTGTGCATTCAAACCCATTTTATAATGAAAGTTTTGAGGCTAGGAAAAAATTGAAACTTCTTTTTTGTACAGAATGTTGTGCTTCACATTTTTTGCCTCGACAGCTTCTGTCGAAATCGTCGTAGTTTTCGAGATATTCGCGATTCTAAATATTTTTGAGCGTTCAAACCCATTTTATAATGAAGATTTTGAGGCTAGAAAAAAATTGGAACTTTTTTTTCTACAGAATGTTGTGCTCTAGATTTTTTGCTCCGGGTTTGATTCGAAATCCTCGTAGTTTTCGAGTTAATTGCGATTCAAAATATTTTTGAGCGTTCAAACCCATTTTATAATGAAGATTTTGAGGCTAGGAATAAATTGAAACTTTTTTTTGTACAGAATGTTGTGCTTCACATTTTTTACCCCGGGTTTGTCTCGAAATCCTGGTAGTTTTCGAGTTATTTTGCGATACAAAATTTTTTTTTAGTAAGTTTGTTAAGAGTTACTAGACGTATTAAGTATGCCAAAACCCCTTTTTTTAGCCTTTTTAGCTCGAAATTGCTTGATTTGCCTGTACTATGAAACGTTCTTTTATATCTGCATACTCTAGGAAACTCCCTACGGTTCAAGTGCTTGTTTCCTCTTTCCATACTTCAATAGGAAAATCTGAAAATTGAAATTTATTAATAAAACTCATTGTATTTTCATATTTATAACCTTCAACTGCCCTTTAACTCTATAGTTTTTTTTTTGACTAAATAACAGATTACCTCCGCATAGTTTCTTAAACATTTTCCTCAATGTTCATTATTGTACATCATCATTTAATGTTTAAATAGACTCAAATTACGTAAATGTTGTAGAACAAAACTAATTTCAACTTCGCTCGTACTTCTGGTATCAACTAGAATTAATTAAAAGTGAACTTTTCGTGTATAAAAGCTATAAAACAGGTATTCTTGGAGAGGAATGCCAATAATTTAGATGGAGAAAATAAAACACTCCGATGAGGAAAAAATAAAATGGGACGGGACTTCTTTGACGATATAAATAGAGAAGCTTCGGACGAAAGTTTGAGCTGATAAAAAGTTTATCATCGCTCGTTTCTATCGTCTTATCGTACGGAAAAATTTAGGGACGATGTGTTTTGCCATTCAGCTATTCTAGCTTAATTACATAAACAAAAGGCATAAATTTTTATATCTAGGATAGATTAGATAAAGTGAGCTCTATTATTTTCAAAATATAAGCCAAAGACTGATAACGTTTTCTATTTTATGAGTTTACTACGAGGTTAATATACGAGATATGAATCAACTAATGAAATTTCTTTCTCGCTTTCAACGATAAGAGTTCCAGAAACTCACATTTATCAACAGGGGGAAACAAAATGTTAAACAGAAAAAGTAATATATGAGGTTTAACAATGTAGGTGTTTGTTTTGATATATCGAAAAACATATACAAATTTTCCATTTTTGTTTTCACAACGATCTGAGAAAAAATTGAGTTGTGGGATTCAGTTGTTTCGATTATTGTTATAATTTTCGTTCTTATCCATTTCCAGTTCTGCATTGTATCCATCCATGATGATAATAGGTTTAAATTGTTTTTGTTTTGTTCCTCATGTCTTTTTGATTTCTTTTTAGCGTTTACATATCTATCTGTTATGTGAAAAATATAATCTCTTATCTTTTTGTCTTCTGAATACATGTACAAGAGTTGCCTCAAAAGTTTCCTACATATAACATCGCTCAATAAGTCGTGTTGCTGACACACAGATGGCGCTGCCATTGTCAAATCCATATGTCGTTTATGGAGTACCAAGTTTCCAGAACTATATGTAAAATTTCATGACATTTCGATAAGTCAGAAAAAAATGACAGCCATTTAAATGAATCTACTTTTGTTATTTTCGACACAATTTAATGAGTTGATAATATTAAGAATACTGTACAAGCTCAGCAATGGCTTCAAAAGTATTATCTGGACTCTGCTGCAATGATAAAAACCATTTATTATTGTTTTGCTAAATTAAAACGTGGTGGTATGATGGTGAAAGTTCCGGTCGTCCAATTGCAGTGGTTTCTCCAAAAAACATCAGAAAAGTCCACATGTTTACATGTAATAAAGAAGATATGTGACAATGGATGAAACATGGACCCATCACTTCACTTAGGAATCAAAATCATCATCAACTGAGTGGTCTGCAGCTAGTGAACCACGTCCAAAGACGCAACAGTCAGCTGAGAAAGTTATGACATCAGTATTTTGAGATGCGCATGGAATATTGTTCAAGGACCATCTCCAAAAGGGAGAGATGATCAATAGAGAATACTCCATAGAGTATTGAATACAAAAAATAAGAAAGAACATCCTTATATGTTGAAGAAGAAACCACTGTTTCACCAAGATAATGCACTGATTCATAAGTAGATGGCAACGGTGGTTAAATTGAACAAATTAAACTTCCATTTGCTTTCCCATCCGCGGTATAGTCCAGATCTGACCCCCAGTGTTTACTGGCTATTCGCTGATGTCAAAAAAATGCCACCGACAAGGAACTCAGCACAAATGAAGAAGCATTTGCTCTACACGGCATCGACAACTTACAGAAACGTTGGATGATTGTATTGTTATTTTTGGAGGAAATCATATTGATGAATATAAAATTTGCTTCGAGTCCAACTAATGGCAACCATTTTTTTATAGTAATAGGATTATGGTCATCGACATAATGACAATTTCGCTTCAAACGATTCCCGACATCGATTTTTGAACCATGTAATAAATTAGTTAGTTTTTTTGCGAATAGTACAAATCAGCAATTCCAAATTTGTTTTTAATCATTTTTTTTACTTATCCTCAAATTATTTGACAATATTCATTAAACTGTTTCAAAAAAATGTTAGAAGATGTTATTCATTCAGCTTTATTATATAAGATAAGAAACTTTGTCCAAAATTTTTGTGTTTCCTTTGTTGGACCAAATCAGAAGTTGATACTCTTTCTTTTACATGTCTGCAAACGGGTTTTTTCGGAAGAAATTATCTTGATACGGTGTCACTACTCGTTATTCTTACATGCATACTTCAAACTTCTCTCTGATATAGTAAAACGGTTAGTTAGAACTTTTTGTCACTAAAATATGATACATCTTAGAGCTATAATTGGAATTGAGTCGACTGAAGACGTTTTGACAAGTTTTGTATTCTTTAATTAAAAACACCTCAGTCAATCCTGAAACGAACAAAGAATTCAACTCCAATGAAATACTGGAATCGTCTAAAAAGTTGCTCTAACTTTTTTAATACCCCATTTTAGAATTTTCAAATTTGCTGAAATACTGAAAACTGTTTGATTTATGTTTTTTTACTAGAAGTTCTTTATAGGCAAACATTTAGTTTGCGAGAAAGTTTGCAAGTGAAACGATTTTTATAGGGAAAATTTTTAACGATGGGGAGAAACACGACAAGTTTTGATTAGTTTTATAATATGGAATAACACGAGTAGATTCGAGTTAACAACTTGTAAGGTAAGGTTTTTAACATATTTCAATAGTTGAATAAACTTTTATCGGTGTTTCAAATTCAATTAATTGAAAATATGTTTTTATTCTCATAGTTTTTTTTTCATTATTTGTTGCTTTGAGTTAAAACATTAAAACTTCTAATATCTTCCCGTCTACAAGCTTTGCATCACGCTGTATTACAAACCGAATCTATCTAATCCAAATTATTAATCTAAATCCTTCTTTAGAATTATAGTATTCAATCTATGTAATTAGCGGTTAATGTTTTATTTATATAAAGATACTGTTCGATTTGTTATACGAGAATTTTGAAATTTAGATACAGATACTTTAAGCATTTATCTTGATCAAATATACCATGAGATTGAAGCATATTTAGGCATTGGGTTTTCTCAATATTCCATGAACATTTGCCTGTCGAAAATATTTATTCGCGTTGGATACCTCATAATTTACCAATCGCTTAAATCTCGTGTCTATTGGTGTAAAGAAACGCTGAAAAAATTCTATGCATATGAACCCTCAGAGCAACATAGTATTCTGAATGGTACATCCGCATTTGATCCAGGAAAAGTAATCGCAGAAGACGAATCATTCTCTATGATGCGAGCTGTCATATATGAGTTCAATCAAAATCAATCCAAACATCGAATTGATTCGTCATCGACCGTAGGCACCCAGTAATTTCGCAGATCAAAAATAAATTGCGAGATCGACGTTTATCTACACCTGAAGAAGCGATTCATGCGTTCAAATAACATGTTTTGGACGTCAGAGTCGGAATGGAATTGGTCCGAATGCATGAAATGATATTAATCATGATCTTCTTCACAGTGGTTACCGATGTATAATTCAACACTTGCAGATTTACCATGTTGGGTTTACTCGGAAAACCTACGATCTTATAAACATTCTTTTAGTTTTTTTTTTGTATTTTTTATGGTGTGTGGTTTTATGTAACTTAACCTTAACTAACTTGACGTTACTCAACCCATCGATTGAATGGTCTCCAATGATAAATTCGCATTAACTGCAGCTCTGCATTAAAAACAACTCATATGGGATCCGGAATGGTTACAGCCCTCAACTGATTTCCCATTTGTTAGATTTGATTTAAATTTGTTTGTTGAGTTCTTCGGGTGTGATTGAAACTCCAAACTGATACCTGTAGGAGGTGGGAGGAAACGGGAAAACAGATGGAAATCACTGAAGAAGGAACGAGTAGAAAGAACAATTTCAAAATTTATATTTTTTTGAAAAGGAAATACGAATACAAATAAAAACTATCATACAAAATCTGCTCCCCACTCAATTTTTTGGTTGAATCTTGTCACAATTTGTGGTAACAAGAATTACATCATCATCATCTATTATTGAACAAGTTGAAAAATATATTATCAACATAAGTTAAAAAGTTATATAGATGAATCATTAGCAATCAAATTGACGTTACAATTGTCTTCTTAGTCTTCCTTGTTTCCTATAATCGGGTGTACTCGATGAGTTTTTTCGTTAGGAAGTATTGTCAGCTCCTCCAATAGCTTCTTGTTGTCCAGTGGACATTCAGCGCTTGCTTTAGCTTCAAGTTCTATTAGGCATCTAGTTTTTTTGTAATGTGTGTCCTCATGCTACCCAGACATACCTTATAATCGTATTATTATACTCCAGATAAACTTGATTTTTGCTTGCTTTTTCTACCAATCAATCTGCATAGTCTTGCTCTTGCTTGACTCGCTTTGTCGACAAATTTTTTGCAAGGAAGTGAATAAACAATGTGAGAATATTATTGGATTGTACTCAGATAGTATACAATAACAAATATATGTGAATCCTTCAATACCATGCTTCAACCAAGGAATTCACTCCTTCGGAAAAGGCTTTGAACACAACTTCGTCATTATGGCGGTACTGAGTTGATTGTATTGGATCGAAATGAGATATGAGAGGTCAATTCCATGCCGCTTTAGCTCTACAATCAATTTTTATCGTTGATGATGCCTGACCTAGAATAAATGGGAAAACAAAATTTTCTTTATCGGACTTTTACAACCAGGTTGTTTTAACTGATTCCCCATAAACTTTATATATGGGTTATTACATTATTATTGTTTAAAGAATACCAAGAATATGTGATACAAAATATTCGTCGTTCCTTTAACACTTATTTTTTATTAAATTCCTTGTATTAAAAATTTGATATTCCATACAGTTTCGTAGGTACTTAATAATTATTAATTGCTTCTTTTGAATCCAACTGATATATCTAACTAATGTTGCTTTATTATATATTGCCTTTTATAAGTAATTTGTTATGTTGTGGAGATAAGGTCAGGCGGAAATTAAGCAAAGATTTAGTATACTATTCAGAATGAAAATTCATCCAGGTTGGTTATTAATGGAAAATCTATTAGGAATTTTCTCTCATTCATAAAAATTCCAATTCAGATTATGGCGTGCAATAAAGCGAAGTTTAAATAATTAGTAATATATTAAACATTATTCTAGTGATAGCTAGACATTAGACTTTATGCTATTTACATTGGGATGTCCCTCTTTCTCTCGAGCTCTTCTTGAGACTCCGAGATCCACCATCCACTGTGTTTGGTTCCTGGTTTACTTTCCATAATTCTTCATCTTAACATTCGGATATTTACACATTCTTGAATATGTAAGACGTAGCTAACCCAACAAGTTCCAATGACACCTATGGGATCCAATTCATAGTAATTATAAAGTTTTAAGAAATGATTTGTTCATAGATGTCTTGTACATCTTCTAAATATGATCTTTACTACAGATTTTTGCAATTTTTTACCTGTTTGAATTCACATGACATTTATGCTTAGAAAACAGGTTGACTAAAGATACCTTCTACATCTTGGGGTTGTTCAGACTCTCCAATATCCACAGGAACGATCGAATCAACACTTTTATTAATTGTTCCAGTATCAATAAACATATTAAGCAGTCACGAACTATTGATACAAATTTTTAACTCACTAAATATAAAAATACTTTCAACACTTTTTGAGGAATGTTGACTATTGCTCGAATTTAATGATTTTCATTGCTATGTATGTCATTGAACGATTTGACAGTGTAGAGTTGAAATTGAACAGATTCGCGGTATATCAAACCAGGAAGCTTTCTTCATCGAAGCAAAATCGATAGTTTGGGCTTTCATTTCATGGAAGATTTACGCCAAAATATTAGAATATTCTAGTAGATATGAAATATTAAATAGGAATACATGCAATCCATACTAGTTTCACGTATAAACAGAAAATATAACGGATCGATATCAAAATAAATAACAGGATATTTTGAATTCTGATACGTATAAAAATTTTTATGAAGAACCAATTTATAATCTGGAGACTCTTCCTCGGGAATGGGCATTCGGTATCAGTTAAAGTATCTAAATACATTGTACTTAGATGGGGTCAACAAATAATATGAATTGGAAAAAGCTGGTAATTGATAATAAAAACTAAACAAATTGCAACTATACCCGGACACGATTATCCAAATTAATAAGAGCAACAAAAAGTCTCAGCAACAAATAAATTTATTCCAAAAATGATGAATTCGCATTACTTCTACATTAAAAACAATTCAGATTTATATTTATATTAAAAATGATACAGGGACTTATCTATAGAAATCCGAGATGGTTGCAGCCCCCAACTAATTTCCCAGTTGCTAGAATTGAGTTGAATTGAGTTCTTGGAGTGTAGTTGAAAGTTGAAACTCAAAACTGACATCTGTAGGTGATAGAAGGAAACGGGAAAACAGATGGAAATCATTGGAAAAGGAACGAGATGGAAGAAAAAATTCAAAAAAGGAGTTTATGCTCTAAGATATGAAAAAATGAATTTATATTTTTTTAAAATAGAAAATACAAATTCATATGAAAACTATCATACAAAACTTGCTCTCTACTCAACTTTTGGGTCACAATTTGTGGTAAAAATCATCATTGAACAAATTGAAGCGTACTATAATATGAAACCATTGATATGGAATAACATAAATTCGCAGACACATCCGCAGTAAAACAATCGCCTTTACTATGAAAATCTTGTGGATAAACTATTGTCTTCAAACCTTTTCACGTTTCAGCGACTCTATCAAACTGCATGTACGAACTGCTCTACCTGTTTCTCTTACAAATTATCAGCTCAAAATCAATGCATTCAATGGTATATTATGCCGCGTTGGAAGCGAAGCATAAAGTCTTTTCTTGACGTCAATTGTATTCTTTTTGTTATTTCAAAGTGTATATGATAGATAGTATTTATTCGAGCTCTATATTCAACTAGGTAGAGAAGTAGGAGCTTAGTCTGTTCAAAATTAACCAACTACTCATATTTTACGTTTAATTATAATGAAAATACACAAATATTGAAGTTTATGGTGCTTCACATCACGTAGTTGATGTTATACTGTATTCCTAAGTGTACAGGGTGATTTATCTGAGTGATAAAGCTCCTTCGTCCTTAGAGATATCGATTTGAAAACTTAATTGGGTCTAAGCATCATTAGTGTTCAAATTTTCAAATTATTCACAATCTTACAGGGAATGTTTCATAATACTGTGTTGTATATTTAGAATCAACTTGATTTGTGATGTGTTTTACGGATTATTTAAAAAGCTATAACCAATTTTTCATAACAAACGTAATAAGTTCAATACCCTGCACAATGTAACAGAAAATGAAAAATGAAGATCTGTTGCGACCAAAGCATTCAAAGAATAGTAAAAATTCTGGAAAATTATGTATATCAGCTTCCAGAGGATTTTTTGACATTTCGCTTAGTCAAACCAAGTTCGTGTGTTAATTTATCATTCCTTCTTGATGGAAAAAATACTGTACAAGCTCAGCAATGACTTCAAAAGTGTTATCCGGACTCTGTTTCATCGAAAAGAACCAATTTAAACACACAGACACAAAGTTGTGGTTGTATAATTGAGGTGATTACTCCAAAAAACATCAAAAAAGTCTACAAATTGGTTATTTCTAATGTAAAATTGGAATTTTGTGATATAGCTGAGGACATAAAGATATCAGAAGGCAGTGGGTTTACAATTATACTTGAACCTTTGACCATGAGAATGCTTTTTTTAAAGTAGGTTACTTACTGTCGATCAAAAATAACTTGGTGTTCATGATTCAAAGCAAACTTTGGTCATATTTACACGCAATAAATTGGAGTTTTTGCATTGATGAAACATGGATCAATTAATTCACTCCAAAATATAAACGATCATCATTTGAGTGAACTGCAGTCGGTGAATCACGTCCGTAGCGTCCAAATCCACCATATACAGCAAGGAAGGTTATGGCTTCAGTATTTGGGGATCCGCATGGAATATTTTTCATCCAAAACGAAGACAAAATAAATACCAAATACTACATATAGTTTTTGGATCGTTTGAATGCAAAAATCAAGAAAAAACGGCTTCATATGTCGGGGAACAAACCTCGGTTTCACCAAGATGATGCACCGATTCACAAGTCATCCAATTGAACCAGTATAGTCCAGATTTAGCTCCCACTGACTACTGGTTATCCACAGAGTGCGCTAAATAGAATGAAATAAAAAAATATCGATTTACAGAGGAAAAAAGCGAAAGATGCAAAGCATATAAAACTAATTTATAATAATAATCGTTCAAATTCGTTACAGTAACATCCAATTCAATATTCCAGTTTGAAATATGTCTATTCTATATGCGAATAAACGAAAAAATTTCCTTTATATCTGTATTAACACTTCATTTTATGAACGCTGTTATTTTCTATACATGTTTTGACACTTTATTTTTGATTAATTGTCTCATGGATGACGACTCGCGAAACCTTTACACACAGATACGATATGCAAAATCTTTTATGCTCGAAAAAAAAAACCTGTCACCTACAAACGTTCCGTTTTTACGGTTCTTTGCCGATATCAAAGCCAATTTCTTAATATTTAAAAATACCGTTCGGAACTCGCAAAACCCAATCATGCCTTCATAAAGGTCGTTTTTCATATTGTACACACCCACACAAGCATGAAATCTTTGATAGGAAACGCGCCAGTCATCGAACGAGCATAAAAACATATTGTCGCAGTTTGTAGACGTTTTAGAAAAAACGTGAGCTTACAAAATACGAGGAGAATTAGGCTTAACGTGGTTAGCGACAGCTCAATTTCCTCATAGTGTTAATTAGATCGTAGAATAACTTTTTTTTATGATTAGCAAAAAAATTGTGAACAGAAACATGAAAATAACGCACTGGTTTACAGAAAAAATTAAAAAGGAGGTCGAAGACAAAAATAGAGCAAACTCGTATGAGAAAGGCAAGGTAGTTGAAAAAAATTATGACAAAGAATATTGGGGGTTGAAACAACATCATACAAGACAAAGTTGTTGTACGACATGATGAGGAAACAACTGAAAAAGAAAAATATGAAATGTAAAAGACAAAAGAGACATAGTAATCACAGAAGATGACTCAGTTAGATGTAGATTGAGAGCAACTGATGGTCAAGACGAAAATAACGAAAAACGAACAAAATCTGGAAGAGGAAATCCTATTTAAAGTGATATTAACGTAAATAAGTGGAGCCAAAAAAGAGGAGATAGACAAGAATCAAATAATTACAAAATTATCTCATAGTAAAGAGATTACAACTCAACCGAGGGACACCAAACGCAATATTCATACTGTAACAAACATCGGAAAACAGGAATTTGTACTTGTGCTCATTTTTTATGTAAAAAGCTACTACAAAAGGTAAACCCTGAAGCGAGTGGTGCCTGCGGTCTGAAGATGCCTCTCGAGACTGATCTCGGACTTCTGTAGGTTTTAGTGCTCGGGAAAGACGTGCCTGATACGACAGGCTTGTACTACACCAAAGAAATGAGTCCCTACAAATTGAACTCGATGTTCATGAGCCACGTCTGCCTATCGAGTAGATTTTCTATGCTTTAAGCTGTCGTCCATGTTTCTGGTCAACTCTGGATCGCCTATAAGTCGAATTGATCTCTTCTGTATTGAGTCAAGTATATTTAGGGTATACTTGGAACCCGAGCTCCAAATGTGCGAGCAATATTCCAAAAATGAACGAATTCCGGTCTCTGGACATATTGCTTCCAACATCGATGCACCACAAGCGAATTTGCTGTAATGGTGTTGTTTTATGTCCAGACAAAATTAAATCCTGCATTGCAGTGGCAGGATTCTTTGTAAAAATAAACTCCTGGGTCTTCGCAGCATTGAACTCAATCAGATTTCTTCTCAATTGCGGTCACTGCGATTGACCCATCACCTCCACAATCAATGGTGGAATTTTTGATCCTACAAAAGCCTTAGCTTTTGTAATAGACCAGATAAACCTTAATCCACTTAGACACTTTCATTATATCGTTCATTGGAAGCATCTATGGTGAGCTTGCATGTATATCTCAAGACAACAAGCTTATACGACTTCCGGAATTAGGATTTGGTACAATAAAAGTGAGGATCTATGGAAGAGGTAGAAAGAAACAACAACTTAATTGAGAGCATTAGAATTCTGTATAATTTGTGGTAATATTTCATTCCCTGACGACTATAACTTGTTAGTGTTGGTGTAGTGGTAGTGTGTGCTTAGAATAATTTGTTAATTGCTCAATATATTCTCTGATCAATTTCCTATTAACCTATCTTTCAATCTGAATCCTGTAGGAGAAAGAAAAGTTCAAAATAGTGAAGGAATCTAAAAGATACAGTGCATAGGATGATAGTTAGTAGACCAATCTGACCAATTGGACCGCGTCAAGGGCGAAGATGTGATCCGTTGGGTTATTATAGTGAAAAAGCATTTTTCTTCACCAGATATTCGTTTTCTCTTTCTTTCTCCAATGATAGAGGAGGCCTTTTTCCAGTATTCGATGTAGATTGTACCTTTTGCATCCCAGAAAACGTTGGCTATCATTCTTCGCCTTCTTTAGAGCACGTTTTCAGTATAAAATTAACTGTTTCGACTATGTCTTGGTTTCTTTCGTATGTTTCGTCGACCATTACGAAACTTCTTCATATCACGCTCAAACAATTTTTAACTTTTATTTCTAACTAGGTTTTTGGAAATTTGAAAGATACACATTGAATTGCCTAGATAACTTAATACAATTGTTTTCAAACAGATTTGGTGTATTCCATTTCCTCGTATAGACAAAGATGTAGTAAGTTCCTTCTATTTTGCAATAGTTATTACATAGTGCCCTCTTTTTTTCAATACATCTACTACCTCTTGAGTCCAGGTTGTCCTAGGTCTATCTACCTTTCTTATCCAAATCATTTTAGACCGTTATTTTCTTTCGTTTCAGCTACTGGTTCAATATCCATATTTTTTCTTTCGCTGCTCTATTTTTGATTCTGTTTAACGTGTTATTTCATTTATATTGGCTAATATACTAATATAAACTGTCATTTTGGTTTTCCTGCTGATTTATTTGTTGTCTGAACGTGTTTTAATGCACAGGATGTTTATAAAACATTGGAAGTTATAAATTATGAAGTACTGGAACTTGTTGACAATTTCCAACAATTTAATGGACAGAAGAAAATGCTGTACACCAGCGTGAAGAGTTTTTATTGGGGTGAATTCGGTAATCGAGTTCACTAGTGAAGTAAATTCACGGTTGTATAAACATCAATCATTTGCGTCATTCCTGGACATATAATTTTTTATCAAAGCTATGATTGATTTCCGTGGCTTAAAGTAAAAAGCTCGTCTACAAGTTTAATGAATAATACGCTTCAAATAGTGACTAAAATATTAAATAAAAGGCTATAAAAATAGTCGCACTACTAAAATATACAGAACGTAGGAGAAATAAACAATCAAAAATACCTTGAAGATAAGTTGGACTCCTAGTAGTACAAGAAGACTTTTTTGAAAATAGATCGTGAAAAATTACAATTTTGAATTCTGTGTACTTTTAAACTTTGAATATTGATCAACATCACAACATTAACTCGATAGATATTTACTGAAAATCGTAAAGAGTCTGTTTAAGTTTGAATAATGGTGTTACAAAAAATGAAAAATATCCAAAATTACCCTTCGGTCAGAATTATGGATACTATGAATAATTCTTGAGGATATGACCGAATTTTTCTTGAAATAAATGACCCTTTTATCGTTTTATATTTTTCTTGTTTCTCATTTTAATAATAAGAAAATGTCTTGAAGAAATATAGCTGAAAGAAATGATCTCATGTTTATTTTTTCCATAACTAAATACGTGTTGAATGAGTTATAAATGATAGAAGGATTAATCAAAAAGTATCGGTTATTTTTTTAAGTGCACCTAACCCAACGATTAGACATTTTTTAATTATTCATCAGATCAAAAAGAAAAATATGCTGTTTGAAAAACAATTAGCTTGATGTCGAAATAAGCTTTCATAAATCTATATCATAATAAAACAAATCAAATTGTCTTTTAGAATATTTCTTTTTTGATCTGACGACGAAGTCAAAAGTGTACGATTTTTTAGATTATAACTAGTGATTTGATTTGAAAAAAATTGTTGAAATCTTTATTGGAATCGATAGAACGATCATCATGATTCAATGTTTGAAGATGGTTTCATGTAAATGTTGGCCGCGGTTCCGCTTTAGATGGCCCACGCGCAAGGTTCAATTTGGTCACACCCTCTCCAACATATCGGTATTTCACGATCAAATGCTTCAATATTGGCTTCCAGTGCGTCAATCGTTGCTGGTTTATCCCTTAACATGGTCCCACAAGAAATAGTCCAAATCCCACGATCTAGTCGGCCAATTGACGGGCCCCAATCCGTTCACAGAAGGCGGCTCTCAATTTGGCCATTGTTTCGCGTACCATCTGGTATGTAGCACCGTTTTGATGAAATCGCATGTCCAATTCTTCCATTTCGGTTAAAAAAAACTTAAATTATCACACGGTATCGCTCACCATTCACAGTAACGTTCCGGCCATCGTCGTTTTATCTAATTGTTGATATTATTATTTTGGATCACTGTTTGTCACGAAACTTTCTTTTAGAGACTTCAAGAATTGATTCCTTCTTTTGGAATCGAAGCAAAGCTTAATAATGAGTTGTCTGACGTGGAAAGATCTTTTTGCTTTAATATTATTTACTGGAGATTCCTGTGGTGTAGAAGCGGATGTTAATGGTGTTTCAAAATTGAGCTTCGACTACCAGTGGTCTTATTTGATGGGGAGGTGCAAAACCATCTTCTGGGAATTCATCCGGGCTTATTATTAGGGTTAAATATATGTTAAACATCGCAATTTTCAGAATCGTCGTCGTCGCAAACTTCATCTTTGTCTTTGTTATTAATTCCTTCCTTTATACTGTTTTCATTTTTCTTGTTATCTGCTTAGATTCTTAATCCTCTTGAGTGCTGCTTTGCCCTTTCTTTCCTCCTCAACTTTATCTAATTATTCTTTCATAGAGGTTGATATGAGTATTTTGAAGCACTGTTTGTCACGAGATTTTCTCTTAGAGACTTCAAGAATTGATTCCTTCTTTTGGAATTGAAGCAAAGCTTAATAATGAGTTATCTGATGTGGAAAGTGCTTAAATATTGGGCTTCGACTACCAGTGATTTTATTTGATATACAGGTGCAAAACCATTCGAGCTTAACAGATATATTGCAGTAGTTCGAAAGCCCGGACATTCTCTTTCAATATTTAAAAAGAAATCAGTTACCCTTTTCGTTTTAATATCAAATAATTTTCCTGTATCAATAATAAAGAGAATGAATAGACCTAAAAAGCTCTCTGGTGTTTTATACAGAACTCTAGCCTCAGTTGGAAGCAGCTTTTATCTAACACCATTTACGTGTTTTACTACTACGAGGTTATCTTTCTAATGTGTGGGTAATATTTTCCTGTTGTCGGCACTAGATTCAATCTGCGTATAAAAATTACCCATAAGCTTCTTTTAATAGCACTTTCATCAGAAAATAATGTTCAAAGTAAATTAGGCAGGAAAACTTTGCTCGGAAACAGAAACTGTAATTACAAAGAAAAAGAATTCCTTTTATTTTTTTCGCTTATTCGAAATCGAGAGGTTTTTTGATGTCTAAAAGGAGCTTTTCAGGATTTTAACAGAGTATATAATGGTTAAAAATGGAAAATATTTCATCGTACATATCCCTATACGAGGTATAAACAATAAATTATGTAAATTTAGTCATAATTTCTGAATTTGTGAAGCTGCTTCACTCTCTTTTCTAACAAAGGGCGTCTATCTTTCTGCTTTAAGTCAAGCTTAATGTTAATAGAACGTTTGGTTTAAGTTCAATGTAAATTTTTCTGACTGAATTATTCCTGTGAAAATAAGTGACTGTAATATCTAGTGTTATGTAATGAAAAATCTGAGCATGAATACAGAAAAACAGAAAAGATTCGTTATGGGACGTCTATCAGTCACTAGATATGATACTTGGTTATTTTAATATAACCCCTAGATATAAACACGAAGTCAAATATGGGCTGAATTGAGTAGGGAGTGTCCAAAATAAATAGTTTCCATTAGAAGGAGAGACGATACTAAGCAAAAATATATTTATTTTTCAAAGTAATCTACTTTTCCCAGCGAAATTCAATACTTTTTTAATGAGAATTCAAAATAGCCATTAACTGTCCAAATCACCTCTTCATTGTTGGTGAATCTTTGATCACCAAGCTACTTGGGAACAGAAAATAATCCGAGGGAGAAAAAATAGCAATTCAAACTTCAATTCATTGATGATGTTTAATCTGGTGCATTGTCTTGATGAAACAACACTTTCTTCTTGCCGTTTTTACTTGAATTCTCCCACGTAGCACTTTGAGGATTTTCTCCAACAATTCTGCAATCGTCAGCTCTACTACCCAATATTTTACTATTGATAACGAAGGACCAGTCTCATCCAGAGTAGAATCTAGTTCAGCTTTTATATTGGTTATGCCAAGACCTTCAAAACGAAGACCAATTTTTTCCATTATTCGCTGAAATCGTTTACTATTGATGGCTGGCAAAAAAATACTGAACAACGTGGGGTCTTCAACGCCATCACTAGATCAGACCTAGGACTGTTGTCGCCTTTATGGATACCTGAAGACGCTAGATTTAGCAGAGGATAGTGCAGCTACATCTACATTCTTTTGGAGTTCGAGAAACTACGGATTTCCAAGGTGATGATTTTTGGCTGTATGAGACAGAGTGGGATTGATAGTTTAACGATGAATTATTTATATCAGGGAGGTTCAAGTCGCGCGTCTGCATGCTTTATGCATGTAGTATGGTAAAGTTCTTGTTGTTTTTGGTGTTTACGAAATCAATTTGGTTTTAAGTGTCTAGATAAATCTGCTGTATTCAAATAAACTTCAGTTTAGTGAATGTAGGCATTCTATAGTCAAGATTCATACCCAGATATTCTGGATATTCTTACCAAGCTCTAATTTTTCACCAACTTCTCTAATCTGGTGATACAATTTTGGAATAGTGCAGTGGATCAAATACACTACCTTGAAGGACTCCAGGGATAGTCTTTAAGGAATTTCACAGTGATTTGGTCAGTGTGAATGACACCCAAAACTAAATACACGTGGTTCTACTTTTAAAAGTTGAAATGCAACAACTGAAACGTGAAAAAAGGGTTACGCATTGCAGTTTGAGTTGATCTAACTACGTGAAAGTGTGTTTAGACTCAAATCGGTAGATATTTCTATGAATTTGTGAATAAGTACGCGTAATTTTTGTACTTTTAGTTATTAATGTAATGAAAGTAACTTAAAATGAAACAGTTTTGCTATTAGACGTAAAGCGATTGCTGCTTACTGCAATCATGATACTAGCTAAGATAACGGCAGTTCTATATCAAAATAATTGGAGTGGATCGTTTTGATGAAGTATTTTGAATCATTTACTTCACTATGAAGCACTTTAATGCAGCTACTCATTCTAAAATAACTATAGATTGTTTTTATTGCAAACACTCAACTTTTAAACTAATTTTGTAGTTTTCTTATACGTCTTATAAGCCAAAGAGAAAGGTTATTTGAAATATAAAACGTGGTGCTTTCATTTCAACAACAGAACGAACGTAGAAGAATCCATTTTATTAGATCATATATTTTATTAACTGACAACAAATTTACGATTTCAAACGAAAATATGAGGAGCGTTTGAAATTTCAGTCAAACAAAGAAATACAGTTTTTTTTTTGTAGTAATACCAAAGTTTCTTTTTTTACCATTATATTGCCAAAGCGTATCAGAAACTAGCAACGCTCGAACGAGGACTGTTAAACCACTCTGATGAGATGTAATAACGTCGAAACTAGTCAGTGGTTACGAACCCTTCCTTGTTAATGTTAATATCGACAAAAAGGTCGATTGGCATCACGCTCTTCAGAGGAGATGTAATTCAATATACGTCGAGGCATTAGCCAGGAATAAACGACGGAATATATTTTCGAAATATTAAATTTCGA
The DNA here is from genome assembly GCF_026230105.1 of Diorhabda sublineata. NCBI lineage: Eukaryota > Metazoa > Arthropoda > Insecta > Coleoptera > Chrysomelidae > Diorhabda > Diorhabda sublineata. Next base: position 6,628,377 of record NC_079481.1, on the reverse strand, counting down.
AATTATTTCAGAGGTTAATAGTAGGAGTCGTTTATTTTAATCAAATGTTTCGCTGCTTCTACTATACCTATAAAAATATGAAACAAAAATAAATGTACGTACAAGAGAAAGATACAAATTTGTTCTTTAATATCTCATTTCGTAACTGCTATAAACACGTTTCTTCACAAAAGTTTCGTACAATAGGATTCCAAAATAACAAAAAAGTAGCATAAAATACTTGTGTCTTTTTTTCGAAGTAAATGCTTCTGTACTAAGGACGGAAAACTTTTTGTATTTCGTTCACTTTTGATGGTTGTCATTTACAACAACTGACGTGTTTTATGTCTTCGATAATCTATAAAATTTTTTGTGTTTATAAATCGTTTGGTATAAATTCGGAGCGTCTATAAAAGATAGCTACTGTATACGTGAGCTAAAACTTCAAATAAAACCGAAATTACATTCGAGTTTTTTACAAGACACCTACAAGACCTTCCACAAACAGAATTAAAAACTCTCTCTATAACAATATAAATGAAAAAAAAATTAAATAAACTTCATTGAAGGGTTCTCAAGATATTGTAGAAGGATGAAACGAAAATCCATTATAGAGAAAATTTTCTTTTATAAATAAAAAATTAAAGCTTCTGACCTTATCAACAAAGAGAAATCCAAATAGGTAAGATCTAGGAATCAAAGAAGTAGACGTTAATACCAAAAAAATAAATAAAATATTAAAAAAAGTGACTCGATGATATAATTCTTGCATCTATCTATCGGATCAAGGTTAATAGTCCGGTCAAATTAGACCAAAAAATAAGAGTGAACTACATAAATTCCCAGTGAGCTAAAAATTGTTTAAAATACAATTGGAAATAAAATTTTAATGTTCCCCATCATTTCTGTGTATTGAAAAAAATTTATTCATGGTCAAAGGTTGAAAAAATGAGTTTTTCGCGATTATCAGCAAAACGGTGAGTTTTATCATAAAAATACTTCAGTTAAAAATTGTAGAGCATAGAATTTTCTACAAAAAACGTATGGATAATTTTTCACCTACAAGCCACCGTTTCTGAGATAAAACGATTAAAAAAGTTGTAAAAATTATAATATTTCATATTTACTGTCGTATTTAATGGATATAATTATTGCACAAGAAATATCAAAGCTGTAGAACAACATCGTCGAACTTTGATAATTTCTTACAAATACTCACAAGTCTCGGTTCATTCCAATTTTGCTGAAAATATATTGGTGACACCATTGAATACAACTTTTATAACTTTTTGAATCATTATATCTCAGAAACCATGGCTTGTAGGAAAAAAAATATTCATACGTTTTTTGTAGATAATTTTATAGTCTACAATTTTTGTCTGAGGTTATTTTATGATAAAACTCACCGTTCCGCTAAAAATTACGAAGAACTCATTTTTTTGACCTTTGACCTTGAATAAAATTTTTTCCATGTACGGAAATGATGGGGAATAATCAAATTTTATTTTCAATTGTATTTCAAACAATTTTATTTATTTCCAGCTTGATGGGAATTTATGTAACTTCGAATGTTTAAGTCGATAGGATTATAAGGAGACAAAAAAGACAATTGACACATTAAAATAACATATATTGATAAAAGGATGATTCATTCGTGAGTTATTCGCACGTTGGGCACCGCGGTTACTCACTTTGGATCAAAATCTCATTCAAATTAACATTTTCTAGACCTTATTGACGTGGTTTGAGCGAAATCAGTGGAATTTTTCGCGTCGATGACACCTGGATCCGCCATTATACTCTTGAAATAAAAAAAATCAGTCAAATAAGAGGGAGACTTGTGTCTTTATTAGATCGGAAAGTTTGTTTCGATAGTTTTGAGAATATGGTGAAACATCGATTCAGTAGATTTCGGTGAAATATTTTTGAAAATTAAAAAATTGTTGTCACGCTTCATTATCCACCACTTTCGATTCCTAAATGACCAAACTGAGACTATATCTCAGGAATGGGTCTACCATTTGATTGTGTATTTGAAAATTTACGCAAATTAAATACGATAATCGAATTACCTTTAATGGGAATTTGAAAAAATGAAGGAATAGAAATTGTTGACCTCTATCCAAACTCTCAGCACTTTCTACAACCACTGGATGTAGAAGTTTCGAAGGTTTTTGAGGGCTGCTTGAAAAAAATAAGCTTATGAATGGAGAATAAAAAATTAAGTACTCAAAATACAGTTAGAATTCGGAGATTTTGAATGCTTCTTGGATCCAGATAGTTCAGACTACTTCGAGGTAAAAACCAAGAAAATTGTAGCCCAGATATAAAAAAATGTGGAAATCTATTCATTTTCTATCCCTATAAGTCAAGCTTAAGTTAAAAAATTAGATAGAGAACAAAGAAATCAAGAAAGAAATTGAAAACTAATTGAACAACATCGCTTAGTGATTTTTTTCCACAATTTCTTAAGAGACTTCTATTTATTCACGTGACAAGGTATTTCCAAAAAGGCGTTAATTCACACATAGAACGATGTAGACAAGTGCACTTTTTATTTCCATTTAAAACATCGGTGACACATTTTAACCTCGAAAAACTTTAAGAGAGAGACAAGATGGAAAGCAATCACTTAAGTTTCTGAATTGTCGAGGTGAATGTTTAAAGGTCTCAGCTCGGAAAGACTTTCAACATACTGCGGGAAATGAATTAAATACGTTGCAGTGTAAATTCACTACAAGCATTATTCATAATTCCACCAAGACAAAGCAAAATGCGGAATACAATTAAAAATAGGGGACATTTAGGACTCTATTTGATACTCCCTTACTCTAAAGTCAAGGAGTTTACAAACAACGCTGATTGCGTCATTATCGAGTCATCAGAAGTCTTGAGAATTCCTTGGGGGAGGATTATTATTATGCAGTATTTGCAACTGTAAGAAGATTAGGGAGCAATCACAGTGTGGTAATTCGAGAAGTGCATTTAATTAATCCACCTCATTCCGATTTGAAGTGAAATGGATATTCGCGGTTAATCGTTTGGTGAAAATACTTCTGGCAAGTAATTAATAGTTTCAATATGAGTTTTTGAGACGTGAAACATATTTAGACGGGTCAAATTACTCATGAGCAAAAAAATCGACTCAAGTCACACGCTCGTGATCAAATTTTTCTCCTAAGTTCATCCTAAAAATGCTCGATGGGCTACGCGTCCATTCCGACTTCTTGTAATTTCCCCCGATGAAATAGGGGTAGGGAATGTCGTGATCCCCTTAAATTTATACTAGGTATCGGTTTGACATTAATATCCTCCAGTTTCAATAGAAACCAACTGGATTTTTGTTGTCATTGAAATGCGTCCAGAAACCTTCTCCAAAAATCATGTTTCCTTTTATGTAACACTGCGCAGGTCTTATGTAAACCCTCACTCTACTATTTTTACCATACATGCACCTATGCTTTCGTCTCTGTTCTCTGGTAAATCTCTGGTTTCTCGGTGGGCCAATATTATATGCCCTAATTCTTCATTCAACTGACCAGCAACTCACATCGACTCCTCGCGTTTCTTTGAGCTGTTATTGGACTTGAATATCAATAAACAATTCACCAGGTTATAGGACGATCGAAGAGGTTTAAGAGGGAGGGTTCTATCTAATGGATAAGGAGGAATTATCTAAGATGTTTTTGGGTATGATGTTGCTAGCAGCCGAAGGACCGGATAGCGAAGATTTCTCTTGAGCTTTGAGACTAGGAGCTATCTATTAGCGAGCCAAAACCTAAAAAGAGTTTCTTGAAGCTTATTTAGACAGCTTGGAACGTGGGGTTATGTTAGTATTGTGTTATTGGGGTTGAATCGGCTGTCGCAGCTCTAGAGTTTTTTCAGAAGATATTCAAGTGATGTGCTGTAGATGTTGGCTCTATATATAGATAAGGGAAGTGATTGGTCAGGTAAATAATATTTGGATTTGGAGCTCATACCGTTGGCGGTTTTAATATTTTTTTTTTCGGTGATTTGCGATCGCAGTGGGGTCAATTTTTTTACACGCGATGTATTAATCCTTTTTGGAGACACACTCACTTTCTTAAATCTAATATTTGAACGTTATCGATAGATGCAGTACCTCAACGAAGTTTACGATGCATTCTATCGAAAAGAGATTAACCCTGATTATCAAGCAATCGTATTAGAAAGTTCTTTTTCGTAATTTCTCCTACCATTATACAAACAACTTTATCTCTACTTGTTATTACAATTCACCGAGCTACAAAAGCAGAAAATTGAAGTCTGGTTTCCGGTCGTGTTGGCCTAAGATGCTATCAACGTTGCGAACCTGAGTCTGACTGCACCATTGTGGCCACAAGAGGACGATATCTAACTGTCCTTCTAGATTAAAATGATTTTTCCGAATTGTGCTCAGAAGAATTATATCGGGGCGTTTAACTGAAATATGCTACGGGGGGAGTTTGGGAATATACTATTCCAAATATTCTCGAATCATTAGATATTTCCATAACAAAATAATTATATTGAAATATAATCTCGTTTCTTACACAAATTATTTTCAAACTGATGTTACCTCTTTAGATATACCTTTGACTATTTGTTAAATATTAGTTTTGATCATATTCCACTCGAAACTAACGTGCGGTTGAGATGGCGAACTTTGCATATTAACTAAGTGACATTAACGTTGTTATTAACACGCTCGAGAGAATTTAATCGAAAATCATCCTTAGACGTTATATTAATAACATAGTAGAAACTCCAGATGGGTCAGTACATCTATTAAGTTCATTAATTTCGTGGAAATAAATCACAATACAGATCTCGGACTAACCACGAAAGAGCTGATTAATTTGTCAAAACATGTAGAGAAGATTTTTTCAACTATTTCCATCACGAATGAGTCGAAAAGAGAAAATAATGAAGAGATGTCCCATACCAGATGTCACCATCACCTCAACTTTTTGGGAGCTGCCCAAATTATCTCTAAAACTGCATTAGTCCGATACCGAGCAATTTGCTGGAACTACCAACTAATAACCAAGATCATGCTAATAATAAAAACAATTGATTTTTTACCAAACCACCAATTCGAGTTTAGAAAACATCATAGTACCATCGAACAAATATATAGGATAGTGGATATCCTTTAAGAACAAAATCTTTTGTGTAGTAGTTTTCCTAGACGTAAGCTAGACCTTAAATGAGGTTTGTCGTACCTAGTGTGATTTTTTAAGTTTGAAAAACAGTTTCCACATACAGTATATCTCATATTAGAGTCATATTTGTACAAACAACAACAAAAAATGGCAGTTCCGTTAATAGATTGCGAAAATATTGTATGTAGTAAACACATAAGTTCACTCTAGAAGAAGGTTGAGTTTCTAGATGACAACGCTTATTATACATAACACTATAAAAGCAGTTAACACTTTCCGTGCAACAGATCATCTCTTCAGGTCCCACAAGAAACATTTGGAAGGTGTCCATTAGCCTCAAATTTGCGATTCAAAAATTTTAATAATGTTTTGTTTTCACACAACCTCGCCTGGTTATAGATTGGCATTTAAGACAATGGTATAGCCCAGATTTAATTGCCTCAGACTTTTATATCTTTAGACCTTTCAGAGGGGCATCAATTCACCAGAGATGTAAAAAAGAATATTGTTAAAGATTGAGGATGAATTGAAAAAGGATGGTTGTTGAACTAAAAACTTTTTTGTTTCACCTTGTACGTATTAACATACTTTTTCTTAGTGTAATTCTCAATATTGACTTTAGTATTTTGTTTCCAGTTCCTCCGGATATTGACGATTCCGGAACAAGTAAAGACATTACCATAAAGGAAGGCGAGAATGTCACTGTAACTTGCAGCGCGACAGGACATCCAGAACCGAGGATACTTTGGAGAAGAGAGGATGGAGGACATTTAATTATGCAAGTTGGGTCTCATGAAACTCAAAAAGGTATCTAATTATCATTTAAATCCAGTTTTATGATAGAAGTTTTCAGAAACGTTAGGATTAGTTTTATGTTTAATAAAAGATGGTATTTATTCAACGAATATATGCAATACTGATTCTCTTTTCACATATTTTCAATGATTGAATCGTTAAATGAATCATTTCTGTTATTCCTACGATTTTTAATCAATATAATAACAAAAAATGACGCAATATTTGGAGCAACATAAAAATAAAATCGAGTGATGATTCAATAGGAGATGAAAATACGAGAACACCCTGTATGTATTTGTATTGGGTGTCACAAATTCATAAACGGAATTCCAAAAATGAGATCCAATAATTACAAGCAGTTTTCATTTTTGTAATAACGATTGTTATACTAAATACGAACCTGTTATTTTTTTATAAAATTTTTTTTTTATATCGGTCATAACAAGCTCAAATTACCAATCAAATAACGTATTTTTCCATTTTTCCAATTCGTCAAAGCATCAAAGCAACTTCAAAAAACATAAATTTTATTGAATTGTGAAAATTATTTTCAAAACATACTGCCTTGCCTAATTTGCTAATACCAAAACGAATATTTCCTGGCGTTGAGAATCAATTTTCATAATTTTTTTACTGATTGATATCTTCATAATCGTCTTCAAATTATAACATCCTTCAACTTGGTGCTTAAATCTTCTTATTTTTCAGTTCTCTGTTAAATGTTTTATGAGTTTATATACGATATTCAATTGATTGGGACCTTCTGCAATGCTTTTCAGCCTCTCACAAAGCAGTTATAAGCTGTTGAATTTGTTGTTACATAAAAGAATCAAAGTTGTGAACCTCCTTGTAGAACTCCAGTAAAAAAGAAATTAAAAATGTTATATAAAACTTTATGTAGCTTATTTTAATCTTCCCATTCGATATCAAGATGAAATATGAATACCTTAATTCCTAAATAGTAACTGCAATAACAGATCGGAAGAATATAGAAAAAACACAATGTTTACATCTTTGATTACAATTTCTGTGTAGTTAATCCCCCCAAGAACAGGGATGGCTGAAATGCCAAAAAGATTCTATACCTAGACATACCATCAACAACCTCAAAGTCAATATTTTCTGTGCCTCCTTGTTAAAATTCGAATAAACAGCTACCGCTATGATCAAAGTTCAACTAAGTTAAATTCCTTGTAAGTTTTGAAAAAAATTGATTCCTTTGCCATCTTGTAGCTTGAGAATACCAAATTTAGTAGACTGTATTGGACTATTAACAACAAAGAAACTAATTTTTTTCGAAATTCTGAACCATACTTTGGGGCGATATAGCTTCTCAGAGATGTAACAGTATGCAGTTCAATTAGAAATGTTTGTTCTAATACGTATAAAATAATAAGTATTTTAAATAAATAATCACAATTTATGATAATTTTCTTCAGAATGTCTCTTTATGGCGAACGGTTCGCTGGGATCTAAACCGGCCATTGCCCTGCATTAGGACAAAATTTTCGTCGATGAAACTGGTGTAGGGAACGTCGAAATACCCTCAAATTTATACTATGTATCGGTTTTCCATTAATCTCACAGCTCCTCCGCCAGAGACCAACTGGATTTTTGTTTTCATTGAAATGCACACCCACCGAAAACGTGCAGAAGCCCCTATCAACTATCAGCTGCTAAATTGGTTGTTATATTATTTATTCCAATTTGTGAACCACATTGTTGAACTCTAGTAATACAGGGTGGTTATATACTAAGTTTAATCGATTCCTCTGACAACCTGTAGTTTATGAACAATGAAATTAATTTTTTTTTCGAAATAATTGGGGCCGCTATAGCTTCTCAAAGATGTTGACACGATGTTCGAAAGTATGTAGTTCACTTAGAAATGTTTGTTCTAATACGTATAAAATAATAAGTATTTTAATTAAATAATCACAATTTATGATAATTTTCTTCAGAATGTCTCTTTATGGCGAACGGTTCGCTGGGATCTAAACCGGCCATTGCCCTGCATTAGGATGAAATTTTCGTCGATGAAACTGGTGTAGGGAACGTCGAAATACCCTCAAATTTATACTATGTATCGATTTTCCATTAATCTCACAGCTCCTCCGCCAGAAACCAACTGGATTTTTGTTTTCATTGAAATGCACACCCACCGAAAACGTGCAGAAGCCCCTATCAACTATCAGCTGCTAAATTGGTTGTTATATTATTTATTCCAATTTGTGAACCACATTGTTGAACTCTAGTAATACAGGGTGGTTATATACCAAGTTTAATCGATTCCTCTGACAACCTGTAGTTTATGAACAATGAAATTAATTTTTTTTTCGAAATAATTGGGGCCGCTATAGCTTCTCAAAGATGTTGACACGATGTTCGAAAGTATGTAGTTCACTTAGAAATGTTTGTTCTAATACGTATAAAATAATAAGTATTTTAAATAAATAATCACAGTTTATGATAATTTTCTTCAGAATGTCTCTTTATGGCGAACGGTTCGCTGGGATCTAAACCGGCCATTGCCCTGCATTAGGATGAAATTTTCGTCGATGAAACTGGTGTAGGGAACGTCGAAATACCCTCAAATTTATACTATGTATCGGTTTTCCATTAATCTCACAGCTCCTCCGCCAGAGACCAACTGGATTTTTGTTTTCATTGAAATGCACACCCACCGAAAACGTGCAGAAGCCCCTATCAACTATCAGCTGCTAAATTGGTTGTTATATTATTTATTCCAATTTGTGAACCACATTGTTGAACTCTAGTAATACAGGGTGGTTATATACTAAGTTTAATCGATTCCTCTGACAACCTGTAGTTTATGAACAATGAAATTAATTTTTTTTTCGAAATAATTGGGGCCGCTATAGCTTCTCAAAGATGTTGACACGATGTTCGAAAGTATGTAGTTCACTTAGAAATGTTTGTTCTAATACGTATAAAATAATAAGTATTTTAATTAAATAATCACAATTTATGATAATTTTCTTCAGAATGTCTCTTTATGGCGAACGGTTCGCTGGGATCTAAACCGGCCATTGCCCTGCATTAGGATGAAATTTTCGTCGATGAAACTGGTGTAGGGAACGTCGAAATACCCTCAAATTTATACTATGTATCGGTTTTCCATTAATCTCACAGCTCCTCCGCCAGAGACCAACTGGATTTTTGTTTTCATTGAAATGCACACCCACCGAAATCGTGCAGAAGCCCCTATCAACTATCAGCTGCTAAATTGGTTGTTACATTATTTATTCAAATTTGTGAACATCCTTGTTGAACTCTAGTGATACAGGGTGGTCCTATACTAAGTTTAATTACTTTAATACTTTTTTTTCGAAATAATTGGGGGCACTATAGCCTCTCAAAGATGTTGACACGATGTTCGAAAGTATGCAGTTCACTTAGAAATGTTTGTTCTAATACGTATAAAATAATAAGTATTTTCAATAAATAATCACAGTTTGTGGTAATTTTCTTCAGAATGTCCCTTTATGGCGAAAGGTTTTCAACGATCTAAAAATCTACATATCTCTTAAACCATAAATTCTATCGAATTGAACAAAGAGTATGTTTTTGTTAAAAAATCTATTGAAAATTTATTTTTGCTATCTTTAGATTGTACAGATTGTCTTTGTAAAAGTTACGGATTGTTAATCATTGAGTACTGTCCTATTGATTCTGGACATACGTTTAAATATATTATGTTTTCAAAAATTAGGATCAAATTAAACTGAATCCGAACCCGAATAAAGTAACCATTGGAATAGTGGATTTTTTTCTTCTCTATACAGGAACTAACGCGCATTAGTTGCAAAAGGAGCTTACAGTGGATATAGGGAAATAACAACATAGTAGAAAGAACCAGATTTCGAATGGATTTTCTGTGGTTCATCAAAATAAAGATTCAATTTGAGAAAAGAAATTTATTTATTCGATCTAAGAGCACATTTTCAACAATACCGTAGCAAGTTAATCCATAAATAAACAACATTATGCATAATATGACATAATATTAACAAAACGTAAAATATTCACAAAATCTATAAAATTTTTCAGAAATTACTCCAGTTTCCGCAAAAATTTTCCAAGAAATAATTTAAATAATCGAATTTGAACAGAATATTCACTTTTAATGAAACGTATCTGGTTATCACCTTCACAACTCCATTAAGATTTATTACAAGATATTAAATAACTATCAAATTTCGGAAGGACTATCAGAGGGGAGGTATTTAAATAGGGCAGATCAGGATGAGATTACGTTACATGGCCTCGAAGTTATAAATTCGAATTTAGGAATCATCAGAATTTATTAGGGTAATACACAACGTTCGATAAAGAGGAATTTGATATCTACTTCATCATTACAGTTGAAGAAATATAAAAATTAATAAAAATCGCACAAAATATTACATATAACGACGACTATTTCATCTAAATTCATGTCAAATGTCATGTCAAAAGTCAAATTTGATAAAAGGTGTCATATTATAAGATTGACATTGTCTACGTCATTGTCATTGTTATATCAGTGTTGCCACTCAAAATATTTCTTCAATTTCTTATTTCTCACACCTTTTGATATATTAGTCGATATGTCAAATTTCATCTTTCTTCCAAAAATTATTAAAAAAACTGATTTTAAAACAGAAGGGACATAAAATCAAGAACATTTAGATGCATTAAAATATGAATATTGATATTTGTGTCGAAATAATTGAATTTCTACTCGATTTTATCAATTATTCTTATTCAAGAGCTTATCGACAGCAACATTTTGTACGTTTGCAATAACAGTACCTCAGTTATTGCGTAATTTTCAGCATAAAATATTGTCGCTTCCAATCAAATTCCTCAAGGAATCAACACTAGTTCGGGATGTGAAGGTATATTCGGTAATCTTTTTCTGTAGAACTCAATCCATAAAATTTTTAGTGAATCTTTGAAATTTTCATTCCAAATATGCTCCAGTGAATGTTGTCGGAAAATGCTGGAATTATAAAAATATATTATCGGATAGAAGCCAAAATTTCCGGATAGAAAAATGGAAAAAAATCGTAGGGATCTTTATTTTGGAACCAGCAAGGTGGAAAGTCTTATTGGGCCAACTCAGGCAATTATGACCTCTTAATTTTCAGTTGTGGTGATACAGGAAGAGCCATAAATTGTTCAAATGGAAAAAACTACATTGTAATCAAACAAGTAGTTATTTAAAATAAAATTGTACACGTCGATTGATGATCCACAATTTTGTTTTCAAATAGAACATAACTGAAAATAGTGATGAAGATAATTAATAATTTTTTGAGGTCAGCTAAGCTTTCCTATGCTTCCGAGACTAGATTTCTTGATAAATCTACTTTCCGAACTGGTAGCATTCTTTATTTATTCTTAAGCTCACAATTATTTGAATCACTCGAGTATATAAAATTGAAATACCGAGGACTCTCTCACAAAAAAAAACTACGGAACTCGAATCGTAAATGGTCCAATAAACTCGTAGTAAAAGATCGTAAAGACATTTAACAATCCTCGAGTTCGTTTAACTAATATTGTTTTAGCACATCGTTATTTTTCAAAGAGCGTCCTTATCGTAATTTATTATCAGGATACTTGATTTTACAATTTTACGAGGATATCGGTAACTGGATACATGAAATATTCACGATCTCAATTAAAACTAACAAAATTTGTTCGTTTTATTATAGTATAAAACAAGTAGTGTCTTTTGCTTTAGTGTTTTTATATGTATTACGCTCCTTGTTAATTATAATTTAACATTTGATTAGTTTTGCTGTTGAATCTTATAAATAACTGAAAATTTCTGTTATTACTTGCAAGCAGTTATTTTCTCAAATTGATATCACTTTCCATCATCACCAGAGCAAAGCAATTATTCAATCAACTACCTCCAAAATTATATATAACTAAAACAAGAATATTAGTTCTAAAATATCTCAAGATCGCTATGCTTTTATTTCCTCGTTCCTTGTAAAAGAATCAGTGACAGTCTAAATGTATATTTGAGCTAGAGCAAACCATACTCAGCATTCGAAACAAGACTTAAATTCCATCATCTTTAGCACAAAGAAGTTATTCAATCAGCTACCTTCTAAATTATATATAACTAAGAATATTAGTTCTAAAATATCTCAAAGTCGCGATGCTTCTTTTCCTCGTTCTGAAGGTAGATTTGAGCTAGATCAAACCATACTCAGCATTCAAAAAAAGACTTAAATTCCATCATCTTCAATGCAAACAAATTATTCAATCAACTACCTTCGAAATTATATATAACTAAGAATATTAGTTCTAAAATATCTCAAAGTCGCGATGCTTCTTTTCCTCGTTCCTTCTAAAAGAATCAGTGACAGTCTGAAGGTAGATTTGAGCTAGAGCAAACCATGCTCAGTATTCAAAACAAGATTTGAACTCTATCATCTTCAATGCAAACAAATTATTCAATCAACTACCTTCGAGATTATATATAACTAAGAATATTAGTTCTAAAATATCTCAAAGTCGCGATGCTTCTTTCCTCGTTCCTTCTAAAAGAATCAGTGACAGTCTGAAGGTAGATTTGAGCTAGAGCAAACCATGCTCAGTATTCAAAACAAGATTTAAATTCCATCATCTTCAATGCAAACAAATTATTCAATCAACTACCTTCGAAATTATATATAACTAAGAATATTAGTTCTAAAATATCTCAAAGTCGCGATGCTTCTTTTCCTCGTTCCTTCTAAAAGAATCAGTGACAGTCTGAAGGTAGATTTGAGCTAGATCAAACCATACTCAGCATCCAAAAAAAGACTTTAATTCCATCATCTTCAATGCAAACAAATTATTCAATCAACTACCTTCGAGATTATATATAACTAAGAAGATTAGTTCTAAAATATCTCAAAGTCGCGATGCTTCTTTTCCTCGTTCCTTCTAAAAGAATCAGTGACAGTCTGAAGGTAGATTTGAGCTAGATCAAACCATACTCAGCATCCAAAAAAAGACTTAAATTCCATCATCTTCAATGCAAACAAATTATTCAATCAACTACCTTCGAAATTATATATAACTAAGAATATTAGTTCTAAAATATCTCAAAGTCGCGATGCTTCTTTTCCTCGTTCCTTCTAAAAGAATCAGTGACAGTCTGAAGGTAGATTTGAGCTAGATAAAACCATACTCAGCATCCAAAAAAAGACTTTAATTCCATCATCTTCAATGCAAACAAATTATTCAATCAACTACCTTCGAGATTATATATAACTAAGAAGATTAGTTCTAAAATATCTCAAAGTCACGATGCTTTTATTTCCTCGTTCCATCTAAAAGAATCAGTGACAGTCTGAAGGTAGATTTGAGCTAGAGCAAACCATGCTCAGTATTCAAAACAAGATTTAAATTCCATCATCTTCAATGCAAACAAATTATTCAATCAACTATCTTCGAAATTATATATAACTAAGAAGATTAGTTCTAAAATATCTCAAAGTCGCGATGCTTCTTTTCCTCGTTCTGAAGGTAGATTTGAGCTAGATCAAACCATACTCAGCATTCAAAAAAAGACTTAAATTCCATCATCTTCAATGCAAACAAATTATTCAATCAACTACCTTCGAAATTATATATAACTAAGAATATTAGTTCTAAAATATCTCAAAGTCGCGATGCTTCTTTTCCTCGTTCCTTCTAAAAGAATCAGTGACAGTCTGAAGGTAGATTTGAGCTAGAGCAAACCATGCTCAGTATTCAAAACAAGATTTAAATTCCATCATCTTCAATGCAAACAAATTATTCAATCAACTACCTTCGAAATTATATATAACTAAGAATATTAGTTCTAAAATATCTCAAAGTCGCGATGCTTCTTTTCCTCGTTCTGAAGGTAGATTTGAGCTAGATCAAACCATACTCAGCATTCAAAAAAAGACTTAAATTCCATCATCTTCAATGCAAACAAATTATTCAATCAACTACCTTCGAAATTATATATAACTAAGAATATTAGTTCTAAAATATCTCAAAGTCGCGATGCTTCTTTTCCTCGTTCCTTCTAAAAGAATCAGTGACAGTCTGAAGGTAGATTTGAGCTAGAGCAAACCATGCTCAGTATTCAAAACAAGATTTAAATTCCATCATCTTCAATGCAAACAAATTATTCAATCAACTACCTTCGAAATTATATATAACTAAGAATATTAGTTCTAAAATATCTCAAAGTCGCGATGCTTCTTTTCCTCGTTCTGAAGGTAGATTTGAGCTAGATCAAACCATACTCAGCATTCAAAAAAAGACTTAAATTCCATCATCTTCAATGCAAACAAATTATTCAATCAACTACCTTCGAAATTATATATAACTAAGAATATTAGTTCTAAAATATCTCAAAGTCGCGATGCTTCTTTTCCTCGTTCCTTCTAAAAGAATCAGTGACAGTCTGAAGGTAGATTTGAGCTAGAGCAAACCATGCTCAGTATTCAAAACAAGATTTAAATTCCATCATCTTCAATGCAAACAAATTATTCAATCAACTACCTTCGAGATTATATATAACTAAGAATATTGGTTCTAAAATATCTCAAAGTCGCGATGCTTCTTTTCCTCGTTCTGAAGGTAGATTTGAGCTAGATCAAACCATACTCAGTATTCAAAACAAGATTTGAACTCTATCATCTTCAATGCAAACAAATTATTCAATCAACTACCTTCGAAATTATATATAACTAAGAATATTAGTTCTATAATATCTCAAAGTCGCGATGCTTCTTTTCCTCGTTCCTTCTAAAAGAATCAGTGACAGTCTGAAGGTAGATTTGAGCTAGAGCAAACCATGCTCAGTATTCAAAACAAGATTTGAACTCTATCATCTTCAATGCAAACAAATTATTCAATCAACTACCTTCGAGATTATATATATCTAAGAATATTAGTTCTAAAATATCTCAAAGTCGCGATGCTTTTATTTCCTCGTTCCATCTAAAAGAATCAGTGACAGTCTGAAGGTAGATGTGAGCTGGAGCTAACCATACTCAGCCTTCAAAACAAGACTTCCTGCGGCAAGGATGATTTATCAGCATATCAGTCAAATTGTTATTACATATTTTCATATTTTCTATATTATCTAATGGCATTAAAGCTTATTTGTCTATTATTTTTCAAGAACAATTGCCTTATATAGATATTATACCCCCGAAACTATTTTTATGGTGGTTTAAATATTCAACAGGATTTCACTATAAAAAAGTTACACAATTGAAATTCCATACAGTTTTTCTATATTTAAACTACTCTCGTATTTGTAAAGCTCATAGAATCGCATTACTTTTTTCTGTGATAGATCCATTCATTTCAAACTTGATGTTCAAATAAAAACATTCGCAGTATCATCATCAATGTCATATCTAGTTAATTTTCACAGCAATCGAGATTAAAAGCGTGAAATTCATGTACATATACGATTCCAAACATTCACAATTATAATTAAAACAAAAACAGTTACGTTTTTTTTAGAAATTTTGAAATTACAACCATGTCTTAGCAATAAACAATTCCTGCAAATCCATTTTCAATTAAAGGTTTTTTATAATTTAAAACCCAATTCGTATAAGGTTATAAGGAGAAATGTTTGTGGGACTATGAAGAAGAGCTGAAGGATTTGTAAAAATATTCATTAATAACAAGATACATAAAAGCTCAAATAGGGAGATGGTTGATGCAGATCAAAAGGTTGCCGCTAAATTAACAATTGAAAAAGAGGAAGGAGGTATAAGAAAATGCTGTTTGGAGGTGTAAAACCGAATTGGAGCGCAAAATAATTAATATACAGTAAAATTTAATTGAATATAAAAGCTATTTTGAACAATATTTTTCACGAAACTTTATTGTTATTTAGTTTTTAGCTATTTGCAATCAAATGTCTATAAGCCAGCTCTTGTCTCTTTTTCAATCCGAAACCAATAAAAGCGGAATTTTTTTTATAGTCCTTCCGCTTGATATATCTCGTCACATTTACATTTTATATATCTGCATAACGAAACACGAAGAGAAAAGAGATCGAGGACAGTGAAAAACTTTATTGTTCCAGCTGAAACGTTTCGAGGGCCAAGTCTAAAACTTGTGAGGGTCGACAGGCGTCAGATGGGCGCTTACTTATGCATTGCAAGTAACGACGTGCCACCGGCAGTGAGCAAAAGGATCACTCTGCATATTACTTGTAAGTATTCTTTAAGGTACCGTATGGTTTCAACAAAAATCCACATTTTTTCTAAAAAGTTCTAGTATGAAATTGAAAATCGCCTACCACTTAACTATTCATCTTAACACAAGTGAACAAAATTTGCGGCAATAGACGAAAAGTTTAATTTGGAAGCTTATTAGAGGAATTTTCAGCTTTGGAATCAAATATTTTCAGCATTGCTTACTTTAAGAAGAATTGGCGTTTATATGACACTTATTTTTAATGCTAAAGCAAAACAAAGTGCATTGGGGTGAAGCAAAAAAAATTTGGCGTTTTTATTTTAATTTACATACCTTCCATTCCGTGTATACATTGCTAATAGCATAATACTTGATGTATAAAACGACACTGCCTTATCTATAGGCCCAAATAACTTTTCTGGACCATTCGATGTTCTATTACAGAAATTTAAATTTTTTTCCTTAACTCAATACAGGCTAATTGAAACAGTAGTTGAATTACCTCAATTACCTTTTGAGGATCTAAGTACTGACCAAAGGTAGTGATACCTGTACTGATTTGGTTAACAAATATTCCGGAAAACTAAATCACACTCGTTGGCTGACATTTGGAACTTAGAATTTAGTAATTCAAGAGTTCCTACAAGTTTGGTTCAGTATAATGGATAGCAATTTATTCTCGAATGCTCGGAGGTATTTTAGATGTATCACAAGGTTATTTAGCATAATAACACAGATTCCAGGAAACAAATTATGAAACTGGGATTGCAAAGAATACCAAAAACAAGAAAATTGCATCACAACAAACGCTTTTAAGTTAGTTAGAACTTTCCAGATACCATCGATTTACTTTACAGAATTTACAGAAGCAGATCTTCAAGAAGCAATCCAAGTAAAAAGGATATTGGAAATCCCTAAATTTCCTTGTCATACACCGGTATTAAACTTCTAACTTAGGCTTCTTCGTCGGCAAGTGGAACCAGCAGAAGAGATGTCTTCATGAAAGCAAAGCTAAAGCTACAACTTTTCAAACCAAAACGGAATATACATTTCAAGAGCTAACAGTAAATTTCAAGTGTATTGATATGTTTTGGTATAGGTTGGGTGAGCTCTGGGTTACTTTGTTCTAGACAAAGAAATTGCTTCGTAGATTTAAAACGTAAAATAATCATTTTATATGAGTTTTGTCTACTTTTACGGACCTTTCGGTGGGGTAATTCATTTTTGTAGTGCTTTCCCACTAAACCTATGATAGTAGTCAATTCTTAGTTACTACCAATACAAATATTAATAGACATAACCTCAATTTCTCGCTGTATATAAGTGAGCAGACGCAATTATAGTAAGCGAGAGCTTCATTGAAAGAAAATCACATCAATTTCAACCCTATACGGCTCATTATGAAAATAAATCATGCCGAAATACAAATATTTCATCCAATCAAAACAATCTGATGAACTTTTTTTCTACGTTGCTATTTTCCATGCGGAAAGGAACGAATTTCTAGCCTGAACTTCTCTGTAGATGTCAATTATCAGCTAGTTAGGATGTTATGCCTTTAAAATCACTGTGGACTGCCACAAATTGATTGCAACAGCTGTGTAAGTATGATTATTTGAATCACCATCCTTCCACGAATATGCTGAGTACCACGAATGGTTGAGTAGTTCACCAAGAAATAGTAGACGTGTGCTTGCATGTTTGCAAAACAAAATAATGGGACCAAATCATAAACGAATAGCTTTAGGATGAAAGATTACCATGGAGGATACTTCAAAATAAGAGGATGCCACTTTATGGTCATAGAAACACAGTTTTTTCAATCTGTTTAGTCGGTGAAGCTGAAAAAATGTCTTCTAGGTATGTGCTTGAGTTTAAAATGGTTCTTTAACCACATCAACCGTTGGTTTATATTAAATTGGGCAAAACAGGCCTACATACCCAAAAATTCATGACACCTCTATGATATAAGAAGGAAATATGTTGATAAACTACAATAATAACTGTGCCTTTGAAGCTGTTCATCTAATAATGAATTACATAGTCTACAACAAACTCTTTTTGAAATTGAAAGTTAATTCACTTAATTTAATTTCAATTAAAGTAAATCTGAATGTCACGGAATCAGCCCACCTCTAATTTCCAAAGCTTCGTATTGGAGTTACAGCAATCGCTGCATACCCTCATCAATTAGGAACTTGGCGTCTGTCCTATAAAAAAGCTTCGTTCAAATCAACTGTGAATCACCTGGATACTTTCACATGCAAATGAACTCGAATGAAGTATCGCAATTGTCGGTTGCTTTCAAGTCATTCTCGAAATAAAAATATAGAATATAGTTAATATCACGTGGCATATTTTCATTTAAAAAGTGGAATGACTTTATTTCGTATTAATACGAGGGACGCTATTTTAGTATTGAATGAAAACAAATATTCATATTTAGATATGATTGTTTTTCAAAATATTCTCTATTAAGGTCAATTTGAGACATGTAATTCGAATACATCAACCAAGAGCTTCGTTTTATCTTGATTCTAAAGTTCTATGAAGTGGTACTAGTCCCGAAACATCCCTATTTATAACTAATCAAAAATAACAGCAAGCGAAAATGACGATAAAGTTAAGGGGGTAGGATAAGCAGTCAAAATAGAAAAAGACGAGATTATTAACAAAAACCCTAAGGAAAAGAATGTTCCAGAATATTGCAATAAGATAAAACAATCTAAAAAACGGAACAGGTTCCATAAAACGGGATGCAAAACTCACCAAGGATGGAAACGAAAACCTAAAAAAAGCAGAAGAATGTACAAAGCAAATAACGCATATTATGCCTTCCTGTACATATTTACGTCTATAAATGTTCATATAAACAATAGAGTCAGAGTATATGAGAACATTTTGAAACTATAATAATGTACGTTCGAGAATATTGTATCTTGCTTACAAATCTTTGAAACTAAAATAATAAGAAGAACAAATAGCTCAAATGGTAAGGCTGGAGCATGGAGATACATATATAATCATGAGGTATATGGGAAACAAGTAATTTATTGGAGTTTTGAGTCTGTTTTGAGCCATATAATGTAAATAGATAAACAGAGAATGCCGAAAAAAGTGCTTGAAGGGCTCAAGACTTCGGAAAAGGTGGCTGATAGAAGTGACAGGAAACGCATTCAGTCTTTTGATGATACGTGATTGAAAGAGAGCAATTTTAGAGCATTGAGTGGCATATTATGCTAGTGACTGAGCAGAAAATGCCGAAAAAAGGCGCTTGAAAAAGTGGGATGATTGGAAGACCTCAAAAAAAGTAGCTGAAAGAAGTTGCAGGAAACGCATTGAGTCTTTTGATGATTCGTGATTGAAAGAGAGCAATTTTAGAGCATTTAGTGGCATATTATGCTAGTGAATGAGCAGAAAATGCCGAAAAAAGCGCTTGAAAAAGTAGGATCATTGGAATACCTCGAAAAAGGTAGCTGAAAGAAGTTGCAGGAAACGCATTGAGTCTTTTGATGATTCGTGATTGAAAAAGAGCAATTTTAGAGCATTTAGTGACATATTATACTAGTGAATGAGCAGAAAATGCCGAAAAAAGCGCTTGAAGAAGTGGGATGATTGGAAGACTTCGAAAAAGATAGCTGAAAGAAGTTGCAGGTATGGCATTCAGTCTTTTGATGATTCGTGATTGAAAGAGAGCAATTTTAGAGCATTGAGTGGCATATTATGCTAGTGACTGAGCAAAAAATGCCGAAAAAAGCGCTTGAAGAAGTGGGATGATTGGAAGACCTCAAAAAAAGTAGCTGAAAGAAGTTGCAGGAAACGCATTGAGTCTTTTGATGATTCGTGATTGAAAGAGAGCAATTTTAGAGCATTTAGTGACATATTATACTAGTGACTGAGCAGAAAATGCCGAAAAAAGCGCTCGAAAAAGTAGGATCATTGGAATACCTCGAAAAAAAGTAGCTGAAAGAAGTTGCAGGAAACGCATTGAGTCTTTTGATGATTCGTGATTGAAAGAGAGCAATTTTAGAGCATTGAGTGACATATTATACTAGTGACTGAGCAGAAAATGCCGAAAAAAGCGCTTGAAAAAGTAGGATCATTGGAATACCTCGAAAAAAAGTAGCTGAAAGAAGTTGCAGGAAACGCATTGAGTCTTTTGATGATTCGTGATTGAAAGAGAGCAATTTTAGAGCATTGAGTGGCATATTATGCTAGTGACTGAGCAGAAAATGCCGAAAAAAGCGCTTGAAAAAGTGGGATGATTGGAAGACCTCAAAAAAAGTAGCTGAAAGAAGTTGCAGGAAACGCATTGAGTCTTTTGATGATTCGTGATTGAAAGAGAGCAATTTTAGAGCATTTAGTGACATATTATACTAGTGACTGAGCAGAAAATGCCGAAAAAAGCGCTTGAAAAAGTAGGATCATTGGAATACCTCGAAAAAAAGTAGCTGAAAGAAGTTGCAGGAAACGCATTGAGTCTTTTGATGATTCGTGATTGAAAGAGAGCAATTTTAGAGCATTGAGTGACATATTATACTAGTGACTGAGCAGAAAATGCCGAAAAAAGCGCTTGAAAAAGTAGGATCATTGGAATACCTCGAAAAAAAGTAGCTGAAAGAAGTTGCAGGAAACGCATTGAGTCTTTTGATGATTCGTGATTGAAAGAGAGCAATTTTAGAGCATTGAGTGACATATTATACTAGTGAATGAGCAGAAAATGCCGAAAAAAGCGCTTGAAAAAGTAGGATCATTGGAATACCTCGAAAAAAAGTAGCTGAAAGAAGTTGCAGGAAACGCATTGAGTCTTTTGATGATTCGTGATTGAAAGAGAGCAATTTTAGAGCATTGAGTGGCATATTATGCTAGTGACTGAGCAGAAAATGCCGAAAAAAGCGCTTGAAAAAGTGGGATGATTGGAAGACCTCAAAAAAAGTAGCTGAAAGAAGTTGCAGGAAACGCATTGAGTCTTTTGATGATTCGTGATTGAAAGAGAGCAATTTTAGAGCATTTAGTGGCATATTATGCTAGTGAATGAGCAGAAAATGCCGAAAAAAGCGCTTGAAAAAGTAGGATCATTGGAATACCTCGAAAAAGGTAGCTGAAAGAAGTTGCAGGAAACGCATTGAGTCTTTTGATGATTCGTGATTGAAAGAGAGCAATTTTAGAGCATTTAGTGACATATTATACTAGTGAATGAGCAGAAAATGCCGAAAAAAGCGCTTGAAGAAGTGGGATGATTGGAAGACTTCGAAAAAGATAGCTGAAAGAAGTTGCAGGTATGGCATTCAGTCTTTTAATGATACGGGATTGATAGAGAGAAATTTTAGAGCATCGAGTGGCATATTATGCAAGTGAATGAACAGAAAATGGCAAAAGAGCGCTTACAGTCATTCTTCTGATGATACGTTATTAGAAGCAGCTCTGGAAAGGAAAAGCTTGGGAAGAAAACTTAAGGAGGACAAGGATTGCAGTAGGCTGTATTACCATCAAAGAAGTGGTGTTTTAGTAGAACTATTTCCATTAAACTCAGATTTGTATCCAACTAAATTTACATGGTGCACACTTTCTAGTAGATCAACCACTTATAGATGTATAATGAAAATTCAAGCTCTATTTTATGTGTTTCCACCTTTGATAGGAATTGATGATTAGTGATAGTAAATTCAATATAATTTGTTAATTAATTTCTTCAAGTATTGAATCAAAAACTTTACGGATGCAATTAATATGTAAATATTTCCTAAAATTAGGAGGTCTGGTGTATTTCTTAATTGCCCTTAGGTCTCGACGACTCGAAGCGCTTACTGGTATATTCTAATAATGAAAAATTCAATTTTAGAGAGCTTTGGAAAGATTCGAGTGGAATTCGGTACATAGGAATACAAAGTACAAACGGTGGAAATCTTCCATTACGTGATTAATATTAAAACTAATAGTGAAAATATTCATATGAATCAAATGAAACTTTCTCTCAAACCAGTGGAAATAATTGATTATGACTAATTTTCCAAACGTCGGCCTTCAACAATTAATTGGTAATTTGAAAAAATCAAACTTTTTAATTTATCAAAATTCTTTTGATAAAATTATCGATTTATTAGTCCAACTGAATGAACGAACTGTCTTCAAAATTCGATTTTTTGTAAATTTTCGAAAAAAAATGCTTTCTAGATCTTCTTTTACCTTCCTTTTCATATGTGAATCCCAAATGTATCAATAACACCAAGAAAAAGTGTAAGCAATCTGTTAAGAACAGGTTATTTGAAAAATTGGATCATCAATATGAATTTTGGATCCATATCAGAAAAAAATATCTTAACATAAATTATGTTGATTTTTACGACACTGGTGTTGCTTTGTACGATGTAATTAACCATGGTAAACTTGTAGGGCAACGAAAAAATCCCGTAGCGAATCGAATTTTGTTTACCGAGTTGTAAATTTATTGTATCCAGATGAGAAGGAATCTTCATAAAAGAGCAAACTGACTATTTTAATCGAGTCGAGCTAAAGAAATATTTCTAAATATTTGTTACAAAGTGAATCTTCACAATTTCAATTAAGCTTTATCGTTTCATATAACATTTGTTGTGTTATATAAACAATCTTGTGCTTTCAATAGAAATTAATATGGCTTCAAAATAAATGAGGAGCGATTGATTTTTGAATGTTTTTTACGCGAATTGAAATTTGACCAATTATATTCGATTGAGGAACTTATTCAGATTCCTATTGAATTCTCTTGGAGTGAAAATCATTTTTAAAAAGACATTTTTTCTAAAAAAACCACATTATGTTCTCTAAAATTGTCGTTTTTATCAATATTCCACGTTTCATAATGAAAATATACATTGTGAGCAAAAAATTGACTCAGGCACATTCGTAGCAAAAAATTGTGTACTATGATCGATAAGCATCTTTTTGTACTAAACTGAATTTCATAAAAAATTATCTATCTGCCTCACCACTACCAGTTAGATGTCGAGGTCCCACCGGTCAAGTGACCAGTATGCTGTACATGAGTGTTTCCAAAATGTATCGTCGTTCCCAAGAGATTAGTAACTTTCATTAAAGACGTGGCTCCAGAAGAGAAAGATACGAATTATACAGGGATGAGGCACATTACTTAGATATCAGATATGGTGTTTAAATTGAACAAGAGCTCAGAGAAAGGCGAGGAATGGCTGTGAGTGGCTGGAGAGTCAGATAAAGAATTAAAGCAGCTAACATTCAGTGTTTATCTGAGTGCGGACGTCATCAAATTGAGGTTAAAGTCTTTGTGATAAATATATTCTTGATCTCCTTCGTTATGGTTCCATTCTAGATCATTGTGGAACTCTTGGGATTATTGTAGAAGATTCCAGGTCATTGTGGACATTTACAGATCAATTTTGAAGATTCCAGATCATTATAGCTCTTCATAGATCGTTATGAAAGATTTCAGTTCATTCTGATAGATTTCTGATCATTTTGTACTTTCTTTGATCATTGTGGAAGGGTCTAGAATATTGTGGAAGATTCCAGATGATTATAGAGCTCCACAAATCGTTGTGAAAGATTCCAGTTCATTCTGATAGATTTCTGATTATTTTGTAATTTTATTGATCATTGTGGGAGGGTCTAGGATATTGCGGAAGATTCCAGTACATTGTGGAGCGCTTGACAGATGAAACAATCCATACCTTACATCATCACAGATTATTTCGAGACATTCTGAATTATTCTCGGAGATTTGAGATTATGGAGCTTGATTCCAGTTCATTCTGATAGATTTTAGATCATTTTTTTTTCTCATTAATCATTGTGGAAGCTTCTAGAATATTGTGGAAGAATTCAGATCATTATAGAACTTAGCAGATCATTGCGGGAGATTTCAGATCACTGTGGAACTCTTGGGATTCTTGTAAAAGATTCCAGGTCATTTTAGACATTTACAGATCAATTTAGAAGATTCCAGATCATTATAGATCTTCACAGATCGTTATGAAAGATTCCAGTTCATACTGATAGATTTCAGATCATTTTGCACTTTCACTGATCATTGTGAAAGAGTCTTGAATATTGTGGAAGAATTCAGATCATTATAGAGCTCCACAGATCGTTGCGGAAGATTTCAGTTCATTGTGGAGTGCTTGACAGATGAAACAAACCATACTTTACATATTCACAGATTATTTTGAGACATTCCGAATTATTCTAAAAGATTTGAGATTATGGAGCTTGATTCCAGTTCATTCTGATAGATTTTAGATCATTTTGTACTCTCAATAATCATTGTGGAAGACTCCAGAATATTGTGGAAGAATTTAGAACATTATAGAACTTAGCAGATCAATGTAGAAGATTCCAGATCATTATAGATCTTCACAGATCGTTATGAAAGATTCCAGTTCATTCTGATAGATTTCTGATCATTTTGTACTTTCTTTGATCATTGTGGAAGGGTCTAGAATATTGTGGAAGATTCCAGATCATTATAGAGCTCCACAGATCGTTGCGGAAGATTCCAGTTCATTGTGGAGCGCTTGACAGATGAAACAAACCATACCTTACATCATCAGAGATTATTTCGAGACATTATGATTTATTATTGATTGAATGGCGTGGTTGATTTTCGAATAATTGAATCCCACTTTTTGATCCAGAGTTCATTCATAACTAGAGCCAGGAATATTCGTAGATATTCTGCTTTGATCAAGACTATACAACGACAAACATTCTTGTAAAAAAATCAAACTTCTTTCGATTTATAATCTTTATAGCTCCCCCTTATAACTTTCATTTAATCTCTAATATAATGGAAGTAAATTCGGTATCATCAACCATGAGAAGGTGATAAATGTCACCTATTAAAGCTCCAGCCTAACAGCTTGTCATTATTACAATAATAAATGTCAATCCAGTCTTTTATGATTACCATATTTATCTGAAAGTTTCAGTTCAGGCTGTTAAAAATTAGGCAATTTCCTTTTTTGTACTCGCAATTTAAAGAACTAATAAAGTAAATGATTTTTCTTTTCAAATGGAATATTCTAGTGGCTCCCACTCCGACGCGACGTTAAATTGAATTATTTCGTATTTTAAAATTTCTTCGTGAATATCTATAAAAAACGTTTACCAACCACTACCCTCCGATTGCTTTATGTTAAGTCCGCTGACATCATCAACGACAATATATTGATCGAAGCTTAGAATATCAGGTAATTGCTCTGGATATACCTAAAGCTATGTCCTCCCCCCTTATCAAGTAACTTGCAGACTTCGTTAAAAGATCAATCCATCCAGGTTGCCATCTATGGACACACTTCAGAAAGCTTTGAACATAGAAGAGACTACCCATAATTGGCTAGAAACTTCTACAGTTCGGAGAATAAAGACACTGAATTGACTTTGTTTTACCGATACTATCACGAGTGATGTTTGTCTAGAATGATCCTTCATCGAGCAGCATTTGCTTGATTTAAAGATTTCGCCCACAGGCGCCCAGAACTTCAAATTATTAGGACCCTTCTCAATAGAGAAGTCCAAAACTGTTAAATCAGTTACCAAGGCACGTCTTCCTGTAACATAACAGCCCACAAAAGCTCTAGACTAATATCTATAGACAGACGCACTACTCGAGTGTAATGGGGCTTTTGTACTTGCTCTATAGATGAAATACATTCTTAACGTGAAGGAAAGAATAAAAAAGTATTAGAAATAAAAATTATATGCATATCACCAAAAGAAAATGAAAGGAAGAAAGATAATAGAAAGGAAGCTACGGGTGAAGGGTGCAGGAAATATCATGCAAGAATTAAAATAGAAATCGTACGAATATTACCAGAAGAACATGAAAAAAGTAGTATCAAGATCAAGTCGCAAAGGACTGAATCTTATATAATGAGAACTACAAATTTAAAATGCAAAAAAGGCACAGATACAACAAAATTCACTCAATTGAGCTAAATGACAGATACAATCATAGACAATACTGCATACAAGATGGCTGACGTATTTGACAAATGATTTATCACAGAACACGTTCATAGAACATATGATTAGTGACATATGCATTTGACACATGACTGATGACATACGTGAAATATATGATGCTCGTGATAGTTGACATTTTAGATCCCCTTAACAATTCAAAACGACACTCATTCTCAGATCTAATAGATCAGCTACAAAGTTGAAGTTTATTTTATTTGTATCGATTTCTTTGTAGCAGAATTCGTACGAAATTTCTTGAATGATTCATTATAATTTCAAGTCCGTCTGTTGTTTTAGACACTACCGAGCATAAGAAACGCTCCGAGTTAGTTTTTCCGTAATTCTGGTGGCAAATAAAAAGAAGGACGCGTATTTTCGATTTATAATCCCATCTTATTCACTCTCCTCCATCCCGACTGTTCCGAAATGGACCGTTTTTATATTATCCAGATCAAACAATTTCTGCGCTTATAGAATGTACCGCGAAATAAACAGATTTGATGAGAATGTTACAAATTTGTGATGAAGAAAGAATAAAAATGAATTTTTTGCTTATTCAAGAAACTATTAAAATATTGCCAAGAAGAAGATCTTACATCTAATGAAACAAAATTTAATTTGGATGTATTCGTGTTGGGATATCAGTATCATTAACTCTCTGAATTAAATCCACTGCATTAAATCTACTAATGTTGGTCAATACATTCGAAATTCCTTCCTGAAATTGCAATCAACATCGAATTTTAGCTGCGTTTCATTATCGAATCCAAATTAAATGAAATTGAACTATCCATTACATATACAACACCATAATACATTTTAATAATCGTTTTATGCAGAGGTCGGTAACTCTCTCAAAACATCGGCATCGTAAGTCTGACAACGCTGTCGAAAAATATTGATACAAAGCATTAAATAGTTGTGTATGTGTCTTGATAACACGTGCTCGTCGTGTGGTCACGGCTTAAGAATGATTAACCGCTGGAAGAAAGATTTTCTTCTGTTACGTACGAAAGTAACAATGTTTACCGAATTTCAGCAACAATTCTTGAATTCGCCGCTACCAAATCGTTCTACAGTGTGGAAAATGTACCAGGAATTCTTAAAAACGGGCTCTGTTGCCGACGCGCCGTATTCTGCGCTAATTGAGCAGCCGAACAAAGTATGCAGTTAGGATTATCCGCAGTTCCAGCTTCCTAATTTGTGGTAGGTGAAGCAAGCTGAACGGCACGCAATTAGAATAATTGCGTGCATTGGAATAACTAGAATCCTTACGTCTTTATTAAAGAAGAATCAACTCTGTCTGGGGTGTGTGTGTGGGCAGATATTTATGAGGGAGGTCTCGTGGGTCAGTATCTTTTTGACGGGAAATGCTCGAAGATTTACAACGAACCAAAATTGACAAACATCCGTCATTTCATGCAGGAGGCAGCTTCGCCGAACTACGCGTTATATGAGCGGAAGTACCTCAATGTTAATTTTGAAGAATGGATAAGCAGACGATTCGTTGAATGGCAAGCGCGATCATGTGATTTATTTCTGAGGGATTTTTTCAAAGACCATGTGTTTGCTATAGAATTTGAAACTCCTAGTGGACAGCTTCACGTGCTTCGCTGGACCCGTCACTTCGTTGAGATACGTTGCAGTAACTGATCAAGATGAACATCAATTTGAACACTCACAGTAACCCTTTTCGAATCCTTTTATAATTTCTTTCAATATTTTCATTTTGACGCTGCATGTTTCATCCTTAAGCAATCGGTAATTTCAAAATCTACCCCTCCTTTTATATACCTGAAGAGCTTACGAGTTGTTTTGCAAATAGTAAGGTTGCCCAAGAGCCCTTCAACTGAAAGAATCACTTGGGGATATGGTCGATGAATTGAAATATAATTCACAGAAGATTCTGTACCAATAATTAATCTTGGAAGGGTGCAGTATCATGGTCTAGAAGTTCACTATCAGTTTGAGCTGGAATAAGGTAAAGAGCTCATCAATTGGCTGTTGGTTGGATCCTTCAAGGCAGCCGAAGACGAAGAAAAACTGTCAACTGCTTTTGCTCTGAATGCTACGTCTATTGTTTGAATCGAGTATTCAAATGTTTGGTTTTCAGAGAGGTTATCATCTTGGTTTGCACTAAATGTGACCAAAATGTAATTCACTAGAAATCTCATCAATATAGGGTCTTAACTGGGGCTTAGGAGATTTGATTTTTCGTACCTAAACTTTTACTAGAGACAATAATCGGTCTAGATTATAGAATAGAATCAAGAATTCACCTCGACACTGCTCTCCATGTTATTAGTGAGGGTTTCACTTGTTTTAGACGAATAAGTGGAAAAAGACAACGAGACAACGAGTCCAACAAAGTCACGGCATACACAACATTTTTTAGACGACGCATCCAAGATCCAAAATGTTTTCAATTACCCTGTGTGAAGGAAATAAATAATAGAGAATTTAAACATTTTGATTCTAATTTTTTCTGGTGACACCACTTCATGAAGAGCTCGTACTGTTTTTCCATACCATGCAGGAGATTTATCCGGCAACGAATTAAGAACGGCCGCATTGTTTTCTTTTTCATCATCATTCATTGTTGTTTAACTTCGGAAAAACAAATAATTTAAGAAAATTAAAAATTTAAGGTTATGGAAAATCATCGAGGTGAAACTGTCAACTGTCAACATTGAAGTGGCTAGAGTGACATTTAAGGAAGTTAAAGTTGTCTACTCCAGAGCGCCCCGAAAGTGTTTTGCTCTACGGAACTGTCACTTTCACTTCATGGAACACTCAAAACGCAAAAATATATTTTAAAGATTGAATAGAATGTTTACTATGGAAAATAGTGTGAATCTTAATGTACAAACTTCGATCCAATCAGTTTCAATAGAGTAAACTGTATGCAATCGATTCAATTAAGCACTACTCAAATATTGATACTTGACAGATTTTGATTGGAATCTGTTGTTTCAGTTCCGCCGATAGTGCAGGTTCAGAAGCCCCTTGTCGGAGCCCCTCTTCAAACGAATGTGAAGCTCAAGTGCGACGTGGAAGCTTTCCCGATATCGAATAACTTCTGGACTATAGGAGAGGAGATGGTTTTCAAAAGGTAAGAGACGTGCCGACAAAACAATGCAACTATTCAGAATCGACTATCGGTTTGCGGGTTGGAATGTTCCTTGACGTGAATTGAGTTGGTGAGAAGTTGAAATATTCCATTTAGTTAAGCAAATATTATTTCTAGATTTGTTCATCATATTGTTTAGAAAAACGTCAAAATTATTTTTCCATCATTTTTGTGTTTCCTTTGTTAGTCCAGGTACTGGAACTGGGACTCTCCTCGTACGTATTGCGGTCCATAAGTTTACTTTTAATTATATGTATCCTTAATGTCAAAATGCCAATACCCAACATAATTAATTTCATCGCCGCTGTTAAATCTTTTACCTATCAACTTGGTCTTCAGCTTTGCCAACAAAAAATAGTCGGACGAGGCTAGATCAGGACTATATGGTGATTGTTCAATCTCAGTGAGGCTACATTCATGTACAGTATCTTTGGAAGGAGGTTTCGGCTGATTTTGTCTCGGTTTTGATCAATAATTTTTCGCCGCAACTGTCATAGTACGTCAGAATTAAATGCCACGTCCACAGTTGTATTTGATACCTCAAAAGTATTCAAGAGTTTATCCTCGCAAGCCTTAAATATCGTATCCATCGATTTTTTCAGCTTTCCGATGCCGCTCCATGGTATCATCACCTTGAAAATATCAGTCTGGGCTTCAATTTCTTTTGTATTTTGACGCCACTGTAAAAGTCTGATTCTTATACTCAGAGAAACAACCTACGTTTTTTCTTTGATTCGTCTTGGTGCTATTTCTTCTTTAATTAATAATTTTATAATTGAAGTGAATTCAATTTGAAACAATTTTCAAAAAATCTTGACTGAATGGTGGTACGAGGTCTACTATAATAAAATTGATCGAAGCAGCAAGTTGAAACTTTAGTTAAAGCTTGTTGTGACTTGTCCTTAATGCGTGCATAAAATTTTATTGCTTGTAGAAGTGAGAATAAAAAATAACAAAGGATTCCGCCGCTTCCAGTGGTGATAGTTCATTTTTTATTTTCCAGTGATAAACATACTTTGATGGAAAAGAAGAACGGATACAAAACAGTGATGCTTTTGACTATTCACAATGTAACTGAAGCAGATATTGGAACCTATACTTGTACCGCACAAAATGCTATGGGGCGATCAGAAGATTCGGTGAGACTTTACGGTATGTAAACATATTTTGTAACAAATAAAAATTGATGTTTGATGCTACTGTGGTGAAATTTTCGAGGTTGTTGGTTATGAAAATAGCTCTTAATTAATATATAACCTCAAATATAATCTGTCATAGGTGGTGAGTAGAAATTTGAGGTTAGGAAATAGGGAAGAAGTCGCTAGGTACCAGATCTGGTGAAATAAATTGGTGTTTAACCAGTTCGTGAGTTTTAGCCATGGAAATCACCGAAATGTTAAAAAATGCGTTATGATGATTAAGACAAATTTGCTTTCTTCTAATACTTCTTAAAATTTATCAAGCAATGATTCATATAAATCTTCTATTATTAATTTATGTTTTTAAAGATACTTAGTGAATACAATTACATGAATTTTCCCAAAAAACAGTCTTGGTCCATTGTCTTGATTGTTTATTCATTTCAAGAGTGTAGTGGAGGATCTAAATATCATTTACAGTTATGAATTGACCGGGTGTCTCAATAAAATGACTCTCGGCCATATCTCGGGAACCGTTAATAGTACAGCTTCGGGAAAAATACACAAACGCTTATATTGAAAATGATGGGCGACAATTTGAACATTTAGGTCGTCACAAACGAGGTACCTCAAGTTATATTTCCATTTTAACTTCCATAACGCAGTTTTCCGGTGACAACATAAATAATAATGACATAATAATTGGAATTATTATTAATAGAACAAGGAAAGACAATTTTGAGAAATCGAAAAATGTTAAAATCCGTTCAGTCAACTTGGAGTAATTTATGTTTGAAGGAAATGCTTGAAATTTACACATTTCTTAGGATATCTCGTAATACGAAAAAGATATCGACATGCGGTTTTCGCTACTCAGTTGCTAATTAGGTCTACTATCATATTCCTTAAGTAAAACTGCATGTTTCCATTCAACATTTTTCAATGATAGCTAGATTTACAAAAATAAATAAATAGCGCCCTGTAGTGTATACGTTACTCATTAGGTTGTTTCGAAATTATAAATCTTACATTGGTAGAAAGGAGCTCTCTCCAAAAAGACTAAGTTTGCATAGATAGGTTAAGTGGAACTGGACTGAAAGGCGTTTTTTCATAATAAAGTTCCCGCTTCCCCCCACCTCTTATTTGAAGAGATAGACTAAAACTTGTAAAATCAAATATACGCTGAATTTCTTGAAGAATACGATAATCATAGTTGAAATGCATCTTAATTTCTAAATTATTCATTTTATAATTTTTGGTTTCTAATTACGCCCACTAGCGGTGGACCTACAACTCTGTAAATAATTTCCAGGTTTTTCTCGAGGTCACTTTTGTCATAATTTTTTTTTCCCGAAGCTGTACTATAAACGCTTCTCGAGATATGGCCGAGAACCATTCTTATTGGGACACCCGGTACACTCGAACGCGCTTTTGGACTAAAACGATAGCATCTTTCAACTCTAGTCTCAATCCATCTGCTGACAATTACTTATTCATCGAGAATTGATATTGATAAGTATTTAAAATGAAATTATAATTTTGTTGTTCTAGAGATAAAAATTCCAACAACTACCACGACCACCACCACAACAACTCGTGCAACAACAACAACTACAACCAGTACAACTGAATCAAATCTAATATTGGGTAAGTTATGTTAAATATCGTTATAATTTGGACACTGTGTACATTATACATCACTCAATAAGTCTTGTAACTGACACACAGATGGCGCTCCCATTGTCAAATCTTTACGAAGTACCAACTTTGAAAAGACGTTTCGATTAGTCACAAAAAATGACTGTCATTTAGGTGAAGTTGATTTTGTTATTTTCAAAACGATTTCGTGTGTTAATTGATGAAAAAAATACTGGACAAGCTAAGCAATGAGTGTTATCATAAAAGAACAATTTTTTTGTGAATTTGTTGAATTTAATCGTGGTCGTTACTACTGGCTATTCGCTGATCTATAAAAAAAACTGTCGGGTAAGAAATTAAGCTGAAATGGAGAAGCAATTGCTGAAACTGAAGCCTATTTTGAGACAAAAGACAAATCCTTCCACAAGCACGGCATCGAGAAGTTACAGAATCTCTGGACTAATTGTATTGGTGTTGAATCGATGAATAAAATTGATTTTTGGCAAAAAATTGTTTTTTTTTTCTAGTTAGTCCCACTACTTATTGATTAATTGTTATTTTTTGCTCTTACGAATAATAAACGCGTGAAAGTTTTTCAAATTCCCCTAACACAAATAAACACTTATCCAATCTGTGGACATAATCGAATTTACTGTTTGCTGGCAACAATAAAACCCAAATTATTTCAGTGAATATAAAACCGCGTCCATGACAGTTTTATACTCATGATTGCGCTGAGTAGAATTATTGGACGTTCGGGCGCAAATTTAATAAAGAATTTTCAATAACTTATAAATTTTATGCTTCATTTGACTCGCTGAATTATAGAAAACCCTAGAAATGTCCGACGTCTGCTGTCTTTTTATATTTTTCGATTACCTCTGAAAATTCCTTTCGTCTTCTCGTCACCAAATTGCAAGAGCTATTTTTTTTTTCGTTCTCTATATTAGAATTAACAGATTTTTAAATAGAAGTTTTGCGTTAAATGGAAATACTAGAAATCCAATAGGAAAAATGTTTTAGAAACAACCGCCAGATCAAAAAAAATAGTCGTTGTTGAATTAATATACACAAACGCGCGCGTGGGAGAACCTGAGAGCCTGTCATTTTGACAGGCCTTCACTTTCCTTCACCTAGTCTCCTCCATCTCCCCTAAGTTCTATGGAAGATTGTGGAGCTCTTATCTTTTTGTTAAGAGCTAGCCAATTGGTTATACACCGAATGGTCCTTCGTCTTCTTCACAGCTGCTGATACAGTGCCTAGTTACCGTGTCGGGAAGTCCGTTACAAATTTACGAGACTTTCCATGCTTAATAGGTTATACCAGGGCTGGTATTCAAGTTTTGCAAAATGGAAACACTGTCAAATTTGACATTGCCATTATGAAGTTTGACATTTTTTAACGTACTCAGAACGTGTTGTCGTACGAGTACTACCTGAGTTGTTTACAGAACATTGATTTTATATTAAGGCCTCAATTACACTCGTATATATTCAAAATAGCATGAAAATTTAACTGTAAGAAATATTTTTTTGCATAAGATACTGCGTAATTGAAAAATCGTTAAATCAATTCAAAAGCGGTGTTTCAAATGATGTCTATAAGATTATGACAGGCAAGACGAACCAAATACAACAAAAGTTGTTTAAACCCGAAGCAATTGGTCTTTTTTTTGGTATGAGCTGAACCTGAGCTTCCAATCTACAGGAAAAAGATCAATTTTATAATTTGCATATCGGACTTGTTGGGAATTTTTTAATACGATTGTTGTATCCCATCTGGTTTAGACTTTAGGCTTCATCGATGTTCAAGCCTTTAAGAAGTTTTACCAGATCTCGGTGTTAAAATTCTATTTCTGGTATCGAAGAACCAGCTCTTGGTAGCTTGGGTGATAGTTGGTGAAAGGAACAGTCGATGTTTTCATCATAAAAAATAAGCTCATCAAATAATTAACGTAGTTGCTTCTTTTTTTTATTTCAGAAATTACCAGTGGTATAAAAAGTACTGCACAACCGCTGTTTGGAAGTATGAGTAAGTATGATGAATGACTTCGTTTCTTCTATTCTATTTCAACAAATAAATGATGATACAACATTTAGCGACAACATGATCCCTATTAATATACAAAATTGTAGCAATTCTGCATGTCTTTGAATACATCCCCGATGTAATAGCGATTTTCCTAGAGTAACTATTATCCAGTGTCCATTCGTATATATCAAAGAAGTAGAAGGGCTTCTTGTCACTTTAGACTCATTCATACGAGCTTCTTGTGGTCTTAGATCATTTGGCCACGAGAAAGAACTAATTATAAGTACAATGAGCTTATCACAATTTGCTATGAAAGATTCGTTGTCCCAATTATCATTACAAAGAATCTCGAAAAAAAATCAATCCTTATCGTTGGCTTATGTCTGCTTTGAAGCTATGAATAGCACCGAAAATGTTCTAGCAATGGATTCTTCGTCTTTGAAGAGAAATCCTGAAAAACTCCAATAACAATGAAAACAAAAGCTTAGCTTTTATTCGAATTGTGATCAATGTGATCAACAAACCTTCTATGGAATCAGTACTACAACTCTTCTTTCACCATATAAACATAACCTCAATTCGAAATTGCTGACGGCACCATGAAGAAATGCAACAAGCTTCGCAACAATCGAGTTTTCATCACATATATGTGATCGTGTTTTTTAACTAGCAGATAAACTGTTAATTAGGTCAAGATACAGTGAAGTAACTTATACTTTTGTTATCTACACTTGATCTAGTCGTCAAAATAGTTAAAGTGTATTGAAATTAAGTCTAACGAACAATCTAGAGTGATTTCTACTCCATTTATGGACATATTCAGAGTTTTATCCACTCAATAGTTCACACGACTCATCGATCTTTCTTCTACGTTCTAAAATGTCCAAGATCATAGATTGTCTTCAATTCTAATTGTTCTATCATATATTGAGTCGAGCATTCTCAAATTATGTTTTGGAAGCCGATTTTAAATGATCGAGCAATGGTCACAAGATGGATGAATCTCGGTCTTATAGAAGCTTCAAGTTTTTATGAAGCTACACCTAGCAAGCGGTGATGGTGATATATTATGTCTAGATAAAACCAAATCCTGAGCCACAGAGTTTAGGTCTTTATCAAACTAAATCAAATTGCTTCCACTCTATTCCAAACATGTTTCCAAGATCGGTATTGATGGGTTTAAGATTGAGTTTATGGTGTAGATCGTTGATTAACAGGCAAAAGACAGTAGGTTACAAAACGCATCCCTGAGGAACACCAGCGTCGATTTTAAACTATTCTGAGATGCACAAACTTTTTCACACACAAAATAAAACTTTCAACACTCACATCATGAATAACTGTCCTTCTATAACTTCTTTATTCACCAGATTTAGTGTCATGACTCTTGCATGAGATAAAAAATTTTGGTTTATAATAAGTTTCCTTTTCAGAGATTCAGTCCTGGTTCATAAAAGATTATTTCTTATAGGATTGTCAAGTATATCTCGAAAATTTTCCAAAAAACCTATTTTCTAGTGTCTATTATGTGAAAAATTGTTATTGGGAAATTTTTCTTAGAATCAACGTCTGTAGTGAACAGACATTCAATCAATTATTTTTATAAAATCTTTTTGTAAGCAAGCAAATAATAAAACTTATCAGTTAATTAAAATTAGAAATCTTTCTGAAATATTAAAATTGAAAAGAACATTAATTAAAGATTCTAATTTCGATTATTTCTTTGACAAAACTTAATTAACAATCAAGCGACCTGTCCCCGGAGAGCGACGAAACCGCATTCCCCCCAATTTGAGTTTATTTTGTCGTTACAGGTGGGAGAGTGATCGATGAAGATCCCTCGGAAAACTGGCTATATCCTAGCGTCGACCCCGCGCCCCTAGAATTGGAAACACATTCCGATTCGCGATCGAACAAAGGACTATCCCTTATTTTCCATTTGACTCTAAGTTTCTTGGTAACGTTGATTGCTTTTCTTAGGTGACACGTAAGTTGTTATTAAGAGAAGGCTGCTGTCAGAAAGATCCGTGTTAAACGATGTAGAAATGCGGAATCACACGGACATCTGGATCAAAATAATTCAATAAGTCTGCGGGATAGAATAGTAGA
The DNA here is from genome assembly GCF_026230105.1 of Diorhabda sublineata. Taxonomy (NCBI): domain Eukaryota; kingdom Metazoa; phylum Arthropoda; class Insecta; order Coleoptera; family Chrysomelidae; genus Diorhabda; species Diorhabda sublineata. Next base: position 6,592,198 of record NC_079481.1, on the reverse strand, counting down.
AGTTATATAAGAAGATTGAGTATAAAAAAAAATAAAAAATGTTTTAGTAAATTGAACTAGACGACGTTAGGAAATTTTGATATAACGGCGTTGTTATTTTTGCAGATTGGTATATTTTTGTGTCTTTTTTTTCCTAATATATATATCATTTAAGCTAAATAAGTAATATTTTTTAGCTATAGCTCTATAAAATTGATCGTAAATAATTAGTTTATAGCTCAATATGTATTAATCGGTACCAATAAAGCAGCTCAATTTTGGATCAAAATCTAGCTGCTAAAACATTTTTTTTTATATATTTATTCAATTGTACAAAGGTATATTGTAAGTATGTCATATCAGTGCTCAATGGAATAGAGCTTATTTAGTGAAAATAAAGCAAATAACATGTTCCGATCAAATTTGATCGAACACGAAACGAGAATCATCGACCAGCCATCGCGTTTACCAGATTTTACTGCCCTAACTTCATTATCGTTTTTAAACTTGAAAATTCGCTTTGATGAAGCCATAAAAACTGTATGGAAAATTGTATTAAGCATGCCATGAATACGTGAAAATGTTTTTAGGTCATTTTGACTCAACTTTGATCATAAATTTACTACAGGGAGAGTAGTTATCTTTCGGTCCTTTTTATTAGAAATGTATACTTCAAATCAACAAAAATTCAATATTCAAATTTTGTTTCAAGGTATTAGGTTATCTACCCTGCTGTATATTACGATCTGATAAATCAAAAACTCTCCTTTCATCATCAATTTCCCCTAGAGATATTAACAACAAATAGTTTAATATAGGACAGACGCCATAGGAATTGTGACATAGAATATACGAACAAAATTAATTGTGATGGGGCTTATTTCGTTCTCATTGAATTGTTTAGAACAATAATTCACATTTTCCGCATTAGTTATGATGTTAGGATCATATGAAGTGGTTATACTTCATAGATGACTTTCAATATTCTTTTGAATTTAATGGAGACTTTCCTATTACAGCTAGAGGTGATGGCATCAAAAATTATATCAAATTAATATAAAATCAACGATATTCCATTGTTAAGAATAGAAACCGGAAACTTCAATTTCTTTTTAAGACAAAATCTGGTTCACTTCAACTAATAGAGTCTCTTTGATTGGAAGATTATGCTTCTGAGGTCCTATTAGGAGTAATTTGAGCATTGAATCTCCTTTACCTCAAGTTCATCAACACTCCTCCTTTCTTTGGCTACAGCGCCCTTAACGCATAATTCTTGAAAAAAGCGGAGAAAGAAGAAGAAGAAGAAGGAAGATCATAATTTATTGTTTTTTGTTAACGCTAATTTGATGATAAATAAAGCATGAATTTCAGGTTTCAGTAGTTTCTGAATACAAGAATTAGGAAAACTGGAGATGTTGTGAAAGCTCAAAGGAGATGTTACGCAATGGTAAGGCCGAAAACTGTACATTCATTAGAACTTTTAGCAAATACAATTTTAGAAGAGTAGTGCAGAAATCGTCATCATTATCATGCCGTTTAATCTTTTGGATTATGGATAGTCCTTGGGGCGCCTACAGATCATTTTATTGGGGTGGATTACTCCCCTTGATCTTTTTTTATCGTTTTTTGTTAATCCTTGCTTCGTTTGTCAGCTTTTTCCAATTTTTTCCATTTTTGAATTTTACTTTCTAGTCTACTATTTCTAGGATTCTAGTAACTTCTCCAGTTTGGTTTCTCCAGGTATTTATTGGTCTGTTTCTACCTCTAAACTTTGATATTAAGCAAAAAACAATAACTTCATGCAAAATCCATATTGAATCGAACTGTTTTGTCCAAAATCTGAGTTTGAATTACAACAAGAAAATAATTTTCGATATTTAATATTCATATCATATATAGAAAACGTAGTAGTAACTCAGCCTGTATATACATATTACGAGGCTAGTTCAAATGAAAACGTATGAAGCGATGCCATGTGTATAATGATGCCCAAGACATAAAGCTAACTTTGTATTCAAAAACAGAAATCAATATACAAAGTGTATTCTCCAGTTTATTGTTTAACTTCAAATGCTACCTTCAGAGATGATTTTCCAGCTAACCAAATAGAAATCATAGAGCGCTACCTGGTATTAACCCAGAAGATTTATGAGAACATGCATAGACTGCACATAACTGTCTATATAAGTACAAAACCTTAGCACCAATTGAATCTCTGGTACTCTTCTTCTTCTTAACGTGCCGTATCAAATCTCCTTGGCGATCAGCATGGCAAAAACTCCCTCTATCTTGAGCTAGTCTAAATAACTGTCCTGCTTCTCTTATCCCAATCCATTCTCTCAATATTCTTCGGACAAGAGGCTTGTTTCCTTCCAATTCCTCTACGATCTTCAGCTTTGGTACTCTACAAAAAAGTTTCCATGCAGCTCCTCTTATGGTTCTTAGAACTTTTTCGAATCTAGCTTATCCTTCACCATCATTGTCTCCATCCAAATTCTCGTCACTAGATGAAGCAAAACGTTATAGTGACAAATGGTTTGGTAGTTAAGATGTTTCTTGTATTTTTATTTCAACAACTCTCATTTAAAACTATGTAGTACTTTCATATCAAGGTCGCGATGTCTGAAAATACCATGTTGTTATGGAATAACGAAATTAGACTATAAGCTTTGACAATATTTATTAAGGTTGAATCCCACAAGGATTATCACGGGTACGTATGAATATTTTCAATTTCCAGCTTGTTGATTTCCAGATATCACCAAAAAGAAAACATTGCAAAAGAGTTAATGAGACAGCAAAGCATAAATATAAAAAAAGATGAATATTCAGTCGTTTGGTAGATAGAGATTCATTGGAATTGGCCCTGATATAGGAGTTGCTCCTCTGCAGAGCTAAGGTTGTGGTGATTGTGATTGCGCTGCTTCAGGCTAAAAAATCTTGTTGTGTTTCTGTTTATTTTTAATAGGGAAGCGGATACAGCTGCAGCTGCAGCTATCTTTGGCCATTTGACCGATTCTCCAGGTCACAGGAAAACCGCAGAAAACCTGCAACAGCGACAATTACAGTCGGTTGAGGTCGTAGTGATCTCATACGACAGGCGAGACTAGACAAGAGTTGTTTTAAGAGTTTCCGACCACAATCTGAAGATGTTAGCACCCATTGGAAAAAGTTGAGAAATAAATCTGCGTATACGTCACTAAAATGCATCAGATTTAACTTTTCCCTGCATCCTAACCACAAAGTTTCACTTGCAGCACAAGAATTTTTATCGATTTCCTTGAAATCCTTGCTTATGTTAATCACACAAGATTTTGATTTTTAGTTATTTTTCACAACATCCAATTCCCATATCCGCTTCATTAGTATCTATAATAAAAAACTTTCTTTACCTTTTTGATTGTTGTGTAAACCTCATCGTATTATTTGGTTCCCAGCTCTTCATTCATATGCATGGTATACCTATGGGTCATGTTTGAGAGGTTTGATGGAGCATTTTCAGATCAAAATACCCACTAGAAAAAGCCGCGAGCAATAAATAGTAAATAGATAGTAAAGAAGTGTTGAAGACACTGAAGGGTATTTAGTGTATGCACCAAATTCCATATTTTCTTGCACCAAAGCCCTATAACAACGATCAAATGAAGTGGAAAGATACTCAAAGTCTAAAACAATGCAAATAATTCCATAACCAAAGGTCTGAGGAACTTCTTGAGATATCCAGAATCGATATTTAACTGGTGATCTTGTAAAAGGTCATTGCACCGTCAAATAACACCTTAAAACGATAGACTTGGTACAGAACAACTGTAGATTCTGTGAACGAGCTATGGAGATGACAGAGTGAATATCTTGGCCATTTCAGAATCTCAATCTAGTACTGTATCTTTAATAGATTTATGAAATCATTATAGTTGATTAATTGATGAAGGAAATTGTTAAAATTTCAAGGATTATATGCCTTTGTATGTATTCCATGTAATCCGGAAAGGGACGATGTTATAGCTCCCTAAAATAACCTTCCAGATATAAATTTTCCGTAAATTTATAATTAATTCATATTATTTCGTATATTTTTCCGTAAATGACCTTCATGGTTGTTGAGGTACACTTCATACCATAGGAAATACCGATCCAAGACTGCTCCATTATACTTATATACCAAGGGAAATCAACATGAAGGGAATTGTTTCTGTAAATATTTCAATGTCGAGAATTACGAAGTTGGCGTTTTTTAGATGAAATGTTACTATTTGAATATTAACAATTGAAATGAATATTTTGTTTCCATATTAGTCACAAAAGAAGTGAATTCGAATATTTTACGATATTAAAAAGGAATATCTCATCTAAAAATCGTATTTTATAAAAAAATAAATATACCAGGTGTACCGAATTATCATGAGTATTTCTAATTATATAATCAAAATTTGAATGTAAAATGTAAATGAATGTACATATCCTGCCTAGACGCAGTAATATTGTTGAATATTGTATTGAAATAAAAGTTATCTATGTAAAAAGTATTTTATTTCGTTTCCCTCATCCCCTATTCGACTTCACATAGGATATTCCACTCCAATCATTATTTAAAACAAAATGAGTGCAACTTAAAATGGGTTATTTCAATGAGATTTTCCATGGTATCCTATTACTTCTAATGCACGAACCTTCATCGCTAGCTTAGGAATCGATATGGAGCTAAAACATCACAACCCTAATTAAAACTTTAATCAGAGTATATCGTTTCAGGAAAATAATAATCTACTCGTTGTACAAATTAATTCCACAAACTAGATATAGTTTAAACAATGATATAGTAGGGAAACAACTTTAAATAAAAACTATGAAATGTATTCTTTTATTTTGTTTGTCCCATATAGTTCTATATCGTATAACATTTTATTATCCACCACTACTTATGAAATTAATTATTCTTTTTATATTCCACCATGATTTTTAATTATTAACTAACTCTAGTTGCTAAACAAACTCGAATATATAACAGAAAGGAATTCCTAGAGGTCTAGGAAGTGAACAATTGAAGTAATTGATTAATAAGCCTTCCTACAAAAAAACTATATAAAAAATCACCGCTATGATCAAACGAATTCTTCCAAAACAGGTCCCACTTCACGGTCTATGTTGTGGATAGATTCGTAACAATAACAAGTTCCATTTATCGTTAATACTGTTCAACTTAGTTTGTATAAATAAAATTTTTTAATTAATTATCAATATTAGTAACATATCACATGAATTGACTAATATTGGACCTAAGAACAGCATTCGACTCAATTCAAAGGAACAACGTCAAAGGTATATAAATTAGAAATAATTGGCAATGATGATATTTGCTGATGCCTCGCTTTTGAAGCCTGACGGACAGGTTGGTTGGTACGCAAAAAGTAATTAGACTTCTGTCTAGAATTGCAGCTTGCACTGTTGCAAATGCAACATTTTCCATTAAATAATCAACTAAACTTTATCTGCGCTTGCTTTTGATTAACAAATAAGTAGAATCACAGAGAGATGGAAGTACTAACAACAATTTAAATAGAAAAAAAATTGTTAATGGAAATTATGATAAGGAAAAGCAAAATAATGATAATAAACGAAAAAAATAGAAATAAAATCAGACTAATTGGGAAATAAGATTAATTAGAATGAAGAAAGCAAAAATATATACCGTACACCGATAAAACACTATTTAATAAGAAGAAAATATCAAAGAAAGTGCTTATACAATATAATAACAGTTAAGAAAGAGGTTAAACACTGTCCGTATGTTTCAATTTTCATGTTTCATTTTCCGTACACATTCTTTGTCAACTCCATTTTTGACGTAGAAGAACAATACAAACTTGACCATCTTGGAAAAGCTGAAACCTTCTCAAAAACACATTTATAATAATAATAAATCAATTAAGGAAAAATCTTGTCATCGCTAGCTTCCCAAATTGAACCACTAGTTTTCTTAATAATAATTACAACACTAGATCCTTTTAACTATAGCACAAACTACAGCACATTGAGTATGAATTCTAGTGCGACGTTTCGTACATTGTATCATATCACAAAACGTTGAACTATTTTCTGTTTTTTGTTTTTGGCATTTCGACAAAAATTGGTGGACTTATTGTTTAGGTTTATTCTGCCTAGCTGTAATTTGTACAAGCTACTTGTTATTTCCACTGCTTTCTGAACGATTGGAGCTTTACAAGAAACCGAAGTACCATCTGGATTCGGATCTGCTGAATCGTTTACTGACGTTGTCATTTCTATACTCAACATATCATCAAAATATCTTTCTTCGTGGTATATCTCGAGATAATATCCACTGATGGTCTACCAAATGCTTTACTATTATTAAGAACGGAGTTTTTTCATCAGAATGCGTCTTGATTGTAGCAGTACTACATGACTACATCCATTCAAACCGTAATAACCATTTTTGTATCCGGCAACAATCATTTTCAGACCACAATCCATATTTTTGACATTGAAATCTTGAAAATTCTGTTTTGTATAAAAGAAAAGTGGTTATCGAAATTGAACCAGTTCAAATTCAATTTCCAAATTGGAAAAAGCAAAAAAGACATTCCTATTTTTGACTATATAGATTTCAAAAGTCCGTCTCTGTGTTTTTGTGAAGAGATTGTGAATAACAATCTAATACTCATGTAGCAAACGTTATATTTAAAGAAAAAACAGATCCATATGTACCCGTAGCTTTGTTATAATTCAAATTTTTGAAATATAAATCTATTTATACCTACGAATCACGAAAAACTGTTTTTAGATTATTGGAAAAGCTACTAAACCAACTTGGCACGCGCTCAAAGCGGAAAAAAAACGAGAAAAAGAACGGACAATAAATAAAAGTTAAGAAATACATCACCATCCATCATCTTTTTATTCAGAAAATTTAATAATAACTTCACAGTAAACTGATTTATATGTCCATCGCCTCGTTTTATCACTAGGGTATTTTTTATTAAGAGAAAGATTTAAAATTAGATGAAATACACAATGAAATGTCTGATTTCGAAGACGAATGTATAATAATTGGATGACCTTGAGTTTTGGTTACAAATGACGATACGACATAGATTAACAACACTCTCACTTTACAGATCATTTTATCTCCTTTTCATTTACATTCAAGTGAAATGAGACACTGAAAGACCACATCAATAACCACCATTAGCATTCGTGATCCAATTGTCTGTTACTCGAAGCGAAAAATTGATTTAGTATTGTCTACTTATTTACTTATTTTAATGACAAAATCTGACAACGTGTCCTCAACCTCGGTTCATACAACTGACTAAAACACACGATCTCAAGCTTGTGCAGATCGCTGGTTGAAACTCTCACTTGTGAGACTGAAAGAGAACTGAGTGATGAAAATCTGAGTTTTGACGTACACGGAAAACCGCGTTAGTTTTTGTCATATTTATTTTGTTGACTGTTGAAATTTTACAACAATCTGATACATAGATTATTTTTAATATCAATATCTTTTCTTTTAAATTAGCCATTCAGGAACGACGATCTTCTGCAGGAATGTAAACTATTTGGACCAAGTTTGAAGGATGAATATGTCAAAATATAGAAACATGATTTGAAGAAGTTCGCGTTAATATCAGAATAGAGTAGATTCATATCGTACTCTCCTTTATATCTATGGCTTTCACTTACTATCTACGCTCTAATATTCTCATTATCCCTTTTGTTCTTCATTATCCATTCACCCTCAATATTTTCCCCTCCTGTGCTAGTATCATCACCAGATTCATTGTCAGTTGTCTCAATTTTTCTATATCCGCTATTTGTACAATATTTTTCTTGGTTTGCCTCTTTTTCTTTCTTCCTATAGTTCTTAATTTCCATTATCGTTTTGTTTGATTGTTTCTTGGTGAAAATTTCATTACTTATTGTATCCATCCTAGTTTTCCCATCCTATCTAATCTTAAAAACAAAAATTTTTACTCACACTTGCATCCTTCCTCAACCAAAAACGTATTTGGAAATTTCTTTCGGGCTGATTCCTAATTTTACCTTGCGTATAATGATACGTTGTTTTCAGTACTTAGGATTAATTGAAAATCCTTGACGCTCCCTACGGGAATAGATTCTTTAATGGAATTGTGTCATTGATGAAACTCATTTTTTTATTCCATTCGGCCATTTCAAGAGTATTACGTCACAATTAACTGCTGCTAATCCGAGGAACACTATAAAATTGATTAAACTATTAAAAGCCCAATTAGTATGTAAAAACATATTAAGTTACTCAACTTTATTAAGAATACTTACAAGGGTTAATCGAGAAGTTAGTTTAGGTTAGACAGGAAACCAGCAATATCGAAGGGGAATATGACGCATAACGGTTTGATAAGAAATTACAAGAAAATAATCGAATTTAAAGAAACAGAAAGTGCAGCTTCGGACACTTCGATGATTACCACGCACCGTATCCACCAAATTTGGTGTCTAGTGATTCTTTCTATTCCTAACCACAAAGTTTCACTTGCAATTGATTTGGAACACAGCTACAATTATTTAAAAGAGTTAAAAAGGATATTTTTCAACACCATTAGATGCGTGGAGATTCATTAATTGATTTAGCTTCTTGTATTGTATATGGCACAGAATATATCAACGATGTTTACTTCTGGCTTGGTGAAATTAGATAACGGAAACTTTTTTCTTTTATGACCATTTTAAATACGTCGAATCTTTGTACCATTTGTTGTCGTGTCTGTGTTTGTTTAAAAAGCGTTTTTATCCATTGGAAGCCGTCTTTAGATACTGAATTTTTTTTCAGAAAATAGTTGACTAAACGTTTACTTAAAAATATAATAATTATTGTCTTCTTCGTCTCCAGTTTCTTCATGTGCATCAACGTGTTTAGTATCAGAGTCGAATGGGTTAATTTCAACGTTATCTTTAGTATCATATTCATTAATTTTATCTAAATTATCGTCAATCAATAGAATGTTTTCATTAATTTCGTCGGAAATTAATCGATTTAGTTCATCAATATCGTTAGGGTCATCAAATCTTTAATGTCTAATGACAGTTAATCCCAAAGCAGGTACGCTGAAGCATTCTTTGAAGATAAAACTCCGGTAAGGACTTCAAAGAAAGTCAGTTAGAGATATCCTTGTTTAATGATAAATGTAAATTGGAATGGAACCGCTAGTCCCACGAAAGACTTTAACTTAATAGTTTAAAATTTTATTTATAAATTCAAACAAGAACATAACACCGAAACTTTAGACGTTTTTATGGTCTTTGCATACATATGTTTCGAATGTATATTCACGCTGTCGTGCGCTTAATCGCAATAATGATGCATTTTAAACAAGAATGCACCAAAGCGTATTGCAGCATACCGAATCCGCGTCTACGTTCTATGTTGGATGGATGGTAAATTAGGCAAACAGTTTAGTAACTTCTGGTAAATTGTGGTGTTTATTCTGTCGTGTAAATATATATCTATCGTATGCTTAGTTTTGTATATGTATATTCACTGGAAAACTCAACAAAAGTATAATAATATGGATCTTTTAATGAGAAACGTTACATTTTTCTATGTCATAGAAAAAATGAAAATATCTTTCTATAATTTACTTGTTATTAAGAAAGCTGGCGTCATCTATGTGGAAGTAGCGAAACTACATCATATTTCTGTCAAATTTGTTAGTAAACTTTAAAAAGAAACTTATAGTTAAAGAATTCTTCTGTAGATGCCACGCATAAAGTAATATGTTGATGAAATCCGTCCTCTAAAGATGTCGCGATAGGTTTCTATATACTTTGGAAAGAAAACTGTATGGGAAAAGATTATTCAAACTAATAAAAGATGGATGTGGAATTGACATTGGAATTTGAAACGAAGTTATCCTAGTAGAAAAACAAGATTCAATAATCATCTAGCGAAAAAATTTATTTAAAAGGAAAATTTGGATGAAGAAAATTGATAAAACATAAAAATTTTAGGAAAAAATATATTTATTTTCCTACATAATTTCCTTTTAGCTCCATACACTTTTCACAGCGATGTTCAATGAGTTTTTATAATAAGAATCGTCAAGCTTATCAAAACAGACATTACCTCTTCATTGTTGGAAAATATTTGACCACCGAGTTATTTTTTGCGAGTGTTGGAACAGAAAATAATCTAAAGGGGCTAAATCTGGCTAATAGGATTCATGAGGTAGCAATTCAAAGTTTAATTGATCAATTTTGGCCATAGCAATAACGGATGCTTGATCTGGTGCATTATCTTGGTGAAACAACAGTTTCTTCTTAGACTAATGCGGCCGTTTTTGCTTGATTTCCTCGCTTAACATTTGCAAAAAGTTCACCGTTGATAGTTTTTACTTTTTCAATGATAGTTAATGAAACTTATCCGAAAAAACAGACCTTGTCTGCAGAAGGAACGGTCTTCACCTTCTTTGAAGCCAGTTCTCCTTTTTCAGTCCATTGTTTTGATTATTCTTTTGTTTTAGTGTGAAGTGATGGACCCACGTTTGATTCATGGTTATAGATTGTGTATTTTTTAAGCAGCTACCGCCATCTCTAAGTCAGGCGAGGTACTTTTGGGATTGAAATACCTCGCGCATCTATCTTATTTGTTCTGGAAACTCTGCTTGTTTGTTGGGTTCTTCATTAACAAGGAATTACTTAAATTATGAGTTTGCTATGTATCATCAATCTTATCAAATTAATGTAGTAGTTTGTTATAATTACCTATACGTTTGAATCATAATTCCCGACTCGATTTAAATAAGTACAAACTTGTTATTTTTACAAATAAAGTTCATATTCGTGAATTTATGTGATCTTATAATGTTTTCATTTCCTAAAACGTCCTATATCAAAGTAGACTGATGTTACTTTGATCAATGATGAGAAACTAGTCTAAATTACGTAGAAAAAGACCATTTGGACTTTCCGACAAATTACCGTATCAATATATTTTCGATAAAACGTCTTTGAAGAAGCGCACGTACTCCATTAAATTCAGATGTATGTAGCCAGAACTGGATGTTTCTAAGTAACGAAAGAAATCGACAAGAAAATTTATTAAAAAAGATCAAAAGGGTGAATAAATACACTACAAATTTCTATTATATCATGCATTCAGTTACTTGGTAATGATTTTGTTTAATAATTTAGTTCTTACATCCGTTATATGGTCAAATAATTAACAATTTGAGCTTATTAATCAAGAAGGATGAGACATTTGACGATACAATTTATATTTTGACGTATTTAGAGAAGTTCGGGATCAATTTTCGATAAAGTCATATATCAGATTCTGATATTAACTCATCTAACTTTAGTACGTATAAAAAACTTCCCTTATTGGTTTCCAATACGGAAGAGATTGAGTAATATTCTCATACCATACAAATATTTGTAGATCGATACGCGACTGCAGCGCACTTTCGGAAACTTTGTTTCAAACAATGTGTCGAGTTCAATTCTTTCTCAACTCAAAATTTTAATAAAACTCTTCCAAAATGTTCCAACGTAGACCAAGTTCCACGTTACACTCAATATACTATATTATACTGACGGTGGATGAAAGTTGAATTAATTTCGAGGCAATTCAATAACGGAAAAAGTCTGATGGTTTTTAAAGTTTATATGAAAATCGGTGAATCTTCAAAAATAGTGATAGCTGATGAGAAAACTGTATAAAATAACGGAAATATATGTCAATGAGAACAAATTTAACAAATTCTCAATGTCATATACTACGAAAAAAATGTTTATAAATCACTGGCAATCGTTAGATGTAGGTAAAAATGTGTGAATCTCAGAAATCTCACTTTTTGATCCCATAGACATCTTCGCGTTGTTTGGGGCACGTTTGTCATTATTTCTAATGATCTCTAATGGATATAATTGGATGAATCTACCATCAAATATAACGTCAGGTACCAATGAAAAACAAAACGTTTTCGATAGAATAGCCCGACTCACTGATACCTGACCCAGAGAACTCCAAGTCTCCTTTCTTTTATAACTTTCCGTTATACTTGGTACACGTTTTAGGAAAAACCAACACACATACAATAAACCAGGCGAAACGTTTTGAATCGCGAACAAAATCCAGAGTTTGGAACGATTTATTCTGAATTTCAAACTGGGAATACATTTTCTTTAAACCGTTTGACTAGTTTCAAGATACGGGGTTCAAAAATCGTGTAAGCTAGCGTAAATATTTCAAAGAAAAATCGTCGTTGCATTTCCACCAAAAAACGATCGTAACTCCAATACCAGACCGAACGACAGTTAATTACAGGTGCCCCGAACAACGTGCACTTTTCCACAAATAGCTCGCAACAAGCTACCGGAAATTATTCCCCGAGGATACCCTCAACATTTCGCTTCACTGGCATTCAGATACATCACGTAACCTCGTAACTACGAGTTACTTTTAACTTTCTGTTAAATGGTCTTAGTTCGGGTGACATGGAACCGCAGTACAACGAATGAATCTGACTTTTGGCCAGACAGTTTGATTTCTAAGGTGGTGATGTCGAGTTATAGTTTCGGAAAGTTTTGCAGAAAATGTTTAAATGATAAAACATAGGATAGTATACTCAATAAACTTAAAAAATTTCCTATTAATACTATAAAACATATACGAAGAACTTCATATCGAGATTTTTAATAATTGCGTGTCAAAAATTTGATATTCTCCAAATCTCTCGAGTTTTTCCTAGTATAATTTTGTTGTGATTCAGAAAAGCTGTCATAGTTGACGTTTAGGATTCATAAAACAGTTAATACATTAATTATGCGTTAAAAATTCTTTTCTCATGGTTCTCGAAGGGTACCACGATGTCAATAATAGTTATTTGGTGATAAACATCGTCTTTGATTATTATATCAGGTCACTTGAATGCTGTTGTACAGAATTGGCATACCTTGATGATACTACACTAATATCTTATCATTAACCTTTCCAGGATAACCAGAATTAACATCCGTAGAAAATGCCGTTCACTAGAAGTTGAGTGAGTAGTCGGGGGTGTATTTTGTGAGATTAACCACCCAACAGCGACTGGTGTCCTCCTGGTTATGGGTATTGCTACACAAACCGTCGTGGGACTAGAAACCAAAGGGCTAAAGGCAACTAGTTGGTTGTTGGCGTCGTTGGTATTGAATTACTTCATACTGGTTGAAAAATGTAGGTTTCTCGATCCTAAGAAAAATTATTAGTGTATTAGTGTCTTTGGATAGATCTATAGCTACTTCCGATTAAGAATCGTCTGGATCTGATATAGCTCTTGAGGTGATTAGACCACAGGAAGAATGTTCGTAGTGTCTTTGGACAGATTAATTAAGAATCGTCTGGGTCCGATATAGATCAGAGATGATTGGACCACAGGAAGAATGTTAAGTGTGCAATGATTCCTTAAGAATCAAATTAAGGGGTTTTCTCCGACTAATTTGACCGTGGCAGGTGTGATTTGTGAGCCAGGAAGGATGAAGAATCACCTTTTATCACCAAATGGTATCATTTATCTTCAATTTGTCTTCAAATCGGTCCAATAGTTCTGTATGGTACAGTCTTATAACCATTTAGTCTTCCAGGTGATCGATTTAGGACACAACTTGAATCCCAGAAAACGGTGATCATCATATATTACCTGTCGTTCATATACAAGTCATAGCGTTGCTTTGAATGTTCTTTGGTCTCAAAGTATACATGATGGGATTTATATGCCATCAAATATAATGCAGAAATAAATTCGGATTGCGATTAAAGAGCGTCAAATACTTTTCTGAAATGAAGCTGATTATTAATTTACCTACCATCGTATTTTCCAAAATTTATTTATGAAATTATTCCCAAGAAATAGTTTATCAATGCACCATTTGGAAATTTATTGCGATTTTTATTAATATTGATCATATTTATCAGGAATTCCTTTAATTCCTTAGACAATACGAAAGGATTAATAATATCTCTAAACATATAAACACTGCATAATAATTCACCAGATACTTAAATAATTGATATGTTATTGATAGTTGATCCCATAATAAATCTCACGTCCGTTGAGATCAAATCATAAATAAAAAGTTTTGTCGTTTCTCGATGGAAATTTACAGTGTCTAACCAAACGATGTAACTTCAAAATTTCATAAATATCTACTTGTACAATAAGTCAAGTCTGGTGAAGATTTTGCAGCAGATTTTCGCAATGGTGTGAATCATGTCTTTTTCCATTTATTTTTATACCAAATTGAACTAATACATCATAATAATACTATGCATTTATTATTTCACCAGTATATAAAAAATTTACAAGAAGGATTCATCTTGTGTTTTATAAATACTGCTTTGCAGCCAAAGTACCAGATTCGTAGCACATTTGATTTGATTCAGTATCATAGTGGTGAATACTAGATATAAAATGATGCACAAAATCCTTTTTGTTCTTTGTAAAACGTCATAAATAAATTGCTTGAGAAGACCTCCTTTTAGCTTCAAACACTTTTCCCAGCGATATCGATACCTTTTTATTATAAGAATCGTCAAATTTCTGACCACCAGTCAGTTTTCTTCATTTGGGAACAAAAAAATGATCCGACGGGCCTAAATCCGGCGGCGATTAGGGTGAAATTCAAACTTTAATTAATTAATTTTAACCATTGAAATAACGGATGTGTCAGCTGGTGCATTTTTTTGATGAAACACATTTTTTTCTTTAGTGAAATGAAACTGTTTTTGCTTGCCTGACCAACGGATACCACCAAGGAAGCTGAGGGATATTTGAGACACCCGTAGCTTTCCCATTAAACCAACATCTGCCATCTTTGTCCAAACAGGAACTATACTGATATAACTTTTGATTGAGGAATCTCTCCGTTTATATCTGGTTGTTCCGATTGTTCCTTTTCTATTATAACATCAAGGTAGACAGTCTTTTATTGTCAACTAGCACGTTCCATAGTTGTCGTATACTATATCTGAGCTTTTCTTGTATATTTTCTCATGCTCTTAAGCCAGGAGGTTCAAGGAGATCACACTTGCTTACCAATAAGACAGTCCGGAAGATGATGGCGATCCTCAGTGCTCCTTGTCTCTGTCGATGCTTGCCTTATCCGTATAAGGGGTTGGAAAGACCACCTCCGTATCAAAGCAGAAACATCAGCTCAGTTTTTTCCGTAATTAAGCTTTTCTGGGTTTCTGTTAAGCACATTTGCCATTATTCACACTGCTTCAACAAATACTCAGATCGACTCTGATTATGGTCTACTCAAGGTTTATGATATTTAATAAGAACTAGATGTAGTGCTTGAAAGCAACATCGTAGTCTCTAACTGCACCACATCAATTCATTTTGATGCGACATTTGTAAACATTTGTTTAGTACAGAAAATTAACTTCTAAATCTAATAAAAAACTGAGGAAGATTTAACGAAAGTCGTGAAGTTTTTTTGTTAATGTATATTGATAAACTCCACGAGGTTTCATTCAAAATTGGATAGTGATATGATTGAAACAGTTATTAATGTTAGAAATCATTATAGAAGAGAGGTTGTGAAAGAGCGAGGGAAGACTCAACCCTAGAAATCTGTAGAAGAAGAAGGTATCTATCTAGATTCTCTTGGGGTTATGTCAGACAATTGGTTTGTTATTTTGAAGCTGTATATACTAAAGATTGAAATACAGATAGCAGATTATTAAGACTTTGTTAATAATAGTACCAACGCTTTTGGGTTTTGGGATGAGCTGAAAGAAAGATTTTTCAAAGGATAATTTCAGCTCTAACTGCACCAAATTTATAATCTTCGCTACATTAGCTACTAGATCACTACAAGAAAAGGCTTAGTACAAAAAACTAGCTTCTAAATCTAATAAAAAACTTAGGAACACTTAACGAAAGTCGTGAAGTTTTTTTGTTAATGTATATTGATAAACTCCACGAGGTTTCATTCAAAATTGGATAGTAATATGATTGAAACAGTTATTAATGTTAGAAATCATTATAGAAGGGGGCTGTAAAAGAGCGAGGGAAGATTCAACCCTAGAAATCTGTAGAAGGTATCTATCTAGTTTCTCTTGAGGTTAGGTCAGACAGTTGGTTTGTTATTTTGAAGCTGTACATACTAAAGATTGAAATGCAAATAGTAGATTATTAAGACTTTGTTAATATTAGTACCAACGCTGAATGAATGAGCTGAAAGAAAGATTTTTCAAAGGATAATTTCGCTCTAACTGCACCACAACAGTTAATTTTAATGATATACAGCTACAAGAAAAGGTTTAGTACAAAAAACTAGCTTCTAAATCTAATAAAAAACTGAGGAAGCCTTAACCAAAGTCGTGAAGCATTTTTTGTTAATGTATATTGATAAATTCTACAAGGTTTCAATAAAAATTTCAAAGGATAATTTCATAGCAATTGCACTAACGGTTATTCGTATACAGAGACACTGACAATTCATCTTTCTTCTTATCTTATCATGAAAATTGTAATAATTACTATTATATATGGGTTTTTTATGAAAATTTTCATTTGTCCTAAATACAAATCATGAAAATGAAGTTACTACCAATTTTAATACCTCTTCTTTCCATTATATCAATAAAAGCTGATTGTGGTAAGTGTTTTATAAAATGAATTATCAATTTCAAATCATTTTGGTGTCTATATCTTGTGAATACCTTCTATTTTTTAGAAGTTGGTACTGAAGTCATATGTTACTGGGGATCTTGGTCTATATATAGAACAGGAGAAGGATTATTTACATCAGAGAATATAGATACGGAAATATGTACAACTATAGTTTATTCTTTTGCTGGACTTGATTCAAACTTAGAATTGGTTTCTTTGAATATTGATGCTGACATCGATAAAAGTGAGTAGTCACTAATAACGATGAACTAGGAGATGAAATTAACGAAGTAATTAAAGAAATCAGGACGAAATACTTGAGATTGTTATATCAGAGGATAAAAAAGTGATAAACTTCGAGATTTTTTATTAAATTATTCACTGAGAAAGTTCTTGTAGACATTGTAATGATAAAGGTTTAAAATTTCGACTAACTAGATTATAATTTCAATAAACTTAATGTTAAATATTCAATTGATGATTCAAAATGGTAAAAATAGAGAAGTTTATTAATATTATCAATATTAGCATTAATATTATCAGTATCATATGTTTGTTTAGATGGATTCAAAAATTTAACCGACTTGAAAAAGATAAACCCTTGTCTGAAAGTCGTTTTAGCTGTAGGAGGATGGAACGAAGGCTCCATGAAATACTCAATAGTAAGTAAATATTTCTTATACAAAATTTTCATCTAGTTTTGGTAATGAATTCATTTTACAAATAATTTAACTCCTATTCAATGCAAAACTAAATAATAATATAATAAAAGTATAAGAGCCACAAATATCGATTTTATACTATTATAACCGAGTGAACCAGGTCAAAACAACTTATGTATTAATAAATATATTTAGAAAGAAAGAGCCGGGAGATAAGGTGTTGAATAGAGATTGCTCCGGTAAGTTTTAATAATATAACAACCTGCCTTTGCAACAACAACCTGTACTTAAGTTAAGACAAAACGTATTATCGGTGATGACGTAGGACGTTGAATCAACTGGAGGCATTTGAATATGCTACAAACCAGATTGTACTACGAACAGACGTAAAATGTAGAAAGACAAAAAATAACAGCTTATAATCAAGGGTAAGATCGAGGGACGCTGTGGAGTTGAAAGGAAACAACAGTCGTGGCTCATAAATATTCTAGACTGGACCAGTGGTGGACTTTTTAGCTTGACAGAAGACCGTACAGCTTTTGTTATGGTGATTATCGATGTCAAGAAGACCAGACAAGATTGATCACTGTAGTAAAAGCATTTTCTTAGCTTCATACAGCAAAATTAATTCACTATTTGATTTTTTCATGTACAGATGGCTGGTGACGAATATCTACGTAATAGATTCGTCGATAACGTTTTAGCGTTCATGGCTTATTACGAATTTGACGGTCTGGATCTCGATTGGGAATATCCCACAACGCGAAAAGGAATACCAGAAGACGGGAAGAATTTGGTATTGTTATTGAAGGAGCTAAGATCTAAGATGTCACCATATGGATTGAAACTATCCATCGCCGTACCTATTGATGAAAATTTGATACAAACGGGATACTTAGTCACAGAAATAGCTGAGTGAGTTGAAACTTGAGTTTTTATTACATTTTTCTATGGAAATTGATTTTTATGAGTAAAGGTTTTTAAATTGTCATACAGAATCTATTAAACTAAAATTTCTGCAACCGTTGGTGTTATCGTCTTCATAGACTGAAGGTAAACTCCTCTTGAGTCTTCTTTCTCACCCAGTATTGTCAAGAAACTGCATAGTCTGAAATGAGGATGGAAGTTTGCTAGGTTTCTTGCTTTGGTGTGTCAGCATAATAAGTCCAAATAGATGGAGTGTCTTCCAGCTAATTCCAATTTTATATATTCCAGTCGAAGTTCTTTTTTTTTATTTCTATTTAGCACTATTTTAAAAATGAAGTAAGTGGTGAATTATCACCCAAACTACCTCATCTAAACAAATTTCAAGTTAAAACTACAAAGAAAAAGATCCTATATGTGGAAAGCTCTACGGCTCCATTTCAAAGTGTAGTAAGATTAGTCTCTAATTCTATTAATAAAACAATAGATTAAAGCTGAAAAATTGAATTAGAGATCTGAATTTATCTGAAGAGAAATTGATGTTATAAAATTTGAACTTATAGCATCAAAATCTATTTCATTCGAAATTGATTGATTGATTGATTTACATCAAATTTATCTACTAACTTGAGTTTTAATAGAAAAGTTAGATTACACATTCCACGAATTAGAAGAAGAAATATCCTTCATTGGTCTTATTTAACAAATTTTTTCTATCTAGATGATTTATGATGACCACAAGTTTGAAAATACACGTTTAGGGTCTTCACTTTGTTGTTTGTTGTTGTTCACATATTTTTTTAAGTGACAGCCCCTTTTGGACTCATTGTTCGTCCTGGATGGGCATTTCGCCAAATTTAAACTTAGCAAAACACTTCTCGGCGTTTGATTTTCTTGAAACAAAGTCCAAATAATCATTATCAATTCAACTTTTGGCCCTAAAACTGTTTTTATGCCAAGAATAATGCTTCATTAACACATGAAATGTGTTAGTATAGAACACATTTTCATAGTGGTTCTTTTCAGTTACGTTGATATGGTTAATCTCATGGCGTACGATTACGTAGCTTCCGATTCCAAAGTAACTGGACTATCTTCTCCTCTATCTGAAATAGTGAGTAAATTTCCACAATTACCAGTCTCTGATTTATAAAGAAACAATTTTATTTGTTTAGAAAGAAACCGTTTCTAAATGGTTAGCTGCTGGTCTTCCTTCTAAGAAACTAGCACTTGGTATTCCAGCATATGCTAAAAATTTCGTGCTGGAAGATCCTGATAACCACAACATTGGTGCACCAGTTCAAAGTATCGGCGAAGCAGGACCATACACGCAAGAACAAGGTTTATTAGCATATTTCGAGGTAATATCATCACAATTATGGTAAAGCTTTAATAATCTTCATTATTTTTTTTAAGGTTCTGCAAATACTGAATGACTGGAATGGAATTATCACTGTTAAAAATGTAGACGATACTAACTATGCTTTTTATGATAACGAATGGTTCACTTTTGATAACGACAGTACCGTTCGTAGTAAGGTGAGTACCGAAATCTTGAACCTAAGAACCTAATGGTATGAGCTTCAAAACCACTTTTTTGTTCTTGTTTATAATAATATTAACTAGGGGTGACTCAGCTTCATAAAAAGTTATCTACTGTCATACATTGACATTGTACATATTTTCAAGTTAAAATACGAAAATATAATTGGCGCAGTCAGTAGGATTTATAATAGTATGAGCAAAGATCAGAACTACTAACTACTAAATCAACAAAATATTCCTATGAAACAATATTTCAATCGTGAATCGGATTAAAATTTTTGGAAATGTCACCAACTCTATTTACAACCACATGATACAATAATTTATAAGTTCGAAGAGTCCTGGTATCCCTTCTTGAAAATGGATTGAGCAAAAGTCCAAATTAGACAACATGACTTGTTCCATCATTAAATTACCTTATAATTATGGTTTGAGAATAGGATTGTTAGTAATTTCGTTATAGGATCACAAAACTACAGCACCACTACACATTTTATTTTTAATTTGTTTTCTATTGAAGGTCTCGAACTCACATCATAGTAGTTGAGTGAAATCACTTTCGAAACCAAAAATCAATTGGCGCAGTCAGTAGGATTATAGAAGAGTCCTTCTAGTAGGAACTTGTTGTTCTTAAACTTTTAGTTTCCATTAGAATGCACCATAATGGAATGTTATGTTCGATTCAGCTAAAAATTTTGGAAAATGCAACTAATCGTCACCTTTTTTCTATTAACAAACATATATAATGACAATTTGGAGTGTTCAACTCTGAAACTGAAACTATAGCTTTTGAATTAGATACGTAGACTTTCCAATACCTAAAAGTAAAAAGAGAAGAAAGGACTTATTGGATTAAGATTAAATTTATGAGATTCTACTTGTATGTATTTATCTAACCTTGTATTTCTGTATTTCTGTAATCTAACTTAACCTAACCTAACAGTTTACGTGATGTTATAATTTGAAATGGTCTAATTAACATCATATTTGCTTCTTTACTTCAATTTTTGTATGGTAGAATGTGATATATCGCATTATGATGCTTAATATACTAGGTGTTCTAAATATGAAGCACCGTAGTTCTCAGACATATTATTTTGAATGGTATATACATTATTGTTAGATCGTTTTACTGGAAATTATGATCTAAAAATCGTACTGCTTCCTATAAATGCATTAAATTTTCATTATTAGGTTCTCTTGGTATTTTTCCGCGTCCTTATTTGGATAAATATTTTAGACAGTTAAGTTAAATTTACTTATAGTGGATCCTCGTGAGCAAAAGTTTGTGCGAATCGTGTTTCGAGATCATTGATGCGCTTCGTACTCAAAACCCACGTTATATTTAATAATGAAGTGATGTTTTATATGAAATTGTAGGTGAAATATGCGTTGGAAAATCATCTTGGTGGTATAATGTTATGGGCACTAGAGCTGGATGATTTTAAAGGTGTGCATGGTGAAGCGTACCCTTTATTGAAGGCTATACGAGATGGGATTTCTGATTTTAATCATTGATAGAGAATTTGTAATATATTGAAAAAGAAATACGATTCTTGAAGATATTGTCAGTTTATTTCTACCTCTACAATTTTTTTTATCATATCCTGCGTAAAAATAACGATTATATTTCGAAAAAATGGAAAATTTCTGATAAAATCATATGGGACAAAAACAGATGTTTCCATCGAGTGTTTGGCAATATTTTACAGAATTTTTGCGCAGTTTTATAACCATGGATGAAACGTGGGTCCATCACTTCACACCCGAAACAAAAAAACAAGCAAAAAAATGGACTGAAAAGGGAGAACCAGCTCGAAGGAAGATCATTCCATCTGCAGGCAATCTTTTTCATCGACTATCTTGAAAAAGGAAGAATTATCAAAGGCGAGTATTTTGAGTGAATAAATCAAGCAAAAACTGCCGCATTTGGCTTAAAAGAAAATGATGTTTCATCAAGACAATGCACCAGCTCACATATAAGGAGTGCAAAATAAGCGAGCGGAGTTCGAAGCTGAAAAATGTATCATTAACAATGCAAACATGATTTTCAAAATACTTCATCTCTTTTTATTATTAAACATCATTGGTTTCTTATCTCAGAACTTAAAATAACTCTTTATAGGGTGTCCTTCTAATAGAGTTTCCATATTATGGTTTCATTCAATATCTACATAACTGGTTTTCAACTTTTTCCATTGTTTTATTTGATATTATAATCTATAATTCGTATAAATTAACTGTCATACTTCATACAAATCGTCATTTAAATGGGTCTTTAGGCCGGCCCTGTCCATCTATAATGGAATTTCAAAATTCGGCGAAATCGAGCGGCGATTTATGAATGGTGGACGCGCCTTTGATGAACTTTTTATTATAGAAAGCGATTTATTTACAGTTTTATTTTCAAATAATTTCCAGAGAAGTATAATTATTATTTTTCAGTTTCTTTTCGCTCCAGAACTAGAACTAAATTCATAAATGTCAAAATCATGATTATGAATAAAGTTTTTATTAATCCAATCACGAATTTTTACTATATTTTTTTATTTGTTACTAATATTTCACTTTATTTCTTTAAGAAGGAAACTGCAATATCTACTGAAATCGTAAAATTACGGCTCCACTCGAATGAATAATGACTATCCTGTTATATAATAATTTTACGAAGCCTTTTGATATTGAAATCAGTTTGTATAGAAATGGAGAGGTGCTACAAACAGATTTTAGTGAGGGTGATTAATTCATTATACAATACGAATATCTTTGGAACGAGATAAATTGAATATAAAATTCCAGTTTTCTTAAAGCAAAACTGTCCAAAGCAGTTCCACGTTCCACACCGACGTATATCTAATATGCAATAAAACTGAGGTTCTTTAGACGTATAAACGACGATAACCACGGACATATCTTCTATGGTAACTCACCAGAAGATCACCAATGGCTTGTTTGTTTGTCAAAAGGAAACTGCGACTTATTAAAATCTGGCGGTAGCAGTAATTGACACCTTAGTCAGCGGGACGTATGTCTTTGATACCATATGCTTATGCTGTCCTCACTTTTGGTATATTTCACGTTGTACATCAGTCATCACGATGAACCACCCATCACGATAATAGGAATATCTGTCATATAAACATTACAAACTAGCTTCTTGTGGTATTTTTGGTTGAAATTCGATCCTCTTGAGCTTGATTCGGAATCTATAGGTTATATAGTCCTCATAGCTTAGTTAATTTCTACTTTTCTGAACATACACGCTTTATTTCACCTTGAATATTCAACCTTTGTAGTAGATTATAGAAGACATGATCTAAGACTTTGATAGTATTCAAGAAGATGTCTATAATAAATTATTTCCTTCAAGATGATTCCTCCGGCTCTTCGCGGCTTATTTCTGTATGCCTTTGACTTTTGTTTTGTTGAAAAGATCCGTTCCGTCTAACAATATCTTCAGAATGACATCAAGTATGTTCCTAGTAGATTATTTCATATCAAATGTTTGGCTGGCGTCTTCTATTATCTTCAAAATATGGTTTTCAATATTTCACAACTTCATTTTCTTCTGAAACGATCCTTTTGACTCTGTTTCTTCCAACAGTTATTTCAAAATGACTCCTTCAGCTATTTTGCTCATTGTGAAGAGAAAATAAATGGAAAATCCTGCTTATTTCATCTTGAATTTCAAACTTTAGTAGTAGATATGATCTAAGACTTTGGTGACATCAAAGAAGATGTCTTTAGTATATTATTTTTCGTTGAACTCGCTAGCATATTTTTCTATCTTCAGAATAAGATTAACAGCATTTCATGGCTCCATTTTCTTCTAGTAGGATCCCTATTTTTTTCTGGATAATTTATTCTGTTCATGTATAGTTTATTAGTGTTTTTAATTTTCTTATTAATGTCTTAATGTTGTGTACCGTTTTCATCTATTATTCATTGTTCCTTGGTTTTTTCTTATCGAATTTCCATGTCTATTACTGCTACCTCGATGTTTTCTTTTATCATTTTTTCGTTCTTTGTTATAAGTTTAACATGTTTGATGTTAACTCTTTGTAGAGTGTCCCACACATATTTTATGATGATGAATATGATGAATGGTAACAAACTTAAGCTTCCCCTTGTGTTGAATCTTATATTTGTAGTGAAGCCTTTTGATATTTTGTTATTTCTCATGACTGCATTCTCAATCTTTCCATTAATATTTTGTATTTTCTTCATATATAATATTTCGGGCAGTTTCTTCCTTATTTTTTTTTTCTAGGTACTCTGTCAAATGCTTTTTATCGGTTTAAGGAATAAATACATGATCAATATTGTGTGATGAGTACTAATATTTTGATATCATGAAAAATTATATTCGTAGCTTGTACCGAAAGCATAATTACAGACTTCAATTGAATTCTATTGATTCCACGGCTACTAACACAATGTACCATTATTAAAAACGATATTTCCAAACTTATGAAACTATACCAATAATCAGTAACAATAATAAATTGAGAAAAAAATGTTATTCGAAATATAAAAACGTGCCGAAAACCATCGACTGAAATAAATGAAATTTGCTACTTATCTTAAATTACCTATAATTTCGAAGGAATGAAATTCAATGGATTAGTTTGAAGGTTGTTGTTAGTTCGAAATGATGTTTTTATGGCAGGCTTGTGTTTTTATTACATACACTATTGTTGAAGCAAATCACGAATGCGGTTATCAGAATGCACGTTGTTATCAAAACAATATTTACGCTAGATCTGTTGACGGATCTTGTAATAATATAGATCATCCCAATTGGGGAACCCAATTTTCTGTCTACGATAGATTAGTACCAGCAAAATACGGAAGAAGTGAGTAAAAATGTGAAAATTTTCTTCCCAAATCCTAACCTCACTTCCTATACTGTCACTTAAGTATTTTCTCGTTTAGTTTTTATTTTTCAATTATTTCTATATCTAGTTATTTTAATCGGCTAGATCTCAGTTTTTCTCACCTGTTACCTTTTGGTTCCAGCTGCAGCGGTAATCATAGGATTTTGTTATTTTTTTCTCTTCTTTCTATGAACCTTCATTCCTCTCAGTATTACCCAGTTCATATGAGGTTTATATTAACTCAAATATCAAATTATAATATCTCTAATTTTGTTTTGTTCTATTCCTTTAGCATTTTTTGTTATCCCGTCTATTTCTTATAATTTTTTATCATCTTTTTTGACCATTCATTCCTCTTAGTATTTCCCAATTCATATGAGTTTTGTATTCATCATATATCAAATTATAATATCTCTAATTTTGTTTTGTTCTATTCCTTTAGCATTTTTTGTTATCCCGTCTATTTCTTATAATTTTTTATCATCTTTTTTGACCATTCATTCCTCTTAGTATTTCCCAGTTCATATGGGGTTTGTATTCATCATATATCAAATTATAATGTCTCTAGTTTTGTTTTGTTCTATTTATTTAACATTTTTTTCTATCCCATCCATTTCTTATCTTTTTTTATCATCTTTTTTTGACGGCGTTCATTCCTCTCAGTATTTCCCAGTTCATATGAGGTTTATATTAACTCAAATATCAAATTATAATATCTCTAATTTTGTTTTGTTCTATTCCTTAAGCATTTTTTGTTATCCCGTCTATTTCTTATAATTTTTTATCATCTTTTTTGACCATTCATTCCTCTTAGTATTTCCCAATTCATATGAGTTTTGTATTCATCATATATCAAATTATAATATCTCTAATTTTGTTTTGTTCTATTCCTTTAGCATTTTTTGTTATCCCGTCTATTTCTTATAATTTTTTATCATCTTTTTTGACCATTCATTCCTCTTAGTATTTCCCAATTCATATGAGTTTTGTATTCATCATATATCAAATTATAATGTCTCTAGTTTTGTTTTGTTCTATTTATTTAACATTTTTTTCTATCCCATCCATTTCTTATCTTTTTTTATCATCTTTTTTTGACGGCGTTCATTCCTCTCAGTATTTCCCAGTTCATATGAGGTTTATATTAACTCAAATATCAAATTATAATATCTCTAATTTTGTTTTGTTCTATTCCTTAAGCATTTTTTGTTATCCCGTCTATTTCTTATAATTTTTTATCATCTTTTTTGACCATTCATTCCTCTTAGTATTTCCCAATTCATATGAGTTTTGTATTCATCATATATCAAATTATAATATCTCTAATTTTGTTTTGTTCTATTCCTTTAGCATTTTTTGTTATCCCGTCTATTTCTTATAATTTTTTATCATCTTTTTTGACCATTCATTCCTCTTAGTATTTCCCAGTTCATATGGGGTTTGTATTCATCATATATCAAATTATAATGTCTCTAGTTTTGTTTTGTTCTATTTATTTAACATTTTTTTCTATCCCATCCATTTCTTATCTTTTTTTATCATCTTTTTTTGACGGCGTTCATTCCTCTCAGTATTTCCCAGTTCATATGAGGTTTATATTAACTCAAATATCAAATTATAATATCTCTAATTTTGTTTTGTTCTATTCCTTTAGCATTTTTTGTTATCCCGTCTATTTCTTATAAATTTTTATCATCTTTTTTGACCATTCATTCCTCTTAGTATTTCCCAGTTCATATGGGGTTTGTATTCATCATATATCAAATTATAATGTCTCTAGTTTTGTTTTGTTCTATTTATTTAACATTTTTTTCTATCCCGTCCATTTCTTATCTTTTTTTATCATCTTTTTTTGACGGCGTTCATTCCTCTCAGTATTTCCCAGTTCATATGAGGTTTATATTAACTCAAATATCAAATTATAATATCTCTAATTTTGTTTTGTTCTATTCCTTAAGCATTTTTTGTTATCCCGTCTATTTCTTATAATTTTTTATCATCTTTTTTGACCATTCATTCCTCTTAGTATTTCCCAGTTCATATGGGGTTTGTATTCATCATATATCAAATTATAATGTCTCTAGTTTTGTTTTGTTCTATTTATTTAACATTTTTTTCTATCCCGTCCATTTCTTATCTTTTTTTATCATCTTTTTTTGACGGCGTTCATTCCTCTCAGTATTTCCCAGTTCATATGAGGTTTATATTAACTCAAATATCAAATTATAATATCTCTAATTTTGTTTTGTTCTATTCCTTTAGCATTTTTTGTTATCCCGTCTATTTCTTATAATTTTTTATCATCTTTTTTGACCATTCATTCCTCTTAGTATTTCCCAATTCATATGAGTTTTGTATTCATCATATATCAAATTCTAATGTCTCTAGTTTTGTTTTGTTCTATTTCTGTAATATTTTTTTCTATCCCGTCTATTTCTTATAATTTTTTAACATCTTTTTTGACCATTCATTCCTCTTAGTATTTCCCAGTTCATATGAGTTTTGTATTCATCATATATCAAATTCTAATGTCTCTAGTTTTGTTTTGTTCTATTTCTGTAATATTTTTTTCTATCCCGTCTATTTCTTATAATTTTTTAACATCTTTTTTGACCATTCATTCCTCTTAGTATTTCCCAGTTCATATGAGTTTTGTATTCATCATATATCAAATTATAATGTCTCTAGTTTTGTTTTGTTCTATTTCTGTAATATTTTTTTCTATCCCGTCCATTTCTTATCTTTTTTTATCATCTTTTTTTGACGGCGTTCATTCCTCTCAGTATTTCCCAGTTCATATGAGGTTTGTATTCATCATATATCAAACTCTAATGTCTTTCATTTTGTTTTGCTCGAAATATTCAGCATTTCTTCTATTTCTTATCATTGTGATGATATCTCACCATCTCTTGATCAAACGCCAAGCAGTAATTTTGTAAATTGCAGTATTTATTGATCTTTCCTTGGCTCCAGAAAACTTTTTCCTCTAAAGTTATGTTGATAATTCATTTCAAAAATGCTATGGATACAATTGTTTTTTCCAACACTATTTTTGATTTGTGAAGCATGAAAAATGATTTTAGCTGACCGACGATTTGGTATAGAGATGTGAATATTGATTTTAAACAACGTATTCCAATAACTTTTTTCTTTGACCTGTTTTTCCTTGTTAAACTTCTACCTTTTCTTCAATAACCCTTTTCGTAGATTTATTCTTTTAGTATGCTATAAACACTGATTTGATTGATATTTATATGAATACTCTACAGTTCTTCTTCTCCTAAGTCCTCCATTTGGTTTTACTTCCCCCAAAAATACCTTCTATTCACGTATAATCCATTTTCTGTCTTCAGATTTCGATGAAACTCATGTAAGTAAGAGTTCTTCATCAGTTGGTTCCTCCACGAGATCTTCTATATCTATATCTTCTTTCTGTTTTAGTTTGTACACTTGCTCATCAATACTCCTTTAAAGTATTGAATTCAATCTATTGAAAATCTTCACTTTTTGTTCCTGGTGAAAATTTTTCAATTCTAAAGTGCTTTTCAATATAAGTTTATAGCGCTTTGTGTTCTTTAAGATTTATTCTCTTGGTGTCTGTCGTGTCATATTCTCCATAAATTTTCCACCAGTTTCCACCATACTTTTCAAAAAACTGTAGGAGGAATCAATTGATTCCTTTGCAATCTTACAAAACCTTAAAACCAGCCACAAAATTAACCTGATACAGATATTCATCACATCAGTTTGATCAGGTCATTTGAATGTCTCGAACTTCCATAACTTTGTACTTGGACTTATGTTCCAGTTCTATTTCAATATCTAGTCCTTAGATACTCTTACTGGTGAGAGCAATTATTTGTTATAGTTATACTAAAATTACCTTCAAACTCTTGAGCAATCCCCGTATTTTTATACCAAAAAAAATTGTATTACTCTATTGCTTGCAAAATAATTAATTTTTAAAGTTAATTACGGTAAAACGACATTTTATATTCAACTTAATCCATGCTATGGGACTATGAGACACCCGCATGTGTCGAAGAGATTCTATATTACACAGGAATAGTCATTTGAAAAAACTAGACTGTCTTTAATATGTTTTCTACTTAATTTGTGATACCGTTTTAAATAAATCGTGGTTGATTTCTCAGAATTTGCATTGGCGCACTCAAAAAATGGTAAACCGTTACCTAGCGCTAGGTTAATATCGACTACTCTTTTCCTGGACGAAACTTCTCCAGATCCGGATTTAACGATTAGTGCTGTTCAGTATGGTCAATTGGTAGCACACGATTTGAGCGAGGCTTTCATAGGTAAGTCGAACATCATGATCAAAATACTAATTAATTCGTCTTAATAGCAAACAATCGAGAAATGAGAAACCTGATAGTCAATCAGTATTTTAGGTTAATTAAAACGAAAAGTTTTGTTTTCTACACAACACCTTTAATTTATATCCACAGAAATAAATCTTATGATGTAATTGCGCTGGCCATTGTATCGATTTTTGTCTTCTTATTCACCTATTGGGATTAATTGTGGTACTGTTGGATATTGGGTTGTGTACCATAAATTAGCCAAAACTGGAATGAATCCAAAATCTTCTAGGTTATGTTAATGTTTTATTGATAATGTCTTTTATATATCCTTCTGCGAATCTTGAGTTTTTTTAGCTTTCGTGTCGTTTCAATTGGATCAAATTTTCGTCTGGATCACTTAAAATGGTAGCGAATATTCACCTGGAACAGAGAATAGTGTATTTCAATATAGCGACGTTCTGACATTTTCAAAAAAAAATCGAAATCGGGTTGAATTGAATAGCCATGAAGTTGTAGCTTGTATATATCTGTATACAAAATGATTTAAATAACCTTAGTGTAATTTGTGAATAACTAAGACTTTGAAATAATAAATTCTATAAAAATTCAACGCCATTAACAACCTCACCTAACCTATAAATTTCAGCTTAACTTATAATGACCTAACCTATAAAATTATACATAAATTAACCAATCAATATTGAACATCATTCAATACAACTTATCCTTATCTAACCTATAAAAATTTAACGTCATTCATAATTTAACCAGTTACAAATTTATGAAAATTCCTATACCAGAATCAATATTTCTATTAACGTCAATTTGAATATTGATTTTATGAGTTTGAAAATTTATACAAGCATTGATACTATCAAAAATCACCGAAAATTTCAATTAATCATTGTAAGTGGAATTTTATTATTATCATACATATTTTTTATATTGTATTTGACCATGAATATTCGAAAGCTCGGAAAATATATTAAAGTTAGTCCACTTTGGTTTTTCGTTGCCACGTTCCCATAATATAGCTGGCAAAGAATTCTTTACAATTCTGAAAATAATCTGTAGTCAGTAAATATGCGGCTTCGTCTCACAATAAGCATTGAATTTTCATCTTCAATATCGTCTACAATCATTTTAATGGTTTCTTCTTGTTAACAGCCACCAGCGATTCCAAAAATGACGTTTTTTCCAGCAGGTACTTCATTTGAGGACTAATGTTTATATTGTCGTCTTCTAGAGGGTGGTAACAACCCTCGGCAGTTTTAGACTTCTTAATTAGTAATATTGCGCGGAACTGTGAAAGTAAAAACATCTATCAAAAGGAAAACAAACCCCACAACCCCATAATGAGTGGAATTTTTACAAAAGTTATTTGATTTTGTTGATGATTCCTTTGAGTATAAGTAAAATTTCATTGAGAGGACTTTTATCTCGGAATGTTCAACGATTTAGAGACTTTTTTCTAAATTATATTTTCCTAATATTTAGTTGGAGATCCGTTATCATGTTGTACTTCAACATTTCAAGAAAAGGATCATATGCCGAGTAATTGTATACCTATTAAAATTCCTCATGATGATCCCAATTATTCGATAATAAATGCAACTTGTTTATCAATGATGAGATCTCAAACCAATCAGGAGCGTGGATGTTCTCTTTATCTACAAAACATTTCACAGGTAAGAATCATTAGTTGAATATAATTCAAAGTTGTTGATTATATTCAATAGAATGTGTGAAAATAGTAAAAGTTTGATTTAACGATTCTTTTTCAGTAGTTTAATCATATTTTCATCCATATTTATAAAATTTAAATCCATTACTTCGACTAGAATACAAAACTTGTGATGATCAGAATCTCATACTTGGAACTCTTCGTGGTTCATACCTTCAATTGTAGGTTGGATTGATTCAAGATTCTCGAGATGGTGGAATTTATGTTTAATTACAAAATGTCTACTACCATTTCAATTTCCGGTTACAGTATGATTGCCTACATCACCCAGACATAAACAGTTCTGTTTCAAATCAATAATTAAGTTTCTACCAAATATTTACAATAATTTTTTATATTCAGCTCATCAGAATTATTCATCAAACCAAATGCGTCTGCATTTCTATTCTTTTGATTTGTATGGATGCTTCGATATATCAAAAATTCATAAAATAAACAGCAGCGTGTACTGAAATATTCTGTGTGTCCTAAATGTTCATCTTGAGATACGAATATCATTTTTTTAACACTTCAGCTCTTGTTGTTTATGTTGAGCTACTAGTTTTCTTGTGGTGAAAAGAATGGGGAATGTAGTATCCAATTTTTCAATGTAGAACACTTTTTGCCCTAAATGGTTATCAATATTTCAAAATATTGATGTTGTAGATATCAGGAGTTACTGCTTTCTTGGATTTATCGAATGTATATGGTAATACCGAGGAAGAATCTCGGAGTTATAGAGCTCAAAAAAACGGATTGCTTCAACTTAACGTCCGAAATCATAGGGAATGGTTACCAGAAGCCAATGACAAAGAATTAATGTGTCCTTTTCTACCTAAGGGCGAAAGATGTTATCAAACAGGTAGGGATCAAAATATCTTGAAATTCTTCGACATAACATGATGAATTAGCACATACTACATATTTTTTTGAATTATTTTTATAAGGTGATGATAGAGCGAATCAACATCTCAATCTCGTGATACTACATACATTATGGCCAAGAGAACACAACAGATTAGCGCGAGAACTTTCTAGAATAAACCCACATTGGAACGATGAGAAACTTTTTAATATAGCAAGAAGTATTGCTATAGCAGAACATCAATATTTAACCTATTATGAGCTTTTACCATTATGGACTTCAAGGAAGCAGCTACTTCAACTTGGAATTATCTCCGATTGTGATAATTTCATCAACGATTATGATGGAAATATGAGACCGCATATTTATAACGAGTTTGCCCATGGGGCTTTCAGGCATTTTCACTCTATGATACCCGGTACATTACAGTGAGTATTATTTATTAATAATTCAATAGATAGACTGATTTTAAGATACGTTTTAGGCTCGCAGATTCGTCTGGGTGTCCTTATAGAACATTGGTTCAGAGAGATTATATGTTTAGACCAAATTGTTTAGAAAGAAGCGATATATTCGATTCTTTGTTACGAGGTATGACCACGCAACCATCTCTAACTCCCGATGCATTTACCGATCCCGAAGTGAGTATTCCTATTCAGATCATAATTCAAATCGTGATTGATCAAAATAGAAAGTCAGGTTCCTTTTTGAGATACAACAATCTATATCTAGCAGATATAGGAGGTATTTCAAAAAGTGCGGTTACATCTCATGTTAATTGATAATTTGTATATGAGAAAGCTGCGCCGAGATAGGTGAAGCGTTTGCTCACGATGGAACAGCGTAGTGAAGATATTGGTCATGGTTTGGGCCGTCTCATAACCATGAATGAATCGTGGGTTCATCACCTCACATCACATCAAATAAACAATCAAAACAATGGACTGGAAAAGGAAAACCAGCTCCAAAGAAGGCAAAGACCGTTCCATCTGCAAGCAAGATCATGGCGTCGGTGGGATAATTTCAATTGCAGCAATTGATCAAATGGCCGCATTTGGCTAAGAAGAAACTGTGTTTCACCAAGATAATTTTCAATTTGTGCAAATATCGATAGCCTCTTCTTATTGAGCTGCGGCTAGCTCTAAAGCTGGCTCGAATTTGACCGAGTAAATTGAGTATAAACAAAGAAATTTTTAAAGAATGATAGATTTTAGCTCCCAACTAGATAGGGAACTTAAAAGAAATTTTAATAGAGGAAACAGTGCTGGTAGGAACTTCAAAAGATATCCAGAATGACCTTTTCGAATGGATTTACCTCGAAAAAACCATGGCTTCTATTGATATCGTTCCAGTTTTGTGGTACTTTGAAGAAATCATGAAGGAATTGAGTACAAACAAAGAAATTATGGAAGGAATAATAGATTTTAGCTCCCAACTAGATAGGAAACTTAAAGGAAATTTCAATAGAGGAAACAGTGCTGGTAGGAACATCAAAAGATATCCAGAATGACCTTTTCGAATGGATTTACCTCGAAAAAACCATGGCTTCTATTGATATCGTTCCAGTTTTGTGGTACTTTGAAGAAATCATGAAGGAATTGAGTACAAACAAAGAAATTATGGAATGAATAATAGATTTTAGCTACCAACTAGAAAGGAAACTTAAAGGAAATTTCAATAGAGGAAACAGTGCTGGTAGGAACATCAAAAGATATCCAGAATGACCTTTTCGAATGGATTTACCTTGAAAAACCGTGCTTTCTATTGATATCGTTCCAGTTTTGTGGTACTTTGAAGAGATCATGAAGGAATTGAGTACAAACAAAGAAATTATGGAATGAATAATAGATTTTAGCTACCAACTAGAAAGGAAACTTAAAGGAAATTTCAATAGAGGAAACAGTGCTGGTAGGAACATCAAAAGATATCCAGAATGACCTTTTCGAATGGATTTACCTCGAAAAAACCTTGGCTTCTATTGATATCGTTCCAGTTTTGTGGTACTTTGAAGAAATCATGAAGGAATTGAGTACAAACAAAGAAATTATGGAAGGAATAATAGATTTTAGCTACCAACTAGAAAGGAAACTTAAAGGAAATTTCAATAGAGGAAACAGTGCTGGTAGGAACTTCAAAAGATATCCAGAATGACCTTTTCGAATGGATTTACCTCGAAAAAACCATGGCTTCTATTGATATCGTTCCAGTTTTGTGGTACTTTGAAGAAATCATGAAGGAATTGAGTACAAACAAAGAAATTATGGAATGAATAATAGATTTTAGCTACCAACTAGAAAGGAAACTTAAAGGAAATTTCAATAGAGGAAACAGTGCTGGTAGGAACTTCAAAAGATATCCAGAATGACCTTTTCGAATGGATTTACCTCGAAAAAACCGTGGCTTCTATTGATATCGTTCCATTTTTGTGGTACTTTGAAGAAATCATGAAGGAATTGAGTACAAACAAAGAAATTATGGAAGGAATAATAGATTTTAGCTACCAACTAGAAAGGAAACTTAAAGGAAATTTCAATAGAGGAAACAGTGCTGGTAGGAACATCAAAAGATATCCAGAATGACCTTTTCGAATGGATTTACCTTGAAAAACCGTGCTTTCTATTGATATCGTTCCACTTTTGTGGTACTTTGAAGAAATCATGAAGGAATTGAGTACAAATAAAGAAATTATGGAAGGAATAATAGATTTTAGCTCCCAACTAGATAGGGAACTTAAAAGAAATTTTAATAGAGGAAACAGTGCTGGTGGTGGTGTTTTTCTATTTTTTTAAATCTTTTTTTCCATGACTAAACTTTTGTCATTACACCTGTGTCAATATCTGAATCGAATGTTGTCTCTGAATGTTGAGAAGAACTTTTTTGATACATTTGTTAATGAAACTGCTTTGGGGGATGCTCTGTCGAAAAACAAATTATTAATTATCAATAAACGACGTTTCTAGTTTAAAAAATTCCAGAATTGGATGATTTTCATGAGATAATAAGTTTTATTGTGAGCTGCATCAATATTTTGAGCTATTTTTTATTTTAACAAATAGTTTATAACTTAACAAATTTAATTAGGAAAGCACCTTACGTCTTAATTCAGTTTTTTTTTCATTTTTTTAAACTATAACTTTTTTTGGCACTATATTCTCTCAAATTATTAATCACCAATATGTACAAGATGATTTTATCTTAATTTTTGTCCTAACAAATGTACAGGGTACTTCGTTATTTATTCTTGAAAACATGGAATTGTATGTAATTTTATCTTAACCTCCATGTAATTAGGTTATATTTTATCGAATTTTGATATATTTCTGGTTATTTTTGAAGTATTGAACACTTGAATTGAACATAAAACTTCTCTCGAATTTATAGTGAATAAATCAAATTCATCCCTTTCAGTCTATTAGCACAAAGTTGGGAATCTCTCAAAATTATCTAAAATTATTTTTTTGTATCAAATATCTTGATCTATTCAACGAAAAAATTTTTGCAGACATCATTATATGAATATTGGAATTTCAGCAGAACAAATCAATAAACTTTCACTTTCAATACTCAAAATTCACTTCTTGCAGCTTACCAATTTCTTTTTTGCGATGACATACAAATTTGGTTTCGATATGAAGGCGCTAGATGTGCAAAGAGCACGAGATCATGGTTTGGGTTCATACAATGATTTACGAGAATTTTGCGGCTTGGGACGAGTACAGAACTTCAATCAACTGTTAGACGTTATGGACATCACAGTAAGTGAAAAAAATTAACACAAATACGACTATAATATGAAGCTGTTTATGGTGTAATTGAATAGAAAGTCCTTTCATAATTCAACTATATTTTCAGTCAGTGGAAAAACTCGGTCATATATATGATTACGTAGACGATATAGAATTAATAGTGGCTGGATCTTTGGAAAAGCAAGTTCCTGGTACTTTACTAGGACCGACATTTTTGTGTATATTTTACGAACAGTTTTACAGAACTAGAAAATCCGATAGATTTTTCTTTGAAAATACTCATAGCGGATTAACGCGTCTTCAATTGGAAGAGATTAAAAAATTTAGTTTTTCCCGATTCATATGTGATAACGGTAATAACGTAACACACATGCAAAAGAACGGATTTCTACAAGTTTCTAGCAGGTAAATTGGTTCAATTATGTTTAATTATATTAAATGCATGATTCTGTTTCCTGGGAATCTCCCGAATCGATTTCTATACTCAGTAATTACCGGGTTTTGTAATTTTCGGCCATTACCTCGACTAAATCTGCAATAAGAAAACCAAATTGGGTTTTAGACATGCTTTCCACTAGAAAAATTATTATCAAGCTCATATAGTTCAAAATATAGAATATGAAGAAGGACAAGTCAAATTTTGTAACATTTAATAGTCTAGAAAAGTGAGGTTAAGAAATAATCGTGAGATGAATGTTTTTGGAGATGGAATATCGCCAATAAAAAGTTATTGGGGATCTATATTTTTATTTTCTAGACTATAGATGATATTATATTCACTGCAGATTCAGTGCCTATTCAATAATGATGATACATCATGTTACAGAGCTGCATGAATTTATAAACAAGATGAATTCAAAGCATTTTGTTGAACAATTTGAAGCTGATATTGTACAAACTGACATCCAATTCATAATATTTTCATGAATCGGCATATGAGATTAACACTGTTAACAAGTTTATTTATGATTTAAATTTTTTTAGTAACCTTAGGCTTCCTTGCCATCAGATACCCAGAGTAAATTTGAACTTATGGAAAGAAAATCATCAAGAAATAATTGCCAAGAGGAACAGTACCCGGAAAATTTGATTAATGAAGAGAATTTTTCAACGAAATTAGTATATTGAAACGAAAAATTAATTAAATGAAAGATCATTAATAAAATGTGGATTAAATTCTTCGTTACTTCATTTTACTAAATCAATTCACATAGTTGATGATACCTTGGAGATGAATTAATCTTTGATTAGATCTACTGTTGTTAATCAGAAATGAAAACAAGATAATTTTTGAATCGCCTTGTATTCGGAACTACTCATTGAAATTTATCATCACAAAACAACAACGAATAAGTTTTATCTTTGAATTTTTCATTTCATTACTTGGATCTATGATAACTGAAGCTAGAATTGCTTATTTTTGTACAAAATTTTTCAAAAGTTTCATTTTAATTTAATTATCAAAAAGTCTTCTCGGGATATTGGATTACTCGAGTCAACACAAACCTGTTTTTTCCCAGTAATATGTTGACTGATAAAAATTTTAAAAGCATCACTGAAAAATTTGATAAATCAACAAAGAAATCAGAATTGATTCGTCAAACTGTCGTACATTGAATCAGAGTACTATTGGTGGAATCGATACAAACGAAAATAGTTGTTTTAAAAAAAATACAGAGATGCAAAGCCTATGCAATATTTATTCTATAATAACAAGGATGTTTCCATGTCTTCTGATAGTTTGGAAAATACTCAAAATAATGATTACTGTCTCCTGAAAAACATTTCAATTACAGTGAAGACTCTGTCGAATTAACACAAATTAATAAGATGGAAATTTTAGATAGAGAACAACAAAATGTTCAAAAAAAGGATGAGATAAAGGTTCATCCAAATATCATTTTGAGGCTGCCTAATCAATTCCAGGAAGCTATTGCGAAAAAACGGAGGATTATTATTATTGATCCATGCCTGGGACTCATAGGAATATTCGTAAGAGCTGCAGAATCCTGAGAAAAATGTAGAGAAGAAGCCGTGGTGTCAATTTAAGAACCAAGCGGCTATTTTCAACTTGTGTACTATCCACACATGATGACAACTTGTATATAAGGATATATAAATCGAATTTAATCAATATCCTTCATCTATTTTTCAGACCTAATGTCATTAGGTTCTAGATGACTAATGATTTAATGTTAATACTGAACGTACATTCAATAAAATTATTAGTGCTGTCGACAAAAGAAAGAAAATACAAGAGGTATTTTGATACGACTTCAGATTAATGTGCACTATTTTCAAAACTTTTAGTGCTTTAAATATTAATAACTGTTATAGATTTCCGTCCCATGTAATGTTTTAATGACGGAATATTTAGAATAGACTGCGTGTCTTCCATTCTGAGATATTGTCTTCCAAATTCTTCTAAAAGCGACATTGCAGAATTTGAATTCAGAGAAAAATTATTTTCTAGATAGAGATTGATTTCGCTTAATCCTGATGCTTATTATATAGGATATAGGCCATTTTTGGGATTTCTTCTTCCACAACACCTTCCATTGTTTCCTAAGGTGTCTTCTGTTTTATTTTCTGTCATCTCATAATTCGTTTTTTGCTTTTTCATTTATATTTCTTCTGTCCAGCTAATCCTGGATCTTCCTTCCTTGTTCGTGCTTCATATATCTTTCGTATAAATCGACCTGCTCTAATTTTTCTTCTTCTATTTATTGTCTGTTGATTGCAACTTCTTCTGCAATCTTTACATAATCTTCTACTTTAAACTTTTGATGTTTCAAACATTTTTGATACCTCTGACATAAATTGTTGTCTTTTTTTTATAAATCTCTTGATACATTTATTCGTTTTCTCTACTTCATAATCACTGCTCTGGTTTTCTGTTTGCTCTAAATCCTTGTTGCGAATCTTCATCTTTCAGTTTTCTTCCATTATTCTGTTATAAATCTATACTTGTGCTTTCCATGTCTCTGCTATTTTCATTTGTACCATTTACTTCATTATTCCGTCTATTCGTTATTTTTTGTTATTTCGGTTTCTGCTAGTTCTGATCGTCTTCCAGTCTCCTAGGTTTTCATTTCATCTTCATTTATTATTATATCTTATGTCTGCCG
The DNA here is from genome assembly GCF_026230105.1 of Diorhabda sublineata. Taxonomy (NCBI): domain Eukaryota; kingdom Metazoa; phylum Arthropoda; class Insecta; order Coleoptera; family Chrysomelidae; genus Diorhabda; species Diorhabda sublineata. The sequence continues at coordinate 6,553,766 of NC_079481.1, read as the reverse complement.
TATTTTTGAATGGACTGTTTTTATTATTACTAGTTCTGATTGCATTTTTAATAGTTCCAAAGTTTATAGTGTTATCATAGAATCTGTTTGATACATTAAAGAACCAAAACTCACCATTCAATAGCTGTTTTAATGTCATTTCTGTCTACCCAATATTGTTAAAAAATAGATCATATTGAAATGATTATAATTATCACAGTATTTACTTACAATGATAACAATCTAACGTGACAATTTGCTAAACAATTAAATTACCCGCTAATCGGTATACCTCCCTCTCAAATATTTGCATATTCTCACTAGCTCATCGTTTCAACCCTTCAACAACGTTTAGGTCACGACTAGCGGTTTTGTTCGACCGTTGGTTTGTCTACAAAGCAGTTCGCTGTTTTAGATAAATGTTATTCAAGAACTTCAGACTACGTGATCGCTTATTCATTCAATATTTGTACGAGGGTTGTATGGAGAGTTTCCAAACTCAACTTCATTTCATTCACAACATTTAGTATTCTTGTGACAGTTAACACAAATGAAGAAGATAATACATAAACTGATAATAGCGAACTCATGGTTCTACTACAAAAATATCCACACAAAAAAATTGGAGAGCCGTACGTAAAGATATATTATTTACTACGTTATAGTAGAGAAACTGAACAGAGTCAAACGCAGAGCTGTGGTCGGTGGTGATCTAAACAACTGTAAACTTCTTGGAAAACTTGGAAGAAGCGTCGAAAGTAGCTATATGAAAAAATTGATACCACTGTGGACGATAAGAATAAAGGAAGAAATAATGAAGGAAGAAGACACATGGAAGAGATAAAAGTGGAAATATGTGATAGCCGAAGGAAAGAAAACGATACTTTGGATCAAACTGGAAGAAGACAACAAAGGAAATCGAAAATTGTTCCACGAAATCATTAAATCTTTAAAAATGGGTAGAATATAAGACGAAATATACGTAAAGAACAAAAATGATAGAATTTATCGAGAAGATAAAAAATAATGATAAAAATGAAGTTGATTTTAAACAATTACTAATGGGAACAACAGATAACATTATATAGATGAAGAAATTGATAAAATAAGTTGAAAAGTGGACCAAGATGGATAACGAAAGAAGAAGTTATACAAATTGAGACAAAAACGTGCAGTAAAGTAAAATCTTAACCATGTTATGAGTAAAAACCTAATTTCAGAGGCTTTTCTAACCGCAGAAAGAGTAAGACAGTTGGTGACTTAAGACAATTGCTTCTCAATATATTTATTGGATACAACGATACCTACATTAATAGCTTAAAATGTTCACCTTTAGCTAAAATACACTGAGAAAGACGTACTGCGATTTCCTCTCGAATCTTCGGAGCTTGTGCAAACTCAGTACGTATCCTTTCTTCGAGTTCAATGATATTTATTGATCTATTTTGGTACAGTTTACTTTTCAGGTACTTTCCACTGGAAATTGAACGCGACGTTAGGAAACTGTGCTTCTAATCTCATTGTAGGATCCGCAATCAGCTGACAAATGATCTACCTGAACCAGGTTTCGGACCTTTTGTATGAAGGTGAAGGTACGACGAAGCGTTGAGGGCTAGTTTCATCAACGGTCGCGGATTTAATATAGCTTCCATTTGTATAAACATAGAGTTCAAATCGTACTGAATAAAACTTACTATATTTGACTCCTCATTTCTTAAAGACCAGCAAAATCTTAGGGAGGGGTGAAACCTTCAATATTTGGCACTTTTTAGTACCACTAATTTGTAAAATCAACAAAAAAGTTTCATGAGAGAAACTGTTAACTGGCGCAGTCACAGTAGGATTCGTGCGATCGTGAATTTTACATAAAGTTCGATGAAAGAGTCGATTTTTAATTTCAGTACAATTGCAAAATGAAAAATTGTATTTTTGTTCTTTGGCAATAGTTTTTTGTTGAGTTCTATTGATAAATCTGGAATATAACAATTTTTACATGACACCAAATCGTTTTGTATAGTAAATATTTTTTTTTAAGCAAAATTCGTTTCATTAATTGTTTTATTTTTATCTACGACATAACCTTGACATTATAATTGTCTACCTTGTTGTTGTTAGGGAGATAAGTATTGAAATATTTGATACGTAAATAAGTAATTGATGAAAAAAATTGAAAATACTATTTAACCTACAGACGAGGTACAATATGTTGGTAAACGGTCTTTTGGGAACATTTTTGGTATTATTACTAAATATTTGGGCTTGGAATAATCACATACAAGTAGACTTGTCATTATTTAAGTAAAAATCCTTCAATAGGAAAAGGTTGAAGCGCCATCGTGAAAGAGACAGTGTTATTGTTGATATTTACAAAAAAATATTTTTGTTTAAACAACTTTTATTTCATTAATTTTCCAATAGCCATTCTATGAATATATTTCATAGGTTTCAGTAATTTCATAAAAACTTTCATGAGTAAACTCTTCATAAGTAGTGTATTCGAAAGTGGTGTCTTCATAAGTCGTTTCCAACCATCTAGAAAAATCCAGTTTCTGTATAAACTGACAGCTGATCGGAAAATTTCTGAAACAACGTATAAAATGATCAAAATATTAATATAATTTCCTCGAATCAAAAATATATAATTATTTACTTAATTATAAATCAAATTCAATGCAAATATTCAAATTTCAACCAAGAGAACAAGAAAAACCGGAAGACTTAACGTGATAAATAGCGATGATGGTTTTTCTCCAGGTCTACCAACAACATTTTGATTATTAGAATTATGTTACACTACAAATATCATATTAGGACCATATTACAAAATTGACAAACCAAGAGAATCTCAGTACTGCCTTATATTCATCAAAACTGAATTGTTTTAGAAAAATTAGTCAATCGACAAGCCTCGTAAGTTTTCAACTTGAAGCTAGGAATTCAGAATAATCAATTAGTAACTCTACGTTAGAGCTAGGAGGAAGTGCGTAGCCATATCTGTAACGTTAATCATAAGTATCCATCTTGTAGACTCAATCTACTTAATTTGATGCTAAGTACAAAGCTCTCTGATAAATAAAAACAAAAACTAACGTCTAAGAAGACGACTACACCAGTTTCAAGTGGGTAATCGATTCTTGGTAACGATTTCTCCTTTATTAGAAAGTGATAAGTTAAAATCCTCAAAGGATACAGATCTGTTTTGTTTCAACCAAGATGTGTTCAATCTAATAATTCTGCTTATGGGATAAGCCTGTCTAGATACCGATGTTGACATGTCTGATAATGTTTTATCTAAATCTATTGTAAATTGTTGTGAAATAAAAAAAAAATCGATACTCACATTCCTTTTGGTGGTTGCAAAGCTTCTACTTGCATGGACTGGATATTATTACCAGTTTCGCACATAATACTAGATAAAGTCACCCCTTTAATTATTTTCAACTGTATTTTCGTGAATCCCGCTTCGGGATGCTCGTACCAGAACCGATCGCATTGTCGGAAACGCAGTAATTGTTGTATAAAGATCCAAAAAAAAGTTGTACCGACTTTTGCCCCCGGATAGTTTCTTTCCAAAAGTCCACCGACGTACAAATCTACATCATCGACATTCCGATATACCGACTTCAGTTTTTCTATATTCTGACTTGAAAAAATTTATTTTTAATATACTTGATACATAAAATAAACTATAAACAATATTTGGATGACGTACGCTTTGGTACAATCAGAATTTTATATAAAAACATGAAGTTTAGTTAAAATCAAAAGTTTTTATATATCAAAATTACATTTATCACAGGTGTTACCCACCTGTGGATCAATCGCGTCCCTAAATTCATCGAAATCAGTTGCTCTGATCAAACCACATTCAGATCTTATATCGTTATAAGACGGAGTACCTGCCCATCTTGATCTCCAAATATCCTGCGCTGGAAGGTCCAACACATATTTCAATACATCCGTGTATGTAAAATTTGTCATCTAAGGAAAAAATTAATCGTGAATATTCTTTTTATATATATATATATATATATATATAAAGACTTACTTACATCATTTTCGAAATTAGGGCCTTGATGATTCGGATTTTGCGTAGTTTGTCCAATCGACAGTGCATCGAAATTTGATTCTTCTTCGATAGAATATGGTCGATAGAAAGAATCTTTCATTGAAATATCTTTAAAAGCATTTCTTTTCTCATTAAAATATCTGAAAGTTATTATACAATCTAATATAAGAGAAGTATTATGATAATCCTAACTTGCTAGATTCCTGCTCAATTCAATACTTAGCAACTGATAATAATTCTTAATCAGTATAGTCTACAATAGTTACGGTGAAAGGAAATGATGTATATCGTTCAATATTAACCATTGTCTCCAGTAATTCCGACCTCCAATGCTTTAGCCGTAGCTTGCTTATTCTTGTAGACTTTAGATATCACCTCAAAGGAATAAGTCTAGAGGTGTGTTAGCACATGATCTATTTAGCCGATTCAATGACCAAAAAAACAAATTTCAAAGAAACATTACTATAAACCACACCAAACATTGTTTTATTTAGATTCTAAAGCAGTTTTTTAAACTATTCGGTTGTTCATTACCTCAAATATGTTTGTCACGTACCAATTAGGCAAAAAAGTAGATGAAATTTTCATGGAAAACACTAGATCTCCTGCAAGTTTGTCAAGGAAATGATTTAAATGAAGATCTTCACGTAAAATGATTTGATTCACGTATTTGGTCTAGTACTATCCAATAATAACAAATTTAAGGACTGTATAGGTAATTGCAGGTGTGGTAGGGCGATTATATAGACAACCAGCTGCTCTAAGTGCCCGAGGTATGAAGAATGCACGATCTATAATCACCATCTCTAAGTGTAGAATCAGTAGTTGCCGGTTTTTCAAGTGATAAATACGATTAACGCCCAATTCTAATTTATAATAATCTACTTACTCCAATTTTCTTAGGACCATAGCATGGAGCCCTTTAGAAGCTGCATGTACGAACTCGCTCAAGATATTTGGTTTACAAGTATTGTTGTAATCGTCTATTTGTGACAAAGAAGAATATACCAAACCATGTTCGCATATGTTGTCACAACCTAAAATCCATGGGAAAACATCGTAAAACATGATTTTTTGATAAATCGCGATCAATATCCTTCTAGTTTCCTGGAAAAGCTGTTCGTCATCCCATTCGGGATATATTCCGGCCATTTCACTCGCAATTTTATTATGGTATCTTGTCCAGTACGTGTGCATTAGTGCTAGATCTAGATTTTGATTCACTCGCTCGTCACCTGAAAAATATAATGACTTCATTGAAGCCAGATAAGAACCAGATAAGAACCCGAATACAAAATTTAACTCTTAGGAACCCCACTGACATTTTTTTATGGTAACGGTGACGAGTTCCACGTCAGGATCGTTTGAGTAACGAGATTTGGACTTTGCTTTCTATTCACGGACTTCCACGTGATAAGACAGTCGCCACTTTGGAAATATCAACGCCTCATTCAAAACAAGAAACATGGAATGTTAACTGCACGTTTGTCTGGAACTTTTTCGATAATCTCACCCATAATATTGATCTTTCTTCTTTCGGGAAGCGTTTTAACAGATTAAGAGCTGAAATCGGCTGTCACACGCTTTAACACGAGAGATAATTGATAAGACCCTTAATATTCTTTCTAGGTAGTTTTCTTAAGGTTTTGAGATTTATTATTTTGAATTAAAAACGATAAGAAGAAAAAAATGTCGCAAATAGTTTGCTTATCTGTAATCAGTACGTTGTAATAGGAAATAGAATTGATTAAACGAAAAATTCTCAAGTTTCAAATTCATATTCCAGCTTCACAAAGATCCCAAGCATTCCTCGAAGAGTATTTGAAATAATTAGAAAGGAAGAATATACTGAGAGTAATTATTTAGCCGTTACAATTGCCCGATCTCAACCCGATTGAATTGTTGTGAGACAAATTAAACAGGAAAGTCGGGAAGTTTCCGAAATAATGACATAAATAGACGACGATTATTTATTAAAATTGTTACAAAGATTATGAACAAGAATAATAAAAACAAAAGGATTATATAATTTAACACTTTGTTCTATATTCAAATTCTTCGAAAAATACTTTCTTAAAACCAATAACTATTCCTAAGGTATTTTTCTGAGGTAAGCAAATAAAAAATTGAAAATTTCTACTAAGGATTCTGTAGCTTATTACCTGTTTTGTAACAAATTTCTTTCTTTTTATCTGGAATTTGACATGTCGATCCTGTAGGATCATTTGGGAGATAATCAAAACCGTTTCTATTTTCTAATAATAATTTTCCTCCAGCCCCCGTTCTAAGAGCGAAATTTTCATCCTCATTGGTTCCATACAGATTCGACAGATCCATAAAATGAGTAGCTTTATTTATCTATCAATAAAAAATATTCAAATAACTTAATTTCGAAAATGATATTCTCTAAAAAATCACAAAATAATATGATTAAAACAATATTGTATTCAGAAACGTTTTTTCATTCATTTTGGCTTTGGAAATCACGATTAAAACCGACTTAGTAGTAGCATTTGATTTATGATGGAATTCTGATTGTAATAACGATTGAGAATATACCAGGAAACTCGAAAATTTCTACTCAAAATCATCACAATCATCTTTCAATTTACCTGCTCGGCCTGTGTATTCTCACTAGCACAATCGATATCAATATTATTAATCATTTTAACCATGGGTACACACGTGATGTTGTATCTAATATACAGGGGATCTTCTTCTGATATCACCATATTCACACAATGATCAGGTTCTTTGGATAATTTTTGTAAATTTTTACTACAACAGCTAGAACTATCTCCAGCTAAAAAATTTATTATATAAAAGGATTTGTATTTTAAATAGACTGAAGTATACTTACCAGACTTGTAGCTTGAGATGATATCATGCTGAAAAAATTGTAATATTGGTATAAAAACACGAGTAATTTCCTCATCTTTATCCACATGATTCTCTGGTAAACAAGCTAATCTCACACTTCTTGGATTAGGAAGATCGTCACCGTTTTGGGCTTTTCTGGGTGTTGAGATGTCTAAAAATCACTTAATGGATGTTAAAAATACTATTATTGAAATTAAACGAGAGAACTACTACCCGAAAAGGGATCAAATAAGAACTTAACGGAAATAAACACGTTTACCAGCTCAGAATACTCCATCTCTAGCTCGAGTGATGATTTTTCAACTATCTAAATAACATTTGGTGACATAAACATGTTCATCAGCTCAAAATACTCCATATCTAGCTCACGTCATGATTTTTGACCTATCGACATAACATTTGGTGAAAAAAACATGTTCACCAGCTCAGAATCTTCCATCCCCAGCTCACCATATGATTTTTCAGCTATCTACATAACATTTGGTGACATAAACATGTTCATCAGCTCAAAATACTCCATCTCTAGCTCACGTCATGATTTTTGACCTATCAACATAACATTTGGTGACATAAACATGTTCACCAGCTTAGAATCTTCCATCCCCAGCTCACCATATGATTTTTCAGCTATCTACATAACATTTGGTGACATAAACATGTTCACCAGCTCAGAATCTTCCATCATCAGCAAACCATATGAGTTTTTAAATATCTACACAACATTTGGTGACAAAAACATGTTCACCAGCTCAGAATCTTCCATCATCAGCAAACCATATGAGTTTTTAAATATCTACACAACATTTGGTGACAAAAACATGTTCACAAGCTCAGAACACTCCATCTCCAGCTCACTCCATGATTTTTGAACTATCTTGATAACATTTGGTGAAATTATTCATATTTAGACTAATAGATTTCCTTTTTCAATATATCTTTCTGTTTAACATCGTTGTCAAAGTCTTTTCTTGATCATATGATGACTAAGAAGATTTGTTGTTGATGATATGTACTTCTTTTGTTTTTTTTCTGAATTTTCAATACCTCCTGAAGATATCTTACATTATCAAACTTTTTCAAGCTTATCAAAACAGACATTACCTCTTCATTGTTGGAAAATCTATGACAACCGAGCAATTTTTTTAAGTCTGGTAACAGAAATAGATCGGAAGGGGGTTAAAATCTTTGCAAAATAAACTACGTGCCTGATTGGTGGTTACGCAACCGGACTTGGTGGGTAACCGGACCTCGGCCATCTTATAGTCAGCCAGGCTTAACAGAACTTTGAATGTCTATATAAAGTTTTGTTCTAATATTAATTAGAAAAGTAGATTAATATAAAGTTGTCATAAAATCAGTATTTTATTAACTTAGGATTGCAGACCAGTCATGGGTTTATCTAGGCATCCAGGCCTGACCTAGGCTTGCAAACTAAACGAAGGACATTGTTATAAAGTCTGGGCTAATAACGGTTTCTATAGATGGCCAGAGTTGTGCATATTTGGCCCAGGTCTGGACCAAACTGGGCCCATACCTTTAAAAGTATGGAAAAAAATTTCCTTGACTCAAAAAAACTACGAATTTCATTTCTAATCCATCTATTGAGTTTTAAACGTCTAACAATGATCTCCACTATGGTAATTTGAATTTTTACAACTTACCATCTCCGTAACAAGCTAGTTGTATCCTGTCGTATTCTGAGTAAGCAGTACCCCACCATGGATATTCGACGTTATTACATGTACCATCGAATGTTCTGTAGATATCAGTTATTGGCGGACATGTTCTTGGTATTATACCACACTGGCATCTAATAAACGCCGCTTCTAATAGAATCACAAAGGAATAGTACAGACATTTTGTTCTGGATCTCATGTTTAATGTGATGTTTTTTTTTGCTTACAAACGTGCGACAATATTTTTTATTTGTTCAGGATTTCGAGATAATTCTTATTATTTAGTCTGTTTTTCTGTTGTTCCTTTTTTCGATTGTTTGTATCTGAATGCGATAAGAATAATTTGTCTATGGGATTAATTTTTTTTTTTTCATTTTTGATGAAAAACAAAGGAAGATTCCAGGTTTTTAATCTAATCGAGAATAATAGTGACGAATTTTTTCAATTATATTTTCTCAAGTAATCGAGATATTATTCATTTTCCCCCCACTAATTTCTACTTTATCGCATACAGGGTGCGTCTAAATTCATGTGCAAAAAATTAAGTTGAATTTCCATACAACAAAATTTTCGTATTTTAACAATAAACTAATAAAAGAACGAAGAGCTTAATATTAAGAGACAAAAATTTATAGCAAAAAGATTACAATGAGAATATATTTACAATATATTATACGAGAATGGTCCTAAAAGTACCTGGCTTGACCTAGAGATGACGGTAGTTGCGTTCGAAGACTCCACGTTATTTAATATTTATTTTTTATCCATCAATAGTGAATAGTTTAAGTGAATTTGTGAACCAATATAAAAAACTGAGCTAGATACTACTTTGGGTGAGCTAGCAGACATAGTAGGTATTTCAAAAATTGCAGTACATTGCATATTAACTGCAAACTTGTTCATGAGAAAGCTGTGCGCAGGAGGAGTGCCATGTTTGCTCACAAAGAAACAAAAACACTGTCGTGAAGATGTTTTCATCGATAGTTTAACACAAACAGACGTTTGCGCCGTTTTTCAACCATAGATAAAACGTGGATCTGACCCGATAATCAAAATTTCGATCTAAGATAATGTTTACCTCAAACTGAAAACAATCTATGGATCAGTTCAGCTTTTTCCTGACATTAAGAAGAATAATCAGAGAAAATAGAAGATAGGATAGGAGGTTAACAAGAAACCATTTTCAATCATTAATTAATTTACCAGCATCTTCTTATAGAAATATATTATCGAGACTCTAACAGAAGGAGTAAAATCCGTAATAACTAATGTGGTTTAGGTGAACCACCAGGGGTCCACTGGAGATCCGACGGGGGTTTACGTTGGGGGTCCACAATCGTGGTCTCAAAAGTTTAGGAACCACAGATCCAGATGAAGTTTTTGCTATGTGATTTTAAATATAAAAGAATTTCCACCGGTTCAATTATCATTTTATATCGTTTATTATTGTTAGAATCGATAAAACAAAATATTGTATAATTCTTTAAATATATATATTTCGTAAAACAGATATACAATAATATTAGAAATTGTGTTTTATCGTTTTACCTCGGAGTAATTTTCAAATCAATATTGGTAGCTTTGATAACAGCTCTCAAATCTACCATATCTTCTTTGGTAACGTCCCATCCATCTAACTCTCCAATTTGGACTAAATTCGGACAACTTTCCATCAACATCTCCACGCTAGCAGCGGTGAGTGTTCCGGCAGACGAGAACCATAATTTTTCCAAGCTCTCCAATTTCCTTTCAGAGCATAAATCAAAAATATCTTTATCCGATAAATTTACTAAACACTCGAGAACTCTAAATACTTTCAGGGAAGGAGAATTCCGCAAAACCGATAACATAGTATCACTAGTTGTTTCGCAATAACTGAAATCCATGTTATTTAAATTGCCGAAATAATTATCTTTATTTGTGAAAGCGAGTTTCATTTGATAAAGTTCGATCGTGTGTAAATTGGGAGCTGAAATACATAGATCAGATAAATCTAGATGAGTATCTGTCATATTGTTCAGCTTCAACACTTGCAACTGTCCTCCAAATATATCTAGAGAGAATAAAAATTCATCGATGTAGCATTTGGTTAATTGTAAAGTATTCAATTTACTCAATTTATATAAATCTTCTAGGACATCACTTTCGGCTTCTTCTAAATGTATATCTTCCAAATCCGGACATAAGCTAACAACGCTGTCCATAATATCAACTGACGTATTTGAATCATGTAAGAATTTTAAATTAGTTTTATAATTAGGATTCATTCCTTTTAGTACAGATATCGCATTACCTGTGAAGGAATAGGTCTTTAATGATATCAAAGCTGGCAAATTTTCTATTATTTCTGCTAACAATTGAAAATCTCTCTCTTCCGTACCGTCTTCGAATTCGTTTAATTCTTCCTCTTCGTTTTCTTCGTCTTCAGATCCTTCTTCTTCTTCTAATTCCGGTTCTTCTAATTCGTCTTCTTGACAGAAGCAACTGTCTCCAGCGTATCCAAGATCGAGGACTTGTAGTGTCTTATTGTTCAATTTCTTTATTCCATTAACTGTAAAAAATTGCGTTCATGATAATTATGTCGAACGTTTACGAGTTTCATCATTAAAAAACTAGCTCAAGTTAAAAAATCGTCTAAAGGATTGTTTCTACCCAACTTCCCCATTGGAATTATAACAAAAAATCACAGTTTTATGGCAATCGTGGTACTCTTCTAGAAGATAGAAAGCAATTTAAAACTACAAAACTAACAATCGATGTTTCGAATGCTTAAACTCTGCGCTTGGATTCATTTCTTTCACCACTGAGTTAATGACCATGGGCTATCACTCTGAGGTTCTTCCATTCTATTTTCAAATTATAGAAACAATCCGTTATATATATATATAGTTCAAGTAAGATGTGAATTCTGAGTGAGTTTTCCTAAGACACCAGTTCAAATAAGCCGAAAGAAACTAAATAAATTTGTTAAAGAAGCATCACATCCATCAATGAGAACCTACTGCTGAAACAGAACAAACAGACATCTCGTCAGCTGAATTTTACTTAACTTTGGAAGATATATTCCACCAGATGCTACTTGAGGAAACAAATTCTAGTGTAGAACACCACGGACAGCACAAAATCAAAATGACAGTAGGAACTGCTCAGGTGAAGCGAGTGGTCAACAAGTGGATGCAGGATCATAGAATATCGTTGGCACTGAACCGAAACAAGAAACACTACCAAGTTACTATCTGAGCTACTGAGAGTAGATTCGTCTTGTAGCTAAACAAACCTCAATGTGTGGACCAACGGCAAGTAAGAGCCATAAGAAAGCAGAAGTATCCAAGAAGACTAGCACAGAAGCCGAAAAGAGCAGGATCGATGAGGAGGTGGACGAAGCGAATGATGCATCTATTACAATGACCAATATCTGGTTTTTCAATGATATATACGTACCAAACAGGCTAACCTAGACCGGGAGACATTGAACCTGAAGAGTAAAGTAGAGATCCCAGCTCGGAGTACAGTTACAGGTTAGTATGCAGCAGTAAATACATTTTATTTGCCGAAATAAGAAAACCAAATCCCACAAAATCTCACCATAAATTGGTATGTTACCCACGTACCAAATAGGACAAGAACTTTAATCGTTTCGTTGATCGTAAGCAACTATTTGTGAGCTGGGTTGGTGACATCGCAGCTGGTAAGTATGAACTACAGTTGTTGAATGTTGCATGGACGATAATATAAATTACAAGAACTAATAAGATGAATTGTGTAAGATATTGTAGATTAAATATAGTATTATAATCGGATCTCTTTAATTTTTTACTTCCTAGACCTTTTCACTTATTATTCTTCATACGTCGTTTTGATTTAGATTTCTTTTTATAAAAAATTCACTGTTGCCATCTTTATTAAAATATAACTTGACACTTGACATTGACAATTGACAAATAAATGTTTCTATCGAATTATTCTTCATTTCTCTATAGTTGGGATATTAAATGAAACGTCTTTTTAGTTTTTGTATGTACGTGTACATAACAATGTACGTAACTCGCGTAAAATTGCTTTTTAAACATTAGTTATTTCACATCGCGTACTTCAAACATTCAATTTCTTGTTGTATTAATTAATAGTCTAACGGTACGTACATAACGAGGACTATCGACCATAGGTAACAGTAAATGTACGAGGTAGTTCATTTAGAATCCACTAGAAGAAATGTATGACAAGAAAATGGATTCTCTAGTTTAGTATTGTTATTTTTTAATTTTCAGTTTAAGCAGAACGTGTTTATAATTTGGAAAACGATAGTTTGAATCTATTAATATCAATATTAGATAAATATCTTACCTGTAAAATAACTTTCTCCACTTATATCCAAAACAGTTAAATATTCCAACGTACTTATAGCTTCTAATACTTCATTATTAGCCATTTGTGGTATAATAAGGGTTTTTAAACCCGGAGAATTTCTTATAACCTTACTGAGTAGATCGGGAAAATCTCTAATCCAAACACCTTTGAAATTTAAATGCTGTAATCTCTGACCTCGATCGAGTATTACTTTGAGAATTTTATCGTAATAGATTCTAGGGAATATTCCTGTATCCAATTCCCTAGATCCTTCTCGTAACAATAATTGGAGACAATTGAAACGTGTATATCTATCAAGATTTTCTGCGTGTGATAGTCTTTTTAATAAATCTAGTAACGAATTTCTCGGCAGGCATTTTCTTATAGCCAAATAAGCGTTCGGATCTTCGTCGTCTATTGCGTAATAGAGTTTGTTGTAAACAATTTTCAAACACTTTTGTTGTAACGATATAATTAACTTTTTAGGAGACATTCGATAGAACTGATACGGACTATAGTATGCAGGTGACTGATTTCTAATTTAGATTCAAAGAGCAATTGTTATTTTTAGGAGACAAATTTAGCGTTGAAGTATGTATCAGCGTCGATTTTGTAATGGTCCTTGACCCAAAATCAATACGTCGAAAGTGCCAGAATAATCGATCTTATTTACTTCTATTTCCATAATTTTTAATCTGATATAATTTCATGTAAACGAGTGAAGAACTACAATTTTTTATATAAGAAACTATTTACTAGATATAGAGTCAAGGATTTATGAAAAAATCGGAAATAAAGCGCCTGTAACTGGGAAATGATTTATTATGTTTTAACTTGATAATAATAGAGCTAAACTCAACATCAAGAAGTCGTACGGATCGAAAATTGGGTGTAATACTGTTCAAAGGGAAATTTGAACTATAGGGAAGGTTCCCAGTTCTCAGACTCTTAAAGGGAATCAAGCAAAAGTTGCTTTGAAAATAATAAGAACTCTTCCAATATCAATTGCAGATTATAAAAACCCTCACCGACAATTTCGTTCGATCTACCATAGGCGTAGATACCTCATTTTATAAATTTATTACTTTTATAAATACTTTTAAAAATATATTAATTCGTTAACTTGCTACAACTGAATATTAAATTATAAAACGTAAAAAGACGAGTAGAATGTATCTGCCTGTAAGGGCGTTTGGTTTAAATAGGCTAACAGACGTGAACTGAGCCCTTTTTGTACCCCATTCGTCTATTAGAACTTCGATAGTCTTTTATCTGACGCAAATAGTCCCCATCGAACCATCCTTGACGATTTGGTTATTGTCATCCGATTCAGCAATTCTTATTATGATTGCTGAATATTTTCCTTTTTCAAACAATCGAATATATTTAAAATACTTTGTTGTGTTTGTATATCTAAATCTTTATTATTAAATTTATACCTGTCTTTATTCTCATTACACTGTGCGATTCCATTGTCTTCATTCGCCATATTCCTATTTATTTAAAGAAATTTATGAATTAAATAAATCTCACATAGCCACGCCACTGCTTATCGCAGACTGTCCATTAGGAATATATCAAAGAAATTGTGAACATAAGCCTTCCGACAGATTCGGCCAAGAGAAATGCATTTATGTTTACGATTCGATGTTTTCATTGGTAAACAGTGACGATGATGAGTCCAAGTGGACTGTTTGTCCGTTTGAATTTTATACGAGGAGTGAACATTAATTTTAATTTCTGTTGGGAGATGATCCATTGGATTGTGTAGAAAAAATATGAAAGAAATAGAAAAAGTGAAAAATTATGGACTAGAAGTAAAAAAAACGAATTATAGAGTAGGAAACGATGGTGAAGTTAGTTTCCCAATTGAGGACGATAAAATGTAAAAGAATTCTTAACATTTTTAATTGTTCTTTCGTTAATTTTACTTTTGAATGAATTCTATAACAACCTTTGTTTGAAAAAAATTGCTAATAATAAATATTGAAATGGTCGTTGTTAAATTCTCCGAGTCTTTTCGAGATTTTTTCGAAATACCGATAAGTCATTGAATTATTTAAGTTGTTTTTGCTGGAAGTTTGGGAGAAAGGAAGTTTCGGACCTTCTAATAAGTCTCTAAACGACCGTATCGACCGGCGGCGTTCGATATTTCAAAAACTTGTCGAAGTTCTCCCGCGTCACATTTTTCAGACTTATGGGACAAATTGGTTTTGTAATTAGTTATCGTTTGAATCTTTTTCGAATATTTTCATCAGGTCTCCCTCTTTTAAGTCTAATTTATCAAAGTTAATTAAAATATTCTGTTTTTACGGAAAATATCATATACGCCGATCTAAAAATTCATTTTGTAATTTAAATATTATAATAAGCGTCAAAAGTTTTTGCTCACCCTTTAGTTTGCATGATACACAACAAAAAAAATCAAAAAAAAAACAGTTGTCAAGAATATAATTTTGACATCCTATCGTCGTCTATTAGGTATCATCCGCTTTTCAGAATATTTCAAAGATATAAAGTGAAAGTAAGAGACTGCTTTTCGAATTTCCTGTCCATTTTGTTCCCAAAAGATAATTTTTTCCACCAGAACGTACAACCTATTTTTTATAACCTTCTTTCTTTCAAATTCCTTTAATTTTAACCAGATCTCCCTTTTCCTCCAAATCACCCCTAAACCAATACTTTTGCCTAGACTAAGAAGACTTTGTATGTACGAGGTGCACTGATAATTCCTTGGTTTTACTAATTTTCAAACTTATAAGTCTGAATTTTCGATAAAGAAAATAATTCCTATAAATTACAGCACGTTCTTATGTCTCACAGGGTTAACTAGGACTAAACTACAATCATAAACAGCAAATAACTAATTCACACTATTTTTAGTTTGTATGACACCTTTGCTTAAGAGAATTATTGGATGGGCAAATATTTTTGACCGGTAGTGTATATGATTGACTGTGCTACCACTGCAATCCAAAATATCTATCAAGATTCTTGCTAACACACTAAGGCTGCTCAATCCTACCAGAAAGCTAAGAATACGAGATAGCTCTAGCTCCCATGAATTATCAACTCCATTTTATACCTTCCCACGTGTGATACTCTGGAGATTCTACATAGATCTTTCCATGATAATCTTCATCTACATCAACCCCTGTAGACCTTTCCCAATCACTTTTTCTTTCAATGTTCTCTCTATTGTCGTGTAATAGATTCAGATCCACAACCCCTTCTTCATCAAACCTGCTATTTAATTGACCCCACTCAAGGGGTTGAGGGAAAGCATTGAATGGTAAAACTTCTTCACAATGTGGTGGAGTTGACTCCAGAATCCGATTTATTTTGTTCAGTGTCAATGAGGGCTGAGAAATGTTCATTTGAAGATGCTTACAAGTCTAATGCGATGAAAATTGATTCCAAAGTTTTCTATTCTTATATAATATTTGTTTGTTTTATAAATATCACGTACTTTCTAATAGAAAGTATGAATCTATGAAGAATAATTATTTTGAATCAAATTCAACGACTTTAGACTGAGATAGATCCTAGTTAGAGAATTAGAGAAGTTGAAGGTATCATAAAAAAGTTTTAAACATTGTAATAAATTGTAATAACAATGAAATAATACTCATACACTTAACAGGAAAATATAGTTTGGAAATTAGTTCTTTTTTCGAAATACGAATGCTGCTATTTAATTTTTATACGTACTAAGAACGTGTTGTCAGTTCTATGACTTTCGACGTGGATTAATCCAACAGCAGACGTTATTAAACAGTCAAAATCAAAACATTGAATCGATTTTTCCGCCACCGTATAGTCCTTATTTGACACCCAATGATTTTTCCGTTTTCCCATAGATTAAAAATACATTTCGAGGTCGGTTTTCTACACCTGAAGAAGCGATTGATGCGTTCATAGCACGTGTTTTGGAGGTACCTCCATGGAGAACAATAAAGCCACATCCAATTATGAATTTATGAAAATTTAAATAGTGATCCTAGTAGGTCGTAGTGGTCTAGATCAATGGATCTTTCTGGGTCCTTGCTGGGTCATCAACATACATCTCGTAGCTTTCTGATCCTCAAACAATTTGAGCAGAAATAGCTACAAATCATTTGCTGGAAATAAAGTCAAATCGGTATTTGTACAAATAACTACAGCTCTTAAATACTCGATATCTTCTTGTGAAACATCCCATCCGTCCATGTGCCCTATAACTTTCAATTTAGGACAATGTCCCATTAATAATTCCACGGTGGTAGAGGTCAGCCACATTGCACAAGAAAACCACAGTTCTTCTAAGTTGATTAGATCGCATTCAGCGCATAATCTGAACATATCACCATCAGTCATCTTTATAACCGAACCAACTGAAATCTTTCTAAGAAACGGCGAATTTGTGAAAACAAATCTAATAACATCATCAGACACTTCACAATAAGAGAATTCCACATTCACTAAAGACATGAAATACGTGTCTAAATTAGTATGAGTTAGTTTCATATGATAGCACTCTAAAGTTTGTAAATTGGGAGCTAAAAGACAAATTTCCGAAAGATCAAGAGACGTATTTTTATTATGATTTAATTTAAGGGTGTGCAATTGAGATCCGGACTGTCTGAGAAACGTCAGAAATTCAACTACGTCGCATTTAGTTAGTTTCAAAGTATTGAGTTTCCTTAATTTCCCTAGTTTTTCGAGGACACCACACTCGGCTCCGTCCAAATGTAAGTTTTCCAAGTCGGGACACAAATTTAACATGCTCTCCATTATGCCTTTGGAAGTTCCGGTGTCGTGAAGATACTTTAAGTTAGTTTTGTAATCGGGGAATTCGCTGTGAAGTAATGAGACTGCTCTGCCGGTATAAGAATACGTTCTTAGTGATATTAGATTTGGTAAATTTTTTAATAAGTGCGAGATCAATTGGATTCCGCTATTTTCTTCGGTTTCGCAGATATTCAACTTTCCAAAATAACCTATGCTCAACATCTGCAACGTGTTGCTTCTAAGATGCTTCACACCATCGCCTGAAATATAAAAAAACACTTCTAAATTGATTATTATTACCTAAATAAAAAGGATCAATTCATTATTGTGAATAAAACGTTTATGAACACCATGTAAAAACTTATTCCAAGATAATTTATAGTTATTAGTAGATTGATACACGTATTATAGATGATCGTGATCAATCTTCAGCTGATTGAAGTCATCAGTTTCTCCAAGAGGACCAATGATTTACTCAAGCAGCTTCCTCAATGTTCAACGTAACTGGTCCAAGACGTTTTACCATCACACGTTGGGGCAAAACTATCAATGTCTTCTGTCTTGAATTGTGCTTGATTGTATGATTTCATATGTTCAATCTTCTTTTTTTTTCTGCTGGAATGTCTTCTGTCAGATATTTTCAAGTCCATCACTATCATTTTATTTTCGACGGTCAAAATCTTCTCATCCATATCGACAGAAATATTGTTATTCAAAATCAAATTCTTCCCGTCCTTTTTAGCGGAAAGATGTGAGAAATTGATGGGATTGAGGTGGAAGATTCGTTTTCAATCAGAAATGTTTCTGGATCGAAGCCTTCACTTCACTTCTAGCACCAATGTAATATTTGATTTTTCTTCTCACTTACTTAATTTATATTGTAGCTATACTAAACTAGACACTATTTACTAAACTATATACTAACACTTATTACTAAACCTTTGTCTAATTCGTAATGTATTAATTTATTTTAACACACCGTTCACTTTTCTATCTCGATTTATTCGGGATGGTATCAAATTATTTACCGCTGATAAACTAGCAACTATTTATAAAAAAAAAGAGTTTCCCGATATTTCTAATTCTGGAAAGCGAATAAACAAATATTTTCCTTGAATTGATACTCTGAAAAAACTATAAATGATTTATATACAAACAGTTGAATAGCTTTTCAGAAAATCATCGTATCCGCCGAAACAGTATTGGCTTCACGCTCTATTTCGTGGACGATTTCGTGACAATGATGATATTCTGAGAACAGAAAATCATGTAAAATATGGTTTAACCGATGAAAGAAGTATGAATTGAAGTGAAATGTTGTTTGAGACCAGTTGTTAAAATTTACAAATTTTGTTTTTTATTTTCGTACCATTTTGAATGGATTGTGATTGTTTTTAACAACATTTTTGTCTGATTTAGTTTCATAATGCTTGTAAATTACAAAACCCACGAGCGATGAATAAATTTGGTATTAAAATAATCTATTTTACCTGTAAAACAAGCTTCCCCACTAATGTCTAATACCCTCAAATGTTCCAACGTCAATATTGCTTCAATGACATCGTCATTCGCCATATGGGGGATAAACAAACTCTTCAAACCTTTCAAACTTCTCACAAGTTGACTTAATAAATCCGGAAAATCCCTCACCCAAACGCCCTTCAAATTGAGATGCTGCAAACCCTGTCCACGTTCAGTAATCACTCTGAGAATTTTGTCGTAGTAGAATTGGGGAAACATCCCCGTATCCAATTTTCTAACATCCTCCCTGAGTAATATTTCGATACAACTGAACCGAATACTTGCATCCAAATTCACGGAATCGAGAATTATTTTTAGCAAATCCTGCAGAACTTCGAAAGTGGTCGGTGTTAAGTAATTAGAGACTATTTCGTAGTTCTTTCCCTCGTCGTCGGAGAGGGCGTAGATAAGTTTGTTTGAGATAATTTTCAGGCAGAGAAGTTTCAGGGACGTTACTAAAGTTCTGGGAGACATCACTGAACACTAAACAGCTGGTCGGGTTACGAATAAAGCGGTTACTGAAAATATTTTTAGATGCCAAATCGCAGGGTCATTTTAAAAATAGTTTCGAATGTTGTCGACTTGATTTAACTTTTATTTGGATTGTTTATCAACACCAAAGTGATAATAATAACATAAGTTTGCAATAAAAACGGTTTTTTTTTCATAATTCTTGTATGCTTATTCAGAATATAATCTCCATTCAATTATCACGTTTTATAACTATCTTCACTTGTGGGAAGCTCTCCATAAAGCGACCAATAGTAGTCTACATTCATTATGAAACTAAACTAAATCATCATCCGTTTTGGTTATGATGAATAGTGATTGGGGACTTGGAAACTCATGAGACATTTGTAGCATTTTCCATCTCTTAGATGAGGCTTTACTAATTATTTCTGTAATTCAAGCTTCAAGTAAGTATTTGGTATAAGAAAGAACTTATTGAGACATCTCCAAAGTATCTTACATGACATTGCTTTCAACATCTTCAAGCTTCCTTGGAAAGTCCAGTGATCTGCTTGGTTTCCACTATCCCATAAACGCAAAAATCATGGAAATTTGGAAAACCAGATTGTTCTCTAAGCAACATCCAAGATTGCTGGACTTTGAATAATGATCAATGAGGAAAAGAAGGTAATTTCCAATTGCTTGGGTTTGTTCTTTGGCAATTGTATCGAAATAAAACACTTTTTTTAACAAAGAATAGTTTTTAATCAATTATATATTTTCAATTTCGCTCAAAGACTTTTTGCAATTTTCCTCGCAGCTTCAAGATTCTGCGCTCATAAAATTTCTGATGCTTATCAGCAAAAAAGTCATTTGTGAATGTTTGACCATTCGACGAACTCTGCAACCTTCGAAATAAATGGTGATCAGATGGTGCCAGATCAGGTCTGTATGGGGGTCCAATAGTTTCCCACGAGTTGCCAAAGATATGAGAGGCCTTGCGTTTTTATGGTGGAACTGTAAACCTTGACAATTATGGACGTTTTTCTTTGATTGCTTCATCCAGTTTCATCAATAATTTGTTCTGGCTCATCGTGTTTGCTCCATGATCGTTTTCTAACTATGTTACTTCACAATCTCCATCACCAACTAAGGTACATATCGTAAATGTTGATTCTTTGTATCAAATATCAATCTACTTAACTAGCTCAAGACATTTTAAGTGTTTTTTTTATTGTTGTAGCCTTTTCGGAACGTCTTCTAGTATAACTTTGATTTGATCATCATTAACTTCAGTAGGTCGACCAAAGCGTTATCTTTGAGGGAAATATCTCCAGAACCAGCTTCAATAAAATCATGCTTTTAAAGTTACGTCAATATGACATGAATCACGTGACAAACAGAAAAGTACAACACTAACATAAGTTATTTGAGAAATGAAGCAACGCTCTCTATTAACAAAAAGCGAAAGTACTAACTTTATATTTGACTTCCATATTTCAATATTTTTTGAAAATAAATACGTGAATTAGTCACAGTTTTTGAGTAGATTATTTTTGAATTGATTATATTTTTCATTTTGGGAGTTTTCTTCATAATTCGTTACGTTTTATTCATGCCGCAGTTAATATTCATGAATACGATGTCAAAGAATGTTTATTTAAACCGAAAATCTAGTAGCCTGATGTTTGTTTAAGAAAAACCGTTAACCCTTTAACAAGAAAAACAATGTTAGGATAGAGAAATTTCAATTAACATAAGTAAACATGAATATCGTATTCGAATTAACAGAAAATTTGACTACAATCAGTCCATCAATATGATAAGAAAAATTGAAAAGCTATTCTACAGAATCTACTCGACTGAAAAGACTATAATCATCATTTTTATGGATTTTTGAGTAATTAATGACATATTAACTAGGAGTTTCAATGATTTTTTCAGTTGTTTAAAACAGTAGGACTTTCGCACAGATTCAGAAGTTCAGAAAAAGCTCTCATGAAACGTGGAAAAAAAACATGGATGAGGTAGTGTCTCTCTTCAAGGATGCGCTATTTTCATGACATTTTAGATGAATTAGTCTCTATCTGCCGCTACTCGGACTACTACTTCTGTCCTCATCTTTCTCCTGAATGATCAATCTACCCCGCAACTGATATTTCCCGTTTTTATGATGCTTAGGACTTCTTGATCCTTCTTCAGCTGTCTGAGTACCTCTTCATTACATTATTTGCAGTCTACTGGATCTTGGATGGATCTACATCTCGAACGCTTCTATTGATGTCAGATTTAAGCGTCCATGTTTCCTATCCGTACAAAAAAATGCTCTACATGAAGTATATCAACAGCGACTAAACTGTGCAAGTAGGTTTACATTTACTGAATGCCCCAGACTTCATCGCAATCCTGGCCTTTATCTATTCGTCGCAGATTATGTCATTTTTCAGCCAGCTACCCAAATATTTGGAATATGACTGGGGAATATGTTCTATAGAAGTTCTACCTGCGTTTTTTTATGCTCAAATCAAAATCCCATCCTTGACCATCAGTCAGTGGAAGTAGATCTTGAGAAGCATGGAAACTTTGAGAAGACAATATACAAACATATACAACCTATAATAATGAAGGAACATTACGAAACGGAACTCATAGAAACTAGAAAAGTCAGTTTCCTAAACGATAAACAGTTCAAGGAACAATAAAAGAAAAAGTGATGAATGCCTTTCAAACCATAAAACAAACGTGCTACTGGACCTGGTGAAACTATTGAAGATAAAACAAAGAAACCCTTTGGCTATCCGTTGACTTAAGAAAAGTCTGTGACAACGTTTCTTTTAGTAAACTCTGGCAAGATGAAAACACTTCTCTAAACTCTAAACTCTAACCTCTAAACTCTCTTAACTGTATACTGATGCCTTGATAAGTATATGGAAATTTTTTGACCTAACAAAGAAAATGGATATTTTTTCATAATAATCCAGTTCAGTGAAGCTCTAAAGTTTATAACCCTTTTAAATGATTGATACAAGACTTCTACTTATGCGAATGATGGTTGGAAAACAAGATAAAGTCACTGGGAATCAGTTCTGGTGAATACGACGGGTGTTTAATCAATTTTTAACCACGATGATCACCGGAGTGTATGAAGGTGCATTGTCCTGATGGAAAAGCACTTTCATAATTTCTTCTATGACTATCCAAAAATTTGGCCAGTGACAGCGTCTTTGTCTTTTTCGGAGCAAATTCTCCCTTTGCAATCAATTGCTTTGACTGGTTGTTCATGCCAGCTCCTTCTATATCTCAAAACTACTAATTCCTCTTTCATATACTAGGCGAAAATGGTGAGAATTTTCAAATAATAAGGTTCAAATAAAACTTTTTGAGAATCACAGTTATTGGTTAGAATAAATCCAATTTAAAGGGAATTTGAAATGTGCTATAAAAAAAATTAAAGTAATATTAAGAGCTATAATTATATTGACAGACATCTATTTCCTAAAAATCAAACTAACGTTAAATATATGATATATGCCAACTTGTTTAAGAAATGGAATGATGCCAAAAGAAAGTTAATTTTAATAACGAGTCATACTGATAAGTCATTAATGAGTAGACGATTTAATGTCAAGCAAAAGTTATAAACAACACACTATTTATAGCGAATGTCCCAATAGTTTAAACACAAAATATTCGATTATATATTTCTGTTATAAATACCGTTGATGAAACTTTTTTTTTGATTGTTATAATTAATAACTTAACCTAAATTGAGGGACTCAAAAATCTTCAATTGGATCCACGTAAGGTCTGGATATTCCTCTTGTCGAAATAGTTGATCAGACTAAAACTTTATCAGCGACTTCTGCTTTCTCTTTACATTGTATATCATAATAATCATCGCTCTAGCAATGTTTGTCTAATTCGCAAAATGTATCTGCCTTAGTTGATTATAACAACTTTATTGGTGGCACTAATTTCTTCATTTTGCTATTCTCATTGAAGCGTTTTGTAATTTTATGTGGTGACTTTTTATTTCATTTGGATCACGACGTTGCTTTAGTGTGAAAAAGAATTAATCGAATTCCTCTTTCTTTGATGTCGTAAAAAAGTTATTGGGGCAGCATACGCCGGTTTCAAAATTTGGTCTCAGTTGCTACGCCGGAACACATAAATTTATTTCGACACAATACTCGTAAAATAATAATTTCTGTATATACAACCTCCAAATAATCTGATGCGAATTTATTAACTTATTTTCCTCCATTGGCATACCAAATTCCTGCTATATTATAAATTAATAATAACGATCAGCTTCCGAGGAAAAAAAATGTACGATATCGATGTTGGTTTTCAAATCGGTATTAAATGAATTTACAAAACTATTGAATCAAAAAAGAAACTCGAATTCTCTAACTTTGATACTTCAAATTCATAATAATTTAGAAGAATAGGTATAAGATTCACAATAAATAGAGGGGGAACTGTTTGAATTCACTACAATACATAGAAAATTGCAAATGGTATAATTTTTAACGTAAGAAGATGTTTCCAGAAGTAGCTAACCTCACCTGGAGATGGCGGTGGTTGCTTGAAAGATACCACAAAAGTACACAATCTATTACAACATATTTGGAAAGTATGAAGACACCACCACGTGGGATACATCGATCACTAACTGAAAATTTGGACATGAGAAAGATGTGCGCAAGATTGGTGCCGCGTTTTTTCACATTGGAACGAAACCAGCGTCGTGAAGAAGAATCCGAATTTTTGTGCCGTTTCATAACTATGGATGAAACGTCGGTCCATCACTTCACACCAAAGAACAATCAAAACAATAGACTGAAAAGGAAGAACCAACTCCAAAGAAGGCAAAGACCGTTCCAGCTGCAGTCAAGGTTATTTAATCGTTTTTTTTAGGATACGGGTGGGATAATTCTTATTGAAAAAGAAAAAATAATCAACGGCGAGTATTATGTAAGGAGTCAAGCAAGATTTCCAACAATGGGGAGGTGATTAAGGGTATGAAACTTGAATATCGCTGGGAAAAATAAAAGCTAAAAATAAATAAATGTCACTGTTTTCTTTGTTGGGTCAGGAACTTCTAGAACCCTTCTCGTATCTGAATCATAAACATTCCCATTATGATATGGTCACTTCATCTGATGAAAGCGAAAAATTAATCTTAAATTAAAAAAAAAACCTGAATGATTTAAAGAGAGGCCTTAACGTCTCTCAGTGATTTGCGTTTGGTACTAGATTTGTAGAAAATGACCTTTGTTTTTATCAATTATGAAATTGCTGTTTGGAAAGTTATTGACTACGAAGAAATTTTTTCTATAAAACATACATTCATAACTTTTTGGTTAGTTTAAGTTCTACACAACATTCTGAGTGATATATTGTAGATGAGTCGCTCATTCCTGATCTTAAATTGAGGCACTGAAGCTAGAACCATCCGGCTACCAGAACTATGAGTATTTAGTGCGTTGTCATGATTTTTGTGGATCAATTAAATGTGGAATAATATTCTCTGATACCTGATTCTGAGATTGTTTTTTTTAAATATGATGTGATCCATTGACCGAAGAAGTTGTTTGGCGTTTGGAATATTATATGTTTCCGCTGGAGCTTAGCGAAGAACTTTGAAAAATCTATCGTAAAAAGTGAAGATTTGACAGAGCATAATCTACGAACTTTTCAAAAACGATACATGAGTGTCAAATACCTAAGGTAACCATAAGAAATAAATGTTGAAAATTATCCCCGAAGATATATCAAATAGTTCAGTATTCTCGGTTCCATATTATCTCTATAGCTTCTTTTTTTTGGGTGAATATAGTAAAAAATCCCTGCGAAGTTTCCATCAGTACAAAAAAACCATAAAAAATAGATATCCAGAATGTTATATACGTAATATCCAGACACTATTGAAATTCCAAAAAAGACGAATGCTGTCATATCGGTCAGGAATGTAATGGCAACCGTTTTTTGGGATTCACAAGATATGATTAACATCGATTATTTTAAAAAGGATGTAATGGTTAAAGAATTGTACTAAACCGAATTTTTGGGACGCCGAATTACCTAAAATTGACGCTATGTTATTCGCTTTGTTACGAAAGTTCAAAAAGTCACTCGTCGGGCATAAATTTCGAGTTAACTTAGAAAGTTTTAGCCACCCCAAAAGGCATATCTTAAACATCTAAACCGGAAATGTATTTTTTAGATTCGTTACAGAGCTTCGATCATCGATGGATCGATTTAATCAATCCAACAGTACATTTCATCATCATATAAAGAAATTATTATAATCCCCCGTACTACAACGATTATGTTAATCAAAACATTTGTATTATAACGTTCAACTGTTGGTGTATGTGATTGATTGAGAAGGTTAACTGCTCAACGCAGTATCCATCCAGCTAACTAACATTGTGTTAGTATTTTATTACTGCAAGTGATATCTCCCCTTTTTCATTAAAAACAAACGTAGCTATGGTATACTCGGATTGTTAATTACCGACGAAAATGTTTTTTTGATTGATTCTTCAATAATTTATTATATTATTTATCTGATCTGATCAGCAGTTACAGATTTTTTTGTACATTAAAATGAACAGATCTTTAAAACTCTGGCAGAATAATTTCAAAGAAATATCGTTCATGGTTTGCTTTCTTTTCTCTCTGAAGAAGCCTAGAAAGATTTTACTCGGGGCTAATTCTTCGCATAAAAAGATATTATCTCCTTGAATCAATCCACATTATGACGACAATCGTTCATAGTCGCTGGAGCTAGAGCCCCAGAAGATCATCTAGAATCTTTCTCGGAACCTTTGTACACCATAAATACGCTAAAATTGCTAGAAAAGGTTTATTCGCAGCAAAGATAAACCTATCAGAATCTTCCTCACAACCTCCAAGCTTCTTAAGCACGCCGAAAAAGATTGCGTGTCTAGAGCCGTTGGATCTGACTTCCTTCAGGAAGATAATATCTTCTTGAATCTCCCTCAGAACATTCGTACTTCATAAGCATGTTGAAGAGGGTTGGAAAAGAGCTGACCCTTCACAAGAAGAGAAGACCTCTCTGAAGAAGCCTAGAAATATTTTACTAGGGGCTAATTCTTCTCAGAAAGATATTATCTCCTTGAATCAATCCACATTATGACGACAATCGTTCATAGTCGTTGGAGCTAACCTCAGAAGATCATCTGGAATCTTTCTCGGAACCTTTGTACACCATAAATACGCTAAAATTGCTAGAAAAGGTTTATTCGCAGCAAAGATAAACCTATCAGAATCTTCCTCACAACCTCCAAGCTTCTTAAGCACGCCGAAAAAGATTGCGTGTCTAGAGCCGTTGGATCTGACTTCCTACAGGAAGATAATATCTTCTTGAATCTCCCTCAGAACATTCGTACTTCATAAGCATGTTGAAGAGGGTTGGAAAAGAGCTGACCCTTCACAAGAAGAGAAGACCTCTCTGAAGAAGCCTAGAAATATTTTACTAGGGGCTAATTCTTCTCAGAAAGATATTATCTCCTTGAATCAATCCACATTATGACGACAATCGTTCATAGTCGTTGGAGCTAACCCCAGAAGATCATCTGGAATCTTTCTCGGAACCTTTGTACACCATAAATACGCTAAAATTGCTAGAAAAGGTTTATTCGCAGCAAAGATAAACCTATCAGAATCTTCCTCACAACCTCCAAGCTTCTTAAGCACGCCGAAAAAGATTGCGTGTCTAGAGCCGTTGGATCTGACTTCCTACAGGAAGATAATATCTTCTTGAATCTCCCTCAGAACATTCGTACTTCATAAGCATGTTGAAGAGGGTTGGAAAAGAGCTGACCCTTCACAAGAAGAGAAGACCTCTCTGAAGAAGCCTAGAAATATTTTACTAGGGGCTAATTCTTCTCAGAAAGATATTATCTCCTTGAATCAATCCACATTATGACGACAATCGTTCATAGTCGTTGGAGCTAACCCCAGAAGATCATCTGGAATCTTTCTCGGAACCTTTGTACACCATAAATACGCTAAAATTGCTAGAAAAGGTTTATTCGCAGCAAAGATAAACCTATCAGAATCTTCCTCACAACCTCCAAGCTTCTTAAGCACGCCGAAAAAGATTGCGTGTCTAGAGCCGTTGGATCTGACTTCCTACAGGAAGATAATATCTTCTTGAATCTCCCTCAGAACATTCGTACTTCATAAGCATGTTGAAGAGGGTTGGAAAAGAGCTGACCCTTCACAAGAAGAGAAGACCTCTCTGAAGAAGCCTAGAAATATTTTACTAGGGGCTAATTCTTCTCAGAAAGATATTATCTCCTTGAATCAATCCACATTATGACGACAATCGTTCATAGTCGCTGGAGCTAGAGCCCCAGAAGATCATCTAGAATCTTTCTCGGAACCTTTGTACACCATAAATACGCTAAAATTGCTAGAAAAGGTTTATTCGCAGCAAAGATAAACCTATCAGAATCTTCCTCACAACCTCCAAGCTTCTTAAGCACGCCGAAAAAGATTGCGTGTCTAGAGCCGTTGGATCTGACTTCCTTCAGGAAGATAATATCTTCTTGAATCTCCCTCAGAACATTCGTACTTCATAAGCATGTTGAAGAGGGTTGGAAAAAAGCTGACCCTTCACAAGAAGAGAAGACCTCTCTGAAGAAGCCTAGAAATATTTTACTAGGGGCTAATTCTTCTCAGAAAGATATTATCTCCTTGAATCAATCCACATTATGACGACAATCGTTCATAGTCGTTGGAGCTAACCCCAGAAGATCATCTGGAATCTTTCTCGGAACCTTTGTACACCATAAATACGCTAAAATTGCTAGAAAAGGTTTATTCGCAGCAAAGATAAACCTATCAGAATCTTCCTCACAACCTCCAAGCTTCTTAAGCACGCCGAAAAAGATTGCGTGTCTAGAGCCGTTGGATCTGACTTCCTTCAGGAAGATAATATCTTCTTGAATCTCCCTCAGAACATTCGTACTTCATAAGCATGTTGAAGAGGGTTGGAAAAGAGCTGACCCTTCACAAGAAGAGAAGACCTCTCTGAAGAAGCCTAGAAATATTTTACTAGGGGCTAATTCTTCTCAGAAAGATATTATCTCCTTGAATCAATCCACATTATGACGACAATCGTTCATAGTCGCTGGAGCTAGAGCCCCAGAAGATCATCTAGAATCTTTCTCGGAACCTTTGTACACCATAAATACGCTAAAATTGCTAGAAAAGGTTTATTCGCAGCAAAGATAAACCTATCAGAATCTTCCTCACAACCTCCAAGCTTCTTAAGCACGCCGAAAAAGATTGCGTGTCTAGAGCCGTTGGATCTGACTTCCTACAGGAAGATAATATCTTCTTGAATCTTGATTCTTCACGAGAAGAGTAGACCTCTCTGAAGAAGCCTAGAAAGATTTTACTCGGAGCTAATTCTTCGTTTATAGTCGTTCGAGCTAGCCCCAGAAGATCATATGGAATCGTTTTCGGAACCTTTGTACTCCATAAACTGTACTTGTACTTTGGCCCTCAACTTCTCAATCTCTCGATGAAGTATCACACCTTCCAGTAGGACTCTCAAAAGGTGATCGTTCACTTTCTAGAGCTTGATTCTACGATTTTGGATCTATTTTCATATGAAATCAGTTTAAAATAATAGGTTGTATCGAAGGGGCTGTGCTATAGGAGGATGTTGCCTTGGAACAGTAACGAAAACGATTTCTCCGCAAGAATCCGTGCAATTCCTGTGAGGAACTTCTGTGATCCTCATCACAAGAATTACCTGAATACTTGCAGTTATAGCAGGAATCAAAATTATCGTGGTCGAAATATTTGAATTTAAAATATGCCGTCAACAACAGAAAGGAAACTGTTTTAGTACTGCCCATGAACCAAGAGATGGCGCTGATACTCGAGTTGGCTATCTGAAATTCGGCATCCATTTCTGAATTTTATCTGAGTTTTATCACGCGCGCTCACTTATAGATATATAGGTAACTGTTAGAACCAGAAATGACTAGTTAAGAAGAAATTGCAGTATCGCCACATGAGTTGGTACGATGATA
Organism: Diorhabda sublineata; assembly: GCF_026230105.1. Classification (NCBI taxonomy): domain Eukaryota; kingdom Metazoa; phylum Arthropoda; class Insecta; order Coleoptera; family Chrysomelidae; genus Diorhabda; species Diorhabda sublineata. The sequence goes on along the minus strand of NC_079481.1, from coordinate 6,523,992 downwards.
AACAGTTTTTTGTTATAAAAAAATAAGTATTTCCACCTTACAGGTATATTAATATGTTATTGGTATCCAATCAACGGAGACTAGTTTTATTAGAGTTCGAAACTGCTTCCAGACGATTTTACATCTTCCAGAATAAAATGCGACGAGCTGGTCGATAAATTTTCAACATTAAAAAGCAGAAAGAAAGTCTATAGCCCTTTACAAAAAATAACACTATTAGCACCAATAAAAGAAGCGCATCGTAAACGGGGGTTTACCATTATTACATTTCTAACAATTACCCGTTACAGTTTATCGTCGAGTTTTTCATTCGCGACTCGTTGTGTGGTCTCAAATTAAAAATGATGACTGATAGAAGATTTTTTTTTCTATTATTAAAAGTACAAAGGCGAATGCCAACAGCTTTTTATTTTCACTGGTATATCGCCGAATGGAATATTGGAATAATTTGTACGGAGAGTTGACTTCAATTTTCGTAAATGCGAATCGATATTTTAAATTGGTTTTTTCATGTTGGATAAACGAATTGATGAGATATGGTGTAGCGTGAATAATTTCGAAGTGTGAAGTATATGATGTTTGTATAATGAAATCATTAAAGCAAATTTGAATATACGAAAAAAAACAGGAACAAATAATAATTTCCATTCCAAAAAAAAGAGGAAAATTATTATTTGTGTTTTAACCTTAGTTATATATGTGTTATGAAGTTTTGAAAATAATTTTTGCAAAGAGATACGTCTATTAAAAATCATCTGTTGTCTTATTATTTACACGTGGGTATTATTCGTAAATCCAATAAATTTCCCTTTCAATTTGTTCAGAAATGAAACGAAAACAAACGTTGCCTTATCATTCTGTGACAGGCAGCCTACGGAATGAATCAATGAGTTCAATATTTGATAGATTTACTCATCTTTTTTCAAAAGAAACGTTGTCACATAAATTCCGTAAGAGCGATTCTCTTAATCTGGAACTCCTCGGGAAAATACGATGATAAATATGAAAAGCAAACTCCCTGTCAAGAAGAGTTATTATTGATATGTTTTATAGGTTATGAAAAGAATTCAGGACGGGGCGATTAAAGACGAATTAAAAAAAAATAAGACCACGAAATTAAAGCACAGTATCGGAAAATACCAGTCAAAATGAAACAAAACGCGAACCGAGCAGTGTGATCGAAATAAATCGGATGGCCGAACGATAACGAACAGTCAAAGTCATCAGATTTACATAACCGAACGCTGTAAATAAATCATCAAATGAAACTGTACAATTTATACCAAGAATGAAATAATTTTGTGACCAAATTCATCAACTTGATATCTACTTATGCTGGTAGATCCATCTAGGATTGTTATTGAAGAAGTAAAATTAAATCCTACCGTTTTCTGAACCAGAAACTACGCTCATACTTCTAAACAGTATTGGTTTGATTTAGATATTTTTCTTTACAAATATAATTATATTTCTTTAGGGTTAAGGACGCTATTAAAATAAGTTCTGAAGCTAACTAGTTTATTTCTAAATTTGGAAATATATAACTTGGATGAACAATGTTTTCTTAAAATCTACCATATTTCAATTATTTCCCCTCCAGTTGAATATTTTTGATTCCTATCCAATCTAGTAAATATCTACTATTTTTAAAGTAAATAAGGATCTCTGCTGCAGTCCTTTGGTAGCCTTCCTTTTTCCAAATAATTGATCTCAGTTCTATTCAGAGTAAGTTCCGTTTTTTGTATTAGTTTCCTTACTGCATTTGAAAATTCTGAAGCCTCATACAGCTTCGTCCTCATTCCTCCCATTCAATACGACAACCATTTTTACGGATTATCACTGAATACGGGGCTATTTGAAATAAACCTTTAGCTCTGACGAAGTTTTCTGATACAAATTAGTGGATATAACAATAATTTGAATTGAAAAAATGATTTAAAAAATCTCAAGGTCCTATTTTTGATAATTAAGCAGGTGCGTCTTGGCACGCTCTCCGTCGGTGGTAAAGGGATCAGTTCACCTGTGTAGTGGGTGACTTATCTTGTAACTAATTCGTTGTTGGTTCAGAGACCGAGAAATTAAACTGACAATAAAAAAATCAAAAACGACATTTTCAAAAAATGTAATTGAATATATTAATTACGTTAACGATTTCTTAAAATTATATACATATTCCAATTTTTTTTATTGTCAATCAAATGAAATATGAAAAATAAACAACCTTTCACATTTTTTTTATAGAACTTTTACTGTATGTACAATTTTTCAAAAACTTATTTTATTACTAAAATTAAGATAAGAAAATTTATGAATTAAATTAAAATTATATTTAAAATTGAAAGTAGACTTATTTACTAAAATTAATATGTAAAAATTTTGATAAATTCAATTAAAATTATATTTACAAACAATACATTTATGTACTATAATTACAATCCCATCTTTTTATGATAACAGTCAACTAAGTATAAGGGGGGCTTACTTGGAGAGGTCGGACCGGGGTTTTTTTCTGAGGAATGTTCATGATTATATCGTATTCTAACTTCTAAAAGTCGAAAAAATGGAAAAAAATATACTATGAGAAATACTGAAACGATATTGTTTCTAAAAGTTAGAATGGAATAAAGTGAAATCAGAAAAAATGAGGACAGAATGTTTTATGGAGAAATATATCCTAAAACTTGAAAAATAGCTAAAAAAAATAAAACAAAGAATTAAAAAAAAAATGATGATTCTAAAAATGGTCCCAAAAATAAATGCCCAGTCTAATTTACAATAAACTTCACATACAACTTGCAAAGTTATTTGTCAAAAATAGACTGAACGAAATGCTGAAATTAAATAATTTTAATAGGAAAAAATGTCAACTTATGTTAACGATTCAGTTATTTTTACGAAAAATTATTTCACTTACCTGAAATTCAATTTAAAAAAAGCCACACTTTCACTTGTCCGATTTTAAAATGGTAAACGACGTATTGTACACTCTTTCTTCGAGAATCACGGGAGCACAAAGATGAGTCCTTTGGTTGTAACGGATAGTTTGGTGTCGAGTTGTAAAGTAAAGGCAAACGAGCACGCCCGCACGCTCTCCGTCATTGGTGAAGGGAAAGGAGAGCGTGCCGGCACGCGCACCGTTAGTGGGTTAGGAATCGAAGAGCACGTCGACCTGCTCTTTGTATTAAATGGGTTAATGTATCGTAAACTCAATTATGATATATAATCAAGAGATGAAGTTTTAGGTTTTGATCTTGGTTATTGCTATGAATTGTTTTTAAACTGTTTATCTACGCAACACTTTTCTATCTTTCCATTCGTTTTCCTGGATAGTTCTGTTTTTCATATTTTGTTCAATTCCTTCCTTTTAGCTCCTTGAGAGTCTTCCTCGTCTTCTTCTATTTCGTTTGATACATCAATGCTTTCTTCGATCAAAGGTTCTGCTCCATCCTCATCACATGTTCGTACCAGAGCAGTTGCTTGTTATCTTGTATACTCGACCTGTTCGTCGTATATGACTTTGTATATTGTCATTTTAGTGTTTAGGTTAATTTTTTCTGATCACCCTGTAGATATGAAAACGTTATTTCCTGGTAACAGACAAATTGTTATTGACAATAGTTGTTGTTAACTGTTTTAAGTTAATTTAATAATGATGTTTGTCATAATAAAAATTCATCTGGTATAGCGTATCGGATTGGCCTATAATATAAATTAAAAATTCAAGGTATTTCGCAATAATCACTCAGCTGGTTATTAACGACACGTCATACTTATTTGCGTTTACAATTTACTTAATTTTCTTACGACCTAAATATTGAACTATCTCATCGAAAATTAAATACACACAAGTAGGTTTATCTTATCAAAAGTAAATTATTCCAAGGTGAAAAATTTTTAGTTTTGAACCGGCAGTCTAACAATGTAGTTTGATTTTGTAAAAGCCAAGTAATCAATAGAATTAATGACTCATTCTAATTATTATGATAGAGTGATAACTATTTTGTAGTGAAAATTATGTTCCAAATTCCACAACACGTACTTGAAAAATTACGTTGTTTTCTTTGTGGTAGTTACCTTAGTTCCAAGCCGTTGATGGTACGTCAAGAAAACCAACAAATATGCGGAAAGTGCTACAAGTTGCTACCAAAAGAAGAAAGAAACAAATGCGTTAGACAAATCGGTCTGGAAACCATCGCAGAAATAATAACATTCCCTTGTAGATACAACACCCAAGGTTGTACTTACAAATTCAGTTGGTGTGATGAAAAAGAACACGAAGCCACGTGTTCTTACAGAAGTTTAATACCTTACCAGAAAGAATCATCGCAGTATATCAACATATTTAATAAACCTTCGAAAGAAAACGAACTACACTGCGAAACAGATCAAATAAAAGCTACACTCACCTACAAAATGGAGGAAAATAACAATTTGACGTATTCTTTGAATGTTAAAGCTAACTGTGATCATCAACTAGTAATGAAAAATGAAGATTTTCAAGAAGAAGTCGATATAAACATGGACGGAATCGTTTTCTTCGGTAACAAACCGGAATTAGTTTATTCGGATATAAAAGTGAATCCAATACAAAATATATATGAATCGTTAAGAAGCTACGATATTGAACAAAAGGTTTGTGTGAGTTGCGGTGGGTCAGCTGATCATAATCAATGTTTTCAAGGTCATAGAACTTGTGATAAATGTACTACTAACGTTTGTTATCAATGTATCAAAGCGCTAGAAAAAGAAGATAAAACTTTTTGTAAAAATTACAGTAGAGGTTGTGTGGAAAAAGTGAATTTAGATAATATGCATTCACACGAAACTAACTGCGTTTATAACGATTTCAAATGCATCTTGGAACCTTGTAATGTAATAACAACGTTGCCAAATTTGAAGCAGCACATCAAAAATGGTCATAACTCGGAAGTGTTTACGTCGAATGAAATCAACAAGAAAATAACTAATAGAGATGAAACTTTCGTAGTTTTTTGTCATAACGGTATTTTTAAATGTGTATATTATTATTATAAATATTTCGTTGAGTTTTTTGTTACGTATATAGGTCCTAGTGAAGAGGCTGTGAATTATTTTTATGAAGTTATTGTTAACGTTAAAGGTTATGTGATATCAAGGAAATCTAAGTGTTCAAATTGGAATAATGTGATGCTAGAAAAAGGTATAAATTTCGAAAAAAGTGAGTTACTAGGTTTAAATGAAAAAAAATTAAATACTGATGTTACAATAAGGATAATTAATAAGAAGATATTGAATTAATATTCACAATTTTATTTCAAACTAGCTGACTCGGCAGACTTCGTACTGCCCCAATCGATCAATAGAATACCTAAGCTTTTGTATAAAATAAAATTGAAACAAACAAAACAAAACATTTTTTTATTGAAACATATAGATATTGACAGAGACACACATCTGCTGATCAATTTAAAGCTCTCTGATTAACTATATTGTTTGTTTTGTGGTGTATAAATAAACAACACGAACACGCGACGCCTTGCGATTTATTTATGATTATTGCAAAGGCCAGACGTACCGGAAATTGTAAACGTTTAAAATCGAATGAAAAATCCGTTAGAGGTAATTCCAGTGAATTTAAAAACTCCATGGGATAGTTGATTACAGAATCCTTGTTCATAACGGTGTCAACTGATTTTACGAAAACCAATCGTCTCAGAAGAAGATTCTAAATGGTCGCATTGAGTTTCTCTACATTGCTCGTTCACCCAGCTAATTATAGTTGTTAAACTGTTGCGCTATATCTGGGAAATCGCGCTGAAAAATACTTACGAGGTAATCACTCACCAAAAGAAAAGGATGCGCTCTTTGACTGAGATATCCATCGACATATTAGTTGGTTGTCAAATGTCAAATATTACAGTTGCGTTCAAAAATTTAATTTGTGACAAAAATTGAGATTCAGCAATCTACATATAGTTGGTTGTCAAATGTCAAATATTGCAGTTGCGGTCAGAAATTTAATTTGTGACAAAACTAAGGATTCATCAATCTACATAGGTTGTCAAATGTCAAATATTAAAGATGCGTTCAGATATTTACTTTGTGACAAAACTTGAGATTCATCAATCTACATATGGTTGGTTGTAAAATGTCAAATATTATAGATGCGTTCAGATATTTAATTTGTGACAAAACTTGAGATTCATCAATCTACGTATGGTTGGTTGTCAAATGTCAAATATTATAGATGCGTTTAGATATTTAATTTGTGACAAAACTTGAGATTCATCAATCTACATATGGTTGGTTGTCAAATGTCAAATATTATGGATGCGTTTAGATATTTAATTTGTGACAAAATTTGAGATTCATCAATCTACATATGGTTGGTTGTCAAATGTCAAATATTACAAGTGCGTTCAGATATTTAATTTGTGACAAAACTTGAGATTCATCAATCTACGTATGGTTGGTTGTCAAATGTCAAATATTATAGATGCGTTTAGATATTTAATTTGTGACAAAACTTGAGATTCATCAATCTACGTATGGTTGTTTGTCAAATGTCAAATATTATAGATGCGTTTAGATATTTAATTTGTGACAAAATTTGAGATTCATCAATCTACATATGGTTGGTTGTCAAATGTCAAATATTACAAGTGCGTTCAGATATTTAATTTGTGACAAAACTTGAGATTCATCAATCTACGTATGGTTGGTTGTCAAATGTCAAATATTATAGATGCGTTTAGATATTTAATTTGTGACAAAACTTGAGATTCATCAATCTACATATGGTTGGTTGTCAAATGTCAAATATTATAGATGCGTTTAGATATTTAATTTGTGACAAAACTTGAGATTCATCAATCTACATATGGTTGGTTGTCAAATGTCAAATATTACAAGTGCGTTCAGATATTTAATTTGTGACAAAACTTGAGATTCATCAATCTACGTATGGTTGGTTGTCAAATGTCAAATATTATAGATGCGTTTAGATATTTAATTTGTGACAAAACTTGAGATTCATCAATCTACATATGGTTGGTTGTCAAATGTCAAATATTATAGATGCGTTCAGGTATTTAATTTGTGACAAAACTTGAGATTTATCAATCTACATATGGTTGGTTGTCAAATGTCAAATATTACAGATGCGTTCAGATATTTCATTTGTGGCAAAACTTGAGATTCATCAATCTACATATGGTTAGTTGTCAAATGTCAAATATTACAGATGCGTTCAGGTATTTAATTTGTGACAAAACTTGAGATTCAGCAATCTACGTATGGTTGGTTGTCAAATGTCAAATATTATAGATGCGTTTAGATATTTAATTTGTGACAAAACTTGAGATTCATCAATCTACATATGGTTGGTTGTCAAATGTCAAATATTATAGATGCGTTCAGGTATTTAATTTGTGACAAAACTTGAGATTTATCAATCTACATATGGTTGGTTGTCAAATGTCAAATATTACAAGTGCGTTCAGATATTTAATTTGTGACAAAACTTGAGATTCATCAATCTACGTATGGTTGGTTGTCAAATGTCAAATATTATAGATGCGTTTAGATATTTAATTTGTGACAAAACTTGAGATTCATCAATCTACATATGGTTGGTTGTCAAATGTCAAATATTATAGATGCGTTTAGATATTTAATTTGTGACAAAATTTGAGATTCATCAATCTACATATGGTTGGTTGTCAAATGTCAAATATTACAAGTGCGTTCAGATATTTAATTTGTGACAAAACTTGAGATTCATCAATCTACGTATGGTTGGTTGTCAAATGTCAAATATTATAGATGCGTTTAGATATTTAATTTGTGACAAAACTTGAGATTCATCAATCTACATATGGTTAGTTGTCAAATGTCAAATATTACAGATGCGTTCAGGTATTTAATTTGTGACAAAACTTGAGATTCATCAATCTACATATGGTTGTTTGTCAAACGTCAAATATTATAGATGCGTTCAGATATTTAATTTGTGACAAAACTTGAGATTCATCAATCTACATATGGTTGTTTGTCAAATGTCAAATATTATAGATGCGTTCAGATATTTAATTTGTGACAAAACTTGAGATTCATCAATCTACGTATGGTTGGTTGTCAAATGTCAAATATTATAGATGCGTTTAGATATTTAATTTGTGACAAAACTTGAGATTCATCAATCTACATATGGTTAGTTGTCAAATGTCAAATATTACAGATGCGTTCAGGTATTTAATTTGTGACAAAACTTGAGATTCATCAATCTACATATGGTTGTTTGTCAAACGTCAAATATTATAGATGCGTTCAGATATTTAATTTGTGACAAAACTTGAGATTCATCAATCTACATATGGTTGTTTGTCAAATGTCAAATATTATAGATGCGTTCAGATATTTAATTTGTGACAAAACTTGAGATTCATCAATCTACGTATGGTTGGTTGTCAAATGTCAAATATTATAGATGCGTTTAGATATTTAATTTGTGACAAAACTTGAGATTCATCAATCTACGTATGGTTGGTTGTCAAATGTCAAATATTATAGATGCGTTTAGATATTTAATTTGTGACAAAACTTGAGATTCATCAATCTACGTATGGTTGGTTGTCAAATGTCAAATATTATAGATGCGTTTAGATATTTAATTTGTGACAAAACTTGAGATTCATCAATCTACGTATGGTTGTTTGTCAAATGTCAAATATTATAGATGCGTTCAGATATTTAATTTGTGACAAAACTTGAGATTCATCAATCTACGTATGGTTGGTTGTCAAATGTCAAATATTATAGATGCGTTTAGATATTTAATTTGTGACAAAACTTGAGATTCATCAATCTACGTATGGTTGGTTGTCAAATGTCAAATATTATAGATGCGTTTAGATATTTAATTTGTGACAAAACTTGAGATTCATCAATCTACGTATGGTTGGTTGTCAAATGTCAAATATTATAGATGCGTTTAGATATTTAATTTGTGACAAAACTTGAGATTCATCAATCTACGTATGGTTGGTTGTCAAATGTCAAATATTATAGATGCGTTTAGATATTTAATTTGTGACAAAACTTGAGATTCATCAATCTACGTATGGTTGTTTGTCAAATGTCAAATATTATAGATGCGTTCAGATATTTAATTTGTGACAAAACTTGAGATTCATCAATCTACGTATGGTTGGTTGTCAAATGTCAAATATTATAGATGCGTTTAGATATTTAATTTGTGACAAAACTTGAGATTCATCAATCTACGTATGGTTGGTTGTCAAATGTCAAATATTATAGATGCGTTTAGATATTTAATTTGTGACAAAACTTGAGATTCATCAATCTACGTATGGTTGGTTGTCAAATGTCAAATATTATAGATGCGTTTAGATATTTAATTTGTGACAAAACTTGAGATTCATCAATCTACGTATGGTTGTTTGTCAAATGTCAAATATTATAGATGCGTTCAGATATTTAATTTGTGACAAAACTTGAGATTCATCAATCTACGTATGGTTGGTTGTCAAATGTCAAATATTATAGATGCGTTTAGATATTTAATTTGTGACAAAACTTGAGATTCATCAATCTACGTATGGTTGTTTGTCAAATGTCAAATATTATAGATGCGTTCAGATATTTAATTTGTGACAAAACTTGAGATTCATCAATCTACGTATGGTTGGTTGTCAAATGTCAAATATTATAGATGCGTTTAGATATTTAATTTGTGACAAAACTTGAGATTCATCAATCTACGTATGGTTGGTTGTCAAATGTCAAATATTATAGATGCGTTTAGATATTTAATTTGTGACAAAACTTGAGATTCATCAATCTACGTATGGTTGGTTGTCAAATGTCAAATATTATAGATGCGTTTAGATATTTAATTTGTGACAAAACTTGAGATTCATCAATCTACGTATGGTTGGTTGTCAAATGTCAAATATTATAGATGCGTTTAGATATTTAATTTGTGACAAAACTTGAGATTCATCAATCTACGTATGGTTGTTTGTCAAATGTCAAATATTATAGATGCGTTCAGATATTTAATTTGTGACAAAACTTGAGATTCATCAATCTACGTATGGTTGGTTGTCAAATGTCAAATATTATAGATGCGTTTAGATATTTAATTTGTGACAAAATTTGAGATTCATCAATCTACGTATGGTTGGTTGTCAAATGTCAAATATTACAAGTGCGTTCAGATATTTAATTTGTGACAAAACTTGAGATTCATCAATCTACGTATGGTTGGTTGTCAAATGTCAAATATTATAGATGCGTTTAGATATTTAATTTGTGACAAAACTTGAGATTCATCAATCTACGTATGGTTGGTTGTCAAATGTCAAATATTATAGATGCGTTTAGATATTTAATTTGTGACAAAACTTGAGATTCATCAATCTACGTATGGTTGTTTGTCAAATGTCAAATATTATAGATGCGTTCAGATATTTAATTTGTGACAAAACTTGAGATTCATCAATCTACGTATGGTTGGTTGTCAAATGTCAAATATTATAGATGCGTTTAGATATTTAATTTGTGACAAAACTTGAGATTCATCAATCTACGTATGGTTGGTTGTCAAATGTCAAATATTATAGATGCGTTTAGATATTTAATTTGTGACAAAACTTGAGATTCATCAATCTACGTATGGTTGGTTGTCAAATGTCAAATATTATAGATGCGTTTAGATATTTAATTTGTGACAAAACTTGAGATTCATCAATCTACGTATGGTTGGTTGTCAAATGTCAAATATTATAGATGCGTTTAGATATTTAATTTGTGACAAAACTTGAGATTCATCAATCTACGTATGGTTGGTTGTCAAATGTCAAATATTATAGATGCGTTTAGATATTTAATTTGTGACAAAACTTGAGATTCATCAATCTACGTATGGTTGGTTGTCAAATGTCAAATATTATAGATGCGTTTAGATATTTAATTTGTGACAAAACTTGAGATTCATCAATCTACGTATGGTTGTTTGTCAAATGTCAAATATTATAGATGCGTTCAGATATTTAATTTGTGACAAAACTTGAGATTCATCAATCTACGTATGGTTGGTTGTCAAATGTCAAATATTATAGATGCGTTTAGATATTTAATTTGTGACAAAACTTGAGATTCATCAATCTACGTATGGTTGGTTGTCAAATGTCAAATATTATAGATGCGTTTAGATATTTAATTTGTGACAAAACTTGAGATTCATCAATCTACGTATGGTTGGTTGTCAAATGTCAAATATTATAGATGCGTTTAGATATTTAATTTGTGACAAAACTTGAGATTCATCAATCTACGTATGGTTGGTTGTCAAATGTCAAATATTATAGATGCGTTTAGATATTTAATTTGTGACAAAACTTGAGATTCATCAATCTACGTATGGTTGTTTGTCAAATGTCAAATATTATAGATGCGTTCAGATATTTAATTTGTGACAAAACTTGAGATTCATCAATCTACGTATGGTTGGTTGTCAAATGTCAAATATTATAGATGCGTTTAGATATTTAATTTGTGACAAAACTTGAGATTCATCAATCTACATATGGTTGTTTGTCAAATGTCAAATATTATAGATGCGTTCAGGTATTTAATTTGTGACAAAACTTGAGATTCATCAATCTACGTATGGTTGGTTGTCAAATGTCAAAAACTGTATATTATGTGTCCTACCAGGAGCTTCGTTTATGGAAACATTTAGTTGTTTTGACGTTTTCGTTCTTTAGCTACATGTATCGTTGAAATAAATAAAATTTTAATCTGACTAAAGCTTTGTGATGTAGTATTTTTGAAGGATATTAAGAATTCTATGGTTGCACTAACCTCCAAATACTACAAATACCCAAAAAATAAGACATTTGGGTCACATTAAACAGAATTAAAATTTATATGGCTCATAGATGATCGGAAAAATGGAGAAATATTAGGTTCCAGAGCAATGTTTTAATTTAAATTCCACTGAATTTTTTTGGTTACAGCTGTATGCAAAATTGAAAACTATGACAAGTTTTTGAACAAATAGAAGTTACACTTTTCCAATTCGACAAAAATTATTTACATTAGTTTCAAGAATATGAGCGAGTCCAAACAAGCACAAACACAAATAAATAAAATTTTGGAAACCAAACTGTAGAAGTACAGATTTTCAGTTTAATATGTGATATACGATACATAGATTAGCTCACAGCAAACTACAGGGTCTTTAAATTAAAACCACACAGAGATTTTTTGAAATATTTTTTAATTAATTTAAAAAAGTTTCTGCACATCGATATTTGTTTAAGAGAAATAATTTTGCTTCATTTGAGGCTTGTATAACCTATAAAAACTGTTACATATTGAGTTGAAGATTATACAGGGGTTTTTGATAATATACACTGTAATTTATTGTTGTTGTTCTATTTATTTTCCATTTATTATTTTGTGAATTTATTCTAAATTCGCCTAACCCATATCAATTTGAAATTACGATGGATATATTTTCGAAATAACTAATATTTCTGTTTATTCAATTTAATAATGAATTTATAAATGCATTATATAACATAAAGAAACTGTTTAGTCGACAAAAATAACTGTAAAAATAACAATTTAATAAATATTCATGTTTACTGAGGAAACAAATTATAAAATTGTTTGTAAAAAAGCTATAATTATATATACAGGGTCGTTTATAATCCGCGAAACACTCAAATACGACTTTTGTAGAAAATTACCTCAAATCATTTCTTTTTAATATTTTATATGCATCACCCTATATTTATAATTTATTTTAGATATGTTTAGTGCCTCTCAAACTCACTGATTACGACTTAACAACTGATATTAATATTCTTAACTTAATATACGAGGGTTGCTTGTTTCCTACCCCGATTGCACAGTATGATTACCAGGAATGCAGCAGGTAATTCCAACAGGTAATTTCACGTTGATTGGTGGCGAAAATTTAAAAATGATGGGGATCAAGAAGGACCAAGGACCAAACAGCTAGAGAAATTAGAAGGTTCAATTTTCGTAAATTTCAAGATCCGTCCTGTATTCTATAGCTAAAAAAAAGTTTGCTCTTTCTGGGTGTCAACTATGTTGACTGACAATCACAAATCTAGACGAATCAGAACGACTGAAACGAATAAGTACATTCAATTTATATATCATTAATTTCATTATCGCGTTTTTTAATTAATTTTATTAAAACAGTCGAAGCTTGTATCGATTACAAACTGGTATTAGGTTAATGACGAACCAAATCAGTTTTATTTATTCATGAGCCTTAATGGTTAAGAATTTAGTTTCGGGACTTGATAATGGATATGAAACCTTATCTCAATATTAATTACATTAGTGTTATTATAAACATTTATAAATATAAATTGATCAATTCAATGCTTTTAGCTTTGTATTGAAATCGATATACGGTCTATAGAAAATAACCCTATAAATCTGAAATATCATCTTAGTGATCTTTGAGCACAACAAATCCATCAAAAACAAACTACACCTTTCTATAATTTCATTGATAAAATTAGAAACGTGATTTTTTAGTAATCCAACAACCAAATTCGCCAACCCATTGGTCTTTAAATCGCCCGTTTCACAGGTAGAAAGATACTCCATTCGATTTTGCAGCTATTCAATCACTTCACTTCAGTAAATCGTCTCAAAGCTATAATGAGGATGTAGACAACTCTTTTCACTAGACCATAACCTCGTCATGTCGTCAAGTCTTGATCATAAGATTGAGAAAACACGATGATAGAGGATTCCAATTGATACTTCCAGGTGAATTACCAAACAAAGAATATCGTTAGATACTCTTTCCAACAAAATAAATAGCTAAGCACCTCTTATGTGAGTACTTGGGTGTCCATCGACAAAATACAACCTAGTTCATCATAATATACAACCTACAGCTTTGATAGTAACTAAAATCATCTTTTTCTACGTAGTTATCCAATAAATTGAGACACTCATCTATGAGTTTATGAATCCGGTTTTCTGAATAACACCTGTGAGTGTTCAAACTAATCTTCCAATATTCAACTGTTCTTTCAAAACATTTATAATATAATTAATTATCGAACTGTACTGTACTATATGATTTTAGTGTGTGTTGCGAGAAAAAAAAATTGGAGACGTTCATTTCCATATTTGATTAAATCAAACAATATCCGTAGAATCATCCTGGCTGAAACGAATGAGATCGAAACTCATTCTATTTTCTGAACCATTAGCTTACAATTCTTGCTGGGAACTTCCGCAGCATTGCCCCAAATAAAACTTGAGGAATTTCCAAATCAAGTTTTATTTTAATACTTTTATATTGCTTTACTGCTATTCTAATAAGAAACGTGCTTCGGGAATAACATTGATATTTTTCTGTTGTGTACCATGGCAAAACCAATTCGAATTGCTGGAAATTTATCTTGAACGATTTAAACCTAAATTCTTATTATTGTAACGATAAATGAACTAAAATGAAAGGTTTTCATTCATATAATGAAATTTTTCTCTCAACGCGTTAATAGTTGTTGTTACGAGGGTTGCTAAATAAGTTTTGACATATAGCAACACAGATATGAATATGTCAAATCTGACATTCTCATCATTGTATTTACGAATGCCATTTTACAAACGTGCAATGACTTTCGACGTGGATTAAACCAACATCAGTATGCCGATCAAATCGATACGACTTTTGATCATGAAGCACCATTTCGAGTCAGCTTGTGTCGATTGGAGCAGAAATGTTATGAAAAAGTTTGATCACGATACTTCAAAAGACGTCTATAATATCACGGGAAGCGATGATTCATGGATCTATGCGTATAAACTTTGAAGCAAATGGTCGCTTGTTTCATAGAATTGACTTACATGTCGTCAACGTTCCATTAGAGCAACGTAGAACGGTCAATTCTGAATGGTAAACCAGCCAAAGTTGTTTGAAAAAATCATGGAAACCAATCGCAGAAGACACAATGATAATGCGAGCTCTCACACATCAGTTCAAACAAAAACGTTTTTGTAGAATCAAAACATTGAATTGATGGGTCATCCGCCGTACAGTCTTTCTTTGTCACCCAATAATTTCTTCTTTTTTTCCATAGATCAAAATAAATCTCGAGGTCAAAGTTTATCTACGTCTGAAGAAGTGGTCGATGTCTTCGCAGGAGGTACCTCGATCGGAATAGAAAAAATGCTTCAACAATTGATATTAATGGAGAATATTTTGAAAAACAATCAAGCCATAAATATTTGTTTCTATTTATCTATTTGAAAACTTAAGTAGTACACGCAAGTCTTTATTTTATGTTGCGTATGTTAATTCTTCATTCTACAGAGATTCATTCCAAAAAATTCAACTATTAGTAACTTTTGAGTCCTTATACGATCCCTGTTTCGGTATAGTTTGACCAACTATTACATTAACGGAAATAAATGAAAACTATTTTGTATATCTGATGAAATTTTTCATTTTTTTGGCAACCAAAGTCATTAAGTTATATTTAATATAAATATCTTCATTTTCCAGAAATGATAAAAACCAATAAACAGCATGTATCTTTGCTAAAATAAAAAAAATATGAAGATATATAGATATCAACGCAAATATCATGTTCTAATGCTATTTTGTAATCAAAATTACATATTCATGTCCCGGAAATTATAGAAACAAATCAACAACAAGCATCCTCTCTAAAATAACAAAAAAAAATCATGAAGATATTGAGATATCAACTAATTATTTAACGAAAAATTAGATGATAAATCCATCATCTATTCGATTTTTTCCAAACACGTCTATGCTTTCAAAATTGGATATTCATTATGACAAAATGACGATAATATGAAAGATGGATATTCTTTAATTAAACTCTAGAAAATCTAGGAAAGTTCCCTTGAAAAATCTGTACTACATGGTAAATTTGATTATGTACTAAAGTTGAAATATAACTACGCAGACGTATTTCAACTTTCGGAAAGTATTATAGATAATATACTCAGATCTGATGATTTTTGACATTTTGGGCTCATTCTCATAGTAATTCTTACATTTATAATATTCTGATTGTCTTTCTCGTTGCCTCTTATTTCGGTCTTCATCAAAATAGACCTAAGCTTCAATGCGAGCGAGCTTTTGATTTACATTAAGCAATCGCGGTACCTACTGTATAGATAACTTCTTCTAAATTGTTTGATTGTGAAAAATTATGTTTAAATAACATTCGCAATCCTTTATTCTCGATATTTACCAATCAAAGACTATCTGAAAATGTAAATTTTGATACTCCTTCTTATTTGGTAAATAATTCATAGATAATTTTGTTTTTATGTTGTGTGATTTTCTGGTCCATGTATTTTTTATTTGAGAATTAATTTTCCATTTATACCTGAGATTGTCTACGATACTTTTGTACCTCTTTCATGATCCTTCCACTAATAAAGGACTCAATTTAGTAGAGTACGTGCTATAAAAACTAACCGCCCAAATCACTAAAATTACTTGTTTCTTTGTGAAATCGGGAGAAACTTACAACAACGGTAATTCATTCGTTGAAAGCCGTTTTCCTTTTTGCCCTCAAACCGCCTAAACTTTGCTAATACCGGTTCAGCTGCCGCCTTATAAATAACATATTGACATATGTATATATATCACTTCTCGAATAAAAAATCCACTTACCTCGTTACAGTTTTTCATAAAATTAGAAAATTTCATATGACTGTGTAGGAAATGTTTATCCGTTATCAGTCTTTTAGTTTTTCTTATCTGATTTTTCAGTTTTCACGAGATTTTTTATCATTGAAATATTGTTAATATTTAGTGCTACAATTCCAGCTTCTATAGAAACTCTTGAGTTCAATTTTACGCTGTCATTCTCTGATAAAACCTCGAATCAACTTCCAAGTGGTGGTGAATTTTAGGTTTCATGGCACGATGTCGAATCGTACATTATACAGAAACCATTCTTGTAATTGTCGCCGAAGTCGAGGTTTCTAATCTTGCCCTTCCTTAATGTATAGGCTCTCCGATTACAGACATCGCGACACTAACTCTCTCTATGAGGCAATTAGTATGAAAGAGCTAGATATTGATGAGCAAATGCTACACCAAAACCTACTTAGTCTTGGTCTTGGTCTTGCTGGCATGGTCTTGGTTTTGCAGCCTCATATGTGGTCTTGGTCATGGTCTTGCACACTCGGTCTTGGTGTTGCAAGCCTTTAGCTGGTCTTGGTGTTGTTTTGGTCTCCCATTTTTTGCAAGAGCAAGACCAAGATTAATCTCGCTCGATCAATCGATCAATATAGGCATGAGACCAACAATCAACTGCTCTTTGACCAACCACTCTTGGACTATTATTTTAACGAAAGTAACTCACTCATCATTTAAGAACGAAGTTAATTGGGCTAAGCCCTGCCCACTTTTCATTCAGGAGTTTCGTTTTCAATCACATTCATCTAACCAAAACCTACTTAGTCTAGTTTTGGTCTTGCATGGATGGTCTTGGTTTTGCAGCCTCATATGTGGTCTTGGTCATGGTGTTGCAAGCGTTCAGCTGGTCTTGGTCTTGTCTTGGTCTCCATTTTTTGCAAAACCAAACCAAGACCAGTCATGCTCATTATTACAGCTAGGGCACACTTCCGAATACATATATTTCTCGCCTAATTACCTTTGGGAATGTGTAAAAAGGAGAAGTGATGTACTAGTATGCACTACCAACATTTTGATTGTACCTAATAGAAAAAACATACTACAAATAGAATATCTGAGTCATTTGCCAAAATTGTTTTGAATAATTCCTTGATAGTGAATTTTTCACTAAGAAAAATAATTCAAATAGAAAATTTCGTCATCTACTACGCATAGTGAGTCACCAGGACATAGTGCAACTATATAGGTGACAGTTTTCAAGATAGATATCGTTCGTTGTTCAACATTTTATCTTCTGTTACTTTACCAAATATTTTTATCTAAGGAATATACAATGTTAGCTATTTAAGTATTCGGATGACGTATTCAAAAAAATCGTCGAATTATTTAAAGAGTAACATCTTGAACGACGTTTAAACTATGAACATCTTTTTGCCACGTAATATTCGCTTTAATCCACGAAACTTTAGTGTAGAAGTTTTTATAGTTCATTTAATGAAATGAAACAAACATCATATAATATTCCACAATATACCAAGGAAAATTTAATTTATTTCGTCTGCTTTTTGGACCATTTTACGTTTTAATTTCTTTGTCACTTATTTTTTATTATGTAACTAACTTATTTCCACATTTAACTCAATGTGACCTATAATTTCGTGTCTCTTTTCATTTTTATTTTGTTCCCAATTTTTTGTCTCAAAAAATACGGATGGTGCCTCATGAGTTATATTTGAAACCATCAAAGCTGAAAGATTATCTAAGAAGATATCAACATGATAAAATTATTGTGAAGATTTGATATATTGAAGGAAAAAACCGAAAACAGACTTAACTTGAACACGAAGCTGAAGCCACGAGAATTGTCAGAGAAGCAACAATCTAACCAGACCAAACAACCAGGCAGGATCTTCTTGGTCCCACCAGACTTTCTTCTATTCTCTATAATACAATCGACGCTCAAGAGGAAGGTCGTGACGCTGTAGCTGAACAGAATTCCGGTCCAGGATGCGTACTAAGTCTGAAAAACTCGTTGGCAACATTGTAAATGCGGAAAGGTTTTTACTTTGAAAAATTTTAGTCCTGCTACACACAGATTCCGAATTTTCTAACACTATTTTTGAATCATAAGTTATATAAATTTAATTTTAGACTAGTGATTCGTAAAGTGGTCCAAATGAACCCCCAGGAGTCTACGGTCATATTTTAAAAGAAGTCTACGAGGGGACTTCTGTCTTAGATCATTAATCCAGTTGTAAAATATACAAACATGGGAAAAAAATATTGGGATTGGGATACTTTTAGTTTTATCAGTGTAATCCGATTCTCAATTCTCGTTTATAGCTTTAGTATACTATTCCACCAGTAAATTTCTATTTTCGTTTCATTTAAAAGGGAAAAAAAGTCTACATAATCTTCAACAACTGCGAAAATTCCAAACTCCATTATTTCAAATGGATGTTTTCGCTGCTTTGTCCTTTTGTTTCCGACTCGATGACTGATAAACCGGTGGTGGAACTTTCTATTCAGGATGCGTACGTGGTTTCAACGGCGCTTTACCGCAACGTTAGTTTTTCGTCTAGCTCTTTAGTATGTTCCAGCTGCCAGCCGATCATTCAAGAAGCGATAACACGACGAGACTCTGAATATTTCTTGTTTTATATCGGATTTTAGAAAACGTGGCCGCTTCCTGACGTTATCTCGATTACTGAACCGAGATTTTCTACCTTAAATATGAGAAAATTTATAATTGCCGCACTTAAGAGCACCTGGTAATATTTTTTGATGCATTATAATACCGAGCTACTCTTTATGGTCTACCAGATTCTCTTTTGAGGACAGAATTTTTTTCGAACACTTGATGGTAATATAAATAACTTCCACCCTTTCTACAATAAAATAAAGATAACAAAAGATGAATATTTTCATAATAATCTCACCGACGAAGAGGATGGGGATGATGGCGATCTGAAGTCTCCAATGAAATTATTGAATCGGACATGTCTCATCATTTTGATTCGACTGACGATAATTTTGATAGTAATGACGATAGAAAAGAAAAATAATTCCGTCTAACTGGAAATAGTTCCTTCCTACACAACAGTAGATTTTTTAAAGAAGATGATCTAAAAATATTTATTGGATTTCTTATATTCACTACCAAGTGCAAGAAACTACTGATCTATCGAAGAAACCTTGGCTGGTGGAACTTTTCAACGTTCTTTTTGTCGAAATTTTCAATTTTTTGACGAATATCTATCCTTGGATCAATTGCAGGCCCAATATTTTGATAAAAAAGTTTGTAATCTTGATTATTTTCTCTGTTTATCACAAGAACATTAATAGGAATTAATTTGATGTTTCTCTGTTCGGGTCCTTTGATCTTCCGTTGCTATATCCTGCTCAGAATCGGTGCTAGAGCTGGGTTCACTTTCAGAAACCAAATCAATGCCATTTTTGCTTCCTGAAACCACTTCGTCATCATCAGTTTCTATCTCATCCCATAGCGCCAGGATCCTGACTAAAACGTTATCACGTGACTAACATACAAAATCAGTTACACGAAAACATAGGTGGGGTTTAATACACCCCTAAAGCGTATGCTTTTGTTCAATATCAACCGAGTACTTAGTTGAGATCCGGAAGAAAGGGCGGATACATATTTGGGAAGTTACAGGGACGGACACGCGCTTATCTTTACATTTGGTCTCATTTTCAAAGAGTTTTCCGCAACTGGGGCTCATTAGACCCCACGTTTATAACGCCGGACTAGATATTATGGCAACAATGTGTTGAAGCAATTTATTACAGCAAAATCCATAATATTTGGCTACAATATTTTGGTAATGTGCGGGGCCGATGGATATTTCTACAATTTTTTTTTGTATGATGGAAAAGAAAGTGGTGAAGCTGCGAGTGAACTTTTAGGATCGTTTCTGTTGTAGAAAATGCCGGAAATCTGGAGTCTATAATAATCATATTTTTAATTATGAATAATTCAACGTTATTTGTGCTTCTAGAACGGTCTTTTTTGATTAAGTTTAGACGTGGTAAGTTACTAATGAAAAATTGACGATATTCTGTAATTTTAATTTAACGGAATTTTAATTTAATGGATTGATAAAGATTTTCACTTTTATCTATGAATAATTTTTCATTGTCATTAATCCTATTCTATAATATTAATACTAACACAATAGGGATCATCTCTTTTATATATAGGATAATGTATTACGGAATTAATCAACTGTTTAACATGATATAATTCCATCGTTATTATCAATGTGAAAAACTCCTAAACCACAGTCCTCTTCAGTCCTATAATTACTTCCAACATTTTGTGGAACATGAGTATTTCACATTTGGATAGAACAATAGCAGGATGGTCTTCATAAAGAAACGGAAAATGGAATTCAACGTTTTGAAAAGGACTGTAAATACACTGTGAATATGAACTAACAAGAATTTCGTATGAAAATTTGTTCATTGTCTATCAAAATCTATGATACAGAGAATAAAATTTCGATATAATACACATCAAAACTTTGAATTCTAGTTATAAGTCAAAATTAGTTAACTATTCACCAATAGAAAGGAAGAAGACTGGTCTACAAGAATGATCGAAGAAGTACCTGACTCAACTTTTAGCCTTTTGCAGCATACACTCAGTGATGTTGAATAAGTTCTTTACCTTTTTCATAATAAGAATCATTAAGCTCTGCCGACATCAACTCTTCATCAATGGAAAATCTTTGTTCAACAATCCATTTTTTTCAAGTCTGGGAACAGAGAGTAATCCAAAGGGGCTGAATCAGGCGAATAGGGTGCATGGGGTAGCAATTAAAACTTCAACTTATTAATTTTGGCAATTGTAATAGCTGATGTGTGAGCTGGTGCATTGTCTTGAAACAAAACTTTCTTCTTAGCCAAATGCGGCTGTTTTTGCTTCATTTCTTCGCTCAAACATTGCAATGAGTTTGCATAATAGTCGACGTTGATAGTTTCTCCTTTTGCAAGATGGAGAATGAAAATTATCCCACGCACATTCCAAAAAACCAACGCCATGACCTTGCTTGTAGATGCCTTCTTTGGAGCCAGTTCTTCCGTTTCAGTGCATTGTTTTGATTATTCTTTTGCTTTAGATGTGAAATAATGGATCTATCTTTTATCCATGGTCATGAAACATCCGAAAAATTCTGTAAAAAACTCTTATTAGAAACATATTCTTTACTCTGTTTTTGTTTCATTGTGACCAAACGCCGCACCCACACGTAGAGCTTTCCCATATCCAAATTTTCAATTAATATGCACTTATTGAAATGGCTACTGTCTCCTAGTTCACGCACTTTCAGTGGAAGATCATCTAGTGGATTTTCTTCAACATTTCTGGAGTCGCCCCCTCATGTGGTCGACCAGTGCGGTGCTGGTCTATGCTGAATATTTTACTGTAGATAACGAAGGAGCAGTCTTATCCAGAGTAGAATCAAGTTCAGTTTTCACATTGGTTGGGCAAAGATCTTCACTATTGATGGCTTCCAAACAAATACAAAACAACGAGGCGTCTTCAAACTTGAAACATGTATTTTATAATACTGTGGTGTCTTTCAAGAAACTACCGTTTAAACTAGATCAGACTTGGTACTTCTATGATAATCCTTGTAAACTTAACATCGCGTCCGATAGGACTGTGTCGCTTTACCTCCAAGTAACAAGACAAAAAACACAGAAAACTGTATTTTGGAAGACTTTAACGGACCCCAGAATATATCAACAACTCTAAATGGTATTCTGAACCATCATTTCGCTGCTGTTTTAATTCTACTGTCCAATGTTAGACTACGAATTGATTCATATGGAAAATATTGACATAAAAAATTAGGATCCAGTCCATTTTACGTACTAAATTAATTTTTATGTTGTGAGCAAAAATTTTCAACGTTTCAACCTTTAGAAATCAACCTTTGTAATGCAAACTGTTCAAATATTCTAATTAATGGATTTTTTGTTGTTGTACAGTAAATTGAGGACCAAAAACGTGTTGAAATACTAATTGAATAGAGATCAATTGAAATTTTGACAGTGTAGACAGTGGAGTCGATCAAAAACAGTCTTAACGATGACAAAGCTACTATTCTGGATACGGGCATTGTACTACATTCGGTATGGGAACGTAAAGGATGTTCCTTTAATGTTTCTTTTGTACGTGCATCCTCCTCCGGTAATATTCATCATCCTACTGACAACTACTCCAAAATTAGCAAGTTAATTATGATTGTAGATGACGGCTGGAGATTTGTCGGCTGTCTACGATACTCGCGGTATTTAATTCGAATCTAAGACTTCCCTCAATGTCTTGTATCAATTTGCGGGAGAATTATGCAAGATATTCAAATTTCGTTAATATTCCAGATGGGAATTGCATTTGTGGTACGTTGAGAGTAAATCTCTTTTATTTGACGTAGTCGACAATCTGTACCTGGCTGTGGAAATGCTTGGATTAGATGGGGAATTTACAGCGTTGCTTCTCCGAAAGGTGTTATAATTAAGACGCAACCGAATTAAGTGGTTTCACCATCATAAATAATCTTGGTTCATGGTATCTGATAGCTGACGTAGGGGAACACAAACTGAATCGTCTCCTGACTGTGATTTATGTTAGCGGAGTGATTTTTACTGCATCAAATTTTGTTTAAGGTGAAGTTTTTTTGAAAATTCCAAAAGAAACTTATGATTTCGTTGTACTTTGTATGTTTTTTGCATAGAAATTGCGGGAAACAACGATGATTTTGTAGGATTTTTCAAATTTTCCCTGGAAATATAGAAGAAAATTATGATTTCTCAGTCATTCGTTTTGAACTCGATTTTGAATTCACCAAATTTTATTTAGGTTTAATTTTTAATTGAAATTGCAGAGATTGTTTCTGGTTTTGTTGTGCTTTTCATATATTCCATAGAAATAAAGGAAAAATTTTAATTTCATTGAATCAAATTTTGTCCAAGGCTAATTTCTCATTAAACTTGCAGGGAAAACTTCCGATTCCAGTATGGTTTAATTTCACAAAAATTACAGGAAAAACTCTTTTTTTTTGAGTTTTCCATAGAAATAAAGAGATATTATGATTTTCCATAAATCAAACTTTGTTCTAAGTAAATTTTTCATTGAAATTGCAAGGGATACTGTCGATTTAGGTGTGATTCACTTTTCAAAAAATTACATAAAAGACTTATGCCTCGTTCAATTTGGAGTTTTCCATAGAAAT
The DNA here is from genome assembly GCF_026230105.1 of Diorhabda sublineata. Classification (NCBI taxonomy): domain Eukaryota; kingdom Metazoa; phylum Arthropoda; class Insecta; order Coleoptera; family Chrysomelidae; genus Diorhabda; species Diorhabda sublineata. The sequence continues at coordinate 6,500,040 of NC_079481.1, read as the reverse complement.
AAAAAGGAATTGTGATTTTCTATGAATCAAATTTTGTTCTAAGTAAATTTTTCATTGAAATTGCAGGGGGAACTTTTGATTCAAGTATTGTTCATTTTTCAAAAAATTACAAAAAAACTCATGCCTTGTTCTTTTTGAGTTTCCCATAGAAATATAAGAAAAAAAATTTCATTGAATCAAATTTTGTCCAAGGTTAATTTCTCATTGAACTTGCAGGAAAAACTTCCGATTTCAGTATGGTTTAATTTCACAAAAATTACAGGAAAAACTCTTTTTTTTTGAGTTTTCCATAGAAATAAAGAGATATTATGATTTTCCATAAATCAAACTTTGTTCTAAGTAAATTTTTCATTGAAATTGCAAGGGATACTGTCGATTTAGGTGTGATTCACTTTTCAAAAAATTACATAAAAGACTTATGCCTCGTTCAATTTGGAGTTTTCCATAGAAATAAAAAGGAATTGTGATTTTCTATGAATCAAATTTTGTTCTAAGTAAATTTTTCATTGAAATTGCAGGGGGAACTTTTGATTCAAGTATTGTTCATTTTTCAAAAAATTACAAAAAAACTCATGCCTTGTTCTTTTTGAGTTTCCCATAGAAATATAAGAAAAAAAATTTCATTGAATCAAATTTTGTCCAAGGTTAATTTCTCATTGAACTTGCAGGAAAAACTTCCGATTTCAGTATGGTTTAATTTCACAAAAATTACAGGAAAAACTCTTTTTTTTGAGTTTTCCATAGAAATAAAGAGATATTATGATTTTCCATAAATCAAACTTTGTTCTAAGTAAATTTTTCATTGAAATTGCAAGGGATACTGTCGATTTAGGTGTGATTCACTTTTCAAAAAATTACATAAAAGACTTATGCCTCGTTCAATTTGGAGTTTTCCATAGAAATAAAAAGGAATTGTGATTTTCTATGAATCAAATTTTGTTCTAAGTAAATTTTTCATTGAAATTGCAGGGGGAACTTTTGATTCAAGTATTGTTCATTTTTCAAAAAATTACAAAAAAACTCATGCCTTGTTCTTTTTGAGTTTCCCATAGAAATATAAGAAAAAAAATTTCATTGAATCAAATTTTGTCCAAGTTTAATTTCTCATTGAACTTGCAGGAAAAACTTCCGATTTCAGTATGGTTTAATTTCACAAAAATTACAGGAAAAACTCTTTTTTTTTGAGTTTTCCATAGAAATAAAGAGATATTATGATTTTCCATAAATCAAACTTTGTTCTAAGTAAATTTTTCATTGAAATTGCAAGGGATACTGTCGATTTAGGTGTGATTTACTTTTCAAAAAATTACATAAAAGACTTATGCCTCGTTCAATTTGGAGTTTTCCATAGAAATAAAAAGGAATTGTGATTTTCTATGAATCAAATTTTGTTCTAAGTAAATTTTTCATTGAAATTGCAGGGGGAACTTTTGATTCAAGTATTGTTCATTTTTCAAAAAATTACAAAAAAACTCATGCCTTGTTCTTTTTGAGTTTCCCATAGAAATATAAGAAAAAAAATTTCATTGAATCAAATTTTGTCCAAGGTTAATTTCTCATTGAACTTGCAGGAAAAACTTCCGATTTCAGTATGGTTTAATTTCACAAAAATTACAGGAAAAACTCTTTTTTTTGAGTTTTCCATAGAAATAAAGAGATATTATGATTTTCCATAAATCAAACTTTGTTCTAAGTAAATTTTTCATTGAAATTGCAAGGGATACTGTCGATTTAGGTGTGATTCACTTTTCAAAAAATTACATAAAAGACTTATGCCTCGTTCAATTTGGAGTTTTCCATAGAAATAAAAAGGAATTGTGATTTTCTATGAATCAAATTTTGTTCTAAGTAAATTTTTCATTGAAATTGCAGGGGGAACTTTTGATTCAAGTATTGTTCATTTTTCAAAAAATTACAAAAAAACTCATGCCTTGTTCTTTTTGAGTTTCCCATAGAAATATAAGAAAAAAAATTTCATTGAATCAAATTTTGTCCAAGGTTAATTTCTCATTGAACTTGCAGGAAAAACTTCCGATTTCAGTATGGTTTAATTTCACAAAAATTACAGGAAAAACTCTTTTTTTTGAGTTTTCCATAGAAATAAAGAGATATTATGATTTTCCATAAATCAAACTTTGTTCTAAGTAAATTTTTCATTGAAATTGCAGGGGGAACTTTTGATTCAAGTATTGTTCATTTTTCAAAAAATTACAAAAAAACTCATGCCTTGTTCTTTTTGAGTTTCCCATAGAAATATAAGAAAAAAAATTTCATTGAATCAAATTTTGTCCAAGGTTAATTTCTCATTGAACTTGCAGGAAAAACTTCCGATTTCAGTATGGTTTAATTTCACAAAAATTACAGGAAAAACTCTTTTTTTTGAGTTTTCCATAGAAATAAAGAGATATTATGATTTTCCATAAATCAAACTTTGTTCTAAGTAAATTTTTCATTGAAATTGCAAGGGATACTGTCGATTTAGGTGTGATTCACTTTTCAAAAAATTACATAAAAGACTTATGCCTCGTTCAATTTGGAGTTTTCCATAGAAATAAAAAGGAATTGTGATTTTCTATGAATCAAATTTTGTTCTAAGTAAATTTTTCATTGAAATTGCAGGGGGAGCTTTTGATTCAAGTATTGTTTATTTTTCAAAAAATTACAAAAAACTCATGCCTTGTTCTTTTTGAGTTTCCCATAGAAATATAAGAAAAAAAAAATTTCATTGAATCAAATTTTGTTCTACGTTAATTTCTCATTGAACTTGCAGGAAAAACTTCCGATTCCAGTATGGTTTAATTTCACAAAAATTACAGGAAAAACTCTTTTTTTTTGAGTTTCCCATAGAAATATAAGAAAAAAAATTTCATTGAATCAAATTTTGTCCAAGGTTAATTTCTCATTGAACTTGCAGGAAAAACTTCCGATTTCAGTATGGTTTAATTTCACAAAAATTACAGGAAAAACTCTTTTTTTTTTGAGTTTTCCATAGAAATAAAGAGATATTATGATTTTCCATAAATCAAACTTTGTTCTAAGTAAATTTTTCATTGAAATTGCAAGGGATACTGTCGATTTAGGTGTGATTCACTTTTCAAAAAATTACATAAAAGACTTATGCCTCGTTCAATTTGGAGTTTTCCATAGATATAAAAAGGAATTCTGATTTTCTATGAATCAAATTTTGTTCTAAGTAAATTTTTCATTGAAATTGCAGGGGGAGCTTTTGATTCAAGTATTGTTTATTTTTCAAAAAATTACAAAAAACTCATGCCTTGTTCTTTTTGAGTTTCCCATAGAAATATAAGAAAAAAAAAATTTCATTGAATCAAATTTTGTTCTACGTTAATTTCTCATTGAACTTGCAGGAAAAACTTCCGATTTCAGTATGGTTTGATTTCACAAAAATTACAGGAAAAAGTCTTGATTTTTTTGAGTTTCCCATAGAAATAAAGAGATATTATGATTTTCCATAAATCAAATTTTGTTCTAAGTAAATTTTTCATTGAAATTGCAAGGGATAATTTCGATTTAGGTGTGATTCACTTTTCAAAAAATTACATAAAAAACTTATGCCTCGTTTAATTTGGAGTTTTCCATAGAAATAAAAAGGAATTGTGATTTTCTATGAATCAAATTTTGTTCTACGTCAATTTCTCATTGAACTTGAAGGAAAATCTTCCGATTTCAGTATGGTTTGATTTCACAAAAATTACAGGAAAATGTCTTGATTTTTTTGAGTTTCCCATAGAAATAAAGAGATATTATGATTTTCCATAAATCAAATTTTGTTCTAAGTAAATTTTTCATTGAAATTGCAAGGGATAATTTCGATTTAGGTGTGATTCACTTTTCAAAAAATTACATAAAAAACTTATGCCTCGTTTAATTTGGAGTTTTCCATAGAAATAAAAAGGAATTGTGATTTTCTATGAATCAAATTTTGTTCTACGTCAATTTCTCATTGAACTTGAAGGAAAATCTTCCGATTTCAGTATGGTTTGATTTCACAAAAATTACAGGAAAATGTCTTGATTTTTTTGAGTTTCCCATAGAAATAAAGAGATATTATGATTTTCCATAAATCAAATTTTGTTCTAAGTAAATTTTTCATTGAAATTGCAAGGGATAATTTCGATTTAGGTGTGATTCACTTTTCAAAAAATTACATAAAAAACTTATGCCTCGTTTAATTTGGAGTTTTCCATAGAAATAAAAAGGAATTGTGATTTTCTATGAATCAAATTTTGTTCTAAGTAAATTTTTCATTGAAATTGCAGGGGGAGCTTTTGATTCAAGTATTGTTTATTTTTCAAAAAATTACAAAAAACTCATGCCTTGTTCTTTTTGAGTTTCCCATAGAAATATAAGAAAAAAAATTTCATTGAATCAAATTTTGTCCAAGGTTAATTTCTCATTGAACTTGCAGGAAAAACTTCCGATTTCAGTATGGTTTAATTTCACAAAAATTACAGGAAAAACTCTTTTTTTTGAGTTTTCCATAGAAATAAAGAGATATTATGATTTTCCATAAATCAAACTTTGTTCTAAGTAAATTTTTCATTGAAATTGCAAGGGATACTGTCGATTTAGGTGTGATTCACTTTTCAAAAAATTACATAAAAGACTTATGCCTCGTTCAATTTGGAGTTTTCCATAGAAATAAAAAGGAATTGTGATTTTCTATGAATCAAATTTTGTTCTAAGTAAATTTTTCATTGAAATTGCAGGGGGAGCTTTTGATTCAAGTATTGTTTATTTTTCAAAAAATTACAAAAAACTCATGCCTTGTTCTTTTTGAGTTTCCCATAGAAATATAAGAAAAAAAAAATTTCATTGAATCAAATTTTGTTCTACGTTAATTTCTCATTGAACTTGCAGGAAAAACTTCCGATTCCAGTATGGTTTAATTTCACAAAAATTACAGGAAAAACTCTTTTTTTTTGAGTTTCCCATAGAAATATAAGAAAAAAAATTTCATTGAATCAAATTTTGTCCAAGGTTAATTTCTCATTGAACTTGCAGGAAAAACTTCCGATTTCAGTATGGTTTAATTTCACAAAAATTACAGGAAAAACTCTTTTTTTTTTGAGTTTTCCATAGAAATAAAGAGATATTATGATTTTCCATAAATCAAACTTTGTTCTAAGTAAATTTTTCATTGAAATTGCAAGGGATACTGTCGATTTAGGTGTGATTCACTTTTCAAAAAATTACATAAAAGACTTATGCCTCGTTCAATTTGGAGTTTTCCATAGATATAAAAAGGAATTGTGATTTTCTATGAATCAAATTTTGTTCTAAGTAAATTTTTCATTGAAATTGCAGGGGGAGCTTTTGATTCAAGTATTGTTTATTTTTCAAAAAATTACAAAAAACTCATGCCTTGTTCTTTTTGAGTTTCCCATAGAAATATAAGAAAAAAAAATTTCATTGAATCAAATTTTGTTCTACGTTAATTTCTCATTGAACTTGCAGGAAAAACTTCCGATTTCAGTATGGTTTGATTTCACAAAAATTACAGGAAAAAGTCTTGATTTTTTTGAGTTTCCCATAGAAATAAAGAGATATTATGATTTTCCATAAATCAAATTTTGTTCTAAGTAAATTTTTCATTGAAATTGCAAGGGATAATTTCGATTTAGGTGTGATTCACTTTTCAAAAAATTACATAAAAAACTTATGCCTCGTTTAATTTGGAGTTTTCCATAGAAATAAAAAGGAATTGTGATTTTCTATGAATCAAATTTTGTTCTACGTCAATTTCTCATTGAACTTGAAGGAAAATCTTCCGATTTCAGTATGGTTTGATTTCACAAAAATTACAGGAAAATGTCTTGATTTTTTTGAGTTTCCCATAGAAATAAAGAGATATTATGATTTTCCATAAATCAAATTTTGTTCTAAGTAAATTTTTCATTGAAATTGCAAGGGATAATTTCGATTTAGGTGTGATTCACTTTTCAAAAAATTACATAAAAAACTTATGCCTCGTTTAATTTGGAGTTTTCCATAGAAATAAAAAGGAATTGTGATTTTCTATGAATCAAATTTTGTTCTACGTCAATTTCTCATTGAACTTGAAGGAAAATCTTCCGATTTCAGTATGGTTTAATTTCACAAAAATTACAGGAAAAACTCTTGTTATTTTTGAGTTTCCTATAGAAATAAATAGAAATTATGGTTTTCTATAAATCAAATTATGCTCTAAGTGAATTTTTCATTGCAATTGTAGGGGAAACTTCCGATTTCAGTATGTTTAATTGTGATTTTCCATAAATCAAATTTTGTTCAGAGTAAATTTTCAATTGAAATTGCGTCGTTATTTTCTTTATATTTTTCATGAAAATTGATGTAAAAATTCATGGAATGACATGGAAGATGCACCTAGTGGGATCACACAAAGACTTTCGATCATGGATATCCACAGATGTAAATGAAATAAAAGTTTGAGTGTTTTTCGACAGGTCTATAAATGGAATAATGTGTTATTTAACGCAGATTAAGTATGCAATCCATTAAAGAAGTTATGTTATTCACTTCAAGTTGAATACTGTGCTCAACCTACGACCGAAGTTCTGATCACAAAGTTATCCATACTGGAAAAAAGCGACATCTAGCTTCAGAAGAATTAGATCAAACAAAATATTAAGCTGTAAAAGCTATGGGTTATGTGGGTTATGCTATTGAGGTTGCAAGTCTTGTCTAAGGCTACGATCCTAAAACAATGAGAAATTTAAAGAGCCTCATTGCGGAAAGTTGCACGAATCCGTAATTAACGTAATTAACGAAGCTGTTATTGGAATTACATTATTTGAACTTGCTTCCTATACCCTGTACACGCTTGAGTTCCGAATTTTTACGCGTCGCTTATCCGAAAATATATTGGTAACAAAATAAAACTTATTTTCCGATGTTTTCCAACATTCATAAATTTCTCCCGCATCGTTCCAATCAGTATTTCTTCGTTTCTGCAAGGAAAGCACTGACTACTTTCTGTAAATCACATAAATTAGCCTTTCCCACTCTTCGTTCTGGTTTATAAAACTTCTTCTATCTGACATATTAGCTTTTGTAAGTGTACGGAAACGAAAATTCACTTATATGAAATGTTTTTAGATTATTTATGAACAGATAATTATTATATTAAATCAGTTTGTATCATTAGGTCGAACGTTGAAGTTTGATGTATAACCGAAACTGCATTTTCAATTGAGGTATTATGACTCTAGAAAATCTTGATGATTTGATTAGTTCACTATTCAAAATACAATTGCTTACACCAGAAAAGAATGATAGTCATGAAAACAGTATACTATACTAGACTGTGTCAAAGGCATTCTCGTTAAACCTGGAGTACCAAGCTGTAGGTGTTTATTAGAAAAATGTGGACACCACTGACAAGTCAATTCGTCATTACTCAAAACAATCCGTTCTTGAGATATGACCAATGGTCTTAGTTTCCAGCCCAGTACAAAGTAAAAATCAATCGAGCAATTTTCATGTAAAGAACCAAAGATGTACTACCAGGATGTACCTCATCCCCAGCTTATCACATACTACTAGAAGATGGTGGTACTTAAACATCCGGTGTTGTTAGTTATATCTCTAGTTTCGTAATATTTCAGAATAAACAAATATGGAATAATTTTTATTTATCATTATTCATAACAAAGTTGAAGGGGGTGAAAACCCATTACTCATTCTTTGATTTGTCCGAAAATAGGATATACAGTTGAATGCCCATCGATATTTTTTTTTCTTGCCAACTTTTAATTGAAATTTAAACTTCTTTCCCTTACTTTATGATAAGGACATGAATAATAGATACGGCAGACATTTTGGCATTACGTTTCTAAGTAGGGATAATTAAAAAAGTTGTCGACTTTTTTCTTTACAATGAATTAAATAAAATGGTCCCTGAAAGCAAGCTTTTATTATATAAAATATTCAAATCATTAGAATGGATAAAACTGATTGAATTCAGGTATAGATATATAATAAGCTTTAGTTTGGAAAAAATTTAAAAAAACACGCTTTTATAATTAATAAAACTCAAGTAATAAATAATTTATTATTAGTTTGAAATTAATGTCAGTATTTTCGAAGCCTAGGATGTTATCAATTATCAATTTATGAATTGAAAACTTGAATTCCGTTATATACTCGATATCGGTACGAATTTATTAAATTATTAAATCATCAGACCTCAATTATCCTAATATTTCGAAGTGCTGGTGACTAATTTAATAAAATTCCAGTTGTTTCAATTTCTAGTAGTTCTAGTAGCACTAGGAATCATTAAAGCAACGAGAAGTACTGAACCAAGCAGCACTAGAAGTCTGTAGCCTAGAGAATCGTTTATGGATATTGTAGTTTCATATATATGAGAATTATGGATAGAAAACTGGAGGAAATGGATAAAATATGACGCAAAAGGAATAAAATATACGATTACGAACTCCAACAGTTTTAAAGGAGATAAACGAAGTGCTAGGAGCGTTAAAAAATGTTGCTTTTTATGAAATTACAATAAGCAAGTAACGTCGAAGTTTCTTCCTTCCATCACAACTCTAGTTGATGTACTTGGTGTTCACACGTTCTAAACACTTCATTAGCTATTTCTGTCCTATGTGCCATCAATTCATCAACGTAACATTGATGACATCTAACCATCATGTTTCTTCAGTCAGTTTCCCCTAGATTCAACTAAAGGTGTAAAAGACGATGTTCGAAAATAATGATCTGTAGGCATTATCAAGTTAAAGAAAATTACTAACTTGTGACTTATAAAAGCTGCTGCTGGACGAAGGTCTATAAATTCGCTCCTGTAATCCCGAAGACATCAACAACCTTTACCATTAAATAAACTTCATCCGGAGCAGTATTTCAAAAATCACTAATTTGCGTACTCGAAAAAATCGTTATTTTTAGGCTTGGAACCTTTCCCATTTTGTTCCAGAAATGTGATTAGTTTGTGATATATTGGAATATCTACGTTATTATTTAATAATTGGATAATTTTACCACACTGTTGATGGGTTTTGTTGATGTACCAATTTCGAAAATTAACAGTCTTCTTCAAGGAACTGCATGTTTTTTTTCATTTTACATTCCATGAATCTTGAATACGTGGTAAAAATTTTTGTGATACTACTTTGGCTATTTTGTGTTAATTTTTTACAGCTTCTATTTTTATAATTTTGAAAATAGCTTCTAAACAAACACTGAGTTCACAATTTTCAAATCAAATGACAAAATTAAATTGACCCTATATGACATGACATATGACAGCACTCAATAAGTCGTGTGACTAACACACAGATGGCACTGCCATTGTCAATTTCATGTGACGTTTCTGAAGTACCAACTTTCAAAAGACTATGTATGAAATTTCATGTCATTTTGATTGGTAATTAAAAAGTGACAGCAATTTAAGTGAAGCTATTAGTTATTTATAAAACATTGGATTTAAAACAAATTTTTGTGTTAATTTATCATTGCTTCTTGAGGAAAAAGGAAATATTGTACAAGCTCAGAAGTGGCTTCAAAAGTGCTCTATCGGAAAGAATCATTTGTTTTTGGTTTGCTGAATCTAAACGTGGTCGTACGGACACCAATTATGGTGATTTTCGGGTAGTCCAATTGAGATGGTTACTCTAGAAAAATGAGTGCCACACTCACAGTCGATCAAAAACAACAACGTCGATGATTCAGAGCAATGTTTGGTCATGTTTAAACGTGATAAATTAGATGTTTTGCGTGGATATGTGACAATGGATGAAACATGGATCCACCTCTTCACCTCGGAATGAAAACGATCGTCATCTCAATGGACTGCAGCCGATGAACCAATTCCAAAAGCACAGTTAGTTGGGAAGGTTATGGCTTCAGTATTCAGTATATTGTTAATCAATTATCTTCAAAAGAAAAACATAATCGAATATTACAAAGAGTTGGATAATTTGTATGCAAAAATGGAAACGAAACGAAAGCGAAAAACCAAAACAATGCAACGATTCACAAGTCGATGACCACGATGGTTAAATTGAACGAATTACACTTCGAATTGCTTCGTTATCCACTTTACGCTCCAGATCTGGTCACCAGTGACTAGTGGCTATTTGCTGATCTCAAAAATATGTTCGCCGGTAAGAAATTCCGCTCAAATTCTCGGAAATCATGACCTTAGAACATAGTTTTCGAAAAACCTTCATAACTATCCATTTGTTTGTGAAAGTCACTGAGTTCTATGATTATAGAGAGATTGGTGGTGGTTAGAATTAATATCCTCAATTGCAGCTTCAACGTTTGATATAAAAACTTATATTAAAAAAAAATAAGGGAACATTCTTTGCATTGTTAAATTCCGCATTTTCTCGAAAATTTCATTATGATATTTTATCATCTTCCATATTTCTCGAATATATTACAAAACTAAACATCCTTTCCTACCTACTTATCTTATGAGTTTTATTTCAACTTCTTTGTATTTCGACTGTAGCGAACTGTATAAATTAGGTCGAGCGACTTTATCGATTTTTATGCTGTAAATTTAAATTTTTCATGCGGCATAAAATTGCTCAAATTTTAAAAGATGCGACTCTAAGGAATACAAAACGCAAACTATAGTTGTACTTTTAGTCCAGTCATCTTAGGCCAAATTAGGGAAATATCTCGGAAAATCGACATACCCAGTATATTACCACGTGAAAACTTGTATTTTGACAACCTAAAACTATTCTCAAAATTCACATATAAATGGATAGTCGCAAGTTTTGAAGTCAGGGGTCAATAATAACAAAAATCAATTCTTTTTACATTTTTTTACAAATATTTCGTTTTCTATAGGTCTTACGCTATTTATATTCATCATCAATATTGTGGGAAATTTAATTTTCTACAACTTTTGTATTTTATATTTTTCCATATCTTGAACTATTTTCGAGATAGAGGGCGTAGAGCGCGCGGTTAGAGAATTATCTAATGTCAACTGGTACTCCCGATCAAAAACTCATAGTATTAATATATATAATCATCATTTTTATTGATTTTTAGTTCAAATAGAATATTTCTTTCTAATAATTCATAAAATTTATCAATTCAATAACATTCATAATCTCTAATCGGGTTTTGAAAAATTACTAAAGGACATACTTTATTACATTGTAATTATATTCTAATATATATTAATAGCATTTGAAATAGAAAATGATTGAATTTATTTTATTTTAAATCCGTAAAATTGCTGCGTAATTTGAGGAAGAAAACTGTCCGGTTCAGAGATTATTTGAGAGATTGGAATGCAAACCTTATTAGCAGTTTATAATGTCCGAAATCTGTGGATAGTATCGATCATATCCGTCATGCACTGTACGTCGAGTCATCAAATATGCCCTGAAAATTAATAAATCATGATAATTATACATTTAGACATGGATTATAACCTTAATATTACGAGTTTTTGATAGGGACTACCAGTTGACATCAGATAATTCTCTGACCGCGCGCTCTACGCCCCTATCTCGAAAACAGCTCAAGGTATAAAAAAATGATAAATGAAAAAGTTGTAGTAAATTAAATTTTCTAGAATATTGATCATCAATACAAATGGCGTAAAACCTATGGAAAACGAGATATTTGTAAAAAATGTAAAAAGCATCGATTTTTGTGACCATTGACCCCTGACTTAAAAATTTTCGACTACCCATTTATATGTGAATTTTGAGAATAACTTTAGTACACCAAATACAAACTTTTACGTGGTAATATACTGGGTATGTCGATTTTCCGAGGTAAACTCCCTATAATGACTGGACTATTTGAAACAACAATGATATTCCGGCGTATTGGATGATGATAAAATTTTAAATCATTTGGTTTATACATTATTTGAGTTAAATCCCAAATGTCGACCATAATTAAAAACATAACACCATAAACATGTATTTTTGAACATTCTTCTCTTCAAATATGTCTGCTAAATAAATTAGATGTAAAACGTTCATTATCAATTCTGTAATGGACGAATCAAATCAAAATGTCTGTCAAATAAGTAAGAAATAACTATCGTTATGACTAATATTCCAATGGTACGAGGTTATGACTAATATTCTAAAAGTAGGAGATACTAATTAAAGTAATTCAACTTTTTCAAGTATTTCTATCTCATTTATATAATTAAAATCGATGTAACATGCACAATTAAATTAAAATTATACTTTATAAACTGATTTATAGTAGTAGCTTTTAGTTTTGCTTCGTCCCATTGACTCGATATTTCTTCTAGTTCCCAGATTTTGTTTAATATGTTGAAGAGTCTGTATTCCACACTTCACTACTCCTATTGGTATTCCATTAATTATATTCTTCTTCATATTGCTTAATACCTCCTTCCTCAAGTTTTTCTTCATTTGCCAGTTCATCCTTTGCTTTTCTTCGCATCCTGGTAGAAATTTCTTATATATTCATTGATATGACGTTCTTCTATTAATTCCAATTGTTTCTTACTTCTGCAATTTTTCGTATTCATTCTCGACGATGTAAAATTAATTAGAAAGTCAATTAAGTTCTCAAAAGAACCGATTTCAATAAAAAAAACACGTTCAATTCAAAAATTTGCTAGAAGTTACAAAGTAAACAAAGCTCACGTTAAATTCAACTTTTAGTACGGTCAGATATACACGTCATATGAATTAAATCGTTGTTACGATTCCTATTAGCGTTTTCAGTTCTTTTTCTTCCATAATTCATACAATAATATTATTGTAGCACCTTTTTTAGCGTCGAAACTGCTGTTAAACTTTTCCTGTTTTGTACCAGTTTTCATCATTCATCATAAATCTTTCATCTTGTATTTCCGGTTGTTCCTCTTCTCCTCAAGCACTTTGGCAACCTTACCAACTATATTGTCACGGCTCGATACACGTTTCGACGAGATTTAAGTATATAAGCAACGCAGCCACAAGGTTCGTATTAATAAAAAACTTAAAAGCTGAAAATAATTTTAAAATAAGCTTAAAACAATAATTAAGGAAAAGTAGTGTTTTGAAAAAAGAGTGGGACGCTTTATTCCATATTTTTTGTACAACTTGTCACTTTGATGAGCTTTAAAAGCGTTTTTTTTTAATTATAATAATTTTACTGTTTGGGATTTGTAATTTTACAGTGGTGGATTTACCAACAGGCTAAGATAAAAGTTTGTCCTACTTTTTTGTATTGTTCGTACAGAAAAAACAAATTGTTTATCTTCATAAATAACTCCTCACGTTTTTTATATCTGTTCAAGAGATTTTTAAGCATTTCGAAGATTAGGCTATGGGATTGAGGTTATACAAAGAAAATATTAGAGAAATGGAAAAAAGAATATTTGATGAGAGACCTGATGAAGATATTGAAATAACTTCGAATGATTACGTCGGAGATAACACGTTTCTCGTTGTCATCAGTATTATTGTGAAAAAAGCTAAGTGCACATAGAAACCTGGGTTTTGTATCATTAGACTCAGAGCTAAACTGTTTTTATTGGAATTCTAAAAAAAATACGTTGAATAAGTCATGAGCGATTGGAAGATTAATGGTAAGGTAAACAAATAATGCTCATAATCTAAAATTCAATGAAGCTTGAAAACCGAATGAATTGATGAATGAATGAAACGAATTTTGTATAATATAAAACTAACGATTAAAAATCAAATGTTGTTCAATTTGAGAATGAAATTAACGATTCCACATTCAAAGAAATTAGATTAACAGTTTCTTAGATGCATCACTGATTTCCAGGTGCTTTTTAATTGGTTCGGGTTTCGTGTACGAGACATTTTCCGCGAGTTGCTTCTCCTGAAACTTTGGTAACAATATATAGACTCGAAGAATCGATTTTTGCTTTATTTCAGTACCATGTAACAACATTTTATGCAACGTGGATGACATGTACTACTTTCCAATGGTCATCTCTGCGGTTTCTTTTGAGAAGAGCTGAAATTTGTTTAAGATTTGGTATGTCGAGCATTTCTATCTACTCGTCCTGTCTAAATTCACTCACTCACACAAAGCGCGGTATCTAATTTTAATACTACTCATGATTAGATAAAAAGCGCTCTAATTTTTTTATTGCCCAGTTTGACTGATGTATAAATAATATTTTTTATAAAAATAAACTTTTTCAAACTATATTTATTGTGGTAATTATACACTTTCACGGTCACCTGGTTTTTTGGTTAGGTTAGGTTAGGTTAGGTTGGCTCTAGAAAATCGAAAAATGGATGAATTTTAATGATCTTGGTCTCAAAATGTTCCATTTTACGGTGGATTTATAAAAAAAATTAGTAGAAATAGCTGGAATGAAAATTTCTCATAGTTGTACTGTTTTAAATCGTAAAAAAAACGGTTTTGCAAAATAATCCTTCACAAAAAATTATCCCATTATCAGATAAAGTTCTTATATTTTTTTTGTATTCTACATAAATTAATAAACAATTTAAAAAAAATCCAAAAAGAATGATTTTTTCAGTTTTTATAGCTTAAAATGAAATCGATGAAAAACAATCAATTTTTGTGAATAGTTTCCTACTATATTCTTCAATGTTAATAGTTTTTGGACCATTAAAAATCGAAAAATAGATAAATTTTATAATTTTGATCTCAAAATGTTTCATTTTACGACGAATTTATGAAAAACACGAAGGTAGTGGCCGAATTTGTGGTTTTTAATAGTTTTAAACCTTAAATAGCAGAAAAACTTTTTTTTTAAATATTCATTTTTTTATGTAAATTGCGAAAAAAATATACGAACTTGATTCCACGACGTCAGAAACAGTTACGAAGGATTTTATGTAGAAAGTCATTTTTTGCATTTAAAGTCATGAAACTGTAAAAAATATCTATTTTTTTTTAATTTTGGTATATTTTTTTATAAATCCGCCGTAAAATGGAACATTTTGAGACCAAGATCATTAAAATCCATCCATTTTTCGATTTTCTAGAGCCAACCTAACCTAACCTAACCTAACTAAAAAACCAGGTGACCGCGAAAGTGTATAATTACAATAATTTTTTGTATATTTTATTTTGCAAAACCGTTTTTTTTACGATTTAAAACAGTAAAACTATGAGAATTTTTCATTCCAGCTATTTCTACTAATTTTTTTAATAAATCCGCTGTAAAATGGAACATTTTGAGACCAAAATCATTAAAATCCTTCCAATTTTCGATTTTCTAGAGCCAACCTAACCTAACCTAACCTAACCAAAAAACCAGGTGACCGCGAAAGTGTATAATTACAATAATTTTTTGTATATTTTATTTTGCAAAACCGTTTTTTTTTACGATTTAAAACAGTAAAACTATGAGAATTTTTCATTCCAGCTATTTCTACTAATTTTTTTAATAAATCCGCCGTAAAATGGAACATTTTGAGACCAAAATCATTAAAATCCTTCCAATTTTCGATTTTCTAGAGCCAACCTAACCTAACCTAACCTAACCAAAAAACCAGGTGACCGCGAAAGTGTATAATTACAATAATTTTTTGTATATTTTATTTTGCAAAACCGTTTTTTTTACGATTTAAAACAGTAAAACTATGAGAATTTTTCATTCCAGCTATTTCTACTAATTTTTTTAATAAATCCGCCGTAAAATGGAACATTTTGAGACCAAGATCATTAAAATCCATCCATTTTTCGATTTTCTAGAGCCAACCTAACCTAACCTAACCTAACTAAAAAACCAGGTGACCGCGAAAGTGTATAATTACAATAATTTTTTGTATATTTTATTTTGCAAAACCGTTTTTTTTACGATTTAAAACAGTAAAACTATGAGAATTTTTCATTCCAGCTATTTCTACTAATTTTTTTAATAAATCCGCTGTAAAATGGAACATTTTGAGACCAAAATCATTAAAATCCTTCCAATTTTCGATTTTCTAGAGCCAACCTAACCTAACCTAACCTAACCAAAAAACCAGGTGACCGCGAAAGTGTATAATTACAATAATTTTTTGTATATTTTATTTTGCAAAACCGTTTTTTTTACGATTTAAAACAGTAAAACTATGAGAATTTTTCATTCCAGCTATTTCTACTAATTTTTTTAATAAATCCGCCGTAAAATGGAACATTTTGAGACCAAGATCATTAAAATCCATCCATTTTTCGATTTTCTAGAGCCAACCTAACCTAACCTAACCTAACCAAAAAACCAGGTGACCGCGACAGTGTATAATTACCATAATTTTTTGTATATTTTATTTTGCAAAACCGTTTTTTTTACGATTTAAAACAGTAAAACTATGAGAATTTTTCATTCCAGCTATTTCTACTAATTTTTTTAATAAATCCGCCGTAAAATGGAACATTTTGAGACCAAAATCATTAAAATCCTTCCAATTTTCGATTTTCTAGAGCCAACCTAACCTAACCTAACCTAACCAAAAAACCAGGTGACCGCGAAAGTGTATAATTACAATAATTTTTTGTATATTTTATTTTGCAAAACCGTTTTTTTTTACGATTTAAGACAGTAAAACTATGAGAATTTTTCATTCCAGCTATTTCTACTAATTTTTTTAATAAATCCGCTGTAAAATGGAACATTTTGAGACCAAAATCATTAAAATCCTTCCAATTTTCGATTTTCTAGAGCCAACCTAACCTAACCTAACCTAACCAAAAAACCAGGTGACCGCGAAAGTGTATAATTACAATAATTTTTTGTATATTTTATTTTGCAAAACCGTTTTTTTTACGATTTAAAACAGTAAAACTATGAGAATTTTTCATTCCAGCTATTTCTACTAATTTTTTTAATAAATCCGCCGTAAAATGGAACATTTTGAGACCAAAATCATTGAAATCCTTCCATTTTTCGATTTTCTAGAGCCAACCTAACCTAACCTAACCTAACCAAAAAACCAGGTGACCGCGAAAGTGTATAATTACAATAATTTTTTGTATATTTTATTTTACAAAACCGTTTTTTTTACGATTTAAAACAGTAAAACTATGAGAATTTTTCATTCCAGCTATTTCTACTAATTTTTTTAATAAATCCGCCGTAAAATGGAACATTTTGAGACCAAAATCATTAAAATCCTTCCAATTTTCGATTTTCTAGAGCCAACCTAACCTAACCTAACCTAACCAAAAAACCAGGTGACCGCGAAAGTGTATAATTACAATAATTTTTTGTATATTTTATTTTGCAAAACCGTTTTTTTTACGATTTAAAACAGTAAAACTATGAGAATTTTTCATTCCAGCTATTTCTACTAATTTTTTTAATAAATCCGCCGTAAAATGGAACATTTTGAGACCAAAATCATTGAAATCCTTCCATTTTTCGATTTTCTAGAGCCAACCTAACCTAACCTAACCTAACCAAAAAACCAGGTGACCGCGAAAGTGTATAATTACAATAATTTTTTGTATATTTTATTTTACAAAACCGTTTTTTTTACGATTTAAAACAGTAAAACTATGAGAATTTTTCATTCCAGCTATTTCTACTAATTTTTTTAATAAATCCGCCGTAAAATGGAACATTTTGAGACCAAAATCATTAAAATCCTTCCAATTTTCGATTTTCTAGAGCCAACCTAACCTAACCTAACCTAACCAAAAAACCAGGTGACCGCGAAAGTTTATAATTACTTTTATTGTTTCTGTCTTTTGTCGCAGCGTTTGCCATGTCTTTAATATTTTAATCATTAAATTTTATAATCGTCAATTTCTTCATTCCATTTCATTTTTTCCACTCTAGTTTTTTCTTACTTCCATAGCTGTTACTAGTTATACTCAAATTAATCTCAAATGTTTTTTTTTTGACAATATTTTTCAATATTTTCAATCCTATTCCCTGGTCTTTGTCTATTTTTCAATTGCTAATTTACCGAATCAAATATATGAACTTTCTTTTTATAATTCGTCACAAATAAACACCATTTTCAATTTAATTAGTTCATAAACTCATATCCTGTGGTATTTACTTTAATTCAATATTCCGAGGTATATAAAAAAGATGAAAAATAAACATTTTTTTTTATAATATTAAGTCAATATTATCAAAATTTCATTTGACGAAATAAGATCCGCATACTTATTTTCGGTTCCAACATAATCGAATAAAAAATTACCATAAAAAAACCAGAATGGCATAAACAAATAAACCAAGCTACAAGAATAGAGCGCATGATCAGCCCTTACACCTCCTGAAAATTGTAATAAGAGCTGTGGCGTTTCTGGACTCCCGTATTCAGTTTATTCCGGGCGATTCAAACCGTTACGTACATACTGAGGTTTCTTAAACTACGTTTCGAATTTCCTAAAACTCACAGGAATATTAGCGAAGCAAGAATTTGTTTAAAGGGAAATAACGGTTTTAAATTTTCATTATTACCATTGTTTATTAGTTTTTTTTTATATAAATCAGTATAATAACTTGTCAACTTTAAAAATTCATGTGACTTTCGTGGATGATATAAATAAATAGCTTTCCATGAACGTTAGTCATGAGTTGAAGTTTCTTCTTCGAAAAAGACCAAACGGGACGTTATGACTATATTTTGAAATGTGAATCTTGTGTTTTGACAATATAGTGATGGTCGAAACGATTCTGAATACCCAATGGGGTGTTTTAATTTTCATTTTACTTGGATGTACTAGAACGTTGTATGGGTTTCAAGGTTAGTCATTTCCAATTCAATCTACTGATATAAATAACATGAAAATTAATATCAAATTGTTATAGGAATATAATTAGGGATTTGTTTTCATTCTGATATCTAATACTCCTCACTTAACCAGGAAACTAGTGGCAAAACGTCTAAAACGTTTATTCAAATCGAAAACACTTCATTTATCATTGCTAACATTAATATGTTATTAAAAACTTCTGATTTTGAATAATTATATTGTTTTTGTGATTATATATAACAGTCACATACACTACCGGTCAAAAGTTTTAGCGTCATGCGTCATTTCGACTATAAAACGCGGCGGAGGCTCGGTGATGATTTGGGGATATTTTGGAGGAAAGGCCATTTGACACCTGGTAAATATTGACATTTTTGTGAATGAAACCATATATTTTTTGTTGCCAAGGTACAAAAATACGTAAAAATCGATGGGAAATACATCAGGACTGTGGGGTGAATGATCTATAGCTCCCAGTCTAATTTGTTTGAAATAGAGCACAGCAGCTGCAGTGAAAATTCCACGCCAAGTGGAAAGTTGGAGTTTTTTAAATATTTCACGTAGTAGTTTTGTGGATTAGAGCTTCATTAACACAAGATGAGTCCTATTCGACTGACATATTATTGATACACAGCTACAATTGACACATTTACTTCGGAAGAGAAGAAATAATAAAAGTAGATTTCTAGATGTGATTAGAAATGAATTTTTTGGTATAATAGATCTTTTTCTATTTTCCTTTCGTATATTTTTCTCGCATAAAGTAGAACATCTTGGAAATAGCTAATCATTCAAATATATATTAATATTATTTGCTTGAATCTGGTTTCTTTGGCAGCACCTACTCTCATTGAACATCTGCTGTTGAAGCTTCACTTTGAAACAATTGAAAGAAAGATTTATAGAAATGATTTTGTTCAGAAATATCTACAGCTGTAATATTTCAACGTGCCATCCGTCATCTGACTTCTTCAGGAATTTCCTTAACCACTTTCTGTCTAAGAATGTTCAAAGGAAGCACATAAATAATTCGCTTTCAGTGAATCATTTATATCCATCATTTTCTACATCCCTTTAAATTTTGCTAGATTATAACTATATGCCTTTTGTAGAATCTCTCAGTTTTCGTGTTCTATGGTATTCAAGTTTGACCTCAAATCGCAAAGTATTTGAATCAGATCGAACAGGTTCCAAAGTAAAATTCATTCGCGGAAATTAGCGAACTAGGAATTCATTCAGGCTAGTGGGCTAGTTTGGTTAAAACAGAGTATTTCTTTTTTATTGCCTTCGGAAAAGGCAACTTTTTGTTGAAGTAATACACTAATAAACTGGCGCTACTAAGTTCGGAAAAGTCCGACTAGACTTAGATAAAACACACTAAGCTGAGGGATAATTAGAACATCATCGTATGGCAGTGCTAAGTACTTCCGGACCTGGTTGTGGCATCTCTGGATGCAAATGGAAACCAGGAAACTATTTGGTGCCAGCAAGATGATGCATTGTCACATTATGGTTTCAATATTCTCTGAATAATCAATTTGAAGGTATATGGATTGGAAGACGTGGATTAATCGCCACCCAGATCCATTGATCTTAATCTGCTTTATGTTTTCTGTGTGAAAATTTGGAAAGTCGGTTTTTGTTAACTAAAAGACTTAAAAAATTGTCCGTTTTATATAGAAAATTAGTCTTGCCAAATCTGAGAACCAAGCTTAAAAGAAAAAACAATTCCAATGACTAATAGCCATACTTTTGAAAAGATTACTTTCTTTGTACCCGATTCGACCGTGATAATTTCTACTTTGCTCCATTTCCAAACGGATGTGGTTTACAAGGAAAATATAATACAATACACAGAAAATGTTTCGTAATAGATTTGGATCCTGAGTCGAGTATAATCTGAAAACAAGGAGGTTTGAAGATTTTATAAATACAATCAGATGTTCCCTGTATTTATAAGTGTAACAACGTAAATTGGACAAAAAAAACAGTGGACATTGTAGTTTGGATATCGTTTGGAATATCTTGAAAGTAAATCATATCCAAGTCATTATGAAATGTATGAATTTCGTGATTTTTAAGTGGGAAAAATTACAGAGAATATTTTATTGAAAATAGATGATATAAAATTGAAATTAGCATCCTTGGATAACGTAGATTAATTGCCTATTTCGAAGAATTTCTTCCTTCAGAAAGGCCTTTTCAAAAACTGCTTATTTTCTTCATAATGCATTTTTATGTCCAAAAATGAAACTATCCTTCACGCATTGCTTCTAATACTCTCAAAACTTCTTCGAAACCATCAATTTATCCACTTTTTCTTATATTTTTATCTGTTTTTGAGGTTAAAATTCATCCCGATCGTTCTTTTTTCTTTCACTGACTCATTTCCTGTTTTACTTCATCCATTCACTCCTGAAGTTACCATATTATCGTCAAAGATAGATTTTTTGATTCCGTAAGATTATTTGACACTTTTTTCTCAATTTAAAATTCACGTTAAGAAAGAAAAAGTGAAAATATTATCTAACTTGAGCGGCTAGACATGCTCCTCCACATTTCAGTTGAAACATTAACTAAACAAGATGTTTAATGAAAAAAATTATGAAGAAAACATCAAAATATTGAATGAAGACAGAATATGAAAAACCTTGTTTAGTTTTGAGTATTATGGAATTAAATTTCATCTAGCTTAGGGCTTTTTTCAACGTGTAACATCTGCTTGTTCCTATTAAAATAAAATGTAGTTTCTTTAACATTTTATATGACGTACTGTCCTAGACCTTAACAAATACCAGATTTTCTATTTTTTTATGCCTGTTGGACTGGTAAGCTACATAATTTTTGTGTAACTTCGTCGTTCATCTCATGAATGTTTTTTTCGCTCCTAGTAAAGATTTTAGGTTCATTATTTTAATTATTTCAATTCATTCAGTGCGATGCCGATTTCGAAAGTGATTAGTTCGGATTTTGAGTGCGTTTTAGATAAAAAAAAATGGGTAATTATTTAGTTCAGGTTGCATACGCCCCATTTCCTTGGAATTTTAGTATGTTGTGAAGAAAATTATACTGATTAATTCAATATATATATATATATATATATATATATATATATATATATATATATATATATATATATATATATATATATATATAGGGCGCGGAAATTATTCCTTCACATACTTTTTTGAGGTTAAAAATTTAGATAGGTTAAGTTAGGTTAAGTTAGGTTAGGTTAGGTTAGGCTCATACTCAAAATATTGAGCGACTTTGGCGAGATATTCGTGATAACATACCTCGTTATGAAAGAACTAGATCTTATTATCGTCAGTATTTTGGGGAATTTCTATTTAAAAGACATTTTTCATATTCAAATAGAATTGAAGCGTTTATTGAAGGAATGTCACGAGTGTATCCAATAGAAATTGATGATTATTTGCGAAGGAATATTTTCCGCGCCCAACATATATACATCTTCTTTTTAAGCATAAAAAATTGTATAAGATACTAAAATTTCAAGTAAATCGGAGGTATGCAACGTAAACTGAATAATTACCAAAAAATTATTTCAGAAAGGTGGGTTCTTTATTCCAGTGAAACATATCCTGATAGATTGTTCAAAGTATCACATCAACAGAAAAAAAACTGACATTTCAGGATAATAACAATCATAAACTGATTATATTTAATATAAAAATAATAATAATGGAAAAAAAAACTTGGAAAAAAGTTGTTCGATTCAAAAAGCTATCGATTACATGAAACGGTGAAGTTAGAAGTTACTAGTCAGGATTCCTTTCAAGTGTTATGGTTATAACTTACAAGAAATTGTAAATACGTATTCTACCTGCTCTTTCACTATACACAAATTCTATAAAGTTTCTCAAAGTTTCGCAGACAGCATATCGGATTTCCTGTTATGTAAATTGAAAACAAAAAGAGATTGGATTCATTTCATGATTTTGAAACTAGAAACTTTGCTTATACATATTTCATGACAATAGTTAATTATTTGTAAGAACATATTTAATCAGATAAGTTAAAAAGAATAGAAAATAAAAAATAAGCTTCTAGAAATGCTTAAACTAACATTGTGACAGATATATAATCAGTTAAAAGTGTGACCAAGTAAATTTTAGCCAGTTTAATAAGTAACAAACTGAAAGAAATTCATAACAAAAAAGTCAAGTGCCTATAAGGAAAAAACGGAGTATAAAGAAACAGATTTTTACTCTAAAAACAATACAAAATAGTAACCAGGACAGTAAACTAGAACTACATTTACTTGTCGTAGATTATAAGCAAGCTTACAAAAAATTATAGAGAACAAAGTTGAGGTTTAAAGAATAATAAAAACCCTAAGAAAATCGATAATGATGGTGAGATCGAAATCAAAGTGAAGGGATGGTTAATAGAAATTTGGTAGCAGGGAAACCAATTATTCACTTCACTTTGAACCAATACAGAAAAATGGTTTGATTTAGGTACCAAATTTTAGCATATGCAGTCATTTTTTTATTACTAGCCTGATCTCTATGTAAATTATGAAAAGTATAGGGAAGATGCATTGGATTTGAAAAATATTTGAGCTGGGATAAATTACGAAAAGAACTAGAAAGGGTTGTAGGATAATGAGGTCCTTAAATCACACTCAAATAGTTCAAGTAGTGCCTGTGAATATTGATCTTGAACTTCTCTTTGGAAAGACGTTCCTTGGTAGCTGTTTCCACTTCTGGGCATCTGCAGGTGAACTCGGTGTGGAATAACTCAAAAGAGCAGCTGCAGTAGTAATATTGGTAGAAGAGAGTCAGCTCAGCAAACTTTATTGTATGCTCTAGACTATGCTGATCAAATTTGGATCGTATATAAATCGAATTATTGTCTTCTGTATTGAATCGAGCATCGTCATGGTATGCTTGAGATCCGAACTCCAAAACTGTAAGCAGTACTGCAAATATGAACCAATTTGGGCCTTCATTTTTTCGGTTTTAAGGAGTCTTCTTCGTAAAAAACAACAGCCTGGATGTTTTCTGCACTAAACTCAATCAGATTGCTTTCGCCCTACAGCAATGATGCACCCAGCATCACACAAGTAGTTTGAAACCAAAAAGTCTGGTGATTGTGGTATAGAATGAATGCAAACAAAGTTACCAGATGAAAGAAGAAGTAATGAGGAGAAAAAGAAATAGAACTAATATGAAATGATTAGGAAAGCGGGAAAAACAAAAGAAGAAAAAGAAAATAGAACTTGAATAACTGGAATGATTAAGTTTGTAAATTAGTAATAATTAAAAGGCTTAAAGTGCTTAAGAGATAAAAATCTAATAGTATTAGAAGGAATTAATCAACTTATCTATCTTATTTTCACGATTATCCCATGAAACTACAATGAAAAATGGTATATTAGATTATATTCAACAAACCCGTTATCCAATGCTCTTCATTATTTTCGTGAAGCGGTTCAATTTTAGTAAGTCCGCATCCATCTGTTCCACCACAAACAATTTACTTAAATTCAAACAACGAAAGAAAAATGAGAAACGACACTAGATTTTTTCGCCGGAAATTGTATACAGAAAAGTCGATGGGAAGAGCATTTGGTTTATAACAATCAAACTATATCGGAATGAAGTTGGTATTGATAATTATATTTATTATATAATATTAATAAAGATTATCCACCTCACTTTTTACATATGCAGAATGATTTATTTTGAAACTTCATCAAGATATTTACTACGATCCTTTTCTATTTGCATCTAACATGTTTTCTAGAAATTCTGCTGGAGATTTTTGATGATTTGTGATCAAGTCTATTCTTGGATATTTTTGCGACATCTGGATCCAGCTGGAAGGACCAAGTTTTGTTATTAAACAATATTTATAGTCGTGCTGAATTGTTGTAGTCGAGGGCGTCGTCAACATACAAAAGGACAAGATTACAAATATTGATCTTGCCATCATTATTTTTCTCTTTGTATCTAACCCAATTGGGAATTCTCGAGATCATGTTTGCCAGAAATTCTGCTGGAGATTTTGGATGATTTGAAGTCTATTCTCGGGTATTTTTGCGACATCTGGATCCAGCTGGAAGGACCAAGTTTTGTTATTAAATAATATTTATAGTCGTGCTGAATTGTTGGAGTGGAGGGCGTCGTCAACATACAAAAGGACAAGATTACAAATATTGATCTTGCCATCATTCTTTTTCTCTTTGTATCTAACCCAATTGGGAATTCTCGAGATCATGTTTGCCAGAAATTCTGCTGGAGATATTGGATGATTTGAAGTCTATTCTCGGGTATTTTTGCGACATCTGGATCCAGCTGGAAGGACCAAGTTTTGTTATTAAATAATATTTATAGTCGTGCTGAATTGTTGGAGTGGAGGGCGTCGTCAACATACAAAAGGACAAGATTACAAATATTGATCTTGCCATCATTCTTTTTCTCTTTGTATCTAACCCAATTGGGAATTCTCGAGATCATGTTTGCCAGAAATTCTGCTGGAGATTTTGGATGATTTGAAGTCTATTCTCGGGTATTTTTGCGACATCTGGATCCAGCTGGAAGGACCAAGTTTTGTTATTAAATAATATTTATAGTCGTGCTGAATTGTTGGAGTGGAGGGCGTCGTCAACATACAAAAGGACAAGATTACAAATATTGATCTTGCCATCATTCTTTTTCTCTTTGTATCTAACCCAATTGGGAATTCTCGAGATCATGTTTGCCAGAAATTCTGCTGGAGATTTTGGATGATTTGAAGTCTATTCTTGGGTATTTCTGCGACATCTAGATCCAGCTTGAAGGACCAAGTTTTGTTATTAAATAATATTTATAGTCCTGCTGAATTGTTGTAGTCGAGGGCGTCGTTAACATACAAAAGGACAAGATAACAAATATTGATCTTGCCATCATTATTTTTCTCTTTGTATCTAACCCAATTGGGAATTCTCGAGATCATGTTTGCGAGAAATTCTGCTGGAGATGTTGGATGATTTGAAGTCTATTCTTGGGTATTTCTGCGACATCTGGATCCAGCTGGAAGGACCAAGTTTTGTTATTAAACAATATCTATAGTCGTGCTGAATTGTTGTAGTCGAGGGCGTTGTTAACATACAAAAGGACAAGATAACAAATATTGATCTTGCCATAATTCTTTTTCTCTTTGTATCTAACCCAATTAGGAATTCTCGAGATCATGTTTGCGAGAAATTCTGCTGGAGACGTTGGATGAGTTGTAATCAAATTTATTCTTAAGTATGCTTGTTTTAGAACAAATTGTTTTAAATCGTACTAAACGAGACTGGACACTAAAACACGTGATACTTCTACAACTTTTTTTCGTTTATACTAGAAATCATTTCGAACGTCGATTCGGACAAGGTTGCCGAGTTTTTTAATTTAGTTTGGTTACAACGTCGCTTTTTGTTGCAATTTTTAGTCATTGAAAACAAAAATTTAATAACAGCTCCATCAATTGAAAACTAATTGAGAATTATTCGGATTTAGTTAATGACGTATAAAAGTAATTTTTTGTGTAGCAATTAAAACGTCTAGAGTACGCCCTTGTGCTTATTCAACCCTCTCATCAAGTTGAGAGACATTCTATCGTGGCAGATTGTCCTCCCAAACAGTTTTTCTTCTCAACTGTATATACGAAAATTAGCGTAAAGGAGAATAGTAAGATTAAAATTACCATCCTGAAATTGAATCCTGTGTCGCATTGAGGTAGGGCCTCTTTTATAGAGGACATAATAAAAAGTTTTCTGGGTACATTTCGAACAAAGAGCTATTCGTCGACTATATGTTAGGGGTACCTTTTATGCGACGCCTTTATGCAAATAAATCGAATCAAAAGGGTATTTGTAACCGGAAAATTCTCCACAGTTTCATCGAATAAGTTCGGGCAATCTTGTATAGTTTAGTGTGGAAAAGATCGAGAATAAAATCGAGTTTCTATGGAAAATGTTTACAATAAGAATATGTTAAGGAAGGTATCAATTTGTATGATGGGAATATTTGCAAAACATCGATTGGTTATGGGAATTTCGATGGTGAAATTGAGGAAAGTACTCTGGCATTCTATAAAGATTGTTTGACTTTTACACACACGACATCTACTTAGAGAATTAGTTCTAGTGTACAGGTTAATCGAACCTTATATCTGGTCGTGGTGATAACATCTCTTTATGTTAATTATCATTCTATTCCTCTAAAGATATGTAAGTCGATTCCTATAACTGTGAATCCTAGGAGCTCTTCTCTTCTTTTGAAATAAATTCACTTGGTTATTGATGAAGCGATTCGTCTTTGTGAAGAATCCTCAAACTTTCAAAAAAGAAACAGTTCGTAAGAAGCGAAAAAAGAAATAAGACAACATTAATCGCGTCAAGTCCATGATGAGTTTTCTTTTTTGTAGCTTTCGCATGAGGAATGAGCTGGTGAAGGTATCCACTCGAAGCACAAAACTAATCCTTCCTAGGATGTTGCTCAAAATAAGGAACCATTTGTTCATCAACAAACAAGTCGAATGGAAATAATCCAAACTGTAAAAATTTGTCTGTTACATTATGATTATTACTTAAATGTTGGTTCCGCTTTATTGATCTGGAATTATTCCATCTCATCCACAGTTTTATCCACATCTAGAAACTAATACATATCTACGGTGATGTTTGCTAGCCCGACAGACAGAAAGATCCCCAAAAAAAAAACTTTTCATGATAGATGGAATAATCAAATTCATTTGTTTCTCTTTATTGGTTATAAGTAGGTTTTGGTGCACGAATTATCCTGCTGTTCAAATCGCTTTGTCATGGTGGAGAATGATTAGTCTTCTGTGATTGCTTTCCTTGATTCTTCC
Source organism: Diorhabda sublineata (assembly GCF_026230105.1). Lineage (NCBI taxonomy): Eukaryota > Metazoa > Arthropoda > Insecta > Coleoptera > Chrysomelidae > Diorhabda > Diorhabda sublineata. The sequence goes on along the minus strand of NC_079481.1, from coordinate 6,472,476 downwards.
GAACACTTCTATAAAAAAATGATGGTGTATCATCCAGAAATGACAGTTTCACATTACTCTAATCGAACGTTAACAACATATCCAGTTATTTCCAATAAAAAGACGACCATTTGCTTCGAAGTGCTTTGTTTATCTTGAAAGAACCATACAGTGTATTGTTGTTCACTTTCAGGTTCATTTTTTTCACCATTTCTTGTTCTGAGTACGTTCCTCAGAACTTAACCTAACCTAACCTAACCTCACCTAACCTAACCTAACCTAACCTAACCTATAGTTCTGAGTACTATATATCGAAACTTAAGTAGTAACCCTCGCAAAAAAATCACTTTCTCAATTTTAAATTCCCAATTTACACGGCGTTATACTGAAATATGGTTTACGATCGTTGTTAGTTGCCCACCCGGTACTGTGGAGCTCAATTATTAATTCAAAAATCAGTTAAACCGATTCAAATTAACGATAACGCTGTTTCTGTCATATTTTTATCTCCTTGTATGTTTTTTTATACTTTATATCGTGTTTTTCTGTAGATAAACCACACCCCTTATTCCCTAGGCATACCAAATACATAAAAACATCTTCGTGGCGGATTTTATTTATTAAAATTGATGCGAATGAAGATGGAAAAGATTATAATTAAATGTCGCATGTTATATACAAAACCCTCCATATATATTAAATAATTAGTCAAAAAACCAAATAAAAAATTGATATGAATCTAGTATTCAAGTATTTAAAGTTATTGAAAGATGTCAGTAAAATATTTTAACTATGATTGGTTATGGTAATAAAACAAGAACCTTGATCAACACGTTTCGTAGTTTGGAGATAGCAAATTTGAAAAAAGTTTCATGAGACTGGACATTATGGAAAAACCAGGTAGGAATGTTCAAGTTACCGATGAAAAAAAGTTAATAATTCTTCTATAAATTGAGGGAACTCCTCATAAAACAACTCGAGAACTTGCATTCATTATTTAAATCAACATCTTCAACTCCAGTTGGTTCAGGAGTTGGATGAAGATGATTCTGATTAAAGGCAAGAATTTTGTGAATTGATGATGGACAGAGACGTTTTATTTAAACACAACTGTAGATATTGGAGCAGAGTAAATCATCACTGGACGTTTAGTCCCATATTCAATATCCTAAAAAGTGAACGTTTGGACTGGTATCATTAACAATGAAATTATTTTTTTGATAGCACAGTTAATGGTGTGGTTTATCTTGATTTTTTTATTAACTTCTTAGTGCCTAAATTACAAAAACTTTTTCCTGATGTTAATCATCCAAATGTGATAAATTAAATACCAGCAAGACGGAGCTTTACCGCATTTTGGACGTACAATTAGCAACTTCGAAAATAGTTTCATGAAACTGGACATATAGAGAAAATCCAGGTAGGAATGTTCAAAATACCGATGAAAAAAGTTGATAATTCTTCTATAAATTGAGGAAACCCCGCATAAAACAACTCGAGAACATGCCTTCATTATTTCAGTCAACATCTTCAACTCCAGTTGGTTCAGGAGTTGGATGAAGATGATCCTGAATAAAGGCAAGAATTCTGTGAATCGATGATGGACAGAATGAACGCATATTTGCAGTTTTTTCTAAAGAAGTGACGTTACATTCATCGGGAACTGATAACAAACACAACTGTAGATATTGGAGCAGAGTAAATTCTCACTGGATGTGTTAGTCCCATATTCAAAATCCTGAAGAGTGAATGTTTGGACTGGTATCATTAACAATGAAATTATTTTTTAGATAGCAGAGTTAATGGTGTGGTTTATTTAGATTTTTGATAAACTTCTTAGTGCCTACATTACAAAAACTTTTTCCTGATGTTAATCATCCAAATGTGATAAATTAACTACCAACAAGACGGAGCTTCACAGCATTTTGGACGTACAATTGGCAAATTTGAGAAAAGTTTCATGAAACTGGACATGTAGAGAAAATCCAGGTAGGAATGTTCAAAATACCGATGAAAAAAGTTGATAATTCTTCTATAAATTGAGGAAAATCCGCATAAAACAACTCGAGGACATGCCTTCATTATTTAAGCAAACATCTTCAACTCCAGTTGGTTCAGGAGTTGGATGAAGATGATCCTGAATAAAGGCAAGAATTCTGTGAATTGATGATGAACAGAATGAACGCGTATTTGCAGTTTTTTCTAAAGAAGAGACTTTACATTTAAAGGGAACTGATAACAAACACAACTGTAGATATTGGAGCAGAGTAAATCCTCACTGGATGTGTTAGTCCCATATTCAAAATCCTGAAGAGTGAATGTTTGGACTGGTATCATTAACAATGAAATTATTTTTTCGATAGCAGAGTTAATGGTGTGGTTTATTTAGATTTTTGATAAACTTCTTAGTGCCTACATTACAAAAACTTTTTCCTGATGTTAATCATCCAAATGTGATAAATTAACTACCAACAAGACGGAGCTTCACAGCATTTTGGACGTACAATTGGCAAATTTGAGAAAAGTTTCATGAAACTGGACATGTAGAGAAAATCCAGGTAGGAATGTTCAAAATACCGATGAAAAAAGTTGATAATTCTTCTATAAATTGAGGAAAATCCGCATAAAACAACTCGAGGACATGCCTTCATTATTTAAGCAAACATCTTCAACTCCAGTTGGTTCAGGAGTTGGATGAAGATGATCCTGAATAAAGGCAAGAATTCTGTGAATTGATGATGAACAGAATGAACGCGTATTTGCAGTTTTTTCTAAAGAAGAGACTTTACATTTAAAGGGAACTGATAACAAACACAACTGTAGATATTGGAGCAGAGTAAATCCTCACTGGATGTGTTAGTCCCATATTCAAAATCCTGAAGAGTGAATGTTTGGACTGGTATCATTAACAATGAAATTATTTTTTCGATAGCAGAGTTAATGGTGTGGTTTATTTAGATTTTTGATAAACTTCTTAGTGCCTACATTACAAAAACTTTTTCCTGATGTTAATCATCCAAATGTGATAAATTAACTACCAACAAGACGGAGCTTCACAGCATTTTGGACGTACAATTGGCAAATTTGAGAAAAGTTTCATGAAACTGGACATGTAGAGAAAATCCAGGTAGGAATGTTCAAAATACCGATGAAAAAAGTTGATAATTCTTCTATAAATTGAGGAAACTCCGCATAAAACAACTCGAGGACATGCCTTCATTATTTAAGCAAACATCTTCAACTCCAGTTGGTTCAGGAGTTGGATGAAGATGATCCTGAATAAAGGCAAGAATTCTGTGAATTGATGATGAACAGAATGAACGCGTATTTGCAGTTTTTTCTAAAGAAGAGACTTTACATTTAAAGGGAACTGATAACAAACACAACTGTAGATATTGGAGCAGAGTAAATCCTCACTGGATGTGTCCCACATTCAAAATCCTAAAGAGTGGGCGTTTGGACTGGTATCATTAACAATGAAATTATTTTTTTTATAGTACAGTTGATGTGGTTTATCTTGATTTTTTGATCAACTTTTTAGTGCCTACATTACAAAAACTTTATCCTGATGTTGAGATAAATTAACTACCACTAAGACGGAGCTCAAAAACATTATAGTTGGATAATATTTTCATACAGTAAATTGTCAATTTAGGAGTAAAAATTGCCCTGTTTCAGGTTTTTTTTTCTCACATAGTACATAAAAACGCTAAAATTCCCACATATGGATCGCATTGTATGTAAATTAAGAGTAGCCCCCTTATGAAAAGTGTGTTACATCCAACAACGTTTAAATGATTAATGTTATTTGAAAAATAAATTTTGTAAAACTCACATTTTCCATTAATTGATGATTGTGATTTACTCGCTTATCCATTTTCGGAATCGAATGAAATACCAGCTTGGACGAATGTCATTGAACGCTTCATCGGTTTGTCAAAAGAAAAACGACGACATATCAGCAAGAATAGGCGATATATCGATGTAATAAAATTCTGTTTGCTGAATGAAACCGGATAATATGTTTGTCGAGGAAACGAAAAGTCAGAGGCGTGTCCTATTGCCGCAAGAATCCCGATAACAACGTATGGTAATTGTAAATAAAGGAATCCGACATTTTTTTTTTGAGAACTAGAAATAGGATACTATAAAAAATTATAACGTCGCAGTGAACACCTCGACATGATTCATCACATTACCCACAAATTTCTGTCACATCACAAACTCTAAAAAAGGAGCTCATTCAACGTGTTTTACCAGATATAGCGCATCAGTTTGATAACCATAAATGAATGGAATCATTCAGAATCTTCTTCCGAGACAATTGGTTTCCTTAAAATCATTTGACACCGTTATGAACCAGGAAGACGTGATCAACTATCCCATGGAGTTTTTAAATTCACTGGAATTGCCTCCAACAGATTTTTGATTCGGTTTCAAACGTTTACAATTTCCGGTACGTCTGGCCTTTGCGATGACCATAAATAAATCGCAAGGCAAGTCGTAGGAAGTTTGCGGAATCAACTTGACAAGACAATTAAACGTCGCGTGTTCGGAAAACCGTCATTTTTTATATTTATGCAGCACAGAAAGCTTTGAATTGAGTGAAAGACTGTATCATAACTGTGTGTGTTGGTAACAATCAAATCGAAAACTTATAAATAGCTAGTAATTCAGGAAAAACTATTTTGTGAGTCAGCATTATTATCGATGATAAAACAACATTCATACCGCGCATTTTTCAATAAAAAAATGTTTTAAGTTTAGTTTATACAAAAGTTTAGGTTTTTTATTTATCTATGAGGCAGTACGAAGTCTGCCGGGTCAGCTAGTTTGCATAAACAAGTAGAATTTATATTGTCATTATCTAAGTATTGATTTGTCGCAAGAAGACAAGACCTTTTTCAGTAGGGGAAAGTGGAACAATCTAATCTAATTAAAATCCAACAGACGAATAACTACTGCCATCTCGTGAATGATAGCTCAATTAGATATCTAATCCCATCCCAAGTAACAATACGGTAAAATTTTTAATATCAATTACCTTCTTAGTTTTTAATATTTTACATATATTTTCATCGAAAATGGAAGGTTCATTATTAGAAAATGTAAGCAAGTAATAAAATGTTTCAAAATATGTTTTTGGATTTTTATTTTTGTTTGCTTCAAGCATACGTGTGGTCACAGTGTATAGAGGTGCTTCAATGTAGTCCAACCGTATTTCGATGTGCTTAAAAAAAGTTTTATGATAAAATACAGAATTGGTTTAATATTTGCAAAGACAATGAAGAATGCTAGAAACCTCCTTAACAATGTTTTAAGTTTAAGAAAAGTATCTGAAATGGCAGGGATCACTCCCAACTCAATTGCAGACAGGTTTTTAACAAAAATTAGAAGAAAAAAAAACAAATTATGCAGAAAATCAGCTTACAATATAACTAAATCAAATCAAATATAGATTCCTGGAAGCTGGATCAAAAATAAAGAAATAGATTTAGAGGTATTCAGAACGCAATCCTGATATCAGTATTTGTACAGTTAAGGGTTGCATTATTCAATCCACATAATATACAATTATTATTCAACAAGGGGGGTGTACGGCTTAAATAAGAAAGATCAACCACGACTGTTTAGAATCCAAAACACTTTGTCCAGTAATGAAAATGTTACGCTCTTGATTATGGGAAAAACCATCAGATCCATACTTCCCTAGCTACTGTGAACAAAACTCGTGAAAATTGCATCACTATTTTCAAACTACCGCCCCATTTTCGTCCCAGACTACAACCTTTCGATGTGTTTTCTTGTCATTGTTACCTCATTATAATGCTGAGATAGATAATTGGCTTCTGCATTATCCCGAAACGCCCATGACCAAATTGGAGAATGCGTTGGTACCGCTTTCGATCCCTCAATGACCCCAAGTTACCTAAAATCAGGTTTCAGAACAAGTAACTCCAGTAAGGGTGATTTTATGAACCAGCTGTTGCAGACCAAAACACAGAATAACTATTGAGAAGCTGCTGAAAAAAAAGTAACGGAAAGTTCAGTGATGACCAAACTGAAAGACTTTTATTTTCCTAGATCTGTTCAAAGGTTACCCGAAGGCTAAAGTAATTGAAGTTTTTAAAAATGTTGAATCTTCTTGGCTCCGGAACGGAAAGCTGTAGACCAGAATAGTACTCTTCAGAAGCTGGATATTTTGTATTGGTGCAATTTGAAATATCAGAGAATGTTGAAGGAAGGTCCTAGCGATAATAACCAAGACATTGAGGTTCAATGTTATGGAAGACATACCAAAATATCCCCAAAATTTGTTCCTGAGATTGCGGAAGCCTTTGAGAATGATATTAACAATATTTTACAAGAAAACTGGATTTGATTTAATTTGAAATTATCTTTAGCAACATGGAAGTTCGTTAACGTGAAAATTGAAATGATTTAATTGAAAAACATTTTTTAAATTATTGGTTTATGGTACCACACTAGTAAGAAATAGAATATTTTTTATAAAAAATAATTTTTCGGGGTAGCATTTGGATTTGGTCAACAAAAATTGAAGTCTTACTCCTGTTTTATATATTTTTCATATATACTCATAAAGTTACAAGATTTGAATCTTAATAAGACTGACTCTTATAGTCTGAAATAAAATTAAGACACTCCGTAATTTGAAAATGATTATTAACGTTAAAATAACAATAAATGAGTGTATAGAAGGAATTAGACAGTCGGAATTTCGACGACAACTACCTGAGAAAATAGGAAATTGCTGAACATTGCGAGAAATTCTTAAATTAGGAGACCGTAAATTCACAAAAACTAATTTCAACTTGCAAACGAGCTAATTTAGCATGTCAGAAAAAGATAAGTGTGATCTGGAAACAAAATTGGATACAATTATGTTTCGAGGAACGAACACGACAAAACGTGTACAAAGGAACTAATGTAATAACTTTCCTGGAATTTGTTTTGTGAAACTTACAAAGAATTACGAGTCTGATTCATTTGAGGTCTCTTCAAGGATGGTCCAACCAAAACCAAAAGTTTCCATAGAATCATCTCAGTTTTCTCATCATCGTAAACGGATTATATAAAGTTATCTGTGGGGCAGAATTTTTTTGACTAAAATAGCAGTCTAGTTAACTGTTTGGTCTAAACAGATTTTGTCATACGCTGTTTTTCTAGCTAATCTTCGACGCTAAAATAAAACTGCAAGTTCTAAGTAACATATTTAATGTATTTAATGACTACGTAGTTATATGGGTCAAGGCCACGATGCAGAAGGCAGAAGAATAATCTATCAAGTGTCATTTCATTATGATATAACGGTAAATTCATTTGAAAGTTTTCTGCTCAAGTAGCAATCCAGTGATATCAATTAATTTGGAGTCACCTGATTGATGACAACCAATCAGTACAAAATAATATTGAAAACATTTTTTACTTTATCGTGTTGCCATGGATATTTATTCATTTATTTCGATCTTTACGTTTCAAATATTCAATATTTCACGAAAATATTAAGAATTATAGAATTTTTAGTAAAAAATTTGTATGGAAACAATTCATGGACTTGACTTGGCGGATTTTTTTGTGTGTCGAATCAAACAACGATGGTTTTGTAACAAATCAAGTTGAGCCCAGTATGGACGAACTATCAATGACTCCATTCAGCTTTTACCTAATATTCCATCAAAGTCAAAACAGTTCTATGCATAGTTAAGCGTATCCTTCACTTAAATCCCAAGTTATCACATTTTGACAGTTAAAAATGATTGGCCAACTGTCAAACTTTATTTATATTACATGAACAAACTATTCGAGGTATTAGATGACACCAAGTCAAGTACATATCAATTGTTTACTCAATTTTTATATAAGTTACAACGTTTCTGTTGAGAGATTTGATTAAATTCCTCAATAATAACTGCAGAGATCATCTTGTTTAAATGTAATTGGATCTAGAACCAAGAGGGATGCATTTTGAATTTCAAGCCTTCAAGAAGGTGACTTTAGTGAAAGGTTTGGGTTGGTTGTCATTATTGGAATAGTTGGTATGGGCAGCAACCTCAAGCAATACATCACTGTTAATACTCAACGCTATGTTGCAATGTAAGTTTTTTTAAGTCCAGAACTTGAAATTGGAGGAGAAACGATAAGTCTAGCAAAAGTTGTTGAAGAAAAACTCAACACTTTCGACAGAAACATTAGAAGAAGTGTATATGGATGAAGAATCCTTATAAATGAAGAAACCAACCACTAGATTCATAAAATCGCAACAATTGATATGGCGAAGACACATAAAACGAATGAAGAATATTAGATTTGATTATGATTTTTCAAATCATGATATCAACTATTAGTGTCGCGTAGACTTGATAAACAGAAATCACAAGGATTAGAAAAAAAAAAAATAAAAACAATTTTATGACAAAAATTTTGTATTAATCATAACTTATCAATAAATTTTCCAATTTTCAATAAATTTAAACAATCCAATAATATTATCTCGAGGTCAATGATTGTTTATTAACAATATTTAATGACCCACAGACCGTTCCGAGGATAGTGTGAATTACCGTATCCAATTTGTAAAGTAAATCCCATCGACATGTTCACAATGTATATATAAGATTGAATCGTAAGAAAATGTTAATAGTTGTCGCAGCAATTGAATCGAAGAAGTAAGAAAATGAAGACTCTAACTCTTACCATTTTTTTATTTACTTTAATAGTATGTTCTATTTGTGTACCGATCGATTCAGTTGATGAACCGGACGTTTTACCAGAAGAACCAGAACGAGAGAATAAACATCAAGGTAAGTTTCGAAATATATTTTATTATTTTCACACTCTTACATTTTTGCGATTTTCACCTTAGTACTTTGTATTTTTGATATAACACACAGATGGCGCTGCTATTGTCAAATCCAAATGACGTTTGTAGAGTACCAACTTTCAAAAAACTATGTGTTAAATTTCATGACATTTCGATTAGTCAGAAAAAAATGACAGCCATGTGAGTGAAAAAATGTGTTATCCGGACTCAGCTTCATCGAAAGTCGTGCTAAGTCAGATATTTTGCGTCTATATGATGAATAGATGAAACATGGATCCATTATTTCAATCTAGAATCAAAACGATTATCATCTGAGTGGACTGCAGCCGGTGAACCACGTCGTAGGTTATGGCTTCAGTATTTTGGGAAGCGCTCGCTCGACTATATCTAAAAAGGAGATGCAATCAATAGCGAATCCTACATAGAGTTGTTGGATCATTTAAATGCAAAAATTAAAGAAAAACGGCCTCATATTTCGAAGAAAACACCACTGTTCCACCAAGACAATGCACCGATTCACAAGTCGATGACAACGGTGGTTAAATTGGACAAATTATACTTCCATTTGCTTCCCCATCCACGGTATAGTCCAAATCTGGCTCCCAGTGACTATTGATCTCAAAAAAATACTCGCCGGTATGAAATTCATCTTAAATGAAGAATCTATTGCTGAAACTGAGGCAAAAGACAAATCCTTCTACAAGCACGGCACGAATTAAGTATTTTGATTATAATATTGTTTAGGAAGCTATTTCTGACCACATTCTTGATCCACCGACATCTTCTTTAAGCACCCAGATATCTTATCAACATATCTATTACAGAAAATATGAAGATGTATCTTTCGATTTATAGTACCAACGAAATTTAATGTCTTATCTTCAATCTTTGTTATCAGATTTTGTTTCGCTACCGTAATTTTCATTCTTTTTCTTTCCCTTTTATTCATTTTCTTATATGAGTATTATTTTTTGTTTCTAGAAACCTCTTTTCTGATAGGGATAGTCGTTGTCCAGCTGTCAGGAATTTTTTTACGAATTCATTGTCGCAGATTAGGACGTCAACTCCATCGCTTGTTTTCATTGTTTATTCATTAACTTTATCTCAAGTTAATACATCAATTTGATGCTACTTTTTCAGCTTTTATAGACATGCTAAGAATAATAATTATTTTTACGAAATTCTCTCTCAAAGACAAAACTCTTTCCTGAACAGATTCAGATTCAGAGTTTAACAAATATTGATCAGTCAACTAATTTTTTTTACTGCCAGTTTCTGTCGTTGATTTTCTGTTGGCATTATTTCTTAACTCAGCTTCTTTCTGTACATTTCTAGACATTTCTTTTTCCCCTTTTTCATGTTATATTAGATTATTTACATCTCTCTATAGAACCATAATCGCCCAATAGTCCAATAATTGCAATAGAACTTAGATTCGCTTCCATAGAGTACTTCAGGTCTCATTACTGCTTTTTTGTTATTTCGGAAACTTGTTTTGACTTCAGTATTTAAGATTATTGTACAATTAATAACCTTAGCTTATCGTTAATCAATTTTATTCACATTCTTTTCATCATATTTATACTTTTTCTCTGCTATAAGACCTAAATCGTTTGTATATGCTAAACACAGTGGATTCGGTAATATTTTTTTTGTGTCATCTTCATTTTTAACTAGAAAATAACGTATATAATGACAAAAAAACCTTGAAGTTTCAGTTGATGATAGTCATTTACGAGTAAAAAGATTTACTTGCGATGTACTCAGTTTTGAAGCTGTCGGAGTAAAACTGAACGATGCAGCTTGTGCTCTTCATTGCGTTAAAATTGGAAAGAGAGGAGGTTGGTGTGATGGACACAAAGTTTGTAATTGCAGAAAATGATTCCAAAGATATTATATATTGTCGAAAATAATATTTAATCATAAGATAATTAAATAAAGAGAAAATTACGAATTTTTTTGTTGTTATTTTCCCTATTTCTACAAACAACAATAGAAAATACTCCTAGAAACTCGGTACTAATTATAATTTGGATCAAAATCCCTTCTAATTTCGAGCATTGAAAAATAGTATAAGAGAGTACGGCTCGAGATTTTATGAGTGCGACTATTTAAATTTAAAAACATTGTACAAATTTATCATTTAGCTAGATTCAAGGTTTATTGTAGTATTAAGATTTTTGGTACACGATCCTAATGGAGACCTACATCCTAGTGATTGATTTCGAGTATCCCTACGTACTTTATATTGAATCGAAGTGATTCTAACGATCATACAACAGATAGATGTCTTAATATTCTGGGTATGGTCATCGGATTATTGCAAGAACGTTTAACTACTCATTTTATTACTTAATAAACAGTTTATTTTGTTTTGTTCTAATGTTTAAATATAACGAATAAGGTCAACAGTGCGTGGATAAAGTCCCATTCTGAGAAAAGTCTCTTTTCCGAGGTACAACAGGTGAAAATTTGAACTTTGGCTGATTGTAAACTAACTAGAGAAGTTCAACGATAAAAGATGGTGATAAATCTGGCAAACCATTTACCTACAGGTCATGTGAAGACTACTGATTAGTAATGAGTTAACTAATGAGCTTTTGGATGGAAACCTTTCATTGTGCGGTACACTGAGTAAAAACAAACCTTATATGCCGAAACAGCTTCTTTCAGCAGAACATAAAAAGGAATTTGCTTCCATGAGACTTCTTTTCTTTCATCAACAGAACATATATATATATATATATATATATATATATATATATATATATATATATATATATATATATCCCCTTTTATAGCGTTATACGCCTTTGGGTTCCTAATCTCCAGGCCTGTCTATCTTGCCAGTCGTCGACTGCTAGGTTCCTTTCGGACATTGCTCTAGTGATTCCTTGTAGCCATGTTCTAGGTGGTCTTCCCCTCTTTCTTTTTTTCTTTGGGGGTCCATTCTAATATTATTCTTGGTAGTCGTTCTCTTCCCATTCTCTTAACGTGTCCGTACCAAATCAACTGTTTCTTTTCTATATCTTCTACTAAAGTTCTTTCTACTTTCAACTGTCTTCTTATTTCCTCGTTTCTTATATGTTCCGTTCTAGATATTCTTGCTGCTCTCCTCCAGAAATCCATTTCCACTGCATTTAAGTTATTTTTTTGCTTTTCTGTAAGTTGCCAAACCTCGGAGCTATATGTAATTATTGGTTGTAAAATGGCGTTGTATATTCTCTTTTTTGTTTCTGGTCTAATATTCTTTTGCCACAGCACTGAGTTCAGGGCTCTTATTACTTTTCTTCCTTTGGTTATTCTGTCCCTAATTGTTTCCTCGTTTCGTCCTGTTGTTGTTAGTTTTACACCTAGGTATATGCATTCCTTACAGTTTTTAATTATTTTTCCCTCTAGATCTAAATTCCCAGGTGAATCTTCTGATCCTATACATATGTATTGTGTCTTCTCCGTGTTAACCTGTAGACCCCACTTTTGGTATTCTTCTATAAGTTTTCTAGACATGTACTCCAGATCTTCTTTTTCCTGTGCTACCACTACCTGGTCATCGGCATAGTGCAGTGTATACAAGGTGCTCTCCCCAATAGTTAGTCCCATTCCTTTACATTTTTTTTTCCAAACTCTTAGGGCTTCATCTATGTATATGTTGAACAGAGTTGGGGATAAACAACACCCTTGTCGCAAGCCTTTGGTTGTTTTGAACAGAACAGAACATAATGATGTCAAAATAAGCGTAATAAATGATGGAAATAAACGCCTATAAACTTTGGATGGTCAAAAACTCCAGAATAGAAAAGAAACCGTTTGGCCAAGAATTAATTGAGAAGAATATGATCTGTATAAATCATAATAACAAGTCGTTACATGCCAATAAAAAACAATCCATGTTACCAAAATTGAAAGTGAGTACAAACTGTTCCCTTGATTGGCAGAGAGCAGCGACAGATTTTTATTCGGTGAAATTATTTCGTACGATGGTATTGAGATATAGCAACACTGATGTAAATATCTCAAGTTCAACTTTTGTTATGGTGAACGTACTCAGAACGAGGGCTAACTGAGTTGCTCATAGAAGCATTCTGCTTGGTCAAGAAATTCATTCGCAAATATTTTCGTGCTATGATTTTCGACGTGAATTAAACCAACAACAGTTTGCCCATCAAGCTGCTTCGATCTTTGGAGATGAAGCACCATCTCTAGCCACCGCGTTTCATTGGTTTTCCGAATTCGATCGTGGTCAGACTTCGCTAAAGGATGAATTTTGTCAAGGTCGTTCAAATCCAGGAAACAACGATACTGTGCGTGAATTGATATTCCAAAATCGTCGTGTTATATGAGTTTGCATGAAGATTTGGATTTCAAAAATATTTGTTAGCATTGGAAACCAATCGCAGAAGATGTATCATCAAACAAGAATGGTTTTGAACAGACAAAACATTGAATTGATGAGTTATCTACCGTACAGTTTGGCACCCAATGATTCTTCCTTATACTCTCGCAAGAAAAATAAATTTCGATGCTAGGCCAACGGGTAATTCCATACTTTCGCGATCTCCTAGTTTTTTGGCTCTAGATTAGCATTGGACACCAATCGCAGAAGACGTATCATCAAACAAGAATGGTTTTGAACAGACAAAACATCGACTTGATGAGTTATCTACCGTACAGTTTGGCACCCAATGATTCTTCCTTATACTCTCGCAAGAAAAATAAATTTCGATGCTAGGCCAACGGGTAATTTCATACTTTCGCGGTCTCCTAGTTTTTTGGCTCTAGATTAGCATTGGAAACCAATCGCAGAAGACGTATCATCAAACAAGAATGTTTTTGAACAGACAAAACATTGAATTGATAAGTTATCTACCGTACAGTTTGGCACCCAATGATTCTTTCTTATACTCTCGCAAAAAAAATAAATTTCGATGCTAGGCCAACGGGTAATTTCATACTTTCGCGGTCTCCTAGTTTTTTGGCTCTAGATAATCGAAAAATCTTCCGATTTCGAAAAAGAACATTGGAAATATCTTACCTGGAGATTTCATATAGTTTTATGACTTTAAATACGATCATAAAAGCAGTTCTTGGCATACAATTGTTCATAACTTTGTTACAAAGGATCATATATTTTTTTTGTTAATCTACACAGAAAAACGAATATTTTGGACAAAAAATTGAAAAATGTTTGTTCATTCATTTTTTTATTTCACTTAAAGATCTTGAAAATAGAGAGAATTGGGAGCGGGACCATTTTTTTAATGGTGAAAACTTTCAATTTTACAAACTTCTAATATTGTACAGTGATTTAAAGTATGTTTTTGTTCATATATCTTTAATGATCACTTAATGAAAAATATACAAACGATTATATGTGAAATAAGTGAGAAATTTTAAGAGAAATTGTTATTTTTAATCGTACAAACATGATAAATCAACATTTTTGTATAATTCTTTTCCCAATTTGTTCGTTTTTTGTGTAGATTATGAAAAAAATATAAAAACTTGATTAATTGGAAAAAAATTATAAACAATTATACGTGAATGAGTGGATTTTCATGAACATTTAAATCCCTTAAACCAAGATAAGTTTTCATTATTTTTATTCCCATAATTTTTTCTTAGATCCGCCGTAAAAACGAAGATTTTAAAAAAAATTCAACGAAATTGGATGATTTTGGATAATTGAATCGAACACAATAAAAAGAATAGTGATCTTAATGGAGAATATTTTGAAAAACAATAAAACCATATCAAATTACGTATACTTCTTTTTATTTTTTCTTAAATTTATATAGCAGCCCTCGTATGTGCATAATGTTCAAAAAATCCAACAGCTTGATAATTAAATTATTGTTTTCTGTATCATGTCATATTTTTTTATGTGAAAATATATTTTTTACAAGTAGGTTGTATTTGATTTTTAATATTCCTCGATAAAATACTATGATAAGTCCATAATATTTGGGGTACATTAGAAACCCACTCGGTATTTGATATGACCACGGGTTAATGAAGGTTAAATACGTTTTTCACTCATCAATTCATTGTAAAAATGAATTTTGATCCGATTAATACTCATCCTCATAAAAAAACAGTTTCCATATCACACTAAATGGTTTCTCACTTTTATAAACGATCCAAAATAATAATACGTTTCGGTTTCGAATTTTCCATCATTTTTCTATGGTTTATTAACAAAATGGTGTACAGTATCATATGATACGAAGGAAAATTCTATTTTCCTCTTTTGTATATTTCATTTATGATGTCGTTCCAATTCTGAATAACAAAATACCGTTTTCAAATTATGTAATTCTGCACTGGCACTTTGTGATTACTACAATAATTAAGTTCCTCGTATTATCTCAATTAATAGTTAACCAGCCTTATAATTATGGAATATATTTCTATATGTCTTGGAGCGAGTGAAAACAATTAACTAGTTTCCACAAATTCTGGGATCAAAGGTATAAATGTAGTATAAGAGGGAATGTAGCGTTTCAATATCCCTTTGTCAATTTCAATGAAGAATTATTTGTTAGTTGGACGCTTTGTTTGAAGGAATAACGTTTCGAGACAGTAATTGGATTCGAATCACTTCCATATTATAGCGGATCAACTTAAACAGAAAGAATTTGAACAATGTAAGCTGGATAATAAGATAAACATCTTAAGACTTCATCTTAAAAGAACAAATATGTAACCAAAGGAAAAAATTTAATTGTCCAACATTTCGTACAGTAATTTTCCTACTAAATACTAGAATTTTTAATAAAAAGGGGTGTTTCCTGTCTCATACTATCAATTTTTGTGTGAGTAGGACGATTGTTACTTTGAAAAACTTGATATGTTTTCAAATTTACCGCCTAAATTTATATAACAGAAGTAGTAACCTAGAATCTATATTGGTACCACTGGCGCTTGCCTCTGAGCAAAGCAATGCATGAAATTTTGAAAGGAAATTTGGGTTTTCAAATAAGCCATAAGCGAAAACTTGAATTTTCATGCCTCGCTTATATTATTTTAAGTGAGGTTAGGTATTCTTATAATCACAATTTTACAAATAAAGAGCATGTGTAGGAGGCGTCATACAACTTTATTTTTCTTGTTAAATATTTCAAGGCAATCCAACATCAATATTATAACAATCACTAACTTCATAGGACATTTAAATCTTTCAATAATGTGACACGTGACGATTTTATGCTTGAAAATCCTTACCGGTTCCAGTGGTCTTCGAAGAACTTTTATACATTTGAATAGTGAAAAATCTTTCCTCAAAACTGCTATACGAGGTTTATCCTTAACACCCCGATGAATTATCACAAGGAAAATCATGTTTATCGACATCTAATAAAAATGTTAGGAAAGTTTGACATAATCGCCGTTTAGTTAAAACCCTTCAGCTCGCAAACTACTTTTATAAGTCTCTAAGTATAGGACAGAAAAAATCAAAAACGTGCAAATCGATTCGATTAATAGTCACGTACCGCTATTATACCAAATTTCTCTGTAAAGTCAATTATCAAATAGATTTTCTATTCCAACTAATTTTTTATTGTATAATAGATATGTTATATAAATCTCGTAGATTTTATTAGATTGATATATCCCATAACTTGTTTTAAAATGTCGCATACAATTATTTCAATATTGAAAAATGATGAAACGTGTCATACTAAAAACCACGATATGTTATACATTATTCCGTTTCATTGTCTGAAAATATAGAAATCAGGATTAATTTATTCCATTTTTCAAAATCCAATTTCATTTGTATGAGATAGTAATATGAAACATGAAGTTCCATTAAATGAATTTACCAGTATTTAGATATTTCATTCATACAGTGTGTATCATTTAAGACACGCTCATATTTTCGATTTGTTGATTAATTCAGTTTGGATTTAAAAAAAAATCATAGACAATTAATATATAAGGAAGTTGGGAACTGATGGTTGAATCTGTATAATATGGAATATCAATTTCTATTATTATCTTTCTTTAAAATCATCCAGCAAACTGGCTTTTGATCCGTCGAGTTCGGACGATATAACAGAAATATTTTGACGAATGCTGGAATTAGAGCAACCCCCTTAAGATGAACTATAGTTGATATGAAAACTTTTATCTCAAATTATGTGCCACCATAATGCACCAACTTCCGAAAGGCTCAAACTTCAAGACGATAACTCAAAATGATATATATCCTACTGTAATCACCTCTCCGCAATTCTTTCTCAAAAGTGTCTAACTTAAACTAAATCCGAAAGCTACTTAGTAGGGAATTTCCTAACAGGGGCGAATCCACTGTAAATACCACAAAGTATATAAAGACCCACCAATTCATAAAGTGAAAAGTTTCGCTTCTCTCCAAACGTGATGTTAATTATATTTTTGTTTAGTAGAATTTTTGTTTATAACAGCATTTCGGAAAGATGTATTAACAAGTTGAAAATGATGATAGGGGTTCACATAAGCTCAAAATACCTAAACGGAAAACTGTACTATTTGAAAGTCTTTTATAGACAATTGGAATATGAATCTAATGGTTCAATTTGTCATTGAACATTTCTGTTTGATTCCCTCATTATATAACGATGATTATGATGATTAATTATTAAGCCTTTGCGTCAAAACTATCAACCTCTTCGTAGAGCAACCGATGTCTACTTGTTAGAGGATTCCATGGAACTAGAACATTTCTACATGAAAGATATAACCTCTAGGTCCAGAAAATTTCTTCTGTTTATAATGGACAGAAGACTGGTGCTTGGATTGGACTCATAGAGCTGGTTTGATTTAACTATTTCAATGTCGTGATTCAAACGAATTAAATAGATTTAAGATGTATTTGA
This sequence comes from Diorhabda sublineata, assembly GCF_026230105.1. Classification (NCBI taxonomy): domain Eukaryota; kingdom Metazoa; phylum Arthropoda; class Insecta; order Coleoptera; family Chrysomelidae; genus Diorhabda; species Diorhabda sublineata. The sequence continues at coordinate 6,454,797 of NC_079481.1, read as the reverse complement.
TCATCGAATACACCCCGTATTATATAGTTTAAAGCCTCATCTTAAGGCCTAAATGATATTCTACTAAACTTTTTAAATTCGATAAAACATTTCAGCGCTTTTGCTGTGTAATTAGATTTAAGTTGCAGATTTTGAATTAGGTAACAAATTTTCTCGACTGTAAACAAAACTATTCCACCGTTCTTGAATAATAATTACTCTTTATGTTCCTAAGTACATAAAATTTATCTTTAACACGTATACCAATCAAGTTAAAAATATTTTTACAAAGTAGTTTATGTGATAAACTTTGAAAAAGAATATTAAGCAATTAGATATAAGTCCGTTAAAGAGTTGTTCATCATTTACTGACTATTCATGAATTCTTAACCATTAGATAACTCAATTTTTGTAATAAAATTTAGTATCTTTGAATTCTTATAGAGTTCTAGCTCAGGAGAAGCAATCTCTAGTCTAAACATGATAATTCGACATCCTCCAGTTGATGCCTGAGCTGGAAATTACCCTACAAATTCCACCAAAGTATCAATGAATTATGTCAAACTATTTAGTGAAAATGATGATTTTACGGATTAGAAAAATGATTCAAACATTGAGGAGCTCAACTTAGTTGAGATTATTTTACATTTTACACAGTCTAGAAACAATATGCAGCGATTTTGTTGAGAATATTGCAATTTGCGCAAAATCTTTCACAGTACTCACCCTCGCAATGTTAATAATGTCAAAATATACAATTTTTTTTAATTTTGAACTGTGGAAATAGAGTCAAATTCATCTCTAAAAGGTCAATTTTACACCGATGTCATTTTTGATTAACTTAACATCAAGTGCACTCGCATAGGTTATTTCTTCTGTCCAATGGTTTTACGTTGCAAGAACTTGTGACCAAAATCAAATCTAGTAGGAAAAATCATATGGAATTATTTATTTGGAACCCATTTAAAAACTTAGGAAACGTTTATTAATGCACTATTTTTAGAAGACTTCAAAAAGTGAAACGAAACTTTCGTTATTTATAATTCGATTTCTGTGATTAGTTTTTTTGCTTGTTGGATAATTCTTCGGATTTATTTCCATAGAGCCACGTAGAATGGTCTCTGAATGGTACACCAGTATTTATTTGCCAGAAGTGTTCGAAAAAATCCTGTAGATAAACCACAGAATATGAATTATTCTCCATCAAGACAATGCGAGCTCCCACACATCGATCGATTCAATCAAAAACAATTTAGAACGGTTAAAACATCGAATTGATGGGTCATCCACTGTACAGTCCTGGTTTGGCACCCAATGATTTCTTGTTATTTCCGCAAATCGAAAATAAATTGCGAGGTCAACGTTTTTCTACACCTGAAGACTATTTATTTTTATTTGTCTATTTCAAAACTTGAGTGGAAATCTTTGTACAATTGAATTGATCATTAATACTTCAAAGTACAGTTAGAACATTTAAAATGATTCAGAAACCATTCATCACTGGTGGTATTAAAATGTTTTTTAAGTGACTCGCTTATTTTATTGATAGTTTGTTATACTTGAGCTGATAAAAATTGTTTTGATTCATTTCTAATTTTGTTTAGTTATGTAATGAGAATACATTTTGTTCTTAAATCATCATTTTGTAATAAATGGAGCGCAATATCTAATTTATTTAGAATAAAGTATGAAGCGTTGCCTGTTTTTCTTTAAATTCTTTGCTTCCGTCCGTTTGCAGACGTTCCATTAATCAATGCCACGCTTCCCAATAAATTTCTTAGGATCTTTTTCGGGCCGCTTTTTTCTCGTTCTTTTTGACTATTCTCATTAAGAAATTATCCATGAAATATCGGTATGACCTACACTGTCAAGATGACAAGATTAATGATAGTTAAATATGCTGATGCTCCCGAAACAACAGAAAAGATGAGTCACCGATAAATAATTATGTGACAATGAACACGTCATCCTTATCTACAAGGTATTATCCAAATTATATTTCGAACGATCGGTATTCTTTTGAAAAAGTTTATTCGCGAGGTGTGGCTACCAAAAAACGACCGAAAAACGATTTTTCAGTTTGAACAGGATTTGGGGTGTATAAGTACATCAAAATCAAATGAAACTGTGTCCCTAGATTGCGGAATTAACTCTCAAACAAACAAACAATGGAAAAAATGGAAAATGCAAGAAACGATTTCAAAATTTTAAACTGCATATTAACCATTAAGTTTATTTAAATCGGTTAATTTGATCTCAGAATTATGTGGTGAAACATCTTCCACATATTTTGTGAATATTTATTTTAATACTGTGTGAAAAAAGTGAATTTCCTCGAGAAAAAATGAAATTTATGGGTATAATGAACAATAATTCTCTCCAATTTCTTATTTCTTAGACTTTTTGATATATTAATGCATCTAAATGTTTTTGATTTTAGCTCTCGTCTGTTTTAAGATTAGTTTTTCTAATAATTTTTGGAATAAAGATGAAATTTGACGTTTCGATTTAGATCCAAGTGATCTATAGATCAATATAAATACGTCGAAACTTCAAATTTTATCTTAAAAGAGACCCAAAATCAAGTACATTTAGATGCATTAATAGAAAATAATTTACCCTCAATTGAAACTTGTTTTTTCCAGTAAATGATGTGAATTTTTCGCCCAAATAATCAATTTTATCAACAATAAGACAAAGCTGAAACTCTCTGAAAATTATGCGGAATAAAATTGAAGAACTTGATGGTATTGGACACCTACTACATTTGATTTGGACCTGGCATCGTCATTACTATTTATTCAAATCCATTACCAAATTTTTGCCAGAGAAAAATTAGAATCTAGAATGCAGTGCGACAATTTTTAGCATCTAGTACGAAGGTCTGAAATAGTTTGGATTGAAACCATAGAATACGATGGAATATTGAGGCTTCCTTTTTATATTTGATAAACAAATTGAACACAAAAAGACTTGAATACACTTGAATACCAGAATCAACGATTAAGAAAGAAAATAGATCGCAATTTTCACCATCAGACAAATGATTGCGAAATTCATTAAATATCAAAAACCCCTGCTCCTCGGTTTTATCGATCTCAAGAAAGCATTTGATAGAGATTAAATTGGTTTACCTAACAAACTTCGAAAGTAAATCGATAACGTGATAGTTTCAGCCCATTGAAAAAGAGACGAAGACGAAAATTGATAGCCTAAAACGATTATTACCTGCAGCGTTTGCTATATCAATGATAATATCAAAAGAGACTACAAAATGATGGAAGATTGATGGGGTGAACAAATTTCAAGGAAACCTCTTGGCTGACCTCCCAAAAGATAAAACGAAACCTGGACATCTACTTCTTAAGTGGCTGAATAGTAGAAGAAACAAGACTTAGTCTTGACAGGAGAAAAAGAAGAAGAATTATCTGTCTTCTTTCATACCAAGCGAATGTTCCATTGTTTGAAATAGCGCAAAAAGTCTTTTTATATCACTTCCTTCAGGATACGCGCTGCTTTTTCTTTCACAGCTTCATCAGATTGGAATCATGTTTCTTTAAATGCAGATTTGGTTGGTCACATTAATGAGTTTTAGTCATTTTCGGTCGTTTAGTCGTATTTAAAATTAGCACAATGATAGTTCATACCAAGCTGATTAGAAATTTCAATGGACACGAAAACTCAAACTTTCCCAAATCTCCAAAAATAAAATGATTAAACCAACATCACGCTCATTATCTGTGTCTTCTGGTTCAATTTCACATATTTCCTTTGCTATGATCTTTCAGGAATACATCTAAATTGGAGACCTTCCAGTTTTATTATCATTTAACACCAAAGTGACAGTTTACAAGGTTATCTACTATGAACCTGGTTTTTGATTGATGCACATTTTGAAACAAGTATTGCACTACATTTTGGAATCGAATACATCGTAATTTCCGCCACTAAGGAAACCTCCCAAGCTGTCCCAAGAATTATTATAGCTTACGAACTTGATATCCTTGGTGTGAGAAAGTCGAAGCAGTTTCAGTACCTCACACCAAATTAGTAACCAGCTGCTGAAGTATGAAGCGCTGGAATAACCTTTTGAAGCAGTTGAATTAATTAATGTAAACTCGACTCTTTAAGAAGATTGACCAAACAAATTGATGAGTTAAATAACAAATTATATAATTTTCTAGTTGTGTTCAAGATAAGTTATCAACTACAGACGATGAAAAAGTTTTTCAATTGTGAGAATAAATGAAACCAATATAAAGTTATATCCAAACAATCACATTCCGAAGTTCAGAAACCTTGTTAAACGCTATATTTTCTCTCAATTAAAACCCATATTGGAAACTTCACTATTTGAGTTTTTCCTTCCTGATACAACTTGCAATACAATCGAAATGGAGTTCATTTCCTCTCAATATCCACTGTAGGAAAATATATCTTTTGATTGGATGGTTTCAATTATATGAATTTTTTCTAGAAATTGAATTTTCTTTAATATTTTCCTTTATTTTCATTAGTTTCTTCTCAATTAATAGTATCTATGAATAAACAAGATATATCAAAATAACTCGAATAACTTCAAAATTTTATGTGAAATATCACAACAATCCTTACTTTAGTTTTACTACGATCAATATATTACAAAAGAAAGCAACGGCTATACTGGTTTGTCTACAAGTACAGTAGATATCGGCAGACATAATAGGACGTGTTTTACTTTAACAATATATTATGCTTTGATTTTTAGGATATTATTAGAATGTTTAATTCATTATTTCAGTCAATTTAGAATGAGTAGGCATCAGGTTAAATAGCTGAAAGTCGTTATCTCTTGTTTCGTTACTTAATAACCATACCTCGTATACAATGTAGAAGATATACCAAAATTTGCAATAATTTTGAAATATATATTTGAGTATATTGAATTTAAAAGTGATTACTCACGTAAAAACGTATGAAATCAGATAAAATTATAATCATAATTTTAGTAATTACAAATTTGCATTATCAATGTTTAAAAATCATTATTTATGAATATTAATTGTCAACATCACTCCCTTACGACTTTAGGGAGCTTCGTAATATATTATTGGTATCCCCAGTACCATTATAACTGGTAGAAACCGAAAGTACAAGATTGTATAGACGTGCCAATATCAGCTGAGTAGAATGATCAACATATGACATCATTCAATAATTTGTGTGACTGATACGCAGATGGCGCTGCTCAAAAACGTCCAAATGACACGATGGATCTTTGACACATGTTTCTCGATACACCCAATACGAACGAAAGCGATTAGCTATACATTTGGCTTTTTACTACTAGATTATAACACATTTTGTCGTATTTGAATTTTTCTAAATTATTTAAAATCAGATATTTTCTGAAGCACGCTCGTATTATTGGATCTACAATCTGCACAAACTTAAGACTGTGTGGTTTAGTGAGTTCTGTGAGCTGAGATTGAAAGTGGGGTTAGGGACCACACGTTGTCAGATCTTGTCAGCAAAATAAGAAAGTTAGGACGCAATTATAATGTTGAAATTTGCGTGGTTATTGAGAATATTAATTCACATCACGTTTCCTATTTTTTAATAAATCAAAATACTATTTAAGTGACCCTCAATAAAAAGGGAACCATAATTCCAGCCTATACATTCAGTTTTTCGGGATATTGGGTGTGGGATTCACGCATCTAACGAGGATTGTTACGTGACCAGTATCTACAATTATGCTGATTTAAGATTCCATTAAGACAAAATGTGGCCTCATCGTAAAACATACGTTACTTAAAAAATTTGGATCGTTTTGATTGTAACATGTTTCCATCATTAGGTCTGCAAACACTTCACGTCTATTAAAATCGTCATCTGACATTTCTTGAATCAACTTTACTTTGTATGGATGGAATTTGTATGGATGGATACTTTACTTTGTATGGATGGATGGAATGAAATTTTCCTGGATATTTGTCTAGTCCTATGGGATTTCGGTTAGGATGTATATTATTAAAGATATTAGACGTTTAAATATCAATTCGTTCTTTTTCAGATAAGCGATCCATTGTGACCTTCAATAAACTTCAACAACAATAATTTATTGAAACGTCAAAATTATTATTGTAGCAGTCATAGTACCCTTATTATTATTATTTTAACTTTGGTCGAGATAATGTAAAAGTAGCTATAGCTTCGAAATTTTGGCATTTAGATATAGGGAAAATAAGATGAAAAATAACGATTTCGAAAAGCGAAAATCTACAGGATGATATAAAAATCGTACAAACCGATTCCGAGATAATTAAGGCGTTCCAATCATAAAACTCCCTCTGTATATCAATGATAACGCGATAAAGGGAAAACAACCCATAGGATTTGTTCTCAGTATAATGTTGTACGTTTAATGCGTCGTTTTTGACGTTTAATGCGTGGTTTTTGACGTTCAATGCATCGTTTTTGACGTTTAGTGCGTGGTTTTTGACGTTTTGTGGTGGTTTTTGACGTTTGATGCGTGGTTTTTGACGTTTACTGCGTGTGGTTTTTGACATTCAATGCATCGTTTTTGACGTTTAATGCGTGGCTTTTGACGTTTTAGGTATCGTTTTTGTCGTTTAATGCGTGACTTTTGACATTTTGTGTGTCGTTTTTGAAATTTAATGCGTGATTTTTGACGTTTAATGCGTGGTTTTTGGCGTTCGCTACATCGTTTTTGACGTTTATTGCGTGGTTTTTGACGTTTTGTGCGCGATTTTTGACGTTTTGTGTGTCGTTTTTGACGTTTAATGCGTCGTTCACGATGTGTTATGTATTACGTAACTATTTTTTGACGTGTGACGTATACTGTTTCATGAATCGTCTTTGACGTTTGACAAGACCGAATTCTCTTATACTATTCTTTTTGTCGATTTTCTCAAATGAACTAATACGTTCCATTGCAACAATTTATCAAGTTTTATATTCAAAATGATGATTAGAATTTGTTTGTTTTACAATTTTAAATTAGCTTCCAAATGCCAGAGATCCTTTTTTACTATAATATTTTGAAGTACTGTGTGTGTGCATTTGCGGTTTTATGATAAAGAAATTATAATAATTCCAATTTATTTCATAATTTTTAAATTTTTGTTTATCAAGATAAGGGATCGCTGACGTCAGCGCGCCAGCAATGAGCGGTGGAGTTGTGGTGGCGTCCCAAGTGTCTTCAATCAAATTTCATTGGATTTCTACAGGAGACAAAAAAGATTTAAATCATTATTAAAAACATGATTTTTCAATAATCGTACCGTTTAGTCATGGAGAAACAATAGTTTTGCTTATTCATATAGCAAACAAAAGGACAAAAGGTGGAAATAATTAGACATAGTAATGGTTAAAACAACAAGTTATTCACTATAAATTTTGAATGAGTCTACAATTTACGTTGTGCGGTCAGATGTCCAATTTCTATATATACGCGCTCTTTATTTGAAAAACGACTATATTTGAATAAATATTGACTTTATTATTTCAAATTTCTATTACAAGTTATGTAAGAAACACAAATTACAAAACTCTTGGGACTAGATAACAAACTGGAACCCAACCAAAATCATCAACAGTTATTCCATTGATACCACTTTTATCATCATCTACATCCTCCTTGTCTCTAATTCTAGAATAAATAACTTTCCTTTTCCATATACTTAGATATTTTTGTGAAAGAAATAACTCCCGTTCGAATTTTCTAGTTCGCAACATAAAGTTACGATCTTTTTGTTTCAAACCAGCTTCTACTATTAGAAACAATCCTTCTATAACCATACTTTTGTTATAGAAGTTGTGCGCTTCCGTTAACTTTACTTTACGAGTTTTTTCGTCTGTTAAGTAGCTTTTCCAAATTAGAAAAGCGTATTTGATGTGTCGCCAAGTGCGAAATTGATCCGCTTTCAACAGTTTCTCAATTTTATTTTTCTTGTATTCCAATAATTTCCACCAGCGTCGTAAATGCTTTTTGAGTAAATTCGTTTTATAAAACATTTCGGCTTTATCAATTTTGTATTTTTTCAATGTTTTTTGATCTTTGAAACATCTCCATCTCATTAATATTTTGCGCTTTTTATACATATTTAAGTAATGAACAGCCCTGTTTACCGATTCTTGTATTTTCCTTCGCTTTTCTCTTTGACGGTGTACAAAATATTTTATCCGAAATAGAGTTTTCTTCAACAACATCCTTTTCGAAAAGTATTCAGCTTCGTTTATTCTTTCGCTTTTATGTTTCTTTTTTTCTACATATTTCATCAACATAATAAAGTAACTTTGTTTGATTTTATATAATTTCTTAAGATGAAATTGATCCAATTTCGTCCTTATAGAAAGTTTTCTCTCTTTATATTTCAATAATTTCGCGAAATAATTATATTTTAACTTGTATATGTAATGTGATTTTGCTAGATCGCAATTAAACTTCTCAGTTTTCATTCTCGTTGTATATTTTTTCAAATTTTCGAATACTTTTTTCAATAAATTTGATTTATAAGTATCATCAGCTATTTTGATGATATATTTTTTCCTTTTAATCAAATTACTATATATTTTGAAGTGCCCGAAACTTTTAAAAAGTATTTTTTTTGAATAAAAAGCTTCCGCTAATTCAAATTTCGCTTTTACTTTCATAGAATTTCTTGTATAACTCAACCAGGACGTCCAGCACAGTATCAAATCTTCCGATTTCGATTTTAGTCTCAAAAATCTATGAGCCAAACTCATTTTCAACTTCTTGTAGTTTCTATATCTTATATACCATCTCCAGATAGAGAAACATTTTGATATTTTATATTTATTTTCATTTTTTATAGCATGTAATAAGGCTGATTGCCATTTGATCCTCTTCTCTTGTTTTAATTTCAAATAAAACTTCCATTTAATGAAAACGTTTAACATTAAATGAAATCTGTGATGTACACGAGCTCTTATAATTTTTTTCCATTCCACTCTCACTTCATACCAAAGTTCGTACCATTTTTGGAAGGCTCGTGTTTTCAGTTTTTGTTGGTGAAACTTAATTGCTTCAGAAGGTAGTAAATTCGATACAGTTTTTCTATAAAACAAATACCCGTACTTCCTCACTATTATTTTTCTCTTCATATGTTCTATTTTCCTATAATATAAATATCTAGGTATGCAATAACCTTTGTTGGTTAACATTATTCGTTATTTGAATAAAGTTAATGGTGTCATTGTTATTTGACATTTGACTTATATCTGTCAAATGTCAAATAAATATTTGTTCAAGTACGAACTTCATTCCAATCGACAAACATTTTGTTTACCTTTCATTGATCGAGAAATAATAGAGAGTCATTCTGATTAACATTGAGAATGAGGCTTAAGACGTCATATTGAATACTTGTATAGTAGTTTTTATTCTATTATACTAAAATGGTCTCAGAAATATCTGGTTTGACTTAGAGATGGCGGTACTTGCTTGAAAAATATTAGAAAGTACACAATCTATACAGCATACGTTTGAAAGGCATTAACCCAAACAATATAAAAGATGAACTAGATTCTACTCTTGTTGAGTCTTCTCCTTTTTTATCGACTGTTTGAATGAGGTGAAAACCAGCATGGCAGTTGTCGACCAAATAAGGAAACGACACCAGAAATGTTGAAAGAAAACCGCAAGGCGATATTGTATGATCGTAAACTGAAAGTTCGCGAAGTAGCAGATATAGTAGACATTTCAAAAAGTGTGTGTCGCGTTTGCTCACAATGGAACAATTAAAGCCAAATTTTTGCCCCTCATAACCATTAACAATCAAAACAATGGACTAAATAGGGAGAACCGTCTCCAAAGAAGGCTAAAACCGTTCCATCTGCAGGCGACGTTTTTTTTTTTTGGAATGCGCTGAGGATTGAAACAAATTCAGGTTAGCAGTAGTCGACTATTTACTATCTACATGTGTAGAAAAGTGAACAGAACCATTAATTGAGTCCCTTGCCATATTACTTCAACGGCTATCTTCAAACAAATCATCAAGAAATACTGCAAAGTCATGTATAAATCCTAATATACATCGTTATTTGTTTAGTGAAATGTTGAAACCTAGTTAAACTTTTACCCCATTACATTCGAATGGTGCCTGCCGTGTGGGGATGCTTATCGATATTTATCTTGAAAATCCGACGTTCTGGTCTGTCTTTTCAGAGATGTCCAGGTTTCTGGTTAACTCGGAATCGTCTATAAGCTGTCTTCTGTATACAGTCGAGTATATTCAGCTCACCTCAAATTTATGATCATTACTTCAAAGTCAGACGTATCCTGAGCCTCGTAGAGGACTAGAACCTGTTGCTGAATATACAGCTTTTTCTTCTTAAAGAGGACTTCAATCTTTGGTGAAGCTGCTTCAGCTATTTCGACTACGTGGCTATGCCGGGACATACTGCTCCTAATTTCAAAACCCAACAAGCGAATTTGCGGTGATGGAGATAAATTTTCTCCAGATACGGCCAAATCCTCAGCAGCCCCTTTTTGGTAAAAACAGCAACACCTGTAACTAACGAGTCAAAGCTATGGATCGGATTTTGTCGAGTAGATCGTTGATGTACAGGAGTAGGAGACAAGATGGATCCCTGGGAAACACCAGCGTTGATCTCAAACCTTTATGAAATGTGTCCATAGATAGCGATCTGATTTTTGAGAAAGCTACTGAGCCGGTCGATAAATGAGGACGACAAACCGTATTATCTTAATATATTTAGAAGTTCGGCATGCCAAATTCTCTCAAAAGCCTTCTTGTGATGAAACAGATCACAAACTTACTTATACCAAACTAAAACCATATTCAATTCAAATAAAACTAATTATATATATCTAGGGATAACTTTGGAAACTACTAATTATTTCTTTATTTAAAAATGATTTGTCTCTGATGGAAATATCAAACATCGTTATAATTATGGATTAAATGATGATCAAAAGTGTTTTGGAATATGAGAGATTTAGTTTCAATTATCTCTTTGGCGATTTTGTTGCAATCCGCTTGGAATTATTAATGCTGTTACGATTTTCGTTGTTGCCTGGAATGTAAAATTGATTAGAATGGGATTTCCAATAAAAAATACATATGATGTCCATCATTTTTTTGTTTATCTTTAATCAGACCAATGATGTACGTAATCCCACGTTCACAACGTTTTTATTAAAAAATTTACCATCATATCAGTCGATATCGAAACGTATGGAATCAAAGAAACAAATTGCAAATATTGGAAAAGTTTTCTAGAAGCAAATTACCAAATAAAAATACATTTAGATTCATTGTCTGGACACTGGTAATGGAAGAAAAGAAAATATTTTTTGATAGGTCAAGAAGACAAAGAACAATCAATGAAAAAAACATGATTTGGAATTTAGTTCATCCAGATCCAATAATTGTAGTACCATTGGTGTTAGAAAATGGACGTTTTACAGAGTTATTGAAGAAGAGAAATGTGGCGAGCTCAAAACAGTACCCAAAGCTAAAGGAAAACCAAAATTTTAAGTAAAATGAAACACACTATAGAAAACTTCGAAAAGAAATAGGTTTTCGTAGAAAAAAGCATTTAGAAAGTCTTTCTATTAGTAGCAGTGATATGAATTACGATTGTTTAATCATTTTATTACTCTCTCATATATAGAAATAAACTATAGAATATTTAGTGTTAAAGTATCGGAGTTTTCTATTTTATAAGCACGATAGAACTCCACTGGATCTTACTAGAAGGTATCGGAGTTGAGGGATAATTGTCGATATGTCGAATGATCGATAGATTGGTTGAACTACCATTTATTGGCCTCCTAGGTCTTGCGATTCCAATTCTTTGGTTTGGTCGTAGCTCAATTGAAAAGTATATACTGTAGAGGTGAATTTACGTCAAGAATTGGAAGGCAGAATTAATAATCTCATAGCCGATTCCAACCGTTCTGGATATAAAAGTTTCTTTAGACTCCAATTGAATTTTATTTCATTATTTTGTTCAATCAATAACTTCAATATCTTCACTTCATACCAGTTATTACAGATTTTTACGCAGTATCGAGTTTAACCTTTTTGGTGTCAATAATATTTAAGTTCTGTAACTTCTTGGTACGAACCATGTAACTAACGCCCTCTATGAGAGTCAGGTATAAAAATAAGTTCATGAAATATATCAGTTTCCAAGATTGAATCATATAAAATTCAAGTACAACGTTGCCAATAGTTTCGGTAAACTAATTTTTGGAATTTTGGAATCAAGTTCATCTCTGATTTATTTAGAATATTATTTTTTTTTTGTTGAAGCTCGTCATTAACACCTTTCAAATGATTTCATTTTCTCAACGAATACGGTTTGCTGACGACCGCATTATTACATAGGATCATTAGAAGGTTAGTAGACCCGGTGAGAGGGTCTTTTGAGCTATTGTACGGAACGCGAGAATGCGGGGCTCCTGTTTTGTCGCACAATCAGCAGAAGGGTGGAAAATTGTGCAGCAACACCGCTAATTGGACCTCCTAGTATCTTACACACTTTTAACATTTTTAGATGAATCAGATATTGAATTCAGTAGGACATATAGTGTGGATTTATTCATATGGTGCGTTTTCACTGTGATTCAAATAACCAAAAATCAAAACCTCGTTTTATAGAGCTTCTTCACTAAATATAATGAGATAAAGTAGTTTACAGATACTTGAAACATTCATTTAGGTCAAAAACTAGAATTAAATTACGTGCGATGATTTTCTAAGACTTTCCACATGGATTGAACCAAAAACAATGTGCCGATCAACTAGTTTCGACTTTTCGATGTTCGTCCTAAATCGACTGTTGTGCCAAAAAACATCAATGATGTGCGTAAACTGATATCGATCAAAGAAGCTCGTATCGATTGGTTCAAAGATATTATAGAACCATGCATATGACTCGAAATTGAATAGAAATCGAATTCAAGATCAATTGGGGGTATATTGGATAATAGATTCATCTGGAAGCACAAGAAGAACCCAATAATTGTAAAGAAAAATACGGGAAAACTAAATGGCGACCAAGATTGATATCTAGAAACTATAAACTGTGCCAATTGCTGTGGAGATGAAGTTATCCAAACTTATAAGACCAAGTCAGGAAATAGACATAGTTAAGAGATGATCTGGTACTGCACCCAAAAATACATCGATGAATTGTTATATTAAAGTCCAAAAGAATCCATGATGAGTGAGTTGCGACCATTTTACAAAAAGTGGGCATCAATTCAAATCATTTACTCTTTAGAACATCCCAAAATGGGTGATTATAACAGATAAAAACTGTTTATTAGTTGTAGCAATGAGAAAAAAATGTAACCGGGTGGAAACTTGAAATAGACATAAACAACAAATCGTTCAGGTTAATCCAAGGTCACAATTTGATTTGTGAAGTATTGGATAAGATCTAAACTATTTAATTAATGCAACTTCCTGATTTCTACCCATATAGAAGAGATCTGTTTTAAGGAAACTTTCCAGAAGATGATTGTGTGGAGCTGCAGTTTGGACATTGAAAGCTGCCATAGAAGCATTTCTTTGATATGAATAACGTGGGTGGGAATCAGGCAATCTCAAGCAGAGCAAATACAGTCTGTTATGTCTTTAGAGGAAATCCCTAGCAATTATTTAGGGTAGTTGCAGACTTGGGAGTCCACAATTAGAACTATATACGATTTTAACCAGAATATTATTGATATGATTGCCAAAATTAACACCAAGATCTTCTGATTCTCCAGACCTTTCAGATTTAAGTGAATGAAAATAATTAATTTCTACTATAAAATGATGTAGTTTCAGATCAGCTACATAAAAAATTTTATCTAATTAGAAGATTACGAATACGATAATTTCACAAATAGGTGTTTTCATTTGTTATAAAGCCAAATCATATCGTCAAAATTCTTACTGAATTACCCTGTATTTTTTGAAAAATATCATTAATTAGTCGATCAAGGTTTAACGTTAGGACATCTGCTATTGATTCGTTGAATTTGCACCATTGCAAATGATAATTGGAATGTCTGCAAACTATCATTGGTCACTCTGATTGGCGCAATTCCGATAACGCACTATCAGCACAACGAGCTTGGCACTTTAACGTGTCCCTCATTTGTCACTTCTCAGAATCCACCGGAAATTAAACTTGCTCAAGTCAATAGTTAGGGTAGTAATCGTTTGTGGGACTCTACAATATCGATAATAATAGTTTTTATTCCAGTTTTCCAGTTCTGGAAGAGTTAATGGGTTATTCAAGTCAGGTTGATGGGATTGTGAATGAATTTTTGTTCTTTCAGCTCTAAATTATGATAATTTTCAATACAAGTGAGTTTACGTCAGGTTTTTATCAATGTGATAGCAAAATTTGGAAAATTAGATTGGCCAAAACATAACCTAACACGATCATAATGCAAAATTTATTAGAAAAAAAGGTATTGGGATGATTGACAATTAAATACATTCTCTATTAAAATTTTTGAGGAAATATTGGAAGGAAATAACAAGTTAATGACTGAAAAAGTCAAATGAAAATTAAAAATAAAAATTAAGAACCTATAGACATCGATTTATGGAAATTATGAAGCTGCAAAGCTATAAATTAGGGCAAGTCAATTAAGGGTGTCAGAAATTTTTTTGAGCCACCGAGTATACTGAGAAATTTTGAAAATAAATAACAATATGTATCAAAAACAAATAAAGTGAGAAAATACGATTAATAGATAACCATGATATCCCAAAAAAATTTCAAATTTGGAAAAAGAATTTATAGATGATGAAAAAGAAATTATTGATCAATGAGAAAGAAGAAACTGAGAAGACGACTACAAACAAACAAAACAAGTTAAATACGAAGATTGTCTGAAAATATTCCTAACTAACAGAAGAACAAGACATTCTTTCTTCACGGTTGATACTCAAACATTTTTAACCAAATAATAATCATCGTGTTTCCCTTCGAAATAGGCATTCACGTCCTCGTCCGAAAAAAATCCCCCAAGTACGAAAATTTGAGGTTAGAGAAAAGAAAATATCGCTAGATGCTAGATCTGGTGAAAACTGTGGGTGATTGAAGAGATCGAAGTACAACTCACGATTTTTAACATGCACAAACATATTTCTTGAAAAAATGTAGCTAAAGAAGACAATACTGGTAATATCTTCGAAATAACAGAAATAATAAAATTTGTTGAGAATGCAGAGCAAATAACAAATCAGTCGTCCACTTAATTAGAGTCTGTTTTTTTATTTATTTGGAAAAATGATTCTTATTTTGAGAACTACATCATCTGCTTATAAGATTATTTACTCGCCGAAGTTTTTTCGTCCTTCTTGTCCTTGTCCTACTTCTTCATTAATTGGAAATTCTTTTGCCGATCAGTGTTGATTCCTTCATGTATCTATAAGTCAAACTTTTGTACCTTTCTCTTAATCTTCCACAAGCTTCATAATTATTTTTCTGTTCTGATTGAGTCGAACACTTTTTAGAAATCTATAAACGCAATTTCGCTTTACTCGCCAGGCGTCGCTGCATTATAGTTTTGGTTTCTGTTTTTTATATTTTGTTATCACGAATTAATCATTTCTTTTGGGACAAATTTCATCCGTTTTACATAAATTTTCCACTTAACCATAATAATATTAATATTAGGGGCTTCAAATGGATTTGCTGACGTAGTTTAATTAGAAAGTGAATTAATTAGACACATATTAAGAACAGTTGTCTCTAATGAGTCCAAAATTGATGGTTGGTAATAACTTCCAATTTGATCGATTATTAGTTAGTTTAAGTGGATCTAAGACTACTTGAATGGAACTGCAGTTGATTGGAATTAATAATTATATCACGTTTACTAATAATTTCCTAATTACCATATGACAAAGTGAAAAGTATTCATTATAAATTCAGTTTTTTTATGAATGTGTTCATCCTTTTCTCGAATATGTTATTTATCATTTTATCCCGATAATTATTTTCTTTCAATGCGGTTTTTGCTTAGCATTTAAATTCAGGATCTGATAGATCTATCAGCTATCACTGATCGTTTTTGTAACATGTGATGACACGAATTGAAGATCAAATATCTTGAGGAACAAGTTCCGCATATCAAGTTTTTTTATGAGAAGAATTGATTTTTTTATTTATTAATTTGGTTTATTGGTACGTCAGTAAAGCAATAATCTACATAACTTTGAATACTTGGAACAATCGTTCGAAGACGTATGTCAAGTTTATGGTAAACCATTTTAGGAGGTATAAAATTGTGAATTTTTAATTTTTTTTGCATAATAAGAGATGTAAAGTCAAGACGGTTTATAACCACAATTAAATAGTTCTTCATATATTCATATAAATGCGTAATAATTTTCTCCCTAACCGCTATCAAAATCATGTAAATTCTGGTAATGAAATTTAAATATGGAAGACATATGACAACGCTGCGTCTAACCACATATCTTTCTCTAGCGACAGCTGCAGCTATAATTTACCAAAGAAAAAGGTTTTCATTGTGGTATAACTATTTAAGTAAATTACTGTAAAATTGCCAACAAAGATTAAACACAAAATTGTTTCTCCAATTTCCATTAAGACCTTTTTCCCTTAACACGAATGGAATTAGAAGCACGCCGCTCAAAGGCAAATAAAGGAAAGTTAAAAATGACAGAGAGTTGAATTGTTTCGTTAAATATACTTCAAAACGAACTTAATTAGGATCATTATAAGGGTATATATCAACAAAACTACTGATATTCCATCAAATGAAGTAGTTGTAGGAAAATTTAACTAATTAGATAGTTAAATAAACGTTCTAAAGTATTATAAATTTAAGGATACCATAGACGCCAAAAAAATTCATTTTGAAAATAGTTTTTTATAATACAATATCAGAGCTGCTACTCAAGTTTGGAGATTTGGCAATACCGATGTTGATACGTCAAATCTGACACTTCTATCAGAAAGTTTTGCATTTTGAATAGTGAAAGTACGTGATGTCATATTTTGAAAAACAATAAAGCCACATCCAATTGGAAATATTTGTTGTAGATATTTAAGAAAGGCAATAATAAGATTAGTGAGAATTTTAGATTCATAACCCTACAAAATATTGGCAAATTAATGGACGAAAGATTGAAAAAACTCGCAGAGAATGAATTGAAGGATTAAGACCAGGACACAATCCACACTCTAGACCAAATAATATAAAAGAATATTATAACAGACGTATCAGAGATAGTAGAATACGAAGATGATCAACAAATTAGAAGAAGAAGCAACGAATGGAAATAAATACAGAAAAAAACAAAATATATGAAAGTATTGGGAAAACCAGAAGAGAGATCAAATCAACTGAAAACTACCAAATAAAATTATAAAACAGAATCGAATTTTAACTATCTAGTAATGATGCTGCGACAAACAACCAGGATAAAGGAAAGGTTACAAAAAGGCTATTAAACCAATGTAAAAAACGTAAACCTATCCAAACAAAACAAATAAAAGTGTACAAAACCCTAATAAGACCAGTAATCGCGAAATAACAGAAAAATAAGAGAGAAAGAGGAAGAGAACTATAACAAGTCCAAACATAACAAAAAAGGAGAAAAAGAAAAAGAAAAAGAATGAAGAAATAGAAAATGAGCGGGGGAAGGAAAATATAGAGAGATACAAGCACAAAACTAAACTGGGTTGGGCATATAATGAGAAGAAAACCTAACCAACTGAAATGATCGAAAGAAGAATGCAATAAACACCATTGTTGTCAAAGAGAAAAGACAGGCCGAGAAAGACTTGGAGAAACGAAATAGAGGAGGATTTAATATAGAGGGCAAAATTCCGGAGCCGAAAGGAATGGGAAATAACAACAAAAACTATAAAGAAAAGAAAATAGAAAACGAGGAGTAATCCACTTCAAAAAAGGATTAAATCGCTAAAAGCGATAGTCATAATCCAAAGGATTGAAATTCTTCATGATGATGATTTCAAAACGACAGTAACAATCCCCGTATGTTGGCTTTTTACATCAATAATTTGGTTGAATAGATTCCTAATCTTGACTTAATTCGTATTTTTAAAACCCAAAATATTTCAAGTACAAGCTTTCACCGTGCCATAGTCGAGTTTGAAGAAGATATTTTATAACTGAACCTCCCAAAAAGTGAGAATTTTTATTCAAGAAAGACCAAAAAGCGTGGTAAAAAGAGGAAAAGGAAGAGTCAGTTAGCGCATGAATACCATACCACCACCAAAATTGTTATGGACGATGAAAAAACTTCATTTTTGTACCAAAACAACCTCAGGCTGGTCTAATTGAATGTTCCAGAGCATTTTTATCACCCAAAGTGCTTGATTGGGGGGCTAAAAGCTAGAAAGATACGCAAAATAGATGTTAAATTCGTCCAATTCGTAATTTCGCAGGCAATTACTCCTAGTTGGGTCTCCTCTATTTAGTTATTAACTTTGTTAGTTACGAAGCCGTTAATTATGACAAATTTTTCATATATGGTTCAATTAACATGAAAAAACAATATACGGAATATTAAATTTTGAGTCCTGCCCCCAGTATTTATACTAATGTTGAGTCTAAAAGGTTTGGAATATCTGCAGAATGAATTAGCGTTACATTAAATGTGTAATACAGATATGGACAGATGGCAGAACTTGAGCAACTATAAATTACTTAACAAATTGATATGGGGTTTTGAGCATTGTCAAGGTGAAAAAAGAAGCTATTGACTCATTCTCCAGATCTTTCTGTTCACACATTATAGCGCAAACATTCTGGTACCGGTTTTTTAAACACGTATCACTCTAAGTTGGATAGAACCGTACTCGTTCCTCACTGACTTTTAAATAGATTGTACTACATGAAAAAATTACCAAATACTCGTCATAGATGTACGTAATCTGAAACGAAATCTTCGCTAAGTAATGTTATGAACGTTTTCATTGTGGGAATGTTGCAAATCAAACAATAAAGTGTAGTATTTTTGATATAAATATATTCCGATGATGTATTCGAAAGAAAATACTTTTATCGAGAAATTGAAAGTAGAAATATCAACCCCTTCGTAAATATTGAGACAAAAAGTTTGGAAATTCCAAACTACTTGAAAAATTCTAGGATGGGAATCAATTGGAAATACTGAAATAACAGTAAACAGTAATATCGACTTCTTATTTTCATTATAACAATAAAATTCAAATACAAAATAAACTTGATTTACTGGTCTAATTTTATAACCGGTCAATGGAAGATTGCTTATTGCCTTTTAAAGTTTCATATGGTCTGGAAATTGCGATTCCACTGACATTTTCTCGGCGCTTTTAATATTGGAAATATTAAACTTTTCCTGCGATCGTGACTTGGGAGACCACTATAAGAAAATGAAGAAGTCGATGGGTTTTGTTTCTTTTTCCCATCAATTCCTATACCAAGACAATAATAAAACAACTCATGTCATTCCTTGGAAAATGTATTTATGTTGATGTTATATGTGGTTCACATATTTATCATATTATTTCAAATGTTGAAGACAGAGGAAAATCCAATTGAAATGAGTTTTTAGTAGCTGAAAATAAATTTCAACAACTTTTATAAAGTTACAAAAATTATAACTAGAATGCTAAGTTAGGTTATTACTTCAACCTTCAACGTATTTCACTCATTATATTCCACAATTTGAAAGGTTAATTAACTATTCATTCCATGGCGATTCCCGTTTTTTTCGTCAGGCAACTTCGTTACCGTTTCTTTTTTCTGTAGACTTCTGGATTGTGCTCAGGGAATCAGATATAATTGATCCTTGAACAAATCGCTCTGGATATCTTGCAATCACTTCTATTTGACTGTCACGCATCGTACTTGAAGGGAAACTAAAAGGGAAAAGAAAACCCGGACGACCACCTAAGAGATGGATGGACAGCTGGCAGTCCATCTCCCAAGAACTGATTCTGCAAACCTGCAAAACTAACAGATCACGAGATCTTTAAAATGAATAAAAAGAAAAAGACTTCTATTTGATCAAATATCGTAATGTTTGGCTTCGATTCTTGTGAACTCATCCACTCTGAAATTTCCTTCAACTTTTTAGTCTTCAGATACCCAGAAGATTATAACTTTGGTATTATGAATATAAGAAATTGCATGTTGAAGGATAGTTCTCAATCCCTTCTGAATGCTCGATTCCCAAATTAATTCTTTTCATATAATAATGTCCATTCCCATTTTTTCCTTGGAATTTATTCCAGTAGGTTCGTTTTTTAACCTATTTCACTCAATTCCTTCAGGATAATTGTATATCACTAACTCTTTCGCCTCCAAATGACGTTTTCCAAACCCATTATAGTATATTCTCATCGATTTATTTATTTAAACTGTTTTTTAACTGTTGGGTAACTTTACATACTTTTGATTAGTTGATGTATACAAACACTTACACTTAACTAAATTATATTATCAACTACTCTTATAACTACTTTTCTAATTTATTTATTATCCTAAACAAACTCGAATAGATATCAAGAACGAATTTCTATGATTCTAGAAAGTAAACAAATGAAATATAATTAGTTCTAAAAGAAATATAAACAACTCTCCGCTTTTCATGAAATAAAACATATCAAATACGCCCCTACGATATAAATATGTATAATACATCGAACAAACCGTCGTGTTCGTCAAATTTTAGACTTCCACTATAACCAAACAGGACCAGCTTCACGATCCTTGTCGTGGACGAGTTCTTAATGATATATTTCAATAGCTGAGTACTACTATCAAACCCATTATAGAATATTCTCATAGATTTATTTATTTAAACTGTTTTTTAACGGTGGTGTAACTTTACATACTTTTGATTAGTTAATTTATACAAACACTTACACTTAACTTAATTATATTATTAACTACTCATCACTCATAACTACTTTTCTAATTTACTTATTATCGTAAACAAACTCGAATAGATATCAAGAACGAATTTCTATGATTCTAGAAAGTAGACGAATGAAATATAATTAGTTCTAAAAGAAATATAAACAACTCTCCGGTTTTCATGAAATAAAACATATCAAATACGCCCCTACGATATAAATATGTATAATACATCGAACAAACCGTCGTGTTCGTCAAATTTTAGACTTCCACTATAACCAAACAGGACCAGCTTTACGATCCTTGTCGTGGACGAGTTCTTAATGATATATTTCAATAGCTGAGTACTACTATCAAACCCATTATAGAATATTCTCATAGATTTATTTATTTAAACTGTTTTTTAACGGTGGTGTAACTTTACATACTTTTGATTAGTTAATTTATACAAACACTTACACTTAACTTAATTATATTATTAACTACTCATCACTCATAACTACTTTTCTAATTTACTTATTATCGTAAACAAACTCGAATAGATATCAAGAACGAATTTCTATGATTCTAGAAAGTAGACGAATGAAATATAATTAGTTCTAAAAGAAATATAAACAACTCTCCGGTTTTCATGAAATAAAACATATCAAATACGCCCCTACGATATAAATATGTATAATACATCGAACAAACCGTCGTGTTCGTCAAATTTTAGACTTCCACTATAACCAAACAGGACCAGCTTTACGATCCTTGTCGTGGACGAGTTCTTAATGATATATTTCAATAGCTGAGTACTACTATCAAATCCATTATAGAATATTCTCATAGATTTATTTATTTAAACTGTTTTTTAACGGTGGTGTAACTTTACATACTTTTGATTAGTTAATTTATACAAACACTTACACTTAACTTAATTATATTATTAACTACTCATCACTCATAACTACTTTTCTAATTTACTTATTATCGTAAACAAACTCGAATAGATATCAAGAACGAATTTCTATGATTCTAGAAAGTAGACGAATGAAATATAATTAGTTCTAAAAGAAATATAAACAACTCTCCGCTTTTCATGAAATAAAACATATCAAATACGCCCCTACGATATAAATATGTATAATACATCGAACAAACCGTCGTGTTCGTCAAATTTTAGACTTCCACTATAACCAAACAGGACCAGCTTTACGATCCTTGTCGTGGACGAGTTTTTAACGATATATTTCAATAGCTGAGTATATATTTGTATATATTTTATAACTACTATCGTCTAATAAAAGTCATTATTCATTCAATCAACTTTCCGGATTCTATTCGATTAAATAAATCACGGATTCACCTTGTAATCCTTTTGCTATAGTCGAGAAATTGTTGAAGCGACGATAATCAAGCCAGATATTTTGGTTCGATTCACTTTAACATGATATCAAAATACTTTGTTGAATAATAGATAACGGAACTGCATCTGGAATAGACAGAATAATCAGATTCGTAGTCAAGAGAAGCAGCTACCGTACGATTCGGATGTTAGGAAATAATAATCGCAAAGGAACATAATCTTCACCAACAGTGCAGCTTCGGGCCAAACCAATAAATTCTGCTACATTTGTTTACAGATCGAAATCGTATACGGATTGGTATTAATTATGTAGATTAGGTTTTTCTCGATTCGAATGAGGGTGTAGCAGGAAAATCGGTTCTAATTGAGTTGAATCGAATCTAGAATAACAAAGTTTCGAAATAATATCTCAGGAATGCAGCTTCAGGGGAAAAATTGATGGAAGTGGCCTTGAGAAACATGCGGAGCTCACTTTTATTTGAAAATATGAAATTAAATAAGCAATTTTTCAAAAATTTACTCAATCAAGTGACGAATACCGAATTCTCCATCGAATTATGTCTATTTTTCATTCCAGTCCTAAAATAAGAGGTAGGGGAGATTGGGAACTTTGTTATAAAAAAATGCATGTTAGTCCGATTCTGTTTGGACGATTAATATAAACCTGATGTTGTTTGAGAGAGCTTTTATTCAACAATACAAAATATACTAAGCAATTCAATTAGTAACTTGAATGATAGAGGGTGTCCTCTATTAGGCTGGTCAACAATTAACATGTCACGACGAATGTCTAAGGGTATATGTCTTCTAAAAATTCGTTTATTGAAAAGTCAAAATATCTGTTTTCCTCAACTGTCCCTCAAACGAAAAATTGCCTAATTATTTGTTGAATCTCGCACCGCACATTTACAGACCAACGACCCTGATGTTGGATTTCCTGTATTCAGCAGGGACTCGTACATATTTACTTCACCATTAGTTTGAAAGCCTCATAGTCCACAAAATTCTTGAATTTATTGATACACATTATTGTGAATGGTTTATTTTCAACTGCTTTTATAAAACTTCACGGTAAAAAAACATATTTTTTGTGAAAGAAAATGAAAATGGATGAGTTGTTACCAAGATGCGAAAGCAATGCCCTTTACGTAACTTATTGTGAGGATTTGGGAAATTTTTCAATGTCTCTACTCCTTATTATAATCAATATAATTATGTAAAATATCAATGTCAAGATATAATTTAGGAATATGTCAATTTTTTCTTGTTTTCCAACAAAATAGATCTAAAATCAAATTTATTTTCAAGAAAAAACTATAAAAAGGTCTGAGAAACAGGAAGTTATATGAAATAGCTAGAAATGCTTTATTGTCAAAAAATTGTTACATTTTGTTGACAAAAGCTTGCAAAAACTAAAAAACAAACATAGAAATAACTAAATGAAGATACAAATAGAATAAAACTTCAATATACAGAATAAAACCACAATTGTGAGTAATATTAATAGGTAATAATAAGCATAAATTAAACCAGTATACAGCATGTCCGGAATTAAACATTATTATTTGAAAAGAAGGCAATTACGGACTAGAAGGAACTTTCCAGTAAATATGCCCTCAAATTATTTCGGAACGCCGAAAAAGATGATATCGATTTGATTCCAATTGGCAAGTGATTGTGCGATTTTTGCATTGTAAAATATTGAGCCTTTAACAAATTCTGCACGTGGAGTAGGTAGGCAAAAGTCTGCTGCTCATTTTGCTTTTTAGAGATAAGGACTATAGTAAAATCAGTAGTTTGTGATAGAAAGTCGGCGTTTGGTATTCTGTAAATACAAACAACAAGTAAACGATAGAAAATTCGAATACTTTCTCAGATATTAATTCATTGAACTGTACTATTTCGAAAAAATCGTTTATGTGGACATGGTCATAATAATTCCATGAGATAAATCGATTCTATTGAATCTGGTTACTGTAGTATAGTTTTTGACAAGAACAGGCTCATTATTATTCAACTAATGTTCAATAATGGCAACAATTTCTGGAAAATTCAATACAAAAATTCAAACAAAGTTGTTGAATGGATATCTACGTAAAATATCCAGGATGAAAACAAGTTTTCGTTCACATCTTGTATAGTAACTGTATTTATTAACATCCGTTATTCCTTTTGTTGACAGTGTCCATTTTTAATTAACAATCTATTCAATTCTCATTATACAATATAACAGAAGCACTGATGATACTGGAAAGCTCTAATGAAAAAGTCTGCTCTTATTTGATGCATGATCAATTATCCGGGAACTGTAGTTCAGAGTTTGGAAATGCGGGTTCTCTATGCAGATTCGTGTTGCATTTGCACTCATGACCCAATTACATTTTCGTTAATATTTCACGAAATAATGATAATATGACATAAAAGATGATTGTTAAACAATATTGTAATGTTTCTATCATATAAATTGATTAGTTGTACAATTTATATTCAATTGAAAAAAGACATAGAAAAAAATTCGTCCTAGAAATCTTGTTACTCATTTTACAAAAAAATTGTTTACTATATTCTGTATTGAACTTGATCATAAAACATAAATAAACTTAAGAAGTTTCTATGAGTCCCTATACGCCTATGTAGATTTCTATGAAACTACAGGGTGTTTTAGAAAAGATGATTCCGTCTTTAAGATAGAAAGCTTGAAAATACTTGGGATTTGCTCAGTAAAAAATTCTCTGTATTCAAGACAAAAGGCTTTGAAGAAAAAGAATGTTTTGGAAACTGATACGTCTGATTCTCATAGAGGGCGTTAACTGTTCATGCCAAGTAGTATATAACTTTTTCAATATTAGATTTAGTAAGCGAAATTTTACATCAAAATGGTGAAGTTATTAATTATTATTATCATTAATTAGTAAGCATTATGTGAATTGAGGATTTTTCATCGCGTGAATTGGGGACTGAGAGCTTTCGTTTCTTGTAACGTTTCACAGAAATCCAATCTAATCAGCACAGGATCTTGTTTTTTTCAAATTATGGGCACTGAGTTATTGGAGACCTCAGTATAAAACAAACAACAATTTTATAATCATGTATCGCAGCTCCGGGACTCAAAATGTTGTTTGTTTTATACTAAAGCCTCCAATAACTTCTTCAAATACTTCAAAAACTGCATCCTTATCATTACAGACAAGTCTAAGAGCTCTTGCCAGACGATATACCAGTTGGCGTGGATTTTTATCAAACATTACAATCGATGGATTGGTAGAGGTGCAGAAGCTCCTATTCATTGGCCTCCTCGATAATCAGATTTAAATCCCTTTGATTACACGTTTGTTCGTATCTTAAAGAAAAAGTTTATGGTACAGAAGTGAATTAACCTCAAGAATTGAAAGAGTTTAACGATCTCCTAGCTGATTCCCAACCGTTTAGAAGATTAATGGATTCTTTAGAAAAAAGGATAAACTTTTGTGAAAATAGAGAACTTTAATTGAATTTTTATCATGTTATCTTTAAATCTTTAAATTTTCTTCTGTTTAATTGGTTATTACTTCATAATTTTCGAATCAAAATATTCCGAAAACGTTATACAGTATCGAGTTTTATTTATTTAACTAGTTTCGAGACATCCTGTATGGTGATTAAAGGTTATATGTTCATGAGAAAAAAACTGCATCATCATTCAATAGAATTGATCTGAAACTCAATATTCGACGTTGGCGGCATCACCAGTAAACGTTACTGAATTTAATACCTGCTATAAAACTGAAATGTAATGAAGTTATAAAAATATCATGTGTTTCCTATCACATATAATAAAAAACCAAAATAAATTATCTTTATAAAAGTGATAAAGTTTTTATGATACTTTTAATAGAACCGTCAACGGGAAATTTTTGATTTCGTCATAAACGTTTCGGAGATGAAAACATTACTTTTAAAAATATGTGATCAGATAAATGTTCATTAATAATAATAATAATACCAGGCGATTAATGAAATTTTAGTTATCTCAATTAATTATTTACTTAACACGTTGACTGCTGATGGCACCTAGAATACCCTTGGTACGGATCCGGGGCATGGAGCGTTGATGGGAAATCGAACGTGTTTGTTTTTCGTGAACTTGTAATTTAATATGTAGAAAATCAAGTTACTTAGCAACTAAAATGACATTCCTGTCCTCAAGAGTTTTCGTAGGCTATAGGAAGTACCTAGTTCGGTTTCCAAAAAGAGTTTTGATTCCAATTAAGCATAATAATTATGAAATCGCCAGAGATACCCAGAAGCCAAATATCATTATCGATTACAAGCAAAAGGAAGTTGTCGTCGGCAAATTATACTCTGGTTACTAGGCGGAAACAATAACAAGATAGTCCGAGGTAATTTCTATCATATAATAAACACCATCAGAAGCTCCTGGTCCAAGAAATATTTTTCTCAGCAAATTTGAGTCAAAATTGATGGAAGAATAGTTGTATGCCATGTCAGGCATAAAAACCTTTCCATTGATGTAAAGCCTTCGTTATGAGAATACTTGAAGAGACTGCTACATCTTCAGATGCAGTGCCCAATGAAAAGCTAATTAAGAAATCTTGTGAAAACTGTTCAGCGTTTGTATATTGAAAATATTCCAAAATAGTATACGATGAATGAAGTTATTCGTTGCTCTCTATGAAAATAAAATTTCTGGAATGTTTTTTCCCTATTTTCCTTTAATAGTTTCCTTAATGTGCTTCGACTCAGTTTAGGGTAATCGTTGTCAACTGGAAACACGAAGAACTTTCTCTACTGGCGGTCGATTTTCCTTGTCATATAAATCGTAGATTTCTCAACATCGTCATCAACATTTTCACATAAATTTTCGTCTGTAAATAATTTGAAGCAATTGAATAAATAATTTTTTTGTTGATGATCCAGTAATGACCGCCATACCGATGGTTGTATGACTGTTTTATGAATTTGGCAGCTCTTGAAACATCTTTTGATCTAAATAATCTTCCTACGTGTCGATTTACATGGCTTGACGTCCTTTATTTGTCACTGTCTCTCCCAGGTATTCGAACTCCTGGACTGAACAATTTTCAGTTGCTTTAGTCAATTTAATTTATGAAATATGAAATAAGATAAGCTATATAAAACTACTACTACCATAAAAAGACTCTGTTTTGCATTTTTTATTGGATATAACCCTTGGAAAACGTTTAATTAACTTCCGCATTGTTAATTGTTCAAAAAGGTGAGGAATATTATGCAGCGCTGCAGAAAATTTAGTGTTGGTTTTGCAAGACTAATAAATTTTCTATGAATCATAAAAATATTCAATATTCAACAACAAGAACAAATAGGTCATTTCCAGAAGAGTTTTCTGAGGAGATTTGTACTACAAATTACGTGTTAGTCAGCTCAAATTATTATCAATTCAATGCCAAAGGCGTAGTTAAGGAAGATTTGTTTTCACACTTTGGAGTGTCGATCAAATTTGAAGAGAATTTTCATCAGATTCTTAGCATATAGGACACAGGTTATTCTATTATAACAATTGTAGATGTTCGACTGACTTTTTGGCAATTTTACGCACCTAATTGCCCCACCTGGTCTCGAAAGACCTGAGAGAAGCCGTCAGTAATTTCTACAGATAAGTATATAACTGTTTCAACAAGTGGAAGCTGTTTCGATGGGGCAGGAATCATAAGTTGTAATGGAAAGTATTTTCAATGGGATGAATCTGTATTTGGAATTCATTGTTTTTATAAATAATCATCTTTGTCGTATGCAAGTACTACTTTCATAAGTTGCAAGTTTAAATAAAAAAGGATTGGACCATTATGGTAAGAATCTTATCGCAGCTACTAGAATAGAATGAAAGATCCTCTTAGGGTAGCAGGTGTCGGCATCTTGAAATGGTTCCCTTGGGTAAATAAAATATAATGAACGTAATTATGTAGAAACGGAGCACAATCTACGATATCCATCGGTATATTACAACGATTTCTCAGGGAGTTGAAGTTTTGAGTAAACTCCCACGTAGTTTGATATAACGACGTTCAGTAAACGGGTCCAAAATCGTTGAAAGGGAAATTATTTATCAATTAAACGTATAAAAAAAGTTTTCTCTTCTGTAAAATGTGACAAATATGTCAAAATGTTGTTTGGAATCAACATTTAGATGGATCAACCAAAAATTGTAATTCATTTCAGCGGATTTGCAATTTTATCGAACCTTCCATACAGACAGCTAGGCGGAATATGGATTTCTATCTGCCATCTGGTTCTCCTTGCCCTAAAAATACTATAATTGGAGCCATTCCTTCAAGTCGGAGTAAATTTGAACATATTCTATCGTATTGATTGAGTGAATGAAGTTTTTATACTATTTCTACATATCCACATTCTCCTTGCAGAATATATATACGTTGTTCCAAGAAAAAATGATACATCAGTTATTTCTTCATTAATATAGTTAGTATAGATATTAGCGAGCTTGCGTCAATCACTGTCATTTGCTTTTGCTTGATCAATTATTTATTTATTGGCATTTACCTGAAGCTGCAGGAATTGATAACCACCACTTTGGATTGACTAAATTATCTAGAATAATATAGTAGTAGTAGTGTTCAGGTAGCTGATTCCACAGGCTTGTTCTGAGAATTTGCAGGTGATCTTGGTCTTCATGAGCCACGTCTACCTATCGAGTAGGTCTACTCTAGGTGGGATTATGCTGGAAGCCGCTTCTGGTTAACTCTGGGTCACCTACAAGTCAAATTGCTCTCTTCTGTATTGAGTATAGCATCCTAAGGATATGCTTTGGAGCCTGTGGAAACAATATTCTTGGATACTGGAAGTATCTAGGTCTTCTAGAGAACTAGAAGCTGTTTTGGATATAAAGCTTGTCAAAATTAAAGTCTGAAAAGACACATCATCATTAATAACGAGACGTATGTATATAAAACTTGATGATAATCGTCTTCTTCGACTCCAATGGTGCCATGAATTCATTCCAGAGGGTCAAACGGTACTACTCGATCGTTTTTAATCGGCTTGGTAATCATGGTAATGAACAACATGATTGTCAATAATTTTTTGACCAAACATGAAACGTATATTATGACTTAACTAGCTAATTAACCAAATTTAGTTTCCACTGACTTCTTTATCTTCTAGAAAGTCGAAAATTCACTTTGGAGAGCACGGTATAAGTCCAATGGAGCTACAACAAGTAATTTGATCGAAATACTAGAGTCCATCCCATCATCTGGAAATTATAGTCATGAAGGTGAAAATTGTGTGAATCCGTTTTGGATTGGTGTTTAATTCCAGGACAGGTCTCGTAGAGTACGTGTCATCATCGAGTGTCCGCTCACCTCTCTAATAACCTTTCCACAATTTCCTAAAATTCTAGTCTATATGAATAGTCAATCAAGTTCGATTCCAGAAGTGATGCACTCTGAATTTAACATATTTCCTTTTCAATAGTTCGCATTCGATACAAAGATATAAAAACACGATTACCACAGACTTGTACCATCACAAAGTGCTTTTTACACGAAAACAACAACTTTATACAGCATGGAATATTGAGTGTTCGATTAATTACATGGATGGTGCCATTTGTATTTTTTATGATAATATGGATTCTTTATTATTCATTCAAATTTATTGAGCAGAATTTTCTCATCGACAGTATCACTAAATCTCCGAATTACAGCGAGTGGAACTAAATAAATCATGGAATGGAAATTGGTAGAGAAACGTTGAGAAACAAGGGATTTGTGAGACAAAAATTATTTATTGAATTTGTTTTTATGTCGATGTCAACAACTCAAACATCTATCCTTCGAATCGATTCAATTATTAATTTAAACGGAAGTAGATATATTTTGAATAGCAACTAAAACAGTTTTATCGGGGGCATATCAAGTGTACAGCCAATTTCTTCCTAAACGTTAAACACAATCTTCTTCTTCTATTTATGTTAGTGTTTGTTCTGTATTATTTGGAGTCTACGTCTTGAGATGTCGATGTACATGATTTTAGTCCAGTTCTTCGGAGGTGTACTTGCCTAAATTCTGGTAGTTTTTGCACCCATCTGACTACATCTGTTATTTGGTCGTAGATCTATCCCAGAGGATTGGTCTAGCTATTGATTTAAGCATTTCAATCTCTGTTAATATGGAACGCACCTAGTTTAGAATGGACATGAATTTGTTGATCTCAGTGTCTTCAGTTGGAACAGCTGATCACGGAATCTAAGCGGAGGTACATTCAAAAGATAATAGATGAATTTCCAAAGGTAAAAATCACGTTGAGTGGGACTTGGTGACCATGGAGGCTATACAAATCAAGCTCTGTCATTACGTTTTCTTATATTATCTAGTTCATGAAGGAAAGGGCAATTTCATCAAAGAAGAGAAGCTCATGATTTCCTCGCCAGGATATAGCACATAAAAAATCAATTTAAGAGAATTTTTTTTATTAAAAAATAAAACCATCGCCCATGGATATCAAGAAGAAGTGAATAGGAAAGATACTTATAAAGAAATAGTAAATGTAAGTATGGGAGAATCAGAGAAGGAATAAACATCGTGGTGGTCACGAAAAATAAGGAAAAAAGTAAAATAAAATAGTAGCGTGAAAAAATTATCTATCTACTGAAACAGATATAAATAAATAAGAGAAATTAAATCTAAGAAAATAATTGACAAATCAAAGAATGAAGAATGTCGAAATTTTGAGGATAAATAAGAAGAGAATTTAAAGCACGACATAATTTGGTAAAAATAAAAATGTAGAAGTTTGGGAAAAGAAAGAAGAAAAAAACGTGCTGTTTGATATAAATAAGACACTTCCAACAGACTGGCAAAAGACATTAATAGTATCAATTTTCAAAAAAGGTGATGTGAAAGACTGCTACATCTACTAATTAGTATAGTGATGAAAATAATGCAAAAATATCCAAAAAAAGTCTCACATTAACAATATAACATCCACTCGAAGAATCTCAGAGTGGATTTTGAATGGAAATAAACACACAAGATCATGTATTTGAGATGAAACATATGATAGAAGAAGCAATACAATAGAAGAAGAAGAAGATCGTGGACTTCATTGAAGAAGCCCGTAATAGAGTAATTAGAGAGAAACTATGCAACATACTTTCCAAAAAAGGAGTAAACGTAACAAATTTTAAGATAATACAAAAAAACAATCATAAGAAATAACATAATATCAAAAGGCTTCACTACAAATATGGGATTAAGATTAGGGGGACACTTAACTTTACTCCTGATAAGAACCATTAGGTTAGTTAACCTAACCTAACTTAACCTAACAATATACTAGGTGTCTCTTTTTTTGCTCTATCGCCTTGGCTTACCTAATTTTTGTCTTTTATCAATTAAAGAATCATAAATCCACTCATTTAACGTCTAGTTACTGTTGTATTAGATACCTACCCTAGCCAACATCGTAGTTAAGCGATTCCATATTCCCTTAAACACTTAAAGCTCCAATAACTTATCAAATTAGTACTCATTATTAGGATTGGTATTTAAAATAGCAGATAAACGCATGGTGTGTTCTTAATAGTCTTGACATCCAACGAGCACAGTAGTCACTTTATTTATATTTTATGTTAACTAAAATAAGAACAATTTAGCAACAAGAACATTTGAAAGTATCTAATAAATAAGGAACTGAAATAATTTTATACTGTATCTGATTTCGTGCTTACTCATTAGATTAGAAAAATGGTGTTTGGCCTATAGTTGATTCATCAATTATTCGACCAAGTAAGACGTGATTCTTGTTCGACTAAGCTACGATAGAAAAATGCGGTCGATGTTTTTTCTCAATTCCCGTTTTTCTCGAAGAAAAGTTGGCGTGTTCGGAATTGTACCTGTATG
The DNA here is from genome assembly GCF_026230105.1 of Diorhabda sublineata. Taxonomy (NCBI): domain Eukaryota; kingdom Metazoa; phylum Arthropoda; class Insecta; order Coleoptera; family Chrysomelidae; genus Diorhabda; species Diorhabda sublineata. The sequence goes on along the minus strand of NC_079481.1, from coordinate 6,422,663 downwards.
ATTGAATTTCTGCCAACTGTTGGCGTTTTAAATCTATTTTGGAGAGTAATCACGCGCGTCGGGAAGCCGAAAAATGATAAAAAAAACCATGACGTGGTTTATCTTATTTTTCAAACACAATTTTCCATATAAAAATTTTCGTAAAATGGAAGGTTATTGATTTTGTGAGACAATTTTTTTATAAAAATATCGTTCTCTGCATATCTCTAGTTTATGTATTATACGGTTTCAGAACTTGTTTTTAAAGGAGTCTTTTAAAACTTCTTTTACGTGAGTTATGGCGTACACTATCGTTAAATAACATAATATTAATGGATAAGGGCTAATATATCATTGCTGAAGCTTTTCTATATGTGATTCATGTCTAGTTACTTTTAATTTACTCAGTTTCTTATATATTTCATCATTTAATATGTTAAGTAGGCGTTAACTGTTTCTAGTAATTTGGCAGTTGTCAAATGTCAAATGTCAAATGTCAAATGTCAAATGTCAACTGTCAAATGTCGAATGTCGAATGTCGAATGTCAAATGTCAAATGTCGAATGTCGAATGTCGAATGTCGAATGTCGAATGTCGAATGTCGAATGTCGAATGTCGAATGTCGAATGTCGAATGTCAAATGTCGAATGTCAAATGTCAAATGTCAAATGTCAAATGTCAAATGTCAAATGTCAAATATAATCATCACGACTCTGTTAGTAGTTTAGCATAGAAAATATGAAATAACACGAACGATTCGATATAACTGTCAAGTTAAATGAACATCAACAAAAACAAGATCCGTACATTTTTAGACAGTTTCTCACATGAAGTAGGCGTTAACTGTTTCTAGTAATATGGCAGTTGTCAAATGTCAAATATCTAGAGAAATCGTTTACGGTTAATCACTTTGTAAGAATTGGAGTAGTCAGACATATTATTGACGATATTTCGATCGAAATAAAGTCAGGATTAGATAGAAAAGCAAAAAATGTGAAAAAATAGATACAAAAAATTCAAAATCGATTAGAAATATTCGAAATGAACAAAACGTAGTCAAAAAAAGGCATACAAGGAACAGAACTTGAAGCCCGGCGGTTTAACTGGGCAACAATCCGTAACTTTTACAGGGACAACCTGTATGATCTAAAGATAGCAGAAATGAATGACATTGACACGGATAACATTCCAACATTTCACGATTTAGGAGAGTTGTTAAATTGGTTTTTTATTTCGCATTTCCTTAGAAAACTTAAAATTCGAACATTATATTGTGTGCCACTTAATCAAGGTACTAGATGACACGAAAATAGTGCTGGGGCATAGAAAAAATTTCTCAAACGACCCCTTGTTTCTGAATTATAGAGTTTTGAGCCTGTACAATCTAAATATAGGTGATATATTCGCCCTTAAAGAGACATTCTGAACAGAAATATCATTTATTGTCACAATTATATCTTTTCCTATATTGTCTGCATTTGTACAGCTTCATATATGATTTCGAAGCTACAATTGGTATTATCAAAATCAAGTTTTTATTCTATTGTTACCATTAAAAATACTATAAACTAAACAAAGTTATTCGAGCGATTTCAAACTAGCAGCTGCGCGCTCCGTATTTATCCCACGCCCTGTATTAGATTAAAGATTAAATTTTAAACTATTTTCCTGAAAAACGAAATACATAAAGTGAAAATACATAATCAATATTTAAAATAGTAGATTACATTAGGTCTGATACGTCAAATAAGATAAGTAAATACGAAGAGATTTTTTGCCATGCTGATGTAACTCATGTCACATTTCATCTCGTTCCAGTACGAATAAATTTCATTCGTATTCGTTCTGGTAGGTATTATTCTACATAATCATCATAATCTCCTGATGCATTTATCAGACGATACAGTCAGTGCATCAGGATTTAAATTTCAAATTACAAAATCACAACGACCTAAAGTTTAGCGTATTTCGCGTAGAGAGAGAGATATGTTGTACGTGTATCTAGATTTATAGACTGGGTAAAAAACTCCGAACAATATATTCCAGGCTCACACTTTTAAAAGTTAGTAAACTTTCGAAAATTCACTAGATTTGTACAGAAAGTTATTCAGATTTAAAAAATTGCTGTAATGATTTAGAAGTTTTCGAAAAGTGTATTCTCATCACAAACAATAATTCTATTTACTTAAACCCTCTTACTTCTCTAACTTCCATTCCTTTTCTGATTTGTGCATTTCAAAGCCATTTATTAGTTTTATAATGATTCCGCCGTTATCACCTAAAACTTCTTCTATATATCGACGTCAGTTTCAATAAAAACCAACTTCGATTTTGCTTCCATTTAACTGTTTGCGGAAACCATCCAAGAACCTCCACTTTAAGTCACGTTTTCTTCTATGGAACTCTGTGGGAATATTTCTCCAGGTCTACTGTAGACTCTTCCAGTTTTGTCACTAGCATGCAGGTACACTCTGCTTTCCTTCGAAAAACGAAGCTCCATTGTTTCCGGAGGTTTTTTCACCTACTTCCCAACATATTAGAGCCACTACTTCTATTGAAATAAACAAGACGTTTGCAGAATAGAGACTCTACTATTTTTTTATATAGCTGCTCGTAGAGTTTACTGTTGTTTCCAAGCTTCTTAGCTTATTGTTATAAATGCTCTTTATTTTAGAGCATTTCTTCTATAAGACTCAATGTAATTCTTTAGCAATCTGTTCAGCTCATGAGATTTCATGAGATCAGATTGATACTTTTAGAGTTTGCCTACACTCCCACGATATCTTGGACGTGTACTAAATTCAGTGCCTTCAAGACGTCTTGGTTATCAGAGACAATGTAAATGTGCTCACCAGGTTTCTATTCAAATACTTCTAACCACATATGTTTGTTGCTAGAAGTGCTCTCTTAAAATATTGAATGTTTTGCTTTGTGGATAGTTCGTATTCAATTTTGGGCGGTCAAGGGCACATAGGTCTTAAGATAGTCCCGTCGTACTGCATTTAGACCGATGTCTCCTGAGAAGCCGATCAGGTGCTTTGGCTTGAACAATTTGATGTCATTGTTTGTCAAGGGTTTCACTCGCGTATGAGTACGGGGCACTCACAGATGACGTGGTTTGCGGTTTCCTCCACGCACCAACTTCCACTTAGATACCTGATGTATATTCTGGTGTTATAAAGCCCAATCAAGTTCCATTACTTAGCTTTGAACCTTCTTCATACCAAAAAGAATACACTTTGAGTTTCTGAAGATATATATTGACCCATAATTGGCAGTCATTGATTACCAGTTCGAATAGGATGTCTGTGTTTATCATATGCATTTAATCCATTGATTTTTCATGGATATCTAGCTCCATAAATTGGTTATCACTCTAAGTTGGGGTTCCATCAATAGTATGGACTTGATTTTTCTAATTTTTAATTGTGTTTAGAGCCGTTTGAATCCTGGCAGAGATTAAAAAATTAAAATTGGATGTTAGTGTTTATTGTAATAAATTTGAACTCTAAGATTTTTTAGCTAATTATTAGAAAGTAATAGTATTTATATTTCTAATTATCCTTCAAGTTTACATCATTTTTATTAATGAAAATAACGTCATTTTCAATAAAATTTAAATTTTATGTTAATAATACATATAAAGTAACTTTTAGAGATAATAAATCGAATCATATACACCACGAACTTTCAAAAGACTTATTTGGCATTGAAAATCCAGACTATGAACCATATTTCACGCAGACAAGTTTTTGTTATCTGCCTCCAAAATTAAGCATTCAATCGAATTTATTAACGAATGGAGGCGCATTCGAAGTTAATCTTATTTTGATTTGTGGATCTCGCCAGCAATTATATAAACGGCATTTTCGAAATAACACGATAAGTGAAACAAATCACGAAATACCAAAACGTCGTGGTATTTTTTTCTATCGGCATGCGCGAAAACTCAGAATTGTGCGTTGAAATATGGAAATCACTATGAAATTATCGTAATGATTAATGAAGAAGTTGATGATAACGGAATCAAAGAAGTATTTGAATGGAATATATGTTCTCGAAAGATCTGATTTCGATCTAGAATTGATAGATTACTAACAAACTCAGTTGAAAACTGATACTTTCCCTCGGGATTAGTTCTAAGCGATCGATATTTCGAAATGGAATATGTTTGTAGTTGATTGATTCCGCATTTAGAGAAAGATGGCACAAGATTGTAGCAGAATTGGAATGCATGCAAAAGCTGTTAGATTAGAAATCATACACCAAGGTAAATGGATTTCCATGTTTTTACATTGAATGTGAAATCAGTGTCAGTTGAATTAAATAATGTTGTCACAAAAACCTCATAACTGTATACAAAATAAATATTAGTTTTAGTTAATCTTATTGTAATGATCAATAATTCTGATTTGAGACTCCTTCTTGTCATTTTTGAACCCCAAAAAACAATCGAAAGACTTTGATAGACCATTTAGAAGGAAAACTACTGGACAATTTCCAGCGCTGCTATCAAGAAAACAAAGACTACGAATATTGAAGACTATAATAAATATCTGAACACAATAAACGCATCTCTTTAATTAATCTAAATATTTACGATAAAAACATAAATTTATATCGAAATAATAATGAACATCTACAAATTAGTCAAATATGACTTAAACATAATCTTAATTTTCTCCATAAATGTTTGTTTTTGCTGGAAATGCATAAATAAGCTATCATACCTCCAAATTCTTCAATAATGATCTCTAAGAATTGGTTGTGATTAGAAACTATGACTTCGAATCATCTTTTTGAGATATTCTCATAGATATTATATGTAGGAATTATAACCACTCTAATAAAAGGATATTGACATCATGGAAGCAGCCAATAACTTGTCTAACCACGTGGGGATTAGCGTTATCCTGTATGAATAAAAAATTAGACCCAACAAACAGTGCAAAAGGTCATATATGTTCGATAGCAATGAATATCATAGACCTCGGACCAATTCCGTACAAGCATCGAAGCACTTTCATTTTAGAACTGCCATGAAAAGGCATTTTATGAGAGATATTACAGCTGGCAAACTTTTCTCTTTGCTTTGAGGCTAACTCTAGTTTCATCGTTTCCAATCATTGAGGGTTCAATTCTGATGTAGTGCTGCAAAACATAATCATCTTTGAATTTTGTGTTCTCTGGTAAGCAAGGGTTTTTTGTCTGGTCTTCTGTTGCTTAACCCTGCTTCATTTAAACGTCTTCTTGTTGGGATGGTGGTGATAATAAGGAAGAAGCATTCTTTAACTTTAATTGCGAGTATAAACCCAAACAAAACATGCGGCTTTTGGAGAGTGTTTGGTGAGTTTTTGTGAGTGTTTTTAAGTGATGTAAGCGCTTTCGTGAGTGCCGAGAGAGCACTGAAGATGACTAGCGCCCCCGGTTACTGTTTCAAATCCGGAAACAGTAATCGAAATCAACCAAATTGTGCGTGCAAATCGTCGAATGAGCATCAGGATGATTGCCGAGGCTGTTAACGATGATAAAGAAACGGTTAGAAAAATTTAACACGAGAAATTACACATTACAAAAGTTGGTGCCAAAAAATCTGACTCCAGACCAAAAGTTCTTCCATCAACGGGTCTGCTCAGATTTCCTTGAAAGGTTAGAAAAAGATCTGCTTTAGAAGGGGACCCGATTTGAGTCGATGGAAGCGTGAATCAAAAAACGTCAGAGCTCCTAAAGGCACTCACCAAAGAAGACTTCCAGCACTGCCTGGATCAATGGAAAAAACGTTTGGAAAGGGGATAAAAACCTTAAAGAAGAAATTGTTGGATACGAAGAAGAATTTGATTTCCAGAAAGCGGATGCGAAAGTTATATTACTGAAGAAATCTTTGTGCGTTAGCTGTGAGATCAAATCTGGGTATAGAATGATGGATCATTCAGTTTGACTTTTGAATACTCATAAAAATACTGAAAATCATTTTTGACTATATAATACAATTATGATGGAATTCAACGCTTCATATTAATAAAATTAGATATTTCCATGGATCGAATCGCGAATTGTTAGCAAATAAATCGTATAAAACAAAAGCAGAAATATGTGAATCGTTATTTAAAAATATTTTTTGATGCTACGGGAATATTCATTAATAGAAAATTGAAATTCGTTCTAACTGCTCCTGTTTTTTCTATGATCATTTCACTAGTACTGGAATGCAAAAAATTCAACACACAATTAAATTATACGAATACAGATCTAGAGAATGGGTCTTCTCCTTTAGTTTTTGTGTGTTCTTTCCAAATTTTTCGATGAACCAAGATCAGTAGCGTGTTTTTTTTTTCTCAAAACAAATCTTCCCACCGTCATTTCTCTCTCAGATAATTCTAACATTAATATAAATGATTTAATCAATTTGAAAATCTTGAAAACGACTACGACGAATCTAAGGTGGATTACATCGTTGCAAATAGTTTATTCGTGGTAAACCCCTTCGGGTACTTGATGAATTTTCAAGTTTATCAAGGAAAAAAAACCTAGTACCAAACCCGGCATATGAAAAGATTTTTGGGAAAGCTACAACCCCCTTGATTCTATTTTTAGATCAGTTTCCTGATTATATAAAAAAATGACCTTAGTGGCACATAATTTATTCATAAATGAAGAAGATGGATCGTCGAATATTTCAAAGGACAATAGAAAGGAAAGACAGAATTTTCATTGGAAAAAGGATGGACAACATTGTGGTTGCAGTTGCAATAAATTCTTCCGAGAATATCCAATCGAGTTTGTTGTTAAAGAGATATTCCTGCAAGGAGGAAAAGTATACAGTTATCAATTATCTCCACCTAAAAATAAAAGTATGGGAGGCACTGATCCGATGGATCAAGACATAAATCAAACCGAATATCAATTAGAAAGAAGACTGTAATGGATAATGCTGATCAGATCCACAAAATAACATAAAGAAAAAGAGAAATCATCATACAGATACAGAATAGTTGTGGAATCTGTGGATCCAAGAGCTTCGTCGTCGAATAGGACTTCCCGAAGTTTGGACCACATTCGCTATGACAGAACTGATCTTTCACTTGAGAAAATGGAGATTAAGAAGAGACGAAGTTTTGTGAATGATGGACGTCGAAGAAAAATCAGTCGTTTGGTGCAGTTGCCATAGTGAATAAATACGTATTTTTTCGTTATTTTTGCTATAGATCGATCGGGTTTTTCACATTACCATTTTTATTCACTTTTTTGAGTTTCACACTGTTTCTTTCTTATTACCTTTTTCAACCTTGTGCAGCATCTTTCTCTACTCTTAATATTCCATTCCATGTCCAATCTCTTGGTATTCTATTCGAGTTCCTTGCTAAATGTAATTTCTTCAAAAGCCAAACTTTGATCGATTGCTATGAATATTCCATAATTTCTTTGTTGTCAGCTCCACTAGCTTTTCCTATTTTGATTTCATTCATCGCTCCATCTACTTTTTCTTCTGTGAATTCCCCTTCATCCTCTAATTCTTCTTCTTTCACCATGTTTCTGTTCCTGTGGCTAAAATTCGTTCCATGTCTTCGGTATCAATCTTTTTATTCTTACTTTTATCTCTTATTCTTTCTATTTCCTTTCTTCTTTTTCCTGCCATCGCTTTGAATAATAAAAACCTTTATACCTAATTATTTGCTTATTTTTCTATGCATTGTTTCTATGTCTTATTTTTGCTTCTTTAATTTCTTCATCGATTTTGTTTCTTATGTTTTTATATGTCTTTTAATTTACTTTACTTTTATTTTCAATGTAATCTTTGCCAAGTTGTCTTTTTCTGCTTATTGTATTATAATCATCGTTTTTCAAAGTTAATTATTTTTAGTATATATTCAAATTTCGAGTTTAAAGAACGAACCTAACCTAACTTTTTTCATTATTTTCTCTTAATAAACAGCGGCTTTCATACTTTTCAATATTAATAAAACGTTTGCACCAATATACATCTAAAATATACCCTCTAATCAAAATATTTACTTATATATATTGTTGAAAAGACAAAAGGTATTTCGGCGAAGTATTTCTATGAACAAATCGAAATTACAGCTTTGAAGGGAATACAAAAAAAAAGGGATAAAACTGAAACAGGGGAAGCGTGAAATCAGAAGAGATATACGCAATGAAGAGAAAAAATTCTCAGGATAAGGGTGGTGAAGAATGGATGGTATTTTATAATAAATTGAGCCTATAACAACCATTTCTAAAGAATTGGCTGCAGAATCAAGTAATTTGTAATAAAAAAGAAAAGGGAGTTTTTCTGTTAATAGATCGTAACATTAATATATAATCCGGTATTCTCGGTTTAAAGATCATTTCGATTTTTATGATACGGGATATTATTTGTTTTTTATTACACTAGCCGTCTTTTAAATTGGGGAAATCATGGAAACATTATATATGAGTGTTGGGACGAAAAATCCGTACAAACTGTTTGTTTTAATTTAATCATTTGCACTTTATGAACAAATGTCACTAATTACACACTTTTTATATAACAAAATCATTCAATTGTCCTCAATTAAGGCACATTAGGAACTTTCATGAACAAAACTCGTCACTGAAATTTCTAAATTTTGATTTTTTGTTATATTTATTGCTTCTTGGAATATTGAGTGCTGTTTTGGTGATTTTTGAATTACATTAGGATATTTTTCACATATTTCTTATCGATTTTGAATTTTCTGTCCAATTTTCTCAAACTGTCTATCAGTTTTCCGTGAAACGATGAACCTTATTCATGGTACATTCCTTTCCAATTACTTTTCATTAGCTAAATAGTAAATTCAGTTTATTGTCGTTTTATAATCACTCGTTTTTTGTGAAAAAACTGATTGAAATAAAATTTTTTATATTTTCTCAACCTTGATACCATCTCAAACTGCCGCTTCATGTTATACACATTGTACTTTTCGAAATGCGATTATCCCCTCTTATAAAGTCTAGTTCTTTCCAGTGATTCAGAATTGCTTTTTGTAAATCTTCTGCTGTAGATCTTGACTACACTAAAAACGGATTTAAATTTATACGTCTATCTTCTATCCCCGACAAACAGTGGCGGTGTGGATAAAATACGAGGTTTGTTAATAATAACGAAACTTCTCGTTAAATTGGAATAAAACTCCGACTGAGAGCTATAAATTGTTGCAAATGGCCTAAGTGGACAATTCTCTATCTCGTGTGCGTGATTATGAGTGATGTAAGCGTTTTAGTGGAGGCTGAAAGACCACTGAAGATGACCAGCACCCAAGTTGCCCTGTGACTGTTTTAACTCCGGAAAAAGTGACCAAAATCAACAAAATTGTGCGTGGAAATAATCGAATTAGCATCCGGATGATTGGCGAGGCTGTAAACTTATAAAGAAACGGTTAGAAAAAATTTACACTAGGAATTACACATGGCAAATATCTGCGCGAAATTGGTGCCAAAAAATTACTGCTGACCAAATGCTTTTGAGTCAACGGGTCTGCTCAGATTTCCTTGAAAGGTTATGAAAAGATCTGCTTTGAAAGAGACCCGATTTGAGTCGATGGAAGCGGTAGAGAAAAAAACGGCAGAGCTATTAAAGGTCCTTACCAAAGAAGACTTCCAGCACTGTTTGGATCAATGGAAAATACTTATAGAAAAGTGTGTGCCGAGGGGAAAGAAGTATATTGAAGGGTAGCATTCGAATGTAGAATAATTTTTATTATAAAACCCTTTTTCGTAACCAGTTGCGTCATTTAATAGCCAGACCTCGTAGTATCCTATTAAACATAAGTACATATTTTTGTCTTCAATAAAGTGAATAAGCAGGAGATAACGAGAAATAAGTGAGAAAAAAGGAAGAATTATATTCTTTAAGAATGAAAAAAAAATAGAGCTACAGCACTGGATATTGAAACCAGAAAATCATTGCTTTGATTTAACAAAGAGAAATTAATAACAAAATAGATACTTCAAGATCTGTATATAGACCAATTATTTTATATATCTTTTATTTTCTTGAGAAAAAGAACAGAATTATAATAACAGATAATGATAATAACATATTTGTTCAAAAATAAAGTCAATTTCATATGAGATAAATGCGATAATCCAAATTTACGAAATGTTGAAAAATTCGACTCATTTAAGATGATGATGTCTTTTCATTTTTCAAATTTTGTATTCAATTCATTGGTAGATTAGTATTATCTTATTTAATAAAAAATTATGGGATATACAAAAATATATTTCGCCCTTTTCAACAACTATCAATGCACACCTCTGATTCCAACTGAATCGAATCCTGCATGAACAAACATTTCAAAGTGGACTGTGAGTTTTCTCTGTTTTCTAATCCGATTACTGAATATATTTTCAGTCACAATTGTTCCAAAATAAAAGCTAGAGAATAATAAGATTGAATTTCGGCGTTTACATTAGTTATAAATATAAATTAACTATATTTATAAATTATTTTGTAGTATATTTAATAAAAAGATTATTCAGACGTCTTTTAATAAATGTTATTCGAATATTAAGTTAATTATAATTCTGTTTTTTTGGTACCAATAATAAATAAAATTCACTATCAGCAAACAACTTCTTCTATTTGAGAAAAAAAATCAAGAAAAGATTTTATCACTCAATAACTTCTCTCGAATCAAAATAAAGGCTTAAAAATATGATGAAAAGGTATTTATTCATTTATTTTTCCTCTTTTATATATTCGTATTTTTCCCCTGTTGTAACCATCTAATATTTTTAAAACAATTAAAATATTTTTGATTCACAATCTCTATGATTATCTCCATTTTTATTTATATTTTTTACATTAAACTTAGTTTTTCTTCAATAAACTCGTTCTAATTATTTTCTGTTACACATTCTTTGAAAATTCTTACGGCTGGTTAAAAGATAGGAAACGATGAATTCCTGTTTTTGGCTATGTCAATTTGATACTTGACTTACAAAAATAAAAAAATTTCGAAATTATTCTCATTATTTGTAATATCGTCAATTGGAACAATTTTATAATGACATATTATTGATATCTAGAAAATTCATCTCACTAGATTTTTGAGCGATTTTCGTAAAGAATGTCTTCAATTTTTTTTTGTTTTTCTTCAAAAAAAAAACTCAAATTTTGCTTCATCAAAATAATTGCGGCTTTTATTATCCATAGACAGTCGTTTCAATGAGATATCTTAAGTGAAAATTTTAATAAAAAAAAAACTAACAATGGATAACGATAATAAATACTAGGAAGAACAATTTGACCAAAAATAATATGGGAAAATTCGATATTTCTTATTTTAATCCTATGACCACCAAACACATAGGTTGGCCTCACAGTGGATTGCCTGGAAACCCATTTAATTCCAATTCTCTTGAAGGTACTATCCAACAATTTAACTTTCTACTTTGTTAATGAACAGATTCATTTTTTTCATATAAATGTCTATGCTGATGCTGCCAAATCGTTTTGACATCAGCTCAACCAATGCAGCAGCTGAACTAGATTTTACTCTGGCTGAGACTGCTTCGTTATCAAAAGTAAAAAAAATTGGGAAGCATAGTTTAAATGAGACCGTACGAATTGAGAAGACCAGCAACGCAGTGGTCGATCAAATAAGGTGACAATTCCAGAAATGTTGAAGAAAATCGATACTAGATGATCGTCAACAAAAAGTGGGCGATCTAACAGATATAGTAGGCATCTTAAAAAGTGTGATTTCAACTGAAAATTTAGATGGATGCTGCGTTTGCTCACATTGGAACAAAAACAGCGTCGTGAAGATGTTTCCATCGAGTGTTTCACAGAAATAAAGCATAATTCATTACCATGGATGAATCGTGGGTTCATCACTTAACACCCTAAACAAAAAACAATCAAAATAATGAAATGAAGAGGCATAACCAGTTTCAAAGAAGTCAAAGACCGTTTCATCTGCAGGCAAGGTCATGGCTTCGGTTTATGAGATGCGCGTGGGATAATTTTCATTGATTATCTTGAAAAGGTAAAATCTATCAACGGCGAGTATTATGCGAACTAATTGTAACTTTTGAGCGAAGAAATCGAGCAAAAACGATCGAATTTGACTAAGAAGAAAATGTTGTTTTATCATGCCAATGCACCAGCCCATACATTAATGAATGAAAGTTTTTATTGCTACCTCATGTACCCTATTCGCCAGATTTAGCCCCCTGGGATTATTAACTGTTTCCAGACTTGAAAAAATTGTTTTCAAACAACAAAGAGGCGATATGGACAATAAATGACTATTTTGAGAAGCGTGATGATTTTTATTATAAAAGAGTATCCAACGTTGAAAAATAATCACATTTTTTCCAAAATTTTTGTGATCATCCTCGTATAATAGCGAGTTTATCGGAAAGAATTTGAGACTGATATAATTCCACGTATAATGTTTTTTCTTTAAATGAAAATCCAGATTTTTCATACAAATAAGAGTTCATTTTATTGAGAATAGTCTCATTTGAGAAGAACATTAATAAAATTCAGATCCTCACTGCTCATTGTTAGCGAACACATTTTTTTCTCACGTCGTGTCCCGAAGTTTCTTTTTTCTTCGTATTTCCTTGGCTTGATGAAACGTCTCAAGGACTGCTCCTCGAGATAATGCACTGAAAAATAAACGTAAGAGCGATTCCCACGTCTCTAAAAGATAAAAAAAAAAGTGTTGATAGGTATTTATTTTCTCAACTGGAAAACCCTTCGTTCCGCTGAAAAATTATTTCTGCGTCTGGGTGCTATCGACAAAAATAAATCGTTTAAAGATGTTTGGAATTGTCTTTTATAGTACCATCCATTTATTAATATGAATATGGGAAATGGTTTACGGGTTCCAAACGGTTTCTACTAAACTAAACCTAAATTTGTTAAAAACCATTCAAAGGTAATACAGAAATTAAAAAAGATTCACTACAACTATTAAAATCATGATAAATTCCACTTCTACTTTATTTTTATACTGAAAACGACTTCCATCACATAGAAATTCTTCTGAGCAACAAAATCTGCACGTTGCACGCTGTTAAGTGTCTCCAGGTCACCTGTTGGTATTCGTGGGTTATTCTCACTTATAGGCTGATACATTCCGCATATCTTTTCTGGTTACAGTTTTCCAGGAAAACTTTCGCTTTTAATTGATCCAGTAATCGGTTTCATCTCAATCTATATTTTTTTCCAATGCTTTCTTTTCTGTTCTGAAGCTGATAAAACGTGTTAACAAATTTCTTCTCGTAATAGTTCACCAGGGCAGCGATTTGCTCAATGTACTATTCGTGAATCGCGGCCTTTTGAAAGCAGATCAGTTGGTTCAGATGATTTGGGGTGGAATTAATTTCCACGCCCGGACTGAACTGATTTTCATAAATAATGAGGATCTGACTGCTTGGGGGTACATCGAGGAAGTCTTTCTGAAGGCTGTGATCCCAATTGCTCCATTTATTGGTGAGCAAGTCTAATTAATGCTCGTTCACATACATCCAGAATTGTTACCGAATACTTGAAGCAAGAGAGAATCACAGTTCTGAACTCCTTGATCTCCCGATATGAATCCCTTAGAGTATTTGTGAAATAATTCAGGGAGCCGTGTTAGACGTTGTCATCCTCCTTCTAGTCACTTAAATCAGCTCCAAATTGCTCTTCGAGAATAATGGAGTGCGATGCTGGTGGAGTGTGTCCAGAATTTAATTTCTTCGATTCCTGACTGATTTTTTTGTAAATAAACATTGAAAATTATCCACTATGGGCAGATTTTGTTTAGATAACCTATAAATTAACCAATTCTTACTACAAATTGAAAAAATTGATATATTTAACAAAATTATAAGACCAAATTTAAGTGTCCGGTTTTTTTTACTGTTGAGTTTTTATTTTTTATCGAAAAACGTTACCTGAAACCTAAATTTCTGTATCGTATTACACCGTATTCTGATACAAAACGGCGCTAGTTTAGAGAGAGCAGAACTATAATATAATTAACAGTATCACTTTGAAACTATTGTTCATTACAGCACAGACTGTTGTCATGGAATTGTTCACTGTAAACACGTTCTAATCAACTGTGTAATTTACAACCATTAGAATTGTTTCGTTGCAATATTTTCTCCGAAATAACTACAATTATTTATATACTAGTGATTTTTTGGTTAATTTTTTAGGTTAGGAAAATTGTTGAGAGGTTATGTTGAGTTGTAGGAATTGATAATATCCACCAGGGTTGCTATTTAAGTTTTCAGATAAACAAATATTCATGATTTATTGTTTTCCAAAAATATTCATCATTTTGATCATGCCGAAGCATTTTTTTCATGCCCTAAGATGTAGAAAAACGATTACGATTGATTTATAAATAAGAAGAAATCATTGAGTACTAAACAAGTACTATACGACGTATGACCCATCGATTCGATGATACTAAAAGAGATTAGACTATAAGAAGTAACAAATAAATAGATAATGAAAAAAACCATCTGGAATGATCACGAATTTAATCTAGATCAGAGAAATAAAAAGCCAAAGAAAGACGCGATTGAAAATGGTTGTAGAGCATAGGAATTGATAACTCAACTGGATAGTAAAAGTAGACTATAAACCGCAGTCTTTTGGGACACGTGAACGCAGAAGAAAATTCATAAAAAAACTTATTTCAATCCAATTTATTTCAAAATTAATTAACGTCACATGTCACGATATTGCAATGTCAGATTTTGGACGACCTTCACGAAATCCATCGAAATAGCGAACTGCGACCACGATTTAACTCGGAAAACCAGCAAAACACGATATCTAGAGATGTCAAATGTCAAACTTCATGCTGCCAATGTCAGATTCGACATATTCACATCGGTGTTGCCATATCTTCGTATTTCTTTATATTTCACTGTTAAACTTAACAGGATTCGAATTTCTTATTTCGAAAAAAAGCAGATCATTTTATGCTACATTCCCCATAAATTATTTTTTCAAGATCGTTGTTTTTTCTACATATAAGACTCTCATACTATAGAGAAAGAAAGAGAGAAGTCGCTTACGAGGTAGAAGGCACTTTCCAGTAAATATACCCTCAAATTATAGCGAAAAGTGATTGTGCATTTTTTTGAATTGTAAAATTTGAGCCCTTAACTAATTATGAACGAGGAGTAGGTAGATAAAGGTCGTGGTCCGCGTTTCTAAGTGGATAGCTTTACTAAAACTGGAGAAGCGTGCTCACGAATTAAGCAAACGAATTCAAAGAAAATTAAGGAAGGAAGAGTTAGAATTTTTAATCTTTTAAAGTCCCTTCAGTGAGCCCTGCAGTTTAGTCCGAGTAAATATCCAACAACTCTCTTTTGTAGTTTGAAGATTCGTTCTAATTGAGTCGCACTACACGTTCCCCAGAAGGGAAGGGCATATCGGAGATGCGTCTCAATAAGGGCAAAATAAACTGTTGACGAGGTGGTTCAGTTCAGTTCTTTGGAAAATGATCTCAATGCAAAATATGAGGAACTTAATTTTTAGATAAATTAAATAAACTGTCGAAGAATTGTCCACAATTTGTCCAAAGATTGGGTCACTAGATATGAAGTGCAGTGAGATCAGGGTTACTCCAAGAGAAACTAGTATCGTCTGCAAAAGGACAAATTTTACCACTAATGTCTAAATAAGCGATGTCGTTTATAAAAAGAAGAAAGAAAATAGGGCCTAGTACTGAGCCTTGGGGCACTCCACATTATATTTGTTTGCAAGATGACATCAACTCTTACAAAAGAACTTCTGTTGGTAAGTATCACTTGAACCTCTGAAACCGTAGTACTGTAATATGTTAATTAAAATATTATGATTAACACAATCGAAAGCCTCGAATAAATCATAAAAATTTATCAGTATTTATTGAAGTGGAGTGATGACTGTCACCATTAGATGGCGTTTTCGTCAAAATCGATTCGTCGAAGCCCCACCATACGTTTTTGTTTTCATTTAATTATGTAGAATGTACAGAAAAGATCCACTCTCTGTATAATGGGTAATAATGTGTATTTCGATAATCATTTGAACACGCTGCTAATTGTCGATTGAACACAATAGAATATTACGCGCGCAATTTATAATTAAAACGGTACAATTAGCATGACATTGTTTGTTTAAAGTTTAGTTGGATATAACCTCGTGTCCAACAAATTCTATAACCAATTCGTAGATTCCAAACAGCACGAATATCTGCCATCAAATTGATTTATAATTGCCATGAATAGGAAGAAATATGTTCTAATTAAGGATACACATATGCCACCGTGAAAATAATAGCGAGCAATGCATTAATTTCGAGATTAGTTATGAATGGAATATCTACGATATGTTCGGAGGTTGTGCAAGTACATTAATCAGATATATTACAATTCGCTTTCTACCGCCGACAATACCAAAACATGTCCTGTACTTGCTCCTCATACCCTCTCGCGTACACTCTATATTATATAATTGCACTGTTGATGTCGTGAGGCTTGAATACAACGTAAATTGCATTATTTTAATTACCGAATTCAACATTAACCTGGTTATCATGTTTCCGGAACTATATTATACAAAGTAGATCAACCAAAAGATCTCGCATAGAGCGCATAGAATATAGACCATGAATATATGAATACAAAATGGACATTCGTGGGCAAAAACATCGACACTTCTGCAATCGCAAATCATTGAACTCAAAATTGTATCTTGAAGATAATAGCAATAGCTTCAAGGATGAACACGTTGAAGAAATAAAAATAGAAAACAGCGACGACTGCTGGACTGTCTCGAAAAGCTTTAGCATTTATATTCGCCCTAGTTTTAACATTCCTCGTATCTCTCAGCCAGTCAGACTATATCATTGTTTGCATTTAATCTATCAACAACGTCTTCTACTGATTCATCAGTAGACTAGAGTATTCGTAGCTTTGTTTTGCTTTCCTTTGTTGGCAGTTTCGTATTATATAGAAAAAAAGTTTATCTCTATGTTTTCCATAGTTTTTTTCTGTAAAAACCTAAATAATAACACTCTACTGTCAAGTCATCCCCTAATTAATCCTCTACTGAACCTAGTGCTTTAGGTGTCCACCAAGGAGGTAATACCCCGACAGGGCTCAAGAGTTATTTAACCTATTTACTGTTTTTTTTTCAATTTACTCCATTTATTTCTTGGTGTAGTACTCTGGAGTAATCTCTCACACTAAGGTAGAATGTGGATAGAGGTTACGTTGTATCCTCCACTGAACCTAGTGCTTCAAGTGTGCACCAAGGAGGCAATATCGCAACAGGTCTCTTTAATATCCACTTAGGTCCATACATTCTTTGGTTTTTGGACTCCCAAGTGTTTGTGATTATTCCATTAACTGTTTTTTTCCAATTTACTCCATACATTCCCTGGTGTGCTACTCTGGAGTAATCTCTCACACTAAGGCAGTATGTGGATAGAGGTTGCGTTGTATCCTCCACTGAACCTAGTGCTTCAAATGTGCACCAAGAAGGCAATACACCAACAGGTTTCTTTAATATCCACTTAGGTTCATACATTTTTTGATTTGTGTGTTTATTATCCCATTTACTGTTTTTTTTTCAATTTGCCCACTTTTCTAGTATCTTCTTCATTGTCTTGAAGCTGATTGATTGATGAGAAGGGTCCAGGACTTTTATTCTCCCATTTCACTTTATCCCGAAGCCCATTGGAGGATATTTGAATGTTTAAATTCGTGATTTAAAAAAAAGAGAACTTAAAGGCTTCACCAGATTTTGAATTTTTTTTCGTTTGTAGTTTCGAATGACTTTAATTATACATTTAGTAAAGACTAGGCTGGGAATAGTTTTTCCGGATACAAAGTATCCAAAGGATTATTCCTTATAATAAACTTTGTGGTAAGTTTTCAATATTACAGTTGGTATTACCATTTTGGCAATGCTGCCACATCTGTTTAATCTCAGTTTCGGGATCTGCGTATTTGGCCAGTTTCTCCTGGTGTTTGTTGAAAATGCTGGGAGTGTTTGGTATTGCTACGTTGCAGAAAAGAATTGAATTGACTTTTCTATCAACCACCACGATGTCTATTATCCGTCTTATGTCCATCGGTGATGATAGACTTATTTTAGTAGAGTTATCATTCTCTAGAATCTTTTGCGGCTGATATTCGTACTAAGTTGTATTGAGATGTTATTTTCAGCCTATTTTTTCTCTTAAGCTGGTACCCATTAAATCTAGCTACGTCATACGTGATAATTTCGTTGTTTTTTATCTCTTTACTGTAATAAATTTGTTACCAATTGCAAAGGGAGTGAATTGATACTTTTTAAAAAAGATATTTGGATGTTTTATAATTTTTTCTAGTCTCTATAATCAATCTTAGTCATTCAAAGTTCGATAAAGCCACGACACTTTTTTATGACAGGGCCGCATAAGTTTAAATTTCAGTTTCGGCGTAATTAGTTTTTCCGATTTAATTGAATTGAAATATTATACTTTGGAGTATAAACATCCAACAACACCGAAATAATAAATAACGTCATATATTTTCATTTACCACCAACAAAGAAAAAGTTATTTGGGGAGTAAACATCGGTTTACTTCATTACAGTGATATAGAGGACAGCAACATATTAATTTCATTATTTTATATAAATCATTTTCTAATTTAAGATCCAAAAATATATACAGGATATCAATTTGAAAACTGCAGAGGTTTTTATGTAATATAAATATATTCCAAACATCCTTTACACCAAGTCATCTTTATTTCAACTCAATACTTGAAATCTCAAGATTCTAATTGGAAGGAAGTAATCTAGAGGTGTTAAGTCATGCAATAGTGGAGGCCATCTGCTAGGAAACTTATCCAGTTCTTATCTGTCTCACAAAATCACATCACTAACTGCATCGATTTGATTTTCCAATGAGATTGCTATCGATGTTGGTAAAACTGCCAATGAGATTACTAAAACTGCTCAAGAAGGTCAAGTTCAGTAAGTAACGAACTTCTTTATAACGAATTTTCTCTGTAGCGATTTTTTTCAAAGAAAAATGAAATTCCTTTGTACAAAAATGTTTACTGATAACGAAGAAGTAATTTTTATTATTAAAATTACAGAAATGGTAACAAGGGGAGGCACATTAGAAGAACCCGCCAGCTGTCGGCAAGTTAGTGTGAGTCACAGACAGCGGGCGGCTTCGGACTCTCCCTCTCCCCGCCTTGGCAGTACCGACGGGGCTCGTCGGCGGCTCTGATCTCTCAGTATAAACTGAATTGTCGTTGGGAACAGAGCATTCATGATGTCTAAGCGGAAGGCTTTAAGATACAATTGACATTTTAAAGGATGTCGAGCGCGTCTTATAGAAGAAACTTATAGCACAATTCCTCCAAGCACTCTCTCAACAGTAATAAAAAATAGGGATGCAATTTTGAAGTGTCAGGAAGCTGGAGGAGACGAAAGAAAAAAAATAAAAAAGTGTAAGCTTAATTCAGTAGATGAAGCAGTTCTAAAGTGGGTAATAATGGTGAGGAATCAAAATTTGCCTCTCTCAGGACCACTTATAAAAGAAAAAGTCATTGCATATGCCGAAATATTAGGTATTGAAGACTTGCAAGCAGCTTCAGGGTGGTTGGACAAATTTATAAAACGCCACGGAACAACAGAGAAGGGGAAAGTGCCAGTGTAACAGAAACTGCTTGTGATCAATGGAAACCGAAATTGCAGTTGATTTTACAAGATTATCAACCTTATGGACGAATGTGGACTTAAGCTTTTAAACACGATAAGTGTTTTGGTGGCAAAAATAGCAAGAAACGAGTAACTGTTTGTGCTAACATGACAGAAAAATTAAAAATTTTAGTAATAGGTAAAAGCAAACAACCAAGGTGCTTCAAAGGAAAGAAATCATAAGAAGCGGACTATGATTACAACAAGAAATCATGAATAACAAGCGAATTATTCGAGAAGTGGATAAAGAACTTTGACAAGAAGATGATAAGACAGCATAGGAAAGTTATTCTCTTCATAGACAATCGCCCTGCTCATCCTCATCACGTGAAACTGACAAATGTTAAACTTGAATTTTTTCCGCCTAATACGACATCAAAATTACAACCGATAGATCAAGGTGTGATTAAAAACCTTAAGGCAAAATATCGGAAACAAATTCTGAGAAGAATGATTAACGCATTAGAATATAAACGATCCCTTGATAAGGTTATTGACCTGCGTGTTTGTATAACAGATTTAGCCAAAGGTTGGCAAAATGATGTTACGGAAATTACGATAAAAAATTGTTTTATCAAAGCAGGATTTGACAAAAAACGACAGAGGAACCAGTGGATGATTTACGAGACATCAATGTCTACTGGAACGAGCTTCAATCAACTGGTGCAATAAATGACAACATTAGCTTGACTGATTATTTAGCCGAAGACAAGCACTTGATTGTGACCGAATATCCTACTGATGATGATATAATAGACTCGATAAAAGATCTCCAAGAGGACGATAAAACGGATGATACTGAGGAGCCAGAAAGACCGAAACCCTCAAAGTACGAAATACGGTCTGCTTTTGAGACATGGTTTCCAGTGTATTGAAGAAGTGCCTGATAATGTTTTCCAAATGAAAAACGATTGTGAACATTTCTATGAAAAGTTACACGTATTCAACAAGATATTAGAAAATATTTCCAAGCTCAAAATAAATAAATTACCAATTGATCTGTACACATTTTCCTATTGTTTCATAAAATGTACCGATTTTTGTTGTTGTTGTATTTTATTATGTACATTTGTATATTTCATGCAGATAAATACATAAGTTTATTTTTTGCTCTAATTGAGTTTTTTTATATAATATCCTGTATCACATTTCATGAAAACACAAGTTAAATACTATGTTTATATGTTTTTTCAAACTTTTTTCGAACTTTTATTTTGGAACCTTCAATTTCGTTATATGGAGGTCCTACTGTATGTGATATTTTTAAGAATTTCCTCGTCCAGAGGATAGTTAATAGCTGATGTATTTTAGATAAACCATATCACAAACTATCTCCGTTTAAACGTGGATAAAAAACAGCGTACTTCAAAATTTATACCTCGTGATAATGATTCTTCAATAAAGAAGTTTGATTGTTTCATTAGACCCTTATTGTATCAAGCTAACAAGTCATGAAAATGATAAACTTGGAAGTATGTGTGGGAACTTTGAAGTTCATCTATTCTATTTATGGACCTCATTCTTTATCTAGGCATGACGTGTATGAATTCTATAATTAATCTGTTTATATCTGATGATTTTTTCTAATGATATGTCTTGCTAAAAATCTTGGAGCTTTTATACGAACTAGTGTTAAATTTTTAGAACTTTCACGTTTCACTGTACTATATTTGATCACGTGAATATTCTCATTGATTTTCACTCTGATATTCTCTTTCTCATTCAATTTCCACCAATTATCACTAATAAAAAATTCAAGTGGAACGCTTTTCAGTGCTCCACGACTTCCAATCAAATGTTTGGAATATTTTGATTCAAAAATTATGAAGTTTTAATCGATGCTAGTATGAAATGACGTTATTAGTCAAATAAACAATCATAAGAATTAAATTGGAATAAATACTAAGAAAATAAAATGACTTTTAATTAGTAAAGGTTACCGCAAATACATAACTTTTCATGTTTCTTCTAAAGAAACCATTAATCTTCCATACAATTGAGGATTAATTTGTTTTTTAAATGACTTTGAATAGTCTGTTTGAATTCTTGACGTGAATTCACCTCTGAAACAAACATTCTCGAGATACGATCAAACATAAATGAAATCGCATCTTCGAGGAGGTCAATGAATCTTACCTTCTTCACTTATACCAATCCACTGAGCTGCTGCTCTTCAAATATCATCCAATTTTTTTATCTTGTAATAATCCTCTCAAGATTTTATTGTTATATTTGATCTACCAGAACCCAAATTAATCTTAATTACCAGTTTCCCATCATCGTCATTCGATGGCTATAAATTTGTTTTTACTTAATGAGTTTCTTCTCGAAAACAATTGCACGTATTCTTATGAAATTACATAACAATTTTTGCCAGACGTTTCGGCAAAATCGTATAAATACGAGGGTGGTTTAAATATAAAGCATAATTTTTGAATAACCGCATGAAAAAGTCAGAAAATACAGAAAACAGAATCTCAGATTTATTTTGAGAGAGAAATTTATTTTCTATAAAAAAAGACTTGAATATCCTTCATTGTATCTCAAATAGTTTAAGAGATATATCAATTATTTCTTTCAAAATCGCTTAAGTATTAATATTTATTGAGTTGTTGAAGCCTTATTTTATTTATAACAATTTACCTGCACCAAAATCCCCCAAAAACAATTTTCTGGAGGTTATTCCGATGCCAAAGCGCTATTTTTAGGACCTCTCTATTTTTTCTCTCAATTTTTAAACACCCTATAGATTGAAATCAAATCAAAAACGAGTTTTGTTCGTCGCAAAATTTCCCAAACACGTCGGTCGAATAAAGTTTTCAAATTCTTATAGGGTCTGTTCCGAGCACCTTCGTATAAATTGACAGATTGGAATTTTCGAGGAATTCGTGGCTTGTAAATGAGAAATCTGCCAAGTAATGTGTCACCACAAAACCCAGATAAAGACTGAGGTGATGCGGTACCATTAATTTTGTCCCGTGAATTGTCAAACGCCATGACGATTATGTCGAGAAGGGTCCTGGGACTCTCATCAATCAGGGAAAGCTAAAATGAAAACCAGAACAGATTACATGAGCGGGAAAGTGAATACGGGAAAACATTTAAAACAAATGAGGATTAACAAATTGATTGTTAGTCAATTTTGGAAGATTTAACGGTTTATCAAATATATATTTATACACGACACCGTTTTTTTAGCTGAATTCTCTAATGCGTTGTTAGTCATTGCCAATTCAAGTTGAACGATGATGAATGAATCACATCATTTAGAAAATTAACATTGCGATTTTTCACTTAATGTAGTGAGATAATTAATGTCTGGAATTTTCTTTTTAACCCATTATATGTTTACATTGAAAACCAATTTCCTATCGTGATAAACTTCACTTGCTTTGGACAACGCCAGTAAAGAAATAGAATGCTACAGGTGTTATTAATAGCCTTAGTATTTGCTCGCGCGAAGATCTAGGATCAAGGCTTATTAATACCCTTCCAGAAATGTCAAGATATGCTGAAATATGTCTTTGCCTGTTTCATAGACTATCAGAAAGCCTTCGAACGAGTTAATCATACCGTCCTGCTGACATTACTACAGAAAAAAAGGGTTAGACAAACAAGACATCGAATTTATTAGAAATCTTTAATGGAACCAAAAAGTAACGGTTAGATATGAACAAACGACATTAAAACATGTGTGTATAGTAAAAGGAGTATGACGAGGTTTTGTTTTGTCGTCTATAATGTTTAATATATACTCTGCGCACATATTTAACTAAGCAATAGACGATGACGAGGATGGAATAAAAATTAACGGACATTAAACAACAAACTTTACACGATTATCATTGGAGACAATCCAGAAGGCCTTTAACAAAGTTGTATAAGTGGGAGATCAACTAGGCATGAAAATTAATGTAACAAAAACAATAGTAAAGACCATAACAAGATTTCCAAACAATCTATGACACCGCAATAAAGAAATTTAGACCCTGACGATATTCCTAAAGGTGAAAAACCTTTTATGTAACGCAACCTTGAACTTAAACTTGAAGAACCGTTTTGTAAATTGCGTTCGTGCACTCATTTCTCTTGTATGGAGTAGAAACATGGACATTAAAAGTGGATACCATGAAAAAACTCGATGTTTTTGAAATGTGGATCTTATCTAACCGCTTATCTGGGCCACATATACCATAACAACAAGTATGATATACTGGAATCAATAATAGAAGGAGAAATCGAAGGAAAACGTGGACCTGGTCGCAGACAACATTCATGGACTGGTATGACCACATCATCTTTAATTCGCACCACTCAGGACCGAAATAGGTATGCCGAAATTGTCACCAACCTTCTTCAAATTCTTTATGAAGCTTTCCAAATAAAGAGAATCAGAAAAAATATAAATAAAGACATAGCAATGTAAATAAACTAAACCGCATTGTACGAGTACTACCTAGTAACTACAAAGTGAAAAACACTCTCCACAAAATGTATGTGACTTGTGAAGTTAAGTAGCGTGCAAACAAAGCTTTTGAATGTTCAATGGTTCTCATATCTAGCGTTAGAAAACTTCGGCATGCAAATTTATTGCTTCTGCAGTAATAATTCTTCAAATCGTTTCCTTATTTGATTGACTGAAAGACCAAATAGGATCGCCACGCAATAATTCAGCATATATATTAGAAATAAACTCACACTGGATCACCGGTGCGATCTGCTATACTGCAACTACTACTCACCTAAATTCAGACAAACTTGCTAAGAAATCCTTCATCGGACTTTTCTTCGTCGTAGGCTAAGTATTGAACAAACTGCTGGCTTTTTTATAATTTTCTCTGCTCTTTGAAATATTAATACTGCTAGCTAGTAATCCGCTGAACATAAGCTGATTCCGATTGGTACTTCTAACTTCTAAATCAACTTACAACCTTGGTTGGTGTTTCGCTCCGATGAGGACGGAGACTCGGTACTATCTTGTGGTTTCCCTTTCTCTTGCTAGGCCTCATCTAGAGTGATCTCATTTTCGAATATAATAGTTTCTGAAGAAAAATTACATATCACATTTGAAACTGGTGATTTTTCTGGTGAAACTATGAGAAATTACAGTTTTGCGTTAACAAATGATGAAAATGTGAATTCTATTAGATGAATTGGGGATGCTTAGATAGTGGCGCTTGGTGGGAAACAAACATTTGAGGTGTTTTATAATGTTTCCAAGAGAATAATGAAATCTTGGATTGGTAGTTATACAATAAACATATTAACCACCATTTTACATCTTCACCGAAGTCTTATTGGCCTTATGATGTAGAGAAGTTGTTCTCAATAAAAAGAGGTGAAGCTTCTTCTCGTAGGAGTTGATTGCAATGCTTCATGCGTTTAATTATGCTCAAATAAGACAATTCCATTTCAGTAGGAAATAAAGTTCTTCGGTTATATATTTTTTTGAGTTGCTCTCTATTTTTCTTTCCACAAATGCACCTGAGAATCATCCACGTCCTCTAACATTTCCACATGAAATACAAGACGATATTGGAAAGGTTAAGAAAGTGGAAAGCTAGTATTCCATTTTCTAGGTTATTCGTTTTCCAACATTGTACTTCGTGTACATGAAAAGCGCATTCTATGAGAGTCAGATATAAAAACAAACCCACGGGTTGTATCTGCTTTCAAACCGTATTCATATGAAAGTTCTATATATTCAGGAACACTGTATTAACTCCTATACATTTAATAGCAATATCTACTCAAGAAGTTCATCAAATCGAAAACGATTTTCTAATTACCAACGCCGTTATGATCGCCTGTATTTGAGAGGATTACAAAATTTGCTGAAACTCAAGTACACTCGGGATTTCGGTTCAAACTAAACTAAAATATTCTTGAAATTCATTATCTTAATCTTCCTTTGAAACAAAACGTTGGATGCATTAATGCGAGAACTGTTATACTCGTATCTTACTTTCTCCATCTAATAAAATCAGTGGCGGTATAATTGCGAGGAAAGGGAAGTCTAGAAGATAAATTGCATCACTGTAGTTACTATGTCATCAATATTTTTCTCTTTGGTTATAAAATCTCTTGCTTCTCCATTAACAACTCTAGAGGATCCAAGAAGTATCTTAGATGATCAGGGAAGCCACAAAAGACATTATCAATCAGTTTAATTTCAAAAATAGGAACTTCAATTGTAATATCATTCAATACTTCTTCAATTTTTTCGTCCAACAGTTTAACTAATTGATCTCAGATTCCTGCTTGTATTGATTCTGATTTCTGTATTTACTATGTCATCAATATTTTTCTCTTTGGTTATAAAATCTCTTGCTTCTCCATTAACAACTCTAGAGGATCCAAGACGTATCTTAGATGATCAGGGAAGCCACAAAAGACATTATCAATCAGTTTAATTTCAAAAATAGGAACTTCAATTGTAATATCATTCAATACTTCTTCAATTTTTTCGTCCAACAGTTTAACTAATTGATCTCAGATTCCTGCTTGTATTGATTCTGATTTCTGTAGTTACTATGTCATCAATATTTTTCTCTTTGGTTATAAAATCTCTTGCTTCTCCATTAACAACTCTAGAGGATCCAAGACGTATCTTAGATGATCAGGGAAGCCACAAAAGACATTATCAATCAGTTTAATTTCAAAAATAGGAACTTCAATTGTAATATCATTCAATACTTCTTCAATTTTTTCGTCCAACAGTTTAACTAATTGATCTCAGATTCCTGCTTGTATTGATTCTGATTTCTGTAGTTACTATGTCATCAATATTTTTCTCTTTGGTTATAAAATCTCTTGCTTCTCCATTAACAACTCTAGAGGATCCAAGAAGTATCTTAGATGATCAGGGAAGCCACAAAAGACATTATCAATCAGTTTAATTTCAAAAATAGGAGCTTCAATTGTAATATCATTCAATACTTCTTCAATTTTTTCGTCCAACAGTTTAACTAATTGATCTCAGATTCCTGCTTGTATTGATTCTGATTTCTGTATTTACTATGTCATCAATATTTTTCTCGTTGGTTATAAAATCTCTTGCTTCTCCATTAACAACTCTAGAGGATCCAAGAAGTATCTTAGATGATCAGGGAAGCCACAAAAGACATTATCAATCAGTTTAATTTCAAAAATAGGAACTTCAATTGTAATATCATTCAATACTTCTTCAATTTTTTCGTCCAAGAGTTTAAAAAATTGATCTCAGATTCCTGCTTGTATTGATTATGATTTCTGTAGTTACTATGTCATCAATATTTTTCTCTTGGGTTATAAAATCTCTTGCTTCTCCATTAACAACTCTAGAGAATCCAAGAAGTATCTTAGATGATCAGGGAAGCCATAAAAGACATTATCAATCAGTTTAATTTCAAAAATAGGGACTTCAATTGAAATATCGTTTAATACTTCTTCAATTTTTTCGTCCAAGAGTTTAAAAAATTGATCTCAGATTCCTGCTTGTATTGATTCTGATTTCTGTAGTTACTATGTCATCAATATTTTTCTCTTTGGTTATAAAATCTCTTGCTTCTCCATTAACAACTCTAGAGGATCCAAGGAGGATCTTAAATGATCAGGGAAGCCATAAAAGACATTATCAATCAGTTTAATTTCAAAAATAGGGACTTCAATTGCAATATCGTTTAATACTTCTTCAATTTTTTCGTCCAAGAGTTTAAAAAATTGATCTCAGATTCCTGCTTGTATTGATTCTGATTTCTGTAGTTACTATGTCATCAATATTTTTCTCTTTGGTTATAAAATCTCTTGCTTCTCCATTAACAACTCTAGAGGATCCAAGAAGTATCTTAGATGATCAGGGAAGCCATAAAAGACATTATCAATCAGTTTAATTTCAAAAATAGGGACTTCAATTGAAATATCGTTTAATACTTCTTCAATTTTTTCGTCCAAGAGTTTAAAAAATTGATCTCAGATTCCTGCTTGTATTGATTCTGATTTCTGTAGTTACTATGTCATCAATATTTTTCTCTTTGGTTATAAAATCTCTTGCTTCTCCATTAACAACTCTAGAGGATCCAAGAAGTATCTTAGATGATCAGGGAAGCCATAAAAGACATTATCAATCAGTTTAATTTCAAAAATAGGAACATCAATTGCAATATCGTTTAATACTTTTCCAATTTTTTCATCCAACAGTTCAACAAATTGATCTCAAATTCCTGCTTGTATTGATTATGATTTCTGTAGCTACTATGTCGTCAATATTTTTCTCGTTGCTTATAAAATATCTTGCTTCTCCTTTAACAACTCTAGAGGATCCAAGAAGTATCTTAAATGATCAGGGAAGCCATGAAAGACATTATCAATCAGTTTACTTGCAAAATTAGTAACATCAATTGTAATATTATTCAATACTTCTTCAATTTTTTCGTCCAACTGTTTAACTAATTGATCTCAGATTCCTGTTTGTATTGATTCTGATTTCGTTGTTCTCGTGACCAGATGCTTTTCACATTAACAACTCTAGAAGCTCCAAGGAGGATCTTAAATGGTCAAGAAAGCCATATAAGACATTATCAATCAGTTTAGTTGAAAAGTTAAAAGCATTAAATGCAGTGACTGCAATGGTATTGTCGAACATCCCCAAGGTATCTTTGGGAGCCGAGCCAGGATGGACATATCTGGGCATAGTAGAGGATTAGAAGCTGTTATATAGTTCATATTGAGAGGGCTCAAAGTTTTCGTAAAGTTGCCTTAGGTAATTTCGCCAGGACATATTGCTACCAACCTCAATACATCAGATTGTTTTCGCCCACTCCGCAATTTTCTAAAGATTGAGATGATGTGGAACACCGGCGCTAACCTCAAACCTTTCTAAAGTGTGACCATCGATAGTGACCTGGATGGATCTAACTTTGAGACAACTATTAAGCCAAACTTGCCATAAATTTTTGATATATCCAGTACGAATGCTCGGGATTCCTCATATTTTTCTATAGCAATGATTCTTGAAGTGGTCAAGGTACACCCTCAGGAAGCTCTACAAAAGGAGTGTGCTTGAATTTCCATAGTTTGATCTAAGTTGGTATAAATGAACTAAAACTAGTAATAAGTGATTTGGAAATGGTTTTCCATGACTTTGTCTATGGTTGGGACTGAAAAATTCGAAATGTAGTTGATGCGAATCTGCATGGAGAAGCTCTTATAAGGAAAAGATTTTGCGGTCTTGTTAGTCTAGAAATATTCTACAAGATGACATAGAAGACATTCTAGATAGGTAACCTGATTGGATTTGACCTGTGGTTAAACAAATCTAGGTTCAAACCAATGATGATTGTTCTTTTATTAATTTTCATGTGATTGCGTACCTTCTTTGGGTTCATAAAGGTTGAACAATCAATCATTTCTATATT
Source organism: Diorhabda sublineata (assembly GCF_026230105.1). NCBI lineage: Eukaryota > Metazoa > Arthropoda > Insecta > Coleoptera > Chrysomelidae > Diorhabda > Diorhabda sublineata. The sequence goes on along the minus strand of NC_079481.1, from coordinate 6,393,554 downwards.
TTTATCAGATACTTCAATCAAAATTCGAAATCTAGCTTGAAAATTTCCAATTCAAATGTTTATTAAGAATTTTATACAAGTTACAGCTTCTGTTGGCCATTATTGGATATAATGATAAGCTTGTTTTCGTGAATATGTGTCTACAACAAGATGGATTATAAAAACCGACAATCCATCGAAGAATATGAAAAATCGGACCTCGGATAAAACGGTCAAACTATATATCGTGGGAAAAAGCAATCAAAGACTCAAATCCTCAGGGGGGACAGGATTTAATCAAAAGTATATCAGGGGGTAATATCATAATCTATACCTACTATTTCTGATTTTTATTTAAAAAAAGGCGAAAAGAAAATTCTTTGTGAGTTGATTAAAATTCTAATTTAACAATAACTTATAGCGGAAACCACTTGAAGGACACAATGGATTTTTTTCTCCGGAAAACGATGGAGGTGATAATAAAAATGTCTGCAAGGTGAATATCAATTCTGATGGAAGTAATAATAGGGTGTCAAAAGGCTTTTAGGTTAATAGGAGACATACTACTGCGGGGTTTTCCAGACAATCGAGATTGCATAACGTATCTCAAACCAAAATGACAACAAAATTGGATGGGGAGATTGTACAATTGGGAAAAATATAAAGAAATTTCAATATCTACCAGTGTAATGAATAATAATGAACAGAACAACAATTTTATGTATTCTACTGTAAAGGTTCTCTAAGCCACTTTATTCATTAGGGCGTTAATTAGGAGGAGCTGGAAAGATTGTAGACTGACAGTGGACTTGGAGATGGACAGACCCCAAAGTGTGAAAACATGCAATAATCGGCTGTCAAGGTAATGGTATAATATTCATCTATTACACTGGTCAACAGAGGCTAAACTAAGTTTTGTCACACGAAAATAGTAACCAAACAATACTATATCAATGAGGTTTCTTTGTGATGTCAAGATATTTATTTATATGAAAAGTACAAACACTTACAAACCCTTCTCTAACTTCTGGATGCCGCGCTTGTGAAAGAATTTGATTTTTGTCTCAAAATAGGATCACCAAATAGCCAGTAGTCACTGGAGGCTAGATCTGGACTATACAGTGGATGAGGAAGCATCCACATTCATTACGAAGTGCAATTCGTTCAATTTGACCATCGTTGCTATCGACTTGTGAATCGGTGCATCATCTTGGTGAAACCGTGGTTTTTTCCCCGACATATGAAGCCGTTTTTTCTTGATTATTGCATTCAACCGATCCAAAAACTCCATGTAGTATCGCTATTGATGGTCTTTCCCTTTTGGAGATAGTCGATGAAGAATATTCCACGCGAATCCCAAAATACCGCAGCCATAACCTTCCCACCTATCTGTTGTGACTTTGGACGAGGTTCATTGGCTGCAGTCCACTCCACAGCCCACAGTTTTGATATCGGAGTAAAATTACGATCCCATGTTTCATCTATTGTCACATATCGACGTAAAAATTGTACAACACGTTGCTTTTGATCGACTGTGAATCAACGCGGCACCCATTTTGAAAAACGCTTTTTCATAGTCAATTGTTTATGCATAATTGTAAACACGCTGCTTTCTGATATCTTGTCGGTCTCACCTATCTCACGCAATTTCAATTTACGACTAGATATAACTAATTTGTGGACTTTTTTTATGTTTCTTGGAGTAACCACCTCAATTGGACGATCAGAACGTTCACCGCCATCGGTGTCAGTACGACTACGTTTAAATTCAGCAATCCGATAAACAAATGGTTCTTTTCGATGAAGCCTAGTCCAGATAACACTTTTGAAGCCTTTTTCTGATCAAGTCGATCAACACTTAAATCGCTGTCACTTTTTTCAGACTAATTTCATTTTGAAAGTTGGTACTTCGTAAACGTCATATGAATTTGACAATGGCAGTGACATCTGTGACTTATTGAGTGATGTTATAGTTCAATGAAACGACTTTTTTGTCATAGAATATTCCGAAATTGAATAGTAATCACAACTAAATAATTTCGTTCCGCGAGAACGTAATAATTGCTTTCATTATTAAGAGTAAATCATTCGAAAGCTCGTTTCATATTAGAATGATTCATCTCTCGTTCTATTAATCGATTGTTATCGACATTTTCAATTAATTCGAAATTCACATATTTGGGAAACGATCCTGTATAATTGCGGAGATCCGTCACTACTAAACTAACCGTCGTATCAGACTTACTTCCCGTTTACACTATTGTTTCCACAGTAAACTATCAATCTGTTATCCGTTGATTGGGAATCCCGTGTTCCATTGTAGATGTTCGGATTAGCTGGAGCTTGTCTGGTCGAAACAGATCTACCAACCGCATTTTGTAATTAGAACTATACCTCCTCGATACGACGTCTATTAGCAGCGAATGTAAGGTTTCTTTGGAACGCGTATCGGCTCGTTTTCATGTATGCATTTCAAAATATCATCGGGATTATTGAAATTGCTTGACACGAAACATATTTGGGAAACGAAAGGAATCAGATAGATAATTTTTCTACAACAATTCATCAACCAAAGTACTGCTGGAAGTCTATACTGTGTAATGGCATCGATTTTACCAGGAAACTATGGAGATTAACGAAGCACGTTTCGACTGAAATCCATATCTGGAAGATTATGTTATGGAATTAACCAAAATGAAGACCAGCATCGGGGTTTTTACAGCACCGATAGGATTTCTTGCGTTGAATTATCTCAAGATACTGATAGACTTTTTTACAAACATCGGGGCGAATCGATAAGCACTAAATATAGATCAAAGCCGAAAGGGACTTTTGTTCATGTACATAGGCAGCTAAGTTGGTAACTGAGGTTGCTTGGTAAGTTAATAAAGGTCTAGTAACCAAGAAGAAAAAGTTGGATAATATAATTAAACTAGTACGTGATTGTTTCTATCGGGAACATATTGGAGACAATTCCTCGCCTCAGAAGATCTTGTTTGTAGTATTGAGAACCCAATCAAACACGTTTATTTTGATTTTAAATGTAAATAAAAAGCGCGGGTGCGGTAGCGCTGCTCAGTAATACACAATTTTTTTCTTGTACGTCAAAAATTTACGTAGTTGTTCATGACTTCTTTTTCTTTGCTAGCCGAGCTGCTGCATGGATTTCTTCTTGTAATCGAGAAGCACAAAGTTGATCCATACGAGGTTCTTCAAGCGCAATTTCTTGTTCTTCTTCAGTCCCTGCATTTGTCATGCTTCGAATCCTAGTTGCATCACAGAGTTACCAGGAAAGTTTCGATCATACTGATCGCGTTAATGATAATGTTAATGATAACATTGATACAATAAGCTGATAGAAATTTGGAGTCAGTTGGGTTTTGTTATTCCAGATTTAATGTCCTTTTCCTGTCAGATTCACATTGAATGGATATAGAGCCGGTTCTCCTTTTCCAATCCATTATTTTGATTGTTTTTTTCTTTTGGATGCGAAGTAAAGGACCCACGTTTCATCTACGGAGCAAAAATTAGACTTTATTTCTGAGGAATATTGCTAAACTATCGAGGAAAACATTTTCACGACGCTGTTTTTGAGCAACCGCGGTACCCATCTTGCGCACAGCTTTCTCATGTCTATTATATCATATCATATCAATTATAAATTGAATGAAAATTATCTTTTTTCATCAAATAAACACTTAGAAACTCTCCCATATACAATTTTTCAAATGAAAATCGATGTAATCCTTTAACTTCTTCAAAATATCGGTTTGAATATTGTTCGCGAAGAAATATTTCTGTTTCGTTTTCTCTAGAGCATTCGTAAATTTAAGAGCGTTTGAGAGGGCCTCTTGTGTCAGGTAAACCTGATTCATGAGAGGGTTACTTTGTCAAACGCGGTCACGCAACCCAGGTCATCATTTTTAATGAGGGCACGGCTCGTTTTCTATTCGCAAAAAAATTACTGAAAGCTCCGCATCTCTTAATGCTTCTGAAACGAAACTATCCGAATTTTTTTAAATGAAATTTTGTTACTAAAATTATGAATGTTCATGTCAAATAACAAAATATCGGGAAGAAATTTTGTTTTAGAAATTACGAGGGGTTTTTCTTGAATGATTCGTTTATACAAATTATAAAACAATGCTGTAGGTTTATTCTGTAGTACAAAAATCAACCACGTTTGTCAATTATGAATGATTGGAAAGTAAAAGCTGGAAAATTTCACCTACATCTTGTATAGGAATGTTCTCATAACTACTAGCTTTTACCCGCGGCTTCGCTCGCATCGAATCCATTAAATTAGTATCAGAAATCATCATAATAGAAAAGTACGAACTCTGTAGCTATATCAGAACCTGAGATATAGATCTTTGAATGTAGAAAAATTGCCAAAAACCTACAAAAATCCATAACTCCACATTGAATGTCCGCGCCTAGCTCCTCTCCAACTCAACCGATTTAAGGGTTGAAAAACACGAAAGAAAGAAGGTATTTCAGCGAGTGTTCTTAAATCAAAACGAACTCTGTAGCTATATTAGAACCTGAGATATAGATCTTTGAATGTAGAAAAATTGCCAAAAACCTACAAAAATCCATAACTCCACATTGAATGTCCGCGCCTAGCTCCTCTCCAACTCAACCGATTTAAGTGTTCAAAAACACGAAAGAAAGAAGGTATTTCAGCGAGTGTTCTTAAATCAAAACGAACTCTGTAGCTATATTAGAACCTGAGATATAGATCTTTGAATGTAGAAAAATTGCCAAAAACCTACAAAAATCCATAACTCCACATTGAATGTCCGCGCCTAGCTCCTCTCCAACTCAACCGATTTAAGTGATCAAAAACTCAAAAGAAAGAAGGTTTTTCAGCGAGTGTTCTTAAATCAAAACGAACTCTGTAGCTATATTAGAACCTGAGATATAGATCTTTGAATGTAGAAAAATTGCCAAAAACCTACAAAAATCCATAACTCCATATTGAATGTCCGCGCCTAGCTCCTCTCCAACTCAACCGATTTAAGTGTTCAAAAACTCAAAAGAAAGAAGGTGTTTCAGCGAGTGCTCTTAAATCGAAACGAAGTCTCTATCTTGAATAGAACCTGCGATATTGAGGATAGAACTTGTGTATGTGAAAAACTCCCATAAGTAATCGCATTTGAGTATAACTTAAGAATGGTGAAAATTATATGAAATCCGATGGTTGATGGCTGATCTGTGCATCAATACCTTTCATTGAAAAATGAAATTATCGGTTGGGTAGATCGCCTGAACGGAATCCGAATGGAAATCATCATTTTTTTTAATATATAAGATAAATGGGTTTTACGTGTTGTTAACTATAAATAAATACTTCATTGGAACAATTCAAGTCACCATCTGGAAATATACATCATAAATAATGAATAATATAACAATAATGTAAATAAAGAAATCAGGAAACTCACCATTACTAATAAACTCAAAATAGTAGAGTGTTAAAAACAATCCAAACCCCAAACAAGAGGCAGACAACTAATAAACTGAAAATTATGTCAAGATGGTTCCGGTAGTATTTGGCCTGACCTAAAGATGGCTGTAGTTGCTTGAAAAATACCACTGAACTTTTTCAGTGAATTTTAAAAAAATTTGACTAGCAGAGGTAGTAAGCATTTCAAAAAGTGCGGTAGGTCGCTTATGAAACTCAAAACAATTGACTGACTGGAAAAAACCGGCTCGAAAGAAGGCAATGACCGTTCCTTCTTCAGGGAAGGTCACGTCGTCGTTTTTTTTGATGCGCGTGGGATAATTTCCATTGCCAATCTTGAACAAGAAAAATCTATCAACGGTGAGTCAATTGCAACGTTTGAGCGAAGAATCGAGAAACAACGACCTTAATTGGTTACGAAGAAAATGTTGTTTCATCAAGATAAAGCACCAGCTCACAAATCCATTATTGCAATAGCAAAAATTAATAAATCAAAGTTTGAATTGCTATCTCATACACTCTGGTAACCAGATTTAGACCTCTCGGATCATTTTCTGCTACCAGACTTAAAATAATGGCTCAATGGTCAAGTTGATGGCTATTTTGAAGAGCTTGACGATTCATATTACAAAACGTATCGAGCTCATTGAAGATCGCTGGGAAAAGTAAAGTAAATATATTTGTTTGCCAAAATTTCTGAGCTTACTTTGTTGCACCAGGTACATCTGAGTTCATCCTCGAACATTAATATCTAACAAATATCTTAAAGAAAACTACGGGAAGCAACGCGTTAACTAAATCACCCACTATCAAAAATCCTTCAATATCAAACTTTTAAGGACAATGTACAAAAGTTATAGTGAAAAGACACATTCAAATTACTTCCTTCTGATAATATTGAAGATTTTGAATCAAAAATTGAATTGTTTCTAGGATCTTGATTTATTGAATAAATTCAAAAACTGGTATCTAAAGATACAAGTGTCTTCAATTCACTACACTCGGTTTATTTATTATTTAAATTTAGGAGCCAGGAATAGAAACTGCGGAATGTCGCTATTACTTTCAGTATGTGAAAAAATAATTTTTTTTTCATATATTAATATTAGAATTAAAACTCGATTTACTTGCAATGAAACTGTTAAAAAGATAGCATTTAGTCGAGTAAATTTCGAGTCCACATTTGAAATTCAAATCAAAGTTTAATCCCATGCGATTCCGAATAAAAAGGACACTTTGAAAGAATTTATATATATGTTAATGAGGTTTTTATATTATTTTTTATACAAACCATATAAAACGGTTTTTATTATGAAATATGCGAAGTAAAAAGAATTTTAAGGCTTTTTTGGTCGCGTTACAAAGATAGTGAAGGCTATCAAAAGACAGCAAATTGCGAAGCGTTAATATTTTACTGGAAAAGTAACGACGATTGTCATTAGATTATGTCCATGGAAGAAGACGTTGACCTTACTTGCATGATGCTTAGTTTTGCATCTCGTTTGAGGTAATCGCAAAATTTGGTAACTATCCAGATGAGGTTACACCCCTCCGATTTCGTTAAAATCATCCCTCCACGTAGTTTTTCAGCTTTGAAGTTCCAGAACAAAAAAAATAATTTATACATCATGGTTAAGCTACGGATGTCTAGCCTAACCTAACAAAACAAAACAAAACCTAACCTAACCTAACCTAACAAAACCTAACCTAACCTAACCAAACCTAACCACTAATTTTAACTAAGAATATTGATAGAATATCAATCGATAAACAACAATACACAAAAATTTATAGATTTTTATCTTTTTCATGGTCAAACACGAATAAAAAAACTATGATGTATAAATTACTTTTCTTTTTCTGGAAATTCAAAGTTGAAAAACTGTAAAAGGATGATCTCCGCGCCCTACATATATACACCAAATTTTTCATCATAATTTTCTCTATAACATACTAAAATTTTAACTAAATCTGAGGGGTGTAACCAAATATAGATAATTACCCAAAGTTTTTTTGTATACCGTTGTCAGAAATTTAATAAAATGTCCTCACAAACCGTGCCGCGTCAATTTGATGGAACACTTAACTTTCTACAAGTCGTTTGTGTTCCTAGGAATAGTTTCATTTAATTTTATAAGTGATCCAACAGACATTCCGAGGTTTTGTGGTTTTTCTCGTAATTTCACCATTACAAATTTACTAGGTCTTTCAAAATATATTTTAAATACACTATTCACTGTAGAGAATTTATTTTTATTTCTTGCGATTAAAGATTTGTTATACTAACTACTTCAAACTATTGCAGTATTGTTTGTTTCCAGATCGTCTTAATTTTTCTTCAAACATTTTGAATATTCCTTTGTTCACGTATTGTGGCACAGTAGTCACTTCGGATTTGGTCATTCGAGTTTTTGAAGAAATTAATTTGTTATCGAGTGACTACTGTGCCACAATACGTGAACAAAGCCGAATGGCATGTTACAAATTTTAGATCTCTTACGATTAAAAATTAGATTTTTTACTAAAGACATGTAAAAATTTGACGTTCTGACCTACTGGGTCAAGTAATAAAAACAAAATTTCAAGTAGAAAATTATTAGAAGACAAACTTAAAAAGTAAACTGAAAGAAACGCTTTTTTTAATACTTTTACCAATTTTTAACTATAGTAGATATACAAAAAGATAATATTATGTCACATATATATAATTGTAAAATCTAACCTACTTTTTCAAATATCCTTATATGATAATAAAAGTATGAAGCTCGTGGTTACTAAGCAATATAATCCAAATTACATTTTTGAATATTTCCTATCCGATATACTTTTAGCAAATATTCCAATTCGTATTCTTCGCAGTCGGTACGGACAATACAACACGTCATTAACCGGCTTTCCATCGACAAATAGCATTTGCACATGTTTCCTGTGTATCCTACAGAGGGCGCACAGGAAAAAACGCGTCATTTCACACTGACTCCGAATCATCCATAAAAGTGAAACATGACTTCTGGTTATGTTGTCCTACGTGTTTTCCGGTTTAGTGGCTTCGCTTTTCCATGTCGATGTTCTACATTTTATTACTTGTTCTTCTTTTTTTAAGGATCTCATTTACGGCCTTCGGATTTTCTACGATCCGTGAAAACATACAACTGAATCAGTTTGACACATAGATAAATGTTTTTACTGCTGGTAATAGTTTTTAAACAAATTCTTTCAGTGAGTTTTGTATTCACATAATGTTTTGGGTCGACATTTGAAATCATCCGTACAAAAGGAGTTCTTTGAATTTAGATTAGATCTATAATGGTTTTCACATTGTTTTCAAATATTTCTTGGCAATATAAACTGGAAATTAGTGAAATGTACAATGAATGACAAGATTGACAGTGATGAAAAAACAAAGTTCCTGATGTGACATAGGGATGGCGCTAGTTGCTTGAAAAATACGAATATATTAGAAAGTACAAAATCCATAAAGCAAAAAGTTCCAAGTTTGGAGATTCCACATTGTTTAGTATTTATTTAGAACTCATCAAAAGTGAACGATTCAGATATCTACTTGTATTTGGAAAGTCTCAGCTCAACCAATATGGAGCTGAGCTAGATTCTACATTTTGGATAAGACTGTTAGATAGAAGAGGAATCGTAGTGGTCGATCAAATGAGGTAAAGCCTCCAGAACTGTTCGCAAGCCAACAGATAAAGTAGGTATTCCAAAAAGTTAGGAACATCGCTTATTAACTGGAAATTTGGACATGATACAAAAGATGGCTGCCGCGTTTGCTCACAACGGAACAGAAACGGCGTCGTGAAGATGTTTCCATCGAGTGTTTGGCGAGTGTTTCGCACAAATGTATCGGTTTCATAACCATGGATGAAACCTGAAATAGAAACAATCGAAACAATGAACTGAAAAGGAAGAACCGGTTCCAAAGAAAGCAAAAACGATTCTATCAGCAGGCAACAGTTTTTTGAAATTAGCGTAGAACAATACGTTAAATAACAATATTTTTGGGAAAATTTTTGCGTTTCCTTTGTTGCGACAATCCTTGTGAATTGGTACAACTACACAAAACATTCATTGGGAATGTCTTTAGTATGCTAACTTCTTAAGATGTTAACAGTATTATTTGGAACTTAACTTGTACATTGTTGTTGATCTATTTCAGCGTTTAATTCTCTGGATACTCTTCGAAACTTATTCGAAGAGTATCTTGAACATTTTCCACCTCATTTATTGTAATTCCTCAAAAGGTTTGAGATTCTTCGACTGCCTTTACTTAAGCAAGCTTTTTTGATATTTCATTTCTTTAAAAAATTGTCACAACATAATGTAAACAGGTCATAAAAACAATACAAAGTATCTACCACCGTATAAAAAAACATCCGTCTTGTATTGGATTCTATTAACATAAAAAACATTCTTTAATAGCAAATTTATTCATATATTTCGTAGAATTCTGATTCCTAATGTTCTTTGAGCTTTTTTTAGTAGGAAAACTATTTTTTCATCAATCATCTTTTTGATTCATTCCAATTTTGTATCATATAGTTACTCACTACCATTGTCTGTTTTTTTAATCCAGATACCTCAAGCAGGTTCTTTTGGGGTTTGAATTTCATCCATATAATTGTTAATAATTTTTTGAAGCATACAATTAAATCGCCATCAAATGAATTTACCTAACATTCAACATCAAATTGGTATGTAGATAGAAACCGATGTATCTACTCCTTTTTTTTCGAAATAAAATTGTAGTTGTCTGTTTTTTTTTGTTCCAATTACTAAAAACAGAATCTACCAGCAGCAACATCTGCGGAACTTCGTTTTGCCGGTCTAATTCAATTGAACAAATTGTTGTAATGCAAGAGAGAAAATAGCAAAGGTGATTTGATTTATTTAGTTTTGCTCTCGTGCACAAATTTTGTACGTAACACAACATGGACGGTACGATAATGAGCGGTTTAAAGGGAGACCAGTTAATTTTTAATTAAAATAATTGAACTCGTTCCAAAAAGCGTGTATCAAAGTTGATTAGATTTCTAATGAAAGCTGGTGATATTCCAAATTATTGGATCGGAGCTCAAAGGATTCAAATAAAAACAAAATTTACACTAATAGTGATTATTTGTTTGAGATAATTAAAGGCATTTGAGAAACAATGAAAAAATTGTGATTCACAACTGGAGATTATACACTAGTGACCAAAAACATCGATTCAGACGACACCTCTGCAATCGCAAATAACTGACAAAGAAACCGGACATTTTTCTTGGTAAAATATTGAAGCTAATGGTATAAGCTTCAAAAACAAAGAAAAATTCTACCTGGAAATGGAAAAGAAGGGATTTAAGCATCTCAAGCGGTCACTCTATTGCGACGAGGTCAGACATGAATCATGTTTCCAAAGTTTACAGTTGTTGTTTTGAGCATTTGAGAACCAATCAATCAATTGTGATCCACAACTAAAGTATGAACACTCTTGAGCAAAATATTGGCTCAAGCGACATCGCTGCAATCGCAAATCAATGACAAAAAAATTGGGCACCAAATTTTATTTTCCTTGGTGAAATGTTGAAGCTGATGGCAGAGCTTCGAAAACAAACAAAAATTCTACCTGGAAATAGACAAAACAAGTGAGCGAGATGTATTTTTTAAAACAGTAATATCTTCATTCAGATTTATAGCTACGGTTTCGTTGATAATTGCTTCTATAACATGTTCGATTCATTTTATTAATAATAGATTTTCAACATCATTCAATAATTCAAAAGTTAAATTTTTACTTGGTACTCAATTTTCTATTGGAGCCTTTATATGTCCCATTGAACTTAACTAACACCGATTGGGTGGCAATCAATTTTGTACAGTACAGAATACTTAGAACAAAAACAGAATAGTATATCATTGGAAACGATCCGGATAATGATCTACTATGCAATAGATCTATCTATATTAGCTCTAAATTTTATCTATGACGATCAGAAAAGTTTTAAAAGATGTGCTGACCATGAATCAGTCTGCTGTTTCCTCAGCGTACTGTCGTTGTTTTGAGCTTTGAAATTTTGATCAATCAAAAACTACAGCTTTTCCTTTAAATGACCATATGTGAAAATATAAATGATTATTTTTTCATTTCAGAGGATTGGATGTTAGCGAAAATTCCAAACGAACCAAATTTTGTGGAATCTATACAAAACGTGACAATCGCAGTTGGACGGGAGGCTGTTTTGGTGTGTAGCGTGAAGCATTTGGGAAAGTATAAAGTAAGTTTTTTAACATCTTAACAAGTTTTTCTTATCAAGAATACAATCGTGATATTTAAAAATAATGTATACCTAATTTGATATTAAATAAAGTTGAAATAAAAAAATGACGTTCAAGAAATTAATTAAATAACCTATGATTTTGAGATACTAGAAAATTGAGACGCAGATCACAGTGAATTTTAAAGAATGTCTATACTCATGAAGTTGAAATTTAACTCTTTAATTTCTTTTTTCACGTTGTAAAATTAGATTTTTCAATAATTTTTGAAAGGTAGATGAAAATTACTGCTGTACCACAAAATCGAATTGAAAACGTAAATAAAAAATTCAATTCTTATCATAAAACACTTCAATTCACAATCGAAATGAAACAAAATAATAAAATCAATTTTCTTGATGTCATCTTATATAAAATTAACAATAACAAAAGTTCAGAATGAACTTGATTCTCAAGATATTTGAACTTCAATTCGTGTCAACATGAAATATTTCTCCCTATCATATATACAGGGACTTTCCCAACAACTGTCGAATTATTTCAATAAATACGATATTAGTATGAATCATAATGGACATTCCACTAAACAAGACAAAAGAAGTAATATTAATAGAGGGCAGACATCTCAGTATTTAGAAAATAGACTAAAAGGTCATCAATTCTTAAAAAAACGAAACTGCGTTAGTGAACAACGAAATATCAAAGAGCAAATTTGAAAATTCAAAAACCTCATATGTGAAAAAAGAATTCTTAGAAATGGTTCAAATTCATAGGAACGAAAAAGCTATAATTGATGAAATAAGACCTAGATAAAAATAAATTTCTATTTTGATATTCATGATGTAGGTGGTCCATTGATTGATATAAATACACATTTTAACTAAAAATAGTGGAAACGTCAAAATTTTTATCTACATTTCGAAAATTATTTTAAAAAAACTGATTTTATAACAGAAAAGAGCTAAAATCAAGTCGATTTTTGAAAACACAATTATATAAAGAACATCTAAGAAAAAAGAAATTGAAGAAATATCTTTTTTGTAGAGAATCTTCATTTTTTTACTTTCCAACAATAAATATCGTCACTTTAGGACTATGCCGTGTTTTCTGGTCCTTCATCGCGATTACTATAAGACAAAAATCCTGATCTAAATGTTTTAGAACGATCTATCCTTCGCGTCATGAATATTGAATCAGTCTCGTCGAAACGCTTCACCTAAATTAGTACCAGGAATATAATTGATTCGCTCTAATGTATATTCAGAGCAAAACAATCGCTTGGTAACAAAATATGAAAGACAATTCTCGTAACAACCATGACTTAAACTCCATGAGCATGGAAATCCAAAAAAAAAGATGATGCAATAGGTATAATGCGGCATCCCGTATATTATTTCGCACGTTGTGTAACAGTTATTTATCGAATAAAATTTGCCAAAAAAATTTACGAGTTCATTAATCTGAATTGTTTGTATATTCATTGGCGTTATTGAAATTCCCAGGTGAATTTATTTCCGAAAATTTGTGGCAAAACAACTAGAAAGGTAATTGGATTTCAGTGTGTAAAAACCGGATTTTAATTTGATTCTATGAATACAACATCACGCCTCGATGGTTGATTTGATTCAAAAATAGTTTTTAAAAAGTTGGAGATAATGTTGTTTAATAAATATTAAATCATAACCTCACTTTTGTACTTTATTATATCCGTTGGAACGGTAGAAGTGGATCATTAATTCTAAACGGTATTAAGACATTAACATTTCTACTCGAGTCTATGTCGACTTGCTAATGCAGCTATAAAAAGGACTTTCTACAACATAATAATATTCCGACCCTCTCACGAGATTACCAAGGCCCTTTATGGCTTCAACTTTTTTGCACCCACTCTCAAATCCTAAGTATTCATTTATCATTCGGAGAGTTTTTAGTTAATTTCACTCCATACGAATATTCTCTGGAGGTTTACTGGTTATAAGGTATCAGATCATAAATTTGATAAATTATCTTTCTTACTCCAACGTATGGGTGAAAAAATAAGTGATGAGATGTTTATCCTTGGTGGAAAATATTGTTTGTGATTATATTTGTTACCAAATTTCTTTTCTAAACTGACTTGTATAAAGATTCAAGAGAGCAAACAAAGAAAACGTGATGACAAACATAAATGAGTATTCGCAATATCCCCACGGTGGAAAATTATTCAGCGAAAACTGGAAATTATGTGATTTTTCATATTAGTTCAATTCTATGGAATTTATAATTGAAAACTATTCCTTAGAAGTACTTATTCACTTACTTAATCCTTGTGTAAGACATGCTGGAGTTGAATCATTTCGTGAGCTCCCTTTTTCACGGCAGTTTCCTCTCTTTTCTTTTGATTTGATTCCAAATTCAAAACAAAAGAAGACCGAGCAGGGTCTTGCTAATTCCTCAGAAATACTTACTCAGTTACTTAATAGTGAAACATTTCTAGCTTTTCAGGTCTTAGACATGTTGGAGCTGAATCATTACGTGAGATTCCTTTTCCACGGCAGTTTCCTCCCTTTTGTTTTGATTCGATTCCAAATTGAAAACAAAAGAAGACCGAGTAGGGTCTTGCTAATTTCTCGGAAGTACTAACTCACTGACTTAATACTGAAACCTTTCTAGCTTTTCAGGTTTAAAACATTCTGGAGCTGAATCATTACGTGAGATCCCTTTTCCACGGCAGTTTTCTCTCTTTTGTTTTGATTGGATTCCAAATTCAAAACAAAAGAAGACCGAGTAGGGTCTTGCTAATTCCTCGGAAGTACTTACTCGCTTACTTAATACTGAAACCTTTCTAGCTTTTCAGGTTTAAAACATTCTGGAGCTGAATCATTACGTGAGATCCCTTTTCCACGGCAGTTTCCTCCCTTTTGTTTTGATTCGATTCCAAATTGAAAACAAAAGAAGACCGAGTAGGGTCTTGCTAATTTCTCGGAAGTACTAACTCACTGACTTAATACTGAAACCTTTCTAGCTTTTCAGGTTTAAAACATTCTGGAGCTGAATCATTACGTGAGATCCCTTTTCCACGGCAGTTTTCTCTCTTTTGTTTTGATTGGATTCCAAATTGAAAACAAAAGAAGACCGAGCAGGGTCTTGCTAATTTCTCGGAAGTACTAACTCACTGACTTAATACTGAAACCTTTCTAGCTTTTCAGGTTTAAAACATTCTGGAGCTGAATCATTACGTGAGATCCCTTTTCCACGGCAGTTTTCTCTCTTTTGTTTTGATTGGATTCCAAATTGAAAACAAAAGAAGACCGAGTAGGGTCTTGCTAATTCTTCGGAAGTACTTACTCGCTTACTTAATACTGAAACCTTTCTAGCTTTTCAGGTTCAAAACATGCTGGAGCATGTTTTGAACATGAGCTCCCTGTTCCAAGGCAGTTCCCTCTTTTTTCGTCTGCTACTAAATTTCTTCTCTCGAGCTCCTCCTCGGTCTTTCTTCTTTCTTCTTCCATTCTTTTAACTGGGCTTTATTTGGTCATATCTTGATGTATCGTCTATTTTTTATGGAAACCTCATTCCTGTACTTTGTATTTTACTTTTTGTTTCTGATCTAGCTGAACCAGCTGCTGCAGTTTCTTCATTTATGTCTTGATCCATTATTTCATCTTGTGTTAGAGTCATACCAAGATATTTGAGGCTATTGACGTGCTCTATTAGTGTGTGAGGTATTCGACTTTAATACTATTCAATTTGACTTTTTTTTCTTGTTCATCTAGCACTATGGTGAATGATGATTAGCTCAGTAAGTAATTTCCTCAAGGAGCCTCAAGAAAATTGGTAGACGATTCTTCCACTACTGAAAGTTGTGCAAAGTGCTTCTAACCGATCGTTTACAACCGTTTCAGTGTTATTTAATGTCTTAAAATCACATTCTTTCACATTTACTAAAAATAAGGACCAAAATCTGGTTAATAAGGAGGTTGAGAAATGTTTTTATTCAAATTGCTGTATGGTAAGTTCATGATTTAAGATACAATTGGTGGACTAACGGCATAAACCGTGATGTATTGATTGAACTTGAAGCACAAAGTATATACATTACTTTTTTTTGAAAGGCAATAACCTAACCAATATAACTAGATTCTACTCTGAGTGAGACTGCTCCTTCGTTATCAACAGTAAAATATTGGGTAGCATAGTTTAAACGAGACTGTACGATTTGCGAAGACCAGCAGCACAGTGGTCGACCAAAGTGCCGCGCTTGCTCACATTAGAACAAAAACAACGTCGAGATAACGTGATAAAGTATTAAGAACCATCAAGAAGTATCTTATAGTCCATTCGTTAATCGTACAAAACAATTTCATTCAAATGAAAGTAATAAAACTGAGATTATTGTTTATAAAACATGTATTCTTATTGAGAAAATGTGAAGTTGGATGAATAGACGAATGAATAATTCAATTTGACAGTAAACTGGGTCTGAATTAGGCAAAACTCATTCTAGAAGCTTTAGAAATATGTTTTACTCGATAAAATATGTGAAAATTGATATATTTTATATCAAAATTGATTGATATAGTCTTATTATCATTGTTTCCAGTAAGGTAATTTGTTTTATTCGTTAAATGAAAGGACTATAGTTGTTAGGAATTTTGTTTAAGTACCCACCCAATCTAACAGACTTATATATGATGAAATGTCTGTCAGACTTCACGAAGGCTTATCGCACTTTCCTTTTTCCGCGTGTTATTTTTAGATTATTTTTATACCGCGTTGTGGATTTTCTCATCCTTCATGGGTAAATCCAAATCATCTGTCACGATAATAGAATTCTCTTTGATATTGGGTACGTTGACAGACGCAATTTTCGAAACTCGATTACCACAAAAACCTACATAAAAGTTAAATAAATAGACCAGGAAAAGTACTGGAAATTAATATTATCTTTACTCTGTTCCACCATTTGATGATCTCCAGCTACTCTATCATTTTCCTGATGTTAATATGATATGTTCCACCAGTTTCTTCTTCTATTTTTGTTCTCGTTGGTTGCGTGTCAATCGTATCTTCCAGATGAGTGGAAATTTGATAAAACTGTCACTTTCTCCATACATTTATAGTTCTGAGGAAGAAGATCAATTGTTCACATTATTCTTTGAAGAAAACATCAACATTCATATTCCCGTGGGAGTTATCACTACGAGTAGATTCAAAATTCAATGAATCATCTTTAATTAAACAATTTGAACGGTCCAAACTTTCTTTTATACGATTTTAGTTTCTCTGAAACTTTATTTGATGTTTAACACTCGCCACTATCTTTTTCTTTGGCTTTTCCCAATAACAAATGTACCTTCAATTGATTCCACTATATTATCAACAGTGTCACATAACAAAATAACAAACAATTAGATGTTATTGTTTTTTCTTCTTGATCTTGTCTGTAAGCTAAAGCTTCAGTTTGGATTGACTTCTGATGAGTACTTCCAATCATTCTCGTTTAGTTGAGCATCAGTTTTTGATTCTAGATGAATCAATTCTGATTCTGGATAATTCCCAAATAATTCTTCAGATGTATCTTGGTGGTGTTTCTACATACTGTGTATTCCTGATTAAATTGATATTGGTCTAAAATTACAACAAGGATTGACTCTAATCATTCTTGTCTACTAGATAATTTACGAGATGCTAGATATTGGTGGGATTCTCAGCTTATCTAATCTTTTCTTGATGATATCGTACATAATTTCCTCATAATTCAACATCCAGTAGTTATACCAAGGAGCATTCGCCGTTCAGTTCTGCTGCGCTTGAAGCTTCTTCTGTTAAATCCTAGTCGTCAACCCCATGCTGTAAATTATTAAATGATAGTATTGAACAGTTTGATATGGTCTTCCTCGACTTGTCCACCAGATAGTCGACGTGGTGCTTGAACATCATTCCTGGTATTTCTCATCGACTTCTGATGAGTACTTCCAATCATTCTCGTCTAGTTGAGCATCAGTTTTTGTTTCTGGATGAATCAATTTTTGATTTTGGATAATCACCAAATAATCCTTCTTCTAAAGTTACAAAACGAATTTAGACCAATATCAACTTAACCAGGACTATCAGGAATCTACAACATGTAAAGGAACCACCAAGATTCTTCTAAAGAATTATTTGGTAATTATCCAGAATCAAAAATTGATTCATCTAGAATCAAGAGCTGATGCTCAACTAGACGAGAGTGATTGGAAGTACCCATCAGAAGTCGATGAGAAATACCAGGAGTGATTTTGAAGCACCACGTCGACTATCTAATCATTCTTGTCCACTAGATAATTTACGAGGTGCATGAATATTAGTCCTAAGAAAATCCCAGTATTTTCTTCTATTTTTTATGTTATATCTGGTATTAATCATTTTATTAGGAATGTTTTTGGAGAAAATCAACAAGAACCAATTTGTTTTCTTACCAATATATATCGAAATCTCCCTTATTCGATCGAAACTAATTTCTTTTCTGGATATTTTCTTTCATATCTAAAGAATAATGTTTCATTGCTTCATGAAATATAAAATTTATTATACTTTTTGTCTCCGAATTGCGAGAAAAATAAATTAGTATCTAATTATTTTCAACTGGCCTAAATATCTGAAAAGAAACTCGACGGTGTTTGGATTCAATTAACACCTTTCTTCTTCACAATGACATAACCTCATTTCAAGAATTTGCAGCGCAGTCTGACGTTTATTTGATTTCATCTCGGGTGCGGATTTGAATGGAACGGACCTCATTACAAACGAAAGGAAAATATTTATGTCTCTTGGAATTGAAATCCGTTAGCGATGTTTTTAACAGTAATGATTCGTTCGAGAAGAATAATTTGAATTGATAATCAAGTATTGAGAACTTTAGACTGAATAAAAATAGACACTAGTGGATTATAATTATTATTGTTTCGAAAAAAATTGGAGCACAGTGAAATACTCTAATTATTTGTGCGTAGGACTTGAGTATATACAATTTTCTATGGAAAAACGTTTTTCACAAAAGCCTGTAATTTACGTATTGTCGTGTTCATCGTCATTAAGCCGAAAGTAAATGTTGTGATCCTTTATCGGTTGTCCGCCATCATTCTAATTAATATGGTGTAGTTACAACACGATTTGGACCTAAATAATGACTGGTAATTACCTTGAACAAAGTACTCAATAGCTGTTTTTGTTACAAAAACAATGTCAGTCATTTATAAATACTCTGAAGTAATTTTGGATGTACAGCATGATTGCGTGACTTTCTGAATATGTATTCCATCGGACTTTATCTTAGGTATACAAAAATTGTGAAAAAAAAGTAGAATCTATCCATCTAAAGTCTAAAAAAATTATTTTTGATAGGACATCTAATCAAAAAACCACCTATTTAACTTAACTATTGTATTAATTGAGATTTATTGTAAACTGACCGTCCTATAACTAAACCATCGTCTTACTTAAGCAATTCCATATGTCTTTTAGACACTTAAAGTTCCATTAACTCAAATTACTTTTGTTTTAACAGTTTTTGTATACAATAGAGGTTTAGAGGATTAGTATTTAGTGTGTTCTTAATAGTTTTGACACCTAACGAGTACAGTAATTAGATTATTAAAACCATTTTATTTATTTGATGCCGTCTTTATTTGCGAATTTATGAGCGGATCTAACGACACGTAGGGTGTAGATACTCAACGGTTTCTGAGAGGTACATCGAGGACCTTTTGGACAATTTTTATAATAATATATGAGATCTAGTACGACCAGAGAGCAGTGTATAGAAGGAAAGGTCGAAAAACACAACTAAAACAACATGTAGCGTCACAGGATTTAACTAAAACGTCTAAGTGGTAATAAATTAAGTAATCAAAAAGAAATTTTTGAAATTAGTAGAACCTGCGCAGTTTTGTACGATATTTATTGCACGCGTAGACTATTTCTGACTGTTACTAATAGGTACACTTCATAATATTCTTAGTTGCTCACAAGTTTTGAAAATTTGGAAACGATGAAAACATTCTCCAAGCAAAGAACAAGAAAATACTATTATGTTTTCATCGAAACTACTATGGTTTTCTCGGGGCTGACCGTGGGACCTAAGACGAAACATTTTGCTAAAAAACTTACATTAACTTAAATCATGATGGTTTGAAAACGTCATGATACGATAAAATAATTAGACAATCACAAAGTGTTGATACTTATGATTTGATTAATAAATTGTGGTCAAAATTGATAGACGAATACGCCCCAAGTAACATTAGTTTTACATTCAGTCTCTGAAGAAGATAAATCGGTTAACGAAACACATATTTCAACACAGCTTACTTAATATTAATTTCGATTCTTCTGATCGTAGTTTTCATATATTCTATTCATAGTTAATTAATCACTAAGTAGCTTTCATTTATTAACAGACAACCAACTATATAGTTTCCTGCTCGGTCTATGATATAAATTCATTCGATACAACCAAAAGGCAGAGGTTTAAACGATACGAGAAGTTGGTAACGAGTTCACATTATTATCAGTAATAATTCATCATAAGTTTAAACTTTTACCCTCAGGCGATTTAATAATAATAAACCAGACCAAAAGGGAATACAGCAATATGGGTATTATATATTCTACACTAATTACCCATTTGTTTTGGGGATGTATATTACTACACTGATTTATTGTACCTATTTTTGTCGAGAAGAAACCAAGCTGTGGAAATTTTAAATGAAACATAATTGGTATTATATACTTTCATTATAAGTTAGTGGGAAACTAATAATTTGATGATTATACAAAATAAATAACAAAACTGCTCGATTCCATACAGTTGAAATTCGAAAGAATGTGAATAGGATTTCCGTCTTCTACGTACCATAAATAATCTGCACGTTATACACTCTGTTGAAACTAACATCTTCAGGTGTTAAAGCTCCTACAAGATTCCTGTCAGTGTCTGGTTATAGTTTTGCGAGAGGATCTTTGGGTTACCACCCCAATAATTACTTGCGTAAATTCTGCAAACCATCAAAGCTTTCGTGACTTCAATTCTGATTTTCTTTCCATGTCGATTCCAGAGAAGCTACCACCTAGGGTAAACCCAAGATATTTTCCCACTAAATGGCTTGTTCGAATCGCTTAATACGCTCAATATTCAGTTTTTTCTCCGTAGCGTTAAGGTTGATAGACATTTTGTATAATAATAATATGATGATGATGCAAAAAAAATGATAAAACCGCTTCTTCATCTTCGATTCCGTACAGTCTCTAGAGTTGAACTTCCACGCTTTGAAAGAATGTGGATAGGATTTCCACCTTCTACGTACCATAATCTGCACGTTATACATTCTGTTGAAACTAACATCTTCAGGTGTTAAAGCTCCTACAAGATTCCTGTCAGTCTCTGGTTATAGTTTTGCGAGAGGATCTTTGGGTTACCACCCCAATAATTACTTGCGTAAATTCTGCAAACCATCAAAGCTTTCGTGACTTCAATTCTGATTTTCTTTCCATATCGATTCCAGAGAAACTAACACCGAGGGTAACCCCAAGATATTTTCCCACTAAATGGCTTGTTCGAATCGCTTAATACGCTCAATATTCAGTTTTTTCTCCGTAGCGTTAAGGTTGATAGACATTTTGTATAATAATAATATGATGATGATGCAAAAAAAATGATAAAACCGCTTCTTCATCTTCGATTCCGTACAGTCTCTAGAGTTGAACTTCCACGCTTTGAAAGAATGTGGATAGGATTTCCACCTTCTACGTACCATAATCTGCACGTTATACATTCTGTTGAAACTAACATCTTCAGGTGTTAAAGCTCCTACAAGATTCCTGTCAGTGTCTGGTTATAGTTTTGCGAGAGGATCTTTGGGTTACCACCCCAATAATTACTTGCGTAAATTCTGCAAACCATCAAAGCTTTCGTGACTTCAATTCTGATTTTCTTTCCATATCGATTCCAGAGAAACTAACACCGAGGGTAACCCCAAGATATTTTCCCACTAAATGGCTTGTTCGGATCGCTTAATACGCTCAATATTCAGTTTTTTCTCCGTAGCGTTAAGGTTGATAGACATTTTGTATAATAATAATATGATGATGATGCAAAAAAAATGATAAAACCGCTTCTTCATCTTCGATTTCGTGCAGTCTCTAGAGTTGAACTTCCACGCTTTGAAAGAATGTGGATAGGATTTCCACCTTCTACGTACCATAATCTGCACGTTATACACTCTGTTGAAACTAACATCTTCAGGTGTTAAAGCTCCTACAAGATTCCTGTCAGTGTCTGGTTATAGTTTTGCGAGAGGATCTTTGGGTTACCACCCCAATAATTACTTGCGTAAATTCTGCAAACCATCAAAGCTTTCGTGACTTCAATTCTGATTTTCTTTCCATGTCGATTCCAGAGAAACTAACACCGAGGGTAACCCCAAGATATTTTCCCACTAAATGGCTTGTTCGGATCGCTTAATACGCTCAATATTCAGTTTTTTCTCCGTAGAGTTAAGGTTGATAGACATTTTGTATAATAATATGATGATGATGCAAACAAAAATGATAAAACCGCTTCTTCATCTTCGATTCCGTACAGTCTCTAGAGTTGAACTTCCACGCTTTGAAAGAATGTGGATAGGATTTCCACCTTCTACGTACCATAATCTGCACGTTATACATTCTGTTGAAACTAACATCTTCAGGTGTTAAAGCTCCTACAAGATTCCTGTCAGTCTCTGGTTATAGTTTTGCGAGAGGATCTTTGGGTTACCACCCCAATAATTACTTGCGTAAATTCTGCAAACCATCAAAGCTTTCGTGACTTCAATTCTGATTTTCTTTCCATGTCGATTCCAGAGAAACTACCACCTAGGGTAACCCCAAGATATTTTCCCACTAAATGGCTTGTTCGGATCGCTTAATACGCTCAATATTCAGTTTTTTCTCCGTAGAGTTAAGGTTGATAGACATTTTGTATAATAATATGATGATGATGCAAACAAAAATGATAAAACCGCTTCTTCATCTTCGATTCCGTACAGTCTCTAGAGTTGAACTTCCACGCTTTGAAAGAATGTGGATAGGATTTCCACCTTCTACGTACCATAATCTGCACGTTATACATTCTGTTGAAACTAACATCTTCAGGTGTTAAAGCTCCTACAAGATTCCTGTCAGTGTCTGGTTATAGTTTTGCGAGAGGATCTTTGGGTTACCACCCCAATAATTACTTGCGTAAATTCTGCAAACCATCAAAGCTTTCGTGACTTCAATTCTGATTTTCTTTCCATATCGATTCCAGAGAAACTAACACCGAGGGTAACCCCAAGATATTTTCCCACTAAATGGCTTGTTCGGATCGCTTAATACGCTCAATATTCAGTTTTTTCTCCGTAGCGTTAAGGTTGATAGACATTTTGTATAATAATAATATGATGATGATGCAAAAAAAATGATAAAACCGCTTCTTCATCTTCGATTTCGTGCAGTCTCTAGAGTTGAACTTCCACGCTTTGAAAGAATGTGGATAGGATTTCCACCTTCTACGTACCATAATCTGCACGTTATACACTCTGTTGAAACTAACATCTTCAGGTGTTAAAGCTCCTACAAGATTCCTGTCAGTGTCTGGTTATAGTTTTGCGAGAGGATCTTTGGGTTACCACCCCAATAATTACTTGCGTAAATTCTGCAAACCATCAAAGCTTTCGTGACTTCAATTCTGATTTTCTTTCCATGTCGATTCCAGAGAAACTACCACCTAGGGTAAACCCAAGATATTTTCCCACTAAATGGCTTGTTCGGATCGCTTAATACGCTCAATATTCAGTTTTTTCTCCGTAGCGTTAAGGTTGATAGACATTTTGTATAATAATAATATGATGATGATGCAAAAAAAATGATAAAACCGCTTCTTCATCTTCGATTTCGTGCAGTCTCCAGAGTTGAACTTCCACGCTTTGAAAGAATGTGGATAGGAATCCCGTCTTCTACGCACCATAATCTGCACGTTATACACTCTGCTGATACTAGCTTCTTCAGGTGTTAATGTTCCTACAAGATTCCTGGTTATTTCTGGTTATAGTTTCGCGAAAGGATCTTCTGTAAACCATCAAAGCTTTTGTGACTTCAATTGTGATTTTCTTTCCATGTCGATTCCAGAGAAACTAGCACCTAGGGTAAGCACAAGATATTTTCCCACTAAATCAACTTTTGGGTTGGTGAGTCAGCATTTATAAATCTTTTAGTGAACTACCTAGGAATATTGGGCCAAAGAAAGTACACAAAATCGAATTTAAACCAGTTTATTACAAACGAACCTTTATGTCTAGTATTGATATTAATATATAGGAAGTGTGAAAAAAAGTTTAAATGTTCATTTCAATGAGAGGAATGGAACTTTTTTTGTCCATCAAGTATTTTCTTGAAGTTTGGAGATTATTTTGTAGCCGCCATTCTGATGCAATTGTCCAAATGTTCATCAGTCAGTCTATATTTGTTTTCTTATAAATTTCGTATCAGAAAAAGATGTTTCACTCAAGTTTGTACAACTAACATAGCTTTCAATCTCATTACAACTTTAGCCACAATTCGATATTTTTCTTTGGAGACTAGAATCCAGACATTTTCAGTGATAGATTTTAGATTTGAAAATCAACAACTCCTATTTCAACGGCAGCCTGATCTTCACCAAGATGTTTTCCAACACAAGCTGAAAAATCTTCTGCATCAAAGGAAGAATTGACGACTTTGCCACAATCAATATGCTTTTAAAAGCCTGGAATCGTTGATCAAATTGTTGTTTGAAAGTCTGAAAGAATTTCCATGTATTCTTGGTTATTACAGCTCGAGATTTTTTGAAAATGATCTGAAATCATTGCACCGTTGTTCTTATCTTTACCCTGAAGCTGCAGGTTTAAGCCATTCAACTTTACAGTTATATCTGTAAGAGGGGAAAAATCTTGTAGCCATGGGAGATAATCACCCCGATCTTCCAAAAATTTCACCAGTGCAGGTGACTAACGTTGCATAACTCCGCCCCTACTAAGCCAAAAAACTTCTCTATGAAGCAACTCTTCAATTAGTTCTCTGAACTAAATGATGCAAAAAAAGTAACAAAATTGCCTCTTCATCTTACATACGTTGAAATTCAACTGCCTTGTGAACATCCTTTGATAGAAATATAAATAATAGTATTGCAGAAATTGCAGAAATCAATGTTACAACTTTTGAACCGTGTGCATTGCTTGTTGATACATGGTTTTAAAAGAGCTCAAATATTTACAAAATTTAGAGCATTATCTCTATGAACAGAAACTGTATGATAGAATTTGATACTGTTTACTTGAAAAATGAGAATTTTTAAGCTCTTATTTCCGTAGGTTTATCTTCAATACGATTTTTGATATTTCTATAACTTATTTTTCAGAATATAATTTTCAACGTTGGGTGAAATTATTTCCAATGTCAAATCTTTGGTTTAAAAAAAATAAATCTTGTAATTAACAGGCTGAAAAGATAGGCTGTACCCTTTCAACCCTCTCAAAAGTATATTTGTACTAATTTCACTCTTCGGGGTTTGATCTTCATTATCATTTCGTTGAAGGGTTGGATATGAATTATTTTTAATTAAGTCTTCGTTAAATGTTTCGGAGAGGCAATTTCCCGTTTTCCTTTTTTTTTCTTGTTGCTTATTGTGTGATAAAGGGAATATTTTGTACTCCGCTTTTGTTTCTTTCGTGGCAAAAAAGTTGTACTGTATTGTATTATAGGGTATATATCATTCGTTCATGTAAAAATGGGGTACGAGCAGTTTAAGAAGTAATTATGATCATATGAATTGTACTTTACTCAAAATTGGAAAAGTTGGTAGTGGAAAAACATTTAGTCTTACTATGAGATGAGAATCGAATTTATCTGAGTGAAATTTATCTAGATTGTTGATGCAAATCATTCAAGGGTTGTTAAATGAATGTTTTAACCAGACATATTGATTCATTTCGATTTTGACGTTTCAAATATTCAATATTTCAAAATGTCACGATTTAGTTGGTATCCTGACGATAATATTAATGAAATTTTAGAATGAACCTTATCGAAAAATATCGTTTACAGTAAAAAAACTGTATGGAAAGCATCTATGGACTTTTTGAATGATATAAAGTATCAATTAGATGGAAATCGGACTGCCGAAGAATTAACTTTTGATTTTAAAGGATTGGGAATGGAAAAAAAAGTTGATACAGAGTTTGAGGAAGCTACTGTCAAACCATGTGGGACTTAATAATTAAGCTGTTCTATTCAAAAACGTTTTATTTCAACTCCATACGACAAAAATTGCATTAAGCTCCATTAAAATAACAAAAATGATTAATTTATGAAATGAAATTACCCCGCAACAGAGACTCTACCAGAAAGCCGCGGTATAATTAGCAAGGCGAGGTGGAGAAGCTGCTGCTTGCAAGGTGATTCAAGAATTTGTACTGGGAACAAAATTTTCAATAGAAAACAACGACAGCAACGTCCTGTCGGATTACTTGGAAACTTGATGTCAAAAAGAGGCCAAAATATTGAAGTCAACAGATTATTTCTAATCATAAATGGTCACTGGACATCCGACAATGATCATTTCTATGATAAAACGCCCAATGGAAGGAATGTGATTCAAAATTGGATAGAATCGTCTACCGAAGCGATTTGATTGAATACCAAGCTTTCGAAATATATCGAATGATTATTAACGTCCTTTTATTATTACTACTGTACATAATTGTTGCCTAATTAGTTAATTTCACACATATACATAATTTTTATAGTTTTGACACTCTTGAATAACTCCAAATTAACTACAGCGCCAAGCTGGTTCAAGAATTTGTACTGGGAACAAAATTTTCAATAGAAAACAACGACAGCAACGTCCTGTCGGATTACTTGGAAACTTGATGTCAAAAAGAGGCCAAAATATTGAAGTCAACAGATTATTTCTAATCATAAATGGTCACTGGACATCCGACAATGATCATTTCTATGATAAAACGCCCAATGGAAAGAATGTGATTCAAAATTGGATAGAATCGTCTACCGAAGCGATTTGATTGAATACCAAGCTTTCGAAATATATCGAACGATTATTAACGTCCTTTTATTATTACTACTGTACATAATTGTTGCCTAATTAGTTAATTTCACACATATACATAATTTTTATAGTTTTGACACTCTTGAATAACTCCAAATTAACTACAGCGCCAAGCTGGTTCAAGAATTTGTACTGGGAACAAAATTTTCAATAGAAAACAACGACAGCAACGTCCTGTCGGATTACTTGGAAACTTGATGTCAAAAAGAGGCCAAAATATTGAAGTCAACAGATTATTTCTAATCATAAATGGTCACTGGACATCCGACAATGATCATTTCTATGATAAAACGCCCAATGGAAGGAATGTGATTCAAAATTGGATAGAATCGTCTACAGAAGCGATTTGATTGAATACCAAGCTTTCGAAATATATCGAACGATTATTAACGTCCTTTTATTATTACTACTGTACATAATTGTTACCTAATTAGTTAATTTCACACATATACATAATTTTTATAGTTTTGACACTCTTGAATAACTCCAAATTAACTACAGTGCCAAGCTGGTTCAAGAATTTGTACTGGGAACAAAATTTTCAATAGAAAACAACGACAGCAACGTCCTGTCGGATTACTTGGAAACTTGATGTCAAAAAGAGGCCAAAATATTGAAGTCAACAGATTATTTCTAATCATAAATGGTCACTGGACATCCGACAATGATCATTTCTATGATAAAACGCCCAATGGAAGGAATGTGATTCAAAATTGGATAGAATCGTCTACCGAAGCGATTTGATTGAATACCAAGCTTTCGAAATATATCGAATGATTATTAACGTCCTTTTATTATTACTACTGTACATAATTGTTGCCTAATTAGTTAATTTCACACATATACATAATTTTTATAGTTTTGACACTCTTGAATAACTCCAAATTAACTACAGCGCCAAGCTGGTTCAAGAATTTGTACTGGGAACAAAATTTTCAATAGAAAACAACGACAGCAACGTCCTGTCGGATTACTTGGAAACTTGATGTCAAAAAGAGGCCAAAATATTGAAGTCAACAGATTATTTCTAATCATAAATGGTCACTGGACATCCGACAATGATCATTTCTATGATAAAACGCCCAATGGAAGGAATGTGATTCAAAATTGGATAGAATCGTCTACCGAAGCGATTTGATTGAATACCAAGCTTTCGAAATATATCGAATGATTATTAACGTCCTTTTATTATTACTACTGTACATAATTGTTGCCTAATTAGTTAATTTCACACATATACATAATTTTTATAGTTTTGACACTCTTGAATAACTCCAAATTAACTACAGCGCCAAGCTGGTTCAAGAATTTGTACTGGGAACAAAATTTTCAATAGAAAACAACGACAGCAACGTCCTGTCGGATTACTTGGAAACTTGATGTCAAAAAGAGGCCAAAATATTGAAGTCAACAGATTATTTCTAATCATAAATGGTCACTGGACATCCGACAATGATCATTTCTATGATAAAACGCCCAATGGAAGGAATGTGATTCAAAATTGGATAGAATCGTCTACAGAAGCGATTTGATTGAATACCAAGCTTTCGAAATATATCGAACGATTATTAACGTCCTTTTATTATTACTACTGTACATAATTGTTACCTAATTAGTTAATTTCACACATATACATAATTTTTATAGTTTTGACACTCTTGAATAACTCCAAATTAACTACAGTGCCAAGCTGGTTCAAGAATTTGTACTGGGAACAAAATTTTCAATAGAAAACAACGACAGCAACGTCCTGTCGGATTACTTGGAAACTTGATGTCAAAAAGAGGCCAAAATATTGAAGTCAACAGATTATTTCTAATCATAAATGGTCACTGGACAACCGACAATGATCATTTCTATGATAAAACGCCCTATGGAAGGAATGTGATTCAAAATTGGATAGAATCGTCTACCGAAGCGATTTGATTGAATACCAAGCTTTCGAAATATATCGAACGATTATTAACGTCCTTTTATTATTACTACTGTACATAATTGTTGCCTAATTAGTTATTATCATACATCCACATTATTTTTATAGTTATGACCCTCATGAATAACTCCAAATTACCTAGAGCGCGCTTAATTGATTTATAATTCTATCTAATTAATTCATCAGGGGTGATAAAATGTAAAAACCCTCATTTTAATTCCGCTATATCGTGTGATAGCTTAATTCTTGTTTGCATTCGATCTAATTAAAACTAAACGCAATGTCTCACTATAATGTAACATAACAAAAGTTGGAAATTAAGGTAAAAGCAATAGTCAATAGCATCAATGTTATTTAATGGCTTTTCCCAATAAGTATCACGAACGGTAGAACTAAATAATTAGTAGTATCATTCGAAAATGAAGCTAATTTGAGCTTTGTATGTAATTAATTTCTAAATTAGCGAGGGAAAATACGAAGGTTATTTTTTTGTAGCTATGTAATATCATCATACATCATATTTTTCCTTGTTTCCAAATCTTTCGATACAATGTTGGGTACCACAATATCTAAAAGTTTTCTTTTACTTGAAATATTCACCAAAAGTTTTTTCTGTTTCCAAATTTTTAGTTTGATTGATAAGGTTCACAGTAGATGCCGTGGAGGTCTTCCGTCACGTGACTAATACGTCAAAAACGTCCAAATCAAATCAAAATGTCTGTCAACTCAGTAGAAATAATCGTTATGACTAATATTCCGAAGGTCGGATTTCTCCAATTGGTAATTAAAAAGATGCTGAAATCATTGGAGATCTATTTGCAAATAATTTTCTGAAAAGTTTAATATAGCGTTACAAGTATAGACATTGGTGCAATTTTGAAAATTCCACACATATTTACAAATTATACAAGCAAGAAATTAAATCTTGAAGCAAATTTAAATACCAATTTAAACGTATAAACTAAAAGTATGAGGCTAAATCAACCAGCGTAAAAAATTCCAAAGCAAAGTAATTCGTACTTTTGTATATATTCGAAATGGGAATCAGCACTTCACTTTATCAACAGTTATGTAAGAAATTTGCCCAAAATTACAGTTACCCAATTATATTGACATGAAGATGCTCTAGCTACTGAATCAATACAAACTAAAGATAAAAAAGAAGAAGACAAAAGCTTCAGATCTGGTGTATATACTAGGTGAAAGTGTAGAAGCAGAGCACAGAGAAATGTGGAAGTTTTTATATAAGAACTGGGTAATACAATGCGTGACAATTTAATTCTAGTTGTTGTATATAATGTCAGACAAAATTACTGATTGTTCGGATCCGAGTAGGTACATTACAGCTGGAAACAATTTGTTCATGATCAATTGTATTCAATATCTTTTCTCTCCTACTAAATTCATTCAATTTGCTTTTGACTTCAATAAAAATGTTTAATAATATACAATAATAGCATACAATGAAGCTTCTTTATGTCTAGCTGTCAAATACGCTTGACTTCAAATTTTCTTGGATCTAAATTAAGTCATTGGTCAATAAATTCAAGATTTTTTTCAAAAGATAAAAGCAGAAATGTTGATAAATGATTATATATAGATGGAGATAAGTACAGGCACGTAATTTTCTCCTTCAAGATTCATTCAGATTCAAAAACAAATACAGTATGAATTTTCTATACAGTTTGTCCGCGTAAATTGGCGGCATTAATTTTACGAAAAAAAGTTATTCTATATAAAAAGTTCTGCATGGTCCAAAGCCTGAAATTCAATCATCAGATTCTGAATTTTTTCAGTCGTATACGAGGTTTGTCAAAAAATGCTACAAAGAAAAGATGTTTAGAATCAAAAATAGCTTACATATATAATTTTTTTCTACATTTTCTCTGCGATTACGTTGGCAATTTAAGTTTGAACATTAATGCATAAATAATCAAATTTATAATTAATAAATGCAATGCATTAATGTGCAAACTTAAATTTTCAACGTAATCGCAGAGAAAATGTGAAAAAAATGTTTTTTTGTTCATGTAAATAAACGATGTTTTATATTTGAAAGTTATTTTAAATTCTAAACATCTTTTCTTTATAACAATTTTCGATATTGGTACTCTATTTTAGAGCAAAAATCACATTTTATGAAAAACCTTGGATACGACTGAAAAAATTTAACATCTGATGATTGAATTTCAAGTTTTGGACCATGCAGAACTTTGGTAATTATACACTTTCGCGGTCACCTGGTTTTTTGGCTCTAGAAAATCGAAAAATGGATGGATTTTAATGATCTTGGTCTCAAAATGTTCCATTTTACGGCGGATTTATAAAAAAAAATACGAAAATTAAAAAAAAATAAATATTTTTTACAGTTTCATGACTTTAAATGCAAAAAAAATGACTTTCTACAAAAAAAAAATGAATATTTTGAAAAAAAAATTTCAAAAAAGTTAATTTTTCGGTATTTTACAGCCTAAAATGAATTCTATTAAAAAAAAGAGTAATTATACACTTTCCCGGTCACCTGGTTTTTTGGTTAGGTTAGGTTAGGTTAGGTTGGCTCTAGAAAATCGAAAAATGGAAGGATTTTAATGATCTTGGTCTCAAAATGTTCCATTTTACGGCGAATTTATAAAAAAAATACGAAAATTAAAAAAAATAAATATTTTTTACAGTTTCATGACTTTAAATGCAAAAAAATGACTTTCTACATTAAATCCTTCGTAACTGTTTCTGACGTCCTGCAATCAAGTTCGTATATTTTTTTTTCGCAATTTACATAAAAAAATGAATATTTTGAAAAAAAAATTTCAAAAAAGTTAATTTTTCGGTATTTTACAGCCTAAAATGTATTCTATTAAAAAAAGGGGTAATTATACACTTTCACGGTCACCTGGTTTTTTGGCTCTAGAAAATCGAAAAATGGAAGGATTTTAATGATCTTGGTCTCAAAATGTTCCATTTTACGGCGAATTTATAAAAAA
The DNA here is from genome assembly GCF_026230105.1 of Diorhabda sublineata. Classification (NCBI taxonomy): domain Eukaryota; kingdom Metazoa; phylum Arthropoda; class Insecta; order Coleoptera; family Chrysomelidae; genus Diorhabda; species Diorhabda sublineata. Next base: position 6,361,779 of record NC_079481.1, on the reverse strand, counting down.
AATACGAAAATTAAAAAAAATAAATATTTTTTACAGTTTTATGACTTTAAATGCAAAAAAATGACTTTCTACATTAAATCCTTCGTAACTGTTTCTGGCGTCGTGCAATCAAGTTCGTATATTTTTTTTTCGCAATTTACATAAAAAATGAATATTTTGAAAAAAAAATTTCAAAAAAGTTAATTTTTCGGTATTTTACAGCCTAAAATGAATTCTATTAAAAAAAAGAGTAATTATACACTTTCCCGGTCACCTGGTTTTTTGGTTAGGTTAGGTTAGGTTAGGTTGGCTCTAGAAAATCGAAAAATGGAAGGATTTTAATGATCTTGGTCTCAAAATGTTCCATTTTACGGCGAATTTATAAAAAAAATACGAAAATTAAAAAAAATAAATATTTTTTACAGTTTTATGACTTTAAATGCAAAAAAATGACTTTCTACATTAAATCCTTCGTAACTGTTTCTGGCGTCGTGCAATCAAGTTCGTATATTTTTTTTCGCAATTTACATAAAAAATGAATATTTTGAAAAAAAAATTTCAAAAAAGTTAATTTTTCGGTATTTTACAGCCTAAAATGTATTCTATTAAAAAAAAAGAGTAATTATACACTTTCCCGGTCACCTGGTTTTTTGGTTAGGTTAGGTTAGGTTAGGTTGGCTCTAGAAAATCGAAAAATGGATGGATTTTAATGATCTTGGTCTCAAAATGTTCCATTTTACGGCGAATTTATAAAAAAAATACGAAAATTAAAAAAAATAAATATTTTTTACAGTTTCATGACTTTAAATGCAAAAAAATGACTTTCTACATATAATCCTTCGTAACTGTTTCTAACGATGAATATTTTGAAAAAAAAAAGTTTTTCTACTATTTAAGGTTTATGTTGAAAGTTATGGATAGGTAATCGTGATTATTAGGTTTTATATTTATAAATGAAATACACCGTGCTTAAGATTCATATACTAAGTCTTTATTTAAAAGACTACGTTTTCGAGAAGCGTCCTCACGTTTGAAAGAGTCGGTTTGTACTAACTAAAAACTAATAATAAAATATTTACAATGAGGTCTAAGCCTCTTCTTAAGAATCGTAAAATTACAGATGTTTTACTAAAATATATGCATTACTCCAAAAAGTAAAAGAGTCCTTTGTGTGACCCATGTGTCCGGGGTCATAAAACAGAGGTAGGACTTACTTTTCCTTTTCTAAAATATCTTTTAACCAAATGTTAAGTTTCCTTAAACATAAAATCTAAGCATAATATTAAAATACTAAAATAAAAAAATAATTTGTAAAATAGGATTCAATTTTGCTCAGAGAAATTCAACAGTTTAAAACTATTAAAAACCGCAAATTCAGGCACTACCCCCGTGTTTTTCATAAATTATAAAATTTATCTATTTTTCGATTTTTAATGGTCCAAAAACTATTAACATTGAATAATATAGTACGAAACTATTCACGAAAATTGATTGTTTTTCATCGATTTCATTTTAAGCTATAAAAACTGAAAAAATCATTCTATTTGGATTTTTTTTAAATTGTTCATCAATTTATGTAGAATACAAAAAAAATATAAGAACTTTATCTGAAAATGAGATAATTTTTTGTAAAGGATTATTTTGCAAAACCGTTTTATTTTACGATTTAAAACAGTAAAACTATGAGAAATTTTCATTCCAGCTATTTCTACTAATTTTTTTTATAAATCCGCCGTAAAATGGAACATTTTGAGACCAAGATCATTAAAATCCATCCATTTTTCGATTTTCTAGAGCCAAAAAACCAGGTGACCGTGAAAGTGTATAATTACCAGAACTTTTTATAAGGAATAACTTTTTTTTCGTAAAATTAAGTTTCCCATATGCCGCCAGCTTACGTGGACACACCGTATATTTGCTGAGGTGTCCATTTTGCTTAAAATAACCATCCAAGAAACTTTGAATTTCATTATTTGGAGAGCGTATCCGCTTTTATGCACCTCAATTAGTTCCAATCAAATTTCATCCGAAATTCCTTTGAATGTATAATGATGACCCCAAGTTGTGCGTGACTTCCTGTGAGAATTTTGGCAAGTACTCGTTTCCCCTCCCACTCTATTTCTGACCCATTTTACCTTTCCAACCTTCTTGACGTGTCTGCGTGACGTAAATATATTAATCAACATCTTGAATGACGTTACGTTTGCTCCAAACTTGAACGTCTTTGTTTTAGTGAAATTTGTAATAGAGAATTATGGAGCTTTAATTAATTTTCTACAGTTAAATATTCGATTATAGAAAATTTAACGTGATTGAATATAACGGAATAACGGTTTTTTTAAAGTCAATACTTGTTTTGATTCAATTTATGCCCTATATTTTCAAATTATTACCATTAAATAGCAGTCAAAACCTGGAAATTGAGATGTCAAATCGTACAATTGAATTAATGAGTATATTCACAAAGTTTGGACGGAAATGAATTGATATCCAAGACCCCCCTAAACAAATTACTACATTAATAAAAATAGAATGAATCTAATAAAGACCTAAGTGTTAAATGAAAAATAAGTTGAAAAATGGGATTATTATAATTAAATTTGGACACCAGGTATTAGTTGTTACAATCAATTATTAGATATTCTTCAGAGATGCTCACAAATTTATCAATTATGAAGTGAATCCAGTTTTCAACTTATCTTTGTGCTAGCAACATAGCTTTTATTGTATTCGTCTTGAAACAAATCCATAGCATCAAACAGCTGTTGAATTCCAGCGAATATTTTGAAGCACCTCACACAAAAAGTATAATTCCATAATGTTCAACATGGTATCGACGCTCAAAAAGCTTTTGTAAAACTTTTTCCGAGTGCTTTGGATGTACAGGGACACATCACATCATATTAACTGCAAAGAAAAGCATCTAGCGAATTATATAGTTCTACATGGATTGCCAACAAACTCGAGATCTAAAATATTTTATCATTCCAATAATGTTGGACCAAAAAACCAAACACAGCCGTTTAGAAACGGTACTTGGACTTTGTAATAATCGAAAGCTGCTATTCTCGTTTATTTCCTTCTAATTATCACTTTCACTTAACTGAAAAACAAAGAAATTTTATGTACGCGAAATCTTAGCTTGATCTGAAGTTGATCTAATTTCGTATTGTCACGAAATCGTCCAGGGTATGGATAGGGAGCCGGTTCTGTCCAGTTTTAATGGTTGGTTATAAGAAATTTTAATGCTTCGACGTATCTTTAAGTGTTTGGTAGATAATGAGACATAGAGAATCCGATATAATGATGTACGATACTCAAATATACTGACAGATCTGATAGCAGGATGCTTGCAATGATTTATCTACGTGGAACACGCATCTCACAAAAAGAAAAACATCAAGTTAGATCTGTGAGTCGTGGGCTTGACAGAACGCGGCAGAATTTGGTATCAAGTTGCGTGAAATCGGCCAGAAATCTCTCAAAGGTGATCGCGTCGAATCATTCGTGCTTCATAAGATACTTGAATCACCTCATTTTAGCACAAAACAAACGGAAAATACAAGAAATCTCAACTCACGTGGATCCAATTTTGTATTGTTACGAAGTCGTCCACGGCTTGGATAGTGGGGCTCTGTCCAGTTATGATGGAATTCTAAAATTTACCGAACTGGCGGTGTCTTTGATATTGATTTAGAGTAATTGATGTCCATGTATTATTATGAAAAAAGTAGATACTAACATTCAAATAAGCCTTGAATTAGTATTTAATTATCGTCGAAATGCTTCCAATATGGGGCTTGTATGTGCAATAAAAACTTTCATATGTATACATGGTCACTAATATCATTTACTGCATCTTCGCAGTCAAACAAATTTTGTTAAAGCTTATTAAGTAGTTATCACCTCCACTACTACGACGTACTTAATCAAAATTCATCACTCACTACATTCTATTACATAAAATATCTTAAACATTCTCGAAAAAGCTTTTAGAGCGTATCACGAGTGAGCTTCTAGTTTGCATATACCTTTTATGAAAGTCCCACTCGTCTTGCTTTCCAAGTTAATTAGATCCCGTGTCAAATCCTCGATCCGTAACGTACACACAAACCAGAAAACTTCCTGAATGAGCAGTATTTCATTCTTACCAACTGCCTTGTTTCACAAGGAATGAAATAGTTATATTACTGTGAGAAGATAAGTTTTTCTGTTAACAAAATGGTAGTCGAAGTAATAAATCTGATGTAAATTCTCGAAGAACTTGTTGGCATTGTTGGTCAATTCCTCTAAGTCTGTTTACTACGAATCTACGCGTTTCTATTTGTTCTGATTTTCTCTGTTCATTTCGTTCATCTCGTGCCTCAATATTGCATTCGTTTGCTTATTATTTGACTCACCTTTCACAATAATAAAACACGTATATTTATTAAACACGTTTCTGTTTTGATTTAAAACTATTTGCAAAATAATGTTAAGTACAATATGTACAGGTACGATAAAGGCCGTTGTCAGCGGGAGATTACAACACGTGTTTATTTACATAAGAGTGAAAACTGTCTTTTCAGTTATGAATAAATTATTATTGTACTGGAACGTAGTAAACAATTTAGCGAAGGAAATTTAGATACAAACAAAGCTCCTGGCATAACCAGGAAACAGAAACTCTATGTCAAATTACAGACCTGTCTTCCTTGTTTCCAAATTTCCAAAGATTTTTGAAAGAGTACTTATTGAAAGAATTCTGGAACAATTTGGTACTCAAAATGTTACAAAATTAACTAAAAAAATGTATAACTCGCTTGAAAAAAGCAATTCCTTACTCTGTATCTTCCTTGATCTCTCGAATGCCTTTGAATTGTCAGTCATTCGCATTTGTTGGAATCTTTCATTGGAAATTCCTACTTAACAAACACAAAATGAAACATTCAATAGAAAAAATCATTTTAGCGAAGATGTGGTTGTGTTTTGTGGTGTCTCTCTTGGTAAGGTGATTGAACCCATCCTCATGGCCTGAGTAACCACCACCAGTTCTTAGTGGTTTGTCTTCTATATGAGAACTCGCTTTTTGTTCTTAGCTAATGATCCGAACTGGCGATGTAGAATATTTTTGATACTATTGATCATATGTATCAACAATAAAATTTACAAACATCCTCATACGAAAACACAACTCTCTATTTTACAAAATTTGATTTCTAGAATGTGATTCTATCCGTGAAATCTTATAATCAAATCAACATAGACGATCATACAATTGAAATTCGATCGTATATCAATGAACTGAAATGTGGAAATTGCTTCAATTTCCATAATAAACGGCTATTTTCAAATTAGCTGGAAAATAACCTGCAATAAAGTCAATGCATCAAGTGATAAATCCATAATAATGTTATGGATTGTTTAGGAATTGACCAGATTTAAGTTGAGTAGATTTTCGTGTTACAGTTTCAAAAATAATTTCTATATAATAATCAAACTCCTAAGCAAAAAAAAACAAAAGTTATGACTTTAAATCAAGTTTAAACACATTTGTTTTTGGTTTACTGGATGATGGTGAATTTTCAGGGCGTGCAATTGAGGTAGTTACTCCAAAAAACATAAAAAACTCCATAAATTATTTCTAACTAATCGTTTTGGTTATAATTAATCGTCTGTGTAATTGAACAAAGATAGTTTTATAATCAAAGTGTTTATCGGAACACTAAAGTAGCTGCGAATTATTTATATCACTTTATGGCTGTTTTATACCCCTATAATTTAAAATGTGACATGGGATGGCATGAGATATATAAATATCAGTGGAAAGAAAGGCCCTTTTGAATATTTCATTATAGGATTTGTTGTTTTCGTTTGAGAAAATAAGCGAATTCTTTTTTGAATACGTTCTACAACTGATTACTTTAGAATCAGATTTGTTCATTGATTGGGGTATGATTTACTAGAAATGAAAAATACGAGGGTTGCTACTAAAGTTTTGAGATAGACAGTTGAAAGAAGCAAATGGGTTATTGAAGTCTTTTCAACTCTACTAGCTCTAAAATCTATTAGGTAAGCATATGTTTGAAGTGAATTTAGCCTTCACAGACTTCAAATCACAAAATTAGAAAAAGAGAATATTTTTTTCCGAAGTTGTCATACATTAATTTCAAGCAATTTCCAATGTCAATAAATTTTGACAGGTCATCGTCAGTAGTCTTTAGTTGTCATCACTGAACCAAGATGGACGACTGCGGGGGCGTTACCGACGCGTAAAGTGCTGTTTGAAAATTGTATTCTTTTGAGTTTGTTGGCCAAATAGGAATATTTTTCTCTCTGATCTACTACAATTGGAGTAGTAGCATTTGTATTTATGAGTAATTTTGTCAAAATTTTTCGTGAAAAAACAACAAAAATTGACATGACGCCGAACGTTAATGCTTGAGAGAAAGAGAGAGAGAAAAAGAGATCTACATCAGCAATTTGATCTGACAGAGCTGTCGGAACTTACATAAACGTTTTGTTGTATCTAACGTGGGGGAGGGGTGACTCCAGGCGACCCAAAGAGGCCATAGGCCATAGTAGACAAATGGCTACATGTCTGTATTCATGTGGGCTAGAACTTTAGTGAAAGTTTTCTTCACTATTTCTCTTTTCAGAGTTCTAGTGAACTCCTTTTTGATTTCAAGACTTATAGTCTATTTTGTGAAGGTATTGCGAATCAAGAAGACTGCAAAGCTGTGCAGTTTATTGTGCATACTGACTATAACCAAAAAATTTTTTCAAAAAGCTCAAAATTTCGAATAAACCCTGTAATTTTCGCGTATACACGATTTTTTCCACGTTACAATCTATAATTTCTTATCTATTAGTTGGAAGTTATAAATTAGATTTGTAATTGATTGATCTCTCACAGTAATTAACAGATCTGACCCCAAACGACTTTTTATAGTTTTCTAACCTCAAAATTTCACTTACAGAAGAAAGATTTTTATCAGGTGAGAACGACTTTGCCAACATAGACGCCTGTTTTGATAAGAAGAACGACAATTATTATTCAAAAGAAGAAAAATGAAAATTATTTATAAAAAATTAATCGTTTGTTTGTTAGATTTGAGAATATTTGAGAATTATCATATTTTTAGGTTATAATAACCGTTCGAACAAGTGCGAACAGAATTCGAATGAAAATATGGATCGGTATTGTTTTGTCAACTATTTCATATTCTCGCCAATAAACTAAATGTTCTCTATAATCAACCGAATTCATTTCAGTTCATTAAAACGGAATAGTATTTTAATTACTTTGATTCGAAAGCTATAGCTCCAAATCTACATTTATTGACTACAACATTGCATTTCCAGCACAATTATGGAATGTAATGCGATTCCAAAATATACCATTTGAATTCTTTGAATATATATTTCCTATATAACATAAATTATTACCAACTTTAGATTTATTTTGTGAAATTTCTTGTAATTTTCTCTAACTTGACTAAATTGATGTTCCTCCTTCCTGGACATGATGTTCGTTCGCTCACAATCCAAATATTTTGGAATATACGCCGAACACACCATGTTCTGACAAATATTAGCTTAGGAAGTTGTCATTGGTATCACCTATCAAGCGTTTTGTCCACTGTGCTTTCGATGTCTCGTTTTCCCATCTTTCTTGCCATGTTCTTAGAGTTTTTTCTCTGGATATTCTTGTTTATTATGTTTTATGATCGACTCTGTATTATATTGGTTTTTCTAATGTTCCGTGCAAAAGCATTTTGTGGAAAACACGGAACATAATCGCTCTTTTGCAGCTGCTTGATCCACCCATGTTCCGGAGAGTCCTTATTAGTTTCGACATCGTCTCCTTTGCTTTGAGTGCTTTAGAAGCTCGGCCGGTTGGTAACTATATATTTGATATTAGCGAGGTCTATTTTGACTCCTTCCAGCATGAAGCTAATATTAACTCTGTTTTGGCTTCCTCTTATCAGCGCTGCATCAGTTTTGTTAGGAGCTAGCTTAGATCTATTCTTTTTCATCCATATATTGATTTGCTTCAGGTTCTAGTTGTCGTTAATTACAAGCTTTTATCCTAATCTTCACCGAATGCAATGTTTCTGAAATCTCTTGTCAGTTCCAACCTAAGGACCTCGTCGTAGAGGATATTGAACATAGTACCGAACCCTGAGGAATATCTTCAACGTTTCCTTGCTCTTTAGGACTCTCTTTCTTGAATTGATCTAACTAGATACTCAGTTGTCGAAGCAATGATCAATTTGTGAGTAGTATTGAGTCAATGCAATTCATTGTGAACTTTCTGATCAGTGTTCCCAAAAACTAAGTTAGTTCAGCATGCATAGTGATCTATATGATTTGGAATCCTTTTTTTTGGGATGAAGATAACCTTGGTAAGCTTCCAGTTGTCATGAGAGTGTTGTTTTGCCAGTAGATTGTTAAAGACGTACCAGAAAACGGGCTCTGTTGCCGACGCGCTGCATTCTGTCGACCGGTATCTGTGAATGCATTAATCAATTCTCGAATTCTATTTGTAATTCCGTATAAATTTTTCAACTTGATTATGTCTCGCCAACATTGTTATTAAACTCGCAGAATTCACTTATCTCCTATTTGGAACAGAAATTCGCTTTTAGCTCCGTTTACAATGTAATTAACTTTTCTTGACGTGAATAATTTTCATTCGCGGTTGTCACACAAAATATGTGTGATACATACCTCTCATTCTGCAAACTATATTTTCACGAAATTAGTTTAGTTGATGAGAACAATACATGTTTTGATAATAATTCTCAACTTTGTTTTACGCCTGCTGAAATTTTAATTAATAAGTTTCATACTTGATTTAAGTTAAATTGAATTTTTCTAATTCAACATCATTTTTTTCCTTCATTTCCAATCTTTAACTACTATTAGTAAATATTTCAATCCACTACGTATTTAAAGTTGTAGTATAGCAAACAAAAAACGAAATTAATCAGTTGAATGTAATACAATAAGAGAAAATCAGCAACGGCTCTTGATAAACAGAAGTAATGTCGAAAATTTGCAAAGATTAGACAGGAAAAGCACGCAACTGAGATATCATAGTTCAAGAACTTATAAAATGGTTGAAAGAGGAAGATGTACTGGCTAACAGAGCTTCAACATCAAGTTTCTTGCGAAGCTAAGCTAATCAAGAATGACAGAGAGATTTTTGAGTGCTTAAAACAAGTGGCTTCGGAAAGGACGAAAAGGAGTCGACGATTCTGAGAAAAATGTTGAACGAATTCAAGCCGTAGAATGAAAGTCAAAATGATAGCTGACGAGCTGTTGATCCTGAAAAAACGTTCATTCTGAAGAAATTGTTTGGGAAAATCTGTTACTTCCAGAATAGAAAGCGAAGATGGTTGAGTATTGTGAAAATTGGTTGGAAACAAAGGACTTTCTCAACCAAGGCATCGTTGGAGACGAGTCCTAGTTCTACGAATTCGATGCGGAGCTTAAATCTCAAAGCAAGAAAGCAAAGAGGCATTGTTTACAAGAAGGTTCTCCCTCCCGACCAGAGAAATATTCACCTCGAAGTTTCGAGACGTCTCAGAGCTGGTTTGACTCGAGTTCTACCGGATTTGGCACAATAGGGCAAACCATCTACCTCATCCACCCGATTTAGCCCGTTGTGACTTGTTGTTCAGAGGCGGCACTTGAGAGATGTGGAAGATGTGTTGGCAGAAGTGCATCTTGTCTCTGGGACAAACTTTGTATGTTAAAAAGTGGATACTAAACTCAGAATGATTATTCAACTCAATTTTAATCCTTTTAAATAATGATTAAGTGAAACTTTGAGGTTAGAACACAAAAAATAGTCGCTGGAAGCCAGGTCTGGTAGATATCAAGTAGAATGTTGGAAATTTGAGCCATGGCAATCACAAAAGTGTAACTTCTTCGTAATTACTCCTTTGACTTTATCAAGCTACGATACGTAGTGATTTCCCGTTACTGTTCGAGCTTTTTGCCATGACTATACCAAAAAACTTTTCTGATCGATGAAACCATCTTTGTTTTTTTCAGAGGAGATTCGTTCTTTGCAATCCATTGTTTTGACTTTGTCCTTTCAGAAGTATAGTGGTTTCATTTAATGTCAAGATTGGCTGCGAAAAATCCGACTCATTCTGCTTAAATAGCACCAATGGATAGCTTATAAATACGAATATCTGCAGTAATTATCATGCAATTGCATTATTTTGATATGCCTATAACCTTTTCTATCTCTCTAAACTATTTGGTGAACTTGTCAAAAACTTAGCGTCCAAAATACCTGAATTTCTAAAGATAATCTCTCATAAGTGTTCATAGAACTTTTTAGACGACCTTTGTATAGTTACTATATACTTTTCAAAGTTTGTCATCATCAGCATACATTATCTAAATTATTCTAAAGACTAATAGGCATTTTTACAAGTTCTTGAATAAAATAATGTCAGAAAGTAAAATATTTAATATTTAAGATAATATTAAATTGAAAATCGCAAAAAACACAAGAAATCAATTATCATTGGTTTTCAGTTGTGTCATAGGTATAATTGAAACATTGCTTGATGATCACGAGGTTATCGTTGCCGGCAGCATAGCGTGTGCTGTTATAATACAGTTTTTATTTATTAGTTAGTGAATAATTATTTAATAATAATCATTTAATTAGTATATAGTATTAAAATAAGTTAAATTTAGATCTCACTTACATTAAAATGATCCTGGCAACAAAAATAATTACATCTGGCAGGATCGGCAAAACTACCAACATTTTCAAACCATTTTTGTTGTATTTTTGAATGTTTTGACAAAAAACACGATTTATATACCATTTTTCAGGTTAATCAAAGTATAATTATAACACTTATTTCAGAATAACTCTCGTATTTACTTTTTATCATAGGTTCAGTGATTATTTTGTACCTTTGAAGTCCCGCAATATGAAAGTTTTACTGAAATGTTTAAACTACCTACAAAATCTTTGAATTTTGAATAATTTTTTTCTCTAAAAATATCAATCAAGCAATTAAGTTGTAGATAGACTATCCAAAACTATCCTATTGTACCAGAATTAATATTTTATGAGAATTGTGGGTTTAAAAAATTTTTAATGATTCAGTAATGGCCAAAATGAAATGGAAATTGATAATTCAGAAATAATTGTCGAAATGGAATTTCGTTACCACCCCATAACATATTCGAAATGACCATTCCCTTTTGAACGGATTTTCAACTTTGTTTTAATTCCCATCCTCACATTTAGGCTCTACCTACTCAATTACCTTTAGCTACCGTTCGTTCCGGACCTTAAATTTAAGATCTTTGGAAGTTTTTCCCTCGGATGCAATCACAAATACAAAGGGTGACTTATAAGTAACATATTTAACTATGTAACTTCTGAATCTTCCGCGAGTTTTATTTAATTTTCGCACTTCGAAGAAAAATTTTCGGTAATAATTTGGTCTCTGGGGAGAGTATGAGTAACACATGTTTTGTCACAAAACCAATATATAAACAATATTCTCACAATGTACACGTACCTTTTTCAATTTCCAATCCACCACGAGAAATAATAACCTGACAAAAGATGAAGCATCTGTCGTCGCATCCACGGTCGACAAAGACCGAGAAAATTGCTGAAATATCAGGAAATACTCAACGTATACCCGCATTTGCTACAATACAGTCGGCGTCTTCGATCTCATCGCCATTTCTAGGCGTCCTTTTTGTTCAATTACATACATAAAGAAACAGCAAATAGCAAAGTTTCTTCACGTTGAAAGAAAACCAGATTAATCATTACAGAAAGTACGAATTTCAACAAATAAAAAAAGGAATTAATTAATTATATGAGTAACAAGAAATATAGAAAATTCCAGAAGACTAAGAAAGTTTATTAATGAAATTAACTAACTGGGAGAAACTACTAACTATAGAGAAAACTTTTTTTTTCCTTTTTTAAATATCAAAACGTGTTTAGCTTTACTTTGCACGAAATGAACTTCAGGTATTTAATAGAAAGGGAATTGGTAGACTATTTTCTGAAAATAGCAAAGTTTCCAAAATTGAACCTTGTTCTATAGAGGACATACTGTGAGATGTTAAAGGAGCTTCAAAGTATGTTTTGTAAGGAAATTTATTACTCAATCCCCCTCAATACCCATCAGTTGCAAAAGTTAATGACATCAAAAACTCAAATTACAAACTGTATTTTATTCAATAAAACGAGAATGAATCATGAACTTCCAGAGAAAACGACAATGAAGTAAACGATAATGAAGAAAAAGACAATGAAAAAAAAAGATAATGGAGAAAAAGACTATGAAGAAAAAGATAATGAGGAAAAAGACAATGAAGAAAAAAGATAATGGAGAAAAAGACTATGAAGAAAAAGATAATGAAGAAAAAGGCAATGAAGAAAAAGTAATTGAAAAAATTGAGTATATACGAGGCAATACTTCTGTATTTGATAGTTTGGTAAAGTTTTTTAAGAGTTTGTTGTGGCTGTGGTTTGGTTAAAGTTTAGTTTTGTCACCAACTAGCTTGGTATCCCGTTTCTGAGTATTCCACAGACAATTCATCGCACGAAAATTCGTCAAGCATCGCATGCAAACCAAACTCATGTATGTGTGGATGTGGATATTGAGATATCTATCCTGATGCAATACTAGAGAATTCAATGTATCTAGATTGAACAGAATGTTTGACTATGATCCTATCAACCTTACAGCTTGATATTGAGGTGAAATTTTTTACCAAAGCTAAACCCTGAGGTTTGGTCTTTGGTGATTGCATCTCTAAACATTCCAAATAATATATTTTCTGCCACGCGTTTTAGTTCTGTGTAGAACATTTAGAATGTTCTTCTAGTGCAGCTCAGTTTCAAGAACATAAGTTAATGCTGCTAGAAGCCTCAATTTTATGGTTCTGCCTTTTCCAAATCTATTATTATTGAGATTGGTTCAAGATATAGCTTCAAGCTCTTGATATAAGGTGGCTAAAAATAATCCAGATTGGATTTACCTTATGCAAGAGGAAAATTAATAAATCGAAAAGTCCTAAGTATAGAGAAAAAATAATAGAGAAAACTATAGAAAAGGATGAAATGAAAAACTATGTGAGGTATTTTGTTTACATCGCATTTAAATAAACATCAAATACCGCATCCGAATTGGTTATTTCGGGAATCAATTCGCTGAACTGAAATCCTTTTTTTACGACCACACATTAAGCTTTTTTCCCCTAAATATTTTCCAGTTCACTCTATCCCAGAGGATTCTAATACCTTCCGTAGTCACTTTTGACAAATGATATAATATTCCCTTTATCTTTAATGCCGCACTGCTGGCAGTTAGACTTACATCGGAAGAGACATTTGTATGAAAGTCCATTTCATATCTTAGGAACCCCAATGGAATTTTAACTTCTTAGACAAAGGAAACTTGGTCTTTCTTCATTATTTTAAATTGTTGTTTATAAGAAATTATGTTTAAGGAAAGTTGAGGATTCAAAAACTAAACTTTTGTAATCGAATGTAATTAGTGAAGAAGTAGTATTTAAAAAAATTGAAACACTACTAGAGAAAATCAATTAACTGTCAATGGTGCTTCGTATTTTGTCGTAACTCATCTCAATACATCAACTGATTAATATTTGAAGCTTTTGTTGATGCTATTTCAAATTTTGCTACCAATCTAAGTGACTTAAGCTTGCTGACAGAAAATGAACAATTCGCTTTAGTTTTATCGCTTACATCTACAGTATGACAGTTATAACATAGATATACAATCTTTGGAAGTCTTACATTCAATTTCAATTCATTTCCAAGAGTAAAAATGTTTGATATTATGTATCATAACATTCTCCAAGAACAGTTCATCTGCCCAAAGACAGAACGTCGTCTTAAAGACGAATTGTTATTTACTGAACCTAAGGCAGCACTTTAAAATCCATTCTAGGAAACATTCAAGACTTTATAAGTCTATAAAAGTCTAAAACTAAGTACCAACAGTCGCTAACACTTCAAAGAAACTACTCGTTAATACATTTTTCTCATAATTTGTAAAAATGTTACGACCGCCAGGTCCACCACCTACAAGATTATATGATAACTGGTCTTCATCTTCCCAAGCTAGGCAACCATTGATGCAAACACAGTCCTAACTCACGATGAAGAAGAAGAAAAAGAAGAAGAAGACATTCACCTGTTGCTCTACTTTCTAGTCTTACCTATATTTTCTCACATATTGAAATGTTGTTCTCTATTACCTAAACAGTTCTTAATCAAGAAACTGATGGGATGAATTTATACAGACGACATACCTTACTCAAGTAACACATTTATATACAATTTACAATTACACTCTACACTATTCACTAATATTTATGCCCACACTTGAAATCTAATTTATTGAAATACTCTTATTAGTTCATACAATAAATTTTTGACTTGCAGTTGTGGAAGCTCCGATTTATATATGAAAAGCATTTCTAGAACCTTCGAATTATCGAAATATCGAGACTATTGTGACCAAACAAAAATTCCTTCTAAAATATATCACAAAAATAAAAACAAACAATGGGCGTATCTTTAAACAAACTTTATTTTCGATAAGATTTTAAAACAGAACCGGCTTCACAGTCTATATCATTGAGCGAGTGTGTATGAATCACGACAGTGAGTCTTAAACATTATTATCATCTCTTTGAACTTTCATTCTTGAGTCGATATTCCGAAAAAAAATGTATTCAGTTGATACAACTTCGTCTCCTAATCTTTACGACAGCCATTTATGAAATACTCGGTATAAATTCTTGTCGGAACTCTTTAATCTTGTTCACGAGTTTATATTTTCAAGATGCAAATATTTTAGCCTCCAGCTGAGATATACGGTTTCTCATTATTCTCAGTCAGCATCAAAGAACAATAAATTATTGATTTTTGCTTCGGGAGAAATTCGAAACATTGTAGTTTGAAAACGATATTTTCCAATATTTAGCTAACAAAGATAAAGTTTCGGTCATAACTGCTACGAAACATCCGTAACTTTCGATAATAGGCGACCAAAAACTTTTTCACATCATAAGGAAAGCTGTAAGACTTTTCCAAGGCACTCCATCCTTGATACTAAAACCTTGGAGAATCAAATTAATCCTTCAAAAGTAGTCTGCATCTGAAAATATAAATGCAGCTGACAATTTCAAATTCTCCAGAATATCTGAATAATCACAAAGAAAGGTCGAAGAGAAAGACTAAAAGGCTCAAGATTAAAAGGCTGCATAGGAAGGCAAAAAGATTTTCAAGACAATAAGGACCAGAAAAAGTCAGGGTACAAATATTGAAGATGAAGAAGTAATTTTAGAAAGTGAGAAAAGTGAGGTTAAGGTTTTTGATGGAGCTTTTTGTATAGTGTATGGAAAGGACTATAAACAAAGAAAAAAGAAGTTAGACTCTATCAAATGCATATGCACTTCTGTCCAAAGTTTGGCAAACTTCACAAAAAACACTCGAGCATACCCAATTAGTTTTTCAAAGAGCATGTCACTTATTTCCAAAGCTCAAAGTTTACACCTTGTTTTCCATTGGATTGTAATCACAATATTTAATTTTCAAAATCAGTTAATCATTTGAAAGTATAGATATAAACAAGAACGTCAAACAAAAAAATTAATCCCTTGGAATTCCTAAATGAAACAGATTATTAATACTGAATTAATACTGAAATTCGAAGTATTTTTTCTATAATCATCAGTTAGGTACTTTCAAAAGTAAGTTTAGTTCACAGTCAATAGTTAACTGTAAGTGTGTAGTGGATTAAAAGTCAAATTATTTTTAAGTAGAAGGTTTGTTAACAATGAAGTATACAGCAACCGTGGGTTCAAAATCAACCATCAATAAGTCAAATAGCAAATTCGATAAACATTCTAATGAAACCTAGCACTGAGAGATCTCAAATAGTTGAAAAGAGACGGCAACATCTATCAACAAATACTCAAAAAGTGATTTTAACCGATTTTTGATAGACTACATTTTACAAAATCGCAAAACAAGATGTGGCAATGAGACGCAAAAGGATTTTCCTAGAAAATTTTTTGAAAAACGAACCTAATAGGCTAATTCTAATATTCGAAATAATTTACAGAATGTTTGCATCAAACATAATGCCAAATACAAATGCCAAAGATATTTTCCCATTCCCATTTGAAGCAAAACATTCATTTCTGTACATCAATCTCCTACTACTTTTTGTAAAACTTAAAAGGAAAAATACCCTTGAGGTAAGATACAGATCGTGAAGCTTCGACAAATGATAATTGGAAATATAAAACGAAAGCATCCCATTTCCAATCCTATTTGAAGCAACAAATTCATTTTACTGAAATTTTCTTCGCTAGTTATATTAAGTACAACACTGTACAATTCTTAAAGATGGGTTTTTTATCAACGTTTGTAAGCCGATGATAGTTTTAAAAATTTAGTTATTATTATGTCTTGACTTTATGATAAATATTCTACAGGAAAAAAAAAATTTTACCGTCAAAAAGCTATGTACGACTACAGCAGGATATTATTGAATGAGATACGAATTATAACTGAATTAATAGGGGATTTTACAAATATCCGTTTATATTTTTTCATAGAGCTTTTAAATATGTAAATAATTTTATTAGATTTATTTATGTAAAACTACTGAACCGTCGTACGGATGCTAACGATCGAGCCCTTGATATTTTTCGAAAATCCAAAAACCTTCAGTAAATTAAAGGATAAAGGATAATGAGCAAACACAGTGTTGAAGCATCAATCTACATGCTTTGAAAGCTACTTTAACCTCTCTACAAGTATATTAATTTACGTTTAATTAGATGAAATATAGGAAACTTGATGAAGTTTTACAAGTTGGAAAGCTCTCGGTAATCGGGTGATAAAACTTCGTAGCCAAATGGCTTCAATAAACGTTCATTTTTGTATTTAAAAGTTTCGGATATGAATAACAAGAAGTATAACGACAGTTAGTAATGAATTTGAGACATTTTAATGATGTATTCGATTCTCTAGTCAGTCAAGTTTTCCTGAGAATGTACACAAAGAAGTAGGTCGTTACTAAACATTATTTACATTTCTACGAACGCGTGCACTTGTATTTTATGAATTACAAGTGTTGTTCGTGCTTATCAACTTACCTAACGAGCAAATTACATGTTTAGTTTTCAAGACCTTTATCTAGAGTATCATAAAATGAGAATCTGCATATTAGCATATTCTACTCTATTGAAGGTTTTCATCAGAACGTTGAAAATAGAAAATACCGACGTGAACTCAATCAAACGAAACTAAAAAACATATTCACTCAAAAATTTCATGAATAACGTTGAACTATAGAGAAAAATTTTTAATAAAACAATAAAAACTGACAAAGATATTTATTATAATAGGAGACTCGCCAATTCTCGAAATAATTACTTTGTGTGTGTAGCCAAAACTTCATCAAATTCTCTAAGGTACGAGTAGTGCGACTCAATTTGAGCGAATCCTCGAACTACCAAAGAGAGCTAAACAGCAAGACTCACTGCAGAAATTTTTTGCTTCCTCTAGCAGTTCAGCAACTGAAAGTAGTTTCTTCTTAAAGAAAATTAGAGTTTTAAATGGTTCGATAGATGTCCAAGGGTTCGTTAACGACCCAACGAACAAACACGGTTCATCAATCACGTACATTGTACTTGAATAAAATAAAATGAAGACACTTATTCAAATTCGATGAAGCAAGTACATTATTTAAGAGGAAAGTTCTTTTAGTGTCATCTGCAAATCACAGAATGGAATAGTTTTTACTCTGGGGGTCATTAACGACTCCTTTGAGCTTCAATTAGTTAAGTTAAATAATAAAAACAATACAATAAGTTCGTTGCGTGTAACATCGAAATCTATTATGAATAGTTCTTCAATCTTTTCAAGCAAGAAAAGCTTTAATGTCCTTCAATGTAAATTTCAAAACTCGTCTTCTTCGTGGGAACAACAAAATAAAAAAATTTGCCTACCTAGGCTTTAGTCTATTTAAAAAAAAATAATTATTCACTGCGTGATTTTGGGTTGTCAAACTGTCAGAACTTCTTGGTTTCTGTCTTAAGGAGATCTTACTTAATCTATAATTAAGATTTTTAAAAAAAGAAATGCGTCGATTAGGCCAATTTTGGCTGTAAAAAATTTACGATTTTTGAACTTTTTACACTCAAAGTGCACCGCGAGAAAATTGGGTTAGGTTAGATTAGGTTAAGTTAGGTTAGGTTGATGTATAAAAATATTAAATAAAAATAAATTTTTCCAACTTCAAGTATCGATATCTCGAAAACTAAGCAAGATATCGAAAAATTTTATTCGTCATTTTCGACTTATTTTGGGTCGATTTACAAAATGGCGCCACGGAAATCGTATTCGTGCCATTAAAAGTGACAGATATGTAGGACAATCTTACAATTACCAGAAAGGATCAAAAATCTTCCTTTGTTGCCAGTTCAAATTAAATTTTGAATAATGTAAGACTTAACAGATGCTAAGAATAAATTGATAATAGAAAAAAAGATTCAGATACCTCAGATTTCTACTATACAAACACTTCTTCACTCTTTCTGGATACAAACAGAAATTTCCGAAATATTCACAGTTAGATCAAAGTACTGCTGATATATGCCACGATATAGTCTGGTTTTATGTACCAGTGAGTAATAAAACCAACAATAAGAAGTTATACTCCTATGGATGACGAAGTTTCCAACTTTCTAATTTATTAAAAAGCTCAGTAAGTCATGTGACTGACACACAGATGTCGCTGTCATTGTCAAATTCATATGACGTTTACGGAGTACCAACTTTCAAAAGACTATGTGTTAAATTTCGTACATTATGATTGGTCAGAAATAAGGCACAACAGGCAACTGGGAAGGTTATGACTTCAGTATTATGGGATGCGCATGGAATATTGTTCATCGACTATTTCCAAAAGGGAAAGACAATCAATAGAAAATACTCCATAGAGTTATTGGATCGTTTGAATACAAAAATCACAGAAAAACGGTTTAATACGTCAAAGAAATACACTGTTTCAGATGTTTAGATTAACATCTGGCTTGTGGATAATTTCTCTACGATCTTTTTAGATCTAAAAGTGTAGTTGTAGTCCAAGGGTTTTAGTAATTTTGATTATTTTAAGAAAAAAAATTGTTCTGCACGCGGGCGGCTATGGAAACTGGATAAAATTGGTAGTTTGTCAATAACGTAGACAGGGCTAAAAATTTCAATAAAACAAAATTACAAACTTATAGAACGTGAAAATCTACACAAAAAAGGTTTCTACATACTTTTTCGAAAAAACTATAATATCAGATCTAGAACTCCCATCTTTTTGGGTGAAAAGTCCCAAAGTGAACGAAATTTAAAAAGAAAAGAAAAGCCGTCAAAGTACAAAGTAATTTTACTAATTTTTCACTGGATTATTTCGACAGAGTTCCAAGTTTCAGTAGGTAAAAATTGAACAAATTAGATATAACATTCATCCCCACTGTGTCTTTGACTAAATTAAATCACAGTCGATGGCAACGATATTCAAATTAAACAAATGATACTTCGAATTGCTTTCTCATCCACCGTATAGTCCAGATCTGGCCCTCAGTGACTACTGGCTAGGCCAATTTTGAGGCAAAAGGCAAATCCATTCACAAACACGGCGTCAAAAAGTTAGAGAAGCGTTGAAATGATTCTATAGCTCTTGAATTGATGAATAAAATCGATTTTTAGCAAAAAAATTGTGGTTTTCCTTGTTGTTCGCGCCGATCGTGGGAGAATTTGATATCCCCAACATATAGGAGTTCAAGGCAAGGTCAAGTATCAAAGACCAAAAGTAAATTAGTTCCTTAGAAAAAGGGCTTAGAAATGTCATCCTGGGAACCAGTGCATCATCGATATCTTCCATTCAAATCATCAGAATTTAGAAAAAGTACAAGTCCACGTATCAGAAATCAAAAGTAAATTTATTCCTTAGGAAAAGGTCTTAGAAATGTTATCATGAAAACCATTGCATCATCGATATCTCCCATTCAAATCATCAGAATTTAGAAAAGTACAAGTCCAAGTATCAGAAAGCAAAATTAAATTTGTTCCTTAGAAAAAGGTCTTAGAAATGTGGAAACGAGTGAATCATCGACATGTCTTTTCATCACAACCTAAATAAATACAAGGCAATGCACTAACTAGCAAGGTAATTTTTTATTATGGAAACCGGCATATCATCAACATCTCCAAAAATTTCGACCGAAAGAACTGGAACCAGCCGTCAACATACAAATGAATGTCATTATGCAGATCAAAGAATGACCAAAACAAAGTACTTTAACCATTACGATCGATTATTCACCAGTTCCACTGACTAATAAGATGATAATTCTCATAACAATAAAGGTCGTTCCGCAATAATTCTGATGGAACAAACATATAAACATAACAATGCCTCTAATATTTCAAAAAGCACAATAAAATATATCTTTGAGTAATATGGGAGATCTTATTAATCTTTTCTACACGTATTTTATACGAAACGACAGAGGAAACGCCGAATAAAGGGCCTTGGAAGACGTAACAAGTTTCAAGCCATCAATTTGTATTAGAAACACGTTTACCAGAAGAGTGTGGGTGAAATAAAGAGTGAAAAATTGATCTTATTATTGAACCCAACTGGTCATTCTTTGCCGGCTGACTGCCTTTCTTGTTGTTTTTGATATCTCATCTACTACGGGAACGATCATTTATTCAGTTGTTTTCTCGAAATTGGTAGTGCACAAACCAGAAATGGAACGAACGCGTCCAATTGCATCGAATAATAAAAAATATACGAACTGAATTTAAAATATGATATGCCTCGATTAACTGACACTAAATATTTGGTTTTGCACTTAATTTCGTGATTTTCTTAGTATTCCTAAATATCATACTAAAAATGCCAAAGAGTAATGAACGAATCACAGGATTCAGAGGCTTTCCAAATATAGAATTTATCTCAGAATCCTTAAACTACCGTTGGCATTTAGACTAATAAATGAAAATATACTAAAACTTATTAACAAACGACGAGAACTCTTTGAAATTGAAATTTGAATTCTTGCAACTGTTAATTGAAGGCGAGATCGAAGGCCGGAGGAGGATCGGGAGAAGGAAAATGTTTTGCCTGCGAAATATCAGACAATGGACAGGTCTTAATGGATTGTATCAGAAAGTTGCTGTCGAGGAATAGCCAACATCACTTAGAGTAGTTGAAAATAAAATTTGTTGTACAGTTGTAAAAAATTATCGAAGAATATGTAATTTTATTATATAATTGGTGATTTTCTTCGAAAATTTGACACATAATACAGGGTGCGGCAGCATAACTTCCTTTTTTCAAAAGTTAATAAAACTTATTGTATGAATCAGAAAATTTTTATTCGTTTTTTATAATACAGGCACATACATAAAGTTTTGTTTTACTGAGTTTTGAAGATCAAATCAGTTAGGTGACGTCCCCCATTCTCCATACACTGAGTAAACCGATTTCTGGCGTTTGTCATGACTCTTGCCAACATAGCAGGCGTTATGTTGGCAATTTCTTCCTGGATGTTCGTCTTCAAATCTTGTAGGGTCCTTGGACGGTTTACATACACACGGGATTTCAAAAAACCCCATAGGAAATAATCACAAGGGGTCAAATCGGGAGAGCGGGCTGGCCACTCCAAATCGCCCCTAATTGAGATAAGGCGCTCTGGGAAGTGTTCCCTCAAAACAGCCATCGATGTTCTTGAAGTGTGTGCCGTTGCTCCGTCTTGTTGGAACCAAGTGTCCCCTAAGTCCAACTCATCTAGCCGTGGGAAAAAAAATTCCTGTAACATGTTTACATACCGGTGCGAATTCACTGTCACTGTGACTTCATTTTCCTCAAAGAACCAGGGACCAATAATTCCACGTGAGTAAATTGCACACCACACTGTGACTTTAGGTGAATGCAAAGGCCGTTGATGCAATTGTCGAGGATTGGTATCAGCCCAGTAGCGCATGTTTTGTTTGTTTACGGATCCACACAAATGAAAATGGGCTTCATCACTAAAAAAAACAATAGCGTCCTCAGGAACGACTTCCAGAAAAACCTCACACGCGTTCCTCCGAGAATTGAAGTCACGTTCAGAAAGTTCCTGCACAATTGCCATCTTGTATGGATGAAAATGAAGATCATCATGAAGTATTCTCCTCACAGAACGATCGGAAAGTCCAAGGGCAGACGCATGTTTGCGCGCAGAACGCCGTGGTGATCGCAACACTGAAGTTCTAACTAACTCAATGTTCTCCGGTGATCTAATGGGCCGAGGGACTCCAGTTCTTCGTCTTGTCACACTTGCAGTTTGTCTGAACGTAGTGACCCACGTAACAATTGATTTCCGGTCCGGGACAGGGGCCAAGGGGGCTAAATTAAAGCGATTCCGAAAGGCGCGCTGGGTTGCGATCACAGAACATCCGCTCGAAAAGTAAACCTCAACGGCAAACGCACGCTCCTCACTGTTCCAACGCATGATGGCGACTGAACTGTGCCGGGACAAAACTTTATAGTCCCCCCTCTCGAACGAGACCACTAACACTCCGTTACGACATCTACCGACTAAATGGCGAACTTTTTAAAAAAGGAAGTTATGCTGCCGCACCCTGTATGTCTTTACTAGCATTAAATCAACTTTCAAAAGACACATGGTGAAAAGACTACCAAAAACTCTAAGAATATCATGAAATAAATCCAGATGACTGTAAAAAGAAGCTGATTGAAATAATTGAGACCCCGCAGACGTATTGGACATAATCGTGAGTGAATATTTGCGTAGGTATGCAAAAACTCTTTCCAAACTGGGTACCGCGCGAACTCATACTCAGACGACAACGAATTGATAATTCCGAGTAATATTTGACGATGGTCACTTGTGATATACCAGAATTCATAGATTAGTTTGTAGCAATGGATGAAACATGGTTCCATTATTTCACAAAGGACTCCAATCAACAGTCAGTCGAGTGGTCTGCACGTGATGAATCGACTTTAAATCATGAGTGTCTTAAGGTGCATACGGTATATTATTAATCGACTATCTTAAAAAAGGAAAAAAGTGGAAAGCACTCTATTTGAGGAAAAACAAAGTGCTAAAATATATGAGAACTATTCCTCATAAATATCAATATAAAAAGTAATAGTACGGTCAATTTAGATATCCGAAAACTTACAAAACGAATATACATCACTAGAATGAAAAACAGTTTATCCATGCTAGAAGTTTCCCTATAACCATGAAAGAGGAAGAGTTTATTACCAAAAGAACTATCAAAATTTGTAGATAAAAGCTTGTAAAAACTAAAAAACAAACGAAACAATGCACTTTCCAGTAAATATGTTTAGAATGCGGGAAAACATGATATCGATTTGATTTCAACTGGCAAGTGATTGTGCATTTTTTGCATTGTAAATTATTGAGCCCTCAACTGATTCTGAACGTGCAACGATGTTTTTGAAATTGGAGAATTGTGCTCACGAATTAGGCAAACGGATTCAAATAAGGAAGAAAGAGTCAAAATTCTTTTAAAGAAGTCCCTGTAATGAATCCTGCCGTTTAGTCCGGGTAAATATCTAGCAGTTCTCTTTTGTAGTTTAAAGATTCCTCAAATTGAGTCGCACAACACGTACCTCAGAAGGGAAGGGCATATCGGAGATACGACTCAATAAGGGCAAAATAAACTGTTAAGGAGGTGGATATGTTCAGTTCTTTGGAAACTGGAGGAACTTGATTTTATAGATATGTAAATATGTAAGTCCCATTTCAAGGAATCGTCCTCAACAAGACTCAAGAATTTTACAGATTTAATACAAATTAGGTCATACGAAGTACCGTGAAATCAGGGCTACTCCAAGAGAAACTAGTATCGTTTAAAAACAAAATAGAGCCTAGTACTTGGAGCACTCTACATTCTATTGGCTTGGAAGAAGACATCGTTGTATCAGCCCTCACAAGCTGATTTCTGGTGGTAAGGTATGACTTAAACCATGCGAGAAGTGTTCGCCCGAAACCGCAGTACTACAATTTGATGTCATTAATTGTACTGCGAAGTTCTGTTAAAACTACGTGCGTGAAGAAGAAACTGATTAATCCGTTCAACAGCTAAGTGACCGACGGTATACAGCCGCAGCTTTTTGTCCGCAAGAGCTTGTTTCTCAGGCTGTCTCCGACGAAAGCACGGTGCTTACCAATGTGGACGAAGCTTTTGCTTTAACATAGTTTCCCAATTACTGCGGAACAAAACATAAATAGAAGTTTCTCATAGATAATTATCTATTCTACAATTTCTGATAAGTGATAAGGTTGAAATCTCGTTAACAACTATTATTAGGAAGTTCGATTGGTCTAAATGCATCATCAGTACTGATACATTCTCAACGTGAAATATAAAAAAAACTAGTTGCGTTCCTTTCCTTATTTTTCTTTTCCTCCCACGGAATACAAAATGTCTTATTAGGGTCGAATTGCTTGAAAAAGGAATACGCGAGAGTGAAATCAGATGTTTGTGTGAAATATTTCGCGAACATGGCCCATTATGGTTAAGTTAACAGAACCAACAAGAAGTCGAACGGTTTTATTTTGAAAATATTGTTGTAATTTCATTGGAGTGATAAGAAAAAAAATGTAGAATATTTAGAATGGAAAACATGATTTTAATTAATTAAAAATGGGTAGATACAATCGTAGTATGCGAGTAGGATGCACTCAACCTTGAATCATAAAACAACACAGGGTTTCGGAATATTAGCCATAATGGGGAGGCAAATAATGGTCGTTTAGCTACAATTTCTGTAAAAATTGACTTCTGACAATGCATAAGTCAAGATTGCTTTATAAAATATTTAATAATAGCTTCTTCTGTGCCCTCCCTGAACCAAACCTTACAGAACGCAGCTTTCCCTATCCCTAGAGGATGTGTGTTACCTGACTTCTGTCCTTGTGTCTTTTCTTAAGCTCTTTCTTTCGATTTCCAATAGAATTTCGAAGTCATAACTCCACTAGCACATAAATAGTGCCAAATAGTAATTTTATCTAGATGTAATGATGTTTCCCCAAAATTTTTACTAGACTTAGATACATTCATATGTGTCTGTCGTTCTATTTTGCATTCAACTGTTTCAGTTTCAAAATTTGTTTCCTGTAAATGAATTTTTGTTATTTTGGCAAACGAAAATGACCGTCCAATTGCATAAGGGTGTGGGGACATTTTCAGACAGCTTACAAAGTAAAGTAGGCGTTGACTGAGATTGTTATTCGTTATTTCTCGTAATTTGACAGATGTCAAATGTCACAAGTATAAAGATTACGTCTCTGATAGGAGTTTTACATCCATAAGTTTTAAAATTTGTTTCCTGTAAATGAATTTTTGTTATTTTGGCAAACGAAAATGACCGTCCAATTGCATAAGGGTGTGGAGACATTTTTAGACATCTTAAAAAGTAAAGTAGGCGTTGACTGAGATTGTTATTCGTTATTTCTCGTAATTTGACAGATGTCAAATGTCACAAGTATAAAGATTACGTCTTAAAAGAAATCGTTTACGGTGATTCATTTTGTATGAAGACATACAATTAACGATATTTGTGGATGTGTTGAGACAAGTATTTCGATTGAAGATAACTCAGTATCTGTCAGAAAAGCATCAGAAATGCCGAAAACGAATAGAGAAGCTTGGGTAGAGAAAATAACATCAATAGTAAATATATTAAAAAAGGATCAAAATCTAATAAACAAAAAAAGTAACGCAAATATTCTGAGAAGCAGCAAATAGAACAAAATCAAAATTTTCGCTCGATTTTCTTATACTGATTGACTCTAAAGAGCTACGAGTACTCAAACTAGCTACAATTTGAGATTATTCGGTAGATATAGTTTCCATTTTTACCAATAATTGGAAACAGTTGAAAGGAATTAACATGTCAATGTTTTCCAATGAGAAATTGGACTTCTTAGAGTTGTTAATAGTGATATTTACTTCTTCATTCACCAAACTGTCTGAATTAACAAATCATAGTTCCATTAAGAGCTTAAAAGCTTGTCAATAGATTATGTATTGTTTGAATTTAGAGGAAAGCGTCTTCTTCGTAAAGTTTCAGCTTTCGTTAACCATACATAACTGATAAGAAGATTTAAAATTTCATTTAGTTCAAAACAAGTTTTATAACAAAACAATTCGCAGTTGAAACCTCAGGATATGTATACATCTTGTTCCTTACTTTATAATGCTGAATCTCAAGAATTCATATCTTAATTGGGAATCTCGGAGGTATAAACATCCTTTCGTCAACGTGTAAATTCTGATGATCAGATAAACGTCGTTCTTATTGATGTTAATCAAACTTATGACGGGACTTGTTAACTTTCCTCGTCCCGAAATGTTCAGTGATTCAGGTGAGCTCTCGATTGGCAATAAAGGAAGTAATCTCTTTGGAATATAAGATTAGTTAGCTCTAATAGTGGATTATGGGAGGCAGCCAGTATATGTTATTAGGGTGTCCAAAGTTGGATCATTAATTTTCCTGGGTCTCCAAAGATAATAAAGCCCTAGCAATATGATTTTTACTTTTTGTTGTTACCATACCAACTTTGGAAATTAATTATCAAACACATCCTATACTGGGCCTCAGGTAAATTATAGGGTTGATTACTCAAAGATTCAGCTTTAAATTTACATAATGATATGAAAAAAACTGAGCTTTCTAATCTATTAACTCAAAGCTGAAAATAAATAATAACCAAAAAGAATCTGCTATCCGAATTTTCACTCAGTATTCGAAAATTAAATGCGTTATTCATAAGAATGACTAAATTTGTTTGGTATGCTTTGGTAGAGGTTAGTCGGTGAAACATTTTTCAAAGAATACTGCAGTTTTTTCTTAAAAGTAATCAGCATAAGATTAAGACATGTTTTTAGCAGATGGAAGCCATGCATTCATTCCAAAACTATTCTTACCAAAAACAGGAAGAACAATCAGTTTCCTCTTTGAGCAAAGAGTACTTCGAGAACAATTTTAGAATCATTGTTCATCTTCTGAGGCCGTCTCAATTCCTCTAAATTGTCAGCCTTATACTTTACGTGGAAATTCTGTACAACTGCTACAGAATATTTCCACGCAGAATTTATAAATGTTTTACAATTATTATTGACGTTTTTGAGCTCCATCCATCCTGCTTTCAGTTCATCAATACTTAAGTCAGGTAATTTCCGTGAAATAAATTGGAAACTTTGACCATCTTCGTCAAAAGCCTTAACAAATTGCTTCATCAGCTCTAATTTCATATTTGTAATCTCTAGAACTTTGTCAAACATTTTAAATCGCTTATAAAAAATTACACTCATTCTAGACTTTTCTAGATCATTACAGAAATTTTTAGAACAGTCTAGATCATTATAGAAATTTCTAGAACAGTCTAGATCATTCTAGAAATATTTACAACTTTCTCGAACGCTCCTAATCGATAAAATGACTTGCATTCATATTTCTAGATTATTCTACAAGTTTCTAGAGCTTCCTAGATCATTTCTGACATTTATAGAACTTTCTCGAACGTTCCCAATCGATCTTAATAGATGGCACTCATTTTGGAACTTTCCAAATCATTTCTAGATTAGTGTACAAATTTCTAGAACATCCTAAATCATTCTAGACCTTTCTAGAACTTTTTCGAACGTTTCTTCTGAATCATAATAAATTGCACTCATTTTGGAGCTTTCCAGATTATTTCCAAAATTTTTAGAACATTCTCGAATATTTTAAATCGATTATAATCAACTGCACTCAACCAATCATAATAAACCTCACTTGTATTGCAGCTTTCTAGCTCATTCTAAAAGTTTCTAGATTTTTCTAGATTATTCTACAAATTTCTAGAACTTCCTAGATCATTTTTGACATTTCTAGAAGTTTCTCGAACGTTTCTAATCGATCATAATAAATGGCACACATTCTGGAACTTTCCAGATTATTTGCAAAACTTCTATAACTTTCTAGACTATTGTACAACTTTCTAGAACTTCCTAGATAATTCTGGACCTTACTAGAACATCCTCAAATGTTCCAAACCGATCATAATAAACTTCACTTGTATTGCAACTTTATAGACCATTCTATAAATTTGTGGAACTTTCATAAAATTTCTAGAACTCTCTAGATTATTCTACAAATTTCTAGAACCTCCTATATTATTTCTGACATTTATAGGACTTTCTCGAACGTTCCCAACTCATTTTGGAACTTTGGAACAACTTTCTAGAACTTCATAGATCATTCTAAACCTTTATAAAACTTTTTCGAACGTTCCTAATCGATCATAATAAATCGCACTTATTTTGGAACTTTCCAGATCATTTGCAAAATTTCTAGAACATTCTCGAATATTCTAAATCGACAATAATAGTTTGCACTCATGTGATAACTTTCTGGATCATACCAGAAATTTTGAGATCTTTTCGAAAGTCGTTATGCGTTGGGAAAAGGACAGAAATATATGTTTTCATATTTTTGGCACCTAGAACCATCCACTTCCATGCTCCACGACCAAACTCCCTCACTATAACCTAGAGACAAAGGGGTATTTACCACCCCAATAGGAAGTTAATTGGGGTTGGTGATGATAAAGAAAACCTTGAGTTTACGTACTAACAAAGCATTTTATACATGTTATATATTATAGATGATGAAAAAATGATTTTTATTCGAAACCAAAAGTTCAATATAATATTTATTTCCCCAACAACAAGAACATCTCTCAGATAACGAGTTTTTTTAGCACAATGATGTCCCAAAGGTATATAAAGCATGGGAAATCATTGTAATTATGAGCCACTCTGTATATTTGTAGAATCTATAAACATTGATTGTGACATGAAACGTTGAAATATCACGATCAAATTAAGGTAATAAAATGGTTCTTAATTCATGATTCACCCATATATTTTGATAAGAAAACAATATACGAGGATTAGTTAGAACTATTGATACTTGTTTGTGTTTCGTATTTATTTACCGACCCGTTTTAACTGGAAGTAAACATATTGTTTTATTCAACCGAACGCAACCAGACTAGGGAGAATTGCTTAAACAAACAAGACAAATGAAATAATGGGAAAGTGCTTCTTTGAAATCATAAAAGTTAATTAATGTGGCAGTTGTTCATTTTACATCCGACATAACTTCAGGAATTACAAGAGTTCATGCTGAGCACAATCTCCACTTGACTAACTTAAATTAATTAGGTATTAAAGATAAATTACAAAATCTTCCTAAACTGGATGCAGTGTTTCTAATTTAAATATGTAAATGTTGTTTTACGGAAAACTATTTAGGTTTAGTCGTTTTGCATATAAATATCCATGAGAATTGTAATATAAAGGATCGTCTGTTAATATTATTAGTAGTATATATTCAAATGAACGTTCACGTGGTTCGGATAAACAAATATCAGTCGGAACCTTTATAAACAATTACATCGACCTATTATCCCCAACTGTCCCTCGAGATAACGAAACAAGTAGTTTAACCTTTATGCTAATATCCTTTTCCATGCTTTATCTAACTGATTCAAATTCTTCTACATCTTTTTATTGGTTCTAATCATCTACAAGACACAGATTCGTCCATCTTTGGAGTATCGTTAGTGCATTTGGAGCTCGCCTTCCGAAGAGATACAGAAGAGAGCAATTCGATTCATAGGCGACTCAAAGTTGATCAGAAACTTAGAGCATAGAAGAAAGGAAGCTGATCTGACTTCCGAGCTGTTCAAAATAAACCCACCTAGTGCAGTATTCGTGGTGCATGGTCTTGATGAAACAACACTTTTTTCTTGGCAAAATTCCGCCGTTTTTATTTGATTTATTCGCTTGCAATGAGCTCGCTCAATGTTCGCAGATAGTTTTTTCTTTTTGAAGAGAATTATGGGAAATTATCCCAAAAAACCAACGCCATAACCTTGATGGAACGGTCTTTGCCTTCTTTGGAACTTTCCAGATCATTTGCAAAATTTCTAGAGCTTTCTAGGTCATTATAGACCTTTCTAGAACTTTTTCGAACGTTCCTAATCGATCATAATAAATTATACTTATTTTGGAGCTTTCCTGATTATTTAAAAAATTTCTAGTACATTCTCGAATATTCTGAATAGATCATAATCAATTGCACTGATTTTGGAACTTTCCAGATCATTTGCTAAATTTCTATAACTTTTAGAGATACAAGGCCCTGATTCGTCTATCTTTGGAGTATCGCTCGTGCATTTGGAGCTCGCCTTGGAAGCAAACTCTTAGGATGCTCGCCTTGATACAGAAGAGAGTAATTCGATTCAAAGGCGACTCAGAATTGACCAGAAACCTAGGGCATAGAAGAAAAGAAGCTGATCTGACTTCCGAGCTGTCCAAAATAATCCCACCTAGTGCAGTATTCGTGGTGCATGGTCTTGATGAAACAACACTTTCTTGGTAGCCAAATTCGACCGTTTTTGCTTGCAATAAGCTCGCTTGATATTCGCTGTTGATAGCTTTTCCTTTTTCAAAATAATCAATGGAAATTATTCCACGCGCATACCAAAAAACCAACACCATTACCTTGATGGAACGGTGTCTGCCTTCTTTGTAGACGGTTCTCCTTTTTCAGTCCATTTTTTTGATCCCAAAGGAGCAGTCTCACCTAGAATAGAATCTAGTTTAACTTTTATAACTCTTGGTCTAATGCCGTTCAAATAAAACTCAGTGAAAACGTCCACTTTTGATAGATACAAAGCAAATTCTAAATAACGTGACGTCTTCTAAGTTGAAGCTGTATAGATTGTGTACATTCTAATACAGCCAGCTCTAGGTCAAGCCAACACCATCCGCGTAGTCATACAGCGTTGCCAGTTTATTCAAAGAGACGGTTCTCCTTTTTCAGTTCATTTTTTTATCCCGAAGGTGCAGTCTCATCTAGAGTAGTATCTAATATAGCTTCTATACTAATTTGGCTAATGCCGTTCAAATAAAACGTCCACTATTGATGGATACAAAGCAAATACTAAACAACGTGACATCTTCGAAGTTGTAGCTGTATAAATTGTATACTTTCTGATACAGCCATCTCTAGGTCAAGCCAAGTACTTCTGGGACAATTCGCGTAGTAATACAGCGTTGCCAATTTATTCAAAGAGATTATATATCCATATATCCATAAAAAGAATCCCGAATGCTGATTAAAACATTACTGAAGCATAAATGCTTCATGTTTCACTTGATCCATCATCTAATTCATTAGAATCTGTATATTGAACCAATAAAATGAAAAACATATAATTGAAAAAGTGGATTCTAGTTATTTCATTGGTTATTATTATAAAATATGAATTCATCAATTTTTGTCATGCTAATATTGATAGTTTATTATTATATTTGTAAATATCGTCATTTCAATGTCGAAACTCCAAAATTTAATTAAGTCCAGTCGCCGGGACATTTGTTAGTTCGATGGATAATAATTCAATTCGAAGCATTATATTTAATCACCATTATGTATGTCGCCAAGTCGAAATACCAGCATGTAAGACAATAGAGGTATACTGTGTAGATAAAAGCGTTTGCTGGTTGTAGTATATGAGTTAATGATGAGCTCTAGGTCCTTAATTTAAGATACTAGACATAAGGGTTAGTGGAGTGAATAAATGATATGCTTCTGTAATGCAAACTGAAATTACGTCTTTATATATATATACTGTTACGTAATAACATAAACAATGCATTACATTCCGACGTGTATGAATTTCTTGGAGTTGTTCAGTTTAATAGCGAGTGAAGATGTGGTTGTAGATATATACGAAAATGAGAGAATTTGTCGATTGAAATTTGTTTAAATTTTCATTCATTATATGACAAACACTAATGAAGGCTTAAGATTTGAAACTAATGAAAACAAATATAAATAATTAGATATGTGATTTGGCATATTACTGTTAGTTTAATTCACGTCGAAAGTTATAGACACTGTCATGTCGTTTCGACTCACGAATTGAATCCTCCAGACACCACATCTGTAATCTCAAAATAATCAAATTTTGCCTCTAATAGAAATCATTACAATGAGAAAACGAGTGGCCACCGCGTTCTTTACATTTAAATCCAATGGAAAATATTTATATTATAAAATCACTCACAACACAACAGTTTAATATTTAAATCGATAATGCCTGTAATAAAATTCGTTATAACTTGATTTTGTATCACACTGTATATGATACTGTTGATGTACGCGACTCAATTTTTTTATCAATAAAATTGATTAAATTATCTGTAAACAACTCGAATAGCACTCGTATGACAACACGTTCTGAGTACTTTCATCATAAGATATGTCAAACTTTGACATATTCATATCAAAATGGCAGTAACTCAAAACTTAAGTAGCAACCCTCGTAAAATCAGTAAAATAGTTAAACTTTGCGACATTGTAGGAGTCAACAACTGGATGCATATAATAATACCATGATTATCAAAATCATGTGGATTGGTATGAATACGAGGGTAGTTCAAATATAAATCAAAATTTTGTTATAAAAAACTTTTGCTTGAAAACTGAATCATTACAATGAGGAAAGGAGTGTTACCACGTTCCTCACATTCAAATCCTATGGAAAATGTATATACCAAAAAGTCAATTTAATATTTAAATCGATAATGCCTGTAATAACATTCGTTATAACTTGATTTTGTATCACACTGTATATGATACTGTTGATGTACGCGACTCAATTTTTTTATCAATAAAATTGATTAAAGTATCTGTAAACAACTCGTATGACAACACGTTCTGAGTACTTTCATCACAAGATATGTCAAACTCTTTAATAGCAATGTCAAACTTTGACATATTCATATCAAAATGGCCGTAAGTCAAAACTTAAGTAGCAACCCTCGTAAAATAGTTAAACTTTGCGACATTGTAGGAGTTAACAACTGGATGCATAAAATAATACCATGATTATCAAAATCATGTGGATTGGTATGAATACGAGGGTAGTTCAAATATAAATCAAAATTTTGTTATAAAAAACTTTTGCTTGAAAACTGAATCATTACAATGAGGAAAGGAGTGTTACCACGTTCCTCACATTCAATTCCTATGGAAAATGTATATACCAAAAAGTCAATTTAATATTTAAATCGATAATGCCTGTAATAACATTCGTTATAACTTGATTTTGTATCACACTGTATATGATACTGTTGATGTACGCGACTCAATTTCATTTTTTTATCAATAAAATTGATTAAAGTATCTGTAAACAACTCGTATGACAACACGTTCTGAGTACTTTCATCATAAGATATGTCAAACTCTTTAATAGCAATGTCAAACTTTGACATATTCATATCAAAATGGCCGTAAGTCAAAACTTAAGTAGCAACCCTCGTAAAATAGTTAAACTTTGCGACATTGTAGGAGTTAACAACTGGATGCATATAATAATACCATGATTATCAAAATCATGTGGATTGGTATGAATACGAGGGTAGTTCAAATATAAATCAAAATTTTGTTATAAAAAACTTTTGCTTGAAAACTGAATCATTACAATGAGGAAAGGAGTGTTACCACGTTCCTCACATTCAAATCCTGTGGAAAATGTATATACCAAAAAGTCAATTTAATATTTAAATCGATAATGCCTGTAATAACATTCGTTATAACTTGATTTTGTATCACACTGTATATGATACTGTTGATGTACGCGACTCAATTTCATTTTTTTATCAATAAAATTGATTAAACTATCTGTAAACAACTCGTATGACAACACGTTCTGAGTACTTTCATCATAAGATATGTCAAACTCTTTAATAGCAATGTCAAACTTTGACATATTCATATCAAAATGGCCGTAAGTCAAAACTTAAGTAGCAACCCTCGTAAAATAGTTAAACTTTGCGACATTGTAGGAGTCAACAACTGGATGCATATAATAATACCATGATTATCAAAATCATGTGGATTGGTATGAATACGAGGGTAGTTCAAATATAAATCAAAATTTTGTTATAAAAAACTTTTGCTTGAAAACTGAATCATTACAATGAGAAAAGGAGTGTTACCACGTTCCTCACATTCAAATCCTATGGAAAATGTATATACCAAAAAGTCAATTTAATATTTAAATCGATAATGCCTGTAATAACATTCGTTATAACTTGATTTTGTATCACACTGTATATGATACTGTTGATGTACGTGACTTAACTCCATTTTTTTATCAATATAATTGATTAAAGTATCTATAAACAACTCGAATAGCACTCGTATGACAACACGTTCTGAGTACTTTCATCATAAGATATGTCAAACTTTGACATATTCATATCAAAATGGCCGTAACTCAAAACTTAAGTAGCAACCCTCGTAAAATCAGTAAAATAGTTAAACTTTGCGAAATTGTAGGAGTCAACAACTGGATGCATAAAATAATACCATGATTATCAAAATTATGTGGATTGGTATGAATACGAGGGTAGTTCAAATGTAAACCAAAATTTTGCTATAAAAAACTTCATTATTGAGTTACTGAGCTGAATTTTTGTGTTGCTAGATAGTAACAGTCTACAAAATTTCGCTACTCCTTTAGAAATTTTTGAGTGCCTTTTTTGTAAAAATCTCTCGGTTTATCACGTACCCATTAGCTCACGAAAATTCTATCAAGCAATTAGACATCAAAAAACGTCAATCGACATGAATCTACATGAGTTGACGTCAACCCACATAAAAATATTCTACACATTAGAAAGTAAACTACAAATAATAATTGGTATTTAACAAACAATTTATGATTGTTCTTAATGATTTAAAATTATAAATTGGGTTGATATAAGTGACCTTGATCTAGAATGTTCGTAGGTCACTCAGGAGTCTGTGGCCTGTGTTAACCTCAATTTTCCACAATTTAGAGACTTAGTTAACCACCTTACCACCTTCCGATCTCTTTATACCTCATTTTCAAGCATTACCAATCCAGAATTAAATTTTTCTTTCTCTAAATCTACTATGTCTTCGAGACAATCTACTAGATCTACCAGCGTTTTACGTCCAGACAGGATACTGGTAGAAAGAGATACTTAATCAAATCTTCTTTGTTGGAGTCTTTGCAATAGTTATAAGTTGTTTTGAAGCCTTTTACTACCAGTATAATCACTCATGATTCGAGTTTTTCGTAAATATTTTTATTTTTTGTTTTTTCTTCATTGATCCTTGTTTATATTTATATTTATATAAGTGATGGTAACTTATATAAATGTATATTCTAATTTTTGGCTCTAGTTCTTGGAGCAAAAGCTTCTTTCTACAATTTTATAGATACGACGTTCGATTTTTTGCAATTCTTTAGAGTTTTCTTCCACTTCTTAGTGGGGTCTATTGGTATATTAAGTTCTTGGAGGACCCCCTATGGTCCAATTTTCATAAATATTGGATTTATAAACGACCAAGGGGTTGTCATCATCATCATTCCTAGCATTTCCACAAACCTTGATATGATTAGCGGTACGAGAATAACTCTGTACCCTTTCAACCCTTTTTTTACTTGATTCCGGTATCATTAGAGAGGTCTATTGGCATATTAAGTTCCTGGAGGGCCCCGTATAGTCCAATTTTCAACCCTCTTTTCACTTGATTCCGGAATCATCCTTTATATTCTATTCGTCGTAGTTATATATGTTATTATCGTCTTCATCAGCAAGTGCTTCATCAACGGATTGTATCTAGTTAATACGGATTCGCAATTGGCAATAATTCCAAGAGTATCTGTATTGGTGACATCTTCCTCGTCCGACAAAACTCTTGGTTGACCAACTGGGTTGCAATTTCTTCCGATAAAATTGGGCTGTAGGGTTTAAAATCATTTACTGCATTTTAGAGGTTTTGTTTTGGTATAATTTTTAAAATTTCTTTCCCCTGCTTCTTTTTCTAACTTTTTTTATTGAGGTTTCATAATTTCAGCTTGGTTATGAATAAATCATCTGTTTTTTATTAAATGAAACGATGTATTTACACAAACTTGGATTGTTTTTAGATTTAAACGCATTGTAAAACTGAAATATTGTTTAACTTTTAATACTCTTTGACCTAATTTGTATTATAAAAAGCTTTCCATCAAAGTTTCTCACAAACGACTTTTTCTCGTGCCGGTGTCGTTTCGTGTTCTTACATTAATTCACCACCACATTTTAGTTTGATCTAATAATTCGGAAAAATATGCTAATACCAAATATACGATAATCATTTTCCAATATTTAAAATATAACTTCCAAGTTTTACGTAATATGGTTTATTTGATAATAACTTAATAATAATCAACTTTGTTTTAAAGTACACATCGAAAACTACAAGACTACACAAATATATTTTTTAGAGGACGCCATACATACCGAAAGTTGCGTTTTAAGTGTTCCATGCAGTGAAAGTGACAGTTCCGTATTGCAAAACACTTTCGGGACGCTCTGGAATAACTCTGCCACGTCAATGTTGACAGTTGACAATTTCACTTTGATGATTGTTCATAACCTTAAATTTTCAATTTTCTGAAATGATTTGTTTTATCTGAAGTTTTATCTAAATGAATGAATGTTGATGAAAAGTGATGAAGAATGACCCGACTGCAAAAAATCAAAAATGCGTCGCCTAAAAAATGTTGTGTACGCTGCGGCTGAAATACTACTTTGTTTGGACAAAGTAGCACTTTCAGTCGTTGGCATACAAATAACTATTATTCATATGAAATTAAGACACTATTCAAGGAAAGTTTGTCAAAATAAACTTGTGTTCAAGATTTTTGAACGGGTGGCAATTCACTGAACCTCCACGAAACTTCAGCGGACTGTCTCCAGTTTTTTTATACTTTGATCCTTTGGTAAATGTAGAGGACATCCACCACCCGACTAGAATCATCTTCTCATCCTCTTATTTTAAAACAAGGTTAACCTCATCAGGCAAATTCTGAATTCAAAATGAATTAATTTTCATTAGGTCGATACGAAGAACCTCTCAGAGTCATCTAGCTGGAAAGTTGAATATGTGATCCGAGTAAGTCAATTCTAACCATAAAATCATGCTTACAAAGATAATCTGATCAGTACCACTTAAGACACTGTCAAAAACAATCCAGAAAAAGTCTAAAATTGAAATCTAATCAGGAATATATAAAGTGATGCTAATCAGGATCGTATGGGGCACTCCTGATCAGAACCAATCTTGTTATACTGATCTATACTTTAACAGTTACTTAAATTCAGCACATATCTGAAAAATTATCACCTTTTCAGTCGTCTTCCACCACTAGTGTGAGTTTTTTGAGGTGTCAATTCAAGAGACAACTTATAGATGCTAAAACTTTGGAGATTCGTTCTGATTTGAGCAGTCTTAGTACTCCGATTGGTTCAATCCTACTATATCGTACCTGTAGTCCAATATTTTCACTATTTTTTCTATATAGCTATGTTTAAAAAGAAGGTTACTCCACCACGAAAGGAAAGGGAAAACTGAAAAGTACTTCTGAGTCTGCTAGGTAAAAAATTTTTATGATTCTGCCAAAATTATTGGTAAAGGGAGAAGTACGAGGATGGACTCAGAAGTACCAAGCTTGACCTAGACATGGCGGTTGGTAACCAATTCAAAAATAACAAAACTGAGTGAAATTGCTAAGAAAGAAGTAACTAAATTAGACATCTGCTTTTGATCAAGAAATATTGCGTTTTATATTGCACTGCACGTTGTATTGCATCATGTCAAGGGGCCTTTAGTTTTGTTATCTCCATTTTCAAACTGCACAAAATATCAAATAAAATTTGAGGTTAGGAAACTGTATACTTTTGCTTTTGGAATTTTGATTAGTGGCAACCATGATGCAATTGCATACTGTCAAACGACGTACAATGTTCGTAAGTAATATTTTGATCTTGCAATGCATTGCATGCAACTTCTTGCATGTTGTCTTGCATTGTGTCTCAAGTATTGGATCTTGATCAACTTTATATATCCATTTTCAATTACCCTTACTACTCATTTTTTTTGTTTTCTCATTTCTAGTCTCAAGACAACGCCATAAATTCGTAAATCCATAGAGAAATTTTTAGTTTTCGTTATTTTAGGTTATATACAAATGAATAAATATTTATGCCAATACATACCACATCTGATTATTGACTTTGTAGTAATTCACATAATCGTTACATATTCAAGCACTAGAATTTAATCAAGTGAATGAAAAGCAAATAGTGATTTGATTTACACAATTGTTCCTCAGCATTAATTTGAAATTACTTAATTTACCTTCATGAAATTCGGTTTGGGAGAAATTTCACGGATTGACGTCTAAGAATGATTTTGACATCGAAAAATCTGTAGTGTGTGTAATCATCTAATACTAGAAGCATATATTTTTTATTGTCTCATGCTGGTGGTTAGATTCGACCACATAAATCGGTGTGAATAATTTCTAATGGTGCTTTTGCTATGGTTGAATTGAAGTCTTGTCTGTTTTTCCCTCATACATATATCACACGGTTGTCACAATCTTTTGAGGTAATATCCATTCCTGTCTCAATTTCTTGTTCAATTATCTTTAGTTTACGATGCCAATTCATCACTTTTTCTATATATTCACTTATTATATCTTCTTTTGTGAGTTCTACGTCCACTCCTTGGATCTTTTTCGTTTTCATTCATCGCATATACTTTATTTTCCTCAAATATCACTTTATCATCATTTTCTGTTATAGCTGTCACTGATATTGAGTTCCGTTACATATAACTTCTCATTCAGTATAAATTGTTTTGTTTTAATTCCTTCTGCAGTAATCTGAATAATGAATACTTGATTGTAAATGGTATATGACAATTCTATGTCATTTGCCATGTGAGCTTCGCTTTCTGAATCAGATATAAACAGATTTTTTTTGTTTCATCATAGTTTTTATTTTCTGTCAAAAAAGACACTTTTCTAATTGGGTTCCTTCCAGTTTTGTTTTCACCACATGTGCTTGGTTTGTCTCTAAAGAAACTACTGCTTTCTGTATGGTTAGTTTTCTTATAAATACTATTTTCATACTGACGCTTTTCATTTTCCTGGTAATTTTTATTTCTTTAATTTTCATGGTAGTTTTTATTTTTATATTTGCAAAAACGAGCTATATAGTTTGGTTTCTCACAAATGTGACATAATTTTTCTCCACTCTAGTACTGAAACGCAACAGATTTTTCTTTTTCTTCGTTTTTATTCATATTTTCTTCTGATAATAAACTCGAAATGAGGTTTTCCAACCTTGACTCCCAAGCAGTTTTTAAAAAGTCTAAATCTTTCAAGTAATGTGCTCAATATTTTTCAAGTCATCATTTTGTCTATCGCAAGACGTCTCTTTAATGCTTTGAGTCTTGAGGGGTACCCAAAAATAATCGGATTAATTTTTTAAATGCTATATATTTACAAAACAACCTTATCCCCTTCAAAATACTCAAAAGCAAGCTCCTGTCTCGTTCTTTTCTTGATGCCTTCAATGTTTTCAAATCGCCGTCCTTGCATGCCCTTTTTCATGCGAGGAAACAAGAAAGAGTCGCACGGAGCCAAGTCAGGCGAGTAAGAAGCGTGAGGCAGTGGAACCATGTTATTTTCAAGCAAAAACTAGTTAACCGTGATGACTGAGTCAGCAGGTGCGTTGTCATGGTGGAAGAACCGGTCACCTGTTTGCTGAACCGAGCTCCAAGATATTCTACTGATTTCAGACAGTTAATCAATTGTCTGTGCGCAGAGGCTCTCAAATTCTTTTAACATTTTCATCGATTCGGGCAGTTGATGGACGTCCAGAGCGAAGTTTGTCATCAATCGACATGTCGCCATTTTTAAATCGAGAAAACCACTCTTACACTTGAGTTTTCCCTATAGCATCATCATTGTAAACAGTTTTCAACATTAAAACAGTTTCAGCAGCGTTTTTACCGAGTAGAAAACAAGATTTCACAGCGGTAGGTTGTTCACTTAAATTAGCCATCATAGAAAAACGAATCAGCATTGAAACACTAGCAAAAACGGTCACTAGTGACGAACAAAACGTGGCAGGTCAACCGCCCGCGCGGCACTGAATTGGCGACAGAAATCAGTACTACAAAAGCTCCACCCATGGCAATGCTATTCCGGTTACTTTTGGGTACCCCCTCGTATATGATAAATTTTGAAGTTTACTCCCTTGAAGTATTGACAGATCAATTCTTCTAAAAATCTGCATTTTTGATATTCACTGTCCTTTTGAAATAAGTACTTGAGTTTTTGATAGATTTCTGCCGCGGTGTGTCAACCGTAAGAATGATTATTTTTTGAGTCATTGCGTCTCTTTGTATCCAAATCTTCAGTTAAACTTTCAAATTTGTCTTCGTTATTCACTATTGCATATAAAGCACTGTCTTTAAAATCGACAGACGTTTGGAAATTCCACATCTCAAACGATTCTGAGTTTGTCACTTTTTCAATGTTTAAAATTTCATTTTTCATTTTTATTGTTTTTAGTTAGATTAACGGTTTAACTTTGTATTACCTTTCTCAACACACTTAAATAAAAAACAAGCAATTACTTCCTGAGATTTTAGCAGAAGAAATTAGTGAAGTAGAAAATGATAAAAGCAAAAGCGAATGATATATGTATATATCAACATGAATAAAATGATTTTTAAGCAGAAAATGCTTATTTAACGAGTTTAGATCAACAATTTGAATCAACATAATCTACACTGTTACATTTTTTATTCATTCTAATGTGGATACAACATCGTGGGCATTACTTTTGGGTGATTGAAGCAGAGCTAGCTTTCACCCGCGGCCTCGCTCAATCCCCCAATAAATATGATTGAAAGCAAGAGTTATACTTTCTTATTTTGCTCAAAAATAACTTTGACTCATCTGTAAAACTTAACATAAAGTTTTTAAAAGCTCTTCTAGTTCACCGAGTAATGGTGCCACTAGAACAGCACATTCCAACAGTTTCATCTTTCATCTTTCATCAAATCATGATTATGATATTAAATTGAAGGATCATTTTGAAATCTAGATTAATCCTTACGCATGACGGATCGTGGTCTTCATTTCTGCATTATGAATTCTTCTGGCGTTTCTATCGCTCTTTTAGCTTCCTGCAGCGCAGCTTGTCTTTCTGAACGAAATCATACCTGAAGAGGAGTTCTCAAAATACTTCTCTTCTGAACTCTGCGTGAACCGAAGATTCTTTATTCCGTGAAACTATTGCTGGACGGAGCTTTTGCTTCAAAGGCATTTTTAAAGAAGAACAGTGTAAGAATTGAAAGTGATGGACCCACGTTTTATCCATTGTAATAAAATGACCCAAAAATTCAGTGAAACATAGCTAAAAACTCGATGGAAACATCTTCACGATGCCCTTTTTGTTCCATTATGAGCAAACGCGGCACCCATCTTGCGCGCAGCTTTCTCATGTCCCAATTTGCGCAATTTTAGTCGACGATCATCCAGTACCCCAAATATATTTCAGCTTTACGATCTATCTTAGAGATCACCCTGTATAATGAACAACATTTATCCATCTAAGAATGTCAAATTCGTCACTAACTCTGTTTAGTACGGAATGATTTAAAAGATGTCTAATTCGCTGGGATTTATCAACGTTCTATATCACTAATACCCCATTTATCTTCGTTTGTTCCAGGTCGCCTGGGTGAGGGCCGAAGATCAGACTATTCTCAGCCTTCATACAAGAGTCGTAACTCATAACAACCGCGTTAGTGTAACTCACGATGATGCGGAAACGTGGAAACTGCGCATAAGGCCCGTCAAGGAATCAGATAGAGGCTGTTATCTCTGTCAGATAAACACTCAGATACTCAAATCGCAGAAGGGATGTCTCGACGTGTTTGGTAAGTTATCAGTTTTGGAAAATTTACGGCAGTTTTCGTGGCGTTAATAAGATTAAAGACAATATAGATATAACTTGAAACGTAGCTAAAACTTTGTTGGTAATTTGTGCTAGGAATTATCAAAAAGGACAATAGTTTTAGCTATTTATGTAATTATCGTTTCCTGTTTTCATCATTGGTGGTGCTTGAATTATAAATTACAACGAAGATCACATACAAGGTATCTTCAGAAAGTAGTAGAACTGTTTTTTTATGGGGGAACGAACCTCGATACAAAAATCTTGTAGCGTTCATTGAAGCAGTTATACTTGATTAAATTTATCGATACAATGGACAAAGAAACAAACGACATGATTAAGGAGTCTTTCATGGCTACATCAGGTATTTCTGAATTGTGAAATCTATTGCGAGAAGATTAGAAGACGACGATAGCTCCGGACGCCTTCAACCAGCAAGATTAACGAGTGAGAAATTTCTAAAACTGTGATTGAATGATTACTGATTAATTTGGCATTCCCTAAAATCAATATTTTGGAATAGTGACAAAAATAAGCATGAAAAAGTGTTAAGAATTAATTAACAACAATAACTATATCAATTCCTTCCCTTGGTAGCATGGGATTCCCTCAAAATGTTTGGACACCTCAGGGAACTATGGTAATAAAATAATATTTATACTATCATATAACAAAAAGCATCCCCCTAAGCACTTGATTTTTATAAAATGGACCCAAAAGGAATGCGCCCAATCTTTGAACTTCCACTAGGAGCCAAAAAATCGTTGTGTACCTAGCTACACCGAGTCTTGGTGAAGAGGACAACTCCTTCAATAGGACCACAATCATTCGTAGGTTTCCATTAAATCATGGTTATAAAGCGTGGAAAACTTTAGGTCTGAAACAACCGTAGAAATTTCTCTCTTTTTCTATCAACTGGTTGTAAAAGATCCTTCTGTTAAACTTAGATGAACTAAAACATTGGACATTATGAATTATCATCTGAGGAATATTGGAGAAACTCCCGAAATCTCCTTTCATGTTACGTTTCTTATATTCAAACTTATTAAAGCTAGTAATCCTCAAATTGGATAGATCACTATGCAAAGTTCTTGCTATCCGACTGGTAAACAGTTCAGTACTTAATTCACGGTCTTTACACCCCAGCTCATCTAGTCTAATCAACTTGTATTCAGTTTTCTACGTATTTCATG
This sequence comes from Diorhabda sublineata, assembly GCF_026230105.1. Lineage (NCBI taxonomy): Eukaryota > Metazoa > Arthropoda > Insecta > Coleoptera > Chrysomelidae > Diorhabda > Diorhabda sublineata. Next base: position 6,318,561 of record NC_079481.1, on the reverse strand, counting down.
ATCTCTCTCAATTTATCCACACCAAGCACTATTTATCTAATTCCCTTTCATTGAATTTAGCTACGTACTTACTGGAAATTCCCTGTTATAACTTGAGTGATGTAATAGTCATCGAAAACAACATAAATAACAAGTTGTAACGAATAACGGCTGAGATATTTATATACGATACAGATGAAATTGTAGTAAAACGAAAATCGTTCTATTTGAAGGTTATTTCCACAATAATTTGAAACCAACAATAAAGTATTGAAGGAATAAACATATTTTCAGGAAAACTGCCATCAATAATAACCTATATCGTAGTTTAGGGCTAAATTGATTATTAAAATTATTGTTTGGTATGTAAAAATCTTAACCTAATATATTTGCTGTATAAAAATCAAATGGTGACAAGGACAAATTTCAAAATTATCTCCAGTTTATTTGGAAAATACTAAAATGGAGCCAGACATTATAATGGATGTAGCACTTTTTGTAAAATTGCAGATTCTCTCCGGATATTTAATTCCACGTGTTAATTATAATTTTTTTATTTCATGGATCATCTTGAACATTTCTTTTTTCATAATTAAAAATATTCCGTTCGGTGGTTTGTCTGGAAATAGAACGTTCAATATTTGCAGCGACATTCTTCATATCTACATCGTTGTGTTGAAGCAAATACTAGATCCACTTTTTCTCTAGTAAACTCCGTGTTGCGATCTTGGTTCTCCAAATAATTTTTGTCTCACCATCCTAAATTTAATATAGAAATAAATACTCTTTCTTCGTTTGTGAAACGGGGCCTCCAGTTTTTCTAATATCGTCCCATGAATGTCGTAGTCTCGAGCAGCTGTAAACTCCATCCTTCTTCAGTGACCTTTTCAACGGTATCCTCAGTCTAATGACTCATTTTTCAAAAAAATTGTTTCCAACATTTCGGTTTGATGTGATATAAACTATATTTTCTGTTTATCGTCTAGATTTCAAATGTGTTTATTCAAAAACTCGTAAAATTCTTCTATTATCATTTGACATAGAAAATAATACATTTTATCACTTTTTCTAAACTTCGTAAAATCCAAGTACCGCTTCCAGGTTGAAAAGAAATTATGGGGCCGAAATTTCTCTGTAGCTCTTTACATGAACGGGAAAAGGTTTTCTTTTGTAAGGATTCCGTATTTTCATATCTAACTGACTTTTTTACGGTCGATACAAATCTCGAAATCTGGGAATAATTTCTCGAGGTGCAGAATTCCAAATAAAAAATATTTCAGAGGGATTTTATTATTAAATCACAAGAAAAATCGTTATTTTTGTTTGTAAAGATATTTCGTAGATTCAACTGGACTATATGATCAGAAAAAATTGTTTCTTTTTAATGTATTATTGCATTTTTAATAAAAAATTCATAATTATTTACTGGAAGCACATTTCCGCGCGATAATTAATATACAAACATTGACACTGGAGCTAAAATAACCCTTTCACATAAAGTACACTCAAATCAACAGAAAATTATTATAAATTTGAGAAATAAGGATTTTGTCCTTGATTGATTCCTTGTAGAATTTTCTTAGTCCTGTCTTGTATCTGTTTTTATTTCACAAAAGAGTTCTAGTCCTCAGACAGACGTTCAAGCTTCTTTCCCTGCTAATCTAATAACTGTTCCATTTCTTTGTACCTCAATGTGCTTTGATGGTTATCTAACTGTCTCATATTATTATTATTATCTGCCTTCTACATTTTTTATTGTTATTAAAGTAAGATTATGTCCTATCAACATCAGCATCTTGAGTTTTTCGTAATCTTGTTAAGTGTTTTATATTTGAGATCTATATATTTCTTATTCTTGTCTTTCTATTCGAACTGGTTTGAACTAGTAGCAAACAGCTGGTTAAATCTTTAGTTGCGGTTTCTTTGTTCGTTCTTTTCTCTTTTCTCATGTCTACACGAAATATTTCTGCTCCTCAGAGAGAAATTCAAGCTGCTTTCTGTGCTAGTCCATGAGCTGCTCCATTTCTTTCTATTTCAATGTGCTCAATGAGTTCTTAGCCTAGCATACAAAAAAAAGTCACGAGTGGCGATTATTTTCCAATATATTCTCTTTTTATTTTGAAAAAATGTTCAGATCGTCTGATTAAAGCTTCTATACTGGAAAATATGATGTATCTTTAGTATCAAAGTTTCATTTCATTGTCGCTGTTATATACCTTACCCTTTAACTTGACCTTGAGCTTTACGGACAAAAAATAGTCAGAAGGAACAAGATCAAGCCTATATGGTGGGTGCACAATCTCTGTGAAGTCACATTCGTGTACAGAGCCTTGGAAAGTGAAGCAGTATGGACTGAAGCATTGCTATGAAGCAAGCGCCTACCTCCACGCCTTTTTTCGATAATTTTTTGACAAAACTACTACTATAGTAGATAATGCTATTTTAATTTTGGAAAAAACAAATAGAAACAAATATTTATAATTGGTTAGATACCATAAAAGTGATTGGAACGCTTCAACCGTTTTTTCAGGTGTAGAACTCGCAATTAATTTTTTATCTGCGGAAATAAGGAAGAATCATTGAGTGCCAAACAAGGATTGTACGGCGGGTGACTCATCAATTCGATGTTTTGACTGTCCAAAATGGTTTTTGTTAAAACTGATGTATGAGAGTCAAATTACGCGGTATCCAACGCGAAAAAATCTTATGACAGCCAAATGCTCAAGCAATATTCTATGTATGAGAGTAGAATTAATGCTCAAGTAAGCCTCAATCTCAGAATATGTCACACGACGATCTTGCGATATCAGTTCACGCACCGCATCCATTTTCCATCTTGTAGCGAATTGAATTCGGTTTAATCCAACCAAAATGATCTCCAATGCCATTTATTTGACAACACGTTGTGGGTACGTTCATCGATAAAAATGTCAAACTTCATGATGACAATGTCAGATTTGACATATGTCACATCTCAAAACTTGAGTGAGAATCCTTGTATGTGATTCCTTAAAGTCAATCAAAAGAATACAGTTTCAGTCCCAAAATATCGTAGTAATCACCTTTTTGGTGTTTTTCGTGATCTTTCCTTCTTTGTTGTGGTTCCATAGAATTTTTTTTGGATGTTATCTTTGATACAAACAAATTTATTGATGGTTTGATCGATTTCATGAGTTTGGGTCTGCGCGCTTACTAGTCCTAAAGAAACAAAAATAAATTCATGAATTCTGACGAATCTAATCAGGATTTGACATGTGGGCAAAGCTTGAATTGAATCCAATCGTTCAAAGTACTACAAAATGGATTCTTAAAAGTAGTAGTTAGACATAACGGTGAATTTAATAATATTGTATTAAAAAAAAACGCAATACTAAGGATATTTTATCTTTATTCTAACGGTTATCATTATTACTTCATATGAATCGTATATTTTATAACCTATAATTTCGGTAAACAAAAATTAGGTTAGAAGATTATATATAGACACGTTTTATTCAACTCACTAACAATGTGAGTATTAACATATTGTTTCTTTCTCTATTGTCTCCTGGTATTTGAGTAAACACACAGATTTGTTGGATCTATACTATTGTCTCATGACAGCTTCATTGCTCATTAAAACATTGTATCCATTTATCTCGATTGAAGCGCTTCAGCTTTTCGCTACAGTAATATTTAACTCCATTTGTGCGACTGTAAACGATGAAATTAATTTGAGCGTTCAACTGTTTTCGAATGCTAATAATTTCTGTAAACATATTATATCCTTTCGCCGGGAATCCCTTGACATTAAATATTCCTTCCATATTTCATGTCTACAAATTTGTACATCGGTGTCGTTGAACAAGATCGATAGGGCTTGTGAATTCGTACATATAATAATTACTCGCTTTCAGAAAGACACCTCGGTATCTTATTTATGACGCCGTGTTTTTTCACTTGCATATTAAAGTGCTGATAATGCAGGTCGAGGCCAAAAACTCCCTCGAATATGTCCCGAAACCAACATCACAATATTTAATTTCCAGAATCAGTGAATCATCTAAAAGTATAGCTAAACATCATTAGACAACACATTCCTTAATGAACGTGATTAAAAAGTTTGAAATAATTTTTCTCTGATCATCAGGTAGATACTTCCAGTAGGTTTTTTAATTCACCGTCATTAGTTAGTTGTGAGCTTTTCGAGTGTGTAGTTATCGTCCCACTGGAGCCTAGTACAAGTTGAGAAGAGACATCTATCAACAGATGCCTCAATTTGAACCTGGTCGTAATGACTCCGATCATGGTTATCATTCTAATCGTCCAATTGAGGTGGTTACTCAAATCTACGTATCTAATCGTAGATAGAAATTGTGTAAAATAGCTGAGGCGGTGAGTTTGCGATTCCGCATAAACATTTGACCATGAGAAAGCTTTTTTGGAAGTGTGTGCCACGTTTACTCACAGTCGATCAAAAACAACAAAGTTGATGATTCGGAACAGTATTTGGCCATGTAATAAATCAGTTTTTGCGACGATATGTGATAATAGATGATAAATGGATCCAACACTTCACTCTGGAATCAGAACGATCATCATCTGAATGGACTGCAGCCTGTGAACCACGTCGGAAGTGTCCAAAGGCGCAGCATTTATCTATGAAGTTTATGGCTTCAGTATTATACATCGAAAATCTCCAAATGAAGAGATAATCAGAAGAGAATGCCCAATAGAGCTGTTGAATCATTTGAATTGCAAAAATTAAACAAAAAGGCCTCATATGTGGAAGAAAAAACCACTGTTTCACCAAGATAATACACCGATTCACAAATCTATGGCAACGATGAATAAATTGAACGAAGTACACTTCGAACTGCTTCCTCATCCACCGTATTGTCCAGATCTGGTCCCTAATGACTACTGATCTTATAAAAAATGCTCGCCGGTAAGAAATTTAACTCAAATTAAGAAGGATTACTGAAACTGAAGTCTATTTTGAGCCAAAAGACAAATCCTTCTACAAGCACGGCTTCGAGACGTTAGAAAAACGTTGGATGATTGTATTGCTCTTGAAGGAGATTATATTGATGAATAAAATCGATTTTTGGCAGAAAAAATGTGTTTTTCTTTGGTAGTCACACAGTTTATTGAGTTATGTGTTATATTTATTTATCTCTTCTACCTACTCGTTTTTTTTACCCTTCTCTATTCTCTATTCTATTTATAGCTCTATGTCTGTTTGGTAATTAATTTAGTTTTATTAACTAATTCTATAAAAATGTTTGTATTTAACTTACTAAATACTCTTGATTTTAGGTCTCTTCTGTTTCAAAATTTGCTTTTCTTTGATAATTTTTTGAAATAAAGATAAAAATTGACGTTTCGACTTTTTTTATCAAAACATTTACTTAGAAAAATATAAAAATTTTGATAAAGAATAGTCGAAAAGTCCATTTTTATCTTTCTTTCGAAAAATTATCAAAGAAAAGCAAATTTTGAAACAGAGAGACCTAAAATCAAGATCATTTAGATGCATTTATATATCAAAGGTCTAAAATTAATTACATATTAATTTTCTCATATCTTATGACTGATTTTCAAGTTCCATCTTTCCCAAATCCTTTCCGATTCAATGCCATACCGGTAGACGTAATCCATCATAACCAAGGGGAAAGAAATCTTTTTAAACATTTATAAAGTTGGATTCCGCTTGACGTGACTTAACTAAACGTAAAGATCATAAAAAATAAATAAGTTTCCTAGGGAGAACGTACCCCGACCCTTATAAACTTTCCATTCGGATAAAGGCTAATTATTCAATCTACAGCTTGAACAACTGGCAAAACAGACAATGAAGATATAACTTATGTAATATTTCGGAAAGTGAAAGAACCGAACGGAAATAGGGAGCTGGGAACAAATCCGTTTAGTTCGGCAATTAATAACTAACAGAACGTGAATCTGGTTCCGATTTTGATAACAACGGATTATTGTATGTTTGTGTAAAGAAAAAATATTTTCCTTATCTAACCGTAATGGATAATTATATTCTGATGACCGAATTCGGCCATTAATTAAAATGATATTTAGAAACACTCACGAGGGTGGTTTTGTTAATGACTACATTTGTTTAATTAAAATCCAATTAACAAGACGGTGGATGAAACGAATTGAATTTGAGAATCATCCCTATGATTTTACTGGATTATTTTATTATATTTCACCAATTTCAAATGATTTTGTAATAATTTTTAGAATCACGAACATCCTTTTTGCTAATGGGACATTTTGAATATATTTCTTTTTTACATTTCCATTCCACCATCTCCTGGGTGTCCCGCGACGAGTTAAAACTGTTTGTAAATGGGAAAATAGTGAAAATCATGAAAATTTCTACGTTTAAGTTTTCGTATACGAACTTTTTAACTAAAATATTTTCGACCTTGGCTGGTTCTACCAGCTGTAACTGACTGTAACTTTGTTATTTTAAATAGAACACCCTGTATAATAATACATTTGTTAAATCTACGTAGAATTTTAGTATACTTTTTTCTAAAAACTTTTATCGAAAAATACATACTTTTTATTATATTATTTTATTATATTATCATATTTTTTATTTATTAATTTTTTTGTGGAAAATTTGACTGTTGCAAACCCTTGTAAATTATTTTTTTACGAGGACACCCTTAAAGATATGAAAATGGTTTTAATTCGGTTGCTTTTAGCAAAATTAGACGTATTTAAATCTATGTTGAGAAATTTTTCATTTTATACAGGGTGTATATAAAAAGTATTCATAACTTCATAAAAATCAAATTTCTTCAATCTTTTACACATAACCACCCGGTTTTTTCTATTTCAATGCATTCAGCATCTTTTTCTCCCTGAATGCATCTTAATTCTTCGTCAATTTTCACGATTTTAATAGATGCCAATACAAAAACAAAAATGTTTTTAAACGAAATAAAAACTTTTCATTATCAATCATTAACAGTTTGTTCGAACAATGAAGTTGTTAATTCCGTTCCTCCATTGAGTTTATGTGATAAAAAGCACGCGTACTTTTTATTTCCTTTTTCTCGGTGGTTCCCCTACTGCGGAGAAGAGGAAATTACAAATTGCCATAGGTATTCTTTCCCGGGTTAGATATCTTCGGAAACCTTTGTGCATTTTTCAACAAGAACAAAACAGTCCCATATTTCAGACCTTTTACGCGATGCAAAAACTCTTTATACGAGCGGTACATTACGTTTCCGTGATGTGGTTTATATTTTCTAGAGAATAGAGAGTCTCTTAGTACAGGAGCTAGTTGAAATATAAACAAGAATTGGGAAATGTCATATCGAAACATAAAATAACTCATTTTTGTATAGTTTGTATTCGCTCATTTCGATTAATTAACATTTCGTATTGAATCCTGTTGTAACAAATTCATTTTCTTCAGCACTCATTGAGTCATTCTGTTTTCATAAAATTGTGTGTTCATACTTTAAATTTCGATAAAAAAATAATATAATAAAGGCAAAAGAAAATTGGACAGAGCAGCCTGATCTGCAAACAATTCAAAGACGATGGGATAGTGGTAATAATTGATGATAAATGAGCTTCAACAGTTAAACACAGGCTGAAACACTCCATAGGAAGAATAGATCTGTAGTGAAATAGTTGAAAACAGGCTGAAACACCCCATAGCAAGAACTGATCTATGAAGATCGAATTAAAATAGTTGCAAACTGTCTGAAACACTCCATAGAAGGAACAGATTCAAATAGATTGTACTGCAATAGTTAAAAACAGGCTGAAACACTTCATACGAAATAGAAATCTGAGGAGATGTCAGTGAAATAGTTGAAAACAGGCTGAAACACTCCATCGGAAGAATAGATCTAAGAAAATTGTAGCGAAATAGTTAAAATTAGGCTGAAACACTCCGTAGTTGGACTAAATCTAGAAAGGTTGTACTGAAATAGTTGAAAACAGGATGAAACACCTCATAAAAATAAGACATCTAAGAAGATTTCAGTGAAATAGTTAAAAATAGGCTAAAAAACTCCATAGGAAAAAGAAATCTGAGAAGATTTTAATGAAATAGTTAAAAAAAGGCTGAAACACTCCATAGGAAGGATAGATCCAAGAAAATTGTAGTAAAATAGTTGAAAACTGGTTAAAACACTCCATAGGAGAAATAGACTTAGAGAGATTGTACTAAAATAGTTAAAAACAGGCTGAAACACCTCATAAAAATAAGACATCTAAGAATATTTCAGTGAAATAGTTAAAAACAGGCTGAAACACTTCATAGGAAAAAGAAATCTCAGAAGATTTCAGTGAAATAGTTGAAAACAGGCTGAAACACTTCATAGGAGGAATAGATCTAGAAAGATTGTACTGAAATAGTTGAAAAGAGGCTAAAACACTCAATAAGAAGAATAGATCCAAGAAAATTAAAGTGAAATAGTTGAAAACTGGCTGAAATACTCCGTAGTAGGAATAAATCTATAAATATTGTACTGAAATATTTAAAAACAGGCTGAAACACCTCATAAAAATGAGACATCTAAGAAGGTTTCAATGAAATAGTTAAAAACAGGCTAAAACACTCCATAGGAAAAAGAAATCTAAAAATATTTTAGTGAAATAGTTGAATACAGGCTGAAACACTCCATAGCAAAAATTGATCAAAGAAAATCAAATTGAAATAGTTGAAAAATAGGGTGAAAAACTCATTGTAGTGAGTTAAAAATAGGCTGAAACACTGGCTGAAACACTTCATAGGAAGGAGAAATCTAAGAAGATATTAGTGAAATAGTGAAAGACAGGCTGAAACATTTTATAGGAAAAAGAAATTTGAGAGGATTGTAGTAAAATAGTTGAAAACAAACAAGTTGAAACACTCCATAGCAAGAATTGATCTAAGAATCTCGAATTGAAATAGTTAGAAACTATCTGAAAAACTTCATAGCAAGAACTGATCCAAGAACATAGATTGCAGAAGATCGTAGTGAAATAGCTGAAAACAGGCTGGAACACTGGCTGAAAAACTTCATAAGAAGAAAAGATCCAAGAAGATTTTACTGAAATAATCAAAAACAGAGTGAAACACTCCGAGGGAAGAATAGATCTAAGAAGATTGTGGTGAAATAGTTAAAAACTGACTGAAACACTCCATAGCAAGAATTATTCCAAGAACATTATAGTGAAATAGGTTTGAATACGCCACTCAAATGTTCTACTGTGTTCATCCTAATACCCACATATAATATTTATATACATAACCTCAAATTTCTTCAAAATCGCTTGTAATCCCACAAAACAACCGTTCAAATCCTCCCCTATCTAGTTTGCTATTCCATTTAATCAATCAGGAATTTATAGGAATTTATAGAAAACTTATTTCCCTAACTATTTAAAAGCTAATAATATTAAACAAAATTACAACCCCATCAATTCATAAAGTTGATCAAAACATGCACGGATCTCTTTATAAATTCTGCGCCCTTTCTAATAAATTGTAGAGAAACTATTGTAGGCTTTGTTATATGTAAATAATACTATGTAACTTCGCGGGGTTGTTCATCATTCTCTCATGAGCTTCCCTCGGAACAAAACGAGCACAAATACGCCACCTATCGAAACCGGGAACATATCGATGTTGTTGATGTTTCTCGTGGGCGAGGAGAAAGATGCATCGAAATAATATATCAAGAGAATAGAGGGATGGAGCATAACGGGGTTGAGAATATCTACTTATGATGTACTTATAACAATATAAATTTCGTACAGTGTAGTACGACAATTTATAAATCTTCGAGATAGCTATGAATTCATATTTGTGTAAATATACAAATGGCAACATTCTTTCTACTTAATCTCTCACAATAATAGATGCGATCTGGGTGGAGGACTAGTAAGTAAGCGTAAAGGGGCGCATTCTACCCCTAGGAATCTTCCCTTATGAAGTCCGAGCCGTTAGTTATACATACTGTCGTTCAACTTGTATGATAATCTTTATATCTAAACTCTTCAGTACTAATCTACTCTGTAGTTTTAGTTTCAGGTTTACAGTCTAAACTCTTTGATGGTTTATATTGTCCTCCAAGTGAAAGTAGATGAACTACTAGTATTCTGGGTACGCATGTATTTGACAAAATATCATGATGCAAATCTACTCCTGATCCTTCAATTTCACCTTTCATAATAAAGGATCACTTCTCGTTTGTTTAAGTCCAAAGCTAGAGAAGAATCCTGTTGTTCTAAAAGTACTGTTGAAAATGAAACGACTAAATAAATTAAAGACTAAAAACCTACAGCTAGTGATGAGTGAAGGCAAGATCAAGACCAAGTTAGTTCTGGTTTTCCTCTTGTTATCTAAAAACTCATTTTGGTCTTGGAGGACCCAATTTGGTCTTGGTCTTGCTCTCCCAGTGAGACAGCAGCTTTGTTAGTACAATCTTAAAGGATGAACTTTCTCAAAGACAATAATGTTTGAATGTAATGAAGAATTATAGTCCGATGAACGAAGGTAAACTAGTGATGAGTGAAGGCAAGACCAAGACCAGGTTAGTTCTGGTTTTCCTCTTGTTATCTAAAAACTCATTTTGGTCTTGGAGGACTCAGTTTGGTCTTGGTCTTGCTCTCCCAGTGAGACAGCAGCTTTGTTAGTACAATCTTAAAGGATGAACTTTCTCAAAGACAGTAGTGTTTGAATGTAATGAAGAATTATAGTCCGATGAACGAAGGTAAACTATTGAAGAGAGAAGGAAAGACCAAGACCAGGTTAATTTTGGTTTTCCTCTTGTTATCTAAAAACTCATTTTGGTCTTGGAGGACTCAGTTTGGTCTTGGTCTTGCTCTCCCAGTGAGACAGCAGCTTTGTTAGTACAATCTTAAAGGATGAACTTTCTCAAAGACAGTAGTGTTTGAATGTAATGAAGAATTATAGTCCGATGAACGAAGGTAAACTATTGAAGAGAGAAGGAAAGACCAAGACCAGGTTAATTTTGGTTTTCCTCTTGTTATCAAAAAACTCATTTTGTTGTTGGAGGACTCAGTTTGGTCTTAGTCTTGCTCTTCCAGTGAGACAGCAGCTTTGTTAGTACAATCTTAAAGGATGAACTTTTTCAAAGACAATAATGTTTGAATGTAATGAAGAATTATAGTCCGGTGAACGGTGGTAAACTAGTGAAGAGAGAAGGAAAGACCAAGACCAGGTTAGTTTTGGTTTTTCTCTTGTTATCAAAAAACTCATTTTGGTCTTGGAGGACTCAGTTTGGTCTTAGTCTTGCTCTTCCAGTGAGACAGCAGCTTTGTTAGTACAATCTTAAAGGATGAACTTTCTCAAAGACAATAATGTTTGAATGTAATGAAGAATTATAGTCCGGTGAACGGTGGTAAACTAGTGAAGAGAGAAGGAAAGACCAAGACCAGGTTAGTTTTGGTTTTCCTCTTGTTATCAAAAAACTCATTTTGTTCTTGGAGGACTCAGTTTGGTCTTAGTCTTGCTCTTCCAGTGAGACAGCAGTTTTGTTAGTACAATCTTAAAGGATGAACTTTTTCAAAGACAATAATGTTTGAATGTAATGAAGAATTATAGTCCGGTGAACGGTGGTAAACTAGTGAAGAGAGAAGGAAAGACCAAGACCAGGTTAGTTTTGGTTTTCCTCTTGTTATCAAAAAACTCATTTTGGTCTTGGAGGACTCAGTTTGGTCTTGGTCTTGCTCTCCCAGTGAGACAGCAGCTTTGTTAGTACAATCTTAAAGGATGAACTTTCTCAAAGACAGTAGTGTTTGAATGTAATGAAGAATTATAGTCCGATGAACGAAGGTAAACTATTGAAGAGAGAAGGAAAGACCAAGACCAGGTTAATTTTGGTTTTCCTCTTGTTATCAAAAAACTCATTTTGGTCTTGGAGGACTCAGTTTGGTCTTGGTCTTGCTCTCCCAGTGAGACAGCAGCTTTGTTAGTACAATCTTAAAGGATGAACTTTCTCAAAGACAGTAGTGTTTGAATGTAATGAAGAATTATAGTCCGATGAACGAAGGTAAACTATTGAAGAGAGAAGGAAAGACCAAGACCAGGTTAGTTTTGGTTTTCCTCTTGTTATCAAAAAACTCATTTTGGTCTTGGAGGACTCAGTTTGGTCTTAGTCTTGCTCTTCCAGTGAGACAGCAGCTTTGTTAGTACAATCTTAAAGGATGAACTTTCTCAAAGACAGTAGTGTTTGAATGTAATGAAGAATTATAGTCCGATGAACGAAGGTAAACTATTGAAGAGAGAAGGAAAGACCAAGACCAGGTTAGTTTTGGTTTTTCTCTTGTTATCAAAAAACTCATTTTGGTCTTGGAGGACTCAGTTTGGTCTTAGTCTTGCTCTTCCAGTGAGACAGCAGCTTTGTTAGTACAATCTTAAAGGATGAACTTTCTCAAAGACAATAATGTTTGAATGTAATGAAGAATTATAGTCCGGTGAACGGTGGTAAACTAGTGAAGAGAGAAGGAAAGACCAAGACCAGGTTAGTTTTGGTTTTCCTCTTGTTATCAAAAAACTCATTTTGTTCTTGGAGGACTCAGTTTGGTCTTAGTCTTGCTCTCCCAGTGAGACAGCAGCTTTGTTAGTACAATCTTAAAGGATGAACTTTCTCAAAGACAGTAGTGTTTGAATGTAATGAAGAATTATAGTCCGATGAACGAAGGTAAACTATTGAAGAGAGAAGGAAAGACCAAGACCAGGTTAATTTTGGTTTTCCTCTTGTTATCTAAAAACTCATTTTGGTCTTGGAGGACTCAGTTTGGTCTTGGTCTTGCTCTCCCAGTGAGACAGCAGCTTTGTTAGTACAATCTTAAAGGATGAACTTTCTCAAAGACAGTAGTGTTTGAATGTAATGAAGAATTATAGTCCGATGAACGAAGGTAAACTATTGAAGAGAGAAGGAAAGACCAAGACCAGGTTAATTTTGGTTTTCCTCTTGTTATCAAAAAACTCATTTTGTTGTTGGAGGACTCAGTTTGGTCTTAGTCTTGCTCTTCCAGTGAGACAGCAGCTTTGTTAGTACAATCTTAAAGGATGAACTTTTTCAAAGACAATAATGTTTGAATGTAATGAAGAATTATAGTCCGGTGAACGGTGGTAAACTAGTGAAGAGAGAAGGAAAGACCAAGACCAGGTTAGTTTTGGTTTTTCTCTTGTTATCAAAAAACTCATTTTGGTCTTGGAGTACTCAGTTTGGTCTTAGTCTTGCTCTTCCAGTGAGACAGCAGCTTTGTTAGTACAATCTTAAAGGATGAACTTTCTCAAAGACAATAATGTTTGAATGTAATGAAGAATTATAGTCCGGTGAACGGTGGTAAACTAGTGAAGAGAGAAGGAAAGACCAAGACCAGGTTAGTTTTGGTTTTCCTCTTGTTATCAAAAAACTCATTTTGGTCTTGGAGGACTCAGTTTGGTCTTAGTCTTGCTCTTCCAGTGAGACAGCAGCTTTGTTAGTACAATCTTAAAGGATGAACTTTCTCAAAGACAATAATGTTTGAATGTAATGAAGAATTATAGTCCGATGAACGAAGGTAAACTATTGAAGAGAGAAGGAAAGACCAAGACCAGGTTAATTTTGGTTTTCCTCTTGTTATCAAAAAACTCATTTTGGTCTTGGAGGACTCAGTTTGGTCTTGGTCTTGCTCTCCCAGTGAGACAGCAGCTTTGTTAGTACAATCTTAAAGGATGAACTTTCTCAAAGACAGTAGTGTTTGAATGTAATGAAGAATTATAGTCCGATGAACGAAGGTAAACTATTGAAGAGAGAAGGAAAGACCAAGACCAGGTTAGTTTTGGTTTTTCTCTTGTTATCAAAAAACTCATTTTGGTCTTGGAGGACTCAGTTTGGTCTTAGTCTTGCTCTTCCAGTGAGACAGCAGCTTTGTTAGTACAATCTTAAAGGATGAACTTTCTCAAAGACAATAATGTTTGAATGTAATGAAGAATTATAGTCCGGTGAACGGTGGTAAACTAGTGAAGAGAGAAGGAAAGACCAAGACCAGGTTAGTTTTGGTTTTCCTCTTGTTATCAAAAAACTCATTTTGTTCTTGGAGGACTCAGTTTGGTCTTAGTCTTGCTCTCCCAGTGAGACAGCAGCTTTGTTAGTACAATCTTAAAGGATGAACTTTCTCAAAGACAGTAGTGTTTGAATGTAATGAAGAATTATAGTCCGATGAACGAAGGTAAACTATTGAAGAGAGAAGGAAAGACCAAGACCAGGTTAATTTTGGTTTTCCTCTTGTTATCTAAAAACTCATTTTGGTCTTGGAGGACTCAGTTTGGTCTTGGTCTTGCTCTCCCAGTGAGACAGCAGCTTTGTTAGTACAATCTTAAAGGATGAACTTTCTCAAAGACAGTAGTGTTTGAATGTAATGAAGAATTATAGTCCGATGAACGAAGGTAAACTATTGAAGAGAGAAGGAAAGACCAAGACCAGGTTAATTTTGGTTTTCCTCTTGTTATCAAAAAACTCATTTTGTTGTTGGAGGACTCAGTTTGGTCTTAGTCTTGCTCTTCCAGTGAGACAGCAGCTTTGTTAGTACAATCTTAAAGGATGAACTTTTTCAAAGACAATAATGTTTGAATGTAATGAAGAATTATAGTCCGGTGAACGGTGGTAAACTAGTGAAGAGAGAAGGAAAGACCAAGACCAGGTTAGTTTTGGTTTTTCTCTTGTTATCAAAAAACTCATTTTGGTCTTGGAGGACTCAGTTTGGTCTTAGTCTTGCTCTTCCAGTGAGACAGCAGCTTTGTTAGTACAATCTTAAAGGATGAACTTTCTCAAAGACAATAATGTTTGAATGTAATGAAGAATTATAGTCCGGTGAACGGTGGTAAACTAGTGAAGAGAGAAGGAAAGACCAAGACCAGGTTAGTTTTGGTTTTCCTCTTGTTATCAAAAAACTCATTTTGGTCTTGGAGGACTCAGTTTGGTCTTAGTCTTGCTCTTCCAGTGAGACAGCAGCTTTGTTAGTACAATCTTAAAGGATGAACTTTCTCAAAGACAATAATGTTTGAATGTAATGAAGAATTATAGTCCGGTGAACGGTGGTAAACTAGTGAAGAGAGAAGGAAAGACCAAGACCAGGTCAGTTTTGGTTTTCCTCTTGTTATCAAAAAACTCATTTTGGTCTTGGAGGACTCAGTTTGGTCTTAGTCTTGCTCTTCCAGTGAGACAGCAGCTTTGTTAGTACAATCTTAAAGGATGAACTTTCTCAAAGACAATAATGTTTGAATGTAATGAAGAATTATAGTCCGGTGAACGGTGGTAAACTAGTGAAGAGAGAAGGAAAGACCAAGACCAGGTTAGTTTTGGTTTTCCTCTTGTTATCAAAAAACTCATTTTGGTCTTGGAGGACTCAGTTTGGTCTTGGTCTTGCTCTCCCAGTGAGACAGCAGACTGTTAGTACATTCTATAAGAGGCACTTTCTCGTAGACAATATTGTTTGAAGGTAATGAAGATTTATAGTCCAGTGAACGATAGTGAACTTTGGTAATAACTTAGAATTCCATCAAGACGCAGGGATTTGCGAGAAATTTGGAATTAAGTTCATTTCACTCCAAAATCTACCCAATGTTATCACGTCAAAATTTTTCTAAAGGGTAAGAACTATCCCTTATTATCAAAATTCAATAAAATAAAAGTTGCAATATTTAGAAAGTTAAAAAAAACATTTGTAGAATTGAAATAGAGATCGCATGATGTTTTTTAGGATACTACTCATGTTTTTCAACCCTTACTCAATGTCTCGTTTCAACAAAGCAGATGTTGCCAGTGCTATATCGGTTTTTTCACCTTACACACCGAAATTTAGAAAAAAAATGTGTTAGTTAGCTTTTTTTTTGAGATATGTAATTATTTTTAAAAAGGAAAACGTTCAAAGGTCTCCAAAATGGTACCAATTACATGCTCCTATGAATTTTGAAAAGTTATATCTCGGTTAATTCTAAAGTTGCGGGAAATCAAAAAAAAACTTTTTTTTATATAGCAGTTTCGATGTATCTTTTTGAGTTATTTTTAACAAAAAAACATTTTTTCTTATATTAAAAAATGCTTTCTGCATTATAACCATAATTTTTTTCAGAATGAATCTCTCGAAACCAATCAAAAATCTTTATCCTATTATTTGTATTCAAATGAACTTATTTTCAAATTAATAACATTGTATTTCAATCAGGGTGGCAATTTGAAGGGTAGGAATTCTATTTATTTCCGTAATAACAAAGTCATTTAAAATCTCATTTGAATTGTTCTGTGGAGCTCTTTAAAAAAGGTCAAATACATTTTTTTCGTAAAATAGACCGTTTCCCACTTATTCAGTTTCCAATTTTCCAAAATCGTCGACTCACTAAATAGTTCCACTGAATCATAACCAGGTTTGTATTAGATCTATAATCAAAAACAAAACATTTGCTTAATTTTTTTCAAAGCTACATTCAACCTCCCAACAGTTTTTTCGATAAAATCCAAAGTTTTTATCAATCGAATCGCCCTAATTGGGGTGTATGAACCCCCAGAGTAAAAGTACATATCAGCATAGGGTAAACTTTGCTTTTTTTCACTGGACTAATAACTTAATCATCCCTTATATTGATAATGTCTATTATTTCGTAAATTTCTTAAATTTTCTGTTTATCATTATTCCGATCGAAGTACTTGAAATAATTTGAAAATAAATTGGGATCCAGCACGTTCCGCAATTTTCATCTTGTCATGCCATTAATTCAAAATGACCTAATTGTTTTTTTGTATTTCCGCAGATACAAGAATTTTAAATAGTAGTAGTATAGGTTCGCCTCAATGGGCAATGTAATTGAATTCGAAACATTCAAAGAAAACGGTTCTCCTTATTCGAAAAGCTTCCGTTTTATGTACTTAACATTCAGAGATATTCTGTACCACGAAAATAATTCAACTAAGATGAAACATTTATCAACGGGACGAACGAAAAACTGATAATTGAATGCGAAAACCAAGATCTCAGGCTAACTCTATAATTGAGCTCCCCAATTTTTTAGAGTGACTTTTATAAGATAAGTTTTTTGGGAAACATTACAAAGCATATAAAATTTATTATCACGAACTACCGTGGGTTCATTTATTTGAAAATCTGATCAATTTATAGCTTCCTCTAGTGTCACCATTTAATTAAAGGCTAAGTGATCTTTATGGACAGGTAATTTTGTTAATGATATATGTATTTTGGTTAGCTGTCCCATGTAAACATCTCTGTCATAATTATAACATGTAATCTACATTCCTAGAGGGTTGAACTTGCCAGATTAAGAACGCCATGACTATGATTATAGGCCAGGAAACAGCGGTACAAAACGTTTGAAACTGTGGAAATTTGTTAATCAACGTCGATTTTTATGAAAATTTGGATTTAAGCTCTACCTACCTTATCTACCCTTCGCCTAAGGGGCTTTTTCTATTTTTTTGAGATAAAAACTAGCTATTATTTAAGAAAAAATTTAAAATTTCCGATTTTAACATGTATTCAAGGGAAATAAAGTTTAACTGAATTATTCGTAGATTTGTTGATATTCTCAAACAAATTTATGAATAATCAGACTCATACAACCCCTTCAAAGACCATCCTTTGAGGGTAGTAATATTGAAAGCTTAGAGAAACTTATTATAATCTCGATTTTCATGAAAATTTGAATTCCAGCTCCACTCACCCTTCTATGAAATCTTCCCTGTACCGTACTGGATTTTTCATATTTTGGCAGGTGTAAACTACCCCTTATTTGAAAAAAAATGGAGAATCTTCGATTTTAGCATGTTTCGAGTGAAATAAACGATTCTTTCATAATTAAAAATTATTCAAAAGTGTTTTTATATTGAATTAAAAATATTTACTCAGTTTTTTCAACCCTTATGAAACCCACCTTCGATGACTAAAAATTGCAGTCAAAAGTTTTTTACGGAAATAATAGAGAATAAAAATCAAAATATTTTTCAAATCAATAAACTTTTTTGTTTAGAAAATAATATAAAAAAAATTCAAAAAATCATATTTCATCATCACTAATATCTTCTTCTTGTTCGTGCCAGCTGTTGCTCGATTGAACGTTCCACGTTTCAATTTTTCCAATGCTCCAAAATTTCGAAATTTTGAAAAAAAAATCAGTTGGTATTTCGACAAAAAACCGCTCAATTTTCAAGCTAGATACTTTTAAAAAAAGAAAATTTGTAGGGGATTTCAAGTACTCCAGCTTTATATCAATTGAGACTTTTTTCAACCCCCGGTTTCGAAAATGGTGCAGCTCAAAGGGGTTGCGTAAGCCATATTTGATACGCGAATGCAAACTTTGAACTAATGTATCTTCTTCAATTTTTATGATACATAGATTTAAAAAATCTCAAAATTTTTGGCAAGAAAAAGCCTACAATTAATATTCGAAACATTTTCTCGTAACATGGATAGTTTTTGGTTTATTTACAAATATTCATTAAAACGTTACGGAAAAGCAAATTTAATAAATTATTTTTTCTGAAATCGTTAAAAACCGGTCAAATCGCCTGGATCATATCGATAATACTTGATTGGATTAGTGGATTACGATTAATTTTTATTACGGTGGTAATTTAGCAGACTTTGGTGTTTAGTTTTGCCACATTCCCAATACTAAAACGCTTCAATTTCTTATTTAGACCTTTTGATATGTCAAAACTGACACAGCTTCTCAAAAACAAAAAAAACTGCGAAAATGATATAAAAAAGATAGAAAAAATTGATAGAAGAATATCAAAAACGTAAGACTTTGACAGAATTTCATAGAAAACGACAATATTTGACAGGAGTTCATAAAAAAAACGTCAAAACCGACAGAAGATTGTGCAAAATATAAAAGAAAGTTTAAAATCTAAAAATCGGAGAAAAATTGATAGAATACCACAAAAAAACGACAAAAATAGACAAAAGTTCATAAAAAACGTCAAAACTAACAGAAAACACAAAAAAATGTAGTCAAAATTGACATAACATATCGGATAAGACAAAAACTGATAAAAACTTGTTCGTTTCTTTGCCAGCTGGAGTATTAGCTTTTTTATTGGGAACGTGGCAATTAAACACCAAAGTAAACTAACTTTAATATATATTCCAAGTTTTCGAATACTTATGTATTCATTTATTCAATCATTTTGAATATTGAATTTTGAAACCCAGTTTTTTACAAGAATTAAAACAATTTAAAGCCACCGCAATTCTTAATTAATTATTTCCCAAACGATGAATGCATAAGTATTCGTGAGCTCTGAAAATATATTAAAGTTGGTCTACTTTGGTGTTTCATTGCCACGTTCCCAATAAGTAAACGCTTATATATATATTGAAAATAATACTGGAGCTTATCTTTGGAAATCCGGAATGGTTGCAGCCCTCAACTGAATTCCCAGTTGTTAGAGTTGAGTTGAATTTGTTGTTTGTTTGTTGAGTTCTTCGGGTGTAGTTGAAACTCCAAAAGGATAAACCACAACAGAAATATTCAAAACGTTTGGAAAAAACGTAGCAAGCTGAATGGCATGTTACAAGACTTCTGTTTTTTATATATTATAAATAATATATAAAAATAATGTACGGAATCAATTTCACTCAAAATAATCAATTTCATTGGATTTGATCCTCAAAATATATTGTGAAGTAATCTAGTAATTACTGTTGTTCAACTATTTAGTTGGAACACATTTCAATATGTTTTGACAATTTCATTCGACCGTTTCAGAAGTTTCCTCAAGTTTTGCCGGTATTACAACAACAAATTGATTATCTATTCACAACTCCTCGTCTCGAAGTTCCCTAACGAAGTTATAAGAGAAAAATCTACAGTTCAACTACAATGTTTTGATATCAAGTATCTGAGGACATACAAGGTCTTGACAATAAAACGAATAGAGAAAATTTAGGGCAAAAAATATGAATACGAATTCCTCATAAGTAAAACTATTGATCAATATCGAAATAGTAATTCATGGAACAAGCTGAATTTATTGTGACAGAAAGTAGGTTAGGATGATTCACCTGACTCATATGGATAGACAAAAACGTTGAATCTAGCTCGCTATAGAAATAGAATCATGCAATATGAAGATGATCCCAGAAGTACCTCGCCTGATCTAGAGATGGCGATAGTTACTGTATTAAAAAGTGTACAATATATACACCAAATGATTGAAGTTTGAAGACACCAATTTTAGTATTTGTTTGGTAGCCATCAATAATGAACGTTTTCTTTTATTTGAAAGGCATCAACCCAACCAATATAAAAGCTGAGCTAGATTTTGCTCTAGATGAGACTGCTCCTTCGTTATCAACAGTAAAATATTGGGTAGCAGAGTTTGAACGAGGTGGGACGATCTGCGAAGACCTGCATCGTAGTGGTCGACCAAATGAGGTCACAACTGCAGAAATTTTGAAGAAAATCCACAAATAATCTGTTTGGAGTACGATTCTACCATAAAATCGAACTTTGTGTCTACGAAATCATCTAATTCCATCACCACACGTCATCTCACCAATCCCAGAACTTCTTCCTCATTCCTTTCATAGTTTTTAAGCAAATTTTCACTTTCAATGGTACTTTTCAGCACCTTCGCATTTAAAAATACATAATTCAGGTACATATAACCTCAAATAACTTCCTGGATAAAACATTAATTCCTTGACCTAGGGAATTCAAAGTCACATTTCTTTTTTAACCTTTCTAATGTCCTAATAGTATGCAATCAACTTAATCCTCTCCGATATATCTGGTACACGTTTCAGGAAAAACCAAACCAGCAAAGCGAATAGATCCCGAACGCCAACACCTAAGCGGAGCTACGTTGCTTCTAGAGATTCGACAGAATATAACGAACCAGCATATTTATGCTGCATTGAACTCACAAAACCGTTTGAGCATATTGAATTTGAAGATGTTATTCACCTACCAATATAATCCAGACCATTGAAAAGATCTCGGAAGATAAAGTTGAATCTCGCTTCAATAGTAAACAAAACAAACCTATACCAATCAACAGAGGTATTAGACAAGGAGACTTGGTCAGTACCAAGTTGCCGAAAATGAAGATGATCTTGGAAAACTATTAAATACCTTTCATCCCACAGGAAAACATCAAAAGAGTATTCAATTCAAGTACTTTAGAATTGACATAACCAGTCATGGAGACGTGGAAGACAAGGTGAGAGGATGAGTAACCAGAACTAATAAACTATATATACATCAAGAGCGATGTCAAAAATATCAAAATCCAGAACATGGAAATGAAAATATCAGGATAATTGTCGGGAAAAACGATATTACACCAAGAAAGGAGCGGAAACAGATGATAGATTGGTGCAATAACTAGGAAAAACCTTCAATTGGAACACGGAGAAGAAGTCGTCCACGAAATATGTGGCGTGACCACCGCCAGTATGAATAGAGTTATAGATTAAGAAACAGGATACAGACTTATGATGGATGAAAGACCTCAGTTCTAGTGTAACTTAATTCCTTGAAGACGATAACTTTGTTAGCGAAACGTGTGCTAGATGCTTCGAGTATTAGTATGGAGGCAGTAAGCAATTTGAATATCGCCAACTGACATCTCTATCTGGTTCAATTATAGTTTTGTTCAGATCCCATATAGAAAATTTTTTTTCATAATATCGACAAAAACAGCTTATTATTCAAATAGCTGGAAGAAATTTTTAATAAAATCGCACAATTTTCTGTTTATCGGCAAAAAAATTTGTATCAAAAGAATTTTATTATCAAGAGAATTAGATTCTACCGACTGGAATGGAATAACTGCACTCAAAAAAGAAAGGGAACGAATTGGCGAAGTGGTCACTATTAAACTCACTGGAAACATTGGCGGAGCTTTTCAACAGAAACTCCAATATTCTTTAAATAATTTGGAGTTTTTGGTTCAATCAATACCTGATTGAGTCATTGCTTGAACTATATTTCCAAATGTTATTTCCTTTATATCTCATTTTGTGTCTTTTGTTTCATTTCCAAATATCCTACCATCATATTCTTAGGTTTTTCTTCATTTTGTCTATTCAAGTTTTCCTTGGTTATCTTTTCTTGTTTTAGTCTCTTCCTTGTTGATAATTCTTCGCCTATTCTCATGACATGTCTAAATCATCTTAACTGTTCTTCATCGTTTTTCTTTTGAATTGATTTTAAGTCCATATTGTCTCGTTCATTTTCCAGTATTCAACTTTAACCTTAGATCCACAACAAGTGTTTCTTTATTTGCTTTTGATATTGATTAGGTGGTCGATTTGTTTACGTAATAATTTATGATAATTCAATCAGTTGTCTCTAGTCTCATAATCAAAATTAGAGGAAAACGTATGAAAAACTGAACCGGCTTGAAAGAAAACGATTATTGTATGAACAAAATCGCCTCCTGAGTAACAAGGAGCTGCAAGATGAGTTGTACAAGGAAGAAGAGAACGAAACTACACAGAAAAACAGTCTATGGATGTAAAAGATGACGATTCAGTATCGGATGAAATGATATGAAAAGATCTATACGAGGATATAGCAAATACCGAAAATACGGAAACCATGGATATATCGAAATAGAAATGGGGTAATAAATATAAAAGTCATAAGCAACCACTAAAGGGTAGAACAGAAAATACTGAAGAAACTGTGAACATAGCACCTTTACAAAAACTGAGTTTGCAGAAGAGTCCACGGTTTTTTTATCGTAATAGCACTTAGTCTCGACGAAACTTACTTCCTTGGTCTAATGGTTTCAGATAGTAACTTACAGCCTTTAATCTCAACGAAACTTGCTTTTTTGGTCTCAATGGTTTCAAATGGTAACTTACAAGCATTAGTTTCGACGAAACTTCTTTTTTTGGACTTAATAGCTTCAAATGGTAACCCACAGCCCTTAGTTTCGATGTAACTTGCTTTTTTAGTCGTATATGGTTTCAAAAAGTAACTAACAGCCCTAAATCTGGACGTTACTTAGTTTTTGGACTCAATTACTACATGAAAATCTTCTGCAAAATCATACTATGATTTATTTTTATGTTTTCTCTCAATTTTTTCACGCAAACCAATTATTTTCTAATCGTTCTAAATGTATCGCATCAAATTTTAGTATCTAGTTTGTTTAGTATCTAATAGTTTGAATATATGACACCTAAATTCCCAGCTTTTCATCTTTGGTCTCAATAGAGGCTTCAGTTTCGACGATTACCTCTTGATTGGTACAAAGTTTCTATCTTCTTCAGTTCTGAGAATAGAAACAGGTCGCTGGGTATTAGATCTGGAAAATACGCAAGCAATTTCTAACCTAATTCATGCAATTTTCCCAACTTTTTCATTGATTTGTGACAGAATGCATTGTTCACTTTCTCTTTGTTTATAACTTTCCTCATTTCAAAATAGTTAATGAGTTTTGCCATGGTGAGGGATTTTAGCGTCTTTCCACGCTTTGGAATCGGTTTATCACGTGCTAACTTCATGAAATTATACCATTTTCCATGCATTGGCGCAACAATCGAATTTATTACATGGCCAAACACTACTCAGAATCATCAATTTGTTATTGTCTTTGGTCGATTCCGAACTTGCGCGACACCCACATTGAACAGAGCTTTTACATATTCAATACTTTCCCTATAGTATGTTTAGAGTCTCAGCTATATCTATCATCTCAATGAAAAACTATGCTCTATATAATATGTTTCTTAAATTTGATTAGAAATTCTAAACATAGACACAGAGTGAGTTTAATATAGTGTAATCAAAGTCCGCCTAAGTCTTAGCATCGATCTAAGTCTTTGAAAAAAAGCTTGAACCCCCCAGAAAACAATATGAGTTTGAGGAAAAACCTTTAAAACTGTTCCTGTTTTTAAATTTTGCAGAAAATTATGAAATAGTGGATTCGGCGTTGACTGGAGTTTTTTATTGATTCTTTATGTAGCTACTGTAACTACAGAATTCCATTCAGGATGCTTCCTCTTGATGAACTGCATTAATCTAGATCCAACACCTTCTTTTTCATATATTCTGGTGGTTACTGGAAAAAATACAGTTAACACTTCCGAGTTGAACTTTTTGTGCATTTGGAACTACACGTTTGAATTTACTTCTGACAATAATAAGCCTCATTATTTGTCATTTTATTCCAGTCAAAATAAGAATGGTCGTCCTTAATGACTTCCAAACGTTTAGCGGGAGAAAACACGAGGTCATTTAGACTTCTAAATTTTTATTTTTGTTTCATTTGTTGTTTATTATCGATTTGGATATATCTCTACGCCAAATTTGTGCCGCTTCTCACTTCATTTTTGGCTTTTTTTACTTTTCTTTTCTTTAATTTCCTGACTCCACACTATCGTAAATTCTTTGTCTGCCTATTCACATTTTTACAAGGTGATTAATCGTAAGAAAATTCTTCGTAACTTGATTTTGTTCATGAATCTTTTCTTTTAGATTTTTAGACTTTTAACATATTTATACTTGGGACATTTAACAACTGCTAAATATCGAGAAACTTTACACGTTAAGCTGTCTAAAAATGTCGGGGGTTTTTTCCCCACACCCTTATCCCGGTTCCGCCACTGACTGAAACAATGTACTGTTTTATTTTCACCGAGAAAATGAAACTGGGAAAATTCGCTAATAAATACCACTGTAGTAATCCTCAGTATAGTGTACAATTTTAATTTTAGAATCACTTTGATTTACAACGGTCATAAGGTATGTCGCAAAAACATTTTTGAGATGAATTGTTCTACACATATTTGTCACAACGCTGCAGATTCGACTATCATGTATTATTGCAGATTTAACTTCGACGCGACTATATTTTTTTATTATATTTGTCATTTGGTAGTAATAGATTCCCGCATAGATTTCACTGCAGCAGAAAGTAGGTCAGATTCCCGGCACCTTTCACAATTTCGCACCATTATTGCCGTTTAATAATATTGCGTGCTTAGAACTATTATTATTCTCATAGCACACAAATTTAATTTGATTTAATAACTAATCTGAGTAGTTAATACTCAAAATAATCAAAATCGAAATCATTGCAATTTATAAAATATTCTTATATAATGATAATGATTACAACACTCGCCTGTAACTTGTTTCGCGACTGTCTTAATAGTCCGGTCAATATAGGCAATTAAAATAACAAAAATTCCCGCCCCGGCCAATTATTGGTAGAGAGCTGGGGTTTACCGATACAAATACAAAAGTTTTGAAAATTCTCATCGATCCTGGGTGTGCTACAAAAATTATTCGAGGTCAAAGACCAAAATATATAGTTTTTTAAATTTTTCTCGCAAACGGTATGTTCTATCGAAAAAAACTTCAAATCAAAGTTGTAGATCTTATAATTCTATACAAAAATAATGATCAAGATTTTCTTTCTAAAATTCACCATTCTTGAAATATCGCGATTCTAAGAATGACATTATACATGATATACACACATTTCCACGCCGCCTGTGATTTAGTGTTTTTCATTGGGACCATTTTTGTAGAGAATTTCAAGATTCACAATTTTGGTTTGGAGAAAAACTTTATTTGTAATGGTAAACCCCAGTTGTCCACTAAAATTTGCTTTTTCGAGAACTTTTATTATTTGACTACTATTTTTTCATCTAAATTGACCGGACTATAAGAAAAAATCACAACTTGACATAAAATTCTGTGGATTTAATATTTACTTAACTATGCTCCAATAAAAAACCAAGTTTATAGCTAGAAACAATCAACAATAAATAAATAGATTTGCAAAATGTTTAGCCACATACTTTTAAAGCTACCGAAGACTTGAACAGTTATTCGGAGTCAAATAACAGAATATTAAGTTAGATTTTCCTCGCAAACGGTATGTTCTATCGAAAAAAACTTTGAATCAAAGTTGTAGATCTTATAATTCTATACAAAAATAATGATCAAGATTTTCTTTCTAAAATTCACCATTCTTGAAATATCGCGATTCTAAGAATGACATTATACATGATATACACACATTTCCACGCCGCCTGTGATTTAGTGTTTTTCATTGGGACCATTTTTGTAGAGAATTTCAAGATTCACAATTTTGGTTTGGAGAAAAACTTTATTTGTAATGGTAAACCCAGTTCTCCACTAAAATTTGCTTTTTCGAGAACTTTTATGATTTGACTACTATTTTTTCATCTAAATTGACCGGACTATAAGAAAAAATCACAACTTGAAATAAAATTCTGTGGATTTAATATTTACTTAGTTATCCTCCAATAAAAAACCAAGTTTGTAGCTAGAAACAATCAACAATAAATAAATAGATTTGCAAAATGTTTAGCCACATACTTTTACAGCTACCGAAGACTTAAACAGTAAAAACAAAATGAAAATACTACCCCAAAAGAAATATTCACAATGATTAAAGTGAATATCAACCCGAAGAAACCTCCAGGCTTTGACTTAATCACAGGGAAAAGACCAATACATTCAACATTCAAATTAACTCTATCCAACTTCAATATGTACTTACCTTGTAGAAAGTAGATAATCTCCAAACCAGAAAAACCACCAAACGTAGTATCTTCATATACTACTGAAAAGTTTAAGTCCTATACTTGAAATACCTCACATCAGTTTGTCTTGAAGGCAAACCACTCCACCATAGACCAAGTACAAAGAAAGGAAGTCCGATCCACTGTTTTCTCAGACGTAGCTCAGACATCTGACAAAATTTAACGAAAAGGACTCAAATACAAACGAAAAAAAATCTTGTTCAACCAATATTTAACACTATTAGAGTCCTTTATAAAAGTACGAGCCTTTGGAACAAAGCAATAAGATCCTCATTCAGACTTGAAGGAAATCAAGTGGGTGTTCCACAAGGTAGTGTTCTTGGATCCTCAATTAGACACAGCCATTTTGATTGTAGGCGATTCCCACGAAGAAGCAGCAATCAGTTCACAGACATCAATTAATGAAAATAATTATTCGACCATAATTAAGATTATTTTTCTGTAGCTCTTCATCGGGAGCTGGAGATTGATACTATGAAGCAGGTATTCAGTAAATTTGCCGAGTGTCGCAAACAACGACTTTTAAAACATGTGAACTTCAAGGTAACCCAGTTCTTCAACAACACCAGCTTAGAGAGGAGACTGAAGAGGACGAAGCTTTTCGAAATTATGTATCTAAATGTGGCAAACACTTCACGGCGTTTTTGGAAAGCGGAACATCATTTATTCATACGATTCTTGGAGAATTACATATCACCGAATTGTTTTAGTTTTTTACATTATCTTTGATCAAAAATCAAATAAGGATGCGTTTCACAACAAACAGTGATACATCCTTCTCGCTTATGGCTAAAAAGCGAGGTTACTCGGTCCAGGCTGTTCACTACACTAAATTTTTCGCGCGTCTATTCAAAAATTCCTTTTCATATTTGAACCATCATCGTATAAAGCGAGATTTCAATTTTGAATAGTGACTTTGGTAGCGATTGCTATTCTGTTTGCAAGGTAATGATTCTTGCGATCGTTTAAGTCCCGTAGATTCGTAAAATACGAAGTGGAACCCAAGGGATTTAAAATTGATATCATCCTCCAATTCAGTAAATATTATTACATAATCGTGAAGAGAATTAAGCAACCTCTTAAGTCTTTAGGTAGTATGGTAATGCAGTTTGACGATATTTATTCCAGAACATATTAATTCAAAAATTGGAATCCTGCGCGTCAGGATACCCGAATCGATTGCAGTTTAAAATAAAATGGTTGTGACACAATTTAAAAACCTAATAATGAATAAAATTCCCGCCTCGATGAAACCCTGGACTATTATTTTACAACAAGTAGGCATATACCAGTTGAAAAGTAGTCCCATTTGGGGAAAATATCCCGACTCAGATTTGCAATAAATGGTTCCTCAAAGTGTCCATGAATATCCATATTTCAGCCTAGCGTTTGCGAAAGTGAAAGATATTTCAAATCTTCTGCCGCATTTCCATACATTTATATACGTCTTGGCCGGGCGACGAAGTACAAAATTATATCTACACTAAATCATCAAGGATTACAGGTCTCCTTTCGTATCTACTTTATTCTTATTTTGTATCACACTCAACTTCGCATTGATCCCAGAAATATTTCGGTGATGTTAAGTGATGCTCGCTAAAGGGATCCTTTCGAGTGTTTTATTTTATTTTCGAAGGGGGTTGCTTTTTTCCCCTCTCCAACTCTTGACAGAACATATTTGTTAATATATTTCAATGTTATGCTCGAATAAATTCTCTTTATGATTCGTTATAAAACTGAATAAGAACCGTCGAAGTCGGGGTAATTGGTTTTCCATCTATCTCTTCGTAATTGAACGTACTTCAATCATTTTTTCATTCCCAAAAATTACTTTCTGCAGAACTTCAATTGTTATAACAAAAGAAAACGGTTCCAGAAGGACGAAAGATCTCCAATCTTCTTGGCAAATTGATCCTCAGTTGACGTGGCATAAATTGGCCTTAATGCATTCCAGATTTAACACCTATGAACCTTTTCCTATGGGATTATGCCTTTACTCTTCCCTGGCACAATTAAAAGAAAATATCTGACACGAAATGACAGCTACAGTCATAAATTTTAGTGTTCCATGTTATTTTTGAGAAATAAAATTTCAGTCAACTCCTAACGTTATTGAAAATGTGAACTTTCTTTGGGGACATCTTGTATTTGTATCTCACGCATCTTGGATAGCAACAGAGAACTCTTCAGCTTTGCAGATGACACTGTGTTAGGTTGTAAAGGCACCAGTAGGTCCACGTTAGATTTAAGGTTCGTTCCAGCACAATAAAAAACCGTTTTTGGTGAGGTGACTAGCAAGTACTGTTACAAGAGCCGGGCAAGGTTTAAGAAAGGAGGTAGAGCAGACTGTCGAAAGCTTAAATCCTGACATATCGTCCAGGTGGAAACTGGCGACTGATTGCTACCTATACAGAGAAATTTCTTAGGAAAAAGAACGTAGATGGCTGCTTGGTATGAAGATATCTTAATAGAAACCTAACAAATGGAACATCATGTAGGGACAGACCCACCAACCAGTAGTAATATCATAATAGTTCTTAGTTGGACGCAAATGACAGAAGTAGGCGTTTTAGTGGTTAGGCTACGGGAGTCCCACAAATCCATCAGATCTCCTGGTGGAATTCGTTATTTGGAATCTGCATGTTCTTTAGAAAAAATGAGAAAAAGTTTTATCATTCTTATTAATATTTTCAGATAGTCTCAATAGTTTTCTTTGTGTATCTAAATTAATAAACAGATTGAGGCTCTAATCACATAACGACAACGCCGTGGTTACTTCCGATCAAGTCTTTTTGGTTCAAATTTCCCACTCAGTCATTGATACTTCTTGAAGATTGCTGGTATCGAATCTGTGGATCTCACAGTTCTTGTCCTACATATGTTCAATAGGGTTTGAGTCCGGGTGACGTGTAGGCTAAAACTACCAACTTGAGTATGAGAAACAACATGTGGTTTTTCCTGTACGCTGCTTGTTTCATTTAAGCTAAAACTCTTCATATTATAGACTTATTTCTAACCAAAAACAATGAATTGAATCGATCGATACGACACTAATTCGACAGAAAATTTTATTTTATAACAAATCTCTGTAGTCCGATAAGAAATATTTAACATTGGAATTCCTGCTACAAAATAATCGGATTTTCAGTAAACCCTATTCCGAACATTAATAACACTGGAAATCTTGGAGAATCTGGGTTTTCCATCCCATCCATTGACGTGCTATATAATTTAAATCCATTAGTTTGAGAATTTGCCGTCAAATTGTTAAAGTACAAATACTTAAACTTAATTCACACCTGGAATTGAAATAATAAACTACAATAAAGAATTTGGTGATGACAATATATAATTTAAGACCTTGTCCTCGCTGTGGTACTGAAGATGCTCACTCTTATTAAAAAGTTCTGGATGAGGGATCATACGTATCATAATCTTCATCTTGTATCCTTCGCTAAACCCTCTCCTTTGAAACAGCAACGCAACAAGTCTTCTTTCTAACCCAGTATTGTCAAGGAGCTGAAGGTGATGAAATCTTTCTTCATATATCTTTGGATGATTGCCAAGTCTTCTTTCCAACCCAGTATTGTCATAATCCGTAGGATTAGTACTAGATTAGCTTGTGCTGAGGCAGTCCGGTAAGAACTGGCGATTCTCAGTGCACCTTGGCTCTGTACCATCGTCAGAGCTTTGGAGTACTTCTTTATTCTCAGAGCGTCTGACCAGACCTCCGCCACATACAGAAAAATTGAGTGAGTTGTCTTCTAAACAATTAAAACCGATTTCCACAGTTTATCAATGATTCGTTCTTCATTGGTATCATTCTCGTGAGCTCTTAGACAATTTTCTTTTAATCTAGACCAATATGTTAACTCGAATATCTACTAATATATCTGCTCAATGTTATCAAATTCAGATTTTTATTTCTAAGGAACTAGTAAGTTGTTTATCAATATTCAATTCAGTTTTAATATTATTTCCGTTATCTATTTGAAATTTCGTCAATTATTTCATCAATATCTCGAATTTCATTCCCGAAACAGTTCACATCCGAAACGCGTATCCTACTGACTGCGCCAATTAAATATTAAATATTCGAATTTGTTTTTTTTAAACAACTCCAGCAAAGTTTGAACAAACAATTAATTATTTAAAGAATTACAGTTTTTATTATCATCGGTGTTTCGACGGAGTCATAACATTTATTAACCGTAAATCAGAGCTTTGGAACATATCAGATATTTTCAAAGTAAAGCTGCCAACGGATGCTATCTCATAGGAAAGAACAAAGAGGGTATCGGATCATTAATAACAATAAGGCTTTTGCATTTGTGATACTTACCTTTGGAATCGTAATTTCCTCGTTTTTGTAGTGGTTTATGACATTATATTTAGCCATAATACATGTTTTTAGGGGTATTTTACCTTTATCAAACTATTCTAGACATTTCCGTCTTATATGAGGCTTAGAGCAGCCACTAATCGCTTTAATATTCCGTTTTTCTTAATCCTCATTCATAACCAATTTTGAGTTCCAGTACAGCAAATTGACGTGACTTATTGAGTCACTCATTTAAAAGAAGGAATCCAAATGGGTCGAATAACCTCAAGCAGTTCATTAACTACTTTATAATAAATAATTTTAATATTTCTAATTATACGCACGGCACTGGTAAAGATGAGTTTTGGTTTCTATCTTGCCCTGATTTCACAATATAATTAAGTTACGACAGACAACTTATGAAATTATTTTGAAATTAACTTTTGAATTATTCAAAATTTTCCGGAATTTCAGTTTCAAATTGTCGATTCATAAAATCTTGCAAGTTGACGTCGAAAAAATAACAGTGGTAAAAAGAAAAGAAGAAATTGAAATTCTAGAATTCGGCGAAGACACACGCTGTCCCTTTGACTAACTTTTTATAAACCTCGGAACCCGTTTAATGTTTGTTTTTTAAATCCGTTTTTATAGCAAGGGGTTTCTATTGGATAATTTATTTTCGTTTTGTTTTTTATGTTCTAGAAGTTTGTAGAATTCTATTGGTATATAAATAAGTTTATGTAGCGCAGTTCAATTCAGTTTATAATAAATTATTTAAGTTAGTTAAGTGATAGTAATAAGTGAATTATTATAAGTTAGTGTAGTGTATAGTGTTTGAATAAATTAAGAACGTAAGAGAAAATGTTTATCAATTCTCATTCTCATATCAAGTTGAGATTAATGTTGACATATTATGAGCATTAATCGATTGGGTCGAAAAATATTGAAATTCGAACAGACCGACGTTGAAAAAGGTCATTTATTCATATTGACGAAAAAAGAAATTCATTAAAACAAAGCTTCGGTGATTTTAGGGCATCCATTATTTCTAATCAACAACGCCAAAAAATAATAAGGTTATATATCAGCTAAAAAAAAAGTTACACCTTTTTGTAATTAACCGACACAGAATAAAACAAGTGAACAACGTAAAAAATCGTAGACGGTAACTCATTGTTGGCTATAATGAACACAATCTTGTTAAGAAACTGTTATTCTTAATAAAACCTCCATATTTCATACATTTTCGTCATTTTCTTGGGCACGTCCAGCTGTGAAATGAATTAGAGACGCTCTAAATTACTTTATTTTCATTCTGATAACCCTCTATGATGATGATTACTGCCATATTTCAAATAATAGTGCAAGATATTCAATTTTTTATAATCGATACAAAGAAAGTTGTAGAAGATTTTGATACAAACTCGAAGAAGGTGTTGGAGTTTGAACATGAAAATACCTCATACTCAATTAGATCACGAGGAGTCGTGGAGCTGAGAGAGATCAGCAGACGTGATGCAATAGACGGAGTCAAGAACCTAAAAGACCCAATCAAAGTTATATGAACATTGGTGGAAGCCTCGATGTGTGATTTGAATCAAAAGAAATTATCTAATTGATTAAATCGTAAGCTACAATATTCAATTTTTTATAATCAATACAAAGAAAGTTGTAGAAGATTTTGATACAAACTCCAAACTCGAAGGTGGTATTGAGATTTAAGCATGGAAATAGCTCATACCCAAGGATAAGGTCACCAGGAGTCGTGGAGCTGAAAAAGAGCAGCAGACGTGGTGCCATAGACGGAGTCAAAAACCTAAAAGACCCAATCAAAGTTATCTGAACATAAATTTATTAAAAGAAATCACAAAAAGGGTTACTGTGAGTGTTCAAATTGAAGTCCATCTTGATCAATGCATCTACGGCAACGCAGGAGTTTCAATTGTAGTTCGGAGGTCGGGAAGCGTGAATATTCGAGAAGTCTATCCACAAAGTGAGTTCCGTTTAGTTATATAAAAAAAGTGTAGAAAAATCTTCTTTTATTTGCCTTTGCTCGTCTCCCTGACTCTGCTGAACATCAGTGCAAAAGCTGTCAAGCGAAAAAAGGTCACCAGACCTTATCATACTGGTCCAGTCTCGAATATTTCTTAACCACGTTGCTTCATCCAGCTCCACGACTCCTCACGATCTTATCCTTGATTAATAGTTCTCAAAATGTGTTATTGTAGCATGTTATGTCAATGAAAACCTTCTACATCTAATGCCTCCAGTTGCTTCATCTTCTAAATCTTCAGAGTCCGCGTCTCTATTCCGTGCATCATCACCGACCGTACATCTAATTCGAGTTGTCAGTGTAAAGATTTAGAGACCCAAACAAAACTGTTTGTAAGCACTTGTCATAGCGTGTTTTTTTCAACCAAGTTCTTTCAACTTATCATCATCGTTGAACTGTTGACTACTGAAAATATTTTAGATGCAAGAAAAGATAAAAGTCGCTAGGATTTATATTCGGCGTAATCTCTGGCGCTTATTTTGAATTGTAAAACGCTTAATTGCCTAATAGTCTCGCTGTAATTATATTCATTGATGGTTTGGCTTCTTGGTTAATTATTTACGAGGGTTGTTTATAAAATAAGCTTCCCAAGGAGCTGTAGATGGTAGGAACGCAGGATTCGGCAGGACTGGCATGTAGTTTGGATTCTTTTCTCCCACTTCCAGCCTTGTTTAACTATCTACAACATTTATTCTTGTCTTGGTCGCCGTGGAAAATTGAGCTTCTATTTAATTCTTCACGGAATGGAGATCATCCTGTTGTTTATCATAAACAACAAAAGCCCTACACAATCTGTCGATATTCGTCGGATATCCACGGGCGGAAACTTCGTTACTTTTGGTACAACTCTCGTATAATAGATTATTTTTCAAGAACGTGTTTTCTAATACAGTTGTTGGCGAATATTTCATCCAGGACATGGATATTTACGATTGCATTGATTCGTATTTATTTTGTATTCCATTTTTGGTACATATCGATGGTTTTTTTTGTAAATCATCCGATGTACACCAACAATGATTAATGAATGGAATAAGCAACCGAAAAAAAAATCGAGAACGTTTTATTGATGACTACGAACGCCAAAAAAAGGACAATTTATATTTGCCCCGTGAGCTTTTACTGAAATATGAAACTGTTAAGGAAACGGTGGAAATATATATATATATATATATATATATATATATATATATATATATATACATTTTTTCTTTTTATGTCAAAACTCTCTCGGATCTAAACGACCGTCCTCTTTAAACAAATCGCGCCAACTTTTATTTTACGCACTTTATCGTCCTGCATATCTTGGAACTTCAATTTTTGTGTATTATTATTATCTCTTTTCAAAGATTAGTACGTCAGAAGGAAAAATACCAGGGGAGTTCAGATTAGATAGAAAAATGATGAAAAAGTAAATATCAAGTGTAGAACCCCACAATAAGCTTCTCATCTCTGAAGTTTGCCAATTCAGAACGGTGCTGTGTAGAAAAAAAAAGAATCAATTTAATCAAGCGTAGAGCTTCCTGGATATCACACTTTCTAATCTTGCAGAAGACTAGTTAACAAAGTGCGCGTGTGGTAGACCTTGAAAAGAAAATAAAACACACGTGATTTTGTTCACAGAAAATCTAGCAGTGATTGGACTTCAATCACAAGAACTCTGGATAGCAACAGATTATAGATATATGGCTATATTAGAGGAAAGAAGCTTCTAGAACTCCAGAACCAAATTCAAAGTCATGTTTCCTGATAGACGAGACCTGAAAGATGATTTTCCTAATTTCCTAGAACCGTTTGAATCCAAGACGCAGCTGGGACGAGAAGGAGCTTTTTGAAGCGATATGATGAGTACAGAGGAGATTCCAAAGCTCATTTCCTTACCCACGATCTTCCAAACACATCTATATCTTAATATATAATAAACTGATCATCAACGTTGATTGTTGTTATTAATTGTAGTTTCCATAAGTCTGGAACAGATGGCGCCTTAAGCGAATCTCTTTACAGTGGTCCTTTGCACCTCATAGATGGCGCCACACTTCAATGTGATATATTTTCTTAGACTACACACACAGCAACGGGTGGCCGGGTCTGCTAATCATTATTTACAGTCTCTGTCTGGATTTTATAGCTAACTATAGAAAAATAACAGTTCCTTCTACTACCTTTCTAAAAGATCGTTTGCTAAGGCAAATTTGTACAATTCTACAAACTTTTAGTATTATTGAAAATGTTTCTTCCTATAGCATTGGTGATAGACGAATAAAACCAAATATTCATAATGTTTTTTATTGAAGTATTTCTTCCATTCTGATTTGAATGTATCAACCGTTTTTTCATGTGAAAAAAACCGTTGACAATTAATTTTTGATCTGCTCTGAGTATCTTCAATAATTAAAAATGTCAAAATTCATAATAGCAATGTCAGATTTGACATATGTCACATCGGTGTTGCCATATTTCAAACCATGAGTAACAACCTTTGTAACTTTTATCCTAAAACAAAACTTTTCAGCATTACACCAGTTTTTTGGAAGATTTTGGTTGTTTTGATCAGTAAATTTCGAAAAAAGAATGTAATGGAATCAATGGTACTCATTTGGAATGGTTTAAATCTAATTTCGAAAACTTATGATAGATCTAATTCACATTCGAATGAATCTTAGTGATAATCATCACACTTATATACAGGGTGTTCTAAAAAAAACTTCTACAATAGGTAAAGAGTCGACAAATAGAACAGTGAACATTTTTCGTAAAAATATCCATCTGTACAATTTTTTTCTAAAAAAAAACATTTTGTAATCTTGAAACGTTTCTTGACAAAAAAAATATTCTTATTATTAGGATGTCCTGCTTTCTTTTTACTTTAACTTTCATAGTTCTTCTTATTAATTTATCCACAACTGATATTTTATTAGCGAGTTTTGTAGATTTAATATTCCGTCCTTGCTTTCACACAAAAACTTCGTTGCGATTCTGGTGGCCATAATAATACACGTTAACTTCCGACCAAAAACTCCATGGAGTCTTTTCAAGGTTATTATGTGATATAATAAAAGTTTCTTGCACCTAAGCTACGTGGTACTTGAAGTGAAGTAGTGGGAAAACTCAACGGATGAAAATTTCAATCATTTCAGATCTGTACTTGACAACAGATGTTGCGAACAGCCTTTGTCGGTTGTAATGTTATACAAGAAAATGCAGAATAAAAATTCTATATTTCACATTTAGTAGGTGATAGTTGAATTGTTTCACTAAAAAATTCGATAATCTTTCTTTCTTTATGAATTTAATGAAAATAAAGTCGATAAAAGTGACGATTTATTGATTATTTTAATTTTCG
This sequence comes from Diorhabda sublineata, assembly GCF_026230105.1. Lineage (NCBI taxonomy): Eukaryota > Metazoa > Arthropoda > Insecta > Coleoptera > Chrysomelidae > Diorhabda > Diorhabda sublineata. The sequence goes on along the minus strand of NC_079481.1, from coordinate 6,282,288 downwards.
TTATCGTTTTCTGTAATATTCAAAAGAGCGTCGTCATATTTCTGTCAAAATCCACATAATTTGACAGATAAATTAATTAAATTTTCATAGTTTCCTCTTCAAGATTGATCCTTCTTAGTTTTCAGCTATTATCACTGATTTTACTAAACACAATATATCCTGCTGTTTATTTGAACGTTTTGAAATTTGATTTCTTTTTGATTTGATGTCTTTTTTACAGATTTTTCTCTACAGCTTCACGTTAGTCCTTTCTAGTATTTTCGTCCCGTTTTCAACGTTCTTTCCATTTATTTTTCCATCTTTACTTATGTTTCTTCATTTTTTATTGAAGGTCCTAGCTAATTATTCAATCCTCTTCTCAAGATTGGTCCTTATAAATTATTTCCCACATTCATAGTCTCTCAATTGTTCATGCAGGTTTATGTAATCCTTTTTTCTCACGTATACTTATTTCTATTTCTAGTTAATCTTTCACTCTTCGTTATCTTCTTCTGATTGATCCTTTTCAGCCTCTTCCTCTTCCACTTATATTTTTTCCACAGTTTTACGTTAATCCTGTCTGTGTTTATTATCCTTTTTTTGATAGTCGTTTTCAGTTGTTTTTTCTCCATCATCCTCATTTTCAGAATTATCTTTATTAGCAGTTTTCCAGTTTTACTGTTTTTTCTTCATAGTTTCCTAATGGTCCTGACTGCTTATTTCATTACCTTTTCAAGAATGATCCTTTTAAGTATTTTATAGTATTTTCACAGATTTTCCTCCAAAGTTCTCTCGATGTCTCGATGGTCCTGACTTTTAATTGCATCATCTTGCTTAGAATTATCTTTCAGTTTTTTCTTCCATTTTCACTGATTTCCTCCACGTTTCTCGATGGTCCTGACTGAAAACTCTTTCACCTTGTTAAGAATCATTTTCTTTAGTTGATTACAATTTTCCATAAATTTTTCTTCACAGTTTCTCGTTAGTCCTGGTTATTTATGTCGTCCTCATTTCAAAGTTGATTTTTCCAGTTTTTATTTTCATTTTCACTGATTTCCTCCACGTTTCTCGATGGTCCTGACTGAAAACTCTTTCACCTTGTTAAGAATCATTTTCTTTAGTTGATTACAATTTTCCATAAATTTTTCTTCACAGTTTCTCCTTAGTCCTGGTTATTTATGTCATCCTCATTTCAAAGTTGATTTTTTCAGTTTTTCTTTTCATTTTCACTGATTTCCTCCACGTTTCTCGATGGTCCTGACTGAAAACTCTTTCACCTTGTTAAGAATCATTTTCTTTAGTTGATTACAATTTTCCATAAATTTTTCTTCACAGTTTCTCCTTAGTCCTGGTTATTTATGTCATCCTCATTTCAAAGTTGATTTTTTCAGTTTTCCTTCCATTTTCACTGATTTCCTCCACGTTTCTCGATGGTCCTGACTGAAAACTCTTTCACCTTGTTAAGAATCATTTTCTTTAGTTGATTACAATTTTCCATAAATTTTTCTTCACAGTTTCTCCTTAGTCCTGGTTATTTATGTCATCCTCATTTCAAAGTTGATTTTTCCAGTTTTTCTTTTCATTTTCACTGATTTCCTCCACGTTTCTCGATGGTCCTGACTGAAAACTCTTTCACCTTGTTAAGAATCATTTTCTTTAGTTGATTACAATTTTCCATAAATTTTTCTTCACAGTTTCTCCTTAGTCCTGGTTATTTATGTCATCCTCATTTCAAAGTTGATTTTTTCAGTTTTTCTTTTCATTTTCACTGATTTCCTCCACGTTTCTCGATGGTCCTGACTGAAAACTCTTTCATCTTGTTAAGAATCATTTTCTTTAGTTGATTACAATTTTCCATAAATTTTTCTTCACAGTTTCTCGTTAGTCCTGGTTATTTATGTCGTCCTCATTTCAAAGTTGATTTTTTCAGTTTTTCTTTTCATTTTCACTGATTTCCTCCACGTTTCTCGATGGTCCTGACTGAAAACTCTTTCATCTTGTTAAGAATCATTTTCTTTAGTTGATTACAATTTTCCATAAATTTTTCTTCACAGTTTCTCGTTAGTCCTGGTTATTTATGTCGTCCTCATTTCAAAGTTGATTTTTTCAGTTTTTCTTTTCATTTTCACTGATTTCCTCCACGTTTCTCGATGGTCCTGACTGAAAACTCTTTCACCTTGTTAAGAATCATTTTCTTTAGTTGATTACAATTTTCCATAAATTTTTCTTCACAGTTTCTCGTTAGTCCTGGTTATTTATGTCGTCCTCATTTCAAAGTTGATTTTTTCAGTTTTTCTTTTCATTTTCACTGATTTCCTCCACGTTTCTCGATGGTCCTGACTGAAAACTCTTTCACCTTGTTAAGAATCATTTTCTTTAGTTGATTACAATTTTCCATAAATTTTTCTTCACATTTTCTCGTTAGTCCTGGTTATTTATGTCGTCCTCATTTCAAAGTTGATTTTTTCAGTTTTTCTTTTCATTTTCACTGATTTCCTCCACGTTTCTCGATGGTCCTGACTGAAAACTCTTTCACCTTGTTAAGAATCATTTTCTTTAGTTGATTACAATTTTCCATAAATTTTTCTTCACATTTTCTCGTTAGTCCTGGTTATTTATGTCGTCCTCATTTCAAAGTTGATTTTTTCAGTTTTTCTTTTCATTTTCACTGATTTCCTCCACGTTTCTCGATGGTCCTGACTGAAAACTCTTTCACCTTGTTAAGAATCATTTTCTTTAGTTGATTACAATTTTCCATAAATTTTTCTTCACAGTTTCTCGTTAGTCCTGGTTATTTATGTCGTCCTCATTTCAAAGTTGATTTTTTCAGTTTTTCTTTTCATTTTCACGGATTTCTTCCACGTTTCTCGATGGTCCTAACTGAAAACTCTTTCACCTTGTTAAGAATCATTTTCTTTAGTTGATTACAATTTTCCATAAATTTCTCTTCACAGTTTCTCCTTAGTCCTGGTTATTTATGTCATCCTCATTTCAAAGTTGATTTTTTCAGTTTTCCTTCCATTTTCACTGATTTCCTCCACGTTTCTCGATGGTCCTGACTGAAAACTCTTTCACCTTGTTAAGAATCATTTTCTTTAGTTGATTACAATTTTCCATAAATTTTTCTTCACAGTTTCTCCTTAGTCCTGGTTATTTATGTCATCCTCATTTCAAAGTTGATTTTTTCAGTTTTTCTTTTCATTTTCACTGATTTCCTCCACGTTTCTCGATGGTCCTGACTGAAAACTCTTTCACCTTGTTAAGAATCATTTTCTTTGGTTGATTACAATTTGCCATAAATTTTTCTTCACAGTTTCTCGTTAGTCCTGGTTATTTATGTCGTCCTCATTTCAAAGTTGATTTTTTCAGTTTTTCTTTTCATTTTCACTGATTTCCTCCACGTTTCTCGATGGTTCTAACTGAAAACTCTTTCACCTTGTTAAGAATCATTTTCTTTAGTTGATTACAATTTTCCATAAATTTTTCTTCACAGTTTCTCGTTAGTCCTGGTTATTTATGTCATCCTCATTTCAAAGTTGATTTTTTCAGTTTTTCTTTTCATTTTCACTGATTTCCTCCACGTTTCTCGATGGTCCTGACTGAAAACTCTTTCACCTTGTTAAGAATCATTTTCTTTAGTTGATTACAATTTTCCATAAATTTTTCTTCACAGTTTCTCCTTAGTCCTGGTTATTTATGTCATCCTCATTTCAAAGTTGATTTTTTCAGTTTTCCTTCCATTTTCACAGATTTTCCTCCACGTTTCTCGATGGTCCTGACTGAAAACTCTTTCACCTTGTTAAGAATCATTTTCTTTAGTTGATTACAATTTTCCATAAATTTTTCTTCACAGTTTCTCGTTAGTCCTGGTTATTTATGTCGTCCTCATTTCAAAGTTGATTTTTTCAGTTTTTCTTTTCATTTTCACTGATTTCCTCCACGTTTCTCGATGGTCCTGACTGAAAACTCTTTCACCTTGTTAAGAATCATTTTCTTTAGTTGATTACAATTTTCCATAAATTTTTCTTCACAGTTTCTCCTTAGTCCTGGTTATTTATGTCATCCTCATTTCAAAGTTGATTTTTTCAGTTTTCCTTCCATTTTCACAGATTTTCCTCCACGTTTCTCGATGGTCCTGACTGAAAACTCTTTCACCTTGTTAAGAATCATTTTCTTTAGTTGATTACAATTTTCCATAAATTTTTCTTCACAGTTTCTCGTTAGTCCTGGTTATTTATGTCATCCTCATTTCAAAGTTGATTTTTTCAGTTTTCCTTCCATTTTCACAGATTTTCCTCCACGTTTCTCGATGGTCCTGACTGAAAACTCTTTCACCTTGTTAAGAATCATTTTCTTTAGTTGATTACAATTTTCCATAAATTTTTCTTCACAGTTTCTCGTTAGTCCTGGTTATTTATGTCGTCCTCATTTCAAAGTTGATTTTTTCAGTTTTTCTTTTCATTTTCACTGATTTCCTCCACGTTTCTCGATGGTCCTGACTGAAAACTCTTTCACCTTGTTAAGAATCATTTTCTTTAGTTGATTACAATTTTCCATAAATTTTTCTTCACAGTTTCTCCTTAGTCCTGGTTATTTATGTCATCCTCATTTCAAAGTTGATTTTTTCAGTTTTCCTTCCATTTTCACAGATTTTCCTCCACGTTTCTCGATGGTCCTGACTGAAAACTCTTTCACCTTGTTAAGAATCATTTTCTTTAGTTGATTACAATTTTCCATAAATTTTTCTTCACAGTTTCTCGTTAGTCCTGGTTATTTATGTCGTCCTCATTTCAAAGTTGATTTTTTCAGTTTTTCTTTTCATTTTCACTGATTTCCTCCACGTTTCTCGATGGTCCTGACTGAAAACTCTTTCACCTTGTTAAGAATCATTTTCTTTAGTTGATTACAATTTTCCATAAATTTTTCTTCACAGTTTCTCCTTAGTCCTGGTTATTTATGTCATCCTCATTTCAAAGTTGATTTTTTCAGTTTTCCTTCCATTTTCACAGATTTTCCTCCACGTTTCTCGATGGTCCTGACTGAAAACTCTTTCACCTTGTTAAGAATCATTTTCTTTAGTTGATTACAATTTTCCATAAATTTTTCTTCACAGTTTCTCGTTAGTCCTGGTTATTTATGTCGTCCTCATTTCAAAGTTGATTTTTTCAGTTTTTCTTTTCATTTTCACTGATTTCCTCCACGTTTCTCGATGGTCCTGACTGAAAACTCTTTCACCTTGTTAAGAATCATTTTCTTTAGTTGATTACAATTTTCCATAAATTTTTCTTCACAGTTTCTCGTTAGTCCTGGTTATTTATGTCATCCTCATTTCAAAGTTGATTTTTTCAGTTTTTTAGCTTCATAGAAAGTGTGATTCTAAAATTTCGAAAATAATAAAAGTCACGTTACATTTAGTTGGTATCAAATGTGTTAAAGGTTTTAATTCCCATTTTCGACTGCTTCGGTAAACAAATACCTCTTAAAAGCGAATAAAAACGTACCTTTCTAAATACTATAAGGTTCTTTTCAAAATAATTTAATTGCTCCACAAAGGTAAACAAAATCCATTCGAGTAGAATTTAGACAAAGCTATGTTTCGGCTTCCACTTACCTCCCATTGCAGACGGCCCCTCAGGAGTGAAGTTCTCTCCGAGGTACGGCACGGTTCGAAAATTGTCTGGTTTATAAAACGAAAAACGAGAAATTCTATCATTGTTTTCACGTTTGAATTCGTAAATGATAAGCTGGAGGCTTCCGTTTGTAATTTAGATGATTTAAATGAAGTTTTATACGTTAAATTTAGGCTGTTGATGGAAAAATATGCCACAACCGAGACTTTAAGTTTCAACACAGCTGGTTTTTAACATATATTTAAAAAAAAAATGTTTTTAATAAAAGTATGATGATCGTACGTACACTTGCTAGGATGTTGTTTTTTGATCACCAAAGAATTACTAACAGAAGGAGTATCGTTAAAAATAATTATTCCTGTCTCGTATTTTTTGAATTGAAAAGTCATATTACATAAAGGTGCATCACGCAGGCCTTTTAGGCCCATTACCTAGTGATTCCCTTCCATTTTTTGCTTTCGTTCTCCAGTCCTGAACTCCTCTGTCTCTTAGGTCCTCAATCACCGTTAAATACCAACTTTTTCTTGGTCTTTCTTGTTCTATCTCCATAATTTTTTTTGTTACTATAAAATCTAGCATTCCCTGTACTTGATCCAACCTCTGGATCTTCTGCTTCTCCAAATAGAGTTCTTATTTCATTATTTGTTCTCTTCAGCCCTAAATCTCTCTCCTTTTCACCTTCTAGTACCCTTCTAAGTATGTTTCTTTCCCATACTTTCGTTTCTGTATATTTGAGTAACATTTTCGTAAGACTTTTTTGGAATACTAAGATCGTTCATAATGCTGTACGAATGGTTTCTGTTTACAGAATCATTAGGAATCATATTAGAGCAAGGTAATGGTATTTTGGTATATAATGGTATATTCAAAATGGAAAAGATGATTTTGATGCTTGAAGATACTGCTCCGCAGTCTAGCTAGTGCCTACCACAGACTAAAAAAGATCTAACCTATCCTAATAATGAATTATTCAAATCCTGACTTACTAACAGACATATTCTTATGAAATTTTCCATCCAATCATATCCATAGTTCTTCAAGAAAATAATCTTTCTCTATACAACTGCTCTAGCAGTAACTAGCAAAAAAAAAGTAGCAACATTTGATGATGAGACTGCCATATCATCATTCCAGAGTGATACAGCCACCTCAAGAAATTTACAGTTTAATCTGAACAAGAAGTTAATGAAACTGACGCATCCCAAAACAAAGAGAAATCAAATAAGAGATATAGAAGAGGAAATTACTTAGGAAGATTTATGGAAATGAAGGACAAACCAGGAAATGAAGAAACCTATGATGAGTGAGAAATTAGCAAAATTATGAAATACAGAAGACTGGTTTGGTTGGGATACTTAAGAAGAATGCCGAAACCAAGAACGGTAAAGGGAATAGCTAATCCTGAAGATGGCAGGAACAAAATATTAATAATTTAATAAAATAAATGAAATTTAATAAAGTTTTGTATCCAGGTTATCAATCAATGTTTCCATTGGTAGAAAATTCCCTTCTGAGTTCATTATATCAAATTTTTATTGTAACGCTTCAGTCTCCATCATGGTTCACGTCATACGATTTTTCTCCAGCAATACAATGAAAAATAATTTTATTGATATAATAAAACGATTCTTCGCATTCCTCCCAAATCCCCAGGCACTTTCTCAACTGTTTCTACCGCTGTATACTCATATCCTGCCAAGTAAAAGAATCCCTTTATTCAAGAAAATACTTTTTTTGGAAAAGAAAAAATTCCGTAGATATAAATGTCACTTTTAAGATATTCGCCCCAACCTACACCGTTAATTCATTGCGTTCCTTTTCCAAATTATATCCTCTGGGTACATAGTTCATTTTCTTTACCATCTTTACTTTTTTTTACTTTTAATTCTACTCACGAATATGAAAAGAGCATCAGACTATTTTGAAGCCCGAGAAAATTCATGAATACTAGTTCTGAGATTATTCGAAAATATTTAATTTAGAAATAATGAATATAATTGCTTCAAATAGATTATACGACAGACGGTTCGAGATTCTATCAAACGAACGCGTTTCGTATTTGAATAAATGAATCTTAAATTTCTTATTTCTTAGACCTTTTGATATGATTTAGTGACATGAAACTTAAATATGTTAACGTCCTTAGATAGCTTACTTATAAATCAAACTGTAAATTGTCAGTTGTCACTCATAGATCCACAATCGAAACAACCATGTTCCAATAATGTAATTAAATATGACGGACTGTTCGAGATTCTATCGAACGAACGCGTTCCATATTTGAATATATGAATCTCAAATATGATAACGTCCTAAGACAGCTGATTCATAAATAGAACTGTCAATTGTCAGTTGTCACACATAGATCTATAATCAAAACAACCATGTTCCAATAATATAATCAGATATTACGGGCTGTTCGAGATTCTATCAAACGAACGCGTTTAATATTTAAATAAATATTTAAATAAATCTTGAATATGATGACTTCTTAAGACAGCTAACTTAAAAATCGAACTGCCAATTGTCAGTTATCAAACATAGATCTACAATCACAACGACCATGTTCTAATAATGTAATCAGATATCACGGACTGTTTAAGATTATATCAAACGAACGCGTTTCATATAGATATATGATATAAGACATCATATTTCTATATCCCCTCATCTATCCCTGCATCCCATCATCCAAGTATTGTTGGAAATAATGCAGGAAAAATCTTTTTATGTCAGTTCTTGCAGGATGCGCGTTGCTTCTGCTTCAACAGACACAAATGTGGTTCCTTTTAATGCAGATTTGATTCAGCACACGTTATTACATTTTCTAATAAGTTTCAGTCATTTTTTTTAAAGTGTCAATACAGTAATCTGACTTTTTCGATATTTTCATCGGTTTTAGACGTGGAAAAGCCACCAGAACGTGAACCATCTTCAATATCTTCTCGGCCATCTTGTAAACGACAAAATTCATCGCTTTACACTTGTTTCAATAAATTGTTTTACTTAGGCCACGGCTATATTGATTTGTCTACAGATATCGCATTCGGAACAGTAGGCTTTTGATTTATCAGCAGTCTATTTTTACCTATGACAACATCACCTTGTTATCAGCTCCGATTTTGTGATTAGAGAGATAAATATTGAAATGTTTAATGTCAAAAAGCAATATTATAAAAAGATTTTGATATTCTTACTAAAATTGTGAGAGAGGCTAAAAAAACCTATTATCAAGAAACTCGAGAGACTCATACGATGAAGAATATGATGAATTGTTGAAGGCTTCAGCTTAAACAACTGACAGTCGTTTACCTTTGGCGCATGCGTACTTCTTCTACAACAGCGCTGGTCTCTTACTTAATAACTATGACAATCATAGTTCTGTTCAGTGTTTCGCACTATTAAATTTTACATTAAATATATTATTTTTGATTTTATAGTTTAAATTTTTTGTAATCATTTAATTTATTTTATCTTAATTGCTGCTGGAAACATTTAACATTTTTGATCTGAAAATGAAAAGACAGACAATGTTAGCGAGTTTCTTGATTCATTTCTATTGAATTCTTTGTGCGATTTATAGCTCCATCGATCGGGAAGATAGTCGTAACTGAACAGACGTCGTCTTCACTCAGTTTGTCGTATACAGAGATGAACGAAAAGAACTAACAATGAACTACATTCATTTTTTAGAAATTCTCTCGATTTTTCTAGACATCGAAGCATTTTATAAGTTTTCGGTGTCGATGCAAATTCAACCCGTGCTCCTCACAATATAAAGGGTGTCTCATAAATAATGTCGGTTTTTAATGTTCACTTTATTTGGACTCTATGGCTTTAACTCAACCCTCAGCAAGACCTTGACCACTATTTTGGCAAAAAATTGCCGCACTGCATATCGTGGACGTTATCAACCGGCTTGTCATGCTCAGAATGAGCCCTGCTCAATACTCCCTGCGTCTTTCACGTGCTCCCATGATCACAGTAACATAATTGATCATCTTTATCGACAGACCATTGCGGCGATGCCAAATGGGATCAAATTAACAAGAAGTGGATGAAAATGCTGTCAAGAATGATTTAAACCGATTGTTTATTGGTTTTATAGAAACATGGTACCAACTTAAGAACTTTATCATCAAAAATATTGTTTTCGTAACGATTTTATAAATCATTTCTACAATTTAAAAAAAAATATTTTTGTTTTCTATTATTCAATTATCGAATGTCAATATTCCTCTTCATACCAACTTTGATCATTAATTCATAAATATGAAGTTGTTTTATGTACGAAGCGTAGCTAATTTATAAACTTGGAAGTTTCCCATTCAAAAGAGCGACAATGATGAATGCTCTTTCCGGATTTAAGAACTGTTGATAAGCAAATAATACCAAACTTGAAGTTTCAGTAGAAGTTGTAATGAACGTTGACAGTTCCCGAAAGCTTTTGTGATTGTTCAAAATAATTTTGGATAATCACTTCCAAAAACAATAGATATAGAAAAAAACGCAGGAAAAGATACTGCTATAGGTAGTTTCAAGGAAATACTTCGTAGAAGTTTTCGATTGGAGAAGTAAATAGGGAAAATGAACTTGAAAATATGATGCTAATAAATTATAAGAACAAGTACAACAAACTTTTTATGTATACACTATTGGAGTTGAACACAAACTTATGGTTCATGATATTTTAGATAGTTCAAACAGTTCTGATAACGAAGAGATTGGAACAGGATTCACAGCTCCTCAAGCACTGCATTTGATTAACCGATTGGTGCATAATTATCTCATTCGGATTTAGAAAAAGACATTAAAGTCTTGTTGAAACTCTATATTGATTTCTTGAAGACAAATCTAAAGGCTACAGCAAACACCAATGGTTAATCTGTGTAGATTTGAAGGTATTTGCTTGGACCAACAAGAACTGCTGCACGTTCGTTTACATTCAAGCAATCGAAACATCCTGTTCACAATTCACCAATCAAGTTGTAAGGACGATGATGTGATCGTTTGGTGAACGATCAGATAAGATCAGTTAGACAGAGTATGTCAAGTTTGGTCGCCACAAAGATAAGGGAAACAAGAAAAGCAATTTATCAAATGACATTCTAATAACATTATTTTAATTGAAATTCTTCGAAGTATTTGACAGCTTTCGCCTATTTACGCGATATAATTTGAAAAGACACATTTAAATACATGAATCCAAGACAAATATCTTATAAATAGATCTGTCAATTGTCAGTTGTCACTCATAGATCTACAATCGAAACAACCATGTTCAAATAATGTAATCAGATATGACGAACTGTTCGAGATTCTATCAAACGAACGCGTTTCATATTTGAATACACAAATCTTGAATATGATAATATCCTAAGACAGCTGATTTATAAATAGAACTGTCAATTGTCAGTTGTCACTCATAGATCTACAATCGAAACAACCATGTTCCAATAATATAATTGAATATGACGGACGGTTCGAGATTATATCAAACGAACGCGTTTCATATTTGAATACACAAATCTTGAATATGATAATATCCTAAGACAGCTGATTTATAAATAGAACTGTCAATTGTCAGTTGTCACTCATATATCTACAATCGAAACAACCATGTTCCAATAATATAATTGAATATGACGGACGGTTCGAGATTATATCAAACGAACGCGTTTCATATTTGAATACACAAATCTTGAATATGATAATATCCTAAGACAGCTGATTTATAAATAGAACTGTCAATTGTCAGTTGTCACTCATAGATCTACAATCGAAACAACCATGTTCCAATAATATAATTGAATATGACGGACGGTTCGAGATTATATCAAACGAACGCGTTTCATATTTGAATACACAAATCTTGAATATGATAATATCCTAAGACAGCTGATTTATAAATAGAACTGTCAATTGTCAGTTGTCACTCATAGATCTACAATCGAAACAACCATGTTCCAATAATATAATTGAATATGACGGACGGTTCGAGATTATATCAAACGAACGCGTTTCATATTTGAATACACAAATCTTGAATATGATAATATCCTAAGACAGCTGATTTATAAATAGAACTGTCAATTGTCAGTTGTCACTCATATATCTACAATCGAAACAACCATGTTCCAATAATATAATTGAATATGACGGACGGTTCGAGATTATATCAAACGAACGCGTTTCATATTTGAATACACAAATCTTGAATATGATAATATCCTAAGACAGCTGATTTATAAATAGAACTGTCAATTGTCAGTTGTCACTCATAGATCTACAATCGAAACAACCATGTTCCAATAATATAATTGAATATGACGGACGGTTCGAGATTATATCAAACGAACGCGTTTCATATTTGAATACACAAATCTTGAATATGATAATATCCTAAGACAGCTGATTTATAAATAGAACTGTCAATTGTCAGTTGTCACTCATAGATCTACAATCGAAACAACCATGTTCCAATAATATAATTGAATATGACGGACGGTTCGAGATTATATCAAACGAACGCGTTTCATATTTGAATACACAAATCTTGAATATGATAATATCCTAAGACAGCTGATTTATAAATAGAACTGTCAATTGTCAGTTGTCACTCATATATCTACAATCGAAACAACCATGCTCCAATAATGTAATTAAATATGACGGACGGTTCGAGATTATATCAAACGAACGCGTTTCATATTTGAATACACAAATCTTGAATATGATAATATCCTAAGACAGCTGATTTATAAATAGAACTGTCAATTGTCAGTTGTCACTCATAGATCTACTATCGAAACAACCATGTTCCAATAATGTAATTAAATATGACGGACTGTTCGAGATTCTTTCAAACGAACGCGTTTCATATTGTATGAATTGTGTGTTCATTTTTACACAAAATTTGTAATCTTGATGATGGATTAGACTCTCATTTGTTCCTCTGTCGCGCAAAAAATGGTTGTTTACTATCTCTGGCAAATACAATTCACTTGTTTCTTGGCTTATCCCCTACGGAATATTTTTTCTTATTTGTTGAATATAATAATCAAGGGGGAAGCTGGCATCTGTATATATGAGTGTCATTTAAACCGAAGAACAATTCCATCTAGTTTCCACGAATTTTAGCTCAACGAATATCTGAAGTAATAAATCATAATCAGCGTGGAAATGAGACCTTCTTCTCGTAGTATATTTGATGCTTGTTTACAATAGATTTAACATAATTTGGATTATTCTTCGTCAAGATTGATTTCACAAATCTCAATTTCATAAATAGATAAGGTAAAGTTATTGTATATGAAGGAGAATGAACTAAAAGTAGTACACTAATAGGTTATTATCAATTTAGTATCATTATTTCGTTAAGGATGGCCTTTTTGAACCATGGGGCTTAAATCCCAAAATTTTGCCAAGCATTCTTCAGCAATTTCTAAGAGATCCACAATACGACTGATGCATGGATGATTTGTAGAACCAAGATGATGTATAGATTCATCCAACCATGAGATTTTAGGCCCCACTTTTTGCAAAACAATCTTTTGTAAGCCTAAAGTGGTAGTTGTTATCTGCACCTCTTGTTGCTTTTCCAGATGAGTTTTTTATCTGTGGATGATTTTTGGGAAAAAATAGAGTAGATTCATCCAACCAAGAGATTTCAGACTTCACGTTCACGTTTTGTCAAGAATTCTTCGACAAGCCCAAATAAATGCAGATGTTGCTCTTCTCCAATAGTTTTCCAAATATTTCAACATTTGTTATTTGAATTCTTCTTCTGTAAACTGTTGCCCGCCATCTAGCAGAATTACTTATAATGTTCATATGATTCTAATTACTTATGGAAAGTTTCTCTTTCATCAAACCGCCCTCGTACTTTATGTTACTGATAAACACTATCAAGATCGATACTGTTTCAATTCCATTCCGTGGCGTGTGTATTATACTTTAAAGTAATTAAAGGCTACAGATACAGTGAGTAATTGATAAAGGAAGACATCGTTATCATTTATCAACGGCTTTTATTCACTTAAAAAAATTCACGTGAACTGAAATAATAAATACTTCAGTATACCAATACCTTAATGACTTTTACCTTACATTCTTGCATAAAACATTTTTAGAATATGAAAATACATTAAAAAAATACGAATTCTAAGTCTAATAATGTATAAATTGTAATGTATGAGGAATTTCTATTTATATTTAATATACGAGGGCCATTTTTTATTCAACCTCCAATCGTTAAGTGCAGACGCGTTGTTGACATTCAGGTATCAGTCGGCGTTGTGCTACAGCTACGTCAACATGTCCGACATTATTGATGCTCCCGCCAAGTGTGAATTGCGAAGTGTGATTCGTTTTCTACAGACTGAAGGCCATGGTGTTGCAGAAATCCATCGGAGTGAATGGTGTCGAAAGTTTAAAGATGGCCGTAATGATGGAGAGGTCCAAGGACGCAAATCTGTCGTTTCAGATGATCTGGTTCAACGATTTGACAGTACGGTTAAATAAAACAGCAGATTCGCCGTTTGCCTACGGAATTTCCAGAAGTTTCAAGGTCTGTTTTGTCACTGTACATTCTTTGAAGAGGGTATTGAAAAGCTTGTCCACAGATATAACAAATTTAACAATCTCTTCGGTGATTATGTCGAAAAGTAATCGAAATCTTTTGATAATAAAATTATTGTTGTATATGAGCTTGTCTTTTATTTATTGCCTATCGGAGGTTGAAAAAAAAACGGTCTTTGTGTATGTCCCAAAGGCTTAAGCGCAAAATATTAAACCATGTATTTGTATCTTTAATGGAACTCATTTGCCATAATCAACGACTCAGTAACTAACTAAATTAATAACTCAAACTAAGTGTAGTAATTTTATTTCAAAAGTTATTCTTTCTATCAGTCTAGCCTAACCTAACCTACTGGATGTTAAAACCAGCATTCAATTCACCAGTTTCTTTAACAAGAAAAGGATTTAGTTGCCGCTTAAATTGGAAAAACTGAATGCTGTGTATCCAAAACTACTTCAAAAGATCATGAAGATCTTCTGTCAAATTTTGCATACTTCTTGTGTGAGTGGGACTTTGGACTTTTGGGAGATCATTCAAACCGAGCTAGAAACTTGCTTCTGCATCCTCATGGGACATTTTTCACCATAACCATTTTCATTTTTCAATTCATGATCATCTTTTCAATCTTAGCTTTAGAATTATTTTAACCAAGGTTTTTCGTTTAATTAATAACATTATAATTATTTTATACCAGCATCAGTTTTTACTGTATTATTTTCAAATCAAAACATTCCAAAAACGGTATGGAGTTTTACCAAAACTTGGTGTTCTAATTAATGAATCTAACCTTTAAAACGTTATATTACATATTGTTATTTGATATTTCAGTTTCCAAAACATGTTCGTGTAAAATTTCATTGCAATGTTGCCAGTAGTTTCGGCAAAATCGTGAAAAATCTTCCAAGGCCTTTTATTTTGAACATAAACAATTTTTTTATTATTTATCAGTTTTTGGATATCACAGAAACAGAGTACTTAGTGTAAAATTAAATGACGTTATTTTTGAGTTTTTTTGATATCCCAGAAACAGGGCAACCTCTTCCTTGAAACACACTGTATTAAAATGACATAATAAAATGTTCTTCTCTGTTCCCAGACCTTTTTATATGTTTTTTTTTGATATTTGATTTTCTATGAAAATAAACCTCTTAATGTATCAACGAAGAAAATTGTTTTTCTGGTTCACTACACAAGTTATTATTTTTCTTTTCGTACAGATCTAATTCCACATAAACGAATTTTTCACCCAAATATATTGCGTTAAGAGGAAAAGCAGCATATTAGCTAATGAAAGCTCTCCAACCACAATTCATGTATTATAAAAGGTCACGTATAACCTCGAAATTGCCATAAAACATTTACCCCTCTTTCGTGATTATTATTTTCACCGATCAACCTTTTACCTACCTCCTGTTAAATTACCTCGTGTTTTTCGATGTTAACTGAGACCGCAGTAAATTTTTTCTCTCTGGTTTATTTCATTATTTAACTTATTAGGGTTACACCGAAAGAGAAAACTTAACAAGCAAGAAAAACATCACGCGACCTCTTGATTACACTTTTTCGTCCGTGGTAACATCAGATACATTCATCAAATCGACAATTTGAAAATTAACTTTTTATACATACAAACAATATGAAGCTTTTATAGTACGCATTTCTTTTGTATAACATTAGATGGCGCATACGTTTGAAAGGTTTGTTGTCAAAGGTCATATTGTATTTGGTACAACAAGGCTCTTCCGCAGGACTTTACAAGGCGTATACAAGTTCAGTTCCGCTTGTGATATAGATATAGCTTGATCTGTTTATCTAGAGGGTTCAAATCATATCCTACTTTTGAAAAAAGAACTTAGAATTGATCAGATTATGACGCAAAATCAAAATAACAGTCAAATTATTGAGGGTTTCATTGTCAGTACGTCCAAAGCAATGTGGTCAATACAAATTGAACATCTGTACTAAGTTTGTTTGATATCAAGGCTGTAGTTCAAACAAAGCTTGCTTTCCCTTTTATTTGGAAGCATTAAGAAGAAGTACAACAAAAAATATCAGTTTTTGGCTCAAATAAGAACGGTGACGCTGCTCCATGCTTCTAACGCGCCGGACTTGGTTCCGTGTAACTTTAATGGCACTGTGTCAGTCGTACTGTCATAATTTATGAATTATGTGAGTCTTAGAGGACAATTATCTCTTCGTTGTTCATCATCATCATTCAGCAGAACTCGTCCATAGCTGGACATAAGCCTTTCTTCATCCATCTATTATCTGACAATCTTGCGTCAAGGCCAAGTTAGTTCCATTTCAAATGTGTGACTTTTCCGGATTTTCTTTCGTAATTCCAATCCAAGCACGGACCTCTTCATAGCCCATTCTATCCACAGTTATTTGTGTCGATGTCAGTTTTTCCGTACAACATTTGGAAGACTCGTTTTCCAAACACCTCTCGCTTGAGACATGTCAGTATATCTGACTTGAGTGCACGTCTCAGCCTTCAAAATGATGGGTCAAGTCAGTCCTATCTTTTTCGATATCTTTTCTTTTACTACTTCGGGAAGCTGTAAATAGTTCTGAGATCAGATTCCAGATGGTCACGATCTAGTTCGGTCTTTCCAAACATTTGAAATCTTTATTATCAATCCCAAAACATACTTTTTTCGAGCTATTACGAATAAGACAAGGCTCAATCTAATTTTCCACAATTGTTGTAAGCCTTAACTGGAATGACCTTCAGTAGATTAAGCGAATTAGTTTTTATCAATCCATTAGACTCACAGTGCAATCCCTGAAGCGGTTTCTGAAATCCCAAGTAAGAAACAAGTCACGGAGAGGTAAATCTAGCATATACTGTGGCTGAGTGTTAACTCTTGGATTATAAATGGACAACAAATTAGATAGAATCATGCTGGAATGGAATGTTCATTATCGTGATGAAAAATGCATGAATTGTGTGTCCACAAATAATTTACGATCAAATATACTTCTCAAAACGGCCAAGTAACACTTCTAATTGACCGTTTGGCCCTCTCAAACGACTTCATAGTAAACCACACCAAGGTATCGAAGGGAACGATGCTTAGCACTTTGATTTTCTATTGACATCGACCTAGTTCGATGGCGGATTGATTTTGAAGCGTCATCCGCTAGATTGTTGAACAAATTCGACATAAACTCAGTAATGATGCGTTTGACGAACATCATCAGCTAAGTTGTTAAGTATCTTTTTCTTGTGTTGCAAGACAAGCTCTATGCTCAAAACATTAATCAGAATATGCAGACTATCCATAAGTAGTATTTCTATGTTTTTTTTTCACTCAAATATGTTGAATTTTGTTCCTGAAAAAGTGTTTTTGAGGGGAGTTCTTCTTCATCACTTTAATATGAAGAAAAATGCTGCCGAAAGTCATCGAGTTTTTGGTGGAAGTTTATGGTGAACATGCTCTAGCTGGGCGAACGTGCCAAAAGTGGTTTGCACGATTTAGAAGTGGTGATTTTGGCTTGGAAGACGATGAACGTCCTGGGCAGCTAAAAAAGTTTGAAGATGAAGAACTGGAAGCATTACTCGAAGAAGATTGTTGCCAAACACAAGAAGAACTAGCATAATCCTTGGGTGTCGCTCAAACAGCCATTTCAAAACGTTCAAAAGCAGCTGGATATATTCAAAAACAAAGAAATTGGGTTCCACATGAACTCAAGCCGAGAGACGACGAAAGGCGGTTTTGCATGTCTGCAATGCTGCTGGAACTTCATTTTTGCATCGGATTGTTGCTGGTGATGAAAAATGCATCAATAACGATAACTCCAAGTGCAAAAAATCATATGTTAAATCCGGCCAACCAGCCAATTCAACGGCAAAGCCGAATATCCATGGCGCGAAGATAATGGTTGGATCAAAAAGGCGTGCTGTATTATGATCTACCAAATCAAGGTGAAACCATCAATGGAGAACGCTACGAATACAATTAATCCGTTTGAAGAGAGTAGTAGCCGAAAAACGCCCGGAATATGCGACTAAACACGAGCAATAATTTTCCATCATGACAACGCTCGGCCCCACGTTGCTATTCCAGATAAGAACTATTTGGAAAACAATGGATGGGAAGTTTTCCCTCATCCGCCTTATAGCCCAGACCTTCCCCCTTCTGACTACCATTCGTTCCAGTCGAAGCAAAACGCCCTCACTGGAAAACGGTTTACATCAGAGCAAGATATCAAAAATTGGCTTGATTTATTCTTGGATGCCAAACCGGCGCAGTTCTTTTGGGATGGGACAAATTGCCAGAAAGATGGAAAAAGATTATAGCTTTAGATTGGCAATACTATTGTACATGTTTTTCTTAAATAAACGTTCAAATTTTGGAAAAAAACCGCACGAATAATTCAAATTTTTGATCCACTGGATACTCTTGAAGGATATTTTTTTATCATACTTACTTGATTTGTTTGTTATTATAATTCGCTTGGATTCCCTCTGGAATCTTTGGTTTATCCAATCACTTCACACTAAATGAAATAAATGCACAACGTAGACCGAAACTGATTTATGAATCTGTGAAAATACAGTTCCATTTCCATTTCCTATTCTTCTTTTCTCAGAAACGCGATGATTGATGTGTGAGTGCTTATGGAAACAATGCTCATCCAGATGTAATATATTCCATCCTATTGTGGGAAACTTCCATTATCGTAACCCTAGAAAAAGCTATAATACTAGCAAATGTACGATAAATGGAAACGTAGAAATCGTTTCGTAATATCGAAATTAGTTTAGCAGTTTTTCCTGCCATTGTTTCTTTTTACTAACATGATAAAGCAAAAAGTTATTGTGATTCGAATTTGAGGAAAATTTAAATTCGTACGAAATATCCGATCCATTACCAAGAAGAAAAAACAGCAAAGCTGTCGATTCATAAATATACTAACGGAACATCTTCATTACTTTAGCCGTTTCCTGAGAGAATTCGATTGCATTATCAGTTGCACCTGATGTTATTATTAATGCATTCCATTAGATACACTCGCATTCAGAACTTATTACATGAGTTTGGCCATAAATAAAGTCCGTATATACAAACGAGGTACATACTTTTTCATGTCAAACAGTAATAGGGTTCGATCCAACGGGATCTCTTGCAAAACGAATGCTAATAAATGGAATTTGAATTGATATTTCCGGATGCAAAGGTAATACCATTTTCTAGGGGTTGGGCACATTGTACTCAGTCCATTACTCAGCCCAACGGAAAAACAAATAACTCACTGGAATGGAAGAGCCATAGGAAGTAGCTCAAACTGACGATTCAGTTCTTATCGCTAAAGATGAAAGAGCTATAAACGAATAGTTAAGCTCTTCAAAATTAAGATTAACGAGGACAAAACAAAGACGATGGTTATAAGTAACGATGGAAAAGTAAATGAAATATACCTAAATTGAAGTTGAATAAGTTGCAAGAAATAAAGGAGACGATATGAATAGCGAAAAGACTCAAAAATACCTTTTTGGCAAAGAAATCGATGTGAAAAGAAATGAAAACACTACTTCTTGGGAATTCACTTCCATAGTCACATTCAGGATGAAAACAAATACCACAAAGCAAAGACAAACAAACAAGATATAGAGCATGGAGATGAGATATCTAAGGAAGAAAAAAGAATTAAGAAATGTACCGGACTTGACCAAGAGATGGCGGTAGTTGCTTGTATTAGAAAGATCGCAATCTACATGTTGCAAAGTTTGAAGACACCACGTTGTTCAGTATTTGTTTGGCAGCCATTTCTATTTGTAAACATTGGTCATCGTTATGTGATATAATACTATTATTTGAAATGCCTTAGCCCATCTAATATAGAAGATTAACTAGATTCTACTCTGATTGAATCTGCTCCTTCGTTTTTAACAGTAAAATATTGAGTTTAAACGAGACTGTACGATTTGCGAAGACCAGCAACGCAATGATCGACCAAATGAGGTGACGACTCCAGAAATGTTGAAGAAAATCCACTAGATGATCGTCGACTGAAAGTAGGTATAGTAGACTGAAAATTTAGGCATGAGAAAGCTGTGCGTCAGATGGGTGTCGTGTTTGCTCGTAATAGAACAAAAACAGCGTCGTGTAGATGTTTCCATCGAGTGTTTCATAGAAATAAAACAGAATTTTTTGCTGTTTCATAATCTTGTAGAATCAGAACAAAGTATTAAAAAGGGAGAACCTACTCCGAAGAATGACGAAGAAGACCGTTCCATCTGCTACCTCCAGCACCCTATTCGCCAGATTTAACTATCTCGGATTATTTTCCATCCCAGATTCGGTGGTCACAAATTTTCAAACAATAAATCAACAGTTAATGACTATTTTTAGTAGCTTGACGAGTGTATGGAGCTAAAAGTATGTTAAGTTGAAAAATAAATATATTTTTGTGTTTTGTCTAAGCTTTTCTACGTCTACTAACCGAAATAACTCGACTTTACACTTTTGTAAATACACAATTTTCCATCTTCTTATCTCAGACATAAAACGATACAATCAAGTCAACTATTCAGTTTTTCATTAGAGAAAACTAATATTCCAAGAATACGAAAGCAAACAGTTTGAAAAACATTTTAATTATACAAGTTAGGGCATAGTTGAGAATACATCGGCATCAGATTTCAGTTTGTTGCAACTGAACTTCCTAATAATGCTGGTTTAGCAACTGATTTCGATGCTTAAAGCTTCTCACCACATCCTAATGAGATAAATTTGATACATTTATGGTTGAATTGACTCCACAAATTCCAAAATTGAAGCAGTATCGTCGATAAACAAAATTCATTATATTAAGAATCACATTCAGTTTGATTCGCGATAAAAACGTCCTTTTTCATTTCCTTTTCAACTATAAATTATTTGTTGTTATATATTTTTAATCTATGAAGGTTTATATTAAGTCAACGCCATATGTATAACGTTTTTTAAAAGATCCAAGACGATTTATTCATAAGTATTCGAAAGCTGGGAATATATTAGAGTTAGTACACTTTGGTATTTAATTTTGCCACAATCCCACTACAAAAACGCATTATTATATATATAGTAGTCTTTGCTGACTAGTTAGAACAAAATATATTGAGGATTGCAGTAAATTTTTGGAAAACTTTTTATCAAATTTTAAATTCAAGCTTTCGGGAAGTGCTCTACCCATTATTAGGGAAAGTTTGATTTGAGGACGAATTTCTAGGTATTATCTTAACGGAGTAAGCGATGTTACAAGTTAAAGTTTATGAAATAAGATCCAAATTGAATATGTATGTTGTAATTTTGTAAATTTATGTAAAAATATTTGAAAATATGCAATTGAAAATGCTAGACAATTCATAAATTGTCACAAAACACAAAACTGTTACCGTTACATCACGAGCTTCATTTGGATAGCAGATCAAATCCTGGTTATCCTAGCAAGAATAAAGTTGTGAATTTATGAAATTATCGTATTATCATCGATTTTCGATAAATGTGCAATATTTATACATACTTAATAAAGAAGCAAAAAAGATTTTTCCATTCTCAATTGTACTTCAAAGTAAAACTTTGAGGTTAGGATACAAAAATACTTGTTGGTCCAATTAGGAATGCAATTCGTTGACTTTTGGCCATGGCGATGAAGTACATTTCGATAATTTGTAGAGAAAAGCTGTCAATGTTGAATCAAAGACAAAATATTCAATCTCAAATTGAAAATTGATGAAAATTATGAGACCCAAGATTTTTTTAACAAAAAATTGATGTCTCGGGAATTCCTCCGAGATTTTATGATGAAAAATAACTTAATTATATATAACTGATGTTTTTTTTTTTTGGTTAATTCCAGTTCCACCCGATATTTTGAACGAAGACACGAGCGGGGATATGTCAATATCTGAAGGCGATAACACAACGTTAATATGCAAAGCAGCTGGACATCCTACTCCTCGGATAACATGGAGAAGAGAAGATGGCCATCCGATCCTCATCAGAAAGAATCTGAGAGAATATTTCAAAAGTAAGAATCATTGAATTTATATTTATATAAACTAACACCAATCAAACAACGCTAGTTGAAAATTTTGCGTCAAAGTTTTATAAACCGACTCTGGACTAAATAACATTAATTTCTACCTGTATTATCTTATCAGCCTATTCCGTAAACACACTTTTCCTATTTTAAAAAGATCACTGAACATCTACACTATCCACTTAGCAACATTGAACACGATCTTTATCCACCTACTCTACGTTCAGAGTTATTTCAAAGCTCGATACTGTACAATAGGAAAAACATGCATAATCATTTACCAATTGAAATCAAATATTTCATATTTTTCCCGCGTTTCGCAAGATTTACTGAAAAGTGACTTAGAAGAGCAGAAGACTAGACTCTTTTTGCTAAAGAACTACGGAAAAAGTTACTTCGTAGCAAACAATTCCCTTATCAAAAAGGCTAGTACACCACAATTGCCTAGCTGACGACATAGAAAACGCTCTTAACATCCAAGATATTGCCCCAACAGCCTTCATCGACATAGAAGGAGCTTCTGATAACACCTCACATCAGTCAATCAAAAGGACGTTAGAAAAACGAGGAGTGGAAATCCCCCTTCTAAAATAGACCGAGGTGATACTAGATTTTACAGCTAATAAAGCCATGACAAACCAATGGACCAAATGCATAGCATGGACCAAGAAAAATCTTCCGCAAGCTCGAAATGTAACTCTCTGGTACACAGACAGTTCGTAGCTAGCTCATGGAGCTGAGCTGGGTACTTTTGGATCAAAATGCAATTTCTACATACCTCTAGGAAACATCACTTAGCATTTTTCAGATAGAGTTGCTAGCAATAAATCTGCTTAGTAGTATTTGGATAGAAATTGCTCTAAGAAGCGAATATACATTCTCACTGATAGCCATTTGGCCTTGAAGATCCTGAAAGCTTTTATGTGCACACCAAACTAATCTGGGAGTGTAAAGACACTCTTAAAGCACTAGCTAACAGAAACAAAGTAACCCTCGTGTGGTTTCCAGGCCATCAGGGTATACCAGGAAATGAGGAAGCAGACAGCCTTGTCAAAAAAGGTGCAACAACTCCATACCTTGGATCAGAACTCTCTTGTGGCCTCACGAGGTACTATATCAACTGAACGAATAGCTAAAGAATAAGATGGATAAAGACTCTAGGCCTAAGCAAATCCAAAAGATTCACAACCCTATCATCTAAGACGTCTGAAGAACTTCTCATGATGACCAGAAATGACGTGAAACTGGTAGTCGGTCACTGTCCAGGCCAATGTCATCTTAAGATGATGGACATGACAGAGGAAGACAATTGCTGATTCTATGAGAAAGCTATGGAAACAACAGGGCTACTCTGCGCATGACCTGTCCATTTCGGTAAAAGCCTTAAGTACCTGAAGGATTAGTACTAGCACTTAAGGAAGTGGGGTACAGAACTCCTCCAAATAGCGTACATTTTGGAGGAGACTATGTATTTTGGAAGCAGAATAATAAGATGTGTATGCAGAGTGGATGTGAACCCAAAAGGAGTCCCCAAAACACTCTACAATCTACTCGAAAGTGCCTTTGTAAAAGATATTGATTCTAATACTAATAATCAATTATGAACATTCTACACATAAATTGATAATTTTACGTAAAATACACACACATACACTTTGTAGTGGGTAAAACGTATTATTAAGGTCTCTTTTATGTAGTTGCTAGGGTACGAGACTCACAAGAGGAGGTCCCAGGTTCAAGTCGCGCTGATACCATTTTTTATTTCTCTATTTATGTAGTAAAAATTTTTTAAGGTGGAATTTATATATCTAGAAGAGAAATTGTTTTGTTAATTTGTTTTAATCTTGATTAAAAAGTTGAAAATATTAATAAGTATATAATTTTTATTTATATAATATAAGTTTTTTGTTCTGTAGAGGTATTTGAGGTGCCTGAATCCCACTACAACCTCGATTTATAATTCAATAAATAGATATAGATGATACTATAATATCTATAAACGTTATTTTTTGTTGGTTTTTATTGACCGATTATGCTGATTAATTTCATGTTTTGTTTGTTAGAATCTAATGGGTTCGATGCCGTAGTTTTTTGTACAGATTCGGATAATAGACGCAGCTTACACAAATATTACTATTTTGCAAATAATCTCAGATGAAATACAGATCTTGTATTGTAGGGATTTGCTGAATATAAGCAGATTATTCCGGTATATTTTTCCAGTAAACTCTGCAATAAAATAGAGTATTCAGATGAAATATGAATGTTGACTCGATTCCTTTTACATATTGAGCAAAATAAAATTATTTTTTGTTTATTTTTCTCCGTGAAAAATTTCTAAAATTGTTATAACAGCTGTTAGAGACCTGATGTCATCAATTACCGAGCTGGTGATAAAAACGGGGTCGAAACACAAGGTCGAACGGGAATGTGGTAAATAGCATTTGATTTTTCATTAAACAAAGGACTGTCACGGGTCACAAAGACCGTTTTTTAATTCTTTTTATGGTATAGAAACGTTCGAAGGGTATCCTGTCAAAAAATAAATGAGAAAAATTGAGATAAAAAAGATTTTTTTCTTCGACGTTACGTGGTTTCTTAATTGTTTGGTTTTTTTTTTTGGATTTTTTGGGGGGTTTAACGAACTATATTCCGTAATGAGTGTAGCAGTCCTGTTAAAAGTTAATTTTATCATTTATATTTATTGAAATTCGAAGAAATATATAGATTGTACTTTAAAAAATTTATGTAGAATGTTCCAAGACTTTCAAAAAAATGAATATGAAACAGTAGCACCTAGGACAACAAAAAAACACAGAAATTTTCGTAAATAATATATTTATTTTTCAATTTAATCTACTTTTAGCTCCATACACGTTTCCCATCGACGTTCAATGAGTTCGATAACATTTTTATAATATTCATCAAGCTCCTCAAAATAATCATTAACTGTTGACAGCACCTCTACATATTTCGGGCTAAATTCTACAAATTCTTTTGTTTTA
Organism: Diorhabda sublineata; assembly: GCF_026230105.1. Taxonomy (NCBI): domain Eukaryota; kingdom Metazoa; phylum Arthropoda; class Insecta; order Coleoptera; family Chrysomelidae; genus Diorhabda; species Diorhabda sublineata. The sequence continues at coordinate 6,257,062 of NC_079481.1, read as the reverse complement.
TTCGCGAAGAATTTATTATTTTGTTTCGAAATTTCCTTTTTCCCTAAAAAAAAACGAATAGGATACAAAAAAGAGCTCAGTTCACGTCTGGTACCCTGTTTAAACCAAACTCCCTCACATTCTACTCGTCTTTTCACATTTTATAATTTAATATTCAGTTATTAAGCAAGTTAATATTTTTAAAAGTATTTATAAAAATAATAAATTTAAAAAATGAGATATCTACGCCTATGGTAGATCAAACAAAATTGTCGGCAAGGGTTTTTATAATCTGCAATTGATATTGGAAGAACTATGTTAACAATTACAAGTTTAAATGTCAAACATTCAACGTAATAAGCTACTAATTTAATCCCCTTACCGTGGTCATCTTTCAAACTCGAAAGAAAATGTATTTTTCGATTTTAATAAATATTTAATTTAATTTTCTGATTTGAGCTCGTCTTATATTAACTTTGACATTCGAAGACTTGATTAAATTTTCGAGTGAATACTATTAAGAGACGTTACTGCTATAAATATTGAATGGAAAATACCTACACTGTTGAAAACTCAACTTAATATCTTGACATGAAAGAAGTTTATGTATAAAACACCGAGAAAACTTCAATAAATTACAAAAGTTTCAGTAGTCGGGATCACATGCAGACCGATAAAAGTTGATGTTTTGCTTTGATAACCAGTTGAAAGATGTTCGAAGAGATAGATTGTTCTTTATAAGTCTATGCTAGATTGAAGAAACTATATTTAACGTCAACGTTTTCTTTTTGTTCACTTATAATAAAAAATTAGAGTCGATGTAATTTTTAGGTTATAATTTTAACAAACTCGACACGATTTATGATTTCCGCAGTTTTCGCTACACAAAAATAACCGTAGAGTAGATTAACTAAATCATTTATATTTATTTTTAATAATGTTCTCCTTTTTTAAACAATCGAATATATTTAAAATAATTTCCTGTGTTTGTATATCTAAATCTTTATTATTAAATTCATATCTGTCTTTATTCTCACCACACTGAGCAATTTCATTGTCTTCATTCGCTCATGGTCTAAAGAATGCCTTATTTCTATTTATTTAAAGAAATTTATGAATTAAATAAATCTCACCAAGCGACGCCACTGCTTATCGCAGGTTGTCTGGCAGGAATATTTCGAAGAAATTGTGTACATACTGCTTCGGCCAATAGAAATGCATTTATGTTTACGATTCGATGTTTTCATTGGTAAACAGTGGAGATGATGACGGTTTGCTAGAAGTTTGCCGAATTTTATACCGGGAGTAAACATTATTTTCCATTTCTATAAAACGGAAAATTCCTGCAATCTCAAAAGTGATTTACCAGAAGACAAACATTCAGGAAAATCTTGACTATTTATTTCTTTCAAATGCTAGTGACTTTTGCACTTTTCATAAAAATGTATGTCTTGAAGTCACATAGAAACCTGATGTGTCAATTTTTTCCCATTGATATATTATTTTTTGGTGGCCATAGCACATTCAAAATTTGGTAAAGTTTTCGTGTGACAAAACGTGCAAGTGAAACTATTTTTTATTATAATCATTAACTGTCCCAATTTTTTTATCCAAACGCTTTAAAATTATACTGATAGTGTTTTTATAAAGAAAACTTTCCATCCAAAACCTCTAGCCCGGAAGAAATTTTGAAAATTTCATTTTGGCCCCCACTCCTGTTCAATTGTATACCAAAATTGATATTTCTCATTGTCCTCTATAAGAATAACCTGTGGTAATATTCGTACCACAGGTTATTGTCACTACAAGAAGATCATTTTTCTATTTTGAATTCCCTTCTACTTCAACTGAAAAGTTATCGGTTAGCCCTCGTAAGCTTTTTTCCTATAATTGTTAACTGAATAGATCGAATCAAGGACTGGAACTGAGAGTTAAATTGTACCTGATTCACTTCAAATCGCTGAAAATTCATTCAAAATCTTCTCGAATTAGGCCACAATTAGAACAAGACTTTAGCTGTTGGAATATTAATTATTTCTAAAAAGAGCAGTGCAGCATTAATCACAGGTTATGTTTGAAGCCTTTCTTCTACCATGAGAAAATTGAAATTCTGCTTTTGTCCGCTTCATCAAGCACATTTTCATGGTCGTCGCATGAATTTCAAACTTTTATTAAATTGATAAATGATACAATTTTATCTGTCTTATGAAAATAAAAGTATTTCAACTTCGTTTAGTTTTCTAACGGAATCTTTCTGATTTCTCGTTGGAAATTTTAATTTATTTCAAATGCATTCTGAAATATTCTCCTAAATAGATAATTTGAACTCTCAGATGAAAAATCCCATTTATAATTTAAAATGAAGTAGTATCGATTTTCATTCGAATTCGAAAATCATTCGATTTTTGTTTACATATCGATAACTTTGATCGATAGATCTCATCAAAATATATCTATGTGTCAAAAGTCATGATGATTGACGCATGCGCAGAAGAGTTTATGTGAAAATGGGAAGGCATCATTTTTTTAAAACATGCTATGCTAAAATAGGCCTTATTTGCATAAAAAAAATGGTCCGAACCAAAAAACTCCGGGCATATCTAGTCAATATTAAATCAATATAGAGTTGAAAGGTGACATAGATATAAAACTAACCTACAAAAAATTCAAAGTAGATGCGTTCGTTTATGTCAAACAGTCCTAGATAGTTTCTAATCATGAATATAATTAGCAGAAATATAGGGAAAAACAATATGATCATACAAATCCTGAGAAGGGAAATTCCAATCTCCAAACAGTTAAATAAGAACAAAAAAACATGGAGACTATCAGCAGAGATTCAGAGCCGGTAGCTCGACAGTAGGTGCAGTGCATGTGATGTCTCATTAGAAAAGTTTCATGTACACGTAATGGACCTGTTTATGATGTTTGTGGACTTTAAAAAGGCTTTCGACAGCGTGATGATAAAAAGAAGGATCCCCTCAAAGTTTATAAAATTTGTAAATAAAACAATGAACATCTCGAAGGAAAAAATTTTGCTAGAGGACGAGCTATCAGAGATGATTCCACTACAAAAGATGTTAAGCCGAAAGACGCTCTCTAGCTAGAGATGGATTAATAGATGACGGAGAGAATTCATCTCAAACGATAAGAAAAGCTTATAGTGCAGTTGATGAAAAAGGCCGATAAAATGAAGTTGGAGGTGAATGTTCAAAAAAGAGTTTGTAGGTTACTAAGAAAAGGATAAATAAACTCCAAAGAGTAAAAACCACAAAGTTAAAAATATACTGAACAGGTATTAGACTATAAATTGCGTATGGAGCCAAAACCATGTGCTCATTGAAGAAGGACGAAAAGAATCTTCGATCTTGGAGAAAAAGACATCAAGGAAGATCCTGGGATCAGTCAAGATCCTTGTAGGAGATCTAAGAAGGTTAATGAATGTCGAGATAGAGATCGAGGTGATAAAGATCCAAGGGTTTGAATGGTTTGAACATATACGAAGAAGAGGTCCAAATGATACTAAATGTAGTCATAGAACGGCTAAGGGACTCAAAGTATGCTGGTAACCACATGTAATACAGAATAATGCAGCACTGGGTGTTATGTAAATAAAAAACAAACCTCAAATGGAAAGGGTTGCCATTTCAGAAGTGTGAAATCCGTCAAAAAACATAAGATTTTGTAATTTTTAACAAATATTGGTAGATACATCAATAATCAGTGTATGACATCACTGATACGAACGAGTCAACGTTTTCCAGTTGCATTGCTATAATTTTATTATGTTTACTATCAATTTATCTTTAATACAACATCCCTTGACAGAACAGCATCTTATTATTATAAATTTAAATTTACTCATTCGTTATTGATTGCAAATAAAGGGCCACCAAGGTTTGTTATAATTTTAACGTCGCTTATCTAAAGATACGTGATTATTAATCAAGTACAATTACACGTTTTTGATTTATCGTGGCCTACAATTAACCAAACTATTTTTTAATGATTTTCTGGTTCAATAACTTCAAAATGCCGTTTCCTCAACCTATTTCATCATTTATTTATATTGCTTTTTCTTAAGTAGTTATTTTGTTCTAAAATCCTCTTCTTGTATACGAATGGAAATACTGAATCTTTAATATCTGGTATGCAAAAAAAACGATAGAACTCGAATTGCGATTTGCATTTTATTGGTTTAGAATTTGATTCCATTGTGTAGACTGTAGCGTATACTAGTTTAAATACCAGGGAGATCTACCAACAGGAAATATTCTAACGACGAAAAAAATTTAATAGAAACTGATTGATTGACTTTATTTGGAATTCAAAATTACAGAAATTGTATAGAAGGGATATTGGTGAATTCGGTGCCCGTAGGTATTGAACTTTCCTAATTCAGAGAGTTAATTCTCTCATTACTATTGATCTTGAACTGTAGGTTCCGAGTGTTCGGAAAAAACGTGCCTTGGTAGCTGAATAAACAAGCTTGAACTTTTCCAAAGCTCAAAAGGAAGGAGTCCCGAATAATTAACATTCTGGGCGTATGAAGACGAACTCGAAGTTCATTAGCCACATCGAGTAGATCTTGCAAGAACTCCTCTGAGTGGGATTATATTGGATAGTCTTCTTCTCCAGCTTAACCCCTTCTTATAGTTCAGGAAATATTCTGAAAATGACCATTCCACATTGTTTGCCTTCTGGTGGCTATTTTTTATTTATAAAAGGACAAAAGGAGTATCCATGATGTATTTTTTTAATTTCATACTACTCGACAACGGACAGAAGTAGTCTAAGAACAGAACCAGGCTTCATCAAGTATCTTTGCTGTTAACCTTCCCCAAAGACAAAATTAATCACACTGGTCTGCGTGAAAATCGGACCTGATACAATTCTTGACGACTCCCACGTAAAATGACCTCCTGAATCCAAATATAACTTCAATTTTCCCCCATCACCTCCCACTCGTTTTTCACATATTTCAACTTATACTCTAGAAACAGAAATGGACGTGAAAAACTCTTTGTTACATCCTGGATACTGATGAAAAGAATTCGGCTGATTCAGCTTCTCACCAACTCAATTGAAATTAGATGATCGCGTCATGGATTTGGAGTTACCTAAGTCCGAATCTCAACTCCTTGCATCGCGAAATAGGCGTGAAAGCATTTTCTTACAAGTCCAGACAGTGGAACGTAGAATAAATTTTTTCTGAAGATAAAGTTGTTCTGTCCTAATGCCAATTCATTGATGTCATATGATTTTAATCTAATATTACTGCTGAGTTCGAGACTAACATTCCTGCGATAAAATTTTTCCTTTCGTCATATAAAACTGCAGACCCCGACCTCGATTTAAGCACTTGGACTAACCTCACAGCTTACCTAATGACATCAAAGGGTTCAAGCTTAATCGGCTTCTCAAAAGACATGCTTTGTATCTTTTGACGTTTTTCCCTCTTTCGTATCTTTTTTATTTTGCATAGATGGGTTTCATCTATTTTAGAGCCCATGGTGGATCCAATCTGGGTTCAATGTATCCTACAGATGTGCAGGTTTCCGTGATATAAAAGAAGCTGCTGTATCTAACTGTGTCAGCTGTATTTAGCCAAAATAGAACTTAGTTGTGTGAATAGACAATTCTCTTTTGAAATATTTTGTATTCTCCAGTATTTTTTTTTATTTACAGCGGAAATATATAACGGCTCTGGTTTACATTTTTGGAGACTGGATCGTCGACAAATGGGGGCTTATTTGTGCATAGCCAGCAACGATATACCGCCGGCTGTCAGTAAAAGAATATCTTTGAGCGTCAACTGTAAGTATCTATCATTCACCTTTTTTTTTTCTTCGATATTTTCCAGATCAAAATATTGCACGTTACTAACCTCTAATTTTATTCTTAAAATGTGACTGCGTCAATTCGTTTAGTGGACTGTATTTCAAAAATATGTCTGATGCCTTAGAGTAAAATTTAATATTTCTAAACTTAACTTTTATTTTAACTTCTATCATTTTCGATTTCCCCGAAGGTGTTCCTTTACGTTGAGGTTTTACTTTTTGTATATTAACATATTCTCTTTGTACAAGGACTTAACACCTGTCTAATTCTTCACGTAGACGTTTTCCAAATGCGAACAGTCGGTAAGACGGTAACTAAAATTGATTTTTTATTTGTTGCTGGAAACTTCAAATTCTATAATTTTTTGCACTCGTAAAGGACTAGCTGCAGGTATTTTTTCAATAACCCCTTTATAGGGGGGTGAATTTCGCATACCCTTACTTTTAAGCATTTATTATGAATCGTATTACATTTTACATAGTTACTTATTTTATATTTGAAGGTATTTGCTTGATTAAAAAGTTTCGTAACGCAATTCGTTTTCAAGATAAAAAGCGTTGTAAAAATTATGGATAGAAATTTTTTAGGATTTTGTCGAAACTACTGGCAACACTGTAATGAAGTTTTATAACATACTTCCTATGAATTTGTTTTGATATCTCATATTAATACTACACAATTTGTATTAAGTAATTTTGGGCAAAACTTTTTTTAAGGTTAAATTCATCTTCTTGTTTTCGTGATCGATCTTTACTCCTTGGAAATTTATCTCTCGCCATTTTAACTAGTCTAGCATCTGTCAATCTACTGATTTGTTGTTTCGATGGTTTCTGCTTCTTTTTTGGCCTAGTAGTGTTTTCTCTTTCCTCAGAACTGTTTAATAGAAATGGATAATACAACTTAACACTCGAAATGTTTAGAAAAATTGCCCACAATCCAGTTAACCCAGTCAAATGGTAGTTTTGGCAGAAAAAAATTAGAACAGAAGGTTTCTTGAGGGATTCTAATGATTTTTAGTGTGATGAATCCGAATATGAAGTTTAACAACAAAAAATGTATGTATCCTAGTGAATTTCTCACAGTTTACCAAATTTAAGTAGTCAAAATACATTGGACACTCTTAATTTTCGAGTGCCGGGCACCGCCACCATTATAAAACTTAAATAGACGAGTAAAATGTACTTCTCTTAAGGGAGTTTGGTTAAAGCAGGGTACCAGACGTGAACTGAGCCTTTTTTGTACCCTATTTGTTTTTTTTTTGGAAAACGAAATTTCAAAGCAAAAACCATAAAGGAAAATAAATTTTTTGCAAATAAAACAAAAGAAAAAAAGTATCCACAGTATTTTTATAAATAATAATGGTACTAGAACTGTTTTTACCAGTTCTACAACCTCTTTACTGTGGCAGGAATTTATCGAGGACCGATCAAGTCATTTCATTATTTATTTTGAAAACAGAATAAAAACAGAATATAATGAAAAGGAATTTAATAAAAATCAACAATGAACAATACAATCAACTACAAGAAAAGAATTGATACAAAAAACAATTATTACTTTACAATTAATTCCAATTCTTGAACTGAACTTTCCTCCTTTTTGGCATCGCTTTTCGCGAGTTTTAGCGCTGATTACCTCACCCTCAAAGTTCTCAAAGGGTTCATTAAATCGCGTTTTAAGAGAAATTTCTTCATTTGCTCTTGAGCATGTTTTTTACAGCGCGCTCTAGCGGCAGTATCCTCTACTCAAAAACTAATAGGGATCACTGCATTTTGAAGAAAATTTCGTCTACTACAATTTTGTAAATAATGAGAAACTCACAGGGATTCATATTTTTCAACTTATAACCGATTTCGTGAAAAAAAATTTGGATTTAGCACATCGAAATGTATAAGAATCCGTCGAGAAAAATTCCACCAAATTTTTTTTAAAACAACCAAAAATATGGAATTTCATCGTCAATTTATTAAATAGTGAACGATTTTTTTTTGTTCCACTCGGTATATACTAAATGTTCAACAAACCTGGAAGGCATAAAATAAACCGTAACAAAAAAATTTTTATAGTTTTTCCCACTTTGTTTACGACGCGAAAAAGAAAACATTTACCAAAAGATATTTTGTTAAATTCGGTCATTATTTTTTACAGGCCAGTTTCAAGTTTCCCAAATTACATATATAACTACTTATTTGCGGAAACCGTGTTCACGTAATCGTTAAAAAAAGATAAACTAGTGTTATTAATAGCTATAACATTAACTAGAAACGAATTCAAGAAAGCAATAAGAGGATAATAGAAAATTATTTCAATACTAAAGATTAATTTAATACTCAATTATGAACAATCTTTATATAGAGTAACTCAAAATATACCCAAAATAAATTTAATACTATTTTATCAATAACATAACCTCAATTTCTATCGATAGTACATGCATTCTCTAAGAACAGTATAAGTATTAAATTTATAAGTATTACAATAGAAATTAAATAATAAAGCTAATCCTAATTGGATAAACATTTTGGTAATTTAGCTAGATAGTTATTTCAAATTTAATAGGAATTGTGATATTCTAAAAATAGCTTGATACTTGTTATATTGAAAATGTGAGTTATTATTATTATTATTATTATTAAATATTAATTCAGAGGAAAATAGGAAGAGGAAAGTAAATATTTACCAAATAAAAGAATGTCCAATCTGTAGATTCTAGACCTCAAAAAATGATGATTCTGCTCAACATGCCTTATGGAAATATTGCTAGTTTCCGTTCAAAGTTTAAATTTTGATTTTCGCAGTAATTTTTCATGTTTTCACAATTTCTCTTTGAAAATTGGCAATTTTACGTTTTTTTGGCATGAAGAATCATAATTTGCACTCTAATTTAACATTGCTAATAGAAGGCGCTAGTTACACTTGTTTGTGTTAATTAAATCAAAGTAAACTTTTTTTGGGCTAAACTTACAACTAAAATAATAAAAAAATATTAAAAAGCGTTAAATTCTACAAAAAAAAGTTACTCTTTTTTGATTGGTGTAACTCAATCGGTTATCGAGTTATTTGCTTCTAAAAAGTTCAATAAACTTTAATTTTTTCATAAAAAATTTTATTATTCCTTAAATATGTAACAATAACAAATTTGTAAACAAAATTGAAAATCTTCAAAGCAAATGCTCAAAATGCCCACCATTTACTTCAATACACTTTATGATCCTCTTGAGCCGTACAAATTATGATTCCTCCTGCCAAAAACCGTAAAATTGCCAATTTTCAAAGAGAAATTGTGAAAACATAAAAAATTATTGCGAAAATCAAAATTTAAATTTAAACTTTGAATCTCGGAAACTAGCAATATTTGCAAAATGCATGTTGAGCAGAATTATCATATTTTGAGGTCTAGAATCTACAGTTCAGAGATTGGACATTCTTTATGAATCACCCTGTATAATAATTTGCGACGTCCCTGCGTTTTGTAATTTCTATTGATAAAAAAAACGTATACAAACAAATAACAATTGTAAATATTCAAGTAGAAACTGACCTTATGGATGATTAAACTGGCACTCTTTCAATAGCTGTGTATATCTATGAATAACTCGTTTTTCAATTAAAATATTATCAAAATTATCTTGGAAAAATCTTCTATTTTTGAAATATATATGATAAAAGTATCATCGGTTTAAAGTAATCCTCCAAAAGTCTCAGTATCTGTGTCGAATGCTTTAAAATAAGTATATAAAGTCTTTTCTTCAAAACTTACACACCCATAAGCAAATTCTTCACAAATGTAACAACGATATAGTCAATAAAGACAATTTTTAAAGTCTGTATTAACTTCTTACACACTAACTTATTTATTTAATCTTAACACTATACCCTAACTGCTAGAAAATAATTAAAACAAAACAGTTTCAAGTAACAAATCACCTTATTTCACTTTTTTTGTTTACAAGCATCGCCATTTTGCTAGTTGTGCAAATTCGCGCATGCGTGCAAGACTTTTCTTGAAGTGTCAAATCGGTAGGAATAATCGTTATGACTAATATTCCAAAGGTCGACGTTTTACGTATTAGTAAATGAAATTGACAATTAAAACTTCTTTGATTGTTTGCATTATTTATATGCTTGACATCGACATAACTTAACAAAACTCAATCAAAATATCGATATACTGGGTGAATAAGCTACAAAATCCAAAATTAATATTAACAATTACTGGAGAACTGATTTTTTGCGGGATGATTTGGATTTTATTATAATTCACAGAAGTAACTTAATTTTGAGTCTATCAACTGAGTGTCCTCTTAACTAAATTCAAATACATTCTATAAACTAACTAGAAATATAATTGATTATTGAAATTCCAGCAGAAAATCTATGATCAATATACATTAAATTACAATTTTCCTTTAATTTCAGACACCACACTAAAAACACTTTTTTCTGAAAATAACTCTCAATATATCGTTACAAGTATAATCATGCACTCATTTTGAAAATTCTACAAATTTTACAGAATCATAAACACCACTAATAAGTAGAAACATAAACAACGCAATATTCCTAGGGAATTTTAGCTATTTTGAAATGTCAGAAGTTCATTATGTATTTCGAGGGTTTGAAGATATGGCAGCACTGATGTCAATATGTCAAATTTGACATTGCCATCATAAAGTTTGACATTTTCAATGATGAATGTGTGCTATTTGAGTTGTTTTCAAATACTTGAAACATTCTTTTTGGTCAAAAAATGAACTTAAATCGTGCATCGCTATTCTATAAATTTTAAGGTGGATCAGACCGATCAACTCGCTTCGACTTTTGGTGATGGTGTTTCGCTGGTTTTCCGAATTTAATCGTATTCGTACTACAGTATGAATTGCGGGAGAGTCGATCAAAATCTTTTGTTTTGCCGAAAAACATCGATGCTGTGCATAAACTGATATTACAAACAACAATCGACTGTATGGGTATTTCAAGACGAGCTCAATCCAAGAAAAGTTATTCGTACGCGAAATACTTCGATTAACTGGACATATCGTCTCAATTTCATTATAGCAACGTAGAATGATCGATTCTGATTGGTATACAAGCATTTGTTTGCCAGAGTTGTTTGAAGAAATCAGGGAAACTAATCACAGAAGATAAATCATTCTCCACCACGACAATGCGAGCTCTCACATAAACTTAAGCCGCAACCCTCGTTTAAATCGTATGTACCGATGTATAAAAGTCGAATTAACTCACGAAAGAACTGATTTTAACAATAAATAAACGTTCAGTACAAAAAACCATCAAGAAATTAGTAATACGTAAATTCGAGAGCTATAGCTCGCCCTATAGAATTAGAAACATGTAATTCCACATTAATCCACTCATTACATCCTGTTTCTTGTCCCATTATAATCAAAAGTAACGATAGTAGAATATTTTATACATAAAAAAGATACCAAATGTTGTAACTCGAATAGAATCCAAACAAAGTTGGGATCTTTTAAGTGATTCTAGTTTATGGTTGTTTCTTTCGGTTTCACTCGGAAAAGTTTTAATAGACTTCTTTAACTGTGAGCTATCGTATACCCTTTAATGCGATACATCGCAATGGACTCATGTTTGTTAGATTTCGTTTGAACTTTCTTTGTTTCATGGTTACGTGGCGTACAATTCTGGACGTACTGTCGAGGCGAACTTTTCTTGTTAGTTCGGATTTTTACATCTCAAAGTAAATGAGCGGGTATTACATATCAATAGATTTCTCTCGGCTGTTATTTTCAGATAATTACTGCGAAAACAGGAACGTTAATTATATTAAGGCTCAATTAGAATCTAGTTATTGATTAAATTTGCAGAGGCATATTGAAATCGCGTCGTAGACACGAAAAAAATACAATTAAACCAAAAGAAAGTAAATAAAATAAAAATAGCCTCAGTTCAGATCCCCAAGTGAAAGCTGGTCAAACCAAAATATCTTCAAAGTAGATTTCTACAATATACGAGGTCTTAACACGAATATAAGCGTTTTCACTCACTCTAGAAAGGCGTAAAACAACAACGCCTTTTAACCATCGATAGCTTTTCTTCCGCCCTGTATAATATCATTCATGTTAATTGCCTTTTTCACCCAATCATCGACGGCGTGACACCAAAGACATTCGCCTTGTATATCTTTTTTAAATACCCTTTGGACATCGATAGTATTTTTCGATGTACCTTGTACATACATTTTCAATACCCTTTTGATACAATTTTTCGATATACCCTGTATCCTTTATGCCACCCGCTTGAGTGCGTATGGCGTTATGGCAAATCTGCGGTTTGGTGTGGTAAAAATCCCTCCGATGGTCTCTAAAATTTTCTCACGCTCAAGTGGAGCCATCTCTACTTGTACACCAGGAACTTCATATTCTGGCTCTAACAGAAACAAAATTGAACTCAACAACATCCAAGATTCACCTTGTTTATCCTGGATACACCCCATTTAGGTATAACTTTGTTCTCGACGTCTTCGTTAGGGAAAAAGAATGCTGAACCTTCAGAACTCGATGTTATGTGGTTTAAAACAACGACAAAAAAATTCTTTTGCTTCCTAAATAGAGCTCCTAGAGTTCCCACTATCGATTACCTGCAATCAAACCATCCAAACACATATATTGTTATAGCTGGTGACTTCAATGTTCCTCACGTCAGAAGATAAATTTTTCCAACAGAGCACTGGATAAATTGCGTGAAGCTGAAGGTTTTGTCAACAGTTACAACTCAATAAACCATTCCCCAAATGAAATGGTGACTTGCTAACAACAGATCCTGATCGAGATCAAGTAATCTTGGCAGATATGGTTTGATTAAACCATAAATGGCGCACAAACCATAGAGGCTTGTAAGGAACAAGATATCGAGAGATTGGAAAACAAACAACTCAATTACCTAAATGGATCAAGGTCTTCCTGTTCTTCAACAAAAGCGGTCAGCTAAGGCTTTAGTAAGTCAAAAATTTCACCGTTAGCTTAAGAAAATGGGTCAATTGCAAAAGAGAAGGTGGACTTGTTGGTTCAAACTCACCGAGCCTGTCTAGAGTTGCTTCATCGATGCCAGAAAATTTCGACACCGAGAAACTTCTCAAAGGCTTGGACACACGATGGTATAACACCAATTGTATGGAAAGTAAACTAACAAGTCTATGCTGTGCAAACTCTTTTCTTTATCATACCTGTATGAAAGAGGCTTTCGTAAACATAGATCAATCGGAGATCTCTTGGTCTATGTCACTTATGTATGGTTTGAAGTTGTAGGAAATCCAGAGCATTTTCATTGGACATATCGAAGGCTTTTGATTTGGAAAATTCACGAGGATGGAATGATGGTAATTTAAGCTGAAGGAAATATTATTTAAGTATAATTTTAGGTAATTTTAGTAGAAGATGCTATCCGAAAGCTCTTTGCAAGTATACATAAACCTTTAGTGTGGGGAAAATAAAAAGTTCCCTAGCTCCCCTTGCAATTTTCCAGAAATAATGAACTAAAACCTAGAAGGAAAGGTGTGCTTACAATTAGACAAAACCCTTTTCGAATCGTGAGACATTTCATCGAGAAATAGAAGATTGGTTATATAAATAACTTTTCCTCCGAATTAGTCCAATTAGACGGTTTAATGGAAAGGGTACGGTCATGAATTACGACATCAATTCACACGCAACACAACTACAGTAACACACAAAACAACAAAATATCATGGTAGAGATTTGCAAACGAATAACAATGTGTTTTGGTTGCTGATTAAAGGGTTTTACGGTTCGAAGGGTTCCTCGACACGAAAAACGCGATAATACAGCAATTTACCACTGAATAGTGAGTTTGAACAAACAGGGTGGTTTCAACTTAGACTGTTACATTATAGAGAATTGTAATCATTTATTTCTCTAGTTGAATTTGTTAAAGACGTCACGAGGTGATTGATACTTTAGTTCGGGTATGAACTAACCTAACCTAACCTCAAAAATTTGTGAAAAAGCTTGAACCTAATCAATAAGATCTGATGAATGTTCAATCGAACGCACTTTTGTCAAATGCGTTCTTTTGATATGTCAATATCCTCATTTCTAACCTCAATTCGTAATCCAGTACCAATATCGCTGGTTGTCGCTTTTTTTGACCGTCTTGAAGGCTCGTCGTCAATTAAGGGATTCGATGGTTGCTTTAAGATTGAACGCTTCTTCAGGTGTAGAAAAACGTTGACCTTGCAATTTATTTTTGATCTACGTGTATAATAAGAAATCTTTAGGTGCCAAATATGGACTGTACGGTGGAAGACACATCATTTCAATGTTTTAACTGTTCAAAATGGTTTTTGTTTGAACTGATGTATGAGGCTCGTGGTGAAGAATGATTCGTCTTCTGTAATTGGCTTTCCTGATTTTTCCTGGCAACCAAATGCTGGTGTATCATCCAGAATAAACTGTGCTACGTAGCTCTAATGGAACGGCGGCGACATGTCAAAATATTCCGAAAAAACAAGCGACCAATTGCTTCGAAGTTCGAACAACTTCAGTTGGATTTGGTTTGTCTTGAAAGAATCGATTGTTGTTCAGTTTTGGTTTTATATGCATAGATTTATTATTCCTCTTATAGACGGCTTTTGAAGCATCGTGATCGAATTTTTCTCGATGAGCTGTTTACGCACAGCCGATTTTGGACTACCTTCACGAAATTCATCCAGTAGCGAAATGTGACCACATTGAAAACCACTCAAGATGGTGCTAATCATCAAAAGTCGAAGCGAGTTGATGAGCTGTTGTTTTAATCCACGTCGAATTCATCAAACTTTATAAGGGCATTATGGGATATGAATATTCACATCAGTGTTGCCATATCTCAAAATTTGAGTAGCACCCATCGTAAAAATCCATATATTGATATTTGACTGGTAGATAGTTCAAACAGAGTTGATACAAAGTACTTTTCTATGTTATAATTTCCATTTCGGGAAACTTTACAGGATTAAATTAAGGATTATACACTTTCATTGAAAAATTGACATCGTCCTCTTATCTAAATCTTAACCAATTCTGATTATGCTTTATATAAAAGAAAAATCATTTTTCCAATCCAGAGGAAATTTAATTTTGGATATTCCGAAGAAATGATTTTTCCTCGTCGTGTGAAAGCCTTGTAAATTAAGTTCTATAATTACTTTGAAAATCCGCAGTTGAAGGATATAAAACGAGAAAAGCTCGGACTCACTTTCTGAAACTTTTAACTGTTCTCTGTAATAACTGACCAGGATAACGTTGGATTATTTTTTTTTTCCTTCTCAAGTCCACTTCAATCTAATGAAAGCTAAACAACTCTGTTTATTACATTCGATATCAAAACTGTATATTTTTTAAACGAATTTCATTGGTTATCGGTAGAAAACAGCAAAAAATTCATCAGCGTTGAGTACAATATGTTTATTCTCACATCGACTACGTGAGGCTTTATAAGTAAATACGTTAATAAATGAGAAATTTACGAAATCGTCCACGACAGGGGCCGTGAAGCCGGTCCTTTTATAATGGAATTCTAAAATTTAGGCCATATGATGGTTCGAGTTGGTCTACCAATAGAATATATTTCTTCTAATACACTTCTCCATCTATATATACACTGTCATAGCGACATCTGAGAGAAGCTATCAATATAAGAGGGTCTTAGCAACGATCTTGGATCGGTACTGCTCCTTCGTAGCCGATTCATTCTAGTGTTCCAACGCCTGTTGCTCTTCATTTGCTGGATTCCTGGAACGATTACATGGTCTAAGTTCCTCACAATTCCGGCATCTTAGTTTCCATTTCTTCCTCTCAACCATAGCTTTTATAATGTTGACGCTCTGGTCAAATTAACTCTCGTTACCTTCTACGTTCTGACATTGTTATATGAATCCAGCAGCCAGGGAATCTACTAAAGTTTTCAGATGGGTTAATTGAAGCGTCATCTACTTATCATAGTTGCGCAGGCCATCAATGAATGCCTAGATCCAACATTTCATCATATTCTCTGGTACCGATGTTGTTGAAGAGTTCCGTCACGCTTCTGCCTTCGTTTCTTCAGCTGCGATTGGTACAGATCTTCTAGATGTTGGTGACAATCTCTTCTTTAGTTGTTGGAAGTCATCAATTTCTTCAAGTTTGGAGTACATCTAAGGCGTCTTCTCGCCTTCCTTATCGGACCAATTATTTACTCTAGCGGCTGCCTCAAATTGTTTAACATATTTAGTCCAAGACGTCAAACGCTGGGGCCTTGAGTCGGATAAAACTACCACTACACTTAACTAATTTACTGCTAAATTAATATAGGCTAAACAAAATCAAATGACCAAATTGTATTTACTCTTAATATAGAAGATCTACCAAGCCTGATGGATAGTTTCACCAGCTACAGTCAGAACCTTAGAACTTGGTTTAATCAACCATCCTCTAAACCAACAAGAAGAAGTTTTTCATCGAAAAATAGGTCTAGTACATAGATCATTTTAACAGTAAAATCTATTACAATTTGTCTATACTTCTTTTTCCGGTTTTAGTTCATCTCCTGCTCTAATTTCTTCTGTTTCGATTCATTAAACCTCCGTTCCTGCTTTTTTATTCTTCTGCATCGAAAGTTCGGTCCTGTTCTCTTCGTTATACATCTACTTTATAAAGTGGCACCATCCATCGACCCTCACCTATATGTGTGTAAAAGAAATTGTGGATTGAATATATTATAGGACCCAATTTAAATATCACTTTTTTATGGGATCCACTAAATTGGAATTTTGTGGAAATTGCCTCAAATTTCTAAAATTACATAGTGCCTTGGTATGTAATTGAACTTTTGCTTCTCTGGGTCATATCTTTCGAAATTACTGAGGGTGTATGTACTAGAGCGTTAAATATAATACTTTCCAAAATTTTTAAATAACTCTGGTCAATGCAGAAATGTTATACGGGGGGTGAAACAAAAAAATTATAGATTAGATCATAATAAGACGAAATTATTGATGCTAATTTTGAATGATGTACAATGTCAAACTGAAAATAATTAACATAACCTCTAATTTCTCGATTTCAATAAAATTTTGACGTACTCATTGTAAATTGATAAATGATGACGTACGTTGAAATACGTGCTATAGAAAATGGGTCAAAATGCAGGTGGATTATCAGCACTCGCGAAGAAACTGTGTTGTTGAAATAATGAAGCATCCTTTATTCGTAGGCGTATAATTTTTTAGTAAACTAAACAAAATATTATTTCGGGTTAAGTATTTTTGTATGAAATCACATTTGTAACAATATTATAACATTTTACGTATTTCTATTCGTTGTGGAATTAATGAACACTGTCTCTTACGTTCTCAATTTATTAGCACACTATATAATACACTTAACTTGTAATAATTTACTTATAAATAATAATTTCCACGATTACTTTCACTAATTAGCTTTTTTTACTACGACTATTTATTTAAAATTACAACTAACTGAGTTTGAACACCTCAATAGAATTCTAAAAAGTTCTAGAAAAAAAAAGAACTAAATAAATGAACTTTTCTGGAAATTATTTAGAATAAATACCGTAAATGAACTGCAAGCTACTTAAAAAAAATTATATAGAAATAAACATCAAACGAGTTTTATTGAAAAATGTGAAAGACGCCGCGTGAATTCGCTGAATTTTTAAAATTCCATTTTGCGAAGTTGTTTGTAACAATATGATGTTTCGTGTTTAATTTTTCCACAAGGTATGGTGAATTTTAAGTTCTATACGTTTGAAGACGCCACGTTGTTTAGTATTTGTTTGGCAGACGACTCCAGTAATGTTGGAGAAAATCCACAAAATCCAGTACTGGATGATCGTCGACTGAAAGTGCGCGAGTAGGCATAGACATGAGAAAGCTGTGCGCAAGATGAATTCCGTGTTTGCTCAAAATGAAACAACAACAGCTTCGTGAAGAAGTTTCCATCAAGTTTTTGGTAAGTTTTATAATAATGGATTAAGCGTGGGTCCATCACTTCACATCCGAAACAAAATAACAATCAAAACAATGGACTGAAAATGGAGAAACGGATCCAAAGAAGACAAAAATCGTTCCATCTGTAGGTAAGGTCATAACGTCGGTTTTTCGGGATACGCGTGGGACAATTTTCATTAAAATCTTGTAAAAATCAACTGCGAGTATTTTGTGAACTTATGTCAACGTTTGAGCGAAGAAATCGAGTAAAATCGGCCCTATTCGGCTAAGGAAAAGTGTTGTTACATCAAGACAATGCACCAGCTCCCACATCCGGTATCTAAATGGCCAAAATTAATCAATTAAACTTTAAATTGATACCTCGTGCACCCTATTCGCCAGATTCAATCCCCCTTGGACTATTCTGCTCGCAGATTTGAAAAAATCGCTCACTGGTCACAAAGATTTTTCAATAATGAAGAGGTGATGCGGCAGTTCATGAACTTGACGATACTTGTTATAAAAAAGGTATTGAACATCGTGGGGAAAAGCTAAAAAGAGATTACGATGAAAAATAAATATGTTTCCAAAATTTTGAGTTTATTTTTTTGGCCAGATACTTCTGGAACTATCCACGTAAGTAGAACTACTTCTTACAAATCCAAATCAAAATCGGAATCAGACGTAAAACCAATTTGTCACAATAAGAGGCTTTACTGCATTTTCTCAGTTTTCAGGCTTTTTTTCTGGCAGTTTTCATCGAGTTTAGTTCGCAACCACCATCATTAGACGATTTACTGCTTTTATCAATTTTTGAAATTCTTCCTTATGAAAGGAAACACAAAAAATACAGTTTTTTCTTCACAGAACCTCGACGAAACTCTATATTCTTTGAATCCAAGTCAAAAAATTGTTTTTTAACCACTTGTAGTATATTCAAAGAATGTACTCGTGGTAGTCTTTCTTTTTTTTTTTCGACATTCTATTCGAAATTTCGGTTTTCTTCAGAAAATACCTTGACTGAAAAGAAATTGAACCTTCCATGTGGTCAAAAGAACAAACAATCGTCGCACAAGAAGAATTATTTAATGATGTTCTTAGAAGTAGAGGGCGTCCATCGACATGCTGGTTCCATAATATGAAGAGGGTAGTTACCAATTGGATAACAGTTGCTATTGCTAAAGGCCTATGTCCAAAAGTAGATGATACTGAATGTTTGATAACGACAACGATGATGTTGATGACGATGATGACGACAAATAGTGTAGTCATAAAGTGTCACTTGTTCCACGAATGATTTTCAGCAACTCTATTAGTGAAAAAAAATCACTTTATGCACTTGTTGCATACATTATTTTTTCTACAGCACTCTACAGAGATATATGGTCAGGCAGAGATTGGCTATATGGTAAAGGCAAGAAGATTGAGTTGGTAAGGGCGTATTGCCAGTAAAACAGATGGGTGAAAAGAGCCTTAACAAGTGTAGGAGGTGCAAAAAGAAGAAGAGAGCGTCCACGTAGAAAATTTCTAGCCCTAAGCGAAACGAGCTGGAGAAAAGAGACTCAAAGTCAAGAACCTATAAGGCCTACTGATTAATCAAGTCAGTTCATGAGATTTGTTGTCAAAATTAGAGGTGACTTGTTATTTCTTTTTTATAGAGGTGGACGAATGTCACTTCGTGAAATAAAATTAACGTTCTTTCCATTCTAACCATAAACAACCGCCTTAAGCGCTAAAAAATCTGTTGAAATACAAGTTATTTTGAAGATAAGGCGTAGAAAAAAAATTATTCCACCTCCAGATATTGTGTATTATCTGCGTAAACCGTCTATAAACTAGATAGTTTGAGTTCCATATATTAAATTGGATTTTATAGCTGGAATTTCCGTAGAATTTGTTGATTTCTCTTCTTATAAACTTGAAATGTAATGACATTTTCGGACTCCAATATTGGTCGCCGGAAAATCGAAGATAAATGGAAGCGGCTATTTTCCGGACGATATAAGGTGTCACTGTTTGGTGCGATTCATTTAACGGTCGGTTGATTGGTTTTTATTTTTATTAAGAAACTTCAATAGGAAAAATATATTTAGAGCTAACAAAAAAAGTTTTTACTTCACTTATTGTTATATAAAAATTAGAAATATTAACAATTTAGTTTACAGAGTGTTCTGAACATAAGCTTCTTTTTTTCATTTTTTTTATTTATCTTCACATAATAACAAAAACCGAAGAAATATGAGACGAAATTGGTTAAAATATCCAAAATAAAATGTACTAATATCTATATCAATTTTCATTCCGATTGAGGTACCCAAAAACGTCGATTTCGAAATTTATTTTTGATCTGGGGGCATAAGAAGAAATCATCTGGTGCTAAATAAGGACTGTACGGTGGATGACTCGTCAATTCGATGTTTGGACTGCTTTTTGTTTGAACTGATGTGTGAGAGCTAATCTTCCGATTGGTTTCCCTGATTTTTTCGATTTTTTCTGAAAAGTCATAGGAAATAATCGCGGGAAAATAGTCGATGAATGTTCCAAGTATCTGTAAATAGTACGTTCACACCATTATGTGTCAAATGTCAAACTTCTTCATGACAATGTCAGAAACTAATTATACGGGTGTGTGTGTTTTATGAACATTAACCTTATTTTTATTGCTTTCGCGCAAGTGATATTGCTTGAGGCGATAAACGATCCGATCATTAAATATTTCTTTTATGATTTTCATGTTATTATACGTCAACTTTCAAAGTATTTTGTGTACCGGTGAAATTTTCATATTCACTTGTTTGTCGTACTTTGTTTTGAAGCGTCACAGGCAGAAATCCTCATTAAAATCAAAAACTTTTCAACCGACTGCTGCTTTGTATCGTCTGCTTTATATTCGTTTCCATTTTCTCTTTCTTGACGTGCAATCACGCGTTTAATTTATTTCTCGAGAAAATTAAGTGAAAAAAAAACGAGTGTATGAATTATATTTACGTCAAAACATTATTTTATGAGATTTAGAGAGTTTGGTAATTTACTGGTTGCTTCTGTGAGACTTGCATATCGTTTCTTGTTACTTTAATACAGGGGTGGTCTCAAAAATAATGCCGGTTTTTATATTAGATCAGGATGGAAGACTTTAAAAATCATAAAAAGTGAATAAAAATAATAGTACGATGAAACCTATCGAAAATGGAGGTAAATATAATAAAAAATGGAAGGAAAAATAATTTACGAGCGATCTGATGTCGAAAGCGTAAATTTTTGAGGGTTTATTTCGATTTCAGGCAAAATTACAGGATCTAAAACTTTATGTACGCTTGCACAAATGATTTGAAAAAAATTTGCCTTTTCTGAGAAAATTTACCATTATGATGGTAATATTTTTCATACCATCATAAACTAGAGATTTGAACGAATAAAAAACTCGTCCACTTTAAAAAAAATCTGATATTTTGACGGGAAATTTTTCGATTGTAAATTAGAGCTTATTTCAAAATAACGTAGAAAAATAAATCAAATAAATTACAGTGTAAATGGGACATAAAAAGGTAACTTTTCACAAAATTTCGTGTAAAAAAAATGTTTTATATAAATGATAAAAATAAAAACCAAAAACTTGTAGATTTTTTCATTACCTACAACTTTGCTATTTGACTTGGTTCCAAAAGACTTGATGTGACATTTTTCACCCTTGAAAACTCACACCCTTCCCCTTAGCGACCTCAGTTTCCTTCCATTTTTTTTTATTCTCCTCTTTTCTTTGATGGGTTTCATCCTATTATCATTTTTGATTATAAAAATTATTGACGCCGGTCTTTATTTAAAAATTCCTTCGAGTCAATTTGAACATATCATAACTGGTCTATAATTCTTAGATCCTTGAAATACTTTTTTGAAAATGTTCTTTTTACTGTAATTTCTTCCGGTTTTAGGCTTTAGACACTAATTTAACATTTTCTGGAGTAATCACCGTCAGGATCATCTTCTAATGACTCTCGTCCCCGAAAACAACTTTTTTTGTTTTCAATTGTTTAAAATGATGTACAAAACTCAACGTAAACAGCCTCCATACTGTTATTAATTATTATTATTTAGAATCCTTCTTTAGTCTAGTTAACAAGTCCTTTTTGGATCAAAACATTTTCGGTGGTTCGTAAAAATATGGTTGAGGTGTCGATTCGTAATAGCATGTACAAAGTTTTTGAAAAAATTGAAGATACGCTCACAAAAATTACATAAATAAACAATTAACTAAAAAGAGGGGGTTCGGTTTTCTGTTTATATCTCAAAAATTGTTATTAACAATTTACGTCAGCGACAAATTATAAAGTTAAATAAATCATTGAAATATTTTTTTATAATACTAGTATCTATTCGTATTTCATCCAAAAAAGCCTGTTTAAATAATATTTTTCGATGAAAAGTCCGAAGGGGGCGAGGCTTTCAATGAAATTTTCTCCGCTTTCCGAATCTTTTTGCAGATACAGAGTATCTCAAATAGTTTTTGAGATATAAGCAAGACACCAAACCCCCTTTTTTTAGTTAATTGTTTATATCTTTTATAGTTTCTGCATCTTCGATTTTTGTTGACTGGACTATCTTTCAATCAAAAATTATCTTTTATCAAAATCGAAGTTTTATTATTTAAAACCGACAATAAAATTTCCCGAAGAACCCCGTAGATTTATCTACCAGCTTAAATAGAAATGAAAAAACTGAAAGGAAGTAAATAATTGTTATTTGTTAATTATCATTATAGTTATAAACATTATTCATGCATTGTAGGGACCCCCTCCACAACAATTTTACCTCATCATGATTTTTTTCCCTATTTTCACCGTAGAACATAAGAAAGAAAATCCAGAAATATATTAAGGTGAGTCCACATCAGACATAATTTCTACGTCATAAAGATGATCATTACTATCATCCAGGTAGAAAATATTGTCTACGCCCTTAAGCCGGTCCTGTCTACATGTATTGAAATTCTAAAATTCGGCAAAATCACTCGCGGCGTCTTTGACTTACTTTTATAAACCACGGACTACATTTGATATTTGTTTTATATACATTTTTATTATAGCAAGTGGTTTATTTACATTGAATCTTTGGAATAATTTCTAGGAAGCTTTATTTATTTGTTTTATATTTTCGAAAACTCTTAGAATTCTTTTGGGATATATAAAGAGTTTATGTAGCGCAGTTTAGTCAGTTTACAATAAATAGTCGTAGTAAACGAAACGAAATAATCGAAGAATTATCAAAGTTAGTTAAGTGATAAGTGAATTTTTATAAGTTAGTGTAGTGTATAGTAATATATACGTAAAATATCGCAATATTCAGTATATGGTTTCAGCACATTCATTTTTCTTTACGTACAAATTTTCCATCCAATAACGTCTTCTTTGTTCAACCTTCTTTTTGGTTATGAATGAAATTCTAATTCAGCTATTACACAAAAAGAAGTACAAAACTGCCGTATAGCTTGCGTGACAAAAATTTTTGCGTAGGAAATATATATACTTGACATAGACTTAGATATAGACCTTGCTTTAGAGCTAATGACTCAAGCCAGTGCTGATTTGTTACCAGCAAAATCCAGATGGAGATATCAACACGAGTATCAACTTTTTATGTAATGGCGAGATCTTAAAAAAGTTTGAACTGTAAGTGATTATATTCTAGTTTATTTTGCCGAAAAAATCCAAGAATACGAAATCTTCCACGTTGTGGAATCGGTTTCCAATGCCAAAGAATTGTTTACCTATAAAAGAAAATGCTGAATCTTATTGAAAGAAGTGTAATGTTTTGTAATTCTACATTTAAAATGACTCAAACAAGAGCAAACAAAACAAATAAACAAGCGTGGATATTATATTGTTTTCTTTCAAGTATAAACTATTTCGTTAACCCCTTGGGTACGAAAGAGCACTCCTTCTCAACATGTTATTTCACTACAGATTAATTAACTCGAATATACGATGTCTGTCTCAGAACAGACAATTAATTACCTTTGTAAGAACCGATGTGTTAATTAGTTCGTCTTGATGAAACAATGTATAACAAAAGATGTTTGTATAGTTTTGTTCATTCCAAACAATCCAAAATTCTTTAGATTGTGTGCAAAATTTCTATAAAAGTATTTGATAAAAATCTAGTTTTCTACATTCGAATATTTTCAGCAAAAGTAAAAGATTAACAAATTACATCAAGCAAATACGAAACAGTTTCAGGTCCAGTCAAGTTTAAAAGGCTGGAAGTAGTTTATACCACAGAAGATGCCTTCCAAATTAGTACCACGTCATCAGCGCCGATTTTATAGGAAAGCGGCCAGCCTGTTTGACATGTTTCTTCAGACGACTTTCTTCATATTAATTCACTTGCAATGACTAGTCATTTTATAACAAATAACGATTATAATATTTTGACGATTCCGTCAAAAAAATTTAAATTGCTCCATATTAAACGTTAATTTGATTATTCGGGTTAAATCCTTTACGAACGCAAAAAAAAATTCACGTCGAGCTACCCCGTATCGTAATTTGGAAATTTTTAAAATGCTATTTGAAAAATTGAAGGAATAATCTTCACAACAAAACCGATTACTACACGACATGCTGCTGTAGCTTGGCGGGCGAAACTCAATCGGCGCTGGTGACGTAAGCAAGAGGTTGGCGCGTTTCAATAGGAAGTGAGAACGCAGTAAAAATATTTCACTTTTGGTAATTTATATCAGCGCTATTACAAGTGCTAGAGACGTGCAGTAAATTGCAAAATTGCAGTTTCGACGGTGGAAAATTCATGTCCATCCAGAGACTTTTCGATGTCCGACCTAAAATGTGATTAGTGGGAATGATGGGCGTGTAAATGGTTGCCAATTTTATAGGTTCCATTCCAAGATAGGTTTGTAATTTGCATAGGAAAATGTCTAGGCTCTTAAGACCATAAAATGTATTACAAAAGTTAGGTTAGGTTAGGTTAAGAAATTATTTAATTAATCAACTATTGGCGCTTGGAACCAAACATTACGTTCAATAATTACGTTCAGTTCTTCTTCTTATTGTCTCCAGTGAAAAAAAAAAGACAAGGAACTAACGTTAGAAACGGTTTTTCACTCTTTTGGACTAATTAAAAGCAGCCAGCAGAGTATATAATGATACAAAATGGTGCATGATCATTTTTACATCAGTAACCGTTCCTATGACCGTTTCATCTAATGTTTTTAAAAATTTAAAGTTAATATGAGGAAGCTAGCAATAACTAGCATACGACTATGATAAACTTTTATCTTGTATACATTTTCGAAAACAACATTCTTCTTATCTACAACTAATCGCCATAATCGTTAGATTTATCTCTGGTTTACCCCGAGATTATCAGGGATATTATGGTCAGTGTACCTGTTTAATTTGTAGGATAATTCGGATGTGATCCTTTTTGTAATAATGGGAATTTGGGATGACTCGATTCTACCCGACTACTTTACAATAATGTACATGGATCTTTGGGATAAACTGTGCATTTTCATATTAACCATAGTTAAATTAAAATTTGATAATAAAATGAATAAAACATTCGGATAAACCGTAACTAGTATATTGTACAAATAAAAAAAATTACACACGTAGTTTGTACCAAATTTATACATTGATTCTCCAGCTTGTCGAAGAAGACGCTGATCCGTTGAGGAAGCTTGTGACCTCTGCTCGGACTTTAGCAGTGATTTTGAAGCGTTTGGCACCTAGTTGTTTCTGTAGCTTGTGAAATACGTGATAATCACCGGGGATTACGTCCTGAAAGGTGCATTCTAGTCTACCCAAATTTTCTTATCACTCCCTTTGTTTGACAAGCGACGTGGCGTCGACTTTTGTCGAGAAGAAGCACGCCTTTTTCCGTCAGTCATCTGTCAATGTTTGACAATATCTATATGAGTTTGTTGTTGACCCAGGTTATCTGAAATCAATGAGAAGTATCCGCTTTAGATAGCAAAAGACAACCGCAGTAACCTTTCCAGTCGATTTTGTTTGTTTGAATTCCTCTGGTAAACCACTAATAAAACATACACATGACAGTATAGTTCAGCAACTTTTCCTTGTTGCCTAACCCTTGACATTGTTGAAAAACCTTGCTAGCACAGTCCAATGCGTTACTCCTTGCATAATTCATTGGGAACCCCAGAGGTTTTTAACAAGAATTGATGGCTCTGATGTGAAGAAGAAGAAGAAGGTTATAAAAATGAGGGATGTAGCATAGTGGCATTGAAGAAGTTTCTGAGTTTCTAGCCTCCCTCCGTTTCTGATCTTCCGGAACCTGTGGTCCGTGTATAATCCAGAACCGAGCCTCTTTGGGGCGCCTAATGCGTTCAGCGATCTCCTGGGGCAAAATCAGAATAACGTCTCTGAAGCGGTAGTTCATTTGAACATATTCCGAATATGTTGGTTCAGAATCTGCTCTGAACGTGCATTCCTCTATGAACGTTCAGTTTGACATCCAAACTAGCTGGGAGATTGAACTATATATAATATTCACTTCATATAATAATCAAGATTCATTCTTAATATTTATAGGTACAAAATCAACTCCTACGGTTTTTTATTACACAAAGTTTAGAGGTTAATTTATGGTAAATATCACAAAAATGGCAAGTAGATCGAACGCGCACGCATCGAATTAAAAATATTTACCCGAGAGTACACTGAATATATTCAGAACACGTTCAGAATTAGTTGTCTGTGTACCGCGAACACAGAATTTTAAATCTTGAACGTGCTTCAAACTGCGCATGAATCTGTTGACAAAACATGTTCAGGATCTCCATCGCGAACAAAGCTAATATTACGACAGCTGTCAAATTTATATACGTGTAGTTTGGAGGTTAGGGTTAATTGAAAATCGTATAGATTCAATACTAGAAACGCCATCTATGAATACTGAAGCATACATAATATTACAACAAATTTTTGAATCGTTATATCTCAGAAACGGTGGATTTTAGAAAAATAAGTATTTGGACATTTTTTATGGATAATTATCTGATCTGATTATGGATTTAAGAATAATCCCATTAATTTTAAGATGGATGCGAATTTCTTTAACTCTTCTTAAACCATAGAAATCCGTAGAGAAATAGTTTTATGATTTTAGACAAAATGGAGCCTCTCAATCAAAAGATCTGAATTGAAAATTGATACGAAACATACTTTGATTAACGTCACTCACAAATAAATTTATCGACGTGTTTTTATTATGTTTTAGGACATTTTTATTGATCATAAATAATATGAAAGGCCCGCATGTAATATTCCATTCGATTACAGAAAACGTTCGACATATATTCAAAACGATTTCGTTCGAAATTTTATTGTTTCACATATTTCGAGACTGTATAAAGGTACCTATATGAATTTGATTCGTTTTTAATGACCAGTTTTACGAGTTTTCTGAAAAATAATTTTCCTAGTACGACTTCTCTATGGTATATTTGTATAAAGGTGATAAAAAACAGAAAGCAGAAAGCTGCTGAAGCCAACTGAATGCGAGCAATCAAAATAAGCCGTATTTACTGTATTTTTAAACTTTCGTGTCGTTTTTTGACTATTTTTTTTTTAATAATGATCGTAATAAAACTAACCCAACATCTTGAATTTTATATTTTTGTTCTCATAACATAAAACCTCGTTGAAACACAAGGTCATGCACAATAACAGAAAAACTTTATATATACGAGGTCTGGCTATTAAATAACGAGACTGGTTACGAAAAATGGATTTTATCATAAAAATTATTCTACATTCGAATGCTTCCATTGATCGAAGCAGTGCTGGAAGTCTTCTTTGGAGAGGACCTTTAGGAGCTTTGCTTTACCGCTTCCATCGACTCAAATCAGATCTTTTTCTAACCTTTCAAGGAAATCTGAGCAGACCCGTTGACGCAAGAGCTTTTGGTCAGGAGCCTTTATCGGCGTTTACACAAATTTGCAAGTGAAATGATTTCGTTGAAATCCTTTTTAGGACTCTTCCCTGTCGAGTTGCTTTCAATGCAGATCTTTCAATTACTCAAAGAAATATAGAAAAAAATTATAGAGATTTGTGAAATGGGAAATGTTTCAAGACGACATCGGAGCTTATGAATTTTGTGATTATTCCGTTCACAGTACATATATTGCTGAAGAAATTGATAAATATAAGAACGTTTTAACCAGTTTCAGTTTTAGGTGTGTACTCGAAGATATAAAAATTTACTAAAGACTTTTGAAAATGAAACAGTAGTCAGAAATCATCTTGGTATCACAACAACCCTGTCTAAGCCTTCAGTTCTAGCTTGGGTGTCTTTCAGCAGCTGGAAGTCTTCTTTGGTGATGGCCTTTAGGAGCTTTGCTATCTTTTGTTTTACCGCTCCCATCGAATTCCTTTCAAAAGCAGATCTTTCTCTAGCCTTTCTAACTTTTCAAGGAAATCTAAGCAGACCCTTTGACGCAAGAGCTTTTGGTCAGGAGACAGATTTTTTCGACTTTTATCATGTGTAATTCCTCGTGTAAAATTTTTCTAACCGTTTCTTCATCGGCGTTTACAGCCTCGGCAATCATCCGGATGCTCATTCGACGATCTGCACGCACAATTTGGTTGATTTTGGTCACTGTCATCTTCAGTAGTATCTCAGCCCTCACGAAAGCGGTTACACCATTCAAAAACACGCGCACGAGATAGAGAATTGTCCCCATAGGCCTCTTCCAACATTTTATAGCACTCAGTCGGTGTTTTTTTTTTTCAACTTAACGAGAAATTTGAGATCAATACGTTGCTCCTGTTTCAAACCCTACCTTCAGCCCTCTTCGAATGACCATTTAGGCTCAATCCAAGGCAGAAGCAATCATCTCAAGGGATAAATGGTACCTGAGCTCTAAACAGGTACCGTGAGCAATGCCTGCGGGAAACCTTGTGCAATTGCAAGGTACCCTGAAGAGCAAGAACCATGACAAATCCTTCTCTACTCCCTAGAACAAATATAGTATCCCCAATCATAAATTTCTACCAATATCGGCTCGGCTCCAACGCGATTAACTGTGACAAATAATTTTTTATTAATTTTATTCCTTTGTATCGAAGGAAACGGAGGTTTCCAGTTGTATATCAACTAGATGGGCCTCTGGAAATTATTCTAATTCGGATATATTCCTTTTTGAATGACTTTTTTCGTTTGTTTCTTTTTACCCTATTCTCATTACAAATTCAAATGTATTTGGATGAGGAATAGAAAGCGAGTTAACCCAATTGAATTAATTGAACGTTTAGGGGAAAAGAAATTATTTTCCGGCTTTCAAAAATAAAATAATCATTCCTTACAAGATTTTTAGCACTGTTTAGAATCATTAGAGAGCGCTTCGTCTTACAATGATAAGATAAGAAATTTTAGCTAGCGAAATCTTACTATTCAAGGGTAAAGTTCTTTATTAATCTATATTTTGTCTTTACTTTGAGATTTCCATCGTAGATGTCGATAAATTATTTCTCATTCTTGGCAACAAACCATTTTTTATTGACGCAGAACATTTTCTATTAGTACCTATATTGTTAAAATGAGACGCAAACAATTCATAGGAACCAAACTGTACCTGAATCAACTGACTGCAATGGAAATTATGTAAGGAATCAGACAGGGGTGTGAGCTTGGAGATGCTGAAAATATAATGGACAGATCATGTGATCAATTTAGATGTTCTATGAAAGATGACGAAGGACGTAGAGATCTGATGAATCGAAAAGAAGAAAACTTCAATGTTTTAACCACATCATCAGAGGTCTAAAGTATGAAATCAGCTCATAATTAAGGGAAAAATTGTAGGAAAAAGATTTATTGGAAGCCTTAGCAAAGAAGTTAAAGAGACTCAGTTTCCTGAGGATGTTTATCTCAATACAGAAAAGAGCAATTTGATTTTTAGGCGATGCAGAGCTTAGAGCATTTAATTCGTCGTCAATTTTCACTTTATTTGAAACTTTTATCAAAAGAGACGTAAAACCAAAACGATTTATCAAAAAAAACATATAAAAAGGTCTATGTAGTAAAAAATTGATTAGTTCAATGTATAAATATAGTTCAACATCCAATTTATGTCATTATATTTTCTTTTACAGTCGCTCCTGTAATTAAAGTACCGAATCAATTACTTGGAGCTCCAGTTGCTACAGACGTTCAACTTGAATGTTACGTCGAAGCCTATCCAAACACAGTCAATTATTGGATTAAAAATAGGGGAGAAATGCTACTAAATGGGTAAATATACATTTTGTTATTGAAAAAATCAAATTAAATGTTCAAACTGACCAACAATCGCTTCTTGATAATAACCTAGACGATTTTGGAATGAATTCGGAGGTTATTTATTAATTTCTTCCGTTACCCTAACTTTTAAATTTGGTCTATTGAAATATACTTTAATATAATAACTTCAAAAAACTTTATATTGCTGAACAGAGAGCTAAAATCCCTTTATCAACAATTCCTTTCTTGTTTAACATGCGGTGCTTATAATTCAGAGGGGTGGTAGAGGGGGATGATGTTTTCATACTTTAAATTGTCAATTTAAAAATAAAAATCGACCTGGTTCACGTTATATATATAAAGGTTTACATGCAGACCATTTAGGTCCATTGTAATTTCTCTCCACTTCGTTAGATCCCTTGCTTTTTCTCTCCAGCTTTGGATTTGTTTCTCTCTTTCTCTCTAAGGTCTTCTTCTATTACTACCCTTCACCATTTTTTGGTCTACCTCATTTCCTCTCACCCTTTGGTATCTTCCATGCAACTTGTTTCAAAAGCCCGTCTTCGTCCATTCGCTCTAAGTGACCTAGACTTTGTAATCTTCTTGTCTTTATAAACGCGCTGATTGGTGCCTCATTGCAAAGTATGGAAATTTCTTGGTTTGATCTTCTAGCTCTGTCTGCTTTCCTCCAAAAATTCTTGGTATTTTTCTCTCCCAGATGTCCAATTTCTGTTTAGTTTTATTCGTCATTATCCAGGTTTCTCCAATTTCTGTTTAGTTATTAGCCAGGTTTCACAGGCGTATCTCAGGGTGGGTCTCAAAATTGTCTTATATATTCGAAGTTTCGTATATCTGGATAACTCTTTCGATGTTAATATCCTTCTAAGGCTGCTACTTTTCGTCAGCTCTTAGTTCGATTTTGTTTTGTGTATATCGCTTCTATTGCTGTTATTAGTTGTTTTGTGGTTTCTTCAAGCTTTCTACTACTACATCATCAGCAGAAACTAATCATTTTTGTTAAAACTGATGCCCTTCGTTTTGATACTGGTTCTTTTAATTACGTCTTCCAAGGCTAGATCAACTAGTACCATTGATAGGAGGTCACCTTGAAAAATAATATTTTGGCTTATTCAAATTTATCGACTGAAAAAAGGCTTATGGAAAGCTGTAGAATAAAATGGATAGACAATTGGTTTTTCAAAATATTCTCCATTAAGATCAATACACATTTGTACGCGATTAAACGTGAATTCGAATCATTTTTTTCATTCTGATTCTTCAAGTGTGAAAAAACGTTGATTTCTAAATTTATTTTTGATCTGCGGGTATAAAAAGAAATCATTGGGTGCTAAATAAGGATTGTATGGTGGATGACCTATCAATTCTATGCCTATTCAAAACCTTTGTTGTTTGAACTAATGTGTGAGAGCTCGCATTGTCGCGTCTTCTGCTGATTTTTTCGGACACATCTGGCAAATAAATGTTGGTGTACAGTTATCCAATCGACACAAGATTATTAAATTATGCGAACAAATTTTTTTGACAGCAAAATTTTCATGGAATATTGAGTGTATGTAATGATGTAGTTGTATTTCTTTTTATCGAAAAGATACTCAAAAAACGTCTAATGACGTTCGGGAAATAATTATTATTAGATATTTCGTTAAACTTTCATCACTTGATCGAAATTTTAGTGTCAATTAAAAAGATCTACTACCCAAAAATAGTGCTTACATTTAAAACATAATTTATGGATGGAATTGAAAATAAATTTTGTACACACAAAAGCTCACGACATAAAAACGAAAGTTCATTTTCTTCCTTAAGAGGAAAAATAAGGTTAGTGGATTTTTCCACTCTCGCGAGGTTCATAAAAGGTTTCCAAGCTCGTTTTTTACTTATACACACTCATATTATTACTTTCAATGAAATATAAGGGATAGTTTTGTATTGAAGATTACCTTACGTTTTTTTTTTGTTTCATCTGGGTTTTCCTTTAGTATATTTATGTATTTTTTCTATAAAATACGAGGTATATCCACAAAGTTAGTTCCGTTTCGAGTACAGATACTGAAAATAGCCCTGCCCGTATAGTAGATACGATTTTTCTTCATACCTCGTTCGAAAGTACTTCTGATCGACAAATATATTTATTGTACAAAAATCTACAACTATTAGACTCATTTTCTATATAGATCCCGAAATTTTGAAGACACTTATCATAGAGTCTCATAATTTATATGAATACTCAAAACTTTTTCTTCCTTCGACTGTTTCATGACTATTATGCGAAAAAATTCGTCAGTACTGGAGGAGTTTGGACCGATTTGAAGATGTAGGTTCGTTCGCCATCCCTTCATCGTTGTTGAAAGGAAAACTACAATAGTTGGGTGGTAAATCTGCAAGTCCTCCACAAGGAATGAGGTACACTATCAAACGCTTTCTTATAATCCACGAAAGCAGTGTGTATATTCTCTGTGCTTGCCGAAGTATCACAGAGTCCATAATAAGTTGTACTTTGCACCCTTGGTGATCTCTTCTACAACCTCGACGTGCCTATAAATTCTGTTGAGTGGAACCCGCTGCTAAAAACGTTGTGATATCTTCTGGGTCCTGGGTCCAAGTGTACGCTCAGGAATTTCTTATACCAGAAGTTTTGGATATTATCAACTCCCGGTGCTGTCCAGTTGTTAGTATTTCTTTCAGTGTGAAATTATCAAACTGCAATGAGGATCAATACTCTTCCAACGTCTGTTTCGATGGTATAAGTTGATTGGTGTTTTTATTGGGCTTATAACTATAAGTTTCCGCCCTAGAGGTCAAACTTAAATTGTATAAAAGTCGTAAGAGCACAATGCAAATTCGGGCATTTGATAAAAAGCTTAGGCATTATACAAAAAAAAAACTGGCAAAACGTAATTCCGAGGTCTTTAGAGAGACTTGATCTTTGAAAGCAGACGAAGAACCTTAAATTTGATCACTTGAAAACCAAGACTTTATTCATTTAGAGATACCTACTTTGTAGTGCCAGTTTTTCGTGTCTACCACTTTTATTATTAAATTTTGAAGATTGAAAGGACCTCGATCGACCTTTTGGAAACTCCAGAGAAACATACGATCGTATTTGAATAGATTTAATCTTCTTGTTCGATGTCTGTGACATTTTTTACTAAAAACACCTATAACTTGATTGTTTATTGTTTTCGATATTAGCACCGCACACGCCTCGTCGTTGTCTTCGTTTCCTGAGTGACCGGGCACTCAAACCAGCTGGATCTTGGAACCACCACTCACCAGATTCTGTAGAACTTTCTTGCACTCCAGCATTAGTGTAAAGCACACCTTTTCAGCCATTATGGCTTGTATGGCAGCTCTACTGTCTAAGCGACATCCACCGCAGAAGCCTGTTCCTCCTGGAGCCGTCAGTGTACCCAGGTGGCTCCATTATTCAATATAGAAGACTTGGAGTCACTATTCCATTGCTCCTGCTCGGTGTTGTGCGCCTCCAAACCATTATTATCAACTGTAGCAGACTAATTTACCGGTGGTGATTTCTTCGATGACTGCGTTAACTCGAGCAGCAGTCCAAGGTTTCTTGATTGGATCGTTTTTCTTTATTTCGCTGTAAAATTGTTGGGATTGTTTGTCGAACGGCACTTTTGCTTCTAAGTGAACCGTTTTGTTTGTTACTTGCTGAAAATAATCGCGATTATCTCACTAACTTTATAACAATCGTATTTTTTGAGGTTATGTTATTAGTGACGTGCAAATGTGAAATTACTAGACTTTATACTGCATACCTGATGAAAAAATCTATTTATAACTGGTTTGATCTTTCATTTCGTTTAGTATTCCGAACAAGAGGAAATTCGAATTGATACATGGAATTTTTCTTAGTGTCGAAACCGGAAACATCAAAGCGAGAAAATAATTTACATGCATTTTCTATATAGTTCGTTTGGAAAATTTAAATAAAAAGTCTCTGATCTTTTTCGGTAGATATTAAAGTTGGAACTTATCGGTGTATACATTGAATGTGAATGAATCATACGAACTACGAGGTGTATACCAAAAATTTTATTCTACATCAGTTACCTCCATCTTTTTCTATAGATTACTAATTTAATTTGAATACACAATTTTGACACAACTCGTATATAATCCAGAGTGGTTTAATATGTAGTTTGCATAGAATTAAACGTTAATCCTTTCTGTACGTTCGTTAGTATAGTTATTATTCACCCCGACATAATGTGGTATCGTTTACTCGCGTTATATATAATACTGAGGCTTTAACAACGCATGCCTATTTTAATATTCCGTTTATGATTCAAATTATCATAGATTAACAAATCCACGTTTGTAAACACTAGAAAATACAAGCGTCAGCTGCTACAAATGGAAATCACTCAAAGTCATTTATTGTGAACCTCAATAATATTCGTGTTTCAATTTCAACCAAGAGAATTGCTGAATATGCAGAAATGTTGACAGTACGTATTAATTATTTTTGACGAATGCAGAACCAATCTCGGAGACTTTCAATCAAAACCAGAAAAATGCAGATTCGTGATCTGTTCTACGTCAGTTGTTTTCATATGAATATTTTTGTCGTTGTGGTTCGTTTTTATTACATGCATGATTAAAACTAAAAATTATATATCTTTTCTGCAATAAATACTCTCGTTTTATTAGAAATAATTTTTAAAAATCGAAAATATCTTGAAATGAATTGGAATATCAACTTTAGTAAGGCAGTTCTCAATACACAAATGTATGCTTGGTTGTCTATAATCAATTTTGTTTTCATTATCTATAAGAGTAACTGAGATAGAAAGAAGCCAAAGGCAATAAACCTACAGGTAGGTGTAAAAGTAGGAATTATTATTTCGAAGAAAAAAGAAGACTTATTTTTTGAGGTTATGAAGTTTTTAACAGAAATTCAATAAAATTTTAATTAAATTAGTTCGTATTATAAGTTTTAATGATATAATAATTATCATGAATAGTTTTATTTTAGCAATATGTGTAACCAATATACCTGATGTATTTCTTTATAATAAACATTTGAACCGTACGTTCCTAGTGTTAAATTTTTAAAAACTGAATTATTAATTTTTTGTTCTATTTACAAATTCTTTAGATATTTTAAAAACAAAATTGATTATTTCATCGCGTGTGGATAGTGTTAGAATCGTGTTTTTAAATCGAAACATTGTGAAAATTCATTAAACTAAACTAAGTCTTTTTCGCCGTTTCCTATATATCATTTCATTTTTCAATTAATTTTGATCTTGATAAAAACACAAAGTAATTTAATTCGTCAGTTTATCTTTTGGATGTGAGCCAACAATGTAATTTTTCTGCTCATAGAGTTATAATTTTTCTAAATAATAAGTTTACTGTGTTTTTTAGATCTAAATATTCGATAAAAGAAGAAAGAAGCGGCTACAAAGTTTTTATGTGGTTAGTGATAAGATCTTTTTCATCTAGCGACAGCGGAACTTACAATTGCGTCTCGACAAACTCTTTAGGAAAAGCAGAAGGAACTTTGAGGTTATATGGTAAGTTAATAAGTATCTAGTAATAGTCAACAAAATTTTTATTCATTTAAGGACATTGGACTCGCACATTTCAATAATATTTTTTTTATCGACAGTAAAAATCGAATTTTCTAAAGCATTTTGGAGATTTTCTATCATATTATCCATATTTCTGTCACCAGACGCCGAACATCTCTTGGCCATTTTATAAAATTTATTTTTATCGCAAAATTTGGGTGTTTCTTCTCTGAATATTTTCGGTTTAACATTAAATTCCTTCATTAAATAACAAGATTTCATAACGGATTCTTGAAGTTTAGTTTCCTCGAAAATATTCTGTTCATCTTTAGATATTTCTGTTGTTTTATCGTCATCTTCGTCGTCTGTAGTAACTATATCATGAAGAGTGTTACAAAAATCGTTAACATCTATAACGTCTTGTTTCAAATTACGATATCTATTTAAATGTTTTTCAGACACTTCTATTACGTCAGTTAAATCGTTTTTTTCAAAGCTTTGATCTGAATTTTGCTTTTTAAACGAATATTTCAAAGGTTTTATACTTTGTTTTTGATGATCACCAGAACAATCTTTTGTTAAAACATTTTCGAATGTCACCCGTTTTGGTTGCTCTTCACGAGGTGATATTGAAGATTTAGAAGAAGTTTCGTCAAGATCTTTGCCTGCTAAGAAATCTTCTATCGGCCTGGAATATTCCGAAGATTGACAGAATGGAGAAACTGTGGTCCGTTCAGATTTTTTGAGCAATAATTCTTCTTGTATTTGATTAAAATATTTTTCTACTGAATCCACAGATGTGACTTGAGGTGTTTTAATTGCATTCCTTTCACTATCAAAAGGTGATGATTCTATATCTTCTTTATTGTTTTCTTTGGTGTATTTTTCAAATTTTTTCGATATATCAGTATTAACGATGTCCTCAAGTTCTGATATGGCTACTTTTAAAGTTTGATCTATCTCTTCTTCTTCAGGTAACGATTTTCGTCGAAACATTTCGACGCTTTTTGAAAATTGAGTAAAAGTATCATTAACGCTTTTGTAGGTAACTTGTGGTTTTTTTAAATATTTTTTTTCCATTTCATGAAGTTTTTTTTGCATTGATTGTAATGCTGTTAAATATTTCTTCTGATGGCAACTTCGATGTCTGCTATATTTAACTTTATGGGTCGTTTGATATGGTTGTGATTTAATTGTTTGTGTTTGAACTTGTTTGGATTCGATCAATTTTTTTATTTGTTCCAATTGTTCATTAGCTACTTCTAATTCTCGATTAGTTATATCAAGAATAGTAGAGGTGGTTTGGTGGATTTCAACTTTAGGATCTTTTCTTAAAGAATGTTCCATTTCTGATAATTTTTTAACTAAACCATGTGCCGTTGTAGATACACCTTGTTCTTTAGTTTCAATTTTTTTCGCTGATTTAGTTTTCAATATTTTAGTAGGTGGTTTTTTCGGTTTTGG
This sequence comes from Diorhabda sublineata, assembly GCF_026230105.1. Taxonomy (NCBI): domain Eukaryota; kingdom Metazoa; phylum Arthropoda; class Insecta; order Coleoptera; family Chrysomelidae; genus Diorhabda; species Diorhabda sublineata. The sequence goes on along the minus strand of NC_079481.1, from coordinate 6,219,994 downwards.
TTGGTTTTTCTTCGGGTTGAGTACCGCACTTTCAGATCCAAACCTCGGCATTTCCAATTGTATTGTTTTAATTTCAATTTTAGGTCGAGTTTCTACAATCGATTTACTATTTAGCGGTTTGCTATTTTGTTTGATATTATTGTTAAACAAGGGTCCGTAGATTCGTTGAAATTCCCTGAAATTATCTATACCATCTTTATTAGCTATTTTCAATTGGGTTTTTATCGGATGGATCTTGAAAAAATCACCAAGACTGTATCGTTCTTTGTTCATTTTATATTTCTTTTATTCATAATTGTGACGTTTTTTGGAGTTCCATCTTGACTAATTTGACAGTTTAATTTTGACAAATTTGGATGTTTAAGTGGTAAATAGAATGAACGCGAACATGACGCGCTCTAGACGTTCATAAAAATCAAAGTTAGTTATTCATTGGTTGATGACAACATGACAACATAAAGCTGAAAAACACACATTTTTAAAAATCAAATGTGACAAGATAACTTTTGAAGTTTAATAAATGATTTCAAAAATTGCAAATTTCGTCATTAAATCACACAAACAACAATTTTCCCATTGCAACACGTGTAACTAATATTTTTTTTTTTTTTTTCAGAAATAAAAGTTGGTCCAGATCACCATCACAATAACGTCATTGTTGGAGGTAAGTTGTGAAAACTTTTATCAACATATAAACAAAACTGTGAAGTTATATGTAACCGCCCATGACCAATAGGAACAACTTCCATAACGCTGTCATATTGACATATTAACCAAACAAACTCGCGAAAACTTGTGTTACCGCGCATGACCAATAGAAACCACGCTCAAAACGCCGCCATATTGTCATATTATCCAGTCAAACTCGCGCCAACTCAATAGTATAATAAAATATGAATATTTCACTCAATTTTTACAAATAATTTTCTTATTCCAACAAAAAATATCCCATCATCCATTGTTAGTCGATAAAAATGAAAAATTACTGTTAACTATAACATATGATTCGCGCACAATATGGCGGCGTTTTTTAAAATGCGCAAGTCAGAACGAAATTTCTCTTACTGAAAGAATACGCCTTGTCCTCTATTATATCAAACCGTTTTTGGAACGGAAATTACGTCACAAAAGATAAAGATATGAACATTGAGGACGTTTAATGACCTTAAAAATTACGTTACGTCAATTCCGGAAAAGTTGATATACCATGGATGTTCTGGGACGGAGTGACGTCACTTGGAGAAAATCGCGCGCAGGCGATAGGTGTCTCTGAATTAAATTGTATATATACGAGGTGTAGCATTTATCACGCCTAACTGCAGACATATGGTGGATACTCAACATATTATACAGGGTGTATCGAAAAAACTATCGATGTCAAAAAGGTATATTGAAGGTAAATTAAAAAAAAATTATATACGAGGTGTAGCATTTATTACGCATAATCGCAGACGATACGTACTTAACCACCCCCTTCTCGTGTTATATAGTGGGGTACAGAGAGGATAGGTACAACTTCCGTATCATGGCGGTGACGGAAGCGGATAGAGTTTGATATATAAGTTGGGTTGTAAGTGGGGACTCAAAATATACAGCCATGCATTGCGAAAATAAAAAAGGAGTGGAGTTATGAAAAAGTCATTCTGGACCTGGAATTGGACAAAAACGGATATCGAAACGAGAACATCGCATAAATGGTATATAGTTTGAAAAGAAATTACTTGAAATAAATCGGAGAGTTCGAAACGACACCTAGAACGAATCTTACCCAAACTAACAGAACCTAACCTAAAAAATTGTTAATCAAAACACTTTTTGAAAGAAAAAAAATATAGCAATACATTTTTTTCTGGTTTTATGAATGCTCATCGTATTCCATATCATAATTTATTACAATTTAATTATCAAATTCCTCTATTTATACACGGTGGCGCAAATACATGTCTACTATCATTTCGTAATAATAAAAAATTGTATACCAAAACCAAATTTAAAGTTGAGATTTTTAATGCACTAATTTTGTGAAAACAACATATGAAAGATGCGTTTATACATCATAAAAAAGTTTTCCATTGTAATGTGTCACAGCAACGCACGCGTGATCAGAAAACATTTATTTTCTCTAAGGACTCGGTGTGTCTCCATGTCGTACTTAAACTGGATGCTCTACAATATGGCGTCGTTGATACTACGGTAATCAATTTTATGCGCCACTCTGTATATTGTACAGGCGTACAGACTACTTCTATCTCGTTCTTTTTATTTGGAGCGTCATGCGCAAGTGTGGCGTCTGTAATAGCAACTTATTGTAACGAACTTTGTTTACGCATGATCCATTCACGATCATGCGCACTAGACTCGAAATATAAAAGACAGACGTATATGGGTCTGTACCGTAATGGTTAAGTCAATCTCCCTATCCGGGACACGAGATTTTATGTGAATTTGACCATATTTTACGTCATATTTTCTTTTCCACCTGGTTTATTCATGCAATTTCTATGTTGGAATAATTTATAAAATCCTGTGTTTATATATTATATGGCATACTTTACGAGATTTATTCTACGAAATTCTTTTACTTTTATTGTTGTTAAGAAAGTTATATTTATCGAATTTTACGTCTGTTTCCAAAACTTGAAAACAACTATTGTAATTTATACCATAGTGTAGAAAACTTTTACGATATGTACACGAGACACGACATAAAAGATTTTCGTTGTATATTACCCCAAATTTGAATTTAAAATCACAATTGTGCTTGAACAAAGTTTTTCAATGCAGACATTTTTTGTCAAGTGCCTCGAAAATATCTTTTTATGCAATTTCAAACTTATTTTTACTAATTCGTTCAATTTCAAATAAGGGGCTATCCATAAATTACGTCACAGGTTTTTAAGGGGGCGGAAGGAGGTCGACGAAATGTGACATTGTGTCACATTTCAAAATCTATTATAACCTAAATGTTAGAAAACTTTACGAAACCCTCAAAAACATGTACAACTATATCTGTATAAATATAATGTTACAAAAAAATCCTTAGACCGGCCCTGTCCACCCACTTTTTATAAATGGCGGACGCACCTCTGATGTTTCCTCTTAGATATTCTTATTATAGCGGGCGGTTTATTCACAGTATTTCTTCTAAATAATAAATATGAGACTGCATCATGCCGAACAGATGCTGAATCAAATATAAATGGTGTCACTTCATCCAAAATATTAAAATTAGATTTATTCAAAAATGAATCCTAATCTACGAAAATTTGCTGTTTTTGTTACTCATAGATTAAGTATATATCAACATTGTAAGGTAAATCTCAAATCTAAATCCAAAAGAGAAGGGTTAAAATTATTAGATGGAATATTTAGTACATCATAATGAACTTGTCAGGGAAAACAACCACGTAAATGATAAGGGTTAAAACCCACAATTTTACTAATCACTTTTTTAAACAACAGATGCCACTACATAAAATTAGATTTTAATAGTTGATAAAAGGCTTTTATGTTTAAGTTTGCAACTAACTATGTAAATACTTGGATATCAGATGTTGTCAAAAGTAGAAAATTTCGTTTTTATTTTTATATTGTGTGCATAATTATTTTTTTTTTGCTAAATCATATTCGTTTTAGATCGAAACCATAATACTTTTACCTAATTTCAAATTTTAATTTAGGAGTGAGTCAATATAATAGACGATTCAGCAAAAAAAACATTTGATTTGAATAAATAAATTGTAATTGAAAGTAATTACTTTCTAATCTAATCAATTATAACTCTTAGTTCCAATTTGCTGTATTTAATATAATTTTACGATTTCATTAGTAATAAGGAAAAAAATTACAACGTGGCAACGATGTAAAACGTATTGTATTATATTAAGATTTTTATCGTTTTCTCAGGTTTTGCAGAACCAGCTAGAGGTCATCGTTCTAGCGTAGCAATCTCAACGTCTTTAGCAAATCCGTGTATATTGGTGGTGTCTTCGATCATCGCCGAATTAATATGGAGGTGACAGCATTAAGAACTCAAAATAACTCAAAAACCGACGTGATACGAGGACGTTACAATACTTCTTAGGAACGTATATAAAAATTTTGTGTATAAAATTTGAATTTGAATAAAAAATGTGTGGTAGGTGTCGAATTTCCTACTGTCAATTAAAAATACCCCTTTTATAATAAAAAAAATGGATAATTTTGTTGTTTAGTGTGAGTAATGGTGTAGCTTTTTCAATTTTTGGCGGTTAAAAAGGTTAAATAAAAATTGAAAACTTAAAATGCAGTGTAGACTGAAAAAAATAAAGTTTTTTCCATTATTAATAGAGAAAATTATTCTAAAAATTTCATCTAATATCATTTATGTCCGCTACAAATTGTGAATGTGGTCAAGAAACTTCATTTATTGTTATGGACATCATTTCCACATTCATAACTATACCTGTCAAAGAATAGATCTGACAGATAACAGTTACTCAATGTAAATTCTCACTATTATATTTTTTCTATGTTCAAGACGATTCAGTACGTAAATTGCTGTTTACCTACTAGCACCAAGGCAATTTATATTTTAAAAGAAATAGTTGAGGTTATGTTGTATATAAATGTTAAATAATTAGAAATTTAATTTTGTTTTTAAACATTTTTTTACATACTTGATGAGTATTTTTCTCGTAATGTTATATTTATTTAAAAATAAAAGCGCTCAACTTTACCTAATAATATAATTATCACCTAATATCAAATTGGAAATTTATTAACATATCTATATATGTGGATATAATGTAATTTGAAACATATCTTCTCTTGTTCAATGTCTAATAACCAATTTTCTTTCCCTCTGCTATAAAAAATTATCTTCATATAGTCAATTCTTTTGTTATAAAAATTATTCGTTTTTTGTAATTATTAAAATAAAAAAATCGTAAACTAGAATATTGAATGCATTATGTATATATTGAGCTTTTAATACAGTGTGATTTTGAAAATGGTAAACTAAATTACGTTCACCTGATATATAGCATCATTATTATGTGCAAAATGATTCAAGTATCTGTACATGTACATAAAATTAATTTATAATGACACTGATTCAAATTTCTATTGTATTTAAAAAATTTTTCGGTAGAAGATTTTTGGTTTCACCCTAGTTTGTGATAGTGGGTTGATGCAAGCCTTAAAGGGATTAGTAAAAGGATGTAATTTTGAACCTATTTAAGCTTACTTTCTATTAAACCTTGAAAGTCCAGGGAAGATAGGAAGCATATCAGAAAAATTGGTAAGTTCTAGATATCGAGATTCTAGATTCAAAATTGGATCATTATTTGGCATTGTGGTCATTAAAAATCGAAAAATTAATATTTGCAATATTTTTATACATTTTGTTAATTTTTTCGTCGCTTTCAATATCAAAATGAGAAGTTTGAAAATCAAAATTCCAACATTTTTTTAGCCAATGCAACAACTATAAATTCCCCAATTTGTCTCTGAAAATTTTGGAATTTACATACAAAAACGAATCATTTGAATAAAAAAGCAATTTAAGATTATGATTTAAAACTTTTTTACAAAAAAAATTAAAAAAAATTGATGTTAGGATTTCTTCTCTTTATGCGCAAAACTTCAATTGCTTATTTTTTCCAAATTTTTCTCTTTTATATGTACTTTCCAAAAAAAATACATTCTTCAATGAATTTCAAATGCAGTTTTTGGTAAGGAAATCGAAACATTTATGGTCAAAAAAGTGTTGAAATTATCACAAATGCACCAAAAAAATGAACAAAAGAAAAAACAGCATCAAAAATATCATTTTTTTATGACCAAAAAAAAATAGGATGAACTCCAAAATTGTGTCATCAGTCAGCTTGTATATTTCAATTACTTAAAAAAAATTGTAGTTATTTGAATCATGTAATACGAAGTTTATAAGTAGTAATATTTTATAAATACGTAATTATAGTTGTTAAATTCTAGATTTCGGAAAGACTGGATCTACTAAAATTATTTTTGTAAATGTGAGTCAACTGTTGTTTATAATTATTTGTAAAAATCAATTTAAACGAAAATTTTATTAACATTCAATTATATTTAAGTCGTAAGTATTAAGATTAAAGTTGTGCCAAATCAAATGAAGGTGAATACATGTATAAATAAAGTTATGAATGTAATGTGACAATTTTATTTCTACCAACTCCAAATTCTATACTAAAGGTAAGTAAATAAATATTTCAATAGGTCGCTCTTCAATTGAAAGATATAATTTTGTTGTTAACAATTCTATAAATTTTACATTTCATATCTTCATTTACTATACAATTTAAAAAAAATGAGAAATTGAGAGAAAAATAAAAATTTTGTTTATTAACAACTTTGAGTTCATGGAACTAAGGTTATGTATGAGCTTACATTCAAATATACTTCTTTGTTAGGCTCTAATCACAGATCACCTATATTTAGATATGTAACCACAATGTTACTTGTAGATGTAAACCGAAATTAGTAATTTGACATCTGTCATCAAATTTAAAATTTATTTGATGCAAGCAAATTCCATTTTAAATCTATATTTTATGTGCTTCATACCACTACCAAAAAATAACAATTTTTTTGCATAAAAAGTTGTTGCTGACAATGATATGTAATGTAGCAAGCCTATTTTTCTTTCTATATTAATAGTAATTAAGATATTATACATATAAAGTTGAATCTTACTTCCCGTATTGTTTATATCCAATAACCATCTGGTAAATGTTCAAAATTTTTATGAGGATATGGAAATAAATGCATTGCATTGATAAAATCACATATAAAATATATTTATTCGCAGAACTTCACTAAATAAATATAAAAATTATCACTATAATCTGTAAAATATCAAAGAAACACAAAAAGCACAATGAATCAACAACCAAAATCAAATAAATTATCAAATTTACTTTTACGTCAATACTGCCAACTTGATTTCTGTTCATAATATAAGACCCAGTAAAATAAAAATAATTCACAAAAAAATATATATATATATACTATATTTCAAATTATTTAATATTATAATTAAACTACTATTTAAAATTATGTATCGTTTTGTTTAATTAAACAATACATTAGTTTATTGCCGTAACATAATTTAACTGTAAATCTTGCACTTTCGTTATACGTCATAGAATTTATAAAAAGAAGACTTGACACGTCAGTTTTAAGGTTATACGATCATGAAAACATATATTTTGATGTAAATAGTTAATTTAAGATATAACCATGGGTGATTATACTAATTCGAATCAACAAGACTATTATTGGCCGCAACAGCCTGCTCATGTGAATCAAGATTATTATGAACAAGATTATAATCAATTTCAAAATCAATATTTAGGTGAGTATTGAAAGCCTTATGAAAACATGAATAACAAATTACACTTTTTGTAGAATTCAACACAAATGCAGAATTCATTGATCAAAATTACGCAAATACCCCAATGCAAATGCTAATTCCTGAACCATACGATACCTTGGGTAAAGAAAGAGACGAATTTGATGAGCCTCCATTACTAGAAGAATTAGAAATATATCCAGATAGAATATTGGAAAAAATAATTGCTGTGTTGAATCCTTTGCGGGGTCACAGCCTTGCCGATGATGCAGAATACCTGACAAAAGATTCAGATTTAGTCGGGCCTATATTTTTTTGTCTACTTCTTGCTGCCACTCTATTTTTAGCTGGGAAAAGCGGATATATTTACGGAATCTCGATGATTTCCTGCATTTTGATGTACTTTTTGCTTAATTTAATGACTCCAGCTAGTGGAACTTTTAGTATAGCAACTGTTGGAAGCATTTTAGGCTATTGTTTAATCCCAATCGTCGCTCTCTCTAGCATAGGAATATTTTTCATACTTAATGGACCACTGGGATTAGTTTTAGCAATTTTAACAGTTATTTGGGCCACTTTATCAGCATCGAGATTGTTTGTTGCAGTGTCTGGTGATAAGGAACAACAACCTCTTATTGCTTACCCTTGTATGTTGGTTTACGGTGTTATTACATTGTTAGTACTCTTTTAATTCAACAAATTATGTTTAATTTATATTTTAAAGGCGTTGTGCTCAAAGAAATTTGTATTTGTAATATTGGCATAATTTTATTATTCTGTATTCAATTTAACTAATATTTATTTAAATTTATTCCTACCAAGATAGCGATTAGAATTAATAATTTTTAATAAATAAATTTATACTCGTAGTTCTTCTTTTTTAAAAAAATATCCACCACATACTACTCCCAAGGCTTAAGTTTTTCTTCATTATTCGTTCGTTGCAATAATCAATCTGTACAACCTGATCACAATAAAAATCGCTTTCTGCTCCGCGAACAACATTGCCGAACGCAGCTGATATGTCTATGCTCATATCAGTAATACATAACCTAAATTATCTTCTTATTCTGTGTTATTTAATAATAGGCCAAAATATTACAAATGAATGATTAATTCCTTTGATTTTATGTTTAAAAACTTATTCGTGAATTTCTAATAATCAAGAATGATTGACGAAGCCGATGCGTTATTAGACTTAGCCTCAATACTTGCCGATCCGCCTTTAATGAGAGATGTTTGTTCAGATTGCTAGTAAGTTAAATATTGATAACTAATTACTTGTAAAAATTGATTATGTAAATGATATTTCAGCCGTCCGTCAACAGTTTGTTATTGTAAATGGTTACCAGTTCCTCGTATGTACCCAAAGAGTCGAATAATATTATTACAACACCCAGCAGAAGAGAAGAGGTGCCTTAGGACAGCTACTATGTTAGAATTATCTCTACACCCGTCTAAATGCCTCGTTTTCAAAGGAAAGCGATTTCCAGGAAAATACAGTGTTTTAGAAGAAATTTTAAATACTCCAGATACAATTTTATTATATCCTAGTCGTACAGCAGTAGATATCCGTGACGTAGTTGTAAATGAAGTAAAATCGTACAATATAGTACTGATAGACGGTACTTGGCCTCAAGCTAAAGCAATTTACACCGGTAGTCCAATTTTACACTCCCTTAAACAAGTGAAAATTCTTGATAATGATACTAGTAATTACATAATCAGAACGCAACCCGCAGATGGTTGTTTGAGTACTATAGAAACTGCCGCGTTAACCTTGGGACTTTTAGAAAAAGACGATAGTTATAATGATAAGTTGTGTAAACCTCTTAAAGCAATGTGTGACTTTCAATTACAAAACGGTGCGGTATCTCATCAAAGTAAAGAATTTCGGATAAAAAATAACACTTATCCAAAGTTGATAGGAAAACGGCTGAATAAGATACTAAAGGATGCTGAATATATGAGAAACGACCGTGATTATAAATATAATGAATAAAAATAGAGTATAATAACACTAATTGTTAATAATAAATAACTATAAATTATTTTGACTCCTTTGAATACAAAGTAACCTTACACATGACCTACAATTTCTGGTTATCAGAGATTAATTCGTATTGGTGACTTCCTACAACTTTTTTAAAAATTTTGAAAGTACAATTGGTATTTTATATAGATATCACATCCAGGAATTTCAGGATACGTTGTACCATTATACAATACCATTATCAACAATTATACAATTTGGTCCTCCAAGCCGTGCATATATCGTTCATATCCGGCTCGAAGGACCAGAAAGTTTTATGGTAAATTTAGTTGTTATAAACAGTATGTTCAGCACGATTGGCATAGTCACGTGGTAATAAAATATGAATTCTTCCAAGCCTGTGATACGATCTGTTAAGACATTTTATTTTAAGTTGAATTTCTTCAACTTTTAAACCAGCATTATTATATATATTTATTAAATATTTTCGAACGCCCTCCAATTTTTTTAATCGATAAAACATCACTTCTATAAATACTTTAATAGAAATAAAACTACTAAAATTGAAAAATTACTTTATTGTCCCTTGTATATCTATCAAATGATCAAAAGTTCTAGTAGTTATATTCAATTCACAATACATTTCTGTCAACCCCCCGAATCCCATGAGACTCAATCCAGCCAAACCGAGATAGGTGTGCATGGGATCCGGAACCACATTAACCCACTTAGAAAACCCACCGTATCTATCCTGAGTCATCAAAACATACTGATCGTTATTTTCGTTCTGGATAAATTCATAAGCATCTAAAATCTTCAACGCCCCACCAGTCCAAAACGAATAGCACGTATCGATGGGTTTATTAGGGCGGCCGTTGAAACCTCCGTCGAATCTATATAGTAACCATCGTCTCAAAGCTACGAATTGTGCTTTTGTCAGTCTATCCAAGTTTTTGCTTAACGCTAAACTGGCAACAGCACAAAAAGTCGAACCGCAATGTGATTCTAGTTCGGGACCTTGACCAATTCCTCCATCGTATGACTGAAAATAAATTATAAAATACTACCAAATATATAGCCGTCTCAATGGAATCCTTTCCTGATTTTATTAGTCCTTTATTGATCAAAAATGAATCCTTATGGAATAAAATTAGTTTAAAAAAAATTGTGTTCTGTGTCATCTGTCAACTATTTGTTGGGCGTCATCAGTCAAATATGATGTGTTATGTGTCATCTATAATCCGTAATATTTTCTGTGATTATGCGTGCTGCGCAAATATAATCTGTCAATGTCTTCTGTCATTTTTAGCCCATCACAGTTTTTTAAAAAAATTTTGGCGTTATTCTTTGTTTATCTGTCAGTTGTTTGTTGTATGACATCTGTCAAATATAAAGAGTTCTGTCAGCTATAAACCATTATTTGTTCTGTGATCATGCGTCAATGTATTATGTGCCATGTGTCAAATCAAATGTGTTCTGAATTATCTTCAACCCATCATAGGTTCTGTGATCATTTATCAAATTTTCATCTGTAACTAGAGCACGCATTTTAAAGTAAACTATGACGCAATTCGAGAATATTTGACAGTTCTATGTATTTTAGAAAAGACATCGATTTTTTTTAAGGAAAATAGTAACTATAATTTAATAATGTTCATTATTCATCTAATCATTTATATACTTGGTGAATCAATTAAAAGATAATTTCACACGTCGTTTTTATAGGCAAACTATGACATCATTATACTGAACACTACACTAAGTGTTGGTGTAGTGGTAGTGTGAACAGTTTGTTCTGTATAAATATCACCAACAGTTCCAGACATTCCAACTTAGTTTTGATGTAATTAGGGAATTCTTGACTTTTATGTGTTTTACAATTAGAACATAACCTCACCCGCGTTTTTTAGTCAAACTATAATGTAATTCAAAAATACTTGACATTTTTAGTTATTTAGAAGAAATGTCATATTGTTTTGAAGAAAAATAGTGAAATAGACTATTATAATATCAACTGTTCATGAAATAATTGATATTCTTGATGAAACAATTAGAACTTAACCTCATGCAAGCTTTTTAGGCAAACTATGACGTAATTCGAGAAAAATTTGAAATTCTATGTATTTTATAGGAGTAGATCAATTTCATCAATGTCATCTACAATCTATCATATGTTCTGTGACTATCAGTCAGTTCTAATGTGTTCAATGTTATGTATAATCTATCAAATGTCAATTATGTGTCTCTATGAGCCATATTTTTTGTGATTATCTGCAATTATATGTTCTATGTCATCAGTATCACAAATGTCATGTTAATACCAGGGTGGAACTAAGCAAATTTTCCATCTCATACATCATACAATTTCAGAATTTATAAGTTATAAACTCTGTGTTAATTGCCAAATATATGATACTTACTATGCTATTTAAAATGAATTCAATCATTGATTCCATGTTTATACAACTCCAGTCGTCCAAGATGTAGCAGATGGAAGCAGCACAATACACGAACCTCATATCACTTTCTACCCCCTCTTTAGCGCCCTTAAATGAGCCATCGGGCTGCTGTAGTGTTTTTAAACCTTGAAAATCCCGCTATAGTCATCAAGATACTAAAACTGTAGTTTCACTTACTGTCCAAAATAGCTTGTTTATTAACCCTTTTCAAATCATCTCCAAGAATCAAAAGGGTCACTAAACAAGAATAAGTATTTGCTATATGAGCCCATTTGTAAATAGTGTTGTTCCCTGCTGTATTCAAAGTTGTCGATCCTTGGAACCCACTAACCAATTCTTGAAAAGTTACAGAATTATTTCATTAAATTATCATACTATACTACACCCTACCTTCTTCATTCACTACTTGTAATGAATAAATCCAATCTATAATTGACTTTCGACGTTCTTTAGGGATATTATGTATTTCTCCTAGAATATCTAAACCGGATACAGCAAAATACATAAGTACTGACCTGTAAATTGGTAGATAAATTTTGTTGTTGATGTTGTCCTCTATATATTACCTATTTGTGTCCATTGAGCTCTGGGACGAAGGCAATTTACCATTTAATATAAATAACAAATACTTTTTGTGCAGATTTGGTGCAAATTGATGTAAATTTTGTTTTTCCATTTTTCAATTTATGTATAAAAAAATATATTTGTATACTATACACACTCCGTCCGCGCCCCCATTATTATGACTTTGACAGATTTCTTCTTCTTATTTTCATCTTTTGGCTTCGTCAATAAAAATATCCTATATCTAAATTTATTTAGGAAGTATTTTTTTTTTACTGTATATACAATACTGACTTCTTTAGAAGATTTATAGATTTCATCATGTAAATATTAGGAAGATACTTATTATAACATATTACAAAATCAATTTTTAGTATAGTTCAGTAATCTTCTTTCATAATCGTACTACGGCCTCATTTTGTTAAGTCTATCAAAAATTCAATCACTATTGATAATATATGTACTTTACTATATTAACAGTACTGACTTCTTTATTCATGGATTTCATTTTATAGATATCTAGGAATTTCTCTTTCGCACTATAGTTCTAAGATCTTCTTTCATTAGCGTACCAGGACCTCGTCTGGTTATGTCTATAAATGATTTATTGACCTCTCATAGTATTTCATTGACAAATATTTTTCAATGTTTTCCGGTTGTCTTAAACTGCGATGAATACTTATTAAAGACAACACAAATTTCGATTATTGTTAGATATGTCAAACTAACCAAGAAAGTACATGTATTTTATGGACAGTGTAAAAAATTGACGAAATGTTTCACAAAGTTTATTCAAAATATAAAAAAAAAATTAGAAAATATAACAGTTGCTTGTAACTAATATATAATAATAATAGTGAAAACAATAATAGACGAAACTTGATAAATTTTTACAATATTAAATAGGTTTTTGAACATTTAAATATCTTAATATTTTATTTGATAATTCTAAAAATCTGGAATTCAAAAAATATAGGAAAATCTCATTTCATTCAGTAGAATGTTTGAAATGGGCAGTTTTTTGAAAGTTGTTTACATCGTTAAATATCCCCTGTATGTTAATCATAAATTTTACAGCATAAATTTTTTTCATAACTACAGAACCACTGTCGTTTACCAATATATAAGACCTATAAGAGAAATCCATAAAAGAGGGTTGACAGCAATAAAAATATAGGCAGAATGCTTTACAATCATTTCAAGTATAAATGTGTAACATGTTATTATATGTTTTATTTTGTAACAAAATTCGAATTTTCCTTTAATGATAATGTTAATTTCACTTGTTATCGAATTATTTATCTTTTTGGTATAATTAGAGCATATCGCTATTTTTTCGATAAAATAGGACATAATTGGAGAATACTCGATAGTTTCAGATGTTTTACAATAACAACATAACCTCGCACAAGTTTTCAAAGACAAACGATAACGTAGTTTTAGAATACTTGAGAGTTTTAGATGTTTTAGAAGGGAAGATCAAATTTTGAAAGAAAAATAGCAAAACAACCTACAATAATGTTAATTTTTCATCGAATTATTCATCTTTTTGGTGTAATTAGAGCATAACGCGATTTTTTCGATAAAATATTCCTCATAAACGATTAGTACATAACCTGAAAAGCAGTTTTTAAATGCAAACTATGATATAATCCAAGAATACTTGACAGTTTTAGATGTTTCACAATTAAATAATAACTTTACACACGTTTTTGGAAGGAATATCAATATTTTTAAGAAAAACGGTAAAATAAACCAAAATCTTAATTTTCCATAAAACTAATCATACTCTTATCAATATATACTCACTTTTTAGCAGACATGTTTTTCAAATCCATTTTCAAAAATACAGAAACAAACCTTCCATTGTCCGCAACTATAGGTACCTGCAAGTTCTTGTATTCCACATGAGAAGCAATTTTTTCAAACAAACGTTTTTTACACCCTACAAAACATATCAATATCTTCGTCTTCAAATTATACAATTCTTGCAACCTGCTATTGATCTCGAAAATCTCTTTTTCGGCTTCTGTATCATCCTCAAAACTAAAGCGAAGTAAAACATTTAGACAAAAACAGTTCAGGATTTTTTTTAATTCACTTACATGTCATAATGATAAAATATAATGATATAATAGAATCCCAGGAAATCTGAGGAATTCAAAATAGTTGTTTGAGAACATCTATAAGCCGTTACTGACCATACTGGTGAAATATCCCAATAAAATTGATCATTTCCAACAATTTTACGGGATTTTATTCCAATTATCTTCTCACTAAGGGCGTTATTCCCCCCTTCGACTAATTCGTCGATATTAGCATCGGATTTAGGGGTAAGTGAAAGGGGTTGTACTTTTTTCATTTTTCTTATAATAGGTGAAGAAGTTGAAGTATTAGTTTCAAGAAGCGGAGGTGGAGTTGTTGGTATTATCGGCAACTTTTTTAATAAACCAAGAGCCGAGTCGACAGAGTCATTGTCACTTACTTCTCTCATTTTCTCTATCGACATGTTCAAGTTACTCTAAAAAAAATTGTAAATTAAACCAAATCCCAAATGTTTATATCGAATATTGAAATTGTTTTATTTTCCTTAAATGTTATTCTTAAAGTCTTAAAATTTTATATTAAGCTATAATAAACTTACCATCTGGATAGAAAAATAGTGAAATAAATTTAGTTATTATTAATTTTTCACTAAATTATTAATATACTTGATAAAACGATGGAAAAGTTTCGAATTCGAAAATATTTGAAAGTTCTAAATGGTTTACAATTGGAACATAACCTCACAATGCATAATATGATTTAATCTTATAGTACTTGACAGTTTTCAGTTGTTTTATAAAATAAAATCAAATTTAAAATAATACATTCACATTGTTTTATTTGTTGGTATGATTATTCCTAATATTCCTATTTTTATTATATTTTATAGCATTGGTACATTTGTAGTTATCAAGCTGCTACCATTACATTACCCAGTGATACCAACATACATAAATGAGTATCAAAACAAAGTTGGCCGGATAAATACCTAAGTAAAGACCAAAAATAAAACTTATTAGAGAACAGAACAATATATATTCTAAAGAAATAAATTTCGATAACGTGAATTTTCTCTTGCGTTTTTTGGCAAACTATGATGTAATTCGATAATACTTGACAGTTCTAGATATTTTAGAAGAAAAAAACAAGTTTTTTAAAGAAAAATAGTTAAATAAATTTCGATCATACTAATTTTCTATCGAATTATCCAATTTCTTGGTAAAGCAATCAAAACATAACCTCACTCGCGTGGTTTTAGGCAAACTATGATGTAATCCGAGAATATTTGTTCAAATATGATCGATTTTTTATAGAAAACTTACCGTCTGATTCCCTTTACGCATTAATTTCGCATCATATTTGTTAAATCTCTTCAAGAAACTATCTTTTGAGTCAATATGAAAGAAATCAGAGATCGATTTATAAATGACACTATCTTCTATATCAACATCGTAATTTTTACTAGTTATTTTCTTGACATCAAAATTCTTTTTTGATTTCGTTTTAGAATAATTTTTTTTTGAATACGTCGATTTCTTTTTTACTTTGGGTTTATCTTTAACTAAACTAGATTTTTTTCTTTTGTTGACTGTTTCTGTTGATTTCTGCTTGCTACACTTAGATTCAGTAGCATCTTTTGAATTATTTCTACAAAATAAAAAGAAATAATGTGGAACACTTTATGAAAAACAACCCCAATTTTTAAATTTTTTGAAAAATGTTTAAAGAATAAGGATTTACGGAGCAAAAAATAATTTTTTATATTAAAAAAGGGGAATTAATGTTTTTTAATAAAATAAATTTACACAATGCAGTATTGAAACCTATGAAAGCTAAAACTCATGATTTATGTGGTTTATTCATATTTCGTATTGTTTGAAGTATTTTATAATTTTTTGTATTCCCACAATAAGCATGGAACAAAGGTACACCACTAGATTTATAAATCAGGTATCAAATAATAAATTTATTAATCAAAATTTAGAAATATGAAAACATAATTACTTAATAATTTTACAGAAATACAACTTTACTGAGGTTTTAAATTCATAAAAACAACTTTGAAAAACGCAAAATCCAAACCTTATTGTTTTAGAAAAGCATATTTGTATCTTAATTAAATATCCTCAAAGTGATTACAGAATGGAAAAAATTTAATTAATATTGTAATTACGACTGAAGTATCTTATAATTTACCTAATAAAATGAGAATTCAGTGAGAATAGTAAATAATCGTCTTTCCAAGATTAATCACATATAACGCACACACGAGCAATTTTTCAGTAATTTCTATTGATATATAACGCACACACTATTTATACATACCACATTTCATTTTCAACACGATTTTTAACTGAATCGTTTCTAATGTATACTATTAACATATAAACATTGGGTGCCATATTGTTTTTGTGGAAAAAGTGACATAAAACGATAGATTACCTAAATATACGAAGTAATTATATCACTGGGTAACAACTAAATTCTATGTTTCAAAATTAATATAACTTGTAATAACTAACATATTCATTCTTTTACTTAAGATTACAGTTGAAATTTAATACCTTATTATAGGTTTGGGAAAATACAAGTAAGCAAACATTAGCTTTATTAGGTTTATTCCAACCTGCTAATCGGGACCGTTCTTGGAACGGTTATTGGAAGCGTTTATAGATATTTTTTCGCAATCTCTGGCTATGCACGGTTCTTGTAACACTATTTGCTATCATCGAAGTATCGAAAAGACCGTCCTGGAAACGGTTCACAAACGATACCTAGGTCGGTTGGAAACGCAAAACAGAATCGTTCGTATAACGATAACCGCCCGGTTGGAACATTTAATCTCTATTGCGCAGAATCGTCACCGTACCAAGGACGGTTTTTTGATGGGTTGGAACGAACCTATTATAATTGCGGCGTCGATGTCGTATGTCAAGTGTGGATGTTCATGCAAAAAGTAAATAATGGATATATTCTTAGTAGATCAATACTATAAGATATATGGTAAAGAATGTATTTTTCGTATTTATCTAAATAATGTATTATTATTAATATAAGTAACAATTACTATTTTCTAGTGTAGTACCGAAGCTTCGGGGTGTTACGTTTTATTTTGACTTATTTTGCCTGTGGTGAAAGTGTGTTATTTAATTTTTAACGATATTTGATATATCGAATGAAATGTATTGATTCTTATATCGATACTAAATTATTCGATAACATCAGGTGGAAGTTGAATAGTATTGAGACGCGGTCATATTGTCGTGGTGGACAGATGTATATTCCGAAATATGGGGTTAAAGTTAAACACATGTTACAAGTAGATGCCATGCCGTTTGCTTGCAGAATTATACATGAATATATAAGTTATGAGATGTCAATTGTTGGAAAATCAGTCAAGATAAAAAAATCCATATATAAATAAACACGTGAGTAATATTTCACATTATATATGATATACTATGATTGTTGTATTAGGTAGGTTTTATAATTTATTTATAGTATTTTCTCGACTATTTTATAAACAATTACACTATAAGTTATTCTATTTACCTGTTAATTTCTTCGGTATCAATTCGCGCTCTCTTTGCCTGATTCTCCATATCCAAATTTTCTTTATCACAATTTTCTTGTTCTGAACAAATGAAAATATGCGATTCACTACCAAAATCGCCACTTTTCCTATTGATACCCACAGGAATTTCTTTTTGTTGTAATAAACTCGATCGATTTTTCGGAATCCCAAAAGTTTTATCTTTAGAAATTATTGAATCGCTTCTTTTACTATTATCAGCTATAGGTGAGCGTAATTTTTGTGGTTGTTGGGTTCCTACAACAACTTCCTTAGATAGGTGCGTTTCTGGAATTGATTTTTCTTCTAAACACAGCAAACAATTTGATAATGAAGACGTATCGTGTAATGAGACACTTTTGGGATCGTTTGAAGAAGATCTTCGTTTTCGTAAGATCTGAAACAAATCAAGACAATAAGTATTTTTTTTTCTTCAGTAAAAATTAATTCGGAACCTAAAAATATGAAAAATAAACACCAAAAATGTTTCTTTAAGTATACTATTGAAATATATATATCAAAAGTTATACACACCTTTCTATTTAGAGACAATTTCATCTGAAAAATTTCATCAGATCTATGTTGGTTCGAATTGTTCTGAAATAGAAATTTGAGTAACACAATTCACATACATAGAAATGTTATTTTTACCACTGTTGTTCTACCAAACGTCTTTGATAAGACGTCTGAAATGAGAAACTCTGTTTTAACAGATTTGGCTATTTCGAAATGTACAGTTAATTCTTTATCTAGAATCTGTTGGTAATCCCGATAGGAACTTAAAGTTGGTCGTTTTAATTCTATTGTGATTTTAACAGTGTTTGTAGATCTGAAAATAAGTTCTGTTGAAACCGACCGTTGTAGTGGCGGATTTACAGATTTGCCGCCTCCACTGACATCTAAAATTCGATACCTAAGTTCACAATTATTCAAATTACATTATTAAGTAATAAAATTTCAACTTGGGAACTAAGGTTTCATATAAGATCCTTGATTATTCTCTTTATCGCTTGGGGAATGTACTACCATCTTCGAAGCCGAATTATTTGCTCTGGTGGAACATAGTAATCTGCTCAATCAATAGAGCCAAAAAGCCATAACGACCTATATGGTGTGCTCTAGGCTAGTTCTGGAATTGCCAGAAAGTTCTTGAAAAACTGGTGAATGATAAATACAAGATCCATTTCGTTTGGGTTCCCGGTAACAAGAAAAACGACAAAGCGGACTCATTCGCCAGATCAGGAAGGGCCAATGGGCCCAGAACCCTTTCTTGGTGTAGCCAAAAGTGTTCCTATTATATCTCAACATCTGCTTGCTAGGCAAACTCTGCAGAGATGGATAGAGAAATGTGTGTCTCAACACATAGATGGGTGTACCTCTGGAAGAAGAAACTGTAGACCACGTATTCTGTGGGTACCCAGCGCTGTTCAAACACCTCGCAGCTTGCCTAAGTAAGTCCTCTTCTATCGCTACCATGCACACACTGAGAAGAGAACGGATCCACATTGTTCTCTGGCTAGTATGTAGGCTGGGATTAATTTGGGGCCAATACCTGTTCTTTTTGGCTCAAAATTAGCTGCCTTAAGTCTTCTGTTGGTTGTTCGACTTGAACATCAGTGAGTCTAAGAGATGTACTGACAATAAATCCATCATCGCTCTTGGATATGCATTTTCTTCTGGAACCGCGTCTTCAATAATAGTTACCAGTCTCTTGGTGCGGATCATTCTGGAACCAGCAGACTGACTCATATTCAGCGCACTGGACATTTCTTGTCTCACTATGTAGTATATTTCACAAAGCGTTTAGCAATTGCTCATAGGGAGACATTCAATGATTTTTTAAAATCTTGTAAATGGAAATAGAAAAATTTTGAACAAAATTTACCGCTACTGGAAATTTGCAGCCCTAGACTACAGCCTGCTAGTAAATCCATCACTAAGTTGAGCTCATATTTATTGTTATACTATCTTATGGATAAACATATAAGGAATATTAAAAAATTAAATCGTTTATTTTGTTTTTTCTTTCTTATTTTACTTACCTCTTGAAATCAACCCTTTTTACATCCTTTTTAAAAAATGTGATCAAATTCCAAACATTTTTTTTGCCATTTAGTGTACAGCCTTTAATATTGAGTGATTCTAACATAACATACCAACTTACAGCCCCGTCTACCATATTAAAATCTACCCATAATCCTTTGAGTTTATCCTAAATAAATTTGTCTTAGCAAAAATTTAATACCTAACGAATTTGTGCAATTATTGCTCACCTCTTGTTGGCAACAATGTATAGATCCAAGTACAACATTTTGGCAACAAATAGAAAATATTTTATTGCATTTTTCATTATAACTATTTAAAAATTCTCTTGTAGTTTCATCAAATGTTTCAATATTAATATTTAAAAATTCTTTTCTTAATTGTTCTGCTTCTGGTATTAATTCTTTCGATAGATTTTCTAACTCTTTTATATTAATTGTATGAAATATCACTTCTAATATTAAAGCTTGAAAATCATAATCTCCGTAAATGCCTAATACATCAAATAACTTGTGACTGAAATGTTTAGCCAAATTTAAAAGAGAAAATGATTTAATGGGCAGTTATTGATAAAACTAAACTAGAAGACACTAGATTTGAAATATCTACTTACATGTAAAATTTAGAACAACCAGCGTAAATCTTATTACTTATTCCATTAACATCACCTGGATTTAACGCACATAAACAGTTGTTAAGCAAGTGCAGTATTTCTTTTTTTATAGTCCATCTGGCAAAATCCTCAATTATAATATCATAAAAAAAAGTAGTATTGTCGAGTAGACCTAAAATTCTCGTTTTATCTCCCGATAAAAAATATTTCTAAAAAGTTAAAATTATACTATATTATGTTTGATAAAATATAATTACTTACGTTAATAGGTTCGAAAAAGTACCTGCTCGAACAAATTTCTTTATATAAATTTTTTAAATCCCACGTTACAGAGATAACAGTGTCTATATAAATTTTTAAGGATTCATTTAAGTGTTTTTCATCGTTAGCGGAATATATTGAATCCTGAATTTTTTTTAAACGATCACTGTTCATTTTTTGTCTTTAATGCGCATATTTCACGATTTTTTTAAAAAAATTTGATTGAAGTTGAAAACAATGTTTAGAACCGGCGGACAAAATAAATACTTGGGTAGTGTCTATTCATACGGCAATCGGATTATTAACTTTTTTTAATAGATACTCGTATTTTTTATCCTTGAGATGAATATTAAATTATGAAGTTATTTAAAGAACACAATATTCTTGTTTGTTCTCTAATATTTGAACAAATTGGATGATAAACTACTTTATTGTGAAAAAATTAATGTTATTTGGAATAATTTATTTCATGGTAATTGGTCTTGACTTCCGGTATTTTTTCTATAAAAATATGTTTAAAATGACGTGTAGAAATTGATGTGTTGACCTATTTCCGTCGTTATTTTGAATTAATTTTCAAAGAAAAAGACCTAAAATCTTGACGAATTACCACAAAAAACATATAAAAATGTCTGAGGAGTAATAAGTTAAAGAAAAAGATTTTTTTTTCTTCATATATAAGTGAGAAGTATTTGAAATGCAAATGTCAGTTAATTCTAATGTAGCATAATTTTTATTAATACGATGGTCGTATGATTAGCAGCAACCAAATACGTAACCTCTCGAAGAATACGTCAAAATATTATTTCTTCTTTTTTAACTCAACTTACAGTTCAGTTTCGTAAACATGGTATTGATTATGACAAAAAATCAAATAAAACTTCGTAAAAACACGAAAGATGAAATGATGATACCTTTAAATATAAAACGAAGCTAAGTTAAAATGAATCCAATATATTTTGAGTGATATTTTACGGCAGTCTTTAGATTCAGTAGGCGCAATATCCGTTGCTATAACAACAATCTAATTTACCTACTTGCTGTCAACAATTCACAACAAATCAATTTTCATGCTTCAGGTAAGTACCTAATAATTTTTAATTCATAAATAATAGATTTTTTAGTTAACTGTTAGGTTAGGTTAGGTTAATTACTTACTATTATTTTTATTGTCTTTTCAATGTTGCAAAATACATAGGCGCTTTCTCGAAATTACTCAAATGATTACGTGATTTCATTACTTTTCGGGTGTGTTTTAACAAATCCGTTTTGTTTTATATATTTTTTTGAATAAAAATCCCATAAAAAACGTTAGAAACTAGTGGAATGTAAACAACCTTGGCACATTTTTATCTATCAATGACCCAGACAAGGTGAACAGAGAAGCTCAATTCATGACTTAATAAGGGACTCTCTTTTATATTTTTTCATTTAAAGCTAATTTTCTAGCAATTTCGGTCATATTTCCTATGATAATTAAGAAGGAATTTTTCATTATTAGATTCGGTACTTTTTTCTCATGAAACGTGTACTTTTTTTGACTAGGTGTGTAACAAATCGATAAATATACAGTTTTTTTAAATGAAAAGTCTTCCTAGAATCAAATTCATCATTAAATATAACCTGTGTAGAACATAACCTTCCAGATTATTTTATACAGGACCGTATTATACTCGAAACTGTTTTTATTATCAAACATTTGCTGGATAAACATCGTTTTTAAAACTAGTTGCAAATTTTGATTTTTTTTCAACCAATATTTCGAAATTTCTTCCGCAAAATTGCTCGTATTTGTTCTCAGAATCTTTTGAAGATTTTAGTTCGTTTTACTTAACTTTATTTATATAAAAAAAGCATTTTACTAGTTAAAAAAGAAGACATGTAGCAAACTATAATGATATACAGGGATTGATACAAAATGTAGTGAATTATTAAAAATAAAATGAAAATTTTAAGACAAAATATGAACTAATCTCCTGACTACTAATACACTTAGGTTGAATCCATGGTTGGGATCACTTTAAACACATTGTACTAAATGTGGTGAATAAGGTGGATATTGACAAACAGATTTTTAGTGGCCAAAAACTAGTGGATAAAAAGCGAGTTTTGGTAGGATATGTTGTTATTATGAAGAATAAAGCAGTTAGTTCATTTTTATGGTCTCTTTCTACACATATTGTTTCCCAAATGTCTCAGTATCTCAATCGTCTGTTTAAACAATCAAAATTTTCCTTTTTTTGCAAATTTTTATCTGTTTTGAGACCGAACCAAACTGAATTTTTCATTCGTCGTATTTTTTGATCGTACCTCGTAAGATTACATCAAGAATAATTCATTTTTTCAACTTATTGTATCAATCTTTATGTTTTTCGACTAAATTACAATTTTTCAATGCTTCTAAATGTTCTTAATTTTATTTTTTTAAATTAGTGTATCCACTTTTATATTTCTCAACTTATTACATTATATTAACATATTTTGTTTATGCTCAGTATAATATCTTCTTTTTTATCTCGAGAGGTTATTATTTCCCTGTCAAACTTCTTCTTTTTTATATTGTTCATTTGGTCTACTGTAATCAAAATTAAAACATGGTGAATAATGTTTTATTATTAAATTAAAAACATTATTATCTATCTAGTTAGTAACAAAATGAAAAGTAATTTATATTAACGTTACGTTCGGTACTAAAATACGTGTCTGCGTTTATATGGTAGGGAGTGGACTCTACATGAATTCTTGTAGGCAATATTATGATGATCTTATTTTTCATTTTCGCTAGACGCGGTCTTGTTGGATGTTAGTATTTCAGTGTTGTTAGAGTGTGCACTGGGTTTAACTTCTTCGTGGAATTATTTTTAAACTTGTGGTTATTAATTTCTCGGATTTTTCCTTGTTATCAAGATAGTTTATAGAGTGATTAATTTAGTGTGGATTTCAATTAAAAAACTTTGGATAAATGGTAAATATTTTCGTTTTTAAAATATTAAAATATATTATTGTTAACGTGGAAACTATTCATATTTATTTTGATAAAAGACTAATATAAAATATGGTTAATAGTAGATTATGAATATAAACAAAAATTAGTATCTAAAATTTCATCTTGACGCCTGTTGATTTGATTCTTAACGTATTTTAGAAGCTGACAACTTGTTTTTTTTTACATTTATGTTTATTTATAAGTACTAAACTTCTTAAAAAGAGTTTCCGTTTGCCTATTTTATAGATTGATGTGGTGTGATGTTTACCACTTTTATTCTTTTACTGTTTCTTTCCCTCCAATTCGTTCTACTCAGTATTTTCAGGTGTTTTTACTACTTTTTTGTATATAATTTCTATTTTAGTACGCAGTATGATTTTTTTAAAACAGGACTTGTATTCGTATCTTTGTACTTTGATAAATTTTCCCTCCATATATATCTTTAGTTCGCTGTACACGAATACTCGGTATTGCAGTGTTGCCAGATGTATATTTCTTATGAAATATTGATTTAAATGTTATTAACTTGAATGTAATGAATAAGTACATTCTGCTTTTTTCCCTTTGTTTAGTTTATGAACAAAAATAAATTTAATTGTTTGAAATTACGCAGAAATACAATACACTCATCATCGGTAATAAAATTTAATTTGATTTAGATGGTGATTCATTGTTGAATGGTGTTTTGTGAACTATACCGATTGAAAACGAAATTAGTAATATTGAAAAGTAATTAGAGACGTCACCGCGTTCTGATTGGAGTTCGTAATATTGAATATACACTTAATTTATTTCAATTTATGATGTATATAATCATTTTTTTTATAAAAACTACCTTTGATGTATAAAAAAAATCATTTGACGGTAATTTGTAATACTTGGACTTGTAAAAGTTTGTCAATAGGACACTATTAAATATTATGACGTAATAAATTATAATTATAGAAATTTGAAAGATGTTTATGATATTACGCATAAAATATAAACCCGATGCTATGGATATCATAATATAAATAATATTTTACTGCATGTGCAATTTTAATATACAGTATGATTAATCGAAACTATCGGTAAAATATTTTGTAAGTAACAGCTTATTTGTTTATTATTCTTTAATTGTGAACTATTTTTTCGGTGTTTATGATTGAAGTTTAGTCCTTTGAGACTAAGAAGGTGCAGTGATTAATAATTTTACCACATCTTTTTGTGTAGTTCGTATACTAATTATTTTCGTTCGCGAAAATTCACACTTTTAAGTTTTAAAATGGGTGAAACCAAGAAAGTATCGGTTGAAATTCATGCATTAACCGCAAGTCTTCATAGTCTATGCAAAAGTAACCGTAGCATTGCAACAAACCAGAAGCTTTGAAAGGATTTTTTGATGGAAGGGCGTCGGGAGACTTGGTAAAATATAAAAAATGTTGTACGTTTCGTTGTGCACAGAGAAATTTGGAAGAAATAATGTACTGAAAGTTATGATTTAGCCGTAAAAGACACCCCAACCCAATTGAATTGTTGTGGGCACTGTAAATCCTTGGAATATCCTGGAAAACGAACGGGATCAAATAGACGACGATTATTTTTCGAAATTATTACAGAGAATACCAAAATTGCGCACTGAAAGTTAGGAGTTACATCGATTTATCGTGGATATCGCAAACTAAAGGGTGGGCAATAACTTTTGACCGGTGGTCCTACATACTCGAAAAGGATCTTTTGGCTGACTGTCAAAAGAATGAAATTTCTCTGGTACACCTATTTTGAGCTCATTACATCGATATCAATCAAACCTGCTGTATAAAATTGGAAACGATGATCAAACTTTATTTTTTTCTTCCACAAACTATAGTTTGCCTTATATTACAAACGAACAGCCTTAAATTCAGGACTTTTATGTTTCATGTAGTGGTATATATGCATAATTGAAAAAAAAATCAATGATGGTAACACGCCCTACGAATTCGCCATTCTGTCATATCAAAAGCATTTGCGTGATTGGCGGAATAATAAAATTTCATGTTTATTAATCCACTATTGAAGATACTAAAATTTTCTCCTTTCTCCGATGATATTAAATCTGAAAATTCTGGTTGCTAATTTAAACTGGTTCGTAATCGGTTGTATAAAAACTTGTGAGCCGCCATTTCACACGGTTTTTTGAATATTTGCTATTTTTTAAAATGAAAAAAGTCGTTGGATAATGTATAAAAGTGAATTAGTCCAATCTAGAATTGCTACTGCCACTAAATAATAACTATAACAATGACAAACCGCTTATATATTGTAGTATTCTTCTTCTTTTTTCTATTTACTTGAGACTTGGTCTTGTATCGATTACTATTCAGCTTCTAGAAAAGTAGATGACCCTGTATACTTGCTAGATGTCAATTTAAATACTCTGAGCTTTCAAGAACATTTTCTTGTACTAATATTTATATGTAGTTATAAAAACTGAATAATTGATGTTGTAATATTTCTCATAATGAAAATAAAATCTGGCAACTACGCAACCTGAATAATCATTAAATCTTGAGGTATTCGAAATCGAATCATGTTAAATTTAGTGTGGAAATTATTTTATTTTATTGTACGAGGATGGTTCAAATATAATTGCGCGATAAATTTTATCGACACGTCCACACTGTTGCTCTTGATTCGATTGACATTGATCGGGACCGATCTGATTCGACTCGGCACGATATGGTTCCGACGACACAGCTTTACACTGTCAGTTGTTGTTTACCGTGTTTTGGGAAACGAGAGAAGTAATTTTAAGTTGATTTTCTTACTGAACATCGATTATATTATATTTTCACGGTGAAAAACGTCTAAAGATCAAAACGACGCGATATTCCGAAGTGTTTGTAATTGAAACGAATTGGTTTGAGACTATTATTTATTTGGTGCAATGAAATATCTATTTCTAAATCACTAGCCGATATATTCATGATGGGAGATGAGTAGACAACAATGCAAACACACTATGAAAATTCACATTAACAATACAACGTGGGTATCAGCGCTGCCAACATGAAACGTTTTTCCACCAAACCCAAACTGATTCGCCCCCCTTCTAGCAGATTGTAGGCTATCTAGCGGTTTGAAAACTAACTACTTCAAGGTTGGATTCTATCGAGCAAGTGACAAAGAGCGTTTATCCATTAAAAATCGACTTTGTTTACTAAATATTTAATCCTTTGAAGTACTAATACAAAATTTCCCCGCGAACTTTTTTATTTTGTTATATAAATAACGTAAAATAGGAAATGCACCTTGTTGTACTTGATACTATGATTGCCTCAAACACAGCTGTGAAATTCGTTAGAAAATAAAATAAGACGGTAACTTTTTTTTCTTTATTTCGCGTCTGGGGAACTTTTGAACGAGGTAAAGGACGTATTACAGCTGGTCTGCCAGGTGAGACAAATATATACAAGACCCTCGAGTCATAACGGTCGTCTGAATATTCTGATTATAGTACAGTCAAATATTTGAAAATCAAGACGAGTATTAGCGAAAAATTATTCGCTAAAAAGTTTGATTTCTTTTCAAGTTATATTTCGATAGAATATATTTTTCTTTAGAAAATCTAGAAGGCATCTAAGATTTAAAACCCGTATTTCCTGTATACGAGGGCTGCTACTCAAGTTTTGATATATGGCAACACTGATGTGAATATGTCAAATCTGACATTTTTATTGGGTAATGTATTGTCATATGTCATTTGAGTTGTTTATATATATTTGAAACATTCATTATCGTCACGTCATTTAGGAACGGTGCCGATCAACTCGCATCGACTTGTGGTTAGGTTAGGTTAAGGTCACCCTCCGAACAGACCTTGTTTGGCTCCCGATGATGTTCTCTTATACTCTTAGATTAAAAATAAATTGCGGGGTCAACGTTTCTCTACACCTGAAGAAGTAATCCTCGTATAAATCATTAGAGTGAATCGGTTTTTTTTTTTTTTTAACTTTATGTATCTTTCGTGTTTTATTTCATTATTAATATATTTTTATTTTATGAAACTTATAGCAACAAGTACTTCCCTCCATATATTGACAAATGACAAGTGACGTCTGTTCTCTTCTTTTTTAAATGTTACTCGTACTTGTACTCTACACACACCATTATGTCTTTCTGCTTATATCTATACACATTTTAATTGACTTTTAACGTACTTTCACATTTTTTAATACAAGTGAAGAAAATATTTATAAAGGGTGAATTATTTTCATTGAAATAACCAGTGAGTTTACGTTTTTTGACTATATAACGTGAATTTTGCTGCAACTGTTGATATTTTTTATAAATTTGACTGTACTATAATATAATGGCTTGTGCCACAAAACGGTGAGTGGCTTCATTTTACGAATATTTTGATTGATTGTGGCAGTGGCAGTGTTTCCTTTTAGACATTCTACTTGTGAAGGTGTTTTTGTTTAATCGGGAATATATATATATATATTCAAATTTCGTTAGAATGATAAGATTCTTCATATAAATATGTTTATACGAACGTAGGATTGAAATTTTGAAAACGAAACTCGTACATTTCAAATTTTAACTATATATTTTATTAAATGAGAAGAATTTAAGAAAACATAAAACTGTACAGGTATGTATTATCTTCAATTTCAGATGGTCTAAATCTAAACCAACTCACTGCCGATATTCTTGCCTAAATATGTCGACCATGGTGGAGCTTGAAAGTTGGATAATTTATCAATACGTGGCTACAGAATGCAGTAATTGCCTTTGTAAGTTTTAACAACAAACCGCTTCAGTATTTTATTTTAAGAAATTGTTATCTTGTGTAATGTCGACGGGAAGCTCTTAGGCCAGAATATGATCGGTTAAAATTGGTTAATTGTTGTCAAATTTCGTTTATAATCATTAAAATATCAAAAGAATATATTATTGAAATGAATTTGTATCATAATCAAATAAAAAGTATACTAGATATTAAAATATCAAGAAATATATTGGAAAATCGCAGATGGGATGACCTTGACATTCAAAAATATCGAAAATTATAACTAACTTCAATATATGCGTTGAATTTAATATATTTATGAGCGAAAAGAAGAAATTCTCGATTGAATTGTAGACAAACTGAATATAAATTAAAAAAAGATGGACTACAAAACTTTGTTTTTAATAAAAAATATAATATATGCGAGAAATTGAACATATATAAGAAAAAAAGAAGAAATTCTTTGTTTGATTATTCCCAAGTTGAATATACATAAAAAAAAGAAGACGACAGAGACAATAAAATTTGCGATTATGATTAACAAAGTAACTAAAAAGCTGAAGTATATGTACGATATAGGAAAAATATATAAAAAAGAAGAAATTCTTCATTGGACTATAGCCCAGCGAAATATAAATAAAAAAGAAGATGATAGAGACTATAAAACCTTCTTATAAACTGAAATATATGAGGGAAATTGAAAATATATATAAAAAAGAAGAAATTCATCGTTGGATTATTCCCAAGCTGAGTATACATAAAAAAGAAGACGATAGTGACTATAAAATGTACGTATATGATAAAAAAAGTACCTAATAAGAAACATATATGCGAGAAATTGAAAATATACGAGTAAAAGGAAGAAATTATTCATTGGAATGTGTACAAACTGAATAAACATAAAAAAAGTAGACGATAGAGGTTATAAAATGTTCGTATATTATCAGAAAAGTACCTAGCAAGCCAAAATACAAGCGGCAAATTGAAAATGAAAAAGTAACACGAAGAAATTGTTCATTGGAACATTGAAACAGTGGATGTTAGTAAAAAAGAGGACGAAAGAGTCTAAAATTTGAATATATGATTAAAAAAGTAGCTTACTAGTTAAAATATATGCTGGAAATTGAAAATATATCAGTAAAAAGAAGAAATTATTCATTGAAATTTAGAAAAACTGAATATGATTAAAAAAGAAAACGAAAAACCTATCAAAGTTTGTATATAAATAAAGAAAGAAGACGAAAGAGCTATAAAAAGTTCGTACATGATAAAAAAAAGTATCTAACAAGCGGAAAATTGAAAATATACGAACAAAAAAGAAGAAATTGTTCATTGGAATGAATGCAAACTGAATATTCAAAAAAAGAAGACGAACGTGATTACATAATTAAATAAAACACCAACAAGTTTAAAGATAGATAGAGGAATCTTGGTAGTATGAAAAAAAAAAATATGAAAGAGAAAACGCATAATACAAAGTTATTAGTTTGATAAACAAATTAATTCAATTTGAAACGTTGATTTATAATTAACCTCGATTTAAATGTCAGCTGTCTAACGAAACAGCGTTGTCAAATCTAAAATCTCGAATCTTTCCTATCATCGAAATTGATTTGTCTGACTAGCGTTCTTCTAATCAGTTGAAATGAAATCGGTTTTGATTATTTTTCAGTTTATTAACGAACTTAATCTGGCCTAAAAGTCAATTTCTGTTCACTTATCAACACTGGTATTAAATTTCCGTGGTTTACGATTCACGCCAGTTTGAAATATGTTTCTCATCAAAGTATCGACTCTATTTTTTTTATTACTACTGTGCGTTTTGTTTTTATTTCTTCCCGTTTATGTTTGATCGTTTATTTACGTTCGGTTTTTGTTTTTTTATTTTTATAGGAATGTTTGCTTTTCCTGATTTTGTATCATTGAGCCTCTGTTCTAGATGTTGAATACAAGTAAGTTTTTGTTTATGATTTTTTTTTCATTTTTAATTTTTATTTTATTCGGTAAATAGATTAGAAACTATAAACGATTTAATATACGAGGTAACGTCAATTTGTATATATAAAATGTGTATTACAAATTGTGAGAATACGATTTAGATTACGAGGTAGCATCAATTTGTCAGAATACGTCTTGGATTACGAGGTGATGTTAATTTGTAAGAATGGGACTTTGATTCCAGGGTAGTTTATAAAAGTAAAAGGGGGCAGTAATTTGT
This sequence comes from Diorhabda sublineata, assembly GCF_026230105.1. NCBI lineage: Eukaryota > Metazoa > Arthropoda > Insecta > Coleoptera > Chrysomelidae > Diorhabda > Diorhabda sublineata. Next base: position 6,189,112 of record NC_079481.1, on the reverse strand, counting down.
AAAAATAATTAAGATTACGAGGTGGATTCAGTTGGTGAGAATAAAATTTGGTTTAAAGTAACATCGAAATGTTGGCAAACGTTTTGGATTACGGGGTGTAATGAATTTGTAAGAAACTTGATATTACGAGGTGGAGTCAGTTTGTTGATTCACTAGGGAAAGTTAAGTTGAAAGATTACGAGGTGGAGTCTATTTTTAACAATACTCAGATTACGAGGTGGAGTCAAAATTCAACAATACTTGAAATATGAGGTGGAGTCAATATGTAAGATTACTTAGATTACGATGTATGGGCAATTGATTTAGAAGATGGAGAATACTCTGATTACGAGGGGGAGTCAGTTTGTAAGAATACTCAGATTACGAGGTGGAGTCAGTTTATAATGATACGATTTGAGTTAGAAGGTGGAGTAAAATTGAGAGATAACTTAGATCACGAGGTGGGATCAATTTTTAACAATATTCAGATCACGAGGTGGAGACAAAGAGGTGGAGTCAGTTTGTAAGAATACTCAGATTACGAGGTAGGGTCAGTTTGTAAGAATACTCAGATTACGAGGTGAAGTCAGTTTTTATGAATACTTAGATCGCGAGGTGGAGTCAATTTAAAAAATTAGTGAGATTACGATATAGAGGCAGTTTATAATAATACGATTTGAGTTAGAAGGTGGAGTAAAATTGAGAGATTAGTTAGATTAAGAAGTGGGATCAATTTTTAACAATATTCAGATCACGAGGTGGAGACAAACTGTAAGATTACACAAATTACGAGGTTGGATCAGTTTGTAAGAATATTACTTGTATTAAGTTGTCCATATTTATTTCTTAGTGATTTAATTGGGCGTTTTTCCAAATTGGAATATTTTCCGAAAAATTGTGGAAAAATCTTCGTTGTTTTTTAAATTTGAATAGGTCAATAATAATTATGAACCGTTCAATGATTTTTGTTAGGTTATAAATACACTTTTGACGAGATTTACGTTGTGCTATTTGACCCCAATTTTTCTCTTTTGACGAATTCAAAATATCAATTTATTATCAAGTGGGGGAGGTTAGTTTTGTGGTTGGTTGTAAAATTCTTCTTCTTTTCTCCTAAACTATCTTATTTAGTTAAAAATCACTCAAAATCGCGTCTATAATCTGAATTTCTGTAATTAGATTTTCATTAGTGCCTTATCTTAACGATATCTCTGTTTATTTGTCGTATCTTGAGAATATTTTATCTTATCTGAATTCAATATTTATAAATATATATAATTGAGATCGTTTAGAAAAAACTACAAATTGATGCGAAACCATCGAAAAATTTTTCTACAGCAGTAATTACGATTTGCAGTCATGACAGAAAGCGCTTTCAAGGCAAGAGACATCGGGCTTCGTGCTCAGAAAAAGATATTATCCAGAATGGCGGGAAAGAACATCGCCAAAGTGTTTATTGACGATACAACGGCTTCTTTATTGGATAACCTCTACAGACTTGCTAAACAATACGTAAGTATTTATCGAATTGTATTACGTACATCCCCGGTAATATTTATGAAAATTAAAGTCAGAATTAACCAAAATATTGACGTATGTTTTGTTAATGTAAAAATATTTTGATATTTTGTGTATTATCGCGAATTGAAAGCCGGCCCTGTTTATGGGATTTTATTACAGTATCCAGAGCAGGATTTAGGGCATCAACTCGGACAAAACCGCCTTAAAGTGAAAAATCGTTTTAGTGGCGACGTTTTTGTGAATGAATTTAATAATTAAATTGAATATCATGTTGTGAGATATGGATCTGGTGGGTTGTTAATTTTTTTTGAGGTTCGCGTGTGGTCCGTTATCTTACGGACGTTCAGTAGCATTCGGCACGTAGCTAGAATCGTAAAAAATTATCTATAGTCTTAGTCAACAAGAAGTTTTGACCTTTAATCGTGTTGGACGATAAGAGTTACGAAGAAGATATCTGCAAGGTGGGTGCCAGTGCTTATTAAAAGTTCGCTGGTATTGAAAATCGATGTTTACGTATCTTTGAATTAAATTTTTTTCGTCGATACGTCGTAATGGATTAAATTCAGACATTTATACCATAGAAACGAAAATTCAAGTCGAAACATTGGATTTTTTCGGAAAAAAGGGCTTCCAAGTAAAATTAATTAGTGTAAAGTGACAAAAATATATTAGAGCCATCCAGAAATACATTTTTTTAAAATTTTTCAATTTAATAATTTTCGGTATTATATTTGTGCAGCATTGTATTTTTTTTTAAAGATCTATAAATAATTTTGAATGAATCATAGTATGAATAACAAAAATCTAGTCAACCTTGATTGTTTGAATACATTTTTTTTTTCAAAGTTGTTTGAGAAAATTTAATGATTTCTGCTAATTTAATATTAGTCCAGTCACTTGGGTCAAAAAATAGGGTCGAGCTCGAAATGTGACATAATTAGTTATAAATTTGGAAAAAAAGTTTTATCTGGACATTGTTAAAGTCGTCTTATAATTTTCGTGTTTACTTGTCGAAAAAATCAGTTTTTTTTTTAATAAATATCTCATTTCCTATAAAGACCAGGCCTTTAAAAATAATAAAAAGTGAAAAAAAAGATGATAATAGAATGAAAACTATTGGAAAAGGTGGAAAATATGATAAAAATGAAAGGAAAAATACTTTCCGGTTGACCTGAGATCGGGAAGGGAAGGGAAGGGGGGGTTGAAGAATAAAAAACTGTTTATCTCAATTTTCGGCAAAACTATAAGTCCTATGGACAAAAGTCAAATAGCGAAGTTGTAGGTAATAAGAAGATCTACAACTTTTGTATTTTTAATTTTTTCACATAACCTCAAAATTTATGTGAAAAATTGAAAAAACTCAGTTCTTGGTTTTTTATTTTTCTTTTACAAAAAATATTTTTTTTTCACGAAATTTTGTGATTTTCTCATGTCCCATATACACTGTAATATGTTTGATTTAAAATATTTATTTTTCCACGTTATTTTGATATAATATCGAAAAAGCACCCCAATTTTCTAACGAAAATTCTCCCTTCAAAATATTAGCTTTTTTTAAAAAATCATTGATACTTTGGTTCGTTGATATCTTTAGTACCTAATAGTGTGAAGAAATATTATTGTTGTGATGGGTTCCAGTTGTTAATTTTGCAGTACCTAATCTGCTCTCAAAGGTTCCAAGTCGTTTCTTACCAAAATTCCAACTAAAACTCAGTATTTCTTTAAAAACTCGTGGTATTATTGTCGTAATGGGTTCCAGTTGTTCATTTTGCAGTACTTAATCTGCTCTCTAAGTTTCCAAGTCGTTTCTTAACAAAATTCCAACTAAAACTCAGTATTTCTTTCGAAACTCGTGGTATTATTGTCGTATTGGGTTCCAGTTGTTCATTTTGCAGTACTTAATCTGCTCTCTAAGTTTCCAAGTCGTTTCTTAACAAAATTCCAACTAAAACTCAGTATTTCTTTCGAAACTCGTGGTATTATTGTCGTATTGGGTTCCAGTTGTTCATTTTGCAGTACTTAATCTGCTCTCTACGGTTCCAAGTCGTTTCTTAACAAAATTCGAACTAAAACTCAGTATTTCTTTCGAAACTCGTGGTACTATTGTCGTGATGGGTTCCAGTTGTTAATTTTGCAGTACCTAATCTGCTCTCTAAGTTTCCAAGTCGTTTCTTAACAAAATTCCAACTAAAACTCTGTATTTCTTTCGAAACTCGTGGTATTACTGTCGTGATGGGTTCCAGTTGTTAATTTTGCAGAACCTAATCTGCTCTCTAAGGTTCCAAGTCATTTCTTAACAAAATTCGAACTAAAACTCAGTATTTCTTTCGAAACTCGTGGTATTACTGTCGTGATGGGTTCCAGTTGTTAATTTTGCAGAACCTAATCTGCTCTCAAAGGTTCCAAGTCGTTTCTTACCAAAATTCCAACTAAAACTCAGTATTTCTTTAAAAACTCGTGGTATTATTGTCGTAATGGGTTCCAGTTGTTCATTTTGCAGTACTTAATCTGCTCTCTAAGTTTCCAAGTCGTTTCTTAACAAAATTCCAACTAAAACTCAGTATTTCTTTCGAAACTCGTGGTATTATTGTCGTATTGGGTTCCAGTTGTTCATTTTGCAGTACTTAATCTGCTCTCTAAGTTTCCAAGTCGTTTCTTAACAAAATTCCAACTAAAACTCAGTATTTCTTTCGAAACTCGTGGTACTATTGTCGTGATGGGTTCCAGTTGTTAATTTTGCAGAACCTAATCTGCTCTCTAAGGTTCCAAGTCATTTCTTAACAAAATTCGAACTAAAACTCAGTATTTCTTTCGAAACTCGTGGTATTACTGTCGTATTGGGTTCCAGTTGTTCATTTTGCAGTACTTAATCTGCTCTCTAAGTTTCCAAGTCGTTTCTTAACAAAATTCCAACTAAAACTCAGTATTTCTTTCGAAACTCGTGGTATTATTGTCGTATTGGGTTCCAGTTGTTCATTTTGCAGTACTTAATCTGCTCTCTACGGTTCCAAGTCGTTTCTTAACAAAATTCGAACTAAAACTCAGTATTTCTTTCGAAACTCGTGGTACTATTGTCGTGATGGGTTCCAGTTGTTAATTTTGCAGTACCTAATCTGCTCTCTAAGTTTCCAAGTCGTTTCTTAACAAAATTCCAACTAAAACTCAGTATTTCTTTCGAAACTCGTGGTATTACTGTCGTGATGGGTTCCAGTTGTTCATTTTGCAGTACTTAATCTACTCTCTAAGTTTCCAAGTCGTTTCTTAACAAAATTCCAACTAAAACTCAGTATTTCTTTCGAAACTCGTGGTATTATTGTCGTATTGGGTTCCAGTTGTTCATTTTGCAGTACTTAATCTGCTCTCTACGGTTCCAAGTCGTTTCTTAACAAAATTCGAACTAAAACTCAGTATTTCTTTCGAAACTCGTGGTACTATTGTCGTATTGGGTTCCAGTTGTTCATTTTGCAGTACTTAATCTGCTCTCTACGGTTCCGAGTCGTTTCTTAACAAAATTCGAACTAAAACTCAGTATTTCTTTCGAAACTCGTGGTACTATTGTCGTGATGGGTTCCAGTTGTTAATTTTGCAGTACCTAATCTGCTCTCTAAGTTTCCAAGTCGTTTCTTAACAAAATTCCAACTAAAACTCAGTATTTCTTTCGAAACTCGTGGTATTATTGTCGTATTGGGTTCCAGTTGTTCATTTTGCAGTACTTAATCTGCTCTCTACGGTTCCAAGTCGTTTCTTAACAAAATTCGAACTAAAACTCAGTATTTCTTTCGAAACTCGTGGTACTATTGTCGTGATGGGTTCCAGTTGTTAATTTTGCAGTACCTAATCTGCTCTCTAAGTTTCCAAGTCGTTTCTTAACAAAATTCCAACTAAAACTCTGTATTTCTTTCGAAACTCGTGGTATTACTGTCGTGATGGGTTCCAGTTGTTAATTTTGCAGAACCTAATCTGCTCTCTAAGGTTCCAAGTCATTTCTTAACAAAATTCGAACTAAAACTCAGTATTTCTTTCGAAACTCGTGGTATTACTGTCGTGATGGGTTCCAGTTGTTAATTTTGCAGAACCTAATCTGCTCTCAAAGGTTCCAAGTCGTTTCTTACCAAAATTCCAACTAAAACTCAGTATTTCTTTAAAAACTCGTGGTATTATTGTCGTAATGGGTTCCAGTTGTTCATTTTGCAGTACTTAATCTGCTCTCTAAGTTTCCAAGTCGTTTCTTAACAAAATTCCAACTAAAACTCAGTATTTCTTTCGAAACTCGTGGTATTATTGTCGTATTGGGTTCCAGTTGTTCATTTTGCAGTACTTAATCTGCTCTCTAAGTTTCCAAGTCGTTTCTTAACAAAATTCCAACTAAAACTCAGTATTTCTTTCGAAACTCGTGGTACTATTGTCGTGATGGGTTCCAGTTGTTAATTTTGCAGAACCTAATCTGCTCTCTAAGGTTCCAAGTCATTTCTTAACAAAATTCGAACTAAAACTCAGTATTTCTTTCGAAACTCGTGGTATTACTGTCGTATTGGGTTCCAGTTGTTCATTTTGCAGTACTTAATCTGCTCTCTAAGTTTCCAAGTCGTTTCTTAACAAAATTCCAACTAAAACTCAGTATTTCTTTCGAAACTCGTGGTATTATTGTCGTATTGGGTTCCAGTTGTTCATTTTGCAGTACTTAATCTGCTCTCTACGGTTCCAAGTCGTTTCTTAACAAAATTCGAACTAAAACTCAGTATTTCTTTCGAAACTCGTGGTACTATTGTCGTGATGGGTTCCAGTTGTTAATTTTGCAGTACCTAATCTGCTCTCTAAGTTTCCAAGTCGTTTCTTAACAAAATTCCAACTAAAACTCAGTATTTCTTTCGAAACTCGTGGTATTACTGTCGTGATGGGTTCCAGTTGTTCATTTTGCAGTACTTAATCTACTCTCTAAGTTTCCAAGTCGTTTCTTAACAAAATTCCAACTAAAACTCAGTATTTCTTTCGAAACTCGTGGTATTATTGTCGTATTGGGTTCCAGTTGTTCATTTTGCAGTACTTAATCTGCTCTCTACGGTTCCGAGTCGTTTCTTAACAAAATTCGAACTAAAACTCAGTATTTCTTTCGAAACTCGTGGTACTATTGTCGTGATGGGTTCCAGTTGTTAATTTTGCAGTACCTAATCTGCTCTCTACGGTTCCAAGTCGTTTCTTAACAAAATTCGAACTAAAACTCAGTATTTCTTTCGAAACTCGTGGTACTATTGTCGTATTGGGTTCCAGTTGTTCATTTTGCAGTACTTAATCTGCTCTCTACGGTTCCGAGTCGTTTCTTAACAAAATTCGAACTAAAACTCAGTATTTCTTTCGAAACTCGTGGTACTATTGTCGTGATGGGTTCCAGTTGTTAATTTTGCAGTACCTAATCTGCTCTCTAAGTTTCCAAGTCGTTTCTTAACAAAATTCCAACTAAAACTCAGTATTTCTTTCGAAACTCGTGGTATTATTGTCGTATTGGGTTCCGGAAACTTATTTCCTAGTATCCAATCCCATTTATTAATCAAGCACTCTCTGCCCTGTATCTCAAAAACGGTTCAGTATATGATTTTTAACACAATATTGTAGAAAATTTTTATCTCTACAATTTTTATAATAAATGTCATTAGAACGATAGAATACGACTCGACTATATAATTAGTCATTTTCAAAACGAGTTTATAACCCAAATTGGTTTCCGTATATTTAAATTGATGATATAATGACGTACTTCCTGTGATAAACCGTTATCAGTTATTTTATCTATACTGTCTAATGTGAGTTTCATTTATTTTTAATTACCATGAAAATAAAACGGTTTTTAATGATTCTATTAACGATTGACGTCCGTATTCACTTTCAAATTATTGAAAAAAGTCCCCCTTAAACTACTGGTACCTTACCAGATTAGAACGAATTACGAAAAAGAGTTTTGAAAAACTATTTTGATAGTCGCCAATTCCGGCTCTGTGGATTCACTCTCCGACCTCCCGCAGCTTCTCGATCGCTTCTCTCACTATTCTATTCCACTATTTCCTATCCTTCACGGCTTGCCACCTTCCGTATATGTCCAAACAATTTTTAACCCGTCCTATGTCAAAATTTTTGCCTTAGAGTTGTTCATCATCATTTTCACCAATTTAATAAGCTTAAGAGATCACCTGCTCTAAGCGTTTCCTGTTGACGCTATCAAAAGTCTACTAAAAGTCCACAAACATCACATTCAGGTCCATTTGGTGTTCATAGAACTTCTGTGTACAGCTCTAAAACCCTGCTAATAATCTCAGTCCCTTTTCAATGATTCCCACTCTCATAAGGGTGCTTAGGAGTGTTGTTGATCTATAACTGTCGCAGATTGGGGTCTCCTTTTTATTATCAATTCCATATTCCATTCTATAGATACATTTTTCCTTTCATCTAGTCCTGGTGCTTTCCTCGGTCGCACAACTACTTCAAGTTATTTTTCTCTTGATAGATACTGATTTTTATATTTTGTTGTAGTCAAATAACAAAAAAGAAGCCGAAAAACTCATCAAGAACATCATAAAAATCGTAATAAAACTCGGGGTATTGCACCGCAACAATATGTTCACCGAAGAAGAATTAAAACAAGCGGAAAAGTTTAAGAATAAATTCCGATTGGCCGGTATGGCGATAATATCGTTTTACGAAGTTGATTTCAGCTACGACAGAAATTATATCGTCCACGCATTCACCGAAAGTCAAAAGTGCCTCGAAACGATCGTTTCCAAACATCTAACAGATAAATCTGTATCTAGAATAGAAAGCGTATTTTCGTTTTTCGGTAACGATCAATTTTTGGATTCGGTATTTAAAAGTAATTCCGAATATAGGGAAGCCCTCGGTAGGGTCGTCGCCGATTTGAATAAGGCCATTGAAAATGGGGATCTTTAGTCCGGTTATGTGATTTCGAATTGTGATTTTAATTTTAATTGTTTGACAAACTTTATATTTGGTGGGTAGGCAATCAACGTGACATTTCAGAAAGGAAAAATTAAAATTTGGACTGTTGAAAACTTTTTGATCTTCACTCGTAGCAAAAGAGCTTGAATGACTTGTAATATTCGGCTTGATTCAATCGAATTTACACTTTTAGTGAGATCTATATGAACTAAAAAAAGTTCTAAAAACTTTTCGATCACCACTCGTAGCAAAATGTTAAAAATTTATTTGGAATTGAGAAACGTTATTTTTTCTAAGTTTATCTTGAAAAAGGCGAACATTTTTTTATTACCACCCGTACTAATAGAGTTCTAATTGGTTTCGAAAATAACAATTTGTGTTGTGAAAAGTTTGATCACCACCCGTAGCAAAAATTTTCTCGAAAATGGCATTACTGGAATGATTTTTTAGATATTCGACTCAATTTTACTGAATTTACTTTTTTAGTGAAATCTATATTCACTTACGAATTTTATATGCATTAAAATAGTCCTAAAACTTTTTGATCACCACCTGTAGCAAAATGTTCAAAATTTATTTATTCTTTTTCATTGGATTTTTAATTCTGCTGAGAACCGTTATTTGCTTTAAGTACAACAAAGTTTATCTTGAAAAGGGCAAACACTTTTCGATTATCACCCGTACTAATAGAGTTCAAAATTTTTCGAAAATGGCATTTCTGGAGTGACTGTTGTGATATTCAGCTTCATTTTACCGAACTTACACTTTTATTGAGAGCTGTTAGTTTCTGGTTGTCATTACAAATTTTGTATCCACTTAAACAATTTTTTTCACACTACCCGTATTAATAAAGTTGAAAAGTTATTTCGAAAATGTCATTTCTCAAGTGATTTGTGTGATATTCAGCTTTATTTTAGTTGATTTACACTTTTTTTGAGATATATTAGTTGCTGGTTTCATTAATAAATTTTAGATCCACTAAAACAATTTTGTATCATCGCCCGTACTAATAGAGTTCAAAATAACTTTGGTAATGACATTTCTTGAGTGATTTTTGTGATTTCAGCTTTATTTTAGTAGATTTACGCTTTTTTTGAAGCTATTAGATGCTAGTTTCATTCAACAATTTTTTATTATTACCCGTACTAATAGAGTTCAAAATAACTTCGATAATGACATTTCTTGGGTGATTTTTGTGATTTATTTTCGTAGATTTACACTTTTATTGAAAGCGATTGGTTGCTGGTTATAATTACAAATTTTATCACCACTAGAACAATTTTTTATGACCACCCGTACTAATAGATTTCTAGATGGTTTTGAAAATGACATTTTTTAAGTAACTGTAATGATATTTAGTCCCATTTCACCGTATTTACACTTTAATAGAAAACTATTAATCGCTGGTTTTAATTATGACTTATATTTTTGTTCAACGCCCGTACTAATAAAATTCAAAATTATTTCTGAAGTATCTGATATAGTATTCAAATTTTATTTTTCTTGGAATTAGCAGTGAAATGAGAACCGTTTATTGCCTACAACATATTGTTGAAGATTTCTATCGTTTTTTTATTATTAATCAACTTGACGCTTTTGCAAACTGAATTATTTACTAAAATGACGATTTTTTCAACACTAGTTCAATATTAGTGAGAGTGATTTTATAAGAAAAACACAATAGTTAATGGTACTTTTTATTCATTTTTTTTCGTGTTATTTTACGAAACAAAAATCGTATAAATTGAAATCTTTTGTTTACGAAATTTTGACATCTTAAATAAATCTTCTTTCACGAACGTAAACTGGCCACTGTCAATAAAGAACTACTAACCAAAAAGAGGCCATAATACATTGACGCGTAAACCTTTTAGTAGCGACTGAATACACTGAGAAAAGTTTTCAATAAGAACATTATAATAAAATGTGTTTAAGTGCGTAAAGAACTATGAAGTATTTAATTTTCGATCGTAAAATATGAAAATTATTTATAATACATCGAACGTTTATTCATATTTAATAAATTTTCTTGATAGAAATGAAATTAGAAAATATTTTTTATGCAGGTGGTTTTCTCAGTGTATTATCTTATAAATTATCGAATCACTGTACGATTTTAATTTTTTTGAGGTTAGTTGACTAATTTTGATAAAATACTGTCACCATTAAACATTATAACCATTTTTTATTGTATGAATATTAAAATTATTAAAAAATGAAATTTTATTTCAAACTGGATCTCTCTAAATGCTCTCTTCGACATTCCAATGAGGTTAATTGGTTTGCATTAGCATTCAAGTTGCAACATTATGTATCATATTTTGAATTTTGCTTTTTATCATATTTGAACGATGAATTTTGTAATATGTGCATGTATATACAAAAAAATATATTACTCAGAAAGTATTTATATTAAAAAAAAACGATTACAGCTTTCGCAAAGGATAAAAATGATATTAGAACGTGTTTTATCACATTAAAAGTATGTTGCAATAAATTCATGACCACGGCATATTCTAAAAAGCAAATAGTATCATAGAGGTATATATATGAAAAAATGTAACATCACTGTTTTACGGAGTAGAGCACATAACACACCCCACTTCAATATTTAGCTGTTCCAAGGTACACGTCATTTGTCAAATCTATGACGTCACAACATAGGCGTTGCTTTATTTATAAAACGTGTGACTAACTAAGAAAAACACAATTTTTTTGCTAAAAATCAATTTTATTCATCAATATAATCTCCTTCAAGAGCAATACAACAATTCCAACGATGCAGTTCTTGTGGAAGGATTTGTCTTTTGCCTCGAAATAGGCTTCAATTTTAACAATTGCTTCTTCATTTGAGCTGAATTTCTTACCGACGAGCATTTTTTTGAGAACAGTAGTCACTGGCTGCCAGATCTGGACCATACGGTGGATGATAAAGCACTTCGAAGTATACTTACGGACATATGAGACCGTTTTTACTTGATTTTTGCATTCAAACGATCCAACAACTCCATTTAGTATTCGCTATTGATTCTCACTCCATTTGAAGATTTTCGACGTATCATATTTCATACGCATCCCAAAATACTGAAGCCATAATCTTCTCAGCTGACTGTCGTTTGAGGTGGAGAATTCTGAGCCACAGGAAATTGACGCAGTAGTAATGAAAGGCTTCGCGTGTCCATGCCTTGTTCAGATTCAGTGGTGGATCCATGTTTCATCCATTATCACATATCGATAGCTCCACTTAAATGGCTGTCACTTTTTTCTGACTAATCGAAATGTCATTAAATTTAACACATAGTCTTTTGAAAGTTGGTACTTCAGAAACGTCATATGGATTTGACAATGGCAGCGCCATCTATGTGTTAGTCACACGACTTAATGAGTGATGTAATACGACTAGAATATGGATAAACTTGAATACTCCATCTAAAGATGACCAATATATGCAACCTTTTTTATTTTGTTGTCGTTTTAAACATCAACTTTGTCGTGTTTGTGTAGTTTAATGAATAATGCTAAATATTGTGGTGAATCACCCTGTATATAAGATATTTAACTAAATATAAAGTGGTTGAATAGAATGTATAAAATCAGAGATATGGAAAATAGACCAAATGTGCGGGTACTTTTTTTGCAAAGTTCTAGAGAACGGATTTTTTTTTTAAATATGTCCCATGAATGTAAATCCAAGTGGGCGTCATCGAATATCTCGCGAACCGCGCATCGTACGACAAAATGGAGAAGATCGTTTATATAGATAATAATTTTTCCCAACTTTTTCATTTGAAATTTTTTTTTTGTATAACGCATAGTTTTTTAATTATAGCGCTCCAAACTTTGTACAATATTTAATTTATCATGAACCGTTAACTATATATTTAGCAAAAACCATGTTTTAAGAAATTTGGAGCGCTGTAATTAAAAAACTATGCGTTATACAAAAAAAAATTTCAAATAAAAAAGTTGGGAAAAATTATTATCTATATAAATGATCTTCTCCATTTTTGTCGTACGATGCGCGGTTCGCGAGATATTCGTGCTTTGACGTTGTTTTTTTTATACGAGTCACTGGAATCCGATAGTAAAACTGATATCGCCAATGAATTTCTCGTCACCGGAAACCCCGTATCTCAGATTTTCAGTTAAATAGCCGGACAAAATTTCACGACTCCTCCTCAGTGGGTCCTGACGAAATTTCCAATTTTGACCACCAAAACCTGGTTTGGGAAAATTTTGATTATCGGAACCGTTCTCCTGACTGAATTTTACCCTTGGCCTCAATTTGGAGTTGACTTTTTGAATGGGAAGGAGGTGAAACTTGGACTCGTAAAAAAATCTTGATGGGGCAGGGGGTCGGACCCGTACCTAGTATGTAATACTTTGTAATGGACAGTATGAATTATTTGACCAAATTCAATTTCAAAAACCTTTTTTTTGTGATTTTGTATATAACTACAAAAATTCTGTACTTCTCCTTTATCGATTGATATAAGTAACTTTATCCATCGGGGCCAAAATATGACGTCAGAAATGGCGTCAAATTTTGAGGTTAAAATTTTTTGTCCGCCTCGGTAGCCTTATACACGATGCGCATATACCTAACAAAACTATTACGAGCCACCCGGTGCAATTTGGGAATACTTCTGGGGGGAGGGGGATATTTGGAGCCCAATTCAATTATAGTCACTCCAAATCCGAAAATTACGGCTCCAAAGTTCAATAATTAGTGACTCCTGGACGCCTCCCAAAGTGAGGGGAAAGTAGAGCTACCATAACCAACCATACATCAATGACTGGGGTATATAAAGACGTGACCTGATAACGTCTTAAAATTCAGGAAAAAGCAAATTTTTCCCATGACTCCCCACAAATATTACCAATAGAATTATGAATATTTTTTTTGATTTCAAAAAGTACTACTGGACACACTGTTTACACCACCACCACTACACCAACACTCACAATATTACACTGTCTGAGCGCGTTTCGATAACCAAGTTATCATCTTCAGACACTGTTTACCTTCAGCCTCAGAAGACCACTTCAGACACTGTTGGGGTAAACAGTGTGTTCGGTATGAATCTCACCAACGGTTCCAAAATTTCCAACTTGGTTCAAAACGTACTTTCCGTTTTTTTGGTATCGCGTAAGCTAAAAAAGTTGCACCTAGTCAAGTGCGGTATTCCGATTTTTGGCTTCATTTTCCAAATATTCAAATTGCTCTGTTTTTATATATTTTCGCCACTTTGAAACTATACAATTAGTAAATAATTAAGTGTTGTGGTAATTGTACATATGACAGATATTACATATCTTTAATATACCTATCGCATGAAATATTTAGATTACAGAATATTTTTGCACCGGATTATAAAATCTCTAATGAAGTATATTGTGACTAAAATGCTCTCAAAGAGGTTGTCTTATACTCTAAAATAAAATAAAAATTACTGCGGTTGTCTTAGTACCACTATAAAGTGCCATATTGTTTTTCCAAATTCGTCCTTATCGTTAGACAACGTATGTCGCTAGATAAATAAGTAAAAATTTATTGCTGCTGTTTTCAGATGATCATTTCCTTTTCCCAACTTACTAAAATTAGTAAAAAAAAATTATTTCTCTTATTATTATATCTCAACCCTTTATAAGTAGACGAGCGTTTCGATATTAGCCCAGAGACGGACGACGGAAAAATCAGACAGTTAAAAAAAGTTTTATTATTATTTAAATGTTTAAAAATATCAAAAAATTTTAATTGTGTGATGTCTCAAAGCTAGGAACTATGAATAACCCTACATTGACAGTCCTGACACATATATCGCGACTCTCTTTTAAAGCCGGTACTACACGATGCGGCTAACGTTTGCGTTCCTATGTACAACTGAACATTCGACGCTGGAACCTTAAGCCGGTATTACACGTTGCACCCACATTCACCCTTCAACGTACGGTTGACCATTGGACGAAGGCTGGAACCTTGTCTAAAGAAATGAAATACGCGCAAGAGGATAAGAAGTTTGTGTAGTTGTACCACAAGTGTTGGTTCTAACTTCGGTTCAATGTTAATTACTCAATTTTCCATGACCAACGTTGGAAGCAAAGCATTCGTCGAATGACATGCGCATTAGGACTTCACGATGCGTCCAACGTTGGAAGCATTGGGCGCTTCGTGTGCTACCGGCTTAACACTTACATCTACCTACCAACCTATCGATTACACTTAAAGTTGGTCGAGTAATTCCGGCGGGGTCGTACTTTTCCGACAATCCCTCCAACCCAAGTCCAAGTAAGGAGGGAGTAACTCGACGATGGTGTCGGACTTAAACGACAATCGTTTGGAGGTTATGTTAAAGTCTGAGAAACAAATTATTAGAAACTGGATATAGTAGTAGTCCGTCGCGAATTTGTTAATACAGTTTATTATTTAGATGATGTTATAAATAAAAACGATTTTTTCCTTGCCTACCTCGTGATAATATAATTCCAATTTCGGTATTTATAGAACCTTCAATGACATTCGAAATGTATTTTTACTTAACCAACAATCACAGATATGAACCAGCGACTTATATAAAGCACAAAGGATTAAATTGTGATTGTTGTGGTAGTGAATGTTTACTATAATTTAAATTTTGACAAAAATTATGAAATGACAAAAAATAACTAGAACTGAGTTGTATTATTTATTTATTTTAAATATTAATTTTGTATTTTTTCTTACAGTCTATTCCACTACAATTTCTCCCCCTGTATATCAAATAGATTCATAAAGAGGTCTAAAAAATCACAAGTTTTTAAAATAAATCATCATAGATTATTATTCTCCAATTAAAAGGCAGGTGAAATTTTGAAAAGCTCGAATTTCTTGTAACAATTATTGGATACACTATTTGTACAATGAAATTTTGATTATATGAAAAATTGTGATTTTTTAAACCTTTTTAATATATAAACTTTGAACTATCATTACTAGTCTTAACATTGTCTATTTATTTTGATTTTTTTTAAATATATATAAGATTTAGGTTTTGAAAAGTGATATTTAATATTTTAAGGGTACTTAAAACAATATCTATTTACATATATATAGTATATATATAGCAATATTTTATCACTATTTTCAGCAAAGGGCACAAACAACTAGAACCAAAAATGTAATAATAGATTTTTATTTAGTAATTAATGTTATTAGAATCATTCAAATCATCATCAATAAACACATACCAAAATTATTGAAATAATTCAACAATTACGTTGAAAAATGTAAACTGAAAATTTCACAATACTGAAAAGTAACTGCAAATAGTCTTTATTATAAAGAAATTTTTCATATATGGAAAAAAATTGATGAAGATTTGAATGAATTAATATTTATTTAAACCATGACATTTTTTGTATATTAATTGTAGATCTCTGAATGTGTTAGATATATTTTGGCGTTTTCTATGTATAATTGTTTACAGATGTTAATAAAAGTTGGTAAACTATTGATTTGTTTTCATTATTCATACCCTATTTAGTAGTAAATTGCATAATAAACTATGAAAATTGAGCACCAGAAGCACAGACATCCGAGGAATGGGAGAAAACAAGAAATTGGTTGTCCTATCATGAGTTTTGGCAATATATTACCAAATATCACTTTCCATATCAAGCATTCCAATCATATTCCATGTATAACCTGCCAAAGTCATCACAATAATTGTTAATACCCCATGATAAACAAACTAGCCAAATTTGATTGTATATTTTGATATGGACAACACTAAAATTAGGAAGTATGTCAGAGGGAGTAAAGAAAACAAGAAATTGGTCGTCCTATTATTAATTTTAGCAATATACTACCAGAAGCACATTAGAATGAACCAGATATCACTTTCCATATCACACATCCCAATCATATTTCATTTATAACCTGCTAGAAATAAAAAAATCATGTCCTACATTAGCACAAAGAGGTATAAAAACAATATCACAATGAGAAAGCTAAAAATTGGTCATCCTATAATATTTATAGCCGATTACAGTACTTTAACATGCAATTTCCACACCCTGTATAAGATGTTATTTCATTATTTTCGGTTTTTAACTTTATTCTTATCTAGCTGGGGTATTTTTCTTCTTCTTTTTTTGTTAGTGATGGCAGCTCTGAACTTGTGACTTCTTTTTTATGTAGTTCGTTATATATCTCATCCGAATATTAAATCGTGATTTATTTTTTCTACATAATTGAATTCATAAAAAACATAGATTGAATACTTTTTGCGTATATGTAATACTATATTATGAGTCACAGGACAAACCTCCTTGGGTACGTTCTGTTGTATAACTTTTTGTACATCTACCGTAGACAATTTCTTTCTTCTTTTTCTTACTTTAACCATTTGATCTACTACAAATGTAATTGATCTACAGTTTAACGATATATTAATAGTTTATATTTTAGAATTGTACTAGGTAGGGTAAAATCTATATTATCACTTTCGAAATTATCGGCGGCACGTTTGTACATAGTAGTTCCAATCAATAAGATTCCGTAAAATTATTGATTTTTATTAAATATATATAAGAGTTGATTGTATATACATTGCATAACCAAAATCATTTATACATGATGTCAAAAACTAAATAAGTAGGTAAAATCACTTTTTTAATGCTGCAACATTTTCTATATAAATTATTTACACAAAAAAATAAATTTAAATTTGATCTCACCCTGCAAGTGAAAATGACTGGATATTTTATTGTTTTACTCTTATAGACGTGTTGAATTCGTCTTCTTCATTAGTTTCCGGATTCGAAGAAGCTTCCGGATTTTTCACGTACACTGGAGTACCTTTACCTCTCACGTAATCTTCAGTAACGTGCACTTCGGAAATATTAGCACCAGGTATTTCAAACATAGGTTCAAGTAATAACGATTCCTAAAACAAATTTGTTTAAAAAAATTCCTATAGTTTCCATTATTCTCACCATTATCGCCCTTAATCCTCTGGCTCCGGTTTTTCTTTCCATGGCTAATTGCGCTACTGCGTTCAAAGCGTCCGGGGTGAACGTGAGATCACAATTGTCCATAGACAAGAGTCTTTTGTACTGCGGCACTAAAGCATTTTTCGGTTCGGTTAGAATGCGCACCAACATACTTTGATCCAACGAATGGAAAGGAACCAGCACCGGAAATCTACCGACGAATTCCTGGAAACATTTTGATGATAGATAATTTCATTTATTAACATTCGTATTATACTCACAGGTATCATTCCGAAATCTATGAGATCTCTAGCTTGTACTTGTCTTAAGGCGGTATCTTTTTCTGTGTTTTCTTCTTCTGCAGATTGCGACGAATGATGAAGTGTCGCTTCTTGTGCTACGGCTCTCCTACCCTTTCCAGTAGAAACAGGAGCGCCAAACCCAAGATACTGTAATTAGAGACAAACGGTAAAATAGGTAAGTAGAAACAGTGTGCAATATGTACATTTTCATTATTTCTCCTTTGTATCAATCTCTCCAAACCGTTATAGGCCCCACTGGCGACGAATAAAATATTCGTTGTATCCACTTGGATAGTTTCTCCTCTCAATTTTCTTGGGGAATTACGTTCGGGGACATTGACTACTGTCCCTTCCAACATTTTCAACATACCTTGTTGTACTCCTTCACCTAAAAATAGATTCTTATTATTAGACAAGTATTTTATGAGAGATTTTATTTGGAGACTTTTTTGGCGCTATATTTTAATCCCAAAAGAAAACCATGTGACATATTATAAATATGGCTAAACAACGGGTGAAGAAGTCTAATTACAGGAATGCATCGAATTCAAAGTCAAAAACGGACAGGTGAAGTTTAGTTTTACTTTATAATTAACTCAAATCTACAAACGTCCAGTTACTAATAATTTTTTTTAATCCAATAGATGATTATAGGGTGAGTAAAAGATGAATTTGTTACCTCCCACGTCTCTTAATTGATGTATGCCGGGTACTGCTCCAATTTTGTCTACTTCATCTAAAAACACTATACCGATTTGTGCTTTTTCTACACTATAACCTGCATCCTGAAGTAATTTTCCTATGACGCTTTCAATGTCTTCACCGACGTATCCAGCTTGGGTTAGTGTCGTACAATCGCATATTGCAAAAGGGACGTCTAAACATTGGGCTATCGTTTGAGCAAGCAAAGTTTTACCTATAAAATTGAAAATACATAATGAAAATTTGATATAGACACGAAAAGAGGTAGATTTTATTAAAAAAATAAATGGTTAATGAAGAGGAATGTTTTCCTGACTAAAATTATTTGCTGGACTGTGTCGAATGCTCAGATAACATACATAAAGACTGCTGGATATGACTATGGTGGATAATAAAGAAAAAAAAATTAAATTTAACAATGAGAAATGGTAGCGACAAGTATAAGGAAAAAATTGTCCAAATATTCTCTAAAAGTGGAAAAAAGAGAGAGTAAAAGGGACAAAATATCTGTAATTTCACAAATTGGAAAATTCACATTATGTATTTTTTACCTAATCTCAAAATTTCGAAAAATGATGTAAAGAAGTGTTTTTTTAGAATTTTCAATATTTTTCTTCAAAAATATGTAAGTTGATATTGTAAATAAATATTTTAATATTTTTTTGGTTTTTGTTAGGTTAGAATTTTTCTAGATAATTTAAAAGTTGAATCAAAGTGCCCATTTTCAAATTCTCTACAACTTTTACTTGCCACATTTTTAGTAGGAAGATTCGTTTAGCTGTAATACAAATTTGAAATCTACATTTTCACCCCTTTCATCCCCCTATTTCTAATTTTAGAATATTTTTCCCTCATACATTATTATTTTCTTCAATCAAAACTCTTTGAAACCTATTAGCAATTGAAAATATAATTATAAATTTTAACTGTGTCAAAAGCTCGTCCAACACCTCTAAATACTAAAATACCAAATTTTTTCAATTCATTACATGATAATTTGGTCGTAAAGATACTAAAAGTGTATGAAAAACTAATTTTCTCTTTACTGTATAATAAAATATAAATAACAAATTTCGTATATCACTAAAAATGGAAGAAATAACTTAAAAAAATATACTTACCAGATCCGGTAGGTCCTAAAAGTAAAATATTGCTCTTCTCCAATTTCAAATCGTGCGTAGTCTTGTCTAAAATCTCTGAACCTTGACCGGATTTCGAAATCTGCTGTGGGGCCGTTTCGAAGGAACCCCCAAAGTTCATACCTACCGAAAGATTACCCAAAAACCAGCTTAAATGTCAGTTCAAATTAATATTCATCCCTATCTTACCCCTATGAGTTATATTTTGAGGTCCGTGTTCCATTACGGCCATATCTTGACGAAGATTAGTCTGAATGGGGGTGTTGTTATATATCCGTTTATAATGATTATACACTGCCACTGATAAAACCTATAAAACAATAAAAACATGTTTTTTTCTTGTTTACTTTATCAGCAATCAAAGCATATATAGTTTTTTAAACTAATGGAATGTCTTCAGATTTCTAGGTCTATTGGCAAATTTCTTTGTACTCTTCTACCCTCTTGTGGTTCTAGGAGTGTATGGAGTGGCGTTGCTTCTTCTGCACGTGTTCCAGCCACCTTAAACGTGCCCTCCAGATGAGCTCCATACATCTGTCTCAGCTCAGTATTCCTCCGGAGCTTGTTTTCAATTTGGATTCTCCATCAATTAGCTAATATAACTCTTTTACTTTCAGGTGGATTTGTTCACGTTTTTCAATGATATGGTCTTTCCATGTGAGTCTCATGTCTTGGTGCATGCCTAGGTATTTTGTTGTACTAGCTTGTGGTATCTGGTCTTTTCTTAGAGTGAAGGTCACTTGGATTGATTTTGATTTGATTTTCTTGGTCGTCCAAGTTTGGTTGTTACTTAAATCTATCTGTCTGCGGAATCCTGGAAGCTACAAATGGACTTTAGTGGTTTACCAATATGACTGTATGGTGGCCATTTGCTAGTAGATACATCTAATAATGGCCCCTGTGGTACACTCTATTGGATGATTACCGGAAGTATTTTCATTAATTTTGGTTCTGAACTCTCACAATTTGAAATATGTTATTTAAAGACAGTTTTCGATTTTACTTCTTCTAGTGCTTATTTTGAATTTATTCTATAGTTGAATGTTCCTTCTTGAGCCCAGACTGGTGTAGTGGTATCCATTCTTCAGTGTTTCGGGTTTGAGTTTATTTTTTGTAACAGTAGTCTTTCAATGACCTTCCTACAGGATTTGCAGTAAACTTATTGGACGATATGATGAGACAGTGTTTGGGTTTTTGTCCTGCAGTTCTCAACAGTTTTGGCTAACAATTGAGACATAGTTCTATACTAATAAAAAAAACAAAATTAAATTTGTTAATTGTTAAAACTCACTTTTTTAGCATATTCTTGACCGACTACATGCTTGTTCAAATAATCATAAATTTTTTTTGGCGGAGGAGGGGGTTTCTTATATTGCCCCGTTTTAGCATCTACGCCTTCCTTCTTTTTACTATCAACTTCACTCAAAACAACGAAAAAATGATGACATTTTTCACATTTAACGAATCTAAAACAATAACCAAACATTTCTTAATTGTTACAATTAAGCGAAACAGAAAAAATTTCCAATATTTTATTTACCACTTTTAAAGATTTTAAAAACAAAATTGATACAAGAAGTTTCACCTCATTTCATTCATTCAATTCGAAACCATAATACTTTTTGTGATACTATCAATGAAGAAACATATTTACCTAGTTGAACTGACGAATGTCTCAACGTGGGTACAAGGATCTCCACATTTAGGACACGATAAAGTATTTTTATTTTTACCGCTACCGTTGCTAGAATCTTTGGACAGAGGTGGCGGAGGAGGATTGTGACCTGTCGGTGGTTCCCCTGTTCCTACAGTTTTAAATACAATAACACTAGTTGAAATTCCCTTTTTTTGAACTACAGCAGTGTTATAGATCATTGAAAGTACGCCTGAAATAAATTTAGATATTGAATTCATTATAATTCAGTTGATACTTACTTTATAATGTAAGAGAAAATATGAAAATAAAAAAAAAACAAAACAAATGAATAAATAGACCTTCCTAGAAAATAATATTTAAAAGAAATAATGTAAATAAACCGCTTGCTATAAAAAGTTATATAAAAACAAAGATCAAACGAATTCCGGGTATTTCATCAAAGACGGCGCCTTCGCCGAATTTTAGAATTCTACTATATTCGAGTAGGACCGGCTCCAGGGCGGAGATGAATTCGTAACAATACGTTTCAAGTTTGAAGACGCCACGTTGTTTAGTACCTTAAGTCAACAGTAACTGATACAGTGAGCAGTGTAGCATCATTTAACTGACTGTAACACAGTCGAGAAGAAACAGGTTGAAAAAACTTCAATTCCGTTTTTAATATTAATATAATAATCAAATTTGGTGTATACCAAATTAATAAAGTATCATTGGTATAAAAATTATTTTATTTATTAAATAACAATTTCTAAGCCGCAAGAAATTACATAAACAGAAGCAGACCACGAGTATTACATTCACTGTTTAATTTTCTATAACCTGAATCATTTCTTATTTACATAACAACTGAATTTGTGAAGTTGACACTGAACTCATTCTGTGGTAACCTCCAATGAAACCAATAAGGACAAATTTCTTCATTTGTTCGAATTTATTTTGGAGTTTTTTTCATAATTTCAATGCCATATGGTTTTTTATTATTTTAATATATTTATGTTTGATGTGATTGCTATTCACAGACATACATTGAGTCCCCTCTACTGCTCAATTATGAACACTCTATCTGAAACTAGTATTTCTTTTATTTCTAACACTTAAAATAATTATAGGAGATCTGTCAGCTTCAGTTTGGGTGAGTCTTCCTTGTTCTATCCAATATGTTACCAGATTCAGATGAAGATCCTACTAGAACCTTAGTTAAAACTCTTGCTCTGGTTAATGCATTCTTCTGATCCCTACTGACCATAGATTCCCAATAGTATATTTGTTTTTTTTTTTCAGTCCTTCTATTTTTAGTGCCCAATCTTTTCTTAGGTTTCTTTTTTTTTCAATATTTCTCCAAAGAGCTCTGGTTCCCAGAGAATTTTTGGCCTCATTGTTTTCTAGCTTATCGGTTATCTTTCATTCTCTTCTAAGATGGCTAAACATGGCTGCCTGGCTACTTGAATATTATTATTCTCTTCCTTCTATATTTCTTATTGTTTTTTTTTAATTTTTTTCTCATTTTCCTTCAATAATATTTTGCTTTTGTGGCACGAATTGGACAATGGAATCAATGTCTATCACTTTCTGAATGATTCATACATATTTAAGAAACACAAATATATCTTCCAACCTAGCTTCTGATTCAATCCATTCCTCTTTTTCACTAGTGCAAATAATCAACAATTTTTTTCACTTGCAACTTTTGTTTTGACAAATCCCGATCTCAACTTTTCTTTTGCCCGTTTTAGCAACATTTCCTCTGTTTCTTTCGAGATGTAACATTGTCAAAGTAACTGTAGAAATTTTCAATTTAACCTCAAGAACAGCAGTTGGGATTCCTCTTTGGCATTCTGCTAAAACATCATCTTCAGTGTATTTTGAAATTTTAGGTGACATTTTTACATCTGAAACCAATGGAAGACACTTCCAACATAGTGCCTACTATTGTGTGGGATACTTGAAAATTGATGGGACTTACTACAAGACAGATCGTATTTACCTTTTCCAGTACTTTGAAATAAATTTAGCACCAATAAAAGAAATGTGTGTCTTCTATTGGGAATATCGGAATTTTGAGTAATCTATAGAAACATCACTATATCTCCTATACATTGAAATCTTTGAAGTCTTCTCAAACCAACGAAATTTGTTTTAAGTAAATATGGAATATAGAAACTGTAGATTCACATGTAATTATTTTTGATTCCTTAACATATTGCTTAGAAAATACAAACTTTCACTTGGACTTTAGAGCACTCTCAATTTACCTTTAGTCCCTGAAGACGATAAGTTGGTTATTGAAACTCACGTCAATTAGTGTAACTGTTAGTGTTGGTGTAGTGGAAGTGTATATAGGTTTATTATAGCCAATCTAAGTACAATTTATTTTTATGGAAAATGATGTATCTGTAACTTAATTGTCAATTATTATATTAAAAAATATAATCCTGGCATTAAAATAATAATCTTGCAGACTAACAACCTCTTTACACGCGTCATGTTCAAGTTATCCAGTTTAATGACTGCAATCAATAAAGGTCAAAATTAAATCATTGTTAATAACCTCTACTTTTTCACAGGAACCTTGACCAAATCCATAATGGTTACAATTTGGCAACAATTATTCAAATTTAGCTTGTTTTGACTGAATATTAATTTAAAAAAAAATCATAAGATAAATATTTGTTCACTTTATGTTTTTTGACCATACAATTCAAACCTCGGTAAACATTAATTTTTAAATAAGTAGACTGCAATAACTAGAGATGGGATTTAACCTCAAATTATCAGTTATTTTTTCACTGTAAACTTGTCAATGTTATTTAAAAATTATATAAAATTAGATTTAAAAAAAATCAGAGCAATGATTAGTAAATTTTCCTTATAATTTGAGTTTAATTACAAAAATAAATTAGTATTTTTGTTATGTGAATTTACATCATTTCAAATGATAAAAAAATTATTGTTCAATAACGAAATCCTGATGATCCTTGAATTAAATAATAATTTCATCAAAAATCTATCAATAATGACTACGAAAATAACTAAATTTTCCAGAAAAATACATTTTTTATATTTAAAAGAACAATTATAAACATTATAAATTCAATTCAATATGATTATAACATAGATCTACACAAACTACTTGTTATATATGTGAGTAGTGAATAAAATAATAAAAACGGTAGTTTTTGATTAGTAAATATTTCAACACAACACCTTTATCTATTTTTTCATGTTTAGTATATATTTAAAACTAATTGATACAATTGAAATAAACGATAAACAAAACAGTAATCGTACTCGTTACTGTATAATTACTATATACATGAATGTTTAATGAAAAGATAAAAACAAAGTGATAACTTACCATGTTGTAACTTGTTATTTCTAGCAGCAAGGGCATACCTTCCAGCTGTAGCAAGACTGCATCTAACGCTACCCATTTCTAAATTATGTTGTGTTTAGTAATGTATTTATTTAATTTTCGTTTTTATATATGAGAAACATAGACGGACCCAAATTTATGTCTCCCTTCTAATGAAAATAATTCCAACTCAACTTAAAATGTTACGACGTAATTAAAATAAATATGGAATAATTCCAAAATTCGTGTCGATACCGTTAACTGTATGATTTTTTGTTGAAATCGTGAGGTGAACTGATTTGAAACTTGTAATATATCACTAAAATTTTGATGACTGTCAAATAAGTCACTCAGCCATAACCCATAACAACTTTCGTCGATCAGAGACAAACTATTTGTCTCTACGTTGTTGGCGTATAACCTTGGTAACCTCCATGCTAAATTTATCCATTTTTGATAACAGATCATATTATTTATGAAAACAAAGTATCTTATCTTATGCTACATAGTGTAAATTTTTTGGTATTTAGAACGGTACTATAGTATTTTCCGATACAAAAAAAGTTGAAATGCGAAATTGATACGATAAAAAAGAATAAGAAATTGTCTAAATTTTCAATAAGTGATTTCTTCTTTTTTATTTTTAATTGTCAAAGGGTTGACGGGACGGGTTATCAATTCTACAGTAATTTAAAAGAAAAGTTGATATGGCAAATATTTTGAGGAAACTTGTGAGTACCATTCTTTTCTGTATGAGTTTTTTAATTTTTTTTTCGTATAATTGCAGTAAATAGTGTTTGCCTATCTTGCAAATTTTGTGTGCATGTGATTTCTGTCGCCCCCTTGAAGCATGAGGTTTTTTCGTAATTTTTTTGATACTACGATTCAAAAAACCGTATGGGCAAAACTAATAAATTATTTTAAACGAATTTCTGAAAATCAACAATCAAATGCTATTGATTTAGTAAGTGATTATATAATCAAATTGCTTACCCTATAAATACAAAGTATCCAAATAAATCGTATCCTACTGTAATTTTTTGTTGTTATAGACTACTTCGCAACCTTTGGGCAGTAGATTATTTAGTAGTGAAATAAAAAAATGTACGATTATTCCTGGAGATGGAATTGGACCAGAAATATCTGCTGCCGTTCAAAAAATCTTCCAAGCTGCTAACGTTCCTATTGAATGGGAATCTGTGGATGTTACTCCTGTCAGAGTAAGTAAATTTCCTTCTTTAATTGAGTTTTTTTTTAAACCACTATTCTATTTAATTTATTTTGTGTTATTGGAAGAAGTGTATAAAATCTAATGTTTTTTAGGGCCCAGATGGAAAATTTGGAATTCCCCAAGCAGCCATTGATTCCGTCAATAGAAACAAAATTGGTTTAAAAGGGCCTCTAATGACACCCGTAGGAAAAGGCCACAGATCATTGAATCTTGCTTTGAGAAAGGAATTTAATCTTTACGCCAATGTAAGACCATGCAGAAGTTTAGAAGGGTAATTATAATATTCTTTAATTCATGTTTTGACTAAATTTACTAATTAATGAAATTGATACTATATTATATAGTTATAAAACCCTCTATGATCACGTGGACGTTGTAACAATTCGTGAAAACACAGAAGGAGAATACTCAGGTATTGAACACGAAATTGTAGATGGAGTCGTTCAAAGTATAAAATTGATCACAGAAGATGCTTCTAGAAGAGTAGCTGAATTTGCTTTCCAATATGCTAAAGACAATAACAGAAAAAAAGTAACTGCTGTACATAAAGCAAACATTATGTAAGTTGAATACCCACAGCAAACAATTCTTGATTGACTTGTTGATATTTTTTTCAGGCGTATGTCAGACGGTCTGTTTCTGAGGTGTTGTAGAGAAATGGCTAAGAAATATCCTGAGGTTAAGTTTGAAGAAAAATATTTGGATACCGTTTGTCTTAATATGGTACAGGATCCCACACAGTATGATGTTTTAGTGATGCCTAATTTATACGGTGACATTCTATCAGATATGTGTGCTGGATTGGTGGGTGGTTTAGGTCTCACTCCGTCTGGTAATATTGGAATGAATGGGGCTCTTTTCGAATCTGTAAGTTTTTATAAAATACTTTCAACATAATATTCAGTATTTTATACTATAATTTTCTTGTTTTTTTTCTTTCACATTTTCAGGTACATGGTACGGCTCCAGATATAGCCGGCCAAGATAAAGCCAATCCAACAGCACTTCTCCTTTCTGCGGTAATGATGTTGAGATATATGGGGCTTAATTCGCATGCTAGCAAAATCGAAACTGCTTGTTTCGAGACTATCAAAGAGGCTAAGTATTTAACGGGCGATTTGGGAGGTAAAGCTAAATGTTCCGAATTCACGAATAGCATCTGTGAAAAAATAGCCTAATTATGAACCTAATTTATTTAAAAAAAGCAGTAACCATTGAGAAAATTAGAGTGTTAATAAAAAAATGTTGTTATTGTATATATTAAGCGAAAATCTCATACTAAATAAAATTAGGTTCTATTGTGAAGAAGTTACCTTCGGATTTCATAGTATTCACCAATAGGATTTTTTTTAATTTATTTTGCGTCCGATTGTACCATTTAAGTATTTATTCTTAATATGTTAATAAAACATAGTTTTAATTGTTTTTGTTTTATTTAAGTTAGAATTGAAAAAAAAATAGTTGTTGAATGAAGGGAAGCAGAATCCAAAATACTAGACAATGAAAACATTGTCTGTGCATTAAAACCCAGTGGTTCAGATGGTTTAATCACATTCGAAGCAAAAAAGTTTTGCAAAAATGATTTACGTTTTATTCAGAAACCAGTTTTTCTACAGTAGCTATTAGAATTGGTTAGGTCAACATATAGGACAAAATATTTGTACTAAGTATAACAAAAAATTGACAAAGATTCATTTTTATTTTTTAATACAGTGCCCATTATATATTTATATGGAACACAATATTTCCTGCTACGACTAAAACACTCCCATTTACAATTTGTGTTCAGTCTCAGAATATGATAACTTGGTATGTAAACTTAGACAGAAATAATTATAAGTGAAATTATTATCAGCTGTTACTTTTTGTAAGAATAATGAAAAATATGAAAATTTCTGGAGCTGTTGGTGATATTCATACTAAACAGAGTGTCAGTCTTCAGTAGATCTCTGAAGACGATAACTTGGTTATCAAAATGCATGTCAGACAGTACAATTGTAAGTAGTTGTAGTGTCAACAGTGTGTTCAGTATATCACCAAAGGCTTCAAAAATTCCAACTAACCTTTAGATTTTTTAATCGTTTACCAGGTAAGTGTGTGGTGCCATTGAGAGTATTCCATTTGTATGTTCGTCTGTACACGACTGTTTACCATATTTAAACTCATAAAACCACCTTTTCACTATATCATGTGATACTACAGGTTCTCTTAATATATCCAACAAATCTATGAGAATTTACATTTTAAACACAAGTATTTAATAATCTCAGCTCGACACGATACATTTTGATACTGAAATGTGATTTTCCTGAATTCGGGTTTTTATTGTATACAATTCTCAATGGATTCAGTCAATTTCTAGGTTAGGTACAATGATGAATAATCATTTTGATTTATACATGGCACAGAAGTGTAGCAAATGGATCAGCCCCGGTATATTTGTTAAGTTTTTATTGCATTTATATATATCTAATGCCTCTGGTAACAAATCTATGAGAATTTACATTTTAAACACAAGTATTTAATAATCTCAGCTCGACACGATACATTTTGATACTGAAATGTGATTTTCCTGAATTCGGGTTTTTATTGTATACAATTCTCAATGGATTCAGTCAATTTCTAGGTTAGGTACAATGATGAATAATCATTTTGATTTATACATGGCACAGAAGTGTAGCAAATGGATCAGCCTCGGTATATTTGTTAAGTTTTTATTGTATTTATATATATCTAATGCCTCTGGTAAAATGATGTATTTAAATTAATGTTGAAAGTAATATAACATTTTTAGAAAATCTAGATGTTTCAATATTTCACATGATAAATCGATTTCATTTTAGGTCTCTTATGGAAAATAATAGGTAAAAATTTACGTTTTGACTAAAATATCCACGTGTAAGATTGAAATAGGTCGAAACGTCAATTTCTATCTTGTATTTTGAACTGATTTTCTATAAAAAAGGCCTAAAATCAAGATAAATCTTCAGGAAAAGCATAAAAAGGTCTAAGAAGTGACTGAATATATTATTTGAGGGAAACGTTAGTGCACCTTTCGTGACATCAAAAATGAAAACAATTAAAAAAAAACCTTCCAATTAAGAACTCAATGTTAGGATAATAGCATTACTAAATAAGAGTAGTACTTTGATAAGAATTGATTAAATTCCATGTTTTTTATAACGTGATTCACTGTATTTACATTGTTTTCCATCAATGACGTACTTATTTTCACACAAAATACTTACAATTAATTATATATAATCTCGAACTGATCAGATCAGTTGATTTATGATATTTTATTGCATTAAATGAATCAATGTCAGTATAATAATTCTATGTGTTGTTGGTCAGAGGA
The DNA here is from genome assembly GCF_026230105.1 of Diorhabda sublineata. NCBI lineage: Eukaryota > Metazoa > Arthropoda > Insecta > Coleoptera > Chrysomelidae > Diorhabda > Diorhabda sublineata. Next base: position 6,159,953 of record NC_079481.1, on the reverse strand, counting down.
ATAGTCGAGTGATTTACGTAGAATCGTTACATTGCCTTACTCACATATATTTTTATATCAACACTTTATATAGAGCAACAATAAATTAATAATAGTTAAATAAAAAGTTGTTATACAAAGATGCTTTCTTCTTCTCATCGTTTACTTGAAATGGCCTTGTCGTTTATGTCCCCATGCCGGAAGCGGTTCCTAATAGGTAGGCAATCAGCATCCCACGAACTGTTATGCCGGGTTTCCACCAAGCGGATAGGTCAACAACAAAACATTAATTGTTTATTTGAACAAAAATTTCGAACAGTTTTGTTTTGTACGTGTTTCCACATTATTGGGTCCCCAACGGACTATGTGCTTACATCAGTCACGAATATAAAAACTGAATATTTCATGATAAAAAAGAAACAAAAGTAAACGTCGGTTTTGGAGTAGGCCATCTTTTAGGCAAAAAAGAGGAACTGTGACGTCAAAACTATTGCAAGTTCTTAAAGTATCGGGGGTGAACTTCTATCAAGTTTTAAGACCTTTTTGAATATCTATTTTGGAATAACGTTGCACCCTCTAAACTTCTAAACGACTATAATTATAATCAGATGTCTCGAATTAATCGGAAAAACTTTCATTCAACAATTTTATTTGTTTTATAAATCGAAAGATTAGTTAGTAGATCACGTTATTTTATTAACACACTGTATATTCCATGTATACAGCCAATATTCATTCATGAACTATTTCCTAGTTTCACAGCTTTAATCAAAAAAATAATAATTAGAATTTCATCTGTAATGTACCGTTGCTTATTGTAATCTTTGACACCCTCGTGTCGTAAACTCGTAATATCTTTTTGGCGATTCACCTGTGAAACTCTCCACCCCCCACGTGCACCGTCGCCCCACCCCCTTTATTATTATCACATTTGCCACCCCTCATACCAAGCTAGAGGTGGTAGCTACTAGTATTGAAAATAGCCGTTCCATTAGTTTGTTAAAGTACGTGAAAATTTCGAAAACCAAATAATTTCATACATTTTTTCTGAATCTTCGATAAAATCTAAGCAAATATTAATAATAGTTTTTAATTTTAGTAAATTGTTTAACAATCACACGGAGTCGCTACAGAATCGATATGATTCAATTCGTAGTGATGTGGTGGCTTATTTCACCCTTAGTTGATGATTACAAATAATTTGAATGGGTGCGCTACAATTCATGACGGTTTTTAATCTTTTGAGATAAGAATGCGTCATAATACAACTCGTGACGGATTTATTAAGAGTTTCACCTGGAATTTAGCACCTAATCCACTTTGTAAAGTTGGGAAATCGACAAACTAAAACATACAGTTTATAAATCTTTTAAATTGCATTCTAACATTAGCTAGATTTTAAACAATATAAATATAAACACGAATGCCTGCAGATGGAACGGTCTTTGCCTTCTTTAAAACCGGTTCTCTCTTTTGAGTCTATTGTTTTGATTGTTGATTATTCTTTTGCTTCGGGTGTGAAATGATGGACCCACGTTTGATCCATGGTTATGAAACTGCGGTATCCATCTTGCACACAGCTTTCTCATGTCCAAATTTTTAGTTAAATTACGATGTCCAGTACTTTTTGTAATGCCTACTATGTCTGCTAGCTCGTACACTTTCAATCGACAATCATCTAGTATCGCTTTGTGGGTTTTCTTCAACCTTTCTGGAGTCGTCACCTCATTTGGTCGACCACTGCGATGCTGGTCATTGCAGGTCGTACCGTCTCGTTTAAGCACTGCTACTCAATATTTTGTTGTTGATAACGAAGGAACAGACTCACCCAGAGTCGAATTTAGTTCAGCTTTTATATTGGTTTGGCTAAGACCTTTCAAATAAAAGTAAAATTCACTGAAAATGCCAAATGACTACGAAGCAACGTGATGTCTTCAAACTTTAAACATCTACTGTATAAATTGTGTACTTTTTAATACTGTGGTGTTTTTCAAGCAACTACCGCCTACTTTAGTTCAGGCCAGGTACTTCTAGAATCATCCTTGTAATGTGAAGCCTGTAAACTCAACTTTTCAAGTTTCCCGAGTAATCTTACAAGAATTCGTTGCTTAACTTGAAATTACGTTAACTTGTTTACAGTAGCGAGAGTTATTGCCGTGCAATTCTTCTGTAGCACCATCTAGTAGCGAAGGGAGCTCTCTAATTTTCTATTTCTTCTTCTTCCGTGTATTTGGCGTAGTCGCCTGTTTTATCTTTTCCTCCTATTCTGCGTCAAGGTTGTCGCCTCCATCTTTTTCTTAGTCGGCTGGTACTCCTTCGGCCCAATGGGGATTTATCGAGCGCTATGTGTTCATCCCATTCTTTCTTGATAGAATCCATTCGTTGACATACTGCAATTCTTAAGGCTTTAGTTGTTTTTGCTTACTTACGTCTCCAAATCCTGAATTGTCGATTCCTAGGTATTTAAATTTCATTACTTGGTGAATTATCTGGTCGTCTACATCTTCTCGGAGTTTTGTATGTAGTCATACACTGCAGTTCAACACATGCAAAAGCCTTTGAAGATCATCATCATATTTTGCGACTAGAACAGCATCATCAGCGTAACATAATATTGTAATATTTCGGTCCCCCATCTAACATTAAGTGGTTTAAGGAGTCTTCCTGGCGAATCCCTTTGTGTACTGTTATTTGCTCCGGAGCAAATTTTCTATTTGACATTCTATATTGTTTTCCTAATCTCTGTTCTTTCGATCATTTCTTCGAAGTTTGTTTTAGAGGCAAGTACCACCCACCACCCTAAAGCTGCACTTTCTTTGCATACCAGAAGAAATTTTTGATTTACCGATCTTCTTCAGAAAGCACACGTGCTCCGTTAGAATATTTTTTTCTTTCCAATATTTCATTTTCCCGGTTACCGTGTGTTTTGTTTTCTCTTTATTCTGGGTCTTCCAATTGTTTAACTTATATTAAGAAAAATAATTAGAGTTATTAAGTTCCATTAAAATGTAGTTATACGTGATTTGAAAATGAAGTAACGCCCCCATCTTTACCGGCCACCCCTGACAGGGCGCTCGCTTGTCATATAGGGTGGAACACGTGGTTTTGGTGGTTTTAAACCATCGCGCCAGTCGAAGTGACTTGATCCGCGCTAGACACGCTCCTTTTAGCGGAAATACAAATCCTAAAAATACTAATTGGGTAGTTTCGGTGGCGAGACCTTCACTTCCGCGATTTGTGTATGTGAAAGTGCAGTTTGCGGTCTTTAAGGGTGAGTTTAATTAATAGTTTTACACGTTTACTTAATTTCATTTACCTTCTCATGTATATTTTGTCGAATGCCTTTGACAAATCTACGAAAAAAATTCGTAAATATTGTAATGAATATTTTCATATTTATTTTGGCGGCAATTGTGGATTGAAAACTTCGTTTTTGCAACTATTTTTGATATATTTGTGATTTCTTTACAACAAAAAGTGAAAAAACGTACCAAACTTCTGTACACTCACCAGTCCCACCAACCTATTTTGGCGTAATGAGGAATATCTAAAGGAAAACAGCCTACATGGAATAAATTTGTTAATCAATGATTGAGGCCTTTTTTAGGAAAAACGCTGGGACACTTCAAAAAATTATCACGTGAAACTCTTCAATACAAACTTTCTTATCCTGTTCATACTTCATAGTAGCATTGTGGGCGGACAAGGAGCCGTTGAGCACATAGGTCTTAAGTTAGTTGTGAGGCTTGCCCGAGTGTTACAACCGCACCCGTGTGAGTGCTGAGCACTCACAGATGACGTGGTATGCAGTTTCATCTTCCTCCATGCACCAACGGCACTCCGTGATGCCCATGGTGTGGATTTCGCGCCTATTTAGTTGTAGCAGTTGTTTGGTATGAGTCGCACAAGGTCCATCTATGTGTGTCTTTGCTTGACTCATGCCATATTCATCTTTGCAGAGGTCGCCTTGCTAGCAGACCGTAGGACACACGCCGATTGAAAAATTTTTACCCAGATGCTTTATACATCACTTTATACCAATCCCCTGTATATTATTTATTTTCAAGAGAAAATCTACGCCATTTCTGACGTTTCAGGACTCTGAGTATCATCCGTGTTCTTATGGCCGCTTTCAAAGGCACTAACAAATCATTCTATGGAATACAACACCTTTAAGATAATGTTTATTTAACTTTTTCTCGGTTTTTTCCATTATTTTCTACATAATCATGTTTTTTACATATTTACGCAACAACAAAAACGATTGTCTTAATATGAGTGTTTGAATTAATTTAATTTTATATCAAGTTTTGCGAGATAACATCAGAAACATGGCGAAAACCAACAATATACGAGGGTGGTACAAATATGATCGAGAAAAACGCTGTAGATGGCGCGCCTGTAAGTTTCGAAGGCCGTAGCTTGATTATGCATTACTTTTGACCGAGTGATATGAACATGAGTGAACGCCAAATGCTGATCGCCACTGTGCATCGTTTTTTGCTTTGGGAAGGCATCAAAAACACGGAAATTCTTCGACGTTTACGAAACCGATTCGTTAATGACTGTCTTCTGTATCTAAACGAGCCAAAGCGTTCAAAGATGATCGCGAACCACCGAGAATGAACCGCATGGTCGTCGACCACGAACCACCAACACCAACAACGTTCTCACTCATTTTGGAGGACCGTAGGATGAATGTTCGAAATATTTCAGCTGAACTCGGTATTAGTATTGGTAGTCTAGAGTCTATCATCCACGAATACCTTCAATATCGTGATATAATGACGCGACGGGTTCCCAAACTGTTGAACTTCGAGCAAACTTCATGTGGTTGGAAGTTTTTCGCAAAACGAGATGAAGAAGAATAGTTTTTCAACACAGACGAAACATGGATACAGAAGGAGGAAGAGGCGCCTGTTAAAGAGAATATAATCAGGTTTGCGGGTAAGATTATGCGTTTTGTATTCCGCATACATCTACTGCATACTTCTCCAACTTTCTGAAAACCCATGTGACACCGCTTATCACTCGAAACGGGAGAACCTTCCAGTACGAAGTAAGATTCTTCTCCAGGATATTCTCTTTTAGGGTGGGAGATACTAGAACATCATCATTACAGTCCGGACTTATCACCCTGGGACTACCACATATTTGGATTACTGAAAGAAGCCCTCGGAGGTTAAGTATCAACACCGACGACTTTGTAGAGGAGTTTGTACTTAAGGAATTCTTCGGTACTGATATGAAAAAGTTTTCCGAAAAGGTGGTAAAAATGTGTAACTAGTGAGGGGAATTTCCTTATAAATACTGTGAATTTTTGTAAATATTTTTCATAATGAATAAATCGATCATTTCCTCGCTTTTTTTAGAATTTAGCGTCTATCTAAAAAAGTAATTTTTTGAGTTGTTTTTGTTCGCTTCCATTACTACGAAATCTGATAAATATAATTTATATACAAACATACTGAAGATATAACACAATGTAACCAAAAACTCACAGTTTTTATGTAAAAACTATTTTTACTTTTTCTATAAATACGTATTAAGACTTTGTAGGTATAAAAAAATCCGATGTAGTCGTGGGTGAGCGACAGGGGAACTTTTGAACCTTCCTAACAACTGTCGGGAGTCGGAAGTCAGATTGCATGTGTTAATAATATTGGAAAAAATAATAAAAAAAAGAACGAGGGTAGAAATGCCCTCTAAAGGTCAACACGAATACTAGATACACATTTGTGGTTTTGTCTTTGTTTCGATGATAGTAGATAGTGAAAGGGTGTTGTTAGTGCTCGGTTTGGGACAACTGTCGTTTTTTTAATACTTTGTGCCGAAAAATTCGTAAAATAACAAAAAACTACATACTACGAGTTACGTGAAAGAAAATCCCAGAACTTTATAAAAATTAAAACGCATAAGGATAAAATATAAATTTTCGGACATTGAAAATATAACTGGCGCAGTCATTAGGACTCGCGGGGTCGCGATTTTTTCCGCACATTGCGAAAAAGAAACACCGGCTAAGTATTTCAATACTACAGCACAAAATCTACGTTCATCCGTTATTTTTTATTCTTAGGGACGGAGGAGTTACGTGAAAAAAAATCTCAGAACTCTATAAAAATTAAAACGCATAAGGATCAAATATAAATTTTCGGACATTGAAAATATAACTGGCGCAGTCATTAGGACTCGCGGGGTCGCGATTTTTTCCGCACATTGCGAAAAAGAAACACCGGCTAAGTATTTCAATACTACAGCACGAAATCTACGTTCATCCGTTATTTTTTATTCTTAGGGACGGAGGAGTTACGTGAAAAAAAATCTCAGAACTCTATAAAAATTAAAACGCATAAGGATCAAATATAAATTTTCGGGCATTGAAAATATAACTGGCGCAGTCATTAGGACTCGCGGGGTCGCGATTTTTTCCGCACATTGCGAAAAAGAAACACCGGCTAAGTATTTCAATACTACAGCACGAAATCTACGTTCATCCGTTATTTTTTATTCTTAGGGACGGAGGAGTTACGTGAAAAAAAATCTCAGAACTCTATAAAAATTAAAACGCATAAGGATCAAATATAAATTTTCGGGCATTGAAAATATAACTGGCGCAGTCATTAGGACTCGCGGGGTCGCGATTTTTTCCGCACATTGCGAAAAAGAAACACCGGCTAAGTATTTCAATACTACAGCACGAAATCTACGTTCATTCGTTATTTTTTATTCTTAGGGACGGAGGAGTTACGTGAAAAAAAAATCCCAGAACTCTATAAAAATTAAAACGCATAAGGATCAAATCACATAAACAACTGTCAGCATTTATTTTATTATAAATAGGATTCTGGTAAATAATAAATGAATGAATTTGTTGTTAATACGCTTGTGAAATTAGTTCTGTTCATTTAAACTGTGTAAAATAATTGTAATTTCGAGTTGAATAAATTTTTAAGTATAAATTTTCGAACATCAAAAATATAACTGGCGCAGTCATTCGGATTCGTGCGGATGCGATTTTTGCGACTACGTTCATCGAGGGACAGGACTTCAGAACTCTGAAGATTTTTGAGAAACCAGAAAAGTAAGGAATTCGCTTGTGAAATTAATTATGCTTGAAAGATCTCATTATTTTTTGGCAGAATTCTACAATCTACCATAGACTGGCATAATTCATAATTATTTGGATATAAAATTGTAAAATTTTCTCATGACAATGAAGCTTAAAGATTCCGGAAAGATTAGGGGTAACTGATTTTAGTAAAGATCTTTAAATTGGTGAGAAATTATTGTTAGAATCAGTATTAGAGGGTAAACCCCGTCAAATCCTTTCGAAAGATTCATAACGTCACTCTCGTTTAATACAACTCTAGTACCTTAATATTCATCCGGTCAATTTAGACATAAATTCCCATCGATCTGAAAATCATTAAAATTGTTTAAAATACAATTTCAGTGCATGGAAAACATTTTATTCAAGGTTAAAGGTATAAAAAATTGAGTTTTTCGCAATTTTTAGCGAAACGGTGAGTTTTATCATAAAAATACTCCAGACAAAAATTGTAGATCATAAAATTATCTACAAAAAACGTATCAATACTTTTTTTTCTACAAGCCACCGTTTCTGAGATATAATGATTCAAAAAGTTATAAAAGTTGTCGTATTTAATATATGTTTTCAGCAGCTTTTCTTACAACATTGAAATGAACCGAGACTTGTTGTATTTGTAAGAAATTTCTGTTGACTGGTGGACGAAGATGTTGCTAAACTCGACGATGTTGGTATGCAGCTTTGGTGCAATCATTATAGCCATTAAATACGACAGTAAATCTGAAGCATTATAACTTTTACAACTTTTTGAATCGTTATATCTCAGAAACGGTGGATCGTAGAAAAAAAAGTATCGATACGTTTTTTGTGAAAATTTTTATGATCTACAATTTATGTCTGAAGTATTTTTATGATAAAACTTACCGTTTTGCTGATAATCGTGAAAACCTCATTTTTTTTACCTTGAATAAAATTTTTTCTATACATGATACAATTTTCAATTGTATATTAAGCAATTTTACTGATTTTCATCTTGATGGGAATTTATGTAGCTTCACTCTTATTTTTTGGTCTAATTTGACCGGAATAAATATAGTTGTTTCGAAATTTTCGCGTGGCGCTAGAAATCCGGTAAAGTATAAAAACTTGATTGTGAACGAATAAATTCGGAACGCGGAAAAGCTGTTTCGGTTATCCGAGATTTTAATTGTTCCTCATCGTTCTACTGATGAAAATATTCGAGGCGGAACTAAGCCGCTTAACGTTACCGTTTCAAAAATTATAATTCAGGCACAAGTGACTTCATTGTTTGATATCTTCTGAGAACAATCTGCTTTAAATACCTCTTTAGTCGTTTCCATTGATCAACCATAGACTGGGCGTACGATTAACTGGGATTCAATAAAGTTTCGATCCGAGCGGTTATCATCGTCAGACAGTTTGATTATTTGTATTATTCTAGTGACAGTAAACAGTTTGTTCAAGGTAAATATCATCATTAGACTTGGGTGGAGTAATGATTCTTCAGCTGTAATTGAACAAAAAACGGTATCGAAACTAGAAAATTGCATAAATGGCGTGTAATTTGCGAAGAAATTGCTTGGAATAACTCGGAGAGTTCGGAACGACACCTAGAACGAACCTAACCTAACTTAACCTAAAGTGAACTAACCTACTTTAACCTAAAAATTTGTGTTTTTCTTTTTAGATTTTAGGTTATGCCATGTCAAGCACTTTTATCAATTTAACTATGTATGTAATGAGTGATATGATTAAAAGTTCATTATAATTTAAAATTTTTAGACATTTTTCGGCTTTTGCGTGTTTAGGACACTTCCCATTTACGAGTTTGATAAGCCCAGAGTAATTATAATGGTCAAAAAATCACATTGACACACCCCTTCTCCATATTACATACCAAAACCCCACTACCATTCGCCACCGGCATGATACGGAAGTCTAGGCCAAAGGACTTGCTTAAAGCTCAACGCGCAGAGCTCTAGCGCGTGCTTGGCTCTCGGACTTGATAGAAACTTCCTTTCTAAATTGAATTAGACACATTTTTCTGTATTACACTTAGTCTTTCAAAGTTTATGGTTCTATATCCGTACGTTCTTTAGATACGTTGTAGTGTCCAATCGATGTCTAGATACACGCTGGATCTTTAGATTATAACCTCAATTAATCCAAGCGGAGATTTTGCTCACCATCAGTGCTTTCGTGGGTTTATTGGTATCTATGTTTGCTCCAGAGATCTAGGGAGATCTTTCTCAAGTGCTTTAATCAATGACTTGTAGGTCCAAACATATTAAATTTTTTTTATCAAGTGAAGGTGACTAGGTACGTCATGGGTTTCTCAAAGTCCCCTTGCGTGAATAACAATGTCACCGACGTATTCTTGTCAGTTAGTCCGCCTCGAAGTTGGTCTACTACAAGGCTTCACATAGTCACTAGTAGTTGTGACATCGATTTGGAGGTTAACCTATCTACTCCTCTCGCATCTAATATTCTTTTAGCAAAATCTTGTGGAGTTTTGTCGAAGGCTCACGGCCGAAGATTACCCAAACACATTTTGAGCATATATAAAAATAAATATGAAGAGAATGTTGATAATGATATTGGAACAATATATTTGTTACAAAATCGGTAGAAATTTCCTGTACTAATACAGCCACTCCATTTATTTTTATTAATAAACTTCGATAATAGAAGCCGGTGAATCCGGTCCTGTTCTAATATGTTGTCGAAGCTTAAGTTTGGTAGACACGCCTGGTATTTTCTAAATGTCCTATTGTTTACGGAAAATTAAAGATTTCCAGGAATCGAACTTTCTAGAATGTGATATTAGAATATAAATAGAAGCTCTAGCAGAGTCAGTCAACAATTTGATGCCATAGTGGTAGCGAAAAGTGAACTAAACGGTTACACCTGGGTGTAACTAAGATCTCTGGCAATTAAAACCATCCCCCATTCTAGACTTTTTAAAAGGAGTGGGATTCGTCGAGTTCTTCAGTATCGCCCCAAATCCATACATACTAATCGGTGTATTTAAATAAATTAGTGTTAGTGAATAGCTTAGTGCATGAGTTTTAGTGAATAGTTAGTGTATTAATAAATTCCTTAAGTAACATACACCGTGTGTATAAATAAATCTCACCCGTTCTGCGACTGAGAACTGTTTGTTTAAATAAATAAGAACATAAGTAACTCGAGCTCTGTTGAGAACATTTTAAGGTTAGGTTTGACGAAAACAAGTCATAAGTGACTTGAGCTCTGTTGAGAATATTTTGAGGTTAGGTTTGATGAAAACAAGTCAAAAGTGACTCGAGATTTTCAAAATATTTTGAGTTAGGTGTGACGGAAACAATTCATAAGTAACTCGAGCTCTGTTGAGAACATTTTGAGGTTAAGTTTGATGAAAACAAGTCAAAAGTGACTCGAGATTTTCAAAATATTTTGAGTTAGGTGTGACGGAAACAATTCATAAGTAACTCGAGCTCTGTTGAGAACATTTTGAGGTTAGGTTTGATGAAAACAAGTCAAAAGTGACTCGAGATTTTCAAAATATTTTGAGTTAGGTGTGACGGAAACAATTCATAAGTAACTCGAGCTCTGTTGAGAACATTTTGAGGTTAGGTTTGATGAAAACAAGTCAAAAGTGACTCGAGATTTTCAAAATATTTTGAGTTAGGTGTGACGGAAACAATTCATAAGTAACTCGAGCTCTGTTGAGAACATTTTGAGGTTAGGTTTGATGAAAACAAGTCAAAAGTGACTCGAGATTTTCAAAATATTTTGAGTTAGGTGTGACGGAAACAATTCATAAGTAACTCGAGCTCTGTTGAGAACATTTTGAGGTTAGGTTTGATGAAAACAAGTCAAAAGTGACTCGAGATTTTCAAAATATTTTGAGTTAGGTGTGACGGAAACAATTCATAAGTAACTCGAGCTCTATTGAGAACATTTTGAGGTTAGGTTTGATGAAAACAAGTCGAAAGTGACTCGAGATTTTCAAAATATTTTGAGTTAGGTGTGACGGAAACAATTCATAAGTAACTCGAGCTCTATTGAGAACATTTTGAGGTTAGGTTTGATGAAAACAAGTCGAAAGTAACTCGAGATTTTCAAAATATTTTGAGTTAGGTGTGACGGAAACAATTCATAAGTAACTCGAGCTCTATTGAGAACACTTTGAGGTTAGGTTTGATGAAAACAAGTCGAAAGTGACTCGAGATTTTCAAAATATTTTGAGTTAGGTGTGACGGAAACAATTCATAAGTAACTCGAGCTCTATTGAGAACATTTTGAGGTTAGGTTTGATGAAAACAAGTCGAAAGTGACTCGAGATTTTCAAAATATTTTGAGTTAGGTGTGACGGAAACAATTCATAAGTAACTCGAGCTCTATTGAGAACATTTTGAGGTTAGGTTTGATGAAAACAAGTCGAAAGTAACTCGAGATTTTCAAAATATTTTGAGTTAGGTGTGACGGAAACAATTCATAAGTAACTCGAGCTCTGTTGAGAACATTTTAAGGTTAGGTTTGACGAAAACAAATCATAAGTAACTCGAGCTCTGTTGAGAACATTTTGAGGTTAGTGATACTTTCTGATTTTTAAAGAAATCAATTGTATCGAGGCCGTTTTATTAAGATTACAAAGGAATTTATTGCATCATTAGATAGTAAAATCATCCGCATTCGATTTGTGTGAGCGTAGAATGAATATCGACATTTATTTGTATTTATATTATAGTACAGTCAAATTTTACTATCAATTCGTCACTTAGTGAAGTCGTCGTTCGAGTTTTACTTTTTTAATAACATCCGCATACTATTTTGTATGAGGTTAGGGTGAAGGTTCGTATTAATGATATAGTACAGTCAAATTTGAAGTAAATTTACCCAATTTTATTTGTATCTATGAATTCCTTTATCAATTTCGAATCTATTGCGGAGATCAAGGGCGTAATAAATCTTCTACCACATCTCGACATCTTCGTAATGTAAACAAATTAAAAAATGTCGGTACGCCTCTGTAATTCATCAAACTTAATAATCCTTTCTGCATAGCGATCCTTTTGTAGTATTCAATGCCGCCCTGTTGCGAATCGGGAATGCGACGCCGGGCGTCAGAATGTTGAGCGTCACGTTACCATATTACGCCGTACAACGACGAGAGGCTTATTGTGAGGAGTTAGAAGACTGGAACAGCTTAACGAAATTGCAAAGAAATATTTTCAGCGAGCTGTATCAACTCGCAATCAGATTTTGTTTGCTTATTTGATTTTCGAGCGTCGCGTAACTTGGAATGTCTGATAACAGAAAGAAAAAACGCAGAAATAGAAAAATATGACGATTCAAATCGCACGTTCTGGTGTTATTTGATGAGAGATGGAGTCTGTACATTCTTCGATACAATATTTGTTGAAAAAACCGTTTGGTTAAAACAGAAATATCTACGGACGGACAATGCAATTACGAAAATACAAAATAGGATTGCCGCGAGTTGTTTATAACTTACTGAAACACATGTTCGAGTTCATTTGTTCGTATTTGCTGGAACGGTTTGATTTTCAGGGGACGATTTCATTAGCCTATATTTGTTCAACAAAGGGGTCGTGTTTCCGTTGATGCGGCTACGTATCCAGGGTTCATAGTGTATACAGAATAGCATTTCACGTATATGAAGGTGGTACAATAGATCGGACAGCATATTGTCGCTGTATAACTACAATATTTGAATACGGCGAGATACAACACAAAAAGTAGAAGAAAAACAATGAAATTTATTTTTATTTACTGAATACGTTCTATGCGTTTCGGTTCACAATAACTATAAATAAATTTCGAATACAAACATTATACAGTACAACTTCGTGAATCCGGAACCGCTTCGTACCGGATTTTAAATTTGAATGCATTTATTATGGCGCCATCTATCGCACAAAAACACATTTATAAAATAATAATGATAATAAAAATATTAAATATTTTATAAACATATTTTTTACGCTATTTTTATTAATGGTGTCGCCATCTAGTGTCAAATGCTGAAGTTAAAAATTACGATACGAACGAATCAGTCCCGATAGTTGTGCAATGAGTGGAGATTCTATATTGTTGTGGGGAAAAATATCAGAAATATGTTGAGAAGGTCCTCCAAAAGGAATATAGTGAACAGGGGTGTAACAAATAGAACGTTTTCCGTGAAAACTGGAATATTCTTAAACCGAACCAGTCCAGAACAACTCAGATGTAATGAGAGTGCAAAAACAGTCCATTAACAGGTTTTTAGATGAACAAATGGAAACAAATATTGAAATTTTAGTTTATTTCAAAATATCCACTGAGATCCAGACACTTTTGCATGCGTTTGAAGCATTTTTCCGATTCAAAACAAGCATCAGCTGCTTCTTCAGGTGTCGTTGACGTTTTCCAATTTATTTTTGATCTGGGGGCATAAGAAAGAATCATCGGGTGCTAAATAAGGACTGTACGGCGGATGAGGCATCAATTCGATGTTTTGACTGTTCAAAAATGTTTTTGTATGAACTAATTCGCGAAAGCTCGCATTGTCGAGGATCGTCTTCTGAAATTGGATTCCCTGATCTTTTCGAACACTTCTGGCAAACAAATGTTGGTGTACCATTCAAAATTGATTGCTCTACGTTGCCCTGATAGAACGGTGGCGATATGTCCAGATATTCCGATAAAACAAGCGACCATTTCCATAGAAATGCTTCGTACTCGAACAATTTTCATTGAATGTAGCTCGTTTTGAAAAACTCATACAGTCGATTGTTGTTTATTCGTCGCCTGTTACAAGATTTTTTGAACGATTGTCTGCCTCAATCTCAAGATATGTCCCATGATGATCTTGAAATGTCGTTATACGCACAGCATCGATGTTTTCTGGCACAACAGCCAATTGTGGAGGGCTGCTGCTTCTTCTTTCCGTCTTTTTTGATGCATACGATCTTCCTGCTCTTCACTGGATCTCCTCAATTTTACAAAAAACCTGTCCAGGTGACTATGGAAGAAGTGGAAGTTTTATAGTCATATGTCATATCGCACCCAATAGTTTTTAATTGTAGTAAAATAATCCCTGTTCTAAATTTAAAGGCTCTTTTTAGGTTTGACGAAAACAAGTCATAAGTGAATCGAGCTTTTCAAAATATTTTGAGTTAGATTTGACGAAAACAAGTCAATATATAGCAATATAATTGTTACAAAATCGGTAGAAATTTCCTGTACTAATATAGCCACTCCATTTATTTTTATTAATATATTTCGATAATAGAAGCCGGTGAATCCGGTCCTGTTCTAATATGTTGTCGAAGCTTAAGTTTGGTAGACACGCCTGGTATTTTCAAAATGTCCTATTGTTTACGGAAAACTAAAGATTTCCAGGAATCGAACATTCTAGAATGTGATGATAGAATATAAAAAGAAGCTCTAGCAGCTATAAGAGTCAGTCAACAATTTGATGCCATAGTGGTAACGAAAAGTGAACTGAACGGTTACATCTGGGTGCGTATGAAATAGAAAACTAAGATCTCCCGCAATTAAAACTATCCCCCATTCTAGACTTTTTAAAAGGAGTGGGCTTCTTCGAGTTCTTCAGTATCGCCCCAAATCCATACATACTAATCGGTGTATTTAAATAAATTAGTGTTAGTGAATAGCTTAGTGCGTGAGTTTAAGTGAATAGTAAGTGTATCAATAAATTACTTAAGTAACATACACCGTGTGTATAAATAAATCTCACCCGTTCTGCGACTGAGAACTGTTTGTTTAAATAAATAAGAACATAAGTGACTCGAGCTCTGTTGAGAACATTTTGAGGTTAGGTGTGACGAAAACAATTCATAAGTAACTCGAGCTCTGTTGAGAACATTTTAAGGTTAGGTTTGACGAAAACAAGTCATAAGTGACTCGAGCTCTGTTGACAACATTTTGAGGTTAGGTTTGATGAAAACAAGTCATAAGTGACTCGAGCTCTGTTGAGAACATTTTGAGATTAGGTTTGATGAAAACAAGTCATGAGTGACTCTAGATTTTCAAAATATTTTGAGTTAGGTGTGACGGAAACAATTCATAATTAACTCGAGCTCTGTTGAGAACATTTTAAGGTTAGGTTTGACGAAAACAAGTCATAAGTGACTCGAGCTCTGTTGACAACATTTTGAGGTTAGGTTTGATGAAAACAAGTCATAAGTGACTCGAGCTCTGTTGAGAACATTTTGAGATTAGGTTTGATGAAAACAAGTCATAAGTGACTCGAGCTCTGTTGAGAACATTTTGAGATTAGGTTTGATGAAAACAAGTCATAAGTGACTCGAGCTCTGTTGAGAACATTTTGAGATTAGGTTTGATGAAAACAAGTCATAAGTAACTCGAGCTGTTGTTCAAAACATTTTGAGGTTAGGTTTGATGAATACAAGTCATAAGTGACTCGAGCTCTGTTGACAACATTTTGAGGTTAGGTTTGATGAAAACAAGTCATAAGTGACTCGAGCTCTGTTGAGAACATTTTGAGATTAGGTTTGATGAAAACAAGTCATAAGTGAATCGAGATTTTCAAAATATTTTGAGTTAGGTGTGACGGAAACAATTCATAAGTAACTCGAGCTCTGTTGAGAACATTTTAAGGTTAGGTTTGATGAAAACAAGTCATAAGTGACTCGAGCTCTGTTGAGAACATTTTGAGATTAGGTTTGATGAAAACAAGTCATAAGTGACTCGAGCTCTGTTGAGAACATTTTGAGATTAGGTTTGATGAAAACAAGTCATAAGTGACTCGAGCTCTGTTGACAACATTTTGAGGTTAGGTTTGATGAAAACAAGTCATAAGTGACTCGAGCTCTGTTGAGAACATTTTGAGATTAGGTTTGATGAAAACAAGTCATAAGTAACTCGAGCTGTTGTTCAAAACATTTTGAGGTTAGGTTTGATGAATACAAGTCATAAGTGACTCGAGCTCTGTTGACAACATTTTGAGGTTAGGTTTGATGAAAACAAGTCATAAGTGACTCGAGCTCTGTTGAGAACATTTTGAGATTAGGTTTGATGAAAACAAGTCATAAGTGAATCGAGATTTTCAAAATATTTTGAGTTAGGTGTGACGGAAACAATTCATAAGTAACTCGAGCTCTGTTGAGAACATTTTAAGGTTAGGTTTGATGAAAACAAGTCATAAGTGACTCGAGCTCTGTTGAGAACATTTTGAGATTAGGTTTGATGAAAACAAGTCATAAGTGACTCGAGCTCTGTTGAGAACATTTTGAGATTAGGTTTGATGAAAACAAGTCATAAGTGACTCGAGCTCTGTTGACAACATTTTGAGGTTAGGTTTGATGAAAACAAGTCATAAGTGACTCGAGCTCTGTTGAGAACATTTTGAGATTAGGTTTGATGAAAACAAGTCATAAGTAACTCGAGCTGTTGTTCAAAACATTTTGAGGTTAGGTTTGATGAATACAAGTCATAAGTGAACAATATCAACCACGAAATTCGCGGCAACAGACTAAAAGTTGTGTTATTGTGTGTGAATATTGTTGATCGTAATCCCCTGCTAAGAAAAATGATACAATTATTTTTTAATTATCTAGATTGAAAAATGCTCCTCCGAATTTAAGACTATAATTGAAAGTAGAAAAATTAGCATCCTTAGTTCCACTCCCTCGCTTCATATTTCCATAAAAAATGGCTAATTTGTTTTAAAGCTACTTCTCGTCTTGAGATAAGTCATTATTTTAAAATCTCTTGATGAAAATAAAAGCTTTTATTCAAATATCTTTCAAGCTCGAAGTTTGTCGTACCATTATTTTTTGGAATAAATACAATTCCTGTAATTTCACTCGAGTTGGGATAAATGAGACTGAAAATAAAAGACAGTCGGAATAGATTTTTAAGAGGAATATTTCGAAATTTTACAATACGGAAAGAAATCTACAGTAGATATTCCCAATGTGATTGGTCTTTGGAGGTCGACATGACTTTAAAATTAACCCTTATCAACGAACAAAAGTTTTTATTTGAAAATATCAAATCACGTAACTTGAATGAGTTTGTAGAAGATAATTTCCATAATGACTCACACTTCGAGAAAATAGGGATAGAGGTTTCGTCCTCTACATAACAATATCTGCACATTGCGCACCCTCTGCTAAACCTAGCGTCCATTGACGCGACAGTGTCCCGACAGGACTTCTGTTGGTATTCATAGATTGTTGTTATTTAGCTAAATACATTCATCAGATCCTCTCTGGTCATAGTTTCCCAGATGTGTCTGTAGATAGTCCAAGAAAGTGGTTTTAGCCCTATCTATCTTCTTTTCCAATGCTTTCTCTATTGTTCTGTATTTAATACCACAAAAGGGTTCAGGTCCTATGAAGGGTTCAGGTCTGCCCCTAATTTAGCAAATTTACCATATATTAAGTATCTCCGGCGTGTCCCGTAATCCATAATTTTATTGCCTAGCTTGTTTAGCTGGTTCAGACTTTCTCTAACCAGCTTGGATCTTATGACATTGGAACTTAGAGCTCTAACGGCTGCTTGACTATCGGAGAACAGGATTATGATGCCTTTGTGTGATGTTGACTTTGTGTGTGGAAATCTTAATTTTACTATTCTCAGTTTCGAAAAAGCCATATATAAAAAAAAATCTAATAATATAAATATCGAGAAAAATAAAGGTTTACGTAGTGGGATTGTGGCAAAATCAAACACCAAAGCGTACTAACTTTAATATATTTCCGAGCTAAAATTTATTCAAATTAATTAGTTATAAGTATTCGAAACCTCGGAAATATATTAGAGTTAGTACACTTTGTTGTTCAATCCCACTATGAAAATGCTCATAGTGTAGCTGGCAAAGACTCCAGTTCACATATCTTGTTAATTATACTTATAAATGTAATTCTTAAGGGCCTATCTTTGGTGCTTCACGGACTTTTGAAGCACGTAAATTATATACTGACAAATTACTGGAAGATGATTTTGAACTGAAATTGGTTAAGCTTTAATGCGCCGTCTGCTTATCATTTGATTCGATTTGGAACGATTGCGCAAGCGTTTCCCAAACTAATTGTCTTCTACGAATTCATCACATTAATTGATTCGATATTTTCAAATAAAAAACTTTTGTTAGTTTATTAAAGTTAATTTTTAAGTTGTGTCAACCCCCGAAAACCAATCACATTGGAGATTCCTATTGTAGAATATATTGGTGTTTTATATTGCCACAATCCCACTACGAAAACGCTCGTTAACAAGATATATACGGGAATAATAGAAATATTCATAACAATGGCTTAGAGTAAACGGAGGATCAAAAGATACGAACTTTAAATTAAAAGAAAAAACAGAAAGAGGATATGGATCTTGAAGGATTCCATGGAGTTCATAGAAATGACATATGGAAAATCCTAAAATATATAAAAATCGGCTAAGCAGAACCGGACTTACAAGCATTTTTTCATAGCAACTACCCCATCTATTATTTTAGCAAATGGCGCTAAATTTGGTGAAATCAAGTACCACTTAATTGGATGAATTTTGAAAAGGTGTAATATAATTCCAAAATATGGTCGGTGGCTGGTATATAGTTAAAATTTTCTGCACGACTATGAGTAATGGTAACTATCTGGTCTAGTTGCTATATTCTCTAAAACAATATGAAGTGTGAACAATTGCTATCATATTCTGCACTACCGTTGCACTCCCAACTTCTCTAAAGACCTTTTGTTGTATTTATTTCCTAACTTTATGTCACACGTGCTGGCATTGACACATTAAAAGACAAGAATATCTGTAATGTAGTCCAAAGACTCATTGTATAAAAATTTTTATCCAATATTACGTAATATGTAGGGTTATGTTAAAGTAAAACAGAAAATTAAAGATTTATTAAAAAAAAATAAAAACCAAAACTGATTCTTCCAAATTGTTTATCCAGAAACCTTTCAACTAAGACCATAATGAGGTGGTATACCATCTTGTTGGAATCAAATATTGAGATTCAAGTTTTTGAAGGTTGGGCAAACTAAGACATCCGTTAATGTCCGTTTTAAAGAGCATACAGCTCATTAAAAATACAGAGGAACCGAAAAATCCGGTATTGCCGAGCATGCTGCAAGTCGGAATCATGAAATAAATATAAATAATGTTAAATTGTTAAATTGGAAATAAGGAAAAAGGTGTGAAATCGAGGGGAACGACACAGTTAATGATTGAACGACACAGCGTTGGTGTATTCGTTTTAATAGTGGAGATTTGACCCTTCGTACTCGCTCAAGTAGCTCTTTAGCGTGGGATTTTGAGGAATTTGAGGTACCATACATTATTAGGTACGATCTAGAGTCTAGCGAAACGTCGTGTAGATGTGCGTGAAGAACTTCTTACCTTTCCCAATGATGATCGTTTTTTTTAATCGATTTTTCTTAACATTCCAAACTTAGAAAATCAGTGGTTAGACAAAGGGCTATAATCAGAACTAGTCGCGAAAAGAGGTGGATACAAGCAGTCTTCTTGAGTACCTGGAGGAATTATGAAGGTTTAGTGTACTTAGAAATCAATCTAATGCGAATGTTGGATGTTGTATCGGAGAAATATTCAGGGTTAATTAATCGAAAAATCTTACAAAAACATATTGGGAAACTAAGATGGAATAAGATAGAAGAACTCCTACAACTTCTACCACTTCCAGCATTCACTTTTTGCGCCACGAAAATTACTATTTATTCAAATTTGAATCCAAAGGAGATGTTCCAATGAAAGGTCTCAAAGAGCTTGCTTGAATTAAAGGTATAGAATACGATAGATCCATTAATGAACGATACCAAAGAGAATGACCAAGAGAAAACCAATTTCTCTTTGAAAATAGTTTTCACTTCTTTCTTCGAAAGCTACACATGCAACATGCATTTTCCGTTTTGTACCATTGCAGTTGAGTTTCAAATATAACACAGCAACTGTTTGTCTAAACTCTGGATTGGATCTGAACTGCGTATTTTCCCACTAACCAATCTTAACTCCTCCCAAGATTTGATGAGATTTTGTTGAGGCACATTTATTTCTTTTGTTTGGGCACTGCTAACTAACAAATAATTCGTCACGATGGATCAATATCGTCGATGATGCTTTATCTTGTCCAAATTTCCGGTCAATATGCGATGTATCGCACTTTTTTCAGTCGACGATCATCTAGTTTTGTGGATTTTCTTCAACATTTCTGGAGTCGTCACCTCTTTTGGTCGACCTCACTCAGAGTGGTATTTTTCAAGCAACTACCGCCGTCTCTAGGTCAAGCCAGGTACTTCTAGAAATGTTATTGTATAGTTTTTGATAAATTAGTGTATAACATCTCAACTGTCGAATTTGTCTTTATAATTTTGGGCTAATGTGCTCAATATGAGATGACCTAGCTCAGTAGTTTCATCGGCTCCGATTTCATGTCCCATTTGCGTATAATAAAAAGAAGTTTCAATTTTTTAGTAATCGGTTTAACATAGTATTATCATCCAATTTAATACCATCTGGTTGTGGTATCATCTGCGGAAAAGATACAAAAAGTATCGATAGTTTCCGATAAATGATTAACAAAAGATAGTAGTGGATGCAATAAATATATTATTGAATCATTTTAATACACAATTCTACACATCTATCATCGAATCATCTCTTTTGGTTTATGACTTGTGAAATAAGCGGACCATTAATTTAAATACTGTCCACGTTTTCGGTCTCTAGAACTATAGAAATGACAAATGGAGACGAAGACAAATTTCTAGAATTTCCTTATATATAGTGAGACGTGAGGGGTCCATTCAACCGATTCCACGGATATTGGGAGATAATGACAATAAGATACCGTTGTCGAATAAAGCCATTTTGGAAATTACCGAGACTAAGCAATTAAATCAAGCGTGTTTGCAGTAGACGTCGGAGGCGGCGAGTTTCCTTATTTCTGTCTTAGAATATAACGGATACCGCCCCCCCGTCAAGTAGATTACACTCAGGGCTGTTAATTTTCGAAACATCATGTATACAGTGTGTACATAAATTTGTTGTTAAGTTTTCGTGAAAAAATTCCTCATGATTAAAAATATAAAATACCATAAATGGATGTCAAAATTTGGCAGTAGTATACGAGGTTTGTAAAAAATGTAGGTTTTGTCATCAAACAACTGTCAAATATTTGACACAATCAACAATAAATTAGAACAAAACTAGAACCGGAACCACCTAACTACAAGGGGATAAATCTGCCGGATACAACAATGCATCTCGTTACAAATATTATCAAAAACAAAATAAATTTGATTATAAATCTATAGCAGCAAGGATTCGGACTCGGTGAGATCCAGTATTTATCCTACGGCAAATTTCTATGCTTCATTAACCTCACGAAAGCGTTTGATCGTATTAAACTGGAAGATGTTATCCACCTATTGTGCAAAGGAGACATACAGATCAATATAATCCATACCATGAATTTTGGGCTCGCATTAATGGAAAAGTAGCAAAACCCATACCACTCAGTAGATGTTTTAGACAAGGAAACTCGCTTAGTACCATGGTATGGCAAAGAAATCAAATATTGCGCTATGTCAAGATTATTGAATATCTCGATTGAAAAAACAAAAAATACATGACATGAAAAGGGTCTATTGGTTGCAAATTAGAACTAGAATTGTAATTGACGTAACCATGAAGATCTAAAAGATGATATCAGAGTAGAAGCAACCAGAGAAAAGAAGGCCAACAAAGACACGAATTTAAAAACCAACAATCAGACTTTTACATCAGAAATGAGGCAATCAAAAACGAAATGACTCTTGGAGAACTCAGACACGAAAATTCTCAGTCAGATCTCGGGGGAAAAGCTACTAGACCGGTAAAAAAGTGGAAACTTTAGTTCAAGTTATATAGATAACCATAATGAATTTGTTAGGTTAGGTAACAGCGTTGAAATAGCAAAGGATAAATCTCCAATTGGAACACGATGTAGACATCGACCACGAACGAGGTGGAGTGAGAATTTAGAGCCTGGATAAGGGAATGTATCGAAGAAGGAGCAGGCGATAGACCTTTACAAAAGTTGTCATGGCTTTACGATTTTATTATAAAAAGGGTGTCGAAGTTATTGAAAATCGTTGGGGTTGGGAAATGTGTATGGAGCTGAACAGGGATCAATCTGAAAACTAAATATATTTTTTTCCAAAAATTTTTGTGTTTCTTTTGTTGGGCCAGATACTTCTGCGACCATCCTCGTATATCCATTTTATTTACAATAATGGCAGCGTTGTTAGAGAGTAGTAAATATATACAGGGTGTTCGGCAGATCGTTGAACATAGGAAGGGGTCATTTTAAAAATCCAGGACTTAAAAAAACATTTTATAGAATTTTTTTTGTTTTTTAGAAATTTTGTCACTTTCGTACCTGTGACCCCCTGTAACTTTTTCATTTTTATAGATAGACCCAAATTTTTTTATTTATTAGAATCTTGGTGAATGGCATGGCCAATGAAAATTAATATCGGGCGCGAATTATTGCTAGCTACTAACTTGTGGACCGCCGAACTCCAAAGTTAAAAAAAATTTTGAACTTCAACTTTGCGTTAGGTTTAAAAAAAAAGTAAAGGTGATAGGAAGCTTTCGATTTTTCGAAAACATCACTGGAGTGTAGGCTTTCTAACGGTATATAATTCGTTTCGATGACTTTTTCCTAACCGGAGTTGTATTTTTTTTTTACGTAGTTGGACCATTTCGACGAAATTCTACTACAGTGGAAATACGCAACCGATGCGGAGCTTGCATAACAAATGAGGGGCGCCAATTCGAACAAAATTTAAATTAAATGATGATTTTAACTGATTTTAAAATAAATAATTCAAGTTTTGATACGTTTGTTCCGTTATTTTAATCCTTGTTTAGATTTTAGAAAAAATCTGTAACTTTACATGAAGTCGAATTTCGTCGAAATGATCCTACTATGTAAAAAAAATTACAACTCCGGTTAGGAAAAAGTCATCGAAACAAATTACATACCGTTAGAAAGCCTACACTCCAGCGATGTTTTTAAAAAATCAGAAGCTTACTATCATCTTTACTTTTTTTTTAAACCTAACGCAAAGTTGAAGTTCAAAATCTTTTTTAACTTTTCTTTGGAGTTCGGCCGTCCAGAAGTTAATTTTCTAGCAATAATTCGCGCCCGATATTAATTTTTATTGGCTATGCCATTCACCAAGAATCTAATAAAGAAAAAAAATTGAGTCTATCTATAAAAATAAAAAAGTTAGAGGTACGAATGTGCAAAATTTCTAGAAAACAAAAAAAACTCTATAAAAAGTTTTTTTAAGACCTGGATTTTTTTATTGCCTAAATAGATACAAAATGCCCCCCCCCTGTCTTCCTATGTTCAACGATCTGTCGAACACCCTGTACATATAAAGGTACCAAGGTGGATAGTATATGCTGACTAGTTAGAACAAAAACCAATTTATTGGAGCTTGCAGGAAATTTTGAATATTGTACACTATTTGTTAAACTGAAAATCCAAGTTTTCGAGAAGTATTCTTCCCATCATCAGGGAAAATTCTTTCGCCAAGACTTTATTTATCCTCAAATTGAACTTCCTGAGTATGCAATTTCCAAAATTTGGTTAATTCATTTTATTATTTTATTGAAATAATCGCGAACCAAAAAAATTAGTGAGGGAAACGCTACATCTACGGTTTTTTTTTCAGATATGCTAAATCTCATCCTACCTATTCTTCTTAACACCAAAATACACTCTCTCAAAGTCGCTTTAACAGGATAAAGCCTTCGACAGAAATCTCTATCTATGTTCACTTTAAAACGATCCAGTAGAACATTTCAATTTGCGTCGATTTAAATTCCAGCGGCGCTACATACTTTTTTATGTAAAATGTGCCCACAAAAGTAATTCGAGTGGTGCCTATCGTGTGGAGATGCTTGTAGATAACTTCTGCAGGCTGTGGTGCCTTGGTATCTGATACAACAGGCTTCCACTTCTTCAACGAAATGAGTCTGGCTGTGGAGTAGGTCTTGCAAAAACTACTCAAAGCTTATAGTATTGGTAAAACAGATTCAGGTCGGCGACCAAATCAATTCTGGATTGCTTATAAGTCGAACTGGTATTGAGCCGAGCAACTTCAGGGTATGCTTGGGAGCCGAGCTTCAAATGTGCGGAAGATGGACGAATCTGGTTCTTGTAGATGATTAGAAGCTGTTACGTGGTCTCGAAGAGGACTCCAAGATTTTCTGCCTTGCCTAAATCGGCCACGTGACTATGCCAGGACATGTAGCTTCCAACCTCAACGCCCAAAAAGCAAATTTTCGGCGATTGTGATATTTTACTTCCAGGTCCTTCTCAATATTTCTCCTGGGTGGTTTATTAATTTGATGAATGTCACATAGAGCCGAAGTAACTTGATTCCAATTATTTTGATCTTAGAGGCGAGAGAAGTGGTTTCTTTTGCAAGGCAATCGGTTCGTTATCTATAATACCAACTATTGAATAATTCAAGTATGTTGTGGTGCATTGAAGATTCTTGGTATCAAAACTGTAAACCAAAAAAATTTATTCTACGCATCTCTAAAAAAATTGTAAAAAAGTTTTTCGTACGTCACGATTTTTAAATATTCAAAGTCAAATGTCACCAAAATGAGTAGTTTTAAATCTTCAATTTTATTAACATTCACAATAAATTTTGTAGAGGATCAAACGCGGAATGAATTTTACATCAAATACTGTCTTATTCTTTTCGGAATCGTCACCTCACCCTGTATATAAATTGCAGTCTCGTAATTTTCAAAATGTAGCATTGTCATTCCTAATTACACCAAATTTATTAATGTGAATTATTTGAGAGTGATAATTCTCATTATATATATTTATTTATACACTAAACTATTCACTATGTACTAAACACTGCACTAAGACTTATTACTAAACACTAATTTATTTAAACACACCGTTTACTTGTCTATTTCGATGTGTTCGGGGTGACTTTAGATCAACTGACTACTTCGGCTGTTAGAGGCTCGTTTAAATACATTTTAATCATATCCAGAAAGTTCGAAATCTCTAATTTGCCGTAAAGGCCTTTTTAGAACCGTATTTATAAATAGAGGTCCCGAAAGACGTAAGCATCTTATAAATATAATACAAATAGTTTCCGCTTTATGAAGACTTTCTGGGGATTTTACACGGCGCGTCTACCAAACTTTAGATTCCGTTAACGTAATCGAACAGAACGTATTTCACGATCTATGTCTGTAGACGAGTTCGTTACAATATTTAGTACTGAAAATATGCCGAAAGTACATCTGGAATAATCTTTTTTGGAGGTTCAGACATGATATTAGATGCTGTTAAATAATGGAACAGAAAGGGCTTCACGGTCTATGTTGGTAGACGAGTTCGTCACAATATTTAGTGCGAAAAATATGCCGAAAGTATTCAGTATGACTTAAGAAGGAATTGTCTGACCATTATAAAGAAAATAAACAATTTTTTGTTTATACAAAGCTATTTAATTTTGTGTTATTACATTTTTATTATTGAACTCTTAAATTTTGTGCCCACTAGGGAGCGTATGAAGACTCACCTTATAATAATTAAGAAAAAACTCGATCTACGTCAATGATTTTATATTTTATCCCCGTTTTCTGTGCCGGATTTCGCATCTCTCCCTTTATTGACGAAAGAACTTTAATTTGACAGATTGTCATCTTGCCGTCTCGTTATTCTCCAAACTTTGTAATGTATAATAAAATGGAATACTACCAAATGCAAATTAATTAGTGGTAAAGCCTGAGAGTTGGAGCTAAGCGAGATTATTAGCTTTTCTTATACAAAATATGAGAATATCTTTTGGGGATGTTTTCACGATATTAAACTTTTCGGATTATGCTCGAGTTTGACCAATACACTGACTTTAGACGATCGCCGAAACAACTTTTATGTATAAAAAAAAGAAGAGCTAATCTATCGGACGCATCACTGAAATTTTATTAGTTAAAAATCTCTTCTGATGAGAATTTTTAATCAATCACTATTTATACAAGGAAACCAGCAAGTCATATCTTTTCAGTTTTTGAAATTGTATAGCTCCTTCGATGTACTTAAGCCTTTTACTGATATGAGTAGGACATTCGCAGAGATGCTTTGCTGTTTCTATGGATTACTCGCAGAATCTGCAGGTGTCGACTTCTGCCAAGCCCATGGTCTTAAAGAGAACAAAAAGCAAAAATAAAATAAGACCTGGACGAAATGGGAGAAACTGGATGAGATAGAAACTTGTCATTTCGAAACCAACAGCTGCAAACGGTAGACTGGGGTTTCACCAGACGCCAAACAGAAGGAAAGTAAGTCATACGTGTTATTCACTAGTCAAATAAAGATAAAGAAGCCCCATCTATGTGTGACTCAACTTGTCTCAAGCCAGGTGTCTCTATCCATCTTCTCAGAGTCTGTCTAGCAAACAGTTCGCTTCGAGAAGTAATAGCAAACAATTTTGGTTATATCAAGAAAGAGTTTTGGGCCCATTTGTGGATTTTCCGATCTCAATTTGGCGAGCAAGTCCTTCGTTTATATCCGGACATCCAAACGAGCTGGATCACTCCAGCATAAGCTTAGAGCAGACCGTTTTATTACTTCTATGGTAGTTTTGCTATCTGTACTTCTATGGCGTCGATTGAATATCGCGTCACAGCAAATACCATGGTTTGGAAGATGGTAATATCACATGCTACCTTTGGTTTAGCTTGCCTATGAGGATATTTAGCTTGTATGGCATCCAAAGGTAGAAAACCCAGAAAGACTTCAAGAGTCCAAGACTACCATACTATGGCTCCACACGTGAGAATGGACTTAACCATTAAGGTGTACATTAAGTGGAGGATCTTAGGTGAAAGAACAATCGATACCGTTTTAGTAATTGTTACTTGCGTCCATTAAATCAGTGTCAAAATTCGTTGTTCATAATATTGGAAAGAGAAAAATTTGATTGCGATTGTTCCTGCTTCAATCGGAATGCTCTTGTCAATTGAAAAATATCGAGATTTAGATGGATCTCTTTATGTTGAAGATTTTCAATTGTTTTTACCATAAAGTTTAATATTGAACATATTTGAAGTTGAAGAATTCCCCACACCCAATGGTAGTAAAAGTCTTTATATTCTAGAGACTACAACAAGTAATATTTAGATGGTAATGGTCTAAAAGTAATGGTGGTTGTTGTAGATATAGAATTTTGATTTATTTATAATATCTTGGAGCATTACACCTTCTCCATTGGTATGTGTACACACTCGCCTGGATAAATACACGGATGGATGCGAAGGACATTCCACCACGACATGGCATTTCGACAGGTCCTCATCGTAGTTCGTGTAGAGTTTCGCACGTAGACTTCTTCCTCTCGCCAAAGTTGTATGGCAGATTCGAGAGGTCTTTGCTTTTAGTTAAGAGTTAGCCTTTTGGCTATACACTCTTATCTTCGCGATTGTCTGGTCGTCCTAATGTGCGAGTCTTCGCTGGTTTTTCTGTATTTTTTTTACTGACTCAACCTATCGAACGATAACTCGTGTTCTTTGTCTTGCTGATGCTGTTGATTTTTCAGCAGTTGGTGCGTAGCTGCCTCCTGGTTGAGGAGTTTTCGTGGCCGGTTTTTTAGCTTCTGTCTTCTTCGGATTTCTTGGGCATCCCCTGTAGTTGACCATGAGCTTCCGATCACAGTTTGTGCATTTAGTTTTCTTTGAGGAAATATACTTAATTAATCATCTTTAGTTGGACTTGAATGGAAAGAAAATTATCTAGACTGTGCTCGAGTTTGAAAATATTTACCAGGCGGGGTAAAATTTATGGAAATATACGTTCTGACACAGACATTTAAAACTTTTGCGTTATAAATTTTAATATAACTTACCATCAATTTTCAGAGAGAAGTGGGGAATTACCATTTGCATTTACTTACATAGAAAGCAAACTTTCAAAAGTTTAAATAAGAAATTCAAAGTTTCCAACACAGAACGGTAAACATGCTTACTTGTAGATTTATCTATTTATGTTAGAGAAAGAGTGAATGCAGTAATTTCAGAGAAGCAACTGAGAAAAACTAACACATAAGCTCAATTAATTCTGATGGACTTGCAGTTTTTCACACCAAGAATAAAATAAATAAAAGCTGACACAAATTTCGATTTGCAATAAACGGCAGATCGATGAGAATGTCTTGAAACGTCTTCCAAAGCTCTACACCATTCAAAATTTGTTCAGTTACTCACAATACTCACATACTCACAATTCCCCAAGATCCATATGAACTTTTTAGGGGTCGTTTCCTTCATCCCTTCGTTGTTTTATGTCAGGGGAGTTTCCTCTTGTGGAGTATTTTCAGTATTAAATTCTTTTTTTGTATATCCTCTTCCAAAAGTATCTCTTCGCTGTTTAATGTCTTGGGTTCCAGTGAACATTCATCTCATCTATATCTGACGTGATTTAGTTCAGCATCTACTTTGAATTTTTTTTTTCCAGATGACTTCTACCAACGAGCATTTGCCTCAACCTCCAAAACAAAGAATTTCCCCGCTGGAATTCCGTAATACCGATTTGGTATCGAGACTTTTGGCTGCAACTCCACCGTATCTATACAACATGTCGTTACTTCCAAACACTTACTTCTTCAGTGAAATGCTGAGATCGTTCGTACAAGCTAAAGCAGAAAGATCGCAGTCGTTTCATCCTCCGATAAGAAGATCGAGAAAAAGAAATTGGACAACGTCGAGGACAGAATGTTTCCTTAAGCCTCCGAACGAATCCAAATCGGAAGAGGTGGTTCAACAAGATAATTCAATTGATTGGATGTTGAAGAGTAATAAGAAAACTGAGGAAAATCCTCTGGAACTCACTATGAACAAAGACGTAACTGAATATTTTCAAAATAAAACTGAAAATTTCAACAAAATCGAACAAAATAATCCCGAGGTTTATTCTAATATGCATCACAACATCTCCCAAGATAATCCTCAAAATTTAGTTTTACCTCCACCTCCGCCTATGTGGTATCCTCCTCTATATCCAGCGCCTCCTTACGGCATAGATCCGCTGCATTTTTTCATAGATCTCCGAGTTTCAGGTCACATATACGATAAAAAGAATAACAAAGATAACGAAACTCTAACTAGCGAAAATTCATCGAAAGATAAAATTCCGCATACGGAAGTTTCAAATTTCGATTCAGAATCAATTACGAGTTCCTTTAAACAAACAAGAAATTGTTCGGCATTCTCAGTACCAGTACCAAGTGGTAGTAAATCAACGAACCCCATAAATCTATCGGAAAAAGAAACTAAATCTACGAAATTCGATGTAAAATCCATGGGATTTGATAAAACTACAAATAAAACAAGCACCAACTATGTTATGTCGAACATAACGAACATTTATAAAAATATAAACGGATCTAGAAATGATAATATCGAAATTAAAGAAGAAAACGAAGAAAAGAAAGTTAGAGATTTGAGAGCTGTTATTGGTTTGGAATTAGTTGTTGACTATATGAAACAGAAGCCCGAAAAACATACAAATGACGAATCTTCCGTTTCTTCCGATATAGAATCCGTGGGGAGTCCGACGTTAGAGGTTGTAGACGAAAATTAGGGGTAAGTTTTTTAGAAAATATCATAAACAATATTGAAATAACTGTAATTTGTTAATTTCGAATAGCTACCAGGTCGAGTTCAATACGTTAACTGCTTCTCAATTGGAAAGGTAACACTGGAAGTTTACAAGTTCATCTCTATATTATTTGTATGTGGAAACTTTATTCAAACTGATGAATGGATGAAAACACAAAAATTTTGGGATTTATTTCCTTTTAGTTCCATACTGTTCTATACCCTTTTTATAACTGAAGAATTTGGATCCACCAGAATGGAGCAGCCGCTTATACGTCCAATAGATGATGTAGATTGGCCTCCACGCATTCCCGATTCAAAACCTATGGACTTTTCCAATTAAAAGATAATATTCGTCACGTAGAATAACTTTCGAGCATTCATAGACTTGATTAAATGAATACCGTCGACGCAACGGTTTACATTTGGAGTGTTAATGCTTTCCAATCATCAACAAAGTCTTCGATTTTATGTTCAAAAATTATTAGGAGTAAACTTTCGTATTGCCTCAAGAACCTACTCAAAATTGTATACCAAATCTTCAACCATAATTTTTTCTCGACCTCTTACAAATATTTTTCATTTACAGATATCTTATTGGGATAACCAGATTCTACAGGAAACATCAAAACTCTTTTTAGGAAAATCACAACTTTCAAACTATTTTTTGGAGAGGCGAAATTCGCACAATTTTATAGGTGAATTTTTTATTTTTTGGAAGAAGAAATGCATTTTTAAACTACAAAATCATATCACATATACTACGTTCATTATTATACAGGGTATATCACGATGAATTGAGTCAACATTTACGTACGACTTCCGGTTATAACATTAACAAGCTTCAGGCGTTATTCATAGAAATTATGGTAAATTTTGACCTGACTATTCGTTTAATGGAGGACTGAATCAAAATTCTCAAAAACAAACTGTCAGGAGTTATCATAGAAAATATAATTTGATTTTTTTTAAAAAAATACTACCAGTATTTTTTGATCATTGTAAGGGTGGTTTCAAAAGTTCGTAGACTAGCAAATATTTTTTTTTTCATAGAATTTGATGTTATTATTCAATATAGTTGCGTTACAATGATTCAATACCATTCTTTTGGTACGATTTGTTTTCAGCCTCAAAATAACCTCCATTTGCACCACCACAAATATTTTTTGCCCAGCGAGCATCCTCTTGAGATCCGAGAGCAGGGGAAAGTAGCTGGGGTCTAGATCTGGACTATAGTGTGGATTTGGAAGCCTAATTCATACAATTTTCTCATTATTTTCATTGATTTGTGACACGTTGCATTGCCTTGATATAACACTTTGAATTGAGCTTCCATATACCCAAATATTCATTCCAGGTATGTCCAACACGTTCCTTTAGATTTTTAGCGTCTTCATTTCGACGATAGCCTCGATTTATTAACACACGAAAATATTTTTCATTCAATTTCACTCAAAATAGTTGTCAAATATATAAACGTGATTTTTGAAGGCTAGCGTTAACTACAAATCATACGGGTTTAATATTTGTAGCGTCATCTATGTGTCTAGTCTACGAACTTTTTTATCGGTTAATAGTTCATCGTTTTCGTTATGTTTTGTAAATAATATTAATCGGTTGCTGAAAATAAAGTGTAATTTTAATCTAGTCAATATTTATTTGTAAAAATAAATGGTACTTGGAAAATTTGAGATTTGTTTTATTTCTTGTAGTGTAGATATTTTCACAATTCGAAATCTAGCAAGCGCGGTTTCAGATCCTCGGTTTGGAGGGGTCAGGAATTAAGATTAAAAAAAGAAATAAATAAAACCAAAGAAAAAGTAAAACTGTAAGACTTTCAATAGGTAAATTGACTGAAAACCATCAAATCCATATAAGAAATTATAATATCAATATTTCTATGAATAAGAAGATGGTCCCAGAACCACCTGACCCCCCTTTTAGCTCCATACACGATGTTCAATAACTTCGACGCCCTTTTCATAATAGAAATCGTCAAATCCATTAACAGCCGACATCATCTCTTGATTGCTGGAAAATCATTGGCCAACCAGCCATTTTTACAAGTCTGGGAAGAAAAAATAATCCAAGAAGGCTAAATCAGGCGAATAAGGTAGCATTTCAAACTTTAATCTATTAATTTTAGCAATTGCAATAGATGATGTGTGAGCTGATGCATTGTCTTAACGAAACAACACTTTCTCTGAACCAAATACAGCCGTTGTTGATTTATTTCTTTGCAATAAGGTCGCATAATACTCGCCGTTGTTTCCTTCCCTGCATCTGAAACGATCTTTGCCTTCTTTGGAGCCGGTTCTTCCTTTTCAGTCCCTTTTATTTCTGTGAAACATTGCCAAAGACTTGATGGAAACATCTTAACGCGAATCCCATGACCTTGCCTGCGGATGGAACGGTTTCTGCATTCTTTGGAGCCGGTTTTCCCTTTTCAGTCCGTTTATTTCTGTGAAACATTGCCAAAGACTCGATGGAAACATCTTAACGCGAATCCCATGACCTTGCTTGTAGATGGAACGGTCTTTGCCTTCTTTGGGGCCGGTTTTCCATTTTCAGTCCCTTTCATTTCTGTTATATATTACCAAAGACTCGATGGAAACATCTTAACGCGAATCCCATGACCTTGCTTGTAGATGGAACGGTCTTTGCCTTCTTTGGGGCCGGTTTTCCATTTTCAGTCCCTTTCATTTCTGTGAAACATTGCCAAAGACTCGATGGAAACATCTTAACGCGCATCCCATGACCTTGCTTGTAGATGGAACGGTCTTTGCATTCTTTGGAGCCGGTTTTCCATTTTCAGTCCCTTTCATTTCTGTGAAACATTGCCAAAGACTCGATGGAAACATCTTAACGCGTATCCCATGACCTTGCTTGTAGATGGAACGGTCTTTTGCTTCGGGTGTGAAGTTACTGGTACCACGTTTCATCCATGGTTATAAAAGTGATTTCACCCTAGTAATATGGAATTACTTCCATCAATATATAAATGATATCGTATAAGGGTGTTTCTTCTTCCTCCACGCACCAGTAGTAGTCTGTATTTTCATCCATCTCTGCTGTCTTGCTAGTAAACTTCTCAGAGATGGTCCAAGTCGTTGGTTCAAGAAATTTTAATAGATTAGAAACGTGGTAAAAGAAAAAGCATGAAGCAACTTTTTATCTAAATGAATAAGTCAATAGACGCAATTTTCGCAGATGGTATTTGCATAATTCGCGCATTTGATATTGCAACTTGAAATATTCTCCACAGATGAACAGTTTTTCCGGTTTATGAAACTTTTTTCTTTACAGAAGCACTGCAGATACACAAAACTTCCAATAGAATATAGGTTCGCTCCAATCTCATCTTGGTGTACGAGGTTTTTTGAATGAATTATCTCTTTTCACAACACGGTTATGTCCAGGAAGATATCTTGTTCTCTTTCCATCATTTTTTGAGTAACTACAATAAGGAAACTTCTACCAACAATTCTAAACTATACGAAGAGCTTTATCACTCACGTTTTTTGAGCACCAAACTGACTGACTACGTACTGACTTTTGGTTTGGTTTGTTTTGATTGCAGAGCTGAAACTTCTAGTGCCATTTTCATTTTTCTCTGCCTTCTACTTCAAAACAAAAAATAACTTTTCACAAAATTGGATTTTATTTAAATAAAAATTTTTGAGTCTGGTTTTAAAATGTTTATTTACCATTCCCGGGAAGCTTTTCATATATTTATAACCATTCCCCTGTCTTTACAGTAAAATTTTTCAACCCTCTCATCGTACAGCCGGCATTGATCATGGATGTTTTTGTTCTTGAAAAGTGCTTGTTTCCTGATGGATGCCTCATGAACACTCAGAATGTATTACACTTTATTTCGCTCTCCACTCTTTCCACTGAACCGTCTTCCCATTGTTCCGTAATGGAAACACATAATATGCATAAAATAGAAAATTTCCCTCAGAGGAAAATTTAAATTCGCTGAGATAATTTCAACAGTTGAAAAAATTTTTTAAAGTGGATTTATTTCGTGAATGAAATCGAATACTAAACTCGCGTACACTACTAATACAGGGTGTCCCGCATAAGAAACAATATATAGAGAACGGAGGCCCAAAATACGACATTTAGAGGCAATTTACCTCTATACCACGTTGCATTCCTGAGTAGTTTGAGGCCTCAAAGTAAGGCCCAACAAAAATATTTATTTTTTTTCTGTGATATCGATTAGCTGTTGTTCTGTTTTCTCATTTTTGGACACGTTTTAACGAACAATGACTTTTTCGAAATAACACAGTACAATAAATTAATATCTGAGAAAGTATTCGAATTTTCTATCGTCCTTACTGGAGTCTCCTAGATTTAATGGAGCAAAGAAGACGACAGAAAGAAATTAGGGAAAAATATAAACAGATACAGAAAATAATTAAACAAAAGCTAAAGAAAATTGGATAAAAGGTAAATGGATTGAAATGGAAGATTTACAAGACAAGCATGACACGTTCAATATGTTCAAAAAAGTCAGAGAAGTAGCTGGTTTATATAACAAGAAGACTCCTCATACCTTAAGAGATTCAAAAGGAAAAATAATCATAGACGAAGAAGAAATTTGAACAACTTGGTATGTGTATATTAAAGAACTGTAAAATGACTCTGGATCAGAAGAACCAATGGCATTTGATGAAGACGAAGGACCAGAAATAATGAAATCAGAAGCTGGCAAAAAAGCTGTTGGATACGACAACATTCCAACAAAGATGCTGAAGCTTATAAATGAAGAATATATGCAACGGAAGAAGAAATTTGAACAACTTGGTATGTGTATATTGAAGAACTGTAAAATGACTCTGGATCAGAAGAACCAATGGCATTTGATGAAGACGAAGGACCAGAAATAATGAAATCAGAAGCTGGCAAAAAAGCTGTTGGATACGACAACATTCCAACAAAGATGCTGAAGCTTATAAATGAAGAATATATGCAACGGAAGAAGAAATTTGAACAACTTGGTATGTGTATATTAAAGAACTGTAAAATGACTCTGGATCAGAAGAGCCAATGGCATTTAATGAAGACGAAGGACCAGAAATAATGAAATCAGAAGCTGGCAAAAAAGCTGTTGGATACGACAACATTCCAACAAAGATGCTGAAGCTTATAAATGAAGAATATATGCAACGGAAGAAGAAATTTGAACAACTTGGTATGTGTATATTGAAGAACTGTAAAATGACTCTGGATCAGAAGAACCAATGGCATTTGATGAAGACGAAGGACCAGAAATAATGAAATCAGAAGCTGGCAAAAAAGCTGTTGGATACGACAACATTCCAACAAAGATGCTGAAGCTTATAAATGAAGAATATATGCAACGGAAGAAGAAATTTGAACAACTTGGTATGTGTATATTGAAGAACTGTAAAATGACTCTGGATCAGAAGAACCAATGGCATTTGATGAAGACGAAGGACCAGAAATAATGAAATCAGAAGCTGGCAAAAAAGCTGTTGGATACGACAACATTCCAACAAAGATGCTGAAGCTTATAAATGAAGAATATATGCAACGGAAGAAGAAATTTGAACAACTTGGTATGTGTATATTGAAGAACTGTAAAATGACTCTGGATCAGAAGAACCAATGGCATTTGATGAAGACGAAGGACCAGAAATAATGAAATCAGAAGCTGGCAAAAAAGCTGTTGGATACGACAACATTCCAACAAAGATGCTGAAGCTTATAAATGAAGAATATATGCAACGGAAGAAGAAATTTGAACAACTTGGTATGTGTATATTGAAGAACTGTAAAATGACTCTGGATCAGAAGAACCAATGGCATTTGATGAAGACGAAGGACCAGAAATAATGAAATCAGAAGCTGGCAAAAAAGCTGTTGGATACGACAACATTCCAACAAAGATGCTGAAGCTTATAAATGAAGAATATATGCAACGGAAGAAGAAATTTGAACAACTTGGTATGTGTATATTAAAGAACTGTAAAATGACTCTGGATCAGAAGAGCCAATGGCATTTAATGAAGACGAAGGACCAGAAATAATGAAATCAGAAGCTGGCAAAAAAGCTGTTGGATACGACAACATTCCAACAAAGATGCTGAAGCTTATAAATGAAGAATATATGCAACGGAAGAAGAAATTTGAACAACTTGGTATGTGTATATTGAAGAACTGTAAAATGACTCTGGATCAGAAGAACCAATGGCATTTGATGAAGACGAAGGACCAGAAATAATGAAATCAGAAGCTGGCAAAAAAGCTGTTGGATACGACAACATTCCAACAAAGATGCTGAAGCTTATAAATGAAGAATATATGCAACGGAAGAAGAAATTTGAACAACTTGGTATGTGTATATTGAAGAACTGTAAAATGACTCTGGATCAGAAGAACCAATGGCATTTGATGAAGACGAAGGACCAGAAATAATGAAATCAGAAGCTGGCAAAAAAGCTGTTGGATACGACAACATTCCAACAAAGATGCTGAAGCTTATAAATGAAGAATATATGCAACGGAAGAAGAAATTTGAACAACTTGGTATGTGTATATTGAAGAACTGTAAAATGACTCTGGATCAGAAGAACCAATGGCATTTGATGAAGACGAAGGACCAGAAATAATGAAATCAGAAGCTGGCAAAAAAGCTGTTGGATACGACAACATTCCAACAAAGATGCTGAAGCTTATAAATGAAGAATATATGCAACGGAAGAAGAAATTTGAACAACTTGGTATGTGTATATTGAAGAACTGTAAAATGACTCTGGATCAGAAGAACCAATGGCATTTGATGAAGACGAAGGACCAGAAATAATGAAATCAGAAGCTGGCAAAAAAGCTGTTGGATACGACAACATTCCAACAAAGATGCTGAAGCTTATAAATGAAGAATATATGCAACGGAAGAAGAAATTTGAACAACTTGGTATGTGTATATTAAAGAACTGTAAAATGACTCTGGATCAGAAGAGCCAATGGCATTTAATGAAGACGAAGGACCAGAAATAATGAAATCAGAAGCTGGCAAAAAAGCTGTTGGATACGACAACATTCCAACAAAGATGCTGAAGCTTATAAATGAAGAATATATGCAACGGAAGAAGAAATTTGAACAACTTGGTATGTGTATATTAAAGAACTGTAAAATGACTCTGGATCAGAAGAACCAATGGCATTTGATGAAGACGAAGGACCAGAAATAATTAAATCAGAAGCTGGCAAAAAAGCTGTTGGATACGACAACATTCCAACAAAGATGCTGAAGCTTATAAATGAAGAATATATGCAACGGAAGAAGAAATTTGAACAACTTGGTATGTGTATATTGAAGAACTGTAAAATGACTCTGGATCAGAAGAACCAATGGCATTTGATGAAGACGAAGGACCAGAAATAATGAAATCAGAAGCTGGCAAAAAAGCTGTTGGATACGACAACATTCCAACAAAGATGCTGAAGCTTATAAATGAAGAATATATGCAACGGAAGAAGAAATTTGAACAACTTGGTATGTGTATATTAAAGAACTGTAAAATGACTCTGGATCAGAAGAGCCAATGGCATTTAATGAAGACGAAGGACCAGAAATAATGAAATCAGAAGCTGGCAAAAAAGCTGTTGGATACGACAACATTCCAACAAAGATGCTGAAGCTTATAAATGAAGAATATATGCAACGGAAGAAGAAATTTGAACAACTTGGTATGTGTATATTAAAGAACTGTAAAATGACTCTGGATCAGAAGAACCAATGGCATTTGATGAAGACGAAGGACCAGAAATAATTAAATCAGAAGCTGGCAAAAAAGCTGTTGGATACGACAACATTCCAACAAAGATGCTGAAGCTTATAAATGAAGAATATATGCAACGGAAGAAGAAATTTGAACAACTTGGTATGTGTATATTAAAGAACTGTAAAATGACTCTGGATCAGAAGAACCAATGGCATTTGATGAAGACGAAGGACCAGAAATAATTAAATCAGAAGCTGGCAAAAAAGCTGTTGGATACGACAACATTCCAACAAAGATGCTGAAGCTTATAAATGAAGAATATATGCAACGGAAGAAGAAATTTGAACAACTTGGTATGTGTATATTGAAGAACTGTAAAATGACTCTGGATCAGAAGAACCAATGGCATTTGATGAAGACGAAG
Source organism: Diorhabda sublineata (assembly GCF_026230105.1). Taxonomy (NCBI): domain Eukaryota; kingdom Metazoa; phylum Arthropoda; class Insecta; order Coleoptera; family Chrysomelidae; genus Diorhabda; species Diorhabda sublineata. The sequence continues at coordinate 6,122,029 of NC_079481.1, read as the reverse complement.
GACCAGAAATAATGAAATCAGAAGCTGGCAAAAAAGCTGTTGGATACGACAACATTCCAACAAAGATGCTGAAGCTTATAAATGAAGAATATATGCAACGGAAGAAGAAATTTGAACAACTTGGTATGTGTATATTGAAGAACTGTAAAATGACTCTGGATCAGAAGAACCAATGGCATTTGATGAAGACGAAGGACCAGAAATAATGAAATCAGAAGCTGGCAAAAAAGCTGTTGGATACGACAACATTCCAACAAAGATGCTGAAGCTTATAAATGAAGAATATATGCAACGGAAGAAGAAATTTGAACAACTTGGTATGTGTATATTAAAGAACTGTAAAATGACTCTGGATCAGAAGAACCAATGGCATTTGATGAAGACGAAGGACCAGAAATAATTAAATCAGAAGCTGGCAAAAAAGCTGTTGGATACGACAACATTCCAACAAAGATGCTGAAGCTTATAAATGAAGAATATATGCAACGGAAGAAGAAATTTGAACAACTTGGTATGTGTATATTGAAGAACTGTAAAATGACTCTGGATCAGAAGAACCAATGGCATTTGATGAAGACGAAGGACCAGAAATAATGAAATCAGAAGCTGGCAAAAAAGCTGTTGGATACGACAACATTCCAACAAAGATGCTGAAGCTTATAAATGAAGAATATATGCAACGGAAGAAGAAATTTGAACAACTTGGTATGTGTATATTAAAGAACTGTAAAATGACTCTGGATCAGAAGAGCCAATGGCATTTAATGAAGACGAAGGACCAGAAATAATGAAATCAGAAGCTGGCAAAAAAGCTGTTGGATACGACAACATTCCAACAAAGATGCTGAAGCTTATAAATGAAGAATATATGCAACGGAAGAAGAAATTTGAACAACTTGGTATGTGTATATTGAAGAACTGTAAAATGACTCTGGATCAGAAGAACCAATGGCATTTAATGAAGACGAAGGACCAGAAATAATTAAATCAGAAGCTGGCAAAAAAGCTGTTGGATACGACAACATTCCAACAAAGATGCTGAAGCTTATAAATGAAGAAAACAAATATTAGTCAAACTCTTCAATCATGTTTATTCAACCGCTTAGATTCCAGAAGATTTGTTGAAGTCCATATTCATAACAAAAAACAACGTCCAAAGCACTGCAGCGACTATAGACTGATAAATCTTATCAGTCACACTATTAAAATATTCTTAAGAATCATTGACGCTAGAATCAGAAATAAGTGCTAAGATGATCAAGACGAAACTCAATTCGACTTGAGAAATAGTTTGGGAACTTTTTGCACTGAATATGTTCCTACAAAAATGTCAGGATTAATTAAAAGATGTATTTGCAGTCTTTATCTATTACGAAAAAGCATTCGATCGAGTACAACACGACAAGTTAATAAATATATTAAGGGAAAAAGAAGTTGATAGTTCCGACGTACGAATAGTCGAAAAATTATATTCGAGCCAAAGAGGGGGCGTTGGAATCAACGGAAAATCGACAGAAGAATTTTAAAATGTTACGAGGAGTCAGACAAGGTTGCATACTTTCACCACTTCTGTTTAATTTGTACAGTTGGACTGTGTGACGACTTGAATGGACTGCAATGCCTTTTAAACGCCATTGATAGAGAGATGGGTCTAAACATCAACTGTTCTTAGACAAAATATTTAGTCGCTTGCCGTACCATGACACACAGCTACAGGTAAACGGACAAACGATTCAAAGAGTGTCCAGTTTCAAATATCTTGGTTGCTAAATTACTGAAACAACTGGATCCCGATAAGGAAACCAAATTTCACCTCTGGAAACGGACGATCAAATGCTACATATGGTCAGTTGTCTTATATGGTGTCGAAGCATGGACTTTAAAAATATCCACCATTAATCGCTTAGAGGTTTTTGAAATGTGGTTCAATAGACGCTTGCTCAAGATACCGTGGAGAGCTATGCAAGTCCTTAACATAGTAAACGCGATTCGTTAGTTTGTGGATAATGTTAAATGCAGGAAAATAGCTTATTTGGGACACATAATGCGTGGTAGCTGGTTTAGTATCCTCCAGATGGGTAAAGTTGAAGGTCGTAGAGGAATTGGAAGGAAACAAACCTCTTGATTGAATGGACTGGGATAATAGAAGTAGGACAGTTATTTAGACTAGCTCAAGATAGAGAGAGTTTTGCCATGCTGATCGCCAATGTCAAGGGGACTTGATACGGCACACTAAGACGAAAAAGGCGATCTCTCCTTCTTCTTCTATCTTTTCTATAGGCAATTCTTCCTGTTTCTTTTTTTTTGGTGTACTTTTAAGTTATATTATCGCTCCATCTTTTTCGGGGTCGACCTCCCGGCCGGCGATTTGTCTCTTGCGATCTTTATTACCCCATCATCTGTCATTCTTCTTATATGGTTGTTCCATTCTTTTTATTTTCTATGCAATAACCACTTCTCAACATTACATGTTGTTCTAATGTCGTTACTCACGCGATTTCTCAGTGTTTTCCCCGTGATTCTCCTCAGTATCTTCATCTTAGCCGTTTACAGCATTCTTTGTGTTTTGAACGTGTCCGGTCGCGTTTCTGCTATGTATGTCTTTTAACAACTTTGTAAATTCTAGTTTTAGTTTCCGTTCTAAAATGTTTGTTTATCCATATTGTATTATTGAGGTATCCTGCTTGCTCTATTGGCTTTCTGTATTTGTTTTTTACTTCCGATTCTACATCTTCATATCTTGATGTCTAAGTAGTTAGTTTCCATCATCGGTTATTTGCTAATGACCAGTTTTTTTGTTTTTTTGGGATTAAATTATCATGTTCAGCTTCTTTACTACTATGTTAAACTTGTGGACCAATCTTTGTAGGTCTGCATAGCAGAGAATTTATATTTCTCTATTTCCCGTCTTATAACATTTCCTCCTTTCCACTGCCTTTATGATTTCATCCATTATGAGATTAAAAAGTGGGAGGCTTAAGGAATCTCCCGTGCCTTTATTTCCTCTGTGAGTTATATATGTCTTCGATTGTTTTGATGATGTCTGATGGTATAGAAGGTGAACCAAGAAGGCGATCTCAATGTTGACTATTCCAGAATGTGTGCTGCTCAAGAATGTCTTCTTGTTTTACTCCAATCTCCATTCTAAACTGCGTCGATCTTCTTTCGTCGTCTTGTACGAACTTTCAAATTATAATAAAGAAATAGATAATGAAAACAACTAGAATAATGTAAAATACTCAACTTAATAAGAACATCATCGTCATCATCAACAAGCCTTTCAATCCCATGTGGATTTTGGCGCTTTAAACCCTTTTTTTGAGGTGGATTACTCCTCGTTTTCTAATTTTTATTTTCTTTATAGTTTGTCGTGTGTTTTTACTGTTTTTGTTTATTATTTTCCATACTTTTCGGTTCCGAAACAATGGGATCCATTGGGTTATTCTTTTGATCATTTTAATTGGTTTTCTTCTCTATATGTGCTCGGCCCAATCGAGCCTTTTTGCTTTTGTGTTTCTCACTATATTCTCCTTCCCCAGTTCTCTCCCTATTTCTTCGTTTTTCTTTGCTCTTCTTTCTCTTTCCTGTGTTATGTTTGGGCCTGTTATAGTTCTCATTATCTTTTTCTCTTCTTCTTCTGTTGTTTCGTGATTACTGGTCTTATTAGGGTTTTGTACATTTTTATTTTGTTTTGTTTGGTTAGCCCTTTCGTATCCTATCCTTTATCCTCTCCCTGGTTGTTTGTCCCAACGTTATTCCTATCCAGGAATAAGAACTAAAAAATGATATACCCGATTGATGATTCAGTGGTTTCTGTTTCATTTAGAAAAATGATATGTGTATTATTGCTGTCGTTGATAACGTGACGTGCCCTTTTTTAACACGTTACTAAGGTCTGCGGCACTCCGTCGACCCTAAAATCGCACAAATATGTAACGAGATCTCTTTCGAAATTAACCTTCCCCTTGTCCGACGTTGTTTCATAACCCAACTCCTCCTCATTTGGGGGTTCAATCCCTCGAGAAACGCGTTGACAATCAACTTGACGGAATATATATATTCAATTTGACCCCATATGGCCGATTCTGTTATTGATATTCGTGACACAATGAGTTGGAATGTTATCTCAGGCTTTTGTTCCATTTTTTTTTATATATTTTATACTAGATTTTGGATTGGTGTTGGTTGTTTTAATTTTTTAAAACAAAAAAATGTATTTTTGATGAAAATTTATCGTAAAATTTATGTGTCGGTGTTTCGGAGAAGGTTTCTCAAATTATGTTCTTGTTGAAAATGTCTCGATACGAAAATTATAAATTAGTTTTGTTTCATTACAATGTTTAATCGTTCAAATTCACCTACAAGAAAGGGGCGCAGACTTAGAATTAAATAACTCAATTCACCAACTTGCTTTTTAAAAACAACTGAGGATATAATAATTACAATTAGTTACACTAATCTAACGGGCGTACTAGACGAAGAACAAATAGAAAGAATAAACACAGACAAATTTATAGCAACGATAAGGGTTGTTTTGGATTATTTAACTATATTACACATCTGCAAGTCAAACTGTGGTTTATTGTGGTTTAACTATATAAAATTGTGAAAATTTCACAATATACCACAAATTTGAGTCATATATTTAACAGTTAAGAATATACTTTAGTATTATTTTGGTTTTATTCATCATAAAAATAAACATTAAGTTCCATTACTGTTATTCTTTAAATTTGTGCAGCTGTAGAACAAATATAGTGTTCAACATGTATGAAAAGTACTTTTACCACTTGTTGCACAATATACAGAATTGCTTAAATTCAAAGAATTTTACATCTTGGTTTTGTGAGAAAAAAACTGTATATCTTGTATTTTCTTCATCAGGAGAAATTTGAATATGAAATTCCAAAAAATTTTGTAATGACGGTGGTTACATCTCCACCATGTTTTTGGAGGCTGAAAACTGAGAAAAGTTGGACAATATTACTGATTAAATGATCAGTCACTCATTGTAAATATCAGTTGTTCTGATTCTAATTTGGATTTGTAAGAAATAGTTATAGTCAAATTGATGATTTATTATATTAGAATTATTTTTTTTAACGTAAAGTTGTTTAAAAATCAAAAAATTCAAACCCTTACACCTATAAAACCCGTATGAGGCATTGTTCTTAATACCACGTCGAAAAAATAAACATTTTAGAAAAATTTGGACTACAATTAATCCCTCATTTATCGAAATAGAGTATACAGGGTGTCTCACGAAAAGTTAAAAGTATCTGTATATCGCAAAATACTTATAGTAAAATCATAAAAATTTCTACATTTAGGTTTTCGGATACTATCTTTTTAACTAAAACATTTTCAAAAATGGCCGACTTCCGATATAACCGGAAGTCGACTGTAACTTTGTTATTTTAAATAGAACACCCTATATATTAATACATTTTTGAAATGTACGTAAAATTTAAGTATACTTTTGTCTAGAAACTTTCTTAGAAAAATGCATACTTTTTGAGTTATTGATTTTTTTGTAAAAAATTTGACCGTTGCGGACCCTTATAAACTATTTTTTTACGAGAACACCCTTCAAGATATGAAAATGGTTTCTATTCGTCTGCTTTTAGCAAGATCAGATGTATATGAATCTATGTTGAAAATAATTCATTTTATACAGGGTGTGTATAAAAAGTGTTCAAAGTTTAACTTCATAAATATAAAATTTCTATATTTTTTTTAAATGGTACCACCCAGTTTTTTCTGTTTTAATGCAAGTTTTAATTTTTTATGTATACTTTTAGTAGGCTTTGTAATAAATGACACTTATTTAACTGTCATCAGTCAATTGTTGATACTTTCGAAAATCGTTAAAATGTTTCGTTCTGAATTTAATAAGGAATAAATAAAATTTAGAAAACATTTAATATCTGGATAACGGTAAAGTTTAGGTATAGGAAAGTATACATGAATTTGCCTTATTTTATAGACATGATTGCATTAAAATAGAAAAAACTGGGTGGTTCTATTCAAAAAAATTAAGAAATTAGATATTTGTGAAGTTAAACTTTGAACACTTTTTATACACACCCTGTATAAAATGAAAATTTGTTCAATACACATTCCTAAAAGGTACAACTTTGCTAAGAGCAACCGAACAGGAGCCTTTTTCATATCTTCAAGGGTAAGTTAGTAAAAAAATAATTTATAAGGGTCTGCAACGGTCAAATTTTTTACAAAAAAATCAATAACTCAAAAAATATGCATTTTTTGAAAAAAGTTTCTAGACAAAAGTATACTCAAATTTTATGTATATTTCAAAAATGTATTGATATATAGGGTGTTTGATTTGAAATAACAAAGTTACAGTCGACTTCCGGTTATACCGGAAGTCGGCCATCTTTGAAAATATTTTAGTTAAAAAGATCATATCCGGAAACCCAAACGTGGAAATTTTCATCATTTTACTATGAGTATTTTGCCATATATAGATAGCTTTAACTCGTCGTGGGATACTCTGTAGAGACAAGTTTTAACAAGTTACGACATGTTCAAATTAAGGGTTTGTAACTTGTAAGTATGGACTTCTTCGACTAATTTTAATGATTTTATAGAAGAAACTGAATTAATTTGACTGAAAATTGCTTCTTCTGTCACAGCAATCACTTTTTTCATAGCTTTAATTTGATTAGTTTCCAATCCTTCACTTTCAGTATTTGAAAACGATAAATTGGCTATCAAACGAAGCATCAGAGAGTGTCGGGTATTTTTGCACTTAATCTAATACTAATGAGTGTCGATTAAATAGTAAATAGTGGCGCAAATATCGAGGTATCCCGTATCCTTCAACTGTTGCCGATTACCACTTCGAGGAAAAAGTTTTGGGTCGAAAACAATTTCCATCCGAAGATATTCAAGGGGTAATTTAAATATCGCAATAAAACCTAGAAGGCTGCAGGACATCGTTTTGAAATCATATGCAAATTAATGTTGAGGAGAGGTTACGCGTTTCGGTTCGGAACGCTTTCGCATCGTCGATTATGTAAAATGTGTAAATTTTGTAAATATTCTCACACATACTGAATTCCGCTTCAACTTTTATGAATATTCATAGAAAGCAAATATTAACGCGGCGAATTTTATATAAACCATCATCCTTTGTTCCATCATTCTTTCCTATTTGAACGCGTAAAATTGTTTCGAAGGCGGCATTCGAAAAATTCAACGAACGAAACGAGTATTCGTTTAATTTTACGTCACAAACCAAAAAAAAAAAAATTTATTTACCGTTATCCACTAATCTGACATTATGTTTATATATTAATATTCGGACACAAAACTGTATCTTTTACTAGAGGAACTTAATTTTCCAGAAATTGTTGCCATTATTGAAAATTGATCAAGTAATAAATCCTTTAAAAACTGTTCCGAGGATTTCTCAGGAAGAAGATTCATAGTCGCTGCAGTTGCCGATTCGACAACATCTTATGGTGTCCAGTTTACACTTTCTTCACTACACTACACTTACACTCCTTTTAATTAGACACAAAACGGATTTTCTTGAACGAATATCGAGAAATAAAAGTGTGACAGTTTAAATTGAATTAATTTAAATACTGTTCTCTGGATTTCTCAAGGAGAAGATTCGTAGGCGCTGCAGTTGCCGATTCGACAACATCTTCTGGTGTGCAGTTTACACTTTCTTCACTACACTACACTTACACTCCTTTTAATTAGACACAAAACGGATTTTCTTGAACGAATATCGAGAAATAAAAGTGTGACAGTTTAAATTGAATTAATTTAAATACTGTTCTCTGGATTTCTCAAGGAGAAGATTCGTAGGCGCTGCAGTTGCCGATTCGACAACATCTTCTGGTGTGCAGTTTACACTTTCTTCACTACACTACACTTACACTCCTTTTAATTAGACACAAAACGGATTTTCTTGAACGAATATCGAGAAATAAAAGTGTGACAGTTTAAATTGAATTCATTTAAATACTGTTCCCTGGTTTCTCAAGGAGAAGATTCGTAGGCGCTGCAGTTGCCGATTCGACAACATCTTCTGGTGTGCAGTTTACACTTTCTTCACTACACTACACTTACACTCCTTTTAATTAGACACAAAACGGATTTTCTTGAACGAATATCGAGAAATAAAAATGTGACAGTTTAAATTGAATTCATTTAAATACTTTTCTCTGGATTTCTCAAGGAGAAGATTCGTAGGCGCTGCAGTTGCCGATTCGACAACATCTTCTGGTGTGCAGTTTACACTTTCTTCACTACACTACACTTACACTCCTTTTAATTAGACACAAAACGGATTTTCTTGAACGAATATCGAGAAATAAAAGTGTGACAGTTTAAATTGAATTCATTTAAATACTGTTCCCTGGTTTCTCAAGGAGAAGATTCATAGGCGCTGCAGTTGCCGATTCGACAACATCTTATAGTGTGCAGTTCACACTTTCTTCACTACACTACACTTACACTCCTTTTAATTAGACACAAAACGGATTTTCTTGAACGAATATCGAGAAATAAAAATGTGACAGTTTAAATTGAATTCATTTAAATACTTTTCTCTGGATTTCTCAAGGAGAAAATTCGTAGGCGCTGCAGTTGCCGATTCGACAACATCTTATAGTGTGCAGTTCACACTTTCTTCACTACACTACACTTACACTCCTTTTAATTAGACACAAAACGGATTTTCTTGAACGAATATCGAGAAATAAAAATGTGACAGTTTAAATTGAATTCATTTAAATACTTTTCTCTGGATTTCTCAAGGAGAAGATTCATAGTCGCTGCAGTTGCCGATTCGACAACATCTTATGGTGTGCAGCTCACACTTTCTTCACTACACTACACTTACACTCCTTTTAATTAGACACAAAACGGATTTTCTTGTACGAATATCGAGAAATAAAAGTGTGACAGTTTAAATTGAATTCATTTAAATACTGTTCCCTGGTTTCTCAAGGAGAAGATTCGTAGGCGCTGCAGTTGCCGATTCGACAACATCTTCTGGTGGTGTGCAGCTCACACTTTCTTCACTACACTACACTTACACTCCTTTTAATTAGACACAAAACGGATTTTCTTGAACTAATATCGAGAAATAAAAATGTGACAGTTTAAATTGAATTCTTTTAAATACTTTTCTCTGGATTTCTCAAGGAGAAGATTCGTAGGCGCTGCAGTTGCCGATTCGACAACATCTTCTGGTGTGCAGTTTACACTTTCTTCACTACACTACACTTACACTCCTTTTAATTAGACACAAAACGGATTTTCTTGAACGAATATCGAGAAATAAAAATGTGACAGTTTAAATTGAATTCATTTAAATACTTTTCTCTGGATTTCTCAAGGAGAAGATTCGTAGGCGCTGCAGTTGCCGATTCGACAACATCTTCTGGTGTGCAGTTTACACTTTCTTCACTACACTACACTTACACTCCTTTTAATTAGACACAAAACGGATTTTCTTGAACGAATATCGAGAAATAAAAGTGTGACAGTTTAAATTGAATTCATTTAAATACTGTTCCCTGGTTTCTCAAGGAGAAGATTCATAGGCGCTGCAGTTGCCGATTCGACAACATCTTATAGTGTGCAGTTCACACTTTCTTCACTACACTACACTTACACTCCTTTTAATTAGACACAAAACGGATTTTCTTGAACGAATATCGAGAAATAAAAATGTGACAGTTTAAATTGAATTCATTTAAATACTTTTCTCTGGATTTCTCAAGGAGAAAATTCGTAGGCGCTGCAGTTGCCGATTCGACAACATCTTATAGTGTGCAGTTCACACTTTCTTCACTACACTACACTTACACTCCTTTTAATTAGACACAAAACGGATTTTCTTGAACGAATATCGAGAAATAAAAATGTGACAGTTTAAATTGAATTCATTTAAATACTTTTCTCTGGATTTCTCAAGGAGAAGATTCATAGTCGCTGCAGTTGCCGATTCGACAACATCTTATGGTGTGCAGCTCACACTTTCTTCACTACACTACACTTACACTCCTTTTAATTAGACACAAAACGGATTTTCTTGTACGAATATCGAGAAATAAAAGTGTGACAGTTTAAATTGAATTCATTTAAATACTGTTCCCTGGTTTCTCAAGGAGAAGATTCGTAGGCGCTGCAGTTGCCGATTCGACAACATCTTCTGGTGGTGTGCAGCTCACACTTTCTTCACTACACTACACTTACACTCCTTTTAATTAGACACAAAACGGATTTTCTTGAACTAATATCGAGAAATAAAAATGTGACAGTTTAAATTGAATTCTTTTAAATACTGTTCCGTGGATTTCTCAAAGAGAAGATTCGTAGGCGCTGCAGTTGCCGATTCGACAACATCTTATGGTGTGCAGTTTACACTTTCTTCACTACACTACACTTACACTCCTTTTAATTAGACACAAAACGGATTTTCTTGAACGAATATCGAGAAATAAAAGTGTGACAGTTTAAATTGAATTCATTTAAATACTGTTCCCTGGTTTCTCAAGGAGAAGATTCATAGGCGCTGCAGTTGCCGATTCGACAACATCTTATGGTGTGCAGTTCACACTTTCTTCACTACACTACACTTACACTCCTTTTAATTAGACACAAAACGGATTTTCTTGAACGAATATCGAGAAATAAAAATGTGACAGTTTAAATTGAATTCATTTAAATACTTTTCTCTGGATTTCTCAAGGAGAAGATTCGTAGGCGCTGCAGTTGCCGATTCGACAACATCTTATGGTGGTGTGCAGCTCACACTTTATTCACTACACTACACTTACACTCATTTTAATTAGACACAAAACGGATTTTACAGCCCAATATTTTGATAAACTAACACGTTATGGTAATTTTTTTCACGCTTTTTGATCGAATCATAAATTACATTCCTTATGAATGAAAATGTATGAAAAAAAACGTGAATATTATAGCGGACGTAGAAAAAAAATATTGTTTTATATAATAAGTAAAATGAAGAAGACGTTTAATATCTACAGCTTAAATCTAAAGGGAAATTCCGTAGATTTATTGCTTATTTCGTTATAAATCACGGCGGAACGTAACGGAAATAATATCATTATTATTAGCAATGTCGACAACAACCTACAAAATGCTTCTTGCCTCGTGGTATAGCATTCTTTGTCGAAATTATTTATTGACCAATATTTTTAGTCAACACCCCAGTTAAAATGATAAAATATCGTAATAAAATTTTGATTTATTCGATATTTGACATACAAAAAGGATCAATTTGATTACTTATATTGAGTATATATCAGTAAATTTTAAATAAATAGTAAGTTCGCCATATATTACTGATCGAATTTTAAAGAAAAATTACTTAAATCAGAAAATGATGTACTCAAACGGTTTGGTTTCAAACTGATGAATTGAAAGCGATTTTTATACGACAGAAGAAATTTCTGGTGGTGTATCACACAAAAACAATGGATACTTATTTCTATACAGGGTGTTGATGCAAAAAAATCGGAAATGAGTAGATAACGTGAAAATAATACTGCGATATAAAAAATTTTGGTAATTTTATACTTTTCGCGGTCCCCTCGTTTTTTGGCTCTAGAAAATCGAAAAATCATCCGATTTCGGTGAATTTTTTTTAAATCTTCGTTTTTACGGTGGATTTACGAAAAAAATTGTAGGAATAAAATAAAATGAAAACTTTCAGGTTCATTAAAATGCACTCATTCACGTATAATAGTTGATAAAATTTTTTCTAAATAATCAAATGAAATTTTTGTATTTTTTTTTCATAATTTACACAAAAAAATGAACCAATTAAAAAAAATAATACAAAAATGTTGATTTATCATGTTTTTACAATTAAAAATAATAACAATTTCTCTTAAAATTTTTTCTCACATATAATCGTTTGTACCTTTTTATCATTTTTCAAAATATTCGTTTTTTTTTTGTGTAGATTAACAAAAAAAGTATATGAACTTCGTTTGATGGTTGGCACAAAAGTTATGAACGATTATATCTCAAGAAGTGCATTTAAGACCACATTTAAAGTCATAAAAAGATATAAAATCTCCAAGTGAGATATTTCCCATATTATTTTTAATAAATCCGCAGTAAAAACAAAGATTTTAAAAAAAATTCATGGAAACCAGATGTTTTTTCGATTTTATAGATCCAAAAAACGAGGGGAACGCGAAAGTATAAAATAACCAAAAATTTTCTCATACGACCCCGTATTTCTGACTTTTTGACCTTCAAATTTCAAATTTCAAAGGTCTACAGAGTGAGATTTATGTATGGAACGCCTCAATTATCTCCGGAACGGCTTGTACGATCTTTATAAATTTTTGTATACAAGGGTCATGTGATACGGACGGTATTATGGATCACCCTGTATATTTTTCGCTTTTCGAAATCATTAAGAAATATTTATTATTTCACATCTAATTTTCTCTATACCTAAATAGTCAAAATAATACAACAAATTTGACGTTTCAAAAAATTAAAGTTAATTGAAAGTCACGATGGATGGTTTATCTGTAAAAGAACGAATTGATATTAGGACATGGTGATAGACGTACAAGTCAACAAGTAACGTGTAATATCTTTAATAATTTATATCCTAACCGAAATCCCGTAACAAGATCTACTGTCAGTAAATTAGTAGAAAAATTCAACGAAACTGGTTCAGTGTTTTTCCGGAAATAGGAAAGATCTGACAACAATGTAGATACTACCATAATACCGGCGATATCACAAGACCGTTGTGTAAAAAAAAATTGTGAAAATCGTACAAGCCGTTTCCGAAATAATTGAGGCGTTCCATACATAAAACTCACTCTGTATAACTCAGAAACGAGGAATCGTATTTTCCTCAAGTCAAATCATTCTACCAACTCCCGATTTTTTTTGCACCAAGTCCCGGAGCACTCTGTATAAGTTAGATAAATCTAGTATGAGTGTGTGAGGACGTGAAAGACGGCGTATTCTAATTTTTCCTTAGAAAAAAAAAATAATCACTCAATAAATATTTTTTATTCATCAAAATACTTTTTATTCTTGAAATTTTCTCGAATTTAAGCACGATAAAATATGCAAATAGAGCCGGAGCTCGGTTGATTTCAATAAAGTCCCATCAACCCCTTCGGGGGATGATTTTTAACATCCGAACCACCACCCTCCTTTTTCCCTTAACTGGCGAGCACAATAAGGATTTGTCAATTGTGCACCACCAACGAGAGCTCTATATTCGCCTCCATATACGATGCTCTAACGCTTGCTGTGATCCAAACGCGCGCGTATCTAGGAAATGAAAAATGTATGTTTGCCATTAAAGTCTCATTTCAAAGTATTAATAGGATCGGTTCGTTTTCAGAGCCTTTTTATTCCTTTTCCTTTTCGTTTTTACCGAAAAAAAAAAACATTAATGAAACGTGTACGCGGTTTTACCAATTTTTTTTTTATGTTTGTTTGATAGATGCGACCGCCGCATGCAACAATTATTCATCGGTGAATTATTTATACAAAATGTTTTAATAATAATTGGAAATACATATTTAGATACAACGGTTTTCAAGTGGATTTCTCCACAAAATCTGTTCGGCCAAGGACGGTTTAGAAAACTCCCGAATCCAGCAACGTCACTATGCACAGAAACAAGTCAACTTCTTCTTACACACGTGAGATAGGGAAAGACCAAGGGCGGATCCAAGGTCTTGATAAAGGGGGGTCATTAGTATTAGGACGAGCCCTCCCCATTTTACCCACAAAATATAAGTTTTTTGGACAGCATAATGAAGAATTTTACACAATTTTTACTGTAAACCTCAAACCCTCATCGACTTTGAACCAAAAACCAAGTTAATTAATCAGGATTTAGGAGGACTTCCCCCTTGATCTGCGTTTGGAAAAGACATTCCTCCTGCTATTCCTCCTGCTTGCCTCATGCGAGTAATCACCTACCTGAGTTAACGACAATAACAAGAAGAAAGTTGAGGAAATGATGTTCAACCCTTAACTGGAAAGGTGACGTCTGGCATACAATCTAGTGTATTCTGGATCCGTTCTGTTCAAAATGGTGTTTCCCGATGATAAAAACCGTGATGCAGTGGTTTGATGAAGCCGAAGATGATATAGACGAAATCCTAGAAGAGTATTTGCAATCCGAACATGACAGTGCCTCTGAAGTTTCAGAAAACGAACAAGAGTACAATGCTAACGGAAACAGGGCCTTGAAAAATTTGCCACGAACAGTATTCTTTCATATTCGTGACGTTTCCATCATAAATTCATTCATTTTGCACCAGTCCTTTATCAGTTTCTATTGAAAATTACGTATTTTTCAAGAAATCGATTTTTTGTCCTAGCACCCTACAATAATAGTCTCTCAGACATCACCTTTCAGATGGTGGTGTACTAAAAGTTCGATCGTTCGTAAAAACATCTCAAATCGTCGACGACATGGACCTTGCAGCCGGTTCTGTTCTTTTATATTAATAGAATCTCAAATTTGGTGGACGCGTCGGGTACTTTCGAAGAGCAAATGTTGCAATTCTCAAAGAAACTTTTGAAAATTACGTATTTTTCAAGAAATCATTTTTTTTGTCCTAGCACCCTACAATAATAGTCTCTCAGACACCACCTTTTAGATGGTGGTGTACTAAAAGTTCCATCGTTCGTAAAAACATCTCAAATCGTCGACGACATGGACCTTGCAGCCGGTTCTGTTCTTTTATATCAATAGAATCTCAAATTTGGTGGACGCGCCGGGTACTTTTGAAGAGCGAATGTTGCAATTCTCAAAGAAACGTTTGAAAATTACGTATTTTTCAAGAAATCATTTTTTTTGTCCTAGCACCCTACAATAATAGTCTCTCAGACACCACCTTTTAGATGGTGGTGTACTAAAAGTTCCATCGTTCGTAAAAACATCTCAAATCGTCGACGACATGGACCTTGCAGCCGGTTCTGTTCTTTTATATTAATAGAATCTCAAATTTGGTGGACGCGCCGGGTACTTTCGAAGAACAAATGTTGCAATTCTCAAAGAAACTTTTGAAAATTACGTATTTTTCAAGAAATCATTTTTTTTGTCCTAGCACCCTACAATAATAGTCTCTCAGACACCACCTTTTAGATGGTGGTGTACTAAAAGTTCCATCGTTCGTAAAAACATCTCAAATCGTCGACGACATGGACCTTGCAGCCGGTTCTGTTCTTTTATATCAATAGAATCTCAAATTTGGTGGACGCGCCGGGTACTTTTGAAGAGCGAATGTTGCAATTCTCAAAGAAACGTTTGAAAATTACGTATTTTTCAAGAAATCATTTTTTTTGTCCTAGCACCCTACAATAATAGTCTCTCAGACACCACCTTTTAGATGGTGGTGTACTAAAAGTTCCATCGTTCGTAAAAACATCTCAAATCGTCGACGACATGGACCTTGCAGCCGGTTCTGTTCTTTTATATTAATAGAATCTCAAATTTGGTGGACGCGCCGGGTACTTTCGAAGAACAAATGTTGCAATTCTCAAAGAAACTTTTGAAAATTACGTATTTTTCAAGAAATCATTTTTTTTTGTCCTAGCACCCTACAATAATAGTCTCTCAGACACCACCTTTCAGATGGTGGTGTACTAAAAGTTCGATCGTTCGTAAAAACATCTCAAATCGTCGACGACATGGACCTTGCAGCCGGTTCTGTTCTTTTATATTAATAGAATCTCAAATTTGGTGGACGCGCCGGGTACTTTCGAAGAGCGAATGTTGCAGTTCTCAAAAAAACGTTTACTTACATGTTTTTATATACAAAGACGATTTGTTTTTATAGAATCTATTTCTAGGAAGGCCTTTTTATTTGTTTGTTCGTTTTCTGTAATTGAATTATCGGGATATCATATTTTTGTATAAATAGGCGTTTGTTTATCAGAGAGGGAGTAAGTAAATAATCTGATGTCATAGTGAATGAAAAGAAATAGTAAAAATTAAACTGAATTAAAATAAATTATGTAAATTAGTGAATAGTTAAGAATTAGTGGATAGTGTAGTGTAGTAGTGTCTAGTGCATAGTTCATTAGTTTATCATGTCGTGCTCGTTTATAAGATTCTTAAAATCAATGCAAAATTTTACGATAGCTACTTCAGCAGCACTCAAGTTTTTCCCTAGTACTCTATGACATTTTTTGAGCCATCCAGAAGATGCCAATAAATTTCTTTCATGTTTCAACTACTAGTGAAACTTTTGGGCTACCCGATACTGGAACCTTTTTCAATCTTTTTTGCAAAAACCACTTGGTAATAGCATCATCAAGCTCTAAACAAGGAGATCCCTCCTGTCAAAAATAGCTTCACCTCTGTAAACTTTAACTACAAAGTTCTGTAATTCGGTTTTTTCTTCACAATGTCACGAACACCTACATAAATAAGTCGTGTGAGTAACTAAGAAAAACACATTTTTTGCCAAAAATCAATTTTATTCATAAATATAATCTCCTTCGAGAACAATACAACAATTCCAACGCTTCTCTATTATCTCGATGCCGTGATTGTAGAAGGCTTCTTCATTTGAACGGAATTTCAGTAAACAGCCAGTAGTCACTGGGGGCCAGATCTGGATTATATGGTGGATGAGAAAGCAATTCGAAGTGTAATTCGTTCAATTGAACCATCGTTGCCATCGACTTGTGAATCGGTGCGTTGTCTTGGTAAAACTTCGACATATGAGGCCGTTTTTACTTGATTTTTGCATTCAAACGATCCAACAACTCTATGTAGTATTCGCTATTGATGGTCTTTCCTTTTTGGAGATAGTTGATGAAGAATATTCCACGCGAATCCCAAAATACTGAAGCCCTAACTTTCATATATGAATGTTGCGCCTTTGGACACTTCCGACGTGGTTCATCGGCTGCAATCCACTCCGATGATGATCGTTTTGGTTCCGAAGTGAAGTAATGGATCCATGTTTTATCCATTGTCACATATCGATGCAAAAAATCTCATTTATTACGTGTAAACATGGCCAAACACTGCTCTAAATCATCGACCGTAAGTAAACGCGCCACCAACTTTGAAAAAACTTTCTCATGTTCAAATGTTCATCCATAATTGTAAACACACTGCCTTCTGATATCTTTACTGCCTCGGCTATCTCAAACATTTTCAATTTACGATTAGATATAACCAATTTGTGGACTTTTTTGCGTTTTCTGCAGTAACCATCTAAATTGGACGACCACAACGTTCACCATCATCGATGTCTGAACAACCACGTTTAAACCCAGCACACAAACAAATGGTTCTTTTTGATGGAGCAGAGTCCGGATAACACTTTTGAAGCCATTACTGAGCTTGTACTGTATTTTAAATGGCTGTTACTTTTTTCCGAATAATTGAAATTTCATAAAATTTTACACATAGTTTTTTGAAAGTTGGTACTTCATACACGTCATATGGTTTTGAACAATGGCAGCGCCATCTATGTGTCAGTCACACGACTCAATATTTAAAATATTAATCATCATGTAGTTTGTCTATGAATTTTGTTTTATAATCAAACTTATTATAAGTTAGAGCAGTGTAAATCCACTATTTGGGTATTATAAATTACAAATCAAATCACATTGAATGAATTCTACTGAATCAATTTGCAGAATAGAGTTTTAAAAATAAACAATTATTTCCACTCAAACAGTCAAACATACAAAAACACTTTAAACGCAGCGAAATGAGAGAATTTCGAAAATAATGGGATTATATCAAATGTGAATGCGCGAATTGATTTTATTTAATTGATATTTTGATAAAACGACTATACAAAATTTGCTGCATTTTCAAAAATTAATTTGGCGCAGATGATTTATAGAGTAATACGATTAAAGTTCCGAGAGGAATATACGATCAGTCTACCAACACATTTGTCCATAATTGCCACGGTATATGTTGTATTAGAAAATTTTTGTTAATATCCATAATAGAATAAATTAGGAAAAAATATACTGGCTAAGCGTTTTTTCCTAAGAGAAAGATATTTCATTCATTATTTGTGAGAAAGTTGAGAAAAACTATCAGGTTTCCACCCATAAAGTTCATGAAAAATCGCTAAAAAATTATTTTCTTTCAAATTTTGCCGATTATAACAGTTAAGGACTATTTTTTGAAAAAACTTTTTTAAAGTAGACTAAATTTGCTATAATTTGATACTAGTACTTTCTCTGTAGACCCAATGGTTTCCGAGATTAAGCCTTTCAAAGTTTATCATTTTTTCGAACAATTTTTTAGACATCACTCGAACAAATCTAAAGGAATGAAGTTTGGGTTTCTATTTTAAATGTCCCAGAAGTACCCGTTCTGAATTAGAGATGGCGGTATTTGCTTGAAAAATACCACTGGATTAGAAAGTACACAGTTTGAAGACGCCACGTTGTTTAGTATTTGTTTGGCACCCATCAATAGTGGAGGTTTTCAATTAATTTGCAACCGTGGAAAAAATTGTCCTTCGTTATGCGCTAAAAAACCAGGCCTCAGCCCAACTAATATAAAAGCTGAACTACATTCTACTCTGGGCGAGACTGCTTTTCAGTTATCAACAGAAATGCTGAAGAAAATCCACTGGATGATCGTCGACTGAAAGTGCGTGAACTAGGAGTTGGGTTTGGACATGAGAAAGGTGTGCGCAAGATGGTTGTCGCGTTTGCCCACAAAGGAACAAAAGCAGCGGCGTGAAGATGTTAATTAATGAATTAAAGATACTGAATAACTGATAGAGATGTCCACTCCTAAGCAAATCGCTAATACCTAATCAATAAAACGAAAAATTCTCAAAAAGTTATCGTAGAACTAACCTATTTATTTAATGCTATATTTAGACTTGAATAATGGCGCAAACAACTCAAAATATATCAGTATATAAAATATATTAATATTTAGACAGATTGAGCCCCGTTCTAAATGAAATTTCGCTTCACCAATTTAGTTTTTATCGTTCGCACTCTACCAACCGGCAATGCCACAGAAATGTACATGCTGTCGACAAATCCCTCGATCAAAACAATTATTGCCCTTGATATAAATTTGGTCTTTGATAAGGTGTGGCCTACTTTTCAAAATCCTTCCATCTTACTTCAAATTATTCAGTCTAACTTAACAAACAGATAGTTCAGAATCAAAATCATCGGAAAATACTTAATCAGGGACATTTGCGTTTTATCCAGCGACTGCGACAGCTCTTCTTTAACATCACTTAAACCTCTTAGACACGGTCTTACATACAGGTCTTGAAACAAAGCCCAAATATAACGGCTTATATCTCTTGTCCGGATTCTAAGTGTTTGAAATAGCCATGGCGCGGCGCTGCTATCTAGAGATGCTAGAGATGGACGTGGATAGAGCGCGGTTACAAGACCGTGGAGTAGGGCATAGATGAAATTTTTGACATGAAGCATTTTTACAACTATTATAATTTTTCAATATAATTACGTTATATATCAACTATTTTTATTAATAGAAATAATAAAGTATTATTATTAGGGTAACACAATTTGACACCATCTCTTGATCACAACGCCGTATGTAAGACGATAAAGTGGAAAATAAAAATAAAATAGAATAAATCTGTACACATAACATACACATTCATTCAAATATATAATAATACCAGAAACACTTTCAATTAGAAAAATTTTTTTTTCATTTAAATAACCCTAAATTTCCCGAAAATAACATTTACCTCTACAATGTTCACGTTAACGACATCTATTCGTTGAAGCCTCAAACAATTGACATTTTCTATACATTTCTGATTGTTTTATATTTTGGATTGTAGATGTCAGGATGGTGTATTTAAATTAATTTATTATGATTGGTTGAAAAACGTCAAAACATAAAAAAGCCAGAAACTGATACAGCACCGGTAAAATTTTAAGTAGAATATTGACAGTCTGTCAGAAAGGTTATATAAAAAAGCGTCAAAATAGGTTAAAAAAAGGGAAATTCACAAATTTTTAATAAAAGACCTAATTGTATTATTACAATTTCTGTAATATATGTTTAGCTATATTTCGTAACCAGTGTTCTATTTGATAATGGATAATATAGTTCCATCTCGATTTTCTTGCTTAAAAATTGAAGATGATGATTTCATACCGGCACAAAGCAAACCTAATAAGAAAAAAGTTGTCAACAAGAAATCGGCTCCAGTAAATACTAATAAGCTTTCCTCAAAACAGGTACGTTGATACTTTCATAATATTTTGTAAAAAAAATGTTATTTATATTGTTGCAACAGCAACCTTCAAATTCATCATCTAAAAAATCCAAGGCAAAAGTGAAAAATGAAGGTAAACAATGGGAAGAATGGAAGAAAAAAGACACCGAATATATCGATGAAAATTTTGAGCAAGACCTTCAGAGTGCAATATTGCAATCAAAATTGGATTATGAAAATCGAAAGAAAAACGAACCTCCAGATACTCAAGGAAACGATAAAAACTCGAAGAAAAAGAAACCAAAAACGATGACATTGGACCAATTTTTAGAAGGTGATAAACCGGTAGCAAAGAAAGGTTAGTACAAACATTATAACATCGATAAATTACTTAATTTACAAATTTGATCAGAAAAAGTAAATCAGCTGACCAAAAACGATCAGGATTTCTTTGAATCAGTATTACATTCAGCCAAAGAAGAAGCCAGAAAGGAAAAAGTAGAAGCCAAAAGGAAGGAACGGTCAAATAATATCGAGGAGATTATTTCACTGGCACAATGTCAGGTACTTATTTTATTGATAAATTTCAATTTCTAAATGGTCAAAATTCAATTTCATAAATCACATAAAGAATTTTGATTGAAATACAAGAGGAATTTTCGTGAAAATGAATAACTTTTTAGGAAAGTAAAAAACTGTAATTTTACATCACAAAATTCTTTCAGTTGTATATACACTTCTTAAAAATCTGTTTATGGTTGTTTCTGGTTGATTGAAATAATGCTTCTTTCATTTCTCTAGCAAATATATTCTTCTCTAGAACTCTTTATACTGTTTCAAGCGTCTGAATATTGGAATTTTAGTGTTCTTTCTTATTTTATCATCCATTTATTCCATTCTTTCCTATCCTCTATTTATGGTTGTTTCTGCTTGATTGAAATGACTCTTCTTTCAGTTCTCTAGCAAATATCTTCTAGAACTCTTTATACCCTTTGAAGGGTCAGAATATTTTCCACTCTTTCTGATCCTTTGCTAATTCATTTGTCTACAGTATTTTTTTCCCTTGTCTTTCTCCACATCCTGTGCTTCTTGCAGTCAAATGTAAAAACTGCCAAAAAATTACTTATTTAGGGTATTAGAACACAAATAATAATATGGTGTACCTGTCCACACTCAATTTCCAATAACAGCGGCTTTCCAAGTCAAAATTATTTGGGCTTTATTACAGTAATCAATAACAAATGTTTCTTACACATCGAATTCCCATTCTACCATGTTTTACCCATTCAAATGCATCATTAACCCATTTTTGGAGACTATACTTCTTCACCAGAGCTACGGTGACTTAAGAGTCTTGGTCTGTTCAAGAATACCATTCCAATTTCTCTTATCTCAAGCTATTATTTGCTAATTTCTTATTCTGAGCATTCTCAAGTCAGATTTATTTTTGTTTAATGTTAACTTGGGTCAGCCTTCAAGTTTAGGGGACTTTATCATTATTCTTATTCATCTAGACTATACTTCTTCATTGGTGCTACAGCCACTTGATAACTTGGTCTGTTTAAAGATACCATTCCAGTATCTCTTGCCTCAAGGTATCATATGCAGATTCCTTATTCCCAGCATTCTCAGGTCAGATATATGGTTGTTCAATTTGAGAGGGTTGAAACGAAATTTTTGAACTTTTGGGTTATTGAAGGAATTTGTGGCTCATTAGATTCTAGAGATTCTAGATTCTAGACAATCGGCTTAAACAGCTCTATCACCTTGTCAATCCTTCCCCAGCTCTACCATTTTGTCAATTCTAACCCATAACACATCATGATTGAGAATCCTCTTTTGTATTTCTTGTTTAAAGTATGATGGAGCTTTTTCAACAACTACAGTCTGTAGGGCAACTTTGTTAAGGTAGTTTGACATGATGCAATGCAAAACATAATATTTTTTTATCAAAAGCAAGATATTGCAATTGCAATATTATCGATTTGGTCCCATTTTGATTCCGTGCAAGCTGCAATTTTAGGATGAAATCTAGTTACTTTTGGCATTGCAACCAACCAAACTTCGAAAACAAGGCAGTAACAGATGTAATTTTTACCAGTTTACTTATCTTCATATTTAAACCGAACACAAAATATTATATAAAATTTGAGGTTAGGAATTGATTTAATTGCATGCAGTTTCTTGTACTTTGTCTTGCACCATGTCAAACTGCCTTTAGCATGCAAACTTTCATTTCCTCATTATTAGATTTCATTTTAATATTGGAAAAATTTATTATAAAGCTCAAATATATTATAATTGAAAAATTATAAATTGGGCGTTTAAAAAGGTTTTGGCCAAATTCTCTGGCATTTGCTCATTTTATAAATGTCCAACTCATTGGGTATTTTTTTTATGTTAACCTAAGTTAATTATTCAGGATGTCTTACATAGTCATACTGTTAAACATTTAAAAGTTATTTCTCAAATCAAACTTCTTTTATTAGGAAAAACTTCAAAAGGAAATAGATAAAAATGAGGTATTAAAAAAAGATCTGGAACAAGCCAGGAAAGATATCACTATTGTGAAAGAAAGGAACAAAATTTTGTATAATATGTTAAGCCAAGGGGAGAGTGAGTAGAATAACTAAGGAGGAACATAATTTTTATCGGTTATATTTGTAGTGAAAGACAAAGCGACAGTCTTGTTAGAATTGGAAAAGTTGACTACAGTCAAGGAAGAACTTACAGAAGAAGTTGGAAGGCTGCATAAGCTCTTAGAACAAGAAAGGTCCAAGGCTAATTTGACAATCTCAAATTTGAGCGGATCTGCATCGGAATCTCATGCCAAACAAAAGGTAAAAATAAATAGTTTTCATATGAGTTATTCGTTTGTTATCGTCTTATTTGGTTTTGTTTTGTTTTTTTCTTTGATTTTGGTTTGTTCTTTTTTCAGAAAAAAAAGAAGACTTAGTAATTGTTTTGGCATTCGAACAGATTTCTGCTTTTTTTTGACTTGGTTTTTATGCATGGACGTTTCTGTTTTTATTTTTAGAGTTGATACAAATATTGTTTTGTCCTTTTCGTTCATATTTCAGAATAAGAAGTGAAGTTTCCACAACTATTACGTGATATTATTTTTTATGTTTGTATTTTCATAATGTTTTAATTTTAAAACTCGACTAAATAAACTGATTGTAAGTAATTGTTTGATTTTATTTCTGTAATTTTATCCATTTTCCTCTCCAACCCCAAAAGATTCATTTACCAAAACTAAAAAATAATTTTACACAAACATAACCCAATTGTTAAGTTTTAATTTAAGAAATGTGTCCTTGTCTATCCCAATGTGTTCGGGATGACATCAAACTAACTACTAACTGATAAACAAACTCCTATTTATACTCAACAGATTTCCCGATAATTCGGTTACTAGACTTTTCCTATAAATTTATTCTATAAAAAATACTGTAAACAAGTTATAAAAACCAATGTAAAGAAATATTTACCGTATATAAAAATCATAATGTTTTTGTACCCGTTCTGATGACATAATTGAGCAGAACCGGCTTCGCGATCTACATCAGTGGACGAGTTCGTGACTGCAGTTAGTGAAAGAACTAACGTCGAAACGATCTTGTACGATTCTATAGCTTCGTTCGCGTAGAGATCTTGAACATGTTCTGTCATCGAATTCATGCGAAATTTGAAATTGTGCAAATAAAGCGCATTTGTTCGTAGAGTACATATTTCTAGCTCCGAACGTGTTCTGAATACTTTCAAGATATCCTCGGATATAGGTAAGGATTTTTAAACCGGCGCGTACGCATTCATCCTACATTTTTGTAATATTTACCACTAACATTTTATTCTCTTAGTTAATTTTGGATCGAAATTATAATTTTAGAAATCCGATTACAGTGACAAGGATTTAAATGCCAGCAAACCAATAATAGTAGCGTTCTTTTTGCAGTAAATCTCAGATACTTTAAACTCATTTAAGTGTAGCTCATTTGATTCTACACCCCATTTAATTTCATTCATGATGAATGGAGATATTTCCCTCATCGATCCAGTACCAACCTTTGTTTTACGGAAATAACAGTTCAGCTCATTTGACAGATGACTGAAAAGTTTGAGGTTAGATTGACTTGTTTTTTGGCTAATGTCTACAACCGTAGTTTTTTGTAATGACAAGTTAATTTTAGGTTAGATATTTCAGTATGTTATTCCATTTAATCCACCATATCATAGAATCAGCTCAATTTGAAGTAAATCACATCATTTGCTAAAGGAGAGGTAATGGATTAGTTTCCGAACATTCAGATCATGATCAGAGTAATCCCTATCATAGCTACCGAAAAGTCGTTTCGTAATTGTATGGTCTAAGTCTTGCACTCGTTCTGTGACTAGTCAAATATAATCTGACAGGTGTTTTACATCGTTATAAGCTTTTTATTAAGTTGCCTGCGATTATATTTATTTCAATTCATTAGAAATGAGAGTAATAATTAATTATGCACAAAATGCAAATGATAAAACGACTAGTATAAAACAAAAAATTCAACTGCCTGATATTGTACATATAAGATCGAGACCACGGATATGCAAACATTAAAAAACATAATTTCTCCAAATATAAGAACAACGATTTAAATTCATAGAGTAAATATTGAAAAGTCACCCGATATTTCAATCACATTTTGTATTTACGCGTATCACAAAAAATTAAATATTTTCTTATGTGTAAAATTTTTCTGACATTACAAAGTTCATTAAAGCACCATTGGTGGAGCCACATTCAAGGGAGTATATAAATAAAGTTGAAAAGTTTACAGTTCAAAGTTGTGACGTGTTATTATCTTATACCCGGTACTGTATCACCGGTATTTAAAGAAATACAAAGTGAAGTAAAAAAAAGGTAAGTTTCTTTGTAGTACATTAACTTTTTTGTATCTTTAAGTTATCCAAGAAGTTTTGAAAAATAGAATTAAATATTATATAAAATTTCACTATTTTTATTACTACGAATAATTAACATTCAGATATTTTTGTATAGAATCGAAATTACTAGAACGCAATTGAAATTTTATTATTAGTAGATGTAATTGATATCATTAATATTAAATTGTAATATAAATGCTAGAATGAACTTTGAACTATTTAATAAGATTTAAGAACAATTTATTTGAGATATTTGTCCACTAAAAGTAATAATTATTTTTTACTTAACCTTGTTATTGTTTATTGTATGTACATCAATTATCACTAATATCTCCATTAACATATTTTACGGGACTCATTTTGCACAATTTAAATTGATTTCTGTTCATCTTATATCTGATTATGATTTCTAAATAATCTTTTTAATATAATTTTTGCGTAATCTAGTAATGGCCGATCCTACTCGTTTGGATCTTGTGATTCTTGGAGCCACAGGGTTTACAGGCTTGCATTGTGTTCCATATGTGTTTAAAGTTTCCAAAGAAAAAAACCTGACTTGGGGTGTAGCGGGTCGATCCGAAGACAAATTAAAAGATGTTTTGGAAAAAATGGGGAAAAAAGTTGGTGAGGGTATTTTAATTTTCAATTGATCCGACTTTTCTCCAACTATCTTCCATTTTAGAAGCCGATTTGTCGGGAATACCAATTATTATAACAGATATTAAAGATGATGATTCTTTGTTGAAGATGGCACAAAGAGCTAAAGTTGTGATAAACTGTTGTGGACCTTATAGATTTTTGGGAATGCCTGTTGTCAAGGCTTGCGTAACAGCAGGTACTAATTATGTTGATGTAACCGGTGAACCTCAGTTTATGGAGACTGTACTTTTGGAGTATGATGAGCTTGCTAGGGAAAAAGGTAGAAATAGACACAATGTTTTGTTAGTGCTGACAAAGATATTTTTTAAGGTATATATATCGTGAATGCTTGTGGTTTTGATTGTATTCCCAGTGATTATGGATTAGTATATCTTCAAGACAAATTCGATGGTGTTTTAAACAGTGCTGTAACTTATTTGAAAGTTTGGGTAGATGGTAAAGTCTCGGGGCCAAATATTAATTATGGAACTTGGCATAGTTTGGTATATGGTTTAAAACATGCCACTGAACTTTCTGAATTACGTAAAAAGTTGTTTTCTAAAAGATTACCAAGTTTCAAGCCTAAACTTAAATCAAAGTAAGTTTTTTGTATCATTTAGGGACTTGTAACTTTTATTTTTGGTTTCTATTAATTTTAGTACTTTACCACATCGTTCTGACAAGGTGAAAGGATGGATATTACCATTTCCTGGAGCCGATCGGTCAGTTATGAAAAGAACACAAAGATATTTGTATGAAAACGAATCTAAAAGACCGATTCAAGTAGATACGTTTTTCACTGTACGGAATTTTATTGAAGTAATCGGAATCGTTTTGTGTTTCTTATTGTGGAGCTTTTTGGTTAAATTTGAATTTGGTAAACGTTGGTTACTCAATGTAAGTATTATTTTTTATGTAAATGGATTAAGTGGGAGAAGTTAATTTATTTTAATTTGAACAAATTAGTTTAGCAGAAATTAACAATATTAACAATCAATAAATTCTGAATTTATGGTTAAAAGTCACCAAAATCACATTTTCTTATTTTTTTCCTTGAAGTACCATTTAATGGGGTCACGGTTTAGGCTCATTCCCTTCAATAGATTGATACAATTTGTTACGGTGAATGACTTTTTTCAAAAAGTGATTTAAGCAAAAATCTGTGCATTGTAATTGGCTTGAAAAGTATTATGGTGATTGTTTCCCAGTAAAATTTGATTATGCCAGAAGATAAAATGTTTCGTTTGGTTTATTTTCAAATTTTCACAATTTTTTCCTTAATTTTAATATAACAAGAAAATGAAAAAACAAAACACAATTTTTTAATACATGAGGTAAAGAGAATAAAAATATAGGAAACATCAAGTCACATAATAGGCCTATAGTAAAACTTCCCTCATCTGCCACAATTATCCTCGAAATTTCAAAAATTAAATTTAAAAAAATTTCGAACAATTTTTGTAACGATTTTGTATATGACCACAAAAATTTCTTTATTCTTCTGAATCGATTTGTATAAATTACTTTACTTACCTATCGAAGCATAAGTGGCCGCAAATTTTGAGGTTAAATTTTTTTTCACCTCTGTAGCTAGGAAGGGGAGGGGTTCTTGAAAATATTTCGAATTCAATCCAATTATAGGCTCTCCAAATCAGAAAGATCCTTCACCAACCTAAATGAGAGGAAAGTAGTGCCACCATACATCAATGACTAGGTTATGCTAGGACGAGAAAAAACCAAATTTTCATCTCGCTTTCGATTTTTTCCTCATGAATCCCTTCAAATTTTATCCATGTGATTATAGATATTTTTTAGCCCCCAAATGTACTTTTTTTCACTGTCGTGTAAGGTCCAAAAAATCCCCCCCCCCCCCCCTCAAGTGAGGTGCTCCGACTTTTGACTTCATCTAGACCCTCCCAAAAGAGGTGGCATATCAAAACATTTTCCCATCATTTTTAATATAGTCACAAATTGTCTCTCGGTGTATTTAAAAATTTTTATTTCAGTATCCTAACATATTCACATTGGGTTTCTTCAGTAAAGATGAAACTCCATCTGAAGAAACAATTGAAAAACAATTTTTCCAAATAACTTTTTACGGTGAAGGCTGGAAAGAAAAATTGGAGGATAAGGATGACGAATATAGTACACCGCCAAATAAACAAGTGATAGCCCAATTGAAAGGAAAAAACCCCGGATACGGTACCACTTGTGCAGGAGTAGTCGGTGCGGCACTTATGATTGCCACGGAAAAGGATAAGTTGCCACAAAAGTGAGTTTACTTTCCACTAATTAATTTTTTTCTAATAATTTTTATTCTGACAGTTAATTATTAGTATTAAAAAATGTTGTTTTTTCAAATAAGAAAAGAATACTTGAAACTTATTGTACTTAAAACATCATTTAAATTGTATATATACAGTGTGTGCTTAAAATTCAGAAACATAAAAGGAATATTTGTTTTCAATGTTGTCAAATGTACAATTTCAGAGATATCCAGTTTTTAGAATAGCAATAGAGTACAATAAAAATGTTTTTTATACATACACTACAATAAAATGTGTAACTTACGGCCGGTTTCATAATCCCATCCTAACTGTCACTTTAACTAAAGGTTTCTTTAGATTAAAGTGCCCTTTAACTTGGTTTTTAAAGAGTATTGGTCCCATAATCGATTTTTAAAGGCTCCTTCAAGGAGGACTTTGTACTTTGAGGTTCATATTTCAGGTGTTTACTTTTTATTTTTTTCAAGCTTCACAGGCTTTCAACCCAACCAAAAATCTTTTGTAAGATATTACAGTAAGTAGCACGATATCTAGTGTCATAAATCTTTAATTTTTTAAAATTTATTAGAAAGACACCTGGAACAGCATATTATTTACTTTGAATAATGAATTATGGAAACCAACGAAAAATACTAGTAAATGTCATTAAAATGTACAATTTTTCGCAGTGTAAATACCTGACCTTATTCTCTCCGTGTATTCAACCATTCAGCCGAAAGTTTTTTTAAAAAAATGTTTTTTGGAAACTTTTGGAAATCACATTTTCATTGGTGAATATTTACTTGTTTTAGGGGAGGAGTTTATACGCCGGGGGCAGCGTTCAAAAACACTACCCTGATGAAATATCTTATGGATAACGAAATAACTTTTGAAATTATTAGCGAAAAAGATCTCTAATGTAATAATTACTTGATCAATCAGTCAAGATTGTGCCCCCCTTTAATTATAACTAGTAGTTAAACATATATTTAGAAGACTGATTGAGTGCATTTGAAAAAAATATATTTATTAACTTTAATCGCTAGATTTTGATATTTTTGTTGAAAATTTAAAAAAAAAACATAAATGCTACTTATTATCGTTAATTAATTAGTATATTAATAAGATTATATTAATTAGCTTATTCTAATAATGCTAATTACTCAGTTTTAATCACCTCTATATGTTAATCATAATTTTATATTGTTTTTATTCTAATATTTGTAATGTCCTTATTTTATGAGATTTAAATTTTCTTCTTACGATTTATTTTTTATTCATTTCAAAATCCTCAATTATGGAATTTTCATCCAAAAATCCATATTTGCATAAAAAAATCGCAGTATTAAAAAAATAGCAACTGAAAATTAATTTATTACGGAAATTGAGTAAATATAAGAAAATCTGGCAACAACGACGTGAACGAAATTTCTTAAAGGCAGTGACTACTCGCACGTTCGCTTGAAAACACTGGACATCGGTACACAGATGGAGTAATAGAAAAACTAAATTTATAAAGCAAATGCTATTTAAAGGTTATGAAGTCTGATCATCTAAATTCACGACATATTAAATTATCTAATACTACTGCAAAAGTCATTACCACATTTGTAATTTAAAATACAGTGTAGCCGAAATAATATCTCTAGGCCTAGAACCAAAACATTCTGAGGGCCTAGGTAATACAAGCATTTTTTAAACAGAAATGAAAGCAACTGCAAAATTTGTTTAGTTCCATTTAGAAAAGGACTAGGAGATCACCATCCTGTCACACAGCCATTAGATCTGTAAACTCCAACTGGTTCGGGGATGCCTGAACAAGGTATAGAAAAAAGCTGACAGATTCCCTTAAGTACAAACAGACAAACCCTTCATAGGACCTGAACAATTCTGTGATATTAGCTACAAAACAATAGAAAACTCATCAGAAAAGAATATAGAAGGTAAAACTAATTACTCGGATAATCTATAGGGGTTGAGACAGACAAAGACTCTCCTGGGGAACTAAAACCAGAGATATGATGAATGTATCAACATAGAAATACTAACAGGAATCCTGTCGGGACATTGAGATATTAGTGAAGTCCGATACATCAAACTAGTTAAATCCATTCCACATTCTGAAATTTCTACGATGAGTAGGTTCAACAATCTGCTCTTGAACACTGAGTATCCCAAAGGGTACAGTAAGAAAAGGACACAAAATAAATTCTTTAGATGTAAATGGTACCCTAATTTAAATACAATATCAATGCAATATTTTTTTGGTAAAAAAAGTCGTGACCGAATATTGCTCTAAAATAAAGAAACTGTGTTTTATATAAAAGAAATACAGAATGTTTTTGAGGACCTAAAAATAATTAGGAAGAAAATGTTAAATATCAAAAAGAAAATACATTCTCACAGGATTAACTTTATACACGGAATTTGATAAAAAAAACTACAAATTACTACAGACGTCAAGATAATCTTTTACCTGTCACTTGTCTGTATCAAAGATGTCAAGTGGATGCCATGGGTTTGTATAACTGGTTTTCTATTCTTTCTACTATTATTACAAAAAAGAGAATAAACGTAGACGAATTTGAATAATTATTCGCATTGATCTCTTCAACACATAATAAACTAAACAAAATTTTTCGGAAACCCAGTATAGTATATATTAAATAAGAAAATATTTCGTAAAGCGTAAATTATTAGTACAACAATCACAATTCACCATAAA
Organism: Diorhabda sublineata; assembly: GCF_026230105.1. NCBI lineage: Eukaryota > Metazoa > Arthropoda > Insecta > Coleoptera > Chrysomelidae > Diorhabda > Diorhabda sublineata. The sequence continues at coordinate 6,091,244 of NC_079481.1, read as the reverse complement.
CTATAGAAAATTTTAAATACAGTATCACTAAACTTGAAATGCTTTCAACCATGTATTAGTTATACCACGCACTACAAACAAATTATTATTTCGAATTTGTGATAATTTACAAAAGTCGAAATTGTTACGCTACTGATGATATTTTAAACATAAAATCAACAACATGGCGCTGGTTGACGTATTCGCGGATTGTAATCATAGAGATATTACAGATAGAGTAGGCATGCTATAGGCGCCCATACAAGTGGGAGCGTTTGGCCGATAGAAAGAGAGAGAATAATTTATGTATTGCTGTCTCTGTCTAATGGCGCATGCGCGTTGATTAGATTTCGTGTACGCACTTTACCATTGCCCGTTGAATCAGAGACACGCATGCGCAGTACGCAACAAAAGAAAGAGATAGAAATACATAAATGATTCTCTTTCTCTTTTCATTCGCGAGACACTCTCACTTGTAGGCATGCCTACTCTATGGTAATATCTCTATGATTGTAATAAAACGAATTCTATGGTGGGCAACTAACATTACACTCAACGTTAGTTAGGCAACTAACCATATTTTCACAATATATTTGTAGAACGTTTTTATTCAGTCTAACAGGTATAATTGGTTGCCTACCTGATCAACATTAAACCTACTGTATTTCGAGATTTTTATTATTGAATATTTAATTAATTTAAATGTATTCTAATTGACATATTAATTAATTAGTATTAGTTGTATGGAAATGAATTTGTTTTGTTATATTCGTTTAAAGACTTCAAATAAACTGATTATAAAATAAGGTGAATAGTAATTGCAATTATAATTTTTTTTTGGAATTACGACCTTGATTATACAAAATACTAATAATAACACAGATGCTAAATCCTCTTGGATATATTTGTTCATAGTTACATTAAATAGGGGTTGTGAAAAAAATAATAATAAAGAAATGTTCTAGGATTCTATTTAGTAATAAAAATTGACATAGTTGTGGACGTGTATAAAATATAATCTACTTTAGAAAAATAAGAATAAAACGGAAATGTTATTTAGAACCACGCTAGTGCACGTTATTATTGATCTCTGTCAACTGTCAACTGTCAAATAATTTTACTACCGCGTTCCCTAGTTGGATCTGAGGAAGGAAAAAATAGTCAAAGAATTGAAATGATTACCAGTGCGTATATACTTCCATGTAGATGAGTACCAATGGCGACGTTGGTGCACGAAAAATCAAATAGATAAGTTTCCAAACTTGTAAGATGGAATTGTAGACTTGTATAAATTGTGAGATTGTAAATAAAAATTTTTCAGGTTAGGTTATGTTCGTTGTAGGTGTCGTTTCAAAATCTCTGGACTTTTTAATTATACCCTATTCATTCGATGTTTTTGTTTCAATATCTTTTTTTGTTACAATAAAGATCTTACTATACAAAAGTCGTCCACCGGCAACCGTCTTCCGTTTCCTTATGCTCACATTTCTATATTTTGAGTCTTCACCCCCTAACCCAACATTCAGACTCAACCCCATACACTTCCGTCAACGGCGTGATACGCAAGTCTTACCAGACTCCTGGTGTGTTGTTTGTCCGATATTCCATGACAGGAAGTATGTACCGATCTTGGGTTCTTTGCATTTAATTCCTATATAGCTGTAAATGTGCCGAAACGGAAAACAGTGTGGAAATTTGGTCTTAAATGTTAACCTAACCTAACATACTGAAATTTTAGGTTAGGTTAGGATCCCTTCAGGTAGTTTTTTTCCTTTGAAAAATTCAAAAGGGTTGGGCGGGGATTATGTTAAAAGTTTACACCACTGAAATTATTGTCATTTTTCGTATTTTATTTACTATTAAAAACTTTTTACTCGTTGCTATTTTCATTATTTTACGGTATTTCATATTCCCCTGAATATTTTAGTGTTATCATTAATATCATTCTTAAATTCAAAAATGTTTACCTTGACCTTATTTCTCACAATCTATTCATTTATCATCATAACTAATTATTATTAAATCTACTGCATATTTCTATTATTTTTTAAATTAATTGTTATATCAAGTACGCACCAATAGCAAGCTAGCTTCAAATTTAATTATTTCAAATGATTTTTAACCGACCGATAAAAATGTAATTATCGAGGTCAATACATCGTCGAATCGACCGGAATACCTTGAACGTATGTTCTAAATTGTAAACAACTTTGTATTCTTACGGTAATTCGGTTGTTGATAAGTTTTAACGTCCATATCAAGTTCAGATTGGGTTGAAGTAAGTACGATTCAATCAACAATATTTACTGATAAAAGTATTTAATTTTAGTTTTTTCTTAAAGTAACTGCTCGTTTTGTACATATCAAAATTTGTAAATATAAATTTTTAATGTATCAACTCACAATAACAACCCACTCGTTGGATTTTAATAAAAAAATATTTCAAAAAAATTCTTGCAGTTGTATTTAGAGAATGGATCTACCAACATTGGATCTACTTTTATTTGGAGCAACTGGTACAAGTGGATTTTTCTGTATCCCTTATTTGTACAAATTAACCAAAGAAAATGGTAGAAATTTAACTTGGGGTGTATCTGGACGTTCAGAAAATAAATTAAGGGAAACTCTTAAAGAAACAGAAAAGCAAATGGGTGAGTTGTTATAATTATTTATATAAGCATAAGAGAAAATAGATTATAGTACTGAATACGACAAAACATAATTATATTGCATATAAAGTTGTGAAGAATTGAAAAAATTACAATTTAATCTATTTTTTTTTTCATCTAATTTCATAATTTTAGTTAAGAATGCGTAATTTTATTGAAGAAGTAACGACCAAAGTTAAATTTACGAGGTCCAGAAGTATCAGGCCTGACCTATACCGAGTGACGTCCATTGCTTGTTTCAGGGCTTCTTTAGATGGCTTATAATAAAGGGAAGTTCAGTTCCAGCATGGACAGACACTCGATGAATCCGAATCATCATTTTGTCTTCTTTTTCTTACCCTGTAAATAATTCTTCTCCTTCAACTCCAATTCTTGGTTCAGAATGACTAAATGTTATGTCTTTCCGGCAGAACATTACTTTTGTTTGGAAGTTGATGATGGGTTCATGGCTACCTGTTTAGGTGAACGATACAGCGTTGAATAGTGAGAAATACGAGGATGGTCCCAGAAGTACCAGGTCTGACCTAGAGATGATAGTGAACGTTTTTAGTGAATTTGTAAACATGGAAAAAATTGGTCATTGTTATGTGATTCAATATTTTTATTTGAAAGACTAAAATCCAACCAATATGAAAGCTAAACTAGATTCTACTCTGGATGAGACTGGTCCTTCGTTATCAATAGTAGAATATTGGGTAGAAGAGTTTAAACGAGGTCGTACGACCTACGAAGACCAGAAAGACTTTATCCAGTCTTTCAGAAAACGTCATCATAGTCAATTCCCTCGTAATATCCAGAATTTTGTAGTAACCACATCTCAATAGTTTCCAATTTGTTCTTTTTAGAATCTCTCTAGGTTCTTCACAGTTCTCTTTCTATTCCAGATCTTTTCTTTTTATGTAAAAAGCAAACACGAAATGATAAACTCGAGTTGTGCTTGCTGTGTGAAGATGCCTGTGGATATTGATCTTGAACTTCTGTAGGTTGTAGTGCCTTGGTAGTCCCGATACATTGACGATTTGGGCGTCTTCAGGCGAACTCGGTGCTCATGAGCCATGTCTTGCAAATACCGTCCTAGGTGGGATTATGTTAAACAGCTCGGAAGAGCATTTGCCGTGGTCGTATCGGTAAAACAGAGTCAGATCAGCGACTATTCTTCTAAGCTCCAAGCTGCCAACTCTGGATCGCCTATAAGTCGAACTGCTCTCTTCTATGTTGAGTCGAACATCTTCAGAGTATGCTTGGGAGCCGAGCTCCAAATATGCGAGCAATACAGCAAATATGGACCTTTTAGAGAATTTGAAGCTGTTGCGAGATAAATAGATTTGTCGTCTTAAAAATGACTCCGAGTTTTCGTGATGCTGACACCCAATAAGCGAATTTGTGGTGATTTCACGTCCAGAGAAGACCAAATCATGATCTGCAGTGCAAAACTTCCTCGTAAAAACAGCTCTACTCAATCAGATTCCTTCCATCCCACTCCAGAATGTTTTCAAAATTTATCTGTTGTTCTCTACGGATTTGGGTGTTTATTGGGGTTCTTCGTAAATCATCATTATACTAAATTTCATCTTTCCATATTGTCCAGATGATTATTTGCACTCAACATATCTAATAGCTTCTAGTTTGTCTTCTTTGGTTCTTCAAAGATTGCTTTCTTTGTATTGGCATAACAAACCATCAATTTTATAGTCGATTCAAGCAGCTGACACAAGGTCAAGTTTGTATTGACAATTTAGAGCGCTAGATGGATCTGTAAGGATGAATGGACAACAATTGTTGGCATTTCATCACTGTGCAGAAAAATTTTTGTTTGTTTGTTTTTCATGTGATAAGCAAGCAGTCGAATAATTCCAGTTGTGCCTGCCGTATGGGGAAGCCTATGGATATTGATCTTGAAATTCTGTAGGTTGTAGTGTACGGGAAATATGTGCTTTGGTAGCTATGGATGATTATTAATGGAAATCACCTTTAGAATTTGAAAAACTTGCACTACCAACGTTTTGTATTGCATCGTTTACAGGTATCGATTTATCCCATATTCCGATTGTGATAGCAGATGTATCAGATCGAGAATCGCTCAAAAAAATGGCCGAAAGAACCAGAGTTCTGATCAATTGTTGCGGACCATATGCAAAATACGGTTATCCCGTCGTAGAGGCTTGTATCGCAGCCGGAACTCATCACGTCGATATAACAGCCGAACCGGAATACATCGAAACAATGTATACAAAATATCACGCACCAGCTCAAGAAAAAGGTATAATCGAGATTCCTATAGATTTATTCTTAAAAATAACCTCGTATTTCAGGAGTATATATAGTAATGTGTTGTGGAGTAGATACTATACCGTCTGATTTGGGTTTGGTTTATCTCGAGCAGCAATTCGATGGGGTACTTAATTCGGTAGTGGCTTATTTCGAAGGTTGGTACGAAGATGTCGGACCGGGACCTATTGTCGGTTGTGGTACTTGGAATAGTCTTGTTCACGCATTGTACCACGGTACAAGATATAGTCGGTTAAAGAAAAGAATGTTCCCCCAACCTAAGCCGGCTACATTCCTACCGGAGCTGAAAGTTAAGTAAGTTATAAAATAATCCAAATAACTGTTCAAGACTTTGCTTTATTCACTATACATTTCATAGCTACTAATCTGCCTAAGGACCTTGTATCAATACTTCTGCAGAACATTATTAAAGAGAAAAACTTAGAAACTATCTTTCAGATTAGATGTACTGGCATCTTAAGAAGAGCTGAAATACAAAGAAAGCTTTGAAGAACCAAAGAGGACAAACTGGAAACTATTAAGTTGTGTTCAGTGCAACTAATCATCTGGAAACTTTGGAAAGATGAAATTTAGTGAAATGACGAAGAACTTTACGAAGAACCTCAATAAACATCCAAATCTATAGACAACAACAAACCAATACCGATCTTGAAAACATCCTGGAGTGGAATGGAAGCAGTTTGTTTGAGTTTATTGCAGTAAAGACACAAAGAATATTTGCACTGCAGCTCGGGATTTGGTCATCTGTGAACATAATCACCACAAATTCGCTTGTTGGGTGTCAGCTTCAAGAAAACTTGGAGCCATTTTTAAGACGACAAATCTATTTATCTCGCAACAGCTTCAAATTCTCTAAAAGGTCCATATTTGCTGTATTGCTCGCTTATTTGGAGCTCGGCTCCCAAGCATACTCTGAAGATGCTCGACTCAACATAGAAGAGAGCAGTTTGACTTATAGGCGATCCAGAGTTGGCAGCTTGGAGCTTAGAAGAATAGTCGCTGATCTGACTCTGTTTTACCGATACGACCACGGCAAATGCTCTTCCGAGCTGTTTAACATAATCCCACCTAGGACGGTATTTGCAAGACATGGCTCATGAGCACCGAGTTCGCCTGAAGACACCCAAATCGTCAATGTATCGGGACTACCAAGGCACTACAACCTACAGAAGTTCAAGATCAATATCCACAGGCATCTTCACACAGCAAGCACAACTCGAGTTTATCATTTCGTGTTTGCTTTTTACATAAAAAGAAAAGATCTGGAATAGAAAGAGAACTGTGAAGAACCTAGAGAGATTCTAAAAAGAACAAATTGGAAACTATTGAGATGTGGTTACTACAAAATTCTGGATATTACGAGGGAGTTGACTATGATGACGTTTTCTGAAAGGCTGGATAAAGTCTTGAAGAACCGGGGTAAACCTTGAAGAGAACAAACTAGAAGGTGGTTAGTGGTTAGTGGTTAGTGCAGATAATATTCTGGATACTATAGGATGATGGGGTTGAGTGCAATTTTGAAGATAGTAAACTATGAGAAAGGTAGAAAGAGGATAAGGACACTGAAATGTAAATTAACCAGTCACGATATCAGACAAAAGAATAAATGATGCAACAAAATATTTATAAATGGAGAAACGAAAGACGTAGAAAAAGATGGATGAATGTAAAAAAACAGGCAAGATTTAGATAATGACAAACAGAGAAAGTTAGTAAATGTTGAGGAAGGTCTACCTACGTTCAAAGATGAAACTCTATGTGTTAATTAAACAAATAGATTTAGATATAATTCTACTTTTTCAGGTATACTTTGCACCGTAATCGAAAGATCGGCGGTTGGTCATTGTTTTACTTCACAGCCGATAAAGTGGTTATGAGGAAAACTCAAGAATATTTATACGAAAATGAAAATAAACGACCGGTTCAAATTGAAACTCTCTCTAACGATAAAAGTTTCCTTCGATTGATTGTCATATTTTTCGCTATTATAGTTTGGTTACTTTTCGTTCAATTCCGTTGCGGTAGAAATTTAATGATTAACGTAAGTCAAATTTTGCTTCACTTTAAAAAATATACGAGGTGTGATCAATAAATACAAATTATCATAAAATGGCAACTTTTAAGTGTTTACAATTGGTGAAAAAAATGGAAATGTTTTATTTCAAGACGAAGAATGATGAGGATATTCTTTGAAGACAAAAACACATGAAAAACTGTAAAAACTTCATTAAAACAGGCAATTGACTACTAAGAAACTAAGATTGCCCCAATAACATGATAAAACTAGTTTCTGCTCACTGAAAGTCTTCCCGTTTATCCACATCCACCGTATTAACCAGGCTTAGCACCATGATAATTCCACAAAAGAGTAAAGAGGAACCTTTCCCCTCAAGTAACCTTTCGACCTTGACGTAGGTGAAGGGACCCAGCGGCCGCTAGCATGCGGGACATCTGCCGATCCAAGGACTCTTAGCAAACAAAGACCACGGAACCACCTACCTCCAAAGCATCGATTTCGATCGATGTCGAAGCTCTGACCGGTGCTTTTGACAAGGCACGGAATAAACAAAGAAGAAGGACGGTTAAGGCTGTCGAGATAGCTCAGTACTTAACGTTCCCAGGTCCAAAAGTCGACTCGATGTACAACCCTCCTCCACCCAGAGCTTCCAATCGATAGGTCCATGTAAGAACTTCATCGAACAATGAGTTGACTCCAAAAGTCGCAAAGCTGCGCCCGCAGTAGGTACGCGAAATCGATCAGCTGCTGGATTTTATTGACACGGTGACTGGAGGTCTTCATCCGGGAAAAAAACAAACTCACCGCACTTTCTTCCTTTTCGGCTGGTTAACTATCAAATCCGAATTCGTCAAAAAGTTTCGGTTTCTCACAGAAGGTCGGCCTTTTGTTATTTCAAGTGGAGCAAGACAAGCCTATGTGATTAACGACTTTTGGTCGCCCATACTATGAACTATGAAAGGGATATCTTCCCGAAGATGTAGGGGTGTTGAGATGTTCTCGAAGTCTGCGGTACTTAACAGTGATTATTAGATGAGGCTTGATAAGTCTTTTGTAGCATATAAAATATTTGGGAGGAAAGTCTAGTGAAAGATTAAATCCAGTTCAGTATGATCTTGTTTATATACGATTCTATTAATTGCGTGCATCCCCTAATCATCATCAGAAGTTACAGACTGTAAGGGACGATACATAATGGTCGGAAACATTGTAAACAGTCCGGAGACTTGGTGGCGTAGATAATTTTAAAAGCAAAGAACATCTTAGGACGGAACTCTTTCAGTATAATAATTATGTAACTTTTCTTTGTTTTTTTTTTATTTGAGCATTAAAATCCTAATCTAACAATCAGATTTATATAAAATTTTGACAGGTGAAATGTAAAACGTGACGTAAATTGCCAATATTATAACCGTGCCAACTTTTGAAAAGTTTCTCTTCGTTCAATCGCCATCGTTATTGTGACAGATTGAAAATTAGAAAAAACTTTCATATCTACCTGATTTAGAATCATGATAACAATCTAATTTGGCATTTTCGAGGTCCCAAAATCCATTTATCGAGATCCTAGATGCCTGAAATCAGTACGATTTTGTCAATAATTTGTTAGGTTTGGTTAAATTTGATTTTTTGAATTGAATTTATGAATTGAACGAAACGGAAATTCCTTTTGATCATTGAAACATATCGCCATAGAAAAATATGTTTTTCTCGGCCGATTACGATTACTTAACCTAACCTAACCTAAAAAATGGTTGCATTTCTCGGTGTGGTTGAATAAAAACGTAAAAACCTATCACATATACCGTAAAAATAGGTTTTAAAGTAATAAAAACGGAAATACTAGTGTCCGCTATCTGAAAACGCTAAACTAACGTGTTTCTATCATGATTTTAAACCGGGTACTTACTGAAGTGTAGCCCGAGTGTGGCTTTTATCTTTGAATGAGAGATTTGTTGATTGCTCCTCGTATATACATCACGGTCCCTCGTACATCGCGCTCGTAATATATTTCTGTTTATTGTATGTATTATTATTTCAGTATCCAGCAATTTTCACTTTCGGGTTGTTTAGGAAAGGGCAGTTTCCATCAGAACGGGCGTTACAAAATACTTTTTATCGAGTAACTTTTTATGGAGAAGGGTGGAAAGAAAAATTACCGAATAAAAATGATCAATACGATAAACCGCCGAATAAAAATATATTGGCGTCGTTTACAGCACGAAATCCAGCCTACGGAGTTACTTGTTTGGGAATTGTAGGTTCAGCAATTGCCATTCTAACAGAAAAAGACAAATTACCATCGAAGTAAGATTTCAACATTATTTTTCTCAATTTTCCATAATGATCCACTTTACTATTTGTTATTTGCAAATTATACTATTTAACATACGAAAATCTGTTTCGAAATTATAATATATTGATAGGATTTCAATGTTTCGACACTTTTTTGTATATACAAGATGAATCATCTATATTAAATACCGGTTTATGTTGTGTTTAAATATTTCTAGAGAACAGAATGCAACCACAACCCATTCGACAATAAACTGTCGACTTCATACTACTTCATTATTAGCCAATCAGATCTCTGCCCCTTTGAAATTATCAAAATATGCTTTTAATTAACATCTTTATCCCCACTACGACAATATATTAGTGGATTATAGCTGTTTCTAATAATTCCTTTCAATGTCTATATCCTCTGTTTCAATAATCCTGATATCTCCTGTGATTCAGTCCAATTTAAGACTTCGATACTGAAAGCCTGAAAGTCTTGAAAGTATCTTGTACGTATGTATGTCTTTCTACACCCTGACACGTTATGGATTACTAAGCCTCTTCGTAATCAAGAATCTTCTTCATATATAAGATGGACCATGTCCAATTTCGGTTATCAATGGAGACTTTTCGGAAGCCTCATTCATGAAGAACGTGTTAAGGCATACTAGAAAGAAGTTATCTTCGTCTTGAGGCATTCTATAAAGCAGCTGTCTTCTTCTTAACGTCTTAAGGCATTCTATGAAGCAATTTGTCTTCTTCTTAACGTCTTAAGGCAGACTATAGAGCAGTTGTGTTCTTCTTAACGTGTTAAGGCGTTATGTAAAGCAGTTGTTTTCTTCTTAACGTCTTAAGGCGTTATGTAAAGCAGTTGTTTTCTTCTTAACGTCTTAAGGCATACTAGAAAGAAGTTATCTTCTTCTTAACGTCTTGAGGCGTTCTATAAAGCAGTTGTCTTCTTCTTAACGTCTTGAGGCGTTCTATAAAGCAGCTGTCTTCTTCTTATCGTCTTAAGGCATTCTATGAAGCAATTTGTCTTCTTCTTAACGTCTTAAGGCAGACTATAGAGCAGTTGTGTTCTTCTTAACGTGTTAAGGCGTTATGTAAAGCAGTTGTTTTCTTCTTAACGTCTTAAGGCATACTAGAAAGAAGTTATCTTCTTCTTAACGTCTTGAGGCGTTCTATAAAGCAGTTGTCTTCTTCTTAACGTCTTAAGGCATACTAGAAAGAAGTTATCTTCTTCTTAACGTCTTGAGGCGTTCTATAAAGCAGTTGTCTTCTTCTTAACGTCTTGAGGCATACTAGAAAGAAGTTATCTTCTTCTTAACGTCTTGAGGCGTTCTATAAAGCAGTTGTCTTCTTCTTAACGTCTTAAGGCATACTAGAAAGAAGTTATCTTCTTCTTAACGTCTTGAGGCATACTAGAAAGAAGTTATCTTCTTCTTAACGTCTTGAGGCGTTCTATAAAGCAGCTGTCTTCTTCTTATCGTCTTAAGGCATTCTATGAAGCAATTTGTCTTCTTCTTAACGTCTTAAGGCAGACTATAGAGCAGTTGTGTTCTTCTTAACGTGTTAAGGCGTTATGTAAAGCAGTTGTTTTCTTCTTAACGTCTTAAGGCATACTAGAAAGAAGTTATCTTCTTCTTAACGTCTTGAGGCGTTCTATAAAGCAGTTGTCTTCTTCTTAACGTCTTAAGGCATACTAGAAAGAAGTTATCTTCTTCTTAACGTCTTGAGGCGTTCTATAAAGCAGTTGTCTTCTTCTTAACGTCTTAAGGCATACTAGAAAGAAGTTATCTTCTTAACGTCTTGAGGCATACTAGAAAGAAGTTATCTTCTTCTTAACGTCTTGAGGCGTTCTATAAAGCAGCTGTCTTCTTCTTATCGTCTTAAGGCATTCTATGAAGCAATTTGTCTTCTTCTTAACGTCTTAAGGCAGACTATAGAGCAGTTGTGTTCTTCTTAACGTGTTAAGGCGTTATGTAAAGCAGTTGTTTTCTTCTTAACGTCTTAAGGCATACTAGAAAGAAGTTATCTTATTCTTAACGTCTTAAGGCATACTAGAAAGAAGTTATCTTCTTCTTAACATCTTGAGGCGTTCTATAAAGCAGTTGTCTTCTTCTAAACGTCTTATGGCAGACTATAGAGCAGTTGTCTTCTTCTTAAGGTCTTAAGGCATTCTATAAAGCAGTTGTCTTCTTCTTAACGTCTTAAGATGTTCTAGAAAGCAGTGGTCTTCTTCTTCTCCTTTATTAAAGACATTGTTACTTATTGTATGGAATGTTCGGAAACTAACCCGGATCACGTTCATTGTTGTTCGGAAAATGATTTAGTTAATCGGGTTGTAGTCATTATGTTTTGATTGTTTCTACCCTACTTTTTATATTGTCATTTTTGGGTTTAGGTTATTTTTTTCGGACCAAAGCACCCCTTAAATGGCTATTTACTATTAATTATCGTAAGCAGCGTCATTGATAGATTAAAAATAGTTTATTCATTTCAAATTTTTGGGGCTAAATCCATTAGAGGTGGTAAATCTTTGATAACTGCTCAATAACAAATATTAAACAATTTCGAAGATCCTGTTTAATACGTTGAACCCCGGTGCGGTCCATAGGTTTAAAACTGAACTTTACTCACAGTCCAGGGCGATCTCCGCACGCCGCATTTTATTTAAAATCTTCTTCACGACTTAAGGGGCCATATTTGAATGTTTTACAGCTTGGTTGGACTATTCTGAGTCCTTGAAATATTACCCTAAACTTGGTCCATTTGATTTTATTCCATTTTTGTTTTCTTAATCATAACTCGAATAATATTTTATTAAAATATTTATTTAGTGTCCCCCTGTACCTATTTTTGGTAAATTTTGTTTCTAAGGGTAAAAAAAATGACATATTTGAAAAAACGAAATTTTAATTAGAAAATATCACAAAAATTGTTGTTATTATCACAATTATTTATATTTTTTCATAAAATACAATACTGCAGTTTTCCAAAATGATCACTGCAACAATAATCACTTTGGATTTCTGAAAATTTTTCGTGCCCAGGGAAAAGTTTATCAATTTTGGTTGGGGTTGAATGTGTTAAATTGAAAGTGACGTTCGGAAACTGTGATCTAGATGTTGTTAATCAGCTGATAGGTGATTTACCTGAAACTGAAAAGTCATAGAATGTATTTAACAATCTAGATTGTTATTTATTAAATTAAAGGTTATTTTTCTTCTTTTCTCGTCCTTTTCCTATACGATTATGCACCTACCAAATATTTTCAAGTATTTTCGTGAGAGTGCATGGTATTTTTATATTTTAGGGGAGGAGTATATTCCACCGGATCTGCCTTTGGGAAAACTTCTTTGATGAAAACTCTCATCGATCACAAAACATTGGAATTTGAGATTCTAAAATCGAATGATTTATGATTTTTTCAATTATATTTGTTTTAAAATATAAAAGAAAATTTTGGAAAATAAAAGTTGAAATACTCCTCATTGGTGTATTTTATTATTCGTATTTATTTAAATATTTTACCTTACACTTAACTAATTTGTATAATTCACTTATATACTTTATTCAAATTCTTCTATTTACGTCTGATCACTATGAATATTTATTATGAACTAAAATAAACTGCGCGCTACACAAACTCCCTTATATATACCGAAAGAAATTCTCAAAAGTTCTAGAAAATAAAGAAACAAAACAAATAAATAAGCAGACTTTACTAGAAACTAGTTAAAAAGAAATAATGACAATAAACCGCCTGCTATGATAAAAACCAAACAACAAACGAGTTCCGGGTATTTCCAAAATACATCAAAGTCGCTACGCTTTCGCCGAATTTTGGGTTTCTGCTACATCCAGGCAACACCGGCTCCAGGGTGAAGACGAGTTCAATATGAATACTCTGTAGTAAGCGTTTTGAACCAATTTCCATTCCGATTGAAGTACCTCCAAAACAAGTAATTTAAACGCTTCTTTGAGTAAAGAAGAACGTTGACCTCGCGATTTATTCAATAATTCGATGTTTTGACTGTTCAAAAATGTTTTTGTTTGAACTGTATGAGAACCTACTACATTTACCTTCTTAAGGTCTTCTTCCACCGCTTTACTCCACCGATTTTTTGGTCTACATCTTTTCCTCTTGCCTTCTGGTATCTTCCATGCAACTTGTTTCAAGAGTCTGTCTTCGTCCGTAATATTTTTGTCTTTATAAACGAGCCTCATTCAAAATTGTATAAATTTCATGGTTTGTACTTCGATTTTCCTCTAATATTTCTTTATAGCCTTCTTCCTTCAAAACCCCTTTAATGTTTACCAGGGTTCCTTCCTGGTAAACACCCTTCCTCCAAAACATATCTAACCATCACCAGGACTCCGCAGTATTTTACAGTCTTTTCTTAGACCCAAAAACCTCTAACTTTGACTTATCCTTATAATAAAACTCGTTCTCATTCTTCAAGTGTCCAATTTTCTTATTCTTCTGCCCACTACAACCTGTCAATTTTATTTTGAGGTCTTCAAAAAGTTTCTTTACTGCTACCCTTCTAAAAAAAACCAGCTTCTCTCCATTTCATCTCTGCTGCTATCTCAGCAGTACCAAGATGGTCCCAGAAGTACCTGGCCTGACTTACAGATGGTGGTAGTTGCTTGAAAAATACCACTAGATTAGAAAGTACACACTCTATGGAGTATACGTTTCAAGATTGAAGACTCCACGTTGTTTAATATTTAGCTGAGCTAAATTCTTCTTTTTGTGAGACTGGTCCTTCGTTATCAACAGTAAAATATTGGGTAGCACAGTTTAAACGAGGCCGTAAAACCTGCGAAAACCAGCATCGTTGTTGTCGATTAAATGAGGTGAAGACCCCAGAAATATTGAAGAAAATCCACAAAGGGGAACTGGATAATCGTCGACTGAAAGTGCGTGAACTAGCTGACATAGTAGGCATTTCAAAAAGTGCGGTACATCACATATTAACTGAAAATTTCAGCATGAGAAAGCTGGGGGCCGCGTTTGCACGTTAGGTTCGTTGGGGGTGGGTGGAGCTGAACATTCCTTATGTCAATTGACATGAGGGGGAAGGGTAAAATTAACTTTTTCTTACGTAAGGTCATTGACTACATACATATGCTATTTTCCGTTTAGAAGATATCTTCAAACCTGACGCTTCCTTACATCGGGGTAGGGAATATCCCATATTACCAAATTAATGAATTAAAGTTTGAATTGCTACCTTATTCGCCAGATTTAGCCTCCTCTGATTATTTTTTGTTCCGAGACTTGTAAAAATGGCTCGGTGGTCAAACATTCTCCAACAATGAAGAGGTGAAGTCGTCAGTTAATGGCCATTTTAAGGAACTTGACGACTCTTATTATATTTTTGTGTTTTCTTTGTTAGGCCAGGTACTTTTGGGACCATCACACACAAATTGGTGAAAATACAAAGATAAATTTCGTTTCTTCTAAATTGGAATTCACAGTTTACTTTGAGTCACTGAAGACGATAACTTGGTTATCGAAACGCGCGTCAGACAGTGTAATTGTAAGTGTTAGTGTAGTTCGTTTTTTCATTCTTCTATGCCTTATTTCCATGATTACTACATCACAAATCACCACAATGCATTTAGCCTGAATATACACGGAAAAACATGCAAAAAATGTGTATGTGTGACAAGGTTTCCGGGGCCGCATACGTATGATACAGGCCTTATGGGGCGGGCAATAACTTTTGACCGGTAGTGTATATAAGGAAATTTATACTATCGATTTAATAAGCAAATTCATGCGACCTTTATACTTGTTTTTGATGGACGATTCTTGATATTTACAGTAAATATGGTATGTGTTTAGAATTCACATCATTCTAGAAATCTAGATAAATATTGATTGAAAAAAAAGTGAAGGTATCGAATTTTGCTGAAAATAGAGTGAAATACATTTTAGTAAGTACCTATTAATATACATTTCATTGGTACCAAAAGTGAAAATCAATTTTGTTGTTAAATAAATTAAGTGATTAAAAGACAATATTTCTAAATCGACTCCATCGATAGAAAAAGTATAAGTGAATAAGAAAAACATTACATAGGTGTCAGGTGTGGGGTATTACAAATAAATAGTGACATAAACATGGCTAAGAAACTTGGTGACCTGAATGTGACGGAACTGAAAGCCGAACTGAACTGGTAAGTGACGGATTCGATCCAGAATCTTATCTCTCTTCAAAGAGAAGTCTTCCACATGAAGCTCAACAATTTCTGAAATAAAAAACGATATTTCCCTCATGGAGGACGATATTTCGACCACGAAGATGACTAAGAAACTTGGTGACCTGAATGTGACGGAACTGAAAGCCGAATGAACTGGTAAGTGACGGATTCGATCCAGAAACTTATCTCTCTTCAAAGAGGAGTCTTCCACATGGATTCCTCCAATTTCTGAAATAAAAAACGATATTTCCCTCATGAAGGACGATATTTCGACCACGAAGATGGCTAAGAAACTTGGTGACCTGAATGTGACGGAACTGAAAGCCGAACTGAACTGGTAAGTGACGGATTCGATCCAGAAACTTATCTCTCTTCAAAGAGAAGTCTTCCACATGAAGCTCAACAATTTCTGAAATAAAAAACGATATTTCCCTCATGGAGGACGATATTTCGACCACGAAGATGGCTAAGAAACTTGGTGACCTGAATGTGACGGAACTGAAAGCAGAACTGAACTGGCAAGTGACGGATTCGATCCAGAAACTTATCTCTCTTCAAAGAGAAGTCTTCCACATGAAGCTCAACAATTTCTGAAATAAAAAACGATATTTCCCTCATGGAGGACGATATTTCGACCACGAAGATGACTAAGAAACTTGGTGACCTGAATGTGACGGAACTGAAAGCCGAACTGAACTGGTAAGTGACGGATTTGATCCAGAAACTTATCTCTCTTCAAAGAGAAGTCTTCCACATGAAGCTCAACAATTTCTGAAATAAAAAACGATATTTCCCCCATGAAGGACGATATTTCGACCACGAAGATGACTAAGAAACTTGGTGACCTGAATGTGACGGAACTGAAAGCCGAATGAACTGGTAAGTGACGGATTCGATCCAGAATCTTATCTCTCTTCAAAGAGAAGTCTTCCACATGAAGCTCAACAATTTCTGAAATAAAAAACGATATTTCCCTCATGGAGGACGATATTTCGACCACGAAGATGACTAAGAAACTTGGTGACCTGAATGTGACGGAACTGAAAGCCGAACTGAACTGGTAAGTGACGGATTCGATCCAGAAACTTATCTCTCTTCAAAGAGGAGTCTTCCACATGGATTCCTCCAATTTCTGAAATAAAAAACGATATTTCCCTCATGAAGGACGATATTTCGACCACGAAGATGGCTAAGAAACTTGGTGA
Organism: Diorhabda sublineata; assembly: GCF_026230105.1. Taxonomy (NCBI): domain Eukaryota; kingdom Metazoa; phylum Arthropoda; class Insecta; order Coleoptera; family Chrysomelidae; genus Diorhabda; species Diorhabda sublineata. Next base: position 6,074,589 of record NC_079481.1, on the reverse strand, counting down.
CCTGAATGTGACGGAACTGAAAGCCGAACTGAACTGGTAAGTGACGGATTCGATCCAGAAACTTATCTCTCTTCAAAGAGAAGTCTTCCACATGAAGCTCAACAATTTCTGAAATAAAAAACGATATTTCCCTCATGGAGGACGATATTTCGACCACGAAGATGGCTAAGAAACTTGGTGACCTGAATGTGACGGAACTGAAAGCAGAACTGAACTGGCAAGTGACGGATTCGATCCAGAAACTTATCTCTCTTCAAAGAGAAGTCTTCCACATGAAGCTCAACAATTTCTGAAATAAAAAACGATATTTCCCTCATGGAGGACGATATTTCGACCACGAAGATGACTAAGAAACTTGGTGACCTGAATGTGACGGAACTGAAAGCCGAACTGAACTGGTAAGTGACGGATTTGATCCAGAAACTTATCTCTCTTCAAAGAGGAGTCTTCCATATGAAGCTCAACAATTTCTGAAATAAAAAACGATATTTCCCTCATGAAGGACGATATTTCGACCACGAAGATGGCTAAGAAACTTGGTGACCTGAATGTGACGGAACTGAAAGCAGAACTGAACTGGTAAGTGACGGATTCGATCCAGAAACTTATCTCTCTTCAAAGAGAAGTCTTCCACATGAAGCTCAACAATTTCTGAAATAAAAAACGATATTTCCCCCATGAAGGACGATATTTCGACCACGAAGATGACTAAGAAACTTGGTGACCTGAATGTGACGGAACTGAAAGCCGAATGAACTGGTAAGTGACGGATTCGATCCAGAAACTTATCTCTCTTCAAAGAGGAGTCTTCCACATGGATTCCTCCAATTTCTGAAATAAAAAACGATATTTCCCTCATGAAGGACGATATTTCGACCACGAAGATGGCTAAGAAACTTGGTGACCTGAATGTGACGGAACTGAAAGCAGAACTGAACTGGTAAGTGACGGATTCGATCCAGAAACTTATCTCTCTTCAAAGAGAAGTCTTCCACATGAAGCTCAACAATTTCTGAAATAAAAAACGATATTTCCCTCATGAAGGACGATATTTCGACCACGAAGATGGCTAAGAAACTTGGTGACCTGAATGTGACGGAACTGAAAGCAGAACTGAACTGGTAAGTGACGGATTCGATCCAGAAACTTATCTCTCTTCAAAGAGAAGTCTTCCACATGAAGCTCAACAATTTCTGAAATAAAAAACGATATTTCCCTCATGGAGGACGATATTTCGACCACGAAGATGGCTAAGAAACTTGGTGACCTGAATGTGACGGAACTGAAAGCCGAACTGAACTGGTAAGTGACGGATTTGATCCAGAAACTTATCTCTCTTCAAAGAGGAGTCTTCCACATAAATCTCGACAATTTCTGAAATAAAAAACGATATTTCCCTCATGAAGGACGATATTTCGACCACGAAGACGGCTAAGAAACTTGGTGACCTGAATGTGACGGAACTGAAAGCCGAATGAACTGGTAAGTGACGGATTCGATCCAGAAACTTATCTCTTATCAAAGAGGAGTCTTCCACATAAATCTCGACAATTTCTGAAATAAAAAACGATATTTCCCTCATGAAGGACGATATTTCGACCACGAAGACGGCTAAGAAACTTGGTGACCTGAATGTGACGGAACTGAAAGCCGAATGAACTGGTAAGTGACGGATTCGATCCAGAAACTTATCTCTTATCAAAGAGGAGTCTTCCACATAAATCTCGACAATTTCTGAAATAAAAAACGATATTTCCCTCATGAAGGACGATATTTCGACCACGAAGACGGCTAAGAAACTTGGTGACCTGAATGTGACGGAACTGAAAGCCGAATGAACTGGTAAGTGACGGATTCGATCCAGAAACTTATCTCTTATCAAAGAGGAGTCTTCCACATAAATCTCGACAATTTCTGAAATAAAAAACGATATTTCCCTCATGAAGGACGATATTTCGACCACGAAGACGGCTAAGAAACTTGGTGACCTGAATGTGACGGAACTGAAAGCCGAATGAACTGGTAAGTGACGGATTCGATCCAGAAACTTATCTCTTATCAAAGAGGAGTCTTCCACATAAATCTCGACAATTTCTGAAATAAAAAACGATATTTCCCTCATGAAGGACGATATTTCGACCACGAAGATGGCTAAGAAACTTGGTGACCTGAATGTGACGGAACTGAAAGCCGAACTGAACTGGTAAGTGACGGATTTGATCCAGAAACTTATCTCTCTTCAAAGAGGAGTCTTCCATATGAAGCTCAACAATTTCTGAAATAAAAAACGATATTTCCCTCATGAAGGACGATATTTCGACCACGAAGATGGCTAAGAAACTTGGTGACCTGAATGTGACGGAACTGAAAGCCGAACTGAACTGGTAAGTGACGGATTTGATCCAGAAACTTATCTCTCTTCAAAGAGAAGTCTTCCACATGAAGCTCAACAATTTCTGAAATAAAAAACGATATTTCCCTCATGAAGGACGATATTTCGACCACGAAGATGGCTAAGAAACTTGGTGACCTGAATGTGACGGAACTGAAAGCCGAACTGAACTGGTAAGTGACGGATTTGATCCAGAAACTTATCTCTCTTCAAAGAGAAGTCTTCCACATGAAGCTCAACAATTTCTGAAATAAAAAACGATATTTCCCTCATGGAGGACGATATTTCGACCACGAAGATGGCTAAGAAACTTGGTGACCTGAATGTGACGGAACTGAAAGCCGAACTGAACTGGTAAGTGACGGATTTGATCCAGAAACTTATCTCTCTTCAAAGAGGAGTCTTCCACATAAATCTCGACAATTTCTGAAATAAAAAACGATATTTCCCTCATGAAGGACGATATTTCGACCACGAAGACGGCTAAGAAACTTGGTGACCTGAATGTGACGGAACTGAAAGCCGAATGAACTGGTAAGTGACGGATTCGATCCAGAAACTTATCTCTTATCAAAGAGGAGTCTTCCACATAAATCTCGACAATTTCTGAAATAAAAAACGATATTTCCCTCATGAAGGACGATATTTCGACCACGAAGACGGCTAAGAAACTTGGTGACCTGAATGTGACGGAACTGAAAGCCGAATGAACTGGTAAGTGACGGATTCGATCCAGAAACTTATCTCTTATCAAAGAGGAGTCTTCCACATAAATCTCGACAATTTCTGAAATAAAAAACGATATTTCCCTCATGAAGGACGATATTTCGACCACGAAGACGGCTAAGAAACTTGGTGACCTGAATGTGACGGAACTGAAAGCCGAATGAACTGGTAAGTGACGGATTCGATCCAGAAACTTATCTCTTATCAAAGAGGAGTCTTCCACATAAATCTCGACAATTTCTGAAATAAAAAACGATATTTCCCTCATGAAGGACGATATTTCGACCACGAAGACGGCTAAGAAACTTGGTGACCTGAATGTGACGGAACTGAAAGCCGAATGAACTGGTAAGTGACGGATTCGATCCAGAAACTTATCTCTTATCAAAGAGGAGTCTTCCACATAAATCTCGACAATTTCTGAAATAAAAAACGATATTTCCCTCATGAAGGACGATATTTCGACCACGAAGATGGCTAAGAAACTTGGTGACCTGAATGTGACGGAACTGAAAGCCGAACTGAACTGGTAAGTGACGGATTTGATCCAGAAACTTATCTCTCTTCAAAGAGGAGTCTTCCATATGAAGCTCAACAATTTCTGAAATAAAAAACGATATTTCCCTCATGAAGGACGATATTTCGACCACGAAGATGGCTAAGAAACTTGGTGACCTGAATGTGACGGAACTGAAAGCCGAACTGAACTGGTAAGTGACGGATTTGATCCAGAAACTTATCTCTCTTCAAAGAGAAGTCTTCCACATGAAGCTCAACAATTTCTGAAATAAAAAACGATATTTCCCTCATGAAGGACGATATTTCGACCACGAAGATGGCTAAGAAACTTGGTGACCTGAATGTGACGGAACTGAAAGCCGAATGAACTGGTAAGTGACGGATTCGATCCAGAAACTTATCTCTCTTCAAAGAGGAGTCTTCCACATGGATTCCTCCAATTTCTGAAATAAAAAACGATATTTCCACGTAGAAAATAGAATTTCACCCCTTGAATCTGATATGGAGAAGAATTTAACAACGATGAATAAGAAGCTACAATCGAATATCGAGAATAAAAAGGCAACAATAGAAAATCATATTAACGAGAAAATCAAGGAGTTTTAGGTAGATTTAAGAACAAAAGATACTCCAATAGATGAGGAGTAGACGTCTTGGATCAATTAGAAAAAGCTGCGAACTATCACAATGCGAGGAGAGGTCTTAGATGTACCCCAGACAATACCTCTTGAAGAAAATGATGACTTTGTACAGCTGAAGAAGAGGTTGGACAAACAAGCTCCAGTATTAATCGCAGATGAAAAATCAAAGACAAAAGCGCGACGAAACTCTTTAAGTTCGAGTTTGTGATCATTAACTTCAACTGGTTTTTTTATAACTAAATTTATTCAATTTTTTTTTAAATTGGAGCGGAAAATCTTCAAAAGACAGCTGATGCTGGAATTGCGAAGATATGTGGGATAAAAATCCTCCCCCTTGCTTCTCAACAAACAGTATAATGGAACCACCAAAAGTTATTACTTGCCTGGACTTACTTTGGTTTATTTACTAAATCTTTCTATTTTTGATTCATTATTTTTGTCCCTTTTCCAGATTTCCTCGATATCTATCATTTTATGAACAATAAGCTCCCGATTTTTTGTATGGCTGCTCTACATTCTTCCTACCATCTTTGAAATGATTCTAAACTTTTGTCAAATCATTTTCTAACGTACTGGTCTGACCTTGATGATATTATATAATATTAAACAATTATTGAACAAGTTGTTTTGATACAGGTGTATTTGACCTTGAAATCATTATATGGAAATTTCTAAATATATAGTAATTCCCATCCGACCGGTTTCGTTCAACACGAACACAAAATTAAATAAAATTGCATTTAGATAGTACGTCATTCAGTTTTTTATTTTACGAGAGTTGTCTGAAATGTTTCTTTTTCTGCAATCATTTTTATTTTTCTATATAGTCTCCTTTGGAGACTAAATCTCACTCCTGTAAAAAAATTTTGACACTAGGAAGTAGGAAAAAGTCGCTAGGGATCAGATTTTTTTTTACAATCAAGCAATTCGAGTGGTGCTTGCCATATGAAGATGCCTTTGGATATTGATCTTGAACTTCTGTAGGTTGTGGTGTTAGGGAAAAACGTTACTTGGTAGCTGTTTCTACATGATTTCACTTCTCCAAAGAAATAACTCTCGATAAATTGAAGTTCTGGGCGCCTCCAGGCAAACTCGATCTTTATGAGCCACGTCTGCCTGTCGAGTAGGTCTTGCTAAAACTATTCTAGGGGGGATTTTGTTAGACAGCTCGGAAGAGCATCTGTCGTGGTATTATTGGTGAAAGAAAATCAGGTCAGTGACCAGCGAAGTTATCCAGTTATCTGGGTCGCCTATAAATCAAATTGCTCTCTTCTAAATTGAGTAGAGCATCCTTCAGGATGCTTTGAATCCCAGCTCCAAATGTGCTAGCAATATTTCAAAGATGTACGACTCTGAGTCCTGTAGAGAACTAGAAGCTGTTGCTACATATATAGTTTTTTGGTCTTAAAGAGGACTACAAGTGTTTGTGATTAAATCGGCCACTTTAATATGCCAGGACATATTGCTTCCAACCTCCACGCTCAACAAGCGAATTGGCGGCGATGGTGATATATTTTGTCCAGATAGAACCAAATCCTGCGCCGCAGTGCCAGTCTTCTTGGCAAGAATAGCAGCTGCATTAAACTCAAGTATTGATGGTGGTGATCTGTTGAACCTACGGATTTGGATGTTAGCCGAGTTGGGGGTGGTCGATAGATCGGCTTTGCAGTTTCGTCGAGAAGATCGTTGATGTACAGGAGTAGGTGACAAGATGGATCCCTGGGAAACACCAGCGTTCACTTTTTGAGGTGTGTCTATCCATAGCGAAATGGATGGATTGGTCTTTGAGAAAGCTACTAAACCAGTCGATAAGTGAAGACGACATGATTTATTTAGAACCCTATCTAATTTCTGAATGTTTTCATGATTAATAAACCAAATTAATTTCAGAATTTTCATCTAATCTCAGACAATAATAAAACGATTTATTTATAATGATAATTCGTTAGAGTTTCTTTTAGAAAATGAGCGAAGATCGCTTGGATTTTCTATTGCTGGGCGCAACTGGTGTAACTGGGATGTACTGCATTCCAGTTCTCCAAGAATTGTCAAAGGAAAATGGAAGAAACTTCACATGGGGCGTAGCTGGACGATCGGAGAAAAAGATAAAAGATGTTCTTGCTCAAGTGGGAGATAAAATTGGTAAGTGAAGTTTTAAATACACACAAAAAACTTATCAGGTTTCCTGAAAAACCTGGAAAAGACTTGGAATTGTATTTTTTGTCCTGGATTTCTAATATTATTCCTGCAACTTCGATTAGTCCATTGAAATGTTGAGATTACCAGTTTTTCTTACTGCAAAATTGATACTATAGAGCACAAACTGTAAATACATTATTTTGCAAGGTTTACGGGTCATATGACGTTATCTACTTACTCTCGAAATGTTTGCATCAAGTCCTGGAAAACTCTGTATACCTTTCAGAATCTACTACTCCCCTCCTCACTCGTCCCACATGAGGTCTATATCTCTCTTGTCTAAATCTTATACCAGACTAGAACTTTGCTAGGAATTTTGCTTTTCTCTATATATTACATCATTATTGGACTCTTCTATATTGCCCCTATAAGAACCATCATTTAATTTGACTTCCAAATTAGTTAGTTTGAAGTATTTTTCATCTTCCATAACAATGATTCTCCCCCTTAAGTTAAGTTAAGTTGATGACAGATCTTGGTATCTATTTGGGGTATATTGAGGACTCTTTTGCAGTTTTTTGACTTTTTTTGCTATCGCAGCTCTCAAAATTGTTCTTGCAAGGCAGATATTGATAGAGGCATCTGGCATGAGACAATCAAAGGCACGTATAGATGGACCTTGCGCGTCTAACACCAAACAACTGATCCAATTGAATTGTTACGATTAGTGACTGGACATTTAACCGGACACGGTGTTCTAAAACTCCATTCCCACACCATGGGCGTTACGGAGTATTCGGCTGATGTATGGAGGAGGATGAAACTGCAGACCACGTCATTTGTAAGCGTCCAGCGGGTTAAAGACTTCAAAAGTTCCATTCAGAGCGCTTGATCGGTTTCTCGAAGGACATTGGCCTTTTGGTAACGTCAAGTGCCAATTCTCACGATATGATATGGTATTCACGTGTTAATTTTTTTAATGAAACACCCACTCTATCTTTTGCTATCTCTACTAATAGTTCTGGTCATTTTTAAAAATACTTGAAGGGTTGAAGGGAGGTTTCAACATGGTATTCCTTCTTCACATGCTTCTGTGTGAAATACTTTCGTTTTGAAAAATCCCGTAACGGTTTTTACACTCTTTCAATTCGTGGGATGAATTAATAAACACTATCTTTTACGTTCTTAATTTATCTACACTTAACTTATAATAATTTACTTATAAATATCACTTAAATAATTATTTTCACTGCAACTATTTATTTAAAATTAAAACAAACTGCGTTTACACACATCATTTATACATCTAAATAAAATTCTAGAAAAAAAATAAATAAATAGACTTTCCTAGAAATTGCTTAGAAGAAATACTGTGAATAAACCGCTAGCTATAAAAAATTGTTTACATTCGAATATAAAACGAATCCCACGATATGTGGCTTCACCAAATTGTGAAATTCCATTGTAGCTGGACAGGGCCGGCCTACAAACCAAACTTGTTCGTAGCAATACGAATTAAGTCAGACTTAGGGGTCTGTCTAAGCAAATCATAATTGTTTCTTTGTATTTCCAGCTTTTTAATGCATTCGAAATAAAAAAATCTTGTCTACAAAACCGTTTTGAAATTGTATTATTACAAAACTATTGAGATATACGTTATTAATGATTCCAGGGGTGGATTTATCTTCAACACCCATCGTATTAGCCGATGTGAACGATGACGAATCGCTGCTTAAGATGGCACGAAAAACAAAAATTTTAATCAACTTATGCGGACCTTATAACACTTTAGGATTACCCGTGGTTGAAGCTTGCGTTATTGCTGGTACCCATCACTTGGATATAAGTGGCGAACCTGAATATATAAACTCACTTCCTGAAAAATTTAACAATATAGCTAAAGAGAAGGGTAATTTAACGAAAAATATGGGGTGAAATTATATTGTTAATCACATATTCGTTTCAGGATTGTATATAGTAAGTGCGTGCGGTTTGGATTGCTTACCAAGTGATTTGGGACTAACTTATCTAAACGAAAAATTCGATGGTACTTTGAATTCGGTGGTGGTACATGCTAATATGTGGTTTGAAAGTCGAGATGATGGGCCTATTATCAATTTCGGTACGTGGGAGAGCTTCGTCTACGCTGTTAAACATGGTTTACAGTTCAAAGAAATGAAAAAAGTGATCTGTCCAGAAAAAAAGTACAACTTTCGACCGAAATTGAAGGTTTGGTGAGTTTTTTTACTCAACTACAAGAGCTGTAGGGCATCAATTCGATGTTTTGATTGTTTAAAAACGTTTTGGAGAATGATTTGCCTTCCCTGATGTTTTTTGAACACTTCTAGCTTGATCTAATGGAACGGTGGCGTCATGTCCAGTTATTCTGATGAAACAGGCGACTATTTGCTTCGAAGTGTTCAAATTTTGTTGGATTTGGCTCGTCTTGAAAGACCCTTACAATCGATAGTTGTTAGTTTCAGATTCATATGCTTTGATCCATGATTCGTCGCCTGTTATGATCTTGCTTCAAATGTTCATGAAATGTTGAATGTATGCGAGTGGAACTAAGGCCCCAATATGTCTCAATCTCGGGGTATTGAATGCAGAATACCAGCGAAGTTTGGGGGTTCAAGATGGTGTTTCATCATGAAAATTCGAAGCGAGTTGATCGGCACATTGCTATTGGTTCAATCCATGTCGAAAGTCGTATTAAAATTTTCACCACAATACCAACAACTTTGATTTTTTCAGCCATTTACCCCGATACTCCAAAACCGTTAATGGTTGGACAATGTATTCAGTGGCATGTGATAAACTAGTGATGGAAGAAACTCAAAAGTTTTTGTACGAAAACGAAAATCGTCGACCGGTTCAAGTTGACATGTTGGTTCACGTCCAAACTTTTTGGAATTTTCTTACCTTGCAGCTCATCTTATTATTATGTATGATTTTAGCGCCGTTTCGATGCGGCAGATGGCTTCTACTTAATGTATGTATTAATTTTTTTTTGTTAAATCCTCAAATTCGCAAAAACATCTTCGTTTCAGTACCCTCATATATTTACAGCGGGATATCTCAAGACGAAGGATAAAACGCCTTCAGAAGAAACTGTTGAAAACTGTTGGTATCAGAATACTTTTTACGGGGAAGGGTGGAAAGAAAAATTGACCGATAAGGATCAAGAATTTACCGTACCGCCGAATAAAAGTATTCTGGCGAGATTTAAAACTAGAAATCCGGCATATCGGTTCTCATCTTACGCTATAGTCGCAGCGGCGATCATGATTTCGAGCGAAAAGGAGAAACTACCCAAAAAGTAAGGTTAAGAAAAAGCTTATTCATTATTTTGATTTAGTTAAAGTAACCGAAAGAAAAAAAATGTTGCATGTTTCTTAGTCAATCAGAAACTTAAACAAACGCGTCATCAGAAATACTGTTTGGAATTAATTAGATTATATCAATTGAATCTAGATGTTTGAAGGTCAATTTTGACCTACTGTGTACAAATTATTGAACCATAAGAATTTTTCCAATTGAATTTTTACATAGTAGTTCAAATTCACTCTCAAAATTGGAAAACAAATGTATCAAAAGTTCATTTGAACTACTGGTATTATTTTCTTAAGAATTGAATAAATGAAAATGTATTTTTTTATCAATTGTATGGATATTATTCTTGTATCAATAATTAAAATGGTAGTCATAGTAGCGCAATCTACGTGTAAATCACCGAAATAGTTTAGTTGGGAATATTGTAAACTGTACTGTCTCAAGACAATAAGTTTGTCTATGTCATTTTGGTAAATAAAGTAGTCACGGAACATACCCAATAAGACGTCGACTTTCATCTGAATTCAGAGACACACATGCCAATCGTGACGTTAGTGTAATAAAAATGTGTCAGTACTGTCAATGTCATTTGTCAAAATGAATAATCATTTGTATTAATTTCCCAAACACTTTCCCGATGTGTCAACATCAAATTATCGCTTGTGTGAAAATAATTTTCGGTGATTTTACAAATTTCAAGTATTCGTCTCATCTATCTTTCATTGTCTACATTCATTTATGAAAATTACAGTCACGCCAAAGTTAATGACTGTGTACTAAACCAAAAACATTCAACATCTAGCAAATTAACCTATAGAAGAGCCATTGAAGTTTAGCTGGAACTAGTAAGTACAATTTAACACTTAGGGAAATGGCGATTCATCGGTATACAACTGTCAAAATATAAAAATTGAAAAACAGTTTGGAGAATAACAAAGAGCAATTAAAGACATTGAAGACGTTTCAAATTGGAACATGTTGTTGGACATATTGTCTTTTAAAGTACTTTGGTACATTTTCCTTGGTTTGATTGAAAATGTATATGAATATTATATTGTAAATAAACGTGTCCCAGTTCTAAGATCGAAAGTGGATTAAAATTACACTTGAATGAACCGCGAAAATAGATTAATTCTGCCACGTACCATCGTGGGTACTGGCATCGAAAATCCGCCATGTTGTCTCCACTGAATACCAATTAAGTTTGCATTTCTTCTTATGGTATATTCTGTGAAAATAGTCTTGTATAAACTCTTGAACAAGCGACAACGTTGTTTCTTTTTCCTCCCCAATACAACAGATCCAAGGTTAATTTGAACTACTACATATAAATAACTGAACCATATATAGTTTGTTTATGTAGTAGTTCAAATTTATCTTCAAACATCCATAACATTAATAAATTGTATTGAAAGATCGTTTGAACTACCGGCAATATCATCGTCAAGGTTATAAAATGTCAATTTGACATATTAAATTCATAAACTGCACGTAAATTGTGTTTGTTACAGTGGCGGTGTATATTCACCAGGAGCTGCATTCAGTAAAACGTCATTAATGGAATATTTAATCAATAAATGTTGTAGTTTTGAAATAATCGAAGAAAAAGATTTATAATTATTTTATATTTATATAAGAAACAATCTAATAACATCACAATTTTCTTAGTACTCAAAAAAACTAATATAAAGATCAAAGTTTATTATTCTTTAAACACTATTAACTTTTTTATTGTTAATATATAAGCGAATATTGTTTTTTTTTGTATAAAATTAAATATTTAGCTTCAAGTATCGTTTATTTATCTACCAACCATGACCCCATCCGTGTCCCCATCCATGTCCCCATCCGTGAGCGAAAGCGGCACCGTGATGAACAGGAGCAGCCACAACTACACCATGAGCGACTGGAGTAGCAATAACAGGTGTGGCAACTACGGCGGTATGGACAGCTGGAACGGCAACTATAGCACCGTGATGTCCCCAACCACCTGGAGCTGGTGCGCAGGTAGTTGCCGCCACGAAGGCCAATAGAACTAAGCACTGTAAAAAGTATTTTGCTTTATAAAGGGCACCGCCGCCGAATCCACAATCTTGTAAAAGTAAAATATCGAATATAAAGATAAAACTAAGCTGAAATTTCCGAAACCAACACTAAGAATCAGTCTGATGCTCGTTTTGATTAGTTGTCGTCTTCTGAGACTGAAGGTAAATTAAAATCTTACCAACCAAGTTATCGTCTGCAGAAATCGAAAGTAAATAAACTTTTAATTTACCTTCAATTCAAATATCATCTGAGGATGATACTTTGGTTATAGAAAAACAGTGTAATTGTGAGTGTTGGTGTGTTTCAGTAAAACTATAAAAAAAAACTATAAAAAGAGGAAGAAATCTAACGGCAATCGCTTCTTTGGAAGGCAATTTTGTTTCGGTTTTTAAGGTCCTGATAGTTCTTTGTCTGTAAATACTTCATGTTCGCTTTCAAATTACTTGCAACCAGTTATGAAGCCGTAGAAGTTGATGTAAGAGGATAAGTCTTCTTCTTCTTGTGGTGCTTAGTCGTGATGAATACTGGCGATCATCATGGCAATCTTTGTTCTATCAGCAGCAATGCTGAAGAGTTGTTTTTATTGAACCATGTTCTAAGGTTCTTAAACCAGGATACTAGTGTTCTTCCTAGATGTCTTTTGCCTTGCCCGATGGTGTTTGCGAGTTTTTATGGCTATCATTACATCTCCCTTTTCATTCACTCCTTTTAGAAAGCTCAGGATGAAGGATGGTTCTAACTTCCCCTAGATATTTGTCTTCTATTTCATACGTTTCCAAGTGTAGTCCTCTGGACTTCCTTAGTCTTGAAGAAAATGTGGATAAAAGTCTTATTCTATAAAAGCGCCGATATGATTTCATTTAAAGGAAGATATAGACGAAAGCAATAAGCAAATGTCACGCTGTATTGTATTATATTTATTGTATTTAATTCTATTAATAATGTATATGAATCGAAATAACAAAATTGTGATTTGAAAAGGAAAATCAAATCACATTACCACTCTTCAGATGATTGTCTAAGTTGATACATTCAAGAGATCTTCTTTGGTGATAGTTATAATATGTATCAACCTCTTCAGATTGTTTCAGTTACTGCTTTTTCCTTCCTTCCTTCTTTTTCAGTATCTTCTATATTGTTTTCTAGCAGATTCCACAAATGCGTTCAGTTCTTCAAAGGATTTATCTTCTTACCTAGCTCATTCCAAAACGAACCTGTATTTCTTGATACTGGAGCTTAGAGCTCTAATGGCGTTGCATAATAAATCAAGTACCGGAAATCTGCCATTGCAATATGCCCCAACTTTCTAAATTCTAAATCTTCTATATTGTTTTCTAGCAGATTCCACAAATGCGTTCAGTTCTTCAGAGGATTTATCTCCTTACCTAGCTCATTCCAAAACGAACCTGTATATCTTGATACTGGAGCTTAGAGCTCTAATGGCGTTGAATAATAAATCAAGTACCGGAAATCTGCCATTGCAATATGCCCCAACTTTCTAAATTCTAAATCTTCTATATTGTTTTCTAGCAGATTCCACAAATGCGTTCAGTTCTTCAGAGGATTTATCTCCTTACCTAGCTCATTCCAAAACGAACCTGTATCTCTTGATACTGGAGCTTAGAGCTCTAATGGCGTTGAATAATAAATCAAGTACCGGAAATCTGCCATTGCAATATGCCCCAACTTTCTAAATTCTAAATCTTCTATATTGTTTTCTAGCAGATTCCACAAATGCGTTCAGTTCTTCAGAGGATTTATCTCCTTACCTAGCTCATTCCAAAACGAACCTGTATCTCTTGATACTGGAGCTTAGAGCTCTAATGGCGTTGAATAATAAATCAAGTACCGGAAATCTGCCATTGCAATATGCCCCAACTTTCTAAATTCTAAATCTTCTATATTGTTTTCTAGCAGATTCCACAAATGCGTTCAGTTCTTCAGAGGATTTATCTTCTTACCTAGCTCATTCCAAAACGAACCTGTATTTCTTGATACTGGAGCTTAGAGCTCTAATGGCGTTGAATAATAAATCAAGTACCGGAAATCTGCCATTGCAATATGCCCCAACTTTCTAAATTCTAAATCTTCTATATTGTTTTCTAGCAGATTCCACAAATGCGTTCAGTTCTTCAGAGGATTTATCTCCTTACCTAGCTCATTCCAAAACGAACCTGTATCTCTTGATACTGGAGCTTAGAGCTCTAATGGCGTTGCATAATAAATCAAGTACCGGAAATCTGCCATTGCAATATGCCCCAACTTTCTAAATTCTAAATCTTCTATATTGTTTTCTAGCAGATTCCACAAATGCGTTCAGTTCTTCAGAGGATTTATCTCCTTACCTAGCTCATTCCAAAACGAACCTGTATCTCTTGATACTGGAGCTTAGAGCTCTAATGGCGTTGAATAATAAATCAAGTACCGGAAATCTGCCATGGCAATATGCCCCAACTTTCTAAATTCTAAATCTTCTATATTGTTTTCTAGCAGATTCCACAAATGCGTTCAGTTCTTCAAAGGATTTATCTCCTTACCTAACTCATTCCAAAACGAACCTGTATCTCTTGATACTGGAGCTTAGAGCTCTAATGGCGTTGAATAATAAATCAAGTACCGGAAATCTGTCATTGCAATATGCCCCAACTTTCTAAATGTATTGGTTTCAATCTGATCTGTGATTGGTTTGATTTTGATTTTCGGTATCTATGGAGTGTAGAGAAAAGGAAAACAATCTGTGTATATGTCCTTAGAAATGCGTTGAATAAGGATGATCCTATATTAGCATCATACAGTTTTTTAGGTTAGATTCATCGCACTATATTATACAACGTTGGTATTTTTATTTTTAGTTCGGTATAATTCAAATTCATCTACAATTACTACATTCATACCATTTTTTGACACCAGTACCATTCTGGAAGGTTTTTGAACTATTTTTTAACGTATAACCTCCATATTGAGAACAACAAGAAATCAGGTAATAAATCAGGGTTTTATGGTGGATGATCTATGAACTTAACCTTCTGAATGGTTAACAATTCAAGAACTGGAGTGGAAGCTTGTAATGTCATCATAAAGAATAACGTTTCCCGAAATTTTCCAATGATTTCTGGTAACAGACAGGCAATTATTTTTGTAGTTGTGCTTATTCTGCTTAGTGGATTTGGTTCGTTTTCATATCTGGATCAGGTTTAAAAAATAAAAGAATATCATTTAGGAGGTACTTCAGTTTTTATCGTGATTAGAAACTTCGTAGGGATACAGCAAAATAAGATTTTGGGGTGAAAACACCACTCAAAATTGGCATACATTTGATGAGATTTGCAGGTCCCAAAATTTCGAAAATCCGTGCCCGTAATTTTGTTAAGAGTTGCTATTCACTATCTCAAAGTTTCCCAAAATCTAGTAAGTCAAAACCGACCAATTTAATTTAAGGATTTAGCTCAAAATTGTCTAATTGCCTACAGTGGGTTAGTACGCTATGCTTTTGGCTTGGATGAAAAGTCGGTCAACAGGATACGATATCAAAAAATCGATGATATTGACGAAGAAGAATGTAGAAAGATTTATAAAAGAGGCTGAAGATGATAAATTAATGTGAATTATAATAGTAAATGCAGATTGTTTGAAATTACAATTACAGAAATCAAAATACCCACAAAGTTTGCTCAGTACCTGGTTCTACCTAGTGTTGAAGGATACACAGGACATTGTTTCAGACGCTCGTTATCGTGTCTCTTGACAGACTCAGGAGCGAATATTCTGATAATAAAACAACACGGAGGATGAAAATCCAACATTGTAGTCGAAGGTTAAGTTGAAAGGTCGTTAGAAAATAAGAGAAGAATTTCAGAAAACGTTCTGGACAAACCCCCTGGCATATATGTAGATATCACGGCTTAAAATGAAATTAACATTAGATAAGAAGCTCAAGAGAATATTCACCCAGAAAATGGAATTACTTTGAATAACTATAACTTCAATAGTTATAAATCTTAAATTGAAATAATGATTAATTGTCAGTTTAAATAATTAAATAATCGTCAGTTTTCACAGTAATTAACAAATTATTGTTTGAAACTTGAACGGATACGTAAAATTTTCACATAACTAATTTTCTTAGCTGATATATGAAGGTGAGGATTCCTAAGACTGATTCAAAGTGTCTCATTTGATAGAGGAATTAGATAAAATAAACTTACCGCAAATTTCATCATTGAGAAAATATGTTAAGTACTTGATGAACTAGTGTAACGAGATGTATTTATTCCTTTCACCTTCGCCCTATTATATATAGAAGAACCTACTACTAGAATGCCTTATACGTTCTTTTACAGCGACCTTCGTCTAATTAAATGGGGAAAAAAATGTGACAACGTCTATTTTATTGTTATGTACATCCGCATACTGATATTTCGAAATAGTGTGCTAAAGAAAACTGCAAAGTCATTTTATGTTAGTCAATATTTTACGATATTATAAACAAAAATTCAATATCTATTCGAAGAATTTACAGAAATAGAAATTTTTGGCATAAAACGGATTGATAGGGCGACGTAAGATATTACTTTATCTAAAAATTGCGGCCCTAATAAAGAAATATCTCAATTAATGCGAATTACCTATTGGATGAACCGAGTTATTAAACCATAACTGGTCAATCGGATTACCTCTTACAAAAGTGACAGCAAATTATACCCTGACAGATGTTCGCTTGCCGAACACGTTTTTTATGAAAGCGATTTGATGGATTATGAATCTGACAAAGTAATAACAACAAAAAAATAATTACAAAAAACAAGATATTAAAAAAATTCACTTCAGTGTAATCTTTCAATATCTCTCAAATTTTGAATAATTTTTTGCGGCTGATTTTGAGTCATTTGTAGTTGTTACATAGCTGCTATCTCGTGACTTAAAAAGGGGTAGTATATAATAGTAACGTCATATAGTATTAGTATTTTGTTGTTGCGTCAAAAATTTTTATTTTTTTAACTTTCTTTAGACATATTTTTAATCTTTTCAACGATACGCCCTTGTTGCATAATTTAGATATGTATTCAAATTTGAGGTTAAGCCAGCCATATATAAATATAAATACTTTCGCCTAAATATCGTGATATTTTTTAGACGACACTCCAAGATGTCATTAATTGTTTTTCCTCACATCATAGTTTTATTAGCAGGCAAGTAGTTTGATTTTAATATTTTCTAAAAAATATATTAAGCACCTTCATTTATGCTTATCTGGATAGGAAATTACAAGTGAGACGAGGCGAGACTTTCAATAACCTCACCTCGGATTGGTAAATCTAAAAAAGTCGTGTCTTGTGATCAGTTTTCTCGTTAAGGTTTCGTTGAATTTAAAGTAAAATCATTTTAGTCTCGCTCTTGTCTCTCGACCAGTTTCTCATCTAGGTTTCGTCACTTTTAATCGATTCTTATCGTCTTAAAGTCTCGTATTATTCGACTCTTATAGTGATCAGTTTTCTTCTCAAGGTTTAGTTGGATTCAAGTAAGTCTCATTTTAGTTTCGATCTCGCTTCGTGACCAGTTTTCAGCCTCGATTTCTCAGCCTCAATTTCGTTAGATATAAAAAATTCTCGTATATGATCATTTTTCTCGTCTCGGTTTCATTAAAAATATAAAAAATTCTCGTATTATGATCATTTTCTCGTCTCGGTTTCATTAAAAATAAAAAATTCTCGTATTAAGATCAGTTTTCTCATCTCGGTCTCGTTATATTGAAAAAAGTCGCGTTTTAGTCTCGCCATTGTCTCGCGACCAGTTTCTCATCTAGGTTTCGTCAAATTTAAAAAAGTCTCGTATTATTCGACTCTTATCGTGATCAGTTTTCTCGTCACGGTTTAGTTGGATTCAATTAAATCTCATTTTAGTTTCGATCTCGCTTCGTGACCAGTTTTCAGCCTCGATTTCGTTAGATATAAAAAATTCTCGTATTAAGATCAGTTTTCTCGTCTCGGTCTCGTTATATTGGAAAAAGTCTCGTCTTAGTCTCGCTATTGTCTCGCGACCAGTTTCTCATCTAGGTTTCGTCAAATTTAAAAAAGTCTCGTATTATTCGACTCTTATCGAGATCACTTTTCTCGTCACGGTTTAGTTGGATTCAATTAAGTCTCATTTTAGTTTCGATCTCGTTTCGTGACCAGTTTTCAACCTCGATTTCGTTAGATATAAAAAATTCTCGTATTATGATCATTTTCTCGTCTCGGTTTCATTAAAAATAAAAAATTCTCGTATTAAGATCAGTTTTCTCGTCTCGGTCTCGTTATAGTGAAAAAAGTCGCGTTTTAGTCTCGCCATTGTCTCGCGACCAGTTTCTCATCTAGGTTTCGTCACATTTAAAAAAGTCTCGTATTATTCGACTCTTATAGTGATCAGTTTTCTCGTCACGGTATAGTTAGATTCAAGTAAGTCTCATTTTAGTTTCGATCTCGCTTTGTGACCAGTTTTCAGCCTCGATTTCGTTGAATATAAAAAATTCTCGTATTATGATCAGTTTTCTCGTCTCGGTTTAGTTATAGTTGAAAAAGTCTCACTTAGTTCCTTCTAGTCTCAAGTTTTTCAACTTGGTTTCGAGAAATTTAAGAAAGTCTCGTTTCAGTCGCCTCATCTCGTGATCAGTTTTTTCATCTGGTGTAATTGTATTTGAAAAAGGAAGTCTAATCTCTTTATTTCGATGTCGAATATTTAAGAAAAAAGAATCTCGAACAGTAAATCTCGTTTTAGTATTTATTCCTTCTCGAAACCAATTTTTTCGTTTCGGTGGTGATCAATTAAAAGAAGAAATTTTGTTTTACCCTCGATATCGTCTCATATCAATTTCAATGAATTAATAAAGTCTCGTTTAGGTTCCGATTTCGACTCGCGAGCAGTTTCCTCGTCCCTTGTATGAGACAGCTTTGTATGAATCGTTTCGTTTTATGATCAGTTTTCTCGTCTCGGTTTCGTTATATTAAAAACAGTCTCGTTTTAGTTCGTTCTGATCTCGCGATCAGTTTCTCATCTCGGTTTCGAGTAAATTTAAAAGAATACTCTTTAGTTCTCTTTTCTCCGCATTCATAGATTATAAAAGAGTAAATTTTGTTTTAATCTCAATCTCGCTTCATATCAGTTTCATTTTAATACCGATTTCGTCTCGTAAAAATTTCCTCGTCTCGTTGATCAATGAGAGATAAAGAGAAATTTGGTTCTAGTTTCAATCTCGTCTCGCGACCAGTTTTATCAACTCGGTTTCTTCAAATTTAGGAAAGTATCGTTTTGGTCGCCTCATCTCGCGACCAGTTTTCTCATCTCGTTTCGTTATGATTAAAAAAGGAAGATTCAATTTAGTTACGATTTCATCTCTGGGGCAGTTTTCTTATATTGGTTTTAAAGTTAAAAAAAAAGTTTCCTCCTCCGTATCTCACTATTTTACAAAAAAATAAATGTCGATCTAGTCTCTCGAGTTTCTCGATCTCAATAAACGAAAGTTTCGTTTCTTTTTCTTCTCGTTTTTTTAGATATGTTTTTAGTTTTCGATTTCATCGTTTCGAGCAGTTTATTTTATTAAAATTTTCTTTCCTATATTACAAATACTTCTTTTGTTTCGTCAGATACAGCTTTACCACGTGCCATTTTCAATAAATAAATAATTTAAAATTTATTAGCAACGTTAAATAGTTTTACTTCACTGAAGCCGATAAATGGACCATTCAACACAAGTTTCTATTTTAATTTATTTATTTTACTGAACATTAATCGTTTTATGGGGATAATTTCAATGAGAAAAACCAAGTTTATTTGATCTGAAGCGCATTCACAAATCTATTTTTTCAGTATTTCATTGGACAAAACCCGAAAAATGTATTCCCAGACATTATGGTAGTGATAGTACAGTTTGTGTATGTAATGACACTTATTGCGACTCCATACCTCCAGTTAAAAAGGTAGAAGCACCTAAATATTTATTATTTACGTCGAGTAGAAATGGACTTAGGTTGAACAAAACTGAAGGTACTTTCGTGTCGAATCGTATGTTCACATTAAATCGTATGATAATTACCAAAATTGAACGTCAGACGATTATTGGATTTGGAGGCGCGTTTACAGATTCAGCTGGATTCAACATTAAGTCCCTTGGAAAGAACGCAAGTGATAATATAATGAAGTAAGTACTTTTTCGTAACGAAAAAAGGGAAAGTTTTGTTAATAACTAGATTTTTCCAATCCCCATCTCCATCTCCATCTCTTTGATCGACAAATTACTTTGCTGTTGAATCACTAAAGTTTGTGAACTACTTGCAATAGCTTCAGGAGACACGGTACATTGGGACTGCATATTGGCAGTTTTGGTTCTATTCTCCATTGAGCTATCCACATAACTTTTTGCCACAATACTAGATTTCCATCCTCCTAGCCTTTTTTATTGGAGTACATTTGAACCGCTGTTGGCAAGCGGCGGTTCTTCTTAAAGCGTGGCCTGTAAAGCCGTTCGAGTCCTCTTAATTAAAAAAAGTAGCAAGTAGCAAAAATACTGGATCAGTAATACAAAATGATTCACTTGTATGTATTTTGGAATCAGGAATTTCAACCGAAATTACCATACCATAATACCTGTGCACTTGTATAAGCTCAAACTCGATTTTTGTTTGAAAAATATTCATTTAAAGCTCATAAATATCTAACCTTCATCGATACAAATTCTACCTTGTGTTGGTAAGGTATGACTTAAACCATGGCACCCTTGGTGGGGATCATTGGCACCCTACGATTCATCTTATTGCCGCAGATCAAAAATAAATTGCGAGGTGGACGTTTTTCTACATCTGAAGAAGCGGTTGATGCGTCCAAAGCACATCGGAATGGGAGAAATGCTTTTAATGAAAAAATATTTTGAAAAACGATAAATCCGTATCCCGCTCAGACGGTGATCCTTTCCTGGTGCTGGACGAAGGGCCACATCTGTAATCCTGTCCACATCATTCTTTGTTTCCTTAAGTTTTACAATTAATAACCTTCCGAATCGGAATCTTCAATATCATCGCCAATAAATAAATTTCATCGTCGCTTTCTTGGGCTTTAAAACTTCTCATTTTGTTTCAAAAATGTAATTGGTTCGAAATATTTTGAGTGTTTATGGCTTTTGTTGTGTCAATTTTGAAAAATAAGCCACCACACCGAGAAAGAACTGCATATTTTTATCATCTTTCATACCAAAAATATTGAATACGTAGTTTCGTAAATTTTCCGCGATTTATCCGGCAAATATTTTTTTTTACTTTATAGTATTGAAAATAACTGAACAACCAGCAAGTTCACAATGTTTGAATCAAAACACACAATTAAATTAACAGCTATTTGATTATTTTCTAATTATCGCTACAAGTAGAACATTTCAAAATTCAAATTTGACATCAATAATTTTCTGACTTGAATATTGTATTATAATTTTTTTATAGTTTTTCCCGTCACAGGAAAACAATTATACACGGGAAAAATACTAAATTTTAGCTAAAATTTATCCCTTGTATAATACAGGGTGGCGTAATAAAACGTGTATATTGCATCATCTTTTTTCGCGAGGTAAACGGTGCGTGGGCGGGGGGAGCATAGCCTGGTTGGATAGTTGCACACGTGGAGTTTTAGTAGCCATGAGTCACTTCGACGGAAAGCGATGCGTTGGTCGTTCACACGTTCAGAACAAGGATTAAGACACATTAATGCAGCTCCTAGTGCAAATTTAATTGAAATGTGGGTTGAGCGTTTTTAAGAGACCAGTTCCAAGTTTAAACCACCAGCAAAAGCTCGTCCAAGACCGTCTAGGAGCACAGACAATATTGATAAGGTGAAGGAGTCAATAGTAGAAAATCCGGAAGCGATCGGCGGCTTTGAATTTATCGCGGCGAAGTTTACAGTTAATATCGAAGTTGAAACTTAAACTACATCCTTATAAGCTCCAGTTAATACAGGAGTTCAAAGATACCAACTTTGGAGCAAAGTTGGAATTTGCTGAAGAAATTCTTAGACGATTTTCCACTTTAGACAACATCCCTGGGCAGTAATCTCAAGCAAAGGACTTATTGGCCGTTTCTTTTTTGAAGATTCACGAAGTCGAAGCATCACCGTTAACACCGATCTCTATGTTGCGATATTAGAGGGATATTTGACTCTAGAACTTGCGAGATCAAGAATAACGAATACGAGAACTTGGTTCCAACAAGACGTTGCGATCTGTCACACATCAAATGTTTTTATGGCTGCCGTGAGACAAATGTTTCCTGCAAAACAAATTTCCAAAAGAAGTGATATCCCTTGACACCCACGTAGCTCTGACTTGACGCCATAAAGTCTACATGAACAATCCGAGGGACATCAATTAGCTGAAGGAAAATATCTTTCTATTGCGCCACCCTGTAAATAATTATTATCGTGCATTTCATGTTGAATATTTTAAACGCGAGTATTCAACCACTATGCGTTGTTTGACACGATCAATTTTAATACTGATATGAGATTTTACAATGTGATGTTACGGTAAATAATTTTTTTGATTTATAAACGTGTCGGGATCGGGGCGAATAGATTAACCCTCGTATTTTTGGGATTTTCTATTCACTTTACAATTTTGTCTGTATTTTAGATCGTATTTCAGTGAAAATGGTATTGGATATACAATTGGAAGGGTACCTATAGGTATGACTGATTTTTCGTCTAAAGAATATAGTTACGCCGAAACACCTGATGTTAATTTAACTAATTTTCAACTAGCACCAGAGGATTTTGAATATAAGGTATTTATAAGTTGAGGACACAAGAAATTATTTCATTTCATTTATCTATATATATTTATTCGATAAACATTAGCAAAGAATTTTACGAGGGTTCTTTGAGAAGTTTCCGACCTCAACTTGAAGATGATGGGATATACGAGAGGCTGCTACTTGAATTTTGAGCTAGTCATTGAGATCAATACACTTTTACAATTTTTCCCATTCCGATTGACGTACCTCCAAAGATTTGAAAGCATCAACCGCTTCTCCAGGTGTAGGAAAACGTTGACCTCAAAATTTATCTTTGTCTTGCAGCTTTTGTTAGAATTGGTTCGTCTTGAAGGACGTAGATTTTCGTTGCTTCGGTTTCATATGGATAGATCCATGATTCGTTGACTGTCCAGATCCCATAGATGTCTTTTGAAGCACTGCGATTGAATTGTTTCTTTGCACCAATCGACACGAACTATTTTTTCAGCCCTTTGTCAAATTATGTGGTATCCAACGCGAGCAATCTTTTTGAAAGTCAAGTAGACCTATAGAGACCAAAATGGGATTACCAACGAAGCTCATTCATTTGAGACGGTGCTTCATCACCAAAAGTCGAAGCGAGTTGATGGGCAAATTGCAGTTGGCTTAATCCACGTCAAAAGTCAGAGGAAATCATCGAACGAAAATGATTCCATTTTTTGACAAAGATGAATGTTTCAAGGATCTGTAAACAACTGAAATAGCACTCGGCAATGCTACTAGATCTGACATATTCATATCAGTATTACCATACCTCAAAACTAAAGTATCAATTCTCGTATATACGGAGGCATTTCCGATCGAAAAATTTTGGACAGCCGAACGAAACCTCATTAGCTTGACTGAGGACGAGCATTCGGAACGACCAAAAACGCGATATCATCAAAAAAGTTCACCAAGTAGTTCTGGATGTCGCGTTTGTTCACCTTGGACTAAAAGCCTATTTGAATGAACATTTTCCAAGTGTTATTGACGTAATTTTAGCAAAATTAGTCGAATTTTTTGCTCTAAATTAAACTTGGGTCCACCACTACACTCCTGAAAGGTAATTATTGTTAAGACACGGGATTTCAAGAGGCAAACTTGTTTCGGAAAAGACAAAAGATGATTTCATCGACAGGCAAAGTGATACCAACCGTTTTTATGGAAAAGCATAGGGGGTATATTTCCAAATTTGGCCCCCAGTCGACCACCCAGAAAAACGGCAACTACTATTTGACAAAGTTAAAAGTTTGGAGAATTAGAGCATTGTTACCCTAAATTTATAGACTATTTTGGAAAATTCTGAAAATAATTTATTATTTCTATGTTAATTCGGAAATTTTTCTCGTAAAAACAACTTAAAATACAATTATTCTTCGAAATTAGTGGTTATCAGTATGAATATTAATATTTTAAAATTTTTAATTCTCGCACTTTCGTGGTTGAGTTGATAAGGATTCCAAGGTCTTTTGGAAAAAACAAAATTATTGATAAATATAATAAAAATCCAATCAAGTCAATCAGGGGTTAAGTTGAAGTAATTCCAATGTATTGGACCTTTGTATTTCTAATTTCATTGATAATATTTTCAGTGTTGTCCAATTTAGTGATTTTATTCACGTATTTAGATAGAATCTTAGAACTTTTCATTTTTTTCACCTCGTAATGAAATGTTAAGCAATCCAAAACAACCCTTATTACAACGGCGCATCATTATCAATTATTTATTTATTACTATGAACTCAAACCTTATTAGGTTTATCGTTACTATAAATTGTCTGTATTTCATATTTCTGTCAGTTTCATGGATTGTTAACTTTAACCCCATTAAGGTGTCATCATCAATTATTTATTATTTAATTATTATTAATGTGATTATTAAATCCTCAGTTTGCTAAATAAATTGTTTTTTTTTAAAGCAAGTTGGTGAATTGAGTTATTTAATTCTACTGTAATTTGATCCGTTCCTGATTTATAGCTGAAGGCCGTTTTTAGCTATGTTGTTAACTATGTTACTCAAATTTTGAAATATGGCAACACTGACGTCAATATGTCAAATCTGACATTGCAATTAGAACGTGTGCTATTTGAGTTGTTTACAGATTCTTGGAACATTCATTTTGGTCAAAAATGGATTTAAATCACGAACATTTTGAGCTGATCAACCCGGTTTGACCTTCGAACAAGTAGAACGGTCAATTCTGATTGGTACACCAGCATTTGTGTGCCAGAGGTGTTCGAAAAAATCAGTTCCAACAAAAACGTTTTTGCTCAGTCAAAACATCGAATTGATGCTTCATCCGCAGTACAGTCTTTGTTTGACACCCAATTTTTCCTTCTTCTTTCCGCAGATCAAATATAAATTGCGAGTTCGACGTTTTTCTGCACCTGAAGACGCGGTTGATGTTTTCAAATGACACGTTTTGGATGTACCTCAATCGGAAAATTGGTTCACATGCTTGAAAAAATCTCGAAGTAGTACACTTGTATAGCATAAATACAAAAAGATTAATGATATTCCAAGTTTACTGAATGAATTTTGTTTTTCCAATATACAACAAAAGTCTAATGGCAGTTTTTTTGTTCAAAGGAAACGAAAGCAAACAGTTCCCGTTAGTTATTTTGTAAATATAAAAGCAACATACCATAACATGCTTTATATCAATCCAAAACATTGTTGTTTATGCAGCAGGATCAGAAATATTATTTACAGATTGGCAATTACATTAAAATATTTTGCCCAGTCAGAAAAACATTTTGGATGAACCTTTATTAGATAAGCAGAAAGTTTATTCACCTCCTCTGCACATATTCATCAAAATTTTTGTTAAAACCTTATGTAGAAAGGGAAATGCGTTCATTTATTTGAAGCAGAAAGCTTGAACAAGAAATTTGGTTGCTTGAATCTCAAACCAAAATTTAGTTGGAGGAATTATCCAATCTACGAAGTACTAGGTTGCAAAATGTTATTTAAACTGAACTTTCTGTTATTACCATATCCCGACAATTTGGGTGCGGTTCGGGACGATCGTTTAGAAAGATTTCAACAACCAATTACTCAGAAATATGCTGTCGGAGTACTATTGGGCCTTTAAACGTGAAACCGCTCCAAGCAAATACAGATAGGGCAAACAATTTTACTGAAAATGATATAGAAAAAAGATTAGTCCTGACACCAAACGCGTTACTAAATAAAATATGGTCTTTAACTAGTATCTCAAGAACAACAAAACTGAGACTATTTCTGACCCATGTAAAATCTTGTCTGGGTCATGATAGGAAGAGATTTTAGATGCCTACGAGTTATACGTAAAATTTTTTGGCTAAACACTTTTGGAGACGACGTAACGATGATGAAGTGGAAATGGAGATGGATAAGTCATACATTACGTTAACCAACAACAAACAGGGTCATACATTCACGAACATGGAGAAGAATTATTCGAGAAAGAACTGCAAGATATAAACTTACCATGGAAAGAGGCTACACAAATAGTCAAAAACAGGAGGAAATGGAAATTAGGACTTTCACCTCAGCCATTTCAAACCATACAGTTACATAAGCTGATTCTTTGGCCGAGAAAATGTCTTCAAGATATCTTGAACAATTATAAATCTGCTTTTAATGAGTCTAAATTAAAATCAAGTCACAATTACTTTGGTATCGATTCCAATCCATAAATAAAATAAATTTTGAGTATTATATGCACTGTAAGATTTTAAGGGCAACAAAAATTGTTTTTTTTTAGATTCCTTTTATCAAACAAGCGAGAGAACTAACCGGAGACAATTTTAAATTGTTCGCAACCGCTTGGACTTCGCCTAAATGGATGAAAGTTATCGAAAAGTTTACAACAATTTTCGGAACACTGAAACCGGAAATGTATCAGTCATGGGCTTTGTATCACTTGAAATTTTTACAAGAATATAAAAAAAATAACGTATCGTTTTGGGGTATCACCACTGGTAATGAACCTAGCGTAGGATTCACTTTATTCAAAATACCTTCAGTGGCGATGACTCCCAGTCAGATGGTAGGTACATATTTTTTATTAAATTCGAATTAGACATTTTGAAAAATAAATCACACCCGAGGAAAAGTTATAAACAACAAAAAAGAGAAATACTAATAAATGAATCAATGAAGAAGATAAAATGAAAGAAACACGCGATAAAAGAGTTGGGTTCGGAGACCATGAAACATGAAATAAAGTTGCAAAAAATACTAAAAAGAAAGGAGAGAAGTTAAAAGATTAGTTGAGGAATAAAATTAAAAATAATAAAACTTGGATAACCATTAAAAATGCAAGGAAAACAGGTAATAATAATAAGAACTCACTCATAAACATTACAAGTAAAGATATAATAACAAACGAAGATAATATCATAGAAAAATAGACAGTAGATATAACTTGCTTTCCTATTTTTCATTTGAATTCCTTCTGGGCTTGCCTCTTCTGTTCTATTTGTTTGTTTCGGTTCTCCATATCAATTTAAAGACACTGACTAATAAAAAAAGGGCACAAGGGATTGCATCAGTTATAGAGGAATCACATTAATGAGTGAGGTCAGCAAGATACATATGATAGAAATCAGATCAAAACACAAACTAGAAAAAACCATAGAAGATGAAATAAAGTAGATTTATATCAAACTTCATAATTAGACAAATAGCTAAAACACCCATAAAAAACACATGAAGGGAGATTGACCTCATAGAGAGGTTAAAAAGAAGACAATACAAAAACATATGTAAAATGATAGAATACGGTGGAAAAGAAGAAAAACTAAGAACAAAGGTATCAGAAAAGAATCAAACAATGACTTATATTCATCCCTAAGATATACACTACCTGTCAAAAGTTTTTGGTTAGGGGATAGTTTGCGTGATATTATGAATACTACAACTACACTTTGTTTTTGATTTATTGATGTAACCTACTTGTGCTTTAATTATTTTTTGATATTCTCGACAAATAATCGTCGTCTATTTGGTTCCATTCATTTTTCAGGATATTCCAAAGACGTGAAGTGGAAGTACGACATTGGTTTCTGACTTCCCAGTACAATTTATCCCACAACAACTCATTTGGGTTAAGTTTGGGCAGCTTTGGTAGGCAAATCATTACTTTAATGACATTTTTCCTTTTAAATTTTTTCAAATACTCTTTGCGCAGCTTCAAGGAATGCTTGGGATCGTTGTCATGTGTTAAGACGAATTTTCTGCCGATCAGGCGTTGGCCAAAATGTACTACACTATCTTTTAATATTTTTATACCTGTTTTCTTCAAAAATTTTCACCAGGTCTCCAGTCGCCTTCCTCCAAATCACCCTCAAATCATCACCGAGCCTCCATCTCCACCATGGATCTTACATCCGTTTTTTCTTTGACCTGACACACGGAGACCATAAACTCTGACATGTCACTCCATAAAACTCTCTCTCACTCTTATAGTGCCCAATTTTCATCTTCTTTAGCCCACTACAATCTGTCAATTTTATTTGGACTTCTTAGAAGAGGTTTCTCCACTGCCACGCTTCCAAAAAGGTCAGCGTCTTTCAACCAAGGCAGATCCCTAGAATCATTGATCTGTGTTGTTATCTCTGGGCTTTATGATTTTTCGAGACCCCCCTGAACGTTTTCTATCGCCAAAGCTCCTGGTATGTGATGGTTTTTCCAATCCTTAGGTACTGTACGTCCAACATTCACCCATGTCTGATTTAAATACTTAACTTTTCGGTTTTTTCGCGAAATTTCGCCTTTTATAGTTGCTGGGGCTTGAAATCGAATGTTTTTATAGACAAAGAATGTAGCTGATTAATTTAATTACAGGGTAAATGGATATCGCAATATTTTGGACCTACTATAAGAAATTCCGAGTTTGCTGATATCAAAATCATCACTTTTGATGATGTAACTGCAATGCTTCCTCTCTGGATTGTTCTTGTAAGTTTTTCAGATTTTTTCGGTACTATTTTCAGGAGTTCAATGTACTTATTTAAGAAAACCACCCAAATGATAAAATTTCCTTTCAACAGCATTCAAGAGCTGTTTGATGTGGCTACCATCTAACCGTTGGAATTCCTGGAGCCCAGTCTTTGATTTCTTCTCTAATTGGAGTAGTGCTCTTGGTACATTCGCGTAGATTCAACTTTTAACAAAACCCCAGAAAAAGATATCAGGTGGAGATGAGTCTGGGCTATTAGAAAGCCATGATCTACTGGTAAAAATGATGTGATTGTGGTTGTTAAGAATCTCGTAACATTGCCACATATTCTGCAGAGTTTAAATGAAAATATTGGCACCCAAACTATCACTTTTGGATAATCTGAAGGTCTTTGGTGTTTCTATTTAGGTTTTTCTTCACACCAAAATCTGCAATCTGCTTTATTGATATGTCGATTTAAGTAAACGTGGGCTTCGTTTGAGAAGAAATTTTGTTGTCAAAACGCCCAAACGGCGCCGTAGCCGCCCTGTTTGTTTTTTGTAAATAATCGTGCCATTTTCGCGAAATTGTTTCACAAGAAACGCGCGTTGTTCTCCCGTGAAACCATCCATTGTGATTAACTTTCCAAAAACCAAAGAATTGCGTGGTTCTTACACTAGATCGTACGCAAAAGTACAAAAATTTATGGCGCGCTCTATATAATTACAAATTTTTTATTTTGTTTTGTTTTTCAGATGTTTTTTTTCTATCCTGGTGCCAAAAATTACGTTGACGGTATTGGTATTCATTGGTACTACGACAAAGCAATGCCAAAACTTGTATCGCTCGATGGGACACACGCACTTTATCCTAATTTATTTATACTTGGTACTGAAGGTACTAGAGGTACGCAATATTTAAATTCTTCAATTAAAATAAATTTCGTTTACAAAAATAATAATATAATACTTTTTAATATTAATTAATCATTAACTTCAATTTATCAGAGAAACCGACAAAAAGTTACGTCAATATATATGAATACGGATGATGCTGAGCGTCTGAGGGGCGTAATTTATTCTAACTAATCGAGATAAGATACGCGGTTATATATAGAAAAGCTACGAGGGTTGTCTGGACAGTTTTCTACCTCAAACTTAGGGTTTAATCACTTATTAGCATAATTTGTTCGCACACGACGTAATTCGAAGGAAATCGTCGGTTGTTTTTTCGGGAAAACTCAGAGAAACCAAAAAAAAACGAATGAATTTCCCTCGCAACGACCTCTTACACATCAGTTTAAGCTCAAACGTTTTTGGACAGTCAAAATATCGATTTGATGGATTATCTGTCGTACAATCCTTGATTGCCTTTTTATTGCCGTAGATCAAAAATAAATTACGTTTTTCGACACCCGAGAAAGTGGTTAATGCATTCAAATTACATGTTTTGGGATAAAAAATGCCTTGTCAATTGGTTAAAACGCGTGTAGAAGTGAACTGATTTTAATGAAAAATATTTTGAAAAACAATAAAACATCATCAAATTTTAAATATTTGTTTTCATCTGTCTACCCCAAAACTTAATAGCAGCCCTTATAAAATCTGAGCTATGTCGAACGTTGAGTCGTTGTGAAGATTTTTGTGAAAACGTGAAAACGAAAAAAATTGAAGGGCCTGAAAGTCCTGAAACGAAAAAACAGTCAAGAAAGTAAATTGTATTATCACGTGCTAAGATAAAGGGAGAAACTGAAAGAAGCGATAGCATTGAAAAAAAGAAAATTCTTTTTTCTTTTTTAGGTAGAAAACTTTTTATAGAACCTTCGTATCTATAAAACGGATGCCGTATTATTAATTCAAAGATATTAGCCAGAAAATAAAATTTAATTTGATCATATTGTTGTTTAAGGTGAAAAGCCCTTCGAAAAAAATGTTATCTTGGGCTCATGGCAGAGGGCAGAGGATTATGCAAGTCATATAATAGAGGTGAGTACATGTATGAAGCTTTCATTACACTAGTCACGAAGTTAATCGAGGTTAACCGAATAAGATCGAACGCAACCTCGCCTCGGCCTCGCTCAACTTCCGATAAATGTCTAGGATTCGAAGTGCTTAAGACCACACTACTTGACGTTATCTTAGGTTTATATCTTGGACATTTGGTGACAGTTTTCGAAATCGCGAGATCGTAGCCCATGTTGCCAACTGCGCGATCACAGAGAATCTGAATACCTCGCGAGGTTGCACGACTGGACATGCGATTCGAACTTACAGGTTAACTTTGTCGAATCGAAGTTATTAATCTATACGCGAAACGTGATTTATTAAGTATCAAGATATTTACCAAGTGGGCTGAAAACTTTGTACGCTGTCACATAGAGGGCGCTAATAAATTTGACAGCTGTCATATTATAAGTTGGTGAGTTATAGCATTTCGAATGGAGATGTTTGAAGGGATTTCGTGTCTTAACGAAGTATTTTTTTAGCAAAATAGTCTCATAATTGCGTTCGAAAGCACTTTTCGGCATTTATATTCAAAATATAAACGAATATCGCTTGAGCAATTGAAAATAATCGATTGTTTTCCTCTAATAGAATTAATTAATGATAACAAAATCTTACTAGCGAATAAAGAGAGATAGAGAGTGGTAAACCGATCCTCTTTGTCACTCTGTTTTCGAAGCTCTCACAACTGATTGTTGTATCAAAACAGCTGATTAGATACAGTGGTTTACATAACCTCAAATTAAGACGTCAACACTAACGTAAATAATAAGAGGTTATGTTACTATTCCCGAAGGAGAATGTCAAAATTACTGTAAATGACAACTATCAAAAGATGTCTTAATTCATTGATATTGTTTGTTGCTATCTCTTTCTAAGTTCTTCGATACACCTCGACAACTTTTTCCCCCAGTACAGTTTTTCAACTTTACGAGATCAAACCTTAATTTTGGGTCATACTAGTTCTGTCCCACATTCTTTAGTTTTCGTTATGTATGGTATGAATTCTTTTTTACGATATTTTTAAGAATTGTAATTATTGGGTAACCGGTTGGGTTGATTGGAATTTGGCATTAGATTGCGACGGGGGTCCTACGCTATCTGATGGTGTCGATTCCCCTATAATTGTAAACGCCACCGCTGGGGAATTTTTGAAACAACCGACTTACTACGCTATGGGACACTTTTCGAAATTCGTCACACCCGGATCCAAAGTTATAGAAGTTTCATACTTGGACGTATTTAAGCAAGTAGCAGCTTTCCAAAGACCAGACGGTGGGATTGTGGTAGTTATAGCTAACACGTAAGTAATATCCTATATAAAATTCAACCAAAATAATACAATGAAAACAATCTAAGTTTCTAGTTAATTTTCACTTCAACCCTCTGTTTGATTTCAATTTGGTTTAAACTGTAGCTTGTGTGATAATTATCATCCTGTAGAGTGAATGGTTGATAAAAATTATGGGCACTCAAGAATTGCCTCGTCGTTAATGAACGATTCATGTTTTTATTTAATACGCTGTCTCAATTTTTTGCGAAAATACAGAACTTTTAATTGACAGATTGCCGTTTCAAAAATACGAATCGTAATCAAATATGACAGATCATACAACTTTATAGGTGTATGCGAAAAACAATGAGACGTTATGAATTTTTGTGTGTGGTTTGTTTGGAAAATCCAATTCTGATGAACCGTTTGTTGTAAACAAACAAGAAGAGCTCATAGTACAAATGATCTACCATGGTTAAGATTGAGTGGTATACAATGTAACAAATGTAACAGGTTTTTAACCTCTTGGAAGAAATTTGAAGCACGAATGTCATAAAACTATTGAAAGAATATTGGAAGAATTTGGATTAAGATCTCATAGAATAAATGAGGCTCTAAGCTATTGCGATGTCTAACGGACTGGTTAGAATTGATTTCACCAGACTAGGTGACAACTAGGATAATGCCTATTGGGCAAATTTTTTTTTTACAGAAAAAAATGAAGAGGGGAATAGAGAGAGTTCAAATCCCAATTAGGTATTTACGAAATTACATGACAAAATTAATAGTAGAAAGAAAACAACGCCATCGTGTTAAATAAAGGTTATGTGCATAAAATTCAACATTTTTTGTCTATGCGTTATTTTTTTAAACAATGAAAAAATCAAAAAATCGGTACAAATTTTGGTTTTTTTGCGTTTTGCTCTGAACCTATACAAGACTCGACTTTGTTACTATATACAATATTGCAGAGAATTAAAAATCTTCAAAATAAGCTTTTATAAATTAAATTTTTAATTTTTCAAATTGTTTAATTTCAAATATAAAGGTTTCTTATTCTCTGAAAACCGACTTTTCGATGGACTTAATCATTGCTCTAAAGATGGGCTCCATGGCTCTAATAGTTTTTGCAAAATGGCAATTAAACCATTTGAGGCCCTTTTTTTTCAAAGGGCAATTCTCGCTCACCGGATGGTCCTATCATCATTTGGAAAGTCTCGTCAGAAAGAAGAAGAGTTGAACTAAAAATCCCTAATTTCAGTTTTTTCATTTTTTTTTAACCTCAAAGGGGTAAAAAAAACATTTTATAAAAATATCGTAATACCAAAATGTCTTATTCGGAAAGCTGGCAGTTTAGTTTGGGGCGAAGCTAGACATTTTTTTTAAACTTTTACTGCGGCTTAGTTTTTCAATATTAAGGAATGTTTTTTGCGTCATTTTGTAGGGGAAGCTTCAAATTTTTATCAATAAAAGTTTCAATAGTCTATTATTGAAAATGTGCATTTGGTAGCAGTATAAGTGACACTATTTTTCTCCATTGATCTTCGAAGCTGCGACAGCGGAGGTGTGGGGATAAAAAAATTATCTCAGTAACTATTGGACCGATTTTGAAATTTTTGTTTAAACTGAGCTAACTCGTTCAGCTTAAATTAACTGTCACTAACTGTTGCTAAAATTAATAATTTTCCCAGAATTTTCCCCTCTATGAATTTTGCAATTTTTTGTAAGATTTATTTATTAACTAAATAAACAGTTATTCATACTGGCATAAAATAATTTGCATTCTAGGTGAAAATACTTAATTTTATGAAGAAACGTTTCGTATCTACTGCTTTACTGGTTTATAATTTTTTTTGTCCCTTTTTGAGGTCAAAAATAAATTTAAAAAACTGAGATGGGGGATTTTTAGTTCTACTCTTTTTCTTTCCAACGCGACTTTCCCAATGTTGATGGGACCATCCGGTGAGCAGGATTGGCCGTTTGAAAAAAGAGTTTAATTGTCATTTTGCAAAAACTATTAGAGCCAAGGAGCCCATCTTAAGAGTATTGATTAAGTACATCGAGATCTAAGTTTTCAGTGAATAAGAAATCTTTATATTTAAAATTAAACAAATTATAAACAATTTAAAAAATTAAAAATTTTCTCCTTTCGGTTAAATTATCTAGGCAACAAATTATCGAAATTTAATTTATAAAAGCTTATTTTGACGATTTTTCAATTCTCTACAATATTGTTCAAAGTAACAAAGACGGGTCTTGCATAGGTTCAGCGCAAAACGCAAAAAACAAAATTTGTATCGATTTTTTGGTGTTTTTATTGCATAGACAAAAAATGTTGAATTTTATGCACATAACTTTTATTTAACCCCTAGAACACGATGGCGTTGTTTTTTCTCTACTATTAATTTTGTCACCAAAAGCCTTTTTGTTCGGAAGTGCCCTGGCCTAAATGTCTTATTTGATATGTTTGGGGGAAATCAAATTTATAGATTTTTCTGCAAAAAATTTCGATTACTACATTTGTTGTTTGGATCTTTTTGGGTTTTTCCATTCTCAAAATTATGATTTTTTTAAATCCTCAGAATAAAAATTAACATTTTCAATTATAAAGCCTCTATATTTGACTAAAATTATATTATATTTTGAAATGCAGGATTGAATTTTGGATAACAATTTTTTCTATCGAACTATTAGCGTTTTTGATGACCAAAAATTTTGATTAAAGGTTTTGTATTACTAATTTTTTATAAAAATTGGTTTTAGGAGACCGTTCGATGATAATATTAGAATTGTAGACAGAAATAAAAATAGAGGCGAAGTTTCACTTCATGTTGCTGCTCATTCGATAGTCACATTATTATATTGGTAATATTTGAAGAAAAAAATATTTTTGTAAATTATTTACCAATTATGCATTAATAAAAACTTTTTGATCAAATTATTTTTTATTGTTACATTCTTATATCGAATACTCAGTAATACAAAAATCTGCTTAACACTTTGAGCCTCGGTGCGGTCCATAGACCTGCAAATGAACTTTCCCAGCAGCCCAGAGCGGTTCTGTGGACTGCAAGGCATCATATTTTATTTCCTTTTTCTTCGGCATAACTCAAATAATATTTGATTAAATTTGCTTATTTGTGCCACCTTCACGTTATAAAATATTCTTCAAATCACATCGCGCATTTTTGTACACTTGACATAAAAGCATAAATCATCGTTGAAAGGATAAACAAGCAAAGAAAAAATTTGTTTTTCCATAATGAATGAGTGTATACATTCAAAGAAATGTAATTAAAAGATTCCTTTCGAATAAATAGTTCCGCTCTGGGTCCGAAGGAAAACTTTCCCCAGGGCCCTGAGCGGAACTATTTATTCTTAAGAAATCTTTTAATTATACTTCTGAACTGCACGCAAACACATCATTTCTCACAATTTTTATTTCAAATGAGTTTTTCATCTATTTTCCCTTGGATTCACAACAATTTTTGGGCTCAGGGGAATGTTTATCAAGGTTGGTTGGGGCTCAAAGTGTTAACCCGTAAATGTAAAATCAGTAGAGCAACATTCCGAAAGACCCTTCAATTTTAAACAGAAGGATTCAAGGTCGGAAAAACGCGACTATCCATGATGACACCAAGAAGAATAAGAACAAAAAAGTGCAACTGCTAAAAGGTGAAGATTTGGAGAATCCCGAGTATAAAGAACAAAAACAAATGTATTCATTCTTAGAGTTTGTGAACAGATTATCCTGAAATTCAAACCATGAAAGTGTTGATTATACAGTGGAAGTAATCAAACACGCTTGCTGTTGGCAAATTTACGATTTATTGAGTTATTGGACGATTAGAAACGGTAAGTAAAGCTCCAGGACAACAAAAATTTCAAATAGAAAAACATTTGAAAGAAGACCCTCCTTGGAACGGCTCCCTGGGAATGATACAAGACTGCGCAAATCTTTCTCCTTGCCGTCTTTGAATAAGATTACGTCCATCTGGACCTCTTAGACTGATTCCTGTCTCATCAGTAAATAAAACTTGGCACCAATTTTCTAATTCCAATCTAAATGTTGCCTTGCAAATCTTAGTCTATGCTGCCTGGTTAGCAAAGGTGCCTGGAGAACTCTTCTGCTGTGTAGACCAGCGTTCTGAAGATGTCATCTTATTGATCTATCAAAGATATTTATATTTCGGACTTCTTGTAAAAGGCTATTGAGCTCGACACTTGTCATTGACCGATTTCTGAATGAATTCAATTGCAAAAAACGGTCATCTCGAGGAGTTAAAACTGAAGACGGTTCTTGTTCAGCCCTGCTAGAATGTGAACCGGTCTCTCAAAATCTTCCACCCCATCCTGACACGTTTATTATTCATATTTCGTAATTCCCGTGGTGGTGGTATAAGGAATAAGTACCAAAAAAAAATTTTGGTACAACAATATAATGAAAGAAACATTAAAATATGCATAAAATTAAAATTGTAAGAACCGCAAAAACCGTTAATTTCCTGAAATCTTGCTACATTTTAGGTTTTGATATTGAAATAGAGGGTGATGCGTTATTTATGGCCACGAGTTTATTCATTCCAACATCTCTTTTATAATGGTTTACTCAAGGTCAGTAATGTTGTCAAATTTTTCATCTCCATAAACAGGATGGTAGTAAAAAGTTGAGTAGAAATTTTTAATTCCTTTAACCATCGATGACTGGACTACTTCTAATCGTTTCGCACGAAATAATCTTTGACCTTCAAAATCGATCATATACATTCGTCATTATCAATTATTTGAAACTATTATTTAATAAAAATAATATTCACACTGAAGATTGTTATTCACACAAGACGCAACTTTGAATTTAGTCATAATGATTCTAATTTTTTTGATAACGATATTATGCAGTCTTTTTTTCTATTTATCGGTTTTGAAACCGCGTAAATATTGGAAAAGTAGAAATGTGGTACAAGCGAATCCTCCATTAGTTTTTGGCGAGGTTCTCAAGACCTTTCTTCAACAAGAAAGCTTCTTTGAAAGCATCATACGTATTTATAGACAATTTTCTAATCTGAGGTAAGTAGAGTATTAATATATTTACGAGGATAGTTCTAGAAATACCTTGGCCTGACCTAGAGATGGCTGTAGTTGAAAATTTGGAGACGCCACGTCCTTTGACAACCATCAATTTTCAGTGAATTTGTAAATACGGGAAAAAATTGGTCACGTTATGTGATAAATACTTTTATTTGAAAGGCTTTAACTATAGGAATCCCCTTTTTAAATACAACGATGGTATTAGAAAGGACACAATCTAAACAGCTTATGTTCCAAGTTTGAAGACGCTACGTTGTTTGGTATTTGTTTGGCAGTCATTAATAGTGAAGATCTAAGCCCAACCAATGTAAAAATTGAACTAGATTCTACTCTGGTGAGCCTGCTCCTTTGTTATTAAGAATAAAATATTGAGTAGCAATGACCAGCATCGCAGTGGTCGACCAAATGAGGTCACGACTCCATAAAATTCACAAAGCCGTACTAGATGATTGTCGATTGAAAGTGCGCGAGCTACCAGACATTTCAAAATGTTCGGTACATCGTATATTAACTGAAAATTTGAACATGAGAAAGCTGTGTGCAAGATGGTTGCCGCGTTTGCTCACAATGGAACAAAAACAGTGTCGCGAAGATGTTTGCTAATGTTTCACAGGAATAAAATAGAGTTTTCGCGGCGTTTCATATCCATGGATGGAGCGTGGATCCATCAGTCCACATCCGAAACAAAATAACAGTTAAAACAATGGACTGAAAAGGTAAAATCGGATCCAAAGAAAACAATGACCGTTCCATCTGCAGACAAGGTCATGGCGTCGGTTTTTTGGGATAACTATATTGAAAGAGGAAAAAATATTAACGACGATTAAAACAAGTGAAACAGCTGCATTTGGTTAAGAAGAAAGTGTTGTTCCATCAAGATAATGTACTAGCTCACACATCCATTATTGCAATGGACAAAATTAATGAGTTGAGGTTTGCATTTACTACCTCGTGCATCCTATTCACCAGATTTAGTCCCTTCAAATTCTTTTCTGTTCCCAGACTTGAATTAATTGTTAGGTGATCAAAGATTTTCCAATAATAAAGAAGTGATACCGACAGTTAATGGTTATTTTGACGATTCTTATTATAAAAAGGTTATTGAAATTATTGAGCATCGCTGGAAAAAGTATATGGAGCTAAAAGGGCATTCCGTTGAAAAATAAGTATATTTTTGTCTAGAATGTTTGTGTTTTCTCTGTTGGGATCATTCAATTACTAATCACTGAATATTGCGTTTGCAGGAGTTCGCTCCAAATTCTTTTTTGTGGTCCCCAACCTTTAGAATATACTTTTCGTTTTGAAGTTTCGCCAAAAACGTTTAATTGAGGCATATTGGGAACATTCCTAGACACTACATAATGAGCAGTTTCCATATGTAACCACTAAATTGCCTTCAGGATGCTTTCTGTTGATGAACTGCTTTAATCTAGATCCAATACACTTTTTTTCATATATTCTGGCGGTTACAGAATTTCCAGAAGAGTAAATGTATGCCGAAGAACGACCAGGAGTATATATATTCAACCATACCAACTTTTCTAATAAATATAAGTCTTATTGTTTGCCGTTTCACTCCCGCCAAAAGTAAAAAATGACTCGTCGTCCATAATGATTTCCAAAACTTTAGTGTGCGTCAACTTGTTGGCATTTAGACTTCAAAGTTTTGATTTTTGTTCTATTTGTTTATTCTCGGAATATTTTGGTGCTGATTTTCTTGATTTTTGAACTAAAATCTATTCCTGTAGAATGTTTCCGTTTCTCTCTTCTTTTTTAGCATTGTTTTTATTTTTCTGCCCGATCCTGACATTCATTCAATCGAAATACATGTCTCAACATGCCCACATATATCAGAAATTATTACTTTTTTCAGTTGAGGAAAGATTTGATAGTCAAACGGAGCCAAATCTGGTGAATAAGAAGGGTGTTCTAGTAATTCAAACCCTAAATCACGAATTTATTGCATGGATAGTTTTCCGCGTCTTTTCTCTTTAATTTTTGCCCATAGAGTGGTCAGTTTGTCGAATAGTAATCTCCATTTATTGTTCTACTCTTACTAAAAAAATCAGTCATGATTACTCCATGGCAATCCCAAAAAACTAAAGCAAGAACTTTTCCAGCAGGACACGAAACTTTTTAGGTCTTGGAGAGCCAGAGTATTGCCATTCCGTCGATTGTTGCTTCGTTTCTGGATCGTAGAAATGTACCCAAGTCTCATCCATAGTAACAATTCGGTCTAAGAAATTTAGATCGTTTTCAAATTGAGCACAGATCGAACGCGATGCTTCTACCCTTGCACGCTTTTTAGCCCAATTCGACGGTCTGAAGTCATCATCTTCAATGGAAAATTTACCTCTTTTGAAGCTTGCAGTCCAATTTTTCACGGTCGCAAACGAAGAACATTGATCACCAAGGGTATTAAACATATATTCGTAAATCTGCTTACCTCTTAACCCTTCTAAATACAGGTACTTGATGATGGCTTGATACTCCAACTATTCGATTTTCACAATTTCGATGGACATCTTTTTTCTTTTATTTTATTGCGTAACTCTGGTTTACTTTTTTGACGTCAAACTTTACACTTACACTTCTAATAATTTATTGTTCGTTGCTATGGTAACGCGATATTTTGTTTATGCATGGAACTGGTCTAGGCTAACTAGATATCATTACATCTTCGTTTAGTTGGAGTGGCTAAACGGAGATGCGAGTTGAAGAAGTAGTAGAAGTTTTCTGTAGAAGTAGCCTTGCCCCAGGCAGTCTTGTAATTCGTTGACTGCGATTTAGGAACTGCCTGGTCAAGTAATTGTCAAAAATGCGTGCAATGTCCGCCAAGCATCAACGAAACCCCCCGAATGCATATGGCCGTCTTTCCTTTTTGTATGGGCGAGATGGCCGTACCGGATATTGAAAGAGCAACGCCGTTTTTAGGTTAGAATAAACATATGATTATGCAAAGTGCACAAAATGTGCAAAACCACAAGTAACTCGTTAAGAATAGAGCATTTAGAGTTAAAATATTGATCGATGGTACGGTCATCTCTAACGGTTTTAACTTACTATTATTTCATAGATATTTTGGAACATATCAGTTTAACACGCCGATATTTGTTGTCAAAGATGTGGAGTTGATCAAAAAAATGTGCATCAAAGATTTTGATCACTTTGTCGATCATAGAGTCTTCCTACCAGAATCGGTGGATCCATTATGGGCGAGTAATTTATTTTCTCTAAAAGGTAACGTAAATATCAATCTAATCATTAGGATCATAGATGAAAAAAGTTCTTTCCAGGTCAAAAATGGAGAGAAATGCGAGTGATGTTGACTCCCCTTTTTACCACAAGGAAAATGAAAAATATGTTCAAACTTATGAACAGCACCGCCGAAACTTTCGTTAAACATTTCGAAGATCAACCAAAAGATTTGATCGAATTGGATTTTAAAGATACATTGAATCGTTATACTTGCGATGTTATCGCAACAACAGCTTTTGGTATCGAAATAGATTCATTGAAATGTCCAAAAAATGAATTTTACGAAATCGGTATGGAATTTACTGATTTTACTGGCTGGAGAAAATTTTTATTCTTGATCGTTTTATTCATACCTGAATATATATTGAAGGTAAGGAACCAATAATCTGAATCCCGATGTTTTGGTTTCTCTTTCAAACAGTTGTTTATACAGGGTGTCCCACGACAAGTTAAAACTATCTGTATATGGGAAAATACTTATAGTGAGAATCATGAAAATTTCTACGTTCAGGTTTTCGGATACGATCTTTTTAACTAAAATATTTTCAAAGATGGCCGACTTCCGATATAACCGGAAGTCGACCGTAACTTTGTTATTTTAAATAGAACACCCTGTATATTAATACATTTTTGAAATGTACGTAAAATTTAAGTATACTTTTGTCTAGAAACTTTTTTCGAACAATGCATAAATTCTGAGTTATTAATTTTTTTGTAAAAAAATTAACTGTTGCAAGCCATTTTAAATTATTTTTTTACGAAGATACCCTTGAAGGTATGAATTTTTTTTCCATTTGGTTGCTTTTAGCCGGGTCAGAAATATTTGATTCTATGTTGAAAAATTTTTCATTTAATATAGGGTGTGTATAAAAAGTGTTCAAAGTTTAACTTCATAAATATAAAATTTCTTCATTTTTTTAAACAGGACCCCCCGGTTTTTTCTATTTTAATAAGATACAAGCACCAAGAATTAAAAAGGTATTTTCCTTTATCTTGAATCAAATTGTATTTACTAATCCTATTTCAATTTTAAGTCGTTTCTGAGATATTTAAGGTTTTAAATTATTATTGTATAGTTTTAATTTTTTATGTATACTTTTAGTAGGCTTTGTAATAAATGACACTTATTCAACTGTCATTAGTCAATTGTTGATAAGAAAATTGTTAAAATGTCTCGTTCTCAATTTAATAACGAATAAATAAAAGTCTCTCTAAAAATTTACAGAAAACATTTAATATTTGCATAACGGTAAAATTTACGTATAGGGAAGTATATTTGAATTTGCCTTATTTTTTACCCCTGAACGCATTAAAATAGAAAAAACCGGGTGGTTCTATTTAAAAAAATAAAGAAATTTCATATTTATGAAGTTAAACTTTTTATACACACCCTGTATAAAATGATTAATTTTTCAACATAGATTTAAACACGTCTGACCTTGCTAAAAACAACCGAATGAAAACCATTTTCATATCTTGAAAGTTGTTTTCCTAAAAAAATAATGTATGCAACGGTCAAATTTTTTACAAAAAAATTAATAACTCAAAAATTATGCATTTCTCGAAAAAAGTTTTTAGACTAGATAAAATAGACTAAAATTCTACGCAGATTTCAAAAATGTATTAATATACAGGGTGTTCTATTTAAAATAACAAAGTTACAGTCGACTGTATTAATATTTTAGTTAAAAAGATCGTATCCAAAAACCCAAACCTAAAAATTTTCATGATTTTACTATAAGTATTTTGCCATATACAGATAGTTTTAACTCATCCTGTATATTTAACGCCCTTTACCGAATTTTTTACCGAGCAGACCCCAAAAATTTTTCAGTTTTCTATCCATCCTAGAGAAGTGATCACCTTTTTTTGAAACACCCTGTTTAGGTTGCGGCGCGAAAAATTTTGATTTTGCTGTAATGGCGGATGATACATTAGATAATATCGTCTTAATTGAAACACTTTTTTTATACAAAAAATTATGCATTTTCTGAGAAAATTCTAATCCACACTCTCGATCAGACTTTTTGTAGCTAGCAGGTACTTAAGTATATCATTTTAGAGTAAAGTATGATGCCGGTTATCAAATAACCAAAATAAGAGACAGTCCTTACAAAAGATATAGAGGATCCCCACTGCGAAATGATTTATAAACAACTTATCCAAGTCTGCATTACAATATTCAATTTGCAGAATCAGTGAATCATTCAAAAGTATAAATAAACAACGACACCACACCAAAAAATCAATTCCTTGGAATTTCTAAATAAAACCGGTTTCTAGATCGAATATTACTAAGAAAATAATATATTATACATAATTCGAAATATTTTTTTATGTAGGTAGGTACTTTTAGTAGGGTTTCCGGTTCACAGTCAGTACTTAGTTGTGAACTATGAGGTATATTATTCTAAAATGAAAATTTTCTGAACAATAAAGTAATTGGTAGCTTCAATAATAACCATCAACAAGTCGATTTGTAGATTGGGTAAACGTTATCTTAGAGCCTAGCACAAAGAGAGGCCTAATAGTTGAAAAGAAACGACAACATCTGTCAACAGATAATCAAAAAGTGATTTCAACAGTTTTTAACCGATTTTGTAATCAAGGAACGTAATCGCATCAAACAAAATGCCAAATCTTCAAGATATTTTTAGATAGCTGAAAAGGAAACCAAATCCTTTTGGTACGTTCGGAAGATTTAAAAAAAACATGGTTTTAGATATAAAACAAGAAATGAAAGGCAAATAGGGGGCAAAAAGGGACTTGACAACTTTTTTTCAAAATAAAATGAAAACCATTTGAGACATTTTAACAACTTTATTATCGGGTTGAAGTACATTCAAAACATTTATGAATGGAGTTCCGCGGGCACGTTTGCAGGGGTTGATTCGTTGGACCCAATTTTCCATGACTCGGCCACACATTTCGGCCGAAACGGCTGCTATTTCGCGTTCAATGCTGGTTTTGAGCTCTTCCAACGTCGTTGGCTTATTAGCATAGACCAATTACTTGACGTAGCCCCAAAGAAAAAAATCTAGATGCGTTAAGACTGGTCCATTTCTTGAGATAACACGCTCATCAAACTTGTTCCTCAATAAATCAATTGTAACGTCTGCTGTGTGGCTTTTGGCGCCGTCCTGTTGAAACCACATGTTGTCCAAGTCCATATATTCCAATTCGGGGCAAAAATAAACGATAATCATGGCGCGATAACGATCACCATTCACCACATTGACCACTACCGTCGACGAAAAAATATGCAAATCGCACTAAACAGTAATCTTTTGTGGATGAAGTGGTTTTTCATTAAGCACATGTGGATTTTCACCCGCCCAATACCGCATATTTTGTTTATTGACAAACCCATTGGGCTTCGTCACTGAAGATGATTTTGCGATGAAATTGATCATCTTGGCGCTTCTTTTCCAGAGCCCAATCGGAGAACGTTTGGGTGTAAAGTAAGATTCTTAAGCAAAATTCGCCATAAAGAGTTCTTGGTGATGCCCAACTCTTGAAAACGCCGTGGAATTTACTGATTTGGATCATTTTCTACGTACGTTTCAACGATATTTTCGATACTTCACTACTGGCGCGGCAACATCGCACAACGAATATGGTAGACTCAAACTTTTTCACTAAACTAGGTCGAGAATTACGACCGAAAATCGG
The DNA here is from genome assembly GCF_026230105.1 of Diorhabda sublineata. Lineage (NCBI taxonomy): Eukaryota > Metazoa > Arthropoda > Insecta > Coleoptera > Chrysomelidae > Diorhabda > Diorhabda sublineata. The sequence goes on along the minus strand of NC_079481.1, from coordinate 6,030,785 downwards.
AGTTAACGCTCTTAAAGAAGCGGCCACCGACTCCGGATTTTTATGATAAATGTTTAACATTTACAGACGTTGTTCGTTCCTGTAGTTCACCATGATGAAGAGGTTATGTCTACTGAATAATAAACTGACAGTGACAGTTCGATGTTAAGTCAAAAGGTGCGTTCACAAACTAAATTCAAAATTGTCAAGTTCCTATTGGAAAAACTTTTAAACAAAAATCGTAATTAAGAAAGACAAATTGGTTGAAATATGGTTTGACAGCCACGATACTGTGGGTAAAACCTAGACAAATGATAATTAAAAATGTATATTGAAAGCATTCCATTCCAGAGATAAAGGCATGTGCATATTACATTGCGGTGGGCAGCAAGGTTCGATGGATGATGAAAGAATGTTCAAGAATTTGAGAAATGTCATAAATCACGTAAAAAGAGTTGAAAACAATAGTTGTGAAGAAGATAAATGTGATGCTAGTGAAAGTAAACGGTTTCTCTTCAGTATTTGAAGACGATAAGACACCAGACACCAGATAAAAAGAATGAGATATATACCTTTTAATATTATATCGATATTTTTCAAAATTTTGTAGTTATTTGGAGTAAGAATCATGAACGAGAAGGTGACGAAGTTTTTTACATCGGTTATAGACGAAACAATTAGAACTAGAGAAGAAAAAGGCATCGTCCGTCCTGATATGATTCATTTATTTATGCAAGCTAGAAAAGGATGTCAAGAAGTTGAAGACGACGATATTATTGATACAGGATACGCAACGGCTAGAACATCATCGTATTTTGGTAAATATTCTTCCCTGTCCTCTGGTAACAAGTTAAAATGTTCGATTTTAGGTAATAAAACTGGTAACAAATTCCAGATTTCCAATGAGGATATTGCTGCGCAAGCTTCGATATTTTTCTTCGGGGGATTTGACACCATTTCTAGTGCAATGCGTTTTTTAATATGCGAACTTGCTGTTAACACCGACGTACAGAATAAATTGAGGAACGAAATCATCACAACATACGAATGTTGTCAAGGAAATGTCACTTATGATGCCGTTATGAAAATGGTTTACATGGATATGGTTGTTTCAGGTGATAAAAGATGTTTCGTTGGTTATTTGATCATTTTTCAATTTTTCGATCAAGTATTTGGCCAGATCGGTCACAGCGGCGAGGGAATGTACGTTCAATCACGTCATGTTCAATTTTAATCTTCACACCAATGTCCAATTGTTTTTTTTTTATTATCCTTCGCATTTTCTTTACTTTTCCCTTTTATCGTTTAATACGAGGTTTGGCTATTAAATAACTAGCCTGTATACGAAAAAGGGTTTTACCTTCCCTTCAATATACTCCCCTACCCTCTCCGCACACCTTTCCATGCGTTTTTTTCCATTGATCGAAGCAGTGCTGGAAGTCTTCTTTGGTAAGTGCCTTCAAGAGACATCATTGGAAGCCAAACAAGGACTGTGACCCATCAATTCGATATTTAGACTGTTCAAAAATAGTTTTCTTTGAGTTGATGTGTGAGAACTCGCATTGTCGTGGTAGAAAATGATTCGTCTTCTACAGTTGGTTACCCTGATTTTTCCGAACATTTTTGGCCAACAAATGCTGGGGTGACCGTCTTGAAAGACCCATACAGTCTATCCTTGTTAGTTTCGTGTTCATATGTATCCATTGTTCGTTCCCAGTCACGATCTTTTGAAGCGCCTTTCTTTGCACCAATCGGAACGAGCTTTTTTGAGAAATTGTCAAATTAAGACGTATCCAACGTCAACAAATCTTTCTGACAACCAAATCTTAATGCAATATTGAATATATGCGGGTGGAACTAACGCCCAAGTATCCCACAACAAGTAATTTTCACTTTACACAATTCCATCGACATTATTTATGAGACACCTTTTGTATTTATGAACCAGCAGTTCTTTAACACTTACTCGCTAAACTATTCACCAATATTCATGTACATACTAAACATCTTATTCATTTAAATGCTCTAATTCGTTTAATTGTCACTGTTCCTATGTATTCACTATACCATCGAATTTTTCATTGACTCAAAACTGCTAGATTCTCGCTTTATATATTAAAACCGCTTTCTGGAACCTTAGGATTCTTGAAATCTCTAGATAGCCGCAACTTTTATTTATATTATGACAGGATCGGCTTCACGGCTTATTGGACGAGTTGGTAATAATGTATAAATGATTTTGTTTCAGAAATATTGAGAAAATGGCCTAGCGGTATAAGCCTAGAACGCGTCTGTACGAAACCTTACGTAATACCAGCACAGGAAACAAATGAGGAGGATATAATATTGGAAAAAGGAAATTTGATTTGGATACCACTCGCAGGATTCCATTACGATCCAAAATATTTCCCAGATCCAGAAAAATTCAATCCCGAACGGTTCAGTCCGGAAAATAGGGATACAATTAATCCTTACATATATATGCCCTTCGGTACCGGTCCTAGAAACTGTATAGGCTCTAGATTTGCTCTGATGGAGATAAAGGTTATGTTTTTTCACCTTCTTCGAAAGTTCGAAATTATCCCAGTGGAAAAATCGAAATTGCCAGTCAAAGCGTCGAGAAAAAGTTTTACTTTAGATGGTAACTGTTTCTGGTACGGATTGAAAAAACTAAAAATAGATTGATACATTTCTTAGATTAGGTATTATTATGTATTTTCGAATGTAAAAACAATGATTTATGTAATAATAAAATTAAACACAAAAAATAATTTTAATTTCTAACCTGTGACCTCGGTTCTAGATTGCATATTAGTACAGTCAATGTAGATTAAAAATTGATTTGGTAGAAATAGAAAGTCCCCAAATATGAAAGACCGTTTTGTTTAAGAGATATTAAAAAAAAACTTCATGGAAATGGAAACAATATAATGTTATTACCAATTAATTATACATTTATATGTAGTAATTAACAGTCTTCAATCAAATTAAAATCTAACACAAAAACTAAAATCACGAATGAGTAACTAAATATGGAATAGTACTACATCACTTAATAAGACTTGTGACTGACACAGAGATGGCGCTGTGATTGTCAAAATCCTACGACGTCGTTTATGAAGTACCAACTTTCAAAAAACTATGTTTAAAATTTCATGACATTTCGATTCGTCAGGAAAAAGTGACAGCCATTTAAGTGAAGCTACTTTTGTTATTTTCTTCTTGACGAAAAAAAAAAAATACATTACGAGCTCCATCGAAAAGAACCATTTGCCATTGGTTTGATGAATTTAAACCATTTAGGTAGTTCCTACAAAAATATCAACAAAGTCCACGAGAAAACTTTTTTCATTGTGGGTACCGCGGTTACTCAAAAGTAACAACGTGTTGGTGATTTAGAGCAGTGTTTGGCCATGTTTACACGTTATAAATCAAATTTTTTGCGTCGGGATGTATCCAAAAATGAAACATGGATCCATCACTTCACACCGGAATCAAAACGATCATCATCTGAAAGGACTGTAGCCAGTGAACGACGTCCGAAGCGTCCATAGGCACAACAGCAGCTGGTTATGGCTTCTGTTTTAATACGTGACCCAATATACTACATGGTGCACCACATCCTTTTTTGTAATAGCAAAATATCATTTATCGAAATTCCTATGGTGCAGGGCTATTCTGCATTCTAATGGATTCCAATGAGCCTTCATTATTGATCCATCTCCAATCAGTAGGTTTAATAGTTTTATTGCCAAGCCAAACTTGGTAATATATCTTTTTATTATGCTCATCTAGAGCCTCCACTGTTGGCATAACTGATTTTACGGCACTGTTTTCTGTAGTATATACTTTTCAATTTTTTGCATTCAGTGTATTTAGTTTTTTGGCCATATCTCGGTTAAGTCTCAAGCAAATTAGTCGCCCAAAAAGTAAGTTTATAGGAAATTTTATAACCTATGAGTTTACAAACGTTTTAAATTTCTATAGCCCCCTATTTTTTAAAGGGCAACGTGTAAAGGGCTCGAAAATCATTTTAGTTATTTTTAGTTTAGTTTTTTAGTTATTTTAGAAGTTACAAAAATTTTTAAAAAATGAAAATGTTTTTTAAAAAAATAAGAAACTTTTTGTTTCCGATCCAATTTTATGGATATCCTATAGTTTTTCGGCAACTTTGAAAAAAAAAGTAGAAATTTTTAAAAATTTCGAAAATGATTTTGCGACTTTTTGACATATTTTTTTCGAAATTATGCATCCTAATTCGTTTATCTTCAATAAATCATTATAAGTAAAATAACACTGGTTAGATTTTTATTGCAATTTGGGTACTATTGCTAAGGGTGAAATTGAGGGATTTTTCTACAAAAAAAAAATTATTTCGGTCGTAACTTTCTTAGTTTTTGTGCTAGAGAGTTCTACGAACTCTCATTTTGAAGCTGTTTATAAAAAATTTTTGTTCGATAAAAATTTTCAAACTTCTTTAAGTCATAACTTGGTTTGTATTATGCCTAAAGCAAATTTAAAAAAAACAATCTCTTTGTTTTTTTATAAGCTTCATTTTTGTTCCTCACACTTTTTTTAGTAAAATCAAAAGTTATTCATGAAAAATCGACTAAAATTCAAATTTTCATTCGCGAAAAACTAAAAAACTATTGATTTCTAAAAAAATGCTAAGAACATATTTTCTGTACATCAAATTTTGTTCTCTATCAATTATCGCGGCTATGTTTAGCATAAAAATTTTCTAGTTTATGGAAATCGGAGGTGAAAACCTTGGTAGCCTGGACTATATTGTGTAATCCATTAAATCATCTTCATCGGGATAAAGCTGGTCGGGATATTCAATCAAGGTTGAATGAACTCTTTCGGCTATAGAGGTGGATTCCTAATAACTGGATTTGGTGAAACGTATTTTAATTTTGGTACTTTTTGAAACGCGATTAACTCGAAAACTAAGGAGAATTCGAAAAAAATTGTCCGAACAAAAAAAGTGAAGCACGAAATTTTCTACAAAAAAGGTGCTTAGTCATTTTGTCGTTGGGGCCACTATTTTTGAGTGAATCTCCCTAAACGCCGAAAGCCGGAGCATCCATTCAAGAATTCAAGCCAATTTACGTTCCAGAGGCACATAGAAACTGCTTTAACTCTTGTAAAATTCCTTCGTTTTCAAAAAATCAAAATGCTTCGTGATGTTAAGATCTCTATTTTTTACTTAGCGTAATTTTCGCCTTGGTAAATTTTCGAAAATCTTGCGAGATGAAGAGGTTATTTCGGGCATATAAGCATTTGAAGTTTCAATGGATATATTCCATCACTTGCCATATAAACAGCAAATCCAACGAGACATACATGAACTACTTCTTAGTTTCAAATGAACTAAATTTTAAAAAACGCGATCATGAACAATTTCTTCGTTCTCGGTTGATTATTATTTCAATATTCACAGACTTTTCCTCGTAGTTTTCGAATTATTCGTAATTCAAAATGTTTTTGAGTACCTGAACCTACTTTACAGTGAAAATTTTAGGTTACAGATTATTCTGTAAAGAAATTTGTGCTGTACATTTTTTCTTCCTGCATTTCTTTTCGAAATCCTCGTAGTTTTCGAGTTATTCGTAATTCAAAATGTTTTTAAGTACCTGAACCTACTTTACAGTGAAAATTTTAGGTTACAGATTATTCTGTAAAGAAATTTGTGCTGTACATTTTTTCTTCCTGCATTTCTTTTCGAAATCCTCGTAGTTTTCGAGTTATTCGTAATTCAAAATGTTTTTAAGTACCTGAACCTACTTTACAGTGAAAATTTCAGGTTACAGATTATTCTGTAAAGAAATTTGTGCTGTACATTTTTTCTTCCTGCATTTCTTTTCGAAATCCTCGTAGTTTTCGAGTTATTCGTAATTCAAAATGTTTTTAAGTACCTGAACCTACTTTACAGTGAAAATTTTAGGTTACAGATTATTCTGTAAAGAAATTTGTGCTGTACATTTTTTCTTCCTGCATTTCTTTTCGAAATCCTCGTAGTTTTCGAGTTATTCGTAATTCAAAATGTTTTTAAGTACCTGAACCTACTTTACAGTGAACATTTTAGGCTACAGATTATTCTGTAAAGAAATTTGTTCTGTACATTTTTTGTTCCAGCATTTTTTTTTTGAAATCCTCGTAGTTTTCGAGTTATTCGTAATTCAAAATGTTTTTAAGTACCTGAACCTACTTTACAGTGAAAATTTTAGGTTACAGATTATTCTGTAAAGAAATTTGTTCTGTACATTTTTTGTTCCAGCATTTTTTTTTCGAAATCGTCGTAGTTTTCGAATTATTCGCAACTCAAAATGTTTTTAAGTACCTGAACCTACTTTACAGTGAACATTTTAGGCTACAGATTATTCTGTAAAGAAATTTGTTCTGTACATTTTTTGTTCCAGCATTTTTTTTTCGAAATCGTCGTAGTTTTCGAATTATTTGCAACTCAAAATGTTTTTGAGTACCTGAACCTACTTTACAGTGAACATTTTAGGCTACAGATTATTCTGTAAAGAAATTTGTTCTGTACATTTTTTGTTCCAGCATTTTTTTTTTCGAAATTCTCGTAGTTTTCGAATTATTCGCAACTCAAAATGTTTTTAAGTACCTGAACCTACTTTACAGTGAAAATTTTAGGTTACAGATTATTCTGTAAAGAAATTTGTGCTGTACATTTTTTCTTCCCGCATTTCTTTTCGAAATCCTCGTAGTTTTCGAGTTATTCGTAATTCAAAATGTTTTTAAGTACCTGAACCTACTTTACAGTGAAAATTTTAGGTTACAGATTATTCTGTAAAGAAATTTGTGCTGTACATTTTTTCTTCCTGCATTTCTTTTCGAAATCCTCGTAGTTTTCGAGTTATTCGTAATTCAAAATGTTTTTAAGTACCTGAACCTACTTTACAGTGAACATTTTAGGCTACAGATTATTCTGTAAAGAAATTTGTGCTGTACATTTTTTCTTCCTGCATTTCTTTTCGAAATCCTCGTAGTTTTCGAGTTATTCGTAATTCAAAATGTTTTTAAGTACCTGAACCTACTTTACAGTGAAAATTTTAGGTTACAGATTATTCTGTAAAGAAATTTGTGCTGTACATTTTTTCTTCCTGCATTTCTTTTCGAAATCCTCGTAGTTTTCGAGTTATTCGTAATTCAAAATGTTTTTAAGTACCTGAACCTACTTTACAGTGAAAATTTTAGGTTACAGATTATTCTGTAAAGAAATTTGTGCTGTACATTTTTTCTTCCTGCATTTCTTTTCGAAATCCTCGTAGTTTTCGAGTTATTCGTAATTCAAAATGTTTTTAAGTACCTGAACCTACTTTACAGTGAAAATTTTAGGTTACAGATTATTCTGTAAAGAAATTTGTGCTGTACATTTTTTCTTCCCGCATTTCTTTTCGAAATCCTCGTAGTTTTCGAGTTATTCGTAATTCAAAATGTTTTTAAGTACCTGAACCTACTTTACAGTGAACATTTTAGGCTACAGATTATTCTGTAAAGAAATTTGTTCTGTACATTTTTTGTTCCAGCATTTTTTTTTCGAAATCGTCGTAGTTTTCGAATTATTCGCAACTCAAAATGTTTTTGAGTACCTGAACCTACTTTACAGTGAACATTTTAGGCTACAGATTATTCTGTAAAGAAATTTGTTCTGTACATTTTTTGTTCCAGCATTTTTTTTTCGAAATCGTCGTAGTTTTCGAGTTATTCGTAATTCAAAATGTTTTTAAGTACCTGAACCTACTTTACAGTGAACATTTTAGGCTACAGATTATTCTGTAAAGAAATTTGTTCTGTACATTTTTTGTTCCAGCATTTTTTTTTCGAAATCGTCGTAGTTTTCGAGTTATTCGTAATTCAAAATGTTTTTAAGTACCTGAACCTACTTTACAGTGAACATTTTAGGCTACAGATTATTCTGTAAAGAAATTTGTTCTGTACATTTTTTGTTCCAGCATTTTTTTTTTCGAATTCTTCGAGTTATTTAAAATCCGTGCCCGTAATTTTGTTTGACTTATTCAGTATCCCAAAACTTCCCAGAATCTAGTAAATCAAAGCCGCCCAATTTAATTTGAGGTTTTATCTCAATATCGCCTAATTAGCTTGTACTAGTAAGAGTAGCTTAAATAGGAACAAAGGGCCAATTCCTTACAGCCCACTCTATAGTTTAGTAGTCAAGGAATAAATTTGAAGATTCCCGCCATTGAGGTTTTCCCGCTGGAATTAATTTCCGCCGGAGAAGGTTTATTGGTGAGGAAATTCACTATAAAACAGGTAAGTGAACCTTCAGTCACTGAAGACGAAACTTGGTTATCGAAACGCACGTCAGACAGTGTAATTATGAGTGTTGGTGTAAACAGTGTGTTCAGTATGAATATCAGCAACGGTTCCAGAAATTCCAACTCATTTACTTATAATCACAGCTATTTTAAAAATTGCTTGTGCGAATTTTGTAAATAAATCTGTAAAGGTTAGATAAAATTTTCTATCGTCCATGTGTATAATTTGGAATGATTTTGATGCAATTTTGGAACATTAGCGGAACATTAAATTTTTTTCTGGTAAATTTACTTTTCTGACGAATTTACTTTTAGTTTATCGAAAGTTTCTTGAAATCCTCTGTGTGTGGTGTCGCTTTTTAGTTCCTGGGCCATCAACGGAGTCGACATAATGATTATAACACTTTTAAAACCTATTTAAGTGCCTTCTTTTTGACCATTCTACAATGAATATTCGTATCGCTCAATACGAAAGTGGCGCGTTCGCTTTTGGAAACAAAGGGTCAAATTGACATGTTTCGGGTATGGACAGGGCGAACGCGTCCATTTTTTTTCGGAAAATATCGTCCTTCAATGTCATTCATTAAATAAAACACGCGCCGCTGATTACAAATCAAGCAGCTTTTTCTATAAATTGCAGAGAATTTGTTAAAAATAAAGGGATTTGAGAAAACACGATAATGTTATTTTTTATATTTTCGTCAATTATATTCCTAATTTGGATTTACTGTTTTCTTATCGTGCCTCTAACTTTTTGGAAACAAAAAGGAGTGAAACAAAAAGGTTTATGGAATTGTTTTGTAACATCTTGGTTAGTATTTTTGAAACGTCAAAGCGTGGGGGATATGATCAAAAGTTTCTACGATGAATTTCCAGGAAACAGGTAAATAATTCCATAAATTCTTGCCATTATCGTTGCTAGGATCACCAAAATAATATGAAACAGTAATTTAATAAATGTGTACCATTTTCTTCGCCAGATATTATTGATATTTTTACCAGGACAGGACTTGTTTGTTTTCAGATATAGTGGTTTGTATCAATTCAATGCACCAGCGTTAAATATAAGGGATCCTGAATTAATAAAGCAGATAACGGTGAAGGATTTTGAATATTTCAGTGCAAGAAGAACTTACATTCCAGAGGATACCGATCCGTTGTTTGGCAAAAGTTTATTTTTATTAAAAGGTGAATCTTTTTTTGAAGTGATTTTCAAGTTAAAGCCCTTGATTATTCCCATACTGAATGTTTTTAATTTAATATTACAAAATTTACTTAAAAGTTTTGTTAATGTTTCTGATATCAAAATTTTACCTAAATTTCACAGATAGATTTGATTACTTATATAAAGAAAACTATTTCCAACATTTTTACTTGGAAAAACAATTTAATAAGCCAAGAGACATTATATTAATATTATCTCAAAAGTACTTCTTCTCATAGAATATTTTTTAAGCGGTTTTCTACTTGTGAAACTGGACAAACACACAAAAAAACTATTTAGTAATGTGGGTGTCGCGATTATTTGATGCTGATAAAAATCTCGACATCATTCAAACGAATGTTTATACGTATCCAATTTTTTGTCGATTTATCGGATTAGATGGAACATGGGTCATTCATTTTACCTTAGAAATAAAAAGACAGTTGAAATATTAGACTTTAACAGAGAAACATGCTCACAATAAAGCAAAAAATTTTGTCAATACAGTCATTGCCCTTGTATTTTGGGGTACTTTAAACTTTTTTCAAAATATTTTCGTAATATTTTATAACTTTAAAACTTGTCCATTAATGATGGTCGATAGTCGTTTTGTTCAATATCTATCGTTGATTTTTGGGGGTCGTTTATCGTTTGTCGAATTTCGATTTTGATCTGCTAGATTCTTGATTGTTAAAACATTTAAACAATCAAATACTCAACAATCATTAACCAACAATTAAGGTCATGGTCACAGTATTCAGTATTGTTAGAAATTTTTTCTGATTCTTCTTTTCAATGCAACATTTATTTACAAATTGTAATAATTTTTTGACTATAAAACATTTCTCATTCTCAGAATATTTTCGTCGTTTATTATCCAAGCCACTGTCAAATATCAATATTGTCAAATTTTGTCAAATTGTTGATTATCCATTATGTAATGGCGATTTCCGATTCTCCAATGTCTATTGTCAAGTGTCGATTATCCAATGTCCAAGTATCGATTGCCTGGTTTCGATTATCGATTGACTAATGGCGATTTCCGGTTGTCAAATGTCTATTGTCAATTGCTGATGTGAATTATCGATTGTTTGTTATCTATTGTCGGTTGACTACCCAATGTATATTGTGGATGATTGTCGATTCTCGATTTTTATTTGTCAGCTGTCAAATTTTAATTCTTTAGAAACATTCGAACAATCGAATAATTAACGATCAACAATTAATAATAGTGTTTTGGGCTTCGTCTAGATCTGGCCATATAATTATAGTGTGATTCTGTTTTTCTTCTAATGTTTTTTTTTCTCCTGAATTATGAATCTTGATAGCCATACATTGAAACATCCCTCCAACAAATTTACTTTCCACTATTTTCAGGTAAGCGATGGAAAAATTTACGTTCGACGATAAGCCCGACGTTCACCTCTAGCAAATTGAAAGGAATGTTTCATCTAATAAAAGAATGCTCGGATAATTTCACCAAATATTTTTTAAAAAAAGAGTTGGACGTGGTGCCTGTTCAATTTAAAGACGTTTCAGGTCGAATTTGTTCAGATATTATAGCAACTGTTGCGTTCGGAATATCCGTTGATTCTTTAGAAAATCAAGATGATACATTTCATGAAATGATTAGCCGCGTCACCGATCTTTCAAAGTTTTCCAAACTGATCAGATTCTTGGGGTTTTTATTAGCACCGAGATTATTCAAAGTATGTTATAAAGTTGCGCCCTTTGTTGCGCATTTTCTTTCTTTTCTATTCTTTTTTCAGTTACTCAATATTAAATTTGCCGATGAAGATGAAGAAAGATTTTTCAGAAGCCTTGTTGATTGTACAATAAAGGAAAGAGAAGAAAAAAATCTTGTTAGACAGGATATGATACATCTACTATTGCAAACTAGACACGGGGTTAACATTGAAGAGGAAACTACTTCAGACGAAACTGGTTTGGCTGTGATAGAAGATGAAACAACGAGTAAGTTTAATGGCGTTCTCTTTAGGGCCTCAGGAATGTACAGGCTACTATCACTTTTTTTCCAAAGTTTTGACTCAAATTCAAACAATTTCACTTTTTTGAATAGCTTTTTTGAAAACAAAATCAATTTAAGTCAGTTTCTTTACCAAAATATAGGTTTTTACCACACAGAAGGGATTTCCCCAGACAGTATCCTGTTAACTGCGCCAATTGAATTCAAAAAAGTAAGAATATACGTGAAGATTTTTTTCAGGTAAAGAACTTACTGATATAACCAACGAAGATATAACATCTCAAACTTTTCAATTCTTTTTCGCTGGATTTGAATTAGTATCTACGGTGATGTGCTTCATGGCGCATGAATTAGCTGTAAATCAGGATATTCAAAATAAACTGAGAGCAGAAATTGAAGATACAGATGAAAAATGTAATAGAAATGTTACGTATGAAGCTCTCGTTCGAATGAAATATTTAGATATGGTCGTTTCAGGTAATTGAGAAAATAGACTGTTTGCATTTTCTGTGGTAAATCAGTCGTTAAGTTCAAGTTATTATATGCATTGTCTTTGTATGTTTTAACTCTATTAAAATGCTTTCTACGTCCACAATTTTTTGTTATGTGAATAAGAAGCAAGTTTTTGATAAAATTATCTTTTGATGAGTCAAACTTTCGTAATAAACGTGTTAGTTTTCAAATTTATAATCAATATCTGTTTCGGTTAAGGTCAAAATGTGTATCTAGATTTACATTTTGCTGAATTTTACAAAAATTATATAAAAGACATAATATTTTTGAAAATTATAGGAAAACTATAAAAAATTTCGAAAATTTATGGAAAAAATTATAGATATTATAAACATAATTATAAAAATTCAAATAAGATAAAGACACTTGAACATTTTCTAGAATTTTGTATAAATTATATGAAATTATTAAGAAATACATGAAAATTATGTAAACATTTTGAAAAATTCATGAAAATAATGGAAAAATTGTCGTAAAATAGAAATTTTAGAATACTATCAAAATTGGGAGAAATTCATCGACATCTTTAAAAATTATCGAATATAGAATATATGGAAAATTTGAAAAAAATATGGAACTAATAGAAAAGTTATGAGAATTCTGGAAAAAATAAGGAAAATAATAGAAACATGGAATTTGTGGCGAAATTAAAAAGTTATTATAGGAACATCTTTAGAATTATGAAAAAGAAATTTTGACTATTTATTTTAGAAAATTATTATAAACAGAAAAACTGAATGAAATAGAAAATTATAGGAATATGATGAAATTTATGGAAAAGGTGTGAGAGTTTTGAGAAACAATGAAAAATAAATGAAAATTCTAGGACTATTATGAAAAGTTTCTCAAATTTATGAGGAAGGTTATGAAAAATATAAGAAAATCAGTAAATAACCTAAATTTTTGTAAAAGTTATTGGAAATTATTGAAATACTTATGTAAATTATGGAAAATGTATGGACATTATGGAAAATTTATGAAACTTTTACAAGCATTAAGAAAATTTGAAGAATATAATTATTGGAAATCTGTGAGGAGATTAAGAAGGTTTTGAAAAAAATTATGAAACGTTATTTTTTTTTTGGAAAATTATAAAAATTTTCAATAAATTTGGAAAATTATAGAAAACATATAAAAACTCTGATAAATCACAATCAAAATTATAAAAATATTATGTAAATTCCAAAAAAAATCATGAAAATTATAGAAAAAATCAATGAAATTTTGTGAAATTCAAAAAAAGAGGATTATTATAACTATGGGAAGAAAATGAAAATTTAGAGAAATCATCAGAAAAGTATCGAAAATTTGTAGGAAACTTAAGGAAGGGGGTGAAAAATCAAGGAATTTCATCACTATCATTAAAATGTTGAGTAAAAATATGGAAATTATGAATATTTTAGAAAATATTGAGTAAAACTTTTGAAAATCATAGAAGCACAATAAAATTATGAAAAAACATTTAATTTTGATAGGATTTTAGAAAATTATGAAAATTTTTAAGAATATTTTGAAAAATCATAAAAATTCTTAGAAACCACGAAAAATTTAACAAAAATATGACGAAAGATGACGAAAATTCTAGTAAAATTTATCAAAATTATGGAAAATGAAAATATTGAAATATTTATGAAAATTATAACAAAATTATCGAAAATTCAAAGAAATCGTGAAAGTTTTGTAGAAATTTAGTGAAACCACAAGTTTTTTTGAAAAATCATAAAAGTAATAGAGAAAAATCGCAAAAATTATAGATGTGAAAATTATAAAGAATTAAAAAATGATATTTACGGAAATAATGAGATATTTATAAAAATTTTAAAAAACGACAAATTTGAAAAAAAATGTGCAAACAGGTAAATTATGAAAAATTTTGTGGAAAGTATGGGAAATTTGTTAAAAGAAATGCATATGAATGAATAAAAAATACATGGAAATGGAAAAATCGAAAATGTATGAGAATTAATGACGCATTATGAAAATTTCGAGAATATATGTAAATTATTGGAAATATATAAAAAAATTATGAAGATTTCGGTTAAATTTATGAAACGTTTACTTTTATTTTGGAAAATAAAAAATTTTAAAAAAATTATGAGAATTCTAGTATATTATGAAAAATCCATCATTATATAAAGAAAAAACGTGAAAATTATAGAAAAGTCAAGATATGCGAATTTTTTAAATTATGAAAAAAGTGAAAATTTTCAGAAATCAAGAAATTTATGAAAATATGAATTATGGAAATTTGAATTATGAGAAATTATGAATATTTTGAAAAATATTGAGAAAAACCTATGAAACTCACAGAAACACAACAAAATTATAAAAAAACAATTAATTTTGGAAAATTATGAAAATTTTGAATGAATTTTAATAATTATCAAGAAATCATGAAAATTCTCAAAAAGCATAAAAAACTTATAAAAATTATGAAAAGATAACGGGAATTTTAGTAAAATTTAACAAAATTATAAGAACATGAAAATATTGAGACATTTATAGAAATTATAACAAAATAATCGAAAATTCATGAAAACCATGAAAAAATTAAGTAAAATCAAAAAAAATTATGGAAATCTTAAAAAATCATGAAAAAATCATTTAAATTATAAAAAAGTAAAATTATAATCCTTTTATAAATTAAATTGTTAAATAATTTATTGTTGCCTCTTAAAATTAAAAACTTTGGGGACAAATCAGGCCAGTTAACAATATTTATAATTGATTAATTAATTGCAGAAACCCTTCGAAAATGGCCTCCTCAAACTGGAACAGAAAGAATCTGCACCAAACCCTATACCATCCAACCGTCAACTTTGGAAGAACGTCCGATTGATTTAAAACAAGGAACCGTTGTTGTATTTCCAGTATTCGGTATACACCGAGATCCAGAATATTTCCCGAACCCCGAACGTTTCGACCCCGAAAGATTCAACGACGAGAATAAACATAAGATAAGGTCTTACAGTTATCTGCCTTTCGGATCTGGTCCCAGAGGTTGTATCGCGTCCAAACTTGCAATATTGGAAACGAAAATTTTCTTTTATACGCTTTTGATTAAATTCGAATTGGTGCCTATTGGGAAAACGTGCGTACCTCTAAAACTGGCAAAAAATCCAGCTCTGATTGCAGTGGAAGACGGTTGCTGGCTGGGATTGAGGAAAATAAAACACTAAATTCGAATTTTTACTTCATTTATGATCTATAATGACAATCTATTAGTTTTTACTCTGAATTAATCAGATTTTATTGTAAAAATTTTATGTTTTTTATTATTTTTATTGATTTAAAATATAGTAAGACTTCACTTGATGCCCGTTAATATCTAATTTTTGTACTGAAGAAGAAGAAATATTATGAAGACTTCTAGAATTAAGTCAAGTACCAAAAATTATTACAGTTTTAGTTGCAAAACTAACGTGATTATTATATCTATAGAAGGACGTAGGGCTGGGACATCAACAGGTGATTTTTAATTCACCAGGACGTGATCTTTTTCAGTCATATAAAAAAAATGGCTTTATATTGAGAAAATGACGACGTCATGATACAATGTCATCCCTCTGAGTACAATTTTCATGCATCCATTTAAAACAATAAATACACTGAAACCAATCTTCGATTTTTTCAGTTTCATATTCTTCTCCAGTTGAATCTTCACTATCCAAATTTATTTTACATTCTTCGTAAGAAGTTAATTCCACCTTCTTTTTATACCCTTTTGAAGTCTGCTACTTATTTTGCACGTTTTTTTGCAGTGTTGTCAATATCACAAAGAAATCAATAAAGAGTTTCGAAGCTGTTTGTTATAATTTCTTTTCCCTGAAGCTGTAATATAATCCGTTCCTGAAATATAAAAGCAACTGAAGCTATTCCAAGAAGAGAGAAAATGAGTATTTTAGCTTATGCCGATGATGCAGCATAGCAACAGCAGAGAGTAATAGTGGCCTGAAAATACTGGCACGAACCTTCTTAGATAAGACTGAATATATGAAAGTGCGGAGAGTTGCGGAGCCCAATCATTCAACGCCAACGTTATGGGATACACCTACTATGAACAGCAACAATAAAATAGAAGAAGAAATACAGATGAATTTAAATGCAGCCAGTAGATGCTTTTGGAGCTTATCGGAATTACTTAAAAGCAAACTGCTGTCAAAAAATACGAAAATAAAAATATAAAAACACACCCAGAAGAAGTTAATAACATTTGAAAATATTGAGGGCCAGTTTTCGAAGGATGAGTAAAAACAGGGACCGGTAAAGGAAACCAGATATTGGGGCTGTCATAAGAAGTAGAAGAATTAAGTGGCTGGGCCATGTTAGAAGAAGAGTGTGGAGAGGTCAACCAGAAAGGAGGCGCCCACTGGGAAGACCAAGAGCAAGATGGAATGACCAAGTGGGTGAAGATGTAAGACAACTTGTTGGAGAGGACAAAAATCAACTTGGTTTTGAGTAGCCACAGTATTAGTTGTAGTAGTATCGAAATATCTCAAACTCTCTCACTGAAACTTTTCAATTCTGTTTCCACAAAAAAGGTGCCACGTTATGTTGAACCAAAACGGGAGATTTTCGTGTGTAACTTGATTTTTAATATATTTATTCCGTTGTAAACAAATTCAATGTCATTTATGAAATAATTCACGTCGCACCGCAGACTACAAATTAAGGAGCTATTTTTATAAATTGCAATTGATGCGTACAACGTCAACAACAGAAATGAACGAAGTTTAAACATTCTAGCGAAGAATTTATTAGAAACAAAGTTATTTGAAAAAACGCGACAATGTTATTTTTTATACTTTCGTCAATTATATTCCTAATTTGGATTTACTGTTGTCTTATTGCGCCTCTAACTTTTTGGAGACAGAAAGGCGTGAAACAAAAAGGTTTGTGGAATTGTTTTGTAACATCTTGGTTAGTATTTTTGAAACGTCAAAGTGTGGCGGATATGGTCAAAAGTTTCTACGATGAATTTCCAGGAAACAGGTAAAAATAAATAATTTCATAAATTCTTGCCATTATCCTTGCTAGGATCACCAAAATAATATGTAACAGTAATTTAATAAATGTGTACCATTTTCTTCGCCAGATATTATTGATATTTTTACCAGGCCAGGACTTGTTTGTTTTCAGATATAGTGGTTTGTATCAATTCAATGCACCAGCGTTAAATATAAGGGATCCTGAATTAATAAAGCAGATAACGGTGAAGGATTTTGAATATTTCAGTGCAAGAAGAACTTACATTCCAGAGGATACCGATCCGTTGTTTGGCAAAAGTTTATTTTTATTAAAAGGTGAATCTTTTTTTGAAGTGATTTTCAAGTTAAAGCCCTTGATTATTCCCATACTGAATGTTTTTAATTTAATATTACAAAATTTACTTAAAAGTTTTGTTAATGTTTCTGAGGTCAAAATTTTACCTAAATTTCACAGATAGATTTGATTACTTATAAAAGAATACTATTTCCAATATTTTTACGTGGAAAAACAATTTAATAAGCCAAAGGACATTATAGATGAAGCTTGGGTCATTCATTTTACCTCAAAAAAAAAAGTACAATCAAAATAATGGATCTTAACGGAGAAACGTTCTCACAAGAAAGAAAAAACCGTTTTTTTTTGTTCAATAAACTGTATTTTGGGATACTTTGTTATTTCGAAATGTTGTTGTCATCTTTTATAACTTTTCGATTGTTGGTGGTCGATTATCGATTGTAGATTCTCGATTTTGTTCTATTCTATCGGTTGGCAAATTTTGATTCTCGATTGTTTAAATACCCAAACACTCAACAATCATCAACCAACAAACAACGTGATGGTCACAGAATAGAATCCTTAAGACTTTTTGCTGTTTCTTCTCTATATCCAACATTTTTTCAAAATATTTTCGTGGTTTTTTATAAGTCTACTATCCAATGTCCACTGTCAAGTGTCAATTGTTAAATTTTTGATTCTTTAGAAACATTCCAACAATCGAATAATCAACAATCAACAAACAACAATTAAGATCATGGCCACAGTGTTTCGAAATTCTTGAGACCTTTTCTCTAATTCTTCTGTTTTCGTCGTTTTTTATAAAACGATTATCCAATGTCTATTTTCACTTATCGATTGACTAATCGCGATTTCCGGTTGTCAAATGTCTATTGTCGAGTGTCGTTTATCGATTGACTACTGGCGATTTCCGGTTGTCAAATGTCTATTGTCGAGTGTCGATTATCGATTGTTGATGTGAATTATCGATTGTTTATTACCTAGTGTCGGTTGATTGTCCAATATTTATTGTCGAGTGTCGATGATCTAAATTCTGATCAATGTCGATTCTTCAGAAGTAATCAAACAATCGAGTAATCAACGATCATCAAGCAGCAATCAACAATCAAAGTTATGGCCATAGTGCTTTGGGATTCTTGAGACTTTCTTATAAATCGATTATCCAATGTATATTTTCCAGTATAGATTAACTAATGGCGATTTCCGGTTTACCAATGTCTATTGTAGACTCTTATCGATTGTTAATGTCGATTATTGATTGTTCTTTGTTTATTGTCTGTCACATATTTCAATGTAATTTTTTTACTATTTACGCTTCTTTGTTTTTCTCTTTATTCTTCTACTAAATTTTTGTCAATTTCATAATTTTACTTTTATTATTTAATTTGAATTTTCGTTATAATATATAGAATGATATACGGGGAAAAATCAATATGTAACCATGCAAATAGTTCGACACTGTCTTTTTTGTCCTCATCCCAATAATTGTCTAGATCTGGCCATTCTTGAAAGTTCTAGTTTGAAGCATCCCTCCAACAAATTTACTTTCCACTATTTTCAGGTGAACGATGGAAAAATATGCGTTCGACGATAAGCCCGACGTTCACCTCTAGCAAATTGAAAGGAATGTTTCATCTAATAAAAGAATGCTCGGATAATTTCACCAAATATTTCTTAAAAAAAAAGTTGGACGTGGTGCCTGTTCAATTTAAAGACGTTTCAGGTCGAATTTGTTCAGATATTATAGCAACTGTTGCGTTCGGAATATCCGTTGATTCGTTAGAAAATCAAGATGATATATTTTATGAAATGGTTAGCCGCGTCACCGATCTTTCAAAGTTTTCCAAACTGATCAGATTCTTGGGGTTTCTATTAGCACCGAGATTATTCAAAGTATGTTATAAAGTTGCGCCCTTTGTTACGCATTTTCTTTCTTTTCTATTCTTTTTTCAGTTACTCAATATTAAATTGGCCGATGAAGACGAAGAAAGGTTTTTCAGAAGCCTTGTTGATTGTACAATAAAGGAAAGAGAAGAAAAAAATCTTGTTAGACAGGATATGATACATCTACTATTGCAAACTAGACACGGGGTTAACATTGAAGAGGAAACTACTTCAGACGAAATTGGTTTGGCTGTGATAGAAGATGAAACAACGAGTAAGTTTAATGGCGTTTTCTTTGCTCTAATAACTGTCAAATTTCCCATCTGTTAGCCATTAAGCCAAATCCATTTGGTATTGATACCTTTGGGTAAATGTCCTCCTTGATTGCTCAGTTTTTCAGCTTACTAGGACCTCAGGAATGTACAGGTTACTATCACTTTTTTGTCCAAAGTTTTGACTCAAATTCAAACCATTTCACTTTTTTGAAAACAAAATCAATTTAAGTCAGTTTCTTTACCAAAATATAGGTTTTTACCACACAGAAGGGATTTCGCCAGACAGTATCCTGTTCACTGCGCCAGTTGAATTTAAAAAATTGAAAATACACGTTAAGATTTTTTTTTTCAGATAAAGGAAATGTTCTTACTGATATCACCAACGAAGATATAACTTCCCAAGCTTTTCTATTCTTTTTTGCTGGATTTGAATCGGTATCTACGCTGATGTGCTTCATGGCGCATGAATTAGCTGTAAATCAGGATATTCAAAATAAACTGAGAGCAGAAATTGAAGATACAGATGAAAAATGTAATAGAAATGTTACGTATGAAGCTCTTGTTCGAATGAAATATTTAGATATGGTCGTTTCAGGTAAAAAGACATCTACGTCGACAATTTTTTGTTATGTGAATAAGAAGCAAGTTTTTATAAAATTATCTTTTGATGAGTCAAAATTTAATAATAAATTTAAGTTAGTATACAAATGAAAACATTGTAGATACGGCAACGTGTTATTTTGCAGATTTATAACACTATGACAATTTTTGAAAATAGATATTTTGGAAAAAAAATTATGAAAATTAAAGATACATGTGAAATTATTAGGAAATGCATGAACATTATGAGAAAATTATAAAAAATGTACGAAAATTCTGAAACAATTACGAAAAATTTATGAAAATTATAGAAATATGAAATTTTTTTGCAAAAATGAATATTTATTGGAAAGTTATGATAATTTTTCAAAAATTATTGAAACATCTGTAAAAATTGATATATTAATATGAAAATTTTGAAAAAAAAGGAAGAAATTATAAACAACTTTAGAAATTTTTGAAAAATTGAGAAAAACTTATGGAAGTGATAGAAACATGATGCAATTTATGGAAAATTCATGGAAACTTTGAACAGACTATGGAAAACAGGAAATTAAAAAAATTGATTAGATTTTGAAAATTATGGGAAAGTTATGATAGTTAAGGAAAACTTACGAAAATTATGTCAATATTAAGAAATTTTTTGAAAATTTCTGGAAATAATGAAAAATGTATGAAAATAATAGAGGACTTTGGAAAAAATTATGAAAAAATTATGAAAATTATGTAAACACGTAAATTTTGGAAAATTTATGAGAATTTTGTGGAAACTATGGGAAATTTGCTAAGAAACATGCATGTGAATTATATAAAATGCATGGAAATTAAAGAAAATGTATGAAAAATGTATAAAAATTATGAAAATTTCGAGAATATATGTAAATTATTGGAAATATATGAAGAAATTATGAAGATTTCGGTAAAATTTATGAAACGTTTACTTTTATTTTGGAAAATTATAATAATTTTGAATTAACTTACAAATAATTTTGAAAATTTTAAGAAAATAATGAGAATTCTAAAATATCACGGAAAATTCATCATCATGAAAAGGAAAAACGTGAAAATTATGTAGAATTCGAGAAATGAGGATTTTCAAAATTATGAAAAAAAATTTTCAGAAATAATGAAAAAAAATATTAATTTTGGAAGGATTTTAGAAAACTATAAACTATAAAAAATTTTAGTAAAATTTAACAAAATCATAGGAACATGAAAATATTGAGACATTTATAGAAATTATAACAAAATTATCGAAAATTCATGAAAACCATGAAAAGATAAGTAAAATCAACAAAAATTATGGCAATTTTGAAAAATCATGAAAATAATAGAGAAAAATCGCAATCATTATAGAAATTTATAAAAAAAGGAGAAATAATACTTATGAAAAACATGAAAAAATAATTTTATATTAATAATGAATTAAATTATTGAATAATTTATAGTTGCCACTTGAAATTAAAAACTTTGGGAACAAATCAGGCCATTTAACAATATTAATAATTGATAAATGATTAATTCATTGCAGAAACCCTTCGAAAATGGCCTTCTCAAGCTGGAGCAGAAAGAATTTGCACCAAACCCTATACCATCCAGCCGTCAACTTCGGAAGAACGTCCGATTGATTTAAAACAAGGAACCGTTGTTGTATTTCCAGTATTCGGTATACACCGAGATCCAGAATATTTCCCGAACCCCGAACGTTTCGACCCCGAAAGATTCAACGACGAGAATAAACATAAAATAAGGCCTTACAGTTATCTGCCTTTCGGATCTGGTCCCAGAGGTTGTATCGCGTCCAGACTTGCAATATTGGAAACGAAAATTTTCTTTTATACGCTTTTGATTAAATTCGAATTGGTGCCTATTGGGAAAACGTGCGTACCTCTAAAACTGGCAAAAAATCCAGCTCTGATTGCAGTGGAAGACGGTTGCTGGCTGGGATTGAGGAAAATAAAACACTAAATTCGAATTTTTACTTCATTTATGATCTATAATGACAATCTATTAGTTTTTACTCTGAATTAATCAGATTTTATTGTAAAAATTTTATGTTTTTTATTATTTTTATTGATTTAAAATATAGTAAGACTTCACTTGATGCCCGTTAATATCTAATTTTTGTACTGAAGAAGAAGAAATATTATGAAGACTTCTAGAATTAAATCAAACACCAAGAATTATTACAGTTTTAGTTGCAAAACTAACATGATTATTATATCTATAGAAGGACGTAGGGCTGGGACATCAACAGGTGATTTTTAATTCACCGGGACATGATTTCCTTTAGTCATATGACGAAAAAAATGACTTTATATTGAGAAAAAGACGACGTCATGACACAATGCTCCTTTTCGTAAGAATTTAACTACTTTACTACCTTGTCACCATACACAAATTTGATATCGCCACATTTAATAAGAAACTTACGCTTTAATTGCTTTAACAATGGGACGCCACTGAATTACGGCACAATCCTTTCAAATTTTTTCTACTTTTATCAATTTTTTTGCTCCTTTCTAGGATTCAACTATTTCACTCTTCCGCTTTAATTACTTTAACACGAGGACGCCACTGAAAACGGCATAATACTTCCATGTTTTTTCTAGTTTTACAAATTTTTTGTTCCTTATTGTAAGAATTCAACTATTTTACTACTTTATCGCCATAGACAAATTTTATAACGCCACATTTAATAAGAAACTTCCGCTTTAATTACTTTAACACGAGGACGCCACTGAAAACGGCATAATACTTCCATGTTTTTTCTAGTTTTACAAATTTTTTGCTCCTTATTGTAAGAATTCAACTATTTTACTACTTTATCGCCATAGACAAATTTTATAACGCCACATTTAATAAGAAACTTCCGCTTTAATTACTTTAACACGAGGACGCCACTGAAAACGGCATAATACTTCCATGTTTTTTCTAGTTTTACAAATTTTTTGCTCCTTATTGTAAGAATTCAACTATTTTACTACTTTATCGCCATAGACAAATTTTATAACGCCACATTTAATAAGAAACTTCTGCTTTAATTACTTTAACACGAGGACGCCACTGAAAACGGCATAATACTTCCATGTTTTTTCTACTTTTACAAATTTTTTGCTCCTTATTGTAAGAATTCAACTATTTTACTACTTTATCGCCATAGACAAATTTTATAACGCCACATTTAATAAGAAACTTCCGCTTTAATTACTTTAACACGAGGACGCCACTGAAAACGGCATAATACTTCCATGTTTTTTCTAGTTTTACAAATTTTTTGCTCCTTATTGTAAGAATTCAACTATTTTACTACTTTATCGCCATAGACAAATTTTATAACGCCACATTTAATAAGAAACTTCTGCTTTAATTACTTTAACACGAGGACGCCACTGAAAACGGCATAATACTTCCATGTTTTTTCTAGTTTTACAAATTTTTTGCTCCTTATTGTAAGAATTCAACTATTTTACTACTTTATCGCCATAGACAAATTTTATAACGCCACATTTAATAAGAAACTTCCGCTTTAATTACTTTAACACGAGGACGCCACTGAAAACGGCATAATACTTCCATGTTTTTTCTAGTTTTACAAATTTTTTGCTCCTTATTGTAAGAATTCAACTATTTTACTACTTTATCGCCATAGACAAATTTTATAACGCCACATTTAATAAGAAACTTCCGCTTTAATTACTTTAACACGAGGACGCCACTGAAAACGGCATAATACTTCCATGTTTTTTCTAGTTTTACAAATTTTTTGCTCCTTATTGTAAGAATTCAACTATTTTACTACTTTATCGCCATAGACAAATTTTATAACGCCACATTTAATAAGAAACTTCTGCTTTAATTACTTTAACACGAGGACGCCACTGAAAACGGCATAATACTTCCATGTTTTTTCTACTTTTACAAATTTTTTGCTCCTTATTGTAAGAATTCAACTATTTTACTACTTTATCGCCATAGACAAATTTTATAACGCCACATTTAATAAGAAACTTCTGCTTTAATTACTTTAACACGAGGACGCCACTGAAAACGGCATAATACTTCCATGTTTTTTCTACTTTTACAAATTTTTTGCTCCTTATTGTAAGAATTCAACTATTTTACTACTTTATCGCCATAGACAAATTTTATAACGCCACATTTAATAAGAAACTTCCGCTTTAATTACTTTAACACGAGGACGCCACTGAAAACGGCATAATACTTCCATGTTTTTTCTACTTTTACAAATTTTTTGCTCCTTATTGTAAGAATTCAACTATTTTACTACTTTATCGCCATAGACAAATTTTATAACGCCACATTTAATAAGAAACTTCCGCTTTAATTACTTTAACAATGAGACGCCACTGAAATCGGCACAATCCTTTAATATTTTCATTTTTCATCTAATATTTCGCTGCTCGAAGTATTTAAACGTTCTTTTCATAAGTAAACAGACAAGAAGCTTTTGGAATTATCATCTTGGATCAGGTAGATCATCTATCAACTAATTACTAATCCAAACTCACACTAAATATTCTTTTTTGATTTTCATACTCCCAACTATCAATAAAATGTTTTAATTCTTATTCAATGTCGATTCAGATGAAAATTTCATCACTCTCGCACACAATCTAGTCACCGTATAAGTGAAGACAATTAATTTTTAACAATTCCAAAATTACGACATGAATATTCAGTAGGTTCAATTAGGGTTACCAAAATTATTAACCTATTTATTTCGACCTCGAATTTATTAGTTTTCTATATAATTCGCGCAATTTATGACCGTTATGATTTGAACGGTGATTTATCATGACTGGAGGGTAAGCTTTGATATCTCGGTATCATAGACTCCGTTTGACGCGCCTCGCAGAACACACCTTAGATCGTTATTGAGACCGTTTATACACGTTTAAAATGAGACATATAAACATTTACGTCTAATAAATTTATTACGTAAATTGCGTTTATGTGTATTGCGTTGCGTATATTCAGTAACCTAAATTAATTAGGTAGTTTTTTATGTAATTAAAATTGCTGTGTCGTAACATACTTACACAGGACTGTAACACAAAAAATAACAATATAAGCTTTAATCGAAAATAGACTTGGTCAGAGAGCCGTTGCTATAGTCCAGTCATTTTAAGTAGATTTCGGAAAATCGAGATACCCAGCTATAAAATCGTTTAAACTTGTTCATTTGATATCCCAAAACTCCTCTCGTAACTCACATATAATTCGATATGAGCAAACTTTAAAAATCGGGAGTCAAAAGTTGAAAAAATCGATTTTTTGTACATTTTTTGCAAATAACTCGTTTCCTATGGGTTTTTCGCTATTTGTGTATATTATCAATATTGTAGAGCGTTGAATTCTCTACAAGTTTTGTTATAAAAATTTTTTCATACGGTGAGTCGTTTCTGAGATAGAGGTCAGATTATTTTCCAGCATTTCCATTATTTTCCATCATATCCATTTGTCTAGTAGTCCAGTCATTTGACGTAGTTCATCTAGGAAAATCTAGATACTCAGCTATAAAGTCGTTTAAACTTGTTCATTTGATATCCCAAAACTCCTCTCGTAACTCACATATAATTCGATATGAGCAAACTTTAAAAATCGGGAGTCAAAAGTTGAAAAAATCGATTTTTTGTACATTTTTTGCAAATAACTCGTTTCCTATGGGTTTTTCGCTATTTGTGTATATTATCAATATTGTAGAGCGTTGAATTCTCTACAACTTTTGTTATAAAAATTTTTTCATACGGTGAGTCGTTTCTGAGATAGAGGTCAGATTATTTTCCAGCAGTCTTCGTCATATCCATTTGTCTAGTAGTCCAGTCATTTGAGGTAGTTCATCTAGGAAAATCTAGATACTCAGCTATAAAGTCGCTTAAACTTGTTTACTTGACATCCTGAAACTCCTCCCAAAACTCACATATAATTCGATGTAAACAACTTTAAAAATCGGGAGTCAAAAGTTGAAAAAATCGATTTTTTGTACATTTTTTGCAAATAACTCGTTTCCTATGGGTTTTTCGCTATTTGTGTATATTATCAATATTGTAGAGCGTTGAATTCTCTATAACTTTTGTTATCAAAATTTTTTCGTACGGTGAGTCGTTTCTGAGATAAAGGGTAGTTCCGATCAAAATAATCTCTTATAAAGTTTATTGCTAAATATCTAATTATAAATAAATCTCATTTTTTATCAACAATTACATTATATTTAAATATTTTTTGCTCAATTATTTATTCTAAATCAAGTTTAAATTCATTTAATAGCACTTACCTGTCCTTGTAGCTTCAAAATCGTAGAGAAAAAATTTCAATCATATTATGATTAAAATCTTTTTTATAGTAATTATTCTTGAATAAATAAAAAATAATAGGGAATAAA
This sequence comes from Diorhabda sublineata, assembly GCF_026230105.1. Taxonomy (NCBI): domain Eukaryota; kingdom Metazoa; phylum Arthropoda; class Insecta; order Coleoptera; family Chrysomelidae; genus Diorhabda; species Diorhabda sublineata. The sequence continues at coordinate 6,004,351 of NC_079481.1, read as the reverse complement.
TAAAAAAGTTATTAATATTTATTAAAAAATTTCATTCGATACATTTGTAATTGTTAAAATAAAAAAAAACAAATAAAAAATAATTATAAGGACAATGAGTTCTAATTTGAATTTTCTTCTTCTTCATCGTCGTCGTCTTCCCGCTGAACTGGACAGTTTTCTTCTTCAAATGTTGCTGCAAGTTCATCCAAATTATTATTATTTTGATCGGGACTATCAGTTGATTTCAAACGGGATTTTAACCGCCCTCTATCTCAGAAACGACTCACCGTATGAAAAAATTTTTACAACAAAAGTTGTAGAGAATTTAATGCTTTACAATATTGATAGTAAATACAAATAGCGAAAAACCCATAGGAAACGAGTTATTTGCAAAAAATTTGCAAAAAAATCGATTTTTTTGACTTTTGACCTACGATTTTTAAAATTGCTTACATCGAATTATATGTGAGTTTTAAGAGAAGTTTTAGGATGTCAAATAAACAATTTTAAGCGATTTTATAGCTGAGTATCTAAATTTTCCTAGATGAACTACCTCAAATGACTGGACAACTAGACAATTGGATATGAAGAACACTGCTGGAAAATAATCTGACCCCTATCTCAGAAACGACTCACCGTATGAAAAAATTTTTACAACAAAAGTTGTAGAGAATTTAATGCTTTACAATATTGATAGTAAATACAAATAGCGAAAAACCCATAGGAAACGAGTTATTTGCAAAAAATGTGCAAAAAATCGATTTTTTCAACTTTTGACTCCCGATTTTTAAAGTTTGCTCATATCGAATTATATGTGAGTTACGAGAGGAGTTTTGGGATATCAAATGAACAAGTTTAAACGATTTTATAGCTGAGTATCTAGATTTTCCTAGATGAACTACTTCAAATGACTGGACTACTAGACAATTGGATATGACGAAGACTGCTGGAAAATAATCTGACCCCTATCTCAGAAACGACTCACCGTATGAAAAAATTTTTACAACAAAAGTTGTAGAGAATTTAATGCTTTACAATATTGATAGTAAATACAAATAGCGAAAAACCCATAGGAAACGAGTTATTTGCAAAAAATGTACAAAAAATCGATTTTTTCAACTTTTGACTCCCGATTTTTAAAGTTTGCTCATATCGAATTATATGTGAGTTACGAGAGGAGTTTTGGGATATCAAATGAACAAGTTTAAACGATTTTATAGCTGAGTATCTAGATTTTCCTAGATGAACTACTTCAAATGACTGGACTACTAGACAATTGGATATGACGAAGACTGCTGGAAAATAATCTGACCCCTATCTCAGAAACGACTCACCGTATGAAAAAATTTTACAACAAAAGTTGTAGAGAATCTAATGCTTTACAATATTGATAGTAAATACAAATAGCGAAAAACCCATAGGAAACGAGTTATTTGCAAAAAATGTGCAAAAAAATCGATTTTTTTGACTTTTGACCCACGATTTTTAAAGTTGATTACATCGAATTATATGTGAGTTTTAAGAGAAGTTTTAGGATTTCAAATGAACAAGTTCAAACGACTTTATAGCTAGATATTCCGATTTTCCTAGGTGAACTACCTTAAATGACTAACTACTGGACAATTGGATATGACGAAGACTGCTGGAAAGTAACCTGACCCTAAAACATCCGCGATTGGTCGGAAAGCGCGCTCGATTTTGGAACAGCATCATCTGCATTAAAGGTTGGAACAACGAGGATCTATTCTGTTCTCAGATGAGACCAGAATATGTCCCCATGGTAGTAAATGTACCGAAGACCAAGAGAGCGATTTGCAGATTGGTGCTTTGAAGAGCAGAGTGCTAATGGAGATGGTCTGGGGTGGAATTTCTATTGGAGACGTACCGACTTGTGTTCATTCGTAAAGGCGACCGTGTTCGCGAAAGAAGAGGTCTAACGGCTGATAGATATATCGAGGAGATTGTAGCAATTCATCTGGTACTCTCTAAGTCGATAACATTGGGGACGAATTTACCTTTATGCAAGACTGCACACCGCCAGAATTGCAGAATTGTGAAACAGAAAGATCGTTCTCAGTTTTAAAGAGAATAAAAAATGTAGATCGCTCTACAATGTCATTGACAAGACTGTGCATTGAAAATGAGTTGTTACAGAATTTGGATGAGATAATTGAAAATTTCGCCACAACTAAATCGAGAAAGAAGTTTATTAAATAATTTGAAGCTGATATATTATATTTTAACGAGTTCTAGCTGATTTTGATTACCTCAAGTGGACACCGGGTCGATTTTAGCCCCAATAAGTTTTTGAACTTGTATTCTATACCATGAATTCGGTCCTGTTTCAAATGAGAAACAAATTCGATCATTTTCAACTTTGATGTGCATTCTATTTTAAAAAAATTGTTCCAAGTCATTCAAGGTTTATGTGAATGTTTAAAATGTTACATATTCGTAGAAGTATATTTGCTCTAAGATCAATTAGTACTTTCTCTTTCACTCCAAACTTGATGAATAGAGGGTAGATTCGATACAATTAGTAGTTGTGATTTGAAGTGAGTGGCAAGAAGATTGATTGGAGTTGAAACGAGACTATTGATGGATTAATTGGAGGATAAAATATATGGAAATAATTGGATGATAAATTTATGTAAGTTCAATTAATAAAACAGCACATTTTGGTAATATCTGTAATAATTAAATATTTTTTTCTACTACCGTGTGTAAATTACGTACTTAATACTCACTTTCGAGTGTGTAAAACTTTACTTTACGCACTAGTGCGTAAAAAAACGTGATATTAAGGTCTCCGTAGTCTAGCGGCTAGAGTACGAGGCTAATAGGCGGAAGGTCCCAGGTTCAAGTCGCTCTGATGCAATTTTTTTTTATTTTTCTACTTATGTAGTAATAATTATTTTTAAGTGGCATTCATATATCCCGAAAAGAAGAGTTGACACATTTAATAACACAAATTTGTCTGTTGTTTTGTTAATTTGTTCTAATCTTGATTAAAATGTTCACAATATTGATAAATATAAGGAAAATTACCATTAAACTTTTGTATTTTCATAAAATTATGGCTAGTAGAAAAAATGTTGTATGCAATTCGTGTGTAAAGGCGTTTTTTCGATAGCCAATGGGATTCTAAATAATCTGAAAATACTTGTAAACCTAACCATCAAGTCTTTCTCATCTGGTGTCTCGTTTCTAAGCTTTTCAACTTGTTCATGTGTGGTAATGTGTGGTAATAGTTTTTGGGAACGACCTCCTCAACTTTTTCTAAATATGCCATCTGTTTGAAATAATCTGTTTACTAACATCAACCACTATTTCAAACAAGGGTGCTTGGCTTTATCAATGAAAATTTGCTCCACAAACTTGATGAACTAAAAATTTTTTCATTTTTCTTGTATATGTAGATAGATCTTGGGGTATCAAATACACTGCAACCCAAAGGATCTTTTGTGTACCCCTATTCCAGTGAGTCAGAGATCTTAGTCTTCTATTTCATACGCTCCCAGGTGGAGAGAATGTGGATAGAGGTTCCGTCCTCTGCGCAACATCTGCACGCCGCTATATCTGCTAGGTCTAGTGTCTTCGGGTGTTTGTTGAGGCGATAGTGCCTCGATAAAGCTCAGCAGATCTACTCTGGTTATAGTTTCCCATAAGAGTCTTTACTTGTCTCAGCAGGTCTCTGTAGGTTCTCCCAATAACTGGTTTTCCTCCTACCAACCTTTTTTTTCAATGCTTTTGCTAACGTCGTAGTTGATACCACAGAAGATTTCAGGTACCATGAAGGGCTTGTCTGTTCCAAACGAGTTTGAATTTTATTACATTGGATCTTAAAGCTCTAATAACTGCTTAGCTATCGAACAGGATTAGATTGAACTGGACACATTTTTCGATTGCATAGATTTGTATTTGAAAAATGCTTGGTGTAATCCTCAGGCATTTAGATTGTTTGATTCTGAGCACGTATATTCGTAGTCCAGTTCTGTCTGCCACCTCAGATCCGTCCGTAGACCATTCAATGATATTTCGGCTCTTTTCCCGTGTGGTGTTTCGATCCCACATACTTCTACAGCTTAGTTTTGATGCGTCATCCTGAGACAAGTCCCACGGTTTGGTTATTATTTAGAGACAGTTTTTCTTTGGTGATTCCGTTTCTGAACATTCAAGTAAGACGCTTTCCAGCTTCGCACCAAGCCAGGAAATTGGTATATCGTCTCTTGTTCCCGTTGCTAATTTTCTTGAACTTGAAAATGCCAACTCATATACAGGTCATTCATTTCGCTAAACTTCTAGTTGCATCTCGGGGAGACTTTCCAACATGACGGTTGGAAGTCATCTACAGTCGCTGAATGCTTACATTAATTAGCAAAAACTTCGTGTACAAAGTATTCAATAATATTTCTATTTACAGATATCATGTATACTGTTTACATATTATCTTTCATTGTAAACGTATTCGCCGCGACTGCGCAAAACGATTATTACAAAAGTGAAATTTTTCAAGACGTATTCGGTTACAAACCGTACAAAACCGTCGGTTCTAGTACAATTAACGGGTGAGTAAATATATTTTTTTTCGTAAAATAGTAGAAATTCAATCGTATATTTCAGCAACCATTTTCCAACGTCATATTCTGAAGCACGTTTTCTGAAAACTTCATCAAACCAAGAAATTATTCAACCGGGATGCGGTACTGTTCCTGATACCTGTCCAGATACAAACTACCGATCTTATGATGGTTCTTGTAATAATTTACGTAATCCGATTTGGGGTACACCGAATACTCCATATAACAGATTGTTACCAGCAAATTACGAGGACGGTAATTATATTTCAATATCATTATTCCTATAAATTATTTTCGATTAATTACGCATGATTTTACTTACTTGCCTTGCGATTTATTTATGGTTATCGCAAAGGCTAGACGTACCGGAAATTGTAAACGTTTAAAATCCGTTGGAATACGCGGGATCAATACAACTTCTCCTTCGTGTTTTCCTTTCATGATTGTTGACGTTATTCACCACCTTTTTCACAGCCAGTCTTGTTCCATTGCACAGTCGAGGTTGATTAATGATGATGACAACTGATGCTACTTTCAACTGAAAATTCTGAGGTGTTTATCCAGGCAATTCCAGTGAATTTAAAAACTCCTTGTGATAGTTGACTACGTTGTCCTGGTTCATAACAGTATCGACTGGTTTAAAGGAAACCAAATGTCCCGGAAGAAAATTCTGAATGTTCGCATTGAGTTCCTCTGGAATGATCGTTCATCCAGCTAATTATAGCTATTGAACTATTGCGCTATATCCGGGAAAACACGCCGATTAAGCTCCTCTTTTGAGTCTGTGATGTGACAGAAATCTTTGGGTAATGTGATGATGATAATTGATTAGAAAACTGTTAAAAACTTGTCAATAATAAACGATGTTGTAGTGCGAGGCGTTAAGCTGATGGTTACACAAAATGAAGGACAGAAACAAATCTAGATATTAAAATAACGTTTGCACGAATGTAATTTTCAAATACAAAATACATAACTTAATTCCATTCAACAGGTATTCAGGATCCCGTTTTGTCTAAAACCGGTAAAGAACTACCTCTGGCACGATCAGTTAGCCTTTTATTGTACCCCGATGTTCCAATCGAAGATCCCATATTTACTTTAAACGCCATGCAGTACGGACAAATAATAACGCACGATCTAAGTATGACTGCAGGAAGTACTCAAACACGTACGTATAAGAAGCATTTGAGCAAATGATTGGTTAGTATTATTGTTTGATTGTAGAACATTACAAAACGAGATGTTGTTCCGAAGATGGTCAACTTTTGGAATTGGCTGATATGCCTGAACATTGTTTCCCAATGCGTTTACCTCCCAACGATCCGGCACATCTAAATGATAACGTTAAATGCATGAGTTTCGATAGAACAATCACTAACAGGGATAGAAATTGTGTTAAAGGAAATTCTCCAGCTGAACAGGTAACGTACAAATCTCCATTCAGTAGGCGCTGCAGTTTTTCTCTGTTACATGCAAAGCAACCACCATCTTAAATGTCAACTGTCTTGTCCGCCATCTTATACGTCAACTGTTGTGTCCGCCATCTTGGATGTCAACTGTTATGTCAGCCATCTAGTATGTCAACTGTCTTGTCTGTCATATTGGACGTCAACCGTTGTTTCCTACATCTTGGATGTCAACTGTTGTGTCCGCCATCTAGTATATCAACTGTCTTGTCTGGCATCTAGGATGGCAACTGTCTTTTCCGTCATATTGGACGTCAACTATTGTTTCCGCCATCTAGTATGTCAACTGTCTTGTCGTCATCTTGGACGTCAACTGTCGTATCTGCCATCTTTGATGTCAATTGTTGTGGCCCTCATCTTGGATATCAACTGTTGTGTGCGTCATTTTACATGTTAATTGTTGTGTCCACCAAATTGAATGTCAACTATCTTGTCCGCCATCTTATACGTCAACTGTGATGTCTGCCATCTTAACATAACCTAAACTAAGCTGAAGTATATATAATGTCTACATAAAATGGTTAGTTTAAGTTAGAAGAACTCCAATCTAATTAAAACCGGAAGTACTAGTTTTTGAAAACCAGGATCTCGATAAATGGATTCTACGTCTTCGAAAACACCAAATTAACTTGTTTTAATTATAATAATAAGCCGGAAGTGTGACAAAAATTATTCTCAAATCAGTTACAATAAATGTAAATAATTTATTTCAATTTATTATCCTAAAATGTCGGAATGATTGAAAATAACCGCAAAATCTCGATTTATAGACAATTTCAAATGCCCGAAAAGCAAATAAATCGAAATCATTCAATTATATCTGTAGATGACCAATTGATAAATAATTTTGAGTTTGTAGCTAACTTCAGTGAACCACTTCTTAGATTTATCGCTCGTATACGGTAACGATGATGAAACAAATCATCAATTGAGAGAATTCAAAGGTGGTAGACTACGTTATGATACTAGAAAAGGTAATCAATGGCCGCCAAGAGCCTCCAACGCATCAGGTACTTGTCGACTGAACAAACCTAAAGACGCTTGTTACTTCGCAGGTAAGTTCTGCCTAACCTATTCTTTCAATTCAGAGATTATCGCCGGGCTTGTTTCTAAACTCTACCTTTGAGATACCTCCACAGAAAAAAGTCCATGGAGGTAAGATCCAGGGACCTGGGTGACCGAGGGATGCCACCGAAACGGCTTATCAATTTGCTAGGGAAGAAATCACGAAGCTGCGCCATGGTCTTCCTAGCAGTGTGTAACCATGTCTGTGACATGAAGGCAGGATGTTTTCTCAAACAAATAGGGTCCAATTATTCCCTTGCTAGACAACGCACACCACACCGTCACTTGGGACTGTGAAGTGGCTGTTGATGTTTCAAGCGAGAGTTTTGTCTTTTAGGGCTTCATCACTACAAAAGATAGTGTTCACTGAGCTGCATCATTGTCCTTCTTTAATATTTCGTGTACTGAAGTTTTTGGAACGGACTGACGTCCTACTAGGACCCGGTCGTGGGTTGTTTTCTGCTGGACTTGTTGCTCGGAACCTTCGCACCCATGATCGAATAAAATCTTTACTTAGAGCGTCACGTAACCTTCGAACAAAATCTTCCACGAGAAATTGCACACTGAGACTTCGGGGCTAAATAGCCCGCACGAATGACGATGCTAAAGCTGCCCCCTCCGGTTACGGTGGTTATGGAGAAATTCGAAAATCAAATCCTAATTCCGTTACATTATAAAATCCATAATTATTTATAGGTGACTCTCGAATCAATCAAAATCCTCAACTAGCTCTTCTCCATGTAATCCTCCTGAGAGAACATAACAGAATAGCCGATAAACTATCCGAACTTAACCCCCATTGGGACGACGAAACTACATTCCAAGAAGCTAGGAAAATTTGTATAGCTGAACATCAGTACATTACGTATTATGAATGGTTACCGTATTTCATTGGGGTCGAAAGGGCACTTGCTCACGGACTTATTTGGAAAACGGAAGGTTTTGTTAACGATTATAATGAAAACGTAGATCCAACTGTTTTGAATGAACATTCGACGGCGGCATTGAGAAATTTCCATACATTGATTGCTGGTAAACTTGAGTAAGTTGTACATTGAAATAGACTATAATTTTAAATTTTGTTATCCGCTTTTTTTTTATTTAATTCCAAGTTTAGTGACCGAAGAAAGATATTCCCAATCTTTCATGCGTTTCACAGATGTCTTGAGACGTCCATATGTCATCGAAAGCAATAATACTTTCGATGATCTACTTCGTGGGCTCACATCGCAACCTCAATCCGCATCCGACCAATTTCATGATAGTGAGGTTAGTTCGAATCAAATTTTGTGTTAAAACCTTAAAATTAATCGTTTTTTTTTTATAGATAACTCAGTTTTTATTTAGAGAAGATAATGAAACATTTGGTATCGATTTACGAGCCACCGATATTCAGAGAAATAGAGATCACGGGTTGGGATCTTATAATGACTATAGGCAACTCTGGAAGAAACCCAGAGCTAATACTTTCGAAGATCTATTAGACACCATAAGTCAAGAGGTAACCACAAACATTATTTTTCTGCTAACGGGCGTTCGTTTGAGAGCCTAAAAATAATTTTTTTGTCTCTGTGGCGTAGTAGCTAGAGTGAGAACCCACATGATCAAGTCCCAGGTTCAAGTCGCGCCCATGCAACGATCTGTTTATTTTTTATTGATCTATGGTTGCCAATCCTAGAAGCTAACAAACAAATTCAAGCAAAAAATAACGTGGGAAATGAAAATAATGAAATAAATAGAGGGAGTGACACAATTAGACGCGATTCAAGTAGTTTATGTAGTACAAAAAATGACGTCATCCACAGTTAGGCCATCTTTGCTGGGTGGTACTCAATCTCATTCGAAATTTATTCAAAAATAATTTATTATTGTTGTTATAATTGTATACTTTCTAATACAGTGTTTATGAAGCAACTACCGCCATCTCTAAGTCAGGCCAGGTACTTCCTCGTAGTATAAACTCATACTTTTATGTTACATATTTTGAGTTTATATTCTCATCTATTATTGGAATATAGTGCATGATGGAAATTTAAAATATTTTCCTAGTGTAGAAAAAAAATAAATTATTTCGTTTTCGCATAATTAAAAATTTCAGGACTTGATTGTTTGTTAAAAAATATGAAACTTGGCACCGCCGTAACTCATTCTACCAATATTGAACCGTTAAATAAAGTGCGGGAAATACAAAATTCAAATATAGACAATGACTAACGAAAATTAAATTTAAATGCTACGTTGCCAAAATTCACTATAATTCGAAATACTCCGATAGAAATTTTTAGGTTACAAAACATATTTTAATAAGATTTGAACACTATTATTTTTATGAAATTTGGACCCTTAATATACTTTTTTCGCTTGAATGCAACGTGCTACAAAATTTTTATTAATTAAAAATTTCGATTCATTTTATTTATTCTAGAACATTTTGAAATTGTCCCAACTGTACGAACATCCGGATGATATTGATTTGATTGTTGGGGGATCTTTGGAAAAAAATTTGAAAGATGCTCTGGTCGGTCCCACTTTCTTAAATATTATTATCGAACAATTTTACCGAACTAGGGTAGGGGACAGATTTTGGTTTGAAAACAACGGACCTCTTGGATTTACGTTGCCGCAACTACAGGAAATTAGAAAATCCAGTATTTCGAAATTGTTGTGCGATAACGGACATCACATCGTTAACATGCAACCAAGAGGATTTGAAAAAATATCTCCAAGGTTAGTACAGAGTAATAAAATTTTAAAAATTTACTAAAACATTTTCAAAAAATCACAGAGGACTAAAAACAAAATAATTTATCATTATTGTTCCTGGAATTATCTACTTCTAACCTAAAACGCGATTTTTAGCAATATTCGAGGTTATGTTGCATCATTTTCAAGATTTTAATGTAAATTGTCATATTATTGATGAAACCACTTCGAATTGCCATAATTTGGGTTTAATTGCGTTCATATCATAAATTGACAAGTAAGAATTGTTATATAGTTTTAAAAACACAAAAATTTTGATAATAGCCTCAAAAGAAGCTAAAAACGTTGTTATTTCATACATAACTTCAAAAGAATACAAAAAAACGCTATTATTTTATACATAACCTTGAATATCTTATAATCTTTATATTAATTGGAACCCCGCATTTAAATCATGAATGAATGAAAAGTTCAACCACTGAATAAGATATAAATGTAGTAAAAGTGTAGTTGAAATCATTGCTCGTTTATATGAGGCAATTACATTCCAAACGTTGGTATCCCTGTGGTCTTGATAGTGACATTTGCTGTCATAGAACTAAATCTAAACATAGTGTCAAAGTTGATACTACATTCCGAACGTTGACCACTGTCTGTAATTGGTAGTGACAACTGTATCCTTCAAATTAAATCTGAATATCTAAAGTGTTACTGAAATCATTTTCGAATATCTGGGAAAACTATAATGAAAACGTTGGCAACCGTGCAGTAATGGTAATGACAATTGTAGTCATAGAACTAAATCTGAACAAAGTGTCTTCGAATTCACTGTTGAATTATCAAAGGAAGCTAAATTCCAAACGTTGGCAACCGTGTAGCATTGGTAGTGACAGTTGCGGGCATCGAACTAAATCCGAATATCCAAAAAGTTACTGAAATCATGACTCGTGGGGAAATTACATTATAAACGTTGGCAGCCTTCAATGTTGCAAAATTTATTGTAAAAATTTGATAATTATCTTAGAATTTCTTGTTTTTGATTTAATTACGATATCCTTTTATAATAACAACTGAGAATAAAATACAACATGGCAACAACATAAAAGATCTGTCATCTGAACTTGAAATTTTTCGTACCAGAGGCCAGGTTACCTGATGATGCAGTTATAATAGAAACTTTTCAAGACTAGGTTCATATTGAAAAATTGATTTTTGAATTCGAATCAGTAGTGTTGTCTCATATTTTCTAAGTTGATTTTATAACATCTTTTCGAGCAGTAAGTAAATATAGATTTTTTGTTTACTAGATTATTAATAAACATTTTATTTACGATCAAACTAATTCAAATGATTAAATTGAATTTGTATATATTTTTTATTTGACTTACCCAAGTTCTGTCTCGTTTTCAATTTAGTATTCCATAGAAGATTTTCACAATTTTCCGCTTTCACTATGAATAATTTATAAAAGGCACCATTTTATATTGAATAAAATACACAACATTCATTTGTTTATTATCTAAACATTCTAAATTATTTGAAAAATAGACAATTATTTTCAGAAATAAAAAAAACAAATAACAAAATGGCCATAAGCATAGATCTTCTTTTTACGCCAGTGGCGTCGTTACTAACCTTCATGGTATACAAGAAGAAAAATGAGTTCTGTGATTGTCAACGTTCCATGATCATAGGTACCGTATTGGGACCGTATTAAGGAATTACCGAAATATCGAATTTTTAAAAATAAAACTTCTTTTTTTCTTGATTTGTTTATTTTAATTTTGTTCACATTTTGATAAAATATAATCAAAAAAAAACAAAAAAAACCTGTTTTTAAAACAGAAAAGTATATTTATCAAGTAATTAAAAAATGTTTTAGTTACATTCACACATGTAAACAGGGCCGCATTAAAGAATTAAAGATATACTTTTTTTTTGTTTTGATACCAGTTTTATATACATTTTGTTAGGATATAATTGAAGAATCAAAAAAATAGTTTTTCAAACAGAAAAATATATTTATTACTTTTGGTTTCCTCTATTTACATTATAGATTATATATTTTTTTATTTCAGTAATCCACTAACATCGTGTGAATCGTTGCCATCTATAGATCTATCGCACTGGAAAGACCAACAATATTTTCAAAAAATCGATGATGATTTCTCGATAAATCACAATAAATACCTATTCAAATAATATTTTTTTGTACAATATTTATAAATTTGTTATTTATTCTTTTATTTATTACATGTATTAACCAAAATTTACTTTATTTATTATAAACCCCGTTTACAACACTATAAAAGGCAACTAGGAAAGAAATAAAGACACAACTGTATATTTTTATTTTATTTTCCAACAAACTTATGGAGCATTAATTGAGACAAATATTTTTATCTGTATTGGTTGCTGGTGATATCTGCCTAAATGCAGTATGCAGAAGTAAAAATGAAAAACTCATTTCAATTGTTTCACAGTAGGGATGGCGATTATTTCCAAAAAAGATCGATTTTTAAATCGATTCGAATCGCAACCTAATAAATCGATTCATAAAAAAATAAAGGTTTAAAAGATAGATTGTTAAATCAATGATAACAGTCAGGGAAGGTTATGGCTTCGGTATTTTGGGATGAGTATGGAATATTGTTCATCGACTATCTCCAAAAGCCAGAAATTGTAACAAAAAACCACCATAAAGTAGGTGTAGACATCATTGACAAAATCTGATCGATACCCGCTCCTTCGCTGGTTAGAAGGCTTTGAACCTGATCCAGCCATGGACTCGACGTTGGAGGCATAGAAAGAATTGTTGAGGAGACCCTGATTCTCAAAAGACCATAGCGCCAGTTAAAGAAGGAGAAATGTCCATTGCAGAAATAAAATCTCAGTTTGTCCATTTAGAAAATGGAAATACATTGCCACCTCGTCGACTTTTTCTGAAGCAACTTGAGAATGAACTAGTCAAGGATCTATAAGAGAGATGCACGGTCCGGATTCAAGAAATTTTCCCGGATCACCAACCAAAGCAAGCTTTGTAGTACTTGCTTCTTAACTAAAGTCAATAGACTTTGTATGCACTGATAGATGTGTCTCAGAAGTGAGTGAGAAATAATAAGGCTTAGTTTTAGTTCTTAGCCATTTCTGTATCGTTTCCAAGAAATTTTCCCGATCCAATTAAATCTGGGATAACTATTCCAAAAAGTAAACGATTTTTTTATGTTCCGGCATTTAATATTTTTTATATAAGTAACCATATTTATTACTCAATAAATATATTAATAAACTCATCATATGTTTTTCTAAGACGAACTCATTGATAATTTTTATCAATAAATTGGTTTAGAATGGTGGATCTCACAGATCCATAGTGACTTTTAGGCTAGCGACTATCGGAATGTCAAGCAACTTTATAAATTTAATCTTTAATCATATTAGAAGCACGACTTTGGTAAGAAATCAGTTTATATTTAGCACTTGTGCTGTTATAAAAATGTCGTTGTATAACTAACAATAATGCTGTTAAAAACTTATAAGGTTATCTACACAGTTATCGTGTTTTTCTTTTTGTTGATATTTCCAATAATTATAATCCTTTAAAATTGGTCTTCCGTGAGAATTGTGCAATTCCCGAAATGTTATTGTAAATTTTGAAGTACCATTTGCTAAACTTGCATCTGGATACCTTGAATCCCCCATTCGACCTAAACATCAGAAAATATTTCCACTATCAAAGTTTTTCTTTAACTCAATTGGATAACAATGAAAATATTCATAAAAAAAACTATAAAAATAGAAAATTTATTAATTAAAATCTAATAAAAAAACTTAACCTATAATCCCAATCAAGTTAATTCAATACTTACTAGCGGCTGAATTACTGGATCTTAGACTATGTGATCGTTGATGGGGATTATCAGGTCTATTAAAAGGATTATGTCTCGTCCTAGGTGGTGGAACAGGTGAACCTGTAGACTGTGTAGGTGTAATCGGCATAGGCGTCTCTAAATTCACGTAAAAAGTACTTTTACCACTTTCATAACTGACAATTTGATTTTCCATTTTGATTTAAACGCTATTTTAATACATCATACGACAATTGAAACAATAAAAATTGTGATATCTCGGAAGATAATATACAACTAAATATATTTTTATCAATTTTTTATAAAATATGATAAGAAAACCAATTAAAAACATTTCCTCGGGCAACATTAAAAAGCAGAACCAATTATAATATTTAATTAGAAAAAAATTGTTTTATAAATATAAACGAACTTACCTTCTACATCATCCAACTGTCTTTGTAGCTCAGTTACCATTAATTTCATATAATCATAACCAGCACAAGCTATGGCTTTCATCCATTGTTCCATAGATTCTTGGGATTCGGCTCCCAAGATATAACTTCGATTGTTAAGCCCATGAAATTCTATTTTGAAGCTATACTGAGCGTCATCTTCTGCTAGTTCTAAAAACGTTCCATTATAATCACATTGAATTAATATTATTCACTTAATTACTTACCTATAGAACAACCTTCTAAAATAATAACACCAACTGGTTCCTTATCACCTTTTTTATCAAAATAAAATAATAAGTTTCCTTTCAAAACAAAATACCTTTTTTGGAAATTTTTGTTCACTTCCCCTCTTTTATTTAAATATCCTTCTTTGTCGATTGGAGTAGCAGAAACCGCAAACGCGCATAGATTTTTTTCGTTTATCTTCATTGAATATGACTTACAGATAAATAAACTTAAAAATCTTATCTATAAACTACTTAAGTAACAATAATCGGAATCTCTAATCCAGGCTCTAATCATATATTGATAAAAATTTGACAGGAATAGATTCTTCTTATTTATTGTGAAGAAATACAATAATTTACCCAGTTGACACCAAAGATGTACTGAAAAATGGGACAAGGCACAATTTCACAATTTAGGGTTAAACTAGATATTAAACTATGCATCAAACTTTCGTTTAAACCCAGAATAAATGAAGGTGTTTTATTTTAAAAATCACAGTTGAACTTTTCCGAGAAAAAAAACCCTTTATATTGGTTTTAAATTTTAATTGCTTAAACAATGCAACTCCATAAGGTTATATTTTTAATTCAATTCGAAAGTGAAGTGATAATCAGCAGAAATGGTCGGAACACGAGAAACAATGTTAACATTCCTAGTGCAATTCAAGACTAATAAACTGACATGATCTACAGAGGTTGCAAACTCCAAGATTTTCCACTAAATTTAAACTTACCGCCTGACCACCGGTAACATTTAAACTAAAGTTTGTCGGTGAACGTGAAAAAGTTGATACCTGTGGTTCAAACTTACCCTCAAACTTCACTTAGCACAATAGCGTGAACAAAGTTACCGTATTAAATTGTTTATTTTTCAACGATAATCTAATTCTATGGAATTTATTAAAATTTAGTATTCAATCTCAAAATAAAAAACTCCTATTTTTTTTACGTAAGTAAAATTTCCAACATTTTACTTTTTATCTCTGAAGACGATAACGTGGTTATCGAAACGCGTATCATTGATAGTAGTGAATAGTGGGTTGGTACCATTGCATGTTTCTCTAAACAATCAGCTAGCTTCATGTACATTGCCTTTAACCTGTCTACAGGCGTAGATCATACTTTTACTGCGTATTTTTTACCTTTTAGGCTATGTCTCAGATAGAGAAACCAATTAAAATATCTAAGCAATTAAGATTACGTGTCCAGGAATTCCTTATGTGCAGGAATGAACCTGATAAATTACAAGAAATTGTTCACTATTTTGATAATGGGGCGGATCAACTTTCATGTTTGCTATCATTAGAGTTGATATTTACAAATATGCTTAAAGATAGGGATATGTTTATAGAGATAATTCCGCTTAAACCGGTAGAAAATACGCCCGAAAATCAATATAAACAGTGGTTGAAATTTATGTATGGAGAAATATATGCGAAAATTTTGAGCACAATGGAAAATGGCTCTCATAAATTACAGACACAAGGTAGTTTTTCTTTTCCGTATGGTTTATTAATAAGCGTAAATTAACGTATTTTTTGTTTGTTTCAGGTTTATCAACTGCTATGAATTTACTTTCATATGAAGGCAAATACCCTTTAGAAACCAAAGAATTTCTCGACAATTACGTACCACTTAGCAAACTGAAATCCATTCTTATGAAGTTACTTTCAAATAAGCAAAATAATCACCATTTGATTAATAAATACACCGAATATTTGTTGTTTGATGACATATTATTCTTCACATGGAAAATTTTACCTTCTCTAACTGCAAAGTCCAATCCAAATGAAATATATATTTTAAATTATTTATCATTACTTGAAAAATTACAAGTGCATCAAAATGTTGAAACAAAAATTCTTTGCGGAGAAGAAAATGGTGAGTTCTAATATTTTATTACTTATTTTAAATATTTAATTTAATGTTTATAACTCCGGTTTTATTTTTAATTGCAGTATCATACAGTATATTTATGATTCTTCTTTTTATAAATATTTATGGGTAACATATAAGAACAAACTTTGTAGCTGAATGTTTTTTTACTCCATTAAACTAGCATTTTCAACATAGCGGAAACAAATTTAAAATGTTTCAAAATTTGTCACAGTATAATTGATTTTGTTGCTACAGTCATTTAAAAAAAAAAGACAATGCCAGTATATAATAAAGTTTGCATTGTCATAAATTTTCCAAATAGCTAATACAACCAAGTGATTCTTTGAAATGGGTGTTAAATATTGCCTGTTTATCTAAAAAATTCTAACTAAGCTTATCAACATCTATAACAGTTTATTTTGTCCTTCCCTTCTGAAGCACCTGTTATGAGACTTAAGTTGAGTGAATCTTAAAACTACAATAGGATTCACTGCAGGGATTGAAAATATTGACTGTTCTTTCTTTATTCATATTTGAATCCATTTACCTAATCCATAAGCACAGTTTTCCTACTTTAAAAACACAGCTATCTACTTAGTAACACGGAACACAATCTTCATTACCCCCTACAGGTTCAGAATTAGTAAGGGTTCAACTGTATAATACGAAAAAATCCACAATCATTTCCCAATAGAAATAACCCAGAAAATAAAGTGGCATTTATATACCTTTGGTAATATTCATACTGAACCAACTGTTTACACTACAACAACAGTCACCATTACACTGTCTGACAAATGTTTTGTCTCTACTATGATTATTGAAACTCATATCAGACAGTGTAATCAATAGTTTTATTGTAGTGGTAAGATAAACAGAAGAAAAAGAGATGGATAGAAAAATTCTGGATGATAACAGAGAGATAGGATCACTATCAAATATACTAAGAGCAAAAATCTTTATGAAACCATTATAAGACCAATAGTTCTATATGCATAAAAAATGAGAATAAACTGGTAATATGGGAAATAGAAATCCTCTGGAAAATCTATGTTGGTGTCAAAATGGCAAAAGTTATCTGGAGAAGAATTGCAATGATAATAAACAAGAAGCCTAAAACAACACAAAGAGCAAGATTGCAAGTTTGCCTCAGCAGAGAATTGTGGAAATAGTACTACAAGGAGAAGAAAGAAAAATGACCACAAGAAGTCAAGCAGGATATAAATGAGGTAGGAAGGATTGAGTGAAGAGAATTGGCAAATGACTAAAGAAAGTGAAGGAAACTAATGAAGAAGATTAACATAAACACTGCATTCAAAATCCTGGATTTATTTCCTGAGGATAATATCAAACGTATAGAGTTTTATGAAAGTATAATTCAAAATGGAAAACACAACTTTTTTTAAAATTATTGCTCAAGAATGGTTCCCAAAAAGGTTGTCCTGCTTCCAATAAACAAATTATTTGGTAAATCTTTCTATTTTTTCATGTTGTGTGAATAAGTGATCTGCCAGATTAGCAGATCTATCCCCAAGTGATTATTTTTTTTTGGTATATAAGCTTATTTGTATATTATTTAGTTGATTCCAACCCTCATTTATTTATGGTTCCATTGTTAATCAAACCAAAGCAAAGTGGGCTACTTGAAAAGTAAAGTGGAAATCCAGTTAGTTATTGAGAGGTTCTGCTGTATTTCAATTAGTTTATTCCCATTTTCTAAAAAATATGATCTACTACTTTGGGGTTACGAAGTTTTCATAAAAGCCTCGTGTAATTTTAGCAAATTTTTTCACATTTGATGAAACAGTAACAGTGAAATGTTTAAATAAAATATGGCATTGTGTTATGCATTGGGAACATACTATTCAGACTCACAAGCAAATGTTGATTTTACTATTAGAAAAAATAATGACGCACCTAGAAAAACCTCTATTACTCACCGACTTTCTGATGGATTCTTTAGACGTTGGCGGACCTATTAGCCTCCTTGCTCTCCAAGGCATATTTACAATGATTCAGGTCAGTTAAATTGTTACCTTACTCTCAGGAATCCGAAAAAGCGAACATATATTTTTCAGGTACACAATTTGGACTATCCTAATATATTTACAAAATTGTATTCAATGTTCGAACCAGAAATTTTTCATACCAAGTATAAAGCTAGACTGTTCTATTTATCAGATTTGTTTTTGAGTTCTACTCATCTACCAGAGAATTTAGTTGCCGCTTTTGCTAAAAGAATGGCAAGATTAGCGTTGATAGCGCCTTCGGAGGATATTATTATAATTTGTCATTTCATTGGGAATCTCATCCTTAGGTAAGTCTCACTTTGTATATTATTTGTTTTCCTAATTGATCTTTATTGTTTTTGCTATAAATTCCTTTTAATCACAATTTTATAGGGAAGAATTTCTAAAAAATGGATTATTTCTTATTATTTTTTTCCACTATAATTTAATGATTCATAACTCTAATTTTATTTTCAGAAATTTGTTCATTTAATAATTATATTTGTGTACATTGCTCTGCATTTTAATTATATATTTTTTTCCATTATCTTTTAAGTAATTTACAGTTTTTTTTTTGTTATTGTTTGCCTTTCCACATTCTCTTATATCTTCTTTAAGGATTCTGCATATTCTTCATTAACTTTTTGTTCAAGAGAATAATTTTTGAGATCAAGATTTTTGTTTTTTTATATTTCTTTTCTAAAGTATTATTTATCTTCCTATAAAAACTTTTTATTTCTTTTTATTATAGTGACCTATAAGGCCCATGACTTATTTTTCTTTTCTCTTCAGACTTCAACTAATTTAACAATTTTTACCCAGGTTGCAATACTGTACATTTGCATTCCAATTCGGTTCTACCTCGCACTGCATCCAACAATTTTTTTCTTCGTCTTGCTTGCAGAATTTGCAGTTGTAGTTCTGTATCATACCCATCGTCTTAGGGTGGTATTTGCACATCAGTAACCTGTCAGAAGACAAGTTTAATGTCATCATGTGAAGTTCTTCAGACTTTTTATCTGATTCTTTAGCCATTCTCTCAGTTCATTATTGATGTGGCATCTCTTGAGGCCAGAGTAGAGTTGCAGTTCAAAGTATGGAGTAGTTGCCCCTCATTTCCTGGTATATCCTAGTGGCCTGTAAGCCACATTAGGGTTACTTTGTTTTTGTTAACTAGTGCTTTCAGAGCTTGTTTGCACTCCCGCACTAGCTTAAACTTGTCCCCAAAACCTTTTGAGCCTTCCTGGGCCATTTGTTTATCACTAGCAACTCAACCTGAAAAATGGCTAGTGGCGTTCCTAGAGATATCAAGAGCTCATTTTGGTCCAGAAAGAAAGATACATTCGAGCTTGCGAAAGAGGCAGGTTTAGTTCTTTCTGAGCTGAAATTTGTTCAGTTTTCGACCACCAAACATGGGTTTGAAGACTGCTTGATGTGTTCAGGATACCATAAGCGTTTATTTACAAAATTTTCTTCTATGGGCCTTATTATGTTCTCCATTTCTTTTCCCTACACACCTTCTTTAACCTGTGTGGTATTTATTATATCGATTATATAATGTTGTAGGTATGTTATATCTAGTTTTGTATGTTAATTGAATTTTCCTGTACTTTTTTATAGACACCCAGGTATGAAATGTTTATTAAACAATGTAGAACATGATACAGCAAATACGGATCCCTACATAATGGAAGAAAGAGATCCAACCAAATCCAACGCTATCAATAGTTCGTTATGGGAAATTAAAACATTACAAAACCATGTATTGCCAAGTGTTTCTACAGCTGCCAAATTCATCAATACCCCTCTACCATCGGTCGAATGGGATCTAAGTAAAGTTTTGGATAAAACTGGGGATGATATGTTCGATAAGGAAGTGAAAAAGTTCAGTAAATTGATAGTTTTACAATTCGAGAAGCCAAACGGTGCTTCTATAGGAAGAGGAGAGCGTATCTTACAATTTTGGGAATTGTAATAAAGTAGCGATTCATTTTCTTTTAATTTACTTTAATTTTTGCAATGTTATAAACCGATAGATACAAATTATATTGTCACTTTCTATAATCTGTTCAAATAGTTAAAATATTTTATTTCTGTATGTTTGTAAGTATCGGCAATGTTTCAAGAACACTTTGTATGTGAAATATTATGAAATTGATAATATAATAAGAAAAAAATCCACATGCAATATCATTATCTCACAATTAATTATTTTATATAATATTGTAGATTAAAGTGTTCAATACAGGGTGTTATAATTTATACTAAAGGTTTCTTTATCTGTTGACTAGATATATTTTGTTAAACATCTTGTATAACACTCGTAGTTTTGTATTTTGATGTATGTTGTTATTTAATTGAAAAATGTTTTCTATTACGAAAAGAAAATATTTGAACATTGCAAATTTTAATTTATTTATTTGTAATATATTTAATGGTCCGAAAAACATTGTTTATAGTACATTCCAGTTTTTAAATATTTTGCATCACACATTTTGTAGATAATTTTGTTTTGTTTTAATTTTTCCAACAATTAAATGTACAGGGTATACCACGATGAGTTAACGAAAAGTATTTTCGTTTGAAATATTTTTAGTTAGCTACGATTTTTAATTATACAAAATTCCAACATTTTTTTTATTATTTTTCATCATATTTTCATAATATACAATAAATTTCAATGCAACTAAAGTAAATGTACTGATAGTGGGATGCTTCAGTCTTCAAATGAACTTACCAACTTTGTTATCACTTTATTTAAAAATTTCAAAACGTTATTATAATAATAAAAAATTGATTTTTATAAATATAAAACTAAAAACACATTTATCCATGAAAAATTGAAAATATTGTTATGTTACAATTTTTCAACAACGGGAAGTCTTTTATTGAAGATGTATGTTATCCTCCTCTCCTGCTAATCCTCTACATGAGCATTGGAGACCACACTTTGGATTTGACTAAAAGGCACGATGAACTCTTTTTCACTCTCTCCTGACTCGTACACGTCATCTGATGCTTCTAAATACTCAATTTCTTCAGTTGATGTTTTTAAATCCTTCTTTTCTCATTTTCCTGCTTCTCCTGCTCTATTCTCTCCTTTTTTCTACAATATTCTATTACTTGAGGTGAAATGTTCACTTGGTCTTATATTGAGTTTTATTATTATTTATTGGATCATCTGTAGATGTTGATGGTATTGGATCATCCGTAGATGTTGATGGTATTGGAGCATCTGTAGATGTTGATGATATTGGATCCTCTGTAGATGTTAATGGTACGAAATCATTTGTAATTTTGGGGTATAATGCCACAAGCTCAATTCCTTTCGAGAAAGAAGATAACTGGTCTCTCAATTTTGTTCTCTGTGAGCCAAGGATCAAAATAGTTAGCCATATATTCAAAAAAAGTTTCCTGGGTCATCTACCCGTTTTCGGAATGACCCATCGCCAAGTTGCTGCATTGAAAGGGGAATTCTACTGTATCTAAAAACTATCATTGGAGACGCTATTGCTCCAGCAGCATTACCTGTTAATAACACTGTTAGTTATAATTTCTCATCTGCCTCAATGCCTGTATATACAGTTTTTGAACCCAACAGGCTTAGGGTTAATGAAGTAGTCTCAAACAATTTGAAACCAACAGTACATGTCTCTTTTCGGTAACTAAGCCTCATGTCGAAGTCAGATTTTGGCTTGTTTGGGATAGTGTTTTAGGAAACCCTCATACCAATTCCTCCCAGGTACAAAAGTTACTAGTCATTAGGGTTTTCTTGAAGGGTTTCTTCTGGAAATCCCTTTTTGGGTTTTGTGGAGGGAAGTCCTCGAAAATCCAAACTGTGGATCTCAAACTTACCCCTTCATTAACTGCATTTATCGGTTGGGAAAGGTTGAAACAAATTCCTTCCATCTATCCATCCATTGTTTAGTTATTGAGGCAAATTGTGATATTTTTGTTGTGAACAAACAGAAAATTTGCAAAAAAATTGAATAATTGAAAATTTTTAGGAGTAGGATGTTCCGAATCGAGTGACTGTAAAAACAGGATGTATCTTAATTAGAAAGTTGGAAAGTAATAATTATATTGTGAATTTTTGACAAATTATCGTATACACAAATTTTAATTGAGCCAACTCATCGTAATACACCTTGTACGGTGGCGAACAAATTTAGAAATGTTTAACAAAGTTGTGTCTGTAAAAAATTTCATTTCTGATTTGATTTAATCCGGTGCAAAGTTTCTGTGTGGGGGAGAACTGGGAAAATTCATAACATTTGAGAAAAATGTGATAAAAAGTGTATTAAATAGACTGCTACTTCTATTTCTAATGAAACTATTATAGATGTCATTACATTTCAATTAAAACTGGAATTGGTAATATTATTCTGACGCTAGTTAACAAATTTATTCTATTTTTTCTTTCGTAGTTTCTTTTCTAACTGATTTGTTGTTGTATTTATTATTAATTTTCTTCTGCATACTTCATATTTAAAATATTTTTAGTATAAAGGGTCTATTTTTCTTCTATGTATCTTATTTTTTGCATTTCATGATATTCAATCTTCTTCTCCAACTGTTATACAATTATTCTTCGGTCTCCATACCTACCTACCTTAAACATTGTGATCTTACTACTTTTGCTTGTGAATGGCTGTCGTTGCAAGACCTCCTGATTATATTCATAGTTCCGTTTCACAGGTCTTAGTACAGTTTGGTTTATAATTTTTTGATCCAAATGTCTCGAATAAAGTTCCTGAGATTTTTATAATTATTTCTTTAGTTTCGTTGTTTCTGGTATTGACATTTTTTCCTGTAAATTGTTTTTTATTTGAATCATATTGTGATCTTACTACTGTCAATAGTGGAGGGTTGAAGTTTAGTTGCAATACCTCCTAATTTATTCGTCTTTCCACTTCATCCACTTTATTTACATGCAAGTTTTAGCATCTCCTTTTTCATAATTCATAAATTCAGCTTCACACAGTTCCATAGGTTCTATTAGTTTGAATTTTAAATATTACTGTCGTTTTCTTCATTATCTCTTCTCATTATTAATTATTTTGTTTTAATTTGAAGATTTGTGATTGTCTTAAGATTTCTTCAGTCTCTGGTTCTTCATAGAACCACTAAAATAGAATGTGTCATGTTAATAACAAATCTTACAACACAGATACCACTCAGCTGCCAATATGTAGAATGTAATTTTCCCGGTTACACGAACATTGGTTTCAATTACACTTTGATTATTTGTACTTTTTTCTGTAACTGCATTGCAATTACACGGCTGTCAACTTTTAGAATGCAATTCTTCCTGATTATAAAAGGAATTATTCCATTTACACTTAGGATATTTAGATTTGTTTTATTGGCTGTAATTGTCACTACAAAATGTCAAAATTTGAATTATTTGACTATTTGTATTTCATCAAGATATAATTTTAAAACTTTTATAGTGTAGTAGAAAGTTAGAGAGTAGATAATTGTAAATTTGCTCTTATTTTAAAAATAATGTGATTTTTTCAAATTTTTTTTAAATAAACATGTTTATTAACAAACAGTAACCCCTAATGCAATTATCGAGTATCTAATTATCAATTTTTGATGTTTTTTTATATAATGAAGTGATATTTGTACATGCCTAAAAATGAAATTATTAAAATTCTTGTAGGATATTATTTAAAAGGTATTACTAAGATTTTGTTACCCTCCTTCTAATTTATCTGTTTGAATAAACTGTTGCTTTTTTTAAAAAACAATTGTTTTTATTTTTACCTGCTTTCAATCATAATATACAACTATCCCAATTTTACATATTTACACTTATATATAAAGTAAAAAATTAAAATCACGATGGCATTCTTCCACTTAACAAATTCCACGCTTTCACTACTTGTTCTTTGGTGTATTCGACAGGCCAAACTGTACAGAACACAACGTGGGAGGATTTAACGTATACTTTATTTGGAGGTTGCGAATCTATTCTGTTTGTAGCTTCTTCTTGTGTTAAACCGTTCCGGTGAATCAATCTTGATATTGCCTCTTCTCTTGGTACTATTGTTGTCCATATCTGCAATAAATAGTGCTCAATTGAATCAAAAGTAGATTTATTTCGATAACTTACCTCATGGCATAAGTTCTGCCAATTGGCCATTAATAAAACCGCTGCTTCTACAACAATTACTTTTTCATTACTGTTCTTAATGATGTCTTGTACCTCTCGAGCAATTGCTGGCCAAACTAAACTATTTAATTTATTTAAATCTTCCTGAAATGTGAAAATTATTCATATTCGATATCAATTACTAATAAAAGGGTCACCCTAGATGCTTAAAGCTTGGAAATAGTTATTAAATCCAAGTACTAAGATATCAAATTAAATTGAATTTTCTGTAATTTACTACCAGTATGCTAATAGAAATTACACCACTGTATAGTACTTTGGACCGAATATGGACCTATGGAAAGTGTAATTGAGTTAAGTCTAATGTGTTAAAACATCTGAAGACAACTAAGGTCCCGAAAAAGAAAATTAATTAATGAAAGGCAGTACAAAAGTCTTGAAGCGAATGAAATAGAACTCCTCAGGTGACAATACAAATTATATACGTGAAAGATTGAGCTGTAAACGTAATATTAAGAAAACACCTGCAGATAAAGTGAGAAAACAATTATTATAGGAGATCAGGATTTTTTATTTACTGTTTGAAAGCTGAGATTCACCAGTATTTGTGCTTTTTGTTTATAACAAAGCATAAACTGCCAAAGCAGTAGTTCATATGCATATTACTAACTGCTGCACTGGTTAGTGGAAATAATTGTTGGAAGAACAACAAAAAAACATCTGCGGATAAAAAGGGGAAAGATAAAATAAATTATGAACCATCAAAAGCAGTAATTAATCTGGAAAAAATTGCAAATTTTGATAAGAGGAATTAGGAAGACAAAATAAATTATAAACCCTCGGGAGCAGCAGTTAATCTGAAAAAAAAACTGAAAATATTGATAATGAAGAAGTGATCAGTGAAGACAGACAAATAGTGGAAGAACATTAAGCAACAATGGAAATAATGGTTGGAAAACATCTGCGGATAAAGTGTGAAGACAAAGTAAACTATGAACCATCAAGAGCAGTGGTTCATCTTGTAAAAACTATACAAATTTTGATAATGAGGAAGAAGGAAGATCAAATAAATTATAAACCCTCAAGAGTAGCAGTTAATATGGAAAAACTTGTTAAAATGTTGATAACGAAGAAGTGATAAGTGAAAATATGCAAAAAGTGGAACAGCATAAAACAACACTGGAAATTATGGTTGAAAAAACAACACGAAAGCCCTGGAAATCAATTAAGATGATTGTGTGCTAAAAAGAGCTTCAAGTTTAATAAAAAAACATATCTACTCACTTTATTTTTAAAAACAATTCCACCTAAAACTTTCCTGTCGATTTCACCATCACTTGATAAAACTTTTTCTCCGAAAACTTCAACAATTTTTCCATGGCACGGTTTTCCTTTTTTATACACACTATGACCTATTAGATCACAATTGATTATTTTCGCTCCTAATTTTTGTAAATTGGATGCTATACCAGATTTTCCACTAGCTATACCACCTATAAAATTATTCAATGAAATAAAAATTCAATAAATTAATCGTATACTTGCCTGTGAGACCAATAACATAAGGTAATTTCGGAATATTGTGGTTAGTTTCTATTGGTTGCAAAACTGTGCCTAATAGTCTTATTCTAGTTGTGCTTGAACTAATTTTCGTTTCTTCTATCGGTTTCGGATTAGGTTCGTCTACAAGTTCGACTGGAAGAATATCTAATAAGGACAAATTTTTTTCTTTTCTTACTGAAACAAAATATAAATAACTCTAAATCAATAATCAAAATAAAAAAAAAATATTTTAAATAATAATATGAAAGATATTTACTTGAATTAATTTTTTCTCCTCCCTTCAGTGTTTCCTGACTCACCACTATTAGTTCCATAGTCGGATCAGTTATGGCAGGTCCGAATGGATCTGATATAGGAACTATGTTATATTCCAGTTCCGGACAAATATCAACTAAGAAATCTTTAACGTTCTTCACTCTTACATCAATATCTTCAATGAACTCCCACAAAAGTTTGTTCAAAAGCATATTCTCCTCTGTAACACCTACCTAAAAACAAAATTTTGATCCCCTAAATTAGTAATAAAAGAAGTTTCAAAACTTTCAAGGTTGTTTAATCAAAGTATTTGAAAAATTTTTCGATTTGAATAACATATAATTGTATACAAGCCATTGACTACACCATAATACATTTCTCCACGTTTTTAAAAATCATTTTGATGGACAGCACCTAAAACTGTTGATAATAAGGGTGTTGAAGTAGACATTACTAACAGGGAATAATAGGGACGACTTAGAACCCTCAATACTAAAGTATGGAGCTACCTAGTACCCAGGATTAATGGCTGTGCCCAACAGAGCAGACTCATATGAAGAACACCCCAATTACGTGTTTTTTTCTTGGTTGGAAAGATCTTCCAAACCGAGGCAAAGCATACAAGAGAATTTGCTAGTTCCAATCCACAAGATTCCAACACTGGTGTATAGAAATGAAACATGAGTAACTAATAATAAAATAGATTGTAAACATAATGGAGATGAAGTACCTATGAAAAATAGAAGGAAAAACTAGGATAGATAGAATCAGATATGAAAGTATAAGAAACAATCAAAGAATTAAGAGAATTTTAAACTGGTTTGGACATTTAACAAAAATGGATCAAGATATTTTAACAAAAGGAACGTGGAAAACAAGAAGGAAGAAAGGCAGATCAAAAAAACATGGAACCAACAAATAGCAGATATAGGAAAACAAAAACAGACAGTAAATCAAATGATTATAATGGCACCTGACAGGGAAAATGAAAGAAATGATTAAATAAATAATGAATACATTACATACAACAGGAAAAATGAAAAAACAAATAAGGAAATGTTCCCTTAGTGCTAAGAGATTTTGAATCTATGATACTTCAAGTCACTCAAATTAATGGAAAAGAGCCAAATTAACAATTGACAATAAACATACTGTAACTGTGTTTGTAGCTCTAAGAGCAGCTTCGCTCAACAGTAATTTATGGGCTAAATGCAATCTATCAAAAGTTCCACCCAAGACTGTGTGCTTGTATTTCTTATCAGCAAATAAGGTATCAACTTCTAAATCTTCAATATGTTCAGTATCTAACGTCATCACTTTATATTCCTTAGTAACATTGTCTATTCTAGTTGATATAAAATTATCAATTTCACTTCTTGGGTAAGTTTTATCTAATATGATCAAATCTATAGGTTTTTGTGTGTGAATCTTTGATATATTGTATTTTAAACCTGAAAGTAACACTCTAACATCTAATCCGCTACAATATCTTGCCACCTAAAAAATAAAAACTGAAGGTATAGAAATTATTGGTGAAGTAATATTTACTTACCTGTGAATATATTCCATGTATCGTAGGACTAAATTTAGGCCACACGTTACATTTTTTTGGAATGAAACTACCCAAGGGTTCACTTAGAGCTGACAAAAGTTGAATGTATAAAGTACTTTTAACTTGCTTTTGAATTGATCCTAAGACATTTCCAATTTGCTTAGGATTTGAAACTATCAAGAGACCTGTTTTCACTAACATTATGCAGATTAAAAAATGACGAAATCAATGAAGATGATAAAATGACATTATCAGTTCACTAATTGTTATATACAAGTAATTTGTATAGAAATAAAGAAATTTTCAAATAACAGGTTAGTTACTTGTGACATGACAGATAGTGTTTTTTTACCCTAAGATGGTATCCTCTGTGGTTTTTTAAGTTAATAAGATCATAGATAGACTCCTTAATTATTTGCATTAAATTTCACTTTAGTTTTCTTTATTACAGGATAATTATTTAGAATTGAACAGGATGAAAAAAGAAATTTGTATTTTTGTAGAAACAAAATTTTTTTAAACAGTAATTATTAGTTATTGATTTAGGAAATATTTTAATCGATCGCATATCGATCATAAAGTGTAGAGTCGGAGTACAACGCGTATCCTACAAATATGACATTAGACACGTCAAAAAACAAATTCCGTGATTTTTAATTTATACTTTTATTATTATTATTATTATCATATTAACACATAAAATGTTGAACTTTGTTACTTATTATAATAACTGATAAAACAATTTCATTCTTACGTTATTTGCTTCAATCTTTTATAGAATAATTATCAATTTAAGAATAATAGAAATGGTTTTAAAATTATATTTCGATCTACTTTCTCAGCCTTCTAGATCAATATTTATTTTTTTAAAAAAAGTTAATTTGCCTTTTGAACCTTGTTTAGTTGATCTCGCAAAAAGTAAGCTGCAAAATAATATATGAATATAGTTATCACTATAAATGTATGTTACAGGACAACATTTAAAGGAAGAATTTTCAAAAACAGTTTCTAGAATTCCCAGAGTGCCTGTCATTCATGATGGTGACTTTGTACTGAACGAGAGGTAAGATATTATTCAAAAACATACTATTTCTAATGTTGATTATTAAATTTTAATGGTATGTCTAGACAGTATTTTAATTATTAAACAGCAACTTAGTTTTCTTAGTTAACAATTTATTTATAAAAAAAATTATAAAATATATATTTAGTGTTGCTATTGTGAGATATCTGAGTCGTCAATATCCAATTTCTGATCAGTGGTATCCAAAAGATAGTAAAAAACAAGCTCAAACAGACGAATACTTAGAATGGCATCATTTAAATCTCAGATTGAATTGTGCGACATATTTTATAACCAAGGTAATATATCAATTTCATTTGAATTTTTAATAATGAGACGTTATCGTCGTTATAGTGGGCTAATCCACTGCTACGAGGAACTGAACCAACTGAAGAACAGTTAAAGAAAACTAAAAAATATATGGAAAGATCCTTGAAAGATTTCGAAAACTACTTTTTGTCAAACGGGACGTTTATCCATGGAGATAAAGTATCTTACTCTGATATCCACGCAGCGTGTGAAATAGAACAAATAAGTGAGTTATACAGTCTGTTGGAAGTGTTTGGTGTGTAACATTTGTATTTCAGAAATTGCAGGATATGACATCAAGGATCATTATCCAAAAATAAAGCAATGGATTGACAATGTCAGAAAGGAGTGCAATCCTTATTATGACGAGGCACACAAATTTGTTTATAAATTAGCGAAGAGTAACGAAGAAGAGGGAGGGGAAAATCCAAAATCAAAACTTTAAAATACAAATAAAATGTTTTTGATAAAATAATAAAATTTATTGGGAATATCTAACCAGTTTTTTTCCATTTGAACATAACCTTACATTTTATAGTGTCATTTTTCACCTTGTTTAATGTGCAATTTATGTTGACGTGGTACTATTTTGAGTAGAACGTCATCTTGAATTGATGCAGCGTCGAAACTAAACATCGCTTAGCTGTTTAAATGGATAAAGATTATAGATCCTCTATATCCTATCAATAAAAACCATATGAACCTCTTTTGCCATGAAAAGTTGATAGGAAAATTGACGTGTCTATAGATGTTTATTCCACAATTTATAAATTCAATTTTCAGTAAATGATTTAATGATTGTTAACATTTTTTTTTATATTTAAAGGAAACAAATGACAAACCTTTGTATTTTAAACATTTTATTAAAAAAAAAGTATAAAAAGTACACACACATCAAAAAGTATACAATAAATTATGAATTTAAGTACCACCATTCTATGTAGGTATTACAGATACATAGCATCTTCTTTTGAAATTACCCATAAGGGTAATTGATAGCCATTTCGATTCACAAATTATATTTCTACTTCAGTCAAGGCTTACAATACAGTTGTAGCTAAATCTACTTATTTGAGAAAGAAAATTGTCTTGTAAATTATAGAAACAAATTGAAAATACAGGGTGTTCCGGGACTTGATGCAAAAAATAACACTAATTCCTCAACTTTAAAGACCTATAACTTAGAAACGAGGAGACCTGGAACACCCTGTATATTGAGTGTAGATGAAAATCGCAAACTTTACCAATAGCAAGGAATAAATTAGATATAAAGGAAAAGTCTGTAATTTATGATAGCAAACATCAGTGGCGCAACAAGCTGGTTGATAAGTTACCGCGCTGTTCGAAAGAAACTTTTTTTTTACTTACAGATACAAAAACCGTTTTCAAAACTCAATTACGGAAAACTACATGTTAACAACAAACGTATTATCCAATCAGAATGAACACGTTCGGTAAGAAGAAATCATCCGATTTGAAGCTCTTTAGTGGTCACTGCTTTCAAAGATCGTCAGCGTTTTCATTTGAAAATTTAGAAGCGAATCAAATGATATGGAGATCCTCAACGATTGCTGGGGTATACATTGAGGAAATAAGAATAAATTTGCTGGCAACATTCTTCCTGTTTTCAATCTGTGCTGTTAAAATTAAAATTGTAAAAACTAATGACGTGACTGGGATCCTTCGAATATATAGACTGAAGGTAGAAAAAAGTCTTAAATGACATTCCAATTTTTGCAATACTGTGAATGAATAATCGTGACACATCGTGAAATGTTAAAAAATAAATAAATCTATAAATTCTTACATAATTATCACAATCATCTGTTACTGCAATTGCTATAATCGACTCATTTGATAAAAGTTGGTATTTTATAACAAAAGAAATATTTGGTAGTTAATTTTCTCATATTGTTTAGAAAAGTTTTTTAGTCCCATTTTACAAGCGAAGTTTAAATCTGAAACAGTCAGTTTAAATTAGAGATATCGACTTTTTTACATTTTAGAGAAACTACATTTTCAAACTTGACACTTCTGTTAAAGCCGAGTTCGATAAAACTCTATTTGAAATAATAAAGTTCATTACGAATCCAGGAAAACGAAGAATCTGAATTATATTATTAAGAGAATCACAAACCAAAATATCCATATTAATTGTTGCATTCTTGGAGGTCGTTCGCCACATAAATGTTTCTTCAAGTTAAAGAGTAAAGCGGAGAAAAACTTCTTTTTAACATGAAACGAAAGATCCGGACCTAACTTTTTCAAATTGTTTACATTATCACAATATTATAAAGGGTTTTGGTAGAATGATTGAAGATTTGTACTTCATATTTGATGAGCTGAAAGGAGATTACGTTTTTAAAAAGAGATTAAAAAAGGCCTGAACAGAATTAGTCATAAATTTGAATTGAATATGTTCCCACCTCATTACCGTTCACGTTTCACAATTTATACACAATCTTAAAAATGTGTTGACCACTATACGGTACGAAAAAATGTTTACTCAATATAGTTTAGTTAGACGGATATTATAAACTTGATTCACAAGTAAAACTTTCTAAAATAAAATAAAACTGAATATGAAACTGTTAAAATCACTTCAACATTTTGAGTGAATTTTTTTATTATTATTTATTTAAATTCGCAAAACTTTCCGGCCCTGTATTAAGTACAACTTTTATCTACGTTTATAAACCGATTATGATTTAATAAAGTATTTGATGACCGGCATTGTAGGTATTATAAGCCCCTCAATGATATTTTTCAGCAATAATGAGATTACGACTGTTAGTGAAATTACATTATAAAAATATCAACCTAACCTAAAAATGTTTGACGTTTGAATTGAGGCGTTCTTTGATGTTGTATTTGAATAGTAAAATGTGCCATAGACAAATCAAAATACCATCTTTTATCAAATGAAATATCCAAAACGAACAACCTAAACCTACTCACACATATTTATTTTCTAAAATTGATAATAAATACCTTCTGTAGAAACTTTTGATCCGATTAGTGTTGTGCATAGTCAAAAACATCTGGAACGAAATCGGATCGTGATTGTGTATGATTTGATACCCGGTGACGTATTTGTAAAAACCGAAAAAGTCCTTCGGTACGAACCGTTCGACTTTTTCGACTTCCTCGACGTACAGTTCCGGATCTGATATATTATCGTCTTTGGCGAAACTAATATCATTCGATAATTGGATCACTTCGTTATTCTCGGGAACTTCGAAAGGCGTCAGGAATATATTATCGCACAAATAACCTCCGACTCTTTCTCTCATCTTCTTGAAAAAATCCGAAGCCGCTACTAAATCGAGATTGACGTTTTTTATGAATTGCTCTATTTGTGCGTCGTCGAAATATCTGACTAAATGATTTTTTTCTCTATCGTACGTCATTTTTCCTTTAGGAATGCACTCCATTACACTCTTGTTGATTCTGTACCACTTTTTTTCTATTCTAATTTTCACGTAATTTTCTTCGTGGTCTACGCTCGGGGAATAATCGCTTCCGACGCTGCTGATAGTTTCTATGGATTGTCTTCTTTCGGATAAACGACGTTGGGTTAGAAAACTCTTGTTACGCTCTTCGGTTATCCAATTTTTCCAATTTGCTCCTGACGTACCCAAATGTTCGGTAACTAAATCCGACGGCGATATACTCTCGGGAGTGTTGCTTTGATTTGGGGAATCCACGGAGTATAATCTCGGTGTACACACTTTAGGTTCGTTGTTAATTTTCAGTCTACACGTCAATGATTTTTTAGTTTCGTTGAATTCGCTTAATTCGATGATATTCTTCTTTTTTTCCGTTTGTAATGGTGTTAGCGGACCTACTGGCATTGTGTAAATATATTTCGGTATTGGATCTGGTTTTATACAAGGTTCACTAGTGGATACTAATTTGCAAATATGTATATTGGAGTTTTCGAAGAATCTCTCTGGATCGGATATTGTGCAATCGTAACCTATTGTTTTTACAAACGGTTTTCTGTCTTCTTCATCTGAAGAAATATCTTCGACTTCCGGTTTTAACGCAGACAGATTTCCAGTATTCATCGACGTTTTTGTCGTGTTGGATTCTATAGTTTCAATTAGTGGTGTTTGTTTGTTTGTTTTTTCTGGATATGATTTCGAGGAAACTGTTTCAATATTTTTGATTCCGTTATAATGTGTTGGTGATACCAAATTTATTATTTTGTTGTTGTTTGTCTTAGGTAAGTTTATTTCTGATTGAACACTACAAGTTTTCAATATCTTCGAGCTGCTGTTAGACGTTTCTACTTCTTGTGGTGTTTGTGTTCCACAAGGTATTTTGATATTTTTTATATAATTTTGATTACTATCTGAAGCATTGTTTCCAATACTATGATTTTCTTCGTCAACTTCTATTATTACAACATCTGAAGGTGATCTTTTCTCAATAAATGAATTATCTTTGATTTCGGACTTGACGATCGACGTGTCTTCTTTCGAAGTATCTAAAAAATAATTTTGAAATTGATATTTTGAAATATTCTAATTGATTTCGTAATTTTTAAATTTCTAGTATCTATCATGCTAATAAATAATAATCCTAATCAGAGATCTTTTTTTACTACAAAATAATAATTTTTTAACATTATTGGCCGCCATTTTGCAGTTGCCATTTTGTTCTATGAAAAAATGTTGACGTATTCGTAATTGACCACTTTGAAAACCGTCGCATACCAAATTTTTAATGATTTATTAACATTTATTAAAAACAGTTAATGGATTCGTAATCAGTGACTCCAAAAACTTCCGTACATCAAATTTCATTAGAAAATGATGATTTTTCAACACTGCGCGTTGTTATTTTGAAGCCGCCATTTTGTTTATTGAAAAACAGTTAATGGATTCGTAATCAGTGACCTCTAAAACTTCCGTATATCGAATTTCATTAGAAAATGATGATTTTTCAATACGTCGCGTTGTTATTTTGAAGCCGCCATTTTGTTTATTGAAAAACATTTAATGGATTCGTAATCGGTGACCCCAAAAACTTGCGTATATCAAATTTCATGAGAAAATGATGATTTTTCAACACTGCGCGTTGTTA
The DNA here is from genome assembly GCF_026230105.1 of Diorhabda sublineata. NCBI lineage: Eukaryota > Metazoa > Arthropoda > Insecta > Coleoptera > Chrysomelidae > Diorhabda > Diorhabda sublineata. Next base: position 5,970,178 of record NC_079481.1, on the reverse strand, counting down.
TTTTGAAGCCGCCTTTTTGTTTACTGAAAAACAGTTAATATATTCGTAATCGGTGACCCCAAAAACTTCCTTATATCAAATGTCATTAGAAAATGATGATTTTTCAACACTGCGCGTTGTTATTTTGAAGCCGCCATTTTGTTTATTGAAAAACAGTTAATGGATTCGTAATCAGTGACCTCTAAAACTTCCGTATATCGAATTTCATTAGAAAATGATGATTTTTCAACACTGCGCGTTGTTATTTTGAAGCCGCCATTTTATTTATTGAAAAACAGTTAATGGATTCGTAATCAGTTACCTCTAAAACTTCCGTATATCGAATTTCATTAGAAAATGATGATTTTTCAACACTGCGCGTTGTTATTTTGAAGCCGCCATTTTATTTATTGAAAAACAGTTAATGGATTCGTAATCAGTGACCTCTAAAACTTCCGTATATCGAATTTCATTAGAAAATGATGATTTTTCAACACTGCGCGTTGTTATTTTGAAGCCGCCATTTTGTTTATTGAAAAACAGTTAATGGATTCGTAATCAGTGACCTCTAAAACTTCCGTATATCGAATTTCATTAGAAAATGATGATTTTTCAACACTGCGCGTTGTTATTTTGAAGCCGCCATTTTATTTATTGAAAAACAGTTAATGGATTCGTAATCAGTGACCTCTAAAACTTCCGTATATCGAATTTCATTAGAAAATGATGATTTTTCAACACTGCGCGTTGTTATTTTGAAGCCGCCATTTTATTTATTGAAAAACAGTTAATGGATTCGTAATCAGTTACCTCTAAAACTTCCGTATATCGAATTTCATTAGAAAATGATGATTTTTCAACACTGCGCGTTGTTATTTTGAAGCCGCCATTTTATTTATTGAAAAACAGTTAATGGATTCGTAATCAGTGACCTCTAAAACTTCCGTATATCGAATTTCATTAGAAAATGATGATTTTTCAACACTGCGCGTTGTTATTTTGAAGCCGCCATTTTGTTTATTGAAAAACAGTTAATGGATTCGTAATCAGTGACCTCTAAAACTTCCGTATATCGAATTTCATTAGAAAATGATGATTTTTCAACACTGCGCGTTGTTATTTTGAAGCCGCCATTTTATTTATTGAAAAACAGTTAATGGATTCGTAATCAGTTACCTCTAAAACTTCCGTATATCGAATTTCATTAGAAAATGATGATTTTTCAACACTGCGCGTTGTTATTTTGAAGCCGCCATTTTATTTATTGAAAAACAGTTAATGGATTCGTAATCAGTTACCTCTAAAACTTCCGTATATCGAATTTCATTAGAAAATGATGATTTTTCAACACTGCGCGTTGTTATTTTGAAGCCGCCATTTTATTTATTGAAAAACAGTTAATGGATTCGTAATCAGTGACCTCTAAAACTTCCGTATATCGAATTTCATTAGAAAATGATGATTTTTCAACACTGCGCGTTGTTATTTTGAAGCCGCCATTTTGTTTATTGAAAAACAGTTAATGGATTCGTAATCAGTGACCTCTAAAACTTCCGTATATCGAATTTCATTAGAAAATGATGATTTTTCAACACTGCGCGTTGTTATTTTGAAGCCGCCATTTTGTTTATTGAAAAACAGTTAATGGATTCGTAATCAGTGACCTCTAAAACTTCCGTATATCGAATTTCATTAGAAAATGATGATTTTTCAACACTGCGCGTTGTTATTTTGAAGCCGCCATTTTATTTATTGAAAAACAGTTAATGGATTCGTAATCAGTGACCTCTAAAACTTCCGTATATCGAATTTCATTAGAAAATGATGATTTTTCAACACTGCGCGTTGTTATTTTGAAGCCGCCATTTTGTTTATTGAAAAACAGTTAATGGATTCGTAATCAGTGACCTCTAAAACTTCCGTATATCGAATTTCATTAGAAAATGATGATTTTTCAACACTGCGCGTTGTTATTTTGAAGCCGCCATTTTATTTATTGAAAAACAGTTAATGGATTCGTAATCAGTTACCTCTAAAACTTCCGTATATCGAATTTCATTAGAAAATGATGATTTTTCAACACTGCGCGTTGTTATTTTGAAGCCGCCATTTTATTTATTGAAAAACAGTTAATGGATTCGTAATCAGTTACCTCTAAAACTTCCGTATATCGAATTTCATTAGAAAATGATGATTTTTCAACACTGCGCGTTGTTATTTTGAAGCCGTCATTTTATTTATTGAAAAACAGTTAATGGATTCGTAATCAGTTACCTCTAAAACTTCCGTATATCGAATTTCATTAGAAAATGATGATTTTTCAACACTGCGCGTTGTTATTTTGAAGCCGCCATTTTGTTTATTGAAAAACAGTTAATGGATTCGTAATCAGTTACCTCTAAAACTTCCGTATATCGAATTTCATTAGAAAATGATGATTTTTCAACACTGCGCGTTGTTATTTTGAAGCCGCCATTTTATTTATTGAAAAACAGTTAATGGATTCGTAATCAGTTACCTCTAAAACTTCCGTATATCGAATTTCATTAGAAAATGATGATTTTTCAACACTGCGCGTTGTTATTTTGAAGCCGCCATTTTATTTATTGAAAAACAGTTAATGGATTCGTAATCAGTGACCTCTAAAACTTCCGTATATCGAATTTCATTAGAAAATGATGATTTTTCAACACTGCGCGTTGTTATTTTGAAGCCGCCATTTTGTTTATTGAAAAACAGTTAATGGATTCGTAATCAGTGACCTCTAAAACTTCCGTATATCGAATTTCATTAGAAAATGATGATTTTTCAACACTGCGCGTTGTTATTTTGAAGCCGCCATTTTATTTATTGAAAAACAGTTAATGGATTCGTAATCAGTGACCTCTAAAACTTCCGTATATCGAATTTCATTAGAAAATGATGATTTTTCAACACTGCGCGTTGTTATTTTGAAGCCGCCATTTTATTTATTGAAAAACAGTTAATGGATTCGTAATCAGTTACCTCTAAAACTTCCGTATATCGAATTTCATTAGAAAATGATGATTTTTCAACACTGCGCGTTGTTATTTTGAAGCCGCCATTTTATTTATTGAAAAACAGTTAATGGATTCGTAATCAGTTACCTCTAAAACTTCCGTATATCGAATTTCATTAGAAAATGATGATTTTTCAACACTGCGCGTTGTTATTTTGAAGCCGCCATTTTATTTATTGAAAAACAGTTAATGGATTCGTAATCAGTGACCTCTAAAACTTCCGTATATCGAATTTCATTAGAAAATGATGATTTTTCAACACTGCGCGTTGTTATTTTGAAGCCGCCATTTTATTTATTGAAAAACAGTTAATGGATTCGTAATCAGTGACCTCTAAAACTTCCGTATATCGAATTTCATTAGAAAATGATGATTTTTCAACACTGCGCGTTGTTATTTTGAAGCCGCCATTTTATTTATTGAAAAACAGTTAATGGATTCGTAATCAGTGACCTCTAAAACTTCCGTATATCGAATTTCATTAGAAAATGATGATTTTTCAACACTGCGCGTTGTTATTTTGAAGCCGCCATTTTGTTTATTGAAAAACAGTTAATGGATTCGTAATCAGTGACCTCTAAAACTTCCGTATATCGAATTTCATTAGAAAATGATGATTTTTCAACACTGCGCGTTGTTATTTTGAAGCCGCCATTTTATTTATTGAAAAACAGTTAATGGATTCGTAATCAGTGACCTCTAAAACTTCCGTATATCGAATTTCATTAGAAAATGATGATTTTTCAACACTGCGCGTTGTTATTTTGAAGCCGCCATTTTATTTATTGAAAAACAGTTAATGGATTCGTAATCAGTGACCTCTAAAACTTCCGTATATCGAATTTCATTAGAAAATGATGATTTTTCAACACTGCGCGTTGTTATTTTGAAGCCGCCATTTTGTTTATTGAAAAACAGTTAATGGATTCGTAATCAGTGACCTCTAAAACTTCCGTATATCGAATTTCATTAGAAAATGATGATTTTTCAACACTGCGCGTTGTTATTTTGAAGCCGCCATTTTGTTTATTGAAAAACATTTAATGGATTCGTAATCAGTGACCTCTAAAACTCCCGTATATCGAATTTCATTAGAAAATGATGATTTTTCAACACTGCCCGTTGTTATTTTGAAGCCGCCATTTTGTTTATTGAAACATTATTGACTGATTCTTTGCGAGTTGTCATTCTGAAGGCGTTATTTTTGTTCACGAAGCTGTGCAAAGAGTATTCGAAAGAAATATAAAGTAAAAATGTTCTGAAAATAATAATTTGATCCTCGCAGTCGTCCAACATATCCTGAATAACGAATGGAACCAAATAGACGACTGGTATTTGTCGAAATTGCCACAGAGCATGCCAAAATCGATTAATCAAAAATTTCAATATCTAAACAATAACATAGAGTGGGCGAAAACTTTTCACCAAACATATCGTTATTTTTTAGCAACAGATTACTTTAGAAACACTTTTTACATAATTAATGACTTACCTTCTTCTTCGTCGTCGATGGTGATGATTTCGTGTGATAAAGTCGTTTGTTTCAATCCTACAAGTTTCTCTAAAACTTTCTTATAAACTTCTTTGTCTTCGTTTCTCAAAAGTTCTTTGAACAAATTCAAATCTTCAGTAACGCCGTTTTCACATTTAAACCATTCTTTTTTAATATCCATTTCACTCGGTGGTATTTCTTTAGTATTATCTCGTTTATCGACCAGCGTATCTTTATCGGTTACCGTGACTTCCATTGATTCATCTTGTACGATTACAGTGGGTTTATCTAAAATATTTACCGAATACGAATCACTAACACTCAAAATATTACTAGTTTCTGGTGTATAATTATCTGTTGGCAAAACTGATTTATTTCTGTTGGTACTTCGTTTGCTATTCGATTGTAGATGATTTAGTTTTCTTTTCGTTGGCGGTTTCGGTTTAGTATTGGGAACGTTTCGTTTCAAAGCGTTCAAAAAATGCCTCATCCAATTCGGATCCGTATATTTCTCTGGTATTATTGGTAAAACGTCCTTGAGCAAAGGTATTTGCGAGTCCAAATCGTGCGTTAATATTTTTATAGTATACCGTCTCAAAGTTGGGTTAATGGTGCTGTCGTTGAATATGGTTTTCGTTAAAAAAGATATGATTTCGTTAATTAAATCGTCTATGAATAGTTTCAATTCGATCGAAACGTCTACCGCCACTTTTACGAACGTCAAATATTGATAAAAATAATTGAAGATCGCTAAAATTTCGGCGTTGAAAGGAACGCGCATTAATCGGCGCGATAGTGGCAACATCGCTTTAGCTACCGTTATTCTCAGTAATTTATGATAATCCTGAATTGAAGTACTGAATCTATTACTGCTTAGCGACAATCCTAATTTCAGTTCATCTATCCCTTGGGTTATATTGTCTAAAATATATTGATATTTACTGTAGAAATGCGGATCCATTAATTTCAACAGATTTTCTTTGACGGATAAATTTATGGGAGTTTCCGTTACTTCGGCGCTAGGTTTTGTTAATACGGACTCGACGTATCTTTGAGGATCGCTGGTTTTCGAAAAATATGCGTTGGGGTGTGTAATTGGGGTTATCGTTGTATTACTGGGCAGTGATACGTTCAGAGGTAAACTTTTCGGAATGTACGGACACTTATTTGTTATTGGAGGAGGATTGGTGTCGTTGTATGGTAAATTCGATGGTATTACCACGGTAGATGATGTGGAATCTGGTGAAATCCTTTCTGTACATGTTCGTTGGATTGGTAGACGTGGTTGTTGGGTGGTTCCGTTCCATATTGGTGCGGTTTGATGTAATGGTAATTTACGTATCGTGTTGGTCTCAGTTCGAGATGTTTCTTCAATTGAATATCTTCGTATGGAGCTGTTTTGATTGATGAAACTAATTTCCGGTACTATGGCGGGTAAAATATGTTTTCCTGATAATTTATTATTATATAATTGAGATCTTTGGATGTTTTTATTAGTATCTATAGAATTTATTATTTGTTCTGTTATGGCTTCTTTGTTGGTTGTTTTGCTAGTTTCAGAAACGACATTATAGTTGACGACATTGCTATTGTTGTTGTTCGACTGCGCTTCTTTATTTTCGCAACAAAGTTGAAGATTTTTTTCCGTACTAACATTGTAGGGCTCTTTAGATTTGCACAATGAGGTTGGGACACCTGTAACGATACAAAAGAATGATTAAATTTTGATAAAATTTTATGAATCTTTTGAAATAGTACAAAAATTGTTCCATACAGTGTATAGTGGTGAAAGATCGTTTTGACGATAGAACTTTGAGATGTTTTACCACTATGATTGCTATTAATTATAGATCTTTCAAGGAACTTTACATTACGAACTATTAAAGTCCATCAAAGACAAATAGTAAACCAAAACAATGATCAGTGCGTGATCAGCACGTGAACATCCAGGGCGAACGTGGCTTGGCAAGACAGATAATGAAGTTATTGACATTATCATTAATCCGCTTAAGAAGTATCTTCCTCAAGTGTTGGAGGTTGAAACTAAAATGTGGAATGTTCCAAATATTTTCGGAATTTTTTAGATCAAACAAATCCTGATATATTGATAGGAATAATACGACAGGCAATGGCAGAAAATGAAACTACTGTCGTTACGTAGTCAGTCATAAGAGTTGTTAATTGTTAGATTTGTTACATATAATTTGTTATTTAGTTGCCCACTCGGTACTGTAATTTCTCTGAAAAATATTTAACAATTCTCCATGAATCACCTTGTATAGGTTTATAAAGGAATTACGACGTTTTGGATTCCAATCTAATCGTATTTATTTAATAGCCTTGTTTATTATTTCACACAGTAATTTTTAGTTGCCCACCCGGTACGGTGATTTCCGTGCAAATATTTAACAATTCTCTATGAATCACCTTGAATAGTTATACAAAAGAATTTGGATTCCAATCTAATCGTATTTATTTAATAGCCTTGTTTATTTTTTCACACAGTAATTTTTAGTTGCCCACCCGGTACGATGATTTCCGTGCAAATATTTAACAATTCTCTATGAATCACCTTGTATAGTTATACAAAAGAATTTGGATTCCAATCTAATCGTATTTATTTAATAGCCTTGTTTATTTTTTCACACAGTAATTTTTAGTTGCCCACCCGGTACGGTGATTTCCGTGCAAATATTTAACAATTCTCTATGAATCACCTTGTATAGTTATACAAAAGAATTTGGATTCCAATTTAATCGTATTTATTTAATAGCCTTGTTTATTTTTTCACACAGTAATTTTTAGTTGCCCACCCGGTACGGTAATTTCTGTTCAAATATTTAACAACTATTTATGAATCACCTTGTATAGTTATACAAAAGTATTTGGATTCCAATCTAATCGTATTTATTTAATAGTCTTATTTATTTTTTCACACGACACTTTTTAGTTGCCCACCCGGTACGGTGATTTCTGTGTAAAATATTTAACAATTATTTATGAATCACCTTGTATAGTTATACAAAAGAATTTGGATTCCAATCTAATCGTATTTATTTAATAGCCTTGTTTATTTTTTCACACAATAATTTTTAGTTGCCCACCCGGTACGGTAATTTCTGTTCAAATATTTAACAATTATTTATGAATCACCTTGTATAGTTATACAAAAGAATTTGGATTCCAATCTAATCGTATTTATTTAATAGCCTTGTTTATTTATTCACACAGTAACTTTTAGTTGCCCACCCGGTACGGTAATTTCTGTTCAAATATTTAACAATTATTTATGAATCACCTTGTATAGTTATACAAAAGTATTTGGATTCCAATCTAATCGTATTTATTTAATAGTCTTATTTATTTTTTCACACGACACTTTTTAGTTGCCCACCCGGTACGGTAATTTCTGTGCAAATATTTAGCAATTATTTATGAATCACCTTGTATAGTTATACAAAATAATTTGGATTCCAATCTAATCGTAATTATTTAATAGCCTTGTTTATTATTTCACACAGTAATTTTTAGTTGCCCACCCGGTACGGTAATTTCTGTGCAAATATTTAACAATTATTTATGAATCACCTTGTATAGTTATACAAAAGAATTTGGATTCCAATCTAATCGTATTTATTTTATAGCCTTGTTTATTTTTTCATGAAGCACTTTTTATTTATAATTTTTTTATTATCAGTATGAGCTGAATTGATAATTTTTTTATTGGATATACAACAGATACCAACCCACCACGTTAACTAAATTCAATCTATCAAAGATTCAAAATGCTCATCTTATCTTTTTTTGATAAATATGTATAAATTATTTATACCCTCGGTTATTTTTTGATTTATGTGATTAGATTAACTTGTTTATCTTCATATTATATAACTGCGAAGTTTTTTTGTTTGAAAGCTATTTGATCTAATTTGGATAATTATCATAACTAGATAAATAAGATTGAATAATATATACTTGATTTCAATATGCTAATGCATCTGTTATACTTCATAAAAAAAGTTTTACGTTATTATACTAGATTTACAATTATCAATTTGGATTTTTTCCATTTATTATTCAATTCTTTATGTGTTTGTTTCCATTTAACCTCATATCTTCTTGTTTTATCGACAAGAAGACTCTTTTAATATCATATTCAGTTACTTCTGTTACGTATATGCAACCTACACAACATCCGTTAGGTAAAAAAAAAAAGAAGGCGAGCCAGGCCTTTATTCTGACAGTGCTGCCTACACGCTGAATTTTTATCATAAAATATGAAAATGTAAAGATTCACAACACATAATTTGAATAGATCATTTGGAATTATTAATTACATGTAATGAAAAAATTGGTTAAATCGATGTCGTCAATGAAATAATTACGTAAAAATAAACGATTTATTACTGTTTACCATACAATAAACATTTTAAAAATCCGTTATCTAGTGAAAATAATTTATTACTGTCAAAAAAATGGTCTGGTAAGTCATGCGCTTTTACTAAATTAATAATAGTATATTACCTCAAAAATTAACATTTGTTTTTTATAATATTCATTGAAATCAATTTACCAATGAGAAATTTACAGCTAATGAGAATATTTATAACCGAAGAGGATTAGAATATTTGGTAATATAGTTGTAGTGAATTTTGTTTTCTTTAGTTAGCAAAACTGATGACATACGTCAATATTCAAATGATGACATTTCTTATATGAAACGAAAATGTTTTTTTCACGTAGTTTGAAAATGTAAACATGTGATGAGGAATTCACAATTATTAAATTATAATAATTATTATAAATTGTTTGAATCTCAAAAACACTCAATGTAGATCATGTTTAGTGTTGAATGTAAATTTAATAATGATCACAACGGTTTTAACAAATAGGTAAGAATATAAATATAAATAAATTATGATACCTTGTTAGGTATAAAGAAAATCAAAATATATCTATATAAGTTTCTTGATGTATTTAGAAGATAGTGAAGTAGATGATATATGACAAAATATTGACTAGGAATCAACCTTCTAATTACAAAATCGAATTTAATTCAAAAATAGAACATACTTACTTGTACCAAGCTTAAATATCGTCAAACTATTATGTCTGAATTTACTTCTACAGACGTTTCTCTTTCTGGCCACCTTGGTTTGAATGGTATTATGTTTGTTCTTTTCTTGTTTTTGGTCGTTCGACACCGTCGAGCTTCCAGACGAATTTGAAGAAGTCTCTTCATCAACTTCTTCCCTAACTGAATTAGTCTGTGCTTCCAATAGGGGTTTTTGGTGTTTTTGAATCAGTCTTTTTTTGAAATGTTCTATACTCATTTTGCATATTCATCAGACCATATTTTCTTCTCTTAATTCAAATTTTTAACATCGATACTGAAACAAAAATATTAGATCAGTAATTTAATATAATTTTCCTTCATCTAGAAATTGAATACATCACGTTAATGGTTGATGAACAATCGTTTGGTTATTGATACATTGGGCAATGTTAGCATTTTCTGTAAAAAAATATGGCTAATTCACTGATAAACCTCCTTACGTAGTAGTTTAATAAAGATCGTGATATTTACACGACTGTAAACAGCATTGTTGGTGCCGGTGATTAAAAACTTACAGGGTAAATCATGTGTTAAATTTTTGATTTGGTTTCAATATAGAGAGTAATTAAGAACAAATGAGTGTTAATAAAAACTTTTAAAACAAATTTCAATCGCTTTTATATTCAATGAACAACCACGGGAAACAAAAATATCAGAAGAGAAACTTTTTTCATTTATATACGAGTCTTGTCGAAAGATTACATATACAAATTTGTGTCTATTTATGAGATTTCTTTTCGAATATTATCGCAAATAATTTCACTTTATTCTTTCGTTAGATTTTATAAAATACACTATCGGTCAAAAAATTTTGCCCATCCCATAAGCGAAGGTCGAAACGGTGTCATACAAACCAAAAATTATAGTGTCGCAAATTCAGACTTGCGAGTTTCAAAATGTTTTGCACCAAGAAACTATCGGTTGAAATTCTTGCATTAATCGCGAGTCTCTTAGCCTAGGCAAAATTAACCGTGCCATTACCGCTGAATTTAAAATACCTCGACGTATCGTGGACAAAAATGTGAAAAAATATGCATCCACCAAGAGCTTTGGCGATAGAAAACGATCAGGGCGATCTCGAAAAACCAATCAATGAATCTAGCGATAAGCCTTTGAGTACTTCTATAGTAAAACGAAGATTGAGAAAAGCTGGATAATTACTGTTAGTATATCCCACCACTTTAATAGCGTTCGTTAGCCGAGCGGGTTAAGGCGTCAACCTCCGAATCGGCCGACGTGGGTCCAAATCCCGTTCACGTTGTGAAAAAAGTTTTTCCCGGTAATTTTTTTTTAATATCAATTTACATCTAAACAAATTTTCCAATTGTCTGCCCTTTGTTGGAGATTGACTATACGACCTGCTTCAGTATTATTTTACTGACACATCAGTCAATAAGTCTTGTGACTAAGATATTTATTGCCAAAATCGATTTTATTCATCAATGTAACATCTCGATGCCGTTCTAGTAGAAGGATTTGTCTTTTGTCTCAAAATAGGCTTCAGTTTCAGCAATTGCTTCTTCGTTTGAACTGAATTTCTTACCAGTGAGCATTTTTTTGAGATCAGTAGTCACTGGTGGCCAAATCTGGACAATGCGGTGGATGGGGAATCAACTCGAAGTATAATTCGTTCAATGTAACAATCGTCACCATCGATTTGTGAATCGGTGGATTGTCTTAATGAAACAGTGGTTTTCTCTTCGACATATGAGGCCGTTTATCCTTGATTTTTGCATTCAAACGATCCAACAACTTTATGTAGTATTCTCTACTGATTGTCTTGCCCTTTTGGAGATAGTCGATGAACAATGTTCCACGCGCATTCCAAAATACTGAAGTCATAACCTTGCAATCTGACTGTTTGGACACTTTGGACGTGGTTCATCGGCTACAGTCCACTCTGATTATGATCGTTTTGTTGCCGGAGTGAAGTGAAGGATCCATGTTCCATCTATTGTCACGTATCGTGGCAAAAAATCTGATTTATTACGTGTAAACATGGCCAAACACTGCACAATGGTTCTTTTCGATGGAGCAGAGTCCTGATAACTCTTTTGAAGTCAATGATGAGTTTGTACATAAACGTCATATGGATTTGACAATGACAGCGCTATCTATATGTCAGTCACACGAATTATTGAGTGATGTTATATGTTGTTTTGTTCTAAAGACTAGGACGTTGAAATTTAGTCCCGGTATAATTGGAAATGCCACATTCTAGTCAAAACTTTTCGCGCTACACCTCGTATTTCTTATTTTATGCTGTAATCATAGCGGGAATGTCATAAAAATGACAGTTTACGATACTTCACATGTCAGAAATATTTCATCCCGAAAATAGCGATTATCTAATCTAATCAGTTAATATATTTTGCATGCTCTGATTAGTTGTCAAAAACCTTGAAGCTCGATGATCTTTTGATATAATTTCGATAAGTACGAACTCATCGAAACGATAAGCTGAATTATACTAAATTCAACCCTACTATATTTCTCGTACATACATATATATATATATATATATATATATATATATAAAGATAATTAAATTACGTGTTGCAATAGAGTACGTTTTAATCATATATAGCTATATATCTCTTGATAAGAAAGATAAGAATTTTCCTTGTTTAGATAAGAGAATACTAATATTGCCTTTAAATAAATTTGTATCGTTTATAGCGTATAATAAAATGGTGGGGTGTCATACGACAACGATAAAAACTAACAAAAAAAAAAACACCATATAAAAAACCTTAAATTTTTAAAAATTTCTCTTTCAATATTCATGTTAAATGAATTCAAATTCACTTTCTAAATATAGGAAACAACGCCCTCTAGCATTCACCTTGCTGATTAAATTGCTTGGAATTTATATATTTTGTATTGCTTGACAAAAACTCTTTCAAACAACATCAAGTTTATAAAAATCGGCAAAGCAAAACCGGACCATAACAAAGTTCCCACTCTCCCCCAATTGATTTGGCAAATTTTGAAAAAAATTGCGTTTTCTATTCTATACTTTCAAATTCGCCCTTTAGTGATGAACTTAAAATAATTTCCACGTGTTTCTCACGGCCACTTTTGTTATAATTTTTTATCTCTATCCTGGTTACCCGGTACATGATAACTAATATATATACAGGGTGTTCCGGAACTTGATACAAAAAATTCTTTTAATGGATGTATACGTATGTCAACGGTTAACAATCCGTAACTTTTACAGGGACAACCTGTACAATCTAAAGGTAGCAGAAGTGAAATTTTCAAACGATTTTTTAACAAAAAGGTAATATTTGCTTAATTTAATGAAATTTATGGTTTAGGAGACGTGTACATTCACGTTCACCATAAAGAGACATTCTGAAGAAAATTACCATAAATCGTAATTATTTATTGAATATACTTACAAGAGGTATTGAAACACAAAAACATAAATAAACATTTGTACTACATACTATTGAAGATCATATTATTAGCTTAGGGAAAAACTTGGAAGACATTAATAATTAAAATAAAATTTTTCTTAATAGCTGTATTAGTCCCGGAACACCCTGTATAGAGTGACTCATATTTTTAAACGTAGACCTTTGCGGATCCAAGAGGAAAGGAAATCGATGATTCATAGACGTACCACAATAATAATTATCGAATACGTTCAATATATACAGTGTTGCCCACGATAATCTCGTTTTCGAGACGAGTATCGAGACGATATTATAAATTTCCGTTGCAAGACAAGAGAGTCTCGCAAAAATCTCGAATATCGTATAATAGTAGATGAACTTAACTACTACCAACTGGGTCAAAATGACCCAAGGCATGTCCATTTTTGCTGTATCTGATGTTGTAAGGAAGAGTAAAACGCGTCGTGTTGAGGAAACATTAAAAATTTACGAGACTCTAGTTCGAAACACTTTTTTGCGAAACAAGACGAGATATATCAATTGGTTGATTTGCTTATCCCATTTGAGCGAGTGAATTAGCACAAACCGTTATGGCAGCTCTACTGTTTGAGCAGATAAAGATTACTGGGTTTCTTCGGCTTGGAAGACGATAACATATTCCCCGACAAAGGCATTCGTCCAGAAACCGACTGTGTCACAAAGAGTTTTTGTCGACCAGGTCAATACAGAGTAGCAGCAGCTGGTGCAGCTCCACATCCTGTAATTACTGCCGTACGGAACCTATGTATGTGGACCGGCATTGTTCTGCATTAGGATGAAGTTTTCGCCGATGAAACTATCGTAGGGAACGTCGTAATCCCCTAAAATTTTAATAAAAAACAACTTTTTCTTCCTTTGAAATGCTCGCCCTAACCATCCAGGAATCTCCTACTAAAGTCACGTTTTCCGTTATGCAGCACTGCGAATCTGTCTGAAGGTCTTCTGCAGACTTCTCCTCTTCTATCGCTACCACGCAGGCACACTTTGTTTTCGTCTGATTAGAGAACGGAGCCCCATTGTTCGACAGTCCAAATAACTTGGTAAAAGCGTAAACGGACTGCTCAGCGAGCTGGGGTTTATTTGGGGCCAGTAGCTGGCGTTTTTGGCTTCTGGCTGTCCAACCATCAACAGCCACTTCTCGCGTTTCTCTGAGCTCATATTGGACTTGGAACACTAGTGAGGGCCCGATTTTCAGGGATGTACTGACAATGAATCCATCAACTCCATTTTGTCATGATATTTAAGATTTTACTAAGAAAAATACAATTTTGCGTTCAGTTTTATGTCCAGTGACTGTAGGGGTGTAGCATGAAACGATTTTTTTTACTCACGAGTGTATATTTGCGTTTATTTTGTCGTCTATTGATTGGCAATTTTGAAAGTATTGCTACAAACAATTCGGCGAATACGGCGCCTTTGATTTTAGTTTTTTTATATAACTTTTTATTATAGCAGGCGGTTTATTTACATTGTTTCTTTATTTTCTAGAAAGTTTTAGAATTCTTTTGGGATATATAAGCAGTTTGTGTAGCGCAGTATAATTCAGTTTATAATAAACTGTTGAATAAATTATTAGTTAGTTAAGTGATAGTGATAAGTGAATTATTATAAGTTAGTGTAGTGAATAGTGTTCAAATAAATTAAGAACGTAAGAGACAGTGTTTAATAATTCACGCCACGAATAGAAATCGTATAGATAAAAAAGAAAAACATTATAATATCAATGTACAACTTTTGTAAAAACAAAACTTATTAATTAGCAAATTATTTGGTGATTAAATTATTCTGTTATGATGAAATATATCATATTTTCGTACAATGTGTTAAAATTTCGGTAATTTCGGGTTTATAAAAAAATTAACTGACCTTTTTACACTGAATCAAGTTCATAAACTCAAATCGTTCAAGCACGAACTTTATCGTGTGATTGCTTACTAAATACTGCTGCATGTACTTAGAAGTAATAGAGATTTGAAGATTTTTTTTAAATACTTATTATATCTTATCTTTGTTTAGATATGCCTACCTGTGTACACTGATAAAAAATTATCAGTGATTGTCTGTGTATGTACATAAAATAAAGGTTATAAAAGGTTACACAAGTTGGACGGTTTGATTATTTTAATGTTTAATTTACTCAGAATTGTCTCTAAAATACAACGATACGAATTGTTCGCAATATCGAAAGTAGATATTATATAAAAGAAAGAATTTTTTCACATAAACTCGTGAGTGAAAAAATCAAAAGTCTCTGCGACAATAGGGTGACCACTTGAACAGCTTTATCACTTGTTGTGTCCTTTGTATGCGTATCTTTTGACGTTTGATGGCTAACTGATAGTGGTGGGTCGAGTAGACAACAATTTACAAGGATCAGTTACCACTAATCAGGACTATTGCAAACAGACATCAAAAGAATGGTTACCGATCATCACATATTGTTGGAGAGCAAGAAAAATTTTCTTGCTCGCGAGTGTATAAACTAAAATCAACTTACAAAGAGTGTGTATCCTGTAAGGACATATTTTCTCAATAGAGAAACTCTAATCGAGTTTCATGTCAAACAAACTAATTTCATATCGATAAAAATAAAAATTCAGACGAATTTTTTATTGATTGTCGTTAAAAATCGAAAACCTAACCAATTGTATGAATTTTTGCTCAAAGTTCAATTTTTTGGGAACCCATCTTGACGTTATTTTACAATATTGAAGATGTTCGTGGATGGTAGCCTCTTCACTACTTACACTAATGCCAAGTTGGACAAAAATTTTTCTAATCTTCATCCCACACGCGTCGAATATTGTCTGGTGTGGTTCTGGTTCGCAGTCGACGATCATGCGGTTCATATTTGACGGTTTCGCGTCCATCTTTGAACCCTTCGGTCCATTTGCTCAATACCGAACTTATTTTGGTAAACGCCGAAAAATGTCCGTGTGTTTAACGCCTTCCCACGCCAAAAAATGAATGACGACACGTTGTGCAACGGCGGTCGGCTCTTGACGTTTGTCTCGATGGTATTTGAACCGCCATCGGCCTTGAGTGGTCAATCTTCTTCACTTATATCGCTGTCAAATCAAGATTGAAGAAGTGAAAGTGATCGTCTTGATCATTGTTTGCTGCTATAACAATCGAAATTTCTAACCTCAAAAATAATAGTATCACATCTCGTAAATAGATGGCGCCAGATACTTCGATCGTACATACAACTTCCAACTTCTAATAATAAGAACGTACTGAACGTATTTCAACAATGCGAAACTTTCGCTTTGAATATTATCAAAATATTATTTATCTATCGAGTTTTAATGCGGATATGAATAAACATATTGAGATAATAGATAAAATCTTCGTAATAGTTTGTTAAAAATAAAATACCCATAGACGTTCCAAAGTTATGACAATAAAAAAGAAAATGTTGATAAGAAGTGTACAACTATTATAAATATGTCAAATTTCAGTGTTTCTACCCCTACAAATGGCTTTTGACCACTCCAAAGGGGCTGTGGGATGTAGAATTTTTTATTTGTTTTATTTTTACCCCCTTTTTTGGTCTCTCAAATAAGATTATAACAATTTATAATCAATCTCGTAGTTTAGAAGATTAATTTGTGATATTATTTTGAAAAATTTTCTCTCATAAAAAAAACGGTGGATTATTATCTAATATTACTACAAAAATAGTGTTGAAAAAGACACACGTACCTCTATCTATATGTGAAATCACTTGTTACCCGCTAAAATCCAAAATTTCTCAAAAAACTTTCACGAAATCAAATGAGAATGATCAATATAGAGTTTATGATTGAAATATCTCGAGGTGTTCCATTCAAAATACTTTTATTTATGGTTATATTGAAATGATGTTCACTCGCGCTCAACAAAACCTATTTTCAAACACCACGTCAGGTCAAATCGATTTTTCTGTTTGTCGTTTAAATGGGGTAATGTCTGGTGCGAAAACTGATCAAATACATTTTGTAAAATCGGCAATAGCAATGGAGAATATACGATTCCGATATGTTGAAATGTTTTACTTTGGTGGGTTTTGTTTTTTAATCTTATCTCAGTTCAGATAATTTGTTATCTATTTAGTTATTCTTTACAGTCCCGTACTTGCCCTAAACAACGTATTAATTGAGAAAATCAGTTGCGATTTGGTTGATTGCATAATTTAACTAAATTATTCCAATTTTTAGATAAAATTACAGCTGTGACACCTTGTGGAAAAATAAAACATTTTGGAAAAAATTGCACTTTTTAACACGCTTGTATTAGCTTCACCTGTATGTTTGTTTGTAATACTACTTTGTGGCTAATTACTGTTAGTATATCCCACCACTTGAATTGCATTCGTTAGCTAAGCGAGTTAAAGCGTCAACATCCCGATTATCCGGTCGCGGGCTCAAATTCTGTTCACGTTGTACAAAGAATACATCAAATTAAACTGTTTTTATTGAAATTTCGAAGGAAATTAAAGAAATAATGAGGATTTGAAAGACTATTGTCAGGATAAAAACTGGAATTGCATAAACCGAGCGGGTTAAGGCGTCAACCTCCGGATTCGCCGGTCGCAGGTTCAAACCCTGTTTATGCTGTACAAAAAATACTTCAAGTTAAATTGTTTTTATTGAAATTTCGAAGGAAATTAAAGAAATAATGAGGATTTGAAAGACTATTGTCAGGATAAAAACTGGAATTGCATAAACCGAGCGGGTTAAGGCGTCAACCTCCGGATTCGCCGGTCGCAGGTTCAAACCCTGTTTATGCTGTACAAAAAATACTTCAAGTTAAATTGTTTTTATTGAAATTTCGAAGGAAATTAAAGAAATAATGAGGATTTGAAAGACTATTGTCAGGATAAAAACTGGAATTGCATAAACCGAGCGGGTTAAGGCGTCAACCTCCGGATTCGCCGGTCGCAGGTTCAAACCCTGTTTATGCTGTACAAAAAATACTTCAAGTTAAACTGTTTTTATTGAAATTTCGAAGGAAATTAAAGAAATAATGAGGATTTGAAAGACTATTGTCAGGATAAAAACTGGAATTGCATAAACCGAGCGGGTTAAGGCGTCAACCTCCGGATTCGCCGGTCGCAGGTTCAAACCCTGTTTATGCTGTACAAAAAATACTTCAAGTTAAATTGTTTTTATTGAAATTTCGAAGGAAATTAAAGAAATAATGAGGATTTGAAAGACTATTGTCAGGATAAAAACTGGAATTGCATAAACCGAGCGGGTTAAGGCGTCAACCTCCGGATTCGCCGGTCGCAGGTTCAAACCCTGTTTATGCTGTACAAAAAATACTTCAAGTTAAACTGTTTTTATTGAAATTTCGAAGGAAATTAAAGAAATAATGAGGATTTGAAAGACTATTGTCAGGATAAAAACTGGAATTGCATAAACCGAGCGGGTTAAGGCGTCAACCTCCGGATTCGCCGGTCGCAGGTTCAAACCCTGTTTATGCTGTACAAAAAATACTTCAAGTTAAATTGTTTTTATTGAAATTTCGAAGGAAATTAAAGAAATAATGAGGATTTGAAAGACTATTGTCAGGATAAAAACTGGAATTGCATAAACCGAGCGGGTTAAGGCGTCAACCTCCGGATTCGCCGGTCGCAGGTTCAAACCCTGTTTATGCTGTACAAAAAATACTTCAAGTTAAATTGTTTTTATTGAAATTTCGAAGGAAATTAAAGAAATAATGAGGATTTGAAAGACTATTGTCAGGATAAAAACTGGAATTGCATTAACCGAGCGGGTTAAGGCGTCAACCTCCGGATTCGCCGGTCGCAGGTTCAAACCCTGTTTATGCTGTACAAAAAATACTTCAAGTTAAACTGTTTTTATTGAAATTTCGAAGGAAATTAAAGAAATAATGAGGATTTGAAAGACTATTGTCAGGATAAAAACTGGAATTGCATTAACCGAGCGGGTTAAGGCGTCAACCTCCGGATTCGCCGGTCGCAGGTTCAAACCCTGTTTATGCTGTACAAAAAATACTTCAAGTTAAATTGTTTTTATTGAAATTTCGAAGGAAATTAAAGAAATAATGAGGATTTGAAAGACTATTGTCAGGATAAAAACTGGAATTGCATAAACCGAGCGGGTTAAGGCGTCAACCTCCGGATTCGCCGGTCGCAGGTTCAAACCCTGTTTATGCTGTACAAAAAATACTTCAAGTTAAATTGTTTTTATTGAAATTTCGAAGGAAATTAAAGAAATAATGAGGATTTGAAAGACTATTGTCAGGATAAAAACTGGAATTGCATAAACCGAGCGGGTTAAGGCGTCAACCTCCGGATTCGCCGGTCGCAGGTTCAAACCCTGTTTATGCTGTACAAAAAATACTTCAAGTTAAACTGTTTTTATTGAAATTTCGAAGGAAATTAAAGAAATAATGAGGATTTGAAAGACTATTGTCAGGATAAAAACTGGAATTGCATAAACCGAGCGGGTTAAGGCGTCAACCTCCGGATTCGCCGGTCGCAGGTTCAAACCCTGTTTATGCTGTACAAAAAATACTTCAAGTTAAATTGTTTTTATTGAAATTTCGAAGGAAATTAAAGAAATAATGAGGATTTGAAAGACTATTGTCAGGATAAAAACTGGAATTGCATAAACCGAGCGGGTTAAGGCGTCAACCTCCGGATTCGCCGGTCGCAGGTTCAAACCCTGTTTATGCTGTACAAAAAATACTTCAAGTTAAACTGTTTTTATTGAAATTTCGAAGGAAATTAAAGAAATAATGAGGATTTGAAAGACTATTGTCAGGATAAAAACTGGAATTGCATAAACCGAGCGGGTTAAGGCGTCAACCTCCGGATTCGCCGGTCGCAGGTTCAAACCCTGTTTATGCTGTACAAAAAATACTTCAAGTTAAATTGTTTTTATTGAAATTTCGAAGGAAATTAAAGAAATAATGAGGATTTGAAAGACTATTGTCAGGATAAAAACTGGAATTGCATAAACCGAGCGGGTTAAGGCGTCAACCTCCGGATTCGCCGGTCGCAGGTTCAAACCCTGTTTATGCTGTACAAAAAATACTTCAAGTTAAATTGTTTTTATTGAAATTTCGAAGGAAATTAAAGAAATAATGAGGATTTGAAAGACTATTGTCAGGATAAAAACTGGAATTGCATTAACCGAGCGGGTTAAGGCGTCAACCTCCGGATTCGCCGGTCGCAGGTTCAAACCCTGTTTATGCTGTACAAAAAATACTTCAAGTTAAACTGTTTTTATTGAAATTTCGAAGGAAATTAAAGAAATAATGAGGATTTGAAAGACTATTGTCAGGATAAAAACTGGAATTGCATTAACCGAGCGGGTTAAGGCGTCAACCTCCGGATTCGCCGGTCGCAGGTTCAAACCCTGTTCACGTTGTACAAAGAATACATCAAATTAAACTGTTTTTATTGAAATTTCGAAGGAAATTAAAGAAATAATGAGGATTTGAAAGACTATTGTCAGGATAAAAACTGGAATTGCATTAACCGAGCGGGTTAAGGCGTCAACCTCCGGATTCGCCGGTCGCAGGTTCAAACCCTGTTTATGCTGTACAAAAAATACTTCAAGTTAAACTGTTTTTATTGAAATTTCGAAGGAAATTAAAGAAATAATGAGGATTTGAAAGACTATTGTCAGGATAAAAACTGGAATTGCATTAACCGAGCGGGTTAAGGCGTCAACCTCCGGATTCGCCGGTCGCAGGTTCAAACCCTGTTTATGCTGTACAAAAAATACTTCAAGTTAAACTGTTTTTATTGAAATTTCGAAGGAAATTAAAGAAATAATGAGGATTTGAAAGACTATTGTCAGGATAAAAACTGGAATTGCATTAACCGAGCGGGTTAAGGCGTCAACCTCCGGATTCGCCGGTCGCAGGTTCAAACCCTGTTCACGTTGTACAAAGAATACATCAAATTAAACTGTTTTTATTGAAATTTCGAAGGAAATTAAAGAAATAATGAGGATTTGAAAGACTATTGTCAGGATAAAAACTGGAATTGCATTAACCGAGCGGGTTAAGGCGTCAACCTCCGGATTCGCCGGTCGCAGGTTCAAACCCTGTTTATGCTGTACAAAAAATACTTCAAGTTAAACTGTTTTTATTGAAATTTCGAAGGAAATTAAAGAAATAATGAGGATTTGAAAGACTATTGTCAGGATAAAAACTGGAATTGCATTAACCGAGCGGGTTAAGGCGTCAACCTCCGGATTCGCCGGTCGCAGGTTCAAACCCTGTTTATGCTATACAAAAAATACTTCAAGTTAAATTGTTTTTATTGAAATTTCGAAGGAAATTAAAGAAATAATGAGGATTTGAAAGACTATTGTCAGGATAAAAACTGGAATTGCATTAACCGAGCGGGTTAAGGCGTCAACCTCCGGATTCGCCGGTCGCAGGTTCAAACCCTGTTTATGCTGTACAAAAAATACTTCAAGTTAAACTGTTTTTATTGAAATTTCGAAGGAAATTAAAGAAATAATGAGGATTTGAAAGACTATTGTCAGGATAAAAACTGGAATTGCATTAACCGAGCGGGTTAAGGCGTCAACCTCCGGATTCGCCGGTCGCAGGTTCAAACCCTGTTCACGTTGTACAAAGAATACATCAAATTAAACTGTTTTTATTGAAATTTCGAAGGAAATTAAAGAAATAATGAGGATTTGAAAGACTATTGTCAGGATAAAAACTGGAATTGCATTAACCGAGCGGGTTAAGGCGTCAACCTCCGGATTCGCCGGTCGCAGGTTCAAACCCTGTTTATGCTGTACAAAAAATACTTCAAGTTAAACTGTTTTTATTGAAATTTCGAAGGAAATTAAAGAAATAATGAGGATTTGAAAGACTATTGTCAGGATAAAAACTGGAATTGCATTAACCGAGCGGGTTAAGGCGTCAACCTCCGGATTCGCCGGTCGCAGGTTCAAACCCTGTTTATGCTGTACAAAAAATACTTCAAGTTAAACTGTTTTTATTGAAATTTCGAAGGAAATTAAAGAAATAATGAGGATTTGAAAGACTATTGTCAGGATAAAAACTGGAATTGCATTAACCGAGCGGGTTAAGGCGTCAACCTCCGGATTCGCCGGTCGCAGGTTCAAACCCTGTTCACGTTGTACAAAGAATACATCAAATTAAACTGTTTTTATTGAAATTTCGAAGGAAATTAAAGAAATAATGAGGATTTGAAAGACTATTGTCAGGATAAAAACTGGAATTGCATTAACCGAGCGGGTTAAGGCGTCAACCTCCGGATTCGCCGGTCGCAGGTTCAAACCCTGTTTATGCTGTACAAAAAATACTTCAAGTTAAACTGTTTTTATTGAAATTTCGAAGGAAATTAAAGAAATAATGAGGATTTGAAAGACTATTGTCAGGATAAAAACTGGAATTGCATTAACCGAGCGGGTTAAGGCGTCAACCTCCGGATTCGCCGGTCGCAGGTTCAAACCCTGTTTATGCTGTACAAAAAATACTTCAAGTTAAACTGTTTTTATTGAAATTTCGAAGGAAATTAAAGAAATAATGAGGATTTGAAAGACTATTGTCAGGATAAAAACTGGAATTGCATAAACCGAGCGGGTTAAGGCGTCAACCTCCGGATTCGCCGGTCGCAGGTTCAAACCCTGTTTATGCTGTACAAAAAATACTTCAAGTTAAACTGTTTTTATTGAAATTTCGAAGGAAATTAAAGAAATAATGAGGATTTGAAAGACTATTGTCAGGATAAAAACTGGAATTGCATTAACCGAGCGGGTTAAGGCGTCAACCTCCGGATTCGCCGGTCGCAGGTTCAAACCCTGTTCACGTTGTACAAAGAATACATCAAATTAAACTGTTTTTATTGAAATTTCGAAGGAAATTAAAGAAATAATGAGGATTTGAAAGACTATTGTCAGGATAAAAACTGGAATTGCATTAACCGAGCGGGTTAAGGCGTCAACCTCCGGATTCGCCGGTCGCAGGTTCAAACCCTGTTTATGCTGTACAAAAAATACTTCAAGTTAAACTGTTTTTATTGAAATTTCGAAGGAAATTAAAGAAATAATGAGGATTTGAAAGACTATTGTCAGGATAAAAACTGGAATTGCATTAACCGAGCGGGTTAAGGCGTCAACCTCCGGATTCGCCGGTCGCAGGTTCAAACCCTGTTCACGTTGTACAAAGAATACATCAAATTAAACTGTTTTTATTGAAATTTCGAAGGAAATTAAAGAAATAATGAGGATTTGAAAGACTATTGTCAGGATAAAAACTGGAATTGCATTAACCGAGCGGGTTAAGGCGTCAACCTCCGGATTCGCCGGTCGCAGGTTCAAACCCTGTTTATGCTGTACAAAAAATACTTCAAGTTAAACTGTTTTTATTGAAATTTCGAAGGAAATTAAAGAAATAATGAGGATTTGAAAGACTATTGTCAGGATAAAAACTGGAATTGCATTAACCGAGCGGGTTAAGGCGTCAACCTCCGGATTCGCCGGTCGCAGGTTCAAACCCTGTTCACGTTGTACAAAGAATACATCAAATTAAACTGTTTTTATTGAAATTTCGAAGGAAATTAAAGAAATAATGAGGATTTGAAAGACTATTGTCAGGATAAAAACTGGAATTGCATTAACCGAGCGGGTTAAGGCGTCAACCTCCGGATTCGCCGGTCGCAGGTTCAAACCCTGTTTATGCTGTACAAAAAATACTTCAAGTTAAACTGTTTTTATTGAAATTTCGAAGGAAATTAAAGAAATAATGAGGATTTGAAAGACTATTGTCAGGATAAAAACTGGAATTGCATAAACCGAGCGGGTTAAGGCGTCAACCTCCGGATTCGCCGGTCGCGGGCTCAAATTCTGTTCACGTTGTACAAAGAATACATCAAATTAAACTGTTTTTATTGAAATTTCGAAGGAAATTAAAGAAATAATGAGGATTTGAAAGACTATTGTCAGGATAAAAACTGGAATTGCATAAACCGAGCGGGTTAAGGCGTCAACCTCCGGATTCGCCGGTCGCAGGCTCAAATTCTGTTCACGTTGTACAAAGAATACATCAAATTAAACTGTTTTTATTGAAATTTCGAAGGAAATTAAAGAAATAATGAGAATTTGAAAGACTATTGTCAGGATAAAAACTTTAGTTGCGTTTGTTAACCGAGCGCGTTGAGGTGCCAACCTCCTTATTCGCCGGTCGTGGATTCAAATCCTCGAAATTTTCGTTAAAGGTTGTTATCAAAGTTGCGACAAGTTATTGTTGAATTAAATAATACTTCCAATTTAAAATACAATGAACGTGAAAACTGGTTAGTTTGTTATATAAAATTAGCAATTCAAAGCCAAAAGTTGTTCAATTCGAAAATAAAATGATTTCAAAATCAAGGAAATTAACAGTTTCTTAGCTGCATCACTGATTTCCAGATGCTTTTTCTTTGGTTCGAATCACATGTACGTGACATTTTCGGTGAGTTTCTGATCCTGAAAGTCTTCTAACAATATTCCGACTGGTAGAATCGACTTCTGCACTATTTTAGCAACATGCAACAACATTTTATGCAACGTGGATTGCATTCATACTTCTCTGCTGTTTCTTTTGAGAAAATACTTTTTTTGTACATAGAAAAAGCAGAAATATAGTCAATTATTTTACTGTACTTTGTCTATGAGTATTTCTTAACTGTTAATTAATGAATTCTTCCATTACATTGTTTAAACTTTCTTTTATATACTCAAATTTTCCAATTCACACACATTTTCCTCAATGTCTTTTACTTCTGTTTGTTATTCTTCAAACTGTTTTGCAATTTTGTTATTTTGACTGTTCTTACAAGTTCCAGCTATGGTCAAAAAACCCGATTTTTGTTTGTCAAAACTAATAATTAACAATGTAGTCTGAAAATTCATTATTTATCTTGACAATTAACATTTATAGTAATGACAAATTTTTATGACACTGGCGCCACGATTGGAACTAAATTTGTGTGCCGAAATTTACATGAAATTGACTTTTTTATCGGGTATGTTTTGTGAGCAGAATTGCGCGACGTATACTCAAGTAAAAAAAGCTTAAAATATTCTTTATTATTATATCATAACGTTTCTTATTATTCACTTGTATTCGTCGTCGAAGATAAAATGGAAGGAACTAGTGATAATCATCACATGGATCAAAACACAATTATTAGGACTCTAGTGTTCAAGAATTTCCACCACAGTTGAAAAATTGTTGTTGATCTTCATGATCGAATTGTAATAACAAAAAATTATTCTAAAAAAAAATCTTTTGTACTCACATTTTGTGCTAATTCGTCCCTGGTGACCGAAATAAAAAATTAAGTTCAGTTCTTATCGTTGTCTTTTAACGGCAGACAATTTGCAGTTTCACAAGGATCGTTTACTTGCAATAATATGTACAAGGTTTTTATGA
Source organism: Diorhabda sublineata (assembly GCF_026230105.1). Lineage (NCBI taxonomy): Eukaryota > Metazoa > Arthropoda > Insecta > Coleoptera > Chrysomelidae > Diorhabda > Diorhabda sublineata. The sequence continues at coordinate 5,944,687 of NC_079481.1, read as the reverse complement.
TAATGTTTTTGAATATTTCTAACAATTAATTATTATGATATTCTACACAACATGGTATTTGGCGGCTTCACGGAAACTAACCTCATCTATATTAAAAAAAAGTTATTTTTACGGATACGTTATGTTAATAAAAAATACTCGTTTCAAAAATATTCTGATGTTTTATAATTAATTAAAATAATTTATATTAATATGTATATAAAAAGATGTCTGTCGAGGTACTGAAAAATAAATTCGCGATAAAATTCTACAAAAAAAACTTGTACAGAGGTCAGCAAAAGTCCGGCAACAACTTCGCATTAAGAGAAAAAAATGCAACGTCAAAATGAATTTATTCAAAGAAATTACAAAGGAGGGAATTACACAGGAAGAAATTACATTGTGACAGGTCACATGACCTCGCGTTCCACTCGAATCATCGTCGTCCGCTTATCCAATATCTAATCCAATCCAATTTTTCGTAGCCATTGATTTTGGCCTGTATTTTGTTTCTCTGGTTTTTACGATGTTATATGGGATTTGCCTGTTGTATTTGAGGTTAGGTTAGGTTAGGAGGTGTACCACGTCCTCCCGTTGTATTCGGTCAAACGCCTTTTCCAGATCTATAAGATCTATAAACGCCGGTTTATGTGTTTATGTACAATATCTTCCCGATATGAATCCTTGCCATTCATCGCTCAATGTGGTTAGTTCATTTATATTCTTTGTCATGATCTTTGTTACTAGCTTCAAGATCAATGAAGTTACAATCTTCAAAATGTAAATTAAGGTACTCCCGCACACATAACGTGTACTGTGGCAAACCTCCATTCTGCATGAAATGACGGATGTTCGCGAACGTTGGATCGTTGTCGTAAATCATAGACTTTGGCCCATCACGTGACCCTCAGAAAAGTACGGACCCAGTGCACGCAATTATGTCATTTTGACTGCATCCGAGATACCGCTCGCAAAATTTCAATCTGCGATCGAAATCACACTCGTGAAGTGCGTGGAGGACACGCGGACGGTAAACTCGATAGTGTATACGTTTCAAAATCCGATCTAAAAAACGATCGGATGTTTGAAGTTCAGTTTCCATATTTCCGTTGGGTATTACAGATACCTGTTATCCAGAACGCGGCGCGTCGGCAACAGAGCCCGTTTTTAAGAATGTCTGGTACGTCTTTTACACTGTTAAACGATTTGGTGACGGCGAGCTAGGAAATTGATGTTGAAATCCGGTAAACATAGTTTCGTGATCCGCGTTCGCACGCAGATACGACATACCAAAAATAAATCTTTCTTGAAGCGTGAATTTGTATCGGTTATTCATTCTGAAAACGCGTCTACTCGACGAGCACGTGTTATTATGACACAACTGTCTGAATAACGAACATGGTTCGTTTTAATCAGAATTGAGCGATCTGACGTATTATCAAAATCAGTTGATGTCCATTTCGAAATGGTTGCCGTGGGGTAAACAAATGCTTTTGCTCTTTCTCTGTTGTTTTAGGAAGTTATTTAGTGGATTTAACACATTATTATTGCCATATTTATTATGAAATGGCTTCTTTCAGAGTTGCTCGTTAAAGAATCGCGAAATTTCCACCAGAAACGAGGTTTCGTTCTTTATTTTCGACTATGCAGCGTTTTGCTTAGTATAAATAGGCGTTAAATATGGTCTGGAAAGGAAATATATTGTGGAAAGTTAGAAAGGTTCTGACTAGAACTCCTTTTGCCTAATGAAAAGGGGTCAACTCTACCTAGAAGTTTTTCTTTATATATTTCAGCTGTCACTGGGTTATCACTTTGTAACCTTAAAAAGTAAGTGTTCTAAATTTTGTACACCACTTGACAGGTTATTTGCAGATTGGTACTACTGATGAAACACGACTGCCAACGTTTGAACTGTAATTTCCTCTTAAACGCGAGCACTGATTTCACTCACACTATGCATATTTAGCGGTATTACGACGTTTCGTGACTTTGCATTTGATACATTATTGAAAATTCATTAAAAAGTACGCCGCTGACTATTAAATGCGATCTCATAATTCTTACGACCGTGTTTAGTCGGAAAATTACGACTATTAGGTTATGTATTATTTTATTTTTAATTTCTGGTACCTGACCTGTAAAATTCGAACAAATAACACGTCATCCACATATTTTCGTCGTTTGATAAATTACTGTTATTTCAAGCGAAATTACTATAAACAATACAAACACAATGGTAACGATAAAACTTTAATTTTAATTATTTCAACTTACATTAATTTACACAAAACATAAAATGCGATAAAAGCCAAAAACGCCGGGACGGTTACCGCGGTAGCCGTCGATTTATTGCAGCCGGTTTTGTCACAGGTTTGGCATTTATTATCGTAATATTGAATTTTGTTTCCTGGTTGCATATTTTGGATGTTTTTGAGAAAGAGTTCGCACTCTTGACCGTTTTGAGGCAATTGACATTGTTTAAGAGCATTGTACTTCTTTATTGTACCTTCTGTAAATATAAACAAAGATCAGTATACAGAATGTATCCAAAGAAAATACTTCCGTATCTGTCAAGTTGATAATCATGATAAAAACACGCTATTTTGGCGTTTTCGAGGTCGCATAATCCACTTATCGAAATCCTAGATTTACGAAATTAGTACTTTCATTTTTTTCCCGAGTTTTAGGTCGGTTAAGATAACCCAACTTTAAAGTAAACCTAACCTAATCAGAAAATGGCTCCGTTCCTCAGTGTGTAGATAGAAGTAAAAAAAATAAAAACCTGAATAATTATTATCGACTTTTTTCTGTCTGTACATCTTTTCCCTTTTCCATCAAACCCCCATCTCCTAAAACAAAGGCACACCCACTTGTCCAAATCATAAATTCAATTCAAAAAACCGAATCAGATGCCAACTATTACATTTATTTGTGAAACCTTTCGTCCAATTCGTAAATTTAATTCGGTTCTCGATAAACGTATTACACGACGTCGAAAATGGTAAACTAATGTGTTTTGATTATGATGCTAAACCGGGCAAATACGGAAATATGAAGGGTGTTCTAATATTATTGCAAGATTCAAATTTGCCGCCATTTATGCAGTAAAGTGTTGATACACAAATCAACAGCTTACAGTTTAGGGTTAGTTGAAATGGAGCGTTACCCGATAGAACAACGTGTCTTCAATATTGAACAATATTTCATACAAAACTTGTTGGGAATAGTGTCTCAACTTCATAAATTATGAAGAGAGTGACACGAAGCACATTTTCACCTTGATGGGTTTCGTTAATAATCAAAATTGTCGATTATGGGGTTCCGAGAAAAAAAATCCATCCACGTGTCACTAATCGGTGTGCATTTTGGGCTGGAGGCTTAATTGGACCATACTTTGAAAATGAGGCTGGTCAAGCAGTGAATGCGACATGATAACACAATTCTTTTTCCCAATACATGGTTTCGACAAGACATTTTCAGGTCATGTGCTGGTTTCGGTTATCAGAATTGGCCCCTAGATCGTGTGATATGACACCATTATATTTCTTTTTATGGGATTATTTAAAATCACACTACCACGCGTGTATTAAAGGTGTATTTTCAACGTTGCATCATCAAAATTTAACCAAATTTTTACAGAAAATTACATTCAAAAGGCTAAAAACTGTTTTTTCTATATAATTCAAATCTTGCGTTAATTTTGGGACACCCATTAATTATGAAATTTAGTCAGTAAGTTCTTATTACAACGTAACCTTCCAATAAGAAAGCATTTTTGAAGTTTACACTCTCTAAAGGGAATGGAAATTTGTATAAAAATCCATCCAATTTGAAGTAAAGATTCACTAATTTTGTGTACATTATTCTACTTTATAGTGACCCCTGTATACTGTAGAGGGTAAGTAGATCATAGACTGCTTACTGATAATCATTTTTAAGCTAGAACATAGATAAATGTTTCAAAATAGTTTTACCTTGTATTTCAATAACAACACTTATACAAATGGACGGGTCCGTACAATGTCCAATATTTTCAATGTCTTTACAAGCATCATCTTTTCTTTCTGTCATGTAAGTCGTGTTACAATTATAACATTCCATGGCGTAAACTGCAATAAAAAAACATAATCTTATAATATCACAACGTTGACATATACAGCTTGTCCCGTTTATATTGGAAACATTAAAATGAGATATAAAAACAAAATAATGTAAAGCTCCGCTGAAAGCGACGAAGATGTGGCAACTCCGCGTTGTTGTGAAGCCGATGACATAACTACTTCAAACATTGTTGAATGAGGTTTCACGTGAAACATTATATACTTTACACACTATTAAAATTAGATATATTGTATATATAGTTAATACCCCTCATGTCGCTTTTCTAAATATATTTTTGTTATTTTTCTACTCCACTGTCTTTTACAATGTAAATAATAAGTTTTAAATAGAAGCTATAGAATTCTAACAATTATAGTACATATTTCTTGAGGTCATATTAATTATTAAAACGATAAGGTGTACTTGTACACAACAATAACGATAAATATATGTAACTATTGCACATTGAATTTAGTACGAAGGTAGAAATCATTTCTGACATCCCAGGTCAAGTTTAAATTATACGCCAATTATCTCAATTCTTTATAATTTTAATGAGACATTTGAGTTACCACCCTCCCTGTACCAAGCAAAATGGCGGAAAGTACATAATGAAATAAGCGAAAATAAATCAGCAAACAATTTGTAAATTGTCGAGAAACACTTAACATTTGGAAATATTAAATTCATTGCGAATGTTATTTTTAGTGATGCTATTTGTATATTAAAAATAGCATCCTAAGTTTTTTTGCATTATTGATTAAGCCAAACCTAGGAAATTTCTCCTATATTCAGTAGAGCGTGCATTTATTGATGAATTGTAAAAAACAGGCCAAACCCATGACCCAAATTTGTAAACCATGAAAACAAAAACAACATATCTATATAATAAACTATGGAATTAATCTAATAACAATGGAACCGCAATTACAAATCATTTTTTTATTTAACTATGTATAAACAAATAAAATACTAACGGTTAGCATCCCCTATATTTTTATTATGTATTATTTATGTTATATAAACAATGGAATCTCCATAATAATAAATTATAAAAAAAATCGATTCCTAACTAGAGCATCATTTCTTTTATTTTGAACTTACCCGTAGTTAGACTAAACACAGTCAAAACACTAAGAATTAGAATCGCCTGCATTTTTATTTATTGATTGTAATGAAAAACAACAATTGGATGAACAGATTGTATGTGTATTTAACAATTCTCTTCGTGCAACTGCTTGGTATCAGAAGGTCTGTGCAACTGGCGACAAACGACTATTTTCAGAATGCAATATTAGATCGCACGAGCGGATCCATTGTTTGGGAAAAGGGATTGACTGAGTTCGACAAAGAAATAAATTATAAAAGACGATGATATATTTTATTTTTAATTAGCAATAACGATTATTCGAGAACTCACATACCTTTGTAATAAGTTTGAATAAACTGTTATCATATTTTATTACAAAATCATAAGCATCAACAAATTTTAGTCGAAATTTTGGCTAATAATAATAACTATTCTTTTGATTCTACCATTTCACTGTATTAGTATATATTATCAATCACAAGTGTAAACATCTATAGTATTTTCTATTTCGTAATATCGCTTTTTATCTCCAAGAGTATTTTCTATTTTTATACTGGCAAATTTATCTATTTCTCCTACAGAAAAGTGCCTTTTTCAAGCAGACTATTCAGTCCTGATAAAATGAGATTTGCTTGGGTGTATTATGAGCACAGTTTAATGAAAAAAGAAGAAGCGCAATTTAACAATTGGCAGGTGATTGATTGAATATTTGACAGTTGTTCCGGTATAAAAATTAAACAATTATTGAACAAAATTGCGAAGTTAATTAAAGGCAAGTGATTTTGTAACGTTTTACGAAACTGAGACATAAATTGCGTGTTTAAAGTAATAAATAATATCTAGTTGAATTAATTACAACTAATCAATAGAAGATTATGGACTGTTGAACAATGGATCTCAATAAAAGTAAGGTGATTCCCATGTACAATATTTTGTTAATTAAACAAATTTATTGCTAGCATCTGTCACAGAAGTAAATATCTAATGCTAAATGTGATTGTCATATAACATTTGTTGTCATTTCGTAAAAATACTAAACAAAAATGATCAAGAAAAACGATCATGGCAAAATTACATTGGGAATGCTAAAAGGTAAAAAGGTATATGTCGTGTCGTGCAGTTTTTTCAAGTAGACTTTGAGCTTAGAATTTTATTTATGCACATTTTTGTTGTAGTAAAAATTGATATAAATAAGTACAATTTCATAGATTTTATCCGATTTTAAGCTACGAATTGATGTTATTTGTATTCTGATGACAAAACACCATATAAATTGTACTTATTAACAGCACATAAAGCTTGGCTTCATTACTCTTTATTAAATTAAGCACAAATACAATTTTTTGAAATAAAATAATATATAAAATTGATTATACAAAAGCGTCATGTATTAAGTATTATAATCCGGAAAAGTGTTTTGAATGTGATAAATTTTGTTATCTGTGGAACACCTTACTGTGGGAATCTGTTTTTTTAGTGATTAGTGTGAAAAGTGCACATTTCGAATTTTAAATAACCATAGTCCATAATCTGATAAGTATTACATTTAAAATAATATACTAATAGATTTGATTCAATAAGTAAATAATTTTGTCTCTAAGAATAATTAGATTAAACATATTTATTAATCAAATCTGTTATTTTATTTAAATCGGATTTTGGATTCTCTCCATTAATTTCATATGGTTTCACAGTTTTTATACCGTTTAGAAGAATGGCATCTGGTGTAATCCCTGAAATAAAAAATGTTGATATCGATCCGTCTGGAGTTTTCAAATACATTCTTATTAAAGTAAGCAGTCCTAATTCGAGTGGAAAAATGGAAGATAAATTGATAGTACGTGGTTACGCTGAATGCCCTTATCACGCAGACATTAATGATAAAGTCACCTCTGATCTACAGAAATTAAAATCTAGTAAAGTCATACAAGATTGGCGAACTAAAGTTCTAGGTGGAGGTAGAATACAACATGATCCACAGGATAATAAGATACTTGTTTATGGATATTCTCAAGGTTACGGAAAAGCTGATCATCAGTTGACTGTAGATATTTTAAAAACTGCTTATCCAAATTATGATATAACTTTTTCTGATGAAGGTTATTAGATATGTTAATGTATTCTATTTAACGCTAATTTATGCCTAAAAATTTAGTTATTTATTAGGTTTTGCGATTGTACATGGTGTGTTCACAAAATGCAATATTAAACTACGAAATTTGTGTTTTATTTCCAACCCTTAACTCATTATTAAAACCAGAAAAGTTTTTATTTCAGTTAATTCTACGAAGGAATATAACACATCCCTTGATAAATCATGTGACTAAAAAAACCAAAAATCGATTTATTCATCAATGAAATCTTCCAAGCTTCCTCTAACTTTTCGATGCCGTGCTTGTCTTTTGCCTTAAAATAGGCTTCAGTTTCAACAATTGCTTCTTCATTTGAGCTGAATTTCTGACCGGTAAGCGTTTTTTTGAGATCAGTAGATAGCCAGTAGTCAATGGGGGCCAGATCTGGACTATACGGTGAATGAGGAAACAGCTGACTGTTGTGCCTTTGCGCCTCAGACGTCATTCAGATGATGATCGTTTGGAACTGGATTGAAGTGATTGAGTGTTTTTGATTGACTGTGAGTAAACGCGGCAACCACTTTGAAAAAAGCTTTCTCAAATGTTCATGCATAATTGTAAATACAGAAGAAGCAATTATCAAGTAACACACGCAATAGTTTTGAAAATAACAAAAGTAGCTTCACTTAAATAACTGTCACTTTTTTCTTACTAATCTTTTGAAAGTTGGTACTCATAAATGTCACATGGATTTGACAATGGCAGCGCCATCTGTGTATCAGTCACACAACTTATTGAGTGATGCTTTTATTAAGGAAGGAGCTTAAAGGGCTGAAATGAGTGTACTGGAAGAGTCCCCAGTGATTAAAATCTCTTTCTTGAATTTAATAAACACTTGGGAGGGACGCATTTCACAATCGACGAAGAGATTTCATACTCTTAACAGAAATTGTACAGCGGCAGCAGGGCCGGATTAAGCTAGGGAAACTATGTGGAAAAATAGAGGAAAGTCTAAGCTTCCCAAACATGTATTATTCAATGCCATTGAACATGTTTGTCATTGTGAAAATTCGTTAAGTGATTTACTCTATTAAAAGTTTCGTATCTGGTGGCAATTACAGCTGCTTATTACGCCAATTTAGTTTAAAATTAAGTGAGGCACTAAAAGAAGGGGAAGGGACATAAGGATAACGCACACAATTATAGGTTCGGCTTCGAATTTAGCTTATTTGCTGTTATCGCCGTTTTCATAATTTAAAGAAAACTTGCTTGGTAATATTTTTTTTTTAATATTTGAAATGCTAGAGCATCGTTAGGAAAATCAAAATATTTATGTAAATTTTTTATTGTAAGTAGGTCAGTGACGAAGCAAAGGGATCAGCCCTCGTATACTGCCATTTTCTGTGCTTTTTAGTTAGCTTATTGCTTTTTTTATTTAGAAATAATTCATTTTTCATTATTGATTATTTTGCTTATAAAAACCGAGACGAAATTTTGATATTCAGTATATATTTTTTTAATAATGAAATATTATTTTAATTACGTAATGAAATGTTGAAAGTTCATGGTATAGAAAATATTTTTTATAATCTTGGGACATCAACAATCTAATGCACGTCTATTTAAATTATATTTAGAACATTAATTTTCAGTTATTTACTAACTACAAAATATAATTTTCGTTAACTTTATATATATATATATATTTCGTGATGATTTTTATTGATTTTAATAAAGACCAACTTAGGTCGAAACGTCAAACTTTTACCTTTTATTTTAAACTGATTTTCTATAAAAAAAAACACCAAAATCGAAACTAAAAAATATATAGCAACGTAATCAATAATTCCGCCATGTTTGGGCTAATTTAAATCGCGTACGAATAAGTAAAATTAGAGCCAACCCACCCAGTAATACCAACTCCTAACTTGAAAAATTACTAAAAGTGTCACTCGGAATCGATTATTTTTCCTTTTACTATTTGGATCGATTGGGTTCGGTACGTTTTGTAATTATTTAATAAAAAATTATTTCCAAATTTCGTCTTGGTTTACGTCAAAAATGTAGTTGTTTCCATAACTATTAATAATTTTAGGTAAGCCAGTGACAACGTCCGTACCACAGATATCGATAAAGTTTCATGCAAATGCCGAACAAATCGAAGAACTTCATGCCAGCGAAGACGAGGCCATAACGAAAAGTGACGAAAAAGGAGAAAAAATAGCTTCGACTTCTCCTTCTAACATTGGTGAGAAACTACATTTTTCTATGAGTATTTCATGAAAATAGTTACTTAAACATAATTTTCCATCCACGCAGTAATTTTCCAAAAACAAACAATTTTTCTAACAGTTTTATAAATTTTCCTCATCGTCACGTCTTCATCGGTCACTAGTCTAACTCCGGAATTGGCAACACCGCGATACTTCGGGCCACACAAATCGATAACACGTCGATTGTGTTCTTGACGTCCTACTGGGCTTCCCACTTTTGTATCTAGCGAAACAATTCGAAGGCATTAGGACAGCATACAGGCTGAACATCCACAAAGAACTACAGGCTGGATCAACTGGTCATGCAACAATCTGGACGCCGACGAATTCCCAATCATTTCGTTGAGCAGCAGTTCAATACAAAGTGCTTGATCGACATCGCAAAGGACATCGACCTTTGGTAATGACAAGTGGGGCACTACGGGCCTACCTGAAGGCATATGTGCTCAACGTCCCCTTAGTCTCCCACAATACAACTATGAACGTTTGTTTTGTGCGAAATGATGTAAAAATGATTGACTCACATTACAAGCAACGTATCGTGTGCAATTTTTAATAAAATATGGCGATAAACCTTCGGAAATCCTTCCTAAGTTGCAGTTGGTGTATGAAGACGTGTTGGAAAGCAGTTTAAACACGAATTTCGATGGTTAGCGCAAGATAATAAAATATGAACGGCGTCTAATCATTCATTCGTTGTCCATTGAGTTGAATATGACTCCGAGACCCATAAACAACGTCAATTATAGATGGAAATGGGGAACGTCCAACGAGATCTCCAAAGCGGCTGTTACACATCTGGCAACCGACGCCCGACAGGCCAAGATTGGCGAATCGAAAAAATCTAGTTGCCTTTTAAGACATTTCGTCGTGATACATGATATAATAGTGGTTTTATGGATGAAATATGGATGAAGTAGTGGTTCCCCAGCTATATTCTTCTGCAGTAGAGACGCGGGCGACCAACGCGACGAATCACAACGACTGATGTACTTGAGGTAACCAAGGGTCATTTATTCGGTCGGTCGTGGGTCAAACGCCCTACAATAGCCCTTGATTGGTACGCAGCTGTTGCACTGGACGGTCAAACGAAGTTTGTTTGCAAACCGTTGTCTACATGGCCGAAAACCACCAACCTAACCTAATCTAACCAAGGTGACAAGGTTTTTTTTATATCGACGACATAGTGAATATGTCTTCTAAAATTTCGTACGGCATTGTAAGGAGATTTTGGTTGAAAATTTAGAAGAAGAATCACTTACAGTCCAATGATTAGTTTGTGATTCTCTACAAAAAACTGGAAACAAAAAATAAAAAATACTATCAAAAACTAGCAGCAGTGGAGCAAGAATTAGTCAAAGTTAAAAAATAATTTGTTTTTTTTTTGTTGAATTTCAACCGGGAGAATGTGAAAACCAACCTGGAAAAACCGGGAGAAAGACAGAAATTTGATTTTCAATTTTTACTAGACACCCTGTTGACGTCTCGAATATTCGAGGATGATCGAGAAAAATCGTAATTTTATTTGTATTTTATCGTTTATGTAAAATTTGGGGCTTGAATAAATATTTCCTTAGCGGAAATTGGCGAATATTTTTATGACAATAAATAAGGTCGTTTATTTTTCCTCGAGATCGCTATGTTAATATTGATAACGTAACTATCTTATTTGTTTCCTGTATTTTATAGTTTAGTGTGTGGTCGCAAACTATTCCAAAAATAAAAACACTACATGTATCTATTATTCAGTATTATATCAAAGCTTTTACTCGTAATATATAGAAACTATGCCAAATTTTCGGTTACCAACAGGTACGCAAACGTTTATTTATTCTAACCTAACATTTTTAATACACGAGAATTGTCTGAAAAATTCCTAACCTAACAATTGAACATTCTCTTTACGTAATCGTTTTATTAGATTCCTTATAAGTCTGTACACTTGTGGAAAAGGTAAAGAATGCGCAGGTCGGACTTACGTGATATCATTAGTTTTCATAACTGTCAGATTTATTTTTGTTATCACTGTCGAAAACTTAACCCAAAAATTTTCACTCTCGATAACCGTATCCAGACCTTGATTTTTTATAACTGTCAATAAACTAAACGTCTGAATTTAAATTGAATTCAATCATATTCAAAAAACATAAAAATACATATTTTGTTCACATATAAGGTGCGATAAAAAATATTTATTGGCGAGTTTCCGCCTCAATCCCCAGATTTAGCACCATGCGACTTCTGGTCTCCTTTCGGAAATGCTTTGTTTTTAGTAAAATCAGTACTGTATTTTTAATCACACCTCGTATTAGTATAATCCAAAATAGAGTGTTAAATTCAAAAAAATTTGCTATTATATAGAATATTTTGCAGTACACAGGTATATCAGGTAAAATTTACAACCAACTAAAATTCAATCTACCCCTGTAAAGTTCAATTGAAATTTGTAATACATTATAATAAGAATTCAGAATGATAGAAACCAAATTAAAATATTAAAAAATGAAGAATTCCGGAAATAAACAACACGAGAAAAACAATATCAAACAAAATCTAATTATAAGAAAAGTTTTAACAATCGAAATCTTTTATACAGATATAACATGTAGCACGTTCACTGATAATGATGTCATTTATTGACGCCATATTGATGACGTAGTATGTTACCAACGTGTTACGTATGAAGTTCATCGGCTAAATGTAATTATGAAAAATACAATTTATATAAAAAGTATCGAAATGTTAGCAAAAATAAGTCGTGTCGTAACACAACCTATCTGTAGCTTATTATGAAATTTTTATGATAATGAACTGCCTAAAAGTCACTCTGTCAACATGGCGTCAGTTAATGACATTATTATCACTAGTTAGGGTACTGATATACTTTTATAAATATATGTACAATGTGAAACATTGTACATCAATAATTTTATCACACATTATATAAATTATTTTTTCATCGATTTGTTAAGACGAGAATTTCTCAATTTAAAACTTAACTTCATGACTAATGTTTATCTTTACATAAAATTTTTATCGCCTTTAGAAAAAAATTAACGTTATCGAAACTATTAACTGATTAAATTCAACTAATTTTGATAATATTATAAACAATCGTTTAAACGTGTTTAATTTTTCGCCATGTTAAGTTTTTATTATACAGAAACAGGTATGAAACGTAATACTCAGAAATTGAAACCACAGTAAATATTTACAGGGACGGACTGAAATCATATAAATCTCAGTTAAAAATTTTATAAAATTGTGATAATAATAAATATAAGTAAATCTTCATTGTAAAGAGCAAATAATTTCACAAATTTCAAGTTACTCTCAATTTATTTTAATTTAATATAACATCTGTTAGACTTTTGGCGTTAAAAATATTTTGGGATATGAGATATTAGACTAGCGAAAGAAACAATTCATTTGAAATTGTCAGAATTCAAAGGAATTTATGGGATACTGTATCTACCTTGTACCAATATTCTTTCATAATATAATTTATCTCCTTGAGCTGATGTTATCAACTCACCTGATCTCACTTTGTTATGATGGGTCAAATAATTATTTTTTTGTGCTGAATACTGTCCATAATTATGAAATTTTCTTTAAAATTCCAGAAGAAAGACTTTAGTAAGAAACTGGCCTCAAACTTTTCAGGCATCTCAAACTTTTCTCAGCAAAACCTACCACCAATCGTGAATTGTATGAAGATTTAGATCTTTTAGGATATGGTATGGTCATCAGCTTTGTATCAATTTGATTCTCTTCCAACATTATTCGACATAATATACTTCATCTCCTGCAGATTTACGTTCTTCTTCTATTTTTACTACAAGCACAACCACTAATCGAAAGGTTTCATCAGAATCTGTGTTACTTATATACTGTCCGATTCAGTCTCTGAAGACGATAACTTGGTTATCGAAACGCGCGTCAGACAGTGTAATTGTGAGTATTGGTGTAAACAGTGTGTTCAGTATAAATATCAGAAACGATTCCAGAACTTGTGTATGCCTTTCACTAATCGGTTCCTCTTCCCATTTTCATTGAGTAGAACCCTCGTTTTCGGTCTTATTCGAAATAAGCATACTTTTGATTTAATATTGAGCATAAAACGTGAATTATTCCATATCTGGATAACCATGTAATCAGAGTAATTGTAATTTAATACTCTAGTTTTATTTATACAATACAAAGATTGTGATTAATATACCAGAGATTATTGTTGAAATGTGTGTAAATTTTGGTATCTTAGGCGAACCAGACAGTAGCCCTTTAAAATATTTCAATAAAATTGGAAAAAGATCAACTAGCGTAGATGTAACAACTCAACCGTTAAATGCATCGCCTCCTTCAGATCCGTGGAGATTCTTCTCAGACATCAAAGTAAGTACAATATTCAATATGAATAAATTAATTATTTCAATATTCAGTTGATTAGTGAGAAGAATAAATAAGACCAAGCCTTTGAAGTTGGTGTAATTAAGATAACAAAAACACTTTGTACCTACTTGTATAACAAAAATATTATTTCTAGATATGAATACGATATAACTGCAAATATTTATAATTGTTTTACTAATAATTTTTACCTTTAGACACAATTTTTTAAGTAATACATACCCACTATCATTTCTTTAAAAAAAATTTCTTCCTTGGACTTCAATCTGTTCGAAATTAATTATCGTCTGATATTAATGAGCTTGTTTATAATCCACCATGTACAGGTTAAGAAAACTTTTATCTCTATTTGTAAACAAATATAATTTAATATCAATTTCCATAGTTTCTTTTATTCGAAAATGTGATTTGGGCGTTATGTCAGGTGCTTCAATGGATTTGTTGATCCATCAGTTACGTTACAAATGTCAATATCTACGTTCAAAGGTATTTTTTTTAATTTATTTATGAAATGACGCAAATTGTTAATCAATTATTAAAAAATATTTGACTACATCTTACACTACACAGTTGCAAAAACTTAATATTCACTCGCGATTAAAATTTGTTAGCTAACTTCACAATTCAGTTTGAAAATAAATACCTAACCTCTCATCACAACAAAGTCTGTTCGAATCGGGTTTTTTCCAAATTCAAATCCTAATAAAATTTAATCGTTATAATAAAAGTTTAAATAAATTAAAAATTTAAATTAATCACTTAGTAATAATGAAAATATCAAACTTTACAAAAGAATAACTAGGAGACAGTTGCCGTATATATTATGATAAAATGGCAGTCGAATTTATTGATTATGTCACCAAAAATCGTAACTAGAAATTGTTGTGAAAATTCTAAAACGTTATAGGATTTTTTTTTCAATTTAAGTTTAAGTAAAGATGAAATTTAATATTGGGTATCAATTTTTTAGATGCCTTGTTAATTACAAAGTGAGGGCGTATTTAATTTCACTTTAGACAGGACCGCATTCAGTATTACTTCAAACAAATAAAGGATTCTACAAAAAATATTTTTTCCCGGGGTTGTATATTTAGATTTCATATATCGGGTGGCCAATTAAGAACGGCGATTGGTCATATCTGAGGAACGGATCATATTACAGTTTTAGGTGAAAAAATTATGCTTCGAGAAACACGTGGAAATTATTTTCGGATATACGATTATCGGATTCTTCAACAAATTCTACGCATTTTTTACTTAACAAGTTTTAGTCTATATCTTCAAATAAAATGTGGGGGAAAGTAGGAGGGAGCTCAGAGTGAAAAAAAAACGGTTCTTTCCAGGTTTGGGCATATATTTTGTGATTTTTTTATGTGTATGTTGTTTTTTGTTCATTAATAGGAAGCCGTTCTTAATCGACCACCCTTTATATGTTAAATCGAGGATGAAAACGAAAATTTCATGTAAAAAAATTGCATTCGTGGTTATCTTGGGATAATTAAATTATTATGATGTGAATTTGTATCGATTTACTCAATGTAAACTTGATTGGATTTTATTTTCGTTTAAGGGTAAAATTACGAAAAGCGTCGAAGAAAAAATAACGGAAATAAAATCTCGAAATCATGAAGAAGGTTCGCCTTTACACAAACCAAAATCCGATACAACGAAAACCGATCTAAAAACGATCGGAGACAGCAAAGAAAATTCAAGTATTTCAGATTCAGAAGACCTTTCAGAAAGCAGTATATCCAAAACGTGTGGTATTGTATCTACCACAGAAGGTAGAATAATTTTTTTTTACAAGAATAGATGAAATAAATACAAAACAAAAAAAACTAAAGTAATATTTTTTATAGGTGTTGAGATGTCTAGCGATGAAGATACTCCATCGCTAGAAAAAGACAAAAAAGATGAAAAATTTTTATCCGTCACGCCTAGTTCCTTCAAACACAAATTCCGCTTCTTCAGGAAGAACAATAAAGAAGAAGGAACGATAAAAACTAACGATTTATCCAAAATCTACAACATCAATACCGAAAACAAAGAACAGACTCTACCGGAAGATTCGGAAGGTGTGGAAAGCGCAGTAGATGCTCTAGAAGAAACAGATTTGAAAACCCAAACACCAGTCAAAATATCAGACGAAGAAATCGTCAGAACCGTGACGCATAAAATTGATAATTTTGAAGTGGACAGTGAAAACGTGATTAATATTCGAGAAGTTACAGGAAGTGAGATTCGGGAAAGGTTCTTCGATTGTAAAGATGAAGAAAAAACTGTATTTGCTCCTACTGGTTTCGTCGATTTGCGTCCCAAAGCGAAGACTGATCGTCCGTTGTCAAATTATACGTGAGTTTAATATTTTTATATACTCATCCAAAATATTTATTACCAAAGATATTTTCGACCACTATCGTATATATTTTTCAACTATTTACACTAATATTTTATATATTTTTATCTTTTTTGTCACGTTCTTTTTCAGTATTAAAGTTTTTAATTTGGGAACATTAAAATAAAAATTTTAAGTCAAAAAACTTATCATCAAAATTATTTTTGACCACTATCGTATATATTTTTCAACTATTTACACTAATATTTTATATATTTTTATCTTTTTTATCACGTTCTTTTTCAGTATTAAAGTTTTTAATTTGGGAACATTAAAATAAAAATTTTAAGTCAAAAAACTTATCATCAAAATTATTTTTGACCACTATCGTATATATTTTTCAACTATTTACACTAATATTTTATATATTTTTATCTTTTTTGTCACGTTCTTTTTCAGTATTAAAGTTTTTAATTTGGGAACATTAAAATAAAAATTTTAAGTCAAAAAACTTATCATCAAAATTATTTTTGACCACTATCGTATATATTTTTCAACTATTTACACTAATATTTTATATATTTTTATCTTTTTTGTCACGTTCTTTTTCAGTATTAAAGTTTTTAATTTGGGAACATTAAAATAAAAATTTTAAGTCAAAAAACTTATCCTCAAAATTATTTTTGACCACTATCGTATATATTTTTCAACTATTTACACTAATATTTTATATATTTTTATCTTTTTTATCACGTTCTTTTTCAGTATTAAAGTTTTTAATTTGGGAACATTAAAATAAAAATTTTAAGTCAAAAAACTTTTCCTCAAAATTATTTTTGACCACTATCGTATATATTTTTCAACTATTTACACTAATATTTTATATATTTTTATCTTTTTTGTCACGTTCTTTTTCAGTATTAAAGTTTTTAATTTGGGAACATTAAAATAAAAATTTTAAGTCAAAAAACTTATCCTCAAAATTATTTTTTACCACTATCGTATATATTTTTCAACTATTTACACTAATATTTTATATATTTTTATCTTTTTTATCACGTTCTTTTTCAGTATTAAAGTTTTTAATTTGGGAACATTAAAATAAAAATTTTAAGTCAAAAAACTTTTCCTCAAAATTATTTTTGACCACTATCGTATATATTTTTCAACTATTTACACTAATATTTTATATATTTTTATCTTTTTTGTCACGTTCTTTTTCAGTATTAAAGTTTTTAATTTGGGAACATTAAAATAAAAATTTTAAGTCAAAAAACTTATCATCAAAATTATTTTTGACCACTATCGTATATATTTTTCAACTATTTACACTAATATTTTATATATTTTTATCTTTTTTGTCACGTTCTTTTTCAGTATTAAAGTTTTTAATTTGGGAACATTAAAATAAAAATTTTAAGTCAAAAAACTTATCCTCAAAATTATTTTTGACCACTATCGTATATATTTTTCAACTATTTACACTAATATTTTATATATTTTTATCTTTTTTATCACGTTCTTTTTCAGTATTAAAGTTTTTAATTTGGGAACATTAAAATAAAAATTTTAAGTCAAAAAACTTATCATCAAAATTATTTTTGACCACTATCGTATATATTTTTCAACTATTTACACTAATATTTTATATATTTTTATCTTTTTTGTCACGTTCTTTTTCAGTATTAAAGTTTTTAATTTGGGAACATTAAAATAAAAATTTTAAGTCAAAAAACTTATCCTCAAAATTATTTTTGACCACTATCGTATATATTTTTCAACTATTTACACTAATATTTTATATATTTTTATCTTTTTTATCACGTTCTTTTTCAGTATTAAAGTTTTTAATTTGGGAACATTAAAATAAAAATTTTAAGTCAAAAAACTTTTCCTCAAAATTATTTTTGACCACTATCGTATATATTTTTCAACTATTTACACTAATATTTTATATATTTTTATCTTTTTTGTCACGTTCTTTTTCAGTATTAAAGTTTTTAATTTGGGAACATTAAAATAAAAATTTTAAGTCAAAAAACTTATCATCAAAATTATTTTTGACCACTATCGTATATATTTTTCAACTATTTACACTAATATTTTATATATTTTTATCTTTTTTGTCACGTTCTTTTTCAGTATTAAAGTTTTTAATTTGGGAACATTAAAATAAAAATTTTAAGTCAAAAAACTTATCCTCAAAATTATTTTTGACCACTATCGTATATATTTTTCAACTATTTACACTAATATTTTATATATTTTTATCTTTTTTATCACGTTCTTTTTCAGTATTAAAGTTTTTAATTTGGGAACATTAAAATAAAAATTTTAAGTCAAAAAACTTTTCCTCAAAATTATTTTTGACCACTATCGTATATATTTTTCAACTATTTACACTAATATTTTATATATTTTTATCTTTTTTGTCACGTTCTTTTTCAGTATTAAAGTTTTTAATTTGGGAACATTAAAATAAAAATTTTAAGTCAAAAAACTTATCATCAAAATTATTTTTGACCACTATCGTATATATTTTTCAACTATTTACACTAATATTTTATATATTTTTATCTTTTTTGTCACGTTCTTTTTCAGTATTAAAGTTTTTAATTTGGGAACATTAAAATAAAAATTTTAAGTCAAAAAACTTATCCTCAAAATGATTTTTGACCACTATGATATACATTTTTTGACTATTCTTACTTTTATATTATATATGCTTTTATTTTTATCACGTTCTTTTTTTTAATTTGGGAACATTGAAATAAAAATACTTGTTATGCAAATTGTTCGGGCCAGTCCGGTTCTACTATTTATTTACTTCACTAGTGCATGTCAAATGTCAATTCAGTTGAATTTAATTAATTAACGAAAAAGGATCAATAAAATTGATATAAATATCATGGAGAATAATTCGTATCTTGAATCAATTATTTGAAGATGAACAAATTTTGAAATATATTTTTTTTTACAGTTCACTGTTAGTCCTACTACTTTCTTCTTTACTATACGGAATTATACAGTATTATTCACCATATACAGCTGGTTTGGCCGCTGGAATAATCTTATCTTTTGTAATATTTAAAATTTATTTAAAAATCCACCCGAAATTAATTGAACAACATAAACACGAAGAATCTACGCGATTAAATAAAATTTTCGAAGTACAAGCCGTTAAAGAACATCAACCTTTAAAAAAATATGAAGTGAGTAAATAAAACTTCATTTTTATTTTCATATACAGGGTGTTTCTTAAATAATCTAAACTATTGCAGTGGCCGCTTCGACACTCCATTTTAAATGTTAGTTAATGATATACAGGATGTCGAATTGTTTTATAATTTTATTAGAAGTATAAGTAGAAATAGTACATTTCCGAACATACGTTCGAAATGTGCACCTCCAACCAAAATGACGACTAGGATTGTTACGAATAACATAACAACCTTGTATGATACGGGGTTGTGCGAATAAGCGATTTTAGATACACCCACACAAAAAAAATCCAGAGGATTGAGTCCAAGTGACTTAGGGGGACAAGAATGTGGAAATCCTCGTTCCAATCCAACGGTCTAGCAAAAAGTGGAGGTGGAGGAGCACAGTCACGCCTTCTAATAATAAGAAGTACATCTTCCAAAAGAAGTGGAAGTTAATTTTCTAGAAAATGGGGATATATCTGACGAGTCATCCGTACAGGAAGAAGAAATGGTCCTATCAAAGAATCTTCAATGACGCCATGCCAAATGTTGACCGAGAAATATATATATCGATAGATAAAACTAAGTCGCGCGAGCACAGTCTCCGGAAACGAGGCGCTTCGCGGAGATTTCGGCGTTTGAAATCTGATCCATTCGCGGTGTCGAGACCGAATAAATTTCTAGACGATTCCCAATGCCTCGCGTGTGTTCGTGTAAGTGTGGAACAAAGATCAGGTAGAAGGTTTTTGGTTTTTCCCAAAGACAGGTATATTGTGGAGGATTAATTTAATTGTATGCTATCAGGACCATAGGTTATAGGAATTTCCTGGATCAGGTATCGGTCAGTCTACATAGTCTTCAAAAGTTGGCTTCTTCATTAAACAAAATATTGTTAGCAAAACTGGGATTGTTCGCGATTTTATTTAAAATGTTACTAACATCCACTCCATCAACAATTTTTCTGGTACCCGGCTCTGCATGTTGGCCAATACTTTTCAGAATTCGCTTTGTCCTTTGTGAGGTTGAATTCCAATCCGACAGCTTTAGAACAGCGGAAAAAAAATGAGGAAGGATACGGAAACAAAGATGTAAATTACTAAATAAGGAACGAGTAGGTAGAATAGATTTGAATAAAAAGGATTGTAAAACAGAATTTTTATTTTTTTAAATATAACCAAATATCTAAATATCTGTTGTATTCTATTCGTTGTGCTCCCCAGATGAACAGAGCATACGTATTTACTTGGAAATTATTTACTCAAAACAAAAAAAAATTAATGACTAACAATATCACCTCAAATTTTACTAAATAAAATACACTTTTAGAGTTTAGATAGACAAAGGACGATTTAGCAACGAATCTGAGGTTTTATTGAATTCTTCGAATGAAGTGGGAGGTCGATAACAAATCAATTTCTTCAACAACTGGAATAAATAAATCAGAAAGTAACTACCGCGCCACAATACGTGAATAATGTTACAAATCCGTATGATAAAAATCTTTTTCGTTTTTTGCTTTAGTTCTGAGGTTTGACACAGTATTTAACTTCTAGTAGCGTCACCAGTCACCAAACCAAACACCCTGTATCTCATTAACAAACATGTTTTTAGTAACTTTTCGTCTTAAAATGAATTGTCGTAGCGCCCATTACAATATTTTAGATTACTTAGGAAACATCCTGTATATAACAATTATTATTACAGGGATGGTTAAACGAATATCCGGATGTTTACAACCCCGAAACTTACCATATATTCGGAACCCAATCGGTGTTTTTGAGGTTGCAGGGTAACATGTTAAGGATAAGTCACGCTAAAAATAAAGTTCCTAAAAGGGCCATGTGGAACGAGCCAGAAATAAAAGCGAATTTTACGCAGCACAGGGTGTATAATTTACTAGGGGCTAAGATTAGTCTTCTTCCAGAAGGGTTAACTAGAATAAGGTATGGAAAAAATCATTTTCCACAATACAATGGTTCTAATTATCAATTTTTCCTTTTAAACAAATTTTCTACGGGATTTACTTACTTTACACTTTTAGGCAATGGAGTAAAAAATATCCCATATGCATTTCCCTACCGAATGAACAGTTATGTTTCGATCAGGAACTTCTATCTAAGATAGAAGGTGAAGTACAAAAACAAGTGGAAAGCGATAACGTTGGTTTAACAGACAAAGGCAAGGTGTTTACTTCATCGGGAAGAGAAAAAAAGGGATTCAATAAAACTAGAAAGAAAGATTACCAATATCCCGTGTTGGTAAGTTTGTTGTCGAACCAGAAGGTCGTTAATAACTAATAAGGTTATTAAACTTGTGTTTCGAGTCAATTAAAAGACACGTCACGATGTAAACGCGACGCTAAGAAATAAAAAACCTTGTAACTACAACATTCGATCAAGTAATTTCAAGGTACTTCATGAGGGTTGTTTTCCAATTTATTTCATTCAAAAACGTGTAATTCGAGTCAATTAAAAGACACGTCCCGATATAAACGCGACGCTAAGAAATAACAAACCTTGTAACTACAACATTCGATCAAGTAATTTCAAGGTACTTCATGAGGGTTGTTTTCCAATTTATTTCATTCAAAAACGTGTAATTCGAGTCAATTAAAAGACACGTCCCGATATAAACGCGACGCTAAGAAATAACAAACCTTGTAACTACAACATTCGATCAAGTAATTTCAAGGTACTTCATGAGGGTTGTTTTCCAATTTATTTCATTCAAAAACGTGTAATTCGAGTCAATTAAAAGACACGTCCCGATATAAACGCGACGCTAAGAAATAACAAACCTTGTAACTACAACATTCGATCAAGTAATTTCAAGGTACTTCATGAGGGTTGTTTTCCAATTTATTTCATTCAAAAACGTGTAATTCGAGTCAATTAAAAGTCACGTCCCGATATAAACGCGACGCTAAGAAATAACAAACCTTGTAACTACAACATTCGATCAAGTAATTTCAAGGTACTTCATGAGGGTTGTTTTCCAATTTATTTCATTCAAAAACGTGTAATTCGAGTCAATTAAAAGACACGTCCCGATATAAACGCGACGCTAAGAAATAACAAACCTTGTAACTGTAACATTCGATCAAGTAATTTCAAGGTACTCCATGTGGGTTGTTTTCCAATTTATTTCATTCAAAAACGTGTAATTCGAGTCAATTAAAAGTCACGTCCCGATATAAACGCGACGCTAAGAAATAACAAACCTTGTAACTACAACATTCGATCAAGTAATTTCAAGGTACTTCATGAGGGTTGTTTTCCAATTTATTTCATTCAAAAACGTGTAATTCGAGTCAATTAAAAGACACGTCCCGATATAAACGCGACGCTAAGAAATAACAAACCTTGTAACTGTAACATTCGATCAAGTAATTTCAAGGTACTCCATGTGGGTTGTTTTCCAATTTATTTCATTCAAAAACGTGTAATTCGAGTCAATTAAAAGACACATCCCGATATAAACGCGACGCTAAGAAATAACAAACCTTGTAACTGTAACATTCGATCAAGTAATTTCAAGGTACTCCATGTGGGTTGTTTCCCAATTTATTTCATTCAAAAACGTGTAATTCGAGTCAATTAAAAGACACATCCCGATATAAACGCGACGCTAAGAAATAACAAACCTTGTAACTGTAACATTCGATCAAGTAATTTCAAGGTACTCCATGTGGGTTGTTTCCCAATTTATTTCATTCAAAAACGTGTAATTCGAGTGAATTAAAAGACACGTCCCGATATAAACGCGACGCTAAGAAATAACAAACCTTGTAACTACAACATTCGATCAAGTAATTTCAAGGTACTTCATAAGGGTTGTTTCCCAATTTATTTCATTCAAAAACGTGTAATTCGAGTCAATTAAAAGACACGTCCCGATATAAACGCGACGCTAAGAAATAACAAACCTTGTAACTGTAACATTCGATCAAGTAATTTCAAGGTACTCCATGTGGGTTGTTTTCCAATTTATTTCATTCAAAAACGTGTAATTCGAGTCAATTAAAAGTCACGTCCCGATATAAACGCGACGCTAAGAAATAACAAACCTTGTAACTACAACATTCGATCAAGTAATTTCAAGGTACTTCATGAGGGTTGTTTTCCAATTTATTTCATTCAAAAACGTGTAATTCGAGTCAATTAAAAGACACGTCCCGATATAAACGCGACGCTAAGAAATAACAAACCTTGTAACTGTAACATTCGATCAAGTAATTTCAAGGTACTCCATGTGGGTTGTTTTCCAATTTATTTCATTCAAAAACGTGTAATTCGAGTCAATTAAAAGACACATCCCGATATAAACGCGACGCTAAGAAATAACAAACCTTGTAACTGTAACATTCGATCAAGTAATTTCAAGGTACTCCATGTGGGTTGTTTCCCAATTTATTTCATTCAAAAACGTGTAATTCGAGTGAATTAAAAGACACGTCCCGATATAAACGCGACGCTAAGAAATAACAAACCTTGTAACTACAACATTCGATCAAGTAATTTCAAGGTACTTCATAAGGGTTGTTTCCCAATTTATTTCATTCAAAAACGTGTAATTCGAGTCAATTAAAAGACACGTCCCGATATAAACGCGACGCTAAGAAATAACAAACCTTGTAACTGTAACATTCAATCAAGTAATTTCAAGGTACTTCATAAGGGTTGTTTCCCAATTTATTTCATTCAAAAACGTGTAATTCGAGTCAATTAAAAGACACGTCCCGATATAAACGCGACGCTAAGAAATAACAAACCTTGTAACTACAACATTCGATCAAGTAATTTCAAGGTACTTCATAAGGGTTGTTTCCCAATTTATTTCATTCAAAAACGTGTAATTCGAGTCAATTAAAAGACACGTCCCGATATAAACGCGACGCTAAGAAATAACAAACCTTGTAACTGTAACATTCAATCAAGTAATTTCAAGGTACTCCATGTGGGTTGTTTCCCAATTTATTTCATTCAAAAACGTGTAATTCGAGTCAATTAAAAGACACATCCCGATATAAACGCGACGCTAAGAAATAACAAACCTTGTAACTGTAACATTCGATCAAGTAATTTCAAGGTACTCCATGTGGGTTGTTTCCCAATTTATTTCATTCAAAAACGTGTAATTCGAGTCAATTAAAAGTCACGTCCCGATATAAACGCGACGCTAAGAAATAACAAACCTTGTAACTGTAACATTCGATCAAGTAATTTCAAGGTACTCCATGTGGGTTGTTTCCCAATTTATTTCATTCAAAAACGTGTAATTCGAGTGAATTAAAAGACACGTCCCGATATAAACGCAACGCTAAGAAATAACAAACCTTGTCATTCGATCAAGTAAGATGCTTTCAAACTTATTAAGCAGTTTGTGCACGAAACTCAAGAGTTCGACGATAATGAACTTGACACAAAAGAATCAATTTTAACAAAATCGGAAACTGTTAATAAAAAATATCTGTACGATAGAACGTCTTATATGGAACTGGGACCTGAATTGGAAGGAAATCTTGGCCAGATGATCGATTTCGTATTGGAAATGTGGCAAAATTAAAACCAGTGTACTAACATTAATATATACCCAGCTTTCGAATACTTATCATTTGGGGAATTATTAGTTGAGATTCGGCGGTTTTAAATTGTATAGTTTCTAGAAAACATGAAATTCAATATTCAAATTATCCAAATAAATAGAATTTGAAAAAAATGCCTATATAACCTCAATTTTACAATTTGTGTTTAAAGTACAATTTTGAAGCTCATTGAGCCCAAACATTTATCTGGTACTGGTACTATATATTATGCTGATTCGCATATATATAAACAAAATATGAAGTACCTTGACATTACTTAATCGAATGTTATAGTTACAAGGTTTGTTATTAATTGGCGTCGCTATTCTAACGGGACCTATTTATTAATCTACTCGAATTACACGTTTTTGAAATAAATTGGGTAGCAACTTATATGAAGTACATTGACATTACTTAATCGAATGTTGTAGGTACAAGGTTTGTTATTTATTAGTGCCGCGTTTATAACAGGACGTGTTTGTTAATTTACTTGAATTACACGTTTTTGATTAATCACGGCGTACAATTAATCTTATTCGACCTTCATGTTAAATTCTGGTCACATCATACTAATAGTACCTATATACCTCTATTTAAATGATTTAAATATATTTTAGGCCCAGAGATTCAGTAAACTAACCGAAGGTGAAGATTTAGACCTCGATTCTGATTCAAGAGCAAGTACACCTTCTGCTGATATATCCGTAAGTAATTTTATACTCAACGTATACAAATATAAATATATATCAGCTCTACAGGTTCAAGACTTTGAGATATTTCACTCACTTTCTCTTAGTTTTTCTCGAACTAAGTTTACGAGGACTGTGAACAATGAATATCCTTGTCTTAGACATTTCCCTATCCTGAAGTACTGCTCTTTAAAGTTATTTTGTTCTCTGTTTTTCTTATCATCATCTCCACTAATTTCCTCAATTTATCTGGTAGAAACCAGACCCGAGCACCAGGTAACTGGCAGGTCATCGCCGTGTTTAGTGACCTTGAAAACCCCCAGGATATATATTCGGTCAATTTCAAAACGAATTCTACGGAGCTCCAGTAGACTACGTAGATGTGGGCCACCCTGGGCACCAGGTACCTCGTAGACCTTTTCTGTCGTGTTAGTAAAGACATTCGAAATGCATTTCTTATTAATAATTTTTTCGCAGTTTCCCGTTTTACTACCCAGAAATTCCTAAATTTCCTGGACTATATTCTAAATTTTGTGATTTATTTCCTGGGCTATATGAAAACTATTCTAATCTGACTTGAATACTCTGGAAATATAATCGTAATTCCCATACAAAAACGGAGTCAGAAATTTACTCAACTTTCCAGTAGATTACCAGGACCGTACCGTATATATTTTTGTAAAATTTTCTTTTAGGATATTGCGGATTCACCTGTATTAGAAGACGATGAATCGGGCCAAAAAGAAGACAAAAACCAAGTGGAGAAATGTAACGGTGTACAGGATGATTGGTCGCCAATTACCGGTGTAGAAGACGTAAGTAAAAATTTAGTTAAATCCTTCCAGGACACTCTGGAGACTATTCCTATTAAATTTAAATATTTTTTCACAGTCTAACGATTCGAACTATATAAAACTATATCTATTCGGAAGAACTGATAGAGAAAAAGAAGATTGGTATAGAAGATTGTCAGCTGCTACCCACAACAATAAAAATTTAGAAACAGAACTCGACGAATCTGATCCTAAAGATGGTACTGATAATATAGAAGAAGAACTCGAGTATCTACGTTATATGAGTACTTTTAAAGTAAATATTAAAAAAAAAATACTGTAATCAATTTAAAATTGTAAAAAAAATTTTTTAGCCTTCGAGATCGACTGGTCACAACAAACCGACTGATAAATGTGATTCAGAAGAAGAAGAATCAAAAGAAGACACCCTACTTTGGTTAAACGCCCTTATAGGTCGAGTACTTTTCGATTGCGGTCGCAATAACCATTTCATAGATAGAGTCAAAGATCGGATACAAAGGAAACTGTCTACCATCAAACTGCCCTATTTTATCGAAGAACTTTTGATACCGGAACTCAGTTTGGGGAAAACGTCGCCGATTATTAAAAGAACCGGTAAACCTGTTATGGACGAAAGAGGGATATGGATAGATTTGGATATTATTTACGAAGGACTTGTCGTTCTTATATTGCAGACCAAACTTAATTTAATGAGACTGAAAAACCCGCAAGCTTATGGTGAGTATGGAAATTGTTGATGTCTTGTATGTACAGGACTCTTAGTCGATTTTCCGAAAAAACGTGTCATAAAAGCTGAAATTTAGATTAGGAAACAAAAAGATATCACTGGAGGTTAAATCAGGAGAATTTGGTACATGGTAGGGTAGAACAGTCTGGTTGAAAAGTTTCAACGAAAAAAAAGGAAGAAGTCACTGGAGGTCAGATTAGAATATTTCAGTGCTTTGTTGACTTCTCGAGTTGAAAACTTCTAATAATAATGAACAATAATATAACTGTCAATTAAAATTTACCCTAGGGTTGAATTTTTTGGTTAGAAATCATGAAGAAGTCATAGAAAGTCAAATGTGGAGAATCTGGTGCATGGTTGACAAGTTTAAGATAAATCCTGTCATTCTAAGACAAAATCTCAAATTAAGAAACAAAAAAAGTCACCTGAGGCCAAATTTGGACAATACTAATTATGCTTGACCGTTATAGATAAAAAGGTTCCGTGTAAATGTATCTTCAGAATCTAATTCTTAGGTTAGACAACGGAAAAAAATAATCGAAGGTGATAGCTGGAGAATATGGTGCATGGTCGACAAAACTTTTCTACAAACTCTTGTATACTGACTTAATTTTTGTACATAAAATTTCTATTGATTTCCAGACAAACCTAACGTAGTAAAATCTGCAATATATCATTCTGATGTGGACGATTCGGCAGAAAGTAGTACCGACGACGAGGGTCTCAACGAATTACCGAACACGCCCCAGGATATTCCGGCTGGTTCTAGTCACGGCAAGAAAAACTTGATGAAAATGGTAGACCGATTAGCGGAATCGAAATTTTTTCAAGCTGCCACAGAAAATCGGTATATAAAGAAAGCTATGGAAGGTTAGTTAATACACCTACCACATTTGTTTTTATACAAATCATCATTTTATTTTTCAATTTCAGGTGTATCGAATACACATCTCAGATTAAAAGTGGAAGTAAAATCTTTAGTAGGGACTTTGGTATTGAATATCCCACCTCCACCGACAGATCGGATATGGATTGGTTTTCGACCGGTTCCGGATCTGTCCCTATCTGCTAGACCGATAGTAGGTGAAAGAAATATTAGTTACATAATGGTTACCAGTTGGATAGAGAAGAAACTAGTCCAGGAATTCCAGGTAACGTTGTAAATCGACATTCAACACCTTCTTCTCAAAAAATCTTGGTGCTGCCCTTCCTTCACTTTCCTCTTATCCATTTTTTCTTCTCAATATTGTACTATTGGATATTATTTTTCCTTTTTTTGCCTTCTTCTCGTGGTACTTATTCTAGCCAAGTTACAAAATACATAATTTTAAATTATTTCTCAAATTTCTGTCCTTACAAAATGTGACTATCATTAAATACGGTTTATCAATTGTTTTTAATTATCAGTAAATTGTTTTTAGTTAAAATATTCTTGCAACTAACCTTTTATTAACTTTCAAGTGCATCCAATAAAATACCTCTTCTATTGCATGTTATGGACCACAAATATTATTGTAATGAACCAAATGTTGTTTTATGTGCTTTTTCCTATAATTTAGTTCGACAAAAGAAAGAAATTTTCAATAAATGATTTTACCAATTTTTCTGAATCACATTTTTCCATCTTATAAATGTTCAGTCTGTTTTTAATGTTGATATTAACTATTAAATCACATGGTTGTAGTTATATCTGTCAGTTGATTCATAACAACACCGAAATTCAATTTCATTCATCAAATTGCAATATACTACATGTTATGGAACAAAATGTTGTTTTATGTGATTTTTTCTTTAATTTACCTTAAAAAGAGGAAAAAACTTCAAATGAATGATTTTGCCAATTTGTCCGAGCTATAGTTTTATATTATATGAATCTTCAGCCTTTTTGAGTTGATAATAACTATTAAAATCACATGGTTGTAGTAATATTTGTCAGTTGGTTCATAACAGCACAAAAATTCAATTTATTTTTGGAAGTATTCATTAACATACAAGATATTGCATGTTATGGACCACAAATATTGTTTTAATGAACCCAACATTTGGTTCATTAAAACTTTAATAATTTACTTCGACAGAAGAAAGGAATTGTCAATAAATGATTTTACCAATTTTCTTGAATTACATTTTTACATCATATAAATGTTCAGTCTGTTTTTAATGTTGATATTAACTATTAAAGTCACATGGTTTTGGTAATATTTGTCAGTTGGTTCATAACATCTTTCTAATCATATTGTATTCAATTAAAATGTGTCCTGCACTAAATACGTTTTGGTAATTCCATTTAATAATCTCTAATGACTTTAATCAATTTATTTTTGTAACTAAAAATTTATTAACTTTCAAATGCATTCAACGAGATCCCATCTATCTAATTCGTTTCTCAATTTCGGTGACTACGAAATGAATCTGACACCAAATGAGTTTTGGTAATTATATATTCTTGTTTCTCAGTGTACATTTTCAGATTTTGTTTGATTATTGTTAAAAAGCGGGAAGAAATACAAAATATTTTTGAAAGTATTCAGCAACTTACAAGATATTGTATGTTATGTACCACAAATATTGTTGTAATGAACCAAATGTTGTTTTATGTGATTTTTCCTACAATTTACTTAGACAAGAGGAAGGAATTACAAATTAATAAATTTACCGATTTTCCTAAACAAAATATATATTTTATAAATGTTGTTTTTTTTTTAATGTTGATATTAATTTTGGTAATATTTGTCAGTTGGTTCATAATATTTGTGTTAAATATATTTCGTTAAAAATGATCAATTATTTATTTCAGAAAGTATTGGTAATTCCTAACATGGAAGACTTGGTGATACCTGTGATGAATCCAAAGTTGCCGTATTAAACTATTTTTAATTACTTTTGTTGGTGATAGAAAAAAATACAGGGCAAAAGTTGTATTTTTATTAACTTTTTGTTAGTTACAAAGATATATAAAGACCCAATAATATCAATAATTAAAGTAATTTTACCAATCACAGAAATAAAATTGAAAAAGAAATGATTTTTTTCGTTAATTCTGTTTGACAAACAGATCAACACATACTGAATTTGTATCGTGATATTCGTACTAAATACACTGTTTATTAGAAGTAAACTGACACAATTAAATTATCTGGTCCTTCGAGCCGTATAAAAACCAGCTCGAAGGACCAGACTATGTAATTGTGTTTGTACACTAATAGTAGGTCTGATATATCTTTGTGTGTTATTTTTAAATGTTATCTTTTTTTTAAAAAATTTTATTTTGTTTGAATTTATATTATACAGGATGTTTGTCAGTTTTTACATTATATTTTGAGGACCAAAATGATACATTTTGAAAAGATAGACAATTATTTGTCAGATTTGAATATTCTTCGAGGACAATTTTGCACATTGAAATTCAATCAATTTACATCCAAATTGAAAAGTGGAATAATATATTATTCATCCCGTGAATAATAAGATTTTCTCATATTTTACTTTTTCTTGTCACTTATGACAAATTAATACCGCACAATTTAAATAATGACGTTTATCGCCAGCGCTGTCAAACGAATAAAAATATGTAATATTTTACATTGTTGCCATGTAAATTTTTACAGGTTATGAGTGTGAGTCGTAGGGTCAAGAATTGCGACGAGGTAACACTTGAATCAAAGTTCGATTAACTATTTAAAACTTACAAATATATATATATACGGCTACAAAACGTGAGTTTAAACTTAATCGCGTGCTTAATCTCTAAGAGCAGCGTAGTTCCGTTAGAGTAAATAAGAAATAGAGAGTGTGTGGAAGGTAGAGAAACTTGGATATGGTGGTTTTATTAATTAAGAAGGTTATAAACGAAAGTAACTTGGAATTCCTTGAATCAGGGATCGAAGGATGATAGTTTTATCAAGGAAGTTGTTCGGGGAAACGGTAGAAGAATGAAAAAAGGTCGTGAATGAAATGTACCTGTATTTGTAAATACTGAAAAACAAGAAATTTTGATTTTAACAACAATATCAATTTTCCCTAACACACTAGTAATTATTTCACTTACAACACTATGGTTATTTCAGTTTTTATTGTTTTGATACACGAGAAACTATTTTAATTGCACTTGAGATATTCAGATTTTGTTTGCTAACGTTTATAACACAATGTTTCTTAATACACGAGGAGTGTTTTTAATTACATCTGGAATATTTAGATTTTGTTCAGTGGTTCCAGTTGCCACTATCACTACAATAGTTGCCAACGTTTATAATTTAATTTTCCCTGATACACGACCAATGATTTCACTTACATTTTGGGTATTTAACTTTTGATTAGTGGCTGCAACTTTTATAAAGTAATTTCCTCTGAAATATGAGCAATTATTTTAATCACACTTTGGATGTTTTTATTTGGTTGTGTTTCTAGTGATCAAAATTGAAAAGTTAACTTATTTGACTGTAAGAAACTGACAATAAAAACAAAATTCGAGAATATTGTTTAATCTTTTGTATTACAAAATATTATATATGTGATTTGTTAGCCAAATTAGTATTTGTTTATATTTACTTTAGACTATTTTTTATGTTTTAGAGACGCTCAGTGGAGTTGTGTCTATTTTTATATTCTTCCAAAATTACTGAATATATTGTTGTTTTAACAACAATAAATTTATAGTTGAGAAATATTTTTATTACAATTATATGTGAGCTTGCGTGAGGCTTTTCTTTGTATAAACTTTTATAGTCAACTGTATTGTAGAAAAATATTTTCACTGTAGCACCATAAATATATTTCAAAGCTCCAATTTTTCACTATAACTGTGATACATTTTCAAATAGTTTGCATCACCTGCAATTATTTGAAATGACTTATTCCGAAAGTTTAATTCAGTATTTAAATATGCAATTTATTATTACAAAAAAATATTGTTTCGCAGACTTGCAGGATTTTTGTAAACATGCTTGTTGCCTCCAGTACACTGGATCCGATAGGTGTAAACCGTGATGTTTCGTTCTGAACGGAGTAGAGCCTTTGATCATGGAAAGCAAACCTTAGATTTATCAAAAACTTAGCAAATTCCCTAATAGCACTTGCAGTAGAGCCTTGATAGTCTAGCGAGGAAAAAAATACAAACATCTTTTGAGAAAATCTTATTGAGGTTATAAAAGACATATTTAAATCGCAAAATAAAGTAAACTACTTATTCATAAAGTTATCTATTTATTGACCATGAAGAGGCTTTGACCCTCAAGTTACATATCTTCTTTTCGATGATGACTTGTCAGTCTTTTGCGTAAGTTGGGTTATGATGATCTTGTCATCCATTTTGTGTTCTGTGGAACCCTCTTCTTCCCTGAGTGTTAAGAAAGTCGTAGCGTAGAAGATCCTTGATTCTTTGTCTTGTCCCATATTTGTGTCATTTTTGTTGCTTATTGTTCCTAAGTACTTATAACTGTGGACTCATTCGAAGCTGGAATCAATTATTTCAACTGGTATGTGAACTTCCTTCATTCTTTCAATTTCCATATATTCTGTCTTTTTTGTTTTATTTTCAATCCTCTTTTTCTTTCCTTCCTAATATGTCTTCCTTACTTTTTCTGTCCCTTGCTATTAGAGTTAGATCAGATCATTTAGTCATATTCTCCATAAAGTCAAAGGCTTTTCCCTAGTCAATTGAACATAGAAAGTGATTGTATTTCAATGGTTTTAGCACATATTGTTTAGTAAAAATAATAGTAATTACGTTATAACAATTTTCTTCTTTCCATATTTGATTTGCATTTAAACAAAATATTTTGTAATAAATTTTTCATGAGTTAAAACCGTTTTATCTCTATTTGTGTGAGGATTGTATTTTAATCGGTGTATTTTGTAACTTATGGACAGAAATTGTTATCAACTTATGAATGTTATAAAATAAATACAAAAATTTGAAAAAATATATGAATTTTATTCCAAAAACAACAAAAAAATTCTCGAACATATAATTTTTAGTTGAAAATTTATGATAGCACGAGGGGATTTTGCATTCTGTGAGCTTTGAGACAATCTATAGTACAAAATAAATTTTGCATGTACTCGAAAGGTACTTTTCCAGCTATATCGGAACCGCATAAAAAGCAACGTTTCGTTACTTGTCCCGACTGACTAATTATTCTCCTCTCAGCAGCTAGCGCCCTCTGGAACAAATCACTTATATCAGTTATAACTTGTCACTTGACTATTTATTAACTCAATCAAGAAATCTAACATATTGTCACAATTAGCTAATGTTCATTTAAAAATGGTCGCCGTGGGATAAACAAATTCTTGTATCGTGAGTTTCTGTATGATTTGTGACTAGCAGACTGACTAAAGAAAAAACTGTAGAAATCCTCTTAACACTATTAATCAGAAAATAATACAAAACAACTTCCACAGAAAAAATCCAAAAAAGCTAGCCCGGGTACATACGAGGAAATCGATTGTTTACCCCATTGCGGCCATTTTGACGTAAATCAGCTGTTTTTCTGACCTCCTAATAAGTTGATGTTATTTAATTTGTTCTTTGACTATATCATAACAAGTAAGGGCAGCAACGAAGTTAGGTTATTCTTTTTTCTCCTATAACTTGTCCTCTCACTATAAAAGTATGCAGTCAACGATTATACTGGATGTTCTTCAACTTCTTTAAAATAATATTGGGTAGTTTTCACCATATTTCATAAAAGATTAATTTTTGCATTGTTTAGTAGGTTAGATTACCATTCTTTCTCTTATAACATGTTCTCTGACTATATAAGTCTGCACTCATCGATTGTTCTGAATGTTTTTTGACTTTTAATAAATGTTGAAAAATTTCCAACACATTAGATTATTCTTCTTTTCCCTGTTACTTGTCCTGTTGCAATATATTTACATAATTATAAAGTTAAAGAATGAGGTAATGTGATAATTAGTTAGGTTATTCTTCTTTCCATTGTAATTTGTCTTTTGCCTATATGATTATGCAGCTATCCTATTAATGTGAAGGCAAAATTGAGTTTATTCATTCTTCTTTCCCTTGTAATTTGCTCTTTTAACTATATAAGTATACAGCTAACAATATTTTTCTGTTTTAAGTTTTTTTAAGAACAAAAAAGTATATTGGAGAGTATGTGGGAATATATGGATAAAGAGAATAAATCGAATGATTGAGATTAAAATTTTGGATATCATTAAGCTTTTAATGATTAAATATATTATTAACGATAAATATTACCTTTTCTCTATCGCTTAAAGTTAAAAACCTCTTCTTTTCTTCGTCTTCTTTTCTTTTAATCTCGTTTTCTTTCTTCTTCTCTTTTTCTTTTTCCCTTTTAACTTTTCTCATTGCTTTTCTCTTTTCGGCAACTTCCTCATTTGTTAGAGCGTTAATAGGTATTTGAGCCTGAAAACCACGATCATTTCTCTAATTTTAAACCTTCAACCAACAAAAAATTTGCATTCCCCTATTAATAAAAAAAATTATAGGGAGTTGAGAGGAATTTTGAATTTGAAAATAGATAAATTCTTTAATTGGTTACGTTAGGTTTTTATTCTTTCATTTATTACTTGGCCTTTTTCTATATAACGAACAAGTTATGAAATATTTTCAAGTATTCTAAACTGTTCTGGATGAAGATATAAGAATATTTTATAGAAATAATAGTATAAAAAGAAGAAGAGTAGTTAATAGATGGGAATTATCGAATGTTTTAGAAGAAAACTGTGTCACATTATCCAATATTGACTCACCTTATTGTAATTATGTTTTTCTGGATTTTCTCTGGCGAATTGCCTTAAAAATTCTCTAATTTCCTTGCTTTGTGTACAAGTATAAGCCGTAAGTTGCTCCTTATTTTTCAAACAAGGATTGGCATTGTGTTTTAATAAAAAATCCATAATATCCTTTTGTTCTTTTTGAGCTGCTATATGTAACAGAGTATTTGATTCATTATCTACAATTTGATTTATAAATTCTTCGATATTTCTTTCTTCTGCCATTAGTTTCAATTGTTCTTCATATATATGTTGTAACTGTTCTAAATCTCCATTACATATCAATTCTATCAAATTCTTTTTTCTACATTCCTCCAGTTCTTTCAATTTTTTATTTTTACTTTTCCTAGATTTTTTCTTTTTGGTCTTTTTTCTCTGTTCGGCCGTTAAACTATCATCAAACTCTTTTAATTCATCAAAAGATATTTCTAAATCTGCAGTGGATAAAGGTTCTTTTGTGTCAACTTCGGTTTCGCTTTCGCTAGAAAGATGTTCAGTCGGAAGTGGTCTTTCGACATTTTCTCGAGATTTCGCTCTATTTATACAAGACGATCGAATTTTATTGCGCTTTGATTCCCTTTCAGGTGAAACTTCCTTCGCGAACGATTTTACAGCTTTCTCCACTGAATCTAAAAAGAAAAAACAATAAAAATATTCAATAATATAAAAATATAAGTGTACCGTATACAGAAACAGTAGTGAGCAACTGATGAACCCTTTTTACTTCTTTAAAAGTAGGTCTCCTCGTGGAAAAAGGAATACTTCTCATATCTTTTTTATTTAATATCGAATTATTTCCTCCGAAAAGAATTGATTGGTTGTAACCTCCACTAGCACGATATACCACTAGACTATCTTCTAAATGTTCCTTCCAGGAATCAAGAAGAGTTCTAACATGCTGAAATAAAAAATCTAATGACGTTTTGAATATTTTCTTGTAAATTATTCTTTACCTGAATGAAAGCTTGTTCGTTGTTTCTTCTAAGAGACGCCCCTGCGCTTTTCGGTTGTGTTCCACTAGATTTTGAATCTCTGGAACTTTGCGAACCTCCTTGGCCAGCTCTAACTGTATAATAATGGAACGTTTTATGGATAATAACTTCGTTGTCTTGGAAAACAGCCCCTGCGAAATGACCACCACCTATCATCAATATAGTCCATTTATTTTGACAGTAATTTCTCAGACGGTTTCCAATTTCTTCATCTGTAACTATTTCCTGAAAATTATCAAGTAAAAATAACATGGAATTATAGCAGAAGTTTAGATCTATCTCTAATATAGAACAAGTTACAGGAACAACCTGATTTAGCCCCTTCGCCCTATGGTTTATTCAATTATTTAACTGTAAAGCTTTTTTTTACTTTACAAAATTGAGTAAAAAAGTTTTGCGAGAATAAATAATTGGTAAAATTATTTTTCACTTACCTTCTTATTCATAACGAGTGATTTGTACAATGAAACCACAGCTCCTTTGTCGTTTTTTAAAAATATTTTTCCTTGGGCATTAGCGAAAGTATCAAGTGTATCTTCTTTTTCGGAATCAGACCCTGATATACTAGACACATCATCTGTTAGAAAAAAAAAATGGTTTAAGATATTAAACAAAAATAACAAAATTAAAAGTATTTAGATAAATTTCATCATTAGTTCTCAAATCATAAAGTTAAAATATCATTAATAAACAATGTAAATTAAATAAATGTGAAATAAGGTATTGAATTTTAGGGGTTAGTAGAGGAGGCAAAAGATGAATAGCCTGCAGCAAGTGGTCAATCTGTTTCTGTTCCACGCAGATGCATATTATAGAAATATTGGAATAACAATGCTTAAAACAAGAATCCCCAGAATAACTGAAACAAAAATATCTCCAGAAAAAAGTTCAGAAGATAGTTAACAAAAGACATAAACGAAAGTGATCAATATAGAAGTTAAATTACAAACAATAACACATTTATTGAATTGAATATTATACATAAAGGACTTCTATTGCTGCCCCTTAAGTTGTACCAATAAATGTTTATTATTATAATAATTGTTGCAAGAAATTAGACTTACCTTGTAATTCTGAAATCTTATCATTACCTTCAACCTCTATATTTTATTTTACATGATAATAACTTGAATATTTCTTACCTTTTTCAATTTTAATATTAAAATCGTCTT
Organism: Diorhabda sublineata; assembly: GCF_026230105.1. Lineage (NCBI taxonomy): Eukaryota > Metazoa > Arthropoda > Insecta > Coleoptera > Chrysomelidae > Diorhabda > Diorhabda sublineata. The sequence continues at coordinate 5,907,484 of NC_079481.1, read as the reverse complement.
CAGATATTGGTGGTTTGATTAAAAGTGATTGTTTCAAATTATAACGATGCCAATCTAATTTATAATGTTCTCTTTGTACTTGGCTATCTGGAAATTCTACTCGACAATAGGAACACGACTTTTTATCATTAGAAGGTGACCATTCACTAGATACAGAAGAATCTGTAAAATGAACAATTGATATCCTCATTTTTAGTTGCTATAAATAAATATCTAAAATGTAGAAAAAACATTAACTTTTAATTCCACAAGAATCAAAATTTGAATATATATTTTGCACTAATTCAATTATTTTGTATGATTTGACTTATGCAACAAAAATATCGAGATTACGGTAAAGAAAATATCTACCAACTATAAGAATTGTATTGTTTCAACTTGAACCTAATTACATTAGTTATAAAAAACGACTTACCTAATTTCAAATCCTTATCGTTGGTTTCTAATTGCACTGTTGTGAGAGGAGCTATTATTATATTCTTAAACTCTTCTGTAAACACATTAATAGTCCCCATTTTTCCTAATATGATTCCTGCTGAAACAGTCTTGTTGTACACGTTACTAGAGTTTAGATACGACTGAAATGTGAATGTGCTGTTATGTATAAGAATAACACATGGTTAGAATTTACGTTTTCAATAAATTGGAAAAAGTTGCGCAACTTATTGTAATTTTATCTTATAACTGCCTTATCGATTCTTCATTATCAATTGAATAAAATGTAATAATTATGCAGGTAAGGATATCAGGTATTTTAATCAGCGTAACAAATTCAACATTTTATTTATCGGTTATTTTTGAATTTCAATGGAAAATCTTTGAAACAGTTTAATTTCAAATAAAATTACACTAATAATCCCTGCTTCTAATCATAACCTACATTTATTAGAAGTTTATAACCTATGTTTTCTTCTTCCTCTTCTCGGATGTGATGGGTTAAATCGATATACTATCCACCCAGGAAGGTAAATCTATATGTCACAGCAAACTATTGAGCAATTTAAGTAAACAGCTGATCTACGTCAAACTGGCGGCCGTGGGGTAAGCAATTGATTTTGTCGTATGTACCTTTGTTAGCTTTTCTTGGTTTTTCCGATAGTGAGAGTAATATTGTATTGTTTTTTTTCCTTCATGGTGTTAAGAAGACTCCATAGATACTTTTCAGATCTGAACTAATACAGCTAAAACCAAGTATTTTGGCAGTTTTTTTTAAATTAGACTTTCAAGCAATTTACAAAATTTAGGATAATTGTAATAATTCAGGGAGTTGTGGAGAAGTAATTTCGCACTTCTTTTAGTAGCAACTCTTTAAGTGATTTCACAATAACACTGGAAATAATAAGGTCTAAAATCGATCACATAAATTCATAAACCTCAAAAACTTATTACAAAAGCATTTGTTTACCCCACGGCGGCCATTTTTAAACTGGCGTTAGCTCATTTTGACGTTTCATTAGATTCCCCGTACATCAGTACCATGGTATGACGTCAAGTATCCGACGCCAAATTATAATAAAAGGTATAAGAGGGAACGTCTAGTTGATTTGTTTTTATTTGGGAAGTAGAATCAATTTCGTGAAGGATTCGGTTCACTTCTGGAATGTTCCTGATAGAGGAAAGCTTGTCCTTTGTAAATCTTTGTCGTGTAAACATACTTTGTATACTTCGCCGAATAATCGATTTGTTCTCGGGGTTTTGGTTAGACAACAAAAAGTTCGTTTACGGTAAATCAACATTCTGAATAGTTTACGCATTACAAAGGATCCTAAATCGATTAACAACTGATTCGAAATCGATTCTAAATTTGACATGCGAATTAAACTATATTCATAATCGATTCCGAATCGGAATAGGATCGCTGTGACTCGCATGATTGTTCACCCTTTTTTGTGCCATAAAAAACAAATAATGTCTTCAATATTTTTTTTTCATGTTGTTTATTTTTTCGGCGCATTACAGATTAAACTGAGACTTAAGTTTAAAAACCAAAAAGACCCCGTTCAATCCTCATGGTAATTGGGTTTCGGCCAATTTTTCTGAAACTAAGCACAATGATAGTTTGAAGTAAGCTAATTGAAAGTTTCCCCAGCCCCTGACGTGTTCGAAGATACCATGGGAGGAAGGGTATTGGTTTCAGCCAATGGACACGAAACCCCAACCTTTCTCTTATAGTCCAAGGGTACCATAAGCAGGGATGTCTAACAACGTTTCTGAGACTCCCCTCCATTCAGAGTACCCTTGGACAGTTCAGGGGTACTTTTGAGATGGTTGGATACGTTTTGGGACTTCGATCCCTGCTTCAAACTACTATTGTGCCAAGTTTCAGAAACCCCCATTCTTATGGTACCCTTGACGCTTCAGAGGTAGTTTTGGGGGTTCGTGCTTTCTGAGACTTTCAGAAAAATCGACCAAAACCAATTCCCTTCCCCCCAGGGTACCTTCGGACATTTCAAGGGTAGTTTTAACGGGATTGAGGGGTTCTGTTTACGTGCACATTGAGACATTTAATCAGCTTGTTTCAAACTATCACTGTGGCACGAAGCCCAATTCCATAAGGATTTAGCGAGATCTTTTCAACACTTTTTTGGTTTTTCAAAATATAAAAATTCTATTATTAATCATATTATTATTTTGATTAACAAAATACGAAATTTTATACATTAATTCCATCATTGTGAAAATCATAGAATGTTACAAAGAAAGCAAGAAAAAAAGAAATCCTAACCTAACCTCAAAATTTCTAATAATTTATAAAAATTGTTTAAAATATGATATTCAATTGTTTTTATTATATTGTTCGTTTTTGTATGTAAATTAACACGGCATTCTTCTAAAAAAATCCTAAAGTATAGTTTTCAAAGATAAATTGAGTAATTTATGGTTTTGAAATTTTTTATTGATCAAAAAGTGTTGAAATTTTGATTTTCAAACTTAATCTCATTTTTATCTTATTTATACCGAAGAATTAAGCAAAATGAAAAAGAATTTATTGAAAATATCAATATCTCGATTTTTTATGACCAAAAATAGGGTGGAGACCATTTCCAAATAATAACCAACATGGATGATCAAGAAAACTGGTGGAAATTGAAATACCCAACAAAAAATTTGAAAATTTATTTATGAAGTTAATTTTACAAAGTGCAATACAAAAGAAAAATAAATATAAAAAATAAAATTAACAAACTATTCCTAATAGCTTATGTAAAGTGATGCTTAAAAATTACAACAAAAAAATACTGACCACCAACATTGTCAAAGTATGACTAGGAAAAATATACATAAAATAAATATTGAATAAATATTTTAGTAAACAATAGAGACTCCTCTAAAATACATGTAGCCACTTACAAGAAATCCTACGACAATCGCAAATACATAATTCAAGTGAAAAGTATGACCCGATTGTTCTCTAAAAAGAAAAAAAAACAAAATAAGACTTCAGATTAGCAAAAATCAATTTTTAACACAAATTTGGTCTCAATCTTCTTACTAAGATCCAAAGACAACAGTTTTAAATTGAGGAAATGAAATAGAAGGGAAGTTACACAATTTTTGAATAGGAAACTTCTTTCAAACCATTTTAATAGTGTTTAAGTGATTAAGCATAACTACCCGAGTCGACGCATTAAATAATTCGATTTTTTTGTTGCTTTTTCTTTACTTCGAATTAGGGTTGTGAACAGGGCAAATGTCCAATGTGCTGGACATTTATAAAATGGACAAATGATCAGAAATTTTCCCAAAGCGTTTTTAAGTGCCAAAAGTTTGGGCTCTTAAAAATTTTCTATTAGTTTTCAATCATAACTGATTTCTGTTAACAAAGTTGCCCTAGTTGTCAGTGGAAAAGCTCAATCATATTGGGCATTTTTGTATTTTGGCATTTGCCTTGCATTTTTTCATGACATATGCCCCAACTTATAGATGACTGTGTATTATCACTACTTTGAACCCAACCTAACTAAAACAATGATAGATATTACCACTAACACAATTTTTATTGTTTTTAAATAACTGTAAGAAATACTATCCAAAAGTCTTTCTCATTGATTTTAGATTCAATTTAATGGAAAAAACATCAAAATTTGTAAATTATTCTTTAATCTGATGTGAAATTGGTGCCAATCGCTTCAGAAAGATAAGCTGAGTCAAAATATACCCAAAACAGTTCTTTAAGCTAAATCCAAACAATAACAAATGAATATTAAATGTACAGTAATTATATGATTAAATTGAATAAAAATGATTTAAAAACTTACTTGTATTTTTTGGGAGACAAAGGACTAGGTGGTTGTACTCCTGGAACAGCCGAATCAAGATATACCATTATCCAAGTAAAATATGAACTTAAAACTCCACCCAGAATTGGTAACCAAATATTACTATACCTAGCAACATGTTTCCAGCTCGCTGCAAACATTTCCTGTCCGTCTTCCGACCATATTTGATAAGATATTAGTTTTTCTTCTAAAAATATTTGTTCAAGTGTGCTTCCTAAAAATATCCCAATGCAATCACAAAAATATTTGAATTATAAATTAACTATATACTAGCAAACTTATAGTCTACACATTAATTTATAATGTAAATACAATTTATGCGTTTAAAATAAACTATCAATTGATCTATTTATAAAAATAAACATCTGACCTACTAAAGCATAACCTCAACCTCATTTTATGTTTTGATTTGTATATTAATAAGAAGTCTCTACTTACTGTAGATTATAAAAAGTTTTACTGTAAATATGAGTACTGAGAAAAACAGTCCATAAGCTGCAATTTTCCATTCAGTCCAAATTGGTACATCTTCCTTAATATTATCTTTTCGTACAAAATAATATGGAGATGTTGAAGACCGAGCACTTAATCGTTCACGCAACATTTTTAAACGTTTGGTTATTTTTAAAAAAATCGACTTTTTTCAGATATAAAAAATTCAAAATAAAATGTCATGAAATCAACTTACCTTATTATAAATGACGTAATTGTAGCGGCGCCTTAGTGACATAGGACACAAACTAAACAAAAATGATGTAATGGAATGAAGCTAAGACATACGTGAAACATACTATTATTCCAAAACACGTATTTTTAATATATGGTAACAAATATTAAGTAAATTATGACTGTTTCTAAAATTGTGAAAGTGAGATACAAGAAATTTGATTGAACAAAGTCTGTTAAGATTCATACTATCCCACATACTGTTCTTCTAATGAAATGCGCGACATGTTAGTGCATAAAATAACGTCTTTAATCGTCATTCCAGACGATGACAAGCTCTTTAATTATTGTTTTTATGTAAAGTATATTACGATATTCAGTAACCCATACTTAGGTCAAAGATCTATATTTAAATTATATTCCCGTTGGTATGTAAGAGTAGCTACTGCTATAATTAAATTCAGAGTTGATCCAGGATCAGCTGAATCACTTATTAGCTAATGGCGGATCCTAGCCCCAACGAGATTTTCATTTTAGTTTCGATGGTAGTTTCATATTTAAATCTGATTTACGCTGCTCATTAGAGCTGATGCAAATAACTATGATCTATGATCAGAAATATCATCATCATCATCATATTATCAGTTGATTGCGGATCCCAAACCACAATGAAATTTTTATCACAGTTTCTGAACGTCTCGCTAAATTTTCTGTGGAAATTTCAAATTTGATCTATAAAAACCTTTGATTTTTATTATATTTTTCGTCTGTTAATTCTTCCATGATATTTATTCAGTTGTGTAATGGATCCAAGTGTTTGATAATTTGTATTGAGAAGTTAGCAATGATTTTCCCACTCACACGGATTTTACACTAAATGTTAATATTAATACGTTATTTTTATTATTATTATGACGCTGCTTATGAAAATTGATACTAAATAACCATACGAGGGGAATACGTAATTTTTAAATTTCAAGAAACCATTCCCAAACGAAAAAACTGGTCAGCTAATCTCATTTATCTACTTATACATTGGGGTAGAAAGGATCTTAACATATGGTTTGATCAGTTTCCGAACAACAGTGAACGAGATCCGGATTACTTTCTGATCGTTCATACCGTGATCGGTTTAACCTGATCATATTTTCCGAAAAGCCTTTTAGTAGAAAGGATCCTATCATATGGCTATGACCCGATTACTTCGATCAGTTATAGGTTAATCCAATCATAATTTCCGAAAACCCCTGTTGTTTTGCTACTGCCACTATATTACGATAAAAAAATACTCTAAAACGTATGTCTTAACTTAATGTGCTATTCGTTTTTTTTCGTTCGTCGTTCGTTCACACCGAACCTTGATCTTGAGTCGTTTATTTTCATTTTTCAAATGAGTAATGATCAGTTGGTGTGGTGCAACGAGTGAGTATAGAGTTGGATAAATATAAATAAAACATCGATATTTTATCGTATTGACTCACCTTTCCGACCCGCGTTAAATGAAATGCAGTGCTGGTGATTAAGGACAACAAAGAGAAACAATAAATCATGGCAACCCAAAAAGAAGTTGGCGTAGGCGATTTCGTCCTCATGGACAAAATCGACCTGGAAAATTTTATGAGAAATCTTGAACTAAGGTTAGTATGCTATTCTAAAAGAACAACCGTTGGGTTATTCGATAATAGGGTCAGTCCCAGGTGCGTGACAGGTGAATAAATAAGTATATAAACAATAACTAATAAAAATAATTATTATGGAACGTATCCAGTTCATAAAGAATGTCGATTCGAGTCTTGTTTATAAGGAATAATTTTTTTAAACCAGATTAGTAGACGAGTAGAAAGCCGGTTGGTTTTTTGTTTATAAATAGCCATTACTCAACCCTCTTAGAAATATTATATAAATCTTGTATTTATATTCAAAAGTAGTTAGAAAAAGATAAAGTTTTTAAGAATGATTCTTATTAACAAAAATGAATCATTGCAAATATATTTCTTGATATAATAATAAAAAAATGCTTGTCATTTATTCTGAGGTAATAATAAGTTTTTGTAGATGATTTAGAAAATAGTTTGGTTTATATTTAAAAAATTAAAATCATCGTTGACACGGCGAAATATATTACTTAATGCAGCTATTGATGTAAACATTGAAATAAACTTTTTTTTTTAATTTGAATACAGGGTGACTCATTAAGAATGAGATTTGACGTCGTGAATAAATTTTTGAATTGTTTTTGTAATATTTCTCACGTTTATTCGAAAATAAGAAATTTTTGTTCTATCAAGAGAATATTTTTTTTATTTGTTCAAATTTCAAATTATCAATTTATATGAGATAGGTACTTAATTTATCTCTCTATAGAGGAAAAGGAAGTTAATACGTTATATGATGGTATAAATCTATTATTAGATATTATGTGACAGTATTTTTTACGTAAAACTATATACAGGTGGTTCCAATTAAAACTATCCATAGAAAATATGGAAAATCATATACAGGGCGAGGTATTTTTCATCATGTATATACTCATTCATTCCCACCAGCTTTTTTTCGAAATGAAATGAAAAGTCGAGGAAAAGGTTGCCAGATAAGAATACAGGGTGTTCCGGGAAAAAATTCGCGAGTGTTTCGATGACGTGAAAATAATGTTGCGACAAAAAAAATTTTCATACGAGTTATAGGCATTTAAAGTTGCGAAATCAGAACTCATATTTTAGTATATTTTCTAAATATTGTCCCTCGAAAAGTTACGTATAAAAATAATAAAACAAGTTTCGGGTTTTCATTGGTCTTTTCTAACAAAAAAAACAAAAAAATAAGACCGAGTGCCGCCACTGGATTAAGTATCGATAAATTCGAACTATGCTCATCGTGTAACAAAGTAACGATTTTATCGACAAACAAATTGCCGACAGTTTTCCCGCGAATAAGTATTTTCTTATAATAATAATTATTCTAATTGCGTAGAGATAATATCGTTCACGGGGTCTTAGGTAAGAAGAATGTTTTACAATTAGGAATCCGTATCGGTTTTTATTTTGGTTCCCATGGCATCGCTATAACCTGAAAGTTTCCGCTTCCTACAGTTCATAGGTACTAAGTTTGTACATATACAGATACAGAAAATAACGATTTTTTCAAATGTATTCTACAACTTTCTAACTACTACGAAAAGAAAGCTGAATAACCCACATGTACGTAAACAAAATGATAAAAAAGACATACGAATTTAGATTATTATTGCCGCATTATGTATACAACTGATTGAAGCCAGTGACTTGTCTAAAAACCAACCACCAACGTCCTCAGACTACTTGGCCGATAAGGTTATGAATCTTTTTGATTCTCTTAGACCTGGAGTGATTCTCCACTAAGATTCCATTTGATTCTTTAGCCACCCATTCAGCTGTGGCATCTCATGAGGCCACAGTGGGGCTCTGGTCCAAACTATGCCTCTTACCCCTTCTAATGGAGTGGTTTATCAATGTTTTCTAACTTTATAAAGTCTGCAAATCTTGGTGACTTGTCAGATTTTTTGAATTTAATTTTTCTGGTGCGCTGCTGATTGCATCTGTTTCGACTATAAGCTAAAGGGGAGGCAGGTTGCCATTACCATTGTAATACTCGGTGTTCAAATGTCTCAAAATATTTGTAAATTATAAAAAATTTCACCACTGGGATTGCGAGGAACTACAAAAGGTTGTAAAAGCGTCTTTGTAAAACCAAGAAATTTTACAAGCGGGCATCAACATCGAGTGAATCAGTCGGGAGAACTGACGGTTTGATCACTATAACAGAAATTATGAAACCATTTATTGACCCAAATTTTGACAAGATTTGCACTCATGTAAACGACTTATTATGGTTGGCAAATGGTAAATCCAGTTACAAAGCGGATTGGAATTTAATGTTGTTGCTGTTTCAATAATGTCATCATTTTTCGAGTAATACATCTCGAAATTTGGACATCTTTCATCTAAAATAATATTATAGCGATCAGAATACATGGAAATCTGAATATGGTAGGTAAAGCAATACCACCCAATCCAATTCTTCAATGTTCGCTTCGTACAGTGCGGTCTTCCACTGTCGATTTGTAGAATAACGTCTTTTCAGTTCATTTTTCGAATAAAGATTGCTTCATCCGATTCTCCATCAACAGTTTGTCCAGTTTACAGCAGTTCAAATAGAACGATTCCGCGTAAACCTCACCAAATACCCAAAAAGAGCCTTCGTGGGACGCAGTATTCCGTGGTTATTCATTTTTTAAGAGCCCCTTTCTGCGTTTTGGAATCGTCTTAAATTAGATATAAGATACACTCCGTCAATGTTGATATTCAGGTGTCAGTCGGCGTTGTGCTACAACCACGTAAACTTGTCCGCCATTTTTTATGCTCCCATCGAGAGTGATTCGTTTTCTACAGGCGGAAGGCCATAGTGCTGCAAAAATCCATCGGAAAATGAGTCGTGTGTATGGGGAAAACTTTATGAGTGCTGGTGTTGTGCGTGACGCATGATGAAGGGGGCCAAGGACGCAAATCTGTAGTTTCAGATGACCTGGATCAACGAGTTGAGAAAATGGTTAAAGATTCACCATTACTACGGAATTTCCAGAAGTTTCAAAGTCTGTTTTGTACTCTATTGGTACTGAACGATAAGGCTAAATTGGCGGCAACTTTCTTTGAAGAGTGTATTGAAAAGCTTGTCCACAGATATGAAATCTCTTCGGTGATTATGTCTAAAACTAACCGTATGTGTATCAATCTTTTGGTAAAAAAATTATTGTTTTATATGACTGAATGATCCAAAATATAAACTTATTAACTCAAAACAAATTTTATTCTTATAAAAACATAATTAATAAGTTTAATGGTAAAATATCTGACAATTTTCTACCCTTCTCCAATCAATTGTCCATTCCGATTGAAGTACCTCCAAAACATGTGATTTGAACGTCTCAACATCTTCTTCAGGTGTAGAAACGTTGATTTAGTAATTTATTTTTTATCTGCGGGAATAAGAAAAAATCGTCGGGTGCTAAATAAGGACTCTACGGTGGATGACCCATCAATACGAAGTTTTGACTGTTCCAAAACGTTTTTGTTTGAATTGATGTGTGGGAGCTCGCATTGTCGTGGTTTCCCTGATTTTTTCGAACACTTCTTGCAAACAAATGCTGGTGTACCATTCAGAATCGACCATTTTACGTTGCTATAATGGAATGGTGAAGACGTGTTCAGTTATTTCAAAAAAACAGACAAACAAATTAAATAAATAAGATAAATAAAATATTATAATAGTTTACAAAACTATTTTAGTGTCCCTTTTAAGTATATTTTATCCGTAATCCGTCACCATCTAATAAGGCGTCGGATTTAGGGATTTAGGGAGGGTCTGAAGCCCCTGATTTCCTTAGTGGACCCTTGGCACCTCTACTTCTTAAACCAACACTGGTTTGATATTGTTTCTTTGGTTAAACTAACTCGGAATTTCTGGAACCGTTGGTGTAAACTAAAGTTTACCTTGAATCTCTGAAGACGATGAATTCGATATCGAAACGCCTGTCAGATAGTGTTAATTGTGAGTGTTATTGTAGTGGTGGTGTGAACAGTGTATTCAGTACTTTGGTTAAAGGCACGTAACGGAATTTTTTTCTTTAATGAGAGAAATATTTCTTTCTAGTTTAGTTGTATCTAATTTTCTAATAATCCAATAGATGGTGATTACTTTAAACATAAATATTTGTAGTTTTATTATATGTTAAAAAATATAGCGTTACCCCCGTAATCGGATTTTTTTGTTAATTCAAATTTGATAAAAAACGCGCGAATGATATTTTCCTCAATAGAAAAATTGGCAAAATTCCATTATTTTTTTATATTTGCGCTTTATCGTTAAGTGGGCATTTTCAAAAATATCTCCAATTCTCGAAATTATCCTCAACACATCATTATTATTTATGGATATGATACAATTTTATTATTATTATTATTATCACCTGTTGTTTTGTAACAATAGTTCAAAAGAGATTTCTTGGATTATGTAATGGAAACTTGATTTCTTGACCTCACTTAATATAAATATTTAAGCAGATAATTTTTAATATCATTTCAAAATACCGATGTTTGTTTTAAAAAAATACCTAGTGCGATCCACATAGATAGAAATGTCATAAACAAAAAAATTGTGATTATTTTTCACTTTTCATTTCCACGCACTTTTCAGAACGTCTGACTTAAGCTTCTATACCTCCAAAAATATGATCTATCTTTAGAGTCAAAATGTTCGTACATCGTCTGTTTAATTTCATCGTCTCTGTTGAATCTTTTACCTCTTCAGTTTTTCCAACAAAAAATCGAACGGTGCCAGATAAGGGTATATGGTGAGTATTCAATCTCTGTTAAACCACATTCGTGTACGGTAGCCTGGGGACTGGAGCATTGTCATGAAACAAGCCCCCACATTATTTTGCCATGCTTTTTTTCGATAATTTTATGTGCCCCGTTCATAGTTTTATTTGGTTCCTTAAGTCAATCGGTACTATAATATTGTAGCCATAACTGTTTTGGGGCTTTTCATGACCTTTGCTTTTTTTGGGACGACATATCTTCTGGATGTCAGATGATAGTGCGAGGATGGCCCTAGAAACACAAAAATTTTGTTCGATTCCCATTTTATAGTAAGAATAGTCAAGCTCCTCCTTCATTGTTGGACAATTTTTGACTACCGAGCCATTTTTTCAAGTCTAGGAACAGAAAATAACCCTAAAATAGTGGGCTAAATCTGGCGAATGGGTTGCATGAGGTAGCAATTTAAATCTTGATTTATTAATTTTGTCCATTGCAATAACGGATGTTTGATCTGGTGTATTGTCTTGATGAAACAACACTTTCTTCTTAGCCAAATACGGCCGTTTTCCCTTGCTTTCTTCGCTCAAACGTTGCAATAATAATAGTTTTTCCTTTTTCAAGATAATCAAAGAAAATTATCCCACACGCATCCCAAAAAACCGTTGCCATGACCTTGCCTGCAAATGGGACGGTCTTTGCCTTCTTTGGAGTCGGTTCTCCCTTTTCAGTCCATCGTTTTGATTGCGTTTCATCCATCGTTATGGACTGCCAAAAACTCGATGGACACAAACGCGGCACCAATCTTGCACACAGTTTTCTCTTGTACAAATTTTCAGTTAATACGCGATGGAACTCGTTCCAATTTATTAGATCGAACTTTTTCGGTTCTCGCGGCTCTGAAAATCGCTCACATGTTAATATAGATTGATATCACCATCTTCAGAAGAGATATAATTCAATACACGTCGAGGCATTAGCCAGGAAGGTAGTTGTTTTCTCCTTTGAAGAACGGCAGAATACATTTTCGAAATATTGAATTTCGAAATAGAAATCGTAAATCATCGTCTTGATTTTAGGTCTCTTCTGTTATAAAATTATATATTTTTTTAATTTTTGTTAAGACAGATTAAAATTTTACGTTTCAACTATTTTCAATCTATATCAAAATATTTTGATTTAAAACTTACAAGTGTACAAATCACACAAATCTCATAGAGCTAACTGGGACTAAACTACAATCATGAACACCGAAGAAATAATTCCCAGTTAAAGAATAGTAATCAGCTGGTAGTTGTCGCGCTCACCGACAAAATATTGGTTATTCATTATGGATGATTCATGTTAGATTATGTATATAATCGAATATTTGATATTTATGTAAATTAAATTTACAAAAACACTAAATTATGCATCATCGTTATGAAAACTTTGAAAACAACACGATTTATACTTTTAAAAATATTCGGTGAGTAACATGAATATTATTTTGCATTCATTAATGATCTGTATTGACTTATTGATTTATTTTTAATGATCTCTATTCTATAGTGTGTCTCATAAATGTTTTACAGAAGTTATTCGGGATTAAAGGTCAAAATTTGAGTTTTTTTTTATTTTTCTCGAAAACTGTACGTTTTTTTAAAAAAAAACCTCCAACCAAAGTTGTAGATCTTAAAATTCTGTACAAAAATGGTGATTACGATTTTTTTCCTAAGAGCTACCATTTCTGAGATATCGCGCCACCTGTGAGGTATCTAGTGTACACGGCGGGTTTTTTTACCGTGGTTTTCCCTCTAGGTCTCCTCCACTAACTAATGATTATTGTGTTAACTATTGTTTTGATTTCTTTAGATATTCTGACTCTTGAAAGTCTACTTTAACCGTCAGGTCTTCTTCTTCCTTTTGCTGGATGTTCAAATGTGGTCAAAATCACTCAATTTGGACATTTGAGCGAGACTAATCTTGGTACGCGCTAGAGAACACAGCAACCCGACTTTTTTACAGCCTCATTTGGTCCTACAACTTTTTTCGTAATGTCCAAAAATAGTATTGAGTACATTTTCTGCAGAAGGTGGTACGTACACTTGAACAGAACCTTTAGCACTAAAAGAAATAGGTATATGAACGAAAAATCATCAGGGATCATTTTTGTAGAGAATTTTAAGATCTACAACTTCGGTTTGAGGTTTTTTTTTTTGATAAAACTCACCGTTTTTGAGAAAAAGTCAAAAAAACCTCAAATTCTAACCTTTGACCCCGAAAAACTTTCGAGCATACTTAGAATCGATGGGGATTTTGAAGACTTTCTTTATAATGTTAAACTTCAGCTCTCCGGGTATTTTTTTCTTCAAAGTTTGGTTTATGTTATAAAGAAATAACTTCACTTGGAGCATCTGCCGTTTTAAATCGTATAAATTAGATATTTTCAATGTCTCTTTTGTAATAATGTTTCTATAGAACGTTTACGATCTGTTAAGGTATATTAAGTTGCGACAGCTTTTTTAAGGGGAAGCGCCCAGACTGGCACCATAATTTTTACTATTTAATTGCTAATTTATTACCCAAAAAGCGATTTTATTGCTCAAGCGGTTCACGAGAAACGCGACTCCCCCCTACCTTAATATTAAGCTACGACGAAAATAGTTACGGACGCGCGCTCTTCGGGGTAATTTATTGCTAATCAATTGCTGAAAGATGGCACGGGTCCCAGATCCCGAAAATTACCAATAAATTACCCCGAAGATGTATTTTCATCGCCGAGATAGCGTTTCCGGGCTGCCGTAGCTTAAGACCGCCGAGGGGTTGTCGAGTTCGAGTCTTGGGGGTGGTTTTCGGGATCCGGGACCCTCCTTAAGTTCCATTCACTAAGTACAATCCAAAAACTCTCAGAATGATCGGGGTCAAACTCGAGATCACCAGAAATTGACGTATAGACAACACATTCAATCAGTAAGCCCAATGGTACGAATTGCTTTGTACAACTGCTGCAGAATGGTAAGAACATGGGGCTTCAAACCCAAAATGTTTAACCCGGATGTATAAATATGTTGTGCGACCTACCATAAGCTATACAGCTTTCTTATGATGGTCTAGATAAGTTGCAAAGGGCGGATTGCCCCCTTTGAAGACGTTTATAGAAAATGGAGGTGGAAGACATAGTCAGAAGGGGACGTAAACGTAGAAGAGCTTAGAACGAACACGTGGACAGGATGACCAGAGAAAGGGGCACGACGACCTTTAGGAACGCTTCCAAAAAGATGGATGGATTCATGGACATCATCATCTCAAGGATGACAAGGCATAAAGTCTTGAAGAAGAAGAAAGAACACAACGTGAAGCACAGCGATCTAACTGGGAATCTATGGTGTTTAAGTCGACTTCAATGGACAAATGCAGGGATTGCGGGGAAACATACGCTATTCTTAGATGAGCAGCTTGTAGACCCCACAATACAAAGATATTTAACCTATCAGATAGCAGAGCAGCCCTTATTTTAGTAAGAATGCGATATCCAATTGGTTTGGTCTCTAGTATGTTGTGGTAGATCCACGTTTCGTCCACTACGTAAAAAATCAGCGGTTATGCAGTTGACATCGTTGCAAAGTCTAAAGATGTGCTAGATTGATCTTACTTTATTAATATTCTTGTATATTCCTTGTTTAAAATACGTATATTTCGAAAATTACCGAAAACCTAATTTTCATTTTAATCATTAATGAATATTGGAATACCCACAGTTATCGCTGTATGACAATACGATAAAACGTTTATCAGTCCTTTAGAACCTTCAATCGATATTTTTAAGGTCGTTTTAATACTAAAAATTCCAAGGGAGCGGCTATAATACAAGGTATTCCGAAAAAAATCTTGCGCGGTAATAAGCTATGGATGTTACCATTTTTTTCTTATACTTTCGACCGATTTTGACATGTTACTACAGTATGAAATTCTGTAATACTGAAATACCCATTAACTCTAAAAGCAGAGCAATATCATCAAGTGAGCTCCCTCGAGGAGCCGTTGGATCATGTCGTTAGTGAGGGGGACCAGCGTGGGCACAAAGAGGGAAGCGGGTGCAAAGACGATTTTCATCGACGTGAGCCCCCTCGAGGAGCCGTTGGATCTCGTCGTTAGTGAGGGGGACCAGCGTGGGCACAAAGACTTAATCCAAGGAAATAATAGTGCTTAGGGATGCTACCTCATCTTACTCTTGAGGGCTCTGAACATACAAGGACCACTGAATCCACGAGACTTCCGAGACGGCTTAATTACCCCGGATGCTAAGATTGCCTCCACCCTTATCCCAGTGCTTTCAACCCGGATATCTAGGTAAAGCTTGTCAAAAGGATTTTATACATATCAAACAAGCCATAAGCGTCCGCAGTAGGGCCCGGTGCTAGCTACGCGACATCGCCGGAGATTCCCCCTTTTCGGCGGGTTAGGAATCATATCCCAAATTGTCAAAAGGTTTAAATCAATGCTCCTGATCGGATTTTCGAAGGTCACCAGCCTTTGGTAATTTTAAGTGGGACACCACTGGTATATCAAAAGGCTTATGTGCTTAATGGCGCTTGGCCAACCAATATTGTAATGTGAACATCCAGGGAATCAAGCGGATGTACTCAGATAGAATGGGCACCGTCAAGGAGTCGTTGGACCTCGTCGCGTTAGTCCAAGGAAGCCCGGCATTAATGCTAACTGACTGTAAATTCCCGATGGAAATCTGGAACTTCAAGACAGGAAACGTGACAAATCCTTTTGGTCTTTCTGAGGGTTTTGAACAAACAGGGTCTACGGAACCTACTTCCCTTAAAGCATCAGTTTCTACCGATGTCTGAGCTCTGACCGGTGTTTTTGACAAGGCCCGGCTCAAACGCCGAAATTTCAGAGAAATCTCTAAATACAAGCGCAAATATATTTCCTAACTTATAGCTTCTCAGACAACCCTCGTAAGAGCTAGATAATTTTGATAGCAGCGTTAAGTATATGTTTTATTATTTGATACTAAAAAAATGAGTAAAATAAGTAGATAAATTGGTATTTAGTATACCTAAACCAACAATTTACTATGCAAGTATATCATGCTTTTTTACACGCCCTGTATGTACACAATTTTGTTCGGAGATTCATCAAATATTCAAGAACATTTTGTTTTTGATATTATAAGTACACTATGATAATATAAATATTATTTAATTGTGTGGGTCTTCGTGACCTGGTTAAGTTACGTCGGGTCATGTTTGTTGTAGAGGAACCTCGTCTATAACCTCGATACTAAATTGTCCACTAATTACGTCATTATCTTTGGAAACCTGACTCATCGCGCTGATTTAATCGAGCTTTTCAATTTGCTTAAACCTTTATAGAATTGTTCAATGAATCACAACTCGTATCAAGTAGGTATTGCTAAAATAATTTTTTCTGCTCTTACGGGTGTGCTTTTCAAGTTTTGAGGTTAAAAAATCGATATTATCCATTAAGTTCAATACACCAAAACATGTAATTTGAACGCCTCAACATCTTCTTCAGGTGTAGAAACGTTGACTCAGTAATTTATTTTTTATCTGCGGGAATGAGAAGAAATCATCGGGTTCTAAATAAGGACTGTACGGTGGATGACCCATCAATTCGATGTTTTGATTGTTCCAAACCGTTTTTGTTTGAATTAATGTGTGACAAGTCACATTGTCATGGTGGAGAATGATTCGTCTTCTTCGATTGGTTTTCCTAATTTTTCGAACACTTCTTGCAAACAAATGCTGGTGTACCAGTTAGGATTGACCTTTCTACGTTGCTCTAATGGAGCGAGGGCGACATGTCCAGTTATTCCGACCATTTGCTTCGAACTTTTGTTGGATTTGGCTCGTCTTGAAACACCCATACAGTCGATTATTCTTTAGTTTCGGTTCATAGGCATAGATTCATGATTTTTCGCCTTTCCCGAACCTTTTTTTGAGCGATTGTCAAATTATGCGTTATCCAACGCGAACAAATCTTTTTGGCAGCCAAATGTTCATGCAATATTGAATGTATGAGAATGAAACTCACGATATACCTCATGAAGATCTTGCAATATTATTTTACTCACAGTATTGATGTTTTCTGGTAAAACAGCCGATTTTGGACGACCTTGACGAAATTAATACTGAAACGAAGTGCGACCAAGATCATCTAGCTCACACCGACACAATTTATGATTTTGTAAAGTTTTGATCAAATAAAATCAAATTGCAAACCGTACCTATCGGGATACATGAAGTAAAATAAAAGTTAAGATGGCAGTACTTAAAAATGTCATTAGCAGGACCGCCAACCATTCATAATTGAGGTTATTATAACAAAAACACGAAGTAATATTTAACCTTTAATTAGAAAAACTGGCACGAAAATTAAAAGAGGAACAAACCGCCGCCATGTTACGCTCAGTACTTGATGTTGACATTTCACTCATTGGGAGGTCTTTATGACAAATAACATATAACTAGAATGTGTGACGCCATCTACAAATTATGGTCCACGCCTAACTACTTAAGCTGTTGCAAAATAATCTTGTTGAATTAGGATGGAATCTGTTTTTCTTTCAACAATAATAAAAAATCGCAGTTTCCGCAGACAGTCACTACAAAAATAACACTGTCGAGTCGGGATTCTTCACCACCGAAAATCGTAACGAGTTAAATGTTCAATTCCGTTTTTTAACCAAATTAATGTTTCAAGTATCTGAAAACAACTCAATTGACAACACGTTCTGAGTACTTTCACGATTAGAAATGTCAATGTCATATTTGACATATTCACAACAGTGTTGCCATATCTCAAAAACAAAGTATCGATACTCGGTTGAATATATTCATACCAGGGTAATTAGAAGTGTTGTAGACCGTTTCCATTATCAAAAAACTTGGTGGGGTGAATTAAAAATACAAAATGTTCAAATTTAATAGTGTTCAAAAATACTTGGAGTGCAGAAACATGTCATTTTGTCACGTGTCGTACACTATACACGTACACTCCGAATATCTGGTAATTCATTTCTTTTTGCGATATCTCTTCTTCTCTTCTCCCGTATCTACTTCCCTTTCGCTTTCTTCGACCGTTTTATTTTTTGTTTATCTTCATATTTCCAAATCATTATTGTCACCCCCACAATAAATTCAATCGATTACTCGATTTGCATCCTTCAGTTGTAGTGCGCCACTTTTATAACAAATCAAATTTTCCCCCGCGAGAGTTAGAAAATTCTAGATATTCAGGAATTGCGTAATCAGATAAGCAAATGTCAAGTTACAAGGGAAACAACCTCAAATTGACGACCTGCCTCACCTTGTACAGATGCTTTATTTTCTTTTAATCATTCTCTCTTTGTTTATTGACGACGCAGAACGTTTAATCGTTTTAATAGTGGAAATTTGACGCTTGGATTACGGCCATGTTTCCTTGGCGCCGCGACCAGTTACCGCCACTCCAAAATTTCTCATATCGATGGTCATGGTAGCGCTCCAAACTCGGCGTTCGACATTTCGTATTGACCAAGTTTCCGAGAAGACGTTGAAAGTAAAAAAAATGTCTGCTACAAAATATTGTATTTGTAGATATATCTGTTGGTGCCATCAAAGGGTTTAAGCCGAAGCGCCTGATCGGCTTCTCAAAGGACATCTTCTACTTTATTTGTCGCAAATTCCTCGATTTTTGAAACAGCCATGGATCAAGTAAGCGATTCCACGGAATGCATTTTCTTAAACCTGGTTTCAATCTCTTTCAGGATCTAAAACTGTAATTCTTCGACATTAAGAGGTTTAACTTTTCCAAGAACACAATTGAGTTGTATAACTAGTGCAGTATTCATCACCTGACGCATCCTTAGTTGCAGCTTCAATCGGCCGCAGAATTTGTAAAACCGAATCAAGAATAGATGATTCTGATGTAGTTAGCAACGATGGTGAAATTTTATGACGAATGGTATATGCTATTGTATATA
Source organism: Diorhabda sublineata (assembly GCF_026230105.1). NCBI lineage: Eukaryota > Metazoa > Arthropoda > Insecta > Coleoptera > Chrysomelidae > Diorhabda > Diorhabda sublineata. The sequence continues at coordinate 5,888,207 of NC_079481.1, read as the reverse complement.
CTGTTTACTTTAGTAATTTGGATAAAAATGGATCACACATTTTCTATTAAATCAGTTTATTAGAAACACATCGTAAACTATTGAAATCTCCACCCAAAAAAACAAATAAATAAATAAATAAACAAGCACTTAAGTTGTACAAATTAAGCGTTAAATAAAACGACATTTAGATGTTAATTTTTTTTGAAAACTTCCTTTTTTTTTCGATGTTTATTTTGCTACGACAGGTAGTGAGCCCTGCTACCCTAAATAATTAGTATGATTAAATATTTGATTTGGCGGAATTCTATATGTGTGGCAAGGTTGTTTGCTCTCGAGTTAATATTAAACTCAAAGAAAAAAAATTAATGGGACGGACGAAACTTTTCAGCTCTTGAAATGTTTATACTTTAATTCTTTTCGTAAAATATTGTGAGATTTATGAGGAGGTGCATTTACAACAACGTTTGCTTCTTGTCCAAATTTTCCGCCCAACCGTTGATAGTTTTTTTTCCTAGATATACGAGGGGGTACCCAAAAATAACGGGAATTATTTTTTAAATGCTATATATTTACAAAGAGAGACAAAACAACCTTATCCCCTTCAAAATACTCTCCATTACAAGTAATAAATTTGTCCCAGCGGTGCTTCCACTGTTCGAAAAATTGTTTGAACTCATCTTTAGAGATGACTGTAAGCTCCTGTCTCGTTCTTTTCTTGATGTCTTCAATGTTTCCAAATCGCCGTCCTTTCATGTCCCTTTTCATGCGTGGAAACAAAAAAAAGTCGCACGGAGCCAGGTCAGGCGAGTAAGATGCTTGGGGCAGCGGAACCATGCTATTTTTAACCAAAAACTGACTAACTGTGATGGCTGAGTGTGCAGGTGCGTTGTCATGGTGGAAGAACCAGTCATCTGATTGATGAAACGAGCTTCAAGATATTCCACTGATTTCAGATAGTTGATCAATTGTCTGTTGACGGTCTGTGCGCACGTGCGCTCTGGAATTCTTTCAATATTTTCATCGATTCGGGCAGTTGATGGACGTCCAGAGTGAGGTTTGTCATCAATCGACATTTCGCCATTTTTAAATCGAGAAAACCACTCATACACTTGAGTTTTCCCCATAGCATCATCTTTGTAAGCAGTTTTCAACATTAAAACAGTCTCAGCAGCGTTTTTACCGAGTAGAAAACACTTCACTAGTTCACTTAGATATGCCATCATAAAAAAACACGAAGCAGTAGTGAAACAGTACTAGCAAAAACGGTCACTAATAACGAACAGAACGTGGCAGGTCAACAGCCCGTGCTGCACTGAACTGGCGCTAGACAGGCACAGGCGGCAGAAATCAGTACTACAAAAGCTCCACCCATGGCAACTAATTTTTTACGTTTTTCTATCATGACCAATAATTGGTACACAAGAACACATCCAAAAGATGAGACGTTTTGTCGATGGTCTAGAGTAGTTAGCCATTTACTCGCCTGTAAATCGTGCCGAAACACACCGTTCGTGGAGAATAGCCAAAAGTTTTGCGCGTTTGGGTGATTAAACGGTCGTGTTTTTATCGTTCGTGTAGAATGGCCCTAGATTCTACCATAATTACTCTAGAATTTGCAATAGATCGCACACTGCACCATGGAAGTCGCAACTAAACTAAACTTAACCATCCTCACTAAATTGAAAACATACATTTGTATTTCTGATGAAATAAGTACTTTTGATACGTCTATGTAACCTTCGTTGATACACAGGGCTTCTGGTCTGTCCAAACCTTATTCTATTGCTCTGTACAGCTTATGGTTATAAAATATCAATTTTCTATTCTCGCATTTGAAAGGTCATTTATTTAGTGAATGGTTAGGCAGTTTTGTATTAGCATCCGGTAAGGCATGGATCATATACAGGGTCTTGAATCCAACGAAAATGCGTTCAATTTTTTTGCATTTCAATAAAAGTCTAAATAAACTTGTGATTATGTCCTAATAGACACGTATGTCTCTTAATTTCTATCTATAATAAATATTCCTTCATTAGACTTTATTTTTTATTACCCCTCGTAGTAGAAATAACAATATTTCATATATATTTTTCTCAATAACAAATCTACTTATGGATGAAATCGTGTTTTTCGTCAAACCTCGTATACGATTTAATAAAATTTGATATTTTTCCCGAAAATATCAGTCTTAATAGAATCAAGAATTTTACCAGATAATAATTATAATTATTTGTAATCTATTTTGTTAATTATACCCTCTTATGGGCCTCGCGTACCCAAACAAATTTTGACGAATGTGTCAAAATTAAGGCGTGGTCAAAAGACTGTACGTTTATTGTTTTATAAAATGTTTGTCTACATTAAGTTCACGGTCGACCGCAATACCATAAACTTATTATATCTGCCATTTTATTTATGTAAACTAAATCGGAGTTCAAGAACATAAATGAAACGGAAATCGGTTCCGTCAGTTCAAACGATCGAACTAAGAAGGTAAAACTACAATGATACGCTGAAATTATCCCTACCTATAAGGTACTTTAGGTTCTAATTCGCATAAAGCGTTTTATGATATTCTTAACCTATAAAAAGTTTATGTCCATATCGCTTTTGCTTTGTTTATATAATATATAATTTATTTGCAGTTGATGTGTACACAAGAAGTTGAATTGTAGATTAACATTTCATAAGGTCTAAATAATTATTTAGGAAACTGAACTAAACAATTTGATTTTTATGTTTGAAATATTCAAGTCGTGATTTAAATTTCGTTCTAATTACGTCATCGGTGACAGCAATCCATAGACTACGTGATGATTGTCGATAAAATATTTTATAATATCGGTTTTGTTTTTATTACATCTATATATCAATCGAGAAACAACATGGGAAGGGAAAATACGCATCTGTTGTACCCGAATTTCTGAGTGCTTTTTGGATATTTCTTTTTTTTTTTTTTTAGAGCTACTTGATACGACGAAAATTAGTCATCATATATGGGCAAAGGCACTTCCGCCCATTTTTCTTCAAGTCTATATTTAAAACGATTAAAAAATAACAGTTAGTTAAACTGTAATGTTACTTAAGTTGGTAATCGTGATACGTTTAAAATAATATTTTGTTCAAGCAACTTCATCAGAGCATGCATACTGTAGGTTGATCAGCAGTCGGGGTAAAACGAAATTTTCAGTGGCCTACTGACAGTTTCTATTTTAGTTACATTTAATACTTATGAAGTAAAAATCTCATGTTATGAAATAGGATTGTTTTTTTTTTAATAATATACGAGGGTTATTTGAAAATTTGAAAAGTAAAAATTGAAATAACTTCAACTTCGATTAACAATCGAAAAGGAGCAAGTAAATAATCATTAAATACTGCAATTGGTTAAAATGAGGTTATGTTGACATTAAGTTTGGAATAAAGAGGTAAAAACCTGAATATGACGTACTCATCTTGTTATAGTGAACAATTTTTACTGATAAATGATTTTTATCAAATTACTGTATGTTTTTTCTATTTAAAAACAAATATAGGTAGGTTCCAACTTAATTATTAATTAATACATTTTTTCCTTACATCAATAATGAAAATTAAATGAAGTGAAATCTTTTTACCTGTGATATCTTCAGTGTTTATGATTGTAGTTTAATCTGAAAAATTAGCTCTGATGAGATCTGCTCTCTGTTGCTCTGATAGACGCAACAACGTGCTGTGATTCATATTTTTTGAACCAAGACATATTTTTTTGAAGTTTATGAACGAATTGTCTGAATTTTCGTTCTCGCAAATTCAGACTAGTAAGTCTTAGAATGGTTAAAACCAAGGAACTATCGGTTGAAACTCGTGCAGTAATCGCGGGTCCTCATGGTCTAGGCAAAAGTAAACGTAAACATTGTCGCCAAATTAAAACTAACTCGACGTACCGTGGACTAAAACGTGAAAATATATATAGCATCCACTTTGGTGATAGAAAACGTTCAGGGCGGCCTAGGAAAACCACAAAAGTGTCGATTTGTAAACGTAAAAGAAAGTTTTATGAAAACACGGAGGCTCGGTAATGGTTTGGGGATGTTTTGGAGGAAAAACGACTAGAAACCTGGTAGAAATTTCGAAAAAAGCGTGAAATTTAAAAACAACATAACTGTGTGGCCGTCGAGCTCTACTATTAGCTGTTATATAAAGGGATTAAATTAATAGAATTCGTTAATTAGAAGCATTTACACTTTTTCTTAATAGAAATTCGTTATAAAGAGATTGTCGAAAAAATGTTTCGAAACATAAAGGTGTGTGTTGGATAATTCAAAGAAATTAAGATTTAGTCCTCGTCGTACAGCTCTCTGAATTGACCCAGTTGTCAACAACTTTGGATTTACTCTTCTTGAACCGCCAAGTCAGTTGCTGTCAGCTGTCACGTCACGTGCGCGCCTTCATACTCAACGTCCATTTCCTGTACTCTCTTGGATGTCAGCAACCCTTCAAAACATTTCTAACAACACCCAAACAATCATATGAAATAAAATTTTCACCAGAATTCGATAACGTGCAAAACGACTCAATTTTTCCGTCTTCGATCCCCTATAATCTGTATTTTCTTCTCTTCCTACCTTTGTCTGAAGGGTTTTAAAGTATGAAATTAAATTTTTTCGAAAATATGATGGTTACAAAAAAATTGTCACCGGATTTTGTATTCAGATCACACAAAATCGAAATCGACCAATTACAGTAAAAAAACTTTAATGACGACATGTCCTATGTTATTTTTTTTTAAATTTCAGATTCAAAAATGGTTACATCTATACTTACATTGGGGAAGTATGTGTTTCAGTTAACCCTTATAGAACGAAAAATATCTACGGGACTGACCAAATAAACCAGTATAAAGGTAAGTCAAACAGCTTAAGTTAACAGCCATAATTTTGTATCGGCTCCCAGCAACCACTCTCTGAATACCCGATGAAGTTTTGCGGCGAGTAGAGATTCTTTTTAATAAATCCTGGAACGTGAAAGATTGCAACTGCACTTTGAATATGTCGCAAATAGGATTATACTCGATTAAACCGGTTCGAAAGTTTATCTAACGGCTGAACTGATTCGGAATTGAGTTGTGAATAAAATTATTAACGGGCGATAGAGTTTTCCGTGTGGGTGAACCAGTTGAAGGTTTACAGCAGCTCTAATAGATACCCGACAAGGTCTGCTCGAGCATTTGAAATAGAAACAGATTGGGTTTTATCTGATTCGACTGATGGTGAAGTAATATTATTGTATCTGCTTGCTTATCTTCAGATTTTAGAAGAAGCAAAAGGGAGCTGATTTCAAAGGAGGGCACACGATTATCGATTGAATATAGCTGGGTAATTTAATTTCTTGGCCGGATAGTGAGGCAATGCTGATAATAACCGATTTATATGTGTGAAGTCGCGGCTGGTTTCCAAAGAAATCAAAACAGTGATGCACTACAAGTCAAAAGTTTTTGCTCACTCTATAGTTTGCGTTATACATAACAAAAAGCCATACGATCGATTTTTAAGAACATATATTTAAATATTTAATCATAGATGTGCTTTTATTATTTTGGTGGACAATTTCGAGAAATAATTCGGTCCCAATTGAGCTATATGATATCCCAAAGACGAGAATTGGAAGTAAGACACTGCTTTCTGAGTTCCCTGCTCAATTTGTCCCATAACAACTCAATTGGGCTTAGTTCGAGCAACTGTGACGGCCAAATCTGTACTTTCAGTACATTCTTCTTTTCAAATTCTTTCAAATACCCTTCGCACAACTTCGAGGAATCCATGGGATCGTTCTCATGCTGGAAGAAAAAGTTTTTGACGATTGGATGTTGGCCAAGTTTTATCAGGTCTCTTGTAGAAGTACTCAAAGGCAGATCCTTAGTTTCGTTGATCTGAGCTACATCTCTGGGCCCGTGAACTCTCGATCACGTTCACAATACGTTTCAAGCGATAGCTATTTGGCTTTACCCATTTTAAAACATTTAAAACAAAACGAACTTGACAAAAGATGTTTTAGTTCAAAAAGTATAAATCATAGCATCTTCTTGCGTCTCACAGGGACTAAACTATAATCATAAACATCGAAGAAATAACTCACAATTGAAGAATAACGAACGAATCAGTCGGTACTTGCAGGTTTTAACTTGTCACCGCCAAAATATAAACATGCGCTCGTTTAAACTAAATAAATATTGGACACTATTATTTATGGTTTGTAAGACAACGTTTCGACCTTCGCTTGACAATATCAAAGAGAAATTTGTTTATTATTTTGATGGTACGTTCATGTCCTCTAGTCTGGTTACCGCTTCGTTCCGTGTATTTCTCGTTGCAGACTTTCCGCGAGGCAACGCGTGTCCCACAATAACTCAATAGAGTTGAGGTCGGACGACTGTGACCGCCAAATCATCCCTTTTAGTACATTCTTTCTTTATAATTATTTCGAATACTCAAACATCAAATCATATAGGAGCCTTCGCTGTGTTTGAGTCGGGAGTACACATGGATCTAACATCTGTTCTTCCTTTGACGCCGAAAAACCTCGATAAAAATCTCTCCAACTCTAATAGTGTCTAATTTTAATGTTTCTAGCCAACTGCAACCTCTTAATTTTATTTTGACGCCTTAAAAGAGGTTTATTCACTGTTACCCTTCCTTAAAGGCCAGCTTCTCTTAATCTCCTTTTCTCTGTAGAAGTACTCAATCTCTGGGTCAGTGAGTTGTCGATCACCTTTATTGACAATACGTTTCAACCGATAGCTACTTGGTTATACACATTTTAAAACATTTAAAACAAAAGAAACTTGACAAAAGATGTCTTAGTTCAAAAAGTATAAATCATAGTACATTTCTGAGTCTCACATGGACTAAACTATAATCATAAACATCGAAGAAATAACTCACAATTGAAGAATAACGAACGAATCAGTCGGTACTTGCAGGTTTTAACTTGTCACCGCCAAAACATAAACATGCGCTCGTTTAAACTAAACAAATAACGGACACTATTATTTATGGTTTGTAAGACAACGTTTCGACCTTCGCTTGACAATATCAAAGAGAAATTTGTGTATTATTTTGAAATATAATGAATAAATTATGTGGTGGGCAAAAATGTTTGACTGTAATGAGACGATCAAAAAGAAATTCAGTTTGTTAATGGATACAATACAGTACCCATAAAAACACGAAGGTTCTGCCTTCATTTTTCTTAGTCTACGTCTCAGACAATTAATAAACCCTGTAGAATACAATACAATGAAAAAGTTGAGGAGTCTCCGAAGACGATAACATGGTTATCGAAAATGTGTAGTGAGTGTAGTGGTGTAGTGATAGTGTAAAATCAAGATTTCGTGGGAGTTTCTTGAACTAACTTTTACCAAAACTCCTATAGCTAAGTTGGAATTTCTGGAACCGTTGGAGATATTCATACTGAATAAATACACTGTTTACACCAACACTCACACTACACTGTCTGACGCGCGTTTCGATAACCAAGTTATCGTCTTCAGTGACTGAAGGTAAATTTTCCCACTAATAAACCTTCTACCGCGAAAAAAGAATTGTAAATAGGTTAATCAATCGTCATAGATTTAAGAAATCTCTATGCGAAATCACTTTTTTCCAAACCCAAAGTGAAAAAGAAGAAAAATTTGCTCTGATCTCTTTCAATCCTGTTCATACGAGAGGATTGGAAGGAATATTTAGTAGAGTGGGTTTTAAGCTGGTTTATAAATCCAACAACACATTAAAACAATTGTTGGGCAATCCTAAGAATATGAAATAAGTTGTGATTGTATATTGGGCAGACTAATTGGTCCGTTATTGTCCGGTTTAAAGAGCACATAGCTCATTTGAAATATGAACGGACCGGAAAATCAGGTATTGCCGATCATGCTGCCGGTCAAAATTATGACATAAATATTAATATTGTAAAATTGTTAAAAAACGTATCCAATAATATATTGTTGGGTGGATTTCAAAGCTTTGAAATTGCTAGATGTAAGAGTAGCTTAAATAGGGACAAATTGCCAATTCATTACAGCCCAATTAATAGTTTAGTAGTCAAAGATTTAACATGAATATTCCCGCTGGAATAAATTTTCGTGGGAGAAGGTTTATTGGTCAGTCTCTGAAGACGATAACTTGGTTATCGAAACGCGCGTCAGACAGTGTAATTGTGAGTGTTGGTGTAAACAGTGTGTTCAGTAAAAACTCCTATAGATATTTTAATGCTTTCTGGATGCAAATAAAATTCACATAAAACACTAATTAATAGATAAATAAAATTAGAAATATATCAAATTTGAGATAACGTTCTGTAATAATCACTTATCATTATCCTATCTTATCGTTTAAAGCGAAACGTTAGTCTTTAAGTGATTCTTAAGAACGTATTAACGGCAGGATTATTTTTAAAAAATGTTATCTTTATACATTATTATTTGCTGAATGACACAATATTTATTGAAAATGTCGTATTCAGTGATGCATTGTATAGATAAGTCCACTTTTATACTGTCTATATTTAGAAGTATTCAATTTAGTTTCGCATTGTTGGGGTTAAACGAACAATGTTGCATCCTTCAAAAAGACGTTCCTTTGAATTTTGTAGCACCATTCAAACATTAACGTGGTTTTTGTGGGCATCATAAAATTAACTAAAGTGAAAGGGAAAGAAATGAAACAGTCTACAGCAGACAGTAACAACCAAAAAGGTTAAAGGGACATAATAATTGTAATCTCATGCAGCCCCGGATCTAGGGAGATGAACATACCGGAGCTCACGCTCCAGGCGATGTATTTAAACAGCATAACTTATCATTAACATAACCTCGACCACTGAGACGTCCAATATCTTAAGCACCTAGCAATCAGAAACTGTCTGTTCTGTTGTACTGGGTGTATTAATAAAAAAAAATGTTTCTGAGAGATTATTCGAATCAAAGGGAATTCAAATGTACAAAGAGTGTACGCTGGAAACTTAAGAGGAGATCATTGTCCACAAATTGAACAAATAATCCACGTAGACTAAGAAAAATGAAGGCAGAACCTTCGTGTTTCAAAATAATACACAAATTTCTCTTTGATATTGTCAAGCGAAGGTCGAAACGTTGTCTTACAAACCATAAATAATAGTGTCCAATATTTATTTAGTTTAAACGAGCGCATGTTTATATTTTGGCGGTGACAAGTTAAAACTTGCAAGTACCGACTGATTCGTTCGTTATTCTTCAATTGTGAGTTATTTCTTCGATGTTTATGATTATAGTTTAGTCGTTTAGTCCCTGTGAGACTCAGAAACGTACTATTTCAATTTCTTTTTGTTTTAAATGTTTTAAAGTGTGTATAACCAAGTAGCTATCGGTTGAAACGTATTGTCAATAGAGGTGATCGACGACTCACTGACCCAGAGATTGAGTACTTCTACAGAAAAAAAGGAGATTAAGAGAAGCTGGCCTTTATGGAAGGGTGACAGTGAATAAACCTCTTTTAAGGCGTCAAAATAAAATTAAGAGGTTGCAGTTGTCTAAGAACATTAAAATTGGACACTATTAGAGTTGGAGAGAGTTTTATCGAGGTTTTTCGGCGTCAAAGGAAGAACAGATGTTAGATCCATGTGTACTCCCGACTCAAACACAGCGAAGGCTCCTATATGATTTGATGTTTGAGTATTCGAAATAATTATAAAGAAAGAATGTACTAGAAGGGATGATTTGGCGGTCACAGTCGTCCGACCTCAACTCTATTGAGTTAATGTGGGAAACGCGTTGCCTCGCGGAAAGTTTGCAACGAGAAATACACAGAGCAGGACGGTGACGAGACCAGAAGACATGAACGTACCATACTTAGTCTCGCACTTGGAAAATCTGAAAAGGGCACTCTCTAACACGCATTCCCTCGTGGAGGGTCTGAAATTCATTCATCACCGCATCAAACTTTACTATCATCGTCGATTAAACCCTTGGTGTACTTTCTGTCATACAAAATCGTTCGAACTAGAAAAATTGTTTTTTTTATTAATTCAGCCTTCAAAAATAGCGGCTAGTTAAATATTTATTGAACTTTTCATCAAAATTATCAATTAGTGTATATACTTCGACGAAGCGATAAAATTACATCAGAGATAAGACGATGATTTTATTTTGATAATAATCTGGTGCAACGATTTCAAGTTGATATTTTCCATTTTCTATGGGACGTGATGCAATGAGGCTTGTTTATTATTATTTTTATTAATCTAGGTGCTTGTAGCAATAACTAGCTGTAGATTTTGTAGATTGATTCTGGGGTCATTTTGACTTTGCAGTCTATCTACACCTATACCTAGAAATTTTGTACACGACTCTACATCTCACGTGTACTCTACCAAAAGGATGCTATTTTTTTGGAGATTCTTGTGTCCCACTTCCCAAGGTGTTAATACTTCTTCGAAGTACTTAAGCCTTTCGATAAAAACCTGCAGTTGCCGCCCTCCGGCTGCGTAACTACACTACACTAGCTATTGGTTTTCTATTTTCTTTATGTTTATTTTACTTTGGGGCAGTATTCTCTCTTTTTATGCGCATACTGTATGTACATTTCACGCCCGATAGTATCTAGACGCACACACGTTAAGGGAGTCCCACATGTAAAGAAACTATCCCAAAAATCACTCCAATCCCAGTCCTGTAGAAGAAAAATTTTCCTATATCAGGACGGTTCCCTCAATAGAATCAACCACAACGAGATTTTCTTTCTGTATGTATGTCTGCCATCTATCGCGGGTGGGAGAAACTTTAGGAGTTTGAAAAACAAAATAAAACGGCTTCCTGAAACATAGCGCTGTTAGGTTTTAGTGTAAACACAATAAAAGTTTTTTTTTTTTTCAGATAGAGAACTTTTCGAAAACCCGCCTCACATTTTTGCTATCGCCGACGCTTCCCATAAGGTGATGAAGCAACAGGGGAAAGATACGTGTATCGTTATCAGCGGCGAATCCGGATCTGGGAAAACTGAGGCCTCGAAAATTATCATGAAATACATAGCAGCCGTAACGAATCAGGGTAAGAATGATAAAAGGAAACCGCAATATTCCAATAATTGATAAAATTTAATAAAATAAAATATTTAAATACAAGGTATCCAATTATAAATCTCATAAACCATGAGTTAACCTTAAAGAAATCAAGCGAACTAAGATCGGGGCTTTTGGGAGGCCAGTTAATGTTAGCTATAACAATTTATTGAGTCGATGTATGACAAGTGGTAACGTCTTGTTGGATTTACTTTGAGTCCAAAATGTCTTTAGCAGAGATAGTGGCCCACACAACGACTTTTGGACTGTGCACAACTTTTCTATTTATTTGATGACCAGAAAGTATAGAATAGAACAGATTCCTGTTTAGTTTTATTTTACAAAAATATGAACTCGGCTCCTTTTTATTCAAATTTGTTTTACCTACTCGTTATGTTGCCTAACTAAATAGAATATACGAATTTACACGGAAACTATTATGAAGAATTTGCTTAACACTTGAATGTAGATAGATAGAGGACGATTTAGCAACGAAACTGGAGTTTCATTGAATTCCTCGAATGGAGTGGGTGGTCGGTAACAAATCAATTTCTGCAAAAAACTTTAATATTATAGTTACAATCGAAGTGACTACTGAGCCACAATACGTTGAAGATAAACGTTACAACTTCCAAAAAACGGCATCTACACACATTCCTCAATACGTTTTGAGACTAAGAAAAACACATTTTTTGCCTAAAAACAATTTTATTGATCAATGTAATTTCCTTCAAGAGCAATACAACCATTCCAACGTTTTTCTAACTTCTCGATGCCGTGCTTTTAGAAGGATTTGTATTTGGCTTCAAAAGAGGCTTCAGTTTCGACAACTGCTTCTTCATTTGAGCTGAATTTTTACCGGCGAGCATTTTTTTGATATCAGCGAATAGCCAGTAGTCACTGGGGGTCTGATCTGGACTATACGGTGGTTGATGAAGCAACTCGAAGTGTAATTTAACCACCGTTACCATCGACTTGTGAATCGGTGCATTGTCTTGGTGATGCAGTGATTTTTTCTTCGACATATGAAGCCGTTTTTCCTTGATTTTTGCATTCAAATGATCCAACAAATCCATTTAGTATTCGTTATTGATTATCTCTAGACCATCTATCGCTAGATATAACCATTTTGTGGACGTTTTTGATGTTTTCTGTAGTAACCACGTCAAATGAACGACCAGAACGTTCACTATCATCGGAGTCTGTACGACCAACTTCAAATTCAGCAAACCAATAAAAAATAGTTCTTTTCGATGGAGAAGAGACCGGATAACACTTTTGAAGCCGTTGCTGAGCTTGTTTAGTATTTTTTTCATCAAGAAGGAATTAACACACCAAATTTTTTAGAATCCAGTGTTTTGAAAATAACAAAAGTAGTTCGACTTAATGGCCGTCACTTTTTTCTGACTAATCTAAATGTCATGAAATATTACACATAGTCAGGGCCGGATTAAGCTAGTGGCTTGAGGAGGCTATAGCCCCGGGCCCCATCATTTGCTAAATCATTCTGTATTTTTTGATGTATTGATACCACAAATCTAACGTATTGATATTATTTTTTAAATTTTTTCATACAAAAGTGGGCCCCGTCATTATTTTAGCCGCGGGCCTTGTAAATCTTAATCCTGAACATAGTCTTCTGAAAGTTGGTACTCCGTAAACGTCATATGGTTTGACAATAGCAGCGCCATCTGTTTATAAGTTACACGACTTATTCTTATCTTCACCTCAAGTAAAAGATTTATAATATTTTTGCTACCTACACGTTTCGATCTACTTGATAAAATAATTTTTTTTTTTTAATATTTCTATTATAAATTTCAGAAATAACGTGCAGTTCTAGTAAGTACTCCGTTAACTACCACAGAAGTGTATTTCGTGTTTTCTAACATCGTTCTATTCATATTATTAAAACTTTTCACCAACCATACCATAAACGTACGTGTGAAGTATATATACAAGGGTTGATCCATTTGCTCCGCGCTCTATACTCACGATAAAAATTGGCGAAGATATTTTTATTTTCCCACATAGTCTTCATTGAGGTTAGAACATTCATCTCATAGATCATTAAAAAAATGTAAAGATCTAACGACGGAGACTTGATCAATATTTTAGGTCGCGATTTATATGACACCCTTAACCATACATACAACGATAAAAATTTGCTTAAACTCCTGGTGAATCTCGTTTTTCCACTCCTCACTCTGCTACATCATACACGTCACACACTTCATCTTTTCACTGTGCCATATGACACTGCACTTTTCCCTAAATGTATCCGCGAAATTTTGTGTGTCAACTCTACGATTCCTCATTTCTTTGAACTCATCCGTCACGTGTGTCAACTGTCATCCACTACGTGCGTCACCTATCCTATCATATATTCCATTCATATATAATCCACATCTATGATATTTGTCTTTGAACCCATCTATCACCTGTCTTAATTACGTACGTCATCGATACTGTCAAATGTCACGTGTCACCCGTTTTGTATTCTGTGCTGCGACACGTTCTGCCATTTATCATATGATCTATACTCCCATCCATTATGTATCATCTTAACTGCTTGTGTTTTTGAACCCATCTATCGCGTGTGTTATCAGTCATCTATTACTCTTTATCTCTTTGAATTCATCGGTCACGTGCGTCATCTGTCATTCACTACGTGCGTTATCTATCCTATCACATATTTTGTGCTATAACGCGTTCTATATCGTATGTTCTATAATTCCATCTATTAAGTGCATCATCTATGATCTTTGTCTTTGAACTCATCCATCACCTGTCATTATTATGTCCGTCTATACTGTCATATGTCAGCTGTCTTGTATTCTGTGCTGCCACGCGTTCCATCATTTATCATGATCTATGATCCAATTTGTTTTGTGTGTCGTAATAAATTGTGTTTTTAAACTCATCCGTCACGTCTGTCATTCATTATGTACGTCATCTGTTCTATCTAATGCAGGTTAATTGTCTATACCATACTTTTGATATTGATAGAGAGAGAAAGAACATAGCTACGCCCTGTTCTACTTTATTCTGATTGACTTGCTATGACGTCAAAGATTTTAGTGGTGGAGTGTTTTTTCTCTCTTTTCCAATACTACAGTTCTACGTATCTGGCCCCTCTCTCTAATATTAACTCCATGTATACATGATATGTTACAGTATGACGTAATTGTTTTGATTTATAAATGGGTCGGAGGCGGCTGAAAGGGATCAGCCCTATTATATAGTATTATTAGTAATAATGAATGGTGTTGTTTTGATAGCTTTTTAATAATCGCCGCAACTAATTGTCAAAACAATTGTTAAATAATGTCAAAAATTAAATATATTTTGTCATAATTTCGTTTGAAAATAGAGGGCGTGATAAAAAAGTTTTAAAAAGACAATGAAAAATACTACCCTTTGCTAAAAATGCACTCATTGTTAAACCCATTACTAGAAGAGTTTACAAATCAGGAATGGTGTTAAAACGTTTCGGTTTTAGCATTCAAGAAGTCGCATGGTACTAAATCTGGCGAGTTAGGCGGTTGAGGATAGACAGAAAGTCTTTCAGCGATCCAACACTTGAATAAATGATCACAGTTCTCATTAGAATTTACTCTAGTTGCACTGTACACTCACAAAAAGAAAAAAACGATGCGAGTCACTAGTTTTCTATGGAAAACTTTGATTTCAGTCTTATATCCAATTGTTCGAACGGATCTCGTAATTCCACTTATTTTGCTCACCGACATTTTCAAAATTTGTCACCACAACTTTATTGAATTTACATTAGGCACTCGTTACCGGGGGAGGTTGTGATTTGATATGTCAAAATCAGGACGCTATTTTTCGCAGCTTTCTAACCTGTCGCTTCCATCCAAATATATAACCTAACATTTTCAAAATATATATTTTCAGGAGGTCAAAAGGAAATCGAACGTGTTAAGGACGTTCTGATCCAGTCGAATTCAATTTTAGAAGCATTCGGTAACGCCAAAACTAACAGGAACGACAATTCTTCCAGGTTCGGTAAATACATGGATATCCACTTTGATTTCAAAGGCGACCCAATCGGTGGTCACATTAATAAGTATTTGTTGGAAAAATCGCGTGTGATACACCAACAACCCGGAGAAAGAAACTTCCATTGTTTTTATCAGGTAAAAATCCATATCGAAGAAATGCGAAGAAATTAGCGATTCGCAGTATTTGTATGTTTTTACAGCTTTTATCGGGAGCGAATGAAGACTTGTTGAAAAGACTGAACTTATCTCGTGATACCCATCAGTATTTCTACGTGAAGCAAGGAAATGCGGCCGTAGTTAACACAATAAACGATAAAAACGATTATCGCGAAGTATCTTCATCATTGAACACACTCCAATTCAGTAAACAAGAACAGGATACGTTGTGGAAAGTAGTAGCCGCCACTTTGCATTTAGGTAACATAGAATTCGAAATTGACGAAGAAGATAAATTGAAATTGAAGAAAACCAAAGGCGTTGATTATGTCGCTGAATTATTGCAAGTAAGTCTAGAAAAATGTTAATTTTTTAGCTCATATTCTACATCACCTACCATGGGGAGCTTGAGTTTGGGTATTTATCCAGGGATGCTGTATAATGGCTCTAGATACTATTTGGTCAAGTTTCGTCTGAAGATACTTTCAATATTTTCGAGGACTTCGCTTACCAGGCCGCAAAATTCGCGGTTCTAACTGAATTAGGGAGGTCTAGAAACGATTAAACGAGTTTTGGGCGCTAAAGTTTTTGTGTTTATCCTGGGATCCTTTATAATTAGCTCTAGGAATTATCTGTTCGCGTTTCGCCCGAAAAGACATTTTCACTACTTTCGAGGTCTTCGCTTACCTCGTCGCGAAATTCACGGCTCTGGATCACGGAGTGATTCTACCAAAGTCGAAAAACTTGACTTTCGAGGACATCGGAGCAACACTGGTGGTCGCTAAACGAACTCTGCACCAATGGGAGATTTCTCTTTTCGATTAGTGGTCCAAATATTCGCCTAGCTTATATTCAGTGTTCATTACACTTAAAATATTTTTATAGTTACTACTAGAATCCGAACCGAGCTCCCTCATCCATGTGGGGACGCAAAAAAGCGAGCACTTGCCGAGAAAAACCAGATAGAACTGGTTAAATTGTTATTAACCGGTTATAGCTCCATTATGAGACTATGGGAGCTAATAAAAACAGAGGGCGTGTTAGATTTATCGTATGGATTAGGTTGGTTTAAGTTAGGTTAGGTATATTCAATTTCCACGCATTTGAGACAAAAATCACTCGGTTTCCTAGAGTTTGTGTGTTTATCCTGGAAGTCCTTATAAAAGATTCATTATAATCCGGGCCGAGCTTCCTTATCCAAGTGGGGGCTCGCCGAGAAAAACCAGATTGAACTGGAAAAATTATTGTTAACCGGTTATAGCTCCCTTGTGAGACTATGGGAAGTATACATGATTCATATACTTTCCTTTTTATGTTACTTAAGATGATTATGTCCTTTAGGATATGACAAAGCTTATCAAATACTGCGAAAAATTAAGTCAATTCTTGTTTTCATTTCGGTAGTCTGGTTTTCTTTTCCCAATTTTATCTTGTAATCCACTCATTGATATTGTTAATACCAGGATGTTATATGATTACATTTGTTATTGTATCAGTCATGTTGCTCATGTTCCGCGTTAACCCAACGTTCTTTACTGACCTCTTGAGTTCTTTTAACATTACTCATCAATATCACTCAAAACTATTACTATATAGTCTTCAAAGTGCAGTTTTTTAAAGTAGAATCCGTCCCCTTTTATTCCCATGATAATTATTTGAATGTGTTTTCCATTACAATGGTAAACATATTTGGGAGATATCGGATTATATCCAACGATGATGTATATTTAAATAAAACTAAGAAAAGTTTTCTCTATATAATATTTCAAATTGCCGTATTGATTCAGTATTCTTGTTAGAATAATCCTTGTCTCGCGAAATCACCTGAAAAATAAAGAAAATTGTTTAGATATTCAACTAATTATCGATTTGAACAAATAAATATAACCTTCAAATATTGATGTCAAACTTCAAAAACCACAATATTATAAAAATTGTTTGCTGTATTTCGTTAGTCAAAAGGCCAATAGAAAAGAAGAAGAATAAAATTGGTCTCTTCTAACATTGGTAATAAGCTTGATTAGTTGTGGTTGTCAGCGGTACCAGACACTTTTTGTGATCTTAGTCTTCTTTTTATCAGCAAAATTATGAGAAATTCTATAAAGTCGTTTAAATTTGAGATTAAAACCAGTTTTTTAAATATAATTCTGCAAAATTCTAAAAAAACTCATTTTGATATCTATATATAACCATGAAATTACAATTATTAATATATTCAATATACTTATCAATCCCTTGAGGTACTATGTTTATTTGAAATAAAAAATAATGTGAAAAAATTTTATAAAATCAATAAAAAGTCGTTTGAATGTGACTTTTAAGCCAAAAATAAATCGTTATGTCCTTCTTAATCAACAACAAATTAACTCAGCATTCCTTATGGGAACCATTAGGATCTGTTGATCATAAAAAATTAACAAAATCATATAGTTAGTGATTCAAAGTATCCCTGTACTCAAACCCCATTAATAAATCATCTCCACTTACTTATTTTTATCTTATATTAATGTGACTGACTCGAAACGACCATAAATATCCTTTTCTACTGATTTTATAACTATTTATAGTTTTATTGTATAGGATACGATTTAGTATTTAAGGCAGTTGGTACACTGACACTGGGCTGTTCATTTACTTATTTTTTTGCTTAATAAATTGTTTTTTTTTGTTGTGGATTGAGTTATTAAACTAAAATTTAAAACAACATATTTAGGCATCCATAACTAACATATCAACCCCTTGAGGTACTTTGCCTATAAAACAAAAATTTAATATAAAAATATTTCTTAAAACAATAAAATCCGAATTTTAGGTGAAAAGAAGCGATTTGGAAACCGCTCTTTGCGAAAGAGTCATCGCTGCCAGAGGAGACATTATGAGAAAAGAACACACTGTAACAGAAGCAGTTTTCGGTAGAGACGCTTTCGCTAAAGCAGTATACGATACACTTTTTACTTGGATAGTTAATAAAATCAACGCTGCTATAGCTGTTGATAAAACTAATTTGAGGATGACTTACAAGAGTTCATTGATTGGTGTATTGGACATTTATGGATTTGAAGTGTTCGATAACAACAGTTTCGAACAATTTTGTATAAATTATTGTAATGAAAAGTTACAACAACTATTTATTGGTGAGTAGATTATAAAAATTATTTTTTCATACTGAAATCACAATCAGTCCTTTGGTTCGAATATAAACTAGCAACCTATGGAGGTTTTCAAAAGACCAAACAGTGTATTTATGAGTATGTATGTAGTTGTAGTAAACAGTATGTTAATCATTTTTTAACACATATAACAAGTAACAAAAATTTTTATCTTCTTCAGAATTGGTGCTTAAACAAGAACAAGAAGAATATAATCGTGAAGGTATCGCTTGGACCAATATTGAATATTTTAATAACCAAATTATCTGTGATTTAGTGGAAGCGCCCCACAAAGGTATTATTTCTATAATGGATGACGCCTGCAAAATGACAGCTGAAAAAGTAACCGACGAAATGCTGTTAGAAGCCATGGACAAAAACCTAAAAGGTACAATGGATTTTTATCATGACAACGATCTAATTTTTCTTTTTTCAGGTCATAAGCATTATGTTTCGAGACAGACTAAGCCACCGGAAAAAAATCTTAGACATAAAATTGATTTTCGTATAACTCATTACGCTGGTGATGTAACTTATTGCATAACAGGGTTTTTGGATAAAAATAAAGATACGCTATACCAAGATTTTAAAAGATTGTTGTACAATTCGAAAGATCCGAATATTAAGGAGATGTGGCCAGAAGGAGCTCAACATATTTCAGAGGTAACAATACTTTTCGAAATTCCATCAAATCCTTAAATTTCTAAATAGTCCATATCCAACCTGTGAAAAATAGTGAATATGTTTGGAAATACATATATAGATCAATCACCCTCGCTCAACAGTTGTTCCACTTATTTTTATGAGCTTTAAAACTATTTTTCATCATTTTTAACTTGTAAACTAGATTTTAAGGGCAGTTTAATAAAAAGTGCATATTACTTTTACAATTCTGCTTATATTGGATATAATATTTGCAAGCTGGATATATAATGTTACGTTTCTAATTAATCACTAAAATTCATTTCATATTTGAACCATTACCTCTGTATCCAATGTCAATTATATCAATTTCAAAGGGAATATCTCTTTGTATTTATTATTGAATCTAAATCAATTTAATCTGTAAAATTGCATAGCAAAGTAAATATAACTTTAGGTATTCTTTAAATTTATCAATATTCATGGAAGTTTAGTAAACATTATAAATTTTTATTTACATAATTTTGTCTCACTCACCTTTTATTTTTAGGCTGTTTTACAAAATTTTTTTCCAATTAATCTTCCTTATACAATATCAACATCACTTTTAACTTTCCATTTATGTTTTTTCCATAATTAAACAACCAGAAAATTCTTTTTAGAACCTATTATAACCTCTTTTTTATCAATTTTATCACATTGGATCTACTATAGACTTCTTACGACCTTTTTATTTGATTTTCCATAACTGAACGAAATAATCTTCATATAAATATTTTACAAACTTCATTTACAGGATGATTAAAATTATCGAGTTTCTTTTATAATATATCTAAAATTGTATAATTTTTAATATCTTCTAACCTAATAATTCTTCTTTTTTAATCAGATCTATCTTGACCATTGAACTACACTATAAGTGTGTTTTTGGAAGCTGCACTGGCAGAACTAGTTCAAGAAGTGTACACAAAGCGTTCTTTGTAGTAGAACCAGCGATAGCGTCGCTGTTCTTGGTAGTAGTGCATTAGAACTGCTTGCACTGGGTCTAGAGTCAGTTCAGCTGGTGCAACCTCAAATACAACAATTAACAAATGCTCCATTGCTCTCTGCACTATATAATTCTATACATTCATGAACTAGCCTGCACTGGTCCAGTTCAGTACAGTTACCAAGAACAAACCTTATATTTTAGTGGAAAAATTAAAGAGCTCCTTCTCTCGGATTTACATGCTCACACTTTTTTATGTAATTTTCTACAAATTTTTCTATTATATTGAAAAAAAATGTATTTTCTTATGTTTTTGTTCATTTTCTAACCTTAAAATAAATAAAAAGTTGTAACTTATTGATATTTAAATACTATAAAATTTCTTTTTGGTTAAATATTTCAGCTAATTTTGGTATAATTGTTGTAGATCACCAAAAGACCCCCTACGGCTGGAACGCTTTTCAAAAATTCCATGTTGGCACTCGTTCAAAATTTGCAAAATAAAGAACCGCACTACGTGAGATGTATAAAACCGAATGAAATTAAATCCGCATCTGCCTTTGACGAACAAAGAGTACGACATCAAGTTAGCTATTTAGGACTTGTAGAAAATGTTAGAGTAAGAAGAGCTGGATTTGCTTACAGACAACGATACGATAGATTTTTGAAGAGGTAAGTAATATTACTTATTTAAACTATTTCTAATAGTGGAATGAATTTATACACACTGTCTTTCATTTATCTAATTTATTTAAACACTTACACTACACACTATAAATATTCCCTACTTTTTATTTTTTCCTTCCGTTCACTATGACTTCTAAATATATACTGACTTCTCACTGCTAAACAAGCACGTATTTATATCCAAAAGAAGTTCTCGAGATAGTTCTAGAACGTAAACAAACAAATAAATAAAAAAGCCTTCCTAGAAACTGGTTCTTTAAAACAATATAAACAAATCACCACTGTGATGAAAACATCTATAAAAAACCGGCGCATATTGAAATATCTTTTATACATTTTAGGTACAAAATGATTTCCCAGTTCACTTGGCCGAACTTCAGATCCGGATCAGACAAAGACGCTTGCAAAGTGATAATGGATGAAAACAGATTCAGCGACGACGTAAAATACGGCAAAACAAAAATATTCATTCGAACCCCACAAACACTCTTCGCATTAGAACGTGCCAGAAACAGTCTTATACCGGGAATCGTTACATTGATCCAAAAAACATGGAGAGGATACGTAGCCAGAGAACAGTACAAGAGAATGAAGGCACTAATGACAATGATCAAAGTATACAGACAGAAAAAGATGAGGGAATACATTTGCGCTTTGGACGATAAATTCAAAAACGCCAAGAAAATGAGAGATTACGGAAAGAGTATATTGTGGCCGGCTCCACCTTTATCTTTAAGAGAAACCACTAAACATTTAAAAAATATATTCAACAAGTAAGTTTCGAATTAATTTAAAACGGATAAATAATAATAATAATAATGTTTTTTTCGTAGATGGAGAGCCAGCATGATCCTGAAACGTATACCGCGCAGCGAATGGCCCCAAATGAAACTGAAGATAACCGCGGCAAGCGCATTGATAAACAAACGACCCCATTACGGCGTAAACAGAAAATGGGAGGGCAACTACCTCTCGTCGCACATTGAAAACAACAACTACACCGTATACAACGAAGCGGTAAATAACCTCAAAAATACCAAACATTTCACCGACGTTCTATTCTCTTCGTTCGTAACGAAATTTAATAAATTCAATAAAGTAGCCGAAAGGGTGATGCTCATAACGGATCAGTTCGTTTTCAAATTGGATACGATGAAATTTAGGAATATGAAGGAAGGAACGACGATCGGGGAATTGACGGGAATTAGTGTCAGTCCCGGACACGATCAATTGATTATCTTGCATTGTCCCGGCGGGAACGATCTGGTCGTTTCCCTACATTGTGATAAGCAAGAAGATAGGATCGGGGAATGTATCGGAGTTTTATGTAACAGATACTACCAGTAAGTAGTTTTATAGATTCTTCTTTTTTATTCAATTTACCTACGACTATTTATATTTGTAATAATCGAATATTCTTAGAAATAACAGTCAAATATTCTTTATGTGTTTAAATTATATTAAAAAAATATTTCTTGAAACTCTTCGGTCTGTTAAGTTTCTCCCGTAACTTGTTGTATGACTATATAAGTATCAAGTTATCGAATGTTTTAGAACAGAAGCGGGCAAATACTTCTAAGTGCGGGCCATAATGAGATTTTCAAAATGTATCTCGGGCCTGGGATCGTATGCTATGGACGCACGAATGTTGTGGATGGAGTTTTTTGCCAAAAACAAATATTAAGGATAAAAAAATTGCATGCGGGATTTCTCAACGAGCCGGGACAGAATCCGGCCTTCGGGCCGGTTTTTACCCACCCCTGTTCAAGAACTTTCTAGATAACTTCTCCATGGCCATTATATGACACCCATTTCCAAAGCTCACCTCGTCCATCGTCGGTGTTGCAGGTTTTATGCGGTTTTCCTGTAACCTGGTGAAACGTTCCATCAATAAAATGGCCGACGATAGGGAATAATGCACCCAATTACCCGTTTACCTAGATAAACAAAGAAATATAGAAGATACGAAAAAAACATTAGAAAATATAAACAAAAACAAATAAACAACACACCTCCAATATCTGGAAAAAGAGGTTTTTCTTTTTTGTATCTGGCATTTCTTTCTCTTTTCCATTGTTAGCTTCAGTTTTCTTTTTCGTCCTAATGCAGTACACACCAGTCTACCGTCTACCATAACTCCAACTCTGCAGAGGAGAAATTCCAACATCAGGTCCAAACAAAATAAATCTCTTCCTTTACATGGATAACCTCCTCATCCCAACCACAAAAAAACCAACGAACCTCTCTCTCTTTCTCTCTTTAAATATTCCAGAAGAGTTTTCTTTGTTTAAATAAGTAGTTAGTTAAATATTCTTATTGGATTTTCATAGTTTCAATTGTATCAGAAAAATATTTCTTAAAAATGTTTGGTCGGTTAAGTTATTCTTCTTTCTCCTATAACTCGTCCTGTGACTATATTAGTATAAAGTTATTAAATATTCTAGAAGAGTTTTGATTGTGTTTGTTCTTTGTATTATTCATTCGGTTAGATTTTTCTTCTTTGCTGTATATATAAGCATTTACCAAGTTATTCTTCTTTTCTGTGTAACTGATCAACAGACCATCACACATCAGCAGGAACTACAATGGGCCAAAGGTCGATTGAATTTCAAGGACTAAGGTACTACAATCAGTTGCCAAGAGAGATTAGAACTCTTAGTGTGAACAGGTTTAAAGTGTTACTCCGGAAGCTAATTCTGCAAAACTTTTTTAAAAGCTTGTCAAAAGAGGACACTATACACTATTGTTTAAAAATACTGTAACCAACTTCTCACTTAATCTCGCTTTAAAGTACCATATGGCACTACCTGTACCCCAGGTACTATATGCTAACAAGATATTTTCATTTATTGTAAATTTTTGTTCCAATAATAAATGATTTTAATAACTTCTTCTGCGACTTTAAAAGTAAACACTTACCGAGTATTATGGAAGAGCTCTGACTGTATGTTAGAGAATTATCCACTTTTGTTTGTTGAGATAAATTATTCTTCTTTCCTCTGTAACTTGTCCTTTGACTATATAAGTCTGCGGGCACTGACTATTCTGGATGTTTTTCGACTCCTTTCGAAAAATATTGGACAATTTAAGAAATTTTTCATAATACTTTAAATTTGTGTATCAAGTTATCGAATAATCGAGACATTCTATATTTTCAGGATTAAAAAAGTCGATTTACCTGTAAAAGTATCGAAGAACTTATCTTGCAGTCTGGGTAAGAAACAGAGGCGAATCAACATTCAAGTATCAGCAGCTGAGCAACAATCGACTTTCAAAAGGGACGGCAACGATATATTGTATCTTATACCATCGACGTATTCCATACTAGAAAACGGCAATAATCATATTAAACAGTAGGTTATATATAAAAAGGGTGATAATGGAGTTATATTATCTTTTCAGTTACTCCGAGGGATGACTTACTGTTTAGGTAAGCTTCATGGATACAAAACCATTTGAGCGCGATAGATTTAACCTGAAACGGATCTATATTTAAACGATCAATTATATGCACGTAAAACAAATGATTATGCATAAATGGTATCAGAGTCATCCGTTGGAGTTATCGAAGAGGAACATATAGCTTTGCTATATTTTGTACTAAAATGCTATTTTTGGGATTTAGGAAAACTGCTTTCTTACCAAAACCAAAAATTTTCTTTATTTATCAGTGTTTTAATTCCTCTAAGAATGTAGCACAAGAAACAACTAGTATTTGATTTGGTTTTTGGTAGGTAGTCTTGTAAAAAATGTGTCATAATATTTTCTTGGGTTTATACATTTTATTCTTATTAACTTTTCTTCCTTTATACAGGGTTTTTCATCAATAATTATTTAAACATATAATAATAAAATTATTTAAACATATATTTGTTCTAACTACTTTGAAACTGTTTGACATATCTATCAGATAGTACTAGGTACTATGCACCGTACACTAAATTATGTCAAATAGTGTCCAAAATTTTAAATAAAATAACCTGTAATGCAGTAAGGAAGCACGTTTTATCTAATTTAGGTAAAATTTTGAGCTAAAGATACAGCAATTGATATATTAATGGAAATCCCTGTATAAAAAAAGAGAAAGGGATACAAATTTGTTTGGTTAATGTTGGTAGTAGTTTCACAAAAAGTTTAATTGTGTAAAACTATTAGAAATGCATAAAATATAAAACAAATTCGCGTAAATAGTATCTTGTATTAGCGAAACTGAAAAGTAATGTCATTATGTTTCAATATTTTACCCCCCCCCCTCACCTATCATGCCCCCTTATCAATGCTAATCACGGCACCATCCATAGCTCGCCTTCCAGTTCCAAAGTTTTAATCAACTCCCATAACTGATTACATTTTTATTATTCAAAGTTAATTTTGCATTATAGACATAGAACTAGACTATCCGTGGTTCCTTCTTCCTTCTGTTCTTATCAACTTCTTTTGGACCCATTTTGAGAAGATTTAGCTCATTTTTGCTAAAAATCAAATACTTTTTGGATCTACCAATACATCAAAGTTCAGGATGATCTGGTCCGGATAGCTACCAATAGAGAGCTTCTCCCGTTCTAACACCCTTCCTTGCAGGAGCAGCTCCTAGCCAGTGCAAGGCGTTTATGCCTCTTCATTTCATTTGATTCTTGTATGACCAGAAACCCATACAGTAGGTGCTTCTTGAGGTGGAAGTTTCTTATAAGAAAGTTAATGAAGGTTCAGAAATATATCAAAATTTTGTAGAACCCGATTTAAAAAAGATTAACACCTTTCGTTAGATACTTTCTGGGTCGATAGAAACCTGTGCGAAGGTCAGTGAGTGATTGGGTCATAGAATACAAAATTCTGAAGAAACTTTTTGAAGTGAAGAGCTTTTTGTTTATACTGTAAAAAAGTTGTGGCCCGTTTTTCTGGTCTATTATTTGATTCCTGTTTGACATTGACAATTCTTTGGAACTCTTATATAATCCCCAGTGATAAAAAAACTAAGTTGTGAATGATTTACAAATATGCTGAAAGAATTCTTCATTTGTCTACTTCTTTGAAAGTATACAAAGTGCTGAAGAATATGTAAATTGCTTATCAGTTTCAAGCAGTCATTTTGACACTTTTATCAAATATATCAAAGTATAGACTATTTTGATACATCTTATTTTTTTAAATATGAGAATGAGCTTAATATACAAGTGCCTATCCATAGAGTTTACAAAATTTTTTATTGTTATTTTTTTTATGTACCTTTACATACATAAAACATTTTGACAACAAAAAATATCAAGGGTTCTATTACTAAAATTAATTAAAAATATTGTGGAATTTTCATTATATTTGCTATTTATATAGTTTTTGTTAAATTTCTCTAATAGGGCTGTGGTTTCTAATACAACGATTTTTTAAAAATTTTTTTTTTGCTTGTCGACTAGATATTTTTATATACACTAATATATATACATACAAAAAAAAAGAGAAAAAAATATTTTCATTTAATATAGAAGCACTAGATAGTTTAGGATAAGTACAAAGGATTTTTATCAAAATGAAATCAATAATAACATTTATTTAAATTTAAAGAAAATTTTCAAAAAAACATTCTTATAGATATTCTCAACAGAAATTATCAAACGTTTCATATCATTGGATCAGTTATATATATATATATATATATAAATTTGGATTCAAAAGATCCTATGACATTATCCGACACCTAATTGCCACTTTGAGTAACAAATAATTTCTATATCCATGATAAGTCTTATTTTCTTTCTGTTCATATACCAATCATTGCATTGTTGATCTTCGGTTTTCATTATTTTGTGGTATAATTTATATATTTATAAGAACTTCCCTTAATTTTGATATTGGTATGTTATCGTAGGCCTTTTGTAAATCTATGAACATTAGGGTATCCAAAGAAAACGTGTGAAACAAAAAAAAATAGTCTGTATAAAGAGGCGATTATTTAATACAAACACGGAGTTTATATTAAAAGTTGTGAGAATAGTTCAAATAGTTGAGGAAAATTGAGTTTTGCAAACATCAAAGTTCATTCTGGAACTAATTAAGTGTTTCGCAACTTTTTACACACTTTTCAATTTATTATTTACAGTTACATGTTAAATAATAAATTTTCAATAAATATATAAACATGTAAATTGCGAAATTAGTGCAAATTTATAATCTATTATTTACTTAATTTTTGGCATTTGAAGAATTTATTTTATCTGTTATGTAATTTTGACCATCTATAATCAATTATATCAATTTATATTGTTATTTTTCTATAATTAATGTAAATATATACCATAATTATTTTTCTGGGTACTTAAGGACTAAAAACAATAATGAAACTTAAATATTTTCAAAACATAGTATTATATCTTACATATTTTTTCTTAGAATAATATTTAAAGTGCTTTCATTGTATTTTATATATAAAATTTTCATGTTACTTAGTGCCATTGTTTATATTTGTACATTGTTTGTACCTGTTAAGAGCATATTATACTGATGCTAACATGTGCCTTAATAAAAATAGTTATAAAAACCTTGACGCTGTATTTTTTATTCTTACCCCAACGCTGTATTTTTTATTCTTACCCCAACGCTGTATTTTTTTATCCTCACCCCAACGAAGACCAAAAAAAAACAAGCTACAGTTTAAAATATTGTCTATATGCTTCATATGTAGTAGTTTATGTACCCTAATATATATAATACAGCTCAACAGGTCTTATAGGTCCAAGACTTGAGAGTAGCTCTACACTTTTCTCCATTAATTTTTGTTCTATGTTCAAGTAGTGTCATAAGTCAAAAAAACAAACTATTGAGTAATAAGTGCTTGAAATAAATTCTAGCTTTATTTTTCACTTTTCCGATAATAACTCGAAAACTTATATATAACATTATGTTTTCTAGCACAAATAGTACAACAAAACACATTTTTTGCTTTATGACACTATTTGAATGGAGGTGCGATATGTGTATTAAGAAAAATGTTTGACATTTATTTAAAAAAACATTTCTACCTATATTCTAGCTCTGTCTTAAGGTTTCACTTGAACCTAGTGATTTTCTTCATATACTTTATAATAGATTTTTATATATTCAAAATGAAAAGAACAAGAGGACCATAAAGAAAACAGATTATAATCTATACAAGCCTTCTCAATACTATATCTAGTTAATTTCGGTATTAGTGGAATGAATTTTCAAAAATGCGTCTTTTGTAGTGCTGTCAAAAGAGGTTGCAATAATATCATCAATAAATTTGGTTTTTATCATCTGCCTGAAGTTTACAATAATAAAAAATGAAAAGAACTCTCACGTTTAAGATGAAAAACAATATGGAGCTTACTTTGGTCCTAGTAATAATGGGATCCGCAACTTTTCGACTTTCACAGTTACAAATCCGGCGATAAATTACTTTAAAGCATCAATACTTTTATAGGTCTTTAGTTGCTGATATGTTTCTTGGTTAACACTAAATAACCGGTAATGTCCAGATTCACAAAATAACTGCTCATATTGTAGTTCTAAAACTATACTATAAGAACAGCCACAACTTTATATAGTTAGAACACAAAGGCAAGTCTTAAAAACTCTCGGACAAAATCGCACCGTTACAGTTTTGTTTATAAGAACTTTTTGAGGTTATGCTCTGGAATAACCTGTGATTTCAAAAATCTTGTTCATTTTTATCGAATCATTCTTAACTTGGAACAATATTTGATAAACACATTCTTTATTTATAAAAATACAAGTTCTTTTACTGAAAGTGTAGTACTACCATGATGATAAAACGTCATGAATTCAAATCCAAAGGGTATGTTCCTCTTAACGTCCCCGACATTCCAGAGCCAATATAATATTTAATAATATATTTTGGAACAAATGTTAAGTACCAGATTGTGCGCAAAGTTTGATATTAGATTTTGAAAGGTCTGATGTCAGTATCACTTATAATAATATTAGGTTGAGAACCATAGACTAATACATCTCTATATTTGTATATTGAAAAGTTATGTAAAAAACGTTATCTGGTCTACGATAGAGCTATTTTTGTTCTACCTCGTAACATTTAACAGAGATAACTATACCGTAACTTTCTTCGTATCTTGTTCTAATATTTGAACACGAATTTTCGTGAAAATTCAGTTTTAATGTGTCTATGCTTACCACTCTTATAGCACGTTAATAGATCTATGATTTTTCTGTATAATGTGCTGCCTAGCTTATAATACATAAAACACTTTTATGAAACATTTATTCAAAATCCTAAATAATTTTCAAAATGACATATTACACTTAATAGTATTGCCTTAAATTTCAATTTAATTTTTGTTTCGTATCACGATTAATAATAAAATATCCTACTATTACACGACGATAGATACATTTTCGAATCCAACGTTGGTAACACTTTTCAATTTTTTCACGTTTCGTGCTACTTGTCAAAAAATTTCATTTCAAATACGCTGCCCGGTGGAAGTGTTGTATAATAATTCAATAGTAAATTGATATTTCACGATGGTTAGAAGGGCTGGTATCCATTATTCAATCGCAAACAATGAGGAAGTGATGATAAAAGCGAAAGCGTCGAATGTTGCCGTAAAATTTAGGCATCTAGTAGAAGTTGCCGCGGCCGTACGACAAATGGAGCTTGTGAGAGCGAATTCATACTTAAAAAACGTTATCAACCATAAGGAATGTATCCCTTTCAGAATATATAATGGTGGAGTAGGAAAATGTGCCCAAGCAAAACAATTCAAAACTCTTATCGTAAGCAATAGACATATTTTTATTAATTAGATATTAAAGAGATGTTCTTAGGGTCGCTGGCCGAGAAAAGCTGCAAAGTGTATGATAGATTTATTAAAAAATGCTGCTTCTAATTGCGAATTTTATGGTAAAGATCCGTGCGATTTTTATATTTACCACGTTCAAGTGAATCAAGCGCCTGTTTCTACTAGAAGAACTTACAGGTCTCACGGACGTATCACACCCTATATACGATATAATAGTCACATTAATCTTATTTTAAAAGAAAAAATCTCGTTAGTACAACAGCCATTTTTATTCCAGTAACATGTGATTAGTTCATTATAATCTTCAATTGTTTTTAAATAATAAAGATTTTTTCAATTCTGAATTTTCCAATCATTTTTTTCATCCTCCGTGAAGCCGTTCCTGTTATCGAAACTTACGATTTGGCGGATGCGCCGGGAATTTATTTTTGTTTGTTTACGGCGATCTAGAAATTCCAAAAATCCGATGGTTCCAGAAGGTGATTTGAATATATAAGCGTATATAGTAAGTATACATCGGGACAGTGACAAGTGACTACAAAAGGTGAATTAAACCGTTTATTTAGAATAAATTACATGTTGAGTGTGTACATAAATTAAATACTAGTGAATAGATAAGTGTGTAAGTGTTAGTGAAAATGAATTTAAGAAGATATATCGTGCATATAAAACCTCACATAAAAAAGAAACGGAAAGAACTAAGTATTAGAGACAAGAGAATGTATTGGTGGTCGTGAAGACAATAGATTCCGTCAATTTTTAATAAAATACTTTAAATGAACAAATCCTGAAACCGGTATGGACCTACGGGATTCAACTAAGGGGATTTGCCAGCGATAGCAACCCCCAACTAATCCAGAGATTTGAACATAAAGTACTAACGAGCATCGTTCATGCATCCTGGTATTTTCGAAAAAACGATCCTCATCGGGACCTCGAGAAAGAAACTGTAAGGCAGGCATCCACCAAATTTGTTACGAAGTTACGAAGAGCAGCTCTGAAAACACGTGAACATCGATGCAATCCTAGAAGAGGGCGAAGCTAGTTATCCAAGTGTCGAAACAGAACAAAGTGCGAAATTTTACATATTAGTGTTAGTGAAAATTATAATAATTGTAGTTATTGTTAATTATCATGAAATCTTGAAACTCCTTTTTTAGCAAGTTTTAGAATAAACTTAACCGATTTAGGATGTTTCTTTTTCGAAAATGTTGGTAATAATTTGGGATTGAACGGGTATTTGTGAGGAATTTAAAATATATAATACTATGGAAATCATCCTCAAATAACCAGATTAGAACATTGAACAAGTTTTTATTGAGATGTTTTTAAAAAATCTGTTTGGAACTTTGATTTCTCTATTGTAAATACAACAAACATTCAAAATTTCTCTGAATTTACGATCACAAATAATTGTCTAATGTTAACTCAATATTTGTCCCATGAAAAATATTCCCTCGCAGCATTACCAACAGTCGGACTTTGGTAATACTCGCATTAGTTTTTGACAGTTGGTAGTACGATTACTTGTTCGGAATGGCGACTTGACTAAAGTTTATTAGAGTAGTTGTTAGAAGAAGATCACAGTGGACAATAAAATAATTATATTTCAATTTTGATGACGTAGTTAAGTATGTTTTGCGAAGTAGAAAGCGTAGCGAAAAGATAGCTGGTAATGAAAGGTTATGTTGCGAGATTTTTATAGGTTATGATTTGTTTTGTGATTTCCTCATTTTAAATAAAGGTGAGGGGATGATGAGTTACGAGGTAAAGAATTTCAGTTTAGATCGACTCGGTTTCCGTACATTTTTGCTCATTGAAACTTTTTAATTATCATTTTGGTTTATTTCATAATTTGTAAGTTAATATAACCTAGAAGTCTGGAATTTTAAATATAATTTAAAAAATAAATGATACGATTTTGAAAAAAATAATTAAAATCATCATTCCCTCACATTTAAATCGTCAAAATTGTAAGATAATTAGTACAAATTTCAGAGCAAATTAAGTATGAATTAATTTGAATATTTTTCATTAATTTATCGATAGGTAATTTCGAGATTACATGAAAATTACCCTTATAATAATTGAAGGAGTTTCTACTGAGTTGTAAGAAACCATGTCGACCTTCGCTTGATAATTTTAAAGAGAAATTCGTGTATTATTTTGAAATTAAATGAATGGATTATGGGGTGGGTACGAACTTAGTGTAGTTATTTCTGTCAAATATAGACCAGATGCGGTTTTTTCCAAAGTTTGCACAGCTTTTCAGTATGGAAAGTAAATTTATGGCGTTTGGTATCAATATAGGACTTTTCGGAAACAATGATCGGGTTAACTCGATCATGATCTGAAAATTCGGAAACTAACCCGGATCAAGATCATTGTTGATCGGAACCATGTATCGAAACTTGAATTTGTTCATGTAGATCGTCAAAATTTGTTAGAATCATCTAACTAAATGGTTGAGAAATTTGTCGTTTTAATATAGAATGGATGGATCTTGTACATTTTTCTTCTTCTTTAAACGTCTATACAATATCATCAACGCTATACCAGTTTCCGTATCGGCGTCGGCTACATGTCGGTCAGAAGTCGTTCAAATGTCGGCTAAATGGAAATTAGCCTTTGTCAACGCCTGTTAGTGAAGCTACGGAAATGTTTTAACTTTAAATACTTTTGTCATAGCAACGTGAATATCGATAAAACCAAGTAAACTAAAAATCGATGAAAGGGTAGTAAATATCCCGTGAAAATATGGATATTTGTTTTCAATATCAGAAAAAAAGAAGTGAATTCGGTAGACAGTGTATATTTTCCGACAAAGGACCAGACATCATCGATAATTATCCTTCAAATAAAAAACTATCAAAAGAGTTCATATCAAGGTAGTTTTGAATCTATTTTGTAGTAGTAGTCAAAATATTAATTTTCCTATCAAGACAGACATAAAATCAAGCCAATTTATCGAGAAAAAAATATATTTTTTAGAGATCCAGTGTCACGTTCGCAACAATGCGCCCCGATTCTATCAGAACACCATCTGAATACCATGAGAGCAGAATTTGCAAACAGCGGCGTAAATCATTTCGAAGGTGGTTGGCCGAAAGATATCAACCTCGCCGACGAAGAACAAACCAAAAGATATAGAAGAAAAATCGAAAAAGACGAACAGTTTTATCACGTGATGATGGCATTATTCAAAGTATTTTTTTTTCTTCGCATTTCTAAGTGAAAAACTTGCACGATTTTTGTTTGTTCTAGAATATGGAAGGTTGTATTTTACAGAACAACGCCGTTAATATTTATCAACAATATTTTTCCGATATAGAACAAACTCCTTTTGTCGAAAGAAGTTCCGCAAGAACGGTTAACGTCTATCAAGATCAAAGTACTCCCACTAGACCGGTTACCCATATATCTTGGTCGCCGGATAATCAAAAAAAATTAGCCGTATCTCATTGTAACTTAGTATTTCAATCGGTTGTAGCCAAACAGGCTAACGTTTCTTATATTTGGGAAGTAGGTCAGTATACTTTGGATATAATTTCGATTTAGAATCTACCCTCTGCCGAGGATTGCTTTTCTTAGGAGTAAAAACCACCCCTACTCGAAAAAAATCATATTTCTATCTATATGAACCTCAATTGAAAATTTTCAATATAATTTATGATTCATTAATATAAATTTTTCGATTTTGTATGAGACCACTTCCAAATAATAACATTTTTCTCAAACAGAAAATCCAAACAGACCTTTGTACACTTTGAAACCCGAGCAATCCATAGTATGTCTGGAATACAACCAGAAAGATCCGAATATCCTTGTCAGTGGTCAAACGAATGGTCAAGTAGCTTTATGGGATATCAGAAAAAGTATGGAACCGGTTGATATGTGTGCAAGAGAAAGTAGCTTTATAGATCCAGTATTGAATGTACTATGGATAAATTCCAAAACTGGAACGGAATTTTTTAGCTCGTCTAGTGATGGACAAATAAAATGGTAAGTTTTTGATACACTCATATAAAATTCAGTATAAATATTATTGCCGCCCCTGTCTGATAGAACAACGTAGAGTCGCCCCTGTCTGATAGAACAACGTAGAATCGCCACTGTCTAATAGGACAATGTAGAAACGCCCCTGTCTAATAGAACAATGTAGAAACGCACCTGTCTAATAGAACAACGTAGAGTCACCCCTGTCTAATAGAACAATGTAGAAACGCCCCTGTCTAATAGAACATAGAATCGCCCCTCTCTGATACAACAACGTCGCACCGCCCTTGTCTAATAGGACAACGTAGAACCGCCTTTGTCTAATAGAACAACGTAGAATCGCCACTGTCTCATAGAACAATGTAGAAATGCCCCTGTCTAATAGAACAAGGTAGAACCGTCCTTGTGTAATAGAACAACGTAGAATCGCCCCTGTCTAATAGAACATAGAATCGCCCCTGTCTGATACAACAACGTCGAACCGCCCTTGTCTAATAGGGCAACGTAGAACCGCCTTTGTCTAATAGAACAACGTAGAATCGCCACTGTCTCATAGAACAATGTAGAAACGCCCCTGTCTAATAGAACAATGTAGAAACGCACCTGTCTAATAGAACAACGTAGAGTCGCCCCTGTCTAATAGTACAATGTAGAAACGCCCCTGTCTAATAGAACAAGGTAGAACCGTCCTTGTGTAATAGAACAACGTAGAATCGCCCCTGTCTAATAGAACATAGAATCGCCCCTGTCTGATACAACAACGTCGAACCGCCCTTGTCTAATAGGGCAACGTAGAACCGCCTTTGTCTAATAGAACAACGTAGAATCGCCACTGTCTCATAGAACAACGTAGAATCGCCACTGTCTCATAGAACAATGTAGAAACGCCCCTGTCTAATAGAACAATGTAGAAACGCACCTGTCTAATAGAACAACGTAGAGTCGCCCCTGTCTAATAGTACAATGTAGAAACGCCCCTGTCTAATAGAACAAGGTAGAACCGTCCTTGTGTAATAGAACAACGTAGAATCGCCCCTGTCTAATAGAACATAGAATCGCCCCTGTCTGATACAACAACGTCGAACCGCCTTTGTCTAATAGAACAACGTAGAATCGCCACTGTCTCATAGAACAATGTAGAAATGCCCCTGTCTAATAGAACAATGTAGAAACGCACCTGTCTAATAGAACAACGTAGAGTCGCCCCTGTCTAATAGAACAAGGTAGAACCGTCCTTGTGTAATAGAACAACGTAGAATCGCCCCTGTCTAATAGAACATAGAATCGCCCCTCTCTGATACAACAACGTCGCACCGCCCTTGTCTAATAGGACAACGTAGAACCGCCTTTGTCTAATAGAACAACGTAGAATCGCCCCTGTCTAATAGAACAATGTAGAAACGCCCCTGTCTAATAGAACAACGTAGAATCGCCCCTGTCTAATAGAACAACGTAGAATCGCCCTTGTCTAATAGAACAACGTAGAATCGCCACTGTCTACTAGAACATAGAATCGCCCCTGTCTAATAGAACAACGTCGAACCGCTCTTGTCTAATAGGAGAACGTAGAACCACCCCTAATGAGATTTCCAAGATTGGCCTTTCTTCTTCTGTGTTGTACTTATTTTTGTGTAATGGTTGGATTAAAATCAAAGAAAAAATGTGCCGTTTTCATCATTATGAATCACCTCATTACCAAAGAGAAGACAAAATAAAGGAGACGTTGTTGGATGAAGAATAAAATGAATATGGTGGAAATCATTTACTTAATATATATTATCCCCGGATGATAGCACTGGTCGTTTTTAAAATTTCCTAAGCATGTTTCCGGCAGACTTTGAGGCCCTAATAAATTTGATCATAGAATATCCTCCTTATTTAATTACATATTTAACTACTCGCAACCTTCAAAAAAATCACAATAATGTCATCAATTGTAAATTTCCCTTAATTACACGAGTAATGATTTCTATTACACTTTTGATATTTAGATTTTGTTCAGTTGTTTCAACTGTCATTGCAAACTCAACCAAAAAGCTCCTTATTCAGTTATTGTCATATAGATGGCGTCCATAAACAACTGATAAGAGTATCGACTGCAAACTATCAATATAAAGAATATTTATCAACAGATAATGAATGTGATTGTTGTGGGATTGTGGCAATGAATTACCAAAGTACAATTTTTTTAAATAGATATTGCAAGTTTTCGTGAACGTATTTCAGTTTCCAAAAACAATTGATTCAACAAACTCAAATGCCGTGTGACCGACTTTAACATTTATTTTCTAGGTGGGACACCAGAAAACTCTCCGATCCAACAGACACTCTTCTCCTTGATTATTCTAAAGACGAAGAGCAAAACCTTTCTAACGCCATAGGTGCTTCCGTTTTAGAATACGAAAGTACCATTCCAACTAGATTTATGGTCGGAACCGAGCAGGGTACCGTAATATCCGGCAATAGAAAAGGAAAAACTGCGTTAGAAAAGATTGCTCAAAGAATTCCCAACGCTCATTTGGGACCTGTATTAGCTCTTCAAAGAAACCCGGCATTCCCAAAAAATTTCTTAACTGTAGGAGATTGGACGGCCAAGATTTGGTCTGAGGATTGCAGGGAAAGTTGCATTATGTGGACAAGTTTCCATAAATCTGCATTAACTGATGGAGCTTGGAGCCCCACAAGGTTTTAAAGATATTTATGAGTAGTAAACGGCCAATTCGATTATTATACAATTGAAATAATAGACGAATTCTGCGGTATCATAACGCCATTAATTCGATATCAGTCATGAGCGTGTATTAGCCTTTGAGACCTTTTTATCCAACGATATTGCGATCATAACCGAGTTCGGCTTTCGTTACGTGGATCATTACGTTCTTCGGAGAACAGGTAGTCGTGGTAGGAAGGTAATGTGAGCTTCAATGTTGCGATTACCTCGGGGTTCTGAGCGCCTGCTCTTGGACTTTCCGATTGTTGTGAGGAAAAGATTGAGATCGTGTAGAAACTATCAGAACTTGATTAAATTCTGTAATGGTGGACAGCCAAAGGCTCGTCGTGTTCGACTTGATATAATCAAAGGCCGATGTTCCCCGAAAAGCCGCTCTGGCGCTTTGGCTTGAACCTTTTGACGAATTAG
Source organism: Diorhabda sublineata (assembly GCF_026230105.1). NCBI lineage: Eukaryota > Metazoa > Arthropoda > Insecta > Coleoptera > Chrysomelidae > Diorhabda > Diorhabda sublineata. Next base: position 5,851,575 of record NC_079481.1, on the reverse strand, counting down.
GATATGATTCCCAACCCTACGAAGAGGAAGGAACAACGGTCCCAGTCACCGCGTCTATTAAATCTAGCAGCTGCTCTACCGTTAAGCCATTATAGGGTCGTTCCGCTTGACTCACGACCAGCTATCGATCATCCCTTCGATTTCGCGTAGCTAGCACCGGGTCATACTTCGGGTGCTTACGGTTATTAGTACAAACTCGTTTTTCGGTAGCCGTTGAACTAGAGTACTTGGCGTCTTAATAGGCTTTACCTGGAACTCCAAGTTGAAAGTCCTGGCTTGGAGGTCGAGATAACCTTAGGATTCGGAACCATTAGCCTCTACTTTTTTATTCTGTTCTAATGATGTTGCAGCTTCTCAACCGGGTTTTTTCAAAAGCACTGGTCAGAGTTTCGATATTGGTAGGAACCGATGCTTTTGGGATAGTTTGTTTGATCAGAAAGCTAGTGGGAAAGGAGGATTTATCATCATCATTATCGCCAGGTTTCCTGCAGGCATTGTTCCTGATTAGCGCGCGGCATGATTGCTTCCACCTTGAATTAAGCCCATGAAAATAAACTTTTGCCTCGGCTCAAATCCTCATGCCCACGTATGCGATGGGCCCCCTCACCAACGACAAAGTCCAACGGCTTCTTGCGGGTGTGTGTGAGGCTCCTTTGGATAACGTTCCTGTGGACGCTATTGTTTGAATGGATTCGTTAAGCTTTTGCTTTGCAGTCACAAATCGTGTGCAATTTCTTCAACTGCAATATACAGGTACTTGGTTTCTTGAAGAAAATAACATCGCAATGTAAGGAATTTTTTCCGCATATAGATGATTGGACTAGGGGGACATTTAGTGCACCCCAAAAGCATCGAGTGTTTGAGGCAACAGTTTCCAAAACGTTTCATCTCAATCAAGGCTAATTTGCAGTGGTGACCCCGATGTGACCCCTGGTTATTTTTATCTAAGGTTTTTTCTGTTCGTGTGGACCGTTCAAAGATCCTTCAAGGTTTTAAAGAACAACATCATGTGGAAATTGCTAACGTAAATCCTGTTAATTTGGAACAGTGAAAGATATAGTATGTAGGGAAGTGTGGAAGATGATTTTCCGAAGAATAATATAGTTTATGAGCTTGTAAGTGCTACAACCTAGCGGAGAACGGCAGTATTAGTAGTAGGATATATGTTCCAATAAGTGGGTGCCACTTTCAGCGAATAGGTTGTTTTGTACACATGTTTTCGTGCATGTTAACAATTAGCGACAACATTACGTTGTACAAACCAAATTAAAACTTTCTGGTTCGTGCGATGCGTTTTATCAAGTTATGCTGCCGCATCCTTTATTATTTTAATTGTTTTCTAGAAGAATCCGAACTGTTTATCACCATTATTGTTGATAAACAGTGTACATATTTCTATTACAGACTTTCCGTATTCTTTACAACCAGATCAGACGGTACACTCGACGTTTGGGATATTCTGCAACAACAAAAACAAGCGAGTCTCAACATTAAAATATGCGACGTGAAACTAACACGTATAAAGGCACACGATCACGGTAAACTCCTTGCTCTTGGAAACCAAAACGGTACGGTGTCTTTGGTGGAGTTGAGCGAGAATCTTTCCGCATCAGTCAAAAACGATAAAATGCTATTGACATCCGTAAGTACTGTAGGCGCTAAACTTAAGGTAGAAGAACGTAGGTATGTTGGTTTTATCTAAAACGTGCTACCAGCCACACCTGAGAGGATTAAGTTAATCGTACGCTAATAGGGCACTAAGATTAGAAAAGAAAGGTGACTTTGAATACCCTCAGGCATTTGTCAGTCAGAGGTCGAAAGATTATTGTCTTAATGAGGATGTTATTCGTGGAAACAATCGTGAGATGGAAAATGTAAATGAATTTTTACCTGTATTATGTATTTTTGAATGCGAGGGCAAAAGGTCACCACAGTACTAAGAAAACAATCTAAGGCAGTGCGGTAAGTACTTAGTCTCATCGTCCGATGGCGCTCGCAGCTTAAGAGCAATCTATTCTCGTGTGGTACATCCTCGAAGGCTACTACTAACCAAATTGAAGCCAAATCGGACGAGTTGCTTTGTTTTGAAGGTATTCACGGATTATAGAAATGTGGAAAGGGTGATATCCCTCTCGCCTTCGATCGTGACTTCGATTGAAGATGCACAAGATAGTTGAGGCTGTAGACATGTCAAAAATTTACATGGGTCATATCCTGCATCAAATTTAGAGCATACGAAAGATATCGACGCACTAAGAACAAGCGCAGACTGTTAATCATTTTAGAAGTGTTTAGTGACACTCGATAAAATATGGATCCACTGGTACATACCAGAGATGAAGTAACAGTCGAAATAGTGGACTGTACTTGACGAACGTGGTCCAAAAAAGACAAAGACTATCCTTTCGGTCCGCAAGTTGAAGGGTACTTAATGAAACGCAAAACTGCCACTAGATGCCAAATTATTAGAGCAATTCGACGCCGTATTAAACAAAAAACTGTCACACGTGTCGAAGAAAAAAGTGCTTTCCCACCGGCTCACCCTTCCGCCCTTGTGACAGCCAAATTAGACTACAAACTGCTGCTCCATACACTGTATTAACCGAATTCGACCACATGCCACTTCTTTTTGATTCCAAATTCGAAAAAATTACTCGCCAGACAGACATTTGAGTCGAACGAGGAGATCAACTTTGCAGACATCACGAAAACGTATTTTTAGACTAGTTTAAGGAGTTGGAACATTGCTGGGTCGAGTATATCGAATGAAAAGAAGATTATCTTGTTTAAATTTGATTAATATTTCAGATGCTCGATAGAGAAGCTCGCCGAGAAAAGATACTTGAAGCTCGGAATCGAGAAATTCGATTGAAACAAAGACAAAGACAGCCTTGTCCGAAAGAAGATAGAGATGAGGGCGACGGCGACGATGGAGATGACGCAGGTTTTGGAAAGGATAGTTTAGTAAAAGCAGCAGAAGAAGAATTTTATAATACCATCGAAAAAGAAGTAGCAAAGACGAAAGGTAAAAACTAAAACAGTAGGATCACGAACTTCCCAATTTAAACTAATATTATTCTATTTCAGACATTGAGGATCAACCAGAAGAAGTAGAAAAAGATCAAAATATCAAAGATGGGATAAATAAAATATCTACAACAGAAGAAGCTACAAATACTCATTAAATACTTTTCGAATATAGAGAATGTGGAGAGAGGCGAAGCTCCTCCACGTCCATTTAGATTCAACTGATGAGATATGAGATTACATGTAATAGTAGATCATTCCTCACCCAAGTCAAGACTTTCTGGTACCGCAACAGAACAATTAAATCTGCCTGTATCTTGACTAGACCTAATTCTTCTTGAAAATTCAAGATAATTGAAAAAACATTTCCAGGAAATGTGACACAAACAGCATTAGCACAATCGGAAAAAACATACCCCAAGTTACTACATTCATATCAATCAATGTACAATTTACCTAAAAAGTTTTGTTTCAAATCTCTAAGAAAAAAAAAATATCTAAAAACATATATACTGCGTTTTTTATATATTTTGGACGTACTGTACATAAAAGTAAACACTAGATTCCGCAACTGTTACTTAAATCATGTTATGCTACTACCCCTTCGTGGAGAAACGGAATGTAATCATTTCAACCACTTCTACTACTTTTGTTTTATATATTTCTATCTAATCTCTTCTTATAACATTTTCTGACTAAATTCGTGGAAAAAATATGTGAATACTCACGTTACGTAATGCCCAAAGTATTCCATCCACGCATTGGGCGCTACTTGTAACTTTACTCGCGTTACTTAATGCTCAAAGTACTCCAATATTCACCTGCTCGATTCGAAAGGTTTCTCAATCCCACATTGGGCGTCATTTGTATTTTTACTCGCGTCACTCAATGTCTAAGGTAATCCAAGACTCAATACTTCAATCTAAATGAGTTTCCAGACTTGAATTGGGCGCTACTTGTAACTTTACTCGCGTTACTTAATGCTCAAGGTATACCGAGATTCACTAGCTCGAAGCGAAAGGTTTCTCAATTACACATTGGGCGTCATTTGTATTTTTACTCGCGTCACTCAATGTCTAAGGTAATCCAAGACTCAATACTTCAATCTAAATGAGTTTCCAGACTTGAATTGGGCGCTACTTGTAACTTTACTCGCGTTACTTAATGCTCAAGGTATACCGAGATTCACTAGCTCGAAGCGAAAGCTTTCTCAATCCAACATTGGGCGTCATTTGTATTTTTACTCGCGTCACTCAATGTCTAAGGTAATCCAAGACTCAATACTTCAATCTAAATGAGTTTCCAGACTTGAATTGGGCGCTACTTGTAACTTTACTCGCGTTACTTAATGCTCAAGGTATACCGAGATTCACTAGCTCGAAGCGAAAGCTTTCTCAATCCAACATTGGGCGTCATTTGTATTTTTACTCGCGTCACTCAATGTCTAAGGTAATCCAAGACTCAATACTTCAATCTAAATGAGTTTCCAGACTTGAATTGGGCGCTACTTGTAACTTTACTCGCGTTACTTAATGCTCAAGGTATACCGAGATTCACTAGCTCGAAGCGAAAGCTTTCGCAATCCAACATTGGGCGTCATTTGTATTTTTACTCGCGTCACTCAATGTCTAAGGTAATCCAAGACTCAATACTTCAATCTAAATGAGTTTCCAGACTTGAATTGGGCGCTACTTGTAACTTTACTCGCGTTACTTAATGCTCAAGGTATACCGAGATTCACTAGCTCGAAGCGAAAGCTTTCGCAATCCAACATTGGGCGTCATTTGTATTTTTACTCGCGTCACTTAATGTCTAAGGTAATCCAAGACTTAATACTTCAATCTAAATGAGTTGGGCGTTACTTGTAACTTTACTCGAGTTACTTGATGCCCAACGTATTTTAAAATAAGCTTTGAAGGGATTTCTAGCGGCGCGTTGGGCCTCAGATGTGATTTTACTTACATGCATGAGAGATTCCTAGACTGACTGGTTTAGCCGTACATTGGGCGCCGCTTTTAACTCTACTCTCATTACACAATGTACAAAAACGCCATTTTTCAACTTCGTAACTCGCGTTACTCACTTTACACTTTCAATAAATTTGCTCTTTCCTTTTGGAATGACTCGAAGATGTACCCTTCCTCGTAACTGTCCCTTTTATTTTCTCTCACATAAGTACAATGCAATGGGACGTAGTTCACATTCCGAATTGCTATTTTATCCACAACATACATCGGCGTACGAAGCAATCTCAAGTAAGCAATAAAAATAAGGTTTGTTCACCATCACCGCCTCTCTTAATAATACGATAAAATGGAGATACATATCTTGAGAAAAACGGTAGGTACGATAACTGTTTAGTTAAGTAGATAAATCTTCTATTACCAAGAAGATATATTCGAAGAGAATTGGTAAGTTCAGAACAGATAAAAACGAATATTCCGTTTCCCAAAAAGACGATAAAGAGAAAAAAACACAAACCATTTGAACGGCTATAAATTTATTTGAAAAATAAAACACCCAGTATCACCTTATTGTTATTGCTATCAATCAGGAACTTGTCATCGGCCGAAAGGACTATAATAAACTATTCCTGCATAATAATCCTTCTCATAACGACCCAAACGATGAACCCTACTTCTCCGCCTTTGTCGAAGAGGGTCGGTATTGATTTTATGCTAGCAGTCGAGGGTGAACCTTTTTGATATCAGTTGATTTCCGTGAACTAGAAAAACGCGTAACCCCTACTCTCAATATCGTTTCCGTAAATTTCCTCGACTGCGAATAACAACAAAATTTAGTGATGATTTCGTGACTCGAAATAGCCACCCGTCGGAGACGACGTCCGAAAATGTCGTCAATATCGGCACAAGGAGTTGTGGAAAGAGCGTCTGCAGAACTATCTAAACGGATAAATGGATTGGGACTCCGGAGTAGCAAACACCATGCTACCAAAGGTAGCGTTATGGAAAGGGTGACCAACGTTTTTTGTGGAGGAAGTACTAATTCAGTTGTAGGTAGGTTTAGTACCACGATTAATATTTTTTTTTTCAATCAAACTCATTTATATTATAAGGGCTCAGATATTCAACCGTATTTCACAAAAATTGAAAGAAAACAAAAGGTTGACAGTGATTTGTGCATCCAAGTTTCATCTACTGCGACATATCGATGGATTATACTCGATTGATACTGTCAGCGTAGGCAAGTTCTAATTACCTACTTGTATAAATTTAGAACGTGAAAAAAAAATCAAAACATGGTCGGAAAAGACTCGAGTGCCAAGCAAAATGACGTGCTACTTGAACCCTTTCACGATCAAGGTTTTAAGGGTAGCCGAATCTAAAAATATTCATTTACAATGTCACAAATATTTTTGAGCTGTTAACCTATTTTTAATCCTAGCCCCACGTTGAGAGCCATTTGCATGTTTACTCACGTTACTCAATGTCCACCCATGTTGGGTGCTATATTCGCTTTCCTTAATGTCTAAAGTGTCTCAATTCCTCAATCTGTATAGGTTCCTAGCCTCATTTTGAACGCCATTTGCATGTTTACAAACGATACGTAACGCCTAAGGTATTCCAGGACTTAAGTCCTCAATCTAAATGGGTTCGCAGCCCCACTTTGCGCACCATTTGTATTTTTATTCACGTTTCCAAATGTCTAAGGTATCAAAACTCAATTCCTCAAACTCAATGGGTTCCTAGACCCATGTTGGGTGGTATTTGTAACTTTATTCGCGGTCCTAGCTGTCTAAATAAATCCAAGACTTAATACCTCAATCTGAATGGGTTCCTAGCCCCACGTTGAGTGCCATTTGTAAGTTTAATCACGTTACTTAATGTCTAAAGTATCCAAAGACTCGATTCCTCAATCTCAATAGGTTCCCAGTCCCATGTTTGGTGGTATTTGTAACTTTATTCGCGTTCCTTATTTTCTAAGGAATTTCAAGACTTAATAACTCAATCTCAATGGGTTCCCAGCCCTACGTTGGGCGCAATTTTTAATTTTATCCACATTTTTTAATTTCTAAGATATTCCAAGACTCAATAATTCAATCTGAATTGGTTCCTAATCCAATGTTAGGTGGTATTTGTAACTTTATTCGTTTTCCTTAATATCTAAGGAATTGCAAGACTCAATACCTCAATACCTTTATGCATTGTTAATATTTTTTAACAAATGAACCCTAAGAAGCTGGCACCGCACTTGGAAGTTTAAGAAATTTTGAAAGTTGTTCTAAGTTTGTTCTACTTTGTTATGAAATGACACAGGGCTGATAATGAAACTTTTAGTGAAAATATAGACGAATAAGAAGACGAAATAAAAAGACAATTAATTCAATCGATAGTTCCTTGGTTTTACCCATTTTAAAATTTACAAATTTGAATTTTCGAGATCGAAACTTCACAAAAATATGTCGTGATCCCTGATGTCTCCCAGGGCTAACTGGGACTAAATTACAATCCCAAAAAATAATTCACAGTTGAATAATAAACAAGTCAATCGGTACTTATTGAAAAAAAGGCGCATTTAAAAATACAAAATGATACAAAGCATTTTCCCCAACATTGCATCTTGACTGTTCCACCCCGTATTATTTTACAGACATGTTTGTTGACGAACAATTGTTTAAAGATATTTTGAACGACTTATTATCAATTGCAGCATATAACACCTGCACAGGTAAGAATAATTGATTAGCGATCATCTGGTGTTAAAACTACGTGAAACTATTAATTCTGGATGATACACAACCATTGGATCAATTCGGAAACCATCAAATAACAAGATATATATTCACCTTGGGAATGTTATTTCTCACACCCTTGTTTCAATTTTTTAAACTGCTAGAAAGTCGAATTGGTGGTTGGTATACCATACAGTCCTGATTTAGCACCCAATGAATTCTTTTTGTTGATTGCTCAACTAATTTTACGTTCAAAAAGCATGACAAGTTCATTAACCTTAATGGGAGCTATTTTTAAAAACAAAATTAGGACTGGAATTTAGAATTGCGTGTATACCCAAATAATTATGAAAAAATCATCTAAAATTCCCATATTTACCCAAATAATTTCAGATAAAAAAATGTTGTTTCTCCCTCTTTCCTTGCGAGGCCAAAAATCCTTTCAGATACCTTGTTTTACATATATTTGAGTGTATGTACGAAATTACAGGTGATTTTGAGTATTCCAATTATCGGAACTGAAACCAAAATTGTTAGACTAATACCATAATTTTTTTTTAAACATTATAGGTGCCCCAGAAAAGCCTTCAAGATTATTGCCAGCGAGAGGAATTGTGAAAAATGCGAATTCTGGTGTTTCCCATCTAGCAGGAAGTACTTTGGTAACACCTAGAAGGCAACGTATTCTACCTACATACCTAACGTGGGAACAAATTCTAATGGACGATAAATTTCTTTCCAACTTTTTTTTGTACTTCACTCCACGAGAAATATGTGTTTTAGCACAGGTAAGCAAAAAATCAAGTATAACAGTTATTTCTAGAAATAGTTAGGATTCAACTATGTTTTTTCTTTCATAGAAATCAAAATTTTCAATCTTTAAAAATTCAAAAACAATAACGTTATGGTAACATATCATATTGTAATACCAAAACACTGTTAGTTATAAATAGTTTTTGTTCATAACCATACTTTGATCATTCTTTAAAAAAAACCTCGTAGTTTTTAGTCTCTATGTAAAACTAATTAGAATACATCTAAATTAAGATTTGTACAAAGAAAATCACAACACCTCGTATAAAAGATAATTCAATGTTAAACGATTGAATCTACTAAATTTTTTGATATCTGTAACACCAGATTAACAAAAAATTATTGCTGGTTATTAAGGTTATATGATACTTTCAAAAATTGACTAATTTTTTTTCAAACTCAGAATCTAATTACCAAATATGTATATACCTACAAAGAAGAAAATGATTACTTCCACCTTTGCACAACACGGTTTCTAATATTATAAATTATAATATTTTACACAACCCGGTAATTTAAGCGACAACAAAACTGACAATCACATACCACACACAACTTCTTCTTCGCTGTGGTGACGGACTCATCCGTAGAATTATCCACGCCCAGCCAAGTTAAACTTCCTGTGATTTAACTGTCCATAGTTATCACTCCTTCTCGTCTATGTGAAATTATTTTACATATTTGTTTTCATCTTCTTTTGAAAAGCAAATATTAGCGATGCACTTTTAGCAGTGGATTAATAAGCATGCGTTCCAAACTTAAAACACAACTTACGACTAAATATAAAAGAAGATGAATTGTGACAGTGTTGCCAATACAAATATTTTTAGGCCGAATTTGTAAATGGTTTAAATCTAGATAAAAATTGTTTTGAACGATTTCATTACAACTACCATTTATTCTTCAGAAAACTTGGGAATTTGTAGTGACGAACAGGGGAAATATAAAAACTATAGAATGTCAATATCAAAGAGGATGGGATGTTCACATGATGGCCGACTAATTTTGGGAGTTTTCAGCAAAACTACCCTACTGAATGCCATACTATAAAGTCATTTAAAAGAAAATTACCGATAAGTGACTAACGTATATAAATTTTAAGATTTGAAAAAGTCGCGGACAACCTAAATGTGTAATAGACTATCCAAACAACTTTTTAGAATTTGACAGAACTTTGAAACCAGAATAAATTAAAGGGAACTTCACGACAAAAAAACTGAGAAATATAAAAGGAAAGAAACAAAAATACATGTTTCACATATTTTGACAGATCATGAGATATTTAAGCGAATTTCATATTTTTGGGAAACAAATTATAGGTTAGAATATGTGAGATTTGGATAAAAATGTTTTTTTTAATGAAACACCCTGTATTTTATTTCAAATTTAAAACCTACCGAATTCCACATTACAACGATGCAAGATTCAAATATTTTATACAAAGTATTGAAAAAGTTATAGCCACCATTCGACGAAAATAGTTTACGGTACCCATAATTTTTTATAGTAGTTTAAATTTATTGAATTGTCGTTAAATCTAATAAAGGATGAGTCACAAGACAAATACAATTTCTACCAGTTTTTTATATATATTTTTGTTGTGGGATTGTAGCACTAAAACACCAAAATGTGCTCCTTTTAATATACGTTCCGAGCTTTCGAATACATTGTAAAAATATATACATTGTATAAAAGTATAGTAAAAATTACTTACATTAATTAATTGACAATTGTGGTATCTTGATATTTCATACAAAATACAATATTCAAAATGACACTTGACATAAATATGGAGTTTGTTGATTCTTTATGCTGTTCAAATGTATTTTGCAATTCAAATATGTCAAATTTTAGAATAGGTTAGGTTTAGTCGTTTTGAATGACCTTGAATTTTTATTGGTTAAATTATGAATGGAATTTAATTATAGGTTAAGTATAAATAACATAAAATTTCTATAGGTTAGTTGGTTACTAATGGCGTAGATTTTTTTACAGAATTTGATGTTTCAAAATCTTAAGGTTATGCATAGATTGCCTTAAGTTTATTTAAATCATTTTTTTTTATCAATACACTTATCACTTTCAGCGTTTTTCTAGTTATTTACAGTTGTTAAAATTTTGGCAGATTTATAATTCATAGAATGACCTTCATAGAAAATGTGTTCGAAAAGCGTTCACATGTAGGGTATAACTTGCTGTTTATTTTGTACTAGGTTGAAAAATTTCACTAGCTACGTAAGTCAATTTATTGGTTAGTGTCATATCTTTTAGTAATCGTGAGGTTTTGTCTGTAAGCTACCTTTATATTATGTTTAAATATTACGGAAAGTTTGCCACAATCCCACAACAAACATATTCATAAATTAGTCGACTTCGATCAAATTTATATACGACTTTTATCGATTTTAATATTCAATATAACAGAAAACTTTTTTGGCATTCAACTTTATCCTTATTGTAAACAGGTCTGCACTCGATGGAGGGATGTTTTGTATAAGTCTCCACGTTATTGGACGGGGCTAGTGCCAGTTCTGCAATGCCGAGAAATGCGCGACATTAAAGGAATCGCACTAGCTAGGTTCGTGTAACTTCATAATTGATTTTAAAATTCTCGTTGATATTCATGAATAAGTAGCGTGTTATAGATGAAGATTCGTTAACAAATATTTGAAATATAATTTTTATCTAACCTTATTAGATAGTTGAATAAATTTCATATAAAGACTACAAAAATTGTATCTAATTATTTGGAACACATCTGTAAACGATGAAAATTTATTTTAAACTAATATGCTTATAAATATTGATAGTAACTTCGCTTCTTGTTCAATATTTTCCAACAATTCAAATTCTTGAGAAAAAAAGTCATTGGACATTTTCTTTGACATAAACTTAAAAATTTTAAAAACCCCACCATATATGATCCAAGCTTGCAAAACGTATTAAAACGTGAATTAGTATCAAGATGGTATGACGAGTTCTACAATCTCATGATGGACCAGGAAAAAGTAACATCACACGTTGGTAACACTGGTAGTGCGTTCCACTAAGCACTCGCGACAATCAAGCTATGGAGGGTAGAGGTATCTGTAATGGGAGACAAGTGGCAAAAGTGTCCATCTGTAAAAAACAAATTATTGTTCGAAGACTCACCAAAATAGCGCTAGTATAGCAACTGGAAATTATACAAATTTAGAATTGTATAATCAAATCGGAATTTAATTTAATCTTAATTTTTCCATTTGTTACTAAAGCTTTGAATTACTCCCTTTCAACAGACAATTTTTGATACACTGAGATAATTTTCCTCATTTCTACACTCCATAAATCAAGCTCACAACAATCAAAACAATGGAAGAAGGCAAAGACCGTTCCATCCACAAGCAAGGTCATGGGATGCGCGTTAAGATGTTTCCATCGAGTCTTTGGCAATGTTTCACAGAAATGAAAGGGACTGAAAATGGAAAACCGGCCCCAAAAAAGGCAAAGACCGTTCCATCTACAAGCAAGGTCATGGGATTCGCGTTAAGATGTTTCCATCGAGTCTTTGGCAATGTTTCACAGAAATGAAAGGGATTGAAAATGGAAAACCGGCCCCAAAGAAGGCAAAGACCGTTCCATCTACAAGCAAGGTCATGGGATTCGCGTTAAGATGTTTCCGTCGAGTCTTTGGCAATGCTTCACAGAAATGAAAGGGACTGAAAATGGAAAACCGGCTCCAAAGAATGCAAAGACCGTTCCATCTACAAGCAAGGTCATGGGATGCGCGTTAAGATGTTTCCATCGAGTCTTTGGCAATGTTTCACAGAAATGAAAGGGACTGAAAATGGAAAACCGGCCCCAAAGAAGGCAAAGACCGTTCCATCTACAAGCAAGGTCATGGGATTCGCGTTAAGATGTTTCCATCGAGTCTTTGGTAATATATAACAGAAATGAAAGGGACTGAAAATGGAAAACCGGCCCCAAAGAAAGCAAAGACCGTTCCATCTACAAGCAAGGTCATGGGATTCGCGTTAAGATGTTTCCATCGAGTCTTTGGCAATGTTTCACAGAAATGAAAGGGATTGAAAATGGAAAACCGGCTCCAAAGAATGCAGAAACCGTTCCATCTGCAGGCAAGGTCATGAAAAAGGAAAAACTATTAACGACTAGTATTATGCGAACTAATTGCAACGTTTGAGCAAAGAAATTAAGTAAAAACCACCGCATTTGACTAAAAATTAATGAATTCAAGTTTGAATTGCTACTTCATGCACCCTATTCGCCAGATTTAGTTCCCACTTCTGGGACCATCTTCGTATTAGTCTCTGCTTTTAGCAACATATCTTGAAACGAAGTGAAGTTTTGTAGTTATTTCCCGTCTTATTATTTTTAAAAGAAGCAATTTGAATAGCTGCAGGTATTTACTAAACTCCTAATTATTCCGTTTTCATTTTTTACGTGTTTTTCTTGTGAAACTTATAATTATTCAACTATACCTCAAGGAATGAAAAATTCAAACGGAAAACGTTCTTTTCTTAATAATAAAATTGAAGAGCTACATTAAGAACAAAAATTTTGTCAATTCTAGGTTTTACCATACCTTTTCGAGAAGAGGCTTCCACAGTTTGTCACTAATGGGTGCGTCAGATGAAGACGCTATGAATTTAGTCAATATATTTCTTATCGCTTCAAAATGTATACAAACGCTCAGTTTAAGATGTTCCAGCATTACCGACAGAGGATTAGAAGCACTTCTTGACCATCTCAAGGTAATTATTTATATACGAAATGTATCATGACGGACTTAATAAAAACGACTTTGGTATCTGACTTGTTTGTATAAATATGACAAATGCACTGTTTTTAGGCACTAGAAGAGTTAGAATTGGCAGGTTGTAATGAGATAACGGAGGCAGGTCTTTGGGCGTGCCTAAATCAAAGAATAGTTTCCCTCACTCTAACGGACTGTATAAACATAGCGGACGAAGCCGTCGGAGCGGTTGCTCAGTTATTACCGGCGCTCTACGAGTTTTCATTACAAGCTTACCATGTTACCGACGCTGCTTTAGGTTATTTCTCGCCCAAACAGAGCAATACTCTCAACGTGCTAAGGCTTCATTCGTGTTGGGAGATCACCAATCATGGTGTTGTAAATATAGGTGAGGATTAAGCTAATAGCGTTTAGACACGAAGAGCAGTGAAATTTCACTGTGAAAATTTTATTCATCATCACTACTAACATAGGTATCGATATTACCGATTTGATAAACTGTCAAATTAGTTTAAATGTTATGATGGTAAATACAATTTTCACAGTGAAATTTCACTGTTCTTGTTTATACATATTAAGTTATCCGATTAATTATCAGTGGTAAAAATTTCTATATAAAAAGCTTGTTTTAAGCATTTTTATACATATTGATAAATGAATAAACATTATTGAGGAATAATTTCAATAAATCTTGATATATAAACTACAAAAGCCGTGAAATTTCACTGTGAAAATTTTATCTATCATTATTACTCAACATAGATATCGATATTATGGATTCAATAGTTCATAGAATCGATAAAATGTCAAATCGCTTAGAGCCATATATTTTCAAACGTAAATACTATTTTCAGCACGAAATTTCCTGTTCCTCGAACATAAATTACCTGGTCATTATACAGTAGCAATGATAAATATTTTGTTTCTAGCATTTTAATACCGATTAATAAATTTATGAACTTTATTGAAGCATAATTTTTAATAAATATTCATTCATAAATGAAAAATGTGAAAACTCACTGTGAAAATTGACACTACCCCAAAAAATTACTTAATACTAGGTTCATTCAAAGGGATGATGGTAAATAGAATTTTCACAGTGAAATTTCACCGTTTTTTTTTCTGTTAACAAAAATAATTCACTTGATAATCTTATAATTGAGCAATCTAACGAACTGTCACAATCAGCTGATAACCATTTAAAAATGGCCGCGGTGGGGTAAACAAATATTTGTGTCGTAAGTTTCTGTGCGGTTTGAAAAGATATTTGTTGTATTTTAGACTTTCTTATTTCCAGTTTTAATTCAATATAACGTTTTAAATAGTTGCTTCTTGAAGAAGTACGAAAGTTCCACCCGTAACGTGGCTTTGTTGGTTTTAGCAACAGTTATAACTAATGTCCAAAAAGTCCTTTAATTTAAACACAAAATAAATGAAAAACACAAAACAACTCTTACTACTGAAAGAAACTAAGAATAAATAATACGGGTACATACCAGAAAGTCGATTGTTTACCCTACGGCCGCCATTTTGATGTAGATCAGCTGCTAAAGTATTTTCTCGATTATTATAATGATAAATCTTTTATATAAACGTTTTTAATTAATTATTTTTAATAAATATTCCTCGATGAACGGTAAAATTTCACTATGAAAATTTTATTTATCATCACTACATAAATTTCGAGGGTAAATTGCTTTATAAAAATTGTTTTGAAAATTTTCTGTACCGGTACCAATTTTCGCGCCAAAAATATTGGAATGTATAAGTACAACTACTTTTATTATATATTTTTTGTAGTTCATTCGCTACCGAATTTAACGGTATTGAGCTTATCAGGATGTAGTAAAATAACTGATGATGGAGTAGAACTTATAGCTGAAAATTTACAGAAACTGAAGTCCTTAGATCTATCTTGGTGTCCTCGAATCACTGACGCTGCCTTGGAATATATAGCATGCGACCTCAATCAGTTAGAAGAACTAACTCTAGATAGGTAATCTTTTTTTAGATGTTTTTTTGAATTCCAACAAACAAGGTATAAATTAAGATCAAAATTTGCTGGTTAAAGACTTTCTCCATGACCTTGGCAAAGGCTGGGACAAAAGTAATCGAACGGTAGTTAATGGTTACCTTTTTTGGTATGGGTTGAACCCGAGAGAGACAAGAGACCTCTTTTATGTGATAAGAAAAGAGTTTCTTTAATACGATTGTTGGTATTCCATCAGAACTACTGGCTTAAGAAGTTTTGCCACATCTCGGTATCGAAATCCTATACAAAAGCGGGCCAAGAAGACCTTGATCTATTTGAACAATTCAGAACTTTGTTTTTCACTCTCTCATTATAATGTTCCTCTCTAGTGCAGTTTTTATCAGACCCTGGATTATTGTCGCCAAAGTCCTTGAAGGAATAAGGTATCTAGGCTTCCATACCTGCCAAGATTACTTCCGAAATCTCATTTGCACACACTGAAGAGTCATTGAAATTGAAGCAAACATCATTTCAAG
Source organism: Diorhabda sublineata (assembly GCF_026230105.1). Classification (NCBI taxonomy): domain Eukaryota; kingdom Metazoa; phylum Arthropoda; class Insecta; order Coleoptera; family Chrysomelidae; genus Diorhabda; species Diorhabda sublineata. The sequence continues at coordinate 5,835,781 of NC_079481.1, read as the reverse complement.
GAATTCCAGGGAAACTACAACCAGAGAAGATCTGCCAAATGTATCAGCCTAAGTAAGAACAGACTACGAATACTAACAGAAGTTCTACTAGGGCACTATCTCCTCAATGGATACCTGAAGATGGCGTGCAGATTTTGTTGCACAGAGGACGAAACCTCTATCCGCATTTTCTCGAAGTGTGAGACATCTGGTAGCGAATGAAATAGAAGAAGATTTCTGGCTACTTCAGCCATCCCACGTTCTGAACTAATAGGAGTGGAATAACATTGTGTTCTGCAGAATTGCAGCAATAGAGGGTACACGGCACTCCAATATACGTACACATACAAGGGAATAAAAATAATAGATCCATACCACCCTTATTCATTACATGTTCTGCTCAATCTTCGTTCATAAATGTTTCTATTTATTTTTTAGATGTGTACATATAACAGATATAGGAATCGGTTATATTTCCACGATGTTATCGTTGCAATCCTTATATTTGCGTTGGTGTTCCCAAATAAGAGATTTCGGACTGCAACATTTATGCGGAATGCGTAATCTACAAATACTCTCCTTAGCAGGTGAGAATTACAGTATAAATAAATACAATACAGTGTTAGTCATCGTTAATTATACTTAACTAATTGGTTATACAGGTTATGTATGATTGATATATTTTTCAGGTTGTCCATTACTGACTTCAAGTGGCCTGTCAAGTTTAATACAATTGCGACATATGAAAGAATTAGAATTAACAAATTGTCCAGGAGCGTCAAAAGAATTATTCGATTATCTTAGGGAACATCTCCCCCGTTGCCTCGTTATAGAATAAGCTCGCCATATTGTCCACTTGTTATATTTGATACTAGACCGTGCAATAATACTATACCTTCAAATAATTTTGTATATTTATTTTCTCGTATTTTTTTTTATTGTTTTCGTTAGTTCCCTTGTTTTATATGAAAGATTTTCGAGGTTAATTTGCTTCAATAATAAAGCTTATCAAAGAAATGTTTTAAAAGTGATGAAAGAATGCTTTGAAAACTGTTTGATTCATAAATGGTTCTAATTATCGATTTACCATGTAAAGAGTCAGTTTTGTCACATAAGTGTCACATGGGAATTGTAGGATCAAACCACTGTTTGATTTATCTAATGGTTGTAATACCAAATAATTTTCTTAATATCTTCCTTATTCACTCTTAAAATGTGCTTTAACCTGGTCTTCACTTTGCTTTGTCTACAACTAGTTTCCTCTACTTCTTCTGCAAATGAGTTCGTACTATCCTAGTCTACATGTGCAATATGCAATGTCTTCCCCATTCATTAGTCTTCTTATTTTTCCTCTTCTGTTTTATACAAACTGTAATTTTTTCTCTCAAATATAATATACTGTAAATGAGTAGGAAATACCCGGCGTGTCCACCAAACTTTAGCTTCGACGACATATTGGAACAGGGCCAGCTTAATGGTCTATATCATGGTAATCACGACACATCAAAAGATTCAGAAGAAGACCTAACCTAAGATGGGACCAGAAACAACTTTTTGGTCTGATTAACTACTGATAGACATCAATGGGTTCAAACGAAGGACCAATACATAAACATTTGATGATGCAAGATTTAAATAAACAAAAAAATTATTATTTGTGACAAAATTGACATAGCACAAAGAAATACATAAAATAGTTATTTCAAGAATTTTAAATGATACAGCTAAAATGGTGACTGTTTTAATTAAAAAAAAAACTAATAACTCAACAATAAAAAATGCATAGAACTAATTAAATAAGAATTGAAGCAAGTTAATCAGATTGGGGGAATTAGTTAATTTAAAAATCATTACTATTTATATCAATAATAATTGACTGAATAGTAACGATCAAATTTGCTTTGAAAATAAAAATTAATGAATTCTTCCATTATAATCAATTTATAATAAAAACATTTCACACAGAGAAAGGAGCACTACTGTTTTGTAATTTCCTAACTCTTTATTTTCCAAAATGCAATATCTACACCCTTCAAATATAAATAATATTTCATTTTTCATATACATGAAATTGTTGCAACAAAATAATTATTAATATTAGATTCATAATAATTTAGATAGCAGAGAAAAGATTCATCTACTATTGCTACAAAACATTTTCAAGTGTTGTAAAACTTTGAATTAGTATCATGTATCATTATTTTCAATAAAAAATAACACATCTTTGCAATGGTGTAGATGGGTGTAGATAGATTTAAAAATCCCCTAGACTTTACCACAAATGACTGACTAATTTTTATTACTTTTACTCTGGTTAGACTAGACAACAATTTTAAAAGCTTTTTTTTTGGGATATCACTACAAGTTTGTTTCAAGTTTAATATGAGGTAAGTCGATAATCTTTGAAATGAAAGAAAAGGGGCTTTACTGATAATTATGCATTTGTTTATACTACAACTCTGGTACTTTCTCTGTGATCTCTATTTGTAAAAGTGTACAAATATCAATGTTTATTGCAAATTTAAACAAATTCTTATTATACATTGATTATTCCCTCAAAATCTGATGATTTTTCAAATGGTCCATTATTAAAATAAATATTCATATGGCAGGCAATAAAAAACAGCAATATTTAGAATAGTTTGAAGATGATTAGAATTAAATCGTAAAATTTCGCACTAACCAGAAATGAAAATGTAAAATCACTTATCAAAGTAGGAAAAAGTGAATTAAAGATATTTTTGCACCGAATCCAAGGATGAAATACTGGTATATCTTTATTACACAAAAATTGAAAAGGAGCACTCTCAAAAATGAGATATTAAGCAAAATATTTTTTTTCGTACTTATAAAAACATCTTCCTTCATAATAAAACACAAAACAAATAAAACCAATGCCACAAAAAAATTAGTAATAGAAAAACTTTTTTATATCATAAGTTATTATTTAAAAGTGATTTATTGGAATATTTTCATTTGAAACATTTGTTTTTATTCAAATGTCATAAATTGTCTCTTCTAATCCTGGAAGTATGATCAAGAAGATAATTTGATTGTTTCTGAAGCAACTGCAATGAATCGTATATTTAGAAAATATCAATTGCGCCCATATGCAGTGGGGATTAAGGAAAATGTTGAATATTTACCTTGAAAAATACATTTCTACATATATATTCTGAAACTCAAGATTTAACACAAACCCAGTGATTTTCTTCATGTAATAAAATGGTTTTCTATAGATATAGAGGAAAGAAAAGATTTTGAATTTCAGTATTATTGGATTGGAAACTGACTGCATTTTTCATTTACAAAAATGAAAAGAACTTTCACATGTAAAAAGAGAAAAAACATGCCACTTACTTTTGCCTTGATTATAATGTGATCCACAACTTTTCAATTTCCAAAGTTACTCACAAATCCTGCCTTAAAGTACTTAAGAGCATCAAGACTTTTATATACCTTCAGTTTGGTTAACACTAAATAACTGATAATGTTCATACATGTAATTTTTTGCGAAGTCCACTGGATTGATGCTCAAGTCTGAATCACTAAAAATAACCGCGAGTATATATTGCTCACAAGGCTATTTTTTATTTGTAGCTACTCGAAACTACCGGAATTTCTGTATCTAAATTAACTAGATAATTACTCATATTGGAGTCTTAAAATTATTTTTCACGCACAGAAATAACTTTAGAAATTTAAAATATATAGGCAAGCCTCAAAAGCTCATTCAAAAATGAGTAAAGTTACACAGTTAAAAATTATACGTTGAAGTTTGCTTAAAGGGACTTTTTGAGGTTAAGTTCTCTTAAATTAATCTTCTTTTTTAACATAGATGATAGAACTACGATTATAAACAAGCAAATTAATATAGTTTACGATATTTATTTGCAGAAAAGGTAGAGTTTTAAATAAATATGTAATATGATTCTTTTTTCATGTCAATGAAATCACTCAGATTCATCTTAGCTAGCACCCCTCATTAACTTTCTCGATCCACCACTAATTCTCATACTTTTCCGTAAACACGTTTTGATGATTTAATTTTCTAAGCCTGGTTAAGTATGAAGCATTATAAGTATTTGTGTGATGTGTTATTAAATGTAATGAAAAAGAAACGATTTCAATTTTTATAAAATTCAAATAAAAATAATGTAACAACACAAAATTTTCTGGACTGCCACAGTAGCTGCCATGAAAACTCTTTTAAAACTTGTGCCATAAACTATGATTTTGTTTCCAAATTAACTTCCACAATATGCACAGCTTGTCAGTAATAATAAAAAATATTGATTAAATATTTAATAATAATTTTGTGGATCATTTGAAATAAAATGTATAGTGATGTGATCTTGAGTCCTTATTATATGGTGATACCCATGTTTAATTATCAACTAAATAGATATTTTGTAAGAATTATCTTAGTTTCATTGTTACCCCTACAAGTCCTGTGAACCGAAAAACAAAATGTTTTTTTTTCAAAGTAGTTTTTGCCACATTCTGATGATTCCCATAGTTTTTCAGGCAGGTGAATAACAGAGAATATATTCTCCTATAAGTCCTGAATACCCTGTATAGATTTATATTGAAATATTAACAATCTAAACAAGTCAAGTTTTTAATTAATAGAGAGTAAAATTTTCTACATTAGACCAATTCTTCATCAAGCTTTGGAAAATAAAAAGCAGAAAGCCTTCAAAGGAGGCAGGTGTAATTTCCTAAGAAAGAAACAAGTAACTTCTAAAAACAATAATAATTTTTCTCATTCCATACATTCCACTTATTCTTTGAAATCTGAGCACATTGAACATACTTATTTATAATATTTACAATAAATTTTTCTCAAAAAACAGAATAAAATAAATAAAAAATCAATTATCCCACCAACTTAGCAAACCTAATCCAGGTTCATTGATACTTCCCTAAAAAATAATAATAGCACTGACACTGAATTAATAAAGAATTAAACTTACAGTTAACATGTATGGTATTTTATTTTCAGAATTTTCTTGTCCTTCCTGTATTATATTTGGACCGGTGGGGCATGTTTCGTTGAATACCTCAGCTGTAACCCTAAATCTTATAGTTTCTCCAGCATCCATGAAAAGATCATGTTTACTACCATCTGCTGTGTTATACTCCCAAACCCATGCTTGTTCAGTTTCATTAAATTTTGAAGGATGCTGCAATGCTGTCGGAGGAATTATAATGTCTTCAAAAAAACCTAAAGTTACATGTACTCCTTCTTGACTACAACTCCTTATTTTTCCGATTAAAACTTCTTCTATGAAAGGTCTGAATACTATAAAGCGAAAATTAACTCTTGTATGGGAGGCTCCATCACCAGGAAATATAAAAGACTCTTTAAGGTTTATTATATCATAAAGGGCAATACACAGTCCAACATTAAGTACAACCTAAAAATAAAATTCTGATCCAACAATATATTAATACAAATTTACCCACTTTATTAGCAAGCTTTTTATTCAATTCACTAGCTATAGCATCATTTAATTTTAAATTAAACAGCTCCGGTGGAATTCTAGTAACATTTTTCATTTCTGCTAAGATAAACATTTTTTATAATAACAAATAATTTCAATTATGTGGCTGTTATCAACATTAAGTAAATTCATCAACGTCTATACGTAAAACCGTGAAATTCAGTTAACATACTAACAAATTATGATTGGTTAGTAAATTCTTCTTTTTAGGTTTTTATTAAAAACAATCTATCTAGCGATATGGTTCCAGTCAATAGTTGCGCTCGGTAGTGTTATTCGCGGTACATAGCGGGCAATGGAGAACAAATTCGTGGTATTATACTCGGTCATTTCTTACGTATTCGGTATAAGACAATTTATTTTATATATACAAAAACAAAACACAATACATAAGTACAAACTGTCAAATAAAATTGCTAATTGATAAACTTTGGAATGTCAAACAAAACGTCAAAAGTTAAAACAAAACCAAGAGTTCTCTTTCATGATTCAGAGCAAAGAGATCGTAATCAGAGAGCTCAAAAATATATATAACCGAACACGAACCGAGCAGTGGCATCGAAATAAAGTAGACTGCCGAACAGTCAGAGTCCTCAGATGTACATTGGCGAACGCAGTACATACCACAACAATAAAGAATTACTTAAAAAAGAAGAATTAGGTTACACATTTTTATTAAATGTATAAACAGTGTTTGTTTTAATAAACTCAATTGTCGATATATGTCATAAAAATGGAGATAGATTTAGAAATATCAGATGAAGAATACGTAATCCAAAGGGCGAAGGAATCGTTCAAGAATAATCCTAGTATAGCAAAGGGATGGATGCTAACAGCAAAAATAATGTACCCTAATAACTTTGGGGTACAATTTGAAGCTTATCAGATAGAAAAGAATGCCGGTAATGTTAAGGAAGCTGCAAAATGTTTTAGCGATTTGACTATAAAATTCCAACAACAACCAGAACTTTGGAAAGAAATCGAGAAACTTACGGCTGCCTTAAGAGCTGAATCTGACAATAACGATCCTGAAAAACAATTTTTATGTGAAATGTTTAGACATATATCTTCAGATGTGCAACACAAGCTTTTACTATTCACAGCTGATCATTGTGAAGATACAATGGAACATTGTCGTTTACTTTTACTCCTTTTACAAAGGTTTCCAACAGCTATTTCTAGCAATGCACCAAGACTAGTGGATACTCTTATTAGCGCCGAAAAACATAGTGTTGATGGTCATTTTCCTGTAAATCCTTACAGGAAACTCTTAGTTTGTGATTTATTACCGCTCCTAGCCAATGAAAAAGTCAAAGTAGATTTGTCTTCCAAATTATTGCAAAAATTGTTGCATAAAGCAATTGAATTCTATTTTTGTTACTTAGGTTTGAGTACAAACGCTATTCAAGATACTGAAACGAAAATCGAAAACCCTTGGACTAATCTATTTAGCGTTATTGAATTTATTGGTACTCAGCTCAACTGGGAACCATATCTTATAAACTTTTCAACAAACTGGACAAAAGAAGGTTATTGGCAGAAGATCCTAACTTTTTGTCAAACAAAATCAAAAACTCACCCTCTGGAAGATAAACAACTGTTATTTTGTTTGACCATATTTTTTGTTTACTGCCTGTTTGAATATAACAGCAGCTTAACACCGGAATCTAGTCCTGGACAAATTCCTACTTCGTATATCATGGTAGAAGCATTTTCAGATTCAAGTTTACCAAATTTAGTAACAGAAACCAAAAGTAAGAAACGTAAAAGTGATTCTGATATGACTCACTACTCAACTCCGACAGTAACTGTTGAAAAACCACAACTCAAAAGCATACAAAGTAATTTCATGGTCTGCATGAATTGTTGGGATTTACTCAGCTCCTCGGATAATTTAAAAAGGGAGTTTATTAAATTAAACGCCCATTTAAATGTCGATACTTTGTTGTCCGAATTCGTTATAGATTATGCATTGTATAAAGGATTATATGATGAGGCATTAATTTTTTTACACAAAATAACTGACAATAGTATATTGCTTCAAAAATATATTCGAATTACAGGTATACTATATAGTAGAAAAAACTACAGTGCTTGTTTAGAACCAATAACTTTAGCACTGCCTCTGCTACCTTCGAATATAGGAAGTTTGAGTAATAATTTGATTACAGGGGGCAGTCAAAAACATTTACATTACTTACCCGTTACAAGAATGAGTGTACTGCAGTATTTAATTAAGGTGTTATTGAGGTGTATTAAAGAAAACTTGCCCAAACATAATTACCCCGATTCAAGTATAGGACATATATTTACACTGGCACAATTAGACTGGCCTCAAGAGGAAGACTTTATACCCCCTTTGTTAGAACAAATTCAGCAACGCAGATCATTCCAATACCATTTATTTCAAAGTTATATCATTAACGTTGATATATTAGAAGAATTAACGTATTTGTGGACGAGTCAAGGTGGTCAGATTCAGCTAGATATTCTGCCTCATTTAGGACAAAGAAGAATAGGTACGAGGGGGGCAGATAAAGGAGTTAAAGAAGAAATAAAACAAGCGATCCGTAGACAAATTTCTAGAAGTAACGAGAAGTTAGATGAATTGTTAATTAGTTTTATATTGAATGAAAGAGCGCAAATTCTACAGAGTTTAATGTAACATGATATGTTTGTAAATAAAATTCAATGTTGACAATTTTTTTTATTTGTTTTTAGAAGAAATAGAAAGTGAAAAAGCTACAATGAAAATACTTTTCAGAAACAGTTTTTAGATAATATTAAAATTTTCTTTTGAACAAGCCTTGGAATTTAAAAAGAACGGATACATGATTTTCCAGAAAATAGGAAGCGATAATCATAAGCTAGAGTGAAAATATAGCTTTTCAGGGACAATTTTTAGATAATTAAGAGTTAAATTTTCAATCAGAATTTCATGGTTTTCGAGATAACTATAAGTCAAAGTGGAAATGAAACTTTTTAAGGGACATTTTTCCGATAATTAAAAGTGAAATGTTCCATATTAGACCTATTTTTGACCAATCTATATAAATTAAAGAGAAAGGAGGCTTCAAAAAAGATAATCATGGTCTTTATAAGAAACAATAGGCAATAATTATAAGCCAATTTGTGAAAATACAACATTGCGATAGTTTTTAAACAATTAAGCTTGCTTGTAGTGGTGATTTTATTGTGAAGAAAAAGACATTTCTACGTGAAAATTTGTTTTTCGTTTAGATACAGGAAAAAATTTACTCTGCATGGGTGGAATTAGAGTTAGATTAGTCGGATCAATGATTGTTTTGGCAAAAGTAAATATTGGTCATACACACCTGTTTTACACTGTCAATCAACCACTTGAACGGTATCTATCATCTGGAGTTTTCTGTCCCGATTGGTTTGGGCACATTGGTAATTGTCCAAACGAATTAAAAACGTGGAAACAAATTTATTGTTAATATATCAACTAATACATTGCGATAAATCAATTTTTATCACCGAAATCTGCATTAAAAGCTATAAACATCCATCTTCTTTCTATATTAGCGCCTATACCGAACAATTCTTGTTTAAACACCGTAGGAAACCTACTCAACAGAGATTCAATTTCAGCTGGTCGGAGATTAGATTCGATTTTACTAACGTACGACCAAATGTAATCCAAACCGGCTCCGAAGGGATGAACGTTCAAAAAAGTTGAGATTATTCCAATTAATTTAGCATCGCTTTCCGTTAAATTTTGCACACTTTCACTGGGGCTTTCACCTACACTAATTGAATCACATTGTTCGTTATCACTACCATCGATTATAACTATTTCTTTATCGGTGAGTTGTTTTCCTCTTTCGATCCGAAGTTTCAACTGGAGATCTTTTACTTTTGCTTCTTCTTCGTTTTGTCTCTTCTTCGTATCTATCAGTTGTTGTTGCATACCGTGTAAAGTTTGTTGAAGCATTTTAAATTGTTTTTCTTTTTCTTCCATATCTTTTTTATAATCAGTTTTTAGTACCTCTACCTGAAACGATTACACCTTTTAGTAAATAATTGAACATTATAAACTGGACCATGCAGCTAAAACTGATTATTAAACGAGGCGGTTTAAAATATCAGTGGAGAAAACAAAATTAATTGGTGTGTGATAAAATTACTTCCATAATATAGAAAGAAGTAGAAAAAACAGAAAAACAAGAATTAAATTTGGAAATTTTGCTGATAAGTATTTCATATTGTTACGAACTGGAGCCGGTCCTTTGGATAAAGCGGAATTCTAAAATTCGGCGAAGGTGCCGCCTTTGATGAAATACCCGGAATTTGTTTGAGGTCTATTCATTTTTTTGTTTCTTTATTTTTTAGAATTTTTGAGATCTTTTTCGGGATATATATATAAAGAGTTTGTGTAGCGCAGTTTACTTCAGTTTATAATAAATAGTCATAGTGAACAGAACGGATTAGCAAACTAATTGAATAGTTTAAATAAATTAGTCGAGTTAAAGGGATAAGTGATTTATATAAATTAGTTAAGTGTAGTATAAAAAAGTCCGTACAGTTTTTATGCAAAAAATCAATATTTAACAAGTTATCGTCAATATAATGCAAAATTGACTTAGTTCCTACATGACGTAGAAATATTCAAAGCAGCTAGTTTTAAACGTTAAAGTTTAAGCTTCAAAACACGGGGAATATGAAATTTTGATATAAAATGGTCTTAAAACTCCGAAATTTCACCGCAGAAGATTAATCGAATGTTTTATAGTCGAATGAATAGAAATTTGAGCCAAATTAGTCAATAATAATAATATCTTAGGGCAACAAAAAGCCTCGAAATCTTTCAATTTTTGATAGAACCTTTGTACATCACCGGATCTATTCTACAAAGTTACCGCTCTAATTATGAACTTTTATTTCACTATGATACAAATCTGCACGCATTAAAACACGATTTCGAGAAAACTAAACTCTCAACAGGTCTGCCTAGTCTCCGGACCTGAACCGCATTGAACTTTAATAAGGTTTAATTCGTAAATGTAACGTCAGATGTCACAAAATCAACAAAGAAGCTAAAAAGTTGCGCGCTTGGAAATAGTATAAAATTCAATATTTCAATATTTTATCTTTACATTTACCTCATTTTTATACGCTTCGATTTGACATTTCAAACTGTCGTTTTCGTCTTTGTACGATCTTTCTTCGATGGTTAAATCAGTCTTTTGTTTCTTTTTCGACGGTTCTTCGTCATCGGACACGTCCATTTCGTCGTCGTCTTTTTCTTTGGGAATTTCTTCTAATTGAATATTTTTTATTTCCTGCAAATATTTGGATCGAATTACGGTGGTGTATTGACGGAGACGTATTGTAACAACTACTCTTATTTTTTTTTTTAAACACGCTGATTACAAAGGTGTTTAAATTTATTATCGTCGGGTTTCCTTAAAACTGTTGAAGTTGATTGGTTTTCGAATCTACAAAAATTCTCGAGATCCTCGTAAGTTTCTAGCGATATAAATCATTTAAGACACACCCTGTAAACGGATAAATACATTCCTTACCTAATATTCAAACTTCTTTCTTAATATTTTACGGAATTTACATATGCAATCTCTATGTATCAAAATTTAGCGGAAAGTGGTCTCGGGAATGTAATATCACTGACTGACACACAGATGGCGGAGCTATAGTCAAATCCATATGACGTTTATGAAGTACCAACTTTCAAAAGACTATGCGCGAAATTTCATGACATTTCGATTAGTCAGAAAAAAGTGACAGCCATTTAAGTGAAGCTACTTTTGTTATTTCCAAAACAATGGATTCTAAACGAACGAAGCAGTGTTTGATCATGTTTGTACGTAATAAATCAAGATTTTTGAGTCGATATGTGATAATGGATGAAACATGGATCCATCACTCCACTTCGGAATAAAAACGATCATCATCCGAATGGACTGCAGTCGGCGAACCACGTCAAAAGCGTCCAAAGGTACAACAGTCAGCTGGGAAGGTTATGGCTTCAGTATTTTGAGATGCGCATTGAATATTGTTCATCGACTATTTCCAAAAGAGAAAGACGATCAATAGCGAATACTACATAGAGTTGTTGGATCTTTTAAATGCAAAAATCAAAGAAAAAACATCCTCATATATCGAAGTTTTATCAAAACACGCACCGATTCACAAATCGATGACAACGATGGTTAAATTGAACGAATCACTTCCTCATCCACCGTATACTCCAGATCTGACCCCCCAGTGACTACTGGCTATTCTCTGATCTCAAAAAAATACTCGCCAGTAAGAAATTCAGCTAAAAAGAAGAAGCAATTGCTGAAACTGAAGTTGGAATGAATGTATTGCTCTCGAAGGATTACACATTACAGTATTCGCAATTCCCCTACCTCAGGATTTAATCAAAAGTCTAATGAACCAAAAAACTGCGGACAAATTTTCGAACAAGTGACTGTAAACCGGGGAGGTACTGGGGACAGTTTCATCCGATTTAGGGAGGAAATTGTATTGTGTATTTTTCAATTGAGATCCTTTCGGGGGTGTTCGAGATAAGATCCTGCGGAATGAAGAAGACTCATTTCCATATCAATGATATAGAACTTTTACAGTTTTAATAACCCCATGAAATATAAATTAACTTTGATTAAAAATCCTATAATCACCTGTTGAGAAAAAATTGAATATATATAGTTGAATACATAAAGGATATGAATCCTGTTTTTTTTTTCTAAATATTATGCAGATCGTTGGCGTCATCTTTAGGCTGACTGACTGTTTATGTCGACTTACCTTTCCTTACCTTTTTATATTTAATATTTTTATATCTTTAAACGCTTAGTATAGTGAACTAATTTTATAGTAAATAGTGAAAATGTTGTTAATCGAGAATTAGACTAAAAAAAAACTAAATCTAAGTCATGCAAAAAAAACCTTGGACTATCAAATGTAAACAAACGGTTCATAACAAAAAATGTCGTTTTCCTTTTCCTAAAAACGAAATTTCATTTGAAATAGTTTTCATAAAATAATTGTAGGTTATGTTTGGAAAATAAATAACAGTGATTTTATACAGGCAAATAAGAATAAAAAACAGTCGACATTTTGTGTGGCGATTTAAGATCTAACAGTTACATGTACTGTTCATACTTTGATCAAAAAAGTAGGAAAACATCTAAAAGGACTAACATCACAACGATCTCGCGCAATTATGCACCATTCCATTCCATTGGTCGAAAAAGAGGCAAAACATCTAAAAGGACTAACGTCAAAACGAAATTGGACAATTATGTACCATTCTACATATCTTTAATCGAAAAAAATGGCAAAATATCTAAAAGGTCAAGACGATCTCGCGCAATTATGCACCATTCTATATTCCATTGGTCGAGAAAGAGGCAAAACATCTAAAAGGACTAACGTCAAAACGAAATTGGGCATTTATGTACCATTCTACATTCCTTTAGCCGAGAAGGAGGCAAAATATCTAAAAGGAAGAGACGATTTTGCGAAATTATGCACCATTCTATATTCCATTGGTCGAGAAAGAGGCAAAACATCTAAAAGGACTAACGTCAAAAGGACCTTGCGCAATTATGCACCATTCTGCATTCCTTTGACCGAGAAAGAGGCAAAACATTTAAAAGGACTAGCGTCAAAAGGACCTTGCGCAATTATGCATTATTCTACATTCCTTTAGCCGAGAAGGAGGCAAAATATCTAAAAGGAAGAGACGATTTTGCGCAATTATACACCAATTTATGATCTTTTAGCCGTTTAGATCGTTTTGACGTTAATCCTTTAAGTTGTTTTACCTCTTTCTCGTCCAATGGAACGCAGAATGGTTGCATAATTGCGCAATGTCGTTTGGACGTTAATCCTTTTAGATGTTTTGCCTCTTTCTCGCCCAATGGAATGCAGAATGGTTGCATAATTGCGCAAGGTCGTTTGGACGTTAATCCTTTTAGATGTTTTGCCTCTTTCTCGCCCAATGGAATGCAGAATGGTTGCATAATTGCGCAATGTCGTTTTGACGTTAATCCTTTAAGTTGTTTTGCCTCTTTCTCGCCCAATGGAATGCAGAATGGTTGCATAATTGCGCAATGTCGTTTTGACGTTAATCCTTTTAGATGTTTTGCCTCTTTCTCGCCCAATGGAATGCAGAATGGTTGCATAATTGAGCAATGTCGTTTTGAAGTTAATCCTTTTAGATGTTTCGCCTCTTTCTCGGCCAATGGAATGACGATTGGTGCATAATTGCGCAAGGTCCACTTAACGTTAGTCTTTTAGATGTTTTGTCACTTTCTCAGCCAAAGTTTTACTCCAAGAAATTATATGGTCTAAGGGAATCGCGTTAAATTAAGAAAAACCGTCACGATGTGCACGTCACAAGTTTTCGTATGAAAATATCGATAAACTAAAAGACTGTGAAACAAGTTTTTCTACGGGTGCTATAAAAATTTTTCACTTGTCTTATTTCTTCAATACGTTTAAAACCGAGAATTTTCCACGCAATGGGAAATGACCGCCATTATAGTGTTGATGGTGCAATGTTGATGATTAGCGCGTAGTATCTACTCAAGCGCTGCTCCAAACCATCCAGCAAGGCAAAATATTTGAAGAAATAGGTACAGGATGATTACGAACGTTCTGTCTTAGAACCTGGTTCAATAAAAACCACCCCCAAACTTCTTTCGCATTGCTGCCGACAAATATAAAGATTGGAATGATGATTTCCAATATTCGTCACGGATAGGCACCACAAAAAGAATTAAATGTTTATAATTAGAAATGGCTTTTTGTTTTTTAAAGTATTTTTCATTAAGATCAAGGTACCTCCAAAACAAAATGTGATTAGAACTCATCAACCGCTTCTTCAGGTATTCCTCGGGAATAAGAAGAAACCATTGCGTGTGAAACAAAAACTGTACGGCGGACGACCCTTAAATTCGACGTTTTCACTATCCATAAACGTTTTTGTTTGAACTGATGTGTGAGAGCTCGCATTGTCGTGGTGGAAAATGTTTCGTTTTCTGCGATCGGTTTCAAACACTTCTTGCAAATAAATGTTGGAGTACCATTCGGAATTGATCATTCTACGTTGCCTTGATGGAAAGGTAGCGACTTGTCCAGTTATTCCGACCATTGGTTTCGAAGTGTTTCGTTGGATTCGGTTCGTCTTGAAAGACCCATGCAGCAGATTGTTTCGCCGACTGTGATGACTTTTTGATGCAATCTTGAATGTACAAGAGTAGAATTAATGTCCAAGTGTGTTTCAATCTCACGGTATGTCAGCATCGACGTTTTCTGGCCGATTTTGGACGACCTAATGTCAAACTTTATGATGTCAATGTCAAATTTCATATGTTCACATCGGTGTTGCCATATCTCGAAAATTAAGTAGCAACGGTAATTTTATGGGCCATAGAATACAAAAAAAATTGCTAAAAGTTTCCAGTTGTTGTATAAACATGAATTTTTTAACTATATTCTTATTTGCCCTTAAAAAACGTATCTTATACTAATTTTTAATAAAATAACAAACGTTTGTAGTTATTACAAAACTTTTTTTCTATTTCAATCGAAATTGCAATACTAACAAATCCAAAAAACTTTTAGGAAAACGAAAATTTTACATTTCCTTTGCAATTTTCATCAAAAATAACAGGTCTCTTAATAAAGGAGCCATGAAAAACCTAGTGCCAATTTTAATAAGTATATCGATAAGGCAACCATCGATTGCCACGTTATTTTTTAACTCTACATTTGAATTTAATCGGCGGTATTACAAAGTTAAGGCCCGTTTCACAAAAGACCGATAAACGGTCGCAACAGATCGTCATATTTTCACATGTTAGCTGTGTGCTGTAGGAGCTGTACGTTTTTCCCTTATTCAGTCAAGCACCCCCAAAATAAAACCTTACTTTAAAATTCACAAGAGCTCAAAAAAGTGAACCAGAAACTGAAAGTACTAATTTCCGAAATCAAGAACCTCGATAAATGGATTTTACGACTTTGAAAACGCTAAATTAACGTGTTTTATTGTGAGGTACCGTTAAAAATTGTAATAAAGGCTAAGATTTTGACAATAACACGGAAAAGAAAACTGACAGTAATAATAATAATAAAATGAATACGTAGTTATGGGTTTTCTTAAAATTCATGTCGATTAACCTCTCAATTTGCCCCTTACACAAAAATTCATTGTTGCCAGTTGCAGATTTTATTACAAAAAAGAATAAAAGTGAAGGGAGACTTATTGTAAACGTTTATAAAAGTACCTAAAGTTGTTCTAACCTCACTTCGATTTCCTATTATTTGGTTATAATCATTTTATTTATATTCACACTCGTGTTTGTATTTAAATGAAAAGTTCCATTGAATCCTTCATTAAATTAAGAAGCTGGTAGGAAAAGTGGAAAAATAAGGTGCCGAAATAAAACTTCAATACAACTAAGAAACAGATATTTTCATTAATCAAACTCCTACTTAAAATTGGCGACGTTTATCTTAACAGACCTGAATGATTAGTGTTAGTGAAATTATTAGGACACAAAAAAAATTAAAAGAAAAAGAAAACTGACATTGACCGTCCAAGGTGGTACCTACCAATGACTGCTTTTTCCAAGTCTCTATGTTCTTTCTCTGAGCCTTGGTGAAATGGTCCCATACTTTCTTGTGACACGCCGCTGAGAACAATCTCTCAATTTGACCGACTAATAGCACACGCAAAGATTTTTATTAACACCTTCAATAAATACCATCATTGATAATACCAACTGTTTCACTATATTGTGCAACGCCCCTATCACTAAATATTCCAATCACCTAACCTAGACTAGAAATTTTTGAAATGGAAAGTCAATTCTAAACATTTTTGTAAGGGCAAATGTTAATTGAAATACGAAATTTTTATAAAGTTATGGCTAAAACTTTTTGTAATACCCTGGTAACATCCCATTTCAACATAGGATCACCCACCTTTTTAAGGTAAATTTTGGTTATACTTTCAAGTAATTCGAGTTTTTAATATCTACGAATGATGGTTAACGTATTAAATATTTTTTATTTGACACGTAAACGATGATACAATGTTCCTCTTTTTATTTTATTAAAGACGATGTTTTCGACCACAAAACATACCCAATAAGAATGCATGTAAATTTCGGCCACACAAATTAAAAATAAAAATGTTTCATTACTGTCAATGTCAATATATATAAACATTTGTTTCAATTTCCTAAACGCTTTCCAGATAAGAAGAATTATGTAAAATTCAATGCTCAACATTATATTATCACTTGTGTGAAAATTATTTTCTGGAAAGTGATTTTACAAATTTCAATAAAAAACATTTGAAGTATGAAGCTATCCCATCTATTCCTATCTTTCATCTGCCTTCATTTATGAAGATCACAGTTATGCCAAACTTTATGAATGTACCTATAGAAGATAGAATATATATCAATTTCATCGGAATACAATTGTCAAAATATCAAAATTGAAAAACAATTTGAAGAATAACATAGAAGCTTAGCAGGGAGGAATTGGGTTGGAGCCCAAAGATCCTACTGAGGATGTACAGGATAATTATGGGACCAATAATCACATATGGGGCAGTGATTTGGACTACTAGAACTAGTCTGAATGCCACGAGGAACAATCTCTCAAAGGTACAAAGACTGCCTTGCTTATGTACAAACAGGGCCATGAAATCATACCCAACAGCTACACTAGAAGTGATTCTAAATCTCCCGCTTTTCCACATAGTACCGGAAGATGGGGCAGAGAAAATATCACTCAGAATGTTCAGAGACAGAATCACCAAAGAAAAAACCGTCTCATAATAATGACCAAACTTGGGACGTCCAATTAAGTAAAATCACTCTAATTTGTATTAGTTTCTAAATAATAAATAAAAGAAAAAACTAATTTGAATTAGAAGAAGCGTAAAATCAAGACGCTTTAGTAACATTAACATATAAAAACGTCTAAGAAATCAAAGAAATTTGTATTAAACAGACAGGCAGATTATTGACTATTATCCTTTTTTACATTATTTTAAATTGATTCTACTTAGTTTGATATGATTTTTTGTTGCACCCTATATATTGTTTTATTTAATGTACTACTTACTTTTTAACAGAAAATATAATGGTGCTGAAATTGACTTTACATTTTAACATTTCTAGTAACTTTGAATATAGAACAAAAATATTTATTTTATATAGTGTAACACTTGATATTAATATGAACTACATTCCTAAATTTCCAAAAAGTTAACCTTGCACCGTTTCCTCATAATTTTTTTAAGAAAATTTGCCTTTAACATAACTTTCAAATCATTTCTTTCGACATTAATTGCAAAAGTAATGAATATTGAAAGGACACTAGATACGTTATTCTTCTTTTTCTTATAACCCGGTCTTCATCTATACTACTACACAGTCTTCTGGACTCTAAATGCTTAAGAACCTTCAATTGATTATAAAGGCACCGGACGATATGAGAGATTGAAGTTAATAAATTTTATGAAAAGATCAAATTTTTAAATAAAAAGTTAAAAATATTTACATCTGTAAAATCCTTACAAAATTCCTAAAATATTTACAAATTATGTAAAACATTTAATTTTTTGTTTAACTGAGTAATCATATAGGCAAAGATCAAGTTACGAAAAGAAGAATAATCTCCACTCAAATAACCTATCTAGTCTCTTTTAGACATTTTTAACTACCACAATGTGAAACTTAGAAAAAAGTACATTTTGTATAAATTGACCAAATAACAGTTTGAGTACAGGAAATTCAGAATCATTAGAATCCTCAAAAAGAAATTATTTAAAAGTGTCGGGGGCGGCAAATAATAAAGCAGTTTTCACAACCGAAATTCGCTTGGTTACTTAAATAAGTATACCTACAAACCTAAATGTATTAACCCAAAAATTAAATGCTCCTTACTCACCTTCTAACAACATTTTTTGTTTATCGCCATCCAGAATCGGAAACACGTAGATATATTAGAACTTTATAGTTTTTTTAAAAAAGAAAAGGATTTCCTTAACACATTAACTGCCAACTACGAAATAACCTTATAATTTCTTCCCCCAACACATTTTTGTCCGAAACAATTCGTAAAACTTAATAATTTTTACTCGGTAATAACTTTGTATTGTAAGTGTTTTAATGTGATTAAATCAAATTTTTAAAATTGCCTTGGCAGTCAACGTGTTGAAAGTAGTATTAATAACTCGAGGTACCATATGAAGATTGAAAGAACAAAATACCAATTCATAACCAGCCGTATACTACAGAAATAAGTGGATACTTGAACTCTACAAATTGGAAAAGAAATTAGATAAGAAAAAAGCACCAGAGGCAGACAGTGCACCTTTAGCCGACACTTTCTGGTTTGATCCTTCAAATTAGGAAAATTATTGTTGATAGATAAATTAAAAATAAGATCCCCTCCATATATTTATCCCATTAAACAACAGACTTTTCGCCATTTGTGTTGATGCCAGGTATATCGGGATATTTCTGTGAATTCTAATAAGATTTTGCTAAAGTAATTACATTTGAATATAGAGGTTTAAAACTCAAATGAAATTCAAAAAACCATTCAACTGTAGCTTGAAATCAAAGTTTTTTTTTTAAATAACAGATGTCTCGAACTTGGGTACGTAATTTTTGATTCAATCATGTCATGTCAACTATAAGTACAATAAAGAATATGTTGTGTTACAAAGTGGACAGTGGAGTTATGAATGATAATACTAAAATAAAATCAGGTTGCGTTTCTTACACTTGCATATGAATTATCAAAAGTGTTATTTAATTTTTGAAAATGCTGCAGATATAAACAAAAAGCAAATTCATGGCTCATATACAAATTAATCTATCATAGATACCAAAAACGTTTACCATATTGGAGAGTTATACAAAACTTGCCAATTTTTTTTCTTAAGCATCATTTCATATAATTCTACAACACATTTTAAATAATTGTAGGTATACTTATTTAAAACCAGTTTTTGAGAAAGAAACATACTTACACAACAGAAACAGACGAACCCTAATGTTTTTTTTCGGAATTTCTCCAACATTGTCTGTAAGTTTTTCTTTTCTGAACTCAAAGATGTTTTTACTAATTTTTATTGCAAAGCTAAGGAGTATTCCAATTTAAACCTGACTAATTGCCAGATGCACTATGAGAAACATAAATCAATTTTATGTACCCCTCTACTTCATATGATGGAAATGTCATCAAAGAAAAGTATAAGTTTGTAAAAACACAAACTTTGGGATTCTAGAAACTTGTTTTATGATAATGGTTGACATATGAAATAAATTTTCACTTAAGAGGGGGCTTTCGAGTACAAAAGACACAGATATTTAAGAGTCTTTCATTAACAATCACTTCCAAACATGTGTTATCTATTTGATATAAACAAAAGGCCTGCATGTGGATGGATCCTAGATTTCGTTGATGTAACAATGAGAGATCTGCACAAAATAACTATTAAAAGTTGTATAGGAGATATTTATTAACAATAACATAAAACAGAGAAGAAATACAAAATTGTCTCTTCTAAATTGAAAATGTTACAGATAATGTTGGAGAAATCTGAACACCTCCAGAATAATCAAACTGAAAATAATACGTTAAATTAAATACTTACATTGCAACAGTATACCCTGCATTCTCCCCTTCAATATTTCTTTGGCTTTCCTCAATTCCTCTTCATATTGACTTTTTTCATTAAGTAATCTTCTCACATGGGAATTTGTCGACTGAATCATGGAATAAAAATTATTAGAGTTCCTCTTATTACAATCCCCCCTTTCCAGCCAGGTTATTACAGTCTAAAAAATAAAAATAGTTCACCTTACATTAAATTACAACTAAACTACCACTAAAATGTTATATTAGGTAAAAAGAAGTCACTACTTTGATATGTTTTTTAACTTTTCAGTTCTTAGACCTTTTGATATATTTTTGTGATTTGATTTTAGGTCTCTTTTGATAGAAAATCAATTCGAAGTAAAAGAAATAAATTTGATGTTTCATCTTGTTTCAGCCCTTATCAAAATATATGTTATATTTTGATAAAGACATAGAGAGGTCAAAATGTTTTTTCCTGTTATTTTGAACTGATTTTCTGTCAAAATAGACCTAAAATCAAAATAAATAATCAAGAAAAACATTGATATTTAGTTAAATTTGAAATGTACATATTTCAAATGAAAATATTAAATGAATAACCCAATTTAGCTTCAAAGTAAGTAAATTCACCTGTACAGCTTTGGTAAATGTCTCATCTTGTTTGATTTTTTCAGCAATAGCTGCAGCTTCACGATCAGTATAATGAACAACGGGGGGAGGAGAAGGAGGTCTTAATCTTTCTTCTTCCATCCTTTCTCTATGTCGCTGCTCTCTCTGCAATTGTCTCTGCCTACATTCCCATTCATATTGATCATCTCTTGCCTTTGACCGCAATACAAAATGTATAAGTACAAATATAAAATCATTAAAACAAACTTACCTGTGCATAATCAACATGAAGTCTACCTGTATTACATGCATCAGTATTAGAGCCTATTCTAACTCTATACCCCGATAGAAAAATAGCAGCATCAACTGATGCTTCATAGACAAATCTCAAATGACAAAAATTCTTCTTGCTTAAACGCAATGTTGTAATTTCCCCACATCTTTCGAATATTTCCATTATAATTTCTTCAGTCATATTTTCAGGTAGGCCTCCTACAAATACAGTGCGGCATCCAGGAGGCCTATCCCTGATAGAAGGTAATGGAGCATTTGGATTAGGAGGAAACAGAGTACACGATTTACAATGAATTATTTCTTTTGCCGGGTTAATCATCATAGCAGTATCGGGGGGAATTATATTGTGATCGGTGGCCAGCATTGGAGGTATCATACCGTAATTATTCATTTGCATCATATTAGGGTCAACCAACATATTCATCCCTACCATGGGAAACCCCATGCCTAACGATTTCATAATAAACATCGGGAGAGAATAAAATAATAATACTTACCCATAACTCCTCCCCACATATTAGGTGCCCCAACACCCGGGCCATTAGAAATAGGTACTACATCTTGAGAAACATTAGAATCTGAATCTAATGATTTGTCTGTATCTCTTCTATCTCTTGCATTACGACTACTAGTTCGGGATCTTTTATCTGAAGGGCTTTGGCTTGATTCATCGTGATCTTCGATTGGTCTTGATTTATTTTTTTGAAACTCTAATGCAACGTCATTGATAACTGTATTAAACATTTTATAAAATTTTTAACTAATAGATAATAAGGAACATTAATTCATTTCTACTATAATACGGCATTAATTAAATATATTTATATTAAAACATTGATTGCGGATAGGCCAAACACTGACAAATGAAAGATGACAGAAGTAAATGATATTTTGGCGAATAAATCAAAATCGCTAGAATTTTTTTAAACTATGACGTCATTATAATTTTCTTGGTAATATTTTTTAACAAATAATGTTTTATTGTAAATCTTTAATCACTAATTTGATAGTTGCTATTATAATTTTATACAGCGTTAAAATAATTTTATAAATTTAAACTTGATATTTCAATAAAATTTCTTGTGGATTATTTTCCTATAATTAAACAAGTCTAGTCTAAGAAATTAAGTTAAAAATAAACATATATTCGATTAAAAATTCATGAAGTACATAGTAATGTTTTGTTACCACAAATCACTTATTTTATATCCGTATAATTTGTGTTTATAGCGGTAAATACAAAGAGAAAACTAGATCAAGCCAAATACTATCAAGCTGGAGGGCAAAAAACAAAGTGAGGAAGAAGAAGTGAGGTTATTAAGTTGTTTACAGGGTACTCGATTATTTTAAATTTGTATGTTGATTTTGCGGTTTTCTATTTTTGCCTCGTATTACTAAAAGCAAGTAAAACCTAAAACATTATTTTAAATATTATTTGTTCGATCATTCTCAACTTGAATTCTATTATACAAGACGTTTTCATAACGTTTAATAACTGATATTAGAATTTTTTGTTTGTAGGCTATAGAATATTTTTTGTTATAGAGCAATTCTCTAATATCATGGATTTATCTAAAATAAGTGATATAAAGATATCAACATTTATAAATCCACATTTGTTTTGGATAATTATTCAGAATGAAGAAAATGCAATAAATTTTTGTAGCTTAAATAAAGAAATGAAAGAATGTGTAACTATAACAAATGATTTTGATAGTACTTCAAACTATTTTAAAAAAGGAGAGGTAAATATATTCAGTTGGTTAAGTTACTGTATTCAATTATGTTAAAATGAACTTCTAGATTGTTGCCGCTCAAATCAATAACAAATTATATAGGGCCATTATTGAAGACATAATACCTAAAAATTCCTGGAAAATTACATATATTTTATGGTTAGTTGATCTAGGAACTATGAAAGAAGCGAATTATGTTTTTAATCTTCCAACTAATCTAAGAAAAACACCCCATTTTGCCTTACAGGCCAGTTTAAACAATGTTAAATATGTGAATCAAGTGAGTAAACATTTGTTTTTTTATACGTAGTGATTTAGGCTAATGGTTCCTTATTTAAATAACAGAATTTTTAAACAATAATAAGTATTTCAATTTCAAATAAGTATTTTAGTACAATATTTTTGCTCTTGAGGGGAGCAATTCCTATATCAGGGCCAACTCCAACAAACCTTCGTCCAATAAAAAATTTCCTTTATCCTACCTAAAAATTTTCACAATATTTTTAAAACCATTAATTTTTGCTTTACTCTCTCCTTCATTTTCACAAATTAAGTAGATAAAGTGTGGTTAAGCAATGTTGATAACATTGTCCTTTTATAATTTGTGATTACTATACAGGGTGTCCAGAAACTGTTTTGTCATTAGCAAGCTAAAGATACTAGATTTTATGTACACCTTTAAATTCTTCTCAAGGCAGCATTGAAAGTAGGAGGAGCTACTGGTACATTATTTTCTTCAATTTTACAGAAAGTTTTTATGCATATAATACCAATAAATAAAACAGATGTCATATATCACTGCAAGTGTAAAATGTACTGGGTGGGCAACTAATAACGGCCGTCAGTCATATCTCAGGAATTGTTTATATTACAGCTTCTTAGAAAAAAATTTTGTCAGAGGTGGCCCGAGAAACACGTGGAAATTATTTTCAGAATTTGAGATCCACTACTAAAAGGCGTATTTGAAAATATAGAATTAAAAAAGCAATTTTTTTAAAATTCGCCCAATTAAGTAGCACTTTATATATTATAGATGGATTGTTCCACAAATTCTGAGCATTTTCCATTTCACAAGTTTTGGTCTATCTCTTCAAATAATATTTGCGGGAGAGTGGGAACCTTGTTATGAAAAAATACTTGTCTGGTTCTGCTTAACCGATTGTTATAAACTTGATGTTGTTTTGAAGAGTTGTTGTCAATACAAAATATATAAATTCTAAGTAATTTAAAAAGCAACGTGAGTACTAGAGGGAGTGGAAAAGTTTATATTGTCACCAATCAGGGAACTTAATTTTTGTTGAATATTTTTGAGGAGACTTGTCAGTTGTTCAATATCAACCCATTAAATTCCACTGCACACCATCACAAAACCTTAGGTGCTTTGGAAAATTTGCATAAACATTTAACAGCCATCTTCAAATACAAATTCCACCTTATGAAAGGAAAAAATGCGTAGGATTTGTTGAAGAATTTGATTATGGTATATAAAGTACCACTTAATTGGACTGGTACAAAGTTTTGAGTTTGGTCATCCTCAAAAAGTACCAACTCTCTAAGAAACTTTTGGATGAAAGTTATATGAACATAAAATAACATATAGCATCTGTAGGTTGTGTTTGAAAGAACCGTGCTATTTATGGTTTATTTTGTAGATTTTAGAATATAATTCTTATGGTGAACTTGTTAAAATTAACAAGGGTGTATTGAATCCGACACCTAGCTCTCGACAAGAAGCCATGAATTTCTTTTTGACTGGTCATAATTTCAAATTCAGTTTGGAAAAGGAGGAAGATGGAATTCTATTCGGAGATATTCTTTTCAAAAATAAGGAAAACAAACAGGTTTCTCTTAGAGATTGCTTATATAATACTGGAGCTATTGTTAAAGAACCAATTGAAGGTATATTTGATTATTAAGTGACTTATTATTAATAATTATAAATTTATTTAGTGATTTATTGAGCTGCAGTTGTAAATATCGATTTGCTTTATCAGGTGTCACAGATTTTATAAACAACTACAAAGAAAGGAATCTCACTGTTATTTCTAAAATATGTCAAAGTGAACCGCAACTTTTTGAAAATAAAATATATGAAAGTGTTGGGATAACTTGTAAAACTATCGTAACTAAAATTCTTGAAGAATTTCAATGTAGCGACACATTAACCTATGTCGATAAAGTAAGTACACTATAAAGTGAAAAATGCTCTAATAATCAATTTTCAAGATTAATTTCATATACATTTTTCTTTCGTTTATTACATCAAATTTTCTTTAGTTCGACTTTTGCAACAATTTATTTTCAATTTTTTTTCATTTGTTTATAATTTTTTCAAATTGATTTAAAAATATTTCAAATCTCTAAATTTTCAGGAAGCTGAGCCTTTGTGCAGCATCAGTGATTCAAAAAATTTTAACACTTCATTAGATCATCCCTTGCCGGATAATCAATCCCCTAGTGTAAAAAAATTGAGGATATTTCAAGTGATAGAGAAATTGAGGGGTCAAAAAAACGTTTCAAAATTGAATCAGAGTACCACTTCTGATGCCACTGTGGATACAATTGAAGATCAATCCAAAAATAAGAATGCCATTGAATCTGCTTCTAATTACACTGAGAATAAAACTGTTGATCAATTAACAGACAAAGATGTCGCCCAATCTACTTCAAAGATGAATGAATTGATGAAGAAGATGAGAAAAAATCGAAGAGCTTCAAAGTTGAATCAAACCTTCACTTCTGATACCACTGAAAATGAAATTGATGATAAATCAAGAGACATCAAATCTGCTTCAAATAGAAATCAATTGTGTGGAAAAGAAAAGGATATCGAAAAAGGGAAATGGAAATATGGTAAGTGTTGATTTTTCTCAGTTAATCTTTTCAAAATCCTTTTATTTTTACTTAAGGAATAATTTTTTTAAGAATTAGATTTAGTGATGGAAGGAAAAATAATTCTTGGACCAGCAGGTTCTGAACGAACTTTAGCTAACAAAAGAAGTAAGTATATAAATTTTTAATGGAAATTATGAATTATTGTTTAATGGTTTTAATTTTTAGATAAACATAAAAAGAATCCAAGTTCCCCAAAAATAAAAATAAATAAAAATTATATTGGTACGAACAAGTCTCCTAAAAAAATGGTTTGTTCAGATAATAATTCAAAAATAATCGAACTATCTTCAAAGGAAGAATTGAAACTAGAATATGTCCAAAGTAATTCTTCAGAAGCAGAAGCTTCTATCAATGAAAAAAATAAGAGAATGAAGGAACAACGCTCAGAAGATTCTTCGAATAGTACCAGATGCTCTGAAAGGAAATTTCATGAAATCAAAGAGATTACAATATCTCCTATTACTCCTAAAAGGTTTTCAAGATTACTGTCGAAGAAACAATTAACTGGTTTCAAAAGTAATTCATCAGATAAAGGATCTTTTAGTGAAAAGAATATTGATCCTACTCCAATGGTTACTGGAATGAAGGAACAAAGCTCAGATGACTCTCCAAGTAGTAGAAGATCCTCTGAGGAGACATTTAACGAAGTTGAAAGGGCTACATCTCCTTTTTGTTCTGAAAGTAATTCATCACATGAAAGTTCTTTGGGCAGTGAACAGAATGTGGATTGTAGTCTAAAGGTTACTAGAACGAAGGAACAAAGCTCTGATGACTCTTTTAGCAATAAAGGATGTTCTGAGAGAAAATTTAATGAAGTTGAAGGGGCTACAGCACCTCCTATCCACCCAGAAAGTTCTCCAAAAGTACTTGAACAATGGTCAAAGAAACTAACAACAGGTGTCAAAAGCAATTCTCCAAATGAAAGTTCTTTTAGTGAACAAAAAGTGGATCCTACCCTAAAGGTAACTAGAATGAAGGAACAAAGTTCAGACGACTCTTCGAATAGTATAAAATGGTCTGAAAGGAAATGTAATGAAGTTAATAATGCTACAACATCTTATATTCACCTAGAAACTTCTCCAAAAGTAATTGATAAACCATCAAAGGAAGCATTAACAAGTTTTGGTAGCAATTTTTCTTCTGATGAAGGTTATTTACAAGAACAGAATGTGAATCCTTATATTGACTCTTTTAATGGACAAAAATACCCTAATAAATGCAGTAAGGATGTAATATCTTTGATTCATTCCGAAAGTATCTCAAAAACAGTTGAACAATCAGAAGAACCGAATCTAACAGATGCCGATTGTAGTTCTTCAAAGGAAGATGGTTCTTTAACAGATTGTAATATTCCAAGTTCAGATTTTCAACATCTCCAGCCAGTTCAACCTTTAAAAATAAAACCGCATTGTAACTGTAAACAATGCACTATTTGGACTAAGGAAGAGGATATTTCTCTAGAAAATATGGATACTACCTCAAAGGTAGCCAAAATAAAGGGAACCAGAACAAATTTATTATTCAAAGAAAATGAAACAGTCGATTCTGTTTTGAACATCAATTCCGTTGATTATGCT
Organism: Diorhabda sublineata; assembly: GCF_026230105.1. NCBI lineage: Eukaryota > Metazoa > Arthropoda > Insecta > Coleoptera > Chrysomelidae > Diorhabda > Diorhabda sublineata. The sequence continues at coordinate 5,808,517 of NC_079481.1, read as the reverse complement.
TTCATGAATAAGGTTGAAAAGCAGTCTACACAAAAAGTTTTGGTACACAGGTGAGTAAACAATGGCTTTTATTATTATGTTCCATCAAAATATGTTTATTTTTAGCGAACTAATGATAAATCCAGTTCATCAAATCCCCAAACTCACTTTTCACAGAGACATCCACATCAGTTTATACGATCTTCAATACAGACAAGCGAGACGTATTCAGATTTACACCTGGTCCGCTATCTTACGTAACCAACATGTGTTCATGATACACGGACCTAGAACTGGTAAATCTATGGCTTACATGCCTTGTATGTTGACCTTCATTTTGGAAAAGCATGACAGATATGCTACTCTGCTGAAAGTCTCTGGAGGTCCTATAGTTATTATATTGTGTAGAAACACGGATAAATGCGAACAATTGTCGGATTTGGCAAAATTATTGATGCAGAACAAAAAATGTAACATTTCTTTAGTGACTTATCCACTGGGACATGTTAATACTGTAAGTTACACTTAATTTGATTTATTATTAACTTTAAGTGTCTACGTATCCCATCTTTGTATTGGGAATTATCTCTAAAAACAATAATTGTAGACTAGCAGATCCAGAAATAGTAAAGAAATTGAAACAATAAGTACAGCTACATTGAAGTAGATAAAAAGTTGTACCAAGATAACCCGGAACCAGTAGTAAACACACAAATAGTTACCATAATATGGGACGCACACGTACAGACAGACAGAAAGACACTAGCAAACCAGACTTGATAATAAAAGATAAAAGAAAACAAAGCCTATAGTTAGATGTAGAGATCTATCTATCTATTGGACTACAATATAATGCAAAAAGGAGGAGTTACTTAAGTATAAGAACATATGTAACTAATGCTTCTGGATCAAAGTAGTGCAGGACCTGAGAGTCATTAGCATGTGATTGAACGTGGGCCAACTATTGAAACCTGTGGTACACAGCAGCCTCAGATGAACTGTCTGCCTTCTTCCTTTGAAGTAGGACCTAAAAAAATTACAAGATATTTTAGCTTTGCACAAAGAAGATTATGATCCAACACATTAAACGCATTGAAGTAATCCAAGGAGACAGATATGAGAGCTTACACCTTACCCAGTGTTCTTATTATGTTGTCAGTGATATTTAACAGTTGAAGTGCTACGGAATCATGACTGATGCACGAGAAAAAGATTATTTTTATGTAAAAAAAAAGAGTTCATCTGGGTGTACACCGTTCGCTGTCATCCAGTTTATAAACAAGATTATCTAGTTACAAATTAATTCAGGAGGATCCATAACAAAGTGAAACTTCTTAACACGTTGACTGCCAATTACGAAATAACTCATATTTTATCGCACCAAGAAATTTTTTTTCAAATATCACAACTAAGAAATAAATTTTTTTTTAAAGCCTACATTTTCTATACCTTTCAGCAGTAAATTTGCATTTTTAATGATTTCATGCAATTAAATAAAATTGAGAAAATTATCTTGGCAGTCAACGTGTTAATTTTATAGCTATAATCATATACTGACATACATAGGGTAGATTTAAGGGTACTCTGGAATTGGAGTAAATATTCCAAGTGCCTTAGATCTTCCAGAAATTCAAGACACTATCTTCTAACTTACTTAGATACAAGATTTTGCAATTCTCGTTATGCCCCCCAGTTTCCTGTTGAAGCTTCTTCCTTTTACTTAAACATCTCTTAAACCCATTAGTACCTCGAGGGCAGGAGTTAACCAGGAAGCTGGAGGGTTGCTTACTTGAACTGTCAGTTTTTGGATTTATTTAATTCTTCCACGTTTTGATTCCTTCCTCAGGTTTCTAATAGACAATTTGACTATTCCATGTAGTATCTTTCTCATTAGTACATGCATAATTTTTTTTTTTTTTTTTTTTGTTTAAAAGCAACTAAAAACGTTTTTATTTTATTTTAGAGCCACACAGATATGTTAATAACAACTCCAGACATCTTAATTGACTTGCTGAGGAACAATTCCATCAATTTCAAAAGGTTGTGCCACTTGGTTATCGAAGATGGTGATACTCTTCTAACGAAATACAAAGAAGCAATGGATGCTATATTTGAATTGTGTCAATCGATGTTGAGGAACCGATTATTTTCGAAATCTTTACAATTGGTGGTGTGCTCTGAGCATTGGACTTCTCATATGAAACACCTGATAAAAAAACTGTATCAAGTACCGCTGATTTGTATTGGAAATCCTTTGGAAGCGGCTTTTTACGGACAAGTGGAGATATCCATGAAATTTAAGGATGCAGCTCTTAAGGAACAAGAATTAGAAAGTGAGTTGATTTACTAATCTTGATAATCAGATATTAAGCTGTTATATTTTAGATATATTGAAAGAGGATCACAGAATTTACAGAACCATAGTCATTTGCGAGGAACATGAAATGGATGAAATTGTTAAAATGCTAGGTTTTAGAGGAATTGATTATATAGCAGTACCTTCATCTTTGGGTGCCGAAGATATATTGCATTTGGAAGTTGTTTGGAAAAGTGCCAAAGGGGGATCGTATTCAGGTATATCATAATTTTATTTATAAATGAAATTTTTTGTATGAATTTTTGTTTTTTAGTATTGATCTGCAGCGATTTCGTTTTAAATACTTTTTTAAATATAACTTGTGCAGAAGTTTTGATACATTACTCTCTACCAAGCACTTGGACGAAATTCATTAAACGTTTTATTTGTTTACTTGAAAATTGCAAGAGTCCTTTGGTCACCAAATCGGTAAGTTAAACTGAATATTTAACTACTTGTGAAATGTTAATGAAAAAATAATTTTTTGTAAAGAGTTTGCATTGTAACTAAACAACTAAATTGACACAGTTTCAATACAAATAGTAAATTAACCTCTATAATCACCAGTTTCACTTTTTCCATTTCTCCATCAGGGGCATCAAGAACAATTCCATATGTTTTCAGATTGTCTCGGTTTGATATTAGTTATAGTCCGTTCATACTGATGGGGAGGCATCAATAATATTTGTAATTATGCACAATTTCAATTAATACATCAGTTTTAAGTTTGTCTTAGATTTATATTAATTATAATCCGTTCATACTTATAATGAAGTGAGTAGGTAGGTTATACAAATATTAAATTATTCCACCAGTTTCATTTTCTTCACATCCCCATCAGGGACATCAAGAATATTTCCATATGTTTTCAGATTATCTTGGTTTGACATTAGTTTATAGTCCGTTCATACTTTTAGTGAAGTAACTAATCGGATTATACAAATATTAAATTATCTTTTATTTCTCCTTTCATTTTGCTCATTTCACCATTGAAAACATAATCATATTCGGTCCAATTTCATCTAATACAAGTTTTCAACTTGTATAGTCGATTCATACATATAGTGAAATAACTAAAGACATGATACAAATCTACAGTTAAACTCATATTTATTTTCCCATTTTGTTTTACGATTTGTATTGTTTTTTAGGTTAAATATTTTGCGAAAACTATAATAATGTATGATGGGATTCGTAATGAACCTCTAAAGAAGTTTCTGAACTACGTGGCGTCTACGGACTTGAAGAAACATATACCATTAACATTGCAAAAATATTCAGAAGTATGTTGGTTGCAAACTACAGAAGTTTGAGTATTTTAGAGACAATTGTTTCTATGAATATTTTTTCTTTTTAGAATTTAAAAAAAGCAGAAGAAGAAGAAAAATTAAAAGAAGACATTTGCTTGTGTGCGAACCTGAAACTTTTTGGATATTGTAAAAAAATTGAATGTCCCCAAAGGCACATTCTTAATTCTGATTCGGACGTTTCTCAACATTTTCCAAAATCCGGCAAAATAAAATTCAAAATTGTTAATATCATCGACGTTTCCGTCTTTACTATAAAGGTTTGGTACTTTCCACTTTCTATAATTTAATCTGCCTCCAAGGTGTGCTACTTTTACAGTCGATAGTAAAACAGTTCTAGAATATTCCACGGCTGCTTAGTCATATACAAAAAGGCAAAATCACAAAGGAAAGAATAACAACCTAACATACATACATACATTTATTTTAGATATAGTCCATTCATACATATATTGAAGTGAATAATTCTGATTTTAGTTACTTCAACACGTCGATAACGACAATAAAATCCACGAGTACGACGAAACTTCGAATATTACCGAAGATTTGAGTACTTCCCTTAAATTGGGAAAGAAGAAAGTATCTGATCCCGTTTTGGGTAAACGTTACGCTTTTCACAACATCGATGAACAAGATCCGAATTACTATAGATGCGAAGTTTTGAATATCGATAAGGAAAATGTTAAAATCAATTTGTTAGATAAAGGGACTGTTATAAACAGTACAGTGACTAGACTGTTCTACTTACCAAAGGAATTTGATATTCATGTCAAACCGAGACAAAGTAAGTTAATATATTATTGCTTATTATTTTTTTTTTTTGTAGGAAATTTATATGAAGCGAATAGTATTGAAAATAAGGAGGTAGAAGCAGGAAGAAATATATAGAGAAAATGACGCAAGAAACAACCATTGTCAATTAAATTTAAGAAATGAATCGCAGTGGATGTATAAGTAAAAATTGAATGACCTTGAATATAATGGAGTAAATAAACAAGGAAAATGGAAAATCAAGATATCGATGGATTTACTATATGTAAAGAAAGTGACTCCTAAGGACAGAAAAATAGGTGGAAGATAATATTGACTCCAAAAAGGTTTTTCTATAACTTTGGCAGATGGTTTTTATATTGTCAGTATATAAAATAAACTATTCATCAAGTGGTATATGTCAAGCTGAATACGAAACACCCAAATGGTTTTGTAAAATGAAAAAAAATTGTTAACACACAATTTCTGAGAAAATCGCACAAAAAAATGGATGTAAAAGGATACCAAGTCACTGTTTGACACAAGAAGGTTTAGAGAAGTATAGGACTTTTCGATAACTCGAACAAATGATTTTATTAGTTATAACTGTTCGTCAAAAATATATATGCTTTGTTAGTCGTTGTATGTGCATAAACGACAGTCGATTTACTAGAACATGTATCAAACACAATAGACAAAAACCAATATGTGGTAGCAGTGTTCATTGACTTGAAAAAGGCTTTTGATACTGTTGATGTTGAGCTATTACTACAAAAGCTTCATAAAATGGGGTGTGCCATGACTTTCTAAAAACATACTGATCTGGGAAAAAGAACTATACATTTGTAAATGGTGAAACCGGTGACAATGATAATGAACATATGAAAAAAGTTACAAAAAATTCCCATCTAATAATGTACGGTGAAACCAAACTAGAAGCATTTGTTACGAAATGACTTCTAACTATTCTTTCGAGAAAAACGTTTGTGTATTAGAGAGAGTAGAAACACTCTGTATTTTGCTTAATGTTAAAATTGGAAAGTCAAGAATTCAGTGTTTAGAATTATTTGTATGAACCGTATACTCAAATGTATCTTTTTGAAATATATTTTTATTAAGTTACTGGGTTCGATTATACAATATAAGTTGTTGTTTTTTTATAAATCATGTTATGTTTAATGTATTTTCATTTTTTTAGCTATTGATTGTTACCTAGCAAACTGTATACCTCCATACAGGGACGAAAACTACTCGGCTAAATCATTCTTCAACGTCAAAGTGATGTTAGAGAGTAAAGACTATAAAAACATCATTTTCACCGGAGACATTCGTTTACAACTCAATAATACTTTATGGTTAAAAGATGTATACGAAGAAATTGTTCTTTCGGATGTTATAATACCAAGATTTCAATTATCTCGCGAAATAATAATACAGAAAGTAGTCGAAAATAAATCCAATCAATTAGATAGTTTGTATAAATTGTGCGCCGAATTTGGAATAGATCTTCCTAAATATGATACGCCGATCGTTAAAGTTCCCGTTAAGAAACGAAATGTTGAAAAAAATTGGGCTTATTTGGATACGGAACGAATAAACGAAGTCACTTTTACCAGCGCTTTTTCCCCGGACGAAATCTACGTGAAGTTGAACAAATTCAACAATTTGTAAGTATTTTTTTCGACTATTTATCGTTATTATTAATTTATTTATAATTTCAGGTTAAATAATTTGCAAAAAGAAATCCAACGGAGCATCGAAATGCCAAACTATCCAAAAATTCGAGAAGTTACAGTAGGCGATGTCTACCTAGCGAAAGATCCGAACGGTAACGAATATTGTCGAGTTTTAGCTCTTAAAATACAAGACGATGAAGTTTTATGTTTCTACGTCGATTTCGGCGACGAAGCGTTAATAAAAATTGAAAATTTAAAACACATCCAAGACGTTTACATAACGAAATTACCTTTCCAATGTATAGCATGTCGTTTGTACGGTATACGACCGATATATAATGCTTGGGACGAAAACGTTACCGACATGTTGTATAACTACGCCCACGAACCCGATACTGACATATTCAGACTTTTATATTTGAAAGTTTGTCGAAAGGAAACGTCATCTGTTATAACGCCTACCAAATATTCGGTGTTATTAAAAGACGGTCTATATGAAAAGAAAACGTTAATCAATCAGATATTGATTGAATGCGGAACTGTTTTGGCGAATCCCGACGAGATTTTGGAAGATTTCGAAATTCCCGCACCACAACAAGATCCACCTGAATTGGACGAACATCTTGAGGAAGCTGCTTATATTTGTAGAAAAACAGAAGAATTGGATCGATGCTTTGAAGCGAACGGTAAATATAAATCAATTATATCTACCTTACATTAGATTGGAAAATATTTCGAAGTTCTCTCGTATAATAACTCGATTAAAATGTAGCCTTACTGCAGTCTAGTCTACAGTGCTTAATAGTAGCCATCAAGTAGTCTTGTCAAAATCATAACGCCACCTATTAGAAGGTAGTCGAACAAAGAAACTTTGTACAAATAATAACTTCATCTATTCAACAGTAGCTAAACAATAGTGCAAATAAATACAACTCATAACACCATCTAATCAACACTAGCTGGACAAACCGATACTGCAATTTAATACAACTAATAGCGCCACCTATTAGACGGTAACTATAATACCCTGCAATCGAGTTCAACCGATAACGTCATCTATTGTCAATAAAACGTTTTCGTTTTTCCATCGTATCTAATTATACTAGAGAAAATTTGTCGTATTGAAATGAATTTGGAACGAAGCGACATTGCAGGTGAGTAAAAAGGATAACAGCATCTATTAGGTGGTAGCGAAAGAAACAATGTATTCTAGTATATTTAATAATGCCATCTAACTGGTAGTGCCACCTCTTGTTTGGTTTTAAAACAAAAGAACGTTACAGTGAAATACAAACTTAACGCCATCTATTAAGCGATGGCTATAATAATCTGTACTGCAACTGGTAACGTCCCCTATTGACATTGTAACTTGCTCGTTTTTCTATCATTATATCCATATTAATTAATTATAATAGAAAAAATTCTCTGGAATCCTCGTATTAGAAGCATTTAAAACGAAGCGACATTGGAGTCGAGTAAAAACAATAACGGCACCTATTGAGCGGTAGCCAAACGAAACAATGTAATTTAGTACAAATGATAACCCCATCTATTTAACAATAGCCAAACAACCCGATATTGCAATCGAATACAACTGATAGTGTCATTACACGGTAGTTGAGCACAAGGACGTTGCAGTCAAATACAAAATACGACGCCACCTATTAGACGGTGGCTATAATCTAGTCGAGTTCAACCGATAACGTCACCTATTGTCAATTATTGTTTTATCATCATTGTACCATATTAAATTATACTAGAAACACTCCGAGATTCCCTCGTATTGGAATCCAATTGAAACTAAGCTACATTTTAGTCGAGGAAAAACGATAACGGCACCTATTAGACGGTAGCCATACGAGTACTAACAATAACGCCACCTATTTGATGGTAGCGATCTAACACATTGCATTTATGGTAACAAGGTTGTTTAGTGATTAATATAACTTACTCGTTATATCAATATTAAATGCTACTAGAAAATCTTCCTAAATTTCCTCAAATCACAACTCAATCAAAGCGATATTGCGGATAACGCCATCTATTAGACGGTAGTGAAATAAAGGAATGTCTAACGTTAACGATAACGCCACCTATTATATGGTAACCAAACAAAGCAATGGGTAGTAGACTATTTACAATAACGCTTCATAATGGTAGCGAATATATAAAATACGTAGTGTTGAAGTTAGATCAGCCGTTCTTCTTTGCTTTTTATAACCTGGTCTTTGTCTACATGATTAAGCAGCTCTTCAATATTCTGGATTATTAAGTTTTCTGACTTTTTAATCTACGAGTATGTTTAAAACAAACTGATGCCTGAATATGAATAATTTCAGATGTTTTTTGCCAGATTTCGGTTTAATTTGCACAAATTACAAACCAAACGCACTAAAGAAACTGAAATAGATTTGGATGAAGGGTTGCTAATTCCCAAGTATGACTATATTCTGGAACTTCACTATCAATATTTGTATAAAATGTTTCTATTTGAGGTTTTCGATGTATAGTACAATTGTTTTTCTTCATTTTTTTTTTCATATAGCTGGTGGTTTTGATTCCACTACTGATCAATCAGGAAACAAGAAAGGAGATAACAATTCAGATGATTTGGAACTGTTCACTTTTGGAGATCCTATTGATTTCTTGATAAATGTAAGTACCACTTGAAGGATTCACCTAAATTTATTATTATATAAATTTATTAACCTCAAAAAAGCAAAGTTAAGTTTGCTAAAGTAACTAGAATTATTTTTTACCATCCATTCATATTTCTTGGTCTACTTATAAACAAAGAACAAATTTTTAAACCTAATTTCGTTTTATTAATGTAGATGTAGATAGTTTCCTTCGGGAATCAAATAATCATTCTGATGCTTTCACAATCTTTTCACACTACTTTTATAGAACATGAATACTTCTTCCACTGTAGCATTTTTTCAGGTCTAAAAACACTAGTAATCACTAGGGATCAGATTTGGAAAATATGTGACTTATAATAAGGTACAGCAAGCGTCAATATTAATTGCCTTTCCCTTTTCTACATAGTTAATAGATAATATACCGGATGTATCTCAAACTACAGAGGCCATAATTTTATCAGCTGATTTTGTTTGCTTCAGACGGTTTTCCATGGGTTCAGGCAACTCACATGACTATTATTTTATGTCAGAAGTGTAGTGGGAAATCCAGATTTCATTCATAGGCATATATCGACTTGATAATTAATTTTGTTTTGTTTAAATAGCTCCAAAGCTATTTAAACAAATAGCTCCAATAAATGATGCATTATTTCTTATTTTTGTTCTTTTAGAAGACAACGCAACATCTATTTGTAAAGGTTTTTCATGCTCAAATGATCATGTACAACTGTCTACTATATATCTAAATTTCACTAAACGGTATTCCATAATGATTTTCCGTTTTTTTCTATGTTTTCTGGTGTAACTCTATTTAAAATCATACAGGGTAAACCATGCTTTTACGGTCAAGTTCAAATTCCTTATACCAGTTAAAGATGGTTTATCTTCTTTGAGAAAAGTTATTTTATTATTTTTCGAGCCAAATCTGCCTCTACGATTTTTTTTTTATTAAAAAAAACATAATTTTAATTATTTTTGACTGTTGATATTTTAAGGGGAGTGCTTTGTACTGATGTTCATTAGTTGATGTACTTTTACAGGTTGTAACTAGTAACGAAACATCCCCAACTGACCGAATAAGGGAATTACCTTCTATAACAGCAGCTCCTAGTACAGATTACTGTACCCCAGATGTTTATTGGTCTCAGACTGAATCTACAGTTAAATTGAGTATTAGATTGGCTGATATTAAAGATTACAAACTTACTTTAACTAAAGGCAGGATGTTTGATTTTAAGTGAGTGTTTATTGTTAATGGTAATTTCAATTTATTAATCTATGTTTTTTGTGTACAGGACGATTTATAAAGATAAAACTTATTGTTTAAAGTTGATTTTATACAGACTGATAGAAACCATACAACACACTTCATTAGGACCTGAAATAAGGGTTGTTATGACTAAATCGACGACTACGAATTGGCCAAGATTAATTTTATCCAAACAGAAATCTAGAAATATCCATTACGACGTAAATAAATTGTCAATAGAAGAAAACGAAGGAAATAAGATTTTACAGCTCCCGAAAGAATTTAGTGACTGTTTTGATGAGCTTAACGAAGAAGATCCAATGTATACTGTTTATTCGGATTTAGATAGTGATTTAGATGAAGAACTTGAGAATGATTCAGATTAGAAGTGACTTTTTCTGATTATCATTTTTATAAAATGTTTATTTATGCCTTTTTTCGGCACATTTCGTTCTAACTTTTATTGTTTATTTTGACAAGAGACTGTTAATTTTTTTTGTAGATAGGCTTTAAAACATGAAAATTTTTGTAAAAATAAAGTTATCCTGTAAAAATTTCATGCTTTAAGTAGCTCTGAAGATTGTAGAAAAAATATTTTATATCAATTTCTCAATGGGGTTACTTAAAAACTTGCTTTTAACAGTTTTAAGTTATACAAACAAGATGAAAATGTATTAAATTACACAATAGACATCAATACAAACAAAAATTACACTTGCTACATTCTAAAAAAATAAAATTAATACTGAAAGTTACTGAAACGTTTTCACTGCAATACCCTAACATAACAATTTTTAATTTTATATATTTATATTGTTTTATTTGTAACGGATGTTTATTTTTAGGCATGATTTCTCGGGGACTTTGTATTCATTTATTTAATAAAAGATTTGTTATACAATGTGTATCATGTTATTTCTAGCGCTTTGAGGGAGGAAATTTCTCAACTCTTTAAGAAGCAATAAAACCGGAAATAATTTAGTCTACATACAAATAAATTCACAAACCTTAAGACAGAAGCATTTGCTTACCCCACGGGGGCATGGGCATCAACTGATTTTGACAATTTGTTAGATAGCTGATAATTTTTTTATGAAGCTCCCGTTTTTCTTTTTATTAAATCCACTGTGAAAACTAAAAGTTTCATAACGAGAAAATAACAACACGTTCGAAAAAAATATATTTTTAATAAAGATCTAAAGTTAAAAAAAGAAATTCATCAAAATACAAACAAGTTCAAGAAATCAAAAAACTAAAGAAATTTCTCTTTTTAGTTTCATACTTAATTGTATTTGCCACTTAAATTTAAATATACATGTAAAAAAATGCTATTTTTCTTTGTATTTCACAAAAACACTTTTCACAGTCAATTTTTTTAAAAATGTAACATTTATATATAAATATATTTATAGTCATTACACCAGCATGGTATTTCCAATAAAATGTTTATATAAGTTATTCATAATGGATTTTCTTTGATAAATAACTTCCCTCTTACAAAACGGGGAAAAAATACTTGGACATTCATATTTAACATTTTCTTCACATGATGCCCCCTTTGTTTCATCGTTATCAGAAAATTTAAATACACTTTCCGAGTTCACTAAAAAAAAATCAGGAAAAGACTGTTTTGGTATCTCATCGCACGTTTTGTTTTTACTCAAACAAGTAATATATTTTAAGAAAACTTATTAATTTACCACCAAATTGTGTGTATCTGTAAAAGTTTATTATATAATTAAATGATATACTTACAACAATAAAACCCCATAAATAAACACGTTCTATGTACAGAATTAATATAGTATTCACTATTTTTAACAAACGCTTTTATATCGAAATGAGCAACGGAACGGTTCGGTAAATATGGCCAATGTGAGAGATTTTCAAAATATTCCGTGGAGTATTTCCAGTGCTCATAGTTGCCACTTTCATCTAATATACTGAAATCTGTACTGTAAATTTTAATTACTCATTAATAATCATTAAAAACCTACTATATATTCGATTAAATTAAATTATATGTTGATAACTTACATTGTAGGGTTCAGATACTTCATATTACTAAAATCGGCAACAAATTCCCATGGTTTATTAGGATGTACTTTTGGTAGGAATATATACGCTTTATATTCATAAGTTTGCTTTCGAAATAACAAATATATTATAAATAAACTTATAATTAAACCTATCGCTCTGTATTTTTTTATTTGCAATTTGGACATTTTCTATTTACTTTATCACACTACGGTAACCAAATACACTATAAATTCACATGAAAATGTTTCTTTCAATACTCTATAATTATACTAACAAATTATATTCATATCCCGGTTGAAATTATTGCCTGGTTAAAATAGAATGTTATAAACAAATCGGAAACTGTTTATCTAATGAAAATAGGATGCAAAGATAAACAGACTTTCAGATTGTATAAAATGGAGAGTTAAATATATACATGTACATCAGTACATCTTTTAAAAAATAAGTATTGAGTAAATCAGAGTAGAGAGTATCATCAAAATAAAAAGTTATATTTAAGATGATTCGTTGTCATAGAAACAGGGATCCTCAAATGTATAGTCTGTGATATGCATATCTTCAACATATAATCTTTATGAGAGTTATCTGTCGACATGAGATTTTGTTGATAAATATAGATATTCACTCATTCGTAAAGGCCAGTACAATCGAGTTTCCTGTCATCTGTCCAAGATTGGTTTCGACCAATGAGGGTTACGGCGTTTAAATTTGCCACTGATATACAACTCCAAAAATGCCGATATGGGATTGGAGATTTTAACGCCTGCTTATTTACTGAATAAATAATAATTATTGTGATGAATAGGTTACTTCTTTAGGTAACGTCTATTCGTCAGAAGATAGAGAAAGAGTATCAGTATACCACTCACTGTCTCCTTCTAATCGCCAATAAAATCAAAACATGTTACTTTTATTCTTTGTCCTTACTACCACTCGAAACTTCGACGTCATGCCGATCCAATCAGAATAGAGTAGAGAGATATATAGAGGGGTACACCGATGTTCTTTCTCTCCCTATCATCAGTGCGGATCCACTTGAACAAGCTAATATACTCCGCTTTTTGTATCTTCGATATAAACTTTATGGTAATAACAAATTTGGACAGTTTAGAATATCACCTACCTGTGTACTGAAATCTGAAGGAAATGATGTGGGAATTCAAAAATTGATGACGAATAACATTGACAGTAATGACTCATTTTTATTACTCTAGCGTCTCAATTGGTAGGTGGCAGAAATAAATTTGTGTTGCCAAGGTTTGCATACAAGTTGATCTTCTTTTTGGTATGTTCTGTATTTTCAAATAAAAGTGAAAATATGGAGTCTAAAAAATTAAATCTTATTGTATTTGATTTAGGTGAGTATAATTTCAGATCACTTTTTTAGGTTATCAAATATTTTTTATTATACAATAATCGATTTTAGATTATACCCTGTGGCCTTTTTGGGTAGATACCCATGTAACACCACCTTTCCAAAAAAAGTAAGTAGTTTCATCAATCTCATATAATTATTTTCATCATGAAAAATTATTATATTGTTTGCTTAGAAATAGAATGTTTATTGCTATTGTGATTATTTATATAATGCCATTTCTAGGAGTAACTTCCTTTTTACAGTGCCAGTGGTCACATTGTGGATAGGAACAATAGAAAGATAGAATGTTATCCGGAAGTTTCAGAAGTTTTAAACGAATTACATGATGAGGGTTATACATTGGCAGTAGCTTCCAGAACTTCAGAAATAAAAGGTGCAAAACAACTAATACAACTTTTTGGATGGGATAAATATTTTAAGTACTTGGAAATATTTCCTGGTCAAAAAACAAAACATTTCAACAAGTATGTATTAAATGCTATATTTGTTTTTCAATTAAATTTCATCATTTTTCAGCATCAAGAGTCAGTCTGGAGTTCAATATAACGAAATGATATTTTTTGATGATGAATCGCGAAATATTGTTGATGTTGGTGGTATAGGAGTTACATCAATACTCGTAACAGATGGTGTTAATAGAAAAATTGTAGAAGAAGGAATAAGACGATTTGCAAGGAAAAAATAATGTACAAGTTACTTTAATTTGAATAAATATTGTTATTTTCTTCTTATTTATTAAAACAGTTTTTAAACACTAAATGGTGCTTAGAATTTGTATGCAAGGAGTATCTTACTATGAAATTTATTTTTACATTAAAACTTAATAGATGTATCACTAAGCTATTCACATACATTTGATGCACTAATTTATTTGAATACACTGTTTGATCAATTATTTGCTGACACTATGGTAGCTAGAGCCTTATTTAAATAGTATTATTATATTCCAGAATGTTTGGTTACTAGAAGTCTCTGGCTTGCTGCAAACCATTAAGAGGCCTCATAAATTGTCCCTATAAAAACGATGACAACATAATGTAAACTGGTTAGGGACAAAAACAATACAAAGGGAGTAGCCGCTATGTAAAAAAACCGATTTAAATAAATATGCCTTCAAGGAAATACCAGAATTGGAATTATAAACATGCTTAAAAATCTCTAAGTACAAAAAAATCACCAAAATATATATAAATAAATGGACTGGCGCGAGAAAACACAAGCCTGCTACATATTTTAAAGCAAATCTTGGTTTATGTATAGTTTTTCACAAACGGCTTGTTACAGAAATAGAAATTAAGTTTTCTTAAAATTTAATTTTTTGACGATTTTATTGACGCCTGAAAAACAGGCTTGAAAATCACAAAGGACTGATATGTGAAAACACAATGTTGCTACATCTTGGTTATATCAAGTTTATCACAAACAACAAAAGATTTGTTACAGAAACTCAAATGAACAAAAATTGTATCAAGGCTTCAAACAGTTGGTTTTATTGAATTGTAATTATTTGGGGGGGTATAATGAAAAGACTTGTACGTTGGATTTTATATATTTTATTAAACTTCTTTGTTTTCTTCCTCAACATTTTTATCTATAACTTTGAAATGTCCTAAGCTTTGTTTTATCCATTCAATCCACATATCATCTACTAGTTTACTTAAAGTAACTTCTTGGAAAACATCACTTCTGCCCACCTCAACAAAGCCCATATCATTAAACATTTTTATACTGATATCATTTTGGTAAGAAATTTTTACAATGTACTGTTTTACTCCCAAGTAATCAATTCCATACATGAACATGAGCAATGTAGCTTCCCAACCACATTTTCTTTTTCTGGCCCATTCTTCTGCAATCATTATTTCCGCTTCTGCACAGATCCTATCGTCTGCGTTTGCAAAAAATAAATTTGTATCACCAATCATAGAATCTAAAATAAAGTTTTATTACTGGATATTTCAAACATTTTTACTAATCACTTCACCAATTTCATTTTGGGTTTCTTCATATTTAGCTTTATCCAGAATTATAAAAGTCAATTCTAAAAAAGAAAAAAATTAATAATTTTTTAAATTTTTGTTTGAAAAATAGAGATCTAACTATTTTCATCCCTAAGCCAAGATTTTTGCATTTCGTATTCTTCCTCCAGCGTCAGGGGTTCTGAAGCAGTTAGCTGCTGTAAGGATTCTGATTTCATCCATTCATGATACCTAAAATTGCGTAAATCAAAACTTTTGTTCACTTACGAATTCATTGTTTACTTTAAAACGTGCTTTTTCTTATATGGTACTAAAATAACTCGTTGGCACTGAATTATTGTATATTTGTTTATAAGCATTATAACACAATTTGGATTTAATTATACTTATTTTAGTTTGATAAACTTTATCTTCTTCTCTACGAAATTTCTATGTGAACGTTGTTTATATGTCATAATCAGCCATTTGTATACATAGAAACAGAATAATTATAACATCATAAGTAACTCCATTGTTTATTAAAAAAAGTAGAAGAGAAAATCATAATATGATATTATAGCATTTTAAAACTCTTATTATTATTAAATTTAAGCAAAATGGGACGACGTTCTATTAATACCACTAAAAGTGGTAAATATATGAACCCAACAGATCAAGCAAGTAAGTATATTTATTGTATTTTCGCATAATTTTTCAACTATAATCCATTTTAGGAAAAGAAGCTAGAAAACAAGAATTAAAGAAAAACAAGAAACAGAGGCAGATGGTTAGAGCAGCAGTTTTAAAAGGAAAAGACCCCCAGCAAATATTAGAAGAAATGGAAAAAATTGACCAGATGGGTTAGTATATTAATGAAACTTGATTATTATCATATACTATTAGATAAATACTTTCAGAATTTAACGTTAATCAGCCGTCTCCATTGAATGAGAAAGTTCTGAAAGATAAGAGGAAAAAACTTAGAGATACTTTAGAAAGGGTTCTTAGTATGTATGTAAGTATTAGGTATACTTAATTAACTAACTATTTTAAGCCCAAAAGGTAAAAACTATTATACTTGAGTACGACAGGTGGTGCCTACCATGTGGAGATATCTAGATATTGATCTCGAACTTCTGTAGGTTGTGTTATTTGGGAAAGACGTGCCTTGGTAGCTGATTCCATAGTATTGCACTTCTCCAAAGAAAGGAGTCCCTATAATTTGATGTTCTGAGAGTCTGAGGCGAACTAAAAATCAAGGTTAGGACAGAGACCTTTCTTCTACATTTTAAGATGTCCAATTTGAGGCCTCTTTTATATGACAGGGAAAAGAGTTTGCATAGCTGACTTGTTAGTTTTGCTGTGCATTTCTTCATTATGATTGGTGGTATTCTATTAGGGCCAGTGGCTTTATTGAGCCTTTGAGAAGTTTCGCCACATCTCAGTCTCGAAATTCTATTTCTAGCTGTGAAGATCCAGCTCCAGGCTGGATGGTAGGTTTCTCCACAAATCAAGAGTTGAATTTGAAGCAAACATGCCACCCAACAAGTCCGCTTTCTGTTTTGTGGTCACTGTGATTGACCCATCTTATCCAGTTGATTATCAATTTGGAATTATTTTTAGTATAAAGATGATCAAGAAAAATGGTCAGATTTGAAGAGAAAACAAAATGAATATGAACAAAAGAGGAATCAATTAGTAACTTTCTATGAATCCGTTAAAAGTGCTCAACAAGTAACTGTAGATGAGATTCCTTTACCTCAATTGCCACAACAACAGCCTGCAATAGCAAATATTCCTGCTCAAATTCCCCTACCCACAGCAGAAAGGAAACAGGAGCATACTATATATTCTATAGCAACAGCCCTCAAGTTACAAGCATTAGTAAGTATTGATGTTTTTGTATAAGAATTGAACTCAATATTTTATTTTTTTAAGGGCCAACCTGTTAGAGAACCACCAGGTTGTCCCCCTGGACCACCCCCTGACATAAATGAAGAGGGAGAAGTTGAGGAATTCGGAGCTAAATTAACTGAAGAAATAAAAGATTCAGACATAGAAGGTGTTGAAATAGATGAACCATCAACAGTAAAACCAACATCATTACAACAAAAAATGGTTGCCCTTTCTGGTCAAAATGTTGATGATTTTATGAAAGAAATGGAAACTGTACAGAAAAAAATTGAGTTACAAAGAACCGAAGATAGGACAAAGTTAACAGTGCATATTGAACCTTTAGTGCCACCAGGTGAATCCTTAACAAACTGTTTTATTATCAATATTATTAGTAATTGCAAAACTTATAGGTACAGAAATACCCGTTATTCCTTCTCAAGCTCCTACTGCCCCACCACCACATCTGTTTCCTGGTAATATAAGATTACCTCCTGGTCCACCTCCTGGAAGACCACTAATGCCTCCAGGACCACCACCAGGTTTACCACCTCGTTTACCAATTAGGCTGCCACAAGTTGCTCCAAGAATTATTAGATTACCTGGACCTCCACAAATTATGCAACCGAATGTTTTATCAGCAGCGCCTCAACTCATTAATAGGTAAGTTTTATAAGCACGACTTGAACCTCTCAGGAGATTGAAGGAGGAAGTGGAAAATAAAAGGGCACAAATAACATTCAGTTTGAAAAAGAACCAATATCCATCAGTCATTATCAATAATGTAAAAGTACCAGAACACATTCAGTTCGTTATCTTAGAATACACCTGGATTCAAAGCTAAACCGGAAAGAGTACATAGTCAAAAAGAGGAAACAAAATGATTTACGTTTCAAAGAATTAATTTGGAGATTAGGAAAAACATACAAATTAACTATGGACAACAAGATCTTAATTTATAAGACTGTGATAAAACCAATATGGATTTAGGGCATAGAACTTTGGGATTGTGCCAGTAAATCATATATCACTATCCTCCAGAGGTCTCAATCCAAAATACTTCGTGCAATGGTTAAAGCATTTTGGTACAAAGATCTTGGCATACATACATCACAGAAAAAATATAGAACCATTGTAGCTAACATCACGATCAACTAGAGGATGCACTAATACAACCATTATTAGTACCCCAAAGAGATAGACTATCTTATATATCTTAAATGAAAAAAATTGAAGAACTTGGAAATACTGAGTTCTATGCCAGCAAATTAGCTTATATATAATTCTTTATTCTTATTAAAATAAATATTTCTAAAATACTAATTAATTGGTATAGATTCTGACGCGTCTCCTGTTTCAGATCCGATTCCAATAAACATGGTGCAACAATTTCAGCTAAACCACAAATTAGGAACCTTAGCGCTGACGTCACTAGATTCGTTCCTTCGGCATTAAGAGTTAAAAGAGAGGATAAGAAGCCATCCAAGAATCCCAGTATTCTTGCTAGAGAAATGAAACAAAAAGAATTCAATATGCACCAGAACGCTTTAGCTGGACATACAAAAGACGATGCTTACAAACAATTTATGCAAGAGATGGAGAATTTATTGTAATTATCTCATATTCTGAGAGTGTATTATGAAATATATACATAAAATTTACTGATACTTCATATATTTGCAAAATAGCAACTTTTGTACAGTGAAAAAATTTGAATTAGTGGCGAGACACTATTAAAAATTAATTTTTTACAAAAGAAATCGTAAGTCCTTATGCAATAAACAAATTCTCACAAAGTATGAATTATTCCTCGCTTTTGGTACATGTGAATCAATAATCAAGAGTTGATTGTGGATGTAGGTGTACAGATCCATCAACATAGGGGTTTTAAATGATATAATTTTACTTACAACACTTTATTTTACACTAACAGAAGCTTGATTCCCAGTTAATACAAAATAAAGTGTTTATTTACTCAATTTCAAAGGGCATATTTCATCCACGCCTAATTACGCCACTGCTTTTGTCAAATGCCTAAGAAAGAATTGACAATGATTCAATAAATGTGGGGTGTATTAATATAAATGAAAATACGACATTTTTAAAAAAAATTTATTGCTGAGCAAATATGAAAAACTATAAATACGTTTTATATATATTTGTAATTGATTTCAGAATCGTTTGTGGTAAGTTTATACAATTCCGAAATAAATATTTTAAAAATATTTATTTATACAAGGTGGTCTAGAATTACATATTTTTTTTTTCAAATTGAATAATAAGGGAGGTATGTTTGGGGGTATTTTTTTAAATAACCGACAAAAAGTTTTGTTTTCTGTTGTTTATTTTTTGGGATGTTCATAAGACGTTAGGATGATTAATTTTATGCCACTGAAATGTATCTTCCTGCTAACCAATGATAGTTGACCATATAAAACTACTTTGTAAAAAACAATTCGACGAATGTCAAACTATTAAAAACCTCGTATCTGATGTACAAGCCGCCTTAAATACTAAATTATATTGTACATAAAAGCTATAAATAATTATATTTATGGTCGTTAGAGTCACATCAGTATAAAAGTAATTTATTTGATACGTTAAGGAACTAGTACCGGTTATAATTTTCAAAAAATTTATTTTTTTACATTTTTCGAATCCTTTCATAGTGAAATTCGAAATAATGAGAAAATAATAGTTCGAGTGCGCACGCGTTTTCAGTGCTCTACAATCGACAGATTTTTTAAATTATTTGATTTGTTGTATTTTACTGTAATTTACTAAAAAATTGTAAAGAAATTTAAAAAAATTGCCATGGAACAACTTTTTTTCAACGGCCGCCATTTTGTTTGTTTTATTCAATTTTTTTTATTCAAAGGAGGTAAATTACGATAAAAGCTACCTTCCTCTTTACAAACCTTTTTGAACTTTTTCATTTATATTTACCAATTCGAGATTATCTTTTTTTGTAACACTATTATATAATAAAGGAAACGAGAGAAAACAATATTTAATTATGCGTATTAACCCCTTAATGGAACTTCAAGTGTCTAAGGGACACTTGGAATCGCTTAACTATGACGTTGGTTCCAAGAGGTTGTATCTCTGTCTGGGTTACATTCGTGCCATGTTGCCTAACTCTAAATAGGAAATTATTTGATGTAAAATATATGTTAATTTTCGAGTTTGAATAATTGAAAATTTTTCTAAAGATAAAACACTGAGAAAACAATGTTTGAAATATACCACCCAGTACTATTTCTACAGTATGAGGTGGTAATATAGAATTATTTATCCAAACGTCTTATAAACCCTGTAATCAATACAGTTCTGAAGATATTTGACACAATAAGGTTCTCAACGCATCCTTCGAATGGGTTATAAAAAATAGTATCCTAGTTTAAGTAGTTGATGTATTTAATTCTGGACCATCTTGTATGCATTTTAAATATAAGCCACCTTGAAGAATATGTATGATCTTTCGATTTGATTAATGGTGCGCTTCTATAACGCCATATTTGAATACAAAATAAATAAAAACTAATACTAGCGACAATACATGCATTTACGACTTTATTATAAACATTAATATAATTTGTTTCATTGTATCGAAATGAATTTTGAAAGAAAAAAAAAATTATTCGTGTGAGCAAAAGGACCTTTTTTTAATATTGAAATGGGGTTTCAAGTTGCCCATTGGTCTTTAGGCAACAAATAATTTTGAGAAAAACTAGTTGGGTTAGTTTATTTTAAATAAAATTATCATTACAATAAACAAATTTTGTTTATTTCCTGGCTTTATTTTCAACAAAAAAAAACAGAAATAGTAACATATGGGTCTGAAAGGAGCATTTTTTAGTAGAATTCCTAGGTAACCCGAAAAAAAAATTTACTAATTTATATTCTTATTTCCGATCCAGAGATCTTAGAGTTGCTATTGAAAGAAAACTTTACAATTTGGTTTTCGTAAAGTTTTAGCCATGGTGGGTCTTCTGGAGTATGTGACTGGTAGTTGCCATGCGGGCTCTACATTATGTGATTTATCTTGAGCATATGACTGCATCTCCCATGAAGTATAAACTAAAATTCTAGAAGTTCAGTGATACAAATCTTGCTTTGAAGAATGGATATCTTATAGGTTGTACTCTGTGCAATTGGTAAATTACAATAAATTGCTTAAGAGTACCTAATACTCCATGGAGTACCAAAGGGTCAATACTTTTGTTAACGTAAATGACATTCAAGCTACAATGAATAAAAAAATTAGTAATTCTCGCAGTTATCACATTTGCTCTATGTAGGGGTGCAGATCTGAAAACGTTGAGTCCGATGATGGATCGAATTAATGGTTTATTGCTTATTGTTAGTTGAAAAAAAACTACCAAAATCCATTCAATGGATCAGATTTAGCAACATGCGACTTCTAACATCGAAAATAAAAAAAGTGGAACATTTCTGATATTGGGAAGCCTACAATAGAGCTGATATTCAGTAAGAAGTCTTTTAGCTATGGAATCATAGCTAACCAAGGGTAGTACTTTGAAGGGGGTTAATAAAAATTTTATTCACTGCAAAAATTGGTTACACCTCGTATCTCCTCATATATTCCAAGCTTTCGATCACTAATGTTTTATTTTTGATGAAAATTATACACTATTAGTGGCTGAAAAGTTATTGGTCAAAATCAAGTGTATTGGGGTATTCCATAGACATAGGGAGTTGATACCGTTGTATACTTTATTTAAAACTAAGACAGGAATATGAAAAATTAAAATTAGTTACAAAAAGCAATAGATTTTTAAATACCATAAGATTAGGAGCTGATTTGATGTGTGTATGGGTGAAGTAACCAAAAACTTTCATTGTGGGTTATCGTTACAACCTTTTAGTTGTTCCATATTGTTTATTATGAAAAAGATTTCTTCAAGATCAGATTGAAATAATACATAAATTTGTGCTACTAATAGCTCATATTAAAAATACACTCCCATCAAAAAAAAAACATGCTGTAGAAAAATATACACGTCCATTTTTAACTGATGAACCGATCTATTAGATCGGTTCATCAAATGAAATAGAAATATGGTTATAAATATTACAAAATAAAAAGGTTTTTGACTTATCAAGCCAAAAGAGTCTTATAACTAGATAAGATAACAGATTACATTATACATAGTCATCTCAAGAAAACAAGAACGTTTTAAAGCTGTTAATACATTTTTTTTATCAACAAGTTGCAAGTTTGTAGTTTCGATTTTATTTTAACATTCTCAACATTGGAAACAAAAATTCACAAAGCAAAATTTTTCAACTGCAACCCTTTCGATACCACAGGGACATAATCCATTTAGTCATATGTACCTTTTACATACGAATAGGGCTGTTTCAACTATTATTGTTAAAATGTTGAAAATTCATATCTCGAATAAGTCCAGAAGGCGAAAAAACAGAAAAGGGTTAAATATAAATGTGAAACCAAACAGATTTTTGATTTCGTATAAAATCTTTAATGAATTCTAATCCAAATGTAAATAAGAAAAATTTTTTATTTCGCACAACTTGATTCACCGAAACTGTATAATACTCATTATTTCAAAGTCAAATAAACAAACGCTACCTAATGTAAGTAAATTTTCAAAAGTTCCATTTAATATTCGTGAAAATAAACAAAAATCAGATATTTTTTAGTTATAAAAAATAAATATCTTGAATATCTCACAAAAAAAATATAAAAAAGTGTTTATTTAGCTTATTTTTAACTATATTCCAAAAACGGAAAGTTTAAATCAATTATGGAAAAGTAGTCCAGTCGTAAAGGTCAAAATTTGTATAGACCTTTATTTTGGAATTATAAAAATTACCTCAGTCACAAAAATTTGTCATTCACATAACTTTAATACTATTTGGAAAATTGAGAATATTATTAAACATAATAATTAATAAAAAGTTCAAATTATTTATGACCACATATTTTTTATTTTTTAATAGCTAAAAGCTGCGCCTTCTTTGTTCTTTATATCAAAAACGCTTTGATTTATAAAAAAAAATTCATTGTCTAAATTAATTCCCATAAATTTAAATAGTATTAGAGCCAAGGGAAACGAGATAGTTGCAAGATTTTAGTGATATTTGACCATTGTCTCAAGAAGTTATTGAGACAATTTTTGAAAAACCAAAATGAAGTTTTAGGCATATTATGTATAATTCTGAGTTAAAACCTCAAATATTGATCAATAGAGTGAGGTAAACGTTAATAGCACTCCAAAATGTGTAAATATATTAAATAAAATGTATATTGAGAAAAAATAATGGCTCAAACACTATACTTTATGATTCTATAAATTTCACATGATTTTTTGTTAAAAATACTGATATCAACATCAACAATGGATTTAATAAAGTTTAAAATTATTTATAACTTTTTTAAATATAGAATGAAGTATACATCACTTTTTTCTCTTTCCAAAACTATTGATCGGGGATCAAATATTGTGGATAAAATTATAGTAGAAGGGTTTATATCAAATCTTAAATTGAAATTTCTAGATATTCAGACTGTTCCTACAATAACATTTACAATTACATTATCTGGTCCTTCGAGCCTTCCGCAGGTCGTTAATTCCGGATCGAAGGACCAGTAGGTGTAATAGTGAATGTAATAATAGTAAACAATGCATCAGATGTGGAACAATAGATTGGAAACTGACAAAAATTCAGAATATAACCCAATGGGAACAAAAACTACACATTAGGCAACAGATTTTCATCAAAAAAATTGTAAAAAAATCAGCCTTCCGGTACCAATCTGTAAGGACATTCTAAAATATTGAAATATGTACTTTTATAGGACTATTTTATTTATATAGTCCTAGATTGAGATGGTAAAGGTTTATAAGTGCATTCGAAAAATTTGGTGTATCCCCGTTTGCTAGAAATGGGTTGAACATATGTGTTACAGTTTTTCATACATTCCTAGAGCATTGATGGATGCTATTTTTCAAGACAGCTTCAAATAGATCAGCTTTCCACTCACCCAAGCATGGTCTTTGTCAAACTAACCTTTCAAAGGTCGACATATTTGTAAAAGAATTGGGTTTGACAGAAATATAAATATGCTGCAGCTCTTTGTAGAGAATTTATAGGACACTACTTTTCAAGATAGCTTCAAGAAGGATATCTCTCCACTTACTCGGGCATGGTTTTGGTCACACTAACCTTCTAAAGGTCAACATATATGTGAAAAAATTGGGTTTGACAGAAATGTGAATATGCTACAGCTCTTAGCACAGTCCTAGACATTGATGGGACACTACTTTTCAAGGCAGCTATTTTTCTACTTACCCGGGCAATGTTTTGGTCATACTAATCTCTCAAATATCAAATTTGGCAGTGGCTATCCCACATTCTGAACTTTCTAAAAAGAGTGGAATTAATAGATCAACCATAAACACTGAACATACCCAGTGCTCCAATAAGAGAAGGGGACACAATAGATCCTTTGGGATACATCTAATCTGAACACTGAGATTTAGGGTTGTTTGTGGTGAATTTAAAAATTGCAGTTCATTATACAGTATTGGTATAAGGATTAAGGGTTATAATGAGTGGCTATTAGTAAAGAATCTGAACAATACTCAAAAGAAATGAAGAAAAAAATTCCTAAATGTGCATCAAAAGTTATGTAACATCTTCATAGATGACGAATTATTTATTTTGAGTCAAACAGAAGCACTTCGATGCAAATTATTGCCTGTGGCATTACAGATCATGTTAAACTAATAGAGAAGCTCTCCCACAAATATTTGGTACCCTCTGAATTCTTTTTGTTTAGTGGTCAATGATGATCGACACAAGAAGAAACCTTTTTTTCAGATAAGAATAGGGGAAGTATTTCTATAATTGATTCCAACACACGGAAAAGTGTATTATTAATCTTAGTGGAAAATTTTATGAAAAACAAAAAATTTGTTTCATTTGTAAATACTTGTTTAGCCAGAAATATACCTGCTGGCTATTTTGAGGCTTGGTAGACTCTACTGACATGTCACATTTAATGAACTGTTTTTGAAAAAAATAACAAAACCATTTGATTTTCAACGATGATCCCTCACGAAAAATTTTATTTATATGGATATTAATAATAATTGTTGGTGAAACAACAATTACCAGTAAATTTGAGTATTTAAGTGAGTAATCATGTGATATAGGCTTATTATAATGATAATTATTAATACAAGACTAGGTCGATAGAAACATTACTTGTTTATATACAAGTCTTAACTACCTTTGGGAAAATATGTTGATTGAATTTGTATTGGCTCGTTTACGTATCAGCCGTCCGGAAACTGAAAATAAAAAAACTTACTTAATGATGCTACTAGAATTGTGTAAAAATTCATTTCCATATCATATTCTTACCAAATTTGGGGGAGAAAACATAATTGAGACTTGAAATATACACTAAATCACAGTGGTAGTACTTACCAAATAAAATGAAAGTATTCAAATTTTTTTGTATAGCCTACACTGATGACTCTTTTTTATGTACCTATAGTTATAGAAAATAAAATTTCCCTTTATACTAAGGTATTACCCTTTCCTCTTTCCTTTAATTATAAATGTATCATTTGAACTACTGTATCTTGTTTTAAACAATTTTTTGCGGTGTAAAACAAATTTCTCCTTTTAGTTTACAGCGGTGACTTTTTCTTCTTCTTTATAGCAATTACTGTTGAGTCATTTGAACTACTACATATACATATATATATATATATATATATATATATATATATATATATATGTATATATACAAACCAAGAGTGAAATTTATTGAAGGTGTTTGTAAGAACTTTATAAACCGAAAGGAGTTGCTACACGCAAAGGCTTTGGAGTAAACAATTGATATAACATCATCTTTATTAGATACCTTTCTTAGTCTGCTGATTTTTTTTCCTTTTGTCACCACTAGTCAGATTTGTATTATTTTTGTATATAAGTAAATGGTAATATTAAATTACTTACTTGCGGAATCTTGTGGTGTTAGAGGTCTGTTCAAAACTCTTTGTATCACCTCAATCCAATGGTCTCGATCATGTTCACTTTGTGAAGATAAATTATAAATTCTGTCGGGTGTCGTAAGAGAAAAGGAGAATCCTTGATCTTTGACTCCCTGTGAAACTCCTATTCTTATACTGTAACCATCCAGCGTGTGACCTATAAATACGTAAAAAATTCTTCAACTTTGAATGACATCACTTGCTAAAAACTCACCTAAAAATATTTCTCCTTTCGGATAAGCATCTAACGGTTCATCGTGATACATCAACTTCCTATTATCCAATGTAAACCATCTTTTTTTGAATCCGTCAGAGGTTCTTGGACCCGTCTTCCATAACCAACCCTCTTTGGCAAAATCCTCTGTCAAATAATTGACTAAATCGCATTCGCTAGCTGAAGGATATGCCACTTGAAGTCTGTGAAGTTTAGCACATCGAATCGCCATGTACCAATTTACTATTATTTCTGATTCTTCGTGGTATACGTAAATGTGGCGTGTGGTTCCGTCTTTTAAGAAAGTGAGCTGCAAAGAGTTTGGATACCTAAAAATAATCGAGAGTTTATGGTAACTTAGTTTTAATTAATATCAATAGGACTAACCCTATCTTTTCTGGTGCAAACACAACATTTAATTCAGATATTCGAAGTACTGCTTTCGGTTCCTTGTTTTCCCTTACAAAATATTTGAGCGTATCGTCAGCCTCACACAACACAAATTTCCTTGGTTGATATTTGCTGTCTTCTTTTCCGCGTTTCATTAGAAAACCTTGCATATTACCACTGGTATAAATCTGCCTCTCTGGGTGACAAAATTCTTCTCTGTCATATTTAGCTTTTATCCACTGTTCAATCAAACTTCTGAAAAATGTTTAATTATGCCAAAATTATATAAAAGCAACAGCAAATTGCTCAATTGAATTTCATAATAATAATTTTATGTTTATGTATGGCAGGATAATATTATAGAGTCGGTTCTGATAAAATATGACACTTCTAGCATTCTTTCTTTACAAACATACATCCAGACCAAGTCTATCATGGTACTGTTTTCAAATCTACACAAAGTTCAACCAAAACTTTTTGCAATCATATTTGTAATATGTACATATATGTACATATTTGTAATATGATTGCAAAAACTTTTGGTTGTATCTTCATCGTATCATTAGATATATTGGACTTTCTAATCCACAGATCCATGGATATGGTGGATGTAAGCTTGATAAAAAAAATTCTGAACACCGTAATATATACAAGAAATAGTAATAGGCACGATGGATCAATAGCTAATCTTAGGTAGAACAATAGCAATGCAAAATAAAGATAAATGGGTATACTGAGTGATATTGTGGGGATGTTAAAAAAATAAAGGAAGACACTAATTCGTAGATTCATTTTATTAAGACAACTTTAAATGATTGGAATTGGAGATTTTTCCAATCTTAAATAAAATTATGAGTGTGTACATAAAAATCCAAAATATTGGAAGTAAAAACTAATTAAAAAGCATTATTATAGAACTTACTGAGGATCATTTTCTTTTGGTCTCCTATAACAAGGTGGCACCCTTTCTTCATACTTCAATTTAGCTTTTGTATTGCCTACCTCTGTCATACGCTCAACTTGGGAATCTTCCCATCTGTCTAATTTTAGGTGTTTAACTTTACTTATGTGAACACCCATACTTCGATGTACCCCAGAACATCGGGTACAAACAAAAATTCCTATGTTGTATGAAGCCCATTCTGGATCTATTAAACATAATAAATTTGGTTTATTGACTATTTTTATGTACAAGAGAGTAATAAAAACTAATTACTAATCCAAAATTTAGTTCAGTCATTTTAAATTTGCACTGTGCAATCTATTGTGCAAATTTGGAACGGCCACTACACTAAATCGTAAATCGGCCACTACACTAAATCGTAAATCGGTCCTTCAATAGTTAATGAAAAAACATTAATATTTAATTGCTTCAAATCATTTAAAGATAAACATTTATGTAAAAGTGCTGATGACACAGTGGAATTATTTAGTAGTATACTTGGTGTTGAAAAATCTATGATTTATTAAGTTATTGAAAAAGATAAATATGGCGAATTTGAAACATCACGTAAAGCTCCAGGAAAATTGAAATTTCAAATAGAAAATCATTTGGAAAAAAGACTTTGAAAGAAAATATATGAGTTCTGCTTTAGAAAAGAATTTTTGACAGTAGACAAAGCTCTTGTCACAGTTCAGGATAATAAGAATTGAGTCGAAGCACACTAAGGAAACTTTTAAAAGAAATAATTTAGCTGGAAAAAGCATTCCAGAAAATTTATTTTAATAGAAAAAAACGATATTGTAGTATAGAGAAGAAATTGCCTAATTACATGAAATATGGATCAATGGATCAATCAATCAAACATACACCAAATAAATTTTGGCAAGATGAAACTGTTAAGTCAAAGAAAAGGTTTTTCAAAATGTTTAAATCCACCAACAGGTGCAGTCTGATAACAATACACATCGGCAGTTTGAACAGATATCACTAAAATTTTGTTATATGAAAGACTGATCTTAATTTCATACGAGCAATCACCTCCTGAATTTTGTTGAATGAATTTAGAAACACCCTGTATATCATAATTATCTTGACTACAATAAATTATATCGAAAATTATCATTATCACCTTCCAGTACCTTATCTAAAGTACCTATTAAACTTGAAAATATGCAAAAGAAGCATGAAAATAACAAACAATTAATTTGACAAATAACTAAAGCTTAAATATCTCTAGAAATCTATAACCAAAATGTTTAAATTAGTTATAAATTAACGTTTGTGGTTTTTAATTGACCACTAAAACTTTCCAATATTTCAATATTATCCATACTATTTTTAAACAGGTTCATCCCTTATTTAGCTACCACTAAATATGAGACATTATATTCAATTAAATTACTTATTCATTTAAATAATATAATAATTAATTATCAACAGCTTTAATTTTAAAGTTGACAATTTTATTTACTTTTTCATGTTGGTCTATTAATACCTTGTGTTGAGTTTTAAATGTTAAAAAAGAATGTGTTTACTAAGTATTGGTATGTGATAAGCATGCTACAATAAAAAAAGATTACAACTGTTTACAAATCTTGTTAGTTTTCATACAACTACGATTCATTGTTCAACAAAGTGTGCTACTCAAATGATAGGATAATATATTTAGTAAAGTTAGTTTTAAAATTGTTCTAAATTGATTCAGTCTGAATAGGAATTCCTATTTCATTTAATATCCACTATAAATTATTTGGAATAAATCGGAACATACAAATCAGTAAATAAATCAGAATAATAAAATGATTCTAGATTTTGAATCATTTAAAAATTGTTCACAGATAAAATATAATAGAAGATAAGGAATATTCATTGGACGTGTTTTTATTTAGAGTGAAACAGTTGTGGGTCAGTAATCGTTCACACAGAACTGGTGCCGACTTCCAGTAAACACAATAAATGTTACTTCCTGGAAAAACAAAAACATAGTTCTTCCCAGAAATGTGGCAGTAAACAGTTTTGGTGTTAACAACAAGATTAAATTGAGAGTTAATAACTTCAACATACATTTTAATTAAAAAAATTAGTGTATTATAATTGTATTAAATAGCATAATAGCAAATAAACATTTGTTTATTTGTGATAGATGTATGCATGTCATGCCTGTAACGGAGGAAAAAATAAAATGCGTTCTTACTTTTAGCTTCACAATCCACACAAACACTATTTCCCGGGTATTTTAATAGTTCACTTAAAAATTTTTCGTTTCTATCAACCATCTTATCATTTTATACGAAATACTTAATTTTAAAAACACAAGGCAACTACAACAAACCATAAACCATCACCATTTTTGTCAATTCTTCTGCGCACTGTAGTCAAATTTAAACTGTTGAAGAAATTCAAAATCTTATTAAAACCATTCACGTTTTCAATTATTATGCGAACCACAATAGTCACGAAAAATTCTTCACAATTCGCTTAATTGCTAAAGTTTATCACACAGACTGTTATTGATAGGAGTAATCACACAATTTACCGATTTGAAATTTCATAAATCTCGTTTATTGCATCTTTCTCGATGAATTCGGCAATATGAGGCCTCCCACCCATTTATGCCGCTTTTTACTTAAGCCGATTTCACAGTTGAGTCTTGCAGGTTGCTGACTTTTGATTCACGTGATTTAAAGTCAAATAAATCCTTCAATTTAAATATAAATGTCACTATTCAGTATGTGAATCTACACTTATGCGCCCTGCCTTTAGAGGCACGTTCCGGAATTATCATAAATTTAATATTTTGACAAATCTAAGTAATTGCTTCATGTATTCCATTTATATGTAAAATTCTTGAATATTATATGAAATATGAAATTTGTATAAAAAAATTGGGAAATCACTTCTTAGAAATTAACAAAATATATTTTTCAGATTGGAGTTTATTAAGGAACGTATTATAAAGTTTCTTGATGACGTATTAGTCGTATAATTGTGATGGTGGTGGTCTGTAGTTGAAATGGCTACTTGTAATTTCTTATTGAAATAACTAATTTAACTATTATTATTCTTACCGTGATAAGTGGTAATTTTTTGGGACAAAATACGGATCGGCAGTGTTTTTTTATGAGAGAACAGTGAAGTATTGATGTATTCACAGAAATACGTTCATTTATTTTTGTAGATTAAGGTATGTAATTGAGTGTTTACACTTCCTACTCATTCTTTAAAACACGTTTTTTATTATATATGGGAATATATAATTGAATTTCGTTAATTAGAAATGCTATTTTACATATTTTGGTTACAGTAAGCTGTTTACTTTTTAAATAGATCCTTTAAAAAATGGATACCAATGTGACTGAAGTATATGAGACCATTGAAAGTATAGATGTAAATAAACAGGTCCCATATCAACAGAATATGGATTTTTCACAAGAAAATTTTACAATGGGATCTCAAATGGAAAGTGATGGATTTCCTCTAGAAGGTAAGTTATTCTTAATAAATTAATTTTCTTTTGTAAATATACAGGTACATGTTTCACATACCAATATATTTCTGATATCTTTAAGCACATAGGTGAGATATAAGCAATAATTTGTTTTGATTATTTAATGATAATATAGATATTAAAAACATTACTCTTAACCTTATTAAAGGTAATTTTGTAAAAATATTAAAAGCTTATAATCAAAGCACATTTTTCTCCCAGTAGGTGTTGAATTTCTTTTCAAGTTAAGTTTACTATGTTGAGATTCTACCAGTCCATTTAAAATTAGTAAATGTACCTATTGCATCTAAAATTATATCAAAAAAATTGTATCACTAACTTAGGTAAATGAAGAATATAATTTTTCAAGCTTCCGTGGCGTTAGGTTAGGTGGGGACGAGGGAACGAAGCCCCCCAATAATAATAATTCTAATGTGAATTAAATTTCTTCTTTTTGTCTAGACAATTTTGGCTGCAAAAAATTCATAATTTTTTAACTTTTTACACCACAAGAAAGTATTTAATGACTCTAAACCCCTTCTGTTGTGTGAGATCCTTGTGAATCTTGAAATACATTCTCACCTTTATAATCAGGATCAGTTGTATCTTCTTCAATAGCTTTCCCTATAAAGTCCTAAAGTCCTTTTTTGACTTCAAATATCAATATCTCGAAAAATGGAGTAGAATATCGAAAAAATTTATACTGCATTTTCGATTTATTTTGGGTCGATTTACAAAATAGCATAGCCAAATCCTGTTACTACAGAAATCGTACTGTTCCACAAATTTGAATATTCCAGATATTTTTTGAAAAATATTTGTATAAACAGTAAATTTACTGATTTTAGATGGTGAACAATACAATGCACAACCTGAAACTGCTCAGTGTAATTCTTCTGACCAACCTAAGGAATATCAGGATCCTGGTCTTGAAAATCCATCTAATCAGTCTTGTACAATTGAAGAAACAGATATACAACAGTCTTATAATACCACAGAAGAGACCAAATTGAAACAATCATCTACCATTAATGGACTAAATGAAGACCAAACAGTAGCAATTGTTGAACCTGAAGTTGCTGAAATAACTGCAGATAGTATTAATGAAGAAAACTTAACTGAAGCCCCTGTTGAAAGTAATGAAGAAGCAATTGGTGTTAGTGTTAATTTGATAAATCAAACAGCTGAAGACAGTATTAATCCAGTTGAAAGCAGCACTGATTCTGGTGTAGATAATACTGATCTAGTTGGGAGCTCTACCAACACAATTAATAGTAATACTGAGCCTGTTGGTGAAAATACTGATCCAATTGAAAATACTATTAATCAAGTTGAGGGTATTATTGAAGATTCTCTTATTGAAACTGATCTTGCCCATTCTGAAGATATATTGGAAAACATTGAAAACAGTAATGAATCAAATACCATTAATGAAAGTATAGTGAAAGATACTATTGATGAATACACTGAAAAAACTGATGAAGTAATCAATAATAATACAGAAAATGAAATACTATCTGCCATTGAGGATAATGCAGATTCAACTGAGGAGATAATTCGTTTAGAAATAGAGGAGGAAAGCCCTTTGAAACCCAATGAAGAGGCTGAAGGTGATACAGCAGAACATATTGAGTTGACCCAGTTAAATGCATACGAAGGTGTAATGGATTCACAGGTATGATTCACTTTAATATGATCTCAATCACCACATTTCCATAACTTTTCTCTTTATTCAACGAAAGTTTGAGCTATTATTAATTTTTTATGTTTTATATATTTTTATATCATATAAATCACAACTAACGAGTACTATATTCACCCATTTTGCATCTAGTGATATTTTTCTATTTTTAAAGTGCAAATTTTTCCGGTTTGATAGTTTTTATCAAGTTTAATGGAAATTATAGGTCCTAGTTGACAGTAGTTATTGTGAATAAGATGCGAAAATCACATATTAGATGCATTTATAGTTTTTTTAAAATTCAAAAAAAAGAAAAGGTCTGTCAGGATTTTGAAACTTGGCGATCTCTATAAATAAAAAAAATTTTGTGCCTTTTGTTTCCTTATTCAACATTTAACCATCAAAAATTCCTTGAATAACTTTAGTTTCGATGACCTCACTAGAAGTGGTGGATCTTGATGAGACTTGGGTGCTTGTTCCTTGAAATATGCATCAGTCTCATTAAGATCCACCACTTCTATTGAGGTCATCGAAACATATGTCATTCAAGAAATTTTTGAAGGTTAAATGTTGAATATGGAATACTTTTTGAGAAGAATATGTTGCACTTAATTCTTATGTGAAACAAAAACAAAAGGCACAAAACTATTTTTATTTAACTAGAGATCCCAAAGCTTTAAAAACCTAGCAGACGTTTTATTTTTTTTTAAAATTTTCCAAAAACTATAAATGCACCTAATATTTGATTTGCGCACCTAAAAAGTATTCACAATACATTTTTGGTTCATTTTTTGACTTGAGCCAACCAATTCTATAGGGGTCCTATTGGCATCATATTTCTTAAATGGCTAAATTTGTAACTTATATGTAGGATCAGTATATGGTAGTTCAAACGTCCTCATCGGTAGATTTATCAGCTCAAGAAGACCCTGACGATTCTTCTGTACAGCTAGTGGAAGTTTATGAAGAAACCCCAAGAGATAAGCAAGATAAAGTGCCCCAGAAAAAACCAAGAAGGACTCGTAAACCTATTCACGAATTACCCATGCATCTGATAGGACATGACATTTCAAAACCAGTTGAAAGTGTTCCAAATGGTAGGGCTTTGCCAAAACCTCGTCTAGGAGTCAAGGTATTGATTTATTTGTGTTAAAAAATTGCTTTATTAATTTTTTTTTGTTAAGGTACCTTATCTCAATTTGACCAGCCAAATAGTCTCCAAAGCAGAATTAGAGGAAGAGATTTTGGAACGTTCTAGAGCAAAAGAGCAAGCTAATGAAAATAAATTTGCCAGAGGATTAACACAACGTCTAGCAAATAAGTTAGCTCCGGACGATAATAAAAAGTACACAATATCTAAAGAAAACAATAAAAAACCCGATAAAGTGAAAAAAGACACAATCAAAATGGAAACAAAAAGTGAAGGATCTAATAATTCTATTAATGTGGATGAATCCAAGATCCAGAACGATGATGATTTGTTGGCCATTTTGGAAGGAGATGGGGAAGAAATACCACTGATGGAAAAAGTTCAGGATCCTGCAGTGAGTTTTTATTATGTTTAATTGACTATAATTAAAATAATTCTGATTATTGGATATTAGATATTTTAAAATGAAACTTGCACCATTTTTATATTACTAGTTATTCTTATAGTTTTTACTCATTTTCTAAACTTTTTTGTGGTGTCACCTCCTGATTTTCTCATAAGTTATTCTATAATATTTGTTTTTATGATATGGGAAGAAAAGTTTTATATGGGCTTTGGAGATCCAGTATACTTACCAGAAAAGGAGTACAAACATGTTTTATTGACCCAAAGCCTCTCTGTGGTCTAAAAAAATGCTCCTGTAAGTAACAGAAGGAGGAAACTGAAAGATGGGCACTCTAGTGTTGCCTTCGTGGACTGGATTACTATCACTATATAATTTTAATTATGAATCTTACAAGGAGCATTGATCAATGCTGAACGTTCTCTGAGAGAGATATAATAAATTTTGTATATTTTAATGAATAAGCAACCATCTTTGAGGTTATGTTATCATCCCTAACTATTTTTTGTTATCCAGTGTTTTCTCAATTATGCTTTGAAATGTGTACACACTTAATTCAATCGATTTTTCTCCCGTTTTACTAGTGTTGAAGCGGATTTATTTTATTTATACATTTATATTTTTTGATTAGGTTGACGATAGCAACTTGAAATTGATAGAACGTGAAATAGCTCTGCAACAACTTCAAGAACTTCCACGTCAACTTCCAAAAGAAAGGATAATTAAACCAAGATTTCCAAGACAGGATCCTAAAGCAAAAACTGCAAATACCACTACGAAAATTTCTGCTTCTAAACCAAGTTCTCCTGTAAAATCTGACACACAATCTAAAACTGAAACTGGTCCAGCTGCTAAGACAGATACTACAATAAAAAAATCTATTTCTTCTATAGATTTGGACGTTCCACTTCCCGTGAAAAAACTCGTTGAAATAGAGCCCCAAGTAAAAGTTAACATGGTATTGAAAACTTATTCAAGGAAACGGAAACCGACGGATATGCCAGAATTCGAAAGTTCATCTCCTAAAAAATCTTCATTTGAAGATCCAGATTCGAATGAGATCTTTGAAATGAAAAACGACCCATTAGCACTACCGACAGACGTTTATGTCACGAAAAGTTCCAGGGTTATTAAAAAGAAAGTTATATGGGATCCCGATGATGACCAACATTCAAAAAGCCCGAGACCTTCATTAAAAGTTCCTGATAGCAATAAAACTTCAACTCCTAAGATCACAAAATCGGTATCTAGTGAAAAACTCGAAAAAATTGATAAGATGCCAACAGTAATTCAAACGGAGAAGAGTAAAGAATCGAAAGAGAAACAGTCCGAGAAAAGTGAAAAAAATTCACCAAAGAAAGTCGTCAGTAAAACTAAGCTTACTCCAAAATCTAAGAGAGGTAAGTATATTAATATACAGTATGTACAGCTGTAGCTAATATTTTGTATGTTAAGGTCTTTCTGAAGTTGATAAATTGCTAATGGACGAAGGAGCGATAAAAATGTTATACGAACTCAAAGGTTCTGATGAACATTTGGCTAAGAAGAAGAAGGATGTATATTCAGTAGAAAAAGCCGAAAAGGAGTTACTCAAAAGAGCCAATGTTCTCAAAAACGATCTAGTACAAAATACCAGTAACGAATCTCCAAAATCGTTGAGGAAAAAAGAAAGCGCGCTGAACACTTCTCCTCCTGTTAAACAACCACCAGCCATAATTGAAAGGAAAATGTCCAAAGATTCGACGAAAAGTTCCGTCCACACACCACCGAGATCCCCAACTTTCTACTCGTCACAAGCATCGATGTTGATAAGAAGAAGATCCAGCAGTTCTATATCGAGTGATGAAGAACTAGAGGAAAATAAAGTAAGTTACAAGGTAAAACTAATTAATTTGCTCAATTTGGGGATTTAGTCATTTTAGTGACTGTCAAATCCCTTTTTGATGAGTGATGGTTAATAGTCTGTACGTTTTTAGTCATTGAAGACTCCAAAGAAATTGGACTCTTCAAAATCGAGAAAACAAAAAAGGAACACTACTAGTGAGAGCGAGTCCAGTGTCAAAGAATCAAAAGAAAATTCTACAGAATCCATACCGAAGGCAATGAAAGGGGCACAGTATAAATCATTTACAATGAAGAAATCTGGTAAACATGTATCCATAGATTTGCGTTATGTTGATGACAAAGGTTACTTTACCATCGATGTAAGTATAAATAATGATAACAATATGGAATTTGCACATATCCTTTGAGTTCCTGAAGATTTACTGACACTTCTTCTTGAGTCAAAGGTTTCCCAAATCAGTTTAATATCCTTGTCATTCCAACAGTATTGATTAACTTTATATACTAGTAAGCAAATCTAAACGATATCACTACAACAAAAACTAAAGAGGTTACACTATTGTTCTGAAACTATAAAGCATATGACAGCTTTCTCTTTCATTCCTAGCTTATCAAGCTCATCCAAGTCACTTTTTTTGAGCTATTAATGAAGTAAAAGTTAAGTCTATTAAATATCAACATATTTCAACATAAATGTCAGGGAATCTGTAGAATCAACCCTAGTGGCAAATTATTATCACTTTTATTGTTTTGAAACCTGCTCGGAGATTATTGTGCAGCTGTACTGCAAAGCGACCATTTGGTATCGATTTCAAGTGACTATTTCCACTCTAAAGTAGTTTAAAAGCTACTATTTTTTATAAAAATGGCTATTTTGAACGAGTATTCATTGTATGCACTAAAGTTATTGCACATTTTTCAATCTTACTCTACCAACAATTTATGTTCATCAAAAAAGAGCCTAAAGCACACCAAACTGCTTAAGCAGCCCTGTAATTTTCACATATTATCAACCTGCACTTAAAGCGTGACTGGGTAAGAAAATTAACTGATTTTAAAAAAATGTAATCAGTTATTTTACTGTTTACAAATTGATAAAGAAAAAGAAGATTATGGACAAGAACACTTTATGTTTAATAGAAATAATCAAAAACAAAAATTTATGTTTTGTGTAGTCTACAATTTGGCTACTATATTGACTATCATGGCTACCATTTTGACTTGCAGGTGACTATTGAACCTCAGGCGCTACTAAAGCAACAATGATTTAGAGTATGTTATTCTCAGAACCCTGACTGTGTTGTAATTATTACACTTTCTTAGATCACAACAAAGCTTACGACGGTGTCCTTAGGATTATAAAAATTTTGTAAATTCACAATGTTCAGTCCAGCGTGAAATGAACACCTCTCAGTTATGTTAGTCTTCAGGCTACTATTTTGACTTACAGGCTACTGTTTTGCCTTTCAAACTATTATGGCCTCCAGGTTACTATTTTGACCTACGGGCTATTGTTTTGGCTTCCAGGCTACTGCTTTGGCCTCCAGGTTACTGCTTTGGCCTCCAGGCTACTATTTTGGCCTCAATGCTACTATTTTGACCTACAGGCTACCATTTTGACCTGCAGGTTACTATGGTGGACCTCAGAGGCTACTAAAGCAATTATGTTTGAGTGTTTGTCATTCTCAGAAACCTGACAGTGTTGTAATCTTTACATTGCTTTCTGATATTATAACAAAGCTTAGGACAGTGTCCTTAGCCTTATCAAAATTTTGTCAATTCACAATGTTCAGTCCAGAGTGGAATGAACACCTTTCTCTCATATTATCCTACCTAGGTGTATCTGAATGAAAGAATTCTGAATATTCAACTGCAATTTTTAAACAATTCTGTACATATTTTGTGTAGAGTTTGTAACAAAGCCTAAAATTGGCCTATTATATTAACTGCCAAGGCTACTATTTTAACCTGAGGCTACTGTTTTGACCTACAGGTTACTGTTTTGACCTACAGGCTTCTGTTTTGGACCCCAGGCTACTGTTTTGACCTGTAGGTTACTATTGAACCTCGGAGGCTACTAAAGCAACCTTGTTATTTTAAATTATGAGATTCAATCAATTCTGAATCATAAGTCAATTAACACGAAATTATACCAAGAAATCACATCACTTGATGGTTGCTATTTTTTAGGTTTTGGCTGATCTTACTGCTGCCTTAAAGAAGCTAGAAAAAGATAAGGAATGTAACGTGGTATCGCTCACATCTTCGAGCACAGCTTTTTGTTTAGGTCTCGATTACACATCTTTGGTAACAGATGATAAAAAAGAAAGGATAGAGAAAGCGACTACTTTAGCAGAAAGCGTTAGGTGAGATAAAAAATTTAACCAATCAAATTACTGATATTACTCCAAGTTTGCTCTTATTACAGTGTAATTGATATTGGAACATGCTTCAAAAATTATATTTTGTTAAATTGGCCTCTTATTAAATTGTTTATACTCTTTGTTAATATGTTCAAATTTTTAGGGACTTCTTATTGAGTCTCCTCCACTTTCCAAAAGTTATAGTTGCTGGCATACAGAGCGATTGTGTAGGAATAGGAGTAACAATGTTATCTCTATTTGACACTGTTATAGCTAGTGATAAAGCCATATTCAGAACTCCTTACGCCAGTTTAGGATGTATGGGAGAAGCCACATTCCTTTTAACATATCCCCATGTAAACAATTGTGGATTGGTGAGTTAACGGTAACCATATGATCCCCATTTTGAATTGTATCAATATTTTTGTTGTAGGCTGCAGAGTTGTTATACGCTAATCAACATTTAAAAGCCGACGAAGCGTTTAAACGTGGACTGATCTCAAAGTTATGTTGGCCCGAAAAGTATAAAGATACGTTGGATAATTTCGTTTCGTCTGTTGCGCAAGGATCTCGACAGGTAATTTGAAAGGATATATTTAAGAAAGTTGATGAAAACTTTTGGTGTTGTAGAGCTTGGAAACTACAAAAAGACGGTTCCGAGTGAACGGACAGGATCGGATCGAAGCAGCTATAAAGGACGAAATGGAAATTCTGATCCAACATTGGACGAGTTCAGAATGTCAGGATAAATTTTCGAAAATCGAAAAGTAGAATTGGAATAGTACTTGTTGAATATTTGGATTTGCGGTACAAAACAAAAATTTATTGTAGTAATAAAGTGTGAAAAGGAAAATGCTTCAAACAAAAATATTTTTTTATATTTTCATAAAGTAGAAATTAAGTCACCATATTGAATAATATCCTTTTTTTTGGGTATTATTATCTAGATTATATAGTAGTACTAAATAATTGTTTGTTTTTAGTATAATTGAAATATTAAAATTTGACTGTTTTTTAGCACGGTAGCCAAAACAAAAATATTTCCAAAGATCGGTGCAATTCTTTAAACAGCATAATAAAACTGTCTAAGATGTGTTAACAGAAATTAACACAATAAAATAATTATTAGTGTGTTTCAAGAAAGTTGCAGTGAGCTTAAAAAGAAATTTAACTTGTTATAAAGTTTGCAATAATCTTAGATATAAATTTATAATTCAAATCTTTATAGTATAACAAGTGAAACTACTTTTTTTACTGAATTTAATCTTGTTCTTTCTGTGGACTTCCAGCCTGACTCACTTAATTAGCAACTTTTATACTGTCTTCATTTTATTGATCTCTAACAATTGAAATTCGTTTTACAAATTCCGGCTCGAAGGACCAGCGCTGTGTATATAGCTGGAAACCTCTCCTTTCAGCTCTTCGTCGGTTGTGAAATGCATCCCTCCCAATAGTTTTTTTAAGTCGGGGAAGAAATCCTAACCCCCCTGGTGGTCAAGTCTGGGCTGTAAAGGGGATATGACACTATTTAAATCACTGTTGATGTGATTCGTGGGGTGTGCGGTTGCAGTCCATTTGTGAGCATGCATCTTCTCTTGTTTTGAATCGTGCGCTGAAGGTCCTTCAACGTCTGTCGGTAGTGGTCCGCATTAATTGCACCGGTACGCAGGAATTCGCACAACAACAACCCTTTCCTGTTCCAAAAGACCCTCGCCATCACCTTGTTGGCAGACAGAATTGGTTTAAACCTCTTTGGCTTCGGCTAGCTTGGATTTTTCCACTGATGGGATTTTTCTTTTGTTTCCGGTGTCAGGTAATGGACCAGATTTCGTTCTCAGTGACGACAGAGTCCAAAAATTCCCCGCTATTTTTGTGGACATGACTCACTTAATTCTATTACCTAAGCAGCGATTTTTATAGTGTACCCAATTTATTGATCTCGAACAATTGATGTTCGATTTATATATTCCGGCTCGAAGGACCATCTTTACGTTATTTACTATCTAAAATTATATAGTATCTGTCATTGGATTATACGAGGCTTGTCTAAATAGTTTGGTTTTATTCTTTCTTCATATTTACATGGATTTTTTCCATATTATGTACTTTTGTTAGTACGTCCCTTTATTATTTGTTTAGGATGCTTGACCTCGTTATATTTATACTTTTTATAAATTATTTTTAATAGAACGGTGATTATATTAGTTATTTAAGTTAGTCAATAAAAACCGGCTTGAAGGACCAATAAGTTTTTTGAATTGATCAAAACTAAACAGTTTTAATAATTTGTTTTTATAAAATCTTTCAACATTATTTTATATTTGTCATTTGAATATATACAATGATTCGTTTTTACATATTACATCTTTTTATTAAAATGATAAT
The DNA here is from genome assembly GCF_026230105.1 of Diorhabda sublineata. Lineage (NCBI taxonomy): Eukaryota > Metazoa > Arthropoda > Insecta > Coleoptera > Chrysomelidae > Diorhabda > Diorhabda sublineata. Next base: position 5,767,369 of record NC_079481.1, on the reverse strand, counting down.
TTTTAATGAACACTTTGGCTGCGTCTTCATTTAATATTTGTTACTAAATTTGACCTGTTCATATTGATACTTTTTATAATTAATAAGGTTTTAAAACTTTTTTGTTTGCTCTCAACATATGGGCAGATGTAAATTCCTGATATAATAAAAATTAAAACTATTTCTTCCTCCCAAACGAAATTATCTTTTATTAACCTTTAATGTCATCCGTATATCTTCTTGTGAACTTCCAGGTTGATTAAATTCTTTTGTTTTATCCGAAAAGTATAATTTCTGTACTTGTATCTATAGAATCCGGCTCAAAGGACCAATAATGTTCTACATATTTTTATTTTTGTGAAGTTAAAGCTTACTGTACATTTCCGAAATACATTGTAGGTATTAGGTTGTGTAAGTATCATATTTTCCATCTTTATGTCTTGGTTAGAAAAGAAAATATGTTCCTATAAGTTGCTATGCATGCTACATATATTTGAAAACGAATTTTAAAGTTTGACAATTTTTTAGGAACATATTTTACTACAATAGTGTGTGATTTTCTATTTTGGTACAAATTGTTTTCTTTTATCCTACAGGATAGTTATATCGGACATATTTAGTTAAAGGGGTCAGTAAAAAAAGAAATAACAAATAGTTTCTCTCTAAATTATATATTATAGCATTTTACACATTTTATACAAAGTGATTAGAAAGTTGGGAATGGTCGTGTCATTCAAAATCTTACCTATACTGATATGCTGAAAATTTTCTATAATTGATTTTTTTAGGAAAATCGCTATCATCAAACTAGCTGTTTAGATCAATGCATTTTTCCATCTTCTTTATGCCGGAGTCGATAGCTTGAAACCTCTTCTTTCAGCTGCTTTAATTCAAAGAGATGAATCACTGGGGACCAGGTGTGGACTGTAAGAGATTGAGAGACATTATTCCATCTAAATCTGTTGATATTATCAATTGGAACACGGACGGTGTTGTCCTGATGGAGACGCTTGTTGTGCTGCTAAGCAGGTATAACTACAACCCTTTCCTGTCCCAAAAGACACATCGGTTTTGTTTTCACGCGTTGCCGTTGTGTTCAAAACTTGCTGACACCGGGGATCATCTCGCTGGGGTTTCGAATCGTCACCCTTCGATCTTAAGCAATTACTCGTCCAGAGAATGAACGTTGTAGACAGCTCGCAGCCTAACCAGCGTTCTAACGTCCATAGCTTCTTGAGAACCTAAGTTTTTGGTTTTGTCTTGTAACAGTGAAATAAATGTTCATGTTCTATTCGTCCAGAAAATCTTCTAAAAACTGTAGTCTGTCCATCAATATATTGAAATAGGTGTCTCAAAGGAATTTCATTTGCATATAGTAGACAAATTATACATTGCAAGGGTCTTCTCAGCCTATTTTTTAATATTTTCATGACTCCAGATTTACCATTCATAGTATAATCACATTACCCCCATAAAACAAACGTCTATCTAAAAATAAATAAAAACTGATAATAAGCTTGGATATTCAATTTTAAAATTAAAATAAAAATATTTTTTCGTTATGTGGATGAAAAAAGGAACAAAATTTTCACTACGAAACGATATTTGAGACTTCGTTTACAATTTCCACCCTAATGGTTAAGCAATACTAGGTCATCTTTGATACAAAATATATTTTGTGTACTGGTAATCTTAATATAATTAAACCTTCAGTTTTGATTGGTAATTTGTTTTAGATGTAATGGGTTGAGGGTTGACATTCCTGGTGTTTAGTGGTTGGACGTTGATACCATTTCCTTTATTAGCTCGGGTTATTTCGAAGCTATCTGTTGAACAGTTTTTAATGTTAAAGATTCACAGTAATTTTTTGAATCACATGACTGTTACCGTAGTTTCTAAATTTACATATATGCTTGTTAATTCAATGATTTGTTATTTTATTGGTATCAATAAATAGATTGTACATACATTTGTGTTTCTATTATTTTTTTCAGAGATAAAACAATTCCTTTGAACTGCGGATGCAATGATTCATAGTTTGGTCCGCAAAAATTTTTCCTTTGCAAAAAAGGAAGATGCTTTTAACCTTGACGTGACTACAGAAAAAACAATTACCAAAGTGAATCAAGTTGAGAAACTTTAATATCTGGGCTCTCAATTAAAGATGAGGTAAAATTAAAAATATTAGGAAGAAAAATGTCCAAGAAAATATATTATGGTGTCAAAATAGCAGTAAGTATCTAGATAAGACTTACAAAAGGAGAATTAATAATGATATAAGTAAGATGGTTAGGACACATTGCTACTATAGCAGAGAATTGTTTGTTGTATTGGACGGAAGAGGACACCCAAAGAAAAATAAAGCTACAAGAAGTCATAAGGGATATAGATAACGTAGGAATGATCGAGAAAGTAGAGGAGAATATTAAAGTCAGGGGTCTAGATGACCTGTTAAAGAGTTGTGGGTTCTGTTTCCTGAATACCCACCCTTAGAAGTCCATGGTTTTGGAACCAATCCATTTGGCGGTCAGATCTTTTAAGTCAAGGTATTCATTTAACCATGGAAGAGCATGTGGATGCAATGGAATTCATCCACAAAGTAGTTGAAGATATGAACATTGGTATCTCAGTTTCAAGCAAATTAGAAAGTTACCTCGTATGCGGTAAAAAATTTGTCTGAGTTTCTATATCGCCACTAGTATAGTGAGAAGGTATCTTAAGATGGTTGCATTTCACATATTATCAGCGCTTGTGTGTTTTGTGGCTACCAAGAGATCCTCTAGTACCTATATCAGGGTTCACAATAAAAGATTAACCTATTTAACAACTGAAACAGCTGGTAAGATTAAATTTATTTTCCCATAATTGGAATCTTCTGCAAAACAAGAGAAAAGAAGCAGCAGCAAATGAAGATAAAAGTTGGGAGACCTAATAATGGTGCCTCTACTAGTAAAAATGTAGGATCCTCAGTAGAAGAATCTGAGGAAAGTGAAATTGATATTTGGATTCAACTTCTTCAGAGTCTTTTGATGCTACTGACTCTGAAGATGATTGATTTTTCATTGATAATGGTGTTTTAAAGAAATGAGTAACTTTTTCATGAAACAATAAGCTTTTTTCCACTTTAAATAAAATTAAACCTTTAAATCAATGGAAGACCAGAATCCTATCAGAACACAAATAGTATTTTTTTTTGACATTCCCAATATTTTCCATTATCCATTATTAGTTATAGTCAATTAAAAAGTTGAATTAAAATATGAGAGGAAATAAGAGAAAATTGTACTGTTGGACCTCAAACTGAAGAAAAACTGTTTTTCCAAGTATATAAATAATTTACCACAATCTTCAACTTTTAGATTTAAAGTCGTTTTCAGAACATTTTACTTTATAGAGAAAATTTTGTGTAAAAAGAGAGTTAAAGTGATTTTGGTGATATAAAAAATTATAAGTAGAGAGAAGTGAATATTATCACTCTTAAGTTCCCTTTCAAATAGAATAAAAGAATATTGTTTTTTTTAAAGAACTTAAGTCTTTTTTGTATGTTTCAAATTTTGATGTTGTCAACTACTCTACTGATTCTTGTGAATTTATCTTAACCTTTTTGATAAGAAAAACAATGAATATTTTTTATTAAAATATAATAATAATGACAACTTATAGAGTATAAAAATCTTGCCTACCTCATCTTGTTCATCCGATATTAACTGTTTACGTTTTACTGATTACTAGAATTTTTCACTTTAGCACTTTGAAGTAACAGGATTTTTTTTATTATATCCCATATTTTGATTTGGAATCCAGTCAGGATCATCTTTATCAAAAAAATTTGTTTGGGCCTCTAAAAAGTTTTCCAAGATTTATCAAATAAGTATGAAACTTCTTAGACTGATCTCATACACTTAAAAATTTTTACACCTGACAACCGTAAAAATGTACATACATTATATCATATTTACTGCTTATAAAATGCCTAGAATCCCGCCATATTTTAGTTGGATATCTTTGAAAGGACCCCTTTTTAAAGCTTCAATCCACATCTCTTGCCTTAATTTCGACAATTTATTATTAGCGTCACCGGCGTTTTTTAATGCAGGGGGAATTCTGAAGAGCCTTACATTGTCTCTCTCACCTCTCATTACACAACCCACTACCGAACAAAAAGTAGGCATGTTGACCTTCTTTGAGGTTTAAATAACAAGACATAAATTTAAAAAAAATTAATCTATAGTTAATATTAACAACAAACTATTACCTGCGGAATAGATATTTTGTGTGCCCGTTAGTAAAAATGGCCGATGACGGATGACGTCATTTGAGTATAATCATACACAGATTATATTTCTAATGAGAACATGAATAGAGAAATGAATGGTATAATCAAAAGACAATCTTTTTGGTGTACATGAATAGAGGTGTTGATCATGAGTTAAGAAGAGTAATACAAGAGATACTTGCAGGAGACAATTTTCGTAGCTGAAATGTGACTATTTTAGCCTATGTGAACCGACACTACTCAAGAATATGGTACCGTTAAAAAAGAAGAAACGAATTTCATTGACAATTTAATTTTGAAATAAAATGATAGAATTTTATAGCTAACGTTTTTATTACAATGTTATTGAGGTCTAAGGTGCCACTTATAAACATTCAGTAATTATTATATTATGAATATAACAGCTTTCGCAAATTGATTATTGAATTAAGTTGTCACGCTTTTTTACAAATTGAAAGATATGTTTTTAGGGCGCCAAAAAGGTTAAGGTGTCTGGAGTATAAGGGAACAATCGAAAAAGAAAAACGAAATGAAGAAAATAAGAGATGTAGAGATGAATAATTATAATATGAATAAAAGTTTTGTGGTACCATGATTCAATAAAAATATTTTTTAAGTATCTATTATTTGTGAATCGGAGCATATGAAGTAATATTACCGTAAGTCAAGATGACAGCACTGAATGTCATAAGCAGGGCCTCCAACTAGGCACAACGAAAAACCTAGCCCGATAGGTTAATACGAGATAAAACGGATGGGGTATCTTCTGTATCATACTGAAAAAATCAATCACTGTTTCCGCAGACAGCCGTTGGAAAAATAACCGTAAAATCGGGATTCTTCAACACTTATGGTATTGGAGTGAAACTTTTCTATAATAACAATTTAATTTCAATCTAGTTGAGTGAAAATGAGAAAGCTTTTCCTTGCTGCACGGTTCTAATTAGAGCGAACATGGCGTTTTCTTCTCACACAATTTATTTCATTATATACTTCAACAAATCTTTCAATTATTTCCTGTGAAACGAGGTTTCCAGATGCGCAAATAACTTGTTACAAATAATATATTTTTTCTCTAGAAATGAATGAATTTAATGTGGGTAGTGAGATGTCATTTTATAATTATAAACTCGAATTTAATTGGCTGAAAATGACAGCTGTCAGAGTTGTGAGAATGTATAGAACCTTTTTAATGTTATTTGTCGCTATCTCTTTTCAACATAATGAAGTTGTAAAATACATTTAATGGAACGTATGTCTTTACTTGAAAAAACTGTAACTATTGTTATTTTTATCTTAACTTTTAATTTGATTCAGATCACACTGTATATTTTCTTACAATATTTGAAAAAATTGGCGATCGGTTTATTTTCTCACGTCCCATGAACTGAAATAGTGTTCTAATTCGTTGTTGGCATACCTGTCAACGATGACTAAAATATTCCATCACTTCCTCGCAAATAAGCTCTGTAATATTTAAATTTTTACGTCAGATATTTTCTTTAATTCATCAGTTGACCGCGGATTTGTCTTATAATCTCAAGAAAAAATCCCTTGGACTCAGATCCATACTTCGTGGCGGCCAATATTCCTTCTTCGAGGTATTCCCCGAATTTTAAAATGAAAAATTTTGATTGGAGTATTAAGAAAAGTTATTAAAGTTTGTTTACCCATACCTTTAATCGCGTTATGTGAGAACACGACTAATTAAAAAATACATTTTCTTCAAATTCTTATTATCATGTCTCAAAATCTTATATACCTACTAAAAATCAATTCATTAGAAGTAGTAAATTGGTTGTTAGGTATTTATAGGTGTTTCTTTAACGTGTCAATGGTTGAAATAAAACAAAAAAGGTATAAAACCATATAATATATGTTCATTAACGAGCCAATAGTATCATCTCGTCGAGCGCAAGTCCTTTCGGGAAGAACAACCCTCCAGAATGATCCTCTTCAATGCAAGAATTAATCGGATAGTGGTTGGCGCGATTTCAAACTGTTAACACCGAATCAACAAGACTAGCAGAGATATACACAGCTTTTTAACAGGCATGCCACCTGACGATAAAAAGTTTCCACTATAAAATAAAAGGTAAAGTAATTTTTAATTTATAAAATTCTGTTAAATATTTAAAAAAAAATGAACAATAATAAATAAAATAGAAAATATATTTTGAAGAATAGAGTTTGAAAAAATTCCTAATTATTTTCATAATTACGAGGTTTCTTCGAAAGTTTAGGGCTTGGCTTAAATTGTTCCTCTTGGAATGGAAAGTTGATTGGATTCAATTTACCTGTAACAGAAATCGTGTTTGGGATATATAGGTTGGGGTTTTTTTATTATTTTTATGCCTCATCAGTCTATTTGATATTATGTATTAATGGATTAATTGTCACATAAGATAAATATGAAGTGGGTCCTCCGGTTGAGAATTATGAAAACTGTGGCTATATTCATCAGTTTTTTTACCAAAAAGTTTTCTTCCTCGGAAAAAGAATCCTTTTTAAAATAGATGTCAGTCGCAAGCTTGGTTTACTAATAATCTTTTCAGGCTTTTACGAAGTCTGGCTATTGAATAACTAAACGAAAAACAGAAATAACGTTTAATTGAAAAAAACTCCGACTGAGTGCTATAAATTGTTGAAATTGGCTATGGGGACAATTCTCTATCCCGTGCGCGTGTTTTTGATTATTGTAATCGCTTTAGAGATGGCAGGGAGAGCACTGAAGATGACCAGCGCCCTGGTAGCCCTATGACTGTTTCAACTCCGGAAACAGTGACCAAAATCATCCAAAGTGTGCGTGCAGTTTGTCGAATGAGCATCCGGATGTTTGCCGAGGCTTTAAACGCCGATAAAGAAACGGTTAGAAAAATTTTACACGAGGAATTACACATTACAAAAGTCTGTGCCAAAAAATCTGACTCCTGACCAGAAGCTCTTGTGTCAACGGGTCTACTCAGATTTCCTTGAAAGTTCTGCTTTGAAATAGACCCGATTCGACTCGATGGCAGTGGTAAAGCAAAAAACGGCGGAGCTCTTAAAGGCCCTCACCATAGAAGACTTCCAGTACTGCCTTTTTTCCCTTTTTCGTAACCAGTTTCGTTATTTAATAGCCAGACCTCGTATAATTACAAACAAGTCCAAAAGTTTTGTCAGACGATTTAGCACTTAAAATGCATTTTGAAATATAAGAAAGAAACAGTCCTCAGTTCAAATGTTTTATTTTTACTTACGAACAAAGTATGTATAATTTCTACGATTGTTGCTATTTAAGTTTTCCAAATATATCAATCGAGCACTTGGGTGGCAATGTTTCAAACCCACGTTCCAAAACTGTTCGTTAAACACAAATTGTAGAATTGAGGTTATGTAGGCGTTCATTTAAAATGATTATACATTATTAGAAGACTATAAAAGGGCTTAAGAAGGTATATATAGTAAAAAATTTAGTTTCAAAAGAGTGCTTTCATGATATTCATATTAAATTAATCAAGTCTTTCGTATTTCCAATACCGCAACAAATAAACAATTAATTTGTGACATGTTTTCAACTTTGACACTTGACACAAAACTTACCGGTGTATGTTCCAATTGATTCTTGTGTGCCAAGCTTCATACACAAAGTGCTTTATAAATTGAAAAGCAACTATGGCAACACTGGTGTGAATATGACAAATCTGACATTGTAATCATAAAGTTTGACATTTTTAATGGTGAACGTACTCAAAATGACTATTTGCGGATACTTGAAACATCAATCTTTGTTAAAAACATGGAATTAAACCGCAAAACTTCTCGTTTTTTCTATGACTTTCGACGTGTATTAAACTAATATCAATGTGCCGATCACCTCTCCTCGACTTTTGGTGATGAAGCGCCATCTCGAGCCACAGCAATTCGCTGGTAATCCGAATTCATGATCGAAGTTCGTCCAAAATCGTCAAGGAAAACATCAAAACATGATAAAAAGAAATCCAAATCCAACAAACGTTGTTCGCGCACAAAGCACATCCAAGCAAATGTCAAAACTTTAGTAGCAACCCTCGTATAATGCACACTACTGGTGTGATGAGATTTCACAAGTCTTCATAAGTCAAAAGGGCATCACACCACATTACCAGTACTCATTTAAAGTTAATGTTTGACCAGCAACTTTGGGTACAAGTTTCCTAAATATTCCTCAAACCAATAAGCACGGATACCAAGATGCTGTCAAAGAAAAGATAACACATTACTCAATAAGTCGTGATTTTTTTGCCAAAAATCGATTTTATTTATCCTTCCAGAGCAATACAATCATTCCAAAGCATCTTTAACTTCTCGACGCCGTGCTTGAAGAAGGATTTGTCTTTTCCCTCAAAACAGGCTTCAGTTACAGCAATTGCTTCTTCATTTGAGCATTGTTTTGAGATCAACAAATAGCCAGTAGTCACTGGGGATCCGATCTGAACTATACGGTGAATATGGAAGAAATTCGAAGGCATAACCTTCCCAGCTGACTGTTACGCCTTTGGACGATTCGGTTCAGCAGCTGCATTTCACTCAGATGATGACCGTTTTGATTCCGGATTGAACTGACGGATCCATGTATCATCCATTGTGATATATCGATGCAAAAAATCACCTTAATTGGACGATCAGAACGATCTCCATCATCGGTGTCTGTAGGATCACGTTTAAATTCGGCAAACTAATAACAAATGGTTCTTTTGGATGGAGCAGAGTCCGAGTTTTGAAGCCATTGCTGAGCTTGTACATTTTTTTTATCAAGAAGTAATGATAAACTAAAACACGAAATTATTTGGAAAATAACAAAAATAGCTTCACTTAAATGGCTGTCACTTTTTTCTGACTTATCGAAATGTCAATACATTTCACACATAGTCTTTTGAAAGTTGGTACTTCATAAACGTCGTAGGAATTTGACAATAGCAGCGCCATCTATGTGTCAGTCACACATAACACGACTGACACGAGGGATTCCAGATCTTATGGGGAACGAGTAAGGGGGAAAACTGTAGATTCTGTAGACTCAATAGATATTCGAGTCATTCAAGACCTTATCAGATGTGTTCTTCTTCGTTGTGAGTTAGGACTTAGTCCTGTGTTTATATCAATTGTTGCCTAGCTGCAGCTGGGATGATGAAGACCAGCTTTCATACCATCTTGTAGGTGGTCATACTGGTGGTCACATAACTCCCTTATTTCAAGTCTTTTAAGACCTTACGAGATATGTCCGGAGAAAATGAGTCGAGGAGCACGGACCGTTCCATTTAGTTCAAGTTATTACCTTGATTAATTACTAATGGCAAATAAGAAAAGTTTTATTGAAAGTACTTAAATATTTTTGTACCAAAATTATTGGGACATACGTTATTTGACGATTCCACAAAGTTCAAACCTGTTCCTATTCATTCCATTCTATACAAATGATTGATTCCTTCCAATTTCAATTTTCAGAAAAATTTGATTAGTTGTTAGCCGTATTTTCGATTCATTATATATTTGTTTTCGTCGAATTTAATCATACCGTTTGGAAGTTACCCGAATGATGAGTAATTCATTGGATTCTGTGTATAAATATATTGAATTTTATGCCCATTAGTGACAAAATCATTTGGATAAATTCTCGGTACATATTCCAAACTAATAATTATCCCTGTTCGTTTCTATTATTTCTAATATACGTTAATTTATAAATTAAAATTAGAAATTACTGCGGGATAATATGAATTCGATATATAATTTTATTGAATAAAATTCAACTACGAAGAAAGTTTTAAAAGTTTATAATTTCAAGTCACTTTTTTATTTATATTACCGCTTTTTTTAGGTTATGAAGTCGTTCATGTACAGAGGTTAGAACCAAGGTTACTAGAATAATAGAAGGTTCGTGACATGCGCATGTTTTCGTAAACAAACGATCAGCTGCTAGAGAACCAGCTACGTCATTATGTTTACATTTTTGTTTTATTTATATTTTTATTTTGACTAGAACCTCACTAACATTATGTTCGAAATATGAGGATGTGTGTTATCTCTTGCTTATCTGTTTATACAAACGAATATATTTCTAACTGTCGTTCACAGCTGTGAAGAACCGGTGACGTCACTTGTCTACTGCGCATCTTGTCATTGTCACAAACCTTCTATTACTAGTAACCTTGGTTAGAACGTCATGCGGCGTTGCCCGATCCCCATTTGTCATTGTTTTCTATTTATATTGTTGTAGTTTTCGTCTCTTTAGTCCTCGTTCGTTTACGTTTTATATAGTTTGGTGGTATTATTAATCTCATTATTTTCTTTGTTAATCTTTCTTCTGTCATTATGCCAACCATGCCGGTACTATACCAGTTGTTTTCTTTCTACACATGTCTCTTCTACACCCACGGCACGGCTTCGTGCATAAAATTTTTCACTTCGTTACTTACAACTCTTGTTACACGTAACATAATATTACATCACTAGCTACAAAATAATCGGTTTTCCCGTTGAATTTTCAAATGAATATCTATTAAATCTTTACATCTTTATCTTAGCGATTTCACGGATGGCTGAATATAGAACAGACTCATTGAATCTTCTGTTTTGTTTGAAATCAGTTACAAAGATATAACGATTGTCCTTTAAGATCGAGGCCCTTCAACGTTCCTTTCGTCCGTTTAACTTGAGACTAACTTAACCAGATGGTGAATTACGTAATATAATAAAATTGGAAGAGAATAAAGTAGAAAGTGTTTCTTTTTCTATGGAACTAATTGAAAATAAAGCTGGAACATAAATAACTACTGGTATACAGATTAATGACAGGTTATTTGGACAACAGATCTAAATACAGTACGAGGGTTGACTGAAAAGTTTCCGACTTCAACCTGAAGATTTGAGCAATCTCTCTAAAATTTTTTGTCAGACAAAACTCAAAGTTACTCGAACCAGATCTGAATTCTTTCGACTTATTTTGTTATTTTGCGGTTAATATACACCTACATAACAAAAAAAAGGTTATTACACTTTAATTAAGAAGTTCATCTTGCATATTTCAACCTGGATGAAGATTTGGTGTCACACATCTGCTGTATCTCATGTCACAGAAATTTGACCGGTTGGTTTGATCTACAATATTCAATAATCACATAAGCAACTGTTATTTTTGCTTCACCAATAGCTCTTCGAAGAAATTGAAGCATACGGTTAAATACGCGGAGGTGTCTTCTGTAACAAAAACAATCCCTCATTCGGAAGAAGCTCCTGGGCCTCCTCCAATTTACGGTGTTGAATGAAGTTTAAGCAGGTCTAAAAACGAAGAATTTGAATCAGAATTTACATCAATTGTCAGTCCTCAACCACCACATTTGATTGGAGCTTAATAATCTCATAAGAGATTTGGATTTCCCCAAAGAAAAAGCCGAAGTATTATGTTCAAGACTGGAACAGTGGAATCTGCTTGAGGCGGGAGTTAAAGTACGTCAGAGGATGGAGACTCTTTATTGATTCCTCAAAGTCAAGTCTAAAGGCTGTACTGCTCCATAACGGAAATAAATTTTCATCACTATCTTTAGCTTACGGAGTTCATTTAGAAGAAACCTTCTACGTTATAAAACTAGTGTTGGAGAAGATACAACAGACACCAATGGTTAATCTGTGCAGATTCGAAAGTTGGCTAAACGAAAAACTGTTGCTTTTTATGCGAGTGGAAATGTAAGAACAATTTGGCTGCCAAGAACTGAGACAAAAAATGTGAGAATTGAACCTTTAGTTAACCCCGAAAAGATAATATCACCTTTGCACATCAAATTAAGGCCAATCAAAAATTTTGTAAAAGCCATGGACAAAGATTGAACTGAAGAAGAAAAAGAAGCATAGATGGCGTTTGTCAAAGTTGTCAATGACAGCAGCTGATATTTTACTAGCACCAAATGTACATCAGCAAGACATGGATGATTATGATTCAAATGGTATTGGCTTGACACCGATATTGAGAAAGCGGATTTCTTCATAAGTTTCGCATTATTTAAAACTTTTAATAAAAATACTGAATAACAAATCCTATTTTAGAAAAATATAACCTCAAATTAAACATTTGACGCTCGATGCTGAGTTATAGCGCCAATTGAAATCACGTGGTACAATTTCGAACGCTGCATTAATTTAAAATGACGCTTCAGACAAAAGTGCGCCACGTGACCTCATCTGTAGTTCCAAGCCAATGTCGAACGTCAAAATAAATTTGCACCTTGAAATATTTTGAACAGACCGCTCCGAACTGTTCGAGTTCATACAAAACTAACGAGTGATTGTTGTGTTTGTTACTGTAAAATTGTGAATAATCTTAGGTTATAATCTATATCTCGAGATTGTGAACTGTCAAAAGATTGTGAACCGTAATATATTGTTTATAATTTAACGCATTATTTTTCTGTAGATTATAATCTTTCAGGAAAAACCGTCAAATTGTGAAAATGTAAACGAACAGTGTTGTGCTGATTGTAAATTGATTTCGCGATGAAAATAACTCTTATGAAATTGTTGCGAAAGTAAAATGAATTTGTGAGTAACCAACCAATTAGGTTGGGTTAAGCAACGGTCTACTGTAAGGCCGACCAATCAGGGACAGCCTTCGGACAGTTGATAACGTGACATTTGTAAGATTGTGAAGCAACGGTCTACTGCAAGGCCGACCAATCAGTAGCAACCTTCGGATATTGTCGGATTTGTAAGATTGTGATTAGATTAGATTAGAATCTACTGAAAAATAATGCGTTAAATTGTAAGCAATAATATTACGGTTCACAATCTCGCGAGATAGATTATAAAATAAAGGTATTTCCAATTTTACGGTGACATATATATGTCAACGAATATACGATTGATGACGTGTATCAATTTTTATGTAACGTGAACTGTAAAATATATACCCAAAATGAAATCGACGTTTAGCTCATGAAAATATAAGTAGCGATTGAGTTTAATATGATTTTTTTAATGGATTTAGTCCCTTCCGTTTTTAATAGCTGTATATAGAGATTAAATTCAGAGCTGAATGTTTCAAAGATCTATGCCTAAGCAAATACGCGTGTATGTAAAAGGGAAATCTGATTATGCCCTTGAGGATATTTCGTTATTTGCACAATGAAATATGATTTTTGTGCTATTTTTTTTTGAGATATACGAATCTGAAAGTTGAAGATTTACGCGGTTGTATTATAATATAATAGATACGAGGGGTTAATCGTTTACAACAAGCTCGATTTTTTCTAGTTTTTTAATGTCGTATGCTTTTTTAAATAATCTCCGTAAGCTGAGGGTAGTGATGGAGATTTATTCAATTAAGAGTCTTCAAAACCCTTCTTGTCATTATAGTACACCAAATCGTTCTATTTAGAAACGTAAACAGTTCTTGGCGGCCATATTGTTCTTACATTTGTCTGTCGGCTGTTCCACTCGCATAAAAAGCAACAATTTTTCATTTAGCCAGTTTGTAGTCCTGAAACCAAAGTAAAAACTTTCGAATATTAACCATTGATGTCTCCCATACAGGAAACCCAAGAGTTGACAAAGGGGCCAAGCCTGGGCTAGTCCTGGGAAGCCTATCTTCGGCGTATCTGTATTAACTCAGCTTCGGCCATATCAATGATTACCCAAGCTCGGGCCAAGGCTGGGATACTTTATGTTTTAATATCAGTAAGAGTAAGATTAAATATGAAAATTTATGTTTGCTTATTTTTAGAATAAAAAAAAATCTTATTGAATAAAAAATAATTAAAGATAAAGAAAAAAAAGTTATGTAATGAATAAGTCTTGGCATTTCTGGCCTCACAGTTAAGGTTGGCCCAGCCCTGGCATTTAAGCATGGCCCAGTCTTGGTAACCAAGCTTAGTCCATCGTTATCACTCCAGAGTTTTACCAAGACTGGGCCAAGCCTGACTTACAAGTTTGACCTAGAGTTCTACATAGTTGGGCCAGGCCTGTGCTAAGCTTGGGCCCTTGGGATTTTCCTCTATGGGCTGCTGTTTCTTCTCTAACACTAGTTTTATAATGTCGAATGTAAATGATCTCCGTAAGCTGAAGGAAGTGATGAAATGGAGCAGTACAGCCTTTAGACTTGAGTTTAAGGAGTCAATAAAGAGTCTCCATCCTCTGACTTATGTTTTAACATCAAGCCCTGAATGTCATTACAATACATCCAGTCGTTCTCTTTAAAAAAAAATCTGTGAAGCTTATAGTACAGGCTAACTTTAACTCCCGTCTCAAGCAGATTCCACAGTTTCAGCCTTGAACATAATACTTCAGCTTTTTCTTTGGGGAAATCCAATTGGTTAATCAAATGTGGTGCTTGAGGACTGACAGGTGATGTGAATTCTGATTCAAATTCTTCGTTTTTAGACCTGCTTGAAGTTCATTCAACACCGTAAATTGGAGGAGGCCCAGGAGCTTCTTCCGAATGAGGGATTGTTTTTGTTACAGAAGACACCTCCGCGTATTTAACCGTATGCTTCAATTTTTTTGTAAAGCTATTGGTGAAGCAAAAATAACAGTTGCTTATGTGATTGGTAGATTCGCGCCATATCAATAGGCATTACTGAATATTGTAGATCAAACCAACCGGTCAAATTTCTGCGACATGAGATACAGCAGATGTGGGACACTCAAAATTTATCCTGGTTGCGAATATCCAGGTTGAAATATGCACTTTCGAACTTCTGAATTAAAGTTTAATAATCTTTTTTTTGTTATGTGTATATTCACTGCAAATATAACAAAATAAGTCGAGAGAATCAAAGTTTTGCGTGACATTTTACACGATTCAGCTGTAAACTAACGTTCAAAGGTAATTCCGCAAAAATAATTAATGATAACTCTGAACTACTTATAGAATTTAACGGAAAAGTGACAATTTGAAAAGGTTTTAAACGTGAATGACAAAAACTGATATTTTTCTGTTGAATTTTGAGGCGCTACCAATAAAATGCCCAACAGATTTGGTTAGAAGAAACTTTGAGTAATGTCTAGTGGTAAAGAGGTTAGAGCAAGGACAAATCTATATACAGGGTGCGGCAGCATAACTTCCTTTTTTCAAAAGTTAATAAAACTTATTGTATGAATCAGAAAATTTTTATTCGTTTTTTATAATACAGGCACATACATAAAGTTTTGTTTTACTGAGTTTTGAAGATCAAATCAGTTAGGTGACGTCCCCCATTCTCCATACACTGAGTAAACCGATTTCTGGCGTTTGTCATGACTCTTGCCAGGATAGCAGGCGTTATGTTGGCAATTTCTTCCTGGATGTTCGTCTTCAAATCTTGTAGGGTCCTTGGACGGTTCACATACACACGGGATTTCAAAAAACCCCATAGGAAATAATCACAAGGGGTCAAATCGGGAGAGCGGGCTGGCCACTCCAAATCGCCCCTAATTGAGATAAGGCGCTCTGGGAAGTGTTCCCTCAAAACAGCCATCGATGTTCTTGAAGTGTGTGCCGTTGCTCCGTCTTGTTGGAACCAAGTGTCCCCTAAGTCCAACTCATCTAGCCGTGGGAAAAAAAAATTCCTGTAACATGTTTACATACTGGTGCGAATTCACTGTCACTGTGACTTCATTTTCCTCAAAGAACCAGGGACCAATAATTCCACGTGAGTAAATTGCACACCACACTGTGACTTTAGGTGAATGCAAAGGCCGTTGATGCAATTGTCGAGGATTGGTATCAGCCCAGTAGCGCATGTTTTGTTTGTTTACGGATCCACACAAATGAAAATGGGCTTCATCACTAAAAAAAACAATAGCGTCCTCAGGAACGACTTCCAGAAAAACCTCACACGCGTTCCTCCGAGAATTGAAGTCACGTTCAGAAAGTTCCTGCACAATTGCCATCTTGTATGGATGAAAATGAAGATCATCATGAAGTATTCTCCTCACAGAACGATCGGAAAGTCCAAGGGCAGACGCATGTTTGCGCGCAGAACGCCGTGGTGATCGCAACACTGAAGTTCTAACTAACTCAATGTTCTCCGGTGATCTAATGGGCCGAGGGAGTTATGCTGCCGCACCCTGTATTTATAAGGAGAATATGTTGTTTCTTTGTTAGGTCGGGAAGTTTTCAGACAACCCTCGTATATATATATATATATATATATATATATATATATATATATATATATATATATATATATATTATATATGCTCTAAATGTTCCTTGATTTTAGATCTTTTCTTCTATAATTTTTCCAAAAATTAAAAGTTAAAACAAGTTTTATTTCAAAAATATTGCAAGATAACATTCAACGATTGAAACTATGAACATTGTCTCTTCAATTTTATACTTCTACGTTTTCTTTTCATCAAAGAAGCCGCCACTAATTTTTTAAATACACGTGACATTCTTTTTATAAGTTTTTTTTTAACACACATTTTGGTATATTACTCCAAGACGTTTGAAGATCCTTCCAAAGACCATCCAAAGAAGTGGGACGCAATTTTCTAACTTTCCGATCCAGTTCATCCCACAATAATTCTATTGGATTCAGATCCGGAGATTGGGGGGGCCATTTCATTATTTCTAATTCACCACGATCTTTTTTATTTTTTAAATAGTTGAGACAAAGTTTATATGTGCGCTTTGGGTCATTAGGCGCATCCCAGAAGGCTTAGCATGCGTTTTTAATATGTAATGGTAACCATTTCTGTCCAGGGTTCCTTTAATTCTGTAGAGATCCCCTACACCATCATAGATCCGCGCAAGTTATAATGTTATCAGTGAATCGTTTTTACAGTACATTCTCATCACTTAATATTCTGCTCTCAATAAAGTCTCGTTATTTTTTTACTATAACTTTTGAAAATCACAATTCAACGGAGTTCTTGAAATAATTGTACAAAGTGTCAGTTTGATATAGATAACGAAGAAATTTATCTCAAGAATCTGCCAGTAACAAACTAAAAGTTTCTCTTATCTCCAAGAAAATCGTGACTTGTTCTAAGTTTTTTTTTTTTAAACGTATCGTCGTCAAAACGTGTCGAATTGGCATCGTAGCGTCGTGAAAGTTCGCGACTTGAACCATTAAACGAGATATAAGAAACGGTTTTCAAAAATTGAATGACTTCTGTAATAGTCCAGTGAATGGGAATAAAAATTAAATATTTCCTACTATTACAGGGTATACAAGAGGATTCCTACTCAACTTTTGAAATATTGGCAACACTGACGTGAATATGTCAAATCAAAGTTTGACATTTTTATTGGTGAATGTACTCAAAACTTGTTGTGCTATTTGAGTTGTTTTCAAATACTTGAAATATTCATTTTGGTGTGCGTAAACTTAAATTGCAACATCGTCATGTGACATTGCGTGATATTGAGGCATATTTGGGTATTAATTTCACATTCAATATTGCATGAACATTTGGATGTCAAAAAGATTTTGACAACCGCTCATATGAACCCCAAACCACTCAACCATCGATTTGGCGAGATTATGGCATCAATATTATGGGATACACATGGTAACTATTGCGTAACGTATATTTGAATGACGAAATCATGGAAAAACAAATCAATAAAAACGATGACAAAACTGCACGAATTTGCCTTCGATTGGCATCCACCATATTCTCCAGATTTGCCCCTCTCCCCAATTTTTTTCTGTTCTCTGACCTCAATAGAGACATAATTTTGCGCTGATGAAGAGATTAACGCCTAAACTGAAGCTCAAGACAAATCGAACTACCACAGTGGTATAGAAAAATTGCATGGTCGCTAGAATCGTTGTATTACCCTCAAGGACAATTATATTTAATAATTAAATCAAATTCTATTGGAAAAATCTCTGTTTCGGTATTAGAATAACATTCTTAATCTCGCGGCGTACACAACATTTTTTAGACGACGCATAAGATCCAAAACTTTTTCAATTACACTGAGGAAAGAAAATAAATAATAGAGAATTATAAACATTTTAATTATTGAACAATATAATGTAAATGTCAATATCAATTTATTAATTATTTGCAAAATTGATTGTACCTCCAGGACAATTATTAATATTTATTGGATTGGATATAGATTATAGATGTTGATGGAATTTCTGTAGATGTGTTTCTTTTTCATCATCATTCATTGTTACTCATTTACTACTTTACTACTAATTTAGACAAAACAAATAATTTCGGAAAATTAAAAATTTAAGGTTATGCAAAATCATCGAAGTTAAACTGTCAACTGTCAATATTGAAGTGGCTATAGTGACTCCAGAGTCACTCCAGAGCGTCCCGAAAGTGTTTTGCAGTACGGAACTGTCACTTTCACTACATGAAACACTCAAAACGCAACTTTCGGTGTATAAATGAATACAGAACGAACAACTTTAAGATGGCGTCGTCTAAAAAAAAAATAATGCGTAGTTGTGGTATGGAATTAAATGTATGTTTTATTACCACAAAGATTTTATTTAATGATAAGCGTGGTCTACTTAAAGATATGATAAATACTACACTGGAGTCAACAAATAATGTTGAGGACTATATTAGTAAGATAATGAACACTATTCACAAACTGCGTAACATTGGATTTGATGTCAATGATGAGTGGTTTGGCACTTTGATGTTAGCAGGCTTACCGGAGGAGTATAATCCTACGATAATGGTTCTAGAGAGCTCTGGTATTCAAATCAGGGCTGATGCAGTTTTGTTGGGGAGTGTAAGGAGTAGAGGTCTGATGAATTATACCTTGATAAGAACTTGTCAATGTTATTGTTGCATTATCTGTGCGAACCTTTTTTATCTTGTGATTCAATTCATTCCCTACTTTCAACTTGAAATCTTTAAATATTTAACTTGTCTTTGAGAAAATATACATTGACCATTCGTATGCAGTCATCAATTCAAGTAATAAAGTATTTCATACCTCCAAATGATGTATTTTCCACAAGGACGGAATATATGAGCTCAAGTGGTTTTTTTGCTCTAGAACCAACATTATTGAAAGGGGTCTACCTTCCATACAATGTGTGCATGTGACATTACTTAGCCCCTGGGTCAGAGTCACATCGTCTGTACAACCGGGCAGCTTCTTCACATCTGAAACATTCAAATGGCCCATTCGCCACAGAGAAGCATTATGACAATTTTGAGAATTTTAAATTAAACGAGCCACTTCTTTATCCAAGATGTATAACTTGTCGTTCAATGTTGCAGTGCACACCATTTCATTTTCACCATTTTGAATTTCACAGGTTGGTATGCTTGAAAACAGTTTCATTTTGACAGCTGACTGAACGACGCATAATATTCAACATCGGATTTAACATGGAAATAAGTCTTCCACATTATTGTTTCACAATAACTTTTACTTGTGGCATGAAAAAAAGGAATGAACACTTTTTTTTTGTAATAATATTGTCCCTTTTATCCAAACACCAAGCCATAAATTTTTCATATCCTTTTTCATATTTGTTTTTTGAATTAACAGGTAGTAAAGTATTTATGGCTGTATAGGCGTCGCCCCGCAATTCTGGTGGTGTAAATTACCCTATATTCCGCTTATAGGGTGAGTTTTTTAGACTTATATATACACGCTGGTCCTGAAGCATCTCGCATTTCGTACGCTACACTATTATATCTATCCACTCGTTTTCTTGGATAGCTCTGTCTTTCATTTTTTGCTCGATTCCTTCCTTGAGGGTACTTGAGGGTCTTCCTCGTCTCCTTCTATTCCGCGGTTGATACATCAATTCTTTCTTCGATAACCTTTTCTGCTCCATCCTCATCACATGTCCGTACCAGAGCAGTTGCTTAGTCTGAACTCAACCTGTCCTTCGACGCACATCTTCATTCCGTTTTGGATATCTTCTTAAGTAGTCCATTTCCACAGCCTCTATATTTTTCTTCTGTCTATTTGTTAGTTGCCAGCCAGTTATTTTTGCGTTTAAGTTAATTTTTTCTGACTACAGCAATCAAAATTTCAAATTCAATACTTATTTGTATGCCAAGGATTGAAAGTGTTACTTTGTTGGACGAGTATGGAAATTGCGAGACGAGCGAAGCGAGGCGAGCAACAGACGAGTCCAACAAAGTAGTATTTCAGCCGAGGTGTACACAACATTTTTTAAACGATGCATAAAGAATGTAACAAGAATTTGGTAATTATCTAGATTAGGTTACACCACTCCGATTTCGTTAAAATTTTAGTATGTTATAAATAAAGTTACGCTGAATGAGAATATATATACATATAGGGCGTGGAAATCATCCCTTCAGGTACTTTTTGCGTTTAAAGAATCAAATAATTGTAATGATTTTCTCAGTGATTGTAATATTTAAATTAATCGTTGAAATCTAACCTAACCCAACCTACACACGTTTCTACAAAATGAAATCCAATCACATGCAGGGGCTGCTGTTATCGAAATCTATTTCATGATATTTTTAGGTTAGGTTAGGTTAGGTTAGGTTTCAACGATGAATTTAAATATTACAATCACTGAAAAATCATTACAATTATTTGATTCTTTAAACGCAAAAAAGTACCTGAAGAGAGGATTTTCACATCCTATATGTATATATATTCTCATTCAGCGTAACTTTCTTTATAACATACTAAAATTTTAACGAAATCGGAGGGGTGTAACCTAATCTAGATAATTACCAAGAATTCTATTATATTTTCTGGTTAAAGTTTTTGATTTTTTTACAGTGTACCTTTTGTTTTGTTGCTTCAGGAAATTGATGAGCTTTGGATATTTGTTCATGTGAACATCTTATTGGGAGAGTACTTTTAATCATCGAGAACGTAGACCATAAAGTAGAACTTTTCCAAATTTAAGGTTATGCAAAATCATCGAAGTTAAACTGTCAACTGTCAACATTGAAGTGGCTATAGTCACTCCAGAGTTACTCCAGAGCGTCCCGAAAGTGTTTTACAATACGGAAATGTCACTTTCACTACATGGAACACACAATACGCAACTTTCGGTATGTAAATGAATACAGAACGAACAACTTCCAGATGGCGTCGTCTGAAAATAATATTTCCAAAGTCAACTGTCAAGCTACCAACCTACCAACTACGTTACGATGTTATTTCCCGAATGTAGGCTTACAGACTTGGGAAAATGGTTCCGTGGTCTTAGATTTTCCAACATTTTGAGGTGCTTTACTATTCTTATTATATAAAGGGTATCGCACTTATTGAACTTGGGAAAAGTGTATGGAGCTGAAAGGAGATTACGCTGAAAAACACCTAGTTCCTTCAACCACTAGCACTACGCACTCGTGTCCGAATTTGAAACTCTTGCTGAAATGAAAAGCCTCCTTACTTGTATTTGAATATACGCTACCCTTCGAACTTTTCAACCCCTGTTATTACCGCTGCTTCTAATACATTTAAATTATCATAAAAATTTATGATGCCGTCTATCTGTAAATTTCGTGTGTGACTCTATTTGGGTCAGGACATTTGTTTATGACACGCCAAAATAGGTGACCATTGCGTTTTTATAAGCTCAAAATTGCTTTTATAATTTGTATTATGGGTTTGGTGTTTGTTATGTATAATATCAGCTTTGAATTACTTTGTCGAGTTTCATTTTGGAACGAATCGTTTTATGGATTTAATTCGAAATATAAACAAAAAATGCTTTTCAAAACAATCGTTGTTATTTTATTGAAACAGTGGTGGTATAATCGTGGTAAATTTAAAGATATTCCATTTATTTTTCATAATTGGGAACTTTCCGTGACCGATAACGGCCAATCAGGCTTTTTATTCCCAAATCATCCTGTTTTTAAAATCCTCAGATCTGGGAGAGGATTTTTTATGTGCCTTCATTTTAGTAACTATTTCTGTGATATTCAACACGAACTAACCTAGTGGCAGATCTAGAACAGCAGTAAGGATTAACCTTTAGTCTATGGGGAATGAAGGAAGCGTTGGTTCTACCCTGAAACATTTTTGGTAAGTGTCCCTTTTAGAACATTTCTTCGTCCACCATCTTTTTCTAATGCAATTCTTCTACGTCTTCGATGTTGTTCCCAATTAACAGTTGAAGGAATTAGTACAGAGTCTTTCTCCAAGTCTTCATTCCATGCAGGCACACTCTGCTTTCGTCTAAGAAGACCACGGGCGTTCTCGCTAAATCGTAGGTGGACTGGGGATTATTTGGGGCTTGTAGACTCAAGGTTAGCTGCCTTAAGACATTTTCTGATTGTCCAGCCACTCCTGGCGACTTGAAAAAGGTCATATCTTTCGGATGTGTAGGTTTTGCTTCCGGAACCGTGTCTTCCAAGAAAATTACCAGTTTCTTGGTAACGACGGTAAACTTTGAAAACAGCAGACAGTTTCATCCTCAGCGCACTGGCCTCTTTTCGCTGACTGAGCAGTTTGATGAATGATAGTGGTGGATCAGGTAGATAACCCTTCACAAGGGTCTGTTACCTCTAATTACCAGTATTGTAAACCAGCATAAAAAGTTAATAACTGATCATTATATATTACTGAAGCTGAAAAATATTTGTTCAGTAAAAAATTTTCGTAACGTCGACCGTTTTCAAGATAAAGGGCGTTGTAAAAAAAACAGTTTTTTACGATTTTCTATCTATCCTAGAGACTAGATCACCTATTTTTGAAACACCCTTTATATCTAGCTTAAAAAATTGTTGTTTGACAAAAATCTAATTTCACAAATGACAAGGTTTCGAAAATTTTGCACAGAGCGCTTGGTGTTACGTCTCCAATCTACAACCAGACCAAAGACATTTCTAAATTGGGATTTTTTGTTTGTTTGTTGCAGGCATGCTGATACAATACCGAGATTATCATTTTTGAAAAACATATCGTTAAGCTATGGCTGCTCCAGGACAAGAAGAAGAAGAGCACAATTGTACAGATAACTCGCACAAGCCACTCAAAACCCCAAGTGAAGGGGAAAAGAAATCCCCGATTAAAAGTAAAGACAATAAAAATACCAAACAGAATAAAGAAAATGCGACAAGAGTGGTTGTAGTGGCTTTAACTCCCGAAAGAAGACGCGAGACGTGGAATAAAAAAGTGGAATTTTTGCTTGCGGTTGTTGGCTTCGCTGTCGATCTAGGAAACGTTTGGAGATTTCCTTACATTTGTTATCAAAATGGAGGAGGTAAGTGAAAGTGATTATAACCTTTTATATCGTCAGATTTTGGCTTAAAACAAAAAAATTATTATTAATAAGTTCAAGTTCAAGCTCACGTAAAAAGAAAAATCTGCTTCTAACCTGTATGATCCCGTTCTTCTTTCAGATAGTTTTTTAAGCACTAGACCAGCTCGTATGATGTTCAATATATATAAAATAATAGGAATACATAAATATTTTTATTTCAAATGATTAAAAATATCTTTGGCAACACATTTATCCACCACGTGTAACCAATCAAAAAGTTCTTCGACACAAGTCTCAGCAGTATTGCGTTTCCCGTTCACTCTATCGTTACAAGCTTGATATTTTTCAGACAATCTTTGAGCGAGTTCCGTTTCACGGCATTTTGATCTTAAAACTTCCAAAGGATCTTCCAATTCTTCCTCTGTCGCTTCGTTTCGCGATGATGTACTTTCTGAAGATTCGTTTTCTGATGATTCATCTTGTTGACTTTCACTTTCATCTCGCACTGATTCTTCTTCACGCGACTCGTCGTCTTCAGATCGTATAAAAGATTTATCTTCTTGAGTTTTATCTTCACGGTTTTTACAAGTGTTATCGCTAGCTTTGGCCGTCGGAAATTTGAGGTAATTGCCGATTTTGTTGAACACCATTTTGATTATTTGACATATGACAGAATTTAACGTCAGTGGTTGGTTGATGAATTGATTCTAAGGCTAGTTTCACATTAAGTAGCTTGTTGGCGTCGTGGATCTGATGTCGGTTGTCACTGATGTTCGTATTTAACAAATGTTCGTTTCCGAAACGTTTTAGAGTAACCTCAAGACCCCATTGAATCAAAAGTAAAAGAAAGAGCGATATATGAAAGTATGGTTTGTTCAAGTTTCGCGATGATATACTGTCTGAAGATTCGTTTTCTGATGATTCATCTTGTTGACTTTCACTTTCATCTCGCACTGATTCTTCTTCACGCGACTCGTCGTCTTCAGATCGTATAAAAGATTTATCTTCTTGAGTTTTATCTTCACGGTTTTTACAAGTGTTATCGCTAGCTTTGGCCGTCGGAAATTTGAGGTAATTGCCGATTTTGTTGAACACCATTTTGATTATTTGACATATGACAGAATTTAACGTCAGTGGTTGGTTGATGAATTGATTCTAAGGCTAGTTTCACATTAAGTAGCTTGTTGGCGTCGTGGATCTGATGTCGGTTGTCACTGATGTTCGTATTTAACAAATGTTCGTTTCCGAAACGTTTTAGAGTAACCTCAAGACCCCATTGAATCAAAAGTAAAAGAAAGAGCGATATATGAAAGTATGGTTTGTTCAAGTTTCGCGATGATATACTTTCTGAAGATTCGTTTTCTGATGATTCATCTTGTTGACTTTCACTTTCATCTCGCACTGATTCTTCTTCACGCGACTCGTCGTCTTCAGATCGTATAAAAGATTTATCTTCTTGAGTTTTATCTTCACGGTTTTTACAAGTGTTATCGCTAGCTTTGGCCGTCGGAAATTTGAGGTAATTGCCGATTTTGTTGAACACCATTTTGATTATTTGACATATGACAGAATTTAACGTCAGTGGTTGGTTGATGAATTGATTCTAAGGCTAGTTTCACATTAAGTAGCTTGTTGGCGTCGTGGATCTGATGTCGGTTGTCACTGATGTTCGTATTTAACAAATGTTCGTTTCCGAAACGTTTTAGAGTAACCTCAAGACCCCATTGAATCAAAAGTAAAAGAAAGAGCGATATATGAAAGTATGGTTTGTTCAAGTTTCGCGATGATATACTTTCTGAAGATTCGTTTTCTGATGATTCATCTTGTTGACTTTCACTTTCATCTCGCACTGATTCTTCTTCACGCGACTCGTCGTCTTCAGATCGTATAAAAGATTTATCTTCTTGAGTTTTATCTTCACGGTTTTTCCAAGTGTTATCGCTAGCTTTGGCCGTCGGAAATTTGAGGTAATTGCCGATTTTGTTGAACACCATTTTGATTATTTGACATATGACAGAATTTAACGTCAGTGGTTGGTTGATGAATTGATTCTAAGGCTAGTTTCACATTAAGTAGCTTGTTGGCGTCGTGGATCTGATGTCGGTTGTCACTGAGTTCGTATTTAACAAATGTTCGTTTCCGAAACGTTTTAGAGTAACCTCAAGACCCCATTGAATCAAAAGTAAAAGAAAGAGCGATATATGAAAGTATGGTTTGTTCAAGTTTCGCGATGATATACTGTCTGAAGATTCGTTTTCTGATGATTCATCTTGTTGACTTTCACTTTCATCTCGCACTGATTCTTCTTCACGCGACTCGTCGTCTTCAGATCGTATAAAAGATTTATCTTCTTGAGTTTTATCTTCACGGTTTTTACAAGTGTTATCGCTAGCTTTGGCCGTCGGAAATTTGAGGTAATTGCCGATTTTGTTGAACACCATTTTGATTATTTGACATATGACAGAATTTAACGTCAGTGGTTGGTTGATGAATTGATTCTAAGGCTAGTTTCACATTAAGTAGCTTGTTGGCGTCGTGGATCTGATGTCGGTTGTCACTGATGTTCGTATTTGACAAATGTTTGTTTCCGAAACGTGACTCATCGTCTCCAGATCGTATAGAAGATTTCTCTTCTACCATTTTGAATATTTGACATATGACAGAATTTAACATATCTACCTGATGATTATAGAAAAGATATTACGAATTTAGATTAATTATTTTTACAGTATTATTTGATATAGTAATCGATTTTATTGAGGAATTCAAAGGGACTATTTTTTTTGTATAATATTGTTATTTATCTATACTTTTAAATTATTTACTGATTCTGAAGATTAAATAATATAATGCGGACTTGTACAACTTGTTTATTATATTATATAAATTTGTCGATGGAATTTTGTCTTATAAATAATATTTTGAAACAATTGTTGTGTAAATAGTACTTACGTATTATATTGTTGTAATTAGTTCAAGTAGATTATGATGTTTTATTGAATTTACAGTGTATACTCCCAAAATTTCTTATACAAAAAATTGAAATAGTAGAAAAAGTTTTAAAATTAAATTATCCGTGAAAATATATTTTTTAAAAGCAATTAAAACATAAAAAACTTCTGTGAAATTTTAAGGTTAGGTTAGGTCACCACAAATTGACCCCATTGCCTTCTACTTACCTTTCTTTAATGACCTCAACAGTACAGTGTACCAAATATAGTATTTTGTATTTACGAGGTTGCGAAGAAATTAATTTTGTACACTACTTTGACGAATCACATCTTTGTATTGTAAACTTCTTTCTTGGATGGCCAGAATAGATTAAAAAAAACTTTTTCAGAATGATCTGTCATCTATCTGACGCAAGTTTCGATCGGTGTTACCAACCTAACCTCTCAAATTTCCCTTTCTAGAGCGCGAAATTCGAATTGAAATATAAAAATGCTTACAGTATGGAAACCGTTCCACTATCAATAATTTCGGCATGTAAATCGATAAAATTGATTGATATAGGTTAATAGTTTCTTCTTTTTTATAAAAGACCGTTCAAATTGCTACTATATACAAATTGAATATCGATTTATGTCATATCTTTAAAACTGCGAATCTAATTTTAAACAGACGTCAACGAATTCGTTTTCATAAATTCTATATTATAAACCAGTGATTGAGATCACAGTATCCTGAGAAGCGTTAATCCAACTGTAAAGTTTGCTTAAGGGGCTCATTAGCTCACTATTCAGGTCTCGTATACTCTCATCTTATTGAGTTAGCTTCCTCTCAATATCTCTTTATTAAATAACTACCAAATTTCGTTCGTGCTTTTTGTTTAAGATAATCAATTTAATAGGAAACATACTCTACGTATTTCTTATATAAAATATTATTTTTCAGGTGCTTTTTTGATCCCGTATACGATTATGTTGATTTTCGGAGGACTTCCTTTATTTTATATGGAATTAGCCTTAGGACAATTCCACAGGAGCGGTTGTCTTACCATTTGGAAAAGGATCTGCCCGGCTTTGAAAGGTGAGTTGATACATCGATTATTTGGAACCACAACAAATTGAAAGTGAATGCTATAGATATAAGAAAACTTCCGAATTCAAATGTTAGTAACTGAAGTAGATATAGGGAATTATGTTTTTCTTCAATTTTTTTTAAAATCTTGGGCATATTCCCAGCATAGGTTGGTAATATGTCAATAGTGTCATGTCAATGTCAATTGTTATCACGTTCATGGATAATATTAATAATACTAAATAAACACCAGTAAGTATTCTTTATTTTTTATTTTTATTAACATAAAAAAACCGATTCTTCAGTCTTCATAACAACTCAAACGCAAATAAAACATAAATTAATACATCACTCAATAAGTCTTGTGACTGACACACAGATGACGTTGTCATTGTCAAACCCATGTGACGTTTATGAAGTACCAACTTTCAATAGACTATGTCTAAAATGTCATAACATTTAAATTAGTCACAACAAAATGACAGACATTTAAGTGAAGCTATTTTTGTTATTTATAAAACAATGGATTCAAAATAATTTCGCGAGTTAGTTTATCATTTCTTCTTGATAAAAAAAAATACCGTACTAGCTCAGTAATGGCTTCAAAAATGTTATCCAGACTCTGCTCCATCGAAAAGACACATTTCTTATTGGTTTGCTTAATTTAAACGCGGTCGTACAGACACGTACATAACGTTCTGGCCGTCCAATTGAGAAAACACAAAAATGTCCGCAAATTGGTTATTTCTAAACGTAAATTGAAGTTGCGCGAGATAGCTGAAGTCCTAAAGATATCAGTGTGTAGTGTATTTACAATGAGAAAGCCTTTTTCGAAATGGGTGTCGCGTTTACTCACAGTCGATCAAAAACAACAACGTTGATGATTCGGAGCAGTGTTTGGCCATGTTTAATGGATGAAACATGGATCCATCACTGCATTTCGGAATCAAAACGATCTTCATCTGAGTGGACTGCAGCCGGGTAACCGCATGGGAAGCGTCCAAACAGCTTGGAAGGTTTAGTGTTTTGGGATGCGCATGGAATATTGTTCATCGACTATCACCAAAAGGTAGAGACAATCAATATTGAATGCTACATAGAAATGTTGGAACCTTTGAATGCGAAAATCAAGGAAAAACGGCCTCATATTTAGAAGAAAAAACCTCTGTATCCCCAAATCGATGAACCGATTCATAAGTTGATGGCAACGATGGTTAAATTGAAGGAATTACTTCCTCATCCACCGTATAGTCCAGATCTAGCACCTAGTAACTATTGGCTATTCGCTGATATCAAAAAAAATGCTCGCCGGTAAAAAAATTTAGCTCTAATGAAGAAGTAATTGCTAAAACTGAAGCCTATTTTGAGGTAAAAGACAAATTCTCAAGTATGGCATCGAGAAGTTAAAGAGGCGTTGGAATGATTGTATTCTTCTTATTCATACGACTTGTTGAATGATGTGTTATATGACTCTAAAAACAAACAATGTATTCAAAATAAAACATTTTTTGTTTATGAACAGTCTGGACAAACAAACTTAATTTTATCATTTTTGCCTAGACCTGCGCAGTATTCGTGAACGTAGATGAAACAAACTAAGCACAGCCTCAAATCTTCCTGTTAATATTCATCATAAAGATTGCAGTACCAAGAGTCTTTAATTTTACGCGGTTGTTTGGTCTGTACAAAATTTTTTCTACGACGGTTCTTTTTAGCTTTTCTATTTTGTTGCTTTTTTATTTTTTTCTTGTTGAAAACGTCTCTTTTGATCACCAATGCTTTGCCATTGATGTCCTTTTCCCTCTTCTTTTGCCGTTTGTAAAGGGTTTCTAGCATATTTGTAAATTTTACATCCGATACTTCTTTCCTCTTCCACGGTATAGTCCAGATCTGATCCCCAGTGACTACTGGCTTACTTTCTTTCCAGTATTCCCCAACAGTTTATCTGTTGTATATCTAGATCTTTATTAATAACTTCATACTTGTCTTTATTTCCACTACACTGTGCAATTTCATTGTCTTTCTTTCATTCGCCCACGGTCCAAAGAACGTCATATTTCTATTTATTTAATGAAATTTTCGATTTAAATAAATCTCACGAAGGCACGCCACTGCTTATCGCAAACTGTCTGGCAGGAATATTTCGAAGAAATTGTGTACATACGCCTTCCGACAGCTTCGGACAATAGAAATGCATTTATGTTTACGATTCGTTGCTTTCATTGGTAAACAGAGGAGATGATGAGTCCACGTGGACTGACGGTTTATTAGATGTTTACGGGGAGTAAACAATAAAGTTCATTTCTTAATTTGGTATGAGTATTTCTTAAACATTGATGAATTAATAATTTTTATTTTATATCTAAGTTCATAAGCAGCAAACTGCTAGTTAAAAAATTCATTCTAAATTGATTCCAAGTCAATGAGACACTTAAAATTCTTCTTCCAACAATTTCCACCTTAGTTTTTGTTCTATCTGGTGCACAGCACTTTCACCGACAATATATTTAATGCCCTTGTTGTTTACAAGCTTGCATTGTTTATTGTTTCCATCCCCGTCGAGGTAGAATATCTTTGATTCTTTGAGAAAGACGAAATACGTTCGAGAGTTTACAAAAATGTGAATATCTGAAAAGGGTGTATGAAATATTACCATTGGGATTTTGAGTCTTTTATACGATATACGAAGCCGATTCGAAAGAATGTGTTAACCATCCATTTTATTTAAATGTGACAGACCATTTTTAATGTTGAATAAACATTATTTTTCATAAAACAATTATTACAATTTGATATATTTAAAAAAAATTAGTTTGACTAACAGAATGAAAAATTTTAACAATTTCTGGGGGCGAACGAAACTAATAATAATCAACTATCAGCAATTAAATGGGTTGTCTATAAAAAAACACCTTTCACATAAAAAACAACGTAAATAATATCATTATAACATTATTAAATTTAACTTGAAATAGTCTGCAAAATTCGTAGACTGACACATAGATGGAGTTACTAGTATTAAATACATTTGCAGTTATCCCTAACCTTCAAATGACAAGTATATTTGACAGCTGTCTTAATATTGGGTTGCCTCTAAAAACACCTTTCATATCAAAAACAACGAAAATAATATCATTATAACATTTATTAAATTTACCTGGAAAGAGTCCGCAAATTTCGTAGGCTGACACATAGATGGCATTACTAGTATTAAGTTCATTTGATTTTCAGTTATCCCTAACCTTCAAAGTATATTTGACAGCTGTCTTACTATTGTCATTGTCTCTAAAAAACACCTTTCATGTAAAGATGTGATTTTCTATTTGCCAGTTTGCAAAAACCATCTCATACGTCAATGTTTTAGTTTCTCAATTTTCTTTCAAGAAACTTCCTCTTTTCGTTGAGGGTTTACAAACCAATTGTGAAGTCAACGAACAATCAAAATCCTTCCGCAAATACTACCTGGAGAAAACAACGGTCAGAAAATTGAACGCATTGTTCGAAAAATCTTTCAACTATTTGAATGTTGAAAAATCTATTGATAGCTTGATTAGAACTTGTTTGCACTTATTTACTAACAGATATCGACTTAATCAATGGAGTAGAGTCTCTTTTTCATATTACTAAGAATTAAACTCTCAAACAAAGAAAAATAATGATATATTGCGAGATAATAGGAACGAAACTTGAAACGAAAATTAAAGCAGCAAAATCATTATAACATTTATTAAATTCAACTTGAAATAGTCCGTAAAATTCGTAGGCGGACACATAGATGGCGTTACTAGTATTAAGTACATTTTCAGTTATCCCTAACCTTCAAATGACAAGTATATTTGACAGCTGTCTTACTATTAGTTTGTGAGAAACAGCTTTTCGATTTTTTTTATGTAAAAAGCAATCACAAATCTATTAGGTTTACTCCAGTAATTCGTTTGCCGTGTGGAGATATCTGTGGATATGGATCTTGATCTTCTACAGGTAAAAGTGCCTGGTGCCTGATTCCACAGGCAATTTTCCAAACAAAAGAGTCCCGGTAGATTGGCGCAAATACCGTAAGCTGTAGTTTTGGGGAAAGCTGTGCCTCGGTAGCTGATTTCACATGAGTGCACTTCTCCAAAGGAAGGAGTCCCGATACATTGATGTTCTGGGCGTTTGTAGGTGAAATCAGTGTTGAGAAACCACGTCTGTTTATCGAGTAGGTCTTGCAAATACTACGTTTGGACTTCTTCAAAGAAATGAGTCTCGATACATTAACGTCCTGGGCGCCTCCAGGCGAATTCGGTGTTTATGAACCTACTACTATTGCCGCCCGTGGTAGTATCAAGTCAGTGAGCTTTCTTGCTGTCTAAGTTTCTGGTTAATTATTTTTGGGAGCCGAGCTCCAAATCTGCGAGCAATATTCCAAAGAAGAACGAATCTGGGCCATGTAGAGATTAGAAGCTGTTGCGGAGTGTATAGCTTGTTGTTTTTGAAGAGGCTTCAAGTTTTTGTTATGCAACTTTAGCAAATTAAGCCACGTCAGTATGCTTGGACGTATTACTTCCAATCTCAACGCCCAACAAGCGAATTTGCGGCGATGATGATATTTTATGTGTAGGCAGGACCAAATCGTGAGCTGCAGTGCTAGTGTTCTTTGTAAAAACAACAGAATTGGTCTTTGCTGCATTAAACATCCAAATCCGAAAGATATTTCACGAAATAACATTGGAGGGGGAGAACCCGACCAGAAAATACCAAAGGTGACGAGAAACACCAAAAAAGTGACGTGTACAATATATTGAGACTGTGAGGGTGTCCTTTTGAATGACTTTGAATCGGCATATTATTCTGACTTACTAAGGCAGTTGCGTGACATAATTATCAAAAAAGGTGTGGCAAAATCAGTTAAAGTGTGCATTTGCTTCATGATAATGCTCCATTACAAACTGCTTCGCTTTCCAAGGGTACCGCACGTAAGATTCTGGACAAGTAGTAGAAGAAGTGCCTTTAAATTTGGAACAACAACTATTTGGCGGCACTCATTTGATTCTTCAGTGCCTAAACATATATCTGAACACTTAGAAGAAGACATTCAAGGACCAAACTTATCCCAAACTGTTGCTGATTTCAAGGTATGCCCAAAGAACCAAAATTATTTTTCCGGAATGAGTTAGATGATTTTGTAAGAAATCAAAATCTTATTTTTCCGAAGAAAATGGTATTAACTTCTGTTCAGATATCAATATATTCATTGGCAGCTCAAAACGTAGCTTGTAGGTATTCTATAGATCAAACTTTGCGTCTGTATTTGCGCTTACCTCATGGTAACCTCCAATGTGAGGTTAAAAGGTTGAATTGGATAAGGGCTCAAGAAGGATATACAAAAAGAGATCATGTCAGAGATAATAACTCAAAATTTGTTTTGTTTTGTCCCTCTATATATTCGTAAGATCGAAATTCAGATTTAATATCGATGATAGATCCGATTATTTCGAATGAGTCCATTCTTAGGAACAGTAGAAAGTGTGAAGTTGAAAACAGCGGCAAACAACAAAAACCTTTTAGTCAGAATTGGATTCGTAATTTTCCTCATGTTCAATTCATTAACCAGTTTATCTTCAACATTCTCTCCATACATATATATAGAGGTATTGTTATCGGATAGTGGGGTTCTCTCTTTAATATTTATGGAAAAATTTCAATTTCAAATGTTTGTTCTTTTCGAGATTGGAGGTCGTTTTGTTTAATCTCGACCAACAAACTTAACGTTTACTTTTCTTCACGTTTTCACATTTCACGATTCCTCTCTGAACTGAAATGAATTTATTAGGCATACGGAAACATAGTTTGAATAACGTTTTTGAAGGGAGAAAGTGATTAAGAACGAATCTGGGCGTTTTTACCGTATATTGAGCGCCGCTGAATTGTAGAACAAATTCCATATTTTGCAAACAATTTACTTTTTAGGAAAAGTCGGTTTTCGATTTTAAATGTTCGTTTTTATTAACCTGTTAATTTTTCTAAATTGGAATAGTCCTTCCCAGTCTTCAGTCTTTCTATCCTTTAGACAATTACACAGATCAGTATGGAATTTGTCAACAGATGACATAATGACATAACAGGTTTTTAAATACATTTTAAAATGAATGTACAGCTTGACCACTGTATATGTTTGTTGTTAATTTTTATTATTATAAGAATTCTCTGGAGCACCAATGGATTCTTCAATATCTCCTTTAGCTATTTTACTTTAATAGTTTCGATCATTATATACATTATTATTAGAAAAAGACAATGTTGAACGAAGGAGGAGCGGAGAAAATAAAATTTTAAATGACTGGCATAGAAAAAAAGATAAAAAATCCAATATTTTAGGAAAAAAAAACATTGAAATACTTTCATATAAAAATTCGTTCATATCTTTCGTAATGATTTTTTTATAATACATCTGACACTGACTTTGACGTAAGGCGAGAGAGTAATACAAAGTCCAACAGTTACTATCTTACTTTACCATATATAAAATCAAAACTTTCCGGAATATTTAACACAGTTTATGAAATTCCTTGATCAAATTGTCAAAGAAAATACATTGGTCAATCTAAGGGTTCACTCACCGATCAGATAACCTCTCACGAAAGTGATAGCAAATTATATCCGGAGAAATGTTTGTTTACCTCTCACGTTTTCTATGAAAGTCATTCTATGGATTATTTTGACTATAAAAATCTCCTTTTTTAAAAACAATCTACTCTAACCAATAAATGTTCAATGTCATGTATAATCTAGACCATGAATATTCAGACTCATTCATAATCACCTAACCTAATCTAACCTATAAAAATTCAATATCATTCATAATCTATTCAATTAAAATTTACAATCATTTGAATAGCAACCAGAATTTATGTCAAACGTCAATTTGAATACTATGAATTTGATAATTAGAAAAAAACACACTGCAAATCTCAATCAATTACTGTAAGTAATTTTTAATATTGTTATTGTTTTATACATATTTTTACATTGTACTTTGACCATTATTTCACTCCCCGAAAGCTCGAAATCCATATTATAAATATTAGGTGACATACGAGGTGCGTTCAATATATCAAAATATATAAAAACTACTTATCACTTCTTATATTATTTCGAACTTATTGTTTGCCGTTCTTCAAAGGAGAAAACAACTACTTTCATGACTACGGCGACGAATATAGAATTACATGGTTAATGGCACGCGATTGCAAGGACTTATCTTATCTGCATTTTAAAGTTATACCAATGTAGGAAATTATAGCTTTCCAAATTTTTAGTTTCGTGACGAACCCATTGTAAGAGCTTAAATTTTAGTTAGTTGTTTAAAACAGCGGTTCTTAACCTATGGGTCGCGCTGAGTCTAACCAAAAAAGTTAGTAAAACACCAAATAACAAGTAATACCAACACCTTCCTAATGCAAATTATTCCCTAATACAATGTTTCGGTTTTACCGCTCTTCGCGAATGGCCTTCCGGAAGTGACGTCCAATCTTCTAGGAGGTGTTGGTAATACTCACGCCATTGCCTTGCGTGCGCGCAGACTCAGTAAGCTCTCTGTCGAAAACTCGTTTCTGCGTATTGTGTGAATAACAGTGAAACGCATTTTAGAAACAAACTTTGTCTTATTATTAATAGTGGAGTGATCAAGCTGCAGTACGTATTGTAAAATTGTAATCACCCTAATAATGGCAAAACGTGAATACAAGGAAGCATTTTTAGAACTAGGTTTTACTTGCATTTATGATCGAGGAGTGACCAAACCGGAATGCGTGTTGTGCAGTGAAATATTAAGTAATGAATCGATGAAACCGAACAAACTTAAAAGACATTTTGATGCAAAATTAATGATATGTCATTTGATATTGAGAATCAACTTATTTCTCTGTAAAAATTGCTGGTTTATTTAGTATTCAACTGGATGAAACGACAGATGTAAGTAAAGATGTTCAACTCATGATTTACCTGCGGTATCCAGGTTTAACAGATATACAGGAGGACATTTTATTTTGCAAACCAATGTCAACAACGTGAAGATATTTTTCTTATGGTCGATTCGTTTTTTAAAGAAGAAGGATTAAATTGGAATCAGTGTTTCAAAATGTCAATTTTCAAAAAGTTATAAATAGATTTTAATTTGGTAAATCTCCGACTTAGAGGTGTGGAAGAGCCACTATTTTATCGAGTTACGTTTATATTTCCATCGTTATCTTTTGTTTTAAACTTTATATCGTAACCATGTCTATTGATATGAACTCGCTGATTGTTTCATTCTGAAAAATACCCTAGATAACAAGAACTAAATTAGAACCCTACAATAATAGTTATTTACAACTAATGAATGTTTTTCTAATGAATTTTTTCCAAAAAAATTAAGTTTAGCTTATATAAATTGAACAAAAATTGGCTTATTGATAATGCATTCAATGTTCACGTGAATTCCATTTGATTTTGGTATGTATCTCGTTCTAAACATTAAATGACGCATAGATTTTCTATGAACGACTAATGAATTAAAAATATCTCCTGGCTCTAGCTCGTACATTCGATTTGCGTGTGTTCTAAAAATCCATATTAACCCTCCTCGTATCGACTACATAAATCCGATATACATGAATGAGCACATATTTAGGCTATTTTAGATTCAGACTGAAAGGTATCTTTTGTGATATTCCATTTTTAAAACCCGACTGGAATGTTTGTTTAATTTTAGAACTAAAATTCTCTTTACTAATATCATAATTATTGAATTAAATATAACACCCTTAAATTGGAATTTCTGGAACCGTTGGTGATATTTATTCTGAACACACTGTATATACTTCCACTACACCAACACTAATAATTACACTGTCTGATATGAGCGTTTCGATAACCAAGTTATCGTCTTCAGAGACGCGCGTCAGAAAGTGTAATCGTGACTGTTGGTGTAGTGGTAGTATATACAGTGTGTTCAGTATAACACCATTACAGCTTTAAATGTACAGGATTATTCCAAATAATAGAAAATTTTCAGAAATTTGTAGTTATTAGTATAATTTCAAAATGGTGCAAATCCGTTATGTGCCTCAAACTCTAAAATTCCTTTCTAAATAAACATTTTTTAAACAAAATAGAAATATACGCAGGAAATTTATTATAAAAGATTAAGAAAACCCAAATATGCAAATGGAAAACCCAAAACATTGGTTGGTTGGACGTTGGTTGTGAAAACTGTAAACCACTAAGTGTTTGTCTATGTTTTCAATTAAAAAAATGTGTCTCCTGTCTGAATATAAACATTTATAACTGCAAAATCTTCTTTCCACATCACATCAACTGATGTTATGGGGAAGGTTCTATAATATTGCGGGATACAAAGCAATGGATCCAGTGCATTCTTCCTCTAAAATATTAGTTAAGAAATTGGAATCCACTATCCACACTTTTCTCAATCGCATTTTGGAAAAATTATGTGACCCATTTGCCTGTGACATTTTGAAAAGCTGCCTCAAATTGTTTCATAAGTTTCACACTTCGATTTATTAGCAAATTTGATTTTTCCATTTGTGTTATTGGTCTAGAAACAAAGCTAGAATTGGTTCTTGTAAACGAATTGTTTCATTTCCGTGTTTACAAATAATTGCTTAGCATCAGTAAGATATTTCTTTCTCTGGTAAAAGTTCTAGTTTGGTGATGGTATTCCTTCTTCTCAATCGGCTATAAATGCTTCTCCGTGAAATATCTTGGTTTCCAAAAATGCGGCTTAAGTATCGGTCCTAGAGAATTATAAATGCTTCTTCTTGATTTTAACTCATAAGACATTTTAATGCAACTGACATAACAAAGGACTTCTTCGTTTACAGAGCCATTTTGATTCCATATTCCATAATTTTTTGTCAATTTCAGGAGTTGGTTACGCGATTTGCCTGATAGACATCTACATGGGAATGTACTACAACACTATCATAGGTTGGGCTTTATACTATCTCATCGCTTCTTTCCAATCAGAATTACCTTGGACATCGTGCCGAAATGAGTGGAACACGCCATTCTGCAAACCAGTTACAGAACTTTTTCCGAACGTTTCCGCTTCAAGTCCAGCCAGAGAGTTTTTCGAGTCAGTATATTTTTATGTAAACAATCATTTTTTTTATGAATTTGGTTATAGTAGAACAAGTATCTCGTAACCAGGAGGAACTCCTAGTACGCAGAGAGAGAAAGAATTTGGCCAGGCTAGGATGGAATTAACCACAGTTGAGTAATTCGAGTGGTGCTTACCATGTAGAGATGTCTGCGGTTTTCATCTTAAACTTCTGTAGGTTGTAGTGTTCGAGAAACAAGTGCCTTGGTTGGTTGATTCCACGGGCAGTTTTTCAAAGGAAGGAGTCCAGGAAGATTGACATTCTGGACAAATACCGTAGGCTGTAGTTCTCGGGAAAACAGTCCCTTGGTAGCTGATCATATACGATTGCACTTCTCCAAAGGAAGGAGTCCCGATAAATTGAAAGATCTCAGCATTTGAGGACGAACTCATGAGCCACGGCTGCCTGTTGAGTAAGTCTTAAGTCTTGCAAAAACTGCTCCAGACGAGATTATGCTGGACAGCTCGGATAATATCGGTAAAACAGTATCGGGGTTGGATCTAAGCTGTCGAGCATCTTCAGGGTATGCTGCCATGCTCCAATATTTCAAAGATGGACGAATCTGGACGATTATATGGCTTTTCCAAGTTTCCAACCTCAACATCCAAAAACCAAATTTGAGATGATGGTAATATTTTATGTCCAGACATGACCAAATCCTGAGCTGCAATGCCAGCCTACTTTGTAAAAATAGCAACCTGAGTTTTGCCGCATTAAACTCAATCAAATTGCTTCCACTCTATTCCAGAATGTTTTCGAGATCGGTGCAGAAAAAACACCAGCGTTAACCCCAAACCTTTCTAAGGTGTGTCCATCGATAGCGATCTGGATGGATCTTTCGTTGAGAAAGCTACTGAACTAGTCGATAAGTGAGAACGACAAACCGTGCGATCTTAATTTATTTAGAAGATTGTCATCTCAAACCCTGTCAAAAACCTTCGATATGTCCAATACGATTGCTCTGGATTTTCTATATTTCTCTATAGCTTCAATCCATACGTTAGTGAGGATCTATGGCAATGGCTGGGACTAAAGCAATCGGATGATGGTTATTGGGAACCGTCTTTTTTGGTATGGGTTGAATCCAAGCAGTTTTCCAATCTGCAGGAAATAGACCTCTTTCATATGATAGAGAATTTACTGATTAAAAGGATGAAGGAATGATTTTTGGTTAGGTATAATATGCAGAAAGTTTTATACCAATGGAGACAAACTTGTACATTGCATAAAAAAGTGGAAATCGCCGATTGACAGAGTATCTTGGATCTTCTAAAGAAAGTCTTGTTGTGTGTTCGGTGGAATTATGATGGTTTAGTGTACTAAACATTCCAGATGGTATATAGTGGAGAGCTGATGCTAATGTATGAGGTTTTATTGGGGAAATATCCAGGTTCAAACTGAAGAAGCTGCGTGGAATAAGATCGAAGAACTTGAAGTTATTGAGCTTCTACCACATCTACCATTTGGTCTAAACCTTTCACCATAAGATTACTCTTTACTCAGATCTATCAGTGGGAAAAAAATGGTTTTACCAAGATTTCAAAGAGCTGAATGTTGGGTTAAAACCATAGAATACGATGGGGTGCGCTTCGAATAATAAGGCTTCCTTATTATATGATTATCTTATAAACAAAGCGTACATTTGAAACCGATATTATTTACGAGATACCCTCTACAATAAACCAAGTGTTCAATTCCAAGTTTTTTATAGTTAACTATATCAATTTCCGTATTTAAAAAGTGCTCTAATAGATCTTACTGGTTGCTCCTTTGATATGGTCGGCATGGATAAAAATATTTCAGTTTTCTAGGACACCCTGTAAACTATATAACAAAAATCTACTAACCATGCATTCTTTCATTTTAGGAGAGAAGTACTGGAGCAATATAAATCTGACGGCCTCAACAGAATGGGTCCTATCAAACCAGCTCTGGCCTTGTGTGTTTTTGCTGTATTCATTTTAGTTTATTTTTCTTTGTGGAAAGGAGTCAGGAGCACAGGAAAGGTAAATTATAATATATAGAACCCATTAATATTACGAATATTTAATTAAAAAACAGAACAATAGAAACTGTCAACAATAAACAATATTCCAACCGATCCGTAAACATACAAAAAGTTGTTGGATAAAGTTGAAAATTATCATGGATTCGTCTAATTTACAAAATATACGTTAACTTCAGAACCCACTGTATAATAAGTGTTTTATTTAAAATAAGTAGTCAGCAATATATCATTATCTTCATTTGAAATTATTTTTTTTTTTGCACATTTTTAAAGTTTAGACCTTCAAGGATATTTCCTTGAATGAATTTTTCAAAATTCTGATTATTTTCGGAGATACACTGAATTTTGTGACGTAACATATAAGCCTTCATACTATATATTCTATAAATTGTAAAAAAAGGGAACGAAGTCTTTGTCAGCTAGATTATGAGCGTTTTCGTTTTGGGATTGTGGCAAAATTAAACACCAAAATTACAAGATTTTTGGTTAACGTGTGGATTGGTGCCATTACCATGACCAATTAGTAGTTCCTCACTTTTTTGATAGTCCTGTCCCCTGATTTCAATCCGGTTGATTACCATATTTGGGGACGATCGAAGCCTCTACTAGTTTACGTAATTCAATACGGAAATCAACAATTCGGCGACAAAAATGTGAAGTTGGAGAGCTGGGTTCCATTTTGAGACTTTATTTTTATTTTCAGTTCTTATTTATGAAGCTTAATTACATAATTTTAGTTGTTACTGGTTACTGTTATTAGTTATATATTTCATAAATCCGCCTGTATATTAATAAAGAAGATGAGTTGACACTTTTTAGTAGCAGTACTCTACATATGGTAGAAGTTTGTTAAATTTCTCACGACTCACCCTGTATATAAATTCATTTTTAGGCTGTATGGATAACTGCTCTAGCTCCTTACGTGGTTCTAATTATCCTGTTGGCTCGGGGCGTATCACTACCTGGAGCAGCCGAAGGAATACGATACTATCTCACTCCGGAATGGGGCAAATTATATAATTCCAAGGTAACATAAAATCAAAATTACCAAAACGAATATTCAAAACGATCTAATCGAAACGTTTTAGGTATGGATAGATGCCGCTTCCCAAATATTCTTTTCTTTGGGTCCAGGTTTCGGAACTTTGTTGGCCTTATCCAGCTATAACAAATTCAACAACAACTGTTACAGGGATGCGATTTTAACCAGCAGTATCAATTGTTTGACTAGTTTCCTGGCTGGATTTGTCATTTTCTCCGTTTTGGGTTATATGGCACATGTCCAACATAAAAGTATTGAGCAAGTTGGATTGGAAGGTAAAAGAATTGTTTAGATATTACATTCATTACAGAAAAGACCATGACAGTCACAAGATATAGCTTTAACAACCGAAAGGAAGGTGCATCTAGACAGTCAGATGCAATCTGTTATATATCGACAGCTCAAAGATGTCTTGGCACTAAAACAAAAGAGATGGCGTTCCCTGTAAACCTCACTAATGGCGCTACAAGTGGAAATGAAGATGTGGAAGGAATCAAACGCAGAAAAATACATATAGTTCCATAGGTATCTTCATTAAATGGACTATATTCAGTGGGGATCAATAATTGAACCCATATTAGCTTCTACGTGTGTGCTATAAACATTTCAGATAGGATAGACTATCCAGCAAATAATTGAACTCTTGTGATGTTACAAAATCAGGATACTACATCACAGAATCAATATCGCCAACTGATTAACCTGATAATAATAAGACTGAAAGAGAAACTAGTTAAATCCATTACTAAACGCTTATCTAATCCCTTACACACTTATTTATTTAGACACAGCGTTTACTTGTCTATCCCGTTGTGTTCGAGATAACATCAGATTATTTACTGACTTCTTCGGCTTTATATACATTATATTCACATTCTACAATCTTCTTTCTTGGAAATTTCTTACCGTTAATAAATAGAATTAGGAATTGACTATAAAAACGAGTTACAACATACTGTAAATTAAACTTTGGATTCTATACACATAATACAACAGAACCGGCTTCACAGTCTATGTCAGTGGACGATTTCGTTTGCTTCTTATATTTATTATTTTTTCAGGACCTGGTTTGGTGTTTATAGTATATCCCGAAGCAATAGCGACAATGAGTGGCTCAGTATTTTGGTCAATCATATTTTTCCTGATGTTGATTACATTAGGTCTGGACAGTACTTTTGGAGGCTTGGAAGCTATGATAACGGCGTTGTGCGACGAGTACCCCAAAGCACTAGGAAGACATCGAGAAACATTCGTTGCAGTATTACTTTTTTGTATATACATTTGTGCCTTGCCGACAACTACTTATGTAAGTTCATTTCTTCACACTGTATATTAATGTACGATATATTGACATCCCACACGAATGTCCTTACTTATCATATTCTGATATTAAATTTGAACTACCAACATGTTTCAGCGGTTGTTTTGTGGTAGAAAATTGGACAAATACTTTAAATAATTGGGTTCACTGGGATAATGTCAATATGGTTTACCCCAGCCTGCTGAACTTGTTTCCCCTTCACCTTATAGTGAAATAAGATGCATTTGGCGGCGCCCAAAGGGTAATCCAGATAAAAAAATCTAGCCAGGGAGTCTGAAAGGACACCTAAGGATTTAAGAAGCTAGATCCGCCATTCATGGGTAAATTAGGATCTTCCAGAAGCATCTCTCTGGTATACAGATGGTTTCTAGTCTGTACCAAAATACATGCCTTCCATACTACTAGGAAAATAACTTATTGAGTTCAGATCAAGTTGGTAGTAATACACATAAGTGCCCAGTAGTGTTTGTAGAGAAACCTCTCTAGAAAGCATATTATCTCTGATAGCCAAGCAGCCTTGAAGGCTATTGAGTGCACTTTCAAGCTA
The DNA here is from genome assembly GCF_026230105.1 of Diorhabda sublineata. Taxonomy (NCBI): domain Eukaryota; kingdom Metazoa; phylum Arthropoda; class Insecta; order Coleoptera; family Chrysomelidae; genus Diorhabda; species Diorhabda sublineata. The sequence continues at coordinate 5,724,898 of NC_079481.1, read as the reverse complement.
GCATGGGTTGTAAACAAACACAAGTAATTCCAAAGTTGTTACCAGAGTATAGGAGGCAATGAGGAAACAACCTTGATGAAAATATATTTTAGATATAGGTGTAGATTAATTGCAAAACCATAACGAGACCCAAACAATCTAGGAACCAGAGAGTTTCCAACTTTTTTCCTCATGGACCGCTTCAACCAAAATGTAAATGTGAAATGTGCTTGAATCCCTATCGAGTATCTCCTTGGGATCTCTGGGAATTCACCTGGACCATTTTAGGATTCACTGATCTAACAATTGAAATCTACGAGGACAAATCAAAAATTTTGCTACACTAACCTTTATTTGATAACGCTAAATTAAATTTTTTTGATATTCAGGGAGGAGTATATTTAGTCAACATGTTAAATGTTTATGGACCGGGCTTAGCCATATTGTTCGTTGTATTCGTGGAGGCGGCAGGTGTTTGTTGGATATATGGTACGGATAATTTTGCCAGGGACATCGAAAAAATGATTGGACACAAACCAGGAATATTCTGGAGGATATGCTGGAAATACATAAGTCCTGTATTTATATTGGTAAGACTTATCATTTTATATTTCCAAAACTTCTTTCTTTCGTGCCGGGTGCTCTGGTTTAATACCAAATACTTTTGGTCCAAGTTTAAAAACATTTATAACGTTCCAGGATATTTGGTAACTGCATTATCATACAGGTGAAAAAATAACATCAAATTATATCTAGTCTTATTTAAATATTCACATCTTCTACGTTGAAAATTAGTTATGAAAGTTTTATTAATGTTAATTGTAAATAAAACAAAAAGTTTTCAGAGAATTATCTTAATATTTTTTACAATGGTAGAAGGATCTATGACAATTATGTGTGAAACAAAATATCGGCCAAATGCTAGCCACTGCTTCGGTGGCATACCTCTATTCCGATGGTCCATATTTTCGATGACTCTGAGACATAATTGAGGTTCAATGTCGTTAATGTGCCGAATTATCCCATCCTTCAGCTCTTGAATTGTTCTTGGCTTATTGACGCACATTTTTTCTTTCAAATATCCTCAAAGAAAGAAGTCCAACGGTGTCAAATCACATGATCGTGGCGGCCAATTAACATCGCCACGACGTGAGATGACACTACCATTGAATTTCTCGCGCAAAAGAGCCATTGTTCCGTTGGCTGTGTGGCAAGTGGAACCAGATATGGTCCAGGTCCATATCCTCAGTTTCTGGCCACAAGAAGTCCGTTATGATCTCGCGATAGCGGACACCATTCACGGTAACTGCTTGGCCGACCTCATTTTCGAATAAGTACGGCCCGATGATGCCAGTCAACCCATAAACCGCACCAAACAGTCACTCTTTGTGGATGCATCGACTTTTCACACTCGTCGCTGAAGATGATTTTCTTTGTAAAGTCACCATTCACTTCTGTCTGTTCGACCAACCATTCGGCGTATTGACGACGCTTGGAATGGTCAGTAGGCTTCAGCTCTTGAGTCAATTGAACCTTGAACCTGAGATGTTTAATTGTTGGACACGACGACGAGTCGCGAACAACAGCAATGTTTTCCGACGAACGAACGGGGCGAGCATGCATAGATGTTTTCACATTTCCTACAGACCCGGTTTGCTGAAATTTGCGCACAATTCTCCCGATTGTGGACACATTTGTTCGATGATCACGAAGAACACGAAATGCATTTTGATTTGAACGCCAATTTTCGTAAAAGGCTGCTCAATTGTGTACCTCTCTATGCTTGAATTTGTCAAATACTGAAACAAAGAATTGTCAAATTAAGTTGGCCAAAAAACTTGATGTTAAGGTACGACTCACAATTAACATCGTAGTTGGACTACCTTGGGACTCTAGAATATTCTCAAAGGTATTTAGAACAATTCGAAAACAACTTCATACAACGTTTTAGCATATTCGCTAGCTGCATAGTATTATAGGTAAAAGACAAGTTACGTGGAAAGAAGAATGGCCAATCTAACTTTGTTACTGCATTATCTTACTTGTAAAGAATAATAACCTAACTAATTTTTTTGAAAATCATTTTTGAATCTGCATTCTGTAAAATTTACAATGAGCAAAATGTTAAAAACTTTAAATAAGTTATCTAGTCGTACTTTATTTTCACTTAAAAATATAATACGATTTAGTGATAACTACACATCACCAAGACACTAAAATCTATTAAGCAGATCACATGAAAGATGCCTAAGCCTTCGCTGGGTGAAAGATCTCAATAAAGGTTGAGCCAATGCAATTGAGATGATTTTCAATGCGGTGAAAAGTGAAAATATTTTCGAATCGACAAACTCATACACAATTTTTTCAATTGTAATTATGTTTCTAAACAAATTGAAAACGAGAAAACGATACTGTAGATAATAACAATTAACTCTTCTATATTACAGATTATTTTCATCTTTTCTTTGTTAAGTCACGAAGAGATGTTGGGAACTGAATATCACTACCCAGATTGGAGTTTGCAAGTCGGTTATGTTTTGACAGCGTCATCTATCGTTTGTATTCCTTCTTATATATTATACAAGTTCGCTATTACTCCAGGAAATCTCCTACAGGTAAATTTTTTTTTGTCAATTAGTGGACGTCAAAAAATGTTTCATATTTTTAATTATATTAATTATCGGATTTGTTCAGACAAATGAGGTTATGTTTGTGCTTAGTATCATAAAAACTAGGAATCATGGACTTCCCTAAATGAGTAAATCTAATAGACGAATTCTCCCATTGACGAAGAAAAGACTGGGAGAAGTAATACCCTATTCAAATTTTTCAAAAAAAAAACACCATTAAACGAATCAAAAACCACTGCAGCTGAAGAATTTGGGGCTGAACTTCCGTAGGAGCAGACAGAAATACTTCTATCGAAATGAAGCTGGAAAAAAAAACTATTAGAAGTCAATCAGACATTTACTAAAGGACTGAGTTCTTGTATTCACGACCCAAACCTCTCAGAACGGAGAAAATTGGATGAAACCGGCAAGAATATGTCCCCTGAATCTAGATTCAGTCATACAGGAATTAAAAGAAAAGAAGAATGCTAGAAATGAACATGAACGCTTTTCATTAACTCAGAACTTTTTGTGGTTCAGCAAAATACTCCTATAAGAGTTTCAGAATAAGGAGGAAACCAAGAGGAGGACCCGATCACCCCAAGAAGTTCCCTTGGTACTTCGATAATGTAAAACCAACTAACACCTTACAGGACACCGTTTTTTTAAAGATGCAATTGATGAATTAGGCTCAATAGACACTGATAATTGTAAATTCTGTGGAAACAACGAAAAAAAATTGGTTCCATTGGTTTTTCAGGATATACCAAAAGATGTAAAGTGGAAGTAAGACAATGCTTTCTGATTTCCATGTTCAATTGGGTTGAGATGAGGCGATTTTGACGGTCTAATCATTACCTCCAGCACATTCATCCTTTCCAATTATCTCAAATAGTTTTTGCACAGCTTCGAGGAATGCTTGGGATCGTTTTCATGTATATAAATTTTCTGCGCTGTCCAGAACGTACTACATACTCTTATAATATTTTTATGTCTTTCTTTCTTCAAAATCCCTTCAATTTTTACTAGGCGTGCAGTCGCCTTTCCTCCAAAACATCCTCAAACCATCACCGAGCCTCTTATCTAAAATATATTTTGATGTCTTCTCTGCAAAGCAGTTTCTCTCAATCTCCTTTTCACTGTAGACGTTTACTGACCAATACAATACGTTTATCTTCAGCGGTTGTAGTTTTTCTAGGCTATCCTCCTATCGCCAAAGCTCCTGGTGGATGCATATTTTCTCACGTTGTAATTAATGCTATCTCGAGGTATTTTAATAGCAATGGTTCGGTTACTTTTGCCTAGACTATGAAAGCTTGCGATCAATGTCCTGGTTTCAACCGATGGTTTCGTGGTTTTACCAATTTTAAAACTTACAAGTCTGAATTTGCGAGAACGAAAACAATTCGTATCCGAACTTTACAAAAAGAGGTCTTGGTCCAAAAAGTACAAATCGCTGCACGTTCTTGCGTCTCACAAGGTGAACTGAGACTCATTAACACTGAAAAGAAAATTAATAATGAATGAAGAATAATCGATAAATCAGTTGGGAATTGCAAGCTGTAGCTTGTCGCACACATTGACAAAAAATAATCATGCGCTCGTATAAAGTAAACAAATAACTTTGATTATTATTTTTGGACCCCTCTTACCAATATGAAAGAGAAGTTTGTCAAAGTGTATTATATTTAGGGACGAACCGATACCATTGAGGTATCGAAACTTTTACTCGAATCTGTATTAGTAATCAAGTATCGATACTTAATCGATATCCATTGAAATGCATCGATGCTTACTCGTATCAAATCTTCTTCTTCTTTTTCTTCCTCTTTCAATAGGACCAAGTCCTGTTCAATCCTGTACCCTCTTCTTGGTCTTCCTGAGAAGCTGAACTCAAGCTCTCGTACCACCTCTTTGATGGTCTGCCTACAGATGTGCGTGTGTTCGGTCTTTGAGTTTTAGCCCACTTTGCCCATCTGTCTTCTGGTATTCTTTCTACGTATTAAATCAATTTCGGAAAATTTAGAGTAAAAACCGTAATAAATAACAAGAATTTATGAAAAAAATATTAATTTTTCCAAATGTTTGCCTTTTGCAAGATTTCTGGAAGCCGTTACTGTTGCGCCAGCATTGGAAAACAGCCTTTAGCAAGGTTCAAATATATGCGTTTATGTAGAGCTGGAAATACGGGTTTTAAATCATCCCATGCTTCTAATGGGTTGGTCTAAAATTGTCACCAGCGCTGCAAGTGTGTGTGTGTGTGCTAAATTAAATGAACCCAAACCTTTTTTACATTCAGCTTCACGTTAACTGCAATGTGTGACAATTGTTCTTCTTCTTCTTCTTCTTCATCGTACGTTAGGACTAAGTCATGTGTTTGCATCAATGGTTGCTTAGCTGCAGATGGGATTTTGAAGACCAGCTTTCATACTATATTGTAGGTGATCGGGCTGGTGGTCGAGATGTATTCGGTTTTTCTTCCTTTGTAATCTTTGCCTACCTGTCATCTGACATTTTGTCCGCGTGGTTTCTCCATTTCCTTCGCCGATTTCTCCCCCATCTCTCTACATCCTGGATGCCTTATTTTATTATTTCTCTAGTGGTCAAATAATTTGTGTCATATTTTTATTCCGCCAAAGTACACCGATGATATTAATGACGTCTTTGTTGTTTGAGTTTTCACTTCATTCTTTCTAGATATTTATGTTTGTTCAAACTTATACAGTAGCCTTTGTAAGTTGTCTTCGTCTTCTGAGATGATCACTGCTTCATCATCATTTTATATTATATTGTAATGTATAATGTACAAATTGATGGAATCTGTTTGAGATCGAATAAATTTCGAAAAACATGTATCTCTGTACTATATTTCACTAATATGTATCTTGCAGAGATGGAAAATGATTTGGCAGGCTGAACATTCATCTGAGAATAGTACGTTGACGTATTGTGGAGGTACAGAGGTGTGACCTGACGAAATATCAAATTCATATACAATCGAATGGTTAGTTTAAGTCTAGATTAATATTTGTAGATAACTTTGTTTATAGACGTAGATATTTTAAACTGTAAATCAATTTTTTTACTAGACGGAAGGACAAATATTTTTAACAATATAAAAATTATTTCATTCGGCATTTTAGTATCAATCAAAAACTGAAAAAACTCGCAAAATAACATAAATTTTATTTTATGTATCTAAAAAATTGTTCTTTCGAAAAATATTGATATACAAACGAAAATCTAGATATATATATATATATATATATATATATATATATATATATATATATATATATATATATATATATATATATAAATAACTGTTAGATGTGATATATGATTTGAGTGAGAACCAGGGCAAGGTACCAGCCATATCTTGTCCAAAAGTTCCTAATTTATTTTTTTAAATTTATTTGATTGTTAGATGTTGTATGAACTTAGTAGTATTAATCAAGAGGACCATACCTGTAATTATCTTTCGATGACATTCCAATGAAACAGTATAATTCAAAATTTTCAGCAGTTTCCCATTATAATATTTCAGGTACATTTATACCAACTGCTAATGAAAAAATCATAGACAAATAATACGCGAAGAGGAAATTTGTAAACAGCTACCTAACCTAACCTAACCTAACATCTGATCAAGTTATCGCGAGAATTACTAATTGGGCGACATCTGTTGATTTTTTTAAAAAACTTCAATAAAGGTGAACAACAAATCCAGAATACGAATTAATTTTGTTGTTTTGTAAACAATAGAAAGTATTATTTTAAATAGAAAAATAATATACCTGTTTGAAGTGCTTTTCTGAGTTAAAAACAACCACATACACATGAAAAAATACATTTCCAATCTTTAACTATATCGTTCAGATTAATTATTATCTCATTAAGCTGGAAAGTTAGACCTGACTTCTGCAGACGCAAACTTTTAATGTTTAAACCGCTTTAAAAACCGTCTCACCTTCTTTCAGTGGTCTGCTTTTGACTCCAATATATTCCATGATGATAAAAAGGAGTTACTTCAATTTTCTTCATTTCTAGACCGATTCTTAAACACAACTTTTTGTTCTAACCACATAAATACGTTTAGGGAATAACTGAAATTAAAAAAATAAAATAAATCCTACCAAAAATAACTAAAAACTCATAAAAAAAACGAACAGCATCCAACACCCTCACAGATTGTGTGGAAGCCAAATTCAGCGCCAATTATACAGAAGTATATGCAGCCACAATAAGTTGTGACAAGGCTAACAACATTAAACACCGAACACTAATAGAAAAAGAAGAGTATGTAGGGTTAGAGGATAGAACAGGTTTTTACGTCAAATGAATAATTTTCAAAAGACAAGAGCTTTTATAAATAAAATGTTTATTGTACTATGTGAAATGATAGTTATTCTCATAAGAAGGGAGGAAAATTAGTTTTCTTCCGTGGATAGTAGGGGGAAAACGTATTTTGCTATTAAAGTATGTATAAGCTTTTTCTACTATACTTCAACATGAAATTTGTGAAACTTTGCAGCTTTTAAGAGGATAATCAAGCAGATCATGAGACCTGCAACGAATTTTCTTACTCGAATCAAAAATACGATGTTTCTAAGACATGGTTTAGAGGAGTCAAGAAATTTTCCTTCCTTCTTCCTCCTTTTAACCTAACTTAACCTCGATGTCAACATGTCCAATTGATTGTCGTCCGCCACAACGCCGTTTACTTGTGTTTGGAAAAATTACATATTACGACTTCAATATGATTTCATTTAGATCTATTTAAACCAATTATCTTAATATTCTGATAACGAAAAAAACATTTTATGAATTAAAATAGAATTATTAAAAATAATCGATACATCATTCGTTATATCGATAACAAATGCCGAAATATGAGCACTAAACAATCGATTAGATTTCGCGTCCTAATTATATATGCAGCTTCTATTTTAAAGGAGAAATTCTACAAAACACAGAGTCACAGCAGTGAAAGTAAACGTATCGGGAAGGAAATTGCAAATTGGACTGAACAAAAAAAAATATGAGCACGTTGAATGATAAATTTGAGTGTGCAAATAAACAATATATGAATGGAAAATATTAAAGATAAGAATAGTGTTAATTGGTTAAAACAAAATTCTATACACCCTGACTTAAAAGTTTAAAATCACGTTTTCTTGAGTAAGGTAGTAGAAAGTATTACGTAATCAACAAATAGATATGAATAAATAAATAGAAGAAATCAAATCTAAGAGATTAACACCATAAAAAATATTTGACAAATACTGAAATAAAATTGAAACTCCTAGACAACATTGAAGAATTATTCTAATGGATAAAGGCGATACGAATGAAGCAATCCAGAAGGTGATCGACACCTTTTTGCATCTGGACAGACACTGCACGCGTCGTGACCCACACGGCCAGGTGGGTAAACATCTTAGATGCGTTTAAAGACCCCTTCGGGATCCCAGACTATTTGACTCAAGAGAAGGATTATCAGACAAATGGACAAATAATATGAAAGACCACGGAAGGAAATTATACAAGACAAATCACTCAAGCATCAATACTGGAACCGGATCTATATCAGTGTTTCCCAAAGTGGTCCAGGAGTACCCCCAGGTGTACACCGTGAACTCGAAATCATCTTCTTATTGTTTGAATTTTGATTGGCAGAAATGTAACAGCTGAGGATCTTCTGGAATATCTTTCAAAGGAAAAAAGTTAGGGAACTTAGAGTCTATATGATAGTCTGCTTAGATTGGAGTTGTCTGTTATTCAGCTTCTTGTTGCTTACGTCGATTATATGATAAGAATCTGCAGAATTAGCATAGCTAGAATTACACCAAGCAGTGAAACGAGTAGGGGCACAGATGGCATATTACGGACGTCAACTCGCTATAGAAAAAACTGTGCTAATACTTCTCACAAGCAAACGGATACAGACATGACTGCACATTGAGATCTGGACAGACGAAATCAAGTCCAGATACGAAGTAATGGAGCCTGCTGATGGCGACAACTCAATCAATTCACCAGTACGTCGGAGGCTTTGAAGATAAAGAAATATTACAAAACGATGACGATGGTTAGGTTGGGTTAAAGACAATGTACGCTGATAATCGCCAGCTCCTACCGTACCGTCTCTACACAGGCTATCCTAGTGGTAGCGGGTGTGGTTCTCCTGGGTTTCGAGCCTAACAAGATATGCAGTAGTAGCTCAGATATAGGCCGATATCAAACGTGCTAGAACGATACAGGAGACGTGTCAAGAACTGTAAACTTCAACATTACTTAGCTTCTGACGGGGCACGGCTGGTTCTGATGCTATTTTCACAAAATGGAGAAAGTACAGACACCTGAGTGTAAGTACTGTGAACAGGATGAAGATGATGCCGAACTCGTGTGTAACTACTAGAGGGATTTGAGAGAGGAGGTAGAAAACACTGTTGGCAGCCTAACACCTAATAATATCGTCCAGGAGATGCTGCACAAAATAGAATGTTGGGAATTGGTTGCTACTTACACAGAGACAATTCGTATGCAAAAGAATGCAGATCTGGAATGATAATGTAATAGAAAACGAACAAATGGATCAACTATATTCATGGATAGATCCTCCAACTAGAAGTAATTTCACAACAGTTTCTGGCTGGACGGAGATGAGAGAAAATTGTGGTTTAGTGGGTAATTTCTTCTGATAGAATCCGTTACTTAAATTCCGCATATTCTTAAACAAAAAAGAAAGATGATAGAAGAGTTGCAGCTGCAAAGTATTAGGCTTGAACAATAAACTAACAAAAATATTATTTTGGGAAATGAGTTATGAGTTTTAGATCAATTTTTTGAAAATATTCACAGCTTTGTATTTCTATATGTTCATCAGTGGGTCTTCTTATTTCTAGCTCATTTAACTTGTGTAGACTATAAATGTATTTTGTATACAAGATTAGATATAATTTATAATATATATTTGTATAGATTTATCTTTAGAAATCCAAAATGAGCACGGTATCCAGCCAATCCCGTGCTCACTGGATAACATAGGTGCTAAGAATATCTGTTAGTTTAGGAAAATGATATGTATTAGGTGAAAAATTCGTATACGTACAGTGAACATGTGCATATATTTCTTTTTCTGTTATTTTATAAATACAAATCTGGAAAATCTATTTCCTAACACCAAGAACACCGTAATGAAAAGTATCATGATTCGAATTTATATCTAGTTGTGACGAATAAATGACTAAATATTGAAATTTTCAATGATCTATAAAATTTTTTTTTTTCATACGAAAACATACCAAATTTTTAATGTACTATGGCCACCAAAAAATGGACAAAAAATTGACTCTTATTGTACAATAAATAGCTATGATTTTCGTGAATTTTTGCCAGCATTTTTTCCCTTGATGGCGCTTTTCTATTAGGGAAATGTCCTGATGAAATTTTTCGCCTTGTTCGTCATATATTACATCCCAAAGTTTTGTTTGAAATTTCCTAGGAAACTTTGGACTACGTTTCCAGTTTCCAGTTGGTAATATACTCAAAAAAGATGTTGATGAGCAGCAACTGAGATTGGAGGAAAACAAGCCAATTGAAATTGTTTTCTACTTTTAATATTTTTAAAGAAACATGCATATCGATACTTATCTAAGCCATTGGTAATAACCTGAATTATTGTTTTCAAAAACTTCAGCACATTGAACCAAATCTTGTTTTTTACACTTTTTGAAAACTGTTATTTTACCCCCCTCATAAAATTCAGATTTCGTGTCACATACAGTTATTTCTTGTAAAAACAGCACAAGATTTTGACAATTTGCAAAAGTAGATAAACTTTTTGATAAATAGATTTTCGATTGATGTTGAGTAATACGAGTCTACTTCTTCCCCAACAACAATAGTTCAATTTTAAGTTACTATGACCGATAGAAAAATATTTTAACATATATTACAACTAGAGATGTATATACGTGGCGTACTCAAGCGTATTATGACAATTACAACTATTCGAATCGTTATATCTCAGAAACGGTGGCTCATAGAAAAAAAAATATTCATACGTTTTTTGTAGATAATTTTATGATCTACAATTTTTGTCTGAAGTATTTTTATGATAAAACTCACCGTTTTGCTGAAAATAGCAAAAATATCATTTTTTGACTTTTGACCTTGAATAAAATTTTTGGGGATGATGGGGAGCTCTCAAATTTTATTTTTAATTATATTTTAAACAAATTTCACTGATTTTCTGCTCGGTTGGAATTTGTGGACCGTCAGATATAACTTGTTTTTTGCTTCATTGGCACTTACAACATTATAATTTGGTATCCTTCATTTATTATAATTATATTTGATGATAATTTCACTTCGGATAGAAATATTCAACGTATATGTTACAAATATAGTTTTTTTGATGTAATTATATTGAATTTTTCTAATATTTTAAGCTTATTTCATGAACTATGCAACAAATAGTTATCTACTTTTGTGAATGCACATTTCTATTCAGGTGGGCTACAAATTCCATTGAATTATATTTGGCCCCATGTTATACCTCACTGTTTTGATACACCCTGTGTAAATGTCCCAAAAATTATGATAATTTTACTGTGGAGCAATTTCAAGATACATATTTGAATAGGCTCAAATAGATACTGTCGAAATCTTATCTACATAAATAATTTCTTATTAAATACTTTGAAAAATTTACTTACACATCAATTGATTTTTGGTGCTAGTCTCTAATTATATACAATCCGTAGTTCGTTAAGTTTACCCAACAAGAAAAAATAGTTCATAAACATTCATTACCACAACTTATTTTAAAATATTTTCATATTAAAACCGCTTTGAACTTATAGGGCCGATAGTTCAAAGTATCTGAATGTCCTTGATTTTTTTCAAACATTAAAAATAATACCTACATAGAATTACATACAGCTCCTTACCCTATGACCTTCGTGGACTCAGATTGTTGTAAAAATATTCATTTCTGGGCAAAATTAAATGAATTACAGCCATATTTCATTTAATACAGCCTAATATATATTAGTTGTGTACTGTTTATCTATATTTTTAATGAGTAGAGAACCTGTTGTATCTTGTATTTATTTCTTTTCAATTTACTGTTGGTAAAAAGTACAACAAGCTCTTCTACAAAATATTGACAATCTATAAAATCTCAATTTTTTAACTCATTATTTGTATCTTCCTATTAATTTATTCAGTTTGTAGTAAATGATTCAAAAATGTAGCATTAACTAATAAAATAACATTGGAATCGTTTAATTGAAACTAAAACTGTTAAATACTATGTCCAATTGACCATTATCCGTCACCATCTACTCCCGATAAGAAAAAATTAAATATTTCACCATTAATATGCTTTCTAGTTCGAACAATAAAAAAAATTATTTTAACATTAACAAATCTCTTAAAAGAGGAACAAACATTTTATAAAATTATTGAAAATAATCAATACATCAATTAATCGATAGCAAATGAATGAAAAAATTCTACAAAACACAGAGTCCCAGCAGTGAAAATAACGGGAAAGAAATTGCAAATTGGACTGCAAAAAAAAAATAAATAGGAACTTAGACAAATTTTAAATGTACTTTTTCTATACGAGTTAAGTACTTTCAATGGTATAATACAAAAATTCTTGCATTTTTGTTATTTTACCTAAAAGAAATTTGTATGTGATACATTTTTGAATCAAACTGTAAAATTAACATAACAAAGTTGTTTATATAATTTATGTTGATTGGAATAATTACCTGCAAGTTAAACAGCCATTAATTTGCAGGATATAACTAAACTATTGTTGATTTTATACAGTTAGATAATTTTATAAAAACAATCTAGTTGAAAGTTTGTTAATTATATATTAGATTATTTATCATTGTTTAATAAAAAATTAAGTTAATATATATGATTTTCATTTAAATTTGAATTTAGTGACAAAATGGATATACATCTTACACTTTACAAATTGACACCAAACAAAAACAGAAGAAACAAAAAAGGGCCTAGTACTGAGCCTTGGGTCACCCCACATTCTATTGCCTTGCAAGAAGACATCGTTATATTAACCCTTACTTCTGTTGGTAAGGGATGACTTAAACCATGCGAGAGGTGTGCCCTTGAAATCAAAGTACTGCGATTTGTTATTGTTCAAAATAATAAAGAAAAAATCATATTCACAGAACTGGAAATATGTACTTGAGCTTCTGTACTGACTGACTGAACAAAAAATAATAATATTTCGAACGGAAATAAAAGTTTTTCGATAACTCTTACAGGTTTTGAAAATAGTATATGGGTCACCTGTACTCAATGAACTGTCTAATTTTCAAGATTTAATAGCTTCAAAAATTGTGTACACGTGGACACTAACAACGAAAATAAAATAAGTCATACTTGGTTATTGAAGATGATTACTTCCGTCGCTGATCAAGTACATCACTTTAAATTCGATTATTTACATTTTTTTAAGTACACACTTTCGTGCTTAAGCAGCTTTTACGATAAGCTGACAGATATAATATGACAAATGTTTTACATCGTTGCCACGTTGCAATTTTTCCCAGCTACAATGAATTTTAACGATAAGGTATTTCAATTTTATTCACTAAATGATTCAGACTTATAATTCAGTTCATATAATATAGAACTATCTTCAGGAATAATATTTAATAAATATTACACAACCAAAAACCATTTGGGACGCTAGGAACTTTCTTGCACGTATGCCAAATTGACGTTTAAAACTAGATTTTGACAATTTTTTTATTGTAAACCGACAGCTTTCAATAATATTTTTAATTTATGTGACATGACAAAATTTTCAGTGCCTTACCCATGAGACAAATATGTATTTAGTTGAAAAGCACACAAAATTTGTCGAAGATATATATACATCTTCCAAGCTAGATAAAAATCCTTATTCGTGTATACCGAGTGTTATATTTCTGAGCTGCACGTTTGTTGTGTTGTATATGCATATTCATCAGTATCAGTCCCGTAGGTGGGGAGAAGGAATTTATAAGGTAAATTCATAATTTAAATGGAATATAACATATTGAAAAACGAAAATACTCAATTATTGAAAATTTGACAAGAAAATATTGCTGGAAATTTTCATTTCAACTAGGATTTTTTTTTATTTTTAATTCAAGTGTTTCGTAGAACTGTTTTTTTACCATCTTTTTTTGTCTAATCCTGTGTTTTAATTGGATCGATTCCCATTTACATTTCGTTCAACTTTTGACATTTGCTGACACTGAAAATCAACATATAAAAAAGTGTTTTTGAAATCATCGCTCGTATAACAGAGGAAATTATATTCTTAACGTTGGCATCAGTAGGCAACGGGTAAATAAAATTACTTGTGTAGGGGAAATTATATTCTAAATGTTGGTAGTAGTGAAGCATCTGTCATATGTATTTATTGTTGTGAATACAATTGAATAATAATTCCTATGAGCTTCTTTTAAGAATTTGTTACTTCAAACCTGACAAAAAATGAAATTTAAATTTTATAAATGCAATAAACAATATCTATTTTATGTTATGAAAGATTAAATCTTTCTAATTTTAGGATGTAGTGTTCCATTGGGCATATTTTTACATAGCACGAATTTGGTTTGTATTTGTAAAATTTGGTAGATATCTAATAGATTCTATGGATGAATTTGTAGAGGTAACAATATATTAATTTACAAAAATTTTTATATAGTTTTGGTTCTATCATATAAAGTTATAAAAGTGACTAAAAGTTCCCTTTGCACGTGCAGTGTCGAGTAAGCAACGTCAGCTACGAGAAAAAAATTTTAACAAAAGTTGTTCCGGGAAACACTACTAGAGGGCATATTTGGAAATATAGGATTAAAAAAACCATTCTTCCATTATTTTGTACGCATGAAATCAGTCGCTGACGAGTGGATAGAACAGTAGTTTCCATTTGTGTTATCGAAATACTGCCTGTTATATTCTTTCAACCAATACACAAATAAAAATCTGAACAAGTTAAGTCTGGAGATGGAAATGATGTTATTTGGCACACAGATGTTAATTTTTTTGAGGAAAAACCATTGTTCAAAAAACTTTTAATATTTTCTACTATGTGCAGAGTACAAGGGGTCCCAAAAGGACTTTAATATGATCACGTGGTTTATGAACGCTCCCCTATCAGGGTATGTGGATCTAAATCCCAAATTTATATGGAATACTGTGCCGGACGGCCATCATTGTGAGAACAACGAATGGTGAGGCGAGTGTCTTCTAAAAGAAACGGTCATTTGGTTCTTGAAAAGTCTGAAGATCTTTCTCCATTAACTGCCTTATTTAAAACCGCGATTTACAGACCGACGACCCTGATGTTGGATTTCCTGCATCCACCGGGGATTCGTTTCGGATCAACGGTGCATATTATGGCCATTACTATGAGCTTGATATCAAAATCTCGAACATTCAGACTGTGGTGTAGGACCACGTTAAATCATCCAAAAAATTAATCATTTTCTGGTAGTTATCAATATTTTAACTTGTAACACACGTGCCTAATGAAAATTTATTTAAATATTCACGTTAAATTCCTAAAAATTAATAGATTCAGTGTATCGTTTTGATTGATATGTTTATACTAAATTTGCGTGCATAGAAATCGGCTCACTGTAAACTTTTGACTTTAACTATATATTTTTTTAATTATTCATCAAATCAAAAAAAGAAATTTGCCATTTGAAAGACAATTTAATATCCTTCAATGTGATACTCTACACCACATAAAGCCGCCCAAGTTATTGCTTGAATCGAAAATGGACTTGGTCAGAGAGCTGTTGCTAAACAGTTCAGCGGTTAGAAGACTGTGCTAGCTTTATGAGGAAACTGGATTCTTCCAGAAGCGACTCGGAACAGACAGAAGGCGATTAACAAGCGTTCGTGATGACCGCTTTATTGTGTCAACAACATTAAGGACAAAGAACCTGACACCTAAAACAGTCCAAAACTTACGTAAGACCTCCGTTTTGCGCAGGATCATCTTTATTGGACGTTGGAACAATTGTTCTCAGACGAGAACCAGAATAAGCCTTTATTGTAGTGAGTTTGAGAAGCGAAGTGCTTCCTGCATGATCTAGGGTGCAATTTCTATAGAAGCTCGAACCGATCCAGTGTTCACGGAAGAAGAGGTTTTACCGCTGATAGATACATCGAGAAGATTTTAGCAATTCATGCGGTACCTTATGTCGAGACACTGCCTTATACATGGCAGTGCAAGGCTGCACGCCGCCAGAATCGTGCAAAGTTACATTACAGAAGTCCGTTTTTGGGTTATGGTGTGGCCATCATATAGTCACGACCTAAATCCGATAGAACATTTATGGAATTAGAATTAGATCCCTAACATTCCACAAGAAACCATAGCTAACTTGATTAGATCTAAGACTAATCGTATGAGTGATGTTTTTAGAGTAAGAGGAAGTCATACCGATTATTAGGAAATTAAGTGTTTAGCTTTGAATTGTCAATAATTTTATTTATGTTAATAATAAGATAATTTCACTAAAATATTCCGACAGTTACGAGTTTTGTGAAGAGTACCTTTTTTGTGTGAAATTAAATGATGTTTACTTGAAATTTTGCTTAATAAATTTAATAGTACTCGGTACGAGCCGTGTAACTAGCGCCATCTATGAGAGACAGACATAAAAACAAATTCATTGGACGTATCAACTTTCAAAACATATTCGTATGAAATTTCAATACAATTTTTTCCCATGTGAGCGAATAAAATGGATGTTGCAACAGATTGTTTGATGAAAAATTATTGTTTTCCCGTTTCTTTTGTTTCCACATCAAGTTAATCAAAAAGGCATATATTATTGTGTTTATTTCAGGAGAATAGTCCAAAAGACGAAATTATATTAAACCAAACATTAACACACGTTTGTATCTTTTTGATAACATTGACAATATCAACGATACCACTTATAATTATAAGTTTCCAACAAATTTATAGAGATCGTATACCAAATTTGTTAATGTGGTAAGTAAACAATAAATTATCCAATTAGTTAGGTAATATTTCTTCTTGTTTTGTATCTTATCCTTAATCGATATAATAATGTAGTTATATAGGTTATAAAGAATGATATATTATTCTTCTTACACATCTTACACTAACTTGTCTTTTACTAGTATGACTATACAGTTAGTGATAATTTGAGCGGATAATTCATGGGCTGCATCCAAAAATTTCACTTAAACTTGACATTAAAACCAATGGTATTGATTTTTGGCAGACAAATCATCGGTGGATTGTCACTTTATGTATATTGAAGTCGAATCACATCAATTCTTATATATTTGGGTGTATTGGCATCTACTTTTGTCAGATATCGTCGATTTATATCCATTCAATTCGATTGAGATCGACTGTCACTTCATGTTGATTGATTTCTACTCTAATTATTCGTATTCCTTCAATAACGTGAAAGAGATTGAAAATTTAAAGTATTTAGAGCGTGAAAATTTTCACCAAAAGAAGGGAATCTATATATTTTCTCGAAAAATAGTCCATCTTGAAGATACGTAGTCCTGAAGTGTTATTTCCAGTAATGGATTTTTTTTTGTCATTATTTATGCAGTATACAACTATTTGAATATTTGAGGTTATGTGTCATTTCTGTGGTTACATGCTATTCATCATTTGATATATCACTCTATGGTTTTGATTCTTACACTGTTCTTCTTTAAAATTGCTTCGGAAGCAATAACAGCAGCATTTGCACGGCTCACGCAGAGATGAGAAGACAAGAGCAAGCAGAGCGATGGAATGTTTTGAGAGCAGCTTTAACTCTTCTTCAGGTACGAGTTCGTTCCGAAAGACAAGCTACGCTGAAATGAAGAGCGCGCGCCGAAAACAGCTTGGACAGTATTTATTTATGAATTAACAGAATTCCGTTTTATATTACAATTATTTTATTTGTACTTATCTTATTAATGACTGTCATTTGGTACACAGGATAACTGAAGAAGACCCGCAGACAAATAGCGAATTGGGTACGTCAGGACAATATTTAGAGCGACCGCCGAATTTTTTACAACCCTATAGAAAAGATGCAGTACCTTACCGATCAAAAAGATCAACTAGTTTCATCGCTGACGTTCTCAGCGACAGGCAAACCTCAAATTGTCGAATTAGTAAATCGTTGATGACGATAAGTTCCGAAAAATTTCATGATAATCTACCAAAACGCTACTAGGAATATTTTTCGAAATATATATTTATTTATATCTATTTATTCTATTCTTGTTAAAGAAAAGAAAGTCAGTGAAAGATAAACGGCAACAAAGAATTTTTTTACAACAAAGGCGACTAGATTTGTTGGTGGTACACAAGTTTTTTTTCCAAAGAAAACCTGACAGGTTTCCCTATCATTGTGATTTGATCATTATCACGATCAATGAACAATTTTAATCTATCCTAAATTACCTTAAACTTCAGGAAACTAAGGGTCTTATTCAGTAAAAGAAGAAGACATCTTGGGACAAACTTTTGACTATTAATTTGACGCACTTTATATGCGTCGCAAACTGTTCTGTGTTGGAGCTACCAACCTCGTACTTGGTCAAACACCAGACAACAACAATTGACTTACCGTTTCGAAATCGATTTCTGTAGCTATTTATTCTTTTTTAACATTGACAATTATCAATTATTTATATGTGTGTAGTGGTTTTATCAATTACATTGTCAAAAGCTCTAATCTTTTTTCAATTTGAATTTAATCCAAGAAGTTATGGGCCTGCTGTCTGACTATGTGATATTTGATCATGAGAACGTCGGGATCATTTGATTTCAAGGCTCCTATTGAGAAATTTGAGGCCAAAGCAACTGGTCGCGTTAGAAACTGCTGAAGCATCAAGAAGGTTGTTGGTAATCGATGAAAGTCAAAAGCAATGGCGATATCGACAGATATAAAGCCCGTTTGGTTACAAAGGGGTAAAACCAAGAAGAAGTTATGGATTTTGAGCAAACCTTCAGCTTTTTTGCTCGATTTGAAACAGTGAGAGCTCTGTTGAATTTGACTGCTGCCGAAAGGTACGATTTGGGTCAGTTTGATATGCAAACTGCTTTTCTGTATGGTAAACTTGAAGAGGATGTATTCATGAATTAACCAGTTAGTTCTGAGGATAGAAGTGGTCGAGTATATTAACTCAAGCGGGACCTTTATGGACTAAAGCAGTTACCTGGTGGAACCGAAGGTTTGTTCAGTTTATGGAATATCAAAACATGGAGGCAAGTTTTGCAGATACCTGTCAAGAAGTGCACCAATGGCCGTAAACTGATGATTACATCTATGTTGATGATGAGATTCTGGTTGGCGATAGACCAGTTTTAGTCAAGAACTGAGTTCAGTTCACAATTGGCACCTTGCATATGTTTCTTGGAATGCAAATAGAGGTCAAAACTGATAGTTCCATACTCTTGCATCAAGAAGTTTACTCCAAACGCATCTTAAGAAGGTTCAACATAATAGAATCGAATTCTGTAAAGATACCGATTGAAAAATGGACTCATATTCAAGAATGTGTGGAAGGAATCTGACTGGGAAGCCGTAAAAAGGATCTTTAAATACTTGAAGGGTACTTCACATTACGGTCTGTTGTACTGTGGAGGTGGAGCCTTGAAGTTGAAGTGCTTCACTGATTCCGATTATGCCAGCGAGTCCGAGACCCGACGCTCAAGATCTGGATTTGTTACTACTTATGGTGAAGCTGCCATTACATGGATGAGTCGCAAGCAACCAATCGTGGCATTGAGCACAACTGAAGCTCGATATGTGGCTGCGAAGGAAGTCGTGTGGCTGAGTAGGCTGCTGAACGAATTAACAAACCTGCCTCGGTTACCAACGTTACTTGTTGACAATATAAGACTAATTTGGAACCCAGAATTTACTCGACGGACTAAGCACTTAGAGGTGGGCTTCCACTTCATACGGGAAAAAATCATGAATGAGCAAATCAACACGTTTGAAGTCATCATCAACTTGCCGATATGTTCACGAAGAGTCTTGCGTTCTCTATTGGAGTCTTGTGTTTGAAGGAAGGTGATGGAGCTACCTAAGTCGTACCCAAGATTCTGTTGGTATCGCATTCTATTGCAAAATGTCTCTTTTCAGTTTCTCTTTGTTTCCGGGACATATCGGAACGAAGGGAAATTAAATAGTTGATATGCTCGCTAAATAGGAGACAGACAAGCCCTTCGTGGGACCCGAAAACCCTTCTGTGGTGTCAGCTACAGAGTAATGGAAAAAGCACTGGAAAAGAAGGTAGATGGGAGCAAAACCAATTATTAGGATAACTTACAGGTGTTGAGACTCTTCTGGAAAACTATAATCAAAGTAGTGCTGCTAAATGTATCATTGCGGCGTGCAGAGGAGGAAATCTCTATCCACATTCTCTTGAGGTGTGGAACACTAGAGAACTCCAGGGCACTACATTTGGGAGAGCTTGAAATTGAAGACAAAGATCTCTGGCAATTAAAGCCGTTCTACATTCTAAACTTTTGAAAAGGAATGGGACTTATGGATCAGCAGTAAATCTGGATTCTCCAGTATCGCTGCAAGAGATGGAGGCAGAGACCCCATATCCATACACAGCGTGCACATTTTTGATTATTGATTCGACGCACTTTCTGTGGGTCGCAAACTGTTTTGATGGCGTCTCATTCTATCGCAAAATGTCACCTATCAGTTACTTTTGGTTTGAACCCGATCGCAAAAAGTATATGCTCCATCGTGGTCTTGGAGCACACCATTATTCTCGTATATAACGCTGCAATGGCGACGTCGCAAAATGATCTGATGTCATCGCACTCTATCGCAAACAAAATTTTTGAAATTATATGATTGTTGATTCCAAATTGAACGTGTCAGGTATACCTATTGCCTATGCGTTATTTTTTTAAACAATTAAAACACCAAAAAATCGGTACAAATTTTGTTTTTTGCATTTTGCTCTGAACCCATGCAAGACTCGTCTTTGGTACTATGAGCAATATTGTAGAGAATTAAAAAATCTTCAAAATAAGCTTTTATAAATTAAATTTCGATAATTTGTTGCTTAGATAATTTAACCGAAAGGAAAAAAATTTCTAATTTTTCAAATTGTTTATAATTTGTTTAATTTTAAATATAAAGGTTTATTATTCACTGAAAACCGAGATCTCGATGTACTTAATCATTGCTCTAAAGATGGGCTCCATGGCTCTAATAGTTTTTGCAAAATGGCAATTAAACCATGGGAGGCCCTTTTTCCCAAAGGGCCATTCTTGTTCACCGGATGGTCCTATCATCATTTGGAAAATCGCGTTGGAAAGAAGAATAGTTGAACTAAAAACCCCTCATCTCAGTTTTTTGAATTTTTCTTACCTCAAAAAAGTTTTAAACGCCAAAAACTATCTATTCGTCTTGGTGATGTTTGTGCTTGCTCATAAAAACTTTTTTGAGTTTTTACTTTCTAAAACCACCTCGTAATTAAATATAAACAAACAGAATCATAAGTTTACAAATAAATAGTTCACAAATGCGAATTGTTGTTAATAAAAGCCAGGTCAATTTAACCCATAAAAATAAAATTTTCTATTTATTTGTTTAGGATTCATTGTAATAATATACTTTCCAAATCCGAACTAGGCATTTAATACAAGATCTGCATTTCACACGGGTCTTTTATTTATTTTCATAATAGAAACAATACCCGAAGCTAAGAATAGGGACAGACAACGACCGCAACTATACAGGATGTGGTGCGAAAAGTTTCGCTTAAAAGTAATATTCATGTATATATTCAAAATTACGAACCTGTGGATTCTAGATGAGACTGAGTTCAAATATAATGTTCTGAATGTAGTATATAGTATTTTCCACAATCTGTCTTTACTACCCAATCCTATATAAAACTCGATAAGACCCAAAAGTCGTAAATTTATGGCTATTTATTGAGAGGGTATTGTCTAGGGCCGCAATATTATATTATACGAAGGTTGCTACTGAAGTTTTGAGATAGATAAATAAAAACCAATATTTATGATTGGATATGGTTTTATTGTTTCTCAAAATAAAACGTTTTTAGATTAGAACGCATCAACTGCTTCTTCAGGTGTAGAAAAACGTTGACATTGACTGTTAAAAACGTTTTTGTTTGAGCTGATGTGTGAGAGCTTAATTTGATATGCATACATAGTTTTTTTATGTTAAAAATTGAATCAATATTCTGATTTATTTCCATGCAATATTTCTTAGAAAATTATTGATTTTCTAGTTGAACATGAAGTCATCAGAAATGAGATAATTTGTATAGAGTGTTGTTAGGTTAAGTTAGGTTAGGTTAGGTTTGGTTAATAATTGCATCACGATTGTTTATAAACTCGAATCATTCTGACTTTACTTTTGACTAATAAATTTATATGAAAATATATCATACAAATAGCATATATTCGACAAATTTGAACAAAGACTACTAAGTTTTGAACAAATTCCTTAGGTGTTGATGTCTTTAACAAATATAGATATTAGGCAACGTTGTAAAGTGAAGTAAACATGTTTGAAACTGGAATTAAATACTAAACTCTCTTTTTTTTCTTTTGTTTTAAATGAATAAAAACTGTAAAGTGGAATAAATTTATTTCAAATTAGAATAAAATACTGATCTTTTATTTTTTTGTTTTGAATGTACAGAGAGGTAGGCAACGCTGTAAAGTGAAATAAACATGTTTGAAATTGAATTAAAATGCTTATTTTTTCTTTTTTTACTTTATTTTGAATCAATAGAGGCTGTAAAATGAAATAAATTCGTTTGAAGCTGACATACAATACTGAACTTTTCTTATTTTTTGTTTTGAACAAATGTAGAGATAGGCAACGTTGTAAATTGAAGTAAACATGTTTGAAACTGGAATTAAATACTAAACTCTCTTTTTTTTCTTTTGTTTTAAATGAATAAAAACTGTAAAGTGGAATAAATTTATTTCAAACTAGAATAAAATACTGATCTTTTATTTTTTTGTTTTGAATGTACAGAGAGGTAGGCAACGCTGTAAAGTGAAATAAACATGTTTGAAATTGAATTAAAATGCTTATTTTATCTTTTTTTACTTTATTTTGGATCAATAGAGGCTGTAAAATGAAATGAATTCGTTTGAAGCTGAAATACAATACTGAACTTTTCTTATTTTTTGTTTTGAACGAATGTAGAGATAGGCAACGTTGTAAAGTGAAGTAAACATGTTTGAAACTGGAATTGAATACTAGACTTTCTTTTTTTCTTTTGTTTTGACTGAATAAAAACTGTAAAGTGGAATAAATTTATTTCAAATTAGAATAAAATACTGATCTTTTATTTTTTTGTTTTGAATGTATAGAGAGGTAGGCAACGCTGTAGAGTGAAATAAACATGTTTGAAATTGGATTAAAAAGCTTATTTTATCTTTTTTTACTTTATTTTGGATCAATAGAGGCTGTAAAATGAAATGAATTCGTTTGAAGCTGAAATACAATACTGAACTTTTCTTATTTTTTGTTTTGAACGAATGTAGAGATAGGCAACGTTGTAAAGTGAAGTAAACATGTTTGAAACTGGAATTGAATACTAGACTTTCTTTTTTTCTTTTGTTTTGACTGAATAAAAACTGTAAAGTGGAATAAATTTATTTCAAATTAGAATAAAATACTGATCTTTTATTTTTTTGTTTTGAATGTACAGAGAGGTAGGCAACGCTGTAGAGTGAAATAAACATATTTGAAATTGGATTAAAAAGCTTATTTTATCTTTTTTCACTTTATTTTGGATCAATAGAGGCTGTAAAATGAAATGAATTCGTTTGAAGCTGAAATACAATACTGAACTTTTCTTATTTTTTGTTTTGAACGAATGTAGAGATAGGCAACGTTGTAAAGTGAAGTAAACATGTTTGAAACTGGAATTGAATACTAGACTTTCTTTTTTTCTTTTGTTTTGACTGAATAAAAACTGTAAAGTGAAATAAATTTATTTCAAACTGGAATAAAATACTGATCTTTTATTTTTTTGTTTTGAATGTACAGAGAGGTAGGCAACGCTGTAAAGTGAAATAAACATGTTTGAAATTGGATTAAAAAGCTTATTTTATCTTTTTTTACTTTATTTTGGATCAATAGAGGCTGTAAAATGAAATGAATTCGTTTGAAGCTGAAATACAATACTGAACTTTTCTTATTTTTTGTTTTGAACGAATGTAGAGATAGACAACGTTGTAAAGTGAAGTAAACATGTTTGAAACTGGAATTGAATACTAGACTTTCTTTTTTTCTTTTGTTTTAAATGAATAAAAACTGTAAAGTGAAATAAATTTATTTCAAACTGGAATAAAATACTGATCTTTTATTTTTTTGTTTTGAATGTACAGAGAGGTAGGCAACGCTGTAAAGTGAAATAAACATGTTTGAAATTGAATTAAAATGCTTATTTTTTCTTTTTTCACTTTATTTTGGATCAATAGAGGCTGTAAAATGAAATGAATTCGTTTGAAGCTGACATACAATACTGAACTTTTCTTATTTTTTGTTTTGAACGAATGTAGAGATAGACAACGTTGTAAAGTGAAGTAAACATGTTTAAAACTGGAATTAAATACCAAACATTCTTTTTTTTTTCTTTTGTTTTAAATGAATAAAAATTGTAAAGTGGAATAAATTTATTTCAAATTAGAATAAAATACTGATCTTTTATTTTTTTGTTTTGAATGTACAGAGAGGTAGGCAACGCTGTAAAGTGAAATAAACATGTTTGAAATTGAATTAAAATGCTTATTTTTTCTTTTTTCACTTTATTTTGTATCAATAGAGGCATTAAAATGAAATGAATTCGTTTGAAGCTGACATACAATACTGAACTTTTCTTATTTTTTGTTTTGAACGAATGTAGAGATAGGCAACGTTGTAAAGTGAAGTAAACATGTTTGAAACTGGAATTAAATACTAAACTTTCTTTTTTCATTTTGTTCTGAATGAATAAAGACTGTGGAATAAATAAACCGTTTCTGAGAGATATAGCATGGAAAGAAATTTTATACTTTCGCGGTCCTTTCGCTTTTTGGCTCTAGAAAATCGAAAAATCATCCGATTTCGGTGAGTTTTTTTTTAAATCCTCGTAGATTTACGAAAAAAAATATGAAAATAAAAAAAAATGAAAACTTATATTGGTTTCAAAGTTTTAAATTGTTGATAATGTGTTGCTTTATAATTGATAATAACCTTTTTCCAAATAATCAAATGAAGTTGTTATATTTTTTCCATAATCTACACAACAAAACGAACAAATTGAAAAAAACCTAACCTAACCTAACCTAACTTATCCTAACCTAACCTATCCTCACCTAACCTAACCTCATCTAACTTAACCTATCCTAACTTAACCTCACCTACCCTAACCTAACCTCACCTAACCTAACCTAACCTCATCTAATTTAACCTATCCTAACCTAACCCTAACCTAACCCTACCCTAACCTAATCTCACCAAATAATTTTTTTAATAGTGAAAATTTTTAATTTTTCAAAGTTAACTTTTACTATTGTACACTTGATTATAATAAGTGATTTTAAGAATGTTTTTTTTCATATAACTTTAATGATTGCTTAATAAAAAAAGGTACAAACGATTATATGAGAAAAAAAAGTGAATTTTAAGAGAAATTTTTATTATTTTCAATTGTAAAAACATGATAAAACAACATTTTGTATAGTTTCTTTTCAATTTGTTCGTTTTTTTTGTGTAGATTATGAAAAAAAATATAACAACTTCATTTGCTTATTTGGAAAAAAGTTATCAACAATTATAAAGCCCTGAAACCAATATATGTTTTCATTTTATTTTATTCCCATAATTTTTTACGTAAATCCGCCGTAAAAACGAAGATTAAAAAAAAGTTCATCGAAATCGGATGATTTTTCGATTTTCTGGAGCTAAAAAACGAGGAAACCGCGAAAGTATAAAATTACCAACAATACAATGACCGAAATTTTATTATAGAAAACACCAATCTTATCTCATACGACTAATCACCTCCTAAATATTGTCACATGAATTTTAGAAACACTTATATGTCCACCGTTAAACAAAACTTTCTCGCCACACCCTGTATACATTGACAAAAAAAATGATCATATCATCAAAATATTTCAAAGCGACAATTTGCAAGCGCTGAAATAGGAAACAATTCCTTTTATTTCAAAGAAGCGATCTCAATTGATTAATTGGGGTTTATTGTGGTTAAATAGCAAAAATCTTTTAATAGGTGCCTTAAATAAACAGATTTTGTTCGCTACACATTCCGGGATTAATTCAATTTTAAACACACTTAAATCTCGCGTACACGATTGGTCTTTGGGTGCATTCTTAAGTCATGGGCGGGATCTTGTAAGACAAACACGCCCGAGACTCCAGTTGAAATTCAACGCCCAATTAGTCAAAAGTCGTCTACTAATTGGTGTTTAATGAGGACGAAATCCGATGCTGTGTTGTGTTTTTACGCGTAAATAGTTTGTTATTCAGGTAAGTGAGATTGTGTTTTTTTTTTATTTTTATTTTCAATGCTCTCGGCGTCAACACAAAACACAATGTTCAATATGAATTTGTAGTAATTTTGGAACAAATTTGATTGTTCAAATGCAAAAAAGTTTATTTTAAAAATGAATCATAAAAATTTTTTATGGCTAAAATCAATACAAATGATTAGAAAGCAGAAAATTCGTTTCTTCACTTCTCGCAGGAATAACATTATCATAATTCTTTTCTGCAATTAATAAAAAATGAAAACAATAGTGGTAGAATGAAAGTCATTGGAAAAGAAAGAAAATATAACAAAAGAGAAAGGAGAACAAATTTATGGGCGATTTAAGGTCGGAAAATCAAATAGGGTGAATTTGTAAGCACCTTAATTTTCAATCAAAAATTTGTCTTCTCCACTTTATGGTGTTTAAGTAAGTTCTGAAAATGAAGATATTGAAATACAATTTACAGCTTCATCGATTCTTCCTTTTTTTGTCAGTTTCCTCACTTTTTTTCACAGTTTCAACAGGACTCAAATCCTGTTCCTTTTAAAGCAAATTTGATCCGTCATACCTTATTACCTTCTCGAATAAATTTGAGTCATTTCTAATCGTTTTCAAAGTGTCAATACAAATATTTTCGCGAGCTTCTTGTTGTTTAAACGTGAGGATTTTAATTACTGGTTTTGCACACACTTTTCGCATGTTAAAATTTTCATTTGAAATTTGCAAACGGTTTTACTCAATTTGCGGTAAAACTACCAGGCCTATTCAAAAAAGTTCATCAAATAACCTCAAAATTTATGTGAAAAATGCAAATAACCAAGTTTTCAGCTTTTTATTTTTATCTTTTAAAAACTATTTATAATTTTTGGTACGTAAATCGGTAAAAACTTACCTTTTTATGTCACAAATACTATGTAATGTTTTTCATTGAAACATACACTTTTTTACCTTATTTTGACTTCGAAAAAGCACCTTAATTCTCAATCAAAAATTTTCACGTCAAAATATTCTCGGAAAATGAAAAAAAAATCGAATCGGAGATTTTCCTTCAATCAAAATGTTCATTGCTCTGGGTCGATCATTTTCAATATTATTACAAAATATTTAAATATATTCTAAAGATTTCATAAATGTAAAAGGGTTACTACTTAAGTTTTGAGATAGACCAATGAAAATAAATATTTATAGTTAGATATTGATCCTGTGCTAAACAAGGACTATACGGCGGATCACTCATCGATTCGATGTTTTCCCATATAGGATTTTACGATGGGCCCAGTATAGATCCAGACTTGGGCCAAGTATGCACAACTCTGGCCCTAGCTTGGAATCAGTTATTGGCCCAGAGTTGGTGAGGATCTGGGATGATAAAACCCAAGACTGGTCTGCATCCCTGGTCCAGGCTGGTTGCTTGTAGAAATAGATTTTGAATAAATTGTTAATAAAATTGTAGTTTTATGACAAATTTCTATTAATGCACTCTACTAATTAATGTACATAAAATATTATTTAAATACTTAAACGTATAAAGAAATGATACTATTCTGCCAGCCTGGCTAACTATAGGATGGCCAGGGCTAAGTTATCCAGAGTTAAGCTATTATTTGTTTGTCAAGGCCGGGTTTCCCAGCGTCGGACCAAGCTAAGCCCCCTTGCTTACGTCTGGGGGCTCCTACATGGGTTTTTTTGAAATTATGTGAATTGCTTGGTTTCCTTGATTTTTTCGAACACTTCTACCAAACAAATGCTGATGCACCATTCAGAATTGAGTGTTCTACGTTGCTAGAATAGAATGATGCCGACATGTCCAGTTATTCCGAGAAAACAGACAACGACTAGCTTCGAAGTGCTTCGTTTGCGAAAAACTTTTGTTGGATTTGGCTCGTCTTGAAAACCCGTGCAATCGATTGTTGTTCCGGCTTCATATGCATAGATCTATGAATCGTCGCCTGTCACGATTGATTTTGCACCAATCGACCGAGATTCTCTTTGAACGATTGTCAAATGCAAGTGAAACTAATACCCAAGTATGCCTCAATCAGTTGAACGACTATTGGTTTAATCCAGGTCGTAGTTATAGAAAATCATCGCGATTTAATTCAATTTTTAGACCAAGATCAATGTTTCAATAATCTGTAAACATGTCAAATAGTACTCGTACACCTTTAAAAATGTCAAACTTTGTGATGTCAATGTCAGATTTGACATATTCACATCAGTGTTGCCATATCGCTAAACTTAAGTAGCAGCCCTCGTGAAAGATCTAATACAAATTTTAGCTTGGCGAGATAAGGAAGCTGCTGCTTGTTTGACTGACTTTTTTTGTATCGAACATTCGTTCAGTCAGATTTCTTAAAAAAAGGGACCCAAATATGAAAATCAATAGATTATTCTTAAGAATAAATCATCACAGGACGTCCGAAAATAATCACTAGTACGATAATATTCCCATTGGAAGAAATACGATTCAAAATTGGACAAAATCGTCTTCTGAAGCTCTTCACTTAACTTTTCTAATTGTTCTTTATAATTATAATATAATAATTTATAATTAGCAGAAAATTTTCTATCCAATCTATACCTGAAACATTGATAAATGCTTAAAACATTTATAACAACAATCTCAAGCTTCTAAACGCTTTCGAAATCTTTTATAACATGATCTTTGGGTTATTACTACTGAAAATTAATTGATTTTCATTCGTATATTATTAAAATAAGTGAAATATTTTCAGATGTAGAATGCCTCGTAAACGCCGTTCGACAGAAACCGACTCTGATGATGAACACGACGATTCGAGACGTCCGCAACGTAACGCCGCAAACGAACGCGAAAGAGCTCGTATGAGAGTGTTGAGTAAAGCGTTCTGTAGGCTAAAAACTACCCTACCTTGGGTACCAGCAGATACTAAGCTTTCAAAATTAGATACTCTCCGTTTGGCTACTAGCTATATAGCACACCTCAGAGCCGTACTAATGGATCAACCAGTGCCCAGTGATAATTTACCACAACATCCTCTAACACTGGTGAGTAGTTTTTACCACAAAACTATGATCTATTCCATAGTCTAAAATCGTTTCGAATTGTCACTTGTCAAGTTATTTGACAGGTGAATCGGGGAGAGTACGATTTCCGTGGCGCCGCTATTTGACATTTGGTTCCACTAGGCCAAAATAAATCGAAAATGAAGGATGAAATTTTTCGATATCTCGCTTCGTTTTCGAGATATCGATACTTAAAGTTATAATCAAAAGTTAGTTCAAAATTCGCTTTATTGAACAGATGGCGTTTCAAATGAATATTTTATCACTTCAAATTCAATATAAATCTTGTAATTCGATAAAAAAAAATGTTTTATTCAATTTTTTTTATTATTTACCTTAATGCTCCAAAATTATATTGGAAAAAACAGATTTTTATAACAAAATGATCCATTTTTGATAAATTTCATCAGTTTGTGATGAATATAACTTAACATACGATAAATACATGATTAATTGAATGCTTTTCATAAAGAATTGTCGGTTGATTTTCATTTTTACTTTCAAAAGTTATTTATTTTCGTTTGTTTTATAATTGAAAAGCAAGCTATCCTAAAAAAGTTCTCTAGCAATTATTTTTGCATCATTTATTCTATTTTTAACGACAAAATTAACCGAATAAGAAAAATGACTGTAAAAAATCGTTCCAAATCTACCCCATATGAATTTATCTGCCCCCAATCTCCCCTCTCCAAACTCACCCATTTCTCGCGACCTGTGGCTATTGGGCAGACCAAGGCCCGGGGTACTGATAGAGTCGAAGGGGCGAAGCCCCCCATAAGAAAAGAAAGATAATAATAAAATAAAACTAAAATAATCCTCAGGCAAAAAAAAAGTTTTTTTGGCTTTAAAAAATTCACAATTTTAGAACTTTTTACACGAGAAGGTTAGGTTAGGTTAGGTTAAATTTTTTTTTCCAATTTCAAGTATCGATATCTCGAAAACGAAGCGAGATATCGAAAAACTTTATTCTTTATTTTCGATTTATTTTCGGTCGATTTACAAAATGGCGTAGTCAAATCCAGGCGCAGCGGTGAATCGTGTAAAATTTCATACAAATGCGTTAATTCCCACGGTGGTTTATTTTGTTATATTGACGGTGAATATACACCTGAAAGTCGAAAAACGACTATTACACCTTTAATTAAGAAGTGCTATCGCGCATATTTCAGCCTGGATAGTCACAACCAGGCTAAATTTTGAGAGCCACACATGTGTGTGTGTGTGTCGTGTCGCAGAAATTTGTCCGGTTGGTTTAATCGACAATGCCTTTAGTTGAACTAGTGATACAGCTCGAATCTACCAATCATATAAGCGACTGTTAGTTTGCTTGACCAATATCAAAGGCTTTTTGAGTGAATCGAAGCATACGGGGAGGTGTATTCTGTAATAAAAACAAATCCTCAATCGAAAGAAGTTCTGGTGTCTTTTTTTGTCAGTTCCTTCAGGACGCGCGTCGCTTTTTTTTTCACAGTTTCATCAGACTCAAATATTGGTCTTTTTAAAACAGATTTGATTCGTCATACGTTATTACCTTTTCGAATAAATTTCTAATCGCATTCAAAGTGTTAATTCAAATATTCTTGCGAGCTTCTTGTTGTTTAAACGTGAGGATTTTAGACACTGGTTTTGCACACACTTTTCCATCCGTTTTTGACATGGAAGGGCGATCCGAACTTGAATCATCTTCAACATCTTCTCGGCTATCTTGAAAACGCTTAAACCACATATAAACAAGTAGAAACATACATTGCCATACACTCGTTTCAATAGATTTCAAAAGTTTCATTTGCAGTTTTATGAAAAATTCTCGTTGATAATTTGAAAAAAGAAAAAATAGCAGGTTCCGTAGTGAAATTTCCAATTTCAGTCTTCTCAGCCTCCACCGATTATCTGGCACCATTGGGTTTGATTGCTAAGCTTTAGAGCGAAATTCTGGGATAAGATATTTTTTCTTTGATACTTTTCAGCCGAGTGTCTTGAGCAATTATATTATTAGGTACATACCAAAGGGTGCAATACTACAAAGAGCTTTGGACTGAAACCTTTCTAGAATTCGAAGTTGGATTTAGTCGCTGCGCCCAAGAGTTCATTTGGGTAGAGGTCGTTCTTCAAACACAATGTTTGATGAACGCGTTTTGTTCCTCAAATCACTGATAACAGACCAAGTTTCTTTCGAAGAATTGGAGGAAAAGTTTGGCGACAGAATAATTTATAGTTATTGATATAATTGAGGATTGTCTATAAATTTTTTAATACACAAAAGTGATCTCATATTCTCATATATTAGTTTTACGAGGGCGAAGAAGGAAAGCTGTATTGAAGCACCTGATAGTTATAACAAGAAAGTCCGAAAATTTAGTCAATATCTTCAGAAAGATCAATCCAATCATTCGATAAACATTATTTATGAAATTTGGTGAAGTTTGGTTTAGAAAAAATCCTCACCGGTGCTTTTCTTAATTAATAACTAAGTGATTCACATCACGGTATAGTAAGTTGGAAACTATGTAATCTAGAATTAACGGAGGTATTTTAGTAATTCGAGTTAGTAAATCTACGTCCATATTTAGCTGAAATGACCAAAAAATATTTATCAGAGACTTTGGAATGTCACAATCATTACTAAAAGATAACGCACCTTCTCACAATTTGATAATTGCCAAGGCTAAATTTCCGAATTGGTTAACCATAAACCATGCTTACCAGATTGAGAAGAACTATTATTTGGAAGGGTTTGAAGGGTGAGAACGTCGTTGAACTAAGTGTAAAGTGTATAGACTGTGAATAATGAAATTATTATGGAAAAAAATTCCTAGTGTATGTGTTAGGTCGAAAACTTTTCGAACAACCCTCGTACAAGCTACCTGGAGTATATTATAGTATATAGCGCAATAAGTACAAATTATTATGGAAACGCGTCTCAACTCAAAATCCTTGTCCTCGAACTTATTTTCGTGATAGAAAAAATTAGATTTGGTCGCGATTAAAAAAAAACATAGACGAATATATGACGGATGAAAACATTGTGTATTTCCGGATTTCCAAAAGGCGTTGGATTACAAAGTACATACGGTTCTTCTTGAGTGGCAGCACTTCGCTTAAACAAACATCTTGAACATCTCCGAATTTAAATAATTAGAAGCCACCGGCACAAATGTACCCAGCTGTTGCGTTTTACGGATTCCCGACTTAGGAATGCCAAAATAAAATTTACGTCCGAACTTTTATTCCTCTTCGCAATCGTTAATATCGCTTTTTATATCTTTTACGTACGGGTGTTAAACGATATAGTATAAATAAATAAATGCATTGTTTTATACCGTTAGATGCAGTCGTATATACACAGAAATATTTAATGATGTAGGATAGGAGCCAAATGGAACCAAACGATAAAACAATATATAAACTTGGTAAGTGGTAAAGTCCATTGTGTAAGAGTAAGATATTTACAAATGTTGTAGGAGGGTTGCCAAATACCAATTTGGTTTTGAAATTTGTGAAGTAAACAATCGACTAGCGCATGAATAGGTTTACTTATCATTTTTTGCACACCAATTTGTCGGTTGCCCAACCGGACAAACATTGTGGTGTTTGGACAAACGCCTTGAAAAAATTGAGACAACACGAGATCTTCACAAACCAAATGGTCCCGGAGCACCCGTTTGCTAACTGATTCCGAATCAGTTTACAAACCAATGGCATGCGTACTTTCAAAATTATCGTTCGCGGATCGACTTCTTCCTCCCGCGAACGCCAGTACATCGACTGAGAGTGGCAAACGCTTTGCTGCCTACAACTTCACTGGCTGAAGAGAGAAGTGCCTTCTACCTAATTAACTCAGGCAGAACTCACCAATGAAGAACGGAAAAACAGCCTTGAGTGGAATTCTTCGGAAAATGGCCAATGTACTTACCGTCTTATTCCTCAAATAGACACCTGGGTGAACCGTAATCGTGGAGGTCAATTATTACTAGACGCAGATCCTATCGGGGCACGGGTGCTTCCGGGAATACCTGTATAGTTTCAAGCACAACACGTCTCCCGAGCGTCCGTCTTCCGCTGGTGTAAATGAAGATGCTGAGTTTGTATTTTTTGCGCGCCCTCGTTTCGAGCCATCCCGCAATATTTGGGAAACTGCGTTAAAGTAGAAGCTTCGTTTTCTTTAAAAGTATATACGTTCAGTAAATCATTTCTTTGTATATACAAAATATATTATTTTTCGATAATTGTTTTCAAAGAAATGAGTCACACTGTGACATATTCCCTTCAAATATTATTCGAGAATGAAGAAATCTCGTCATCTAATTAATCATACGTTTTAAACAGTGAAAATCCGCCTTTCACCATTCTAATTATCGGTAATTTATTTTCAGACGTGGCCTTTCAGTTTCCAAAGATGCCCCGATTCCACGACAGATGTAGTCGACGACAGAGATCAACACGTTTGGGCCCACGAAGACCCCATTCAGTCTATCGTCAGGGATAAAGACGTATCATATTACTACTGAGTCTAATTTATTTTCTTTTATACAAACGACCTATACCAACACATAGGCGCCGTTTGAATGTCAATATTTATTATTGAAGCTTCAACAAACATTAAAAACATACTAGTCTACAGTGAAACGCTGCCATGTTAATATATATTTTAAAATAATTAGTAGTGGTAATGAACAAGTATGTATGCAACCAACATATATATAACTGTTTTTTATCTAGTTACTTAATTGAATTTAAGTTGGTAACACTGCAGATTCCCTATCCGACATATCACATCCGGTTTCACACAGCATAAATTATAAGCTTTCCATATTTTTTTCTTACGTTACTATTTTTTTGTCGTCTTATTAAAATACAAAAACAGTTTTTTTAGGACTGATTGACTGGGTGAATATTTTAGTATTTAATTTTATTATTCCTAACTGTTTAATTGTGTGATTCGGGTTTCTTAATATCCGCAACATGTACGTAATTTAAAAGCAAACTAATAATAAAAATGAAACAAAAATTTATTGTAAAATATGTAGCTTTATAATAAAAATTTACTCTACATTTATTTGTTTTCCATGACTTATGTATCAAACAATCTGGATAAAAATTTCCCGAGAAAACTTCATTATTAACCTTTTTAAAATATTTATGTAACGCCTATGTGTCAGTTAGTTGAAATATATAATGTCACATTATTTATATATATAATATATATGTACGTTACTGAAACTAGAGGCATGTTTATAATTATTCCTGTCTATTTAATTTATTATTTATAATTTTCAGAAAGTGAGATTAAAATGCCATTAAGGATTACGTTTGTGTTTTATTGCTAAATGTATATCAACTGCATTTTTGGTTTTGGGTAAACACCGATACATAGTAAAACAAAAAAATCGATATTTTTTGATTGATTGGAAATTGTTTTCATTTCTCACTCTTATTTTCATGAAAAATTAGATAAATATCGTGTTTTTCATTTGAATCAATACGAAATTAACATAACAAACAATATAAGACAATTGGTAAAGAAAAATATAGACATGTGAAATTATTGAGTTCGAGTTAACAATCAAACATTAAAATTCTCAAGTCATATCAGTTTAAAAAATATTCCAAAGGAATATCAAATGTTAAAAATTGAAATTATTTATAAAAAAATTATTTTACAATCGTGTTTACAGTAAACGGCCACTTTATTCGTTGACAAATGACTTATCAATAAGAATTACTTATGCAACTAAGATTACACTTTGTTTTGTAATTGCCTACCCCACACTTTGAACTAATTAACCGACTCTTTTACAAATAATACTTTTGGAAGAGTCCTTGACCTTAAATAAGAAAGTTATTTCATTATTTAAATAATTAACATTCAATTAAAAGAATTTTGTCATAAATTGAAGACATCGACAGATGAGTAATATCGTTCTCTCTTCTTGGTGTTGGTATTTTCCATTTTTATAAAACAAATTTTGCTCACAGGAAACCAAAAAAAAAGTGTCAAAGCTTACACAGACCGGAAGCCAAATGTATTTCACAAAACAATATTGAGATTGAGATGCCAATCCTCAAATTGCTGTTCTATCTTCTAGTTAACAGTTAATCTAACCTAACTTATCTGACAGAGATATTCGACACATTACGTTGTTCTTCAAATATTTCGAATGTTAGTTTGTTCACGCATTGTGGCTCAGTAGTCACTTCTGCTAAAATTACAGTGTTTTCCAATTTATTGAGCACTTTTTGCTCGAAGCCCATGGGCTCGATGCTAATGAGTTTGGCAATTAAATTAAATAACAGAAATTCACTTGCTACAATTCACTATTTGCCGAAACTTTTTTTATTATTCATAGCAGTAAATATTAAATTGGAGAATCCTGTTCAGGGGTAGTTTATTTGGTTTTTATCAATTTGATTCATAAGGTATTTCTACATGTTTTTTTTTATTTTTAACTTCGTTAGTTAAGAACCTGGTGACGTCCAATTTAATATTAATTGTTCACCCCATTTATAACACTTTTTCCTGAGGAAGAATCTGCAGCCAGGGAAGTAAAGTTACACTTAATGAAATTTCCCTTAATATAGAAGCAATTAGTTCAATAACACTCGAGGGGTTCAGATTTTGATCAGTTGCTGTGATTTTCAATAAAAATATCGAAAATTTATGCAAACTGCAATATGAGAACAAAAAAATGTACTGAAAGCATTTTAACATACAACGATTTATACAGCTTTTTGATTAAATATATTTTGCGTTTCCAATTTAAAAATGTAGACTTACACATAAAATATAAATTTTGTTAAATACAATACATGAATAACTTAAAAAAAACTAAGAAATAGTAATGGCTGTTCTTCTAACAACAGCGCTCAACAGTTCATTTTTATCTGGCTGTTCAGTCATCACTTTCACTTTTACCCATTGTCTAGTCTGAGATGATTCTCTAATAGCACTCAAAACAGCTTGAACATATAATCCATCTTCGAATGTTGCTGCAGCTTCAACTGGCTCTTTTATCCATCCCTCTTTTTCATTATTAGGTAAGAAAGCTTCTCTTAATGCTGCAACCATTTTACACAAGCCTTTAACAAAAGTTTTTGGTAATACTGAGTTAGGTACTGGACATTGTAAATCTTCAACATCAAGATAAAGTACTTCTTCATTTCCTTTGTTCTTTCTACCGAAAAGATCTCCACCTCTAACAACCAGATGTCCGGTACTACTACATATCATAACATCTTGATTGAAAGTTGAACCTACTGTGTGACTATTTAATGTAGCAGTAACTAAAATGCCATTTTTCAATTCCATTTGAAAGGTACAGAAATCTGGTGCTGATATACTTCGAATACCATTTATATTAGATGTATTTTTTGTGAATGTCCTTA
Organism: Diorhabda sublineata; assembly: GCF_026230105.1. Lineage (NCBI taxonomy): Eukaryota > Metazoa > Arthropoda > Insecta > Coleoptera > Chrysomelidae > Diorhabda > Diorhabda sublineata. The sequence goes on along the minus strand of NC_079481.1, from coordinate 5,688,271 downwards.
CAACTCCATGTACTTTAATAGCTTTTTGTCCGGTTAGAAATGTGATTAAATCAACTACGTGACTTCCTATTAGATTTAAAGTTCCTCCACCCATTCGATCGTCACATTTCCAATCAAAAATATCGGAATCATTAAAAAGACATCCACTTTGAATTCGAATATCAATTAATGTTATTGGTGATTGAAGATAGTTGTCTCTGAGTGCTTTTTTCATTTGTGTTATTGCTGGAAGAAATCTAAACGAATGGTTAATAAGAGATATTAAGGAGGGATAGTACTGCCCCGCTCCGACCATTTTCAATGCATCAGATTGATTTAATCCAGCGGGCTTATCGCATACTACATGTTTTCCTATACCAAGCGCCTTTACGGATATTTGAGCGTGTAAATTTGGTGGACATAGCACGAATATTAAATCTACATCTTTGCGAAGTAAAACTTCATCAATTATATCTGTGAAAAATGGAATTTTAAGTTCTTTAGCGGTCTCTTGAGCGCTTTGTCGAGTATGACTCCATATAGCTTCTATTTTAAAACCATTTTCTACTAAAATTGGAACTAAAACTTTAACTACTGGTCCTGTTCCAAATACTCCAATTCCAGGTAACATTCTCTATAATTAGAAGATTAATTCAATCATAACAATGTATATATTTTTATTTTATGTATATAAACATTCAAGTTGTCAATATATGATAAAAGTAGAAATTTGTTCCAGATGGTAATTCTTCTTATTTTATGTTTATATATCGTCTAAGCAGAAAAACAGGTAAAGTTACCAAACCACCAGCCAGTGCAATACCGTTTTCCTCTAAAAAAACTAGTATGATATTTAGAGCATTCACTGATATAAAATGTATCACAATTTCTTGAGAAATTCTTGTTACAGTCGAAATATATATTTATTACTATAGGGTCTGAATCTTAGTTTACACATAGAGAAAATATGCATACTTTCTCTATGGGTTTACCTTCCTGAAATGTAGCGTAGTTCATATTACAAATTAAATGAATTTGTGAAAAAAAAAAATAAACAAATTAGAACCGATAATTGAATAAATTCAGTTTGAATAATTAACATGAAAATTGCAGTGGAAGGTTGTGCACATGGTGATTTAGAAAAAATATACGATTCTCTATACGTTACTGAACAAACCGAAGGGATCAAAGTTGATCTACTGATTTGTTGTGGTGATTTCCAATCTTCAAGAAATAAAGATGATCTTATGTGTATGGCAGTGCCTCCGAAATATCAACGTATTTGTACATTTTATAAGTAAGTACTACATAAATAACTTTTTAATAGTTTTATTTAAAAATGTTTGCTACAGATATTATTCTGGTGAATTATTAGCACCTGTGCTCACTATATTCATAGGAGGAAATCACGAAGCTTCAAATTATTTACAAGAGCTCCCGTATGGCGGTTGGGTTGCTCCTAATATTTATTATTTAGGTTATGCTGGAGTTATTAATATTGGAGGTGAATAATATTAAATAAATTTTACATGATAATATCATGTGGTATTTTATAGGTTTAAGGATAGCAGGCATTTCTGGTATTTATAAAAGTGCAGATTACATGAAAGGTCATTTTGAGAAACCTCCTTACAGCGAACAGTCAAAAAGGAGTGTATATCATATAAGAAATTTAGAAGTATTTAGACTGAAGCAACTTTCCGGAAAAATCGATATTATGTTATCTCATGACTGGCCCAGTGATGTGTATAAATATGGAAATGTTAAACAACTATTAAAGAAAAAACCTCATTTTAAGTGAGTAGGAAATTTCTTAGATAAAATTGTCATTCATTTCTACATATTATTGTTCTGTCTATGAATGAAAAATGTTAAAATACAATCAGTAGTTTTGGTTTATATTAAATAGACAGTTTGACACTTAGTTGGTTACATACATTATTTATTCTATTGATATTGTGATGCATTCATTACAGGATAGACATTGAAAAAGGTGTATTAGGTAGCAAACCTTCTAGTGATTTGATGTATCATTTAAAACCATCGTACTGGTTCTCAGCTCACCTCCACTGTAAATATTCTGCAATTGTTGAACATCAAGACGATTCAGTTACAAGGTTTTTATCATTAGATAAATGTCTTCCAAAAAGGAATTTTTTAGAAATAATCGATTTTCCACATGATAATTCAAAATTGCAATTGAGTTACGATTTAGAATGGTTAACGATATTGTACTTGACAAATCATTTACTTTGTGTTGAAAATAGATTTACATTCATGCCTGAAGCAGGAGATATTGAAAGGTAAGTTTTCCATAAATTAAAATATTGCAATTTATGTTGTGTTAGGTAAAATAGGGGTAATTCCATATAAAATCAACATGGAGTGTAAACCAGATCACCTCAGAAATTAACAAAATTTGGTATGAAAGTTGTTCACAGTAGAGTCTGCCCATAGAAAAGGACCTTGTGATAGAGTCGAGGGTACAGTGAAGAGTCTTATGAAGACTAAATTTTAACACCTATTCAACTTCAAGAAAATTTATTTGGCATTAATTTCACAATCTCCACACAAAATGAGTAATGTTGAGCGTGAGAAATTTCTGAATAACTGTTTCAGTCAAGCAATAACTATTAAAGGAACACATCAATATAACGCTTTTATACCTGAAATTCAAGTGTATAAAAGATATGTGTGAAAATATTCTCTGAACTAGATTCTTTTTCAACCCCTTACTTACCTTACCAATTGGAGCTATGATCCTTGAAGAACCTTCACCACCAGTGTCGGACGCCCAGCTCTGACACTGCTACTAGGCTGAGCTCTCCATACAGGGCGTTAGTATGGATGCGTCATTCTTCTTGGTCTTGGATTGGGCCATAGATGTGCTGAAGTACTTTCCTCTCCCACAAGATAAATCTCATTTCGTCTCTAGCAGTCATTGCCCAAGTTTCAGACAACTGGTCTTTGTACTGCACAATAGATCTTCTATTTTGTGCGCCGGATTTCAGTAACTTCTGGGCACTATAATACGCCTTGTTTCCAGTTTTCCCATTCTCCTGTATCTCCAGTGTAGTTTCGTTGTTTAGCACTTGTGAAGCCAGGTTTTCTTAAGTTAAAGTGTATCCAGAGCACTGGATTGATTCAAAGAAACTAGTAATAATCAAAACAGACCTGGACAAGGTCAGTGTAGGATTACAAGAAATAATAAAGATCAAAGTCGCTTTCTTACAGTTTTCCGATAGGTATTAGTTAATATAAAGTGCAATTTCAATATTCTTCAAATTCATTTCTTTATTTACAAATGTATTTTATAATTTTCGATTTAGGTATGAATTTACTCCTACTGATAATGAGAAGGATCTCATTTTTGAGAGATTAAATGGTAATTTGGTGATCCCAAAACTTTTTTCAAAAACTGCTACAGCGTTTAACCCAAACTCGCCGTCTGATAGACCCAGACAACCAGAACCTGTACTAAATCCTCAGACAATAAGTTTATGTGAGAAATTATATATAGACGATCCTTTAACGAAAATATCGAAAATCAATGGGACTTACGATCAATTAAACTCTAGCATCGATTTAAATTCTACTATCAGTTTTTTGGACGATAGTATTGAAAGTAGTTCCCCATTTGGTACACCAATAAAAAAGTTGATTTTCCGTGAATGTTTAGGAGATGTTGATGAGGAGCCCGAAATTGATAGAGATAAAAATAGTATAGAATGTAATCAAAATCAAAGTTCGGAAACTGTTGCTGTGATAAATAGTAAAAAAACTGTTTTAAATAATTATGATTGTAATTCTCCTACGAAAAAAAACCTTGAAAGGAAAATCCGGATATGCGTAAAGTTAAAAGATGGTGGATGGCTTAGTGGATAGAAGACTCTACTTAAAATCAACAAGTTTCCATCTACTGTGAGGATATTTTTAAATTATTAATTAGGAAATTAGACTTGAATTGCATACCCACCATAAACAACAAGGAAGATGAATAACGACGCTGATGACACAAATAATACTCCTTTTTCCTGTATAAAGTTGTATGTTGTAATTATATAACACATCACTCAATAAGTCGTGTGACTAACTGAGGAAAACACATTTTTTTGTCAAAAATAAATTTTAATCATGAATGTAGTCTTCTTCAAGAGCAATACAACCATTCTAAAGCTTCTCAAACTTCTCAATGCCATGCTTGTAGAAGGATTTGTCTTTTGCCTCAAAATAGGCTTCAGTTTCAGTAATTGTTTATTCGTTTGAGCAATTTTTTGAGATCAGAGAATAGCTAGGAGTTACTGGGGGCAGATCTGGACTGTATTGTGGATGAGGAAGCAATTCGAACAGTAATTTATTCAATTTTACCAGTGCATTGTCTTAGTGAAACATTGGTTTTTTATTGGACATATGAAGCCGTTTGTCGTTGATTTTTGCATTCAAACAAATGTCTCTTCCTTTTAGGGGTGGTTGATGAACAATATTCCATGCGCATTTCAAAACACTGAAACAATAACATTCCCAGCTGTCTGTTGTGCCTTTGGACAACTTGAACGTGGTTCACTGGCTGCAACCCACTCAGATAATGATTGTTTTGATTCTGGAGTGAAGTGTTTCATCCATTGTCACATATTGTCGCAAAAATATGATTTATTTCATGTAAACATAGCCAAACACTGCTCTGAATCATCAACACATTGTTATGATTAAACTGGCACCCACTTTGAAAAAAGCTTTCTCATGGTGAAATATTCTTGCATAATTGTAAAGACACTACCTTCTGATATCTTTACGGCCTCAACTATCTCACGCAATTTTAATTTACGATTAAATATAACCAATTTGTGAACTTTTTTCTGGAGTAACCACCTAAATTGAACGACCAGAACGTTCACCATCATCGGTGTCTAGATAACACTTTTGAAGCAATTTCCGAGTTTGTACAGTAAGTAGCTTCACTTGAATAGTTGCTACTGACTTATTGAGCGATGTTATACAATCTTTATAAATAAATTAGAAATAATGAAATTTTATTCATTTTTTTTTCAACTCCTTAAAATTCATGACTGTACGATAATTTTGCTCCCACCTTGGAGTAATTTCTTAAATTATAAGTTATTGGATCATCCAATGTTCCCTTTGGTTCTGTACTAATTTTATTCTTTGGTTTATTGGTGTTCATCATCAATAAGTATCCAAGCAACTTCAATTATCGTGTTTCTGTAATGATTTTGTATCTCTTAAATATTTAAAGCTGAATTTATAAACTTTTTGTTCACTTTCAAGGTCAATTTATAAACTTCTACGCTCGCACTGCATTCAATATAAATTAAACAGATTATGAAGTGTAATTTAAACACCCGCCCTTGCATTCCAACGCCTCGGAAACGTGAAGTCGGACGTAACGCCAACGAGTTTATTTCATATAAAAATTCCTAAGTGGAAAATGTTGAATAAACTATTGGTACCTTATCCCAGATATGAAGCAAAAAAAATAGAAAAAGTAAATATGCAACAAGCTATCAATTTTCGTTTTGGCAAATTTGGAAAAAAAGTGACACCCCAAACCTAACCAGAAAAATGTGCTCCCTGAAGTTAGCTTCTAGTACCAACATGTTGATTTTTAACCAAATTTCTCTAAACAATCATATTTGGCAACGATGATTAGTAAGTTTTAAACTGCTATTTATTTTTTACAGTAGTTTAAACGAAACGGTGCAAATAGTCATGAGCGAACATATTTCAATAATCTCGTATAAAGATATTACAACACAATCATATATGATTTATTTACTAAAAAAGTTTGAAGGTGCTTACACTAACAGTACATATACAATTAACTATAAAAACGAAGAAGAAAAATACCAAATAGATATGTGAAATATTTATCATTTCACAAGAAACCTTTAATTAGTAAACAAGCGTGGAATTTACAGTTAATATTTTTGAAACATCATGAAAATTGCCGTGGAAGGCTGTGCTCATGGGGATTTAGAAAAAATATATGATTCTATACACGTTATAGAACAAACCGAAGGAATAAAAGTTGATCTACTGATATGTTGTGGTGATTTCCAATCTTCAAGAAATAAAGATGATCTTATGTGTATGGCAGTGCCTCCGAAATATCAACGTATTTGTACATTTTATAAGTAAGTACTACATAAATAATTTTTTAATAATTTTATTGAAAAATGTTTGCTACAGATATTATTCTGGTGAATTATTAGCACCTGTGCTCACTATATTCATAGGAGGAAATCACGAAGCTTCAAATTATTTACAAGAGCTCCCGTATGGTGGTTGGGTTGCTCCTAATATTTACTATTTAGGTTATGCGGGAGTTATTAATATTGGAGGTAAGTAGAATTATTATTTTAATTATAGACAAAAGCTTGTAAATAACTATTTAACAGACAAATAAATAAATCTGAAGTATATCTCCAAAAATACAATAAATAATAAAATACCTTTAAAAATATACATTGTGAAAATTTTTATATGTCTAATCATGTCCAAATAGATTCAATGATGTTATTAAACCAGATAATAAAATTATAAAATGCTCAGAATTAAATATTAGTATTAGAATACAAGTCGTTTACAATGTAGAAAACACTTTCAAGTAAATATGCTTTCACATTCTTGAGAAATGTGGGGAAAGATGTTATGGATTTAATTTCAATTAACAAATGATTGTGCATTTGGTTTGCATTGTACAGTGTTGAGTCCTTGACTAATTCTGAATGTGGAGTAGGTAGTGCAGTGACCAGTAATCCATATTTTTAATTTACTTAGGTGTGAGGATAGGAGGTCTTTCTGGTATTTACAAAAGTGCTGATTACATGAAAGGTCATTTTGAGAAACCTCCTTACAGTGAACAGTCAAAAAGGAGTGTATATCATATAAGAAATTTAGAAGTATTTAGACTGAAGCAACTTTCGGGAAAAATTGATATTATGTTATCTCATGACTGGCCCAGTGATGTGTATAAATATGGAAATGTTAAACAGCTATTAAGGAAAAAACCTCATTTTAAGTGAGTACCAAGTTTCTTAATATATTTTTGAGATTTTGATAATTTATTTTTTGTTCTAATAATAATTGAATTGTGTTGTGATTTGTGTTAGGGAGGATATTGAAAAAGAAGAATTAGGTAGCAAACCTGGTAGTGATTTGATGTATTTTTTAAAACCATCCTACTGGTTCTCGGCCCATCTCCACTGTAAGTATTCTGCAATTGTTAGACATCAAGATGATTCAGTTACAAGGTTTCTATCATTGGATAAATGTCTTCCGAAAAGGAAGTTTTTACAAATATTCGATTTTCCACATGATAATTCAAAATTCCAATTGAGTTATGATTTAGAATGGTTAACAATATTGTACTTGACGAATCATTTATTATCCGTTAAAAATACAATTACATACATGCCTGGAGCTGGTGGTAATGAAAGGTAAGCATTTTATAAATTCATTTGTAATCAAAATTCTTGCATAATTATACTTGTATCGAGCAAGTTAGTTGTAATTTTGCTTATTATTAATGTCTTTTACATTGACTGAGATAAATGACTAAAATAATCCACCACAAAGTATAGTAACATTATAGTATCATAATCCTTTCGTTTTTTTGGTTCTAAAATATATAAAAACATTATCATCATGGACAAATTTTGACATTTTATCGACTTCTTTGACACTTATTTTATCTTGAATGTCCATGTGTAGTTCAAATCCGCATTTCATTAGAGATATTGCAAACAAAATCTAGCTAAAACGATTATGAGACCTACTAGTTAAAATAGAGACTGTATATAGTAATTTTCTTGAAAAATTATATGTAAATCGTCTTGGATCAGATTTTGGTATAAAGTTTTTTGTTTTATTAATAATACTATTAATTTTTTTTCAGGTATGAATTTACTCCTTCTGACAATGAAAAGGCTCATGTTTTAGAGAGGCTGAACGGAAATCTGGTAATTCCAAAAATATTTTCGAAAACTGCTCCAGCGTTCGATCCAAACTTTCAGTCTAATAAACCCAGACAACCAGAACCCATACTGAATCCTCAAACAGTCAGCTTATGTGAGATGTTATGTATAGACGATCCTTTAACAAAAGTATCCAAAATCGATGGGACTCATGATCAACTGAATTCGAGCATCGATTTAAATTCTACCATCAGTTTTTTAGATGATAGTATTGAAAGTAACTCTCCTTGTAGTACGCCAGTGAAAAAAATGATTCTTCCTGATCCGAAATCATGTGAAAGTTCACAGGACATTTGTGTGGAGCAGGAAATTGATCAGGATGGGAATAGTACGGAATCTAGTTTGAACGAAAGTCCGGAAAATGTTCCTGCAGTCAATATTGATAAATCTGTTGATAATGTTGAAGATTCTTGCTCGCCTTCAACAAAAAAACGCAAGAAAAGAAATATAGAAATGTATGAATCTGTATAGTAATTATGTACTTGTAAATTGTAATTATGTATACATATCTTTATAAATAAATTTAATTTAAGAAAATTCTATTTATTTATTCTCCAAAATTGTTATGCTACACGGATATAAAAATAATAAGCCATTACAAAAAGTTTATTCCAAGTAAAAATTTTACCCTATTAGATCAACTCAAAATGTCCAGGCCTTTTTTATTACAGCCACTAATTAGCTGTATATTCTAGATGATAAAGGTCAGATTTAAATGGATTGTTTTAGGTTAAGTTGTTTCAGTAAAACAATTAAACGAAGTTCAACTCTTTCGAGAAGCAACAAAACAAAATTAAACTTTGTTGCAAAACTACAAAACGAAGTTCAACTTTTTTAGCAAATCATCAAATCAAAGTTCAACTTTTTAACATATCATTAAAACAAAGCTCAAAATATCCAGGCCATTTTTTTTCTACAGCCACTAGTTAGCTACATAGTCCAATTGTTTGAAGCTACATTTAAATGAATTGTGTTAGGTTAAGCCAGGATGTGGTTCATCTATGGGTTAGGTTGCTCCAATTTTGTTTATGTCAAGTAACAGTCTTGTAAAAGTTTCAGAGATAAAGGAAAACTCACTTGGTAAAACACAATATTTATTTAAAATTATTCTGTACCTTTATCAATAAAATAAATTATCACTGTAATCGGTAGTATTAAAAACACAAATAATGAGAACGATAAAAAATGTACAAAAATATTCAACAATTATAGTGAACTTTTATTTGTGATCAGAATTTTTAGAAGACACCAAGGAATGTACCAATTCTACATCGCAGTGTTTAAAACAATCTATATACGGAAAAACAAAAACTTTGATTAATTTATGTGAAGTGTCTTAAGTGATTTAGTTGTCCAATAACGAAAGTTAATAAGTGAATTCTAATATGAATAGTAGCAATATTGAATCAGGTATTAAATTATTTTCAAGAGTGAATAAAAAACAATGTTTAGAAGGCATAAATCCTAAATTCTTTCCAGATGGAGGGCCCCTACCTAATCAAATTATAGAAATCACGGGAGGCCCAAAAGTAGAGAAGACTGATTTATTGATAGACTTTATTGTTAAATGTATTTTACCAAACAAACGTCCAGAATGGAAATCATCGGGAGCCGTGTTAATTTTATGTGAGCATCAAATAAACATGTTCAAGATTATTAAAGTTATTGAAACTCATCTAAAAAAGAATAATGTGGCAGATCCAACGAAGGATATTTTGAAAACTTGTTTAAAGAATCTGTCGATATTCAACTGTTATAGTGCTGAAGAACTAGATTTAACAATTATGAGCTTGGAAAGGTTCATTTTAGCAAAAGACGATATAAGTTTGATTGTTATAGATAACATCACCAGTTATTATTGGTTAGCAAAATTGAATTGTAACATGTTGAGTTACTATCAACATGCTATGAAGATTTTCCAAAAAGTTTATAGTGCAATAAGAAATTTAAACGTTCTGTTAATTTATGGAAGAAGTGATAAGATAAACAATGGTAATAAGAAAGGTTTCCAAAATATAGATTATAGAATAGATATTCAAGATGGTGAGAATGAGTGTTTGAAAGCTTGCCTAATGGATTTTGAGAAAGAAAAGATGATTAATGTCAACTTGAGAAAAGATATAATTTTGGAATTTATTTGAATTTTTAAAGTAATTTTTGTTCCTAGTTATCATTAAATCAATTTTATATTATACACCATCAACTCCCGATTTTCTTAATCCTTGACTTAAAAGTCAGGGGCGGATCCAGGAAAGGGAGATCCTCTCAAGCAGACCATGTTGGTACAAAAAAAAAATAAATAAAAATAGAAGAATCAACCTTGGTTTAAACTAATATTAATTTATTTATAAATCAATATAATTATTCACAATGCTGATAATATTTGGTGACTTTTTTTGTAATTCTTGGCTGTCACTACCTCAACACATATCTCTGGATTCGCCCCTGAAAAAAGCTATATTTCTATAATAAACTGGTAGTTTAGTACCTCAATAGAACGCGCTGTCCCCAATATACTGCTTTGTGGCACTCATTATCGCCTTTTTGGGATGTAAACCTGGTTCCCCAGTACCTCATTTGGCGAGAGTTGCTCCCTTTTGCGTTTTGGATTATAATATAGGAATTATTTTCCATATCTAGCATTCAAAAAATTGTTCTGTAAAGTGACGTTGTGAGGTATAACCTTAGGATGCTCAACTCATTACAGAGTTGACCAGAAACTTGGATAGCTTAGAGCTTTTAGCATAAGAAGAAAAAACACATGAGTTATGATGAATCCACGACGATTATTGTATAACACCTCTCTGAAGAACGTGACATGTAGAGATCTTTTTGTTTATGTCGACATCTGTGATAACTCACAATTGATAGAAGAGATTGATTGATTTCGAGCTTTTTGGGTCTCTTCAGGACAGTGTAATACTCACTTTCAAAAAATTGAGGATTCTCAAGCTGATTGACGGATTATTTATTATTTAATGCAAATGATGGGAAATTAACTGAATACACTAATAGAGTACTTATAATTCGAAGAAATGTTTGATAACTTAGTCCCTGGTCAAGAGTCAGGTTCTTATTGCATTTGTTTGGGTTTTCACAAACTTCTTAATGAGTTTTTATGTGAAATATTTTTTTTGAACAAGTAAAATTTTTTAATAAAAAAAGTTTATTGGTCGCGTCCAAATTTGTCCTAACATTTAATAATAACATATTTACAATAAAAACTTTCGATACAAAGTTGAATTAAATAAAATACCTAACTACTAACAGGATAATCTGAAATAAACCATCATCTGAAGCTAAAACTTTCCAATATTTTAAAAATAAATATAGTTCCATTGTTGTCTTATTTTATTCCAGATCAACCTGTATATTATTTACAAAAAAAATAACTGTTAATGTAACAATGTTCAATTTCAACCTACAATAACTTTTATCGATTTAAAAGTTCTTTTTAGATATAAAATTAAATATTATTGCACTATCAGTAAATTCAAGTTGAATACGTTCCGATCCACAATATTCAAATATTTATATGTATATACAAAATAATTACAAAAAAATATGTACAAAATTTTTTACAAAGTAAAAAAATCATCCATTCGAATTACACTAATTTAAAACAGCCTTATCCACATATAAATTGGTGATCTGAAATATTTTAAATATGTACAATCGTCTATTTCCCTTTAATCGTGTCACAACGTCTGTAGAACAACAGGTAGGGAACCCTGCTTCCCTGCGGTTTCAAGACATGCTCTTCCTGAACTGTTTTCACCGAAGCATCGTCATACCTCAACCAACAGTTGTAACCAACGTGAAAGGCATCAGTTACGTAATGACCTTTCGTAGCCTCTTTACCGTCATGGTAAACTACTGCAAACAATTTGTACTGTCTTTCTTTTTGATTTTGTTGTTTAGAAGCCAGTAATTCTGAAATGGAATTTTAAAATATCAATTGTTACTGCAGGTATTTTTAATGACAAATAAATATTTATTTACTTATCGTGAATTATTTTATCAAATACAAAGTAGAGTATTACCCTTGGCTAGCAATATAATTATTCCCGAATCAATTATTAGAAGCGTTTTGGAAAGCTTTTTCTAGAATAGCCTTTATCTACTTTGTTGCAGCATTATCAATATCATGGATAAGATCAACTCGTTTCCCTTTTAGCATATTTCATTTTTTGAAAAGATCCAGAAGTCTCACGGTACTAAATCTGTTCAGTACGACAATTATTCACGCGTTTTAGCATTGATATTTTTTCACAAATAATTTAACAAAAGTTATGGTAACCCAATCGTCTGTTTAAACCAAAGGTTACTGCTTTTGTGGTTGAAGAGCGTCCCCAACATTAAGTGAATTGTTTCCATTTTTAAATGACTTGAACCACTTACAAACAATCTTTAAAATTACTAAATTATTTCCAGACATAAATTTCAACTAAGTGATCTTTTTTACAACTAGATCTACGGGTTGCAAGTAGTCACTGCTTGTGTCAAAACAAGAGAGTATGAGAAGACATATCGAAGCTACGAAAATTCACTCATTGTACTTTTTGATTACACCTCATATGTTAAAAAAGTTAAGAGGGTTCAAAACTTGTTAAGATCAAATAAATACTGAGAGACAGAAGGGAATAGAAAATAATGAATATAGTAAACAAAAAAAAACAATCCACAAGGAAAGGTCCCTAACATTAATCAATACTCCTTTTAAAGAATTTAAAAACCTTGTGTTAATTATTAACTGTACTTACTCTGATCTATTTTCATATCAATGGGAAATTCGACAGATTTTATAATTTTAGTACATCCGTTGGCTTTATAATCGAAACATTTTAAATGAAGGACAAGTATGGCAGGCAATTCATCAAGAAGTACTTGCTGCCAAGCCTCAATTTCTTCTTTAGTTTTAGAAGAAGTGAGTCCTTCCAATTTATGAGTGTTTAATAAACCTTCTAGAGCCTCTTGGACAGTTTTCACCTTCTGAAATACAAAATTGATTCATTTGAGAAATATACCAAACTAGTATTATTATTATAAACTAACCTTAATATTTAATTGTAAAGTGAAAAATGGTTGAACGTTTTCCGTGGTCAATTCTCCTGCTCGGTGTATTTTCGATTTCAAAAGTCCTCCGAATATATCACTTATAGGGGTTTTACCGAATTCCGTTCTTCTAGTGATGCTACCCTTATTTTTCGGTCCCATTACCTTCCATTCTTTTTCAACATCTTCTTCATAGGAAATTCGAGTTTCCGTTTTATCCTGATCGTTTCTTACCAATTTGATCAACTGAAATTCATAATAAAAAAAAAACAATTCAAATGTTCAAAATTATTTTTGAAATCCTATACTTCACTAACCTCGAGCATCTCATCATTCAATCCGTTTAACAGGAATCCAAGAAATTCTTCCGCATCCTCTTGTCTTCCTTCTATGAGTTCGGAGTTATTTCCGTTCAGCAATTTGAAAATCCAAGTTGGTACAAACGGGGTATCGGTTTTTATTATTATGTTTGTGTCTTTTTTGGAATTTTTTCTCATATTCGGAGGTAGATGTTTAAATTCTTTCATAAAACAACACCTGGAAAAGGGTAATTATATTACAAAGAAAATTTATAAATATTAGATTTACTTACATTGCATCAATAACGGGGGTTTTCTTTCTATTCTCATTTGGAGAAATATTACCAGATAGATCGGTCAGAAGATTGTATAGAGGCGGACAGGCTGCTAAAGCTTGTAATATCGAATTTATATAACAGTAATTACTTTGATTCAATAATCCTCTTGGTTCCAAGCTTATTGTTCTACCATCGAGGGTGTAAGATGACAAGAATTCTAAAAAAATATTACAACAAAATTAATATCATTAATAGTCTGCTTCACTCAACAGATAGAAATACAGGATTAGAGAAAGTGGATCCCTAAAAGAGAGGAACCTTTTCGAGTCATACATCAATTACTTCAGAAGATTGAAAGAAATTTAATACCCACAATGCTAATTTAAAATCAAGCGAATAAAAAATTGTTCGTATGTCTGTAATTGGTTAATTTAAAGATAAATTTTGATTCTTTTTGAATATCTACTTAAGGCACTAATAGTTGTAACACTAGAAATGGAAAATCATCTGGAAATGTTGAAATATCAGCAGAAATTATAAATAAAGCCTGGTAAAACCAAAAGTACGGAAAATAGCATAAATAGTCCAACAACGGGCATCGAAGGGTCGTGGATGAAATTTTGTTTGTTTGTTTCGTTGTCCTTCCTCTACTCTCTTCACTATGAGTCTCCGTCTTCTATTTTTCTCCTCTACTCATTCCCACTCTTCTCTGATCTAACCTCTCATATCCATTTATATTTCGGCCCCCTATTCTTCTCCCGCTACCCCCTCTCCCCATTTGTGCCCTTTTATTAGACTCGTTATATACTTCTTTGAGTTTATTTTTTTTTCTCCATGAATTGTTCAGTTTCACGCCCCCAGCTCTTTCCTCTCCACACTTGGAAAATCCTTTTGCTCACATTGTTCTACAAGCCTTTTTCTGGTTCATTTGTCTCATCATCCGTATTCATAATCAGAACTCTTAGAGAGTCGAAGGACTCAACTTTTTCAAAATGATATTCCTCGTTTTCAGTCTGCTTTATCTCTGATTCTTCCTTTACCTGAATCTTTTTTATTTCTTTTCTAATCTACTATAAACTTGAGATCTCGCTCGTAATACAATATTGTCTGCATAAGCTAAAATTTGATGCTTCCGATGGTAGATTAAGCCTTCTGCCTGTCTTACGATTATTTTCAATGCAAGGTTAAAAAGTAAAATGGATAAGGGGGCCACACTGCATCAGTCCCTTTTTTACTTGAAACCAATACTTTTATTTCACTTCCATCCAGAGTCAGTTTCACAGTTATTTTTTTTGGAACTCACTAAAACTTCTAAAGCTTCATGCAACTAACAATTAAAAAGATATAAAAAGTTAAATATTTTCTATAAAACCAAATTTCAAAGACACAAAATGTGATCAATATCTTCACAATAAAACAACAAATATAAATCTCTAGAAAATATATGATATGGTCTCTAGGAAGTATGAGAAGGAAGGAATGGATTCATTAAAATTATTTAAAATATAAAGAAACATACTAAAACTTCGTAATATAAAATAATCTTGAATCAGATGGATTTGGATATGAGCCTAATGGACATTATCAGATATAAACATCTAAAAAGGGAGCAGATAGCTGTTTCAAAAATATCTAAAGGTAAAATTGAAGAAGAGGACAAAAAAATGAATTCATATACTTGTAATTGGAAATATCATTAGAAATAGACAATGTACAAATAGTAACGAAAACAGATGTCATTAAGCCTTCTTGTTTATCCTCAATTTCTCCTAAAACTCATAATTATGAACTGAAAGTTTCCAAAATTCAGTTCTGCTTAGTTGTGGTAATTCATCACCTTACTAAGTTGACTGTAGAACTTTTTGTTGGCATCTATTTAAAAAAAGATTTTCCCTTCAAACAGCAGCCCTGCTAAAGCAATCAATGAATAATGACTTCATAAATTCTCTTTTGGTATACTGAATTTCTCATGTACTATGGTATGATATCTACTATTCAACAGATGCTTAAGTACAAAAGAAAAACTTCAACAGAAAACTGAGAAGAATTGATTCTTATGGTGATGACACTCAGGTCCTGTATTACTTTGATCCTACAGATCCAGAAGCAGCAACTATACACCTAAAAGGAGACCTGTCATCACCAAATGAAAATGAAACAGAAATTTTACTGTTTTGGTCTCAGAGATGTTAAGGAAATTTGCAAGTTGGGCAGTGGCAGGTTGGCATTCAAACATTTTGCCAAGAACTTGGAAGTAATTCTAGATGTGGACTTTAGAGAAGATTTAAAAATACTTTTGCAGAAACTCTTGTATATAAACAGGTCTATTCTTAATTTGAAGATGAGAAAAAAGCTTTCGAATCTCTGGTATAGTCTTATTTCACCTAATATAATGTTGTTTACTATCCTTGTCTTAACATGGCATAAAAAAATCGTGCATAATAAGTTTCCAGTCAGATTTTCTGAAACTATTAACCCCAAGTATTTGTATTGTTTCACTATTTCTAATATTACATCATTTATTTATATCACCGGATTGTTCATTGTTAATTTATTATGACACAACCATTGATAATAATGTTGAAGATCATTATTAATATTTATTTCTAACTCATTCTTGTTCATACCCGAGAAGAATAAGACAGACTGTGAATATGTAATAGATACTGCAATTGACCTAGCTCCCTGAACAATTCCCACTCCCACAGTTAGGTGTTTCCTTCCTGTTGAGTCCCATTTTTTACATTTCTAAATCCACTGTGTCAAATGCTTTATTTAAATCTATGAACACAGTTACCTCATAGTTGTTCTTATTTAATTCTTTAGCAACATATTTTAGCAGCACCACTGTTTGTTTCTCTGAATTCTTATGGCATAGTAGAGAAGGCATATTACCTTGTCTTTAGTTGGGAAAAGACAGCTAGAAGGTATAATATCTCTTTTACAACAAATTCATCTTCTTTAGGTTTTTGTAATTACTCAATTAATTTATAGTTAAGACCATATAAATTTTGCATTGTTAAGCAGCTGTATAAGTATGTTAAATCTCACCACTATTATTATAAAACTTGTGGGGTCTCAATAAAAACTGCCCCAAATCCACTAAACAATGTTTTTTTTTCATGAAGAATGCAACATATTGGGTTTAACTGGTGTAAAATTGACACCTGATACAATTTTTATAAAAAAACTAGCCCCATTAAATGTTAACTTGTTGTAGACACCAATGATATTTTGTAAAAATTACTACACTTTAATGAAATCTAATTACTATATATTATATATCCCTCACATTTGGATGGGAAATGTTTATTTTGAACCTGTTAGTTCAAAATCGTGCTGCCAGTGATAAAAAGAGAGACTATAGCACCTTAAAGGAAACAAACACTTCAGCTTCATAATATTAGTATAGATAGTTTATCACAAAAACCTACCTCCTAATCTGAAAGATTCTGGATCAACAAATGGCTGTGCCTTTCTTGGATATTTTATAGGACACAGCATACTATTGTTTAAATCTTTATTTCCACTTTTATCATCGTTATTTTTAGTGGTATTCTCTGAAGTAGTAGTGGTGACTGCATTTGGTTTGTTAGTACTGAATAAACTTGCCCATGATTTATTTCCTGAGCCAGGACTAGCAGTTTTTACCACATTTTCATTTCCGTTTACTACTTTGGGCAATTCCTCAGGTACATTTTCCGGAATCCCATTTTCTTTTACTCTAAAATATGTTAATAAATTTGTTTGCAATAAATACACTATTAAAAGAGTAAAGAAATTTATATTTACTCTTCTTTGGGAGGTTCTTGTTCTTCTTCTTCAGTGATATTGTTTTCTTTTTGTTGATCTTCAGCATTGTGCTTTTGGGAAATAGCTATTGGATAAGTATAAGTGGCGGCCTGAGGGGAATAAGTAGATTGAGGAATAAAAACTTGTTGGGGGTAGGAGGCAGAAACAGGAGACATGGCATTGGTGGTATAATAGACAATGTTTGGAGCATAAGGGAGAATAGGCTGTACCACTACAGGAGGCTGTTGATGATTGTAAAATATGGGTTGGGTTATCATTGGATGTTGAATATAAGTATTGTGATGTGTAGACACGCTGCATTGTACTTTTTCCTTCCTTTTTTGCACTTGTTTTCCTAAAATGAAGAGAGGAATATAAGACTATTCCGAATTTTAAAAAGTATTGAATTTATTTATACAATAAACTATTTCTCATTTTCAATTAGTTATTTACTTATTTTACTATAGAATAATTTTCTATAAAAGTCAATTTTACTTCATATATGGGAGATCAAGATAGATAAATTAAAAATAGCAACTGGAGAAGTAGTGAGGTGTATAATAAATCAATCAATAGAATGGAATCTTTAACAATAACAGGCATAGAAAAGTATTCAACTACATATTTGAAATTTTTAAGATAACTTACCAATAAACTTTTTTTGATTTTTGATCCAAGGTAATTGTACACTGGGATCATATTGTTGAAGTGAATTTTTGATTCTCAACTGCTCATTTTCTTCAACTCCGTTCAAATCAATGAATTCAATATTACACTAAAAGTGATTAAAAATATATTTATATTCCTCAGGCATAGAATTATGTCAATGGTAAGATGATCCATTGCAGATATATGTAATAATAGAAATAATTGTTCAACTTACCAATTCACTTGACTCCATTGTAATAAAAAATATTTTCAATATATAAGAATGAATTACAATTTCATTACTTTTACAATATGAACACTAATAACATTATTTGCACTACACTTCGAAATTGGTTAAGTTTCTCACGTTATACTTCAAACTTCGTTCTCCGGTAACGACAGACGACAGACGACAGAATGTAGGGAACTTCCTGCGCTATAACTCTTCCAAACTACGTTCGTTAAGTCAAAGGAAATTTGATGTCTCTAATGTGCGCAATACGATTATGAATACTAGGAACTTTTACAGTCCTTTGTGTTTCAAAAATTAAAATATATTTAATTTAGAATAAATTCAAGATATCTTTGACACATTATGAGAATCCATTAAAAATAACAAATTCCAAATTTTTTCATGTTATAGAGTATATCTGTTATTACTTTTTATTTTATACATTTCTTATAAGTAAAATTAGATCCATTATATCTGTATCAAAGAAAAAATAAACTTATTCAGGTTATATATTGGTTTAATGTTGTAAGAGAACATTTACCAATTTCGCGTTTCATATTAAGAAAAATAACAATTTACTGAACAAAAAAACGCACCTGTAGTTCAAACGCTATTTAAATGACCTTCATTAAAGTCTACAATTGGTAATGACGTTTCTTATGTAACAATAACCTAACTGTTAAATTCAGAGGTTAGATGAATTTCACTCAGTGCAAATGTGTTTTAACACCTATGAAGGTGATTAATAGGTGATTTGGAAAGTAAAGAAAATAATCAACGATTTAATAAATTTTTGAAGTGAAAATGTTGAGATCAGTAGCTATTCTTTCAGTTACTAATAGAATTACTGCTGGCGAAGAAACAAATAGAATACATGAATTCCTTAAAACACAGTTAGGTGTATTGAATTTTCAAGTGGAAAAGTTGGTGATTGCACTAGAACATGAAACTGTTTTGACCCAAGAGATAGATACTCTCTTTAAACAATACGATTTGATAATAGTAGTCGTAGAATTGAAAAACGATGTCGTGTTTAAAGCCCTAGGAAATATTTTTGGCGATTATTTGAAAATGAATGATTCCACGAAAAAACCAAAGTTCTGCGATGATAATATGATGAAATTACCATCACTAGCTAAATTATTAACTACAAATAACCTCCCATATCCTGTGATATATTTACAAAGAATATTTATTCTTAAAGAAGAATGCGTAGAAATACAATTCTTGGAGGTTTTGAGATCTCATTTGGAACAATACAGAACACCTCCAATATTTAAAAAGAATATTCAAGTTAATTTAAATGGCAATTGTAAAAAAATATCAGATCTTTTAAATGAGTTGGTTAATGTAGAAATAAAGAAAAATGATAGTACTCTTGCTGTGAGCAGTAATAGTTTTGAAAATATGGTAGAGGCGGTAGAGATTTTGAAGCGCGAGTTACATGAAAATTTTTTACATTCAGATGAGGATGAAGATGCTTTGAAAAAAATTTTTGAAAGTGAAAATGAACATTTACAAAAAAGTTTAAAAGTAAGTAGATCATAAAAACATTAGAATGTAATTGAAGATTCAGGTGTCAGTAAGTTTTTTCTTAGTTCTACAGAAAATTGATTTAGTTAATTCATACTTAATGTACTTAAATTCATTTTTCTAATTTTTCAAAATAAAAACTAATACTTGTAAATTGAACATGTACCTGAGTGAATTATAAAGAAAATGGCATTATAATGTTGTGATATGCCTGCTTAGACCAAAGCTGACAAATTATTTCCTGTATTTTGCAATTCTTAGTGAAGGAATTCAGTTGTGAACATTACATCCTGTTCAGATCCACTTTACCTTCAAATTGAGTGCTTCAAATAGCTTTTTATTTTTGTCCATAGGTACTAAGCATTTGTCTATCTTCATTATTTTTTGTAATACTTTTTCATAGGGAATATGTTTTGTATGTTGTTACAAAAAAGGGCTTTAATTTATTGATAGGAATCAAGCTTGATACAATTATACTTAAAGTTTTTTCTTTTATCTAAAGTTTATTTTTCTCTTGTGAAGCGTGCTGGTTTTGTATTCAGAACAGCCCAGAACGCTCTACAACATTTAATAGCTTTCTAATTATATATGCAAAGGTTGAGTTGGAGGCGAAAAGAAGAATAACCTAACCAATTTATCAACCTATCTAGCTTCTTTGGTTTATATATTACTGGTCAAAGGTAATATATAACCTACCCTATAAAAACAATAAGATCGATTTTGATAACACATATATGTAATATGATTTTTATATTTTCTTTCAACCAAAACGTGTTAAATTCTGGTTTCGAACTTAAATTCACTGAAAAAATAAAAAAAATGTAAAATACTAATTTGTCGATGTTTATGACCACGAATAAGGCTACTCCCACATCCAAACATTTACCAGTTAAAGCATGGAATATTTATTCTGGATATGCAATTTTTGCGTTTCCTTTGTTATAGATTTTTAGTTTTTTGCCACTCACCATTTACTAACCACTTACCTAACCTGACCTAACCAGTTTTTTAATTATGACCCAGATAATACAATCCAATGACAAACAATTTGTATAAATAATTGTATTTCAATTTTGAGTTTAATTTTTTTACGAACCTCTTATGAACTTTTCATGAAACCAATAGGTAATAACAAAGTGTTTCAACTGAAACGGACACATTGTATATCATCGATATTTATTTCAGGTGATAGATAAATGCATTTCAATATATGGTCCCAGTAATGTTTTTGTGAGTTTCAATGGGGGAAAAGATTGTACAGTACTATTACATTTGATTTACATCGTTTTAAAACTGAAGTATCAACAATATAATGAACCTATAATTTGTTTGTACGTGAAAAGTCAAGAAACGTTTCCAGAACAAGATTTATTCATCTCACAATGTCAGACATATTATAATTTGGATGTAATGGTGGTATCTATGGGGATCAAAGAAGCGCTGAATCATATATTAAATGTTAAACCAAATTTGAAAGCTTGCTTAATGGGAACACGAAGAACAGATCCCTATTCTCAAAATTTAATGGAATTTCAGGTAAGCTCCTACTATTTTATTTATTTATTCCATTACAAATGCATCTACTAAGAATTTTTTCGAGTTATACAGGGTTTCTACATTCAGGTGATTGCTCATATAAAATTAATATCAGTAATCACCTTCTGAATTTTGTCCCATGAATTTAAAAAAATCTTGTATCAAAATGAAGAAGATTCCACACAGAACCATTTGGTATAAGGTTGTTTGCAAAAAATCCATCCTAAATTATTTTGTCGAATTAGAAATTGTGATTGAATATACGAGGTGTTGTAAAAAAATCCAGTGAATGAATTTTTATAGCAGTAATTACTTATGCTGCATCTATTTCAACTAGTACGACTTGTACCCCATATGTTGAGACAGTCAGTGACATGTGCCTTGATTAAAGAATCAATAAAAGTGTCTAAGAAGCTCATTAAATGTTAAATTTGTCTATGGTGATCATGTAGTAGCTTTGAAGATTGTGTGAAACTAGTATGAGCGATTTAAAAATCCCAGTTAAGGATGAGGAGCTATCGGAACGTCCTAGGACCTCAAAAATATATGAAAAAGCCGATTGATCATTAGGGAACTTAGCGTGGAAACAGATAGCCTTCTTCTTCTTCACAATGACAACACAAGTGCCATAAGTTGATTTTTGTTTTTACCAGATTTAACAGCCAAAATATACTAAAATGAAATGTTTTAACGTATTTTTGACATTGAAGAAGCTTTAATAGATCAGATTAAAGCCATTTCAATAGCCGCAATTGCAAGGAGAGGTTTGTAACCAATAACTAGTTTCGACGTTATTACGACTCATTAGAGTGGTATAACAACTCTCGTTCGGGCTTGAAACCCAAACTGAAGACAACTTAAAAGAGCGTCGCGGTAAATCATTGGCCAGGTACAAATCTAACGCATTTTCCGATGGTATATGAGGTGTGTAAAAGGTGCGAGCCATTGCGGATGTTGATATCTACAAAAAGGTCAATTGATATCAAGTTCTTCAGGCGAGATATAGTTTGTAATATTTGTCGAGGCATTAGCCAGGAAAGTAGTTGTTTTCTCCTTTGAAGAATGGTGAAATATATTGTCGAAATATTAAAATTCGAAATTATTTCAGAGGTGAATGGTAGAAATTATTTATTTTGATATATGTACATACTTAATTTATCATCAAAATCTATATGTTTTTCTTTAACTAACACAATCATATTTTAAAATATATTTATCGGCATGAAAAAATATAAATATAACTTTTTATCAGTTAATTAACCACATACCTATCTGTTAGTATCTATTTGTAAACAAATTATTAAAATTACGTACGTTATAAAGGAAAACAAAATTTGGATTTTCAATCACCGAACCATTTTTTCAAGTCTGGGGACAGAAAATAATCTGAGAGGGCTAAATCTGGCTAATAGGGTGCATTATGTAGCAATTCATATGTTAATGCATTAATTTAGGTCATTACAATAACTGATGTGGGAGCTGGTGCATTGTCTTGATGAAACAACACTTTCTTCTTAACCAAATGCAGCCGTTTGTGATGGATTTCTTCTCTCAAACGTTGCAATAAGTTCACATAATACTCGCCGTTGATAGTTTCTCCTTTTTCAAGATAGCCAATGAAAATTATCCCACGCGCATCTAAAAAAAACCGACGCCATGACCTTGACTGCAGATGGAACGGTCTTTGCCTTCTTTGGAATCGGTTCTTCCTTTTCAGTCCATCGTTTTGATGGTTCTTTTGTTTCGGATGTGAAGTGATGGACCCATGTTTCATCCATGGCTATTAAACGGCTTTATTTCTATGAATCATTGCCAAACACTCGATGGAAATATCTTTTTGTTCCAAACGCGGCTCCCACCTTACTTACAGCTTTCTCATGTCCAAATTTTTAGTTAATACGCGATGTACCGAATTTTTTGAAATGCCTACCATGTCTGCTAGTACGCGCACTTTCAGTCGACTATCATCCAGTGGATTTTCTTCAATATTTCTGGAGTCGTCACCTCATTTGCTCGACCGCTGCGATGCTGGTCCTGGCAGGTCGTACGGCCTCGTTTAAACTCTTCACAGATGTCCAATTTTTTCCATGTTTACAAATTTACTGAAAACGTTCACTATTGATGGCTGCCAAACAATTACTAAACAACGTGGCGTCCTCAAGCCTTTTTAAGGGATGAAATTTCGCACTTTTTTTCGTAGCAACTCTTTAAGAGGCAATTTAGCAATAAATTTGGATATAATAAGGTCTAAGATCGATTAAATCAGTTGACAAACCACAAAAACTTAGGGACACAAGCATTTGTTAACCCCACGGCAGCGTGTTCAAAAAAGTATACATTGTTTTTATAAAGTAACTTGCAAATATTTCAATTTCTGCTTACAACTTTTTTATCCACGACTGTTGTATAATGTACTCGTTATACATCTGCTCGCTCGACCTTAATAACACCCATTTATCACGACAGCAATTACTGAATCATTTCTTGATTTACTTATATTGTTTTGTTGCAAAAAATCGGTTATTACAATTTTATCACGTAAAACACTACTAAATATTTCCAATTTACTTCTTTACATATAAAAAAAAATTAGAAAAGTAAATATTCCTAGACCAGATTCGAAGCCGGGACCTCAATTTTGAAGGCATCAAACATTAACACTGAGTTGTCGGCGACATGAATGTGTTTGACGTACATCTTAATTTCTTAACGTACCATCGTTTGCGAAACAATTTATAAATTGAAATAGCTTTTGAAACAGAATAAATTTAACCCAAAACTGTCAATATGTGTTCACCTCGTGAATAATAACCTCGATTATACACTCGTGAATAATATACTATGATAGTTCCTATACTTAACGTAGAATGAGTTTTTCGAAAATTATCTGCACTTAATGATAATTTATTTAATTTCTGAAAAAGTGTGTTAAATTGCAAATCATCATATAGATAATAACGTAATCAGATCAACGTCAAATCAGTAATTCATTAATATTTCTAAATATATTTATTTATAAAACGATAATTGACGTTATGTAAATG
This sequence comes from Diorhabda sublineata, assembly GCF_026230105.1. Lineage (NCBI taxonomy): Eukaryota > Metazoa > Arthropoda > Insecta > Coleoptera > Chrysomelidae > Diorhabda > Diorhabda sublineata. The sequence continues at coordinate 5,663,881 of NC_079481.1, read as the reverse complement.
TTTCTTTCAATAATTCCATTATCTTAAATTGCCTTATAGACAAAAAACGTTTTATATATATACAGTGTGTATCAGAAAAATATGATGATACAATATAAGTATTATTGTGGTTAAAATATCAAAACATCCGATGAAAAATAAAATATCGAAGTACATTTGTGGGTATTCTTATCAATCCGCAGCAATTGTTTTTTATTTAAACTCGTAACAAAATTTACATTGGATTGCTTGTTGCGTTTTCAACTGCTGATAAGTTTTGATAATTTTTCATAACAACGCATAAATTAAATTATCAATTACACTTGCAAATATTATCATTAATGTGCATGCTTTCGTAATGAGGAACTAATTGTGTTTAAACAAACTGTTAACGTTTATCTACCTGAATGTCAAGTTTTCGTAAATTTGACGATGACTAAAATTTTGGTGGTTTGTCTGATATGATTCTTCTTATAATGTGTTAATTTCAACTACAAGAGGCACCAATAATTTTTTTTAGTCTCCGGTTGCTTTTTGTTTGTATAGGTGAAGCCACTAAACTGATTATAAATAAATTTGGAAGGATATTTCCAATATTCTTTGACGATCTGTTGTTATCAGTGAAATGTTTCTTTTGACAAATTTTCCTTATATATTTACCATTGTTTAAACCCCACGATAATAACTAAACACTTGTACAAACTTAATTAGTTTTAAATTATGTCATTTACTATAATTTCCTCATTTTTCGAAGTTAATAATAAAATTTTATTACTGTATATTGTATTTTTTTCATTCAATCTTAAAATTGGCCTTTTAATAAAAAAAAATATGCTTATTATACTTTATAAGATTTGAAACCCAATTTTTTGTGTCAAATATGAATTAATACTTTTTAAAAACAAATACTAAGCTAGACCTTAACCCCCAAACTATAAACAAGAACTTTTTTTTTCAATAGAATATTTATATCTAAAGATAAATGTACAAAATATTTTTAATTACGTTCACATATCTACAGGTTGTCTCGGGGCTTGATACAAAAAATTCTGGACTGAGTAGATGACGTGAAAATAATACTGTGACATATACCTTTAAAGTTGCGAAATCAGAATTTATATTTAAGTATATTTTCTAAATTATACATTCGAACATTATGAATTTTTAATGGATGATTACGTATGTCCATGTACAGTAGACTCCCGATTATCTGAGGTAATTGGGACCGGGACCACATCGGGAAAACTCGGATAATACGAAAGTTAAGTTCAGTTATGATAAAAAAGACGTAAAACCCCGTGAAAGGTTATAAAACTGGTTTATTGGAAGCAAAAACATATAATAATCACAATGACAGACTTGTAAGCAAATGGAAACATAGATTATTTCTTATAAAAGCAAAAGCAGCGTCGATCGAAGTTATCTCGTCCATATTGTCATCTCCTTCACTGTCCTTAGCACCGGTTATTATATCGATGATTTCCTCGTCGGTAATATATATTTGAACATCTTGATTGCACCAATCACGAATGGCTTCGCTGTTGATGATCAACATCTGGAGAATCCCTCGCCTGTAGATCCCCTTCATCGCTTCTAGAACCCCTTGGTCTAAAGGTTACATTAGGGGGTAGAAAGATTGTCTTAATACCAACACTGCACAGTTCTTGGGCATCAGGGTAAGATGGAGCATTATCCAAGAGTAGAACAGCTTTCATGTGAAGCTTCTTTTTTATCAAAAACTCTTCAGTGACAAGTACAAATTCGTTTTAAAACTATCGGACTGTCCATCCTTCTTTAATCGCGGTAGATTGTTGGCAGGCAGTCGAATTTAACATTTTTAATGACTCTAGGATTTTTCGCCAGCGGACTTAGCTCCAATGAGCTACTGTATAAACAAATAACTATCGCGGCTCCCCGTATATGTCTCTCTATTAAGGCCTTTATTTATTTTTGTTATTTATAATTGACAGGCTCGGTTAACCAAGAGTCGGATAACCGGGATTTACTGTATTGTGTTTGAGGGACCCTGAAGGCCAGGGACGGCTCATGCCCAATGGTTAACAGTCCGTAACTTTTACATGGACAACCTATACGATCTAAAGGTAGCCAAAATGAATTTTTCCGATAAAATTTATGGTTTAGGATATATGTAGACTCAGAAAGTGTGTAGAAGTACACTTTGAACAATTATTATAGTTTTTTTTTGTTTTTACGTCATAAATTTGTCTACGTTTCAATTTTTCCCAATGTAAGTAACACGATGTTCGAAAGTATGCAGTTCATTTAGAAATGTTTTATTGTGTTTTATGTTCAATAAATAATTACAATTTATAATAATTTTCTTCAGAATGTCTCTTTATGAGGAACGGTTCCTTGGTAAGTATTTTCTAAGCCATGAATTTGATCGAGTTGAACAAAAATTACCTTTTTGCTAAAAAATCGATTGAAAAATTTATTTTTAGATTGTACAGATTGTTATTGTAGAAATTACGGACCATTTACCATTAGGCACGAGCCGCCCCTGGCCTTCAGATACATAATTATACGTAAACTGAGAAAAACATTATTATTATTAAACTTCGATACTTTTCCCTATACATGGGACCCTCACAAGTTGATTATTTTTATTGTATTATCTCTTATCACTTAGTGAATATGTTGTTGTAGATGACAGATCCGGATTGGCCCCAAATACTACGAGTAAGTCCCCTTCTCGACTGGCATTATTCAGATATATGGGATTACATATTATTTTATAAAATTCCTTATTGTAAATTGTACGATTTAGGGTATACTTCGTTAGGAAATTCATCGAATACAATAAGAAATCCTTTACTGTCTTATTTCGATGACAAACTGAATAAAGAGGTGTACTTACCAGCTTACAAATTGACTAACGAAACAGATGAGAGAAATGGTAGGAACGTAGTTACTCAATAATTAATTTTTTAATATTTTTTACAGGGTTTTTTACTATTTATAAGAAATAATTTGAAATAGATAGCTTCCCAATGACATTTCTTATAGGTTTTCTTTATAAAAATGTTTGTTTTTTATTTTTATTTATTGATTTTTTGAAATTTTTGACGTCCTTATTTAGTTGTTAATTAAAAACTATTAAATATTTTATATATTTATCATTATTTGCACATATTTTGCACTGTTAAGATGTTTTTAATTACATACATATATATCTTTTTTAAATAAAAAAAGAAATTACTGAATGTAGTTGTTTATTATAATTTGTTAATAAATGAATTGATATTTCAGCTAAGAGTCATATTTTTTTCATAACCTAATCTTTTTTAAACTCATTTAGTAAAGAAAAGTGGTCTGCTGTAGGAAAAAACATCATTTGAATGATGTTTAAAACAACAATGTAAAAATCATGTCCTGTTAACAAAAGTCAAAGTTTTTCATTTTCGATATGAAAAAATTACATATTCTCCTATTTTTTTAAATCTTAGGATTTGGGACAGGCGAGAATTGAAAACATTGGATTGAATGGCACATTCTGAAGCTTAAAATACATGAAGTTTATAATTTTGACATATATAACAATTGCTGCTACTAAATAAGATCTAAACATCCCAAGTGTAATTGAAATCCTGCTCGTGTATCAGGGAAAATGACATTCTAGACGTTGGCAAGCGTGTAGTATCATAGTGACAATTGTAGTCACCAAACACAATCTAAATATTCAAACTGTAATTGAAATAATTGCTCGTGTATCAGGGAAATTTACATTTTAAACCTTGGCAGTCCTGTTGATAGTCCAGTGGTATAAAAAACGACAATTTTAGCAAATAAACTGAATTTTAATAACCAAAGTATAATCCATATGATTGCTCGGGTATCAGAGATAATTATATTCTACATGTTGGCAATCGTGTGGCATCATAGTCACAATTGTAGCCACTAACCGTAATTTGATTGATCAAAGTGTAATTAAAATCATTGTTCGGGTATCAGAGACAATTACATTACATTACGTTGGCAAGCATGTGGATTCATAGGGACAATTGTAGCCACTAAATACAATCTAAATATCCAAAGTATGAATAAAATCATTGCTCGTGTATCAGGGAAATTTACATTCTAAACCTTGGCAGCCCTGTGGTATTAAAAGTAACAATTGCAGCCTCTATAGAGAATTTGAATAACCAAAGTGTAATTAAAATAATTGCTTGGGTATTAGAGATAGTTATATTCAAGACGTTGGCAAGCGTGTGGCATCATAGTGACAATTTTACCCAATAAACACAATCTTGATATCCAAAGTGTAACTGAAATCATTGCTCATGTATCAGAGAAATTGCATTCTAAATTTTGGCAGCCCTGTGGTGTCAAAAGTAATAATTGTAGTCGCTAAACAGAATTTGAATAAACAAAGTGTAACTGAAATCATTACTCGTAAACTAGAGGAAATTACATTTTAATCGTTGGTAGTCCTGTGGTGTTAAAAATGACAATTGTAACCATTAAACAGAATTGAATAACCAGAGGGTAATTGGAATCATTACTCGTAAACTAGGGGAAATTACATTTCAGTCGTTGGCAGTCCTGTGGTATGAAAAATGACAATTGTAGCCACTAAACAGAATTTAAATAACCAAAGTGTGATTGAAATCATTACTCGTAAACTAGAGGAAATTACATTTTAATCGTTGGTAGTCCTGTGGTGTTAAAAATGACAATTGTAACCATTAAACAGATTTTGAATAACCAAAGTGTGATTGAAATCATTACTCGTATGTTAGAGGGAATTACATTATAATCGTTGGTAGTCCTGTGTTATAAAAAATGACAATTGTAACCATTAAACAGAATTGAATAACCAGAGTGTGATTGAAATAATTACTCGTAAACTAGGGGAAATTACATTTTAATCGTTGGCAGTACTGTGGTGTGAAAAATTAAAATTGTAGCCCCTTGTCAACAACTTGTACAAATTATCCTAGGCGTAAATAATATTTGTCGCATCATTTCAAATTTACCCTGATGCTAATATTGCGCTACCCTTATTTAACACATTTCGACGGATACTTTTCATATTTAAACAGATTGTTCTCTCCTTCTATTTTCCCCACAATAAACGTTGGAATATGTTTGGCATCAGAATTGATGAAAATCTAATTATCTAAAGTGTAATTGAAGTAATTGTTTATGTATATATCTATTTCAGAACATAACCTCAATTATTTCTTGTGGTGAAGGAAATTTGTTTATTTTCGAGAGAGCTTTTGAGAATTTTCTTTGTGTTTTAGATATTTAGAATTTTATATACAAAAAAACACAACATACTTGATATAAAATGCATAGTTTATTTTGGTTTCGGTTAAATCTACCCTGTTTATAGCATTCAACCATTTTTCTCTTTTTACACGTGAAAATTCATTAAATTTCTTTTGATTTTTGGATTTCAGAACTAAAGATACACGATAGAAACTAAATTTATATCGTTACCACAATAATAACTTTACGAAATGCTTCATCCACGATACGGTTTCATAACAAAATGTCCGTTGTTCACTGGGGAACTATATGGGGAAATTACACGTAGGCAGCCGCGTGGGATTGGTACTTGCAATGTTGCCGAATGCTTTGTTGCCAAACTGTAAACAGGCAATTTAGAACAAATTCAAAATACTATATACATCCTTGAAATTACATTACACAAAATTATTTAAATCAGTGTATGTTTGACACGAAAAAGTTAACACCGAGGAAGATAAATTAAAAATATTCGTTAGTACCATTTGATCGTATATAACATCTACGCTACTGATCAAAATCTGATTCGAATTAATCTATTTTGTATACGAAATCAATGTTAATCCTTTGTTCTAATGGAATTAGAAAAGGATTACACAAATCAAATTTATCCAGAACATCTCTTTGAAACCTATATAAATGAAATCGCAATTTTGAAAAGATCTGTTGCCAGTTCAGAAAACATTTCATTAATGTAGAAGAAGGACAACAGGATGGCTATCATCAACAACTGGACAGCACCACTTCAAGCCCAAGCCAGGTAACACTTCATAATTTATAAAGAGTATACAAGAATATTGATAATTATATATAAAAACCCAAGTTTTCGATTTTACATTCCTTCCTCCTATCTCTAATTTGAGTTTCTACTATTTTTTTTATACCCTTCATATTATCCTTTTATTGAACTCCTCTTATGTCATTTATTCTTTCTATCTATGTGCTATCTTGCTTAATCTACTCTATTCTGCTATTCCAAATTATTTTCCTTTTTAATTACTATTTTATTGCAACGATTTTCTAGCTTAGGTAATCATCTGTTTTTAGTTTTATTCTCAAATTTTTATATATAGTGGTTTATGCATAATTTTATTTTTTAATGCTTGTAATGTTGTCCAACCTCAATTTTTAATCATTTTACTTTCCCAATTCTACTAGATATGTGGCTTGTCTCCTAACCAAGGAGTCTTCTAGAAGGAAGAACTTTTTGTGGAAGAGTTCTTGGTTTATTCCTACATTCGCTTCTATCCTTACCGTTTAATAATACTGATATACTACATAAGTATAGATGGTGACTTTGCTAGCCTCTTAGACCTGTTTCTAACATCAGAACTCAGGATCCACCTAGACCACGTAAAGTTTGGCATTATACATCGGCCACATGGAAGCATATAAAAGATTTCATTTTTGGAATTATTTTTGCTTCAATCCAATGACCTTTCAGTATGTGCAAACGAGATTTTAGATCTTGACAGGCATGAAAGGTTATATCCCTTATTCCTTCAAAGGCTTTGTCGACAACAATGCACGGTTTCATACAATTTGCACTAGATCGGTGAACACCAAAAATACTGCTTATCGCAAATTGGGCTAAAATCCTAGTGCTGAAAATCGTATAAACTTTGTTGTCTCGTGAGATATTAGCAAGCAGACCAATACCGACCTTGAAAACATTCAGGAATGACAAGTCATAATTCTTCAATCGACATTGACACCTACGTTCTAAAAAACAAAAATTCATCATCGTCACAGATATATATCTGAATATAAAAAACCATAGACATAATAGAGAATTAATAACCTTCAAAAAGTCAATTATCGTAAAATTGACAGAAAAAGAAGAAGTAAGCCGGTAAGTTTGTGTGCAAGGTCTACTTAATCAAATCTGTCAGACTGTCTTGTGACGTCACAAATTACATGACATTGCCTCATAGAAAAATGTAAATAAACAACATAATAATAATTAATTTATGTTTCTAGATGTTTTTGATTTAGGTCTCTTCTGTTTCAAAATTAGTTTTTCCTAATAATTTTTAAAAGATAGAAATAAATTGACGTTTCGACTTAATTTCAGTATTTATTAATATTTCAAAAATTATAAAACAAAAAATAAATTTTGAAATAGAAGAGACTTAAAATCAAAAACATTTAGAAGCATTGATATATCAAGAAATGTAAATCCATGTTTGTACATGAAATTTTATAGAATAAAGCCTATTTACAAAACTATATTCTCATTTGATTTTGGTAAACAAATTTTTGTAGGTTGCAAAATTCTATAGACGATATGATGATCCATCATATAGGGTGGAACGTCGATCCGGAAGATTTGATTCACATACCAAAGCACTGGCAACTCTACCCAGATCCTGATAAATCGTTACATTTTCTTTTGGGGATGATTTACGTATTTCTTTGGTTTGCAGCCACGATTGGAAATGGAATGGTTTTATGGATATTCACATCGTAAGCATATATAGTCTCACAGACATGAAAATAATTGATATTCCAGTAGAAAGAAGTGTTTTATATCGAAAAAATTTTGTTTTTGAAACGTTATGGATAGTAATTAATCGTGAAATAATGATAATTATATTGATCAATACATTTTTCTAGTGCAAAAAGTCTTCGGACGGCATCCAACATTTTCGTTGTCAATTTGGCCTTCAGTGATTTTTTGATGTTTGTAAGTATGCCGATTTTCATCTATAATTCATTTCATGGAGGATTCGCGGCTGGATGGCTTTCGTGTAAAATATATTCTCTGATAGGGGCCTTAAGTGGAATCTCGCAAGGCATGACCAACGCCTGTATTGCTTACGACAGGTAAACAATTTCAAATGAACTCTTAAGATCCATAATTTCCAAATTCATATTCCTTGTATCTAAAATTCCAAAAATTCCTGTGATAAATAGTAAATAAGGTACACACGTCTAGATGGCGCCAACTTGAGCAGTATAACACCGTTTTGAACGACCTAAATACATGGAATCTGTATTTTACAAACAGAAATCTGTAATGCTCACTGATTTTCGTAGAAATCTGTAACACTTACCGAGATTTATAGAAATCTGTAATGCTTACTGAAATGTTTTTATATTAAACCTGTAGATGGCATCGCCGCTTAACTATCATAATTAATCATAGAATTAATATTAAAGATACAGAGAAAGAAGTATTGAAACTTGTTTAAGTGGACTCGAACTGCATTTAAGAGACAAAGAGTATGTATTTGAAATTCTAACAATTTCTGTGATATATAGTAGATAAGGTTTCCACTTCTAGATGGCGCCGATTTGATCAAAATAAATAATACCGTCTTGATCCACCTGAATATATGGAATATGTGTGTTACAAACAGAAATCTGTAATGCATACTGACTTTTGTAGAAATCTATAACACCGAGATTTATAGAAATCTGTAATGCCTAATGAAATGTTTTTATGTTAAACCTGTAGACGGCGTCGTTATGACGTCAGAGTTTCGAGTGGTGACAAGATTTAAATAGCGAGAAAAGAGAGATAGAAAGTGGTAAAGTGATATTATTTCTCTCTCACGTAATGGTACAATTCCATTCACGTGCCATTCTCTCAAATTTTAATATCAACTCTATGTAAATAATCTCTAAGTTACAAACGAAATACATATAGAAATCTGTAGTATTTACTACCTTCCGCAGAAATCTGTAATAATTACAAACGTTTATAGAAATCTGTAATACTTACAGTGCTATAATTATGGAAGGTAGAGGTAAAGGCGTTTAGTTATCTCTTTCTATAGCCGCTAGGTGGGCGATGTGATCTAGTGATGGAAAATTCGTAAGCGCATGTGCAATACAGCTTAACTGTGCCAAATTGTGTTAATTTAATAATAGTGGTCATTATTATTTCTATATTTATTATGGAAAAAAGTAGATATAAGAGTAGTTTATGATATCTGAGTATCCATCCTTAGATAACAGCGCCGCGCTATGGCTATTCGAAACAATTAAAACAACATAAGAACCACGCCGCTCTGTAGAAATTAGTCTCGAAACCGAGACCTGTATGTTAGACTGTGGGTAAGAAGTTTTCTGAGCGTTTAAAAAAATTGCGTACTATTCCTAAACTAAGATGGCGCTTTATACCAAAATTCGGAAATTTGTAAGACGCCCAGAGTTGTTGAGTAAGAATAAATTAGAAAAGCATCAAATATTTAAAAAAGTTTCATAATGATTTATATCCATAAACTATTATTTTACATTGAGATCACCCCCAAATAACAGTGGTTTGATTGAGTCAGTGTGGCGACTTAAGAGTTGCCGTCATGTTTTACCCAAACTCGGCTGATTCAGCATAGACTTAAATTTGTTCTTCTCATAATTTAAATTCTTACTAATGAACGATTAAGTATTTGAGAATATAAATCACGATTTTATAAGCGTTATTATGAGTAGAACCAATGCTAAATCAGCCGATTTTGGAATTAACATGGTGATCACTCTCTTGTGGCAACATTGTATTCATCTAACCACTGTACCCCAAATTACTTGCGAGCGCTATTGTCGAAAGTTATTCTATTTTTCGCTTTCAGAAGACTACATTTCAGAGTTGAACCACACATTCTAATAGTACTTCCTTATCTGTATATAAATCTGTGAAATGTAGTGAAAAGTTTCTATAACAAACTTGTAGATGGTATTTCCACTTAAGTGAATAATCTGTATGTCACAATCGAAATATAGAAATTTGCAATACTTATTGACTTCTATAGAAATCTAGAATGCCTATTGAAAAGTTTCTATGATATATCTGTAGATGGCACTACCACTTGATTAAATAGTCTATGATATAAATAAAATATATTTAATAAGAGAAATCTGCAATACTTATCGGCTATTCTAGAAATCTATAATATTTACTGAAAAGTATCTATGATATATCTGTAGATGGCATCACCACTTAATTGAATAATCTATAATACAAACAAAATATACTTAATAAGAGAAATCTGCAATACTTATCGGCTTCTGTAGAAATCTATAATACCTACTAAAAAGTTTCTATTATATACCTGTAGATGACACTACCACTTTGCGTTAAACATGGCGGTTACACTGTCTCTATGACGCCACTGTGAGTTGTGTAAATAAATGAGTGAAGCATATTGAAGAACGTATTTTGAGATAAATGAAACTAATAAGGGGCAGTAGATGTACAGATTACAGTTTTCGATAAAAACGAGTTTCTCGTTAGCAATGAAGTTCGATAATTTCCTTCATATACTGCGATGCACAATATTTGTTGTTTTTACGATGTTGCCACTTTTTATAATGATTATGATTTCCTGAACCAAATAGATGCATTGCACTGAATAAAGATTGAATTATTCGAAATAGGATGTGATATTTCGATGTTGGTGAAGTAGAAAAATTGGTAGTTTTACATAGATTTTGTTTTGAATAGGTACACTACCATAACTCGACCGTTCGATGGAAAAATTTCGAAAACTAAGGCCGTCTTTATGGTTATTTTCGTTTGGATTTACACATTACCTTGGGCCCTTCTTCCGATGTTCGAAATATGGGGCAGATTTATTCCAGGTAAATTGATAATCAAAATAATTATTTTTGTTATTGAGTTCTTTGTTTGGTAATTTTTGCTGTACAGGTTGTCCTTGTAAAAGTCACGGATTGTTAACCTTTGGGCAAGAGCCGCCCCTACTTAAATATAAGTTCAGATTTCGCAACTGTAAAAGCCTACAACTCAGAAAAGAGAGGTAGCATTTTGTAGGGCAATCTAACGAATTGTCAAAATCAGTTGATGACCATTTAAAAATAACTGCCATGGTGCAAACAAATGGTTTTTGCGTAATCTTCTGTGTGCAGATTTATTTGCTGAGTGAAGATGTTTGTTGGTTTTTAGACTTCATTATTTTCTGCGAAAGGCCTTCTTAAAGAGTTTCTACTAAATAAAATGCAAAATTTCTTAACTGTTAACTGCAATAATACGATCAAGCATCGTAGGATTCATCCTAAACAGTCATTTGTCATTTTTTTTTATCTTTGAACCATTTTTGCACAGAATTTTCTCACAACGAAATCCGTAGGGTTTCTTGGTTGATTTTTAGTTCGTCTATTACCATTCGCACCGTTAACCTACGAGCTTGGTGGATTAGTAGGAGTATACGTTCGTGCCAGCTCGCACCTGGATCGGTATCCCTCTGCGCGTTTTATTATCCACGCTTTCACGACTTTCCTTGAACATTTTATACCAACGATTCACTTGTGTACGGTTCATGGAATCATCAACAAACAATGGTAGGAAGACTTGGGTTTGTAACTGAAATAGTTCACAAATTTTGAGCTACAGACATCTATGGATTACTATGTGTACTAGATGTCTTGACGAAATACCCATTAATGGCGGGAATTTAATTTATATTTCTTTTCCAGAGGGATATCTAACAGTATGTACCTTTGATTACTTAACGACTACGTTCGATACTAAACTTTTTGTAGGAACAATTTTTTTTTGTTCCTACGTAATTCCCATGACGGCGATTATTTTCTTTTACAGTCAAATAGTGAGCAAAGTATTTGAGCACGAAAAAGCATTGAAAGAACAGGTAATAAATTCAATCTCATATTGTCTCCTTTATTTTTTGTTATTACAAAATGCTTTCTTGTTTTATCAATATTTTTTTGTAGGCAAAAAAAATGAACGTCGAATCTCTAAGATCGAACCAACAACATAAAAATGAAACGGCAGAAGTGAGGATAGCCAAAGCGGCTATCACTGTTTGCTTTTTGTTTGTCGCATCCTGGACCCCATACGCAGCTATAGCTCTTATTGGGGCATTCGGAGATCAATCCTTATTAACTCCCGGAGTATCCATGATACCAGCGTTGACTTGCAAATTAGTAGCTTGTTTGGATCCTTATGTCTACGCCATCAGTCATCCTAGATACAGGTACTTAAGAAAAATATACCTGATTAAATTATGAGACTTTTTTTTCCAGAATTGAGCTACAAAAACGATTACCTTGGTTGGCCATCAAAGAGGATATCGATGCTCAATCGACGGCAACTGAAACGTCCTCGCCCCCATTACCTTCTGCGTAATAATCGAAAAATCAATTTTGAAAATGATTAAATTTAAAATCCATTCATTCAAAAATGAATTTTAATATTTTCAAAACGATCATTTTTAGTGTCATTATTTTAATTTGGTACAATTAACTTGCCGATTTTATCAGTGCTCTTTAAAAAAAAAAATTAATACATTTTGAAAGAATGTCTAACATTCATTTCTTACTGTTAATATCATTAATGCTTATCATTAAATCGTTATTTTCTTCTAACTTATACAAATTTCAAATCTTCTTCCATGCTATTCCTCTAGGTCTTCATATTTTGTTCCGTCTTCTTGACCACTATTTGTTACTTGTCTACTTATATATTTCATTCTTATACCTTTTACCTTGCAGGTGTCGAGTTTGTTGGTATTATGCTCCATCTTTTCCTCAACTTATTCCTGATCTTCTGTAGCTTCTTCAAGTATTTTCCATTTCACTTTCTTCTGCATGTTGTTACCTTTAGATTCCCCAGAATCCTCCTCTGGAGTTTCTATCGATATTCTAGGTTCAGATACCATTTTTTCTTTAGCTTTACATTGTATGTGACAGAATCATCTCAGTTGTCTTCCTATAGCTTTTATTCCAGGGTCTGTTACACTATTTTAATCGCGAACTGTTATTATTTTTTCGTTTTATTAGTAAATTTACTTGTTCCCTTGTTGGAATTGGATTTTTCTTCTGGTGTAGTTCATTGTAGCTTGCTTGCTAGTTTCTTTCTGAATAATTCCATTATCATTAATGTTTATCATCATCTTCAAAGCGCCAAATCTAACTTACACAGTTTCTTGATGGTATTTATTGTGTTTCCATTCTTTTATTTCGTTTTCCATCCTACAAATTTCATATTATTCTCCATTCTATTCCTCTAAGCCTTTCTATATCTGTTTCTTCTTCTTGGTAGTAATGGAATCCTTTGTATCACTTATTTACTTCGTTCTCATACCCTGTCTCCTTGCAGATGTCGAGTTTATTGGTATTATGTTCCAACTTATTCCTGATCTTCTGTAGCTTGCTTAAGTATTTTCCATTTCAATTTCTTCTGCACGTTGCTACCTTTAGATTCCCCAGAATCTTTCTCTGGAGTTTCTATTGATATTCTAGGTTCAGATTTGTGTTTTACCATATTTTCTTCAGCTATACATTGTATGTTTCAGAACCATCTCTGTTGTCTTCCATTAGTTTTTTCTTCCATTGGTCTTAACTTCAGTCTAGGATGAAGGAACCATAAAAAATGACTTCTATGGATTGTCTCTTCTGATAGAAGCTTGTAGATTATTTCCTGGGTAAGTAATCAGTTTACCAAGTTCTTTTACACTGTTCTATTTTCAAACTGTGATCATTTTTCTGTTTCATTGGTAAATTTACTCGTTCTTTGATTGGAATTGAAGTTTTACTGTTGTAGTTCATCGTAGCTTTTTTTGTAGTTTCTTTCGGAATGATATTCGTTGTTTTCCACCACTATTAATAGAAAGAGTACCGATAAAATGTTTCATCTATTCAATTATTACTTTTTAAGTGTACATATACGTAAAAAGTCGTTATTTATACTTAAAACATACAAGTTTTTGTTAAATAACTCAAAATAATCATTTTCTGTATAAACGGTTAATAATGTATAATTTTGCGAATAAGATTTTGATGACGATTTTGCAATGTCTCCGGATCAAGACTTACGGTGCTATAAATAAGAAAATCTTGTTACTCAAAGATAATTATTTGAATATATACGAAGCTGTAACGTCCGCTTCTAAAATCAATTCGCCATCAGCTAGTGTTGGCTGGTTAGGTCTGTCTCACAATCGACGCCATCAGCTTCCGTTGACGGATGACAGGACGCGTATTAGATTAGGCGCCATTTATTTTATTACTTTTACGTTCGTATAATAAAGTTTATATATATTTAATTTTGGATTTAATATGTTCATTACTCTTACCTCTCAGAACCTCCAATAATGACTCCCAACGTTCAGATTTAAAGTAAAAGTGATTGTTGCAACAGTAATAAAATAATTGGCGTCTCCTGTCATCCGTCACCTTTCATTGTCAACGGAAGCTTATGGCCTCGACTATGAGAAAGATCAGCCAACATGGCTGGTGGCATCCACTCAACAACACAATTCAAAGTGTCTTTAAGTAACAAATTATTTTATTCTGTTAAATATTTTGTCAATTCGATAAAATAAAAAAATGAATAAAATATGAGCATGATCATTTGAACTTTTAATTTGTAATATTAGAAAATGTTGAAATATTGACATGGAACTGACCAAATTAATTAACATTACACTACAAAGGACTTTGGGAATCATGACGCGTAGAACCGAGGTTACAACTTTCGGCCCGTGTAGTGTATACGATTTTTCTTCATAACTCGGTCGATGGTACGTACTTTCAACCGAGGTATGAAGAAAAAATATTTAAGACGTTGTCTATCCACAATAATGTTTATAAATCACAATCAATTCTCTTCAATAGTTTTAAATTTCTAGAAAATTTTGGGTTTTATTTTTCTTGCAATTATCTGTGTACTCAATACGACCTGTAAATTCACCATATATATTATTCTTGAGGAAATTTTAGTAAATCTCGCTGATCACTTCGAATTGTGAGAAGTGTTTTCTCTGGAAGCGCTTCTTTCAACCTAACGTGCGTTCCTGATATCCTCGAAAACTATGTCTTCAAATTAATCTATTATTCGATACAAATATTGAAAATACTTTTTTCTGCTCCAAATCCTTCCCATAGAGCAGAGTTTATACCAGCCAGCCGCAGTTCTGCGGAAAAGACGAAGCCATTCATTCACGGATTTTTTTTTCGGGTGTGCACACGTTTGAAGTTAAAAATAATGAATTCGACACAAAGTCTGTTGAAAAAGAAATATTTGAAGAACATTATTAAGAGAAGAGCTGATTGATATATTAGAAAAAAAAGCAAAACCACTGTAGATGTGAAAATGGTTAAGCGATAGATCTATACCTGGAGCTTCTGCTTTGTTGTTGAAACAATTAAGATTAGAAGAAATTCCAAACAAAAATAAAGAGACTGGCTTGAAAAAAAGACGAGAGTTTTCTTTTCTCCAGTATTGGCAACCAGCGCTAGCTTGGCGTGAGACTAACAGACCTCGTGTCAACTAGGCATAACTTCTTCCTTCCAATCGGTTCCATTCATATTAAAAGCTAAGTCTTTAAGAATACTTTCCATGTGAAGTCTTCATTTGTCATCATACCTTCATTTTTAATCTGTTTAGATGCAATTGCATTACTTCGATTACTTCTAAGCTCGAATCTGTTTCGAAGCGATTCTTTGCGATTTGAGAAACTTTTCTCGGTTATTAGGAAACTTCCAAAACACAATATTTGAGCCACCAAAATATCTAAGCGATTAAACTACGTCGCCAAGCGTATAATCTTATTAAATTAATTTAGTTTAACGTTTCTGCACATGCACTTTCGAATCCATGGTAATGTTATTGATTTGTCCAAAGAAATCTTTTAATTACATGAAATCTGAGAGTTAATGGGATTAATGGGATCACATAGAAGTGTTATAAATCCATTAGATTTATAATATAAATACCGAAATTAAGAGCACGTTTATTTGTCAGTTTGTTAGAAATCTCATGGAGTGCCACCAATATGAGGTTTTACAACTGGACCATATCCTCCAACGCAAGGTAGGTGAAGACATTGTAAATTTATTTTGAAGACATTCTTCTTTCATTCAATAAATATTTCAATTTCAACTTTTATTACAGAATAAATTGAATATTTCTTAAAATTTTCATAAATATACCTGAACTAATTATGATAATTATTATCAGAATGTCTCTTTATGGCGAACGGTTTTCTCGGCATATACAACGATCTAAAAATCTACATATCTCCTAAATAATGAGTTTTATCTTGTCTTTATATTGTACAGGTTGTTCCTGCGAAAGTTATGGATTTTTAACCATTGGGCATGAGCCGCCCCTGGTCTTGTAGAATTATTAATTCCGTAAAATACACTACATGGACATACATAATCATCTATTCGCCTTCGAATTTTTTGCATCAAGTCCCGGAATAACCTGTACAAGTTTGATACAATATGTAGCTTGAAAAAACGTGAAACACTTATGGATTAATAATACTTTATCATTTTATTACTCTCTCATACATAAAAATAGACTATAGACAACAACAATAGTCTATTGAAATGTTACAATGGACCTTGCGTTTTTCTGGGGAAGCAATTTCATTTGATCGATATGTGGAGGGACTCAACGAAATCCTAATCCCAAGTTTGTGGAGTTCCAACACTTTTCACTGGCCGTCATCTTAAATAAAGGGGTGACAAGCTCTTTTTGACGATATCTCGCGAACTATTGTCCCTACAAAAAATTCGTGAAGACATAAATTGTGGCAAATCGCTTTGTCTACAATTTTGTTCATTATACTTTTTGTCATTAACCGCGATTTTAAAAAGTTATGAGCAAAAAAATGGAAATGATAACAAATATTTTGTTATCGGTGGATAAGAAGCAATTCGAAAGGTAATTGCATCCCAAAATCTTGAAGCCATAACCTTCCCAGCTGACTGTTGTGTCTTTGGACGTGTCGGACGTGGTTCACCGACTGCAGTCCACTCAGATGATAATAGTTTTGATTCCGGAGTGAAGTGATTGATCCATGTTTCATCCATTGTCACATATAGACGCAAAAAATCTAATTATAAACATCTCCAAACACTGCTCTGAATCATCAACACGAAGTTTACTTCAGAAACGTCATATGGATTTAATAATGGCAGCGCCATCTGTGTATCAGTCACACACATTATTGAGTGATGTAATAAGTGTTTCTTCAAATCCTATCCATAAATACGACGGTGGATTCATAAATTCTACACAATCTGTTTCTAAAATCGATCTTTTATCATTCCACGTACTTGTTTATTTTGTTAGGGTTATGGACGCACTCGATGGAAGAATAATACAACATTTAGGTTGGGATGTACCGCGTGAAGAGCTCGTTTATATTCCAGAGCATTGGCTCACTTTTCCAGACGTTGACAAAAGCCTTCATTTTATGCTCGGAATTGTGTACTTCTTCTTTTTTGTTGCTGCTATGGTTGGAAATGGTATGGTACTGTGGATTTTTTGCTCGTAAGTATTGCAGTTGCAAGAATATCTCAAAATTTTTACATAACGACGCCTCAATGCTAAGGAAAAAAGCTTAGAAACTTATTTACAGGGTATAACAAAAAATTGAGTCTGTTACATTAACGCAATTGTGTACAAAAAATTTAGTTGGCTTGAAAAAGATATCCAAGCACCTTGGTTTGTATATTTTGATGTCTATAGGCAAACTATAAAACTTAAACATCACAAGTGAGAGTGCTTATGCCTCAGTGCTGTTCCGGATCGTCCGTGATGATTAAAGCTTGAAGATGGCGTCTAAGATCACCGTGAACAGTCACCAGGTGTGTCTTTGCCTCTCTCATACCGGGTTTATCTTTCGATTTATCTTGAGACGTGACAGCTATAGTTTTAGATAGACCGAGGAATGGTCCTTCGTCTATCGTTAGCTCTGCTGATTCAGCTAGACTCCTAGTTGTCCTATTGCAGATCTTAGAAATTATAAAATTTTATCCAATATTTCATGAACTGTTAAACATTTAATGATAGAAAATTATCGAACGTAGCTTTACCTAAAAATCATCGCTTAACACAGTTTTCGCTACAAGATGGGTGCAGGAAGGAAATTCTTTTTCATAATACTGCAATTCTGGGTATCTCTCAATCAAATCACGGTGAATGGCGTATTGGTAGGTGGTTGCTTTGAAGTGGGAGCCCATAATGAATGAATGTGATCCACTTCATGCGCTTCTTAGGCACATTGATTTGCGTCACCGTGGAAACAGTAAAAACTGGTGGAGAAGAGGTAGAGTTGATTATCACAGTAGCCTGGTGACACTTTGCGATTATATAGGGTGATCTATGATAGGTCACCATAGACAATTGTATTCGAAATATCTGACAAACAATTTGTTATTAACTATCATTTTCTTTTAGAGCTAAATCGCTTCGTACAGCGTCAAACATGTTTGTGGTGAATCTCGCTTTTTGTGATTTTGTTATGATGTTGAAAGCTCCGATATTTCTTTATAATACGTTTCATCACGGATTCGCTTTGGGCCATCTGGGTTGCCAGGTTTTCGCAGCGATGGGTTCAATATCTGGGATAGGAGCCGGTATGACAAATGCTTGTATTGCTTATGACAGATATATGACAATCACGCGACCTTTCGATGGAAAAATTTCCAAAGTGAAAGCTCTCATTATGATACTTATCGTTTGGATTTATACGGTACCATGGACTATATTTCCGATAATGGAAATATGGGGCAGATTTGTACCGGGTAAGTAGAGAAAATGTAGTGAAAGTACGAAACTCCACAATAGAATCTTCAGTAAATAATTACGTTTACAACTTCGTTTATGATTGAAAAAAAATCAAAATCAAATCTTCAAATTTTTATACAAGAGTGGTTAATTTGTCCTAAATTGATTACCACCAAGTTTGTTTTTTATGTTTAGGAACAGAAAGTGATCAGAGAGGCTCAGATCAGGTATATAAATGAATAAATCTTATAAAATACTTACACCTCGTATATTATAGAATTTAACATTGTTTTGGAGAACTTAGAGAAGCAGAAATTGGAGGATTCGCTCAAATCATTTGGAAACTGTTGTGGTAGTTTTTCAATCTATTAAAAACCATTCAAATTTCCTAAATGATTATCAAAAAATTTCACAGACTGTCCTGGAATTTACGTAACAATTCCGGATTCACGGAAAAATAATTGCTGTAATGTTTTGACCTTAAAATGAAGTGTTCTGTTTTCTTTTTCAAGCAAAATATGCTCCATGAAGGCAAAGATTATATACACGGATAGATCTGCCACTCTGTATAAAAATTTGACGACAAAGTTCGATCCTAGCGACATCTCTCGGACTGGCTCCGTACCAAGTAAAAAGATTTCTATAATCAAAGATTTTATTTAAGGTTCATATCCACGCTAATTTCGCGGGAAATTTGAAAATAACTCGTGTAATTTTAAATGTGAATTGTGAATGAAACAAAAGTATTATGCAAAATACTTTCATTTCGCTAACATTTCAAATTCAAATATTGTTGTTTACAAGAGAATATAAATACCTGAAATTAAAATTCTGTTTAAATGAAGTATTTTGTAAAATATTTTGACATTTATATGACAACCAGGTCCGACCATCTATATTTCACAATTAAATGGTTTATAAAAGATATAGGTAGATGGAATATTGAAACACAGGATTATTATTATAATTTTTTATTTTTTTTTTTGACATTTTATAACTACATCCACAAACAAAAAAATTTCCTTCACACTTTAGCAGGCTTAGAACGGTCAACAGGGAGATGTTGGAGTGTTAAAAAAACGTTTCTGTTTGTACATGGTACATACAATGGTATATAAAAAACTTATTTTATAACTATGGATAATTAATGACTTTCTTGTAGCTTTCTATATGTGTATAATGTGTAAAATGTCTATAAAAAAGTAAAATCACATATTTCACCATTCAACAAAATTATTTCCTAAATACAAATTAATGAAATTAGGTAGGAAAGAGTTATTCTCGTATAGATATGAACTTGAATTCAATTTAAATATTTTTATGTTGATAAATAGTAAATATTCCTCTCAACTTATCGCTTGTTTATCCTGGTACACTTTACTCGTTTACTCATAATGAGTTAGTAAACACAATTCGCAACAAATAAAAACTTTCAAATGCACAAAAATTCAAATAGCTAATAAACAAACAATATCAAACACGTTTGCACAGAATTTAATACACCTTTGCAAGATGGACGTTGTTCATTCAATAATCTTGGTTGTTCCTCGATGCATGATTGCAACTTAGTTTCAGAATCCAGATTGACAAACATTTAAACACCAAAAAGTAAGTTTTTAGATGTGAGCCAGTAACAGAGATGGCGCTGAAAATCGTCCTGAACTTCTCCTATACCAGTGCGTAGGCCCTGGTTTTATAGTGAGGATGCGAGAATGATAGTTTTGAAGACCGTGCTGAAGAGGATCCGACATCAAACGAAGTGCTTTGATAATTTATAATAGAGAGTGTATGACCTTGGCATTGACGTGTAGAGTGATCAATTCTAGTAAGATGTAAAGTGCCGTTGAATGTCAACAGCTTTCGAAAAGCACACGTATGAATTCCCTCGAGGAATGTAAGTTCTAAGGTTCATCTCCATCTCCTTAGTTTGGCACTGTCACTCCCAGGTATTCAGTCTCTTGGATTTCATCAAACCTACGACACTTTCAAATGGTTGAAGTTATTCAGGTCCCTTCCCATCCTCATATTTAATTTTTTTTCATTAATGCGTAATCCACATTATTTTC
This sequence comes from Diorhabda sublineata, assembly GCF_026230105.1. NCBI lineage: Eukaryota > Metazoa > Arthropoda > Insecta > Coleoptera > Chrysomelidae > Diorhabda > Diorhabda sublineata. The sequence continues at coordinate 5,643,058 of NC_079481.1, read as the reverse complement.
CTTTCTTTCCAAAGCGTAGAAACATTTCTAGATCCTCTTTCATTTTACTTATAAGTATCTCATCATCTACCAAGATAAGTATTGTCATTGTAAATCCACCCCTCTATATCAAAATCATTTCTCGTACAAGGTTAAATAGCACTGTTCTCTGTCCACTTGCTTTAAACCTCTTTTTGTTTAAAAATTTTCAGTTACGCTTATTTCGACAGCTACTTCATTCTCGGTGTTATTTTTATCAATTGTAGTATTTTCTTTGCTATTCCCAGTATTGTTAGCGTCTAGAACAGATGTTTTTTACTTACCTACTGAATCATACGCTTGCTTGAAATCCACAAACAGCTTTTTTTATCTCAGTAAAAATTTCTTCAGGTGATATAGGCTTGATTACTTCTTCCTGTTTCCTCACAGTCTGGTTCATCTACTTGTTCTTCATTTGGTTTAAACGATTGTCTGTATTTTATTTATTGTTTCAACATATTAGTTTATAAAAACGTTTTTAAAGATGATGAGGTTCGCATTTGTTAAATTCCAAAATTTTTATTGCAGAAGGGTTCCTAACAACATGCAGTTTTGACTATTTGACGAGAACATTCAACAATCGCGTATTTGTTGGTACGATATTTACTTTTTCTTACGTTTTCCCGATGCTGCTGATTATATATTTCTACAGCCAGATTGTTTCCAAAGTATTTAGTCACGAAAAGGCTTTAAGAGAACAGGTACGTCCATATAAATTCATTGCGGATCCAACTAGAGTATTTAGCAGAGGTTTGGCTATTAAATAACGAGACTGCGCGCCTAAAGGGCGCCCTAGACGTATGGGGTAAAAAACGATTGGTGCGTTGGGTATCTAGATATCTTGTCTATGGACGTCCCAAAACACGTTAACGTCACTAATAATTGAAATTAATTATCTTTTATCTTACTGATGCGTACCATAGAAACAACGCTGTTAAAAACTTGAAGCTTATATCGTCAGCGACATTTTATATATGAAATACATAGAAAAATATTTTGAGTTTTTTCATAAATACGAGGGTGACGCTATATATTCTAAGATTTATTATATCTTTAGGAAAATGATTATATTTATGTTCAAAGTAATCACCAACTACATGAATGTACTTTTGAAATCGAAGAAAAAAACTTGAAACTAGTCAATTTTTGGAATTATGTTGAAAAAATTTAAGAATTGCTTCATCTATCTAAGAGTTTATCGTGAAATATCTTTTCTATGTGGTAAAGAATGATCAGAAATAAAGCATGACCAAATCAGATAAATGGGGAGCCTTGGAAGTATGTCGCACCCAACAAGAAACAATTTTTTCCACTTGATAGGTGCATATTATTAAATACTCTTGATATTGAAATCGTTATACATCATAGTGCGCCCTCGTATTTAAAGTTGATGATGAAAATGATACTTTTCAGCTTCAAATTTCACTTCACTTCAGCTTCAAAGAGGTGAAGAAGCTTTGCAGTAAGATCACTTTTTACAAAAATCGTGTATTACGATTTGTGAAGCATAAATTGTCTGATTTATCATTTTTTTTGTTTATTTTTTTCATGATCAGATGATTATTGTATGAGCTACATCATATTCGCGAAAATTACGAACTGGGCGACATCTGTTAAGCAATAAAAACGTGTTGAAAGTTATTTCAGAGGCAAGGAATTTTCTAGGCCACATAATACTATATGTTCAGCTTTTTAGTGGACAAAAATAAAGAAAATCCTACCAAAATCATTAAAAACGCATAAAAAACAGCAAAAATTTTGTTTGATTGAATTGTTGTTCATCACTATAGAATCCAAATTCAGCGCCATCTAGTGCCACGTGATTTTCGCCAATGCTACGTGAAAAATTCTTAGTTTTGGACGTATGGAAGTGATGATCATAACATCTGTAGAAATCTTTGTGTATTTGAATTGTTTTCAAATCAAAAATATACAAGGCGTTTCAAAAAAGGCGACATCTTCTCTAAGATTTGTAGGAAACTGTTGAATAATTTGGTTTTCATAGTAAAAAAAATTAAGGGTGTTGAAGAAACAAATTATACCCATTTTTTACGATTTTGTGGAAACTACTGACAACACTGCAATTTATTTTTATTTCGGTTTCCCATAGGAGGCGCTAGTTACACGGTCCGTATCAAATAACATTGTAAGCACATTTTTAAGGTTAGATTTTTTAATAACAATTTCAAGTCACTTTAATCATCATTAAAGTTGTTTTTTTATTATAATTGATTAGTATGCATTATGTGAATTAAAAATTTTTTGTTTTTCCTTTGTTGTAACGTTTTTAAATAATTTATCAATCGTTTTTTACCATAAATACCTGTCATTTGGAGGAAGTGCAGCTGTTACAAGTTCCATAGAAGAAACTTACCAAGTCGTTGTCGATAGAATGGAAACGTGAAACTAAAAAAAAAATGAATTTTGGTGAGCCCGTAATAACAAAGACTATTAATATAAAAATTTAGAGAATGTCTTATGAATAATCTCGGTTTCTAATATTCTCCTTATTTATCAAATAGTTATACAAAGAGAAATATATAAAATGAGAAGTATTTTTTTACCAATTAAGAATTTCGCCGTGGATCTGAATCAATACTACCAAGTTCTTCAATCTTGTTCCGCGTAACTTTCGCAATATGGCTTCTGGTAAAAGAACCCGCTTTTGGTTAATTAAACCAGGATATTTTTGACCATCTGGATGATTTGTACACCGAACCTTCATAATTCCACCAGGTACACAAGACTTTCCGGTCGAAGCGACCTCTATTTGCGGCGACTTCTGGTAATGTGATCTTTGTTTAATCGCTAATTTTCTATCTCCTCATAAGAGTCCATCATTTTTCGACAGGGCAAGAAGCTCTTTAAATACCTTTACTTAACAAAACATCTAATAGTAAGTGTGAAGGATATGACAAAACAACTACTTGGAGGATACTAAAAGGGCAACAGCTTCATCGTTATCATACATCAAGAGCTTTTGCTGGAAGATCTTCTGGATAGAATAGATTTTTATCAAAAACTAAAAGAGATGATTCACTTTCAATTACGATGTTGCTATTGCTATTGCTATTGCAATCCAACACCTTACTTAATATCAACTAAATATGTGTATAGTATAATATTTTAATAATGGATTGCTTTGAAATGTATATCTATCTATGTTAAGTAGTTTTAGTGCCTACAAATTTCGCCGTAATGAAAGAAATTTTGTTTCGCAGGCCAAGAAAATGAACGTCGAATCACTTCGGGCTAACCAACAGAATAGTGAATCCGCGGAATTGAGAATAGCCAAAGCGGCTCTAACGGTTTGTTTTCTTTTCGTCGCGTCTTGGACGCCGTATGCCGTTTTGGCGCTTATAGGAGCTTTCGGAGACCAGTCGTTGTTAACTCCCGGCGTATCGATGATACCAGCTTGTACTTGTAAATTGGTGGCATGTATAGATCCTTACATATACGCTATCAGTCATCCTAGATACAGGTAATAATTTACACCGTATGCGAAAAGGGTGTTGCTCTCTGTTTATATGTATGCCTTAGTGGTTTTTTTTTAAATTCAATTCCAAATACTGGGAAACGTCGGTTAAAATTCTGTCATATGGAACGTAATGATGAGTGTCTTCATGAAAGTTGTGGGTTACCATCATTTGTTTACGTAAATTCCTAAGCTAACTTTTAACAATATTATTAACGTAATTCCGGTTTCTATCAGCCTCGTCCTCGAGTTAATAAGCACCACCATAAAGATCAATATCCAAAGGCAGACTCAAATTAATCCAATGTAATATATCCAGGATAACAAAAAATGTTTTGAGAAGCTGGATCATGATCAAAAAAAAATTGTGACAGAGATTTAGTCTTTATCGTCTTTTTGTCAAGTCGTGGGTCATTACAAAATCCAAGGGATGTTTCCAAAATAATTTTGCTTTAGAATCCAGCCTTAATTAACTGATTACATTATGAGTTCTTTGGGGTTGAATACTAAAAAAGTGATTTTGTGATAACTAGTATTGGTTTAAATGACACCTCTGTTGTTTTTGGTTACAAAAAGAGATTATATATTGTTAATTGAACAAGATTAAACTACTACTTTTGTCACAAAGAGTTTAGAGCTGGTATTTCAGAGTATTCATCAACTCTAGTACTTGAACTAACCTCAAGGCAGACTTGGATTATAATGGAAAGCATTCTGTATATAGGGGACATTGATCGGTTATGGTTAACTATTATATCGGAGGCTTATTGTCTATTGCCAATTTTCCACAATAAATTTATTCAATACCTAACCATTATGATATGTTTTTCTCTTTTATTTGTTATCAATTCCAACTCATAATGAAGTTTTTCGCTTTTTCCTAACTGTCCTATTTCTTCGAGATTCGGAGTGTCCAATGGCAAGAAAGATCTAAATATTTCTTAGATCTCACAGCAGAAGTTTTTGGAAAAGTCTTGTCCTATAATTCTCTTTATTGTCCTGAAATTCTTTCTTGTTGGTGCAATCTCCTTCGCCGCAGAAAAACTCCGGTCCAGTGGAAGGGTTTTATGTTACTTTTTTGCCAATATCTCTCGATTTTACATCCTTTGTCCGTCAAAGCAGAGTGGATGCTCGATAGTTACATTCTTTGTAAATGTTGTCACCATTTATGGAGTCTTGTGCAATTATCTTCCTCCACCAGAAATTTTTTCTTCTAGGTGAATTTTCTTTCACCACAGAAAGGTTACGTGCAGTGAAAGGATTTTATGTCCCTCTATTGGTAATTATCTCTTGATTCTTGTATGACACGTGACCAAAATCAAAAATACTGATCAATCTGTTTCTTATAGAATTCTCATATCAGCATGATGTGACACGGGAGCTCAATCCTTACTATCTGTGTCATATTTCATTTCAGGTTAAATTCCCATATTGATATTGAAGATAGAGTTTCTAATTGGAGTTCTATGCGTAGAGTAGATATTGAAGAACAGATACTGGTATATACCGATGTTCTTTCACCCTCTGTTAACAATAGGGGCCCACTTAAATTCTTTCTTAAATATCAATTCCTTGTGATTTCCACACATCTTTCGATGGTGTCAACTTGTGGCTATATTTGAGGTTATATATCGAAAGGAACATTCCCTTTTTCTATTGAGTAACCCGCAATGGATGATCAAAGATTGTACCAAAGAAATTTCGTATTGATTTACTTCATGCCAACTGATAATCATTTCTGATAAGATGGCGCCTTCAGCCGGTTGAGGCCCCAATCCCGACAGGGGCATTGAGCACTGGAGGATCTTATTAATTTATTATTAGAACATTTAGCGAAGTGTTTAGTTTAATTTTTGATTAATTCAAGTTATCTACATGCATACACAAGTTAAACAAAAAATCATTTTTGGAATTTTTTGGAAAAGGTACCATCTCGTTTGACAGGGAAATTTTCAGTTTTCGATCCGCTTTTAGACGCGAAATAAAAACGAAATCTTCTGTAGGAGAACTTGCTAATTTATTAACCATAAAAAATTATTCTATTTATTCAAGTTTTCCTGGATTTTCACCACATTTCAGTTATTTTTAACCTAATCCTATGACTACAGTTAATGCTGAGGGACAACGACTTAGCTATTCTGTCCATCGAACATTCCATAGTCTGAAATTTGAATTTTCTTTAACAGAAAGCACGAAAAAAGAAAAATTTGGATAATGAATACTTTGTACTAAAGCAAAAATTCTCTGAAATATTGTCTCTAACTTTGTAGCGAGTAAAATTAAGAGTTAATTGTTAAATTCCATAACATTTAGTCGGTACCAGTAATGCTGGTTTCTGGAGGGAAATATCTACTATCACAACATCGTTGCAAGGAATTTAGTTCTATTTTTCACTTTCATATTCATTCATATTTATAGCCCAAAACTGATAAATTGCAAGTTTTTTAGGGATTACCCCCCAAAAATACGTTTTTTCCATTTTAGGAAGGGTAGCACCCTCCTGAGATTGTTGGTAATGATTCAGCACAGCAAAAAAATCGTAGGAGCAATTTAAGTTGAACTTTTGAGAGAAAAATTTTCCTATTTACTGGTCTAAAAATGTTCCAAGTCTACAAGGATGGTGACATTTCTTCAATTTGTTATGAACACATCTCTGTGGGTCTTCTCTTTTCCATAAAAATGCCAATAGAACCAAGAGCACATCAGATTCAAACTTTTTATGAATTTAGAAGCTGCTAGTGGTTACGATTTAGATGCTATCAACCCAATAAGACACCACTGTATGTTGTTTTGCTAATAGCCGTCTGTACCTTTCCTTCCTTTTTGTTAGAGGCTGTTTTACGCCTTTATACATTCACAATGAAGACAATCAAAATTAATCTATGCTTAGAAACCGAATTGTGTGTTTTACTGTTTCAATAATAACCACAACTCTTAACGTACCATCATCGATAAAACTCACGAACGTTAGATAATCTGTCTAGGCTCTATGTTGACGTGTTTCATCCTGTTGGACCTGAGCTTTAAGGAAATTTTTCCTCTTCTTCGTTCTGGTTCCAACACGTTTCAAACATACGATTGTTCCTAGTTGAATTAACACTTAATGTGGGTCTGTTCTTTACCATTAATGCCATTAGAACCAAGAGCACATCAGATTGATACTTTTTATGAATTTAGAAGCTGCTAGTGGTTACGATTTAGTTGCTATCAACCCAATAAGACACCACTGTATGTTGTTTTGCTAATAGCCGTCTGTACCTTTCCTTCCTTTTTGTTAGAGGCTGTTTTACGCCTTTATACATTCACAATGAAGACAATCAAAATTAATCTATGCTTAGAAACCGAATTGTGTGTTTTACTGTTTCAATAATAACCACAACTCTTAACGTACCATCATCGATAAAACTCACGAACGTTAGATAATCTGTCTAGGCTCTATGTTGACGTGTTTCATCCTGTTGGACCTGAGCTTTAAGGAAATTTTTCCTCTTCTTCGTTCTGGTTCCAACACGTTTCAAGCATACGATTGTTCCTAGTTGAATTAACAGTTAATGTGGGTCTGTTCTTTACCATTAATGCCATTAGAACCAAGAGCACATCAGATTGATACTTTTTCTGAGTACGTTCTTTAAACTAAAAGTTATTAGAAAATTAATAATTAACAATGATTGAGCATCTTTATATCGCGAGGGAAAGTGCCCCATTCGATTAATTTGCATACTTTGGATAAATTACGAATTTGATTACTGCTTTAACTACTTTTCTTGTTCTTTGTAGACAAGAGCTACAAAAACGATTACCGTGGTTGGGAGTAAACGAACCTTCTGATACTACGTCAACAGTTACAGAAGCAACAGCGCAGCCAACTACAGCTTAATTGCTGTGTATAATGTGAAACATCGAATGAGATGCAAAACTAACGATTTTGGTACAGTTTAGTACCGATAAATTAAAAAAACTGTTTATCATGATATCGACAAAGCTATGGACTATTGATTAATGACCAGTTCTATTGGTAACATTGTTAAATAGAATGTATGATAACAACGAATAGATTAGTATGCAAGTGTTTGGATAAAGACCAACAAGAAGAAGGAATCAATTCTGTCAACAAATTTGGATTTTACAATGTTTTGTTAAATAAATTGTATATTTGATAAATGTTATCAATGAATCTGTATTTTTTACTAAATATATTTGAAGCAATACATCGATTTCCATTGTTTTATTCTACTAATACACAAAATTTGATCCTCGTATTCCAGAAACGTCGTCAAACCTCATTAACTAGCAAAAAATAAAGATAAAAGTGAAGAATTTAAATGATTTTTTTTGGGTATTCTACGTTCTCCGTTAATTTAGCTGCATTTAGGTACAGTAGGTCTTCGCTGCGTTAAGTTCATTCTGTTTCTAACATAAGACCCTGATCACAAACTGATTACAGAAACGAGCGAACTGGAAATCCAAACTCAGGATTCACCAAGACCACGTAAAGTTTGGCATTATACATCGGCCACATGGAAGCATATAAAAGATTTCATTTTTTGGATTATTTTTTCTCTAATCCAATGACCCTTCTTGGCAGGTATGGAAGCCTAAATTCCTCATTCTTTCGAAGGCTTTGCCAACAACAATCCATGGTTTGATAACAAATGCACTGGAGAAGTCAACAACAAAATGCTGATAATCCCAAAAGGCACTCAAATCCTGGTGCCTAAAATCGTTTAAACTTTGTTGTTTTGAGAAATACCTGGAACGATATAATGAGAGAGTGAAAAATGAACTTCTCAGTTGCCCAAATGGATCAAGGTCTTTCTGGTCTGTAGCAAAAACAGTCCACCAAGGCTCTTGTGAGTCAAAAATTTTATCGTTGACTGAATTCAATTCTTGATGCACCAGGAAAGCTACCACTCACCTTGACTAGAGTTGGTACATCTATGTAAGAAGCTTGAACATCAATAAAGCGACTGGCCTAGATGGAATACCACCAATATTATTGAAGAATTGCGCAGCTAAGCTAACAAGTTCTCTATGCAAGCTCTTTTCTCTATCATATAAATCTTTCCTGCACACTGGGAGGATGCTCGGGTTCAACCCATACCAAAAAGATGAAAAAAAATGGTTCCAATAACTGCCGTCTGATTGATTTAGTTCCAGTTATTGCCGAGATCAATCGGGGACCTCCTGGCCTATGTCAGTAACGTATGGACTGGAGCTGTAGAGAAATATGGGGAGCAGACGATATCACTCTGATGTCGTCGTACAAATGAACCGCCCCAATAAACACCCACATCCGTCGACACCACCATAAACACCGATCTTGTAAACATTTTGGAATGGGGTGGTTAGGTTAGGTTTAATGTAGCAAAGATTTGGTCCTGTCTGGACATAAAAATAAGGCAGCTTCACAAAAACTTGTAGCCCTCTTTCCAATTCTCTACAAGCCCCAGATTCATCCATATTTAGAATATTTCTTGCACATTTGGAGCTTGGCTCCTAAGCATACCCTGAAGATGCTCGATTCAATATAGAAAAGAGCAGTTCGACTTATAAGTGATTTAAAGTTGACCAGAAACTTGGACAGCTTAAATAATAGAAGAAAGGTCGCTGACTTGACTTTATTTTACCGATACTACCACGACAAATGTTCTCTCAATTTGTCCAGCATAATCCCACCTAGAGCAGTTTTGCAAGATCTACTTGCAGACGTGACTCATGAACACCCAGTTCGCTTGCCATCGTCCAGAAGCTCAATTTATCGAAACTCGTTTCTTTGGAGAAGTGCAAGCCTGTGTAATCAGCTATCAAGACACGTATTTTCTAAAAAAGTTCTAGATCAATATTCACAGGCATCTCCACACGTCAGGCACCATTCGAATTACTTGATTCGGTTGAATTAAGCAATGACACTAGAGTGCTATGCACCTCTCTGGGAAATATTGACCTAAAACCCTTCTGAGGTGTCTATCGATAGCGACCTGGTTTTTGAGAAAGCTATTAAGCCAGTCGAGGACGTCAAGCTGTATTATCTTAATGTATTTAGAAGGTTACCACACCAGATCTTGCGAAAAGCCTTCCATAGGTCCAGTCCAGCAGATGATTGATTATACTATGCTTACGAAAGCCGAATTGATGACAGCTGATGATGTCACCGGACTCAAGATAACTATCGATTTGCTAACTACCGACTTAAAGACTTTATCAATCGCTGGTAGTTGTTGGGAACCGTATTTTTTCTTTTTGTGGTATTGGTTGAAATCGAGCAAATTTCCAATCTGCATCTCTTGTATAATGGAGAAAAGTTTACTTAGCAGTACTGATGGTATTCTGCCAGAGCTGGTGGCTTTATTGATGTGCAAGTATTTTAGATGTTTTACAATATTTTGGTGTAGAAATTTTTTTTTTTTTTTTCGGGCAACGATAAACCAATTCTAGGTAAGTATTGAGTTTGAAGCAAACTTGGAGAGCCATTTCAACATCTATTGTAAATTTTCTTTTGCTTCAAACTACGTAATTGCATTAATTTGGTTATTAAAATCAGAAACAAAACAAATTTTTGTCATTTATGTACAAATTTGCAGATTAGCGCATCAAAAGCAAATCGGAAGTTGAGAGAAATGGGGTAAATTATAATCTAAAAGCGACGTATCTCTCAAATTTCCAATATTATTGTTTATTTAGCCAATAATGTAAGCTACTAGGAAGGCGGGTACCACGTTTGCTTAATACTGATGGGAAGCTCGTCTAATTCATGTCCATTTTTCTGTTGATATCTCGTAGTGGATGAAAGTTGGGTATATGTATACCCCAGAAATAAAAATATATGGAATTCAATCGGGAAACTTGTACACAAGGAAGCACGCTCAATAAGATGATGATCACAGCATTTCGGAGGTTCCAAAAAAAGGGAAAACGATAACTACTTGAGAAAAACCGATATATACACCTGATCTGGATTTAAGTATAGAGGACTGTGAAGAATAGAAAGAATTTTATTGAAAAATAAAAAAAACTGTCCCTCGTAACTTTAATCACAACCGAATTTCTCTAACCGCCATAGTAACAGATATTGTTGCCATAGGAACCAAATAAAGTGACATGACAATGTCGTTGGGTTGATAGATTGAATATTTTTAATTCCTGTTTTTGAAGAATGTCGCGGAAACTTGCATCTAATTACAGGAGCTCAGTAGCTTCAGGAGTTTCGACAGGATCCACTGGAACAGGTAAATCATAATCAGTCGCAATCCAAATACTTATATAACTTGTATAACTAAAACTTATCATACATATATTTTGTCTATGGCGATATCCAGAACTTAAGAATTATCGGTTGGAACTCTCAACCACTGATGTGTACACCTAGTATCAAAGTGAAGTAAAAACATATTTTTTGTCGCAGTTAGTATTAAAGTAGGAGTACTGAATGATCGAATGATTCATATTCACAGTTTATAGTTGGATTAAATTGAATACGCAATTCATTTTCAATCAAATTTAGATACGTTTTGTTTTTTTAAGTTTCGCCATTCGCTATAAATCATAGAACAAACTCTTTTTGTGAATGCTGACGTGACGGGAATTAAAAAAATATTATTAAATACTTGCTGTCATTTTTGGGCAGTTGATAGTTCCTCAAACCCCTTAGACTCAAACCCCATATCAGACTATATAATTGGTTTAATAAAGCGATTTCTCAATACAGATGTCAAATAAAGTGCTTTATTCTTTTCATAACGTATAGAGTACAATAATTTATTATAATATACGGGTGGCAGCCCTAGCTGTCACTGACGATGACGTATACGTTACTTTGAAGACTTTCTAATGCTTTAGTAGAATATAATTTTTTTGATTTCTGTAATGTCTCTATTTAGGATTATCTAAATGAAATAGAAATGAGATTAACGAAATAATATAGACATTTTAAAGACATTAAGAATAGAATTATCTGTAACGATTGTCTTTATTACCGGAGACAGTTTTTATTATAAAAAATCACAATAGGTTTGTTCCAGCTGTATACTTTGATCACATTTCGAATTTTGGTTCACTACCTAACCAATAATTGCTGGAACACTACGTTTGACACAGTTTCACTTTCTTTTCCACCAACACTCTATCTCCATCTTTATTTTACAACCTGATAAAGCATGAAACACGATCTTGATTGGGATGATGTGTAACCAATTTACGAAGACATTTCCCAGTGTAAATATGTTGATCTAACTCCTCGTGTGCTCGACACAAGGACGTGAAATGCTTACTTCGGTTATGGCACACCTGATCAAAACTCTATCTTCAAATTTTCTTTTTGGATTTATATTTCACGTCTTTGGGACAATTTTCTATGTCATCTGAGTAGAATCCACCATTGACATCTGTTTCCTGTTCCCTTTCTCTTTAGTTCTCGACTGATAGTCATGTGGGAAGTCAATATTCGAGTTGATGTTCCCAATTTATCTTTTGCATATTCCACCAATCTATTTGTTTCTACTAGTCGAAGCTTTAGGCCACCCACTTTAGAAGGTTTAAACATGGTATTCTTTGTTCACATTCACAAGTTTGATTACTATTTATTTAAATCTACGGTGAAATTCTTGCTTTGAATCCAAATGCAGTGCGTTGCATTCAATCTCAAAGAATAGTTTCACCAAGATCTCAAAGAGTTTTTTGGACAAATAGGTTGCAGTATTCTTTCAATTTTTAATGATTATTTAATAAAGTGAACATTAGAAACGGACATTATTTATGAGAAACCCTCTATATGCAGACATTTTCATCGTCAGATTCATTAAGATTCATCCGTCCTACTTTATATGTAGATGGTAAGGAGTTTACGGTATATCAGACCATTTTTTTGTACATGAAATTCGAATTTACTGTTTATCTTTTAAAATAAATCAAATGCCTTGTTTTATTTTACGTCACTCAACAATAACAATATATTTTATATTGGAGGTTTGCTTTATCTATTTCACGATTACGCCGGAACGGTTTAACCAGAAAATACCAGGGGACATTGGAACAAGAAAAATTTGTCCACTTTTCTATATTATAGGAAAGGAAACAAATTTTAAGACGGTTCATTTTGTCTCCCGTCAAACTCATCTGCTTAAGAACGTGACAACACTGATAACTAAGAAATTTCCAAAAAATGACGCGCAGGAATACCACCTTAACTGAAGTTTTGAATGAAAAAAATTGGTACCTTGTACGTCAGCGGTTGAGGGTAGCATTAATTTTTTTCTCCAATATTAAAAGATAATATTCTATTCATAGAAAAACTAATATACTTACTGTATAATTTAAAGCAACTTATGACTAAAAATATATGAATTATCTGTATATTAAGGTATCGGCGATGTCACTGGAGACCTATTAGACATCACGTATCAAGAAGAAGTCAGAAGAAGACCTTATGAAGGACCTAAACCTATTGTATGTGAGCCACCATATTCTTTCAAAAGGTAATTTTGATTGAAATATTGACAGAATAAACCATCTTCATAAATATGTTTTTTGCATTTTCTATTATGCATTTTACCTAACCTAATCTAACCTAACCAACAATTACGTTGTCTGAAAAGGTTGCGTACTCAATATGATGAACAAGATGTCAGCACTTATAAGCTGGGAAATATATTTGCGTATGCGTTGAGGAACAGCAAAAAATACTAGAGGCTTTCCTGGAAAAAGTGCAAAGACTTAACTCAAAAAGAGACTAAGCTCAAAAAAATATGTTTATGCAAACAACAAAATGCCCTTATCTTTGTTAGTTTGGACACTTTCAGGCAATTCTTCTTTTGAGTATTCTAATTAGAAATTCTTCGCCATCTATCTAAATCTCCTTGAAGCACATTCGATTCTCGTAGTAACCAAATATCATATAGTTATGACGTATTTGCTCAGAACGTTAATTTATCGGGACTTTTTCCTTTGGTGAAGTGCAAGCCGGTGAAATCAGCTTCCAATCGGGACTCATTCCTTTGGAAAAGTGCAAGCCTGTGGAATCAGATACCAATCGGGACTTATTCCTTTGGAGAAGTGCAAGTCTGTGGAATCAGCTACCAAGGCACGTCTTTCCCGAACAACACAACCTACAGAAGTTCAAACCTAATCACATGGCAGGCACCACTCGAACTACTCGAGTGTGAAAGGGTTTGCCCTCTTGTGATTGCTTTTTATATAAAAAATATCGGTATCTAGCTCTTCATCGCATTCCTTATTAAAAGAATCAATTCATTCATTGCAATTTTTAATTTTTGAGGATTTTTATTTGAGAAATTGTCTCTAATTGGTTTTTTTGTTGTTTCAGGGAACTTGGAGCTATTCCCTTCCATATACCTCATAAAAAATTGTTGGAGAAAATCGAATACAAAAGAGTAATGCCGGAACCCTTGGTAAGTGAATTTCTTTTAAAAATTAATAGATGAAATAGTCCGAAATAAAATATTATTATATTAGAATAGAAGTCGTTTACAGACTAGAAGGTACTTTCCAGCAAATGTGTCCTCAAATTATTGCGGAATGCGGGAAAAGATTATATCGATTTGATTTCAATTGGCAAGTGATTGTGCATATTTTTGAATTGTAAAATATTGAGCCATTAACTAATCCTGAACTTGAAGTGATCCGCTTTCCTAAGTGGATAGCCGTGCAACGATCTTTCTGAAATTGGAGCAGCCTGCTTACGCAAAAGGATTACAAGATGAAGACTCAGAATTTTTAATCTTTTAAAGAAGTCCCTGCTGATTAGTCCGAGTCACACCACACGTAACCCAGAAGGTAATGGCATATCGGAGATGCGACTGTTAAGGAGGTGGATAAGTTCAGTTCTATGGAAACCTATTTCAAGGAATTACCCACAAGAATTTTACAGATTTAACGACATCAATGGTGGTGTTATTTAATTAAAAAGGCCGTAATGTATTTTTATAAACGTTAAAACAGAGAAGATTGGAATCGCACCATGACTTAATGGTGATTAGGTCACTAGATATGGTCCTAGGAAGTGCCGCGAGATCAGAGTTGCTCCTACAACAAAATTGAGCCTTGTGGCACTCCACATTCTATTGGATTGCAAGAAGACATCGTTGTATCAACCCTTATAAACCGACTGCTGTTGGTAAGGTTTGACTTGAACCATGCAAGAGGTGTTCTCCTGAAACCGAAGCACTGCAATTTGTTGTTTAAAATGTTATGATTATCACAATCGAAAGCCAAGAAAACCCAAATTGATGGTTAGTAAATATTCTATATTTAAATAGAAATGATAAAAGCCTCTTTTTGACCAATCTATCAATGTGTTATCTTAAGGAGTTATCTCCTCCATTATGCAGATATATAAAAATTAATTGGAAACGTTAATTGGAAACAGATGCTGGGAGTGATTGTTCCATTACAACTTTGTGGCGTACTCTACATGTTTTCCGGTTTTTATTCAAGGGAATAGACAAAATTGAAAGTTACAATTTTTGTCACAAAGTGATGAAGTAGTCAACTATTAGCAGCATATTTTGTTCATGCCAGTTTTTGAAAAATCAATAGCTGTTGGAGGAGTCACGTACTCATTGGGTTCATGTTATTATTAGGCTGGTTTATTGTTAATGATGGATGAGTTTGATTTTAGATGGCGCTGATTTAAAATTATTTTTTCGTGAATAGAACGAATCACCTCTGTCAACATTTTGTCTATCTACTTATACTCTTTTTTCTTTATGAAAAATTCGTTTTCAGACGGGATTTCAACAATTTCAAGAGCTTACTATGCAAAGTAGGAAGCGAACACTTTTAGAAGATACTTTAGTGGTTCCAAAATCAGTCAAGAAAGGTATACAGAAATTAATTTGAAAAAATTAATGTAATCAAAACAAAATTATATGTTTCATATATACAAGTGTAATTTCATCTGCGTATCATAGGGAATGAAATCTACCTTAACCTTACCTAATGTTTTTCATCTTTTGGAGATTTCTTATAAATTGTTCTAAATTACTTATCCTATTATAGTTATTTCGTTTCATGGGTGAAGCAAGTCATCTTAATGGAAGCGAGACATCGTGTAGTGAAGAAGATTCCCAACTTTTTTCCTCGTAAACCACCTTCAAAATACTTATTACTAGTTTTAGTTAATTAATTTACACCATATTCTCAACTCGGCAAAAAATTAAGTCTCCTTCTTTTTCTTCTTCAACATATTGTAGCTCTTAGGTCTGTAGTTTCCAGCTTGTCATCCTTGTGGTGATGTGTCGTCGTGTCCCTGGTTTACCGTGCGATCTTTGCTAATCTTTCTCTTGTCATCCTGTCCACGTGTTCGTTCCAAGCTCTTCTACGTTTACGTCTCCATCTGACTATTTCTTCCATCTTACATTCGTGTCTTATGTCTGTGTTTCTGTCTCTTAGTGTGTATCCGCATATGTTTCTCAGTATTTTCATTTCTGTTGTTCGAATGATGTTTTTAGCTCTTTTTTTGTCCACTCTCGTTTTAACTTTTGCTATTTTGTTCAAACTGGTACTATTCCAGATGATGTCCCGGAGTGCACCTGATATTCAGCTGGCTTTGTTTGCTTGTCCTTTTACTTCATTAATTCTGTTTTGGTCTGCGCTGATTTGTGTGCCTAGGCAGTCAAATGACATTGCTTGTTCTATGGTTATTATATTTAACTATAGAAATTTAAGAATAATCCTGATTTAGAGCCTCCCGTAAACTCCTGGCGGTACACTTGGACCCCTTCGGGAATCATTGGTGTAGTTGGTATTTCCCATAACATATTTGTAGAGACATCTGTGTACCATAGACCAATTTTTTTTTGTAAAAAGCAAGAACAAGTGGTGCCTGCCATGTGAAGATACCTGCGGATATTGATCTTGAACTTCTGTAGGGTGTAGTGCCTTGGTAGCTGATACAACAGGCTTGCACTTCTCCAAAGAAAATTCCGGGACGTCTGCAGGCTAACTCGGTGATCATGAGCCACGTCTGCCTGCCGGTCAGCGACCTTTCTCTAATGCTCCAAATCAGCCCAAGTTTCTAATCAACTCTGGGTCTCCTACGAGTCGAATTGCTCTTTTCTGTATTGAGTCGTACGTGCAATACTCCATAGATGGATGAATATGGGCCTTGTAGAGGATTAAAAGCGCAATATAAAGCTTTTTGGTCTTGAAGAGGACTCCGAGTTTTTGTGATACTGCCTTAGCTAATTCGACCACGTGACTAGGGTATATTGCTCTCAACTACAACATCCAATAAGTGGATTAACGGTGATGGTTGAATCTATTTGTATATTTGTCTGTGTTCGCTGATTATATTCTGGTCTATTATCTGTCAGTGGTGTACTATAATACTGAACCCATTCATTTGCAGGTACTAGCTGCAGTTTTGGTTTACTAGTTGTTCTTAATTTTGTTAAAGAATTTTTATGTTTCACTGCACTTTCGCCCACCAACGTACGTCACTATTGATATTTTTGTTTCTTGCTTCTTGTTTCCGTATTCTTGTCTTTATATTTTTTGTGATCTTCTGCATTTTGTATGCCCAACCATCTCTTCTATCTAAAAGAAGATGTTGTTAAAATAATTAATTCATTAGACGCTTTCTATATATGCCATGGATTTACCTAATACTATCTTGATATTGATTGTACTTTTTAGCTCAAAGACCCGGTATTACGTTTAAAGAATATAGATCTAGAAGACACACAACTAAATTGGAGTACGTTATGGATCAAACGGAGTGGATCGAAAAGTTTAGACAAACTACAGATGGTTCGTTCGTGTATATGACTTACGCTGTTCCAAACTCACACGAGCTTTTCTATCCTTATGCATTAAGGTATCGACATTCATTCCACTATAATTTCGCAATTTGTGTTTTCTTAAATTTGTAGCTGATGTTTAATTAGCTCGATGTTCATTTCAACTACAGTTTCTTGGTACGAAAACTTGTAGCTACTGATAAAAATAAAAATATCACGCTCATATTAGTTTCACCTATATGCGGGTTTGTTTCTCGTTCGATAGAGGATTTGAATCTCGGATCTCCGTGCTGGAAATCAACAACAATCGACAACTACATCGTTATGGCTAGATACAAGTTTCGACGAGATGTAATTATTGATGCTGTTAATTCGTTCTAGCTACCGTTGTTTTCGAATAAGAAAAATGTATTTACAAGAAGGAACATTATAGAATTGCTTTTGTTATGTAATCCAGCTTTTCTAGTCTCGAACGGCATCCTTTCTGGCCTCTTGCCAATTTCCTGCATAAATTTTTGAAGTATATTCAGAGACCTCCATCTCTCAATCTTAGTTTTGTCCTCCCTCTGCCTCTACTGTCCGTTGGTACGACTTTAAAGTTTTTTCCTGGGCACGCTGTTGTCGATTGTTGTTATTATCTCTGCTTTCTGATCCTCTGTATAAGTTGTAGAGCTCAAAGTTTTACCAATATATCCAGACGTTGTTTTCTTAAAGAGCCCCGTGAATTTTTCTCAGTATCTTTTTAACGTCTTATAGATTTTGATGTTTGTACTACATATTTTGGCAAGCGCTATACGTCTTACTCAGGTTCATCGAGGTTCCGAGGCATACTAACTCATCCACCGCTTCGATGTTATATTCTTCAATTGCAATATTTTGACCAGCAATTTCAGCCCTGCGATCCTTCGTCGCAGCCATGAAATTTGTCTTATTCAGTACGTACTTTAGTGTCGACTTTCACATTTCAAACTATTTTTTCTAGTAATACACGTATCGTTGTCTCGAATGGGTTTGAGATTTCATTCAGTACTTTAATGTGGTGATGTGTAGTTCATTCATGGTTTGGTCTTGGAAAAATCGATGAAGAGCTGACCAAATTGGTTAATACCAAATGCAAAGCGCCCATCAGAACTCCTGGCTAAGGGTTTAAAACGATTTATTATGAATTTCAGATTAGGAATGCCCATAAATCTTCTTTGAATCGTTGGACTACCTGCGTCAAGGTTTTGGTTTCTTAGTAATAACCGATGTTTTTGTTTTGTAGTATCGTACCCTACAAGCAAGTAGACAAATCAAATTTTTTCACGATGAGCGCCAAAGGCGTCATGCAACACGTCGGAAGCGAAATAATTTTCACGACTCTCGATAAATGGGAAAAAGAATATAACATGTATTGTCGTTTAATGGAGATCAGACTCTTTCACTATTTTAGAAAGTGGAAAGGATTTTACGTTTGGAGAATAAACGTAAAACGTAAAAAGATTTATAACGCCAAGAGAAATTTAGAGGAAAATATGCTTAGTCTGAATCCGATTTTGAGACAAGGTCTGTTAGATATTCAGGATATGTGTTTCAAGATGATACATGTTACGTTTACAGACGTTTCGGATATCGAAAATACGTGGCTGTTTTATTTTATTGAAGACCAGGTAAGTATTTATATTATGATAAAAACTGTTGCTTATTATTATTAACTCAACGACCTCTTTTTGCTACTTAAGGTTTGAGATATGGCAACAATGATGTGAATATCTCAAATCTGACATTGCCATCATGAAATTTGACATTTTTAATGCTGAATGTACTATTTGAGCTGTTACTTTAAACAATCGCACCGTTTTTCACTAGTTTTCCGAATTCGATCTTGGTCGCACTTCGCTACAGGATGAAGATCGTCCAAGATTGAGTGTTGCGCCAGAAAATATCGATGCTGTGTGTAATCTGATCTTGCAAGATCGGGAAATTTAGGCATACATGGACATACATCAATATTGCATGAAAATTTATGGATCTATGCATATTAATCCGAAACTAAATAGCAATCGACTGTATGGATCTTTCGAAACGAGCCAAATCCATCAAAAGTTGTTTGCGCACGAAGCATTTGGAAGCAAATGGTCGCCAGTTAGAGCCCATTAGAGCAACATAGAACTGTCAATTCTCAATAATACACCAGCAATTGTTTTCCATAAGTATTCTAAGGAATCAGGGAAACCAATCGGAGAAGACGAATCATTAACTTTCACGACAATATGTGCCATCACACATCAGTTCGAACCAAAACGATTTTGAGTAGTTAAAACATCGAATTGTTGAGTCATCAATCGTACGGTCTTTGTTTGGCAACTAATGATTTCTTCTTATTTCTGCAGATCAAAAATAAATTGCGGTGTCAACGTTTTTCTACATTTAGAAAGCGTTTGATGCGTTCAAATCACATGTTTTTGAGGTACTTCAATCTGAATGGAAAAATTGCTTCGATAATTCTCCTTTCTCCAGCTTAGACAGTTCCAAGTGAAAGCGAATGGTACTTTGTCAACCAAACACGAGGTTCTTAGTGGAATACCTCAAGGATCTGTTCTTGATCCCCTTCTCTTTGTGATCTATATAAGACCAAAGCTTGAATTTGCGCAGTCCGTGTGGAGTTCATATTTTGTGAAGGATATGGAGCTTTTAGAACGAGCCCAACTCCTGCGCTGAGAGATTTATGCTATGAAGAACGTCGCTTCAGAGGAGACTCAATAGAAACCTAGTGTATATGTGGAATGCATTAGAAGAAGAGACAATGACTGCTGCAAATACAAACATTTTCAAGAACAGACTTGATGCTGGAAAATCAGCTACAAACAATCAAATTGTGCACTACTTTTAGTAGACTGAAAAGTGTTGACAATATTCTGAAAAACTTTCATGCTTAAATTTATAAAACAATAATTTCATCGGTTTTTTTCAACCGCCTACTATTATCAAACAATAATAATCATAATTAGTTCAAAAGCATGCAATACTGACTTGTTCTTCTTTTTTAGATGGATAAATTCCATCAAATTATGAAGAAAATAGAGGAATACCACGAGGTAGCTAGAGAAGTTGTGGGCAATGCTTGTCATGCTGCTCTTCTGGCTAAAGGATTTGTGGTTGATGAAAGAATCATCGACGAATCGATAAAAGGTATTTAATTTAAAGCGATAATATAAAGGGTGTGGATTAAAATCAATTCTATATTGAAAATTATATAACCTAAAGAAATTATGTAGTCAGATCTTGCTGTGTTGTCAATCGAGTGATGGGGGAATTCAGATCCAAACTTTATTGATTGAAATAGAAAAGAAAAACAAAACTGGTCGAATTCGAAAACTTTAAAAGATGTTCAAAATGCTCGCTGCGAACGTCCTGGCGTGATTGAACTAATCGCAAGCAAGAGGTTCAGATTCTATCGATCCGTGCTTCTCGATTTGGAAAAATCATAATCATTCTGAACGATAATTTAGCAGATCCTCTTTGTAAAAAAACAAACGCGGGAGATCATTCTAGAGATAAGATTTTAGACATTAAGCGTATGTTATAAATATCTCCCAATAACATCTTTCCCCACTTTCAAAGAAAAGTTTCTCTCAAGTTGATTACCTGTTCAAAATCTTGCCGATAGTTAAGGTTATGAAAAGTGTCCAAACCTTTTCATATGAATCCACTTTTATCTGGTCATAGATGTAAATATTAGATTGCGGTAATAACTTTGAAATACACTTTTATTGTGGTGACTCAGATCAAGATATCGCGCCAAGATGCTCAAATTACTGACATAGAATAGTGGACAGGGAATCTCAGTTCGCAGTACTGAATAATGGAGCCATCTTATACAAGGGATGGATAACCAAAGCATACGTCGATGGTATAGAAACAATCATTTCAATCTACTAAGACAGCAGAGCCGCTAGGAAAGGTAAAAAGTAGGTGGTACCAGTAGGTGGTATGATACAAGATAAGTAATTATACGGACCTTCCGTCTTTCTAAACAATCAATTACTGTATTTAAACAGTTTTGAAATATGACTAATGACTGACATTTCAATCGAACACTGATGAATCGGTATGTTGTTGTTGCTTGGAAGAGGAAGAAACCACAGATCACGTCATCGATGAGTACCCAGCACTCACAAGCTCCACACTTTTCCCAATGGCGTTAGAGTTTTAAATTTAGTAACCTGGTTGGTTCTTCTGAGGCTATCGATGTTTGTTAGGAGGCTTATGTCCGCCATGAACCATATTGGATCAAATTTGAAAGAATATAGAGGATGTTTCATACATAACTTGAAGTATCTTCTTATGAAATATTTCATTTTTCTATTATAGATAAGCGAAAAAGGATACATAAAGCTTCTTACATCGAACAAGCGGCTAAAAAGAAATTTTGCGAACGTCTTGCAAGGTAAGATTTCTTCAAAATATTCCCTAAACATAGATTGTTAAATAGAAAGTTATATATAAATTATATTATTTCAAACTAATTTTCATAAAAAAGGAGACCCGGAATCTAGATAAATCTCCACGAAAAACATATAAAAAGGTCTAAGAAGTGAAAACTTGATGAAAATTATGAATTCTTTAGTTCCTTATTTCATAATTCCTTTAGAATATTTTTTTGGTAGAGTTTGTTGATTATGGGTCTCTTCTGATTGAAAGTCAAATAGAAATTCGACGTTTCGACCTATTCTAATTTTTATACATAGATATATTAAATTACACGAATCAAATAGTACCGGCAGGTGTTCGGATTATAAAAGACGATTCACAAATTTGTCTTTCCGTTTGCCGTTGCCTTTGACGTTTGCTATTACAAAATTAAAAACTTTGAAATACATAAAACCATGATAAGATGTCATAGATGCCGTTTAGCGTCGCCGTCTGCCGTTGGTGATTACAAACAAAAACACAGAAATATCACGAAAACAAAAAGCAGCACAATTGTTAAAAAGAAAAACAAAATTTTCTGGTTAACGGCAACAACGACAAGTTTTTGAAAAAGGTTAATAGACGTCAAAAGGCAAACGTCACCCGGAAACGGAATGTCAAATTTATGAATTAGCCTTAAATTTCTAAGGAGAGGATCCTGCAAGACTCTGATGAGACGCAATAACGTCGAAACCGGTCAGCGGTATAAAATACGTATTCGTCTTTTACACTTTTTATTACCTGAAGTTTTTTCACGATTAATACTGTTTATATTATTTTCAGTTTCATAATATTGGTTGATTATATAACAATAAACATGCTGCACCAATTGATTACGAACTCCACACACGATCTACTGTGCGCTCTAGAAAAACACACTCAATTTCTGCCTACACAACAACAATTGGATAAATTCGAACCACTGAATATTGATTTACCAAGAACAGAGGATGCACCTAAAGTAAGTTGCGATCTAATACATTTCATCAAGTTCCCACACTAATTGGGTGTCGCTTTTACGCATTCAAAGAAACATTTCACAGGCTTTTTCGACTTTGCATAACTGTAAATGAAACACGGATCCACCACTACACCCCTAAAGGAAAAAAAACAGTCAAGACAGTGGATTGTAATGGAAGAAGAGGCCATCGGCCAAACAAAAGAAAGCATTTGCCATACACTAACTGGGTAACGTTTTTGCGCATTCAAATAAACATTTCCCAGGCTTTTTCGACTTTGCATAACTGTAAATGAAACACGGATCCACCACTACACCCCTAAATGGAAAA
Organism: Diorhabda sublineata; assembly: GCF_026230105.1. Classification (NCBI taxonomy): domain Eukaryota; kingdom Metazoa; phylum Arthropoda; class Insecta; order Coleoptera; family Chrysomelidae; genus Diorhabda; species Diorhabda sublineata. The sequence continues at coordinate 5,620,070 of NC_079481.1, read as the reverse complement.
AAACAGTCAAGACAGTGGATTGTAATGGAAGAAGAGCCCATCGGCAAAACAAAAGAAAGCATTTGCCATTCACTAACTGGGTGACGTTTTTGCGCATTCAAATAAACATTTCCCAGGCTTTTTCGACTTTGCATAACTGTAAATGAAACACGGATCCACCACTACACCCCTAAATGGAAAAAAACAGTCAAGACAGTGGATTGTAATGGAAGAAGAAGCCATCGGCAAAACAAAAGAAAGCATTTGCCATACACTAACTGGGTGAGGTTTTTGCGCATTCAAATAAACATTTCCCAGGCTTTTTCGACTTTGCATAACTGTAAATGAAACACGGATCCACCACTACACCCCTAAATGGAAAAAAACAGTCAAGACAGTGGATTGTAATGGAAGAAGAGCCCATCGGCAAAACAAAAGAAAGCATTTGCCATACACTAACTGGGTGAGGTTTTTGCGCATTCAAATAAACATTTCCCAGGCTTTTTCGTCTATGCATAACTGTAAATGAAACACGGATCCACCACTACACCCCTAAATGGAAAAAACAGTCAAGACAGTGGATTGTAATGGAAGAAGAAGCCATCGGCAAAACAAAAGAAAGCATTTGCCATACACTAACTGGGTGAGGTTTTTGCGCATTCAAATAAACATTTCCCAGGCTTTTTCGACTTTGCATAACTGTAAATGAAACACGGATCCACCACTACACCCCTAAATGGAAAAAAACAGTCAAGACAGTGGATTGTAATGGAAGAAGAGCCCATCGGCAAAACAAAAGAAAGCATTTGCCATTCACTAACTGGGTGACGTTTTTGCGCATTCAAATAAACATTTCCCAGGCTTTTTCGACTTTGCATAACTGTAAATGAAACACGGATCCACCACTACACCCCTAAAGGGAAAAAACAGTCAAGACAGTGGGTTGTAAAGGTAAAACGTGTTCTGAAAAAGACGGTTTCATCAGATGAAAAAGTAATGACGATGGTTTTTTGGGATAGTTGTGGTATTTACTATCTTCAAAAAAGTGAAACAATAATTTCAATAAGACAGAGCACCTTCTCAAGTTTGGTGATCTCAATCACTTCGAATTGATTGACCACCAGATCTGATCCGCAGCGACTTTGTCTTGTTTCTCAACCTTAGAGTTTAAGTTGTGTTTTTCATCAGACGTTTAGAACATATTTGAACTGAGTGTATAGACTTAAGAGAAGACTATTCTTGAAAATACAAATGATTATGGAAAAAAAGTCTTGTTTCTTTGTTGTGATGAGAAAATCAACACACGTCCTACGTTATATATGAAGAAAAGAAAGGCGAAAGTATTTTAAATCTTTCGAAAAGAATTTTTAAGCAAAAACATTTTTGTTGTTTCTTGTGCGTCAAGTATAACTGAAGATTGTACCTACGCCTACACTTTGAAACTGGTAGGAACCCTCATATGTGTATTGTTAGGTAGTACTTCGAAAAACATTAATCAAAATTATCATAAAAATATTTTTCATTTTTTCTTATCACTTTTAGTAACCTTCAGTTTCCGTGTAAAACTCAGCTTTTTGACAAAATTTATTGCAACAATTTTTTGTAATATGATATTAATTTAGCGCGCAAATATTTCAAATAGAAGAAAAAGTTTCATTTTGTAAATTTCAGTTGCCTTTTTTCGTGGTATATGCTAAAATCGTTCCAGAAGAAATACTATTGGATCCATCTTTAAACATCACTTTAGATATGTTTAATCAGATAATGAGTTTGTGGCAAGAAAAAACTATAATCATCAAATCGTTTGTGGGGGACCCGTACTATTCTGTTTTTACAACGTAAGTTCGTTTTTCTTTTACCTCATAAGCCTCGTGATGTAATTTCTTATCTATTTCTATTAATTTATATTTAACGAAGGTTACTACTAAAGTTTTGAGATAGACAAAAAAAAACAAGTACGAGGGCCTTTTTTTCAACCTCCGATAGGCTACTTTTCGACATAATCACCGAAAGGATTGAGACATTTGCCTTATCTGTGGATAAGCTTTTCAATACCCTCTTCAAAGAAAGTTGCCGGCAATGAATTCAACTAGAGTACAAAACAGATCTTGAAACTGATTAAAGTTCCGTAGACAAAGCAATAATGGTGAATCTGCGGTTTTCTTTAACAATTTTGTCAACAACTCCTTGAACCAGGTCATTTGCATCCTTGGCCCATACACACGACTCATTCTTCGATAGATTTCTGCAGCACTATGGCCTTTAGCCTGTAGAAAACGAATCACACTTCGTAATTCACACTCGGCGAGAGTATAAAAAATGGCGGACGTCTTTACGTGGCTGTAGCACAGGGCCAAGTATCTAAACAACTCAAATAGCACTCCTGTGACGTTCTGCCAAATGTCAAATTTCATGACGGCTATGTGAGATTTGACATATTCACATCAGTGTTGCCGTATCTCAAAACTTAAGTAGCAACTCTCGTAATTATTCAATCACCACTAACAGGAGGACAGGAAAGTTGTAATAATAAATTTATAACAAGTTTTTCTTTTTAATCAATAATATAATCAGCTTCGTTATAAACCATATTTAACCATCTAGTGTATAAATTTTCAATGCTGAAACGAATAAAATTAGTTTTTCGATAAAATATCTCGGGATGGTACTTTTGATTTGATCTAATGTTTTTGCTACCAAGAGAACGTTGTAGCCATCGGAATAAATGGGAATCCGAGGGTGCGATATCGGTTGAGGCAGTAATTTCCATTCAAATCCATTAGCTTTTTTACCAAAGCTCATCTTGTGTTGTACACTGAATATTGCACTAACCTGTTGTAGAATTACTCCTTTGTGACTGCGGATAGTTCTGAGAAAAATTGCTTTAAAGTTTTTTCCAGACCTCAGCATAAACACCAAACTACCAAAGCTACTTTTTGGGATGTTAGACCGTCTTAGCATTACACGATTCAATTGGAGATCAACCGCGTTTTGGATTTCTGATTATCATATAAGACCCACTTTTCATCTTCAGTGGATACGTTCCACGGGATGGATCAGTTGCCTTGGGTCTCTTTGGATGGATTATCGGGAACCTGTACGCCTGCTCTACTTATTTTTTTAATTTTCTGGATGATCGACGGTTAGTTAAGTGTGTTTGAGATTTCTTCAATTGTCTTTGGTCTTTCTGATCTATGGCAGTGTGAGATGTCTGAACTTATAGGTTCATCTGGTAATATCGCCCCGAATTGCTAAAAAAGTATGATAATTATTTATTTAGATTCACAATAACCTTAAAATGACGATAAAACTTTCCTGTCGCCCTAATATAACCCTGATTTTCGATCCAAAAATCTATCGATTCATGGATTACTTGTTGTTTATAGTCCTATAATTAATGAAAAAGTTGAAGATAGAATCTGCGGTTGGGGCCCCACGTTGGAATTTTATTTGAAAAAAGATGAATACCTAACCAAAAACCAGGAAGAGCTTCGCAATTATTTCAAGAGGAATTACGAAGCAGCTTTCCAATATTTACGTAGATACGATCCAATAAGACAATTTTATGCCGAAGATATTTTAGTAGAGAAAGAAGATATAGAAAACGAAAGAGGTAGTATACAGTGTATACATATCCAATAGTACATTAAACCCCTAGGGAGAAATGTAGGGTATTCTCGAGTGGGCGGGGATGCTCTACTTTTCTCACTTGAAGAAATTTGATTTTTTGATTTTTAAAAACACTGGCAAACAAAATTTGAACTTTTTTGGTTTCCATTTGTCTTGATAGCGCTTCTCCATCTGTTAATTGGACTGACGGAACTTTTCCCCGTCGTCATCGTTCACAGCTTTTAAATTCTCTCTCGAAAAAAATGCAGTTTTGAGTCTTAGAAATGAATCTTGAGTGACATGTTGCAACTAAATGTTTGATTCTCTATTTCTACTTTCATCGCCTTAACAAAATTTTTAATTAGTACTAATTTAATGTGCAATGGTGGAAACAAGAACTTGAGATGGCTCTGCAATAGATAAATATTTCAAATTGTTCCGTCCAAGGTTTAAAAATGCTCCCGAAGATCGTACATTTTCAAAATAATGGTTTCTAAATATTGTTTTGACATAATTGCAGATTTGGAAACGTTTAGAAATTTGTGCACGAGATATTATAGAGAAATAGCGACTATCGAAAGTATAAAACCGTCTCAGGAGATGGGTGTTCTCTTTATTCAATTGGAAGGCTTCAACGAAACCTGTCTTCCCGTATCTACGCAACTGTTGGGTTATTTGGAACGAACAATACCATGGTAAGTAATCGTACTTTAGACTCTCGCGAGACGCTTCCTAGATGCTTTCGGCACAAATATTGGCGACTGTTAGCCATTAACAATCTCGATTTAAGAAGTTAATAAAACAAGAATGTCAAAATGGTGGTGGATTACACCGTCCTTAATCTCGCACACGCGTTTCCTCGTGGTGAGTCTGTTTGGGTATAAAGGCTAGAGACTAGAGGCTATGGAAACCTACCAAACACCTTGATCTGAAGATATATTGTGGTCTGAATCCTTCCTGGATCCATTACTTTCAAAAAATACATGCCAAGGTGTCGCAGCCTTTTGTTTCTTATACCATAATATACTTACTACCAAACTGACCATGGAAAAATGGTCCACATGATGGGAGGGAAAGGAATTGTGATGAAGCATGGTGTAAAGTACAAATTTTGGGAGCGCAGGTCGTTTGTCTACCTCAGTCATATATAAACAGCTTTAATCTCTTGTGATGAGATAATCCTGGAGGATAATGGTACATTTGGCGCAAATATTCTTTGAATATGTTCTTTGGACAATAATTTTTAACTGATCTAGGTTATGGTTTTCTTCCACGGTTGCTTAAGATATGGCGGGATTGCACTGTAGACGTCTGCACAGATCTCGCACTACACACACACACACACACACACACACACACACACACACACAACACACACACACACACACACACACACACACACAACACACACACACACACACACAACACACACACACACACACACACACACACAACACACACACACACACACACACACACCTTTATTATGATGAGGCAGAGAACTTTTTCAAATCAATTGTGACAGGAGATGAAACGTGACAACAAAATATCAATATTATTACAATCTGCTAAAGCAGGACAAATTCTTGATAACTGTCGTTTAAAAATGACTTTCAATGGAACTTTTTCGATGAAAGTACCATTTCACCTTTTTCCAAAATTGAAGACGAGGCTAGAACGTCAGCGCTGCCTAATCAATGACTTTAAAACTTCAATATCCATTTTAATTAATTGCCGGCAAATTTTGTCAACTGGTAAATGTCAGAATTTTCTTGGAGATTATGTTGAAAATCAGCTTTTAGTCTACAAAATTGTTGGTAATAAATTTTTAGAACCTCGGAGGCTGAAAAAAAAACGGACCATGTATATTTTGGTGATCGAAAGTGAACTGTGTGCTTAAACATTGTAATGTGCTATCCAAATATTTTAGATACTTCGAGATAACGTTCGAGTTTCTATAAAATCTCGGTATCTATTCTAAATTATTCTGCAACTGAAGGTTGAAATCAAAATAAATTTAGTAAATTTGATGTGATACTATTCTGATACTTTATATTTCTAATATCTTTTTAACTTTGCTATTTATATATAGTGCCCACAAAATTCCAGTCAAATTTGATAATTTCCTTTCATTTTAAGCAAATTTTGAATGTTTATTACCTTGTGAATTAGTATTTTCCGTTACGAGTAGAGAACGAGTAGGTAGAGCAGATTTGAATAAAAAGGAACTTTATATTTTTTCAAATTATAACCATACGGGATTTTTTTTCTATTATATACATTCTGCTTCACGATTAAGTACAAAATGCTAATCTACAAGTTCAGTTTCAGTTAGAACACGCTTTAGAATAGTTTTTATTGAATTTTTCGAATACAAATTAATTTCTTCAGAAAATTGAGGATTATAGTTAAAATTGAAGTGACTACACATTACGTAAACAGATATTCAAAATACTTGAGGAGAAACGTGAAAAAGTTGATCGCATGTTACAACATTGTAATTGATACAATATTTTTAAGGATCGGCAAAACAAAAGTTGACGAAATGATTGAAGAAGCGAACGAAATTGAAGCTTTTCTAGCTAAAGAGCCGGTTTTGACGGCAGATTATGTGAAATACTTGGACTACATAGAGGAATCAAATCAACGAATTGATAAAATGGAAGAAACGTTAGATTATTGCAAAGAATTGTATGATATTATCGAGGAGTTCCATATTGATGTGGCCTTCGAGGAAATCAATGCTTATTACAATTTGAGCGTTGCTCTTGGTACTTTGAGGAACGTTGTCGATAGAAAAATGGAAGATAGCGCTAGATTGATAAAATTATTTAGCGATAATTTGAATAAAGATATCAGCGCGTTGATTTCTCAAGTTGGAAATATTAAAGACGAATGTATGGTAAGAAGTATACGTCTTTTATTTAGTAGAATAATAATAGATTTAAAGAAAATACCGGAAGAAGTGAAATTGCTTCGCTTCAATTTTTAATTAATTCATTTTCTGTATCAGTATCTGTATCAGTGAGTTTGAGAGCTTAGAAACAAGATTTTTCGACTGGATTTAGATAAAAATACGTATATAAGAGTTTCGTACGTTTTTACTGTAAGATTTTTTGGATGATTTCATTGAAAAATGAGTCTAGGATGGTATAACACGTAAAATACTTGATTACAGATTGTTTTCAAATGATCAGATGTAATTTGTAGCCAAATAGATTGAGTGATGTTGTATTTAGGCTCTTTCCATATCAAAAATTCATTAAATTAAAGACTCATTAATACATATGAATAACAAGGGTTATCTGAAAAGTTCCCGACTTCAATCTGCGGATGTCACCACTAGTAAGCTGGGAAAATATTTGTAATGGAGAAACATAAAACTCCGACGCGACCAGAGAATGAAAATAACCGATCAAGAACTCCAGTGTACCTGGGCGTAACAAACTTTCAACAACCTTGTGAATTGCACCAATAACAAAGTGCAATTAAAGACCAAATTTAGCATCACAAATATAAGTGATGCTATACAGGGTGTTCCACGACGAGCTAAGCTTATCTGTATATGGCAAAATACTTATAGTATAGTTTAGATAGGATCTTTTTAACTAAAATATTTTCAAAGATGACCCAATTCCGGTTATATTAAATAGGATACCTTGTATATTATTACATTTTTGAAATCTACGTAAAATTTCAGTATACTTTTGTCTAAAAACTTTTTTACACAAATGCATACTTTTTAAGTTATTAATTTTTTTGTAAAAAATTGATAACAAAATACTTATAGTCTTTTTAACCAAAATATTTTCAAAGATGGTCCAATTCCGGTTATTTTAAATAGGAAACCTTGTATATTAATACATTTTTTAAATCTACGTAAAATTTTAGTATACTTTTATCTAAGAACTTTTTTAGAAAAATGCATACTTTTTAAGTTATTAATTTTTTTGAAAAAAATTGATGGCAAAATACTTATAGTCTTTTTAACCAAAATATTTTCAAAGATGGTCCAATTCCGGTTATTTTAAATAGGAAACCTTGTATATTAATACATTTTTTAAATCTACGTAAAATTTTAGTATACTTTTATCTAAGAACTTTTTTAGAAAAATGCATACTTTTTAAGTTATTAATTTTTTTGTAAAAAATTGATGGCAAAATACTTATAGTCTTTTTAACTAAAATATTTTCAAAGATGGTCCAATTCCGGTTATTTTAAATAGGAAACCTTGTATATTATTACATTTTTGAAATCTACGTAAAATTTCAGTATACTTTTGTCTAAAAACTTTTTTACAAAAATGCATACTTTTTAAGTTATTAATTTTTTTGTAAAAAATTGATGGCAAAATACTTATAGTTTTTTTAACCAAAATATTTTCAAAGATGGTCCAATTCCGGTTATTTTAAATAGGAAACCTTGTATATTAATACATTTTTTAAATCTACGTAAAATTTTAGTATACTTTTATCTAAGAACTTTTTTAGAAAAATGCATACTTTTTAAGTTATTAATTTTTTTGTAAAAAATTGATGGCAAAATACTTATAGTCTTTTTAACTAAAATATTTTCAAAGATGGTCCAATTCCGGTTATTTTAAATAGGAAACCTTGTATATTATTACATTTTTGAAATCTACGTAAAATTTCAGTATACTTTTATCTAAAAACTTTTTTACAAAAATGCATACTTTTTAAGTTATTAATTTTTTTGTAAAAAATTGATGGCAAAATACTTATAGTTTTTTTAACCAAAATATTTTCAAAGATGGTCCAATTCCGGTTATTTTAAATAGGAAACCTTGTATATTAATACATTTTTTAAATCTACGTAAAATTTTAGTATACTTTTATCTAAGAACTTTTTTAGAAAAATGCATATTTTTTAAGTTATTAATTTTTTTGTAAAAAATTGATGGCAAAATACTTATAGTCTTTTTAACTAAAATATTTTCAAAGTTGGTCCAATTCCGGTTATTTTAAATAGGAAACCTTGTATATTATTACATTTTTGAAATCTACGTAAAATTTCAGTATACTTTTGTCTAAAAACTTTTTTACAAAAATGCATACTTTTTAAGTTATTAATTTTTTTGTAAAAAATTGATGGCAAAATACTTATAGTTTTTTTAACCAAAATATTTTCACAGATGGTCCAATTCCGGTTATTTTAAATAGGAAACCTTGTATATTAATACATTTTTTAAATCTACGTAAAATTTTAGTATACTTTTATCTAAGAACTTTTTTAGAAAAATGCATACTTTTTAAGTTATTAATTTTTTTGTAAAAAATTGATGGCAAAATACTTATAGTCTTTTTAACTAAAATATTTTCAAAGTTGGTCCAATTCCGGTTATTTTAAATAGGAAACCTTGTATATTATTACATTTTTGAAATCTACGTAAAATTTCAGTATACTTTTGTCTAAAAACTTTTTTACAAAAATGCATACTTTTTAAGTTATTAATTTTTTTGTAAAAAATTGCAGACCCTTATAAATTATTTTTTTACGAAGATACCCTTAAAGATATGAAAATGGTTTCCATTCGATTGCTTTTAGCAAGGTCAGACGTATTTGAATCAATACGGAAAAAAGTTTTATTTTATACAGGGTGTGTATAAATAGTGTTCAAAGTTTAACTTCATAAATATAAAATTTTTTTTATTTTTTTAAACAGAACCACCTAATTTTTTCTATTTTAATGCATTCAGGGGTAAAAAATAAGGCAAGTTCATGCGTACTTTCCTATACCTAAACCTTACCGTTATCCAGATGTTGAATGTTTTCTATAAATTTTTAGAGATGCAGGTGTGGTCTAAATACATACTTTTTATACACACCCTGTATGAAATAAATTTTTTTTCAGCATAGATTCAAATACGTCTGACCTTGCTAAAAGCAACCGAATAGAAACTATTTTCATATCTTTAAGGGTATCCTCGTAAAAAAATAATTTATAAGGGTCAAATTTTTTACAAAAAAATTAATAACTCAAAAAGTATGCATTTTTCGAAAAAAGTTTATAGAGAAGTATGCTAAAATTTTACGTAGATTTCAAAAATGTTCTAATATACAGGGTGGTCCATTTAAGATAACCAAGTTATAGTAAAAATTAGATTTACTAGAACCAAAGTATAACAAGCCAATTTGAATCGGCGATTTCTAGTAATTATACGTGTTAATTATGATTTTTAGCAACCGTGGCTTTATGACATCAATTCAAAATTTGCAGAAGTCATGGATTTTTTGTCAGAATTATTCGACAAGTTGATTGACGCCCAAAAACGCGCCAACGAATTCAAAGAATATCAAAAACAATTTAGGGTAAGACAAATATTTATTTTTTCTTGCTCTAATCATCTTCCTCAATTATATTTTTTGTTAAAGCTGGAAGTAACAAGATTTGATATTCTCGACGAAGTGATGAACGACGTGAAACTCCGAATTCTGTTATGGGAAAGCGTGGATTCTTGGGCGAAGACCGTCGACGAATGGTACCATGCCGTTTTCGATACACTCAACGTCGATGATATGAATGCGTTCATCGCTAAAAATATGAAATATATTGCGCAGTTAGAAAAAGGATTGCCTCCTAATTTAATTGTACCTAAATTCAGGGACGAAGTCGAGCTCATGAAAGACAAGGTAAAGGCCATCCCGAAAACGCTTAAGCCACTTGAAAATTTTCCACGGCTTCACTGTTTTGTTTACCAATGAATTACAGGTTTCAGTTCCAATTTTTCCAATTTTCATTTCTTATCGCTTCATTTTTAAGTCGGTCCTTTTTATGGCAAAACAAAAAAAACGAAGGCCACGGCTACACTGTTTTGTTTACAGACAAGTGAACTAGTTAGAAGCATGTTTTTTTTTAATTTCGTGAATTTTCTATATTTCCAGCTCCCCGTAGTTTGTTATTTAAGAAATCCTGCAATGAAAAATCGACACTGGCTGAAAGTTGAAAATCAACTTAACCACAAATTTAAACCAGATGAAGTGATGACTCTAGCGCTATTAGAAAATCTGGGAGTTTTCAATTACCCAACTGAATTGATGGAAATATCAGGGCAAGCTAGCAGTGAAGCTGGATTAGAAGCTTTATTGAAGAAGGTAAATTTATTATGTAACTTCCGTACCTCATAGCGCAGTGGAGGCGCGTTCAAATGGAAAAAAATGAAACAATGACATTGCTTCTTGTTAGTTGTTAAACGATAACTAAAATTGAGGGGAAAATTCGAAATTCTGGATATTCTAAAATATCGAAATACTTCTCGAATAAAGGCATGTCTCAACGGTCAAAATCATCAATCACTTTCATTGATTCGATGAAGTTATGCATAAGTAGATGGAGCGCAATCTGTTTCAAAATAATATACTTAAATTAAAAATCTTCCTTATCTACTTAATAGTATCTTCCAGCATTTTTTTCATTATACAAAATCGTTCAAAACGTTCGAATGCACCGCTGCAGTTCAAGGATCAATAATAATGCGCGGAAAAACTTTCGAGTAGGTTTTAGAAACTAAGGTTAGTTTAAAAATGCGGCAGCTGCTAAATACTTTTATGGCTCTCTCGACCGCTCGATACGGAGGAACTTAAACGTTCCACAAGCTTAAATTTTATTGTTAATTTTCGATTAATCTCTGCGTTTTTAGACATGTGATTGTTTGGTAATTTCTAATCGATTTTTTTCGCTTAATGCATGCGAACGTTTTGAAAGACCCTGTATAACTTGATACGGTTGAATATTGAATAAAAAATTAAACAGGGAACGTCTTTTTCGTTGCTAACCCCAATTCGCTCGTAATTTTTTAAAATTATTTACTATGAAGCAGAAGAATTGAATTTTATATTTTTTTATTTGTTGTTAGGTAGAAGAAGCATGGAAAACACTCGAATTTCCGGTTATACAACACAAAGATTCCAAGGACGTTTACATATTTGGTTCTCTTGAAGAAGTTCAAGCAGCTTTAGACGAAAGTAACATCAACATGGCTACTATAGTCAGTTCCAAACATGTTGGTCCAATCAAACCGAGGGTAGATGAATGGAGCAAAAATTTAGACTTATTCTCAAGAACTCTGGTATAATTTTTGACGTCTTATCTTTAAAAAGTTGTACTTTCCAAAATCGTCACAACTTTCAGTCACACTACATTTGTGCAGAGGTAGACGAAATCCTTCATAAAGTAACAACGATAGACTGTTAGTTAAGCACTATTCCTCTCCTCTTCTGCTTTGGTACTCTCTGGGAACTACCTTACATATCATCCTGTTTATCATTTATCACTTATCACTTACAATCTCGGTTCATTACATTTTGTTTGAGAACTTGGATGATATACATCATTTGGAGCATCTCCGATCATTTCTGAAACTTCTCGTTTGAAGTGCTTCCATTTCAGTTAATGCAAACCTTTCCTATCGGTAGTAATATTGTCCTGTATTAGCTAATAGCTCATCTCTTCACTCACGTTCCCAGTCAAGGTAGTGGTTCATCTTCTTTTAGTTTTCAGATCAATTTTTTTAGCGTTTCGTAACAGTAAATCAATTGGGATGATTCAGTTTATCATGGTTTTCGCAACTCTACCAACTGCTCCAACTTTTTTGGCCAACTTACCAAAGGTGCCAATTTTTTGTCTAAGATGAGTCCTTTGTAGATTTGGTTTGGGGTCTCTTTATTCCCTTAGTGTTAGCTCGACGTAATTCATACTGAGGTTTCTAAGCATACCAAAGAATGTGAGTGTGAGTAGACTGAAAACTTTACTTGTTGTTCTTACATCACATTCTTCTACTGTGACAAATTTTCATAGTTCAAAACAATATACAGCTGATGACATATAATAAATGTGATGACTCCAAGTTAATTAAAAACTGTATTTCTTTTAATAATTCATTCTTTGTTCTATCTTTTATTTATAAAAGTATATTTGTAATTATAATTATGTTTTTAAAAATTCGCGCATTCGCATTGTCGCAGTCAGTAGGATTAGCACGGGTTTCGAAAGTGAACAGTTTCGCATTGGGTCGGATGTGAAATTCGGGACCTTGAAGTTTCTACACCTTAAGTGGGTATTACGAACTTATAAATTCTCGAACTTGTGGCAACAGGAGCAGGTAATCACGAAAAAAGGACCAGGAAAGCAGAGCGCTCGAGTTGGCGAACAATATGTAAGTGACTAGTAATATTAGTAGAGTAGGTAATCGTGCTGAGTTAACAGATTGGTCTGGATTAAAAGAAGCATCAATTAAATGTTTAGCTCATCGTAGAAATACTGAATGTTTTGTCGAAGGACTCAAGAGACCATTTAGGAATGAAGAAAAATTAGTAATAATCCTAACTAACGAGGAGAAATTGTGCCAAATAAACCATTATGATAAAACTGCACTTTTATGGCAGGTTGTGGAGGTACCTTAAGAAATAACTTGCACCTCAAAAATCAGGCATCACTAGAAGTTTCGATGGCCTATCGGAATTATTTTGAAAAATTATACGGCAATTTAAATGACAATAGCATCGCAGCGATTTCTAGAATTAATAGTAATAATCGACAATCCTACTGACTGCGCCAATGATATATTGAAACTTTGGATTTTTAAAAACAAAATTATAAGAATGAAATATTAATAGAAATATAGTTTTTAAGCAGTCATCTTACGGCAAATGTAGAAAATTCCATTTCAAAAAAAATCAAATGGCATGTTTGTTTTTAGGACGAATGGATGATGTGCCAACAAAGTTGGGTATATTTAGAAGTCATATTTTCTGCCCCAGATATTCAGAGGCAATTACCGAACGAGGCTAAGCTCTTCACAATCGTAGATAAATCTTGGAAGGAGATTATGAGGAGAACTGCGAAAGTAAGTTATAAATAAGGAAATCCAAATATTCAAATAGAAAACACAAAATATGCGCATAAATAAGCAATTCATTCAGTCAAAATATGCACAAAAACGTTAAAAATTGTTATAGATCAATTTTTTGATTCACTTTGAAATAAACAGTTTACTGTTTCCTGTTGTAAATTTTTCCCCAAATTACTAACAAACTTACCAATTTGAATACATCAGTTAAATTTCTGATAATTAATTGCTAAAATTCATTCGAATTTGTAGATGCCTTTGGCGATGGAATCGGGACTATACCCGGGTACCTTGGAGGCATTCCAACGTAATAACGCTTTGTTAGAACAAATAATGAAATGTTTGGAATCGTATTTGGAAACTAAGCGCGTAGCTTTCCCGAGGTTCTACTTTTTATCCAACGACGAGCTTTTAGATATTCTGGCACAAACGAGAAATCCTCACGCCGTACAACCGCATTTGAGAAAATGCTTCGACGCAATAGCCAAATTGGAATTCGGCGTGAAAATACCAGACGAAATCGAAGAAAATGCCGACAAGAAGAAAGATGAACCCGTAGAAGTCGTTCTGACCACCGATATTATTGCTATGATCAGTCCCGAAGGAGAAAGGGTAGTTTTAGGAAAAGGCTTGAAAGTAAATAAAAAACACTTATCTAATTTATTTGTCCAATTAAAAGGGTTAAATTTTCGTAGGCGCGTGGTAACGTAGAAGATTGGTTAGGAAAAGTTGAAGAATCTATGGTATTGTCGTTGAAGAGGTTGATGAAAGCGTCTTTGGTGCACTACCATAACCATCCTAGAACTGAATGGGTGTTAGCTCACGCTAATCAAATCATTTTGACTGTATCTCAAATCATGTGGGCTAAAGGAGTACACGATATTTTTGACGCACCCGCTTCGGTTAATAAAATTAAGAAAATGGAACAGTACGAGACCAAATGTATACACGTGAGTTTTTTAATTTTGTTAAACTTCTCTCTTAATAACTAGTCCAATATAGCCGTTTTGACTTCGTCGCTTTTGTCGTGGGACTTTTCATCGAAGTGGAAAAATTTGTCGTAGCAACTGGGCGCTAGAACTGTAGGTAAGATGATTGAGTTGATCTGAACCAAATGATCCGATCAGCTCTTGGGTTAGATTAGTATTTGGACGTCGAAAATGACACATTCTGTCAGTATGCCACGACACACACGACACACAATAAGTAGGCGAATTTATTGTGTCTTCCATGGAGCAGAAAATTCATCAGCAGCACCCCTTTCCTGTTCCAAAAAACGCGCTGAACATATTTTTGGATAGCAATATTGTTTACACTTGACTCTTCTGGGGTATTTTTTTGATTCCGGTGGCACGTACCCCATCAATGTTTAATCACCTGTCACTATCTGGCTTAAAGTTTCATCGTACCGCGAAAGCCGATTTAATACACTTCCGAAATGCTTAGTTTTGTGAAAAAATGTCAAAATTTTGGTAACGTGATCATTATTTCCATTTCCTTTGATGATCTGACGCAATTTTGTGCCAAACGCTTTGGGAAAATATATTCAGATAAAGACAAAATCGTAAAGCGTCGGTTCTCCTGGATGTTTTGCTCAATTTTTTCCAACAAATCTTCAGTTATGATCATTGAACTACAAACGGGAGGTTTCATATTGAATATTATTCTGTGAAGTAACAATCTTCAAACTTAATGAGGGCTCCCGTCATAATATAGGAACAGTAGATAGAGCTTATGCTGCCTTGCATCCGGTGCCTCATTACAACTCACACAGCACACATGAGGAGCTCAATATTTGCATCTTGGTCACTAAATTTGCATCTCAAATGCAGCAAATAAAAGAGCACGACCACGCAAAGTTTTGTTCTATTCTGGGAAACCACAATTTAGTAGGTTCGGTTTTGAATTTCTAGTCTGAGCGAGCTAATGATCAGCATTAAGCAATCATGCCACCCATCTTGCAGATAGAAGAACGAGGACTCAGGACTTTTAGCATCATTCATCTTTGAATTGGCATTCTTAAAAGCCTGCAGCTACATATAAATCTTTCCATAGGATATAGTATTATATTTTCGACACTTTCCACGGTTTATTTGATTGTTTCTGCTCCAAATAATATCTAATTAACATTCATTCATGTGTGAGAATAAGTATTATAACTAAGCTATCAATCAGATTCACGTCAAATTTTGACAGATGACAAATGACACATAACAATATGAACACCGTAACGAAAGTTGAATTATTTCGAGAAATTTCCAGTGTTGTCAAATAATTAAATTGATATTATGTTATAGGATTTGA
Source organism: Diorhabda sublineata (assembly GCF_026230105.1). Taxonomy (NCBI): domain Eukaryota; kingdom Metazoa; phylum Arthropoda; class Insecta; order Coleoptera; family Chrysomelidae; genus Diorhabda; species Diorhabda sublineata. The sequence goes on along the minus strand of NC_079481.1, from coordinate 5,604,311 downwards.
ATAATTTAGCCGTCCTAGTTAGACAGGATTTACCTTCAGTTACAAGAAAAATTCTTGTCGCATTGATCACCATTGACGTACACGCCAGGGATACCATAAGTAATATAGTATCAAGTAAAATTACTAACAGGTGAGGATACCACATTAATATCATTTATTGAAACATACATACTGTATGATAAATGCGTTTAAGACACTGAAGATAACTGCTTTATAACTTTTTACATTACATTGGTGCATGAGAGTTATCTGAAAACTTGTCGACCCGATGAAACTTTCTTTTTACTCAAATGCGGACACTTCAATCTTCGACTATTCCAAAAAACGGTCGCCATCTCTTTTCCGACCGATGAAACTATGTATGCTTTTTTTGGAATAGATTTGCCTTTCGTAATCCACTGTTTTGACTGTTTTCTTCATTTCAGGAGGGTAGCGGTGGATACGGGTTTCATCCATCATCTTCTCCCAAATAATATGCCGTTCGAAGGCTATTGATAAAACCAAAACTGAAATAAATTCCTCGATTTTGGAACAATGGAACAAGACCGTGAAACAAAGAATAAATTCATCGACCTAAGCAGGAATAACCTTACAGGGCTTACGAGGAAACACTGTCAGTTAAATGAACACCGTGCCCTGGGATTGTACACAGAGCTGTATCAAATTTGTCCAGCCTAGGTCTAACAAAAGGGAGACACAGAATATGCACAACCTCATTAGTTTGAGTCAGTCTACACATAACGAGAAAAAATGGTCAACTGATGATTTAGTGGAAAGGTACCAGTGCTCGGTACTGGACAAAGAACTGTAGGCTATTTGTCCAAAGTAGTTCTAGCAGAATGGAGACACAAACGATCATTCAGGTTGACTGGCACGTACAACCCCTTTATATCTCAGCCTAAGCCAGTCTATACATGATGAAAAAACACCAGCAACAGTAGATTTGGCTCTGGCTCTGGTACTGGACGAAGAGCTGCAGCATATTTATTCAAAGTAACTCGGATTACTACACTGGGACTTAAATAAACGGATAAAGGTCTGTCAAGTGCCCGGTCTGGGTGTTTTTCTGACATTCTATAGCGTGTCTAACGTGTTGATTTGGATAACTTCACCGATTTACTTTATTTCGGTTTTCGACAACATGTCAGCCTAATGGAAAATAATACTTTTGAACATAAAATCACGGCTCACAATTCCATAATTCCATTTACCATTTAATTCGTTCTGAACCGTTAAGTAATCCTTCTAACATTGATATTTTTTCTTCCGCTTTTTTTAGTATGAGTTTCGAATGGCTGAAAGTTTTGAGATATTATTGGGATGAAGTTATAGACGATTGCGTAGCTAGAATGTCCAGCGCCTACTACATTTACGGTTACGAATATTTAGGGGCGGCTGGTGTATTAGTTATCACACCCTTGACCGATAAATGTTATCTTTGTTTGATGGGAGCGTTGCAGCTAGATTTAGGTAAGTTGGTTCAAAAATAATCACTTTATTTTCAGAATAGGCAATCAATTTCGACACAAGAGTCACTTTCCAGAGGTTGAAAACACAAAATGTCTACTTTCAATACGACATAATCGACTGGGCTAAAGTCTGGACTTCTGCGGGGCTTTTTGATGTTGTTTCTAAGTAAAATTATCTTCTTTTTATTCACATTGAGCGCTCAGCTTCGACGATTTTAATGAAAACAAAGATTTGTTGTGTCTTCAGCCTACCTTTAGACTATGCATAGTCCAAATTCTTCATTTATTTCATCGATTGAACGGTTTTGAATGGATGCAGATGCATTTTGATAAAGTGACACTTCTTTGTTTGTTTCCTGGTCCCAAATGTTCAAAATTTTATGCAGTCTCTACTGAATCATCGTACGTTAAAAGCGAGATGCGTCTTGGAGTACTGTTCCTTTGGGCTAAGGCCATTGTTCTACCAAAACAAAGTGTTTTCTACGTTCAGTGAACAATGTCATCAAATAGAAGCTAGGATATTTTTACTCTACTAATTTTTTATAGTTCAATCGAATATTTGGTACTCTTTTTGGTCACACTGTACTTTGATATGATATGATGTAATTGAAATATATATTTGTTTTTAGGAGGGGCTCCTGCAGGTCCGGCGGGAACTGGTAAAACTGAAACAACTAAAGATTTAGCGAAAGCTCTGGCGATACAATGCGTCGTTTTTAATTGCTCGGAAGGCTTAGATTACAAAATGATGGGTAGGTTCTTTTCGGGATTGGCGCAATCGGGAGCTTGGTGTTGTTTCGACGAATTCAACAGAATCGATATAGAAGTTTTATCAGTAATAGCTCAACAATTGATAACTATAAGAAACGCTAAAGCTGCCAAAGCGCAAAGGTAAGAAATAATACGTCTTCTTCTTGTACCATAATCGGGCGTAGACGACGCCTTCCACCAGGTGGCACATCAACCTTCTTATTTTTATTCGTCGTTGTTTGTATTGGAAATTCGTTTGGTTCGGGTTTTTAGTAGTTATCGAACTCTTTAGGAAATAAGATCCAGTACGTACCTTCATCAAAATTAGCCGGCCTAAACATCTAGCAATTTCGATAATATAATCATAAACAGTACCATATGGGATGAAGATAAATTATAGGCGATAATTTTCGAAGGAATGCTAGACGCTTCGAACCCGGAACCCAGGTTTGAGCCCGAGCTGGCTTAGTTTCCACTTAGAACACCATCTCCAAGACTCCAAGATAATGCGGCTAAATAGCCAAATTTATTCAACGCATTGTTGTTATAACAAAAATCAATTAAAATGTTTTAGATTCATTTTCGAAGGAAGAGAAATTAAATTAGTACAAAAATGTGCTGCTTTTATCACTATGAATCCAGGATATGCTGGTAGAACTGAATTACCTGACAATTTGAAAGCGCTATTTAGGCCAATATCCATGATGGTACCAGATTATGGTAAGTAAACGATCAGTCATTTATTATTCTATAATCGTTGAAAGATTTTTCTTTTCCTTACTAAATTTTCACGTTAAATTTGACATTTTTCTGATCGTATAAACAGAGACGTTTCAAAAGTTTAGTTTCAATGATTGAAGCATTTTTCTTTCAGCTCTAATAGCGGAAGTCATTCTCTATTCGGAAGGTTTCGAATCTTCGAAAAATCTTTCGCAAAAAATGGTACAGATGTATAAGTTATGTAGCGAACAGCTTTCTCAACAAGATCACTACGATTTCGGTATGAGAGCCGTTAAAAGCGTTCTAGTAATGGCTGGTTCTTTAAAACGATCCGCGCCCGATAGAGAAGAAAATGTCGTTCTAATATGTGCCCTAAGAGACAGCAATTTGCCGAAATTTTTATCAGACGACGCCATTTTGTTCACTGTAAGTCTCTTATCTACGAATCGATCAATTAATGAGTCGTTTATAATCCACTGAATCCATTAATCATCGCCACTAACCTATAAATTTAGTAAGTAATTGATGGATCAATATTACAATCAATTAATTAATACTTTTTATCAGCGCATCAGCCAATTAAGTAATAATTCGATTTGATCAATAATTTTCTTGATTAAATCAATTTAATCATTGAAAGTAGTCACCTAATTAGTTGAAGCAATTAATACAATTATTAATACCATACTTCAAACGATATAACAAAAAATCAATTAATCAACTAATCAAATTAACCAACAAGTGAATCAATCGCATCAAAATAATTGATTGATCAAATTAAACAATCAATTACTTAGTATATTAGTGATTCAGTTAATTAATTATCTAATTAGTAAACCATTTAATTGACTGAATCAATTAATCAAATGTCAATGTATCAGATAGACGAAATACTATCAATCAATTGGTTAATTGAATCAATTGATTATTCATATTAATCAGTGAATCAATGGAATCAAAATAATTAGTTCCTAAACAATCAATTTATTAATATATTAGTAATTCAATCATCTGATTAATAAATCTTTAATTGACTACACAATCCAATCATCAAATCACAATTAATTAATTATCCAAATTGATCAGTGAATTGATCGAAACAAAATAATTCGTTCATCAAGCTTAACAATCAATTAATTACCAGTTAATGACTCAATAAATGAATCATTTAATTGACCGAATAAATTAATTAGAACATCAATACATCTAATCGAATGTATCAGTGAAACAATTAAGAGTTAATGATTAATCAATGAAATAATAAAGCAATTAATAAAATAACCTAATTTATTAATGATTGAATCAATTTATGAATCGATGGATTCAATTCATTAATTAATCAGTTATATCTAGCAATTGATTAATAGAGTGAAATAATTAAATGCCAATGATTAATCAATGGAATAATGAAGCAATTATTGAATCAATGATTCGATTAACGAATGAATTAATCAATACATCATAGTTTGATTCAAACAATCTATCAATAAGTCAACGAAGTATTGAATCAATTAATTATTCAATCAAACAAGGCATTAATCAGAGTATTATTTGAAGAACTAATCATTTAATAAATAAATTAAATCATCATTGAATCGAAATATTATTTGTTGGCAGAAATGATCCCATATTTTTAGGGTATATTGGGTGATCTGTTTCCTGGTGTAGATTTGCCTGTTCCGGATTATGGTGTTTTCCAAAATACCATAATAGAAGTAATGGTGGAACATAATCTTCAACCTGAACATTGTATGATACACAAAGTTATACAACTTTATGAAACGATGATCGTACGTTGGGGTGTCATGTTGGTTGGACCTACTGGTGGAGGAAAAACTGAAATTCTCAATGTAAGTACAACTGATTCCTTTTTTCTAAATTTGAAACGCTGTAATAGATCATAGTCCCGAAACATTCGTCGTACTATGTACTGAAGAGGACTCAATAATATTCGAAACGTCTATGATTACTGGTTAATTGATATAACAACAAAATTAAACTCTTAATAATGATAGAGACTGTCACAGATATTGAATGTTATTGACATTTCTGCATCTCTATTGACACGTGAATCTAAATTTTTTTCCCTGTGACAAAAAGTCTTTTGCACTGTCAAAATAATTCACATTTTTTGAAAGAATCAATTTCAACTTCCAACATAAATTCCCGAAGATGTTACTGCTGATAGAGTCGGCAGATATTTCTTGAAGAGTTGATTCCACAATTTTATCAGATATTTTAATTCGTTTGGAAGATTGACAGATGAATATTTTGGCGTCGGAACCGACCGGATTATGAAAATCAATGGACAAAAAGGGCTAAATGCCTATAAGTCCAATAAAACATAACGTTGGGACAAGCATTGAATGTTGTCCACTGGACAACAAGAATCTAGTAATTATATGGAGAAATGGGATCGCAAAAAGTATTGGACATTATGGACGACAGGGCAGAAAATGTATTCGAGGAGCTGGCAACGCATCCTAAATATAAATTGAAGGAATTCAGGTACACCAGAGAGGATTAGAGAAAACACAGAGGGCCGAGAAGTCAACTGGATCGATAGGTTAGCACAAAACCAGACACCAAAAAGAAGATTAATGTTTAGATTAATGAGGTGCAGGGGGGGGGGAACCTTCAAAAGGTACTCGCCTGGATGAACCTTCTACCTGCCAGACGAGTTATGTGGGATTCTTACCGCACTAAACCTTCCCTAACACCTCTAACCCTGCTCCTGGAACGGTGGTTCCCCGGCGGCACTCTTTGTAAATACTACTTCGCCGGGGCGTTCTTATATGATGTTACTGCTACTCTTCGTACGTGGTGCGGAGGTCCTTGATGATGGTCTCCGCGTACTCCGCTACCTTGTTCCATGCTGCTTGGCTCATCAGCATGAGCACCACTATATTTTCTGGACTGATGGTGTGGTCCAGGTTCCTCTCTAGTTCCTCCCGTGTCTCTTAATAAGAGGGGCACTGGAAGAACACGTGCTCCGCATCCTCGGTCGCATCGACGCAATGATGACAGTTTGGGGAGTCACTTCTCTTGAATCTGTGCAGGTGTGCCCGGAAACACCCATGTCCAGTCAAGAGCTGGGTGATGTAGTACCCCGTACTGGCGATTGACCCATTTGATGATATCTGGAAGTATTGAATAACTCCAAAACAAACCATTTCGTGCAATATCATTTTTCCCGTATATTTTTAAAATTGGTTACAAAAAAATACAAACGAATTTCATGTTTCAAGACTCTAAATAGGACTTTGACAAAGATGCACGAATACGGCATACCAGGACAACAGTTTCGTCCTGTGCGAACCTACAAAATGAATCCAAAAGCTGTGACTGCTGGTGAACTCTACGGCGAAGTGAATCAATTTACTTTGGAATGGAAAGACGGTTTGATGGGTATTATGATGAGAACAGCAGTCGGCGTAAGTACATTTTATATCAATTATATGAAAATTTGATTATTTTCGAACCCCTTAAATGACATTTTTAAGTATAAATTCTTCAAATATATGCAAATCAAAGTTTATTCAAAAACCAAATCAGAAGCTGTTCTAATGAAATATATGAAGTAGTTTTAGAAAGAGGTTACGCTTGTGGAATTTGGGATTTGACAATAATAATAATCCTCACAGTAATAAGCTAATCGAAACTATCTTCTAATACGCTACATCTCTCTTCGCTCGTTTCTTCGGCCATGAGAGTTGTGACTCAGTGGTCTGTATTTCCTTTTTTTAATATCTCCTCCCATATTTCTCGATCTTCTTTATTTTCAGTAAAGGCCATCAGTTTCGACAGAGAGTGACTTTCCAGAGGTTGACAACACAAAATGTCTACTTTCAATACGAAATAATCGAGTGAGTGAAGGTCTGGACTTCTTGGAGGCTTGTTGAGGTTCTTTCTAAGTAAAATTACCTCTTCGTCCACATTGAGCGCTCGACATCGTCGATTTTCATGAAAGCAAAGATTAATTATGCCTTTCTAAGTAAAATCTTCTCCATTTTCAGTATAGGCACTCAATTTCGACAGAAGAGTAACTTCCCAGAGGTAGACAACACATGGATAATCTTCGATTGTCAGTTCTAACCAGATGCTTTGTTCAATTTAAATCAAATAAGTAAAAACCCTACTTTCAATACGAAATAATCGAGTGAGTGAAGGTCTGGACTTGTTGGAGGCTTGTTGATGTTCTTTCTAAGTAAAATTATCTATTTATTCACATTGAGCGCTCGACCTCGTCGATCTTCATGAAAGCAAAGATTGATTATGCCTTTAGCGGACGTAGCGACTCACACAACGACCTTTGGACTATGCGGAGGTCATCTCTTTCCATATTTCTCGATTTCCAGCTCAATTAAACGATACGTGAAGTTATTCCTCTGTAACTTGTTTGATTTGATCATATGATCTCATAGGCGATCGTCCTCTACTGTGTATATTGTCATCTTGACTTTGATCCACGTATCCAAAATATTTCTTCATGCATAATGATGATAGTCTCTTGGTTACATTCAACTCGTCCACTAACGACTGATCAGCTCTGTTAGCAGTCCAGGGAATTTTAAACTATCTCATGTAGCTTTTCCATATTAGTACATAAGTTTCAGCATCGCACTTCCTAATGTACACTGGAGTTGAAATTTTATGTTTTCAGTTTACAACCGAAGAACATCAATGGATTATCTGTGACGGACCTGTAGATGCTGTGTGGATAGAAAATTTGAATACCGTGTTGGACGACAACAAGATGTTGTGCCTCGCTAATTCTGAAAGGATCAAATTAACACAGTGGGTTCATATGGTTTTTGAAGTACAAGATCTAGCGCAGGCGTCTCCGGCTACAGTCAGCAGGTAAATAAATTCCATCAAATCGATTTTTACTATGACATCATAACCAAACAAATACGAATTTAATTAAAACATTAAGATGTTGTTAGAGACAATTGTTACCATTTTTTTTCCGGTGTAATTCGTTCATTAAATTATTTTCAGTTGGCAATAACGGAAATGGTTTCAATTTTCGCAAGGTTTATACCAAAATTCGACTTATTAGCCGTTTCTTTACAAGTTTATTTATAGTAGACTTTGTATAGCTATTTTGTGGAAACAAGACTTCAAAAAAGCAATTTGTGGACAAAATTATAGTCGGGAAAATCTTTCTTTTACAATATTATACTTTGAAAATTCTTTCTGGCATCACGAGAATGACTTTGTTTAAAATTGGGACTTGGGAAAGCAATTTTTTGACGAATTGCCCCGTTTGTTATATCAATAACAATTAATTTTAATACAATTCCACTTAACGTCATGAGCTCTTAAAATTTATTTCGGTATATCAGAAAAATTTGAGTAATAAAATAAAATTTAAAAAGAATGCACGTAGCATTAATCAACTTGTTTGTTGATACGTACATATCTAATGGCTGTTAATGCCAAGGATAGAAGTATAATCCGTTGACCGATTTCCATGTTTTGGCTATCATCAGAACAAAGTAATATCTTGTCGTTCGATAAAAAGTGAGACATTATTAATTATTAATATCTTAATTAATACTAGGGTGACGCTATGTACTTTGAGGTAAAAAAAATAATTTTTGGGGAATTTTTTTTGTGTGCATCCTGCAGACGGATATTCTCCTCAGTAAGTGGTATTCTGCCTCAGTTAAAGTATATAAATAACTGGTACTCAATGAGGTGAAGAATTAATATTAAATTGGACGCCATCAGCTTTGTAAGAAACGATTTAATAATTAAAATAAAAAGGTGGAAACACCTTATGAATTGAATTAATAATAAAAATTTAACAATCTAAAACTATCTCTGGACACGATTATCTGAATTAATATTTATTGTTAAGAAAAATAAAAAAAGTCTAAGCAACAAATAAATTTTTTGAAAAAAAAATAAATTCGCATCAACTGCGTGTCCAAAAGAGCACATCAAACAAAAACAATTATAAATTAAAAACAACTCAGATTTATTATGCATATTAAACATCATTTATCTATGGAAATCCGGGATGGTTGCACCCTTCATCTAGATTCCCAGATCTTGGAGTCAGTTGGATCCTTTGTTGATGAAACTCCCAAACTGGCAACTGTAGAACTGAGGGAAAAAAATGAAGATATAAAAAACTGAATTTATATTTTTTAAAATATTGTTCTGTTCCCCAAATTAATAAAAAATACGAATTTATATGACCACAGGTGGAAATTACGAAAGAAAGAACGAGTAGGTAGAACAAATTTGAATAAAAAGGAGCTTATGTTCTAAGATCTAAAAAACTCAATTCATATTTCTTAAAATATTGTTCTGTTCCCCAAATTAATAAAAAATACGAATTTATATGACCACAGGTGGAAATTACGAAAGAAAGAACGAGTAGGTAGAACAAATTTGAATAAAAAGGAGCTTATGTTCTAAGATCTAAAAAACTCAATTCATATTTCTTAAAATATTGTTCTGTTCCCCAAATTAATAAAAAATACGAATTTATATGACCACAGGTGGAAATTACGAAAGAAAGAACGAGTAGGTAGAACAAATTTGAATAAAAAGGAGCTTATGTTCTAAGATCTAAAAAACTCAATTCATATTTCTTAAAATATTGTTCTGTTCCCCAAATTAATAAAAAATACGAATTTATATGACCACATGTGGAAATTACGAAAGAAAGAACGAGTAGGTAGAACAAATTTGAATAAAAAGGAGCTTATGTTCTAAGATCTAAAAAACTCAATTCATATTTCTTAAAATATTGTTCTGTTCCCCAAATTAATAAAAAATACGAATTTATATGACCACATGTGGAAATTACGAAAGAAAGAACGAGTAGGTAGAACAAATTTGAATAAAAAGGAGCTTATGTTCTAAGATCTAAAAAACTCAATTCATATTTCTTAAAATATTGTTCTGTTCCCCAAATTAATAAAAAATACGAATTTATATGACCACAGGTGGAAATTACGAAAGAAAGAACGAGTAGGTAGAACAAATTTGAATAAAAAGGAGCTTATGTTCTAAGATCTAAAAAACTCAATTCATATTTCTTAAAATATTGTTCTGTTCCCCAAATTAATAAAAAATACGAATTTATATGACCACAGGTGGAAATTACGAAAGAAAGAACGAGTAGGTAGAACAAATTTGAATAAAAAGGAGCTTATGTTCTAAGATCTAAAAAACTCAATTCATATTTCTTAAAATATTGTTCTGTTCCCCAAATTAATAAAAAATACGAATTTATATGACCACAGGTGGAAATTACGAAAGAAAGAACGAGTAGGTAGAACAAATTTGAATAAAAAGGAGCTTATGTTCTAAGATCTAAAAAACTCAATTCATATTTCTTAAAATATTGTTCTGTTCCCCAAATTAATAAAAAATACGAATTTATATGACCACATGTGGAAATTACGAAAGAAAGAACGAGTAGGTAGAACAAATTTGAATAAAAAGGAGCTTATGTTCTAAGATCTAAAAAACTCAATTCATATTTCTTAAAATATTGTTCTGTTCCCCAAATTAATAAAAAATACGAATTTATATGACCACAGGTGGAAATTACGAAAGAAAGAACGAGTAGGTAGAACAAATTTGAATAAAAAGGAGCTTATGTTCTAAGATCTAAAAAACTCAATTCATATTTCTTAAAATATTGTTCTGTTCCCCAAATTAATAAAAAATACGAATTTATATGACCACAGGTGGAAATTACGAAAGAAAGAACGAGTAGGTAGAACAAATTTGAATAAAAAGGAGCTTATGTTCTAAGATCTAAAAAACTCAATTCATATTTCTTAAAATATTGTTCTGTTCCCCAAATTAATAAAAAATACGAATTTATATGACCACAGGTGGAAATTACGAAAGAAAGAACGAGTAGGTAGAACAAATTTGAATAAAAAGGAGCTTATGTTCTAAGATCTAAAAAACTCAATTCATATTTCTTAAAATATTGTTCTGTTCCCCAAATTAATAAAAAATACGAATTTATATGACCACATGTGGAAATTACGAAAGAAAGAACGAGTAGGTAGAACAAATTTGAATAAAAAGGAGCTTATGTTCTAAGATCTAAAAAACTCAATTCATATTTCTTAAAATATTGTTCTGTTCCCCAAATTAATAAAAAATACGAATTTATATGACCACATGTGGAAATTACGAAAGAAAGAACGAGTAGGTAGAACAAATTTGAATAAAAAGGAGCTTATGTTCTAAGATCTAAAAAACTCAATTCATATTTCTTAAAATATTGTTCTGTTCCCCAAATTAATAAAAAATACGAATTTATATGACCACAGGTGGAAATTACGAAAGAAAGAACGAGTAGGTAGAACAAATTTGAATAAAAAGGAGCTTATGTTCTAAGATCTAAAAAACTCAATTCATATTTCTTAAAATATTGTTCTGTTCCCCAAATTAATAAAAAATACGAATTTATATGACCACAGGTGGAAATTAAGAAAGAAAGAACGAATAGGTAGAACGAATTTGAATAAAAAGGAGCTTATGTTCTAAGATCTAAAAAACTCAATTCATATTTCTTAAAATATTGTTCTGTTCCCCAAATTAATAAAAAATACGAATTTATATGACCACAGGTGGAAATTACGAAAGAAAGAACGAGTAGGTAGAACAAATTTGAATAAAAAGGAGCTTATGTTCTAAGATATGAAAAACTGAATTAATATTTTTCAAAATATTGTTGTGTTCCCCAAATAAATAGAAAATACGAATTCATATGAACTGTCATACAAAATTTGCTTAAAACAAAAGGAAATCCATAAAGATGGAACTGGAAATGGAATTTTTGTGAGCAAAATGATAAAAAAAACAAGAACATATAAAGAATAAAATCACCACAAATTTACGAAATTTACTTTGATTTAAACTGGAGTGTAGATATGTAGAGGACGATTTCGAATACATTCCGAGGTTTTATTGAATTTCTCGAACGGAGTGGGAGGTCGATGTTAGAAAAAATAAATCAGGAGTGACTACTGTGCCACAATACGTGAACAAAGGAATATTCAAAATGTTTCAAACAACGTATCAAGCCGATTGGCATGTTACACTTTTAGAGTCATTAAACGCAGCCTGGAGAATGTACAGGGTCTTTCTAAAAAAGAGATTCTAGGATAGGTGGAAAACTGAAAAGAAATTGGTTTGCTTGGTAATTTTTTTTTTTTCGTAGCACCTAATTGGTTTGACCTTAGTCCTTTTAGATGTTTTACGACTACAAAGTAACTATAAGGTTTGAACAATAAACCCAAATAATGTTGTTTGATGCTTTTTTCTTTCAAACTTGTGACATAAAACATCTAAAAGAATGTTGAAGGTCAAGTCAAGAAAAGATATTAATTTGATCAATTGTGCAAAGAACAAAATTTCTTAAGATTCTTGCCTCTCATATATATGTTAATTGATCTACACTGGAATTATCGTAGGTGTGGTATGGTGTACGTGGATTCCGAAGAAATAAAATGGTTCCCTTACGTTAAATCTTGGATAAATAGGATCAGCGAAAACCTACTAACGCAAGAAATGAAAGAATATATTCTACAATTGTTTGATTACGCCGTGGAAAAAGGTTTCCGGTTCGTAAAAAAACATTGCCATTACTCCATACATCAGGTACGTGGAAAATAACCTCAATCTTTCACCACAATACGTCAGTTGAATAAATGAAGAGTGTAAAATGAAAATAATATTTTAGGTCGACGTCAGCAAAGCGAAAATGATTTGTTCTCTTATTGAAAGTTGTATAAAAATGCCTGGGGCGATGGATAAAATCGGCGAAAAAAGTAAAGTTCGATGTTTCTTGTGTCAAACTTTCATATTCGCGTACCTTTGGGGCATCGGCGGCAATTTGATGGACGAAAGTCGTGAAAAATTCGAAATTAGAATTAGAGAACAATTTGATGAGCACCCCGACTCCAAGTAAGTTCATTTTTAGAGTAGGATCATTAACATATCTGTTATAATTACGTAAAAAATGTTGGGTAAACGATTTTTTTAAAAATTTGGTCCACCTGCTTGAGGAGATACATAGTTTATCAAAGGAGAAAACAACAACTGGCTAATGCATCGACGAATATTGAATTACAACTCATATAAAGAGCGTGATGTCAATCGACCTTTTTCAAAAACTGACTAGTTTCGACGTTATCACGTCTCATCAGAGTGGTTTAACAACTTTCGTTCGGGCATAACGTCAAAGGCATCGTTATTTGGTTCATGTAGCGAACGCTAACTGGCGCCATCCTTAGTTCGAACTGCGAACTACTGGTCAGGTAGAATTTCGATTTTAAAGGGGTAAAACGGGGTATGTATGCAAATTCGATTTTTTCGTTTTTCTCGGCCGCTAATTGAGATATCGACTTCGTTTTTACACTAAAACATTCTACGTCCAAATACCTATAAACAAATTTTTGTGATTTTCAAAATTCAACTTGGAAAGCGTTCAAAGAGTTGAACAAAATTTTTTTTTACGGAACCATATATTTAGCAATTCTTCATGACGAAATGAGATATCAAAGCGATTCTTTTTTAGAATTTTGTCCCGTGTGAATGTATAAAAACTAATTTCTCCGTTTTTTGGAATTTCTCTTTGATTTCTTTAAAAAGGGTTAACTATGAAATTGGATTTCTAGCGTTTCACGCAGCCAATTCTGCATAGATATATGATATAATATAAATAATAAATGTGTGCAATTTTCAAATGATAATATGTATTTTCTTTATAACATTTCCAAATTGAATTAATGCATAGAATACATAAGTCATTTCTTATTGAATTATCCCTATATTACGCGAAGCTGCTAGTCTGATATACTTTAACTTCTTGATGAACCATTATTTTCCATAACAATTTCTTGTCAATGTAAATGCGTTGTATCTGGTTTATGAAATAAAAAAATACTTGTTTTACCTTCAAATATTAAATTGAGGTTGATGAAGAGTTTTCTAAAGACATTGAAACAGAATGAAAGATAGTTTCTGTTTCTTTAAACTCTTCAAACAATAAAACTCGTCGAAGCCAAAATTTGGGAAGGCATATTTCTTCTTGTTTCGCGTGCCGATCTTCTTGATGTCGGCTATCACCATTTCAAAAGCTTTACGCTCCTCTGTAAAGCGAATAAACTCAACAATTCTTCTTATACCGGTCCAGTTTTGTATATTTCAAAGCCACGACTTGTTGCTTTCTTCCAATTCCACGTCGTCTTTAGATTTTGCTCTTTGATAAGAGCTGTAAATATGGCCAAAATATGCCTTTCGATATTTCACGCTCGCCAAGAATTGCCCTTCGATGTTTGCTCTTCGTAGTACAATCTCGTTTGTAACATATTGTGTACAAGAAATGCGAAATATTCTTCCGTCACGCCACATTTTAAATACCTCTAGTTAGTCCTTTAAAGACCTTCAAAGTCCACATACAAAGCCTTCAACCATGCGTTTTAATTTCAAGGTCAGGTTATCGTTGCAAAAACATATTATTCAAAGTTGCCTAGGCAATCTCTATTTGGTAATTCTCGCATACTCCCAAGGTATTTGAGGTTGAAGACTTGTTCAATTTGACGTCCATCAAAGGGTGGTGCCATTGTAGGGCTGCATGTTGAATATCAAATATTTTGGTCTTCGCTGTATTGATTTTTAGTTCTTGTGTCTGTCACTTGTATTATTAGCATTATTGTCGGTGCCCAAATAAAAGAGCCTACGTAAGATTAAATGTTTGATGAACTGGATTACAAGTTTGACTGTCTTCAAAAGAGTATCTCAAATTTCTTTGAAAATGTGACTGCTGACAGTTACAAAAATCTCTTGAGTGAACTACAAAATTTTTAAAAAGAAATGGGTTGTAACATGTCCCACAAAGTCCAATTTTTATTTTCGAAAATTTAGAAGCAGTAAGCGACGAGCATGGAGAGCGTTTCTATCAAACATATCAAGGCAAATGGAAAGGCAATATGTTTGTTGACATCGACAGTAATATTTTGAGACAGTTTCCGACCAGCAATGCCTTAACCTTTTCAACCCTTACAATTAATAGTGTCAGGCGTATGCGACAATGTCCTAGTTTGATGAAACTTCATGATTAGGACTCAGGAAAGAGTCGCTGGGTGCCATAGTGTTAGCCATAGAGATCACCGATGTATGTGAAGGTGCGATGTCCTGATCAAGAATCATTTCCTTTTTCTTTAAATATGGTGGCTTTTTTGCAATTTCTTTCTTTACTTTATCATTTTTTTATCCTCCCATTATTATTTCACCTTGTTGAAGATGGTCCATGAACACGATCCCATGACTATCCTAAAAACCGTCTTTGCCTTTTTGGGACCAAGTTCGCCCTTTACAATCAACAGTCTTGACTGTTTATCTGTTCCAAGAATGTAGCGGTGGATCCAGTCATGAATCGTCGCAAAATATGTCTCCTATCACCAACTTTAGAGTAAAGTTTGTAAAGCTTCAATCACAACAGGAATGAAAAATAATCTACTAGCGATATCATCAGAAAAATTCACCAAATTGTTCTGAACTATAATGGCATTAGATTAGAGAGACATTAAAAGCTATTGGTATTTCAAAAGAAAGCTTTTGCCGTGCACTGACTGAAGAATTATGCATATGTAAGGTTTCCTCGCTTTGGGTGTCTTTCTTGATGCAATTTAAACAGAATATATCGACATTTCTGCATCACTTCTTAACCGATGATACCTTGATACATTTCTATATTCCTGAAACGACAGTCAAGATTGCAAAGGGTGAATCTACTTCGAAAAGGGACAGTCGGACTCCTAAGCCGTTAAAATTGATGGTGATCATTTTCTGGTTCTTGTTTCAACGACTATTTTGTGGAGAAAGACGGCGACTGTTATTTGAAAGTAGGCTATGTTGAAATATAAAAATTATTATGGTACAAACTTCCCAGACAACCCTCGTAGTCCGACAGGTAGATAGATACAAGTCGAACGAACGCTTCTTCGTAAAGATTTCAAAATGACGCATATTTTTTATAAAATAATGTCCTTTCGTTCTAGATTACAAGCGGGACATGACCTCTGGGATGTATATATGGATGTAGTTGCCCACAAACTTGAATTGTGGTCTAGAATAATACCATCTTTCCAATACAATCCAGAAATATCGTATTTCGAGACGTTGGTACCAACTATGGACACCGTTAGATTCGGATATATAATGGAAAGATTAATAAATGTGGATAATCCCGTATTTATAACGGGAGACACAGGTAAATAATAATAGTTAATTTTTTCACTTATTCACATTCAAATTTAGTTTCAATACTTGTGAAATTGCCACGAAAAAAATAAAATACATTATATAGAAACAAATTTCCATTCAAAAATAAGAATATAAAATAAAAAATAATATTGTCCAAGTAGCTGTCATCTCGCCGAAAATTCTTCGATATGTAACGAATGATTTTTTTGCTGGTATGTTTTTGGCAACACTGGTTTTGACAGATCACGCGTGGAGCGTGTCATGTGTCATTGTCAAACTTGTTCAGTTGCAAATAATTGAATTTCACTATAAAAATTCATGCTCGGTGCATCGCGCACATCTTCCAATTTACGGGCAGGTTGGTCGGTCTACTGAGAGAACTATTCGAAAGCTTGTGAGTAAATTTCGAACCCAGTTTACACTATTGGACATTAAACTACCAACACGCAAACGTGCAGTGAGGAATGAAGAAAATATTGCGGCTGTATCCGCCATTGTTAATGATGACCGTGAAACGTCGATTCGCCGCCGTTCGTAGCCTCTGTTACTCCGCTACGTGGAAAATTTTGCGAAAGGATTTGGGTGTAAAACCTTTTAAGATACTCTGGTGCAAGAATTGAAGCCACACAATCTCCCACAACGTCTAACATTTGATGAATGGGCACTGACATAGTTGGAGGGAGATCCAGTTTTTTATTGAAATATTGTGTTCAACGCGGAAGCTAATTTCTGGTTAAATGGATACGTCAACAAGCAAAATTACCGCATCTGGAGTGAGGTCCAGTCAGAAGTATTGCAAGAGATACCTATGCGTCCCGAAAAAGTCAGTGTTTGGTGTGGACACGCGAAATAATGGGCAAATTGAGAACCGTCATGTTTGGGGGCCGTCAATTGGCCGCCTGATTTAACGCCTTTGGACTATTTCTTGTAGGGCCATGTTGAGACTAATGTCTACACAAACCAGCAAAGATTGATGCACTCAATACTGAAGAATTTATTCGTGAAATACCGGTCGATATGTTGGAGAGAGTGTGCCAAAATTGGACTATCTAAAGCGGAGCCGATGCCAACATTTGCATGAAATCATTTTCAAAAATTAAATTATACTGATCGTTCTATCGATTCCAGTAAAGATTCCATCATTTTTTTTCAAAATCAAATCCTATACCTCTCAAAAAGTCTCTGATTAACTTCGGTTTTATTATCCATTTTTTGACAACTGTTCTCTTCTAATTGAAGCATTGTTCCTGGTTTGTTCGCCATCAACAGAAATAAGCTGAAGATAGATCTGGGCTACGAGGAGGTCATTGAATATGAATTCGTTTGACAACATTTCTTCAACCACGACGATATCACAGTTAGCGCGTCACCTTGCTGCATCCATCTCAAAATGATCTAGTTTAAAAAATCTTGTAGCATTTTCCCATATTCCCCATAACAAGCACCTAATGTGTGTCACCATATCACTCTAGAAAGTGAGGTTACGGGATCCCTGCTGTCACTGACCAATCTAACATCCAGTGCAGCCACTTCTACAGTACTAAATTTTTCGCGCGTTTATTCAAAATTCCGGCTTATATCTAAAACACCCTCGAAGTATTTACGGTAGGTTTATTTCTATGGATATTGTAGGAGTTGGAAAATCCGTTGTGGCAAAGGATTGCTTGCAAAGATTATTTTTAACAAAAAAATTCGTACCGGCGACTATGAATTTTTCTGCGCAGACGAGTAGCTTCAGAACACAAGAAATAATCGAATTGAAATTGGAAAAGAAGAAGAAAACGTTACTCGGAGCACCCGTAGGCAAAAAAGTTGTCATTTTCGTCGATGATGTTAATATGCCGAAGCTCGAAACGTACGGCGCGCAACCGCCTGTGGAATTATTAAGGTAAACTAACAAACTACAATTGTAATTAGTCAGGTAATTTTTATTCGCATAAAAACTTATTTTGGATTTAAAGCGATCTAAAATAAAGTCATCTGAATAAATTAATATTGAGTTAATTTAATAATTAAAATTTCGATGATAGACGTGACAGTTTGGCCAAATTTTTACATCACACTATTAGTGGATGATGATGTTTATTGCATTTCTAGTTTGGATGTACTCAGTGGTATTTAAAATTTGATTGGCTACGTTGATTTTATTTATATTCTATAGTTTATCTATGGCTCCTACGAAAAATATTCTTGGAATAACTGCGCAGATTTTAAAAGGTCGGTTCTAACTTCAAGTTGATTTATATCGATTGAATTCATTTTTTTTTTGGTCAATTGGCGTCTACTTTTGTCAGATCTTGTCGATTAGCAGTCCATTGAATCCGATTGAGGTCGATTGTCACTTCATGTTCATTGATGTCTTCTGATGTCTATTTCATGTGTTTTCAAATAAATTCACGTCAATTCATGTATTTCCAGGTCAATTGGCGTCTACATTTGTCGAATCTTGTCAATTAACAGTCCAATGAATCGGAATGGTATCGTTTGTCACTTCAAGTTGATTCATGTTTTTTTATGTCTATTGATGTCGATTCAATTCATGTGATTTTAGGTCAATTGGCGTCTACTTTTGTCAGATCTTGTCGATTAACAGTCCAATGAATCCTAATGAGGTCGGTTGTCACTTCAAGTTGATTGATGTCTTCTGATGTCTATTGACGTCGAATCACGTCAACTCATGCTTTTTCAAGTAAATTCACATCCCGATTCAAGTATTTCCAGGTCAATTGGACCTGAATTAACAGTCCATTGGGATTTATTATCACTTCACGTTGGTGGAGGTCTATTGATGTCGCTTGATTCGATTACTTTTATATAAAAAATACTAATATATTAATATGAATAATTTTAGGCAATTTTTGGACTTTGGAGGACTATACGACAGAGAAAAGCTATTCTGGAAAGAAATTAGAGACGTTATCATAACAGTAGCTTGCGCCCCACCAGGAGGCGGTAGAAATCCGTTAACTCCCCGTTTCGTTAGACATTTTGGTATGCTATTGATACCACCTCCTAGTGAAGGTGCTTTGAAACTTATTTTCAAGGTATGGCACGTTAATATTTTATTAATGAGAAAATTAACCGTCCAATCAAACGTCTGACATTTTTTTTGTATTACCGACAATCTAGATTCGTGTCAGAAGAATACGTTAGTTAATCGTTACGATTTTCAAAGTTTTTTGTCAGAAAATTTTCATGATTATAGTTTTACCAAACTGCATGACTTGATTCAAGAAAACTTCGAGTGTAATCATCAATAAAAAAAACCGTGTAATGTTTGACCACTTTTTCTTTATATCCACCCCGAATTGTTCCAATAATTCGGCAAAGTACAGATCTGTAACCTCCTTCCAGGTAGCCAGTGTAAATTACACCTTGGGAATCCCAGAAATCGGTGGCCATTATCTTTACGGTGGATAAGATAGTCTTAGCCTTCTCTGAAGCACGTTGGTCAAGTTAGTTCCTCTATTTCGACTGTTATTCGGTGTCTGTTTTGTACCAGTGGATCCACGTTTCGTCTACTATCACAAATCTATACAGAAACTCCTTCAGATTACGCTTAATCGGCGTAAAACATTGCTCTGATATGGTTTCACGCCTTCAGTTGTCCGCAGTAAGCAAACGCGGCTCCCATTTCGCCGCACGCGATCTTTTGAAATACCTCAGTTGTCGCAGCTAACTCGCGCACCTTCAATCAACGGTATACCAATAGGAGATCGCGAATTTTTGTCACGTTTGTCCTCTTTAGTAGTGATTTGCGGTAATCATTTACCATATTTTAAATTAATTTCATCCTCTCGACCAAAGGATCTTGTCCACTGCTTTTCGATTAGTGTTTTTGCATGTAGAAACGGAAAAAAATATCACAAACACACAAAAACCAAGTAAATACGTACAACTCCAATGTAATCTTAATGGCCAAAAAAGCATTCTGATTCCAGCGTGACGTCATGCGACAAGTCTCCGATTAAATTAGGAGATTTACCAAACATATTATTCAAAAAATCTTTGTGGGCGGTGGGTTTAAGTACGTCTGGAACTACTTTCATAAATACCGAGCTAATAAAAGCGTGTTAAAAACGTTAAAACTAATTTATTGATATCGAAACTTATTTCAGTCGATACTGAAAGGTTTTTTCACGCCTTTCACCAACGAAGTTCGAGCTTTGGCGGAATACATGGTGAACGCAGCCGTAGACATTTACCAAAGAATAGAAAGCGATCTTCTACCGACTCCGGCTAAATCCCATTACGTATTCAATCTAAGGGATTTGTCGAAATGTATACAAGGAGTTACACAGGCCGATCCGGGCAGTATGAGAACTGAAGTAGCCACTTTAAGATTATTTTACCACGAATGTCTGAGAGTATTTCACGACAGATTGATAAACATCGAAGATAAATCCTATTTTTATTTGTTGATGAGAGATATATGCAACAGGAATTTCGGAAGTCCTGTTTTGGATTTACCTGAAGGTAACGTCATCGAAAATCCTCCTGTTCTACTTTTCGGCGATTTCATGCAAATGGGAGCCGAGAAGGCTAATAGAGTATACGAGGAATTGAGGAATATCGATAAAGTTAAAAATGTTTTACAGGTGAGTCGGCTCTATTGTTTATTATTATCTTTATACAGAGTGAGTTTTATGTGTGGAACGCCTCAATTATCTCGGAAACGACTTTTGTGCACAAAGGTATACATTGTTTTCAGATCTTTCCTTTCCTTTCCGAAATACTTATTATTTTTCATCTAATGTTGTTTATTACTCAAGTAAGGATAGTCTTCTAGCAGGACACAAACATCTAAAGATTTGTTTTCAGTTGATGTAGTTTCCCTGATTCGGAAAAATCTCTCACTGAACCAGTTCTGACACTAAATTTTGTTATTGGATTTCGGTTAGGATATAAATTATTAAAGATATTACACGTTTCTTGTTGACTTCTACGCCTATCACCATATCCTTCTTCTTTTTCCAGTGCCTGCTTAATTCTAATGAAGGTTGGCAATCATCCTTTGTGATTCCTCACGATTTTCAGTCATGCGTATTAGATTTACGGCATCACGTACATGGAACCAATCTCGAAGGATTTTCAACCACGAAAATCTTTTTCTACCCAGGCCGCGCCTATCTTCTATCTTCCCTCCCACGATCAACTGTAACAAGCATATTTTTGATTTCTAAAAATGTGGCCAAAGTAGAAAACTTTCCTTCTCTTTACAATAGTTACTACTTCTTAGCACCTCGTCGTAGGTCACCCGATATGGTATTTCAAGGATTCCTCCAAAAAAGCCACATTTAAAAAGCAAAAACTACACATTTGAAATAACAAAGCTCATTATTTTTTCGGAAAAAGGAAAGATCTGCCAACAATGTAAATATCACCATAATACCGGTCGTATCACAAGACCCTTGTACACAAAAATTTATCATACAAGATGTTTCCATGATAATTGAGGCGTTCCATACATAAAACTCACTCTGTATATAGAGGGTGATGGTTTCCAATGTTCACTTTGCTTACTAAATAATTATACAAAAAAAAAACGCCTCGATAAATTTTTCGGACTTAGATGAAACTGATTTCTCTTTCTTTTTTAATCAATAAATATTGCGTCTTGCATTTCATTGCACGTTGTCGTGCACATTACCCCATGACTAATCTAACCTAACCTAACCTAACCCTAACCTAACCTTTTTTTGCCCAGAGGTGGGATGGAAGCTAATGGCTTCCTCACAGCGGGCGGGTGCAAATGCTGCGAGTTTGTTTGGGACTCTCGCCCACTAAACCACCCTCCTCAATCCTCGGGAGTGTCGTACGCCGGGAGGACAACAAATTGTCATTGCATCAGCGTACAACACTTAATCCTTTGGATTTTTGAGCTGTTTCTTAGCTTCACTCCTCTCCACCAGTCCGTCAAGACGGCGCAAGAAGAAAGATACTGAGCCACTCCACCAACTTCAAGGTCTCACAGCTCCCAGGAGTGGAACCTAACCTAACCTAACCTAACCTAACCTAACCTAACCTAACCTAACCTAACCTAACCTAACCTAACCTAACCTAACCTAACCTAACCTAACCTAACCATGTCGAACGGCAAATTTTATAAATTCCTCTAGTTATAAATAGATGTCACTGCTTAAAAAATAATGTTTTTTTATGAAGAAACTTTCAGATTAATAGGCTTGATTGAACAAGAAAATGAAATTACTTGATAGACTCAAAATAAATAGTAGCAGGCAAATAACAAGATTGAATTGATTATCGCGGTGTATCGCTCTTTGTTATTTAGTAATTATTGTTTTTTTATATAATTTTTCCAGGATTATTTGGATGATTTCAATCTATCCACTGCCAAAGAGATGAAACTCATTTTCTTCATGATGGCTATAGAACACTGTTTACGAATTGCTAGAGTTTTGAGATCGGAGCGCGGCAACGCTCTATTAGTCGGAGTCGGCGGTATGGGTAAACAGAGTCTCACAAAACTAGCTTCCCATTTGAATGCCTACAAGTAAGCCGATGCACCAACAACGTAAATTCTATATTAATTGACGAAATTAAAACAAATATTATGATAATAAACCTTCTTCCGCAATCTCATCAGCGAATAAAGGTCGTTATAAGTTGTTGTGATCTAACAGTATTTATAGATGCCTGTGGTATACCGGTTTGTTAATTTTTTCTACACCGTTTATCCGAAATCTGTAAATTTAGTTCAGACACGGCTAGAAATTTACTACAGAAACTTATCCTATAGATAGAGAGATAAAGTCCACCCATTTGCATCCAATTATTAAACTGTCACTGAATCAAGTCTGAACGCGCGTGTTTAATCAAGTGAATCACGAAATTTCCGATTTGTAGTTCCCAACGTTTTTCTCCTACTTTTACTTTTTCTGGCCCTGATTTCTCGGTTATTTCTTCTCCATATTTCTTAATAGAACATTGAACAGCCGAGAGCTATTAAGCTCATAAATCTTTTGATAGACCTGTCGTGTTACTCTTGAAATTACCAAAGGTCGATGTCTTTTGAAAAGCCTTAAGCTTGAGCCTTTTGACGAATTAAGAATGGAGACCGCATTATGGCTCGAGATACGTGTCAATGAGATCCAGCAGCTTCCTCTTCCGTCAAGCCGATATGGAGTTATCCCACTTGACTCACGGATCTACACTCATCTACAGATTTGATCTTTGAAGTAGGGGTTTTTAGCCTCTTAATAGACTCTACCCCGATCTCCGGGTTGGACGCCTTGGGTGGAGGAATTCTGTTTAACTCCTGAGCCATTTCGGACGCCTTGGCCTTCCTTCTCTCCACTGATGTTGCGAGCCTTTTTAAAAGCACCGTTCACATCTTTAAAGGTAGTGGATTCTGTGATCCCTGTTTACTCAGAGGAGGATTTGTCATCGTCATCAGATTTCCGCTGATAATGGTCGCGATATCTAATTAGAGCTCAGGTACCATTCGTCCATCGGCATGATTGCGTCCGCCTTGGATTAAGCCCATAAAAATTAATAGTCCTTTGCACGCATGCCTTCTTATGTCCAGCCGAGGAGAACGGCCGCTGGGCCCCTTCATCGCGTCAAGATCCAACAGCTCATCGTATGACGTTTATCCATTTTGATACCATTATTTGCACTGAAAGGAATATGATTTGTGGATACTGGCTACTTGATTGAATTACTCTGTCAGTATCATCAGTGAAGTTGTGTGTGTGTGTGTTAAACTTGGCAAGTGGGACTTTGGAAAATTGCTTACCAAGTTTTCCGACTAAAAAGCCCTGACAAAAACGTTGTAAGTATGAGGATTCGTATGAGATTCGTTTAGTAATGATTATAAATATCCAGTTGAATTTAAACATTCCGACCGTACGATTTTAACAGACAAACATTTTGATACTTTTTATCAGAAAGGTCTTGTTCTTAGGGAGAGAATCGTCAATGACGCAGAATCCCGATTTTTCCTTTTTCTGAAATTACTTAAAAGAACGTATTTTAGAATAATTAAAGGGATCCAACAAGTTTCCACGTTTTCATCATTTAAAGCGTTTTCATTCTCGACTTTTGATTTATTGTGATTTTGTGATTCTGTGGAAGCATCTTCCCAAAATCTGTATTATTACATTATTTTTCATTTAATCCCAATGATACATTTCCCGCAGGGCCGGATTAAGCTAGGTCAGGTCCAAGAGGGTCCCATCATTTGGAAATAATTCTGTATTTTTTGATGTGTTGATACCACAAATCTAACGTATTGATATTATTTTGTGAATTTTTCCGGGTTTTCGAATTCCTTAAGGGGAATAAATTTTCATACAGTTATGTAAGTGGGTTGTCATAGGCCTCCTAATAAGCCCGTCTTATACCACTACCAAAGAGCAATGTCCTCGCTAATCAATTGATTCTCCTTCTTCAAAATGAGTATCCATAAATTGACATTTCGGGCGTCTGCTTGTCGCTAAGTTGAACAGACACAAATCAGAGTCATTTCTTCTGTGCTCTAATTACTGTGTTTTTGTGGCGTTTGCTAAATATCGCCCAGTCACATTCCATCACAGCTCATTCTTTTATTTAAAAAACTGTAACGTGTCCAACCGCAGAAGTCTGTTACCTCCAATTAATTCCTTTTAAAACCATCAGTGTAACAGTTGACTTGGAGTCCCCCATCTACTATTCGTTGTAATGTATGCCCAATCACAGTCACAATCGCCATTTAATCACGATGCAACAAAATGATAGGACAATCACCAACAGTCTGTGCCCAGAACAGTTTCTCAAGCCAAATTTTCATATCAGTTGAATAAAATGTACGAATTATGTAATTCAGTATTTAGGAAATTCTTGTTGAAACTGAATTTGTTATTTGCGATACATAACTTCGAAACTTTGACATATTTTTAGATGTTTTCAAATTGAGTTGACTAGAAATTACGACCACGCCGCATTTTTCGACGATTTGCGCAAAATGTGTTTCCACGCCGGAGTGGAATTTCAAGACAGCGTTTTCTTATTTACAGATACGCAAATCGTACAAGAAGAATTTTTGGAAGACATTAATAACCTATTAAATTCAGGTAAATCACTATATTCCTTGTATTGTTGATTAATTTTGTGTTGTTGCCTACCTTCGAGGACAATACTATTTTTCGATACCATTTTAATAGTAGGATTCATGTAACCATCAAAAAAGGTCTCTGTTTTAGCTATTAGAGTAGGAAAACGTCACTGATAACCAAATCTAGAGAATACGGTGGATGCAGAAGCAACTTGAAATCAAATTCAGTCGATTTTGTCATCGTTTTGTCAAACGATATATCGTCTTGATTAACCAGCATTGTCTTCTTCTTCAAATGGTGTCTTTTCCGAAATTTCGTCCTCCAATAATACTACGTATTAGTCGTTGTTTATGTTTTCCCCCATTTCAAGAAAGTCGATGAATATTATGCCCATTCCAAAATACCATAACCTTGCCATCCGACGCAACGTGTACGGTGTACGGTCTCGAATCAAATCATCACGTGCAGTCCATTCGACTGACTGTTGAATGGGGTTAAATGTGTCCAAATACTGCTCATAATTATCAAATAGTTGTTATTTTTGGTCGATTGTAAGCTCGCGCGGCACAAACTTTGAACAGAGCTTTCGCATAACCAAATATTCGTTCACGATTGGTTCACAAGGTTTATTTCATATCTTTTGGTAACTCAGCTATATCAATCAGCTACACTTTAAGGATATTTTCATCGGTGAAAGCCTTTTTGGGCATCCTCTGCGTGAATCGCCTCACCAAACCACTTATCAACGGTTGATTTTCCTAAGGCAAGATTTGTTCCATCTGCTTCTTAGAATATTTGGGTGCATTTTTTTTATTTTTGAACTACTTTCTGTTCATTTACAATGTCGCTCTCATATATTTTTTATTGGTTTTCGATTTTCTACCCAGTTTTCGCAGTTTTACGGGAGACGCTTCTACGGAAGTTTCTTTCTTTTTTTTTGGCATTTTTTTGCTTTTCTGCATGATCCTTTCAATCGAAATATCTATCTCAACACGTCGACAATTATCGTAAACTGTTTGTCTGGCTATTTTCATTCTTACAAAGTGATTAACCATAAACGATTTCTATAAATCATGATTTTGTTCTTAAAACTTGTCAATGCTTATACTTGGAATATTTGACAACGCTTACTTGCTAAGCTGTCTAAAAATGTATAGTTTTTTTCCCACGCAGTTAAATAATGGAAAGCAACCAAACCAACCGTAATGAAAGTAAAGCACTTCACAATTACAAACCGTACTACACCCCATTTGTATGCAAATCAACCAAATTGTGCCCCTCACGACCCCTTCACTAGACGCGTGACCTTAAATGATCATTCTTCTTGTTTAAGTACCATACACTTTGCAGTGTGTAGGTGTTCTCTTGTCCAAAACTTTATTTATCTTATGACACCCTTCTTCTGCTCGACGAAAAATTGTTGCCGCACCCTGAATGCCCCACCATTCTCTTATATTCCGTAGCCAGGAATGGTGTTTACGCCGTGGTCCTCTCCTTCACTCAATCTTTCCCGTCAGTATTAGCATGATAGTACTCAGTACTTCTTCATTCGTCGTGTGCTCGGTCCATGGTATCCGTAGAAGTCTGCGCCACAGCCACATTTCCATTGCTTCTATTCTGTTTGAGGATTTCACTTTCAGGGACCACGTCTCCATACCATACAAAAGGATTGGAACATTCTATCATCCTCAATCAAAGGTTTAGGGGGATTAGGAACTTATTAAACTTGTAAAAGCTTATTTTGCAATTGACTCTTGTAGGTCTTCCACTACACCAACACTCACAATTACACTGCCCGAAGCGCGTTTCGATAACCAAGTCATCGTCTCCAGAGACTGAAAGTAAACTGTTTACCTTTAGTTTCTGAAGACGATAACTTGGTCGTCGAAACGCGCTTCAGACAGTGTAATTGTGAGTGCTGGTGTAGTGGTGGTGTAAACAGTATATCCAGTCTCAATGTTTGTGCTAGATTTGATTATAAACCGTGAGTGTGACTTTTTTTATTAAATAGGCGAAGTCCCGAATTTATACGAAGCAGACGAATACGAAAAAGTTATAATTGGAGTACGACCTGCAGCAAAAGAAGCAGGTATAGACGAAGCAAACCGTGACGGAATTTACAATTACTTTATCAGCAGACTCAGAGATAAATTACATTTGGTCATTTGTATGAGTCCTGTAGGAGACGCTTTCAGGTGAGTCCTCATAGACAAATTATTGTAATGCTTGTAAACCCGACGAAATTCCAAGGGCCCTGCAAGATCAAGGACCATGACAAATTCTCGTCTTATCACCCGCTACTCCCAAAGTTTCCACCGATGTCGAACCTCTGACCGGTGCTTTCGGCTTAAAGACCACAACACCAGTGACGCGGAGGAAAAAAGGTAAGGCCAAGGCTGTCGAGATGACTTACCTAAGGTTACCTCGAGCTGCAGCCTTCCTCCACTCGGAAATCCATGTAAAGTCTATTAAGAGGCCTGATTTCACACCAATTGAACGATGAATTGGCTCTAAAAGTCATGAAATTGCACCCGCAGTAGTTCCCGGTGATAGCTACGCAAAATCGGGGAGACGATCGAATCTACAGCTCTACGGAAGAACTGCTGGATTTCATTGACGCGGTGATTGGGGCCATGATACAGTTTCCTTCCGGCAGCGGAACAAGCCACCGCAGTTTCTCCTTTTTCGATTGGTTAGAAATCATATTCTAATTCGTCAACTGGTTCAAGCTAAAGCCATCGGACTATTGGTTATTTTTATTGAGGCACGACGTACCTATCAGAAGACTTCAAGACCCTTAGCCCCCCACTATTCTACTATGAACTTAAACACGTTACGTTTGTCATGGAACTATAACCTAAGTGTTTTATGAATGCACATTAATGCTTTAAACCTTATAGGCGCCGTTGCAGAATGTTTCCGTCACTTGTCAATTGTTGTACAATCGATTGGTTCGAGAAGTGGCCGCAAGAAGCTCTGTTGTCGGTAGCAGAAAACGAAATGAGAAGTCTCGGTGAAGATTTATGTCTTCATTTAGCCAACGTTTGCGTATACATGCACGAGGTACAACTAGATTTAAAAACAAACAACCTTTATAGATTACATAATAATAAATATTTTAGAGCGTTGAAAATATGACCGTTAGATTTTATAACGAAATGAAACGATACTACTATACGACGCCTAGCAGCTATTTGGAACTAATCAAATTGTACAAATCTATGTTGGGGATTAAAAAGGATAAGATCGGTAAAACTAGAGATAAGATCGCAAATGGACTGAAAGTGAGTGTCTCTGATATTTCTATGAAAATGTTTAGAATAAACTATAATAAATTAATTTATTATAGAAACTGTATGAAACTAACGAGGTCATTGATAGTATGAAAGAAACTTTAACGGCATTAGAGCCTGTTCTAGCACAAAAATCGGTTGCCGTAGAAGAATTGATGGTGTATCTAGGTAAAGAACAAACACAAGCTGATAAAGTGAGAGTGGTCGTAAAAGCAGACGAAGAAGTAGCAAAAGTGAGCTTTCTTCTTTAATTTATTAACCATTCTTACATTTCGACTGTACGGCGAATGATTTATTCCTTGTTTTGACTGTTCGAAAACGTTAACGTTTGAACTGATATGTGAGAGCTCGCATTGTCGTGGTGGAGAATGATCCGTCTTCTGTGATTGGTTTCCCAGATTTTTTCGAACACTTATAGCAAACAAATTGACAAATTGACCGTTCCATGTTGCTCTAATGGAACGTTGGCGACATGACGAGTTATTCCAAAAAACAAGCGACGATGTGCTTCGTGCGCAAACAATTTTATCGGATTTGGCTCTTCTTGAAAGACCCACACAGTCGATTGTTGTTTAGTTTCAGAAACATATGCATAGGTCCATGATTCCTCGCCATTCATGATCTTTTTTTGAGCGATTCTCAAATTATACGGTATCCAACGCGAACAAATCTTTTTGGCGACCAAAACTAATGCCCAAATATGCCCCAATCTCACGGTATGTCACATGACGATCTTGCAATATCAGTTTACGCACAGCATCGATGTTTTGAACGAGCTTCACGAAATTGAATCTAGAAAACCAGCGAAACGCTGTGGCTCGAGATGATGGTCCATCACCAAAAGTCGAATAGAATTGATCAACACACTGCTGGTGGTGTAACTCGAGTATCTGGAAACAACTCACTCGTATGACAAAACGTCTAATGTCAATGTCACATTTGACATATTCACATCACTTTTGACATATCTCATGTGAAAATACACGCTTTTATTTTATCATCTTTTCACACTCATACGATATATCCTATTCGATTCACTTGTTGCAAGATTCGCCATTTTCCTCAAGCTTTTCCACCCTTTGTTTGATTTGAATGTTTCTTGCAAGATGAAATGGTTGCCATTATGGAATCCAGATAAAATAAAAAATCTTTTAAATTTGATTTTGGATCAATAAATATTCATCTTGGTACCTACTAGCCCCTAAATGATTCTAGTGGAGCCTCTTTTTTATGGAGGTTGTTTGTCCGACATCTCGAAGTGTCACATCTCTCAAGATACCTAAACTTGATGATTAAAAGGGAAGGACATTCACGGAGTAGACGTTCTACTGCTCCCATGGTTTGCTAACAGAATTTGCAGTGGCCTGAAAGAAGACGTACCACTAACAAATGTCATTTCTGGACAAATTCTACCGACTTCTTAGCAGATATTATAAATCTTTGGTGTTGTCTTAGACCTGGAGTATTTCTCCAATAAAACTCTATCTGATCCTTCAGCCATTCGTTCATTTCTTTGATCATGTAACGCCTCATGAGGCCAAAGTAGAGCTCTGATCCAAAATATGGAGTAATTTTCTCTATTTTAGTAGCCCCGTCTGCTTCTTCATTGCTTACTATACCCTAGTAAAGAGGTTTCTTATTATTTTTCCTGTTACTACACGGTCTTGTAGCATCGTCTCGATCTATTTGAAAATAGGAATTTCCACCTTCCATTCTTCTATTGACGTATTGGTGTAAAGTGTTGTCAAATGCACCTTCTATGTCAATGAAGTCTGCTATAGCCATACCTTTGCTGTCAATAGCATTTTCTATATCTTTAACTAGACACTAGTGCATCTACAGTGGACTTTTTGATCTTGGTATATAACGTACAAGAAATGTTGGGATAATCTATCCCTAAAAAATTTTTCCACGATTCCCACTAGTGGCCTAATTTTTTCATCAGACAGGTTAATTGTTAGGTTAAAGCTGAAGAAACACAAGCTATAGCTGACGATGCCCAAAAAGATTTAGATACAGCACTTCCTGCTTTAGAAGCGGCAACGAAAGCTTTAGAATCGCTTAATAAAAATGATATTAATGAAGTTAAAGTCTTTCAAAAGCCGCCGAAGTTGGTACAAGTTGTAATGGAATCTGTTTGTATTCTACTGGGAGCAAAGTAAGTATTTGGCACCGATAATCGAAAAGGTTCAAGAAGTTGGATTTTTCATTTGGAATTTTTTAGACCAGATTGGGCGTCGGCTAAACTTGTTCTCGGTGATGCGAATTTTTTGAAAAAATTACAAGAATACGATAAAGATCACGTGTCTGATTTGACAATGAAAAAATTGAAAGCCTACGTAGATAATCCCGACTTTATACCTGAAAAAGTTCAAAAAGTATCTAAAGCATGTAAAAGTCTTTGTTTGTGGGTGCGTGCTATCGATATGTATGCCAAGGTGTATAGAATTGTCGAACCTAAAAGAAAAAAGTGAGTACTAATATATTTTATTCCTTTTTGTCAGAGTTTTCGATAAACATATTGTTAACCTCTTAACATAAACGAATTTTTCCTTTTCCCGTTGGCCGTTCGTAACAACTTTCGTAGCAATAAAGAATAGCCAATCACAGCTGTTTGCGTTTGTCACGTGATTTTGACGTATGACGTTAGTGCGTGATGTTGAGATTATTTCTCTTTCTGTTTGTTTGTTCATGATGGTCTTTTGGCTTAGCTTGCTTTCTCTTCGTTATTTTCCATAATATTGTCCATAAATACCGGTTTACAATCACAACAAAGAGTCACGTCAAAAAAAAATAACAAAATTTTTAGTTTAACGGCAGCAACGCAGAATTTGCTACGAACGTCAAACGGCAACGGCAAACGGAAAGTTTATGAATCGGCCTTTAAGCCATTCACGGGCGACGTTTATATTTCGAAAACGTGCTATATTTGTATAAGACATATTCTTTTGAACTGTACAAATTTATCAATCGTAAAAAAATATTTATATCTTTCATTATTCACAGTTTTTCTTTTATGACCTTTTCTCAAGTTTTCCCACTTTATTTGGCTTCTATATTTCAACCCACCTGGCCCCTTTATGACTGTGCATTCCAGTCATTAGCTTCAAGTTTAATAATAGATCAAAATATTTGTCTATAGACTCCAACAAGCTGAAAAGGAGTTGGGACAAGTTATGGGCTTACTAAGAGACAAACAGATGAAATTAGCCGAAGTAGAAGGTCAAATAGCAGATTTAGAAGCGAAATTTAATGAAACTGTTGCCGAAAAACAAGCTCTCGAAGATAATATGGAATTGACAGCCACACGATTGAATAGAGCTGGTCGTCTTAATGTTGCTCTCGGAGATGAACAAGTCAGATGGGAGGAAAGCGTAGAAGTATGAGCACGTTTGTCGCGTCTCATTTTATGGTATTAAAATTTCGATTCACTCAATTTTAGAAATTTGGTATTGAACTTGATAATGCAGTAGGAGATGTCGTTATGGCTGCTGCATGTGTGGCCTATCTAGGTGCATTCACCAGCAATTATAGAGTTGAATTGGTTTTGTCGTGGGAAAAGAAATGTCAAGCAGAAACAATACCCGCGTCTGAAATTTTTAGGTATGTAATAAATTATTATATTAGTACGACAACCAACAAATACAATATAGCTTAATGTTACACTTAAGCAGAGATATAGGTTATAAAAAAGAAGAAGCCTAATGTCAAACAAAAAACTAACCTTTTGTGAATGTTTATTAGTGAAATTAAAGTTATCGAATTTTTGTAAATATTATATAGATTCGTATTTATGATTGAGAATTTCCTCAAGCATGACTTGCATCGATCAAAATAAAAAAACGTGGGTAGGAAGTAGTATTCAAGAAATATGCAACAATAAAGATATTTGGAGTTTTAATATTACTCCTATCAATATATCACAGTATCATGCAGTATTATTTAAACTGCCGGTTACGTTGAAAGAGCCTCCGGAACCATTTAAATGTTCGGAACAAAAACATTGGGACGATGATCACGTTCGAATGCCCTATTCTGACAAGAATTTGTTTCCAGTTTGTGACAACGGCGTGGAAGCCATTAAATTACGTTGGAAATTAATAAAGAATACTTTTCAAAACGTACAAATAAATAATAGTTATGAATTAGAGGCAGCTATACATACATACAATTCATCTATGCCCAGTTTTACTGCATTACATCAGTATTTTGAAGATATGGAAGAGGAAGAAACAAATCACTTCTACGAAGGACTATTACCCAAAATTATATCTCTAGCTTTAAATTTACCACAAATCCTACCCGGTAACATACCTTTATTGAAACAACATCACAATAGATCTGTGAGTTTATCTCAATATCAAGTAGCTTCTTTATTAGCAAACGCATTTTTATGCACATTCCCTTGGAGAAAGTCTACGGCTGTCACTTATCCTGGAGTAAATTTTGCTAGTTTATTTATAGCAGACAAAAGACCGAAAAGGCAAAGTTGTATATTTGAAAAGTTCAAGTGTATTTTCAATTACTTTAGAATGGTTACAACATCACCACCTTTAGGTGTTATCACTTTCGAGAGAAAGCATACACCCAAGTCTCTTATGCCAAGGTAAGTGTTTAATAATATATATTTTATTCTAAATTATATGAAAATTAATAAAAACTTCAAATAAATGTAAATAATTATAAACAGTATTAACACTTCAAAAGGAACATCTATCTTTAAGACAAATATAGTTTACAGTATTGTTGGTACTAGATCTCTCTAGGGAGTGAGTAAAGGGGTAAAGTTTCAAATGTACCTTTGTCTAGTGCTTTTCGCTAATACCTGATGTTTGTTACCTTTCACTAGGTCTTCTTGTGTTTGACTGATTCTAATTGCTCATCTTACCTCTTTGTTTCAATTACATCTTTGTGATATTTGGCTTTATTATAGTTTTTATATTTGATTGAGAATCATTAAATATGTTAAATTTTTGTTTTAAACATGCCCTATTATTAGAGACGGATGATCTTCATAATGCAAATAAAATCATGTTCTGTCCTGAGGGTCAATACTGTTTATTTTAATATTTTAAATAGAATTATTTGTATTCAAATTTACAGATGGGACACTTTAGATAATAATATAGGTCACACGAAAATACATATTGATAGTTCAGGTACTATAGAAGACAACGGTCTCGGATTTTTGCAAGTTGATTTTGCCAATAAAAATATAGGTGGTGGTGTATTGAGATATGGCTGTGTACAAGAAGAAATAAGATTTGTTATATGTCCAGAATTAATCATTACAAGATTATTTATTGAGCAACTCACAGATCTTGAAGCAGTGGTAGTTACAGGTAAGGATTTATTTAAAGTGTATAACTATATCGGAAATTGTAACAGATGTAATAATTGCAAAAACTCCAAAAAGATAAAGTCAATTACTTCAGCTTCAAGGGTGCCAGCAGAAGCTATGGTATGGGGGTCACTCATGAAAATAGGGTCTAACAAAGTACTGTCAAGTTGGGTCAATTTTAAACTTTATGCATGTATTAAATAGAAACCGTTCCAGCTAGATTATCCAAATCAACACATTTTGGGTCTGTAATGTGTTTTTTTAAGAAAATTGCTTCTTTTTATGCTACTGTTTTATTATGTAACAAAAGTACAAAAGTTTGGAAAAAGATAAACAAAAAACATTGTTTAGTAACCTATCTGTAGATAGATATAAAAACTAAATAAAAAAAAACTAAAATTCTACTGAAAAAGTATATCTGCTTCGATGAATGAATACAGAAATTAACTTTGACAATATTTGTGCTATCTAGACATCTGTGATGTCTTCAGCATCAGGACAAAAAAAAAACTTTTTGTAATATGCTGACTGACGCATAAAGCTGCACCTGAATACAAAATTTGGCTTTGTTGCATTTATTTTTCCTATAAACTTCTTTAGAACGTTTGGCTGCTGTGGAGCTTGGATTGAAATTTCACCAAAATAAAGTTTCACCTCATCAACATCCCGGTCAGAAGAATTTTCGTTAAATTCAAAATCTTCTTAATCAGAATTTTTGTAGGTCCTGACTCTTTTTTTTCTCTTTGAAAGTTGACGGGGCTAGGTTTACATTCTGATTTTCAATGTTTTTTTGAATTGTATCGCTAATATTAATATTTTCAAGGCTTTTTCCTGGTTTTATTTGAATTTTCTTCTTATAGTAGAGGAGGTTTCTTTAGAGTAAAGATGGAGTAGAGTTAAGCTACAATATTCTATTGAAATACACAATGGTAGATTGTAATTGACTTAATCAATTTTTGTACACTTATCTTTTGTTCCAATAATGTACAGGGGTAGTAGAAATGATTGTAAATTGATATTATAATTGTTTCAGGTGCTCAACGTTTCAGTAATTACTCAGGATATGGTGATACGTTCGTTTGGGAAGGTCCTCACAATGACCTAACTCCTTATGATGAATACGGAAGGAGACGTACGAGTATATCTATAATTGACGCAACCAGATATACTAAATCATCCCAACAATTTTATCCATCAGCAATGTTAAGAGAACTGAATAAGGCGTACGTTGGATTCAGTACCAGAGATAAATCAAATTTATCACCAGTAGCAACAGGAAATTGGGGTTGCGGTGCTTTTAATGGTAGTCTGTATTTGAAGTCGCTGTTACAGTTGATGGCCTGTAGCGGATCCGGTAGAAATTTGGTATATTACACTTTCGGAAACGACCAATTCAGAGACGATTTTTACGAAATTTACACGTTTTTAGCTACAAATAATATTAAAATAGAACAACTTTGGAAGATTCTTTGCGGTTTTAGTTTATCATCGAAATCTGAAGAACAACTCTATCCGTTTATTCAACAAGCTTATTTTGATAGCAAGAAACAACCGAGCGTCAAATCGTTTTTGAAAACCGAAGAAGCCGGAACTTCTAATTCCTTAAAACCAAAAAATTTTTATTTAAATAACAAAAAAATTAATAAAATAAACGACGAACAATTAGATATGATGTGGAACACAACCAACACCACAGAACGTTTGTTCGATGAAGAAATGATTGATGAAAGTGATAAATTAGAAAAATGTAAAAATGAAACAAGGGAAACGTTACCCAACAGAATCAAAGAAAAGATGCCCAAAATTGATATAGGAGATTTAATAGACGAAATGGACGGACACACGACTAACAAAAATCGAGAATTTGCCAATGATTCTCTCTTAAATCAAATTGATAAATTATCCAAGAATTCGAGAATATGTGAACCCAGTGTTATAGAGTGTAAGGAAACTATGGAGATTGTTGATGTTTCTCTTAACAATGCGAAATCAAAACGGAAGATATCCGATTATTTTTCAAAAGTTACGTAACACAACAGAGTTAAAAACATCACAAAATGAAGTAGAGCTTTAGCCTTCCAAAGAACAGTTCCACTTTTGTAAAATTTAATTGAATAAATTATTTTTATTATCAATGTCCTTGTCTGACCCAAAAAGCAAAAAAGGTAGCAGTACTCCTTGGTGGAATAGCCAACTGTCCAAGTTTTCCTACTCCCCATATGAAGAAAACAAGATAAGAAGCATTACTCCTTAGTAAAATGACCAACTGTCCAATTTTTATTGATGCCGATACGAAAAGGCAAAAAGGTAGCATTGTTCTTTGGTGGGTTGACCATCTGTCCAAGTTTCCCTGATCCCTATACCATAAAGAAAGAAATGTAACATTGTTACTTAGTGGGCTGACCATCTGTTCTTGTTTTCCTGGTCCCCATACCATAAAGAAAGATAGGTAACATTACTACTTGTTGGGATGACCATCTGTCCAAGTTTCCCTGATTCCCATACCATTAAGAAAGAAAGGTAACATTGTTCCTTGTTGGGATGACCATCTGTTTAAGCTCCTTGGTTAAATGACCACCTGTCTAAGTGAAGAGATATTTATACCTGTGGCTGCAAGACCATAATGTTTGATGAAAAGTAGAATCCATACAATAATGGCAGTTTTAAAAATTTGCCAATTTAAGCAATAGTATTTTTTCCAACCATTTATTTGATAAATTTTTATGCTTTATAGCGGTAATTCCATGACTTACGAGTTTGCTATGACGAGGCTAAGAAATGTATACTTTCGATAGAGATAGGCGGAAATAATTTTTTGTTACGGTTGGTGCCAATCAAATATACTTTTTCTATTTGTTTTCATTAATATAATATCGATTTTATTATAATGGGAACAGTCAAAATGGAAATAAGAAGTATACAATGCAACACTCAACATGACAGTAAACGGAATGAAGATATTAAAGACTTGGGAAGATGGATGAGACAGAGAAGAGAATTGTGGAACAAACATAAAAAGAATGGGGGATGGTAGACTTATAAGAACGCAAATATTAATACCAGAAGGAAGAAAACCACCTAAACGATGGCGAGGAAGCTGGACATTATCTTCTGTGGAAGACTTGCTGGCAGGCAGCCTAGTTTCATCTTCAGATTATTTCTTAAAGTCTTGTGCATTGCAGAGAACCTGGATAATAAAATTAAACAAATATCTTTCCATTTCAGTTTAATAACTGTATTAGCCGATCCATATGATATTCGTATGTGGAATTCTTGCGGATTGCCAAGAGACAGCGTTTCAACTGAGAACGCAATTCTCGTCACCCAAGCAGGACGCTGGCCGCTAATGATAGATCCTCAAGAACAAGCTAACAGATGGATACGTCAAATGGAAGCAGATAAAAATCTAAAAGTTATCAAGTTGACCGATTCTAATTTTATGAGAATCTTAGAAAGCGCAGTTACCATCGGCTTACCGGTACTGTTGGAGGAAGTTGGAGAAACTTTGGATCCAACCTTAGGTCCCATTTTGTTGAAACAGACTTTTATACAGGCGAGTAAAAACTTATTTGCATAGAAATAAGAAACTAAGATCGCATATCTAAAATTATAACTGCAATAAACACTTTTTATATCCACTACTAGAGGGCGTATTTGTGAATATAAAGCTCTGTTCTCTTATTAATCTTATTATTGCCACTAGATGATCTCACAGAGTAACAATATTCCGACCAAATTGACGGATTTTAACATCGAAGACCGATGCCGCACGACTACCAACGTTTAGATTGTAATTTCCCCTAATACATTAGCAATGATTTCAGTTACACTTCAGTAGCCGTCATTAAAAGAGTAAAAATTTCAAACTTAACTGAAAACCATTTAATAAATCACTCAATAAGTCGTGTTTCTGACACATAGATGACGTTGCCATTGTCAAATCCATATGACGTTTATGAAGTACCAACTGTCAACAGACAGATTTAATGACATTTCGACTAGTCATAAAAAAGTGACAGCCATTTAAGTAAAGCTACTTTTGTTATTTTCAAAACAATTTCGTGTGTTTATTTACCGTTACTTCTTGATAAAAAAATACAGTAAAAGCTAAGCAATAGCTCCAAAAGTGTTATACGGACTCTGCTCCAACGAAAAGAACCATTTGTTATTGGTTTGTCGAATCGAACCACGTTTATTGGTCGTACAAATATCTATGATGGTGAACGTTCTGGTCGTCCAATTGAGGTGGTTATTTCAGAGAACATCAAATTGGTTATTTCTAATCGTTAATTGAATGAATTAATTATATCAGAAAGCAGTGTGTTTACAACTATACACGAACATTTGACCATGAGAAAGCTTTTTCAATATGGGTGCCGCGTTTACTCACAGTCGATCGAAAACAACGCGTTGATGATTCAGGGCTGTGTGTGGCCATGCTTACACGTAATAAATCAGATTTTTTGCGTCGATATGTAACTAAGGATCAAAACGATCATCAACTGAGTGGACGAAAGCCGGTGAAACACGTCCGAAGCGTCCAAAAGCAACAACAGTCAGCAGGGAAGGTCATGGCTTCACTATTTTACTATACTACATAGAGTAGTTGGATCGTTTGAATGCAAAAATCAAGGAAAAATGACCTCATATGTCGAATAAAAAAACACTGTGTCACAAAAACAACGCAGCGAATCACAAGTCGATGACAACGATGGTTAAATTGAAAAAAATGCCTCATCTAGTGACAAATGCTATTCGCCGAACTCAGAAAAATGCTCGCCGGTAGAAATTCAGCTCAAATGAAGCAGCAATTATTGAAACTGAAGCCTATTTTGAGGCAAAAGACAAATCCTTCTACTAGCACGTCATCGAGAAGTTAGAGAAGCTTTGGAATGATTGCATTGCTCTTGAAGGTGATTGCATTGATGAATAGAATCGATTTTTGGCAAAAAAATGTGTTTTTCTTTATTAGATCCACCACTTATTGAGTGATGTATAAAACTGGTACAATGTGTTAATAATTACAAGAAATGACCGTTCCTCATTCTCGTGCAGGGAGATCTTAGAGAGATAACGACAGACTAATGTAAATTAGAAACTTTCTCTCCAAATAGGCGGTTGAGGAATGCAAAAATAAAACTGATAAGGCCTTCTATACACACTGTTTTGGATCTTGAAACACTACCAATGTTATTCAATGGAACATATCTGATAGCGCTCTAGTTAGTAACGTTGGTGATTAGTTTCTAAGTTTGAAAAAAGATCTACTTTACAAAGAAACCAATAATAATTTTTTTTCTCTTTGCTAATATAGCAGTTATAGAAATAAATATACAGGGTGTTTCGCATAAGAACTGACACAGAGCTGAGGTTATAGGGGAGCCCCAAATATGCCGATTGAGGCCATTTACCTCTATACCAAGTTGCAGGAGTTATAGGGCCTCAAAGTTTAGCCGAAAACAGAGATAAATAAATCAACTGACAGATAAAAACATTGTGTGAAATTTTCAGATTAGGTCACCCCTAATTAAACCTCAGAATGGGTAGATCGTCTTTTACTTACTATTAATTAAAGAACTTAACAGTGTATTTTTAAGTTAATATCGCCCCCAATCGTCATATTTTGGGCTCCCTTGTCCGCTACATCGATTCATATATTTTTGGTATTATTCCTCATGATTCGATTGGAATTGTATCAATTTTCAGGGAGGCAGAACTTTGATTCGTTTAGGAGAAAGCGATGTAGAATATAGCGATAATTTCAGATTTTATATTACCACAAAATTAGCGAATCCTCATTACCTACCGGAAATTTGTATCCAAGTCACAATTGTTAACTTCACAGTAACATTGTCAGGCTTGGAAGATCAGTTATTGGCGTAAGTACAATCATCGATATTATAAATTAGAATTTTCGATTATGAAATTAGCAATTACTTGTTTATACAACATCACATGATAGATGGTATTCCAAGTTTTGAATATCTAGGATTTTTGGAAATATTGTCAAGTATAACCTACAAATTAAAAATTTTAACAACACCCTATATATAATTAAGAAATTCAATAGTTTGATACAGATAGAATAAAAACTAAAGGCGGGAAGGCTCACAGATAATAAAACAACAATGAAAAAATACGAAGAAGAATTGTAACAGAACTATAAACGATGAATAATACCACAGAAAAAAGAAGAAGGAAAAAAAGAAGAAATTAAAAACAGAAACCAAGCCAAAAGGAAAATGTTACACACTGGTACAGATAAAGACAAAAAAATATTAAGAAGAACGAAGAAGACCTGTAGGGCAAAGAAACGAATGCAGAAAAGAATAAGGTGCATAGAAGAAAACAGTAAATACAGAAATGAAGAATTTCTATAAAGAAATAAAATATAATAAAGAACAAGCTGAGCAGAGGACCATTTGTATAAAAAATAAGAATGTATGAGAACGAAATTATTTGAAAAAGGAAAGAGCACTCTGAAGACATATTTAATGCAAAAAACGATGGTGGACAATGGAAGGAGCTTACAATTCAAGATTGGAATAAATCGAAGGACGAAATACTATAAATAATACAGGCGCAAGAGAACGGTAAACCTCCGGAAGAATTAATCAAATATGGTGGAACTGCGCTGAAGACGAGAATATATCATTTAATAAGTAATTTTTGGGAACAATAGACAATTCCAGAAGCGAGAAAAATGACAATAATAGTCTAATACAAAAGAAAAGGAAAAAGAATAATGCAGAAACTTCAGAGGTTACACGTTACTAGGTACAGTCGAGAGAATATTGACGAAACTTGTTAGAAGATTACCAATGCAGATTCAGACCTGGAAGATCAGCCGTAGACCATATTTTCATTCTGAGGCAAACTCGAAAAATGGAGTATAAATATGATCCGTCACTTTACTCAATTTTCTTAGATTTCTAAAAATAAAAATTATTTATACAGTATTATGAACGACCTCAACGTTCCGAAAAAGTCTTACAAAAATGACATTCGAAGATAAAAGCAAACCAAAGAATATCAAAATGTTTCCAGATGAACACAAGATTAAAATAGGAACATCCGTTATCCTCTACGTTGTTCAATCGGTTTGAACGGAACAAGGACACTAAAACTAAGGACAACACAACTACTGGTATACGCAAACGATATAGTAACACTACAACAACAGAGTTAGTCTATCTACGAGTCAACGAAGATAAATCAAAATTCATAATAATGACAACACCACAAAGGAAAGGAGTGATAAGTTTTTCAATACAACCGAATGAATAAGAAGTTCGGCTCCCAAGCATACCCTTAGAATGCTAAAGTCAGTACAGAAAAGAGCAACACGACTCATAGGAGTCCCAGAGCTGAGCAGAAACTTGGACAACTTAGAGCTTAGAGAGAAAAGTCGTCGACCAGACTCTGTTTTACTCTTAGATACTACCTCGACAGATGTTTCGCCGAACTGTCCAATATAATATCACCTAAAGCAGTATTTGCAAGACCTACTCGACAGACAGTTCGCCCGAAGACGCCCAGAACGCCTTTCTTTGGAGAAGTGGAAACCTGTAGAATCAGCCATCAAGGCACGTCTGCAACCAAGATCAATATACACAGGACAGGCACAACTACTAGAGTGTAATAGGGGTTGTGCTTGCTTTTTACAAAAAAAAATAAGTTTAGAACAAGTTCAAAGTTATATATCTCGGGGTGATTATCAAAGACGACGGTGACGAGGGAGGAAATCTAGAAGCACGGATGAGAAAAGGAAGTAAACAATCGGGAACACTGAATTCGATAACAAGTTCCAAAAAAATCTAAAGAAATACCAACAGTATGCGACGGAGGGGAAACGCGGATTCTTAACAAAGCAGAAAAAGAGACGTTAGATATACGAGAAATAAAAAATACTCAAGAGGATACTGGACAGTAAAAAGTAGGGAGAAAAGCACTAGAAGAACTAAGCAAAACACTAAAATCCAAAAAAATAGAGGTCACATAAAGAGAATACCAGATTTTAGAGCAACAAAAAAATGGTACAAAGAGATTGATGGAAGACGTAAGAGAGAGAAGAATCCAGGACTGGAAAACGAAAGGAAAAAATAGGAAAGAGTGAAAGGGATTCACTTGCAAACTATGTAAATACCACAGTATCTAAAACACCCTATATATAATTAACAATTTCAATAATTTTATACAGATAGAATGAAAACTATCGATTGTTTTCTAGTCGTTCTTCTGTATTTTCCCAATTATTTTGTAGAGATGTCGTTAGATTGGAACGACCAGACTTGGAACACCAAAGAACCGAATTGATTATCAGAATAAATTCCGATAAAGCTCAATTGAAAAGCATAGAA
This sequence comes from Diorhabda sublineata, assembly GCF_026230105.1. NCBI lineage: Eukaryota > Metazoa > Arthropoda > Insecta > Coleoptera > Chrysomelidae > Diorhabda > Diorhabda sublineata. The sequence goes on along the minus strand of NC_079481.1, from coordinate 5,562,065 downwards.
GATAAGATCCTCTATTTATTATATCATTCCGAGGGTAACATTTTAGATGACGAAGAACTAATAGAAACTCTAAACGAGAGTAAGGTATTAATAATAAATATTTATATCAAAAATGTGTATCGAGGTTTTATATATTTTTTGGTATTAGGAAACATCTGCCATTATAGAAGCTCGATTAATTGAAACCGAAGCTACCGAAGAAAAAATATCTGTAGCTAGGGAAAAATATCGTATAGTTGCGATTAGAGGATCGGTATTGTATTTTGTTGTTGCTGATTTAGCTGACATAGATCCTATGTACCAATATTCTTTGAAATACTTTAACCAAGTAAGTATTTTCGATTATAATCATGAAGTTCAGTGTCTCCTTCATCATTTGAGATATCAATTTGAAACTTTGAGGGACCATAGCCTTTATTAGTCTTCACATTACAAAATTATCCACAATGTTATATGTTCTGCTTGGTATTTGAAAAAGTTATAACCAATTTTCCATAAAAATCGTAACAAGTTCAATACCCTGTATAATGTAAGTGAAATTCAAAATTGGAGATCTGTTTTGGCCAAAGCTTTCGAATACTAAAAATTCTGGAAAATCATTAATTTCGTTGATATTAACGATGGAAAACTTCTGTGACAAAAGGAAATGGATCAATGTTTTGCTGGCAGCGAACAGGAGCTGAAATACTACGGTGTGCAAAGAATCCTCGACAAAAAAATGCACCCTTACCACATTTACAGTAATTGATAGTTAATTATGAAAAGTATAATCGATGGAAAACTTCTGTGACAGAAGGAAATGGCATCAATGTTTTGCTGGCAGCGAACAGGAGCTGAAATACTACGGTGTGCAAAGAATCCTTGACAAAAAAATGCACCCTTACCACATTTACAGTAATTGTTAGTTATTTATGAAAAGTATAATCGATGGAAAACTTCTGTGACAGAAGGAAATGGCATCAATGTTTTGCTGGCAGCGAACAGGAGCTGAAATACTACGGTGTGCAAAGAATCCTTGACAAAAAAATGCACCCTTACCACATTTACAGTAATTGTTAGTTATTTATGAAAAGTATAATCGATGGAAAACTTCTGTGACAGAAGGAAATGGCATCAATGTTTTGCTGGCAGCGAACAGGAGCTGAAATACTACGGTGTGCAAAGAATCCTTGACAAAAAAATGCACCCTTACCACATTTACAGTAATTGTTAGTTATTTATGAAAAGTATAATCGATGGAAAACTTCTGTGACAGAAGGAAATGGCATCAATGTTTTGCTGGCAGCGAACAGGAGCTGAAATACTACGGTGTGCAAAGAATCCTTGACAAAAAAATGCACCCTTACCACATTTACAGTAATTGATAGTTAATTATGAAAAGTATAATCGATGGAAAACTTCTGTGACAGAAGGAAATGGCATCAATGTTTTGCTGGCAGCGAACAGGAGCTGAAATACTACGGTGTGCAAAGAATCCTTGACAAAAAAATGCACCCTTACCACATTTACAGTAATTGTTAGTTATTTATGAAAAGTATAATCGATGGAAAACTTCTGTGACAGAAGGAAATGGCATCAATGTTTTGCTGGCAGCGAACAGGAGCTGAAATACTACGGTGTGCAAAGAATCCTTGACAAAAAAATGCACCCTTACCACATTTACAGTAATTGTTAGTTATTTATGAAAAGTATAATCGATGGAAAACTTCTGTGACAGAAGGAAATGGCATCAATGTTTTGCTGGCAGCGAACAGGAGCTGAAATACTACGGTGTGCAAAGAATCCTTGACAAAAAAATGCACCCTTACCACATTTACAGTAATTGTTAGTTATTTATGAAAAGTATAATCGATGGAAAACTTCTGTGACAGAAGGAAATGGCATCAATGTTTTGCTGGCAGCGAACAGGAGCTGAAATACTACGGTGTGCAAAGAATCCTTGACAAAAAAATGCACCCTTACCACATTTACAGTAATTGATAGTTAATTATGAAAAGTATAATCGATGGAAAACTTCTGTGACAGAAGGAAATGGCATCAATGTTTTGCTGGCAGCGAACAGGAGCTGAAATACTACGGTGTGCAAAGAATCCTTGACAAAAAAATGCACCCTTACCACATTTACAGTAATTGTTAGTTATTTATGAAAAGTATAATCGATGGAAAACTTCTGTGACAGAAGGAAATGGCATCAATGTTTTGCTGGCAGCGAACAGGAGCTGAAATACTACGGTGTGCAAAGAATCCTTGACAAAAAAATGCACCCTTACCACATTTACAGTAATTGTTAGTTATTTATGAAAAGTATAATCGATGGAAAACTTCTGTGACAGAAGGAAATGGCATCAATGTTTTGCTGGCAGCGAACAGGAGCTGAAATACTACGGTGTGCAAAGAATCCTTGACAAAAAAATGCACCCTTACCACATTTACAGTAATTGATAGTTAATTATGAAAAGTATAATCGATGGAAAACTTCTGTGACAGAAGGAAATGGCATCAATGTTTTGCTGGCAGCGAACAGGAGCTGAAATACTACGGTGTGCAAAGAATCCTTGACAAAAAAATGCACCCTTACCACATTTACAGTAATTGATAGTTAATTATGAAAAGTATAATCGATGGAAAACTTCTGTGACAGAAGGAAATGGCATCAATGTTTTGCTGGCAGCGAACAGGAGCTGAAATACTACGGTGTGCAAAGAATCCTTGACAAAAAAATGCACCCTTACCACATTTACAGTAATTGATAGTTCATTATGAAAAGTATAATCGATGGAAAACTTCTGTAACAGAAGGAAATGGCATCAATGTTTTGCTGGCAGCGAACAGGAGCTGAAATACTACGGTGTGCAAAGAATCCTTGACAAAAAAATGCACCCTTACCACATTTACAGTAATTGATAGTTAATTATGAAAAGTATAATCGATGGAAAACTTCTGTAACAGAAGGAAATGGCATCAATGTTTTGCTGGCAGCGAACAGGAGCTGAAATACTACGGTGTGCAAAGAATCCTCGACAAAAAAATGCACCCTTACCACATTTACAGTAATTGATAGTTAATTATGAAAAGTATAATCGATGGAAAACTTCTGTAACAAAAGGAAATGGCATCAATGTTTTGCTGGCAGCGAACAGGAGCTGAAATACTACGGTGTGCAAAGAATCCTTGACAAAAAAATGCACCCTTACCACATTTACAGTAATTGTTAGTTATTTATGAAAAGTATAATCGATGGAAAACTTCTGTGACAGAAGGAAATGGCATCAATGTTTTGCTGGCAGCGAACAGGAGCTGAAATACTACGGTGTGCAAAGAATCCTTGACAAAAAAATGCACCCTTACCACATTTACAGTAATTGTTAGTTATTTATGAAAAGTATAATCGATGGAAAACTTCTGTGACAGAAGGAAATGGCATCAATGTTTTGCTGGCAGCGAACAGGAGCTGAAATACTACGGTGTGCAAAGAATCCTCGACAAAAAAATGCACCCTTACCACATTTACAGTAATTGATAGTTAATTATGAAAAGTATAATCGATGGAAAACTTCTGTAACAGAAGGAAATGGCATCAATGTTTTGCTGGCAGCGAACAGGAGCTGAAATACTACGGTGTGCAAAGAATCCTTGACAAAAAAATGCACCCTTACCACATTTACAGTAATTGTTAGTTATTTATGAAAAGTATAATCGATGGAAAACTTCTGTGACAGAAGGAAATGGCATCAATGTTTTGCTGGCAGCGAACAGGAGCTGAAATACTACGGTGTGCAAAGAATTCTTGACAAAAAAATGCACCCTTACCACATTTACAGTAATTGATAGTTAATTATGAAAAGTATAATCGATGGAAAACTTCTGTGACAGAAGGAAATGGCATCAATGTTTTGCTGGCAGCGAACAGGAGCTGAAATACTACGGTGTGCAAAGAATCCTCGACAAAAAAATGCACCCTTACCACATTTACAGTAATTGATAGTTAATTATGAAAAGTATAATCGATGGAAAACTTCTGTAACAGAAGGAAATGGCATCAATGTTTTGCTGGCAGCGAACAGGAGCTGAAATACTACGGTGTGCAAAGAATCCTTGACAAAAAAATGCACCCTTACCACATTTACAGTAATTGTTAGTTATTTATGAAAAGTATAATCGATGGAAAACTTCTGTGACAGAAGGAAATGGCATCAATGTTTTGCTGGCAGCGAACAGGAGCTGAAATACTACGGTGTGCAAAGAATCCTTGACAAAAAAATGCACCCTTACCACATTTACAGTAATTGATAGTTAATTATGAAAAGTATAATCGATGGAAAACTTCTGTGACAGAAGGAAATGGCATCAATGTTTTGCTGGCAGCGAACAGGAGCTGAAATACTACGGTGTGCAAAGAATCCTTGACAAAAAAATGCACCCTTACCACATTTACAGTAATTGATAGTTAATTATGAAAAGTATAATCGATGGAAAACTTCTGTGACAGAAGGAAATGGCATCAATGTTTTGCTGGCAGCGAACAGGAGCTGAAATACTACGGTGTGCAAAGAATCCTTGACAAAAAAATGCACCCTTACCACATTTACAGTAATTGTTAGTTATTTATGAAAAGTATAATCGATGGAAAACTTCTGTGACAGAAGGAAATGGCATCAATGTTTTGCTGGCAGCGAACAGGAGCTGAAATACTACGGTGTGCAAAGAATCCTTGACAAAAAAATGCACCCTTACCACATTTACAGTAATTGTTAGTTATTTATGAAAAGTATAATCGATGGAAAACTTCTGTGACAGAAGGAAATGGCATCAATGTTTTGCTGGCAGCGAACAGGAGCTGAAATACTACGGTGTGCAAAGAATCCTTGACAAAAAAATGCACCCTTACCACATTTACAGTAATTGATAGTTAATTATGAAAAGTATAATCGATGGAAAACTTCTGTGACAGAAGGAAATGGCATCAATGTTTTGCTGGCAGCGAACAGGAGCTGAAATACTACGGTGTGCAAAGAATCCTTGACAAAAAAATGCACCCTTACCACATTTACAGTAATTGTTAGTTATTTATGAAAAGTATAATCGATGGAAAACTTCTGTGACAGAAGGAAATGGCATCAATGTTTTGCTGGCAGCGAACAGGAGCTGAAATACTACGGTGTGCAAAGAATCCTTGACAAAAAAATGCACCCTTACCACATTTACAGTAATTGTTAGTTAATTATGAAAAGTATAATCGATGGAAAACTTCTGTGACAGAAGGAAATGGCATCAATGTTTTGCTGGCAGCGAACAGGAGCTGAAATACTACGGTGTGCAAAGAATCCTTGACAAAAAAATGCACCCTTACCACATTTACAGTAATTGATAGTTAATTATGAAAAGTATAATCGATGGAAAACTTCTGTGACAGAAGGAAATGGCATCAATGTTTTGCTGGCAGCGAACAGGAGCTGAAATACTACGGTGTGCAAAGAATCCTTGACAAAAAAATGCACCCTTACCACATTTACAGTAATTGTTAGTTATTTATGAAAAGTATAATCGATGGAAAACTTCTGTGACAGAAGGAAATGGCATCAATGTTTTGCTGGCAGCGAACAGGAGCTGAAATACTACGGTGTGCAAAGAATCCTTGACAAAAAAATGCACCCTTACCACATTTACAGTAATTGTTAGTTATTTATGAAAAGTATAATCGATGGAAAACTTCTGTGACAGAAGGAAATGGCATCAATGTTTTGCTGGCAGCGAACAGGAGCTGAAATACTACGGTGTGCAAAGAATCCTTGACAAAAAAATGCACCCTTACCACATTTACAGTAATTGATAGTTAATTATGAAAAGTATAATCGATGGAAAACTTCTGTGACAGAAGGAAATGGCATCAATGTTTTGCTGGCAGCGAACAGGAGCTGAAATACTACGGTGTGCAAAGAATCCTTGACAAAAAAATGCACCCTTACCACATTTACAGTAATTGATAGTTAATTATGAAAAGTATAATCGATGGAAAACTTCTGTGACAGAAGGAAATGGCATCAATGTTTTGCTGGCAGCGAACAGGAGCTGAAATACTACGGTGTGCAAAGAATCCTTGACAAAAAAATGCACCCTTACCACATTTACAGTAATTGATAGTTAATTATGAAAAGTATAATCGATGGAAAACTTCTGTAACAGAAGGAAATGGCATCAATGTTTTGCTGGCAGCGAACAGGAGCTGAAATACTACGGTGTGCAAAGAATCCTTGACAAAAAAATGCACCCTTACCACATTTACAGTAATTGATAGTTAATTATGAAAAGTATAATCGATGGAAAACTTCTGTAACAGAAGGAAATGGCATCAATGTTTTGCTGGCAGCGAACAGGAGCTGAAATACTACGGTGTGCAAAGAATCCTCGACAAAAAAATGCACCCTTACCACATTTACAGTAATTGATAGTTAATTATGAAAAGTATAATCGATGGAAAACTTCTGTAACAAAAGGAAATGGCATCAATGTTTTGCTGGCAGCGAACAGGAGCTGAAATACTACGGTGTGCAAAGAATCCTTGACAAAAAAATGCACCCTTACCACATTTACAGTAATTGTTAGTTATTTATGAAAAGTATAATCGATGGAAAACTTCTGTGACAGAAGGAAATGGCATCAATGTTTTGCTGGCAGCGAACAGGAGCTGAAATACTACGGTGTGCAAAGAATCCTTGACAAAAAAATGCACCCTTACCACATTTACAGTAATTGTTAGTTATTTATGAAAAGTATAATCGATGGAAAACTTCTGTGACAGAAGGAAATGGCATCAATGTTTTGCTGGCAGCGAACAGGAGCTGAAATACTACGGTGTGCAAAGAATCCTCGACAAAAAAATGCACCCTTACCACATTTACAGTAATTGATAGTTAATTATGAAAAGTATAATCGATGGAAAACTTCTGTAACAGAAGGAAATGGCATCAATGTTTTGCTGGCAGCGAACAGGAGCTGAAATACTACGGTGTGCAAAGAATCCTTGACAAAAAAATGCACCCTTACCACATTTACAGTAATTGTTAGTTATTTATGAAAAGTATAATCGATGGAAAACTTCTGTGACAGAAGGAAATGGCATCAATGTTTTGCTGGCAGCGAACAGGAGCTGAAATACTACGGTGTGCAAAGAATCCTTGACAAAAAAATGCACCCTTACCACATTTACAGTAATTGATAGTTAATTATGAAAAGTATAATCGATGGAAAACTTCTGTGACAGAAGGAAATGGCATCAATGTTTTGCTGGCAGCGAACAGGAGCTGAAATACTACGGTGTGCAAAGAATCCTCGACAAAAAAATGCACCCTTACCACATTTACAGTAATTGATAGTTAATTATGAAAAGTATAATCGATGGAAAACTTCTGTAACAGAAGGAAATGGCATCAATGTTTTGCTGGCAGCGAACAGGAGCTGAAATACTACGGTGTGCAAAGAATCCTTGACAAAAAAATGCACCCTTACCACATTTACAGTAATTGTTAGTTATTTATGAAAAGTATAATCGATGGAAAACTTCTGTGACAGAAGGAAATGGCATCAATGTTTTGCTGGCAGCGAACAGGAGCTGAAATACTACGGTGTGCAAAGAATCCTTGACAAAAAAATGCACCCTTACCACATTTACAGTAATTGATAGTTAATTATGAAAAGTATAATCGATGGAAAACTTCTGTGACAGAAGGAAATGGCATCAATGTTTTGCTGGCAGCGAACAGGAGCTGAAATACTACGGTGTGCAAAGAATCCTTGACAAAAAAATGCACCCTTACCACATTTACAGTAATTGATAGTTAATTATGAAAAGTATAATCGATGGAAAACTTCTGTGACAGAAGGAAATGGCATCAATGTTTTGCTGGCAGCGAACAGGAGCTGAAATACTACGGTGTGCAAAGAATCCTTGACAAAAAAATGCACCCTTACCACATTTACAGTAATTGTTAGTTATTTATGAAAAGTATAATCGATGGAAAACTTCTGTGACAGAAGGAAATGGCATCAATGTTTTGCTGGCAGCGAACAGGAGCTGAAATACTACGGTGTGCAAAGAATCCTTGACAAAAAAATGCACCCTTACCACATTTACAGTAATTGATAGTTAATTATGAAAAGTATAATCGATGGAAAACTTCTGTGACAGAAGGAAATGGCATCAATGTTTTGCTGGCAGCGAACAGGAGCTGAAATACTACGGTGTGCAAAGAATCCTTGACAAAAAAATGCACCCTTACCACATTTACAGTAATTGATAGTTAATTATGAAAAGTATAATCGATGGAAAACTTCTGTGACAGAAGGAAATGGCATCAATGTTTTGCTGGCAGCGAACAGGAGCTGAAATACTACGGTGTGCAAAGAATCCTTGACAAAAAAATGCACCCTTACCACATTTACAGTAATTGTTAGTTATTTATGAAAAGTATAATCGATGGAAAACTTCTGTGACAGAAGGAAATGGCATCAATGTTTTGCTGGTAGCGAACAGGAGCTGAAATACTACGGTGTGCAAAGAATCCTTGACAAAAAAATGCACCCTTACCACATTTACAGTAATTGATAGTTAATTATGAAAAGTATAATCGATGGAAAACTTCTGTGACAGAAGGAAATGGCATCAATGTTTTGCTGGCAGCGAACAGGAGCTGAAATACTACGGTGTGCAAAGAATCCTTGACAAAAAAATGCACCCTTACCACATTTACAGTAATTGATAGTTAATTATGAAAAGTATAATCGATGGAAAACTTCTGTGACAGAAGGAAATGGCATCAATGTTTTGCTGGTAGCGAACAGGAGCTGAAATACTACGGTGTGCAAAGAATCCTTGACAAAAAAATGCACCCTTACCACATTTACAGTAATTGATAGTTAATTATGAAAAGTATAATCGATGGAAAACTTCTGTGACAGAAGGAAATGGCATCAATGTTTTGCTGGCAGCGAACAGGAGCTGAAATACTACGGTGTGCAAAGAATCCTTGACAAAAAAATGCACCCTTACCACATTTACAGTAATTGATAGTTAATTATGAAAAGTATAATCGATGGAAAACTTCTGTGACAGAAGGAAATGGCATCAATGTTTTGCTGGCAGCGAACAGGAGCTGAAATACTACGGTGTGCAAAGAATCCTTGACAAAAAAATGCACCCTTACCACATTTACAGTAATTGTTAGTTATTTATGAAAAGTATAATCGATGGAAAACTTCTGTGACAGAAGGAAATGGCATCAATGTTTTGCTGGCAGCGAACAGGAGCTGAAGTACTGCGAAAGTTGATTTTGAAAAAAAAATAGCATTTGGTAGGTGGACTTTACAAAAAGTTAATAAACAGAAAGACTTATTCGACTATTTTCTATTTGAAGATGAAATCACGTTTAATAAAAATAATCGTGTTAACAGAATGTGATATAAATTCGATTACATATCACAATTTTTAATTATTTTCATCTATCTTCAATTATCAGTATTTTTATAATACTTCTAGTCAGAAGCGAAACTATCCACTCATTTTTCTGGATAACTAGTCTTTCAAGGTCTGTTCAATCACTTCCTTCCAGGTCCTTGAGAGTCTTCTTCTATTCTGCGGTTGATACATCAATACTTCTTCTTCGACAACCTTTTCTGCTCCATCCTAATCCCATCTTTGTACCAGAACAGTTGCTTGTTCTGTATTTTCTCTGAAGTCGTCTATACTCGACCTGTTCTTCGAAAGCTTTGCAAAGAATGAACGCGAACATGACGCTGGTTCGCTAGTAAACATAACCTTAAAAGTGCATGTATTTAAAGAAATTTAAACAGTTATCAACGATTTTGCATTATTTATGAAATTAAACATATACGAAGCGTCTTTTTACTCGGCGTTAGTGAATGAAGTTCCTCAATTTGAATAGAAATATTTTATTATTGCGCAGATACTCAACGGAACATTCCATAATCAAACCTGATTGTCGATTAGATCAGGAAGTTAATCACCAGTTTGGTCATGGGAAAATAATTCCCTATATTCTGTCAAATTTCAGTTTTCTTGATTCTTTTCGACTGTTTGTTATATAAATACTCATAAGCACGTATAAATTCTATCAGCCTTTCACTCAGATAAGTCATTTTTAAAGGTTTCTGCAACTACAAACTACCTTTAAAAGTGAGGTTATGTTTTTGACGTGCAACCACGATCAGCGCCCTAAACCTTCATAAATGTCAAGGATAGTTCAAATTGTTGAGAAACTGTGATAACGTACACAATGATCGCGATTGTACGCGCTCTTGACGTCGAAGTTAACCTACTTTCTACGCGCTGATCGTCACTGAACGTCAAAAACATAACCTCACTTTTCTAAGGTATTTTGTAGTTGCAGAAACCTTGAATAACGACTTATCTGGGTGATAGGAATGTATATTTCTTCCTGATCTAATCGTTTAGGTCCAAAAGTTGATCATATAAACCCCGATTCATTCTTCTATGTTTTAATTCGTATGAATCTATTTAAGTAACGGTACATACTTTTATTCAAATTGAGGGTCTGACCCACCGACTCCGTGTCCAATGATATTTATATTTCCCTATACATTTCTTACAGTAAAGTAAAAATATATCAAAATTTTTGATCACTGTTGAAATTTCTTTATATACTGCACATTTAAGGTTATGTTTACTAGAGAACCAGCATCATGTTCCCGTACAAGCGCGATTATTGTGTCAGTTATCACAGTTTCTCAACACCTTTGACATTTATGAACATCTAGAGCTCGCCCAACCAATTAGGTTATCAAAAAATTACTTCGAAATGAAAAACTCGATCGGAGCTTAGTTGATTCGTGTTGTATTCTAGGTATTCAATAATGTGATAGAAGTAAGTGAAAAAAATGAAATATTGGAACAGAGATTGGCGATTCTATTGAGAGAAATAACGAAAGCAGTGTACACCATCATATCTCGAGGTCTATTCGAAAGACATAAACTTGTTTATAGTTTCATGTTATGCGTTGCTGTACTGCAACAAAATGGAATAGTATCGGATGCTCAGTGGAATTTCTTGTTGAGAGGACCTGTAGGAACTAAAAGTAAAATAACATCAAAATATTTAATTTGCCTCGAAACGGAACTCCACCGATTGGCGCTTCAAATTTTTACCACGCACACTTGTACTCGAAAGAATTTTTGGTAACTCGCAAGGAAAGGGGATGGGAACAAATTTTTCCTAACCTAACCTAACCACCGGATCTGTATCCTATATCCTGGTGATTCAAATTCAAAGGTTATTTGTTAATTAATGTTGGCAATATCTGTGAGAATAAACCTACAACAATTTCAAAAACTGCGTAGTTATTTGAACTTGTATAATATTTAGTTTTCTTCTCATCATTTCCTAAAGGTTCGATGTTCTTATATGAGCTAACTCAGTTGAAGCATCAGATATGTCTTTTAATGATAAATCTGTCTGCACTTCTTGGGTACATCCACATGAAAATTCTCCTGGAACATTTTCTGTACTTGTTCTTTGAGTTTCACCATCTTCTAGTGAAACTTAAATAAGATTATTGACAATTTAGAACTTGACACTTAATTTCTGGAACCGTTGGGGATATTCATACTGAAAACACTGTTTACACCAGCACTCACAATTACACTGTCTGACGCGCGTTTCGATAACCAAGTTATGGTCTTCAGAAACTGAAAGTAAACAATCTGAAGACGATAACTTGGTCGTCGAAACGCGCGTCAGACAGTGTAGTTGTGCGTGTTGGTGTAGTGGTGATGTAAACAGTGTATTACTTAGTAATGAGTATGGCCTCTTGCCCCAATAACATCTCTCATACGATTAGGCGTAGATCTAATCAAGTTAGCTGTTATTTCTTTAGATATGTTAAGCCATTCTTCTTCTACTGCATCAATAAGCTCTGAAATCGAGTTTCTGATGAGAAGTCTAGCTCGAACTCTTCCTTTTAGCTCATCCCATAAATGTTTTATCGGATTTAGGTCGGGTCTGTGTGCTGGCCACTCTTCTGCAATGTAATCTTGCACGATTCTGGCAGTGTACGGCTTTGCATCGTCTTTCATAAAGGTAAATTCGTCTCCAATGTAGTCGATACGGTAGTTTCGTGCTCTTATAGAAATTGCACCTCGGTTCATGCAGAAACCGCCTCCATAAGCTCTCCGATTTTCAAAGCAACAATCAGCAAACTGTTCTCTTGGATCTTCGGTACACTTTCCTTCTTTAATCTGTACCAAGGAGGCATATTCTGGTCTCATCTGGGAATAGAACAGATCTCCATTGTTTCAACGTCCAATTCATATGATCCTGTGCGAAACGCAGGTGTTTTTACCGATAAGCTGGAGTGAGTTTTGGACCAATCGCATCTGTTTTAGGGGTCAGGTCTGCGTCTTTACTGTCCACTGACTAATAGTCACTCTTCGTACCTCACGGAGCTGTCGTTGCAATTGAACGGTGAGGGTCCAGTCTGCTCTTAACTCTGACTCTTCGAACCACTGTGCGGGTGATAGACCTTTTATATATGTCTCTTCTGTTTTAAAATTAGTTTTTTTTGATAATTTTCGAAAGATAGTTGAAAATTTTGACGTTCCGACACTTTCAGTCTTTATCAAAATAGTCGTAGCGTCAAAATTTTTAATTATCTTTCGAAAATTATCAAAAAAAAATCATTTTTCAACAGAAGAGACCTAAAATCAAGACGATTTAAAAACAAATATATAAAGCTTATAGTGTTGAAGATTCTATGGATGCAAATATATATTTTTCGTGGGCTCCCAACTATAGAGAAAATGATTAAAAAAATTTTTTACGCCCTTCCCATGCGAGACGCCAAAAATCCTTTTAGGTAAAACTTTGAAGTCCATCGGTGGGTTTCCTTTTAATTTATTTATTTTTGTGATATATGTGATACAAAATTATTTCTTTTGATGTAAAAACATTATTTAGAATTAATATGATAATAACAATAATAACAAAGTGATATTTTTGATTTGGAAATATATTTTCATTGTGAAAATGAAACGAAAGGGCTAAAAGGAATGTCGGGGAGTTTGTTTTTGATTGGACGTTCATTTTTTAGCTACGTTACCGAAAAAACCGGATTATCCGATAATAACTGATACTATATGGACAGCGGCTAATTATTTGTCATACACTTACAAACATTTTGAAGGTTTACAAAATGAACTTTTGAACATCATCAAGGTGCAAATAGGAGATTATCAATTAGTAAGTTTTAATTATCACATTTCTATTGTCCCACTAAATTATTTCGAATGTGAAGTATTATTTTTAACGATTTTCTTCCTATATAGGACATCCAATTAATAAGTAATTCAAAACCGAGCCAAATCAATTGGAATGATCGTCTTGATGATTTCGACAAATTGATGCTCATAAAATCATTAGCAGAAGAAAAACTTATTTTCGCTATAACGGAATACGTGAAAACTAAACTGGGAAAAGTGTTTATAGAAAGTCCTCAAGTTTCCTTACCAGTTTTGTGAGTATAGATTACCAAAAATTTCAGTCGACCTAGAAACAAAAATTGAATATATTTCAGATATTTTTTCTTACAATTAACTGCATTGGTAGTTTGAAAAATTGTTGTAAACATAACCTAATAATTTTGATTTATCCAAATTTTTACTAATCACATATTTAGGACTTGATTTCTCTTTAAACAGAACCGCATTTAATGAAAGTTTTATTAGAAATTAGAGCAAAGTCGTGTCAATGATTTATTTGAGATTTACGTATAAAAAAATCAAATTTCATCACATTTTAAGCATTATTTATTCATACTTCAAACATATTCATTGTATCTATTAACAAAAGTTTCAATAAAAGACAAAATATTTCTATTAAATCAATTTTATTAGTGACACGTTGTTTCCCTAAACTCCAAGCCACTTTCAAAGTCCGGCAACATCGTTTTAATATTATATACTAATTGAGAAGGTTAATTTTTGTCGCAAATTTCATCAAATGCTACACATATGGAGCAGGTGATGGAGTATTAATGCCTTTTGGTGAGGAAATTCATCTTTTTGTAGCGATTCGTTCTGTTGCTAAAGCATTGAGCTCTCAAGTTGATCTGGAAACTATTTTGGCTGATTTGTTATAAAATTGTTACAGATATCAAGATACCAGTAACTCCGTACCCCTCATTTTCATTCTCAGCACCGGTTCTGATCCGTTCGGCGCTTTCCAAAGATTCGCCGCCGAAATGGAATACGGTAACAGAATCAAATCGATTTCTTTGGGTCAAGGACAAGGTCCAGTTGCCGAAAAACTCATCCAAGATGCTGTCGAAACAGGAGATTGGGTGTTTTTACAAGTAAATACCTTCATTTTTCCAATACGAATTCACTGTTTTATTTTTTGACGAATTTCCTTTCAGAATTGTCATTTAGCGACATCGTGGATGTTATCGATGGAAAAAATTGTCCTGACCATAGCTAGAGATTCCAATAAGGTCCATAAACAATTTAGATTGTATATGAGTTCGATGCCGTCTAAAACGTTTCCGGTGTCGGTGTTACAGAATTCGGTTAAAGTTACAAACGAACCGCCGAAAGGTCTAAGGGCCAATATCAAAAGATCCTTTTCGGAAATGGATAAAGCATTCTTTGAAGATCATCGTAAGTTTTCGGTATTTTCCAAAAATCCCTAAATTATTAGTAGATAGAAACAACTGGCAACAACGCTTTCGAGCTACATCAAGATTTTTTTAGCATTGGAACACAAATGGAAGGCGATGCTGTTCGGCTTGTGTACGTTCCATGCAGTAGTTCAAGAAAGGAAGAAATTCGGTCCTTTGGGATGGAATATAATTTATGAATTCAACGACAGCGACAGAGATTTTGCATTCAATACTTTAAAGATGTTTTGTGCTGAGGGATTCATACCCTGGGATGCGTTGGAGTATCTCACAGGTAAAAATAAATTACCTAATTACCTGGTAATAAGATCCTCACCGTCTTTGAAGCAAAATCAAATCTTGGAAGTTTCCTCCTTGACAATTACCATTCTTCTATTGATCTATAGTATTTCCTCTGTCCAATCTGGTTCGTTTTATTTATGAATTGAGAGATTCCCAAAGCGATTGAGTGGTTCCAAGTTTGATCAAATCGTCTCCTATATCCATCACGGATCTGACGTCAGATCATTGACAACTTTGTAAAACTCAAGACTCTGTTTTGATTCTAAGATTATGCTCCATTAGTACCGCTGTGTTGTCTGTGCAGTGTCTGCACGCTAATTCGATTGTTATCCTTATAGCAATAAACTGGGTATCTTCACAAAAGCGTATCTTCTACCCCCTTTAAGATTTTTATATTTCCGTTCTTTCCAACTCGACTTTTTTTGGATCTATCCGTGCAATGGAATTCACTATTTGAAGGCAGGCTGATCTAATTTTGATCCAACTCCCCCGAGTTGGGTATCTCGATATTGCAATATCTCTCAAGTAGGTGGATCCTTTGGTTCCTGTCATTCATAGTGTTATCCTGCGTATGAAAAAGTGGACAACCAATATGTATACGTCAGTCAGTAGGTTCAATATTGATTATTAGAAATTTTGTAAATTACAATATTCGAGGCACTTTATTTGAATATTAGAATGTTCAGGACACTTTTTTGCATATTAGAATATGCAAGACACTTTTTGCATAATAGAATGTTCAGGACACTTTTGCATAATAGAATGTTCGATGCACTTTTTTGCATATTAAAATGTTCAGGATAATTCCTTGCATAATGAAATGTTCAAGACACTTTTTTGCATATTAGAATGTTCAAGACACTTTTGCATAATAGAATGTTCGATGCACTTTTTTGCATATTAAAATGTTCAGGATAATTCTTTGCATAATGAAATGTTCAAGACACTTTTTTGCATATTAGAATGTTCAAGACACTTTTGCATAATAGAATGTTCGATGCACTTTTTTGCATATTAAAATGTTCAGGATAATTCTTTGCATAATGAAATGTTCAAGACACTTTTTTGCATATTAGAATGTTCAAGACACTTTGCATAAAAGAAGGTTCAGAACAATTTTTGCATAATAAAATATTCAAGACACTTTTTTTGCATATTAAAATGTCCAGGGCACTTTATTGCATATTAAAAAGTTGGAAATATTTTTTGCATATTAAAATGTTCGAGGAACTTTTTTGCATATTAAAATGTTCAAGACACTTTGCATAATAGAATGTTCAGGACAATTTTTGCATAATAAAATAATCAAGACACTTTTTTGCATATTAAAATGTTCAGGGCACTTTATTGCATATTAAAAAGTTGGAAATATTTTTTTGCATATTAAAATATTCGAGACACTTTTTTACATATTAAAACGTTCAGGACACTTCGCATAATAGAATGTTGAGGACAATTTTTGCATAACTTAATATTCCAGACACTTTTTGTATATTACAATGTTCGAGACACTTTTGGCATAACAGCATGCTCAGGTTTTTTGCATAATAAAATGTTCAAGGCGCTTTTCTGCATAATATAATATTACAGACACTTTTCTGCATATTACAATGTTCGAGGAACTTTTTTGCATATTAAAATGTTCGAGGAACTTTTTTGCATATTAAAATGTTCGAGGAACTTTTTTGCATATTAAAATATTCAAGACACTTTGCATAACAGAAAGTTCAGGACAATTATTACATAATAAAATATTTTAGACACTTTTTTGCATATTAAAAAGTTGGAGATATTTTTTTGCATATTAAAATGTTCAAGACACTTTGCATAATAGAATGTTCAGGACAATTTTTGCATAATAAAATAATCAAGACACTTTTTTGCATATTAAAATGTTCAGGGCACTTTATTGCATATTAAAAAGTTGGAAATATTTTTTTGCATATTAAAATATTCGAGACACTTTTTTACATATTAAAACGTTCAGGACACTTCGCATAATAGAATGTTGAGGACAATTTTTGCATAACTTAATATTCCAGACACTTTTTGTATATTACAATGTTCGAGACACTTTTGGCATAACAGCATGCTCAGGTTTTTTGCATAATAAAATGTTCAAGGCGCTTTTCTGCATAATATAATATTACAGACACTTTTCTGCATATTACAATGTTCGAGGAACTTTTTTGCATATTAAAATGTTCGAGGAACTTTTTTGCATATTAAAATGTTCGAGGAACTTTTTTGCATATTAAAATATTCAAGACACTTTGCATAACAGAAAGTTCAGGACAATTATTACATAATAAAATATTTTAGACACTTTTTTGCATATTAAAAAGTTGGAGATATTTTTTTGCATATTAAAATGTTCAAGACACTTTGCATAATAGAATGTTCAGGACAATTTTTGCATAATAAAATAATCAAGACACTTTTTTGCATATTAAAATGTTCAGGGCACTTTATTGCATATTAAAAAGTTGGAAATATTTTTTTGCATATTAAAATATTCGAGACACTTTTTTACATATTAAAACGTTCAGGACACTTCGCATAATAGAATGTTGAGGACAATTTTTGCATAACTTAATATTCCAGACACTTTTTGTATATTACAATGTTCGAGACACTTTTGGCATAACAGCATGCTCAGGTTTTTTTCATAATAAAATGTTCAAGGCGCTTTTCTGCATAATATAATATTACAGACACTTTTCTGCATATTACAATGTTCGAGGAACTTTTTTGCATATTAAAATGTTCGAGGAACTTTTTTGCATATTAAAATGTTCGAGGAACTTTTTTGCATATTAAAATATTCAAGACACTTTGCATAACAGAAAGTTCAGGACAATTATTACATAATAAAATATTTTAGACACTTTTTTGCATATTAAAAAGTTGGAGATATTTTTTTGCATATTAAAATGTTCAAGACACTTTGCATAATAGAATGTTCAGGACAATTTTTGCATAATAAAATAATCAAGACACTTTTTTGCATATTAAAATGTTCAGGGCACTTTATTGCATATTAAAAAGTTGGAAATATTTTTTTGCATATTAAAATATTCGAGACACTTTTTTACATATTAAAACGTTCAGGACACTTCGCATAATAGAATGTTGAGGACAATTTTTGCATAACTTAATATTCCAGACACTTTTTGTATATTACAATGTTCGAGACACTTTTGGCATAACAGCATGCTCAGGTTTTTTGCATAATAAAATGTTCAAGGCGCTTTTCTGCATAATATAATATTACAGACACTTTTCTGCATATTACAATGTTCGAGGAACTTTTTTGCATATTAAAATGTTCGAGGAACTTTTTTGCATATTAAAATGTTCGAGGAACTTTTTTGCATATTAAAATATTCAAGACACTTTGCATAACAGAAAGTTCAGGACAATTATTACATAATAAAATATTTTAGACACTTTTTTGCATATTAAAAAGTTGGAGATATTTTTTTGCATATTAAAATGTTCAAGACACTTTGCATAATAGAATGTTCAGGACAATTTTTGCATAATAAAATAATCAAGACACTTTTTTGCATATTAAAATGTTCAGGGCACTTTATTGCATATTAAAAAGTTGGAAATATTTTTTTGCATATTAAAATATTCGAGACACTTTTTTACATATTAAAACGTTCAGGACACTTCGCATAATAGAATGTTGAGGACAATTTTTGCATAACTTAATATTCCAGACACTTTTTGTATATTACAATGTTCGAGACACTTTTGGCATAACAGCATGCTCAGGTTTTTTGCATAATAAAATGTTCAAGGCGCTTTTCTGCATAATATAATATTACAGACACTTTTCTGCATATTACAATGTTCGAGGAACTTTTTTGCATATTAAAATGTTCGAGGAACTTTTTTGCATATTAAAATGTTGGAAATATTTTTTTGCATATTAAAATATTCGAGACACTTTTTTACATATTAAAACGTTCAGGACACTTCGCATAATAGAATGTTGAGGACAATTTTTGCATAACTTAATATTCCAGACACTTTTTGCATATTAAAATGTCCAGGGCACTTTATTGCATATTAAAAAGTTGGAAATATTTTTTGCATATTAAAATGTTCGAGGAACTTTTTTGCATATTAAAATGTTCGAGGAACTTTTTTGCATATTAAAAAGTTGGAGATATTTTTTTGCATATTAAAATGTTCAAGACACTTTGCATAATAGAATGTTCAGAACAATTTTTGCATAATAAAATAATCAAGACACTTTTTTGCATATTAAAATGTTCAGGGCACTTTATTGCATATTAAAAAGTTGGAAATATTTTTTTGCATATTAAAATATTCGAGACACTTTTTTACATATTAAAACGTTCAGGACACTTCGCATAATAGAATGTTGAGGACAATTTTTGCATAACTTAATATTCCAGACACTTTTTGCATATTAAAATGTCCAGGGCACTTTATTGCATATTAAAAAGTTGGAAATATTTTTTGCATATTAAAATGTTCGAGGAACTTTTTTGCATATTAAAATGTTCGAGGAACTTTTTTGCATATTAAAAAGTTGGAGATATTTTTTTGCATATTAAAATGTTCAAGACACTTTGCATAATAGAATGTTCAGAACAATTTTTGCATAATAAAATAATCAAGACACTTTTTTGCATATTAAAATGTTCAGGGCACTTTATTGCATATTAAAAAGTTGGAAATATTTTTTTGCATATTAAAATATTCGAGACACTTTTTTACATATTAAAACGTTCAGGACACTTCGCATAATAGAATGTTGAGGACAATTTTTGCATAACTTAATATTCCAGACACTTTTTGTATATTACAATGTTCGAGACACTTTTGGCATAACAGCATGCTCAGGTTTTTTGCATAATAAAATGTTCAAGGCGCTTTTCTGCATAATATAATATTACAGACACTTTTCTGCATATTACAATGTTCGAGGAACTTTTTTGTATATTAAAATGTTCGAGGAACTTTTTTGCATATTAAAATATTCAAGACACTTTGCATAACAGAAAGTTCAGGACAATTATTACATAATAAAATATTTTAGACACTTTTTTGCATATTAAAAAGTTGGAGATATTTTTTTGCATATTAAAATGTTCAAGACACTTTGCATAATAGAATGTTCAGGACAATTTTTGCATAATAAAATAATCAAGACACTTTTTCGCATATTAAAATGTTCAAGGCACTTTATTGCATATTAAAAAGTTGGAAATATTTTTTTGCATATTAAAATATTCGAGACACCTTTTTACATATTAAAACGTTCAGGACACTTCGCATAATAGAATGTTGAGGACAATTTTTGCATAACTTAATATTCCAGACACTTTTTGTATATTACAATGTTCGAGGCACTTTTGGCATAACAGCATGCTCAGGTTTTTTTGCATAATAAAATGTTCAAGGCGCTTTTCTGCATAATATAATATTACAGACACTTTTCTGCATATTACAATGTTCGAGGAACTTTTTTGCATATTAAAATATTCAAGACACTTTGCATAACAGAAAGTTCAGGACAATTATTACATAATAAAATATTTTAGACACTTTTTTACATATTAAAACGTTCAGGACACTTCGCATAATAGAATATTCAGGACAATTTTTTCATAACTTAATATTCTAGACACTTTTTGTATAATAAAATGTTCGAGACACTTTTTTTGAATATTAGAATATTCAAGACACTTTTGGCATAACAGCATGTTCAGGTTTTTTTGCATAATAAAATGTTCAAGGCACTTTTCTGCATATTTACAATGTTCGAGACATTTTTTTGCATATTAGAATGTTCAAAACACTTTTTTGCATATTAGAATGTTCAAGACACTTTTTTTGCATATTAGATTGTTCAAGACAAGAGTCAAGTTAATTAGACCGTTTGATACACCTTTTTTTGAAAGGAAATGGAATTTTTCCTCATTTGTATCAATAATTCAGTGTTATTTTTTCTTTTTAATTTCTTCACTGTGTTAATTTATTACAGTATTTAACACACAAAAACACTATCAGCTGTTTTCGAACAAAAATAGTGTTGCCAACTCAAAGATGTTAAAAAAATAACTTCTTCTCTAGGTGAAATTACCTACGGTGGAAGAGTAACCGATTATTGGGATCTGCGATGTCTGAAAACCATTTTGAAAATATTTTTCTCTCCGCAAATTCTGAGGAACGATTACGTTTATTCTTCTTCTGGCACTTATTATTGTCCTATATATAAGAATATTGAAGATTACCGTATATTTGTTGATAAATTACCAATAATAGAAGAGCCAGAGATTTTTGGTATGCACGAGAATGCGAATATCGCTTATCAGGTACGTACTAAGGAGTAAAATTATTTCTATTGAAAAAATGTGAAATATATCTATCGTTTTGATTTATGTACCAAACATAAAGTTCTTTAAAATTATCTACCACTCAATTCCTCATTAAAAATAAGTGTAATTTGGCTTTCTAATTTTTTTTACTTTTCTGTAGAAACTCAAATATAGAAGAAGGTACATTTTCAAACTAACACCCTGTTATTTCACTATTCTTAACGGAGTTTGGGGACGGCTCACTTTACTTGACGGTTTTCCATGAAGTGTCCTTGACAATATTGTCACATAATATTCATATACCAATTTCCATGGAATGTCTCCTTTCTTTTACAGCAAAAACTGACCAATAATTTGGTGATTTTCATAATTAATTTTCTCTAAAATGTTTATTTGACAAGTTTTTCTTCTAATTTTCAAAGAAATATCTACTATCTTTTCAACTTGAAATTCATCGAAAACTTGGCAATTTTCTATGAAGTTTTCTTGACAATTTTCTTCTTATGTTGATATTGTGTCTATACCAATTTCAATGAAATGTCTGCTTTCTTTTACAGTAAAAACTGACTCAAAAGTGAGTAATTTTCACTAAAAATATTCAACTTTCTGTTAAAGGTTTTCTTTTTAAGTTTGTTTTTCTCATTTTCATACTCTGCTTGTACCAATTTAAAATGAAATATCTTCTTTCTTTTACAGCAAAAACTAACCAATAATTTGATGATATTCTGATTGTAACAATTTCAATGGAATGTCTCATTTCATAATTTGGTGATTTTCATAAAAAGATTATCAATTTTGTAGACAATTTTTTCTTCTCATTTTCATACTCTGCTTGTATTAATTCCAAAGAAATATCTGCTATATTTTCTATTTATACCTAATTCATTTAAAACTACACAATTTCCTATGAAGTTTCCTTGACAATTCTATTTATATGTTTATATTCTGTTTTTACCAATTTCAATGGAATGTCTCATTGAAATTTTCATCAAAAGTATTTAACTTCCTTTTAAAGTTTTTCTTCTCATTTTCATACTCAACTTGTAATAGTAATTTCAATGAACTACTTACATTCTTTTTTAACAAAATTTCACTAAAAGCTTGACAATTTTCCATGAAGTTTTCTTGACAGGATTTTCTTCCAATATCCATATTCTGTTTGAACCAATTTCAAAGAATTGGTGATCTACTTTCCTTTCTAGTAAAAATTCACTTAAAAATCGACAATTTTCCATAACAAGATTTTCTGATTAAAATTTTGGGTAATTTTGACAAAAAAAATATTAAGCTTTGCATTAAAGATTTCTTTAACAAGTTTTTCTTCTTATTTTCATACTCTGATTGTACCAATTTCAATAATTTTCTTCAAAACTTCTTTGACAATATTTTCTTCTAATATCATGGTAGTGCTTTCTTTTTTTCTTTAGGGGTTTTTAGGATTTTGGTCCCTCTTTGACCCATTTTTAACACTGTCTTTCGTCATCAATTCCCCTACAACTCTATTAGACATCAAAATATATTTTTGAATTCTTTTACAGATTAAAGAAACGAATGCCGTTATCCGCACCATAGTAGATTGCCAACCGCGAGCAAGCGGAAGTGCCGAAGGTAAATCTAGTGACGATATCGTGTACGAATTAGCAGAAGGAATTTTAAATTCAGTTATACCGAAAATACCAACAGATGACGTCAATGTACACATGTATAAGGTACATTTGCAATTAATTTTAAAAATGATTTGATTACTTTTTACTAATTATTTAATATACAATCCTCATCACTAATTATTATTTTCCATATAGTTCTATCATTTGTACTTGGTATGTTTTATTCATCCTCATCTACATCTTTTAACTATTTTGACATGGGCGTTCTTCTTCTACCTACTGAAGGGTACTGTGACATACATTCTTCATTAAACCCATCTTTTGTTGGTTCCCATTATTTATTAATTCTACTTTCAGTTTCAGATATTTTCCATTATTTTTCTTCATATTAAGAGATCCACTACTTGCTCCTTGTATTCTTCAGTCTAGTTTTTTTTTTATAGTTTTTCCAAATTCTATTTTATTCTTCTTTTTGTTATGGTGGCTATTACCATTAGTTTCCGATATGTTGCATATATCTCTTTTCAGAGAGATAAAAAAGGAAGAATTTCTTCGCTAACGACAGTTCTAACCCAAGAAATTGATAGATACGACAAATTATTAAGATTGATACATAATTCGATGAAACAATTACAAAAAGCCATTAAAGGTTTGGTCGTTATGTCGGACGCTTTAGAAGAAATTTTTACTGCTTTCATGAACAATCAGGTAAATAGATTTTCTACGGACCGTCTCAATACTCTATAATTTTCTTTAAAATTATTTTTAGGTACCCGGAATGTGGAGCAAAAACGCCTACAATTCCCTCAAGAGTTTAGGAAGTTGGATTAGGGATTTAATCCTGAGACTGGACTTTATTAGTGTAAGAATTATTTTGTATACCAAGAAAAATTGGAAATGTATACACCATTTATAATATCACTCTTTCGAATAATAATTTGATGAAGTGAAGTGGATGTAATTTAATTTTCAGATTTGGGTACGCTATGGACCGCCTACGTCTTATTGGATATCTGGGTTTTATTTTCCACAAGGTTTTCTCACCGGTACATTACAAACATTTGCTAGGAAATATAATTTACCCATCGATGAATTGAAATATGATTTTCATTTATACAATAACGTTCTAGATCAAGAAGATATATATGGAGTTCATGTTGCCCAAGAAAAAGAGGTATTTTGATAGTATTTTTTGTATACTTGAAATTTGGCAAATTTCCATTAAGTTTTCCCTACAAGATTTCCTTGTAATGTTTATATTTTGCTTGTACCAGTTTCAATTAAATGTCTACTTTCTTTTGTGACAAAAACTTGATAATTTCCACAACAAAATATTAAACTTTCTATGAGAAGTTTTCTTGACAAGTTTTGATTTTATTTTCATATTGTTCTTCTATCAATTTTGAAGAAATTTTTATACCAAAAACTGAATCAAAACTTGATAATTCTTACAAAAAAATATTACACTTTCTATGAGAGGTTTTCTTGATAAGTTTTGTTTTCATTTTAATATTGTGCTTCTATCAATTTTGAAAAAATGTCTACTTTATTGTCTAGTAAAAATACACTGCAAACTTGGCAATTTCCCATAAGATTGACTCGATTTGCTTCTGATGTTAATATTCTGGTTGTAACAATTTCAATTTTACTAAATTGACTAAAAATATTAAACTTTCATTTCCTTGAAAAGGTTCTCTTTTCATTTCCAAACTCTGCTAGTAATAATTTCAATGGAATATGTACTTTCTTTTTTGACAAAAATTTACTTGATTTAGAAATTTTTCATGAAATTCCCTTATAAGATTTTCATCTAATATTCATATCCAGCTTGTGTCAGTTTCAACGAAATTTTTACTTTCTTTTCATTTAAAATTGGAACATTTTCACAAAAACTAAACTTTTTTTGTCGAGTTTTTCTTCTAATTATTATACACTACTTGTACCAATTGTCTACTTTCTTTTCCAGTAAAATACATTGATACATGACAATTTTCACAAAAAGTTAAGAACTATCCAAGAATAAGCAAAACCGATAAAAAACGAATTTTTTAATATCTCATAGTATTATATCCGTTATAAAATTTGTTTCCAAAATGTGTCCAAAACATCATACCGTTTGTTGTTATTAATTTTTTAAGCTTTTTTGTACAAATTTTTAATATTTATTTCAGGTATATACAGCATATAAATTATATGAACATCCGATAGATGGTGTTATTATTCATGGTCTTTTTATCGATGCAGGCAGATGGGATTTTAAAATTGAGGAATTAGTTGATGCTAAACCTGGTAGGTAGAAAATAAAAAATAAATAAATAATCCATTTTAAATCACGTTACAGGGATAAAATTAAGTTAAATTTCCACTTTATTACACCAATTACAACACTACCAACACAACCAAAACAAATTCTTCACTTGCTAGGATCGTTATTCGCCTATCTTCAATAATCAACTAATTGCTAGTATGGAACCTCGTAGAAGCTTCTGTCCAGATACTGTTAACTTATTCCAAAAATATCTAGAACATATTCATTGCTATCTAACAATAGATTTAGCCACTTTCCATCTTTTTAAGTTTCAACCGCATCAAATTATGATTGATGGCGTCAGACTTATGTAGACATAAGGAGAAATATGTTATATGTTGCAAAGTTGTAAATTTTGTCGTTTTTCCTTAATAGCTTTGTTATTTTCAATTCTACGAAAAAAAGTCGGGAAACCAAATTTTTAGAGAATTAAATTTCTTACAAAAAATAATATAACAATTTTTTTGCACGGTTGGTAATTTTATTATTTCGCAAAAACGATTCCAATCTTTTTTTCAAGATAGCGGATTTTCTCCAATGTTAACATCCCCATAAACTCGGTTTTAAGCTTCCCATACCGTACTCTAAATGTAAAAAAAAAATTTGTAGGCCTGTGTCTCATAATTCACTTAACCGTTATCCAATTTTCAGGTGAAATAAATCCTCCTTTACCATTAATGTGGTTGAAACCTACCAGAAAAATGCCCCTTGACGATCCCAGATACGTAGCCCCTTTGTATAAGACTTCAATTCGTGCTGGAGTCCTTTCGACGACAGGACATAGTACCAATTTTGTCATAGCTGTCTTATTACCGACTAAACAAAAACAAGCGTATTGGATATTGAAAGGCACGGCACTACTAACTCAAATCACCGATTGAACATCTCTGGGATTAAAAAAACTAATTGTATGGGTTTTAATTAGTATTATATTTGTTATTGTTTTTTATTAAATATGAAAATATAACTGATTTGTTTATTTATATACATAACAATAAGAGTAGTCATAGAAAACTGTCTGGATATTTTTATACTTTATCCAGAATGCGAAAAGTTTTTATAAAAAATTTGGTAATTCCTTGATACAGGTTACACCCCTCCGATGACCTTGACCTTGGAAAACCCTAACCTATTTCCATTTTTGCTTTTCCGGCGTGGATCAGATCTTGAGTTCGTACTTAGCAGCCCTCCCTCACCCTGACCACCCTTTGGTCCTATTTCTAACGATTTAACCTCCTGCCATAATTATTTCTATCAGTAACAACGAAGGTCCATATTCATGCTTTGTGCGCGAATCATGCTCAATGTCGATATGAACATGGATACTTTTTTACATATTTGTTTTGATATGGCTCTTTTTGGATACAAACTGTGTCTTAATTGAGTTGAATAATCTTCATGTCTTGTTCCAATCTTCCATCTTGTGTGACATGTTCTATATTTAATTCTTGTACTTTCATCTTATGTATATTCTTCTTACGGCTTATTAGCATCATATAATCTTGTGTTTGTTTATTTCCATATTCATTATGATATTGTATATTCGTAAGTTGGAGTTCAAAGTTTTCTCATCTTTATCATGTCATCTGCATCTAGTATCTTCTTTTGCTTGTGGGAATAGAAGAACAAGCAGTTCATGCAACTATATGGTTTTCCCATACATTTAATAAAACCTCGATTAGTAATATAATATTGATAATCAAATAACAAAATATATATACAATTATATACGAGGTGTGATGAAAAAATACAGTAAATGAATTTTTAAAGCAGCAATTATTAGTAGTCTCAACTCTCCATGTTTAAGTTTTAATCGGTTCTGGCTCAGTGATATCGTCGTGAAACAAGGACCTTAAACGACGCATTAATTTTGTTTCAAGTTAATAATGATGAAGAATATTAAAATTTCTTCTTACTTTTGGAAATGAGTCAGTTAGGCACAAAAAAAGAAAAGTAGACACAATTCTGAAAACGATTTGTGAAGATATAATATTAAAAACGGACGAATGGGTTTCTGTTCCATGGTCCCACGCCATAAGTCGCTTGTGATTAGAGAGTTTTTAATCAATGTCTCTCTACATCTACCTTACCTACCAGATTTAGAAATATTCACAGTTGGGATTTTTCAAAATTTTATGTTTCACATTTTTTATTTTGTGTTTAATTGAATAATTCACCATATTTTTTGACGACGCCTTATATATAGAAATAAATATTATCTAGATCAATTGTATATGAGTATACAGTATGACACGATTTCAATATACCGAGCCAGGACACAAAGTTTGTTGCACGTGAAGTATTTCCGATGGTAAAAATTCCCTGTAATATATCCTCGTTTCTTCGGAATAATTCGTATAAATTTCCATGAATTTAAGGGCTACGTTAACTTCCATTAAAAGTTCTGTATTTTTTGAACTAAAAAAAATTTCATTAAAATATTTATGGTAAAAAGTCATTTTTGAAATGAAAGGGAATGAGATACTATAATAATAGAAAATAACTTAAACACAAGGAAAAAGGAAAAAATATAATGAGTCGTCCTTTGCACCGGCTCTCGTCCTCGTCCTCATCTGCTACCGGATCTCATCACAACGGTTCTTTGAGGGGATACCATCACATTATAAAGGAGAAGAATATTTTAACTGTCAAATTTTGGGTTGTTATAGTTAGAAGTTGGATTTTTTGGAAAATTCAAAATTGCGTTAAATAATGATAACAATTACCTGCTATTGCATTTTGTAAGTTGCAAAATATAATTGCTTATGTATTTTATAAATTCGCGATTTACATTCGTATGAAATTGTTTTAAGACCGTATGCACACCGGTTGAAAAACTTATACCATCAATTTGATCTTGACTCTTTCTACTCATGTTTCCTAAAAAATAATTGGTTATTAGCACTTTAATTATTACTAATCAAACGATCAAAAGTCTCCCAAAACCTTAAAAATATACAGTGTGTATCCAATCTTAAGGACTGATGTCAATACAATAATTTCATAAATTTATACTAATATCCTTACCAGGATAGCTAGTAACGGGAAGTTTTATTATTTTCATTAGCTTTGAACCATCAGATAAATTAACAATTTTGCACCCTTCTTAAGGACCATTGAGAAGACATTAATTTCATAAATGGTACCACTAGTGTTACCAGGAACAACGGTATGTAAAGCAAACTTTAAATTCGATTTTTATCCACTTCAAATCATCATATATATTTTGCATATGTGTCAAGGTTTGATTATGATATAATAATTTCATAAATCGTACTATAGGGATGTCTTAGTTGTCTTTTCGACTTCATAAAACGCGGGGGTGCATGAAAAACACTTTATTAGCAACACTGTTTACAAGCGAGAAAGAAACATGAAATTGATGATAAAAATATGAACTATTGTACATAAACATTCCCTCTTTACATTCCTATTTGGGGAAATTTCCTAGAAAATGTTAGTGACAAAAGTGAAAAGCCAGATAAAATATTTCATCAAGATATTGAAGATGGAAAAAGATGCCAAGGGCGCTGAGATACAAAAATGATAACCGATTACTGTTGGGCATTTACAATATCTCTTCCTTCCTTTGACTGAATATGAAAGAAAAGAAATACAAACAAAGTTTGCTCCATTTGCCAGTTACAGCTGTATCTGAGATCCTTCCTGTTCTGAATGGTTATGATAAACTGTGTAAGAAAAATCGTGTGCTTTTGATAGCACCTACCTGTAATTTGTGGTAAAAACAGCTTCGGTAAATGACATATGACAAATACGAAAATGGTTATCGCATGATTTCGGTCGTTATTTGACGTTGTATATATTTTGTTGAATGGTTGATTTAAACCAGCATAATCGAAGTAGATTGAAAATGATTTTAATAAATTTTCACTTGGTTGATACTTATCGGTTTCCATATCAATAAGGAGAGCCCTAAAATAAATTTCGCATTAGTACCAGACAACAAATAAGATGCGAAGAAATGATTATCTGAATTTATTTTATTGAAATACGAAAATGCGTCGAAGAAATTTTTAAATAATAAAAAACTTTAATCAGAAAGAAATGGATTATATCGATCTTGTTGCTTGTCGCAAAGAACCATTCAAAGGGCAACTGCTTTTATTTAATTTGTCGAGTAATCTATTCTTTGTTATTGTTTTTATTGAATATTTTTACTTTGATTGATGTGTTTTAAACTCTATTGTTCTTGCTTTCACTGAACTGTTTCTGAACTGCTACTTTTTTTAAACTGTTTCTGTTCCTATGTTGTTTCTTATTAGTTTTTTTTACTTTGATTGGGCTGTTCCCGTTTTATTGAGTTATTCTGCTATATTTGTACTTTTCTTGCTTTTTTGAACTGTTCCATTTTTGTTTGATCAACCTTTCCCCTTTTATTTGGATTATTCTTGTTCTTTCAAACTGTCCTTTTATTATTCAGTCTTTTTCTGCTTCTTTGAACTGTTTTATTTGCATATACTTGCTCATATTGGGACTATCCTATTTTTTTAACTGTTTGTATTCAACTACAATGGTCCTGCTTTGATTGGATTGTTCCTGTTTTATTGAACCCATCCAATCTATTAAGAGTGTTCCTACGTTTTTTAACTGTTTTTGATTGATTGTGCTGCTTCGTTTTATGGACTGTTGTTCTTTTATTTGGACCTGCTTCATATAACACTAGTATTTAGATATCACTTTCTATCTTGTTTACAGTTGCGATTCTGCCTTGATTGTTTCTGCCTGTTTCTATTTGATTGAGCTATTCTGCTGTATTTGGACTGCTCATTTTCAGGTGTTGCTGTTTTTATTATAGGTTTTCTGCTTTATTTAGACTGTTTTCTGTTCTTTTAACTGTTTCGCTTTTATTTGGACCAATCCTGATATTTCAAAGTGATTGCCGTTTCTGGTTTTGTTAAAACTGTTACCGCTCTGATTGAGACTGTTCCTACTTTTATTAAGCTGATCACTTCAGATGTTTTGGACTAGTATCTTGTCCAGAACTGTTTTATCTAGCTGGATTCTAATTACAGATATTCCTGTCAGATATTCAAATTTTTAATTGCTAAAAACTATAAGAATTGTTGTTCAACTGCTAACCTAAAAAATTTTAAAATTTGTTACAAAAAAATACAAAAATTTTGAAATCTATGTAAAAAACAAGTTTGCTTGAAAAAATATGACAATACTCACTTATTTATAGCCCTAAGAGATGATTCCAAAGTTTTCGCATTAAATTTACAAGAAGTGTTCAAATAAAAAGCAACTAAATTTCTCAATAGCTGCAACTGTCCAACTAAAAGGATATTTTCCAAAAATTCAGTCCATATTTTAGTACAACGATTGATGTAGGTCTGATAAACTTTCAGAGGATTTGAAAATTCTTCGTTTCGCTCCATTTCTTTTTGTATCGAAGGGATTATATTAATCCAAGAAACGTTTTGAACGTTTTTATTTTCTAAATAACCTACAATAAATAATTCGTCAAATCATTTTACTTAACATGATGCTTTTGTTAACGGAAAAATTGTCAGAAACAAGAAAAAAATTAAGAAATTCTTACTTATAACTTTTTGTAATCCATTAACTATCATAAACGAGAAAAGTCTATCCAAACCTACTAAACCAGTTATCTCTATAGCAGACGCTATAGATGCTATAGTTTGTTTGTTAATAAGGTCCTTGCGGGTCTTACTGTCGTACCATGTAACAGTGGTATCCAAATAAACAGAATTCCTAAAAGAAAATATATAATTTCAACTATTTAGTGAACTACCCTGTATAATATATAATTTAATCGCAATCAGATTAGCAAATCGTATGAATTCAATGGCAAACATTTTAGAAAGATTATTTAAATGAATAATTATACTATTTAAATAATATTCGGAAGTCATCGTTATGTGTCTGAAGATGATAACTAGTTTATCGAAACCCGCGTCAGTGTAATTAAGTTGACATTAATTGACATTAAATGAACGTAATGTGAATGCAAGATACAGTTTCTAATCTGGTCTATATATAAATTGATGATAATAAATGTGCAGAAAATAACAAATTTATATATGAAATGTTAAATTACTTTGGATCGGATAACCTTATGACTTCTCTAGCTAATCTACCAATAAAATTGACACTCTGATCTATAGGAGGATATATCGGTATGGGTACGTATCTGCTTTGATATAAACTTTGCCACGGATGAATTTTACGTCTCAAGAAACCGTTACATTCTTGTTCGACGTTATAATTAATTATTCTAGTAACTTCTTCTTGCCAAATTTTCAAACCATTCACGTTTATGTAATCCTAAAACAAATCTAGTATCAAAACTTTGAGAAGATATTTGAGGTTTATCTTACTTGAATGTACTCAAAAGATCTTTTGAAACCGTCCATGATACTAACCAACGTTGTTAATTTTTGTGAGAGTTCGTCATATTTTGATTTTGGACTGAATATTAGATGGTTGTGTAGAGCTTTAGATATGTGTAGGACTAGTTCTTTTCTTATTCCGTCTTCGAGTAACTGCTTCGGATCTAAACATATAACTCCAACCAAAGTGCTTTTCATCATTCTCATACCTAAAATAAAAATGGAAAAATAAACTTTCTAAAAGGAAAAGTTGCACTTAAATGCACATATGCTAAATTAAATTTAGAGGTACTTAATTGAGCTAGTGCATTGAAGCAGTTTCTACAAATTTAGATTGTCAACTGCATATTTTTTCAGTTCTATTATTATCTTCAGAGTCTGGACTATATCTTCCAACTAATCAGTTTGGAGACTGAATCTTTCATGTACTTCTTTACCACTAGCATTCTTCATTCTATAGCCTTATTGCCCTTATAAAATCTGTCAACTGAATCTTTTATGTAGTTTTTTACCAGTAACTTCAGTCATTCTGCAGTCCTACCATTCTTATAGAGTCTGTCAGCT
This sequence comes from Diorhabda sublineata, assembly GCF_026230105.1. NCBI lineage: Eukaryota > Metazoa > Arthropoda > Insecta > Coleoptera > Chrysomelidae > Diorhabda > Diorhabda sublineata. The sequence goes on along the minus strand of NC_079481.1, from coordinate 5,529,865 downwards.
AGAAACTAAATATTTCATGTAGTTTTTCACCTCTTTCCCAAACGTTTTTCTTCTTATAAAATCTATCAGCTTAGAAACTGAATCTTTTATGTAGATTTTTACCAGTAACTTCCTCATTCTGCAGTCTTATCCTTTACCACACATTGCCCTCTTTTAGCCCCACTATTATCTTCCAATAGTCTAGACTATGCTATTGGTTAGGCATCAATCTATGCATTACAGATCTGATATCACTTTGTAAGAAAATACGTAGATGTAGATCCAGCAAGCCTTCAATTACAGCATTGGGGTATGTCTGGAAAATTAGGTAACAAATATACCAATTGGAATGACTTTCAAATTCATTTGGACAGCTTGCTGAAGCTCCAAGTTTCTTTAAAAGTTGAAGAAAACATTGATAATATAGTTGAAAATCTTATAGAATCAATCCAGATACCAACTTATGGCTCAACACAAATTAAAGGTGAAATTACCACAACCAACATTCTATGGAGGATAATTAAACAAAAACTTACGGACAAATGGAAAACAAAGTTGAATCAAGCATTTTTAGAACTGAAAACCCTACTCAATAATAATAGAATACAGAACTACCTCAGGAACTTAACTGCAACAGAAGCAATTGATTATGTCAAAGAAAAAACTGAATAGACAGCAGCTAACAAACCCTCCAATGCGCATTCCTGATTATTAATAGGCAAAAAGCATCAAAGATGAAGCCAATGTGTTTGCTAAGCACTTGGAACAAGTTAAAACAAATCTTTAAGTCCAACCTATCAGAGAAGAACTTCAACATTGAAGCCGAGGTTAAATATTTTCTGGAATCTGCATATCAACTAGAACTTTCCTTAGAAAATTTACAAAAATCAATATTAAATATCAAAATTCAAATTTTATTGAATATTATTTACCTTGACTGAAGACTGATATTGAATTTGTTAGTTCAGCAAATTCGAACCTCTCATCTAACTGAGTATAATCTTTGATTTTATCCTTATCGACTCTCGTAGGTAATTCCTTTAAAACTGTTGTTTGCATTTCAATGATTCTAGCTAATTTTTCGAACATCATACTTGGAATTATATGCAAAACTTTCCTAACGTATATCTCGAGTTCTTTACTATAATATTGCGAAACCGATATCAAATCTTCGCTGTGGGCTTGATTTATTCGAAGTAAAGGTATTTCCAATGCCGAGGATAATTTGAGAAAAACCGCTCGTAATTTTATTACTAATGTAGGTTCTTTTTGTATACCTAAAAATCAAACTTGATAATTTTATGATATATCATATTATTATTAACTTACCTAACTGCATTATTTTTGTATAATAATCGATAAGTTCCCAAGCGTAACTAATATCACCAATAATTTGTAAATTTATAAGAATATCTTCTTTTATACTCATAGTTCTCAACATTTGATCCAAATATTTTCTAGTTTCTGTAAGGAATTGTATAATTTGCATGTTACTGTCCAATTGGTGGAATTCTTGTACTTCTTCTAAAGCTTGGATCAATTGTACAATTTTTCTAGAAGAACTACTCTCCTCCTTCATACAAAAGAAATTAAATAAATATGATTAATGGTATTAAAAATTATTACAAAAAACGACAAAGTAATTTTAGTGTTGCAGTAACTTTTTTTAACAAAGAATAGTTTCTAATCGATTATATATCTTCCATTCTTATCAATGATCTTTTGCCATCTTTATTATTTATTACAAGATTTTGCAGATAATTCTAAACTAATTTTGTTTAAAAAGTCCTATTTCAATATTTCATATACAAAAATTTTGTGAAACTAAATTTTTCAAAATAAATTCATATTTTCAATAAGTCCTGTTTCAACAACGTATTAATTTTAAACAATTTAATTGATATTTCTAATATATAAACCACGAGGGGGTTCACAAAGTTTTAGGTAATTTTCATTGCACTGAATAGCTTTATAAATGACATCTGTTTATGGAAAATTGTTAAAAAAATTCTTAGCAAATTGAAAAAAGGTTACCTGGGATAAAGACTGTACTTGTTTCGAAATTTCCACAAACCAAATTTTCAAATTTTCATTCTTCTGTATCCTAGTTAAAGGTTTTATTCCACCAAACACTTCCGAAAGTTCCAGTAATCGTGCATTAGTTTCCATCTTAAGTTCATTCCACTGATCTTGCTTATTCGTCATCAATTGTTTATATAATTCCCTAACAACTAATTCTAATTGTGCTGTATTCAATAACAATTTGAATAACAATTCCGGATCGCATTTCGATTCTGTTACAACCAATTCTCGTAGTTGCTTTGATTTTTTTAATTTATCATTTTGACCTGGTTTCAAGACTGTATGAAGCATCAACCAACGAACCGTCACGTTACAGTCCCTTAACGTCGTTATTATATTGTTTATATCTTTTAGTAGATTCTCGTCTGTAATGTTACCTTCTTTTAACAACAAATCGGTCGTTTTTAAAAGATTTGGAACATTTGTACCATGAGAAATAGCATAACTCTTCACATTTACAGCTTCCAAAGTATTATTTAGAGCTGATTTAGCTGCTTTAAACGCATCCCAGGTTTCGATTAAATTAACAACCAACCCCATATATAAAGAGATAGTCCAATTATCTGGAAAATATTTATCAACTATTTCTCTCATAATTGCAGTTTGGGAATGTAGAATATCAGTTGAAAAAAATAAACAAATATAGAGCATGGAGGCTTGATTAGCCAGTGCAGTGCTTCTATGTTTCGGAAGAGGATAAACGGACACTTGCCCATAGATATCATCAGATCTTAAGCGACCTATCACGTAATCTACATAAGTGGAATTTATTTTAATTCGCCTAAAAGAAAGCAAGATTATTTTCATTGACATATTTGGGAAAATAATCTTACTTGAAATAGTCTTCGGGGTATGTGAGAGGTTTTTTTGTAAGGGAATATCCAGTATCACGTAATAGCTTACAAACTTCATCTATACAACTTCTTGTATCCTGTCTTTGTGGAGCATATCTATAATAAGAAACTAACAAACGTTCTCTTACTGTGCCATCTATAAATGCATCAACTATTATCAACATTAATCCGTAGAGATATAGAGCTTCACACTAAAAAAGTTTAATGAAAAATAAGTGAAAAAATCGTCGCACTTTTGGCGCGAGTGACTATAGCGCATTTTTTACAGTTAACAATCAGTAAATATTAACAAAAACCTCAGGTTTTAATGAAAAATAAAACAAGAAAAATACCAACAATTTCATTTTATTAATAATTTTGTCCTCATTATTTCTAAGTTGGAATTTCTAGAACCATCGGTGATATTCATACTGATTACACTGTTTACACTACCAAACTCTCTGATGCGTGTTTCCATAACCAAGTTATTATCTTCAGAGACGGAAGGTAAACTGCATTATCTCAAATTTTATAACCTATGTTGCAATTTAGGGTGTCAAATACACCTGTGACTCAAGGGATCTATTCTGTCCCCTTTTCTTGCTTTCTTCCTTCTATTAATCCCAGTTCTTGCAGATAGTTCAGGATGTGGGGTGACTCTACCTGCCTAAGATCTTCATCTTCTATTTCATACGCATAATCTCTCACACTTCAAATGAATATAGCTAAGAGTAGTTGTTGTTGTGCAATACCACAACAAGACCTCTGTTAATATTAGTAGATTATTCTCACAAGTTGATACATTAAATAGATCTTCTTAGGTAAAAGTTTTCCAGATGTATCTTTGCCTTGTCCAACTTTTGTAGTTTATTACTGTTACTGGTTTTTCCTCTATCTAACTTCTTTTGTAGTATGTATATTCTCTATTGTCCTTTAACCAATTCCACAAATGGTTTTAGTTCTTATGAAGGGTTTACCTACCATTACTTTAGTAAAATGGCTATTTCATTTCCCTACATTTCAATGTGTCCTGAAATCCATTGCAGGGTAACTTCATTCTTCTTACCAAACTTGTTCAACTTGTCCAGGCTTTCCTAGACCAGCTTGGTTCTTATGGAATTGGAGCTTTAATGGCTACTTGGATATCAGACAAGAGGACAATCTCCTGTTAGTAATAATTCCTGTCCAAATTTGGAACCGTACAAATTTTACAATTGCACATATTCCTACTTAAAAAATACTTGGTGTACTGCTTAAACTTTTATAGTATTTAGTTCTGGGCCTGTTCATTCCTATTCCAGGTCTGTCTGCTGTTTAAAAGTCTAAATTTGCAAATCATTTTTTTGATGATTTCAAAATGGCTAAATACATGGTATTTTTAATATACTAGAAAATATATACGTACCATCACTTGTTTGCCTTCAATATCAGTAAAAACATTTTCCAATGTTTGATGGATATATATTCCTTCATTGAGTTCTTCAACAAAATGATTTAAGTCTGTAACATAAGCATGGATGCTTTCAAATACCAAATAAAATCTCTTTATAATTTCTATATGGTTATCACGGAATACTTCATCGAGGTCTCTAAGAGCCTGAAATTAATGGGATTTAGTAGGTAATTAAATTTCTTATATATTAAGAAACAAACTTCATTATTTTCAATCCTTTCTTCGTGAATTTCAGATATTTTAAAATAACTGAAATCTAATATTATATCACAGTATTTTTGGGCATCTTGTTTTGTATCCAACCTAGAAATTTATTAATAAATAGCATATTTTTAAGTTATTGTTCAAAAATTTTACCTGTAAACTTTTGGAATGTAATCTTTAAGTCTAAGTAATTCTGCTACGATCGCATTACCTCTAGAAACTAAATTTAAAATGAACTGACCACATGAATTATTCTCTGCTAGAAAATCAGACATCATTTCACATTTAATTATTCTATTTCTTGCTTATAAAATAAATAAACACAAAACAAACGTGAAGTTGTTTCCCCTAAATGACATGATTCAAATGATATTAGACGTGTATAAGGGATGGTCACAAGGAAAAATTGAAAATTTCGAAATAGACCGATTCAGAGTGTATGTATTGCTGAAATGGAGACTGACTATACTAATATTGTGAATATGTATCATTATTTTCAAACGAATATGCTTCTATTCTCTGTTATGTTGCTTCAAGAAACAGCGCTGATTGACTAATTTTATTATGTTGGGTTTACCGGAACTTCATCTTCACTATGTAACCACACACCAAGGCCCACTTTTACAAGTGTTGGTTACGTTACGTTACGTTGGTTACGACAAACTTCGGTTTAAACGTTACCAGATGTCTAGGAGTAGTTTAAACTTCATTTTAACACGAAACGGAGGATCTGAACTTTTCCAAATTATTCATATCTTTTCAATATTATGAAGGGCTTTAGTAGAATGATTGAAGATTTGCACTTTATATTTGATGAATTAGATAATGAGCATGAAGAATTTATCAACGTTGTCAACGTGCCTAGTTAACAAAAAGTTATTCGTCCTAAAGCGAATCTTTAAATTGTCCTACATTTTCTAAATTTATTGTGGTTCTATCGAAAACATGACCATTTTTATTATTTTTATAATTAAATTCTTTTGCCAACTACTCCCATTTTTCCCCTTTTTCTTGTTGTTTATTGTTGGTTCAAACTCGAATTCAAACCATAGTTTAATCTCCAGTTTTACCCTAGGTTGTAAAATTGGCCCTAGATGCTTCTTCAATCACAAATGAATCGATACTTCCTTGGATAGATAGTCTACGGCTTTAGCCCGTCGCCAAAAAAAAAGAAGAAATAAATTGAAATAACCATGAGTTAGTTAACAGGGTGAATTTTATCTACAGTTTAATCAAATGATAGGTTAACTAATTTCAATGTTAAGCTAATGTGTAGCTTAGAAACAATTGTTACAAATAATTTGAAAATAAAATTGAATTATTATAATGAGCCCACGTTTACCTTTGGTAGTAATTTTGGGAGCAACTGGTTCTGGTAAAACGAAGTTGTCTTTAGAATTGGCTAAACTATTCAGTGGAGAAATAATTGGAGCTGATTCCATGCAGGTAAAAGTCATGTAAATAATTGAAGATAATCTTGAAGTAATTTTTACAGGTATATAAAAGTTTAGACATAATCACCGCAAAGGCAACTAAAGAAGAACAATCAGCAGCACCACACCATTTAATAGATATCTTGAATCCTAACGAAACATTCACTGTTGTAGAGTACAAAAAAAGAGCTTTGGGAATAATTGAAACATTATTAAAGAATCGAAAACTTCCTATTGTAGTTGGAGGCACTAATTATTACATAGAATCACTTCTATGGAAAATTTTAATTGACGACAGTGAATATAGTAAGATACCCGGATTGTTACCAAATAACGATCATGAATTACCCAGTGAAGAGTTACATAAGAAATTGAAATCACTCGATCCTGTAATGGCAAAAAGACTGCATCCTAATAATAAGAGAAAAATTTTACGGTATGTGTACCCTGTTTGTTATATTTTAATTTTTTAGTTTTAGAATATTTTCAGATCTTTAGAAATATTGTATAAAAGGGGGAAAAAACACAGTGAATTTTTAGAAGAGCAACAGGCTTCTAGAGATGGTTCAAAGTCGGGAGGAGGACTCAGATTTTCAAATTCTGTAGTTTTATGGCTTCAGTGTGACCAAGTTAGTAAAATTATTTAAATACAATCATATTTAGTTAGGGGTGTGTATGATTTCAGTGGACAATCCGCCAATGAATTTAGCTTAATTAGGCCAAAATAAAATGAAAATGAGGAAAAAATTTTTCAAGATATCAAAGTCACAACCAAATGTTAGTTTTAGATTTGCTTTCTGGAACAGCATTTAATACTTCATCTAGAATTAAGATTTTACGGTCTAAATTCAACATGAGTCTTGTAATTTAATAATTGAAAGGTTTTTATTTTTTACAGAATTTACCCTTATATTCCAATAATATATTAAAAATAACAGATTTCTGAAGCAAAATGGACAGTTATATAGAGACTTTTATCATTCTGTGATAAATATTTCATCGATGAATACAGGAATAGTTCAACTTTTTTCAGAAAGATTTTTCTGTTGTTTAGTGCCGTTTTTATATTTAGCAATACTTTGTGGATTTCATTAATAAGTAAATGTAGAAATTTGTTATTTTGAGCTTGTCAAGTGAGAATGCTTTAAAAATTTATTTATATATGGTTTTTTATGAATAAAAAGCCAGGTAATCCCACTTTTATACAAGTCCCCTGAATACCTATGTTATCTAAAAAATGTTCCAGCATCATTAATCCTATTTCGAAGGATAAAACTAAATGCAAATGCAATTTCAAACAATCATTCCAAATGTAACTGTTCCAAATTCAATCATTATTTGTGACCTGTGGCTTTAGGGCAGATTAAAATTAAGATTCATATGAATCTCAAAAGACATCCTCACTTAATAGCTTTATCTAAAAGTGAGATTGTGAAAAAGTTTATGCTTTGGTTTTGAATAATTTAGGGTCAATTTATCCAAATGCTGGCGCCACAGAAATCTTACTAGTGCCTTTAGTTAATTGTCTTTTTTTAATAGGAAATTTTGGACAAAAGATTAGATGATAGAGTAGATGATATGTTGAAACAGGGACTTGTAAATGAACTTTTAGAATTCCATAAAATATACAATGAAAAAAGGTTAATATCAAACGAGTAAGTATCTTAACTATTTCTCGAATATACTTAGAGAGGAGTTTGATAAATATGCTGATAAAGTACTGAAACAGTTTTTATACATCAAATATGTTAAAATTTGTAGAGTAATTTGGTGTAATTTTATCAAATATAAACAGAACAATTCGGAGTGCTACTTACCACGACCCTACCTACTAACTCACATTTCTAAAAAAATGAATTAAAATTTCACATAGTTGTAAAATATAGAGTAATCCATTTAACAAAAAACATAACTTTTTTGTTATCTTCTATTGAGTTTTATATTTTATAATTTATGTGATTAATTTTTGTTAAATTGACAAATTTTTAGAGAAGCAGATTATACGAAAGGCATATTTCAATCAATTGGTTTCAAAGAATTTCATCCTTTTCTTATATTAAATGAAAATGAGAAAAATTCCGAAGAAGGTCAAAAGAAATTGAAAGAAGGTATTGAACAGCTCAAGATGGCTACCAGACGTTATGCTAGGAAGCAAAAACGATGGATTTTGAATAGGTTTCTTGGAAGACAAGATCGACAGGTAAACTTTTATTATCTTTTATCATATTATCTTATATTCGTTAGAATGTCTATTGGAATAGTCGAATTTTGAATTTAATGTCCTTATTTTTAGTTTATCTAATTCACAAAATACGTGATTCAACCCTAACCTCAAAAAAAATTTCTTTGCGGCGCCGTTGCCCGGTAGAGAAAAACAACAGCAAATATAACTACATCTTGAAACTTTAGATTTTTATTTTGAGAAAGGCTATTTTTAATTTAATATAACATAACATCAAATATATAAAATCTATAAGGGTAGATGGGTAGGTTAAGTTTAAAAATATACAGGCCTTTTTTATAATACAAACTTTTTAATTGTCGAAATATTTTTTCTAATATGTGTTGAATTTAACACTGTATGAGTCAAAATACAAAAAAAAATGAGTCTAGACTTCCTGAATTTTTTTGTATATCACCCGTATAAACTTTCGAGAATGGAATTTATCGAGTTTTCGAGATATTTCGAATTTTGTTGTCTCTGGGGTCTAAAAGAATTGACTTCGTCTTCTTCTGATCTAATAAGACAATGAATTAATAATCTTGTTTAGTTTTACTTTTATTGTGAATATTAATTTGTCTTGTTTGACACTTCTGCATTACTTTTTATCCAAAAATAAAATATGACCCTTTAGTTAAATTTATAACTTGTACTTTTAATAGTGGCGCCAGCTCTGCAGAGGAAAAGTTTTCCTATGTCAGAACTATTTCTAAACTTAACCGTATCCCAATCAATAAGGAACCATGGATTTTTTTCTGTTTTCCGGAAGTATTTTCTTATATTGTGTCTTTTACTTATGGAAACTTGAAATTCTATTAGAGGGATACCTTTATCTACATTATAAAGATGTTTGATTCGTCCCTCATCCTTTTAGCTCAATACAGTATGTTTGGTTTTATACAATGATGCAATATACCTGAAACAGTACTCATTAAAGTCTTTTTTACATATAAAAGTGTATTTTTAAGTAGGTACCGCCTATATACGGACTGGATACATCAGATGTTTCTCAATGGGAAGATAAAGTGAGCAAAAAAGCGGAGCAAATAGTCAGAAGTTTTATAAATAATACGAGGTGTTGTTACGAATCTTTGCCAAAACAAAAAGTGGATTCTAATCCCAACAGTGAAGATATAACCTTTACATGTGAAATTTGTGACAGGGTTTTTGTTGGACAGTTCCAATGGACAGTCCATTTAAAATCAAATAAGCACAAAAAAATGTTGGAAAGTAAGCACAAAAAAGAGAAGAAGAAAAGTTATGAAATTATGAATAAAGAACAAAACTACTCGTTTGTTTTTCTAATAAACCTATTTTGACTTTAATATTCAAGATATTTGATACCATACTACTTATTCTAATAGAATTTACCATAAAAAATTTTTACCATAACGTGGTAACCAATTTTTACGGTAGCATATGCGCTGTCGGGTGCACCAAAATTGTAAATTTCCTGTAAATCTTCTTTTTATTGCCACAGATATCATTTTGAATTTGTACTATTCTTCACATATGTAAAGGCCGCTTAACATGAAGCAATACAACGTGCAACGCAGATTGTTTCATGCAAGATCTAGCACTTGCAACTTTACCGGTTTGGTATCATTTTTTTTGCGTAAAAGTTGCAAGTTCCTTAAGCCCGTTTGACATGATGCAAGACAACGTGCAAGAAATTGCATGTAATTCCTTGCGGGGTCAAAATATTGCACGAAGAGTGTCATTTGTCATCGCATCATGGCTGCCAACAACAAAAATTCAATAAGTGAATGAAGTAAATACCTATCCTAAAATTTGATTAAATATTTTGTGACCACTTTAAAAATGATAACAAAATTTTTGAAAAAGGTTAAGTGGGGTTTGATGCGTCAAATATTCCACCAACAAAAAAAGAGAGCTTTTGCACCACGTGAAACGAACGGTTTATATCAGTAATGTGTGGGGCAATACTCACCTGAGGTAACAAACAGAAACAAAAAGTGAGGGTGGATAAAGGCTCATTCAGACATGACAATATACTCGGCCGAGTAAAATGCGCGTGCGTTGTTATGAGTTTCATTTTGTTACTAAGTGTAATGCTTCTCTTATGAACTATAATTCTATGATCAACAGAAAAAGAAGAATTTGACTTATATTTTTTGAGGTTAGTATATCCTAGAATGTAATAACATGTGTATTGGTCATCACTTGTAAAAATGTCAGTAATATATAAATTGTAAATAGAAATCCATTGCTCAATTTAATCAACCCATAACATTCGTCACTAGCAAAAAATAGGGATGTGTCCGAGTACACTAGTACCAGTGACTGTTCAAATATATTTGAATGCTAGTAAAGTACTCGTCCGATGACACTAGCATGTCTGCAGTGTGATTAGACCTTTAGTGTTGAGAACCGGCAATACAGACAACGGTAGACATCAAAGACAAGCTGTCAGTACCAACATGTAGGGATGTCAGAAATGAAAAAAAATTCGATGTTTATTGGCATCGATACTTTTTAGAGACTGTTCGTTGATCTAAATACTAAAATAACAAAAATTACTTTATTTGATTTGAAACTATTTAGTTGTTGTCTTTGATTTCAAATTACGAGCTATGCAACCCATTATACCTTCCCGTCGAACTGATTGCATATAAAAATGAATATAAATCCAATATATTTCTACATCTACCGGTTGGATAATGATTGAGGAAAATAACATAAAAATTCATTACAGTGATTTAACTTATAGCAACAAATTGATATGCTGAATCCTTGAAAACGAAAATTTAGCTTTTCATCATATGTTTATTTAATCACGTAACATACATCAACATTTTTTACAGAACATAAATTTCTGTGTAAAATATAAATAGGTATTAAATGTTATAATTCTGCAAACTAAATTATTATTTATGTTTTCTTCTCGCCAATTTTATTGCAATATACGTTAATTTCCACAAGATGTTGAGAAAAATAAAACTTTCTACATAAACTATTAATTACACCTCAACGTGTAATTAGTGGTTTGAAGAAAATATCTAAAAATTATTAACGTAACTATACAGGCAAGTCATAAATATAACTAACGTTTTAAATAATTTAGTTTATATTGAATTATGTATACATATAACATTTTATGATATAAGTACAGTTAACATATACGAGCGAGACATGAAAATAAGGGTCAATATAATAATCATTGTCATCAATTTATACAGGGTGATGTAGAAAAAAAAATTTTTATACGACATCTCGTTTATGAGTTATATGATTTTAAAGTTACGAAATCAGAACTTATGTTTGGGTATAAATTCTAAATTATACATTCGAATATTATGAATTTTTAATGGATTATTACATACGCCAGTTAATGTGTCACAATGAAATTTTATTCTATTGTTGGGCTTTTAAGATATCTCCACAAAACGAATCCATTGAATTTAATTTTATATTGGTAGGTCACTATTTCTTAGAATAAATCGTAGGGAGGAGGATTCCTAATGATAGGCAAAAAGCAACCATGTATTTAAAAATATATATCATAAAGAATGTGATTACATTTTTTCGTTGCCAAACTTCGAAAATAGTATGAAAATTGAAGAAATCTTAAATTCTTAGTTTATTTAGCACATTTAAGACTGCTGATTACATATGACAATTTTTAAAATGTTATAGGGTTATAAAAGCTGGAGATTCAAAGAAGGTGAAGGTCTTTTATAAATGTAATAAAATGACGGATTTCGTAAGGGTAGATGTAAAGTTTATTACTTATTGAGAGCTAGTAAATAATAGTTGGAACGTCAAATACTATTTTGTTAATTTATGGTATGCTATTTATAACTACTTTGAAATAGAAACGCGTTTTTAAAGAAACTTTTTCAATTTCCATTTTCTTTGTTACATGCTAGGGGACACAAATTTTTATCATATTAGAAACAATGTTTGGAGTAATAGGAAAAAATTCTGATAATAGTCTTCATTTGAATCATAATTTTCTCTTTCTATTTTGGTCCAAATTCCATTTACACAATTCATATTTATTGTTATAGTTTACGCCAAATTGTTGTAGAAGAATAAATAATTCACTTGCACATCTGTGTCATTTCCTGTTTATTAAATAATATTAAGTGTTTCCTGTATATTTTGTTCTCAAACTAATTTTCACCTATTTCATTCATAAAAACGTTGAATATGTTTAAAAAAGAATTCAGTCTCCATTGATAGTGGATAACTGTATTAAAAATTACTAATGTTTATATTTTCTACATCCACAAATAAAAAATGTTCGTAATTATTATTTTAATAATTTCCTGTTCTATCAGTATCCATGAATCACCCTATGTAGCTACGACAACCAACTAAAATGGCGGGAAGTCGATTAGTAGTCTGTCGCGTCAATTGTCGCGGAGTAACAAATAGTTCCAAACTCATTCCAATTTTTTATTGAAAGTACATAACGTCACTCCGTAATGAATGAACATTAACATTTTCTACATGATAATTCAACAATTTTTTCATGTTTTAACGTAAAAATATTTGTATTTTATGAACTAATATTTAAAATTTTTTTATATGGTATAAGCAAGCTACTGCAGTACAACGCCCGCACTCTCCTCTAATCATATTAGCGACGTTGCCAGTGGAAAAAAACTGAAGTACATATAATGAAATATTCAAAAAAACATGTTTTCTTGTTATACCATTTATCAGATAATTTTGTGAATGCATTTTATTGTGCAATAATGGATAAGAGTTTATTGAAAATTAGGTTATGTTGCGAAATAGTGGAAACTATTGTCGTTTTAAAAAATTGTAAAAGTAGAAATAATTTTGCCTATATCGTTTTCTAAAAAAAAAATATCATGTACCACTTTTTGTATTCAATTAATGAGTTGTTATCATATAAATGGGTAACGATGACCTTTAAATTACGCAATCTCATCACCATAACTTGATAAAATCGAATATTAAAATTTTATATTGAACAAAATTTATTATTAACATACTTTTCCATTTTGTGAAGATAACCGAATGATTTGTGGATTAGATTTCTCGATCTTATTAGATGTAACTTATACATCTCTATAATCTCTACTTTAAAAATAATACGAGGGTGACGCTATTTGTTTTGAGATACAAAAAAGTCCTTTTTAGTCAATTTTCATGTACGAGAGAGAGAAATTAAAAACCAATTTCTAATGCAAGACTCATTACGGCCATTTTAAATATTATTGCAGAATAATCTGAATATTTCTTAAAATTTTCATAAATGTACCTTAGCTAATACAAGTTTTAGATCTTTTCTGTGTCTTTAATAACCTTAATATGTAAAGAGCAATAGAAAAAGGTTTGGAAAGGCCAAAAGCCAAACAAACGGTTATGTAAAAGTGTTGATACAATGGAATTAGTTAGCGATACGCTTGGTGTTGGGAAATCTAGGAGTACGTAAAGCTCCAGGAAGAGCAAAAATTTCAAATAGAAAATCATTTGATGCAAAGAAAGGAAGGAAAGTGCATACGTTCTTCTTTTGAAAAGGATTTCCGACAATAGACAAAGTCCTTGTCATCGTTGGAGATGATGAGGATTACCCTGAACTGAATCGACTTTATAAAGAAATATATTTTCGCTGGAAACAGCATTCCAGCAAATTTATTTTAATAGAAAGAAATTATATTGTAATAAGGAGTAAAAATCACCCAAGGACTATGAAAGAAACGAGAAACCAAAGAAAAAATTTCGGCAAAATGAAACTATTTCAAGTCGAAGAAGGACAGGGTTTTTGAAATAATTTATCCACTGGTTAAATCGACCAACAGACGCAGATTGATCATAGTACAAATCGGCAATTGAAACGTTTTTTTGAAAGGTGGCTTATTGACTTGTTAATCTACTCGTTCTGATGACTATATACGGTGACTACGACTTATTACTCGAGACTTTTAGAAACATTGGTCAAAAGCAAGATATTAAAAAAATAAATCTACCTTTGTTAGTTAATGTCATCATTAGTAAATACCTAAGGGTTGTTGCCTATCTCTGCTCCTCTTTTTAGCCCAGAAAATTCCTCAAAATCATCAACTCGACATCGCAGAATGCATTCAAGACTTAGATGATCTCAAAATATTTGACGACAAGTCTTGCTAGAGATTTAGATATTGATTCTGAACTCCTTATTTCGAAACGTACTCGTTTATTTTATTACGAGGATAGTGACAAACCAATTTCGAATCCTTCCAGCAGCTCAACACTGTTTGTAATCCTAGATTTTTAGGAGATATGTAAAAGTTACGGATTGTTAACCATTGGGAACGAGCCGCCCCTGGCCTATAACTTAGATACGAAAACGGTTGTGGACATCAACCAATGTATATATCCGATATTTTTTTAAGAACCCTGTATATTTTTTTACAGCACTGTGTATAGATGTTTATTCTGTTGAATATATAAAATTGACAACTGCCTATTCTCTAAAAACCTTCCCAGAAAATGAACTTAAAAGTTAATGTGTTTATTCATTCAATCGCTGGGGTCGGTGCTTTTGTAATTTTTTCTAAATGCTTGGAATATTACCTACAGCAGAATTTTCAAGAAAAGTTTACCTTCACTCCATTCATATTCAGATATAATTGAAAGAAGATGGCCAATCGGCAATAAAAGTTAAGTAGTTGACTTTCTAAGTTCAGTTGTTCCAGTTCAGTGGCGTTACTTAGATAATTCATCCTGATGAAACACCGAGGAGGAGTCGTGGGTCCATTACGACTGACATCTTCAAAAAACTAGAAGATTTAATTGCAGAAAATACTGAGCTGGTCGTTTGCATCACTATTTGAATTCTGTACGTGTGCATTTGATTACAGGAGAACCAAAAACAAAAACCGTAACACCGAGGGAAGTTCCGGGTCCACTATGACTGATACATATTAAAGACTAGAAGATTTAATTGCAGAAAATACTGAGCTGGTCGTTTGCATCACTATTTGAATTCTGTACGTGTGCATTTGATTACAGGAGAACCAAAAACAAAAACCGTAACACCGAGGGAAGTTCCGGGTCCACTATGACTGATACATATTAAAGACTAGAAGATTTAATTGCAGAAAATACTGAGCTGGTCGTTTGCATCACTATTTGAATTCTGTACGTGTGCATTTGATTACAGGAGAACCAAAACCAAAAACCATAACACCGAGGGAAGTTCCGGGTCCACTATGACTGATACATATTAAAGACTAGAAGATTTAATTGCAGAAAATACTGAGCTGGTCGTTTGCATCACTATTTGAATTCTGTACGCGTCCATTTGATTACAGGAGAACCAAAACCAAAAACCATAACACCGAGGGAAGTTCCGGGTCCACTATGACTGATACATATTAAAGACTAGAAGATTTAATTGCAGAAAATACTGAGCTGGTCGTTTGCATCACTATTTGAATTCTGTACGTGTGCATTTGATTACAGGAGAACCAAAACCAAAAACCATAACACCGAGGGAAGTTCCGGGTCCACTATGACTGATACATATTAAAGACTAGAAGATTTAATTGCAGAAAATACTGAGCTGGTCGTTTGCATCACTATTTGAATTCTGTACGCGTCCATTTGATTACAGGAGAACCAAAACCAAAAACCATAACACCGAGGGAAGTTCCGGGTCCACTATGACTGATACATATTAAAGACTAGAAGATTTAATTGCAGAAAATACTGAGCTGGTCGTTTGCATCACTATTTGAATTCTGTACGTGTGCATTTGATTACAGGAGAACCAAAACCAAAAACCATAACACCGAGGGAAGTTCCGGGTCCACTATGACTGATACATATTAAAGACTAGAAGATTTAATTGCAGAAAATACTGAGCTGGTCGTTTGCATCACTATTTGAATTCTGTACGTGTGCATTTGATTACAGGAGAACCAAAACCAAAAACCATAACACCGAGGGAAGTTCCGGGTCCACTATGACTGATACATATTAAAGACTAGAAGATTTAATTGCAGAAAATACTGAGCTGGTCGTTTGCATCACTATTTGAATTCTGTACGTGTGCATTTGATTACAGGAGAACCAAAACCAAAAACCATAACACCGAGGGAAGTTCCGGGTCCAATATGACTGATACATATTAAAGACTAGAAGATTTAATTGAAGAAAATACTGAGCTGGTCGTTTGCATCACTATTTGAATTCTGTAGGTGTCCATTTGATTACAGGAGAACCAAAAACAAAAACCATAACACCGAGGGAAGTTCCGGGTCCACTATGACTGATACATATTAAAGACTAGAAGATTTAATTGAAGAAAATACTGAGCTGGTCGTTAGCATCACTATTTGAATTCTGTACGCGTCCATTTGATTACAGGAGAACCAAAAACAAAAACCATAACACCGAGGGAAGTTCCGGGTCCACTATGACTGATACATATTAAAGACTAGAAGATTTAATTGAAGAAAATACTGAGCTGGTCGTTAGCATCACTATTTGAATTCTGTACGCGTCCATTTGATTACAGGAGAACCAAAAACAAAAACCATAACACCGAGGGAAGTTCCGGGTCCACTATGACTGATACATATTAAAGACTAGAAGATTTAATTGAAGAAAATACTGAGCTGGTCGTTAGCATCACTATTTGAATTCTGTACGCGTCCATTTGATTACAGGAGAACCAAAAACAAAAACCATAACACCGAGGGAAGTTCCGGGTCCACTATGACTGATACATATTAAAGACTAGAAGATTTAATTGAAGAAAATACTGAGCTGGTCGTTAGCATCACTATTTGAATTCTGTACGCGTCCATTTGATTACAGGAGAACCAAAAACAAAAACCATAACACCGAGGGAAGTTCCGGGTCCACTATGACTGATACATATTAAAGACTAGAAGATTTAATTGCAGAAAATACTGAGCTGGTCGTTTGCATCACTATTTGAATTCTGTACGCGTCCATTTGATTACAGGAGAATCAAAAACAAAAACCATAACACCGAGGGAAGTTCCGGGTCCACTATGACTGATACATATTAAAGACTAGAAGATTTAATTGCAGAAAATACTGAGCTGGTCGTTTGCATCACTATTTGAATTCTGTAGGTGTCCATTTGATTACAGGAGAACCAAAAACAAAAACCATAACACCGAGGGAAGTTCCGGGTCCAATATGACTGATACATATTAAAGACTAGAAGATTTAATTGCAGAAGTTGATTGTTTGGGTCCATCCTTATATCTTGTAGGTATCCTTTTTGTTTCACCATATAAGATACCTATTTAAAATAGGTATATGCCTTTTCCAATACTTTGTGAAATATTTCGTGGGTCCATCACTTCACATCCGAAACAAAAGAACAATAAAAACAACGGTTTGAAAAGAGAGAACCGGCTCCGAAGAAGGCAAAGACCGTTTTATCTGCAGGCGTCGATTTTTTGGGATGCGCGAGGGATAATTTTCATTGACTATATGGAAAAGAGAAAAACCATCATAGGCGAATATTATGCGAACTTTTTGCAACGTTTGAACGAAGACGTCAAGCAAAAACGGTCGCTTTTGGCTAAGAAGAAACTGTTGTTTCATCAAGACAATGCACCAGCTCACAAATCCGTTATTGCAATGGCCAAAACTAATGAATTAAAGTTTGAATTGCTACCTGATGCACCCTATTCGTCAGATTTAGCCCCCTCGGATTATTTTCTGTTTCAAGACTTGAACAAATGGCAGTTATTGACCATTTTGAGAAGCTTGACGATTCTTATTATAAAAAGCGTATCGAAATTATTGAACATCGCTGGAAAAAGTATGAAAACTCACTATAATATTTCCTTTAACCTACGTTTTTTTCAGTAATGAGATAAATCATATAAATCTAATGATCGGAAATAAGTTGTGACGGTTACTCTGAGCTCAACGTCAGTTTGGAAGCGCCGTCCTCCAAGTCACTGCTTCATTTTAGGGATAAGACGTAACTCACTCGGTGTTAGGTCTGGAAAATATGACGAGTATTCAAAAATATCTCGTTGAAATTGCTGATAGAGTCGTTGGATTACACGATCGCCGTGGAGAAAAGAATTGATCAGGACAATCCCAGCAGTCAGCATGCAACATCTATTGTTTTGAATAGCTCTAGTTTTGTGGTTGTCAGTCAACGTCTGGTAACCAGCGAAGCCCAACTGTTTAGTAACGAATACAGTACAGATTTGGAACTTATTCTTCGATGAAGTTGTCTAACTTGTAACTAAACTGTCTATACTAATAGCCTTTTGGTAGTTTGGTCCAAATTTACACAGTCCTTTACGTGCCTATTTTTAAGTTATCTCAGTATATCGAATCGAATTCTTAGTATCGAAAACAATATTTTTTTCTATTAACCATCTAATAATTTTATCTTTCGTTTGAATTACTATTAGATTCTAGATTAACTTGCACTGAAAGATAAGATGCATTGCCATTAATGATTACGGATTTAGCAGGTAGATATGGTATCAGCTTTTCTCCTAAATATTTGCCGTAATTCATTTCAGAATGATAATCTCTTGTTTTGGTACCTGACTTGAAGATCAAACAAATAAATCATCCTTTTGAAACGTTCATAAATTTTTCGTAGAATTACTAGATAGAGTTTTCGAAGATGTATAACCGATATTTATTAATTTTTTTTCGCAAATAGCGTAAAGAAGAAAGTTATTTTCAATTTTTTTATTTTGATTTTTCCCATATTAACACGTTTAGCCCCCGTACGGTCTAGAGGCCCGCAACTGAACTTTCCCAGCAGCCCAAAGAGCAGCAAATCACTTTACATAAAAGCATAAATCATCGTTCAAAGGAAAAACAAGCAAAAAAATTGTTTTCCCATACCGCAAGTTAGGTGTACATTCAAAGAAATATAATTAAAATATTTATTTCGGATAAAAACGACCGCTCTGGGACTTGGGGGAAGTTTTCCATCGTGTCCAGAGCGAGCCTACAAAAAACATCATTTTTAGTACTTTTTTTTTCAAATAAGTTTTTCCTTTGATGCACAACTCCATCTGAAGTGGAAAAACACAAAAATATTATTGGGCTCGGGGGAAAGTTTATCAAGGTTGGTTGAGGCTCAACGTGTTAAATTCTTTGGAGCGTTCGAAAATATTATCAACCATAGAGTTGGTACAAACTCATAATATGTGCATATATGTTGTTATGTAGTGTAGTCCATGAATTCTTAGCCTAACACACTTTTCAGAAAGTCTGGTTAAAGCTTCTATGCCACTATAAAAATATGATGCATATTTAGGGTCAAAATATTCGTGCGCCGCTTGCTTAAATTCATTGTCGCTGTTGAATCTCTCACCGTCCAGCTCGATCTTCAGCTTTGGGAACAAGAAATAGTCGGACGGGGCCAGATCAGTTCTATATGATGGGTGTTCAATCTCTGTGAAGCCACATTCATGTACAGCAGTTTTGGAAAGCGAAGCAGTGTGGACTGGAGCAATGTCATAAAATAAAGGCACACTTCGGGTGTTTTTACAATCATTTTTTGAGGCAACTGCCTTAGTATGTTGAGAGTAATAGGCAGGGTTGTATTTGATTTCTCAAAGATACCCACGCAGTCCCAAAATATTGTAGTTATCACTTTTTTGGTGTTTTTCGTAACCTTTGGTATTTTCTGGTCGGGTTCTCCTTTCTGTTGTCACTCCATGGAATATATTTAAGATGTCAGACCATCAATCACCCATTACAGTTGTTTTTACGTGTTTTTTGGAGTAGTCACCACCCTTGGACCTCCCGCACGTTTGTCATCATGATTTTCGTCCCAATCGAAACCAATTTCTAATTATTGGAAATGATGGACACAAATCATCGTAAACATTTTGTTTTTGATTTGTGTTGGTGTTAGTCCTTCTTTAGTTGAGAAGCGCAAAACTCAATACGTATGTGGCAAATTTTAAAAAAAGTTATAGGGAAAAGTTGTATAGAATAAACATATACCAAAATCAAAATTTTATAGAGCATAAAATTGCCCATATTTTTTCTTGAAAGCAAAAATTAAAGGGAGGCCCAATCTGGAGTATTAAAGAAAAAATATTCCGTCTTCGAAAAAAATTGATGTGAGTTGTATTTTTGGATATTACGTTCCTGGACTATCAAATTCATCTTGAGTAATTGTGAATATTTTATTTTTGTAAAGATTGCATACTTACTTAATTTTTCTTATTAAAATAACTAGATTTGCGGCAAAAGTTGGTATTTTTAAAAATTTTAAGATTAAAATAAAAGATTTTAATTTAGAACAACAATAGTCTAGTCAACAACGGTAAAACTACGGTATCATCTCAGATTTCCTTCAAGAGGCATGAATTTGTATGAAATTTTAGAATTAAGTTCTATTTATCCTCTACTTCAAAATCTACCTGATAGCAATATGTGTAAATTGTTGAAAGAGGTGAAAACTACCCCTTATTGTCAAAATTAAATTAAATAATGTTTGAAGCATTTAGAAAGTTTGTAGGATTAAAATGAAGATGTTTTAGGATACTATTTATGTTTTCCAATCCCTAATCAATGTTTTCCAACCCTCAAAAACCAACCTCTCCAATTGAAATTAGAAAAAAAAAACAATTATAGTACTTTATCTTACTCAATTTATATCAAAAGTATTATTTTTATTGTATTCATTTCGAAAGCTTCTCAACACAAATTATTCTTTCTTGAAAATCATCCCTTATTGCAAAAAAGTTTGAAAAAAACATTTATGATCTTATTTATAGAATTGAAGATATTATTTGTGTTAAATTGATATTTTTTGTAGTGCTTGATTTGTAAATGTTAATTTTGCATATTTTCCCCTAAAAACTACCTCTCACGTAGAAAAAAAAATTAAAATCTTTGAAAATTGTGAAGATTGTGGTTTGAAACGAATATTTTGATATATTTTTTTCATATATTTAATGTAATTTATCGCATTTTGTTACATATCAATTTAAAAGTGATCATACAAAATAAATAAAAATTAACATCGTTATTACTATCTGTATTTTCGATTTCGTCCTCTTCTTCTTTATAACTCTCTTAAATATATAATCTGCTAGGCTAAATAGGTTTTGAATACATTGAACCCTTAATTTTCAAAAGGGAAACGTTCAAAGGCTTCCAAAACGGTACCAGTCAAACCCTACTGTGAACTTTGAGGTTATATTTCGGTTAAGTTGAGAAAAAAACAAAAACAACAAAATTTTAATTAACTAACTTTCTGTTATCTAGCAGTTTTAACGTATTTTCCATATTTTTCAAGTTATTTTTGATGAAAGACAATTTTTTAAAAAATTTTTCCATTGTAACCATATTTTTTTCCCGAATCAACCTCTCTAAACTTCTTGATCCTATTATTTGTATTCAATTTAAGTGATTTGCAAATTTATAACATTCTATTTCAATTAGGGTGGCAATATCAAGGGTAGAAATGACGTTTTTCCCCGAAATCCTATTTTGTTCATAACTCCCTTATTTTATGTATTATAGAGCCTTATAAAGTCTCATTTGAATGATTTTTTATGTTTTTTAAAAAAGATTCAATACATTTTTTTTGTAGAAATGAGCGTTTTCCACTTATTCAGTTTTTAATTTTTCAAAATCTCCACTAAATAAGTTCTGTCTTCAATAAATCATATTTATTACGTTTGTTTTTGGTTTTTTTTGTATTTTACGATCTACATTTAACCTCGTTACCGTTTTTTTCGATAAAATCTAAAGTTATTGAGTTATTTGTGAAAAATCGATTTAAAAATTTTTTGTAACAAAAATTCAAAATTACAATCACGAATAACTGAAAAAGTATTGATTTTTCGAAAAAACTCATAGATTAATTTGTGTTTAGAACTATTTTTTCTATCGATTTCTACTGTTAGTTTTAGCAAAAAAATTACCACCCCCTAGTTGGGGTGCTATACACCCCCAGAATAAAAGTACGTATCGGTATAGGGTAAACTTCGCTTTTCAAAGTATTTACTACCTACTGTTAAAATTTTAAGCAATCCGATGTGTCTGGATGGAAATTTGAAGTAAAAGCCGTTGTTCACTGGACTATAAATAAAGCTAAACATTTCGTTTTATAAAATGGGGTCACACAAACTGTTATATCATCCATTATCAGATAAACAATAAATATACTCATTTCACGTATCAAATCCTTGTTAAATTCTCACCAAAATTTCGTTTGAAGGGCATACAACATTATAAAATAATCTGTATTTGCAAAAAATAGTTCAAGAACGAAAAATATAGTGAAATTTTAGGATTCTGAAAAGATCGTACTAAATAGCTTATAAATTCTCCTAACTGAACTATCGGATCAAAAATTAAAAAAATGCAAATGTGTTAACAAGAAACATCATTATTCACAGGATCCAATGAAATATTTTCACAATATCAGTCGTGATTATATTTACATTAATTTTTTTGTTAACTTATTAACTATACTTTACTTTCTAATATACCATTGTTAAAACTATTAAAATCATATTAAAAATTATAGAAATTTATTTTTCAATCAAATTACAACCCTATTCAACTACTTATTGCTATTCTTTTGATTTAAAATTAAAATAAACAATTTTATCTAGATTCTATTTCCATTAAATAGTTTGTTAGATCTCTCTGTAGGTATAAAGTTCAGCGTTCTAAGATTTGGCAACGCTGTCGCCGTATTTGTGGAATTTGCCGGCAAACCTCGACCGGCGTAAGTTTCTTTTCCTTCAATTACAATCTGCATTTTGGGTTTAGTAGCAACTTGACTATTAAAGCAGTAAGACATTATCCGTCTGTAGCCGGTAATACTTCTACTTTTGCTAAGAAATGTATACAAAGTTTTCGGTAGAATCAAAGGAAAGTGGTTTTGTTAAAAAAAATTTTATCGTATCTTCTGATATTTTTTCCGTGCTACTAAATATACCGTGTGTTAGAAAAAAACTTTTTTCTAGTTGAACCTGAGATATTTGAGTGCTTTTTTCATTGACATACCTCGAAGATAAAAGGTAAATGTTCCAAAAAATATATTTTATCCATAAATAGAGTTGTTTGATTTTTGTTTGTTGGGCGGTTTCTTACCGGTTAAGTCATGAACGACGTGGCTTATTGCATTTGTAATTACTATTAACGTCAGAAATTCCACTTACATTCTTAACATTTCTATTTTATCGATAGTTCGTAGATATAGTTTTTAACTGTAAAAGTAAAATTACTGTAATTTCTATACCATTTTAAAACTAACTCGATCGTTTATTTTCGCTTGTTAATTACCCAGTTTGTTATAAATGATATTATTGAATAGTCCAAATCGGTTTTGTTCAGAATATCAATTTAACTAGTTAATCTTAACGCTGGTTTGTCCATATTGCACAACTACCTGCAATTCTAAGCTCGCGTGTATTTTTAGGACCATTCAAAAGTTATTTATTAATTAATTATATCGATTTAAAACTCATAACCTAAAATTATTTTATACTGTAATATATCCTAACAACTTTTTGTACATTTTATATATTTTACCACAAAAATATAATTCTAAAAACTATTTAAATACTTTTTGTAACAATTTTAATTATAGTTTAGTTTGCTTTAACGTTTCGTTACTTTTCCTTTTGTACAATTTTTTTACGTCATTTAATTAACGACTTTAAAGTAAATATAAATCCAACTGAAATTTAAATATTCGCCAAAATCCAATAACCCAGTTTCTCATCCAAACAATTCTCCCACCTTCTATTGTTTATCATCTGTCATAAAGTCGATCCAGAACTGATTTTGTTTACACGAACTTTTTAATGATCGTGTGCAACAGATTCACTTCCGGTTTTTTGACCGTCTAAAATTTTGATAATCGATTTAATACATTTCATAAATTAAAAGTAGTTACCTCGCAAAAAAAACACAATGAACTTGAAAATATATTTTTAAATAATTTACAAATAAGTATTTCCGGCCGATAACAGGTGTAGGTACCTATAATAGACAGATGGGAAAGTTACGAAATTTGTTGTTTATGTTTTAAGTCGGAAGAATCAAATCTGACGTCTTTCCGATCGGTACATGAACGGGGTAAATTCAATCTTAAAACTATTTATAATTATACAGGGTGTCCCGATGCAAAAAATTCGAGAGTGAGTAGGTGACGTGAAAATAATGCTGTGACAAAAATTTTTTTTCATACGAGCGAAATCAGAATTCATGTTTAAGTATTATACATTGGAACATTAAGAATTTTTAATGGATAATCACGTATGTCCGTGAAGTATGTTTGAGAGAATAAATAATTCTACCCGAATATCTGAAGGCCAGGGGCGGCTCATGCCCAATGGTTAACAATCAGTAAGGTATTATTTGTTTGAATCGATTAAATTTCGGGGTTTAGGAGGAGTTTTATTAATTAAATTTGAACTGTACATGATTCATTGAGAGATAATACAATTTTAATAATTTCGAACTAAGATATCGAACTTCAGAAGTCTGTAGAGGCGATAAAAGATGAAAATCCGTCGATGTAAAATAAAAATAAAAAAATCAACTATAATAAATGTTTGAAGTGGACACCCTTCAGTTTTACACACTTCCGAAGTCTACGGAGGATATTTCTACAGGGGTCGTATGAGAAATTATTTCCACGTCATCTATTCATTCCCGAATTTTTTCCCTGAATTAAAATAATTGACGAGGTTATATTATCAGTAATTTTACGCTCAACGGCTAACAAAAAGCGCAAATTCTTGCAGCAACAATCACAAGTTTTGCGAGTAAAATTTTTGAAAATTGAAATTTTACTTTCTAGATTCCGATTTCCTATACAGTGCGAAAAAGCTAAATTCGTTTATAAATAGCGTGTTGGAAAAAACGATTCAATACGTTACACTCTGTATATTATTCATTTTTTGGATTTTTCAAAATATTCTAGACGTAATGTCCTATACGTATCATCAACTATTCCAGGTTTTCAAAATTATTACAATAATTAACATTAAGAATAGAAATTTAATTTATTTCTTAATATTGTAAAAAGAAAAATTATTGTCAATCTAGCAGGTGTTCAGAACATTTGCTGCGAAGTTTTAGCAACATGCTAATCTGGTTTATAAATGTCTTCTAAAGTTATTCCACACCTCAGGCTTGACTGATCTAATCGTGATTTGTTCTTTCAAGTCACCTAAGTTGAGGGGTTCAGTTTGGTATACGTTACTTCATAAATTTTCGCACAACTTCATTCTTAATAGCAACATCTTCTACTATAGGAATAGATGTGATATTTCTTCTCAATTTAATTTATCTTTTGCTTCCTGTTAAGTTCGTATCCAGCTCAGTTCTCTTTTTCCCAGATTTTTTTTGCTATTTCTCCATTCTATATCCTGGATCTGCTTCTTCTCTTCTTTTCGTTTGTTTCCGTTTCCTGTATTACCTCAATTGTGGTTCGATTTTTTGCACTGCACTCACTACGTTTAATTCTCGTCTAATTATGTCGTTCCTTATTGTATAGAGCCTCTTCATTCCCGCACTTTTTTTCAATATCTTCATTTCACGTGTTGTTATTTTTTGCTTCAATTTGTTGGTCAGTACCCAAGATTCGCAACCGTATATCAGAATTATTTCTAGTTTTGATTGTTAGATTCTCGTTTTCAACATTTTTTATTTTTTTTGTCGAAAAATGATATCTACAGGGCTAAAGATGTAGCTATTGTCTTATTTACTATATTGGCTACCTCTTCGTCAATTTTTTCATCTGGTCGTGATTTGTCTTTTCAAGTAATTTTAGTTGAGGGGTTTGTATGTATATATGATGGATATTGGGGTATCATATACACTGCGATCCAAAGGATCTATAATGTCTCTCCATCTTGCCGCGACACTGAAGAACCCGGTGTTTACTGCTGATCCGTTAATGCCACTTCTTTTAAAAAGTCTAGAATGTGAGATGACTGTACGTGCCAGAGATCTTCGTTATCTATTTCATAAGTTCCAAGTCTAGTCCTCTGGAGGAGATGGAGACTTTCTCCTCTGCTAAGTCTAGCGTCTTCAGGTGCCTGTTGAGGTGACAATAGCCCGATAGAACTTCTGTTAGTATTCGTAAATTTTTCCTACTTAGAATAATACATTCAGAAAGATCTTCTTTGGTTATAGGTTACCAGGAGAGTCTTTGCTTGTCTCAGCCCCTGTAGGTTATCCTAATTATTGATTTTGCTCCCATCTACTTTCTTTTCCAGTGCTTTTTCCATTCTTCTGCAGCTGATACCACATAAGGGTTCGGTTCCTATGAAGAGCTTGTCTATCCCTGGTTTATCGAGCTTATCAGTTATTTCATTTTTCTAGGCAATCCCAAACGAGTTTGGATTTGAATATATTGGAGTATAAAGCTCCAATTGCTGCTTGACTATTTGACAGGATGATGATCTCCTATTTGTCATAGTTTCTGCTTTAAACATGCTTGGTGTGTTGCCCAGAGTGTTTAGTTCTGCCCCTTACACTCCTATCCCAGTTATGTCTGCTTTAGATCCATCCGTATACCATTTAATGGCATTTCTGTTCATTTCTTTGTATGGTGTTATGTTATGGTAAATTTTCTTCGAAGCTAAACTTTTTCGATGCGTTGAGGGGTTTAGTTTTGTTTACATTCTCACGAAAGAAGTCTAATGATATCAAATCAGGAGCTCGTGCTGGCCATTCTATCCACCAATTGAGAAAAAATTTGGTTGAGATACTTTTGGACATTGATTCGTTGATGGGGGTGCCCCATCTTGTATATTCGCGGGAACTGGATCAGGATAAGTTTGTCAAAGTTGGCACGACAGTATTTTGTAGCAGTTCTAAATATTTAACTGTTCGCCATCAACGAAAAAGGTGGCTACCATATGGTTTATAATAATTCCCGTCCAATCATCAATTTTTTCTGAGTTTTAGAACAACAGCGGCCATTTTAATGATTTTAATGACTAACATTTCAAGTTCATAATACATAATAATACTTTTCATGAGCTCCAGAGTTGGTATCATTTTATTTTCCTTTAAAATACGAAAAAAATGATGTGTAGCCAACGTTGTATCCAAAGAAGAAACAGAAAATAATATATAATTAAAAACAGACAAAATGTATGTAGAAATAAATTCCCTGTACACGAATTATCTTTCCTTTGAAATTATTTGATATTTTTGAAAAATTGGGCTAAAAATATTTTAATCATTCAATTGACCCGTTTTTTATTAAGATTAATTTATTTTTATTTTTACAACACAATGTTATCAAAAATATTATCAGTCGTAATATATATATAATATATAGGTGGTTCAAATAGGTCAAAATGGTTTATAAAATTTGACACCAGATTTTTGATAACCACGTTATCTGTAGTTGTTATCTCGGCGCCGAGTTGATAAAATCTTATGGGTTTATATAACATTATGAATGATTCAATATCATCAAGACTTAAGTGTGTTTACACAGAGAGGGATCTCGTGTAAAATACCACCATAAAAAAATCAAATATTTTCGTATAATGAAATGTGTTAATATATTCTAATGCGTTTCTTATTTATTTATACTATTTCTATCGGCGGGGCGAATTTATAAACACTTATACTCTCCCTTACTTACTTACTAAATTTATTTAAACACTCACTAGACTTAACTAATTTATATAATGAATAAACTTATCACCAATACTTATTTAATTTATATATCTAATTTATTTGAATCAACGATTACTTTTCTATGGATATTCCATTCATTATGACTTTTAATTATCAACTAACTCCGCTAAACAAACTCCTTTATATACCCAAAACGAATTTCTCAAAAATTCTAGAAAATAAACAGACAAATAAATAAAAAAACTTTCCTTAGAAATTGGAAAAAAATCGCCGCAGTGATAAAAACAAACATCAAAGATACCTCGATTTTGCTAAATTTTAATATTCTCTAACAACTACACAGAACCGGCTTCACATCCTATGTCGTGGACGAGTTCGTGACAATATATGCTGCATACTCGAATAAGTGAAACGGCTCTGTTAAGAAATTAAAATAATCTCGATTCCAGCCCTGCTTGGTTAACGAACAATTTCTGTAGTCTATTTATATGGATTAAAGAGTAATAAAACGATGAAGCAATCGTAATTCATAGGTGTATCACTTCTTTTAGTAGACAGTCTCACCTTGAGTTTATTCGTATGAAATAACATTTGAAAATTTTGAAAAACCTATTTTTCCCTACAGTATATGGCGAATACGCCGATAAGTCAAAATTACTCGTTTAGGGCGTTTCGAAAACCAATTTATTGTCTTCAGAGACTTGTTAAAGAGTAACGGCAACGTAAAATTTTTTATTATCCTTAATTAGAACCGCAAGGATTCATAACATTCTTTTTGTATCCTTTGCATGAAACTAAAATAAGCGAACTACGTGAGCACGCAGTCCCAGACTTCGTAATCCAGATGCAACCATCACCAAATCTGTACATATTAAAGACGGGATTAAAATAGCAAATTGAATTGAGAAACACGCTTTTAGAGATAGTTATACTGATAAGTAAATAATAAATATGAAAATAAATCGCTTATAAACTTGATTTTAATGCTAACTTGACGATTTGGTGTCCTGACATATTGATTATAATGTTAATTGTTATGGATCATGTTAATGTTTTTATGGAAGTCTACTTTGGGATCGAATTTGAGCGCAGCACTTTCAGCATTCCATGCGTTTTCAGGGTGATTACAACACTGTTTTTTTTTTTTAGAAGAGGCAAGACATTTTTGATAAAACTGAACTCAAAACTCAAGCATGCTCCCGAGGAACGTGATTTCCTCCCGCGTAAAAATTTATTAGAGTTTTTTTAACATGTAAACAATGAAATCACTTAGCTCTAAGTCAAAGGAACAGTCGTCGGCTGAGAATATTCATTTAGTGATAGATTTTGCTGGATATACGTTTTAATATACCATCTAACAAACTTTCCACTGAGATACAGCAATCTGACAACAATTTTCATTCAAAGTAGCCCATAATCGATCACTAGGTAAAATTTTAATTGACAGGATAACTCAGCCGGCTGTCGTATAATTCACTATGTTATAATCAACTGTTTTGGTTTTTCCTACAAAATAATAGGCAAACTATAATATGACAAATTTTGAATTTAGGGAGAAATGAGTAAAAAAATGTTTTTTTCTCCATGCCTGGGGGCTGCTACTGACCGTTTCACCCACGGAGTTGCAACTGACGCTCGCGAATATTCATAATATAAATCCCAAATGCAAAGCACGAATTTTCGATTGGGAGAGACTTGATCATGAAAATCTGTCACTGCGTCGCCAATAAACAAAGTAAATCAATAGTATTATTCGTATAATTAGAAACTAACCAGTTACCTCAAGTTTAAATTGAGGCGTAAGAATTTTCACATACGAAAACCGACATTAGAATCAATATGATTGAGTTTGATGTAGCTAGGTGCTATTTTTTTAAGCCCCTCAGCTCAAAATTTGGTCCTATTCGGACATGAAATATCACCATCACCGCTAATTGTTGGGTGTTGAGGTTGGGTGCAATATGTCATGGTACAGTTGCCGTCCTGATTCTGTTTACCCATACTACCACGGTAAATGCTTTTCCGAAGTGTTTACCATCTTGTACTTGCTTTTTATATGAGAAAAACATCTTAATTTTATTCTTTGAATTATTTTTAAAAATCTAATTTTCATATTTTTAAAAAATTGAGTCTCTTAAAGATAATTTTCGAGGACGAATTTTTTTTCATTCACTTTTATCTTAAACTCAAGTACACTTATCATTTTTTTTATAATCTGTTATCTATGATTGAAATAGATATAAATATATTATTTCCTTGTTTGTTACATAAGGGAACCTTGTAAGAAATATTGATATACGACGATTACATACACATATGGATACCTGAATTCCAATTCAAATTTTCTTATATATACAAAAGGTCTTTTTTAATAAAAATGAATCGCGGGACATTGCTTTCTGAATTTCCTGTCCAATTTGTCCCAAAACACCTCAATCCGGTCAAGATTGAACAACTACGACTGCAAAATCATCACTAGTATATTCTTCCTTTCCAATTTTTCCAAATACTCTTCGCTCAGCATTCGAGGGATGCTTAGAATCGTTTTCATGCTAAGAAGAATTTTCCGCCGATTATCAGATCTTTCTCCAAAACATCTTCAATATATTACCGAACCTCCGCCGAATTTTACAATTGGAATTACACATGGAACGGATGGTAGCTCTTCCTCTGACCAAACAGTTCATATGAAACTATAATTACATTACCAAAAGATTGGTACTTTTCGACATAATCACCGAAGAAATTGAGACATTTGTTATATCTGTGAACAAGCTTGATCTCGAAACTTCGGAAGCGCACTATGGAGAAGATTAAAGCCCATGCTTCCCAAATTATACATCTAACGGAAGAACTGAGTTTTAACTGAAGGTTTGGACAGATTTCGTCTCTGTGATGTATAATTTTTTTCGAAATAGAAAATCGGAAAATCATCTAATTACATTTTTGAAAATAACATATCATATGTAGTGAGCTACAGGTAAAATTTATTCGCCAACAAATGCACTGTAAACCAGTGATTTTTTAGATTATGAAGACTTGCGATTAATGTACGAGTTTTAACTTGTTATTACCTAACTTACAAGCCTGAATTACGAACGTCACAAAAAGACGTTTGATCCAACGAAGTAGATGCTTGGGTCTCATAGAGCTAACTGGGACTAAACTACAATCATGAACACCGAAGAAGTATATCACAGTTAAAGAATTATTAACAAATCAGTCGAGTAAGAGAGTGAGAAAAGAAAACAAAATCTCTGACAATAGTGACTCTGACGATCAGAGTGTAGAACAAGTGGTGTCCTTCAAATATCTAGGGACAAACATAACAAGCGATAGAAATCTGAGATCAATAACAGGACATACGTTACTCGATCGGAAGAAAAATGAAGAAATAAGGGACATGTGCGATATTCAATTGTAATGGAAAAGAAACCAGACACAACTCTACCTCCTGGACGACCACCTATAAGGTGGTATGAAAGCTGGTCCTCAGCATCCCAACTACTCCTGGCAAACCCTTGATGAAAATACAGGACCTAACGTAAGAAGAAGAAGACAGTCGAGTACTTTGAACTATTATTAATTAATAAATCATAGAATGGACAGTGTCCAAATGCAAGAATGTGTATTATACAAAACTGGCATCATGTTCGTTGCTTCTAAAACCTTCTAAAAATGAGTCAATCGATGGCGGGGAAAGTCAAAAATAGTGTAAACTCTTCCGTTGAAACCTCGTATATATATCTGACCTAAGACATCGGCCTGCTGCCCATCGATGAAACAGCTGCCCGAAAGAAGACAGACGGCAGCTGCTTTTCTCGATTATTATATCATCTATCTTTAAGGAGCAGTGACAGGTAAGAAACATTTACAAAAAGGGTGTAATACCTTTTAGAGGTTCCTGTGTAATATGAAACAGTTATTCATAAGCTAGCGGAGTGTGAATATTAATATTTTCAAAAAAAATATATTCGATACCAAATAGGGTTCAGATTAAATAGATCCACTATTGACCAAATATTCAACTTCAAAAAAACCTTGAGAAGATCGTGGAAATTTGATACAGATATTTACCAAATATCGAGCTCTAGCATCATAAAAAAAGATTTACATCCGTCTTCTTATCTTTTTTTAAACAAAAAACTCAAAATTATACAAATACTTGTACCAAAAAGATGTTGCATACCGTTAATTCTATAGGTCCGTTATTATTTTTTATTTTCGAGAGAAAGAAGTTTTTCCTTTTATATTTTTTTATATACAGAATGTCACTTAAGTTGCAGAGCAATATAAGCAAACGCAATAAGCAAAAAATTAAGTGCCATATTACGAATTTTTATGCTTTGGAAGTTTTTGAAAAATTGGCTGTTACAATGTAGTAATGAAAGTTGAAGGTTTCCATAATTAAATGCTCCCTTATCATTGATAAAAACAATTTGCATGGAATTGGTGATTTTCATTTTTTCGCAGAGGAAAAAAGCTCCACTAAAAGATGTCGCAAGAAAATGATTTTTGTTTCGTGTTTTGTGAGCCGAATAATTGAGTAGCCTCGGTATATCATAAATAACTAAGTGCTCAATTAATGCACTAAATACTGCAAACTAGATGAATTTGTCGCAGATGTCATGAGTTTTCCGAGTTTTCTCAGCAGAACACTATCATGATTAATGTCAATTAAATACTGTGGGAAAAACTAATTTTTCGGGAACACAACGAAAAGAGAACAGCCATGACGCAAAACAACGAGCAATGCAATGCAATATTTCTTGCTTAAAAGCTGATTGTTTCATGCAAGATCATCGCACTTGCAACATTAGTTTGGTGCCATTTCTATTGCACGAGTTTCTGATCTGCTGATAGTACGCCTCTCGCCGAGGATTTCTTTGTTATCTTATGCTTTATTTTCATTAGGACTTTTCCAAATGTTTCCTCATCCATTCTCAAATATGATTTTGTTTGTTTCTTTTCTGTCCATCAGACTCCAAAAGCAAGACAACGGCTGACTACTTTTCCTTGTTTACTTTAGCTTCGTTACTTTCGTTTTTAAACCGCCTCCAAATTTGGAATTTTGATTTGTGAATTGAAAAGAATTTTTGCCCGTTGTCTTACATCATGAACAGCGACATTTGAAAATTTCATTTTTTAATCGAAAACTTCGAAAAACAATTAGTAATTTACTGTTTTTACCATTAATGAAAATTTACTTTTGTATAAATACATATTTAGTTCAGTACCTATGTATAAAAAAACTAATATATCTGTTTATTTCAAAGTGCATCAATAATTTGAGTATGAAAATTTTTTATTGCAAATTTTCAATATTTTTCTGCATATTTTCACTAAACGATTCGCATATTTTGGGTTCTCCTTTTGCAAATTTGAGTTTCCCTAGTTATGACCCCAATTATCTCGGCAGAAGTCAAATTAAATCACCTAACCTATTCTCCTTTGGGATCGAACGAGTCTATTTGAATCTTGTAGAGTCAAAATAATACGTTCACGTGAAAAATGTATCTTCTTTTTCCTCCGAAATAAACATTTGTATAACTTTGAAGGGGTCTGGAGCAGACAGAACCTTGTCTTCAAAAATCCTTTTAGTTATTTAACAAAAATTTCAACGAATGTACCTTACGATTGTATCAAGATTTGTTTCATTGAAAGATGTTTATTGATCCACCTTGTATAATTTTACGTACTTTGAAGGGACCTGAGGAGCAGACAAAGCTTTGTCTTAAGAAGTTATTTTAAATATTTAACAAAAAATTCAACGAAAGGACCTTACGATATTTTCAATATTTGTTTCATTCAAAGATGTTGTTTTTCTTGACCTTGTGTAACTCTTTATACTTTCAAGGGTCTGGGGAGCAGACGAAACTTTGTTTTCAAAAATCCTTTTAGGTATTTAACAAAAATTTCAACGCAAGGACCTTACAATAGTTTGAGGTTTGTTCAATTGAAAGATGTTTGTAGGACCTTAGGATTGTTTCAAGATTTGTTTCATTGAAAGATGTTTATTGATCCCCCTTGTATAATTTTACGTACTTTGAAGGGACCTGAGGAGCAGACAAAGCTTTGTCTTAAGAAGTTATTTTAAATATTTAACAAAAAATTCAACGAAAGGACCTTACGATAGTTTCAATATTTGTTTCATTCAAAGATGTTGTTTTTCTTGACCTTGTGTAACTCTTTATACTTTCAAGGGTCTGGGGAGCAGACGAAACTTTGTTTTCAAAAATCCTTTTAGGTATTTAACAAAAATTTCAACGCAAGGACCTTACAATAGTTTGAGGTTTGTTCAATTGAAAGATGTTTGTAGGACCTTAGGATTGTTTCAAGATTTGTTTCATTGAAAGTTGTTTATTGATCCACCTTGTATAATTTTACGTACTTTGAAGGGACCTGAGGAGCAGACAAAGCTTTGTCTTAAGAAGTTATTTTAAATATTTAACAAAAAATTCAACGAAAGGACCTTACGATAGTTTCAATATTTGTTTCATTCAAAGATGTTGTTTTTCTTGACCTTGTGTAACTCTTTATACTTTCAAGGGTCTGGGGAGCAGACGAAACTTTGTTTTCAAAAATCCTTTTAGGTATTTAACAAAAATTTCAACGCAAGGACCTTACAATAGTTTGAGGTTTGTTCAATTGAAAGATGTTTGTAGGACCTTAGGATTGTTTCAAGATTTGTTTCATTGAAAGTTGTTTATTGATCCACCTTGTATAATTTTACGTACTTTGAAGGGACCTGAGGAGCAGACAAAGCTTTGTCTTAAGAAGTTATTTTAAATATTTAACAAAAAATTCAACGAAAGGACCTTACGATATTTTCAATATTTGTTTCATTCAAAGATGTTGTTTTTCTTGACCTTGTGTAACTCTTTATACTTTCAAGGGTCTGGGGAGCAGACGAAACTTTGTTTTCAAAAATCCTTTTAGGTATTTAACAAAAATTTCAACGCAAGGACCTTACAATAGTTTGAGGTTTGTTCAATTGAAAGATGTTTGTAGGACCTTAGGATTGTTTCAAGATTTGTTTCATTGAAAGTTGTTTATTGATCCACCTTGTATAATTTTACGTACTTTGAAGGGACCTGAGGAGCAGACAAAGCTTTGTCTTAAGAAGTTATTTTAAATATTTAACAAACAATTCAACGAAAGGACCTTACGATATTTTCAATATTTGTTTCATTCAAAGATGTTTTTTTTGACCTTGTGTAACTCTTTATACTTTCAAGGGTCTGGGGAGCAGACGAAACTTTGTTTTCAAAAATCCTTTTAGGTATTTAACAAAAATTTCAACGCAAGGACCTTACAATAGTTTGAGGTTTGTTCAATTGAAAGATGTTTGTAGGACCTTAGGATTGTTTCAAGATTTGTTTCATTGAAAGATGTTTATTGATCCACCTTGTATAATTTTACATACTTTGAAGGGACCTGAGGAGCAGACAAAGCTTTGTCTTAAGAAGTTATTTTAAATATTTAACAAAAAATTCAACGAAAGGACCTTACGATAGTTTCAATATTTGTTTCATTCAAAGATGTTGTTTTTCTGGACCTTGTATAACTCTTTATACTTTCAAGGGTCTGGGGAGCAGACGAAACTTTGTTTTCAAAAATCCTTTTAGGTATTTAACAAAAATTTCAACGCAAGGACCTTACAATAGTTTGATGTTTGTTCAATTGAAAGATGTTTGTAGGACCTTAGGATTGTTTCAAGATTTGTTTCATTGAAAGTTGTTTATTGATCCACCTTGTATAATTTTACATACTTTGAAGGGACCTGAGGAGCAGACAAAGCTTTGTCTTAAGAAGTTATTTTAAATATTTAACAAAAAATTCAACGAAAGGACCTTACGATATTTTCAATATTTGTTTCATTCAAAGATGTTGTTTTTCTTGACCTTGTGTAACTCTTTATACTTTCAAGGGTCTGGGGAGCAGACGAAACTTTGTTTTCAAAAATCCTTTTAGGTATTTAACAAAAATTTCAACGCAAGGACCTTACAATAGTTTGAGGTTTGTTCAATTGAAAGATGTTTGTAGGACCTTAGGATTGTTTCAAGATTTGTTTCATTGAAAGTTGTTTATTGATCCACCTTGTATAATTTTACGTACTTTGAAGGGACCTGAGGAGCAGACAAAGCTTTGTCTTAAGAAGTTATTTTAAATATTTAACAAAAAATTCAACGAAAGGACCTTACGATATTTTCAATATTTGTTTCATTCAAAGATGTTGTTTTTCTTGACCTTGTGTAACTCTTTATACTTTCAAGGGTCTGGGGAGCAGACGAAACTTTGTTTTCAAAAATCCTTTTAGGTATTTAACAAAAATTTCAACGCAAGGACCTTACAATAGTTTGAGGTTTGTTCAATTGAAAGATGTTTGTAGGACCTTAGGATTGTTTCAAGATTTGTTTCATTGAAAGTTGTTTATTGATCCACCTTGTATAATTTTACGTACTTTGAAGGGACCTGAGGAGCAGACAAAGCTTTGTCTTAAGAAGTTATTTTAAATATTTAACAAAAAATTCAACGAAAGGACCTTACGATATTTTCAATATTTGTTTCATTCAAAGATGTTGTTTTTCTTGACCTTGTGTAACTCTTTATACTTTCAAGGGTCTGGGGAGCAGACGAAACTTTGTTTTCAAAAATCCTTTTAGGTATTTAACAAAAATTTCAACGCAAGGACCTTACAATAGTTTGAGGTTTGTTCAATTGAAAGATGTTTGTAGGACCTTAGGATTGTTTCAAGATTTGTTTCATTGAAAGTTGTTTATTGATCCACCTTGTATAATTTTACGTACTTTGAAGGGACCTGAGGAGCAGACAAAGCTTTGTCTTAAGAAGTTATTTTAAATATTTAACAAAAAATTCAACGAAAGGACCTTACGATATTTTCAATATTTGTTTCATTCAAAGATGTTGTTTTTCTTGACCTTGTGTAACTCTTTATACTTTCAAGGGTCTGGGGAGCAGACGAAACTTTGTTTTCAAAAATCCTTTTAGGTATTTAACAAAAATTTCAACGCAAGGACCTTACAATAGTTTGAGGTTTGTTCAATTGAAAGATGTTTGTAGGACCTTAGGATTGTTTCAAGATTTGTTTCATTGAAAGTTGTTTATTGATCCACCTTGTATAATTTTACGTACTTTGAAGGGACCTGAGGAGCAGACAAAGCTTTGTCTTAAGAAGTTATTTTAAATATTTAACAAAAAATTCAACGAAAGGACCTTACGATATTTTCAATATTTGTTTCATTCAAAGATGTTGTTTTTCTGGACCTTGTATAACTCTTTATACTTTCAAGGGTCTGGGGAGCCGACGAAACTTTGTTTTCAAAAATCCTTTTAGGTATTTAACAAAAATTTCAACGCAAGGACCTTACAATAGTTTGAGGTTTGTTCAATTGAAAGATGTTTGTAGGACCTTAGGATTGTTTCAAGATTTGTTTCATTGAAAGTTGTTTATTGATCCACCTTGTATAATTTTACATACTTTGAAGGGACCTGAGGAGCAGACAAAGCTTTGTCTTAAGAAGTTATTCTAAATATTTAACAAAAATTTCAACGCAAGGACCTTACAATAGTTTGAGGTTTGTTCAATTGAGAGATGTTTGTAGGACCTTAGATTGTATCAAGATTTGTTTTGTTTGAAGATTGATTCACCTTGTATAACTCTTGTATACTTATTCAAAATAATTGAAACGTTGGATACGATCGTGTGATGAATTAGAATCCCAACTGGATAATCATTACGCGAGCTTTTAAGAAACGACGACGCGATTTTTTTTCATATCGTGATAATAAAAAAAAACTAGCTTCTTCATAACCGTCAAAATGTTCCGGCTAATTACTATTTGGAACACCACAATGATTTTCGTAAAATTCAGTTCATCGACCAACGCACGTCGAACTATTCCAAGACGAGAATAAAAAAAACGAGTACATTTGACTTTTTTTTTATCATTATCATCAGGCACATGTACCCGCATATGGGGCACTATTTTTAGTGAGATTTTTTTTAACGGATCTTCTGACCATTAGCGGGTAAGAAATATTACTATTCATTGCAATTAGGGCTGCTAAATCTTGGTAGTGAAAGCTCTGGACGGGAAAGAAAAAAGCAGTATCAAGTGTAATACAAGATAGGTGCAAATATGGTGGATATTTAATTGTGG
Organism: Diorhabda sublineata; assembly: GCF_026230105.1. Taxonomy (NCBI): domain Eukaryota; kingdom Metazoa; phylum Arthropoda; class Insecta; order Coleoptera; family Chrysomelidae; genus Diorhabda; species Diorhabda sublineata. The sequence goes on along the minus strand of NC_079481.1, from coordinate 5,491,883 downwards.
CTGGATGTGTTATCCTGATATAAGAGAACCTCGTTCTATTTTCCTTATTACCGCCAGAAACAAATCAAATCTGAGTTGTTATTAGGTTTGTTTCAATCTGCTAATCTGGACTGTTCTTGAAACGGTTATCGAAAGCGTTTAAATGATATTTTCTGCGCCATCTACGAACAGTACTGGCTATCAACCTAGTATCGAAAATACTGCCCCGGAATTGGTTCAAAAACGATAATGGAACACATAACAGAATCGTTGGTGTAACGGTAATCGCCGGTTGGAACACGTATGCGCAGAGTCGTCACCAAGGACGGTTTTTTGATGGATTGGAACCGCTGACTAGCAAGCACCAAGGTGTTTTGATAAGTTGGAACCAACCTATTTATAAAAGTTTTGATGTGGAATCAAAAATTTAAAGAGGGAAAATGTACTACTGCCCGTGTAGGTTTATATGACCATTTAAATATTTACAAAGTAGCATACAAAAAACTCGTTATTATAATTTTTATAACTTCTTGATTTGAACACATTCGGAGCATTTTCACACAGGAAAAACTTCGATCTCATCGAACGGAATAAATTTATTATACTAATTGAGTGGCTCCGTTTCACAAATAAAATACTAAGCATGGGAACAGAAAATAATCCGAGGGGGCTAAATCTAGCGAATAGATTGCATGAAGTAGCAATTAAAACTTTAATTAATTGATTTAGGCAATTGCAATAACGAATGTTTGTGTGCAGGTACATTGTCTTTCTTCTTAACCAAATGCTGCCGTTTTTGCTTATTTTTTCGCTCAAATTTTGCATTAAATTCGCATGATACTCACCGTTGATAGTTTTTTTCTTGTTCAAGATTGTCAATGAAAATTATCCCGCGTGAAACTCAAAAAACCGACGCATAACCTTGCCTGCAGATGAAACGGTCTTTGGAGTCGGTTCTCAATTTTCAGTACATTGGAATGGAATTGCCAAATACTCGATGGAAACATCTTCCATTGTGAGAGCAGCTTTCTCCTCTCCAAATTTTCAGTTAATATGCGATGTACTTTTTGAAGTGTCTACTATGTCTGCTAGTTCGCGCACTTTCAGTTCCGCTTTGTGGATTTTCTTCAACTTTTCTGGAGTAACCTCATTTGGTGGACCACCGCGATGCTGGTCCTTGCAGCTCGTACAGCCTCTTTTAAACTGTTCTAGTCGATATTTTACTGTTGATAACGAACAGTCTTTCCCAGAGAAGAATACGTGGTATTTTTCAAGCAAATATCGCACACCCCCAGGTCAGGCCACGTACTTTTTGGGACATCTTACGCGGTTGACTATAAACTAATTTATTCAGGTTTTCCCTGTTTATTTTTCTAATTCATTTATAGAAAGATTCATCGATAATCACAATAATAACAAAGTAATCTTAATATTGATAAACAATAATTATTTATTATGTATATAAAACATTTTAGATTATTTATATTTACAAGGTTAGAGATAATTGAAAAAAAAATCTGTAAGGAAGAAATACAATAATGAAGTTTAATTAGATTTAAAATTAATCTATCAATCAATGAGTTTTAAGGAAATTGTGTTGAATATTTCCTTTATTGATATGATAAATTAGATTTAACGTAAATGGATATACAGGGTGGCGAATCAATTTTTTAAACGTTCTAAATAAAGAAAAACAGACTGTTATTGATGTAGTTGCATTTGGGGAATATTGATGAAGCACAATATAAAAAATATTCTTTTCTATTCTATAAATTCTTTTCCTTAATTGGTTCTTTTACCCTATTATTTAAAAAAAACGGGTTTTCGGGGGTAACTTGCAACAAATAATTTCACATTTAAATGATATAAAGGAATTATTCATTCACAACATAAATTATTTCATAATCGCCCCCAGCTACCTTCAAACTAATTATTTGTATGAAATTTACATTCATACAAAAAAATTTTTAGACGTTTTGGGGGTGGTGAGCTTCGGACCTAAAGAAACCCCCGTAGATCCGCCATTGCCAAGTCCAGCAGTAATTCATTCAATAATTCAGTTTACAGTAACGAAACTAATGTCAATATTAATAAGGAAAAAAATTTACGTTCACTATTCAAACATGTCCACCTTCTACTACAAATTTTCCTTTTTTCAACTTCTCTATTTCCACTGGCTGAAGTTCTCATCAAGGCTGAAGGTCATCAAATTCTTCTATTTCTTCATCTCACGTGCTATCGTCAATTTCTTCAATATTAGTTGGGGTTTTAGTGTTTGCCATTGGATCTTTTTTCACCCATCTTCTCCTCTTTATTTCTTTCGGTTTAGAACATCTTCTGACGTTATATCTTCTTCCTCTTTCAATAGGATCAGATCCTGATCAATCTTGTACGTTTGGCCCTCTTCCTGGTTCTTCCTGAGAAGCTGAACTCTAGCTCTTGTACCACCTCTTTGGTGGTCCGCCTACAGGTCTGCGTGTCTTCGGTCGCTGAGTTTTAGCCCACTGTCTTCTAGCATTCTTTCTAGATGATCCCTCCAGAATCTTTTTCGTGCCCTGACCCATCTCACCACATTCTCTACGCCCAATTCTTATAACTTCATATGCCAATTGCCAAATGATGATTGGGGCTCAAAGTTATTAGTAATTCTATTCAATCGCGAGTCAACAGTGTTTTTATAAATGCAATAGGCGGTAACTGTAGTTCAAAGTATAATTTTTCGAAAAACTTTCAAAACTTCCACAGCTCTTCCGATTTGAATTCTTCTTGTACGTACACGCCACTACTTTCAAACGACATCTAGTAACAAAAACCGGAACAGTCGGTGCGCCTTTGTTCCTTACAGATGTTTAAAACATGCTTGTCCAACGTTTGCCCTAATTATTTGTTTTTTGTTTCAGAAGCTGCCTATACATAGCTGTCTTTAACCAGGGCCAATTGTGATATTAGAATAAGTGTTAATTATAGACGATAGATTAGTATAAAAATATGCTTGTTAAAAAATTCGATGCACACGATCGGAGAAATTTATTAGAATGTTATTTCCCCCACAACATGTGGGCGAGATACGAAATAAAAAAAATCGAAGCACAAGATAATAAATCTCAGGACGCCAAGTCACAAGATAACAAAGATGTTAAGTCGCAGGATACCAAACTCGAGGAGTCCAATTCGCAAGGTACCAACACTCAGAACGCCTCTCCACAAGTGAATACATCGCAAGTGATCAGATCCGAAGATATGGGATGGCTTGGTATGTCCAGCGAAGAAATTGAATTACTCGATTGGGGATACGACGAAGAATACATAGAATCTTTGGAAATTAGAGGAGACGATAACGATTTCGACGATATTCGAATATACGATCCAAAATTACAAGACGTGATAGATGAAATGATTTGTTTGGAGAACTTACCGTCGTATAAAAAACGTAAATATTTGAAAAAGATACTTCACGATTGTATGTGGAACGGTCATTGTGGTAGCAAAGAACATCCATCAGACGAATTCCGATCGTATTCGGGATCATTCGTCCCGACGCCTATAACACCGATTAAATCTCCTATGGCTCCTTATAAAATGGATCAAATGTGCAAACCCGTTTACAATGGTCAGCAGAGTTTGCTAAAGTCCCATTACAGACCTACCACGCTTCTTCAGACTCCTCCTATGTCCGATGACGAGGAAATAAAATCGAATCCCACTAACGTGCTTAAATTGCTTAACGAAGCTATCGATGAATGCGATATTGAAGAAGATAGTGACTTGTGCGATTATTTCGAAGATACCGATATCAAAGAAGAAATAAATATCAATGATTTCGAAGAAGATGAGGAAGATACTGAGGTTCTTCCGGTTGTTGAACCATTAAAAACTTTCCATGCAGCTGAGAGCGACCACAGCTATCACAAAGGGAAATACTGTGCTTCGGGATCGGCTGCGTTTGGAATTGATACTCCTTCTGATTCTGGTAAGTCGAATTCAGTTATTAGTTTAGCCTTACTTGACATTCTGTACAAACTACCATTCGATCTCATATCAATGTATAGATCACAGTAATATTTCCAGAGAAAATTTCTGGATACAAGAAATACTGCGAGGGGGCTAAATCTGGCGAATAGGGTGTATGAGGTTGCCATTCAAACTTTAATTCATGAATTTTAGCAATTGCAATAACGGATGTTTGATCTGGTGTATTGTCTTGATGAAACAACACTTTCTTCTTAGCCAAATGCGGCCGTTTTTGGATGGATATGTACCAAAACATGTGAATCTTATATTGAAAAACAAAATGAATTGTGAACACAATCCTAATCAATCCGGATGCAACTAGTATAGACCTTTACAGGTCTATACTATTGGCAGCGCCATTTCACTGTAGAAGTACTTAAAGGCAGATCCCTAGATTAATTAATCTGGGCCCGTGAGTTATCTATCGCGTTTACAAATGTAAACAATACGTTTATCTTCAGCGATTGTGATTTTTCGTGGTCGTCCTGAACGTTTTATATCACCAGAACTCCTGGTGAATGCATATTGCGGCAATGGTAAGGTTACTTTTGCCTTGACTATGAAGACTTGCGATTGATGCACGTTTCAACCAAAAGTTCCTTGTTTTTGTCTATTTGAAAACTTACAAGACCGAATTTGCGGGAACGAAAACAATTAGTGTACGTACTTCACAGAAAGATGTCTTGGTTTAAAAATTATGAATTGCTGCGCGTAGTAGATAGACAAATGACAAAATCATGACGTTTCTCGCGTATCAAAGTGATCGTAAAACACCAAAAAAAAAAGGAAATAGCGAGACTTGGTGTTGATAGTATTTATTTTCTTTAAAAATATTAGTTACGGTTTATATAGATTTTTGACATACACAATCCTAACCAAACTGGAATTTCTCGAACCTTTTTATTATATTCAACACTATTTAGACTACCATTACACCAACATTTTCAATTACACTGTCTGACGCGCGTTTCGATAACCAACTTATCGTCTTCAGAGACTCAATATTTACCTTTACAGTTCCTGAAGACGACAACGACAAAAAGTTTAAAAGATATTAGAAAAACCTACCAGTGATTATGAAGATTGAAATCGCCGAAAAATTTACTTTTATTCAACACTTGAGTCTAGATATGTAGAGGACGATTTTGAATACATTCCGAGGTTTTATTGAATTTCTCGAATGGAGTAATTAATTCATTCAAAAATTCCAGTTTTAGGATAAATAAATCAAAAGTGCGACAATACGTAAACAAAGAAATATTCAAAATGGTTGGAAAAAAAACGTAACTAGCCGAATGGCATGCTAAAAGTGTAGTTGTTATGAGTGTTGGTGTAGCCGTAGTGTGTAGTCAGTATCCACTATTTTTACTTCCGACGTTTTCGCGGGAGTTTAACGACATATAAAAGTTTGGAAGATTGTGAAATTTGCCAATACTCGGTAAAGTTTAGGGCCGATCCTCACTATAATGCCGTTCGGTCTGATAAAGTCTTGAATTGACAATATCAAAATCTGATGTATTTGGCTCGTAGATAATTAATAATATTAGAAAATTATTGTAATATTTGCAGTGAAAAAATGTCATTAAACTTTTGGAACCTGATCGTGATTCGACTGGGATTCGAGCTTTACTTGACTGTTAAGCCGGCTTTACACTTGTCGCGAATAATAGCATCATTCGAGGCGATATTATAATTAAAAGTTTTCAAACACAAAACAGAGTTCGAACTTTTTGCCCGTCAATATCGTGAAAACTAAAAGAGTGTTTCGCATTTCGTTTCATTTGTCGCGCGAAATTAGTGTGAAACGCGATAAGTCTAAAGCCGGCTTTACGGATAGTATGAATCAAACCGAGAACGAACTGTGAAAGGTTTTCTACTGAGGATCGGTCTAAGACTACCTCGGCGACGGACGCTCACAAGTATTAATTTAAGGCTAATTTCAAATCCATTTAATCACCTCTTTTGCTTTGAAATTTGAAAATATATTGTTATGAACATACATAGAGTCATTCTCAATCCGAATGATTGAAGTTATTGAGCTAAAGTTGCGTCAACTCGTGCGATTCTTTAATTATTACTCTGAAGATGCCAACCGAAACGTTGATTTCATATTCCAATATGGATTATGTCCTGTAAGGATACGGTAAATTACTGATTTCATCTCTCAAACTATCAACAAATTTAATAATGGTAAAAGAGAAAAACATGTCGCGAAAAATCGCAAGTTGAACGTGCATGGAAATTTGAATGGTTCAAACTGAGAAAAGAAAAATATTTCATTGGTTCTGAGTGTACGTTTAGAATGATTAAAATGAATTTATTGTTCTAGTTATTTATAGGATACGAAATTATCTAATAGGCGCGTTGAAAACCGCTACGTTTTCGTTTTTTCATAACGTCTGGCTATTTCGAAAATTCTTGTTATGTAATATGTAGACAGAAGAAATGTTGTTACATCTGTTTAGGTAAGAAGTGAAAACTGGAATTTTTGGCATTTATCCAAATAACAAAGTTTTGCTGGTTTTCCCGAGAAGCGAAATATACGTCGGAAACATAATTATGCAGCAGGTTTTTTTAATCACTTCCTTATTGGCTTGGAACTTTTGATATATTCTGTGCCAGACTTCTAACTTTACCCTGTAGGTGACGTGAAAATAAAATTTCTCATACAAAGAAAGTTGATTCTATCGATCATTTCGTTTCTTATTTTTACCGATATTGCATATACCAAATTCAATTAGAAATGTTTAATTACAATTTATGGTAATTTTCTTCAGAATGTCTCTTTATGGGGAACGGTTTTATTGGCATGTATAACGATTTAAAAATCTACATATCTCCTAAACCATAAATTTTATCGAGTTAAACAAAGAGAACCTTTTTGCGGAAGAATCGATTGAAAAACTCCTACCCAGCCTTCAAATAATAGTGTAGAATTATTTACTCCGTCAATCACACTACAAAGACATACGTAATCATCCATTAGAAATTGATAACGTTCGAATGTATAATTTAGAAAATATACTCAAATATAGGTTCTGATTTCGCAACTTCAAAAATCTATAACTCAAAAACGACAATTTTTTTCTCGTTTTCACGTCTCCTGAAATTTCTAATCCAGAAATTGGTAGGGTCATTACAAATAAATCTTAATATTTCCTAAAATTTTCATAAATGTACCTGAGATACAATGTGTTGGTTATTTATTGGTCTTTTCTGATCATAAACTTAACATAACAATAGAAAAAGGTTTGGACTGGTTAAAAACCCTCTGCATTTAAGTTTAAATAGCAAAATCGTAAGATTTTTCTCAATAAGTAGATACTTATTTGCCAATAGAGGTTATTCTATTTCACTTTTTAAAAGAAAAAGGTTTGGACTGGTTAAAAACCCTCTGTATCAAAGTTTAAATACCCAAATCGTAAGGTTTTTCTCAATAAATATGTACGTATTTGCAAATAAAGGTTAATTTATTGTAATTCCAATAGAAAAAGGTTTGGACTGGTCAAAAACCCTCTGCATTGAAGTTTAAATAGCAAAATCGTAAGATTTTTCTCAATAAGTAGATACTTATTTGCCAATAGAGGTTATTCTATTTCACTTTTTAAAAGAAAAAGGTTTGGACTGGTTAAAAACCCTCTGTATCAAAGTTTAAATACCCAAATCGTAAGGTTTTTCTCAATAAATATGTACGTCTTTGCAAATAAAGGTTAATTTATTGTAATTCCAATAGAAAAAGGTTTGGACTGGTCAAAAACCCTCTGCATTGAAGTTTAAATAGCAAAATCGTAAGATTTTTCTCAATAAGTAGATACTTATTTGCCAATAGAGGTTATTCTATTTCACTTTTTAAAAGAAAAAGGTTTGGACTGGTTAAAAACCCTCTGTATCAAAGTTTAAATACCCAAATCGTAAGGTTTTTCTCAATAAATATGTACGTATTTGCAAATAAAGGTTAATTTATTGTAATTCCAATAGAAAAAGGTTTGGACTGGTCAAAAACCCTCTGCATTGAAGTTTAAATAGCAAAATCGTAAGATTTTTCTCAATAAGTAGATACTTATTTGCCAATAGAGGTTATTCTATTTCACTTTTTAAAAGAAAAAGGTTTGGACTGGTTAAAAACCCTCTGTATCAAAGTTTAAATACCCAAATCGTAAGGTTTTTCTCAATAAATATGTACGTCTTTGCAAATAAAGGTTAATTTATTGTAATTCCAATAGAAAAAGGTTTGGACTGGTCAAAAACCCTCTGCATTGAAGTTTAAATAGCAAAATCGTAAGATTTTTCTCAATAAGTAGATACTTATTTGCCAATAGAGGTTATTCTATTTCACTTTTTAAAAGAAAAAGGTTTGGACTGGTTAAAAACCCTCTGTATCAAAGTTTAAATACCCAAATCGTAAGGTTTTTCTCAATAAATATGTACGTATTTGCAAATAAAGGTTAATTTATTGTAATTCCAATAGAAAAAGGTTTGGACTGGTCAAAAACCCTCTGCATTGAAGTTTAAATAGCAAAATCGTAAGATTTTTCTCAATAAGTAGATACTTATTTGCCAATAGAGGTTATTCTATTTCACTTTTTAAAAGAAAAAGGTTTGGACTGGTTAAAAACCCTCTGTATCAAAGTTTAAATACCCAAATCGTAAGGTTTTTCTCAATAAATATGTACGTATTTGCAAATAAAGGTTAATTTATTGTAATTCCAATAGAAAAAGGTTTGGACTGGTCAAAAACCCTCTGCATTGAAGTTTAAATAGCAAAATCGTAAGATTTTTCTCAATAAGTAGATACTTATTTGCCAATAGAGGTTATTCTATTTCAATTTTAATAGAAAAAGGTTTGGACTGGTTAAAAACCCTCTGTATCAAAGTTTAAATACCCAAATCGTAAGGTTTTTCTCAATAAATATGTACGTATTTGCAAATAAAGGTTAATTTATTGTAATTCCAATAGAAAAACGTTTGGACTGGTCAAAAACCCTCTGCATTGAAGTTTAAATAGCAAAATCGTAAGATTTTTCTCAATAAGTAGATACTTATTTGCCAATAGAGGTTATTCTATTTCACTTTTTAAAAGAAAAAGGTTTGGACTGGTTAAAAACCCTCTGTATCAAAGTTTAAATACCCAAATCGTAAGGTTTTTCTCAATAAATATGTACGTATTTGCAAATAAAGGTTAATTTATTGTAATTCCAATAGAAAAAGGTTTGGACTGGTCAAAAACCCTCTGCATTGAAGTTTAAATAGCAAAATCGTAAGATTTTTCTCAATAAGTAGATACTTATTTGCCAATAGAGGTTATTCTATTTCAATTTTAATAGAAAAAGGTTTGGACTGGTTAAAAACCCTCTGTATCAAAGTTTAAATACCCAAATGGTAAGGTTTTTCTCAATAAATATGTGCGTATTTGCAAATAAAGGTTAATTTATTGTAATTCCAATAGAAAAAGGTTTGGACTGGTCAAAAACCCTCTGCATTGAAGTTTAAATAGCAAAATCGTAAGATTTTTCTCAATAAGTAGATACTTATTTGCCAATAGAGGTTATTCTATTTCAATTTTAATAGAAAAAGGTTTGGACTGGTTAAAAACCCTCTGTATCAAAGTTTAAATACCCAAATGGTAAGGTTTTTCTCAATAAATATGTACGTATTTGCAAATAAAGGTTAATTTATTGTAATTCCAATAGAAAAAGTTTTGGACTGGTCAAAAACCCTCTGCATTGAAGTTTAAATACCAAAATCGTAAGATTTTTCTCAATAAGTAGATACTTATTTGCCAATAGAGGTTATTCTATTTCACTTTTTAAAAGAAAAAGGTTTGGACTGGTTAAAAACCCTCTGTATCAAAGTTTAAATACCCAAATCGTAAGGTTTTTCTCAATAAATATGTACGTATTTGCAAATAAAGGTTAATTTATTGTAATTCCAATAGAAAAAGGTTTGGACTGGTCAAAAACCCTCTGCATTGAAGTTTAAATAGCAAAATCGTAAGATTTTTCTCAATAAGTAGATACTTATTTGCCAATAGAGGTTATTCTATTTCAATTTTAATAGAAAAAGGTTTGGACTGGTTAAAAACCCTCTGTATCAAAGTTTAAATACCCAAATCGTAAGGTTTTTCTCAATAAATATGTACGTATTTGCAAATAAAGGTTAATTTATTGTAATTCCAATAGAAAAACGTTTGGACTGGTCAAAAACCCTCTGCATTGAAGTTTAAATAGCAAAATCGTAAGATTTTTCTCAATAAGTAGATACTTATTTGCCAATAGAGGTTATTCTATTTCAATTTTAATAGAAAAAGGTTTGGACTGGTTAAAAACCCTCTCTATCAAAGTTTAAATACCCAAATGGTAAGGTTTTTCTCAATAAATATGTACGTCTTTGCAAATAAAGGATAATTTATTGTAATTCCAATAGAAAAAGGTTTGGACTGGTCAAAAACCCTCTGCATTGAAGTTTAAATAGCAAAATCGTAAGATTTTTCTCAATAAGTAGATACTTATTTGCCAATAGAGGTTATTCTATTTCAATTTTAATAGAAAAAGGTTTGGACTGGTTAAAAACCCTCTGTATCAAAGTTTAAATACCCAAATGGTAAGGTTTTTCTCAATAAATATGTACGTCTTTGCAAATAAAGGATAATTTATTGTAATTCCAATAGAAAAAGGTTTGGACTGGTCAAAAACCCTCTGCATTGAAGTTTAAATAGCAAAATCGTAAGATTTTTCTCAATAAGTAGATACTTATTTGCCAATAGAGGTTATTCTATTTCAATTTTAATAGAAAAAGGTTTGGACTGGTTAAAAACCCTCTCTATCAAAGTTTAAATACCCAAATGGTAAGGTTTTTCTCAATAAATATGTACGTCTTTGCAAATAAAGGATAATTTATTGTAATTCCAATAGAAAAAGGTTTGGACTGGTCAAAAACCCTCTGCATTGAAGTTTAAATAGCAAAATCGTAAGATTTTTCTCAATAAGTAGATACTTATTTGCCAATAGAGGTTATTCTATTTCAATTTTAATAGAAAAAGGTTTGGACTGGTTAAAAACCCTCTGTATCAAAGTTTAAATACCCAAATGGTAAGGTTTTTCTCAATAAATATGTACGTCTTTGCAAATAAAGGATAATTTATTGTAATTCCAATAGAAAAAGGTTTGGACTGGTCAAAAACCCTCTGCATTGAAGTTTAAATAGCAAAATCGTAAGATTTTTCTCAATAAGTAGATACTTATTTGCCAATAGAGGTTATTCTATTTCAATTTTAATAGAAAAAGGTTTGGACTGGTTAAAAACCCTCTGTATCAAAGTTTAAATACCCAAATGGTAAGGTTTTTCTCAATAAATATGTACGTATTTGCAAATAAAGGTTAATTTATTGTAATTCCAATAGAAAAACGTTTGGACTGGTCAAAAACCCTCTGCATTGAAGTTTAAATAGCAAAATCGTAAGATTTTTCTCAATAAGTAGATACTTATTTGCCAATAGAGGTTATTCTATTTCAATTTTAATAGAAAAAGGTTTGGACTGGTTAAAAACCCTCTGTATCAAAGTTTAAATACCCAAATGGTAAGGTTTTTCTCAATAAATATGTACGTCTTTGCAAATAAAGGATAATTTATTGTAATTCCAATAGAAAAAGGTTTGGACTGGTCAAAAACCCTCTGCATTGAAGTTTAAATAGCAAAATCGTAAGATTTTTCTCAATAAGTAGATACTTATTTGCCAATAGAGGTTATTCTATTTCAATTTTAATAGAAAAAGGTTTGGACTGGTTAAAAACCCTCTGTATCAAAGTTTAAATACCCAAATGGTAAGGTTTTTCTCAATAAATATGTACGTATTTGCAAATAAAGGTTAATTTATTGTAATTCCAATAGAAAAACGTTTGGACTGGTCAAAAACCCTCTGCATTGAAGTTTAAATAGCAAAATCGTAAGATTTTTCTCAATAAGTAGATACTTATTTGCCAATAGAGGTTATTCTATTTCAATTTTAATAGAAAAAGGTTTGGACTGGTTAAAAACCCTCTGTATCAAAGTTTAAATACCCAAATGGTAAGGTTTTTCTCAATAAATATGTACGTCTTTGCAAATAAAGGATAATTTATTGTAATTCCAATAGAAAAAGGTTTGGACTGGTCAAAAACCCTCTGCATTGAAGTTTAAATAGCAAAATCGTAAGATTTTTCTCAATAAGTAGATACTTATTTGCCAATAGAGGTTATTCTATTTCAATTTTAATAGAAAAAGGTTTGGACTGGTTAAAAACCCTCTGTATCAAAGTTTAAATACCCAAATGGTAAGGTTTTTCTCAATAAATATGTACGTATTTGCAAATAAAGGTTAATTTATTGTAATTCCAATAGAAAAACGTTTGGACTGGTCAAAAACCCTCTGCATTGAAGTTTAAATAGCAAAATCGTAAGATTTTTCTCAATAAGTAGATACTTATTTGCCAATAGAGGTTATTCTATTTCAATTTTAATAGAAAAAGGTTTGGACTGGTTAAAAACCCTCTGTATCAAAGTTTAAATACCCAAATGGTAAGGTTTTTCTCAATAAATATGTACGTCTTTGCAAATAAAGGATAATTTATTGTAATTCCAATAGAAAAAGGTTTGGACTGGTCAAAAACCCTCTGCATTGAAGTTTAAATAGCAAAATCGTAAGATTTTTCTCAATAAGTAGATACTTATTTGCCAATAGAGGTTATTCTATTTCAATTTTAATAGAAAAAGGTTTGGACTGGTTAAAAACCCTCTGTATCAAAGTTTAAATACCCAAATGGTAAGGTTTTTCTCAATAAATATGTACGTATTTGCAAATAAAGGTTAATTTATTGTAATTCCAATAGAAAAACGTTTGGACTGGTCAAAAACCCTCTGCATTGAAGTTTAAATAGCAAAATCGTAAGATTTTTCTCAATAAGTAGATACTTATTTGCCAATAGAGGTTATTCTATTTCAATTTTAATAGAAAAAGGTTTGGACTGGTTAAAAACCCTCTGTATCAAAGTTTAAATACCCAAATGGTAAGGTTTTTCTCAATAAATATGTACGTCTTTGCAAATAAAGGATAATTTATTGTAATTCCAATAGAAAAAGGTTTGGACTGGTCAAAAACCCTCTGCATTGAAGTTTAAATAGCAAAATCGTAAGATTTTTCTCAATAAGTAGATACTTATTTGCCAATAGAGGTTATTCTATTTCAATTTTAATAGAAAAAGGTTTGGACTGGTTAAAAACCCTCTGTATCAAAGTTTAAATACCCAAATGGTAAGGTTTTTCTCAATAAATATGTACGTATTTGCAAATAAAGGTTAATTTATTGTAATTCCAATAGAAAAACGTTTGGACTGGTCAAAAACCCTCTGCATTGAAGTTTAAATAGCAAAATCGTAAGATTTTTCTCAATAAGTAGATACTTATTTGCCAATAGAGGTTATTCTATTTCAATTTTAATAGAAAAAGGTTTGGACTGGTTAAAAACCCTCTGTATCAAAGTTTAAATACCCAAATCGTAAGGTTTTTCTCAATAAGTATGTACGTATTTGCAAATAAAGGATAATTTAGTGTAATTCCAATAGAAAAAGGTTTGGACTGGTCAAAAACCCTCTGCATTGAAGTTTAAATAGCAAAATCGTAACGTTTTTCTCAATAAGTATGTACGTATTTGCAAATAAAGGATAATTTATTGTAATTCCAATAGAAAAAGGTTTGGAGTGGTCAAAAACCCACTGTATCAAAGTTTAAATACCCAAATCGTAAGGTTTTTCTCAATAAGTAGATACTTATTTGCCAATAGAGGTTATTCTATTTCAATTTTAATAGAAAAAGGTTTGGACTGGTCAAAAACCCTCTTAACCTATGTGGTTTTAAATGTAATTTTATTTAAAAAACTTGGTAGTCGACTTTATACTTACAAATATCAAGAATAAATTTTCGCCTTGTTATTTAAATACATTTTATTCTATTAGCTAGTTCATAGTTTATAGTTGTGGACGGCCAGGGAGCCGTTGAGCACATAGGCCTTCAGATAGGCCCGTCGCGTCCCACTTGACGTTACCAAAGTCCGATGTCCTTTGAGAAGCCGATCAGTCGCTTTGGTTTGAATCCTCTGATATCGTTAGGCAGACTTTGGGTGTTTCCCCAGGTGTTTAAAGCGCGCCCGTGTCATTGCAGGGCACTCACACATAACGTGGTCTGCAATTCAATCTTCCTCAATGCACCAACGGCACTCCGTATCATCCGTGATGCCCATGGTGTGAAGGTGTAGGTCTTAGATGGCAGTGTCCAGTTAGAAGTCTCTTAGCTAGTTTTTAAATTAAAATTCAGGTGTTCATAAATCGTTCGTGTAGGAATGTATGTTCAGAACATATGCGGAAGAAATTGTAGAATTCTGGTATAAAATACGCTAATAGCTTACTTAGGTCATGTGTGGTTACAAAAGGGGGCCAAGTGCCAAGGGCAAATCAAAAATTCAAATCACTTCGAAATCTATTGTCGCGTTAACAATAATAGTACAGTAAAATAAGATTTTGGGGTGAAAAAATGATAATGATTGTTTGCCAGAAACTGGTTTGGAGGAGGGTAAAAAAAATTGAGTTTAAAAGAAAAAGATGCATTTCTGATTAATTATACTAAACAGAAACTGTTCTTATAGGGTGAAAGCTTATTAAATAACCTTCAATATGCGTTTTGTAGTGAAGGAATCAATTTCAAACTTTCTGCTAGAATTCCAAAAAACTTGGACATCTTCAAGGATACATTTTTCTCACGCAGCTCAAAATTTTGTTGTCCGGAACCGTTCCTTCAAAAGACATTGTCCAAAAGTACATATCCATATAGAGACTTTCTCAAAAAATGAACGGAAAACAACATGCATGCTTTTTTGGTCTTGAACATTACAACGGACTTATTTTTATAATGATTTTCAACCTCCATATCCATATACTATTTCCATAATCACCATCGCCGTAAGTTTTAAAATCGATCCATGACTTTTTTCAATTCGCGGCGGTTGCCAAAAACATTCATGATAAAATTTCAAACACAAACCTCACACAATCATCCCCATATTACAGACTTGATAGTTCACTATGTTAGAGCAACCTCAAACCAGTACTTGCGTACGAGGGTGGTTCCAAAAGTACACATTCTATACAGCATATGATTTGACACATTTACGGCGAACTTTGAGGGAAAAAATCAAGCAAAAACTGTCACATTTGGCTAAGAAGAAGTGTTTCATTAAGACAATGAACCAGTCCACACGTCCGTTATTGCAATGGACAAAACTGTTGTGTTTTTTTGTTGGGTCAGGTACTTCTGGTACCATCCTCGTATATGGAACTAATTCCGTCCACACATCATATATATAACTAATAATTTTGTGCTTTCCGCCAACTCTTCTTCGTCAAACAATTTTTTGGATCTTATTAAGAAAGTATAAGCAAATTTTTAACGTTTCATTACATTTTTTACACATGCGGCTATTTTTTTTTCCTTTGAGTCCTGTACTATAAATAAAATTTAATATCTACGTGGAAATTTATCAAATTATAATTTCTAATCAATCTTTGCATATTTGCAGATTAATTGTTAGATTAAAATTGTGTCATCAAGGTTTTCTGTCTTCCTGGTTGAATATTTTGAATTTTGACATTCATTAATTTTTTTTAAATACTCTTCACTTCAATTCCTTTGTCAAATCATATGTTGAATAAATGAATAACTTTTTTTAAATATATATTTCTTATTTTTATCAATAATATATATGATTATTAATTTATTAACTTGGCAACATCTTACTTAACAGTATCGAAGAATTCCCACCCGTGGAAATTAGATTACGTCACATTAAAATGTCTGTTAATTAAAAAACTAAATCAATTTGAATTGTAACGAAAAATTTCATACAATTATATAGTAGTTAAAATATTTTCATTATATTATATTGAATTATTATTTTATATTCTAAATAACATATTTTTATGTAAATATTAATTCTTTAAAACTGACCATATGACATCGCAATGTTGCCATATGTTTTGTGATAAATCACGAACTATTAATACAATTTTATTTATCCTAATCGACTTGATAATCAAACTCTACCTTTCCTTTTTTTGTTTCTATATATTCTTCTTCTATCTTACCGTCAAAATAGTATTAAAACCTAACTTCACGTTATACATTTTTACCGCGTATAAAAGTATTTTATTTCTTTTCAATTTTCCGCTCTCGGGATCCAATAGTTGTAGCATCATAAGAATACACAAGACTAATCGGTATTTCCAATCTACCTAAAAACGGCATCGAGTGTTTACTACCAGTAATTCCACGTATCCTCTAGATCGGAATGCATTCTAGGAAAACTTCATTTACACGTCTCCACAGCATGCAAATCACTAATTCTCCAGCATTTCCCGAATACAATAATCGAATAAAGTTTGCTCATCCATATTATTAGTCATTGCATAAATTGCTAGCAGGCACCGCCGCCTTTTTTCTTAGAAGGCCGACGCGTCTGGCCATAAAAAAACAATTCTCGTGAACGCTGAGTCGTTTCAGATTTTACGAGAGTCAACGTAGCAGGCGCCGGCACTCAAACAATCGCCGGCTATCCCGCCAAATGCGCGCGCATCATTTCACAATCATAGGTATAATGCACTTATATGCAGCGTTGCCGTTACCTAATTTTAATAATCCTAGTTTACAAACTTTCGAAGATTTACTTTGAAGAAATAAAAAGTGAAAAGTTGTAAAATAGACAAGGTTTCACGTAAAAACTGCTACTACATTTTTTTAAATTGTTTTTTCTCTCAATAAGTTTTCTTTTCATATTGGGATGTATATTATTTCTCTATTATCTTTATAGTAATCTATATTTTTGTCTTGAATTATTTTTTTTACTGTTTCTCATTGTTCTTATTGTTTCCAATATAAAAAATTGAAAATGTTATCCCTCAAATTCGAATTAAATGGTTACCATGAGATTTTAAGGTTATGTAAAAAATGCAAGAATGTTTTTGAGGTTCATATCACTTTTTTATTGAATATATCCCCCGACAAATTGTACTGGACTATTTTTTAGGTCGCAAAATACAAATATAAAATATGAAAATTTAAATTCTAATTTTTTATGTCGAAATTTAATAAAGATCCAGCTTTCTAAGACAGTGGCATTTATAGGTTAGAACTATAAAACTATTTTCAAACTTTCTACATTAATACCTATATACAATTTATTATAATTATCATATCAGAATATTTTCTAAATAGATAATTTTTTAATGATATGGCAACACCATTCAAGGAAGTACGCTCGCACTTATTTATACGATGTATAGTTACTACGATAATGCATTTTATTGTACTACATATATTTACTATGAACGTGCGTTCGATAATCTCAAGGTATGCAAGTTATGATTATGGGGTGCCACGTTGAAAATGGGCGCGAACGATTAGTCTCCTATTGCGGTATTGCCAAACCTCGTTGTATTTCATTAATGAAATCGAGAACTGACGTTGGTGATGTAATGGTGTGGGCGCAGGAAGAATTATATTTCAGGAACGAAGTTAATAATCGACTTATTGCAAATCGGTTATAATAGACTGTTGTAATTTATGTTTATTTACTTTTTTTTTTGTATTGAACAGCATATTGTTTTGGATTATTTTTAATGGGTAAAATCGATAATAATATTTGAAAAAAAAAAACTTCAAACCGCCTGACTTGAATTTAAGGATACTAATAAGACATATAACCGGTACGAGGTTCCAAGAACTGATAAAAAAACCGAACCGTTCCAATTTTTATAACGCGGTTTGTTGAATATTTACCAGAGTTGTACTTTAAAGTTTTTAATTCATATAAAAGTTTGAGGTTAAAATGTTTGTGAATAGACATTGTACTTACTGAGTATCCGCGTAATTATTCTGTAGGTTTTCGTAAATGAGAGTTGGGGGAGAGTGGGAATATTTTCCAGAGCTGTATTTGGAAGTTTTTAATCCATATAAAAGTTTGAGGTTAAAATATTTATTAATATGCCTTGTACCAAGTGTCCGCATAAATATTCTGTACGTTTTTGTTAATGAAATTTGGGGGAGAGTGGGTATCTTATGGAAAAACTTTGTTGAATATTTTCCAGAGCTGTATTTGGAAGTTTTCAATCCATATAAAAATTTGGAGTTGAGATATTTGTTAATAAGTATTGTACCAAGTGTCCACATACATATTCTGTACGTTTTTGTGAATGAGAGTTGGGGGAGAGTGGGAATCTTGTTATGGAAAAACTTTGTTGAATATTTTCCAGAGCTGTATTTGGAAGTTTTCAATCTATATAAAAATTTGGAGTTGAAATATTTGTTAATAAGTATTGTACCAAGTGTCCACATACATATTCTGTACGTTTTTGTGAATGATAGTTAGGGGAGAGTGGGAATTTTGTTATGGACAAACTTTGTTGAATATTTTCCAGAGCTGTATTAGGAAGTTTTTAATCCATACAAAAATTTGAGGATAAAACATTTATTAATAAGCATTGTACCAAGTGTCCACATAAATATTCTGTACGTTTTTGTTAATGAAATTTGGGGGAGAGTGGGTATCTTATGGAAAAACTTTTTATATATCTTAGCACTTGTCAGAAGAATCTTTTTCAGATAAAAAAATTCTTCATTACTGCAGATGATTTTACTGAATTGAATTCGATTCATCTATTCTATATACAATTATAGTTTTCATGCTAAGATTCCGAGTCCGCCACTGTTCAAATATCTCTTCGGTGTTGTGTCGAATTGGCAAACTGGTTTTTAGATGACCCGAACTGGATGGTGAAATTCTTGCACAAAATTGGCGTGTTCTCTGTACTTTTCCGAACCCAATTAATGTAATAAAGTACACAGGGCATGCGAATTTTTTAGTTTAATTTTTTTGCATCTATAAAACGAGATTCACATACAGGGTGCTTCCAAGCGAGACAAAAAAAATTTGTGTGAGTAAAATTGAGTTTTATGAAATTTTTTTTCGTGATTTAGTTTGCAAGTGAAAAGGAAAGGCTTTAGTGAGTTTATAGGCGTACAAAGAAACTCTGTATTGCGGTAACGGGTATCAGCACCTTACTTCTAACGAAGACAGATCCGTACTCTAAAAATATAGAAGCCACAATTCGTTTTGAACTCATGTCTAAAATGTTACGTAATTGCAAACCCTAAAACTGGACATTGAACGATTTTTAAGTTAAAAACTGAACGTTAATTGTCAATGTGGAACATTTATTTTACCATATACCATAAGTTAACCATACTTCAGGTTTCTCTCTATAGTTCAAGTGTTTATTCCCTCCTTTCATATTTCCGTTTCGGGAAAGACACATCATAATTTGATATGAATACATGAATAATAAATTTTCATTTTTATTACTAGTTTCTTCTTTGAGCAAGAAGTATTTTACTTTTTCATAATTGCCTTCACATTAGATGCTTAGCTGAATTGGATTGCTGAAAATATTCCATCTAATCATTTCCCTGTTCATTTAGAAGCGTCATTTTAATGAAAGAGAGTAATAAAATGGTGAAGCATTCGTAATTTTGACCTGTCAATTACCTTTTTCCATTGTTCTGTACAGCTTATGGTTACAAAATACCAATAAGAGTTGTAATAAACAAAATATGAACTAAATACAGTCCTTTTTATCTCGAGAAATAGGTCCTTCGAATCCAAGTATACGTTTTATTTCACGTTGGAAACAAAACCTTCGATCGATGTTTATACTCAACTTAATTGAGTTTTACTCGTTGTAACTTGTACTTGTCTTTCTATAATCTACACTCGTGAGCAAAAAAATCGACTCAAGTCGCACGATCGCGGTCACAATTCTCCAGAAAAAATCTGTTATTATTTTTCTGTTTTCAGTATCTCGAAGCTATTAGTCCAAGCTTTATAATGAGTGGTCTACGTTGTCATTCAGTTATTTTTTAATATCGATCGAAAAGGAATTTTGAACAATGAAAAAATTTACAGGAAAGTTCAATATCAATATAATTTGATATTGACCAATCAATATTCAGATTTCCATCCGCTGGTCCCCATTTTCTTTTCGCTCTTTCAAGAATCAAATGATTCGATGCTATCCCATTCTTCAATGGCTGGTGCATGAATTCCAGCCCTTAAATGCTGAATAGAATTCAAGTCCTGGCCACGTGCTGCAATTTCGACATCCTGTAAATCCTGTCGTACGGAACTTGCGTTATGTGGACGTACATTGTTCTACATTAGGATGAGGTTTTCTTGGTTTTTGCTTGCATTGACATTCCCGTCCAAACCATGCAGAAACCTCCTTCAAAAACAACGTTTTCTTTTATACAACACTGCGCGAATCTTTCTCCACCGTCTTCTGTAGACTCGTCCTCTTTTATCGCTACCATTCAGGCACACTCTGCTTTCGTCTTAGGAGAGAGGTGAAACCAATTGTTTGTCAGGCTGGGTAGGCTGAGGCAAGTAGCTGGCATTTTTGGCCCAAGGTTAGTCTTTTTCTGACCGTACAGCCACGCGTTCCTCTGAGATCTTTTTGGACTTGAATATCAGCGATGTGCTGACAATCTCGGATGTGCACCTTTTTGTTTTGGACCAGCTTCTTGGGAAAGACGGTAGAAACAGCAGACTGACTTATGTTCAGCGCGACTTCTCGCTGCCTTATCGCAATAGGGTGACCGCTTTAGCAGATTTATCACTTACTGTGACCATTTTCAGATAGAATTTTTGTCTGCTGTTAACGGCGATGTGTATAAATTGACTAATTATTAGTGGTGGGTGATGTAGATAACCTTTTATAAGGGTTAGTTACCCCTAATTAGCAATATTGTGAACAAGCACACAAGGGATAATTACATATTGTGTGGGTGCAGCCTGAGTCGATTTTTTTGCCACTTTCTATATGGGTTCATTTCAGGCAACGTGTTAAAACTATTGTAAACAATTTTCAAGCAAATAACCCTTATATATTACGTGAGGTTTTGGTTTACTTTTTTTTTGTTTACGTTAGAGCAGGTAACAAATACGTTTCAATATTTGCCAGAGGTACAACTAAAAATATCACCTTTGAATAACATTGTCCTATTTGTAGTTTATTTTCGTTTCTAATGTATTCAGTGGATTTTGGTTTACTTTCGGAAATCAATCGCAGATGCATAATCTATTGAATGATTATTTTGTTTTGAAAAAAAAATGGGTCAACAACCTTGTATTTTATTTTCGAAACAATATAGAAAAAAATCGATCACAATGAATTGATTACGAAGTTTTTTCACACTTTTTTTGTGATACCCCAAATACGAAATTATAATGAATTTTAAAACCGGCACCCATGTGCCTGTATTACAATTTTATTTAATTGAAAAATTAGCATACAATACTTTTCTTTTATAAAAAGTATAACTGTTACGATTCCAACTTTCTAAAGTAAGCCAAGGACGCTTTGTACTGAAGTAGTTGTAGCCCCAAAAAATTATACCAATCGTGAGCGTACGTGTATTTTGGAAATTGAATATTTAGTAATATTTACATAAGAGGATTCTTTGAAATTTGCCTTGATCATTTTAACATCCGTCCGCGGTAAATCAATATGTTTGTAATCAAGTTTGCGCATTTCAGCGATCATAAATTGGTTACTAACTGATCCAGAATTGATTCTAAACTGACCCGCGATTGAAGATTCAGTCTGCAGTTTCATCCTCTATGCACCAGCGGTATTCCGGATCTTCTGTGATGTCTGGAAAGTCATGCGTAAAGGTCTGATCATAATGATTCAATTTGGCAATAGTCTTCGAAATACCAGTTTCATCAACAATACACTTTTGCCATCGATATTTCCATGCAGAAGATGTCCATCAAAAACTTTTAGCTTTAATGCTGTTCTAATGTTGTTCTTAAAGCGCTGAGGGGACAAAAAGAAGTTTGGTAGGGCGAGGTCGGTGCTGTAGACTGGCTGAGGTACGACTTTGATCTCGTAGCTTTTTCAGGTAAACGGTTTGAAAAATTTCGAGTTGTCGCGATGGAGCTTCCAAGAATGCTTGATCGCCTGACAGGGTTTTAATCTTCGTATCATTTGGAAGTAAAATTTAGTATTACTTTTTTATCGTAATTCAATCTTTCCAATTTTTTTAAATACTCTTTGCACAGTTTCGAGGAATGCTTGGGATCGTTTCCATGCTAGAATTATGTATCGGTCAGGCGCTGGCCAGTACGTACTACATTTTCATTCATTATTTTACATAGTCTTCTTTCTTAAAAACCCCTTAAATTATTACCAGGTCTCCAGTCACCCTTCCTCCAAAACATCCCCAAACCAACACTGAGTCTGCGTCGTGCTTTACACTCAGGATAATACATGCCTTCGATTAAAGTAAACTAATAACGGACACTGTTATATTTATGAAAAATAAATTGTGTTTAAAATGTATTATATTGAAATTTAATGAATGGATTATAACATTAATTGTCAAAACTCGCAGTAATATTTTTCGTTTGGATGTGATCATGATTATTTCCATATCAATATGAAAAAAATTAGAGGCATCGGATGTTACAGTTAGGTATCGAGTTTCTGTGCGAAAATTTTTCGCAAGTAACATCTGGTTAACCATAATCACTTATTTAAATTTTGCTTTATATACAAAATGTGAACCGGATTCTCATTATCGTGATACATTACAGTCATTAACAGAGCATTATTTAATAATTATACATTAGAAAAAATTAACCATTTAGCAAAGAATACGTTTATCAGAATAATAACTTACCAATAGAAATTGGTTTCTACAGCTCAAGAGATTGAATATAATTTAAAATTATAGGAGTTTTCTGATATAAAAAAGAAAGAAAACTGTCTTTGCCTTGAGAGACTTCTAACTGGAAACTGCCATCTAAGACGCCATCTCCACACCATGGACATCACGGATGATGCGGAGTGCCGCTAGGGCATGGAGGAGGACGAAACGGCAGACCACGTTATCTGCGAGTGCCTTGCACTCACTTGAGCGCGGTTTAAAACCTCACAACTTGTCTAAAGGTATCAAAGGGTTCAAACCGAAGTTATTCTCAAAGGATATCGTTCTGGTAACTTCTAGTGGGGCGCGACGGGCTTATATGCTCAACGGCTCCCTGGCCACTCACAATTATGAACAATGCCTTTGCAATCCACCGTCTCGACTGTTTATTCCATTTAGGAGTATAGTAATGGATCCAAGTTTTATCCATAGCTATGAATCGAAGTTAAACATCCGCTCAAACCGCGTCATTAAAGCCTGGGAAATACGCTTATGGTTTCAAAGTTTACAAACGTGGTATACAACGCGCGGCGATAGCCTCTTCTATCTTTCTAACCTCAAACCGACTGTAATTCAGTCGTAACTTTTCGTTACGTTCCCAAATTATCAATGACAGCTCGATACTCAACATTTTCCATGTTCTCAGCCCCCTAAAGGCTCTCGATACGTATATTGGTGAGTAGAGGCAGCAAGAGTACTTGCCATCCACACTCTCGATTTATTGAATTGCTTGCTACAGCTACTAGAACATGGATGTGATTCAAGCTTTTTTCTTTCTCAAATGTTTTCCAAATAACGTCATGGGATTTTTATAGACTTTTTCTTATTGTAGAAAAAATGAAATATGTAGTAGCTGTAGTTTTTTCCCACATAAAAAGATTTCATTTTTAATCTATTCGAGATGCACTTTCCATAATGCATAATGCATCACAAAGTTTTCTAAGGCTCTCCCGTATGCATTTTGTCGCATCTTGACACGTCTTACTGGTTAGAAATTCCCAATTGGTGAGTAGAGGCAGCAAGAGTACTAGCCATCCACACTCTCCATTTATTCAGTTGCTTGCTTAAAGGCCGATTCATTTACTTGACTTTTCGTTTGCCGTTAGAAACATTGAAATGAATAAAACCATTCATAGTTGCCGTTTGACGTGGCGCTGATTTTGCCAGATGCTCCCAATAAAAAAAAATCTTTAGGTTAACGGCAGCAACGTCAATAGACGTCAAAAGGTAAACGTCGTTCGCGAACGACAAACGGAAAGTTTATGAATCAGCCTTTATTCTCTCGACTATTTATGTTTCTTTCGAAACTAAAATCGTTCGTCAAACATAAAGTTGAATGAAATGAATATCGGCAACAGTGTTTCTTGTAACTCGAACCTTATGAAGTTGTTGACTTGTCCGGACAAGTCGTTGATGCATTCTTACTGAATTGTCGCGTCTTCCACCGGAAGTTATATATGTCTGTTAATAAATACACAATAAAAAAAAATAATATTACTGCAAATATTTTTATTCAATGAACGCTTTTTCTCGGTATTAAGTTATATAATCGAGTTTATCTGTGAATTGTCGAAATATCTTGGTAAATATTGGATTCGATATATAATCAAATATTTACTTACTATATCTACTTTTTTAAATTTTCGGTAATATTTCTCTGAATGCTACTGATAATACTTTTTCGGAAAATAGTAGCGTTAAATACTAGTAAAATGAAACCATGTTATGGTGGCTAAACCTTGTTTTATGCAGCCAAAATTAAACATTAAATTACTAATTGAAAGATTTGAGATTTTGTGAGGTTATGAGCACAAAATATGTCAGATCAGTCTGTTTGGTTATGAAATTATACGCGTTATTGCCCCGATTTACGCCGTGGTGTTTCATTTCTAAAAACTGTCATCGAGGTCCTTTAAACGATGTCACATTGATAGTTAGTGTCAGAGCTTCCCACATTTGTATGACATAAAGTATCCATACAGAAAATTTCTATTGGTTCATTGATAATCTATAATTATCGATAATTTACTACATAAATTAAAAAATTACCACCAAGAAAGTTTAGTTTGATGTTCTATTTTAGAAAGGTCATTGCATAGTTATCCACGCGGAGCACGACCTTTATCTACCCACTCCACGTTCAGAATTAATCAACGGCTCAATACTGTACAATGCGAAAAATGCATAATCATACGCCAAAAATATCTTTCCTCGCTTTTCGCAATACAACATGAAAAACGTTTTGTATTGATCAGTAAACTTGATCGACGCCACACGCACCCAGATGTAGCAGCTCAGATAAATGAATCCATAAAATTAAGAGGTTGCAGTGGGCCGAAGAACATGAAAGTTGGACGCATGAAGAGTAAGAAAGAGTTTTATGGTCCAAAGTTTGAGAACAGATGTTAGATCAATGTGTTATCCCGACTATAAAACACGGGGCAAGCTCAGTGTTGGTTTGGGGATGTTTTGGAGGAAGGGTGACTGGAGACCTGGAAAAATTGAAGGAATTTTAACGAAAAACGATTATAAAAGTAAAATGTACGTTATAAATAGAACCAGATCAGTCGAAAATGTATCTTTTCATCGGTAGTGTATATCACGTTCAGAATTAATCAACGGCTCAATACTGTACAATGCGAAAAATGCATAATCATACGCCAAAAATATCTTTCCTCACTTTTCGCAATACAACATGAAAAACGTATTGTAATGATCAGTAAACTTGATCTACGCCACGGACCCAGAAGTAGCAGCTGAGATCAATGAATCCATAAAATTAAGAGGTTGCAGTGGGCCGAAGAACATGAAAATTGGACGCATGAAGAGTAAGAAAGAGTTTTATGGTCCAAAGTTTGAGAACAGATGTTAGATCAATGTGTTATCCCGACTATAAAACATGGGGCCAGCTCAGTGTTGGTTTGGGGATGTTTTGGAGGAAGGGTGACTGGAGACCTGGAAAAATTGAAGGAATTTTAACGAAAAACGATTATAAAAGTAAAATGTACGTTATAAATAGAACCAGATCAGCCGAAAATGTATCTTTTCATCGGTAGTGTATATCACGTTCAGAATTAGTTAACGGTTCAATACTGTACAATGCGAAAAATGCATAATCATACGCCAAAAATATCTTTCCTCGCTTTTCGCAATACAACATGAAAAACGTATTGTAATGATCAGTAAACTTGATCTACGCCACGGACCCAGAAGTAGCAGCTGAGATCAATGAATCCATAAAATTAAGAGGTTGCAGTGGGCCGAAGAACATGAAAATTGGACGCATGAAGAGTAAGAAAGAGTTTTATGGTCCAAAGTTTGAGAACAGATGTTAGATCAATGTGTTATCCCGACTATAAAACACGGGGCCAGCTCAGTGTTGGTTTGGGGATGTTTTGGAGGAAGGGTGACTGGAGACCTGGAAAAATTGAAGGAATTTTAACGAAAAACGATTATAAAAGTAAAATGTACGTTATAAATAGAACCAGATCAGCCGAAAATGTATCTTTTCATCGGTAGTGTATATCACGTTCAGAATTAGTTAACGGTTCAATACTGTACAATGCGAAAAATGCATAATCATACGCCAAAAATATCTTTCCTCGCTTTTCGCAATACAACATGAAAAACGTATTGTAATGATCAGTAAACTTGATCGACGCCACACGCACCCAGATGTAGCAGCTCAGATAAATGAATCCATAAAATTAAGAGGTTGCAGTGGGCCGAAGAACATGAAAGTTGGACGCATGAAGAGTAAGAAAGAGTTTTATGGTCCAAAGTTTGAGAACAGATGTTAGATCAATGTGTTATCCCGACTATAAAACACGGGGCAAGCTCAGTGTTGGTTTGGGGATGTTTTGGAGGAAGGGTGACTGGAGACCTGGAAAAATTGAAGGAATTTTAACGAAAAACGATTATAAAAGTAAAATGTACGTTATAAATAGAACCAGATCAGCCGAAAATGTATCTTTTCATCGGTAGTGTATATCACGTTCAGAATTAATCAACGGCTCAATACTGTACAATGCGAAAAATGCATAATCATACGCCAAAAATATCTTTCCTCGCTTTTCGCAATACAACATGAAAAACGTATTGTAATGATCAGTAAACTTGATCTACGCCACGGACCCAGAAGTAGCAGCTGAGATCAATGAATCCATAAAATTAAGAGGTTGCAGTGGGCCGAAGAACATGAAAATTGGACGCATGAAGAGTAAGAAAGAGTTTTATGGTCCAAAGTTTGAGAACAGATGTTAGATCAATGTGTTATCCCGACTATAAAACACGGGGCCAGCTCAGTGTTGGTTTGGGGATGTTTTGGAGGAAGGGTGACTGGAGACCTGGAAAAATTGAAGGAATTTTAACGAAAAACGATTATAAAAGTAAAATGTACGTTATAAATAGAACCAGATCAGCCGAAAATGTATCTTTTCATCGGTAGTGTATATCACGTTCAGAATTAGTTAACGGTTCAATACTGTACAATGCGAAAAATGCATAATCATACGCCAAAAATATCTTTCCTCGCTTTTCGCAATACAACATGAAAAACGTATTGTAATGATCAGTAAACTTGATCTACGCCACGGACCCAGAAGTAGCAGCTGAGATCAATGAATCCATAAAATTAAGAGGTTGCAGTGGGCCGAAGAACATGAAAATTGGACGCATGAAGAGTAAGAAAGAGTTTTATGGTCCAAAGTTTGAGAACAGATGTTAGATCAATGTGTTATCCCGACTATAAAACACGGGGCCAGCTCAGTGTTGGTTTGGGGATGTTTTGGAGGAAGGGTGACTGGAGACCTGGAAAAATTGAAGGAATTTTAACGAAAAACGATTATAAAAGTAAAATGTACGTTATAAATAGAACCAGATCAGTCGAAAATGTATCTTTTCATCGGTAGTGTATATCACGTTCAGAATTAATCAACGGCTCAATACTGTACAATGCGAAAAATGCATAATCATACGCCAAAAATATCTTTCCTCGCTTTTCGCAATACAACATGAAAAACGTTTTGTATTGATCAGTAAACTTGATCGACGCCACACGCACCCAGATGTAGCAGCTCAGATAAATGAATCCATAAAATTAAGAGGTTGCAGTGGGCCGAAGAACATGAAAATTGGACGCATGAAGAGTAAGAAAGAGTTTTATGGTCCAAAGTTTGAGAACAGATGTTAGATCAATGTGTTATCCCGACTATAAAACACGGGGCCAGCTCAGTGTTGGTTTGGGGATGTTTTGGAGGAAGGGTGACTGGAGACCTGGAAAAATTGAAGGAATTTTAACGAAAAACGATTATAAAAGTAAAATGTACGTTATAAATAGAACCAGATCAGTCGAAAATGTATCTTTTCATCGTTAGTGTATATCACGTTCAGAATTAATCAACGGCTCAATACTGTACAATGCGAAAAATGCATAATCATACGCCAAAAATATCTTTCCTCACTTTTCGCAATACAACATGAAAAACGTATTGTAATGATCAGTAAACTTGATCTACGCCACGGACCCAGAAGTAGCAGCTGAGATCAATGAATCCATAAAATTAAGAGGTTGCAGTGGGCCGAAGAACATGAAAATTGGACGCATGAAGAGTAAGAAAGAGTTTTATGGTCCAAAGTTTGAGAACAGATGTTAGATCAATGTGTTATCCCGACTATAAAACACGGGGCCAGCTCAGTGTTGGTTTGGGGATGTTTTGGAGGAAGGGTGACTGGAGACCTGGAAAAATTGAAGGAATTTTAACGAAAAACGATTATAAAAGTAAAATGTACGTTATAAATAGAACCAGATCAGTCGAAAATGTATCTTTTCATCGGTAGTGTATATCACGTTCAGAATTAATCAACGGCTCAATACTGTACAATGCGAAAAATGCATAATCATACGCCAAAAATATCTTTCCTCGCTTTTCGCAATACAACATGAAAAACGTATTGTAATGATCAGTAAACTTGATCTACGCCACGGACCCAGAAGTAGCAGCTGAGATCAATGAATCCATAAAATTAAGAGGTTGCAGTGGGCCGAAGAACATGAAAATTGGACGCATGAAGAGTAAGAAAGAGTTTTATGGTCCAAAGTTTGAGAACAGATGTTAGATCAATGTGTTATCCCGACTATAAAACACGGGGCCAGCTCAGTGTTGGTTTGGGGATGTTTTGGAGGAAGGGTGACTGGAGACCTGGAAAAATTGAAGGAATTTTAACGAAAAACGATTATAAAAGTAAAATGTACGTTATAAATAGAACCAGATCAGCCGAAAATGTATCTTTTCATCGGTAGTGTATATCACGTTCAGAATTAGTTAACGGTTCAATACTGTACAATGCGAAAAATGCATAATCATACGCCAAAAATATCTTTCCTCGCTTTTCGCAATACAACATGAAAAACGTATTGTAATGATCAGTAAACTTGATCTACGCCACGGACCCAGAAGTAGCAGCTGAGATCAATGAATCCATAAAATTAAGAGGTTGCAGTGGGCCGAAGAACATGAAAATTGGACGCATGAAGAGTAAGAAAGAGTTTTATGGTCCAAAGTTTGAGAACAGATGTTAGATCAATGTGTTATCCCGACTATAAAACACGGGGCAAGCTCAGTGTTGGTTTGGGGATGTTTTGGAGGAACGGTGACTGGAGACCTGGAAAAATTGAAGGAATTTTAACGAAAAATGATTATAAAAGTAAAATGTACGTTCTGAATAGCGCCTAATCAGCGGAAAATATGTCTCCCAGCATGATAACAATCTCTAGCTGTGCAAAGAGTATTTGAGAGAATTGGAAAGAAAAAACGAAAACTTTTCATCGGAATTAGTTAACGGCTCGATACTGTACAATGCGAAAAAATGCATCATCATTCGCCAAAAACGTATTTCCTCGCATTTCGCAAGAATTTGAAGGCGTATTGTATTGATCAGTAAATGAGATCGACGCCACACGGACCCAGAAGTAGCAGCTCAGATCAATGAATCTGGGGATCTTCCTTTGAGTACTACAATGAAAAGGAGATCGATAGTGTATATCAACTGATATTGTTACGTTAAGAAGATTAGTGCAAAATGCAGAAAATTTGTTCGAAAGTAAATCATTACAGAGTTGAGTCTATTTTCGTGGTTTTTGGATAAAAATTGTCCCCAGTCGCGTTATTTTTTCCGTTTGAGCGTCTTCTAACTGATTTTATGTATAACCAAAGAAACCGTAACTTCTAGGTTAAATGCAATAAATAAAGTCTCGTTTACTATTTCAAATTGTAATGCGTTTATTTATAATATATAAATATTTGTATTATAGTACAATCTATTGTCAAAATTGCGTACTTTAAACGAAATAAAACATTTATCTTGAAAGTTTGTACGGTGATATGTTTTTGCTCGTGTCAAACATAAAATTTTCTCAATTGCTTCATTGTTTACCAATCCCAGCAGAACCAGCTGACAAGGTTATTCTCATAGAAGATGCGGGTACATGGGGGAATATTAATAAAGGCGAATCAACTACCAAAATTTGAAAATACACATGTTGATTTACGATGTTAATTAAAAAATATTTACTTGTAATGAAGCTGATATTTTCCACCCGAAACTTTGTTTTTTCTTTTCATAAAGTGGTGATAGTTAATTTTTATCAACTTTAAAATTAATAAAAGGCAATTGTACACAAAAGTACATTAAAAACTCCGCCTATTTTACAAATCTATTAGCAGATAATCGACCAAATTTCAATCACAATTATTAAAATAAAAAAACGGTGGAAAAACGGCTTGAAGCAATCATTTTCGCCGGAGATGATCATCTAACTTGAACCAAATTTCTGATGAGGATTCAAAATTGAAATTTTGTTTTTTCAAAGCGAAAATGAAATCTTTTGGATTTGGACATCGTATACAAATAAAAAATTAAAAAAAAACTGAACTATACAGCAAACACCGAGAATTTGTTTACGTATTAGAAAATAAGCAATTAGCCATTGAGTCGAGTCGATTCCGATAATTCCCTATTATCTAATATGTTCCTTTCTTATTTCACAGACTTTTTCATATGTTTTTGTTGCTAAATTATCTTGATATTTTGATAAGCTTCATAAAACCTGCAGAGGATTCATAGAAATGGCAGATACATTGAATCTACGAGTCAAAGAAGATAGATCGAGGTTGCACTCGTGGAGTTTTAGTAGCCATGAATCACTTTGACGGAAAGCGTGGATTAAGACACATTTATGAAGCTCCTAGTGCAAATTTAATTGAAATATGGTTTAAGCGTTTCGAAGAGATCGGTTCCACGTTTAAACCACTGTCAAAAGGTCGACCAAGAACATCTAGACAATATTGATAAGGTGAAAGAATCAGAACGAGACAATCTTCATGTGTCTAATCGGAAGCGACCGGCAGCTTTTAACTTGTCGCGACGAAGTTTACAGAATTTTGAAGTTGGATCTTAACACGTTGAGTCCCAACCAAAATTGATAAATTTTCCATTGGATACAAATAATTTTTTATGTTTGTACACTTCATATGGGGTGCGGATTCAAGGAAAAGTAAAGAAAAGATTTATTTGAAATAAAAAGTACGACAATGTTTTTTGTATGCAGTCCATGGTTCCGCTCTGGGAATGAGGGAAAGTTTACTAAAACTTTCCTCAGAACCTAGAGCGTAACGTGTTGATACTTTCTACAAAGCATGCATGTGACACTTTGAGCATTGACAGACGATGAGGAGTGGTTGTGAAACCTCAAGCCGAGGTCGACTATATTAAAGGAAAATCTTCTATAGATCTACCTGATGATTAAATAAATTGCTTTTGAGCTGTTATTTGTTACAGCAATTGTAAATGCCCATTACAAAAAAACCCATTATCTAGTGAAGAAAGACGGTCCAAGCTCTGTAAAACACATTTATATACGTAGTGCTGTCTATAGGACCGCTCTGGGGCTCTGGAAAGTTCAATTACGGGCCTATGGACCGCACTGGGGCTCAACGTATTAAACTGCATCCTTATAAGCTCCAGTTAACACAGAAATTTAAAAATACCGACTTTGGAGCAAGGTTCGAAATGCTTAGTCGATTTTCCATTTTTGACAATATCCTCTTTTCAGGCAGACAAAATTATCGTTATTGGACCGAAAAAAATCCAAAAATGAAACATCAAAAACCACTGCATAGTCCGAAAGTAACGGAATGGGCAGCGATCTCAACCAAAGGAATTATTGGCTCTGTTTTCTTTGATGATTTACGAGGACGAAACATCACCGTTAACACCGACCGCTATGTTGTGATATTAGAGGGATATTTGACTCTAGAACTTACTAGATCAAGAATAGCGAATACGAGATACGAGACGGAGCGATCTGTCTTATATCAAAGGACTCTATGGTGGCTGTGAGACAAATTTCCAAAAGAGGTCATCTCCCTTGGCCCCCACGTAGTCCTGATTTAACGCCTCTTGATTTTTTTGTGGGGACACCTCAAACATAAAGTCTACATGAACAATATGAGGAACATCAGTCAGCTATAGGAAAATATCCGCCAGGAAATGACAGCAATCGCCCCAAGATTTATTGACAAGAGTTTTCACAAATCTGCGTTCGCGTTTAAAGGAGTACCTTCTTCGAGAGTGCCGTCCCTTATATTTTTAAAATATAAACTTCATTTAATTACCTAATTATCATATCTTTTATTTTAACAATACCTTATGTATTATCTTAATAAATGCACGTTCTATTGCGCCACCTTGTATTATTTCTAATTGGTAGAAAAATAATTAAAGTTAAAAAATGTTTGTAATTTTCTCTTCTTAGACATTATTTCTGTTATCAGAATAGTTTCTATACACGTCTGTTACTATTCAAACTTAGTAATCAAGATGATTTACAAAAATGATATGGAATTTTTCGTGATTTCCGTATTAGCAAGTCATCCTAGTTACATATTCCATACGGAAAAAATCGTTTTCTTTATATATTTTTAATGGACTCCCTAATCATCATCATCAGCCTGACGGTTTCTGATCATTTATTATATATGAGATCCATTAAGTAACACGAAGAATAACCTAACCTGTACTAAGAATATATATTCAGCGACATTGAAAGTGTTAACACCAAAAAAGAGTAATTTAAAAAAAATATTTTTTTGGCAATCCGATAGCTACGCATCAAGAACTTCATTGAAATGTTTTTAATAAAAAATAATACAGCCTAGGTAGAGTTAGAGTTAGAGGAGGGTGCTGGTATCTCATTTTGATGGGTAGCCACTTCTTATAGAAACTAGTGTACTATATGGTGCTGCTGAAGCAATAGCTATCCATACGAGGATATATTGAAAAATTCTTAGCCTACTATAGAACCAAACAAAAATTTCAATGTCAAAATATTTTATTACTCAGCATATTCTCCTCTTAATTGGAAACATTTATCACAGCGAACCTGCAACGTCTCTAAACCTTTAAAAAAAATGTTTCTTCTTGCTCTGCAAACCAGATCTCCACAGCTTTAATTACATCCTCGTTCGAAGAAGATTTACGACATTTTAAACTTGTTTTCGGTTGAGGAAAGAGATGATAGTCGGACGGAGCTAAATCTGGTGAATAAGTGGGGTGTTCTAGTAATTAAAACCACGAATTTTTTGCGTGGCAATATGACATTTGTGTGCAAAGACGTTGTCCTGTAAAAACAAAACCAGTTATTGTTCTACCCTTATCCAAAAAATTAATCATGATTACTCCTTGGCAATCCCAAAAAACTGAAGCAAGAACTTTTCCAACAGATTTTTGGAAACTTCTTAGGTCTTGGAGAACCAGAGTGTCGCCGTTCCATCGATTGTTGCTTTGTTTCTGGATCGTAGAAATGTAAGAAGTCTACATAGTTTTCAGATCGAACGCGATGCTTCTATCCTTGCACGCTTTTGGTCAACATTCAAACATTTGGGGATCCATTTTGCAGCAATTTTTCTCATGTTCCAATTGACGTGAACTATATGATGAACTCGTTCGTATGAAATATTCAGTGCTTCAGATCAATTCGACGGTCTTATAAAATCATGTCGTGAACTGCATCGATATTTTCGGGGACTGACACAGAAACTGGCCTTCCCGATGGAACATCGGTACAAGGCATTGGTGAATGTCCAGAAATGAAATTAAACAGGTGGCCACTACTCTTCTGACAAATATCACTTTAAGACTATGAGCATGACAGAAAAAGAAAAATGAACCTTCTTCGAGCAAGCCATAGGGACAGCAGAGCTACTCTGAGAATGTCCTGTCTATTACATTCAAAACCTTAGGTGCCTTGAAGAAGCAATTGGGACAAAAACTTCAGTAGTGCAGTCATTGAAGCGTTATTGCTCCGAATTTTTTTTGCCGCGAACCGATTTGCATGAAATTTTGGAATTAGGTTCACCTTACCCTTAACTTCAAAAGTGAAAATGATCTGAAGTCCGCACCAACCCTGGAGGTGGTTGCCACCCATTTTCGGTGGTGTAAATTTTTTTTAATAATCTCGATAGAAGCACCAAAACTTTTCAAGTTATTGACATTTGAAAATTAGGAATTTTTTCAGGTTTTTGCAAATATCTCCAAAAATATGCATTTTAACGAAAAATTTATAATCAAAAAAATTGTAAGAGGTAAAAAACTGAACAAATTGGTTTTTTATAAATTGTTCTATGTACAATATTAAGCGAGATATTAAAGAAAAAAGCCGTTTTTTATTTTGTCTGAAATTTAATCGGTGTATTCAATGCCATCTAGCGGAAAGCAGATACATTTTATGCATTCTAATGAAATAGGGTTTTGTAGTGCTTGAATTAAGCTTTAAAATGAGCTTTGTTAAAAGTCTTTTGCATGTACAATGAGTGAGCTGTAATGCAAATAAGTGGAACATCTAATGGTTTTTTCTTTTAAACCAATGGGTTTCATAAGTGCCATTTCCAACCAAATTAAAATTAATTTTATTCCGTCTATAATTAACTTTAATATAAAGAGATTGATGGATTCTAGCAGTTTGGTTGCTTTAGGATACATATTTTTCAAAAAAGTCATGATTATAACAAGAAAACAAATTTTCACCACCTCTTTTCCATAATATATCAAAAATGACGAAAGATACATACAATGCAGTTCTTTTTCTGATAAAAAATTTTCTTTTTCTGCTGTCACACAAAAATTTACGGAGATTGTTTAAAGAGCGCGTGGCAGCGCAATCACAGTCTCTCTCGAGCCCTTTGACCCTTGGTCATTAGAATAAAAGGTGTTTCACTATATATTGCAATGAAAAGTTGTAACCCTATTAATTACCTTTAAAATGATTGTTTATAAGTTGTGATAGCATCAAAATTGAAGGAGTTATGGTCCAAAAACTAATCGCATGTTTTCTACTTGGTAAACTGAAAATTTTCGGAGTGTGAATATTTGGAGCAAAGTGAAAGTACACAGTAATAGAGACCCAAAACTATTCTCTTATTATGGCATATGTATTTTTGAATAATGGTTTTATTATGAGGTAATTGTTTTACGAAACACTTTATAATTTTACCCCTTAATATTAAACACTTTTTCTATCGATAAAATGGCTCAATGTCAATTTTTCCATTATGGGGTTGATTACACCCCTTAAAAATAATAGGCGGAGCCTAGATCATGTTCACTTTTGAAGTTAAGGGTAATACGAGCCTAGTTTTAAAATTTCAAGCAAATCGCCTCAATGACTGCACTATAGAAACATTGCTTACTTGGATTGTGTACGTATTTTGGAAAAAGAACAATCAGATGCAGAGTCTTGCAGAAAAGAACCAGCAAAGATGAAACAACTAAGGAAAAGAAACGATGTTGGACAGTATCTAAAAGATATAAGAAAAGAAAGGAAACTTGAATAGAACAAGTATTTTAGAGTAGAAAAATTGCTTACTTGGATTGTGTACGTATTTTGGAAAAAGAACAATCAGATGCAGAGTCTTGCAGAAAAGAACCAGCAAAGATGAAACAACTAAGGAAAAGAAACGATGTTGGACAGTATCTAAAAGATATAAGAAAAGAAAGGAAACTTGAATAGAACAAGTATTTTAGAGTAGAAAAATTGCTTACTTGGATTGTGTACGTATTTTGGAAAAAGAACAATCAGATGCAGAGTCTTGCAGAAAAGAACCAGCAAAGATGAAACAACTAAGGAAAAGAAACGATGTTGGACAGTATCTAAAAGATATAAGAAAAGAAAGGAAACTTGAATAGAACAAGTATTTTAGAGTAGAAAAATTGCTTACTTGGATTGTGTACGTATTTTGGAAAAAGAACAATCAGATGCAGAGTCTTGCAGAAAAGAACCAGCAAAGATGAAACAACTAAGGAAAAGAAACGATGTTGGACAGTATCTAAAAGATATAAGAAAAGAAAGGAAACTTGAATAGAACAAGTATTTTAGAGTAGAAAAATTGCTTACTTGGATTGTGTACGTATTTTGGAAAAAGAACAATCAGATGCAGAGTCTTGCAGAAAAGAACCAGCAAAGATGAAACAACTAAGGAAAAGAAACGATGTTGGACAGTATCTAAAAGATATAAGAAAAGAAAGGAAACTTGAATAGAACAAGTATTTTAGAGTAGAAAAATTGCTTACTTGGATTGTGTACGTATTTTGGAAAAAGAACAATCAGATGCAGAGTCTTGCAGAAAAGAACCAGCAAAGATGAAACAACTAAGGAAAAGAAACGATGTTGGACAGTATCTAAAAGATATAAGAAAAGAAAGGAAACTTGAATAGAACAAGTATTTTAGAGTAGAAAAATTGCTTACTTGGATTGTGTACGTATTTTGGAAAAAGAACAATCAGATGCAGAGTTTTGCAGAAAAGAACCAACAAAGATGAAACAACTAAGGAAAAGAAACGATGTTGGACAGTATCTAAAAGATATAAGAAAAGAAAGGAAACTTGAATAGAACAAGTATTTTAGAGTAGAAAAATTGCTTACTTGGATTGTGTACGTATTTTGGAAAAAGAACAATCAGATGCAGAGTCTTGCAGAAAAGAACCAGCAAAGATGAAACAACTAAGGAAAAGAAACGATGTTGGACAGTATCTAAAAGATATAAGAAAAGAAAGGAAACTTGAATAGAACAAGTATTTTAGAGTAGAAAAATTGCTTACTTGGATTGTGTACGTATT
Source organism: Diorhabda sublineata (assembly GCF_026230105.1). Classification (NCBI taxonomy): domain Eukaryota; kingdom Metazoa; phylum Arthropoda; class Insecta; order Coleoptera; family Chrysomelidae; genus Diorhabda; species Diorhabda sublineata. Next base: position 5,454,879 of record NC_079481.1, on the reverse strand, counting down.
TTGGAAAAAGAACAATCAGATGCAGAGTCTTGCAGAAAAGAACCAGCAAAGATGAAACAAATAAGGAAAAGAAACGATGTTGGACAGTATCTAAAAGATATAAGAAAAGAAAGGAAACTTGAATAGAACAAGTATTTTAGAGTAGAAAAATTGCTTGCTTTGGTTGTGTACGTATTTTGGAAAAAGAACAATCAGATGCAGAGTCTTGCAGAAAAGAACCAGCAAAGATGAAACAACTAAGGAAAAGAAACGATGTTGGACAGTATCTAAAAGATATAAGAAAAGAAAGGAAACTTGAATAGAACAAGTATTTTAGAGTAGAAAAATTGCTTACTTGGATTGTGTACGTATTTTGGAAAAAGAACAATCAGATGCAGAGTCTTGCAGAAAAGAACCAGCAAAGATGAAACAACTAAGGAAAAGAAACGATGTTGGACAGTATCTAAAAGATATAAGAAAAGAAAGGAAACTTGAATAGAACAAGTATTTTAGAGTAGAAAAATTGCTTACTTGGATTGTGTACGTATTTTGGAAAAAGAACAATCAGATGCAGAGTTTTGCAGAAAAGAACCAACAAAGATGAAACAACTAAGGAAAAGAAACGATGTTGGACAGGATAAAAAATGAGGTGATCAAAAAAAAAGCTCAAACAATAACCAATAGAATAATGTTCAAGCTGGTACGGACAAATGGAAAGATCATCATAAAGCTTGATTAGGAAAGTGACAGTATCAAAAAGATATAAGAAAAGAAAGGAAACTTGAATAGAACAAGTAGAATAGAGTAGAAAAATTGTATATAGAGGGATTAAACATTAAAACTTTAATATACTGTCTCGCGAGAGGGTATGAAAAGTTCTAGAGAAGAACTTATTTAAGCGATACACGTGTTAGGATTTGATAAAATTATTTATACATCAATTAATTTTACCCGTTTTCTATTAATATGGACGAATATATACGCATAAAATAAATATTTCCTGTAATAAGTAATGAATAAAATATTTACATATATGTATTTTGAATGGAATCAATCGTCTATAAAAATGAGATCCACGAGTGTCCTTGGTACTCTCGAAGGTACGTACGAAAGATATTTTGAATAACAATGATTAAACAGTTCAATATATTCTATTGCTTTTAGAATGATTAAATACTTTCAGTCGGTTCTGTATTCTTCCGACTTTCGACAAATTCTTCACAGTTTCAACTGTTTTTCATTGGAGTTTCAAGTTATGCGTCGAAATTCATAATTTCCGAAAAAATGTTGCACGTAATTTATCGATTAGGTCACAAAAATAGTACTAAGATATATGACAACGCTGTTTTACTGGGCACTGACCATGAAACTCCCAAAAATCATTTTTTAGGTTCCAATATTAATTAGTAGGTTATTGCTAATAAGAACCATTATGTTTTTTAAATAATAGCTTAAATTGTTTATGTATGAGTGTTAAACAGTCTCATATACACAGAGAATCTTTAAAATATCGTTTCCTATTTTTTTATATACCATAATAGATGTATTGGTGTGTCCTGATTTAGAGATATGACGTTATTGTTGATTTACCTTAACGGCAACACTGTCTAAATGCCAAATTTTTGTTCAACAATTAATAAGAAGTACTATCACTTATGAACGTTTTTTATGCGATTATTTGATTTTGTATTTTCAATATTTTTTATTTTATTTAGTGATTTGTCTCGTTATTTTTATTTCTGCTTCTTTCTTCATTTTATATATTTATGTTACATACTTCTTTCATATATAACAAAAAGAAGATAGAAGAAGAAGAAGTTGACTAGATTTTTTCTAAATAATGAAAAGCTTCATAGTCTTTAATAGTTGCATCTTTTAGGTTTTCCGAATAACTTGCATAGCTTTTGAAGTTGAGGTTTGGAAATCACTGAAATCAGAATAATTTTTGATGTCTTCTCCAAATATTCATCCGTTATAGTTGAATTGTTTTACTTCTGGATGAACTAAACAACCTCATCTTCAGTAAAATATTCTTCCGTGGTAACATCCTCGACAATATCCTCTCAGATTGCAATCTCCTCATCCCAGGTTTCTTCACTTTCTACATCTTCATTTTCTGTAATCACTACATCGTCTATTTCAGTTGATTCTTTTGAAATTTTTTTAGAAAAACCAATCTTCTAGTCACTTGAATCGGTTGTAATTACTACATCGTCTATTTCAGTTGATTCTTTTGAAATTTTGTTAGAAAAACCAATCTTCTAGTCACTTGAATCGGTTGTAATTACTACATCGTCTATTTCAGTTGATTCTTTTGAAATTTTGTTAGAAAAACCAATCTTCTAGTCACTTGAATCTGTTGTAATCACTGCATCGTCTATTTCAGTTGATTCTTTTGAAATTTTGATAGTGAAACCAATCTTCTAGTCACTTGAATCTGTTGTAATTACTACATCGTCTGTTTCAGTTGATTCTTTTGAAATTTTGATAGTGAAACCAATCTTCTAGTCACTTGAATCTGTTGTAATTACTGCATCGTCTATTTCAGTTGATTCTTTTGCAATTTTGTTAGAAAAACCAATCTTCTAGTCACTTGAATCTGTTGTAATTACTGCATCGTCTATTTCAGTTGATTCTTTTGCAATTTTGTTAGAAAAACCAATCTTCTAGTCACTTGAATCTGTTGTAATCACTGCATCGTCTATTTCAGTTGATTCTTTTGAAATTTTGATAGTGAAACCAATCTTCTAGTCACTTGAATCTGTTGTAATTACTACATCGTCTATTTCAGTTGATTCTTTTGAAATTTTGATAGTGAAACCAATCTTCTAGTCACTTGAATCTGTTGTAATTACTACATCGTCTATTTCAGTTGATTCTTTTGAAATTTTGTTAGAAAAACCAATCTTCTAGTCACTTGAATCTGTTGTAATTACTACATCGTCTATTTCAGTTGATTCTTTTGAAATTTTGATAGTGAAACCAATCTTCTAGTCACTTGAATCTGTTGTAATTACTACATCGTCTATTTCAGTTGATTCTTTTGAAATTTTGTTAGAAAAACCAATCTTCTAGTCACTTGAATCTGTTGTAATTACTACATCGTCTATTTCAGTTGATTCTTTTGAAATTTTGATAGTGAAACCAATCTTCTAGTCACTTGAATCTGTTGTAATTACTACATCGTCTATTTCAGTTGATTCTTTTGAAATTTTGTTAGAAAAACCAATCTTCTAGTCACTTGAATCTGTTGTAATTACTACATCGTCTATTTCAGTTGATTCTTTTGCAATTTTGTTAGAAAAACCAATATTCTAGTCACTTGAATCTGTTGTAATTACTACATCGTCTATTTCAGTTGATTCTTTTGCAATTTTGTTAGAAAAACCAATCTTCTAGTCACTTGAATCTGTTGTAATTACTACATCGTCTATTTCAGTTGATTCTTTTGCAATTTTGTTAGAAAAACCAATCTTCTAGTCACTTGAATCTGTTGTAATTACTACATCGTCTATTTCAGTTGATTCTTTTGCAATTTTGTTAGAAAAACCAATCTTCTAGTCACTTGAATCTGTTGTAATTACTACATCGTCTATTTCAGTTGATTCTTTTGCAATTTTGTTAGAAAAACCAATCTTCTAGTCACTTGAATCTGTTGTAATTACTACATCATCTATTTCAGTTGATTCTTTTGAAATTTTGATATAAAACCAATCTTCTAGTCACTTAAATCTGTTGTAATTACTACATCGTCTATTTCAGTTGATTCTTTTGAAATTTTGATATAAAACCAATCTTCTAGTCACTTGAATCTGTTGTAATTACTGCATCGTCTATTTCAGTTGATTCTTTTGCAATTTTGTTAGAAAAACCAATCTTCTAGTCACTTGAATCTGTTGTAATTACTACATCGTCTATTTCAGTTGATTCTTTTGCAATTTTGTTAGAAAAACCAATCTTCTAGTCACTTGAATCTGTTGTAATTACTACATCGTCTATTTCAGTTGATTCTTTTGAAATTTTGATAGAAAAACCAATCTTCTAGCCACTTGAATCTGTTGTAATTACTACATCGTCTATTTCAGTTGATTCTTTTGCAATTTTGTTAGAAAAACCAATCTTCTAGTCACTTGAATCTGTTGTAATTACTACATCATCTATTTCAGTTGATTCTTTTGAAATTTTGATAGAAAAACCAATCTTCTAGTCACTTGAATCTGTTGTAATTACTACATCGTCTATTTCAGTTGATTCTTTTGAAATTTTGATAGAAAAACCAATCTTCTAGCCACTTGAATCTGTTGTAATTACTACATCGTCTATTTCAGTTGATTCTTTTGCAATTTTGTTAGAAAAACCAATCTTCTAGTCACTTGAATCTGTTGTAATTACTACATCATCTATTTCAGTTGATTCTTTTGAAATTTTGATAGAAAAACCAATCTTCTAGTTACTTAAATCTGTTGCCTTTCACTTTATTTAGTGCGGAAAGCTTTTTGTATACTATTTCGTGCACGTTTTTTGACCTAGGCAGTCAACCCAAAAGTTTTTAGTGCTAAACTTTTTTGCAAATTATTCTGCTTTTTCACAAAGTAAGAAATCTCATTTTAAGCATCTATAAACCATTAAGAAGAGCTTCTTCTAGACCTTTCGCTTCTTCAACTTTTTGACGTTTACGCTGGTATTTCCAAAAAGAAAAATTGCGTCGAGGTTTTTGGTACGGTTTTGAAAAACAAATGGCAGTTGACCGATTGGAAAATAGAGATCTTAACCATCATGATGCATTTTGATTTTTTGAAAACGAAGTAGTTTTCCAAGAGTTAGAGCAGTTTCCATGTGCGCCTGGAACGTGATTCTTTTTGAATTCGCGAGCGGATACTCCGGCTTTCGAGGGAGTTTTACTCTAAAATAGTGGCTCCAACGAAAAAATTACTGGAGACCTTTTTTGTAGAAAATTTTGTGCTCTACATTTTTTGTTTGGACAGTTTTTCTCGAAATCCTCTTAGTTATTCGCGTTTCAAAATTTTTTTCAGTTACAAGTTCCAAAATTTCGAAAACCCGTGCCTGTAATTTTGTTAAGAGTTGCTGGGGTTATTCACTAATCGAAAATCTTGAAAATCAGAAGCGCACAATTTAATTTTGAGCTGACTCCTATTTTACCTGTACTATTCTACCTACTCACTAAAAAGTCTTGAGAAATCGTAAAACAGAGACGGATAGATATACTGAGCGACCCAACTAAAATTTTCTATCAGTAACTATTTCAAATTTCGTTTAAAATAGTGATGGTTTCTGTATTTGTTTTCTTTTGGAGGAAAATAACGCAATTCTTTCAAGATAATTGGAATTTTTTAAATTATGACTCTTCAAAAATCCTGTTTTTTCTGGAGTATAATCTTTTTCTTGTGAAACTTTGATAGATACAATTCCAATATCTTTTGTCTCTCTGGTCGAATCCATTTTGACTTAAAATGACGAATGCCTCGTATAAATAGTTTTTTTCGGAATATTATTTACACAAAATTATACATGTTTTTGAGTGGCACTGTAAATATATTTTTTTTATGTCAAGTATATCCTTATATCGAGTCCGAGTATCATAATCGAAAACAAATATTTTAATAAAAAATTTACGGAATATAATTTTCAACACGTGTAATAGCCTCGATAAGATTAAAACATCCAACAACATTTGAATTCGATAAAACCGATAAAAATTTTTGGGCTTAAAAAGAAATATTTACACACGCCACGAGTAGAAACGAATCGTGATAAAATTGGCGACATTTTGCATGTACTTGATGCCGCCAAGGATTTGCGAATTGATAAAAAAAATCCGTGGCCTAAAATTTAATTGTTTAACAAATATCAAAATTCAAGTGTGCTCGGATATTTGTAAATTTTTTTTATCAAAAATTAGGTTGCTTTATCTAAAACACTGTTGTCAAGAATGATGTCTTCTAATGATGATAATATATTCAATCTAAAATCTCGAATTTAACATATTTAACGAAATTTTCGACACACAGTCTATTTGATGATGAAGAATCCGTAATTCATAAACGTATCACTTCGATTAGTGGACAGTTACAATATTTATTGAAGTTATACCTCTATATACAATTATATATCCACCTAATCAACTTGGTCATAACTTTTATAACCCTTTTTTGTACATCTTAAGGTTATAAAAGACTACTAAAAGCACAAAAACTTGTATACAATATGATATCTCACAAACTGCGTGCGTTATTGCTTATTCTATTCATCACCTATACGTATGACAACCAAAGTCCCTCATTACCCCACGGTCCAATTGTATGCGCACTAATAGTTTCCGTCCAAATCATCTGCTCAACTTCAAATCTCGAGATATTCTGAATTAATTTTCAGATTAGTGCAGGAAATGACCGCAACCATCGTTTTCAAACATCCGCATTCTCTGCGGAAACAGAATCAACCCCAAAACTTCCAATTGAGACTTTGGGGAGAGAGGCTTGAGATCCGCAACTATCTGGGAGTAAAATTCACTCACACTATCGGTTTGTTGGCTGATCTGAATGATAATCTAAACAGAGGTGAGTCTACCTCACCATGGCACTCGAAGGAACATTTGGACGAACCCATTACATATGTAAATACCATCCCAAGCTGTCTAAATAACCTCCAAACCCGCTATTTGATTCGTTATTTTGAATCTAATAAATCCTCTACCAAAGAAACTTCTCACCCCTGGGTTGCCAATAGACGGCTCCTCGCCTCAAAGCTCAAGAGGAAATTGCCTTATACGCCTCTACGGCTACTAGCAACAGCATATTAAAACCTCGATAGGGGATAATACAACTGCAGCTGAAACCAATTGAGACTTTGGAGAGAAAGGCTTGAGAGATCCGCAGAGAAGTTCTCTATCTTGAAGTAAAATTCGCTCACACTCGGTTTGGCGGCTGATCTGAATGATACTCTAACCAGAGGTGAGTCTGCCTCACCATGGCACTTGAAAGAACATTTGGACGAACCCATTACATATGTAAATACCATCCCAAGATGTCTAAATTACCTCCAAACCCGCTATTTGATTCGTTATTTTGAATCTAATAAATCCTCTACCAAAGAAACTTCTCACTCCTGGGTTGCCAATAGACGGCTCCTCGCCTCAAAGCTCAAGAGGAAATTGCCTTATACGCCTCTACGGCTGCTAGCTACAGCATACTAAGACCTCGATAGGGGATAATACAACTGCAGCTGAAACCAATTGAGACTTTGGAGAGAAAGGCTTGAGAGATCCGCAGAGAAGTTCTCTATCTTGAAGTAAAATTCGCTCACACTCGGTTTGGCGGCTGATCTGAATGATACTCTAACCAGAGGTGAGTCTGCCTCACCATGGCACTCGAAGGAACATTTGGATGAACCCATTACATATGTAAATACCATCCCAAGCTGTCTAAATTACCTCCAAACCCGCTATTTGATTCGTTATTTTGAATCTAATAAATCCTCTACCAAAGAAACTTCTCACCCCTGGGTTGCCAATAGACGGCTCCTCGCCTCAAAGCTCAAGAGGAAATTTCCTTATACGCCTCTACGGCTGGGGGATAATGCAGCTGCAGCTGAAACCAATTGAGACTTTGGAGAGAAAGGCTTGAGAGATCCGCAGAGAAGTTCTCTATCTTGAAGTAAAATTCGCTCACACTCGGTTTGGCGGCTGATCTGAATGATACTCTAACCAGAGGTGAGTCTGCCTCACCATGGCACTCGAAGGAACATTTGGATGAACCCATTACATATGTAAATACCATCCCAAGCTGTCTAAATTACCTCCAAACCCGCTATTTGATTCGTTATTTTGAATCTAATAAATCCTCTACCAAAGAAACTTCTCACCCCTGGGTTGCCAATAGACGGCTCCTCGCCTCAAAGCTCAAGAGGAAATTTCCTTATACGCCTCTACGGCTGGGGGATAATGCAGCTGCAGCTGAAACCAATTGAGTCTTTGGAAAGAAAGGCTTGAGAGATCCGCAGAGAAGTTCTCTATCTTGAAGTAAAATTCGCTCACACTCGGTTTGGCGGCTGATCTGAATGATACTCTAACCAGAGGTGAGTCTGCCTCACCATGGCACTCGAAAGAACATTTGGACGAACCCATTACATATGTAAATACCATCCCAAGATGTCTAAATTACCTCCAAACCCGCTATTTGATTCGTTATTTTGAATCTAATAAATCCTCTACCAAAGAAACTTCTCACCCCTGGGTTGCCAATAGACGGCTCCTCGCCTCAAAGCTCAAGAGGAAATTTCCTTATACGCCTCTACGGCTGGGGGATAATGCAGCTGCAGCTGAAACCAATTGAGTCTTTGGAAAGAAAGGCTTGAGAGATCCGCAGAGAAGTTCTCTATCTTGAAGTAAAATTCGCTCACACTCGGTTTGGCGGCTGATCTGAATGATACTCTAACCAGAGGTGAGTCTGCCTCACCATGGCACTCGAAAGAACATTTGGACGAACCCATTACATATGTAAATACCATCCCAAGATGTCTAAATTACCTCCAAACCCGCTATTTGATTCGTTATTTTGAATCTAATAAATCCTCTACCAAAGAAACTTCTCACCCCTGGGTTGCCAATAGACGGCTCCTCGCCTCAAAGCTCAAGAGGAAATTTCCTTATACGCCTCTACGGCTGGGGGATAATGCAGCTGCAGCTGAAACCAATTGAGTCTTTGGAAAGAAAGGCTTGAGAGATCCGCAGAGAAGTTCTCTATCTTGGAGTAAAATTCGCTCACACTCGGTTTGGCGGCTGATCTGAATGATATTCTAAGCAACCAGAGGCGTGTCTGTCTGGTCAAGGCACTCTAAGGAACATTTGGACGGACCCACTCAACTTCATACGTATAAAACCGCCCGCTATAAAGTATCAACAAAAAATATGAGAAATAACAAAAGGGTACGAACCGTTTTTTTAGACTGGAGCTCTATTTCCTTTTTCTTCAAACCCAGTTTGTTTTTTTCCGGCCTGAAGTAGAGCGCCCGCAGAGGAGCAACTCCTATATCAGGATCAATTCCAATTAACTTTTCTTTCTATAAAAATTTCCACATTGCTCTCAAAATGTACCCAACGAATCTCTTTATTAGCTCAAGTACATTTATAAAAATTTTAGGAAATATTTTTTGTTTATTGATATTTAAAATGGCCGTATTGGATTAAATACTCTCCCTCGAATAATAATATTATTCAGTTGAATGACAGTTGCTTCTTTTATTTAAATTAACATCTATTATAATGAACATTGCGTTACTACCAAAATAGTTTTTGGGCTACATAAAATATCATTACTCATATCATTTAAAATGTTCGTCACACGCATACTACTAAAATTTCCTGACGTAACTGAAAGATTTACATAAATTTTCAATTCGATTATAAAAATGGTCCACGGGTGTCCTTGAATGTCTACGATCTCGCGAAATACGAAAGTAAATGGGAATAATAATGAAAAACAGTATAATATAAATTTGTAATAAAAAAAATTGGGTTATAGGGTCAAAACATTATAATAATTGAATTATAAATATATAATTTTTCCGAATACATTTCAATTTATTTATAATAAAAACCTCCATAATTTTGTTTGTGCTATGAGTGCTACTTGGAACTTGGTTCCTTTAGTTTTCTTTAGCTAAATTGGTGAACGAGGCCCTTAAGAAGGCTGCATCACTTAGTAATGCAGTATCAGGCTTCAAAACTTTTGGAATTTGGCCAATAGATCGACATATTTTCAGAAGATTTTGCGGCATCTGGAGTCGAGGATATTTTTTCAACTACAAATACTGAAATTTTACCGTTCACTTGAGTTGCTTCTGTGAATAATCAGGTTCAACCACAGCCTATACAACAAACGGTAGCCCCATTGCCAGGTCTTGATTTTGCGACAAGCATTGTAACATCTTCCTCAACTTTACAAGATGAGACAACTCAGACCAGATCAATCTCACCAAATAATCACCAGGAGTCATATCTATGGACAATACTGTGGCGCCCGCAATTATGAGCGTAGCATGGAATATATACCATTGTCATCCATTCAAGAATTGCCCATAGCCACGTCAAAAAATAGGAGAAAGCAAGGAAAAAAGTGAAAGTCTTTACAAATTAGAATACGGGTTCGGAACCAAACACTCTGGAAGCCTGGGCAGCGTACCAAGCGGGGGCATATAAGTCCTTCATGGGATCCAACCTCTTTTGTGGTATCAGATACAGAACAATCGAGGAGCTGAGACAGGCAAAGACTCTTCTGAGAAACTATAACCAGAGTAGATCAATCTAAGTAAGAACAATCTACGAATACCAACAGGAGTTCTATCGGGGCAGCTCGACAACCACCCGAAGACGCTAGACCTAGCAGATAATGCGGCGTGCAGATTCTCTCGAAGTGTGAAAGAAACTCCAGAGCACTACACCTGGGTGGGTGCGTATGAGATAGAAGACGAAGATCTCCGGCAATTAAATCCATCCTACATTCTAAACTTTTAAAAGGAATGGTATTGATGGATTAGGTGTAAACACTGCCCCAAATCCCCACACACAAATTAGAATTGGAACAAAAAAAGAAGAGACAGAAAAAATTGTAAAGAAGATACGAGTGGAAGAAGCGATGCTGAAAGATCGAATTGTGATGGTTCAGGACCTCAGCGAGATGATTCCTGATGTTACCAATTCTTGCATTCACAACCTTTTGAGAGATCTCGTGTGGAAGCGGCCCTCTAAATTAAAGGAAAACTTGTGACGGACGCATTTGCAACCTACGAAGATCTAAAAGAAGATGATACGTAGCATGCAAGAATGCATTGATCTGAACGACCGATTATGTCGAAAAATAATATAAAAAACGTTTGGGACAGAATATGTAGAGGATTCGATTTACTATAGTTTGTGTAATGAAATACGAGAAATTTTCGAGATAACATTTAAAATACTAGATAAAAATTTTTATAAAAGTTTATAATGTATTATTTTTAATTCCAAGGTGCAAGCTTCTATTATTATTAATAATCCATGAAGGAAATTTCGTAATAGTTGTATGCGTAAACCGAAGTCAAAACAACAAGTTTTGAATAACATTTTTTGCGCGAATCGACCTTAAAATTACTTACTTTGCATTTCTTACATGATAACGAAAAGTAGAAAAAAAAAATAATAATAGTGATAAAAGGTCAGTCTAAAGTGTACTATGTACTGTGCACCATCTACTACAACATTTCTGTCTACGTTGCAACATAAAATATTACCACATTATATATATTTTTTTTGAATTTCAAATTTCTATTTCATCTTATGTATCAGAACTTAACAGAAACACGAAACTCGAACATATAAATCAAAAAAAATTTGAATTACATGGAAACTACTTCGTTTTCAAAAAATCAAAATGCATCAAGCATCAATTTTCGACTTCACAAAAATATAGGTACTCATTTTGTACTATACAGTTTTGGTTCGGCTATTTTTTTTCTAATTCTACGTAGTTTTCGAGTTATTCGCGATACAAAATATTTTTGAGCGTTAAAATTCATTTTTTAATGGAAATTTTGAGGTTAGGAAAAAATTTAAATCTTTTTTGTACAAAATATTGCCCTCACATTTTTTGTCGCGGCAGTTTGTGACGAAATCCTCGTAGTTTTCGAGTTATCCGCAATTCAAAATGTTTTCGAGCACATGAACCGATTTTACGGTGAAAATTTTGAGGTTAGGAAAAAATGCTTGAAGACCAAACTGTAGAGAATTGTGTGCTCTACATTTTTTGTTCGAATACTTTTTTTCGAATTCTTCCTAGTTTTCGAGTTATTCGCGATTCAAAATATTTTTGAGTGTATAAACCCATTTTGAGGTTAGGAACAAACACCTGTGATACATTTTTGTAGAGAATTTTTTACTCTATATTTTTTATAACGGCAGTTTTTTTCGAATTTCTCATAGTTGTCGAATTATCCGCAATTCAAAATGTTTTCGAGCACATGAACCGATTTTACGGTGAAAATTTTGAGGTTAGGGAAAAATGCTTGAAGACCAAACTGTAGAGAATTGTGTGCTGTACATTTTTTGTTCAAACACTTTTTTTCGAATTCCTCGTAGTTTTCGAATTATCCGCAATTCAAAATGTTTTCGAGCACATGAACCGATTTTACGGTGAAAATTTTGAGGTTAGGAAAAAATGCTTGAAGACCAAACTGTAGAGAATTGTGTGCTGTACATTTTTTGTTCAAACACTTTTTTCGAATTCCTCGTAGTTTTCGAATTATCCGCAATTCAAAATGTTTTCGAGCACATGAACCGATTTTACGGTGAAAATTTTGAGGTTAGGAAATAATGCTTGAAGACCAAACTGTAGAGAATTGTGTGCTGTACATTTTTTGTTCAAACACTTTTTTTCGAATTCCTCGTAGTTTTCGAATTATCCGCAATTCAAAATGTTTTCGAGCACATGAACCGATTTTACGGTGAAAATTTTGAGGTTAGGAAAAAATGCTTGAAGACCAAATTGTAGAGAATTGTGTGCTCTACATTTTTTGTTCGAACACTTTTTTTCGAATTCTTCGTAGTTTTCGAGTTATTCGCGATTCAAAATATTTTTGAGTGTATAAACCCATTTTGAGGTTAGGAACAAAAACCTGTGATACATTTTTGTAGAGAATTTTTTACTCTATATTTTTTATAACGGCAGTTTTTTTCGAATTTCTCATAGTTGTCGAGTTATCCGCAATTCAAAATGTTTTCGAGCACATGAACCGATTTTACGGTGAAAATTTTGAGGTTAGGAAAAAATGCTTGAGGCCAAACTGTAGAGAATTGTGTGCTGTACATTTTTTGTTCAAACACTTTTTTTCGAATTCCTCGTAGTTTTCGAATTATCCGCAATTCAAAATGTTTTCGAGCACATGAACCGATTTTACGGTGAAAATTTTGAGGTTAGGAAAAAATGCTTGAAGACCAAATTGTAGAGAATTGTGTGCTCTACATTTTTTGTTCGAACACTTTTTTTCGAATTCTTCGTAGTTTTCGAGTTATTCGCGATTCAAAATATTTTTGAGTGTATAAACCCATTTTGAGGTTAGGAACAAAAACCTGTGATACATTTTTGTAGAGAATTTTTTACTCTATATTTTTTATAACGGCAGTTTTTTACGAATTTCTCATAGTTGTCGAGTTATCCGCAATTCAAAATGTTTTCGAGTACATGAACCGATTTTACGGTGAAAATTTTGAGGTTAGGAAAAAATGCTTGAAGACCAAACTGTAGAGAATTGTGTGCTGTACATTTTTTGTTCAAACACTTTTTTCGAATTCCTCGTAGTTTTCGAATTATCCGCAATTCAAAATGTTTTCGAGCACATGAACCGATTTTACGGTGAAAATTTTGAGGTTAGGAAAAAATGCTTGAAGACCAAATTGTAGAGAATTGTGTGCTCTACATTTTTTGTTCGAACACTTGTATTCGAATTCTTCGTAGTTTTCGAGTTATTCGCGATTCAAAATATTTTTGAGTGTATAAACCCATTTTGAGGTTAGGAACAAAAACCTGTGATACATTTTTGTAGAGAATTTTTTACTCTATATTTTTTATAACGGCAGTTTTTTTCGAATTTCTCATAGTTGTCGAGTTATCCGCAATTCAAAATGTTTTCGAGCACATGAACCGATTTTACGGTGAAAATTTTGAGGTTAGGAAAAAATGCTTGAGGCCAAACTGTAGAGAATTGTGTGCTGTACATTTTTTGTTCAAACACTTTTTTTCGAATTCCTCGTAGTTTTCGAATTATCCGCAATTCAAAATGTTTTCGAGCACATGAACCGATTTTACGGTGAAAATTTTGAGGTTAGGAAAAAATGCTTGAAGACCAAATTGTAGAGAATTGTGTGCTCTACATTTTTTGTTCGAACACTTTTTTTCGAATTCTTCGTAGTTTTCGAGTTATTCGCGATTCAAAATATTTTTGAGTGTATAAACCCATTTTGAGGTTAGGAACAAACACCTGTGATACATTTTTGTAGAGAATTTTTTACTCTATATTTTTTATAACGGCAGTTTTTTTCGAATTTCTCATAGTTTTCGAATTATCCGCAATTCAAAATGTTTTCGAGCACATGAACCGATTTTACGGTGAAAATTTTGAGGTTAGGGAAAAATGCTTGAAGACCAAACTGTAGAGAATTGTGTGCTGTACATTTTTTGTTCAAACACTTTTTTTCGAATTCCTCGTAGTTTTCGAATTATCCGCAATTCAAAATGTTTTCGAGCACATGAACCGATTTTACGGTGAAAATTTTGAGATTAGGGAAAAATGCTTGAAGACCAAACTGTAGAGAATTGTGTGCTGTACATTTTTTGTTCAAACACTTTTTTTCGAATTCCTCGTAGTTTTCGAATTATCCGCAATTCAAAATGTTTTCGAGCACATGAACCGATTTTACGGTGAAAATTTTGAGATTAGGAAAAAATGCCTGAGGACTAATCTGTAGAGAATGTTGTGCTGTACATTTTTTGTTCAAACACTTTTTTTCGAATTTCCCAAAACCTCCCAGAATCAAGAAAATCAAAAACGCCCTATTTATTTTAAGATCTTAGCTCAAAATAACCTAATTTGCCTGTACTATATGTATTTATTTCATTGAATGTATATACGAATATTCCTATTGAAATTGATAGATTTGGTTTTCATATCTGCAAGAACAAATCATCATTAATATTTTCCTTATTTTAATTAAATTCACGAAAAGGCGAATTGTTAATCTCTTTTTTTTTGATCACTCTGTATACATCATTATCAATTTTCTTTCCATAATTAGTTGTTCCATATATTTTTCCTCGGTTTTCGTATTTAAGCAACATGAAACTACTTTTGTTCTTATTTATTTTCACCCCAAACGATATTTCCCCTCAAAACTTTTTTTCGTTTTTCCTGTTTAGTTTTGTTTTTATAATTTTATTAGTGCAGGTATGAAAATCACTCTAAACACCGAAAAGTAACTACGTAAGACAATTTTACTGTGTTCCTACAGTGAAATTGTCGTGAATTTACTTGCTTGTAATTTTTTTGGTTTCGAAATTTCGTTTGTTAGGTTATGTATACTCAAAACATCCTTTTTCGATTCTTGCGGATCCAAAAAATCATTTTTTATATCAAAAATTCTAGAATATTTACTTCGAGTTGAGTTATTATAATTTAATTTTGCGGGTTTAATCAGAAACTATCATTATTTGAAGTAAAAAATACACAGGTGTATCTCGAAACGAATTTATCAAAGCTATAGATTTAATATTCCAATTTTGAATACAAAATACACAAACAAATTGATGGTTATCCTGTGGGACTCTTCATATCAAGTGTTATAGCAGATTTAGTAATGGAAGGTCTTGAGGAAACTGTTTTAAACGTAAATCTATTCCAAAAGAAAAACCTATCATATTTATAGAAATAAATCGATAGTTGTTTGAAAAGTTTTTTATTTTCTTCCTCGATTGATAATGGTATCTGTTTAATCTTCTATAAAATTAGTTATTTAGCATTTTCAACAGTTTTAGCTTTCTGAATAGCTAAGCATTTAAATTCGGGATCTTTATGAACAAAAATTTGTCTGTTTGATAATTTTTTAAAGGTTTCTTTAATTATTTTTAAAAATTACGACTAACTTTACTACAATTATAGAAAACTTGTGCCAGAAAAAAGTTAATAGACCCATAAAAAAAGAGCAATGACATTGGCAATCTGCCATTTTCTAAAACTATCCTTAAACCCGTATAAATATACACAATAGACCCTTACCCTCGCTAACATACGTTAACACATTCTAATACCAATCAGAGTGATATAAATTTCTTTTGACGTCTGAATGTGAGATTGATGAACAATTCCCAAAGAGAATTCTCCATAAGTGAATGGGTCGTCGTTTCAAGTACTAATCTTTATATTATTACAAGATCAAATCGAAAATGTACGGTATTTGCGAATGTTGTTTTGTTGTATATCTTCAGGCGAATATTACGAGGTCAATGTATGGGTCGTATTTTGCTGGCAAGAAGACGAAGAACTTTTTCGTCGATCTTCCAACTCGAATTTTTGCGTTATATAAAAGCTATTCACTCTTGTACATTAATAATTTGGTATACTATAGATGAAACAAAAGTTATAAATTCTGACATTATTTAGGTTTTCGAAAAATTAAATATACTTTCAAAAATTTCCAAAAAGTGTCTTATAAATTGCAAAAATTCATTATTGTGAGGTCTTATTGTAAAAGATAACAGTCATCTTGAAAGAAACTACTCTATCGAATATTTAAAGGAAGTTCGTCAATAAATCTTGTAGAATTTGTAAGTAATTTGGCTAATTGGACGTTTCTTCAATGAAGAATTACCAGAAAACGTCACAAAGAAGGTCGACTCCAGCGGAATATCTCGTGGAATTACGAAGGTCGAGATGTGAACATTATAAACCGATATTATTTATGAAACACCCTGTAGCACTTGATCTTGATTCTATTATTAATTATTTTCATATGTCTAACACTATTTTTTCTTTTTTCAGGTAAGTTAATTTGGTTTTTCTAACAGACTTTGTAAGTATATGATTTAATTTTATTCAAAAACATTTTATTCTGGTGTTCACGGTAGACTCGACAGGGATTTACGTAAGTTAGTTAGATCTGATCTGGGCCCACTGAAACCAGAAATATTTCGAAAGTTTTCTACGAGGGAACTTCTAATCTTAATTTACGAGAATATTGTGGAAGAAGAACGCCGTTTCATTGAAAATGAATTTTATTTTTCATTTGAAATTGAATATCGCTAAATACACTTCTGATCACTGAAAAAACATACCAAATGTAACTGTCAGTGACAGATAATCCAGTAAATAATTTTTTTAGACGACGCCATCTGAAAGTTGTTCGTTCTGTATTCATTTATACACCGAAAGTTGCGTTTTGAGTGTTCCATGTAGTGAAAGTGACAGTTCCGTACTGCAAAACACTTTCGGGGCGCTCTAGAGTGATTCTGGAGTGACTATAGCCACTCTGACAGTTGACAGTTTAACTTCGATGATTTTGCATAACCCTAAATTTTTAATTTTCTGAAATTATTTGGTTTATCCGAAGTTTTGTCTAAATTAATGAATAACAATGAATGATGATGAAAAAGGAAACAACAGCGATGAAAAGTTACTCGGATCCACGCCACCTGATCTCACCAAAGAAAGCAATGCGGCCGTTCTTAATTTATTTTCTTTCCTCAGTGTAATTAAAAAGTCTAAAAAATGTTGTGTACGCCGCGGCTGAAATACTACTTTGTTGACTTCCTTGGCATACAAATAACTATAGTTTGGTTGAAATACAAGTTGGCTGAGCTATAAGAAGACTGTCAGCTCATCTAGGTATTAACGCGAGCACCGTGGCCAGAGTGAAGAATCGATGGAACCTTGTGATGAAAGGTTGAGTCTGAAAGAAGTAAAATTTCAAACGACGCACAAGATGGTGCATTGATTAATTTTTGGACAAATTAAAGCTTCGGCTTTGAAAAACTGTGCCAGAATAGCATTGCATGCAATGTGTTTGTACTTAATTATGTATATCGTGAACGAATTGTCTTCACATATTTAAAAACATTCAAGCCGTGCCATTTACAAAAAATTCCACGGGACTGAGCATCTTTAGAACAATATTTACATAACTTTTCCTCGGTTTCTCCAATTGTTTTTCAACTTTCTCATACATATTTACCCAAGAACTAAAACAGTTTTTAGCACAGATTACATATACGAGGGTTGTCTGAAAAAGTTTGCGACCGAACTAAAAAACGAGATAATTTTTTTCAGTGTAGTGTTTGCAGTCTATACACTTTTTTCAGTGTTGCTCAAACCTTTTTGATCGTTCAAAATGATAGTTGCCGACTTTCTTCTCAAAATAAATTAACATCGTTTGATGAAAATCTCTCTCCTGCAAGTGGAACTTTAAGGTTAGGAGCCAGATCTAGTTAATATGGTGGGTGGCCGACAAAAGTGCAAATTTTTTACCATGGCATTCACCAAAGTGTGAGAAGTTGAGTTGACCTGATGGAAAAGCACTTTCTATGTCGTTTCTTCCTAAAAAATCCGAACCATTTTGCTTATACCACGTTAATAAGGCCTGGGAATGTTCATTCGAATTCACTTTTGGTATAAAGTGAATCAGGATCTAGTAAATGAGTTCTTTTGATATACTGATCGCCTCTTCTATCTCTCCATCTTTGATTCGACGGTTCCCTGAGTTGCTGAACATTTTCGATGATATTTCTGGTTGTACTCAGACTTTGGCTCGATGTTAGTTAAGCTCTTATGGCCATGTTTGAATTCGCCCGTAAATGATTGTGCCGAGTCTACGTACTGCTCTCGTAGAATCCATTATTGTTGAATATTTAATGCTAAAATTACTTTGAAAACATTTCTTTACTCATTAACTATTTCTCACGATCATTTTGATTAGTTTTGAGCAAAAGTTCCAGTCTTTTCAGTGTTAAAAATATCAAATATGTTCAATATGTTTTCGAGTTTTTAAATTTTTCCTTTTAGTATTTTGTTTTTAGTTTCGAGTATTCAATTTCTTGACATCAATTTCGTCAATATTCATTCTCTAAGAAGCGTATAGGTTTGGGGTACTGTAAGGTACGCTTAAAATGTTGGTGAATGACTGATAACATCATGTGTAAACAAATATTTCCTAAAATGTAAACATTTTAACTCATCATAGAAGGTAGCTAGTCTCATTAAAATTTTCCATTATAGCAAAGTCAAAATGTACCTTCACTCATGTTCGTTTGGTAATTATTTATGGTTTCTTTTTCAAATCAATCTGCTAATTCAGTTGTATATTTTCTTCACTGAATAAAATTATAAAATTATACTGATAAAAAGTTTGCATTTTCAAATTATTTTATTTTGTACCGCATAGCAAATGAAAGCTATTCTTTTTCGTATGGAAAATCTTTCATTTTATCGTAAATTTCAATATTTCCAATTCTAGTAATAAATTCTACGGGGTTAATTCAAAATTATGGTCAATTTTAATAAAAACATAACAACATTACGAACTACCCTGTATATAATAGAAAGATTTATAATGTAAAGCTCGTTGACATTTGAGATAAAGTTATTGAACTCCCGATTTTTATTAAGTACTCAAACAAAGTCATTTTATAAATCTGTCCAACTCCTGCCAATTTATGACACTATTTCAACCAAGTATTATTAGAATATGAAAATTATTCCATAAAATGCTTCCTAGAAATGCTCCCAGTTATTAATTCTATACTTTGAACTGAGTTGAAATTAAATAATCTGTTTTGAATGCTTCATCGCTTCTTCAGGTGTAGAAAAATATTGACTTCGCAATTCACTCTGCATCTGCAACAAGAAGACATCATTCGGTGCCAAACAACGTCGGATAATCCGTCAGTTCGATGTTTTGACTATTCAAAAACGTTTTTCTTTGAGCTGATTTGTGGGAGCTCGCATCGCAAAAAAATGCTGGTGTACCATTCAGATTTGACAATTTTACGTTGTTCAGTGTCGAGTTATTCCGAAAAAAACCGTTTGTCAATTCTATTTTTTTAAACAAAAAGAACGTTTCAAGTATCTGTAAACAACTCAAATAGAACACGTATGACAACATGTCAGATTTGACATATTCACATCAGTGTTGCCATATCTCAAAACTCAAAAAGCAACTGTCGTATTTATGCTAAACAAATTTTTTACTTCTACCACTAAAACAACAATCTCAATTACAATGTCTGACGAACTTTTCGACAACCAATTTATCATCTTCAGGCAGGGTCGGATTGAGATTTATAATGCCCGGGGCTAAAATAATGACGGGGCCCCCTTAAGGAATTTGGAAACCTGGAAAAATAGTATCAATACTTTAGATTTGTGGCATCAACGCATAAAAAATACAGAATGATTTCCAAATGATGGGGCCCGGGTCTATAGCCCCCCCAAGCCCCTAGCTTAATCCGGCCCTGTGTTGTTATACTTTGAAAGATAATAATTAATATTTTATGCTACATTCTTTGTTCTACTAATATCATGCGTCCAATTTTTTCTATCATACTTTATTTTATCATTATCATTGTTTTTGAAGAATTGTCTATTTTTTAACTAACTTGTTAACATCGTTAACAACCGATATCCGTGGTATTTATTTGAAGAATGAATTGGATAATGATATTTTAGAGGGGCAACTAACTTTCTATATTGATGGAGCACTCCTAAATTTCAATAGATTTGTGAAGAATGGGGAGACACCTCCAAAAAGTCGTCTAGAAAATGTAGTCTCTAACAATCGATAGTTTCGATGTTTCTAGAATTGGTTGAAGGATACGTCGTTAAAATTCACGAAAAATCATTAATTATTCGCGTTTTGGAAATCCTCAACCACTAGTTTTTTTATTTAAACTCAGTTGTGTTTATAATTCCTCGATTTTACGAAAAAAATAAATGTCAAATTCTTATTCAGCATCATCGAAAATATGGAGATGGACTTACTCCAAACGATTTATACAGGATTAAATCCACAATAATGCAATAATTATAATAATATATTCCGTCAAAAAGTATCGCAAAACCCATAAAAAAGTGCAACATTGATTCAAAAATACGGCGTTAGTGGAATTTTATTATTACTACGAGGGTTGTACAAATTTTTGCCTGTTTTATTATGAAGCGTAGAGAACAACCGGAACTGCGTGATCTCGTTTTTCAGTCTACTTATAACAGAATATGTTGCATTATTATTCGTTTTTTTTTTGTCAAAAATGACTGAATTTTGAGTTTTCCCGCGTCCCCTGTAACGGTATGAAGAGAAAGGAGAAAATTCATCGCAATGAGTGCCCACCATAGACGAAATTTTGAACACCACGATATTTCGAAGAGTAAACGCGCGTCTATGAAGTCTATGAAGAAAAAGTCTACAGGAGACAGTCCATATAAACATGTCAAAGAATTATTTTATGACGGACAAAACAAGAAACACGAACAAACTGTTTTCCCGAACAAAAATATCAATGTTGTTAAAAAAGTGAAAAGTTCTTGAGTGTCTTGATAAAATGTCTAAGCAAACAAAACATTTTCTCATCTCGAGTCGTTAAATTAAAAGAGATAATATTAGGAAACAAGGTTTGTTCTTCATTTTTCTTCTCTGCGACATTTTCACTCAACAAGTTGTTATCAGTTATTATCAATTTATTCTCAATCAGTTGTTTATTTTAATTTTACTATAGTTGTTTAATTTAGTTTCAAAGGGTTTACCAGATAACACAATCGAAAGCAAAAAGCAGTAGAATAAAGATGAACTATGTAGTCCAATTGAACTATATCGTCAACATAAAGCTGTGTCCACATTTTGTTGATCGACAATGTCGTAACAAATGTAGACATGTCGCCCGATATCGTCAATGTGGACCGGCTGAAAATCGAACATGTCGATCGACATAGTGTGGACACGGCTTAATAAGTTGACAAAAACTGGTTTAAAAAGCAAGAATATCTCAAGAAAATAAATAACACACTTAATCAGTCGATACGATCGAAAACTTTGAATAAATATTTTAGAGATTGAAAACTGTGCCATCGAAATTGCATTACATTATTTTTGATTAAATAACGAAGAATCATGCGTTGCGTACCATACACTGGTACATCTTTTTCGCTTTGGGACACTAAAAAGCTTTCTAACAGATCAGTCCAACATCCAGTGTACTACGACACTGAATTATTCGCACGTTTTTTCAAAAATTCTGGTTTATATTTGACCAACCCTCGTAAATACAGTTTTACAAACCGCTACAGTCCCACCCGTACGAATAGAGACACTTCATACTGAACACACTGTTTACATCAACACTCATAATTACACTGTTTTATACTAAATTTTCCCACAAATAATCCTCCTGGGAAAATCAATTCCAGCGGGAAAACCTAAGGAATTGACCCTCTGTTCCTATTTAAGCTATTCTCACATTTAGAAATTTCGATGCTTTCAAATGCATCCGACAATTTATTATTGGAAACATTTTTTTGACAATTGTACAATATTTATTTTATGTAGTGGTTATAACCGTCAATACCTGACTTTCCGGTCCGTCCATATTTCAAATGAGCTTTGTGCTCTTTAAACCGGACAAGAACGGATCTCTTAGTCTGCCCAATATACTTACCCTCATAATCACCATATATACCACTCTTTTCCAAATTTGGTATTCAGGATTGCCCAGCAAAGTTGATTTAATGGATTGTTGGATTTATAAATTTAGTATAAAATAGGTTAGTCAAGTCATTAGGTTTTAGTTTACCTTCAGTCTCTGACGACGATAACTTGGTTATCGAAACGCGCGTCAGACAGTGTAATTGTAGGTGTTGGTGTAGTGGTAGTGTAAACAGTGTGTTCAGTATAAATATCGCCAACGGTTCTACTGGATCTCTTACCTTTCGATTTCTTGTTGGATGAACACCTGAAAGTGAAAGTTGACGTATTTTTATGCAATTTGGAAAAATTCTGCGTTTCTGAGACTTTGGGAAGGGTAAGAGGTGATCAAGATTTTGTTAAAACACCCTATATTTATTAAATGAATGCGTTTACTTCATTATTTTAATTGTAAAATTTCTATAAACGCTGACAGTGATCAGTATTCAACACCATAACGAAGTGGTTTCCAACCTTTTTGTATCTGCGTCCCCCTTTAAAAAAATTGTTCGCCCCCTTAATGTTTCATAAATACTCAACTGATATTATAATTTATTTAATAATAATTAATAATAATAATAATTATTTATTATAAGAAATAATAATTTTAAATGTTATCAAAACAAATCTTACAAAAATGGTATTTTGGAAACAGCAGTATGCCCCCCTTGCAACAGTCTCGTACCCCCCTAGAGACATATAACTTATTTCGTTATTACAAGATATCAAAGAAAAATTCCCATTGTTTTTAATACATTTCCTATACTAATAAATTTAATGTTTACATATTACTCAAACTTATTGATTGAATTGAAATGGTTGCCAAAAAAAATTAACAAGTTTTCTCAAGTACACTCTGTTCATTGCCCCTTTTTAAATGATCGAACGTTTTCTGCGTAGTAGGTATTCGTCAGAATAGATAGAATCTAAATCAAGCTCGATTATGTAGACAAAAAAATAAGTGAATGCACCTTCATGGCCAGTCAGGTGAATTTGGGAGTCTTCTAAACGTATTCAAGGTTAAAAATTTTGGCGATTAATTCGCTCTCTGTCGAAGGACTTCCAACATTTGTTTTTGTTATGGATGTATTCAGCGCCAATTAAGGAACTTGCTCACGCTATGTCTACCAATTTGCGAACTGAATAACAATAACAATTCAGTCGGAAGGTTTTTAGGTAACGATATTATTGTGTCTAGCCGGGGTCGCCTTCACATTAAATGAAACATGAAGAATTTTTTTTATTGTTGCTGAAGTGAACGATGCGCCCGAGTCTTGAAATAATTGAACAATAATTTTAAAAAGATCTAGTTCGAAACATATTTTCAAATTAATCAACACCGACTATTTTGACAATCACGCAATTAAACTAATAGTCCAGTCAAATTAGACTTTTCCAAAAGAAAATTTTTTACATTTCAGTGCGCCAATACTGTGAAAAATGTCACAACTAATGAGCGGATTTAAATGAGGAATATTTTCACGAAATATGCTCGAAATAAGAATATGGTTTATCTACATTTATTTAGAAAACTGCAGATACCTACAAATGGGGAATTTGTATATTATTCTAACGAAAATCTCATAATTTTTGAGCTTCTTTCAACATCTACGAGATAACTGGAGCGTATTTAAAATTTATCTATATATATATAGATTTGGCGTCTCGTATACACATGTCCCAAAACATCTAGATCAAAACTAATAAAATACATTCTGATAGGGAGGCTATAGCTGCTTGTAAGTCCCAAGAGATAGAAAGGTCTGATATAATTATAGAAAAAAATGCGAAAAGACAAAAAATCATATATCGAAATATCGCCCAATTGCACTCCTTCCCACGTTATCTAAGATCATAGAAAGATTGGTCAAAAAGATTTCTCTTTAAATATAGAATCTTTACTACACATCAATTTGGGTTTTTAAGTAACACATACCCAAATGATGCTATATTCTCCCTTTTAAATAGAGACTAAACAACCATCACACCACTGCAACAACCTTTTGTGATTTTCCTAAGGTTTTCGATTATGTAAATCAATCATTTTAATCAACAAATTGCAGAGAAAACCTCTCGCGTGGTTTAAGTCATACCTCGCCAACAGATGTCAGCTTGTAAGGGTTGATACAACGATGTCTTCAATAGAATATAGAGCGCCCTAAGGCTCAGTACAGATATTTACTCGGACTAAACAGCAAGGTTCAATTCAGGGGTTTCTTTAAAAGATATCTCCGTTTGCCTAATTGGTAAGCACGCTTGTCCAATTTTTTGACAATAAAGCAAGCATTTCTTTTTCTTTCCAACTCCTTTAAAAAAATCTAGAATGTGGCATGGTTTGAGATCCTCGTCTTCTATTTCAAGCGCTCCCAGGTGTAATGCTCTGGAGTTTTCTTTAGTGTTTCATACTTAGAGAGAAAGAAAATCTGCACGCCGTTTTATCTGCTAGTGTCTTCAGATGTTTGTCTCAATAATTGTTTTTGCTCCTATCTACCTGGTGTTTTGGTCCTACTTGTTTTTATAGTTTATTATTGAGGAGAAGTTTTTCTCAAAACTAAACTTTTTCGATGCATCGTCCTGAGACATGTCCAAGAGTTGGTTATTATTTAGGAACGGGTTTTCTAATCTAAAATGACTTGAACCTGAAAATTCTAAACCTACATAAATTTTGTAATGTATTTTGGTTAGTTGAGGTTCCAATGTTGCTTTTGTTAAAATATTTTGTGCCTTCGGAATACCAGGACTGTTTTCAGCATTGAACTTCAAAAGCAATTTCTTAATTACTACGTAATGTTCAGCTTGAAAAATTGCTGCTTTCAATCAAGTTCCCTACCTGGTTAGAGAGGTAGAGGTCTCTTTCTGTAGAACCAAATCCATAAAGGACTTTTCACATCTAATACGTTGGGGTACCTTTGGTTAAATTTTACGTTGTTGCCCAGCTTCAAACATACCAAAAACGGCATCTGAAACCTTGAGTAAATTATTTTCAATAGAAACTAAATCAGGTGTATAAAACATTCATTATATTACTATAAATTTGAGCAAAAGCAAATTTCAAAGGAGATTCATTTGCTTTGAAAATAGAAAAAAAATTTGTTGCCAGATTCTGTTATTCGATACGAGGAGCTCTAAAAAGATACCAGTTGATCGCAAATGAATAATTATTAGCTGAAAATAGAGAAAAAATCTTGAAAATTGAATTTTCCGAAAAACTATTCAATTAATGTAAAGACTAACATATTTGGAGTGTTATACCTTGAAGTAATAATTTATATATCTCAATATAAAGGTGCATAGCAGTTAGAAACGGTGAGATTTTTGTTAATAATAATAAAGAATCATTTTTTATTGTTTTCTGTTGCTAGGCTAATTCTATTTTTTATTTATACATTTGTATTTTTTTATATAGAAAATAAATCTTATTCCAACTGCAATATAAATATTTGGCGCATTTAAATCCTTGCAGACGTTTTGCAAATAATAAAAATGACTTAAAGTATTAAATGATTGAAAAGGCAGTTGAGGGGTCACCTTTAGATA
The DNA here is from genome assembly GCF_026230105.1 of Diorhabda sublineata. Taxonomy (NCBI): domain Eukaryota; kingdom Metazoa; phylum Arthropoda; class Insecta; order Coleoptera; family Chrysomelidae; genus Diorhabda; species Diorhabda sublineata. The sequence goes on along the minus strand of NC_079481.1, from coordinate 5,429,096 downwards.
TGCATTGAAACAATAGGTTTTTGTTTCTTCTCAAATTTATTTATTTTTTGGTGGTAAATTTTTGGTAAAATATATTGTTCTACTAAATGCTGACTCAACGTGTTTTTACTTTACCTTAGTGTTTGTTTATTTTTGATTGAGTGGATCCTCAATCTGACGCCACAATTTTGATCTGATTATTGAGGTATTTAAACATCTCAGATCCTTTCCAACCTTGAAACATTTACTTAAAGTTGATTAATTTTTTGTTATTAATATTCTATTTAAATTAAAAAATCTAATTTTAGCAACAATAATGTTGTGAATTGTTTGTGAAAATTTCTATATTTGCTGATAAAGGGCCTAATTTTGGTCTTTATCAAAATAAAAATCTGATATCGATAACTTGTACAATTATATCAATCAACAGACGTTTTTATATTGGACAGACAAATCGATGTTTATAAAATAGAATAAGGAGTCATCAATTATAAAATACTGCATCAACTAACCATTACACTTGATACAAAAGATGTACTGAAAAACTTTTTTCTTCAAATAATTAAAGTTTATCAATTAATTAAGTTGTTGAGGACAATATATCGATTATATGGGTCATACTATTTATACAATATCATTTTTATACAACGATTTGTCTTTAGCGTCAAAATAGGCCTCAATTTCGGCGATAATTTCTTCGATGGCGTCCATCCTTTTGAAATCATTAAAACAGGTCTCTGGGGAACAGATTTAGAGTAAACTGTAAAGGGAATGGGAAAGCAATTTAGAGCCCAATTTATGTAATTTTGTCGTCGTTTTCATTGATTTCTATCACGATAAGTGTTTTTGATGAAACGGTACTTTCTTTTTCTTCAAAAGAGGCCGTTTTTCAGTTTTTTCGTCCTTCAAACACTCCAATAATATTCGCTGATTTTAATATATTCGATGGATATCATCCCATGCCACAATCTTGCCTGTTGACTTTTGTGTTTTACCACGCTTTGAAGTCGGTGTAGTCCTTCCCCCATCCATCCCTATTAACACGAAATTCCTTTTTCAAACTATCAAGAGTTATCTCACTCAAAACGCTCTAACTCATAAACTAATAGTACGATAACTTGCAAAGTCATAAAGGGTTTATAATTTATGATTTTTTTGATTTAAAATGTAATATGATTCATAATAAATGCTGGAATTTACTGCCTCTAGCCTTAATTTCATTCGAGCAATCGCCTCCAATCAACAAATTTCACTCTATTTGACCTTCACAGCTCGGGAAAAATTTAACATAATTCATCATGTTTTTTAAAATGTTGATGCTTGATTCTCAATATTTACCTATTTCCAAATTTCATAATAAACGTATTATTTTGAAAAAATATGATTATTTTTCATAATAATCCTTTCGCGCATTTTTTAGAACGTCTAACCAGAGCTTCTATGCCAAAAATATGATGCATCTCTAAAGTCAAAATGTTCGTACACCAGGTGTTTAATTTCATCGTCACTGTTAAATCTTTCACCCCTTAACTCGGTCTCCAGCTTTATGAACAAAAAATACTCAAACGGTGAGAGGACGTGGGTCATCTTCTAATTATTCTCGATCCCAGCACAACAACTTTAGACTAATATCCTTTAGGTTTACCTTGAAGAAGATAAGTCAAGTTTTCAATTGTTACGAATACGATGGGCACACGTAAGCAGCCTTCATTTTGTTTTTAATTTGTGTTGGTATTAATATTTCTTTAGTAAAAAAATTTCCAAAACCACTTGACCACAATAAAATCGATCCAAGTTGAAACTTTGTGTTAAGTTTATTGACACTGGTCGCTGATAAACATTTTCCCCTATTTACTAAATGAGACCAAGAACTCATGAAAGGGTGAATGACTATTTTGTAGATGCCATGTATATTTTGGACTATTTACTTCTCGATGAAAACGGTTTTAAACGACTATTAAGATGTGAGAACCAATACAAATGTTTGTGGGTGTGAGAAATAAAGACCTGAGGATTTTTGTTCAGTTCACCAAACGAAGATGAATTCTTAATTTGAAGTGAAGTCACATCCGGCACCTGAAGCATCCGTATAAACGATTTTTTTATGTAAAATTTCTTTTTTACAAGTACGCTAGGTAATTTATGTTAACGATTATTGGCGTTTTAAAAATTTTAACTAATTTAAATCGAAAATAACAAAAAAAAAACGTTCACTATAACATGAAAAGGATTGGGGATGCGTAAGGGTAACAAAACTTTGTATAGATTTATGTTGAGTCATGAAATGATGTTAAAAATTCCCAGATGATTCGTCGCAGTTTATCATTTCCCTTAAAAAGATTAATGGAAAAATCGATCCGGGTAATTACAAATTTAAATAAGCTGTTCGAGAATAGAAACTTTATTTTGTAATAGCTCATCGATTGTTTTATTTCGATGATTGACTCCATTTTTATTGTTTTCTTCATGGTTTTATTAATTTCTAATGTTTTTAGCTTCTTCTGTTTTCCTGGTCCATTTAACGTCGTGAATATTCAATTTTTTCTTACTCGATCGTCTTCTCATGTACTTCCCATTGGTCTCAATTTTTTTCCTGTCGTGTTTTCCCTTTTACTTTCACAGTCCCTAATTCACTAACAAGACAAACCAAGTGCGAACTTGTTCAGGCAAAAACGATTCCATCGAGCTTAATCTCTACTTCACTTGGTAACCTCAATAATTACTTTGTGAATGTAACCGAAAATTTATCAAATTCTATAACTTCTTCTCATGATTCGCTTTCATATCTCCTTGATGCTAATGGTGACTTACACAGTTTCTTCTTTATGCCCGTAGTTTTAGCATGACATCAAAAATAAATACTCATCTGGAACTGATGGACTTGCAAAATGTTTTCGAGTCTGCCCAATTGCTCATTAAATCTCTTTACTACTTTAATTAACGTTCCATTTCGAAATGGCACTTTTCCAATTGCCTTAAGATGGCAGTCTCTGCAGGGACTTCTTTAAAAGATTAAAAATTCTGACTCTTGGCCTAATTCATAAGAACGCTTCTCCAATTTCAGAAAAATCGTTAGACGGATCTCCATTAGGAACGCGGAGCACGACCTTTACCTATACCTACTTCACGTTCCAAATTAATTAAGGGCTCAATATTTTACAATGCAAAGAAAATGCACAATCACTTGAAAATTGAAATCAAATCGATATCATTATTTAGTTATTTTTATTTCACAAGCTTTTGTCTACAAATTGTAACAATTTTTTGACAATAAAGCATTTTTCTCTCTCTCTCTCTCTCTCTGTCTCGCCCGGAAAAGTGACTGGTTTTTGGGATAGTGTTGATATTTAATCCATCTTCAGCTTCACCTACCTCCTTTATCTATTCATCTAATTTTGTTTAGTTTACGACAATTTTTACGTACCTACAGGATACCGCACGCATACGAACGTGACACAGCTGAAAAAAATTTCAACTCAAACTCTGCAGAGGAAAAAAATGCTATATCTGGGTCAACAAAAACATCTATTACCTAATAAACGACTCAAATGGCTTGGAAGCAAGTCCATCAGCTACAGAATTTTTTAATTATTCTACTTAAACATTAATTTCAATATCCTTAATAAAATTTACCAACAGATCTTGAATATGTCTGTTATCGAGGCTTAAAAGGTGTGTGAGATTTAAGTGGGGAGTAGAAAATTGTTTGTTTTATGATTCTGATCACTGCATCTCAAAGAAAAAGTGATTGAGATCAGCACAAGAATGATCACAGGTACAGACTGATGGTCAGGTTGGCAAGATGGGCGGATTATCTTCCAAAATATTGAAGTTGTATAAGGAGTTAGGATCTCCTGAAGCGGTGTCCCAGTGCTTCTGCCAGGATACGTACATTCTCTCTCTTAATGAATTAATCGCTTCTTTCTCTGTTACAAAAACTCCATCAAGTACTGAATCTTTTGCTAATCGATCAGCTTTTTCATTATATCCTTTAACCCAAATAAATGTCATACTCATATTTAATGACATAGTTTTGATGTCACATAAAAAAGGACATTTCGTTCTTTGGAGATGAATCGCTTTTATGGCACACAGTGCAGATCTAGAGTCAGATAAAATCACGTCCCCATTTTTGTTATTTGACTTTAACCAAGAAAGACCCTAACAGGAGTAGTAAGTGATCGGATTTGAAGAAAAAAAGTGGTTTTCCATCGTGATAACGCCATGACTAGAATACTTAACCACGGACTGTAAATACCAGCGACTTTTTCCTTTTTCCTAACCTCACTTCTCATCAGATGAGGACATTATCGTAAAAGCATCGCTGGACAAAGCGTGTAGACTCAAAAGGAGAAAAAAAATCTTTGTTCTGTCAGCAACTTTTCAGACAACTCTCGTAAATGTCAGCGAACTCTAAAACACTCATTTTACAAAAAGAGCTGGTAGATTCGTTTCATAAAACTAGAATAAAATGTCAGCACGATCTTTTAGAAGATGAAACAATAAACTTTGATGTCAGTACCTCCTACACAATATCAGTAACAGTTGAAAAAAAAACTTTAAGACATCTAGTCGTTCCCGGAACTGATTTTATCACATTTACTACTCTGCAAAAAAACCTGTTAGTACAGTTTGTTGAACTTTCGTCTATCAGTATTCTAATGCGTTTTTTTCATCGCATAGTTAGCACCATTAAAACACCCAAATTTTCTCTAATAAATTGAATTAAGTTTTAACAGTAGTACGTATAAAAATTTCCCAATAATTTAACATTCAAAAAATAACTATTCAAATAGTTGTTTCTAAAAACCACAATTGAAATGTCTCCCGTATCTTCAAGCGGTTTCTCTTGACCGTATGCAAATTCTAACGATGCCGATGGAGAGATATCAATCATTCGGGTGAATTCTTTATTGTCATAATATCGGTCTTGATACACTAATGAAAATTATTAAACAACTTTCTATGTTTCTCTACATTCTAGAAGGTAACCTCTATATGTCACTCAACACTGATACAGTTTCACTACCGTTAAAAATTAAATGTGAACCACGAAATTAGATATTATCACTAATTTCAATTTGCGCTCCATAAATCATTAGAATTACTAATATAAGTATAGTAGTTTCCACGGGACTGAATCGACGTATTCTTCACGTCAAAAATTGCAACTTCCAAATCTTTAATCGAATTCCATTATTCCTTATTTCTCTCTTGAAGTTTTTTTTCCAAATTCGGTTCCAAAGTTTCCAAAAATCCATCCATGGTCCGATCGGATGTGGCACAAGCTACCAAGAAAAGTAGTTGTACAGTGGAAGACGATGTTTGCTCTGGATACCCTTCGACCAGCAACGAAAAGTTGTAGGATGAGTATCAAAATTATTGTCAGAAAAGCAAAACGCCAAATTTCCAAAAATCCATCCATGGTCCGATCGGATGTGGCACAAGCTACCAAGGAAAGTAGTTGTACAGTGGAAGACGATGACTGCTCTGGATACCCTTCGACCAGCAACGAAAAGTTGAAGGATGATTATCAAAATTATTGTCAGAAAAGCAAAACGCCAAATTTCCAAAAATCCATCCATGGTCCGATCGGATGTGGCACAAGCTACCAAGGAAAGTAGTTGTACAGTGGAAGACGATGTTTGCTCTGGATACCCTTCGACCAGCAACGAAAAGTTGTAGGATGAGTATCAAAATTATTGTCAGAAAAGCGAAACGCCAAAGTTTCCAAAAATCCATCCATGGCTCAATCGGATGTGGCACAAGCTACCAAGGAAAGTAGTTGTACAGTGGAAGACGATGTTTGCTCTGGATACCCTTCGACCAGCAACGAAAAGTTGAAGGATGATTATCAAAATTATTGTCAGAAAAGCAAAACGCCAAATTTCCAAAAATCCATCCATGGTCCGATCGGATGTGGCACAAGCTACCAAGGAAAGTAGTTGTACAGTGGAAGACGATGACTGCTCTGGATACCCTTCGACCAGCAACGAAAAGTTGAAGGATGATTATCAAAATTATTGTCAGAAAAGCAAAACGCCAAATTTCCAAAAATCCATCCATGGTCCGATCGGATGTGGCACAAGCTACCAAGGAAAGTAGTTGTACAGTGGAAGACGATGACTGCTCTGGATACCCTTCGACCAGCAACGAAAAGTTGAAGGATGATTATCAAAATTATTGTCAGAAAAGCAAAACGCCAAATTTCCAAAAATCCATCCATGGTCCGATCGGATGTGGCACAAGCTACCAAGGAAAGTAGTTGTACAGTGGAAGACGATGTTTGCTCTGGATACCCTTCGACCAGCAACGAAAAGTTGTAGGATGAGTATCAAAATTATTGTCAGAAAAGCAAAACGCCAAATTTCCAAAAATCCATCCATGGTCCGATCGGATGTGGCACAAGCTACCAAGGAAAGTAGTTGTACAGTGGAAGACGATGACTGCTCTGGATACCCTTCGACCAGCAACGAAAAGTTGAAGGATGATTATCAAAATTATTGTCAGAAAAGCAAAACGCCAAATTTCCAAAAATCCATCCATGGTCCGATCGGATGTGGCACAAGCTACCAAGGAAAGTAGTTGTACAGTGGAAGACGATGTTTGCTCTGGATACCCTTCGACCAGCAACGAAAAGTTGTAGGATGAGTATCAAAATTATTGTCAGAAAAGCGAAACGCCAAAGTTTCCAAAAATCCATCCATGGCTCAATCGGATGTGGTACAAGCTACCAAGGAAAGTAGTTGTACAGTGGAAGACGATGTTTGCTCTGGATACCCTTCGACCAGCAACGAAAAGTTGTAGGATGAGTATCAAAATTATTGTCAGAAAAGCAAAACGCCAAATTTCCAAAAATCCATCCATGGTCCGATCGGATGTGGTACAAGCTACCAAGGAAAGTAGTTGTACAGTGGAAGACGATGACTGCTCTGGATACCCTTCGACCAGCAACGAAAAGTTGAAGGATGATTATCAAAATTATTGTCAGAAAAGCAAAACGCCAAATTTCCAAAAATCCATCCATGGTCCGATCGGATGTGGCACAAGCTACCAAGGAAAGTAGTTGTACAGTGGAAGCATCACGGCTTTGTAGAGGCGGTTCAATAAACCGTTGCGCAGGAGCTGAAAAGCATTCCGGTCCAGGAGGTGTACGAAAACTGGAAAACTCGTTGGTAGAAGTGTGTAGATGCGGAAGAGTGCTACTTTTAAATATTCTACTTGTTTGTACTATTTTCATGAAGAAATAAAAATTAATCCTACTACTTTCAGACCCTGTATTGCGAGAACTTTGAGTGGGCAAGTACATTAGAAAATAACCTAATTTCGCGATTCCATTCACTAATTGTTCGATTAGTAGCAGAACGCGAGTTTAGTAATTTAACTGGAATGATTCATACTTTTTTGCGTGGGTCGAATTCGTACTATGTAAGAATGAAATTTTTGATCGAAACTCCATTAAACGGAAGTTGATAAACTTGTTCGTCAATGGGAATTACAAATCTTAGATAATATTTATATTATCACTTTATATTAATTACATCCACTTCCTCGGGGTTTATTTGTAAAAAAAAAATGAAATTTTACTCGAATGTAAGGCAAAAAGGACTTTATCTTTGTACATCCTTCAATGTTTTAACCGCAACTATTCGATTATACCCTACTGAATGACAACAGTTTAATAGTATTATCTGTTTCCTGTTTTTATCTATTAATAAAAGTGAATTATTCATTGCCGAATGCCACTAAGAAATTACGAAATTTCCCTTAGAAAAAATTTAATATCTATCGATAAGTTTGAGAGAAATAATTCGCTGTATTTCAGTAACTATTGATTGTACAAAAACTCCCATAAGAAAAGGGATCAGCTAAATTATCAGCTGCCTATGTTGGGTTGGAATTGATGTGATTTTTAGGATAGTTCGATCAACCAAACAGATTTTGGGGTACATTGATTAGATAGTGTATGTATAGAGACCTGATGAACAGCTTCCCCAAGTTACAAGTTTACTTGATGTTGAATTATAGATACAGGCAAGGTAGTCTTTCTTCGTAGGCCGTGGCTGGTAGCCCTAGGAGGGAAACAGAAGAATTTTCTCTTGGGTGTTGAGGGAAGGAACCGTCTAATAATACTCCACTGGGTGCTGGGGCTGAATCAGCACTTGTACTGGCAGAAATTGATTGATGGTTGGGTGAGGGCAATAACTGTTTGTTCTATATTCGTTGTAAGTTTTATATGTATGAAGTTCTTTATGTTATAGGATAGAAAATTTCCTACAATGTTCGAGTCTACAATTTTTTTGTTCGACAAAAATGAAAGAAATAGCACCGCAAATCAAATTGTGTGCTCTAAGCCTAAGCAGAATTCATAATAATTTTCCATTTTTACCATATTTCAATTTAATAATAATTTAACGTATTTTTTTGCAAATAATTTGATCATTTAAGGACGTAATTCACGGCTCATTCAAAGTTACTATTCCCCAACGTTTTATTTAAAAAAAAACGAGATTTTCGTCATGTACTTCTTGCTTGATACATGATTCCCCCTGTATTAATTTTAATGGTTCAAATATTATAACTACCTGTATGAAATGCCCTACTTTATCTATTGTGATTTCACGGAACAAATCTCAACTTAATTTTTACCTGCTTTCTATGTGTTAAAAACCATTTTTCTTTCGAATTTCGAAGCAGCTGGTACGAAAAACTTCTTCTGCAAAATCAATGTTAGCATATTTTGGTTCGATATACAGGATGACTTAGAAAAAATAATTTTGGTTGGGAGAATCCTTTTATAAAATGAACTATTATTGTCTATAGTTTACTTTATACAACAATTTTTATATATATATTTTTGTAAAATAAATATTCATACCTTATAATCTAAATTTTCACTAGATTTCAATTTGACCATCCCGAAAAAACAGTCCCGCAGTCTTAGTACTCCATTTACGGAATTTACATTGACCAATTATTCCATCTAAAGAATACGTGCATCGAGTGCACGGTGCATGCAGCGCATAGATTATATAGGAGGGTGCATCCAGCGCACAGATTATATAAGAGGGTGCATCCAGCGCACAGATTATATAGGGTGCATCGAGCGCACAGATTATATATGAGGGTGCATCCAGCGCACAGATTATATAGGAGGGTGCATCCAGCGCACAGATTATAAAGGAGGGTGCATTCGGCGAATAGATTATATAGGAGGGTGCATCCAGCGCATAGATTATATAGGAGGGTGCATCCAGCGCATAGATTATATAGGAGGGTGCATCCAGCGCACAGATTATAAAGGAGGGTGCATTCGGCGAATAGATTATATAGGAGGGTGCATCCAGCGCACAGATTATATAGGAGGGTGCATTCAGCGCATAGATTATATAGGAGGGTGCATCGAGCGCACAGATTATATAGGAGGATGCATCGAGCGCACAGATTATATAAGAGGGTGCATCCAGCGCACAGATTATATAGGAGGGTGCATCTAGCGCACATATTATATAGGAGGGTGCATCGAGCGCACAGATTATATATGAGGGTGCATCCAGCGCACAGATTATATAGGAGGGTGCATCCAGCGCACAGGTTATAAAGGAGGGTGCATTCGGCGAATAGATTATATAGGAGGGTGCATCCAGCGCATAGATTATATAGGAGGGTGCATCGAGCGCACAGATTATATAGGAGGATGCATCGAGCGCACAGATTATATAAGAGGGTGCATCCAGCGCACAGATTATATAGGAGGGTGCATCCAGCGCACAGATTATATAGGAGGGTGCATTCAGCGAATAGATTATATAGGAGGGTGCATCCAGCGCATAGATTATATAGGAGGGTGCATCTTGCGCACATTTGCAGGTCTGGCTTGTGAAAGGTAACATATCAAAAGCTATCTGCAAGTTGAGTACCGCTTAATGCTAATCGAAAGCTCGCTCACAATAAATGCCAACGGACGTCTGCATATTTCCACACGATATCGAAATTGTTTTTTTCATTGATATATTCAATTGGATTAACCTTAACCTAAAAATGTTTCCTCGTATAGGCAATAAAAAAAAACATTTTAATATTCACGTTTATTGTATAGTGTGAAAAAGTCGATGCCATAATAGCAAGTGGTTAAGTTATCAACGTTCAAAGTAGTTCCCATTATTATGTTGTTTACAAAATAACATTTTTGTCTTGATTATAAAAATAAATATGTTTGTGAGTATTCCAAAAATTTAATTAATTTTGGAAACAGGAAATAGTAGCACAAAATTTTCTTAGCGGAGTTGCTAGAATTAAACTTATATAATAAAACATGGCCCCGCAATCATAGTTACGCTCTGTCTACCTTCGAAACATTTCAACCTCGAGACCTTCAGACCGTCTATTGGGTGATTAAACTATATTAACATATTTTTTCAGCTTGACTTATAATTCATTCATTAAATTAACATAATTCATAAATTGATAAAATTTGAATTTATATTTTTACTTTTTCTTTCATATTAAATATTGATAACCTATCGGGATCTTATGTAAATCGTTTTTAAGCCAGGTGTGCGTCATGTCTACTTCGTAAATCAATATTTTTGTTCCTTCGGTAGTTTAATTTGTCACAATTTGTTGGAATAGATTCTTTTGAAAACCATATTAATATAAACAGATATCTGACATAAAAAACAATAGCAAGATAACATGAATGAACTCACAGTCAGTCAGTAACATTTCGATTTGCAATTAATTAAGATTACAATATAATCAAAGTAAACCGGCAACTATGTAAAAAAAAATTACATATTCTTTCAAGCAATAAGGATGTTGATTAATTTTTGCAACTACTTTTATTTTATAGATAAAATGATTATTCAAATGAAAACAATATTTCAATTCAAAATTTTGCTGATATACATCGGGTATCCCCAGATTATATATGAGGGTGCATCGAGCACACAGATTATATATGAGGGTGCATCGAGCGCACAGATTATATAGGGGGGTGCATCTAGCGCACAGATTATATAGGGGGGTGCAACTAGCGCACATATTATATAGGAAGGTGCATCCAGCGCACAGATTATATAGGAGAGTGCATCGAGCGCACAGATTATATAGGGGGTGCATCCAGCGCACATATTATATAGGAAGGTGCATCCAGCGCACAGATTATATAAGAGGGTGCATCGAGCGCACATATTATATAGGAGGGTGCATCGAGTGCACAGATTATATAGGAGGGTGCATCGAGCGCACATATTATATAAGAGGGTGCATCCAGCGCACATATTATATAAGAGGGTGCATCCAGCGCATAGATTATATAAGAGGGTGCATCGAGCGCACAGATTATATAGGAGGGTGCATCGAGCGCACATATTATATATGAGGGTGCATCGAGCATGTTTAATAATTTATTTACTGGTTAGCATACAGTAAAGATTCCTACAGCACCTGGTTAATTTCATAAAACATAGTCGAGAGAGGCCAGATCAGGGCCGTATGGTGGGTGTTCAATCACTGTGAAGTCACATTTGTATACATTAGTCTCGACTGATTTTGTCGCAACTTTTTTCGATAATGAATCCCTTCCAATATTGTAGTAATCACTTTTTTGAGTTTTTCGTGACATTTGCACGGACTCCTCTAGTGTAATAGACCAAGCTTGTTGAGACATGTCACTGACTACTTTATTAAACAAAATGTATCATTATTTCAATATTTATTCAAGAAAGTTTCCTATTTATTACAAATTATATTATTACAACAACCATTTTTAAGAAATTCATTCGACATTTCCATTCAGAACCTTTTGGTGCACTTGGTTATTGGTCTACATATCTTCACAAATTAAATAGCTCTTCTTCTTCCTTTTTTCTTGGTGTTAAAACTGCAACTAGTGGTCCAGGTATTTCTCGTCTTTATGTCTTAGGCGTAACTTTCTTTAGCGAAGTCTGTCTATCTGAATAATCTTCCACACACCGTTCAAGAATGTATCACTCGATTCATTCCGAGAAGGAGCTCCTACCACCACCCCCAGTATTTTCCTATGTTTACTGCCTTTTCTACTTCCGTGGGTTTAATGAACTATTATCTTTTCTTATTGCCTGTACTTAAAATAATGAAACCACTAACTGAAGCTGCCCCCAATTGAGTTTATATTTCTTTCTCTCATCAGGATGTTGGGGTGGATCTCCAATATTTGGAATCTTCTAGCGGTGTCGCTGGAATTCACTCTGTTCTAAGTCTTGTTAGATCTGCTGGATCCTGTCTACCAAGCTTATTTCTTCTTGATTGTGTAACAACAAGCTTTAAATGCATACAGCGTGATGGAACTAAGGATGCCTTCGAAGAGGTGGAGTTCGTCTTTTCATAAGTCGTCCTTTGGTATATTCCTTGTTTTTTATGGTACTTGAACGTCTGTCGTTACACCAGAACGATTCGAGAAATCTTAGGCTTCTGAGGAACATATAATTTCTTCTACTTCGATGATTTTTGGTTTCTTCCTATTCGTTATGATCCTTAACCGCATATTGTTAGTCCAGAATGACTCCGGGACTATTTGGCTTCAGAGATCCGGTTGATTTATCTTCACGCTCTGATTTATTGGTTCTTTCTGCTCTTGTGGTCGTCCTTGAACGCCTATTATTGGACTCCAGAATTATATGTCTTCAGTGGTTAAGTTGGTTTATTCTCTCACGATGATCTTTGCTATCATCCTGATCATATGGTCCTTGTACGTACGACTCAAAAAGTATTTGGCCTCGATGGATCAGATGCTTCCTCCTACTGCGATTATTTTTGACGTCTTCTTATTCTTTATGGTCCAAAACGACTTGAGAATTATTTACCTTCAGTGGTTTAGATTATTTCTTCTATTTTTAGTATCTTTCGGTGTTTATTCGATCCATGAGTAAATTGTTTGTTTTGACGAATATAAAGACGTATTCGTTATAGCAGATAATGGTGGCGGACCCCTCATAATTTATTAACATAAATAGAATTTGAAGTAGAATGATATAGTTTATTTAATATTTTTTTAAATCGTAGTATTACGGACTCGTGTATTCATAATTGGGCAAGTAAACCGTTCGTCTTAATGGCTACACACAATTTGTGCCGCCAGAACAATATTTTAATAGGGCATTTCCTGGAAACTTGATATCAGGTCGAAAGAATGAATAATAAAAAAATTATTAAAATTGCAAATATCATCAGTTCAGTTGATAATCATCTATCTTCAATATAATAATGATTAAATTTTTTTTAATTAACTTTATTAAAAGTTATTGTTAATAATAACGCTTGAGGCTTTAAAAATAATAGAAAGGTTGTTGACTTATTCAGATTATTCTTCCATTATTTCTCTTTTACCTAAAATAATTACGTAATTATCGTCTCTCCTTTCGTCTTTCAAGGGTGAACGGGAGTGATAACATGTCAGTAGATACCGAAGTTTACATCGACAACAACGTAAATAACAAGTTATAACGAGGAAGAAAAATTGTTGAAGTAGATAAAATATAGTATTCTATTCGCGAGTAATAGCTATTACTTGCTCATTGATTAATCTACTATTCAATTATTGATGTAACAGAAAATAATTGCCTTTTAGAAGTGATTAGTTTTTCAATAGCATTACATCGACATAAAACAAGCATTAAACGTCCATTGGTACATCTACCGAGAAGATTCAAGATATAGAAGACACATGGATTAAATTCGTAAAGGACTAAACGCAAATCCAGCGAGAATTGAACTAGGAGATGATTCAGAAAGCATACACCAAGGAATTAGACCAGGTATCTAAGAACCCAAGAGCTTGATGACTAATGAAGAAAGAAATACGGTCAGAATTGCAAATATCGTCAGTTTGATTATGAATTATGTCAGCATCTTCATTGTACTGATATTCGTTATTCTTTTCATTCTGTACTTGTACAGATAAATTGCCAAGGGCCGTCAAAAGAAGCTCTTAAACAACAGATTGTTAAACTGAGTGAACGTGTATTGTTGTATTAAGACATCTATCGAAAGTGGAACCAGGAAAAGATTCAAGAAGATCTATTGAGGATGTACTATATCCTGATTAAGCAGTTGATGCATTACAACAGATCTAAACGATGACCAACAGTTTAAAGGAAAGAAAAAGGTCTTGCAGCTTCAGTAGAAACAACTGTCGTTATTTGAGCGATGATTTAATCGAGTTTGAGTGTTAAAATCTGTTCAAGTATCTTTTCTCAGTTTGTTTTCAATCACTCTGTAGAGCTTGTGACATTTCCATCCGCACCTGGTCCTTTAGGATTTACGTGAATCTGATAATACTGTTACTGATCTAATCTTTGATTGTTTGTTATAATCACCAAATATTTTATTTTAATTATACGAGTACCAAAGTCGATGTTTTGTATTTCAAATTTCTGTCGAACATCTGCTCTTGTTAGTATAAGTAAATGAAATACAAGGTGTCTTGTCTTGCCTGACATGAGAAAGAAAATGTTAAATTTTATAATTTTGTTAAAAAATGACACTTTTTTTAACGCAAAACCATGAAAAAATGAACAGCTACGTTACTTTTTTTCACGCTTTTTGACCGATTCAGAAATTACATTCTTTATAAATGCAAATGAAAAAAAAACGTGAATATTATAACGGACGTAGAAAAAATAGTTATAAAAAATAATAATTAACAATTTAATAAACTTGTCGCAGAATCTTATGAAGTATATATATCGGAATGGCTCCACGAAGTTCCAAATTTATAAGCCAATTATTTATACCAACGGATAATAATTGAAAAAATTTTGAAATATGGTGATAAAACTTCATTACACGCGGAGCTCTATTCTTTCAAGTGTTTCGATAACCAATTTGTCGTCTTCAGAGACTGAAGATTAATTGTTTAACTAACGTTTTTCAAAATTGCTCAAAATTTAATATTTTTTCGAGCTATTAACAAAAAACTATCTACAATTTTTTCATCTTATTCAATAATTACAATTGCAATTATTTATTTTCACAAAAAACTGATTTCGAATTCAATAAGCTCATATTTATCTCTATTCTTCATGTTTTTAAACTTGTTGACTGTACTAAATGTTCACTTTCGAAAAAAAAAACACGAGAGATTTAATAAAAAACAAAGTTGATGAATTGATTGAAAGTTCGATTAAAAAATTTCTTTTACGCAGACAAACTAACAAACAGCTAAATTAAAGTCTAGTAGAAACAAGACCTATAGTACAGTTGATCACCCTGTAGGATTATGTAAAAATGAAAATCTGAATTCTTCAAAACAACTATGAAACTGTGTTTGTGTTAATTGCAACACATCGTATACTAATAATATCTTTAGGTATTATATATCTGGTTTCACTCCATTGCACAAATTCAAACACAGACATTTCATAGTTTAATGATTCCGCCGACTGCATTGAAAGCTTAATAACAATAAAACTCAAGAGGTGTTGAATGGTACCATTAAATATTCTATTAATTATATTTCAGCCGAAAAGTTAATTTGTTTTTTTGTTTTCTTCGTTATTACGGCGAATTAACAAAGGTTATTTTAATGTTGTTACATAATTTTTATAGTCCAGTCATTTTAGTCATTTTAAACCCCAATCTGCGAAAAAATCCTAGTGACATGATTTTTTTATCATTGATATCATGTTGGCTAAAAAAGTTATAAATACCAAAAGATCAGGAAAATCAGTTTTTCACAAATATCTCGCGATCTATGACTCGGAGGTCAATTACGGTTATTATAAAAATTGTTCCTTGTAAAATTACCTACAAAAAATCGTCTGTTCCATTTTTTTATAAAATCAACCGTTTTCGGAGTAAACGGCTATATCATGACGATGCACCACCTACGAGGTAGAATGCAAGTTAGATACGATAAAAAATAATTTTCATTATATAATTTTTATTCATTGCCGACGTCTTTAGTTTCTTTATCAGTAATAGTTGTAGATAGAACGTCTAGTGGACTCATTTCTACATCTTTATCATTTCCACTGAACAAAACCTAAAATGACTGGACTATAAGACGTTTGTTTCATTTTGCAATTCCAATGTTTATGTATTTCTACTAAAGCGCCATTATTTAGACTGGTTTTGTAAATATTGACATCTTCTAAACATTTTTGTTTACAATGAACTAAATACTACCCCGAGATAATGTATTCAATTATATATTTGTATAAAATTAAAATTTTTGCGCTTTTTTTTAATTATTGCCAACGTTTTTGTATCGTTTTATGAACGATACGATCTTTCTAGCACCTTTACGTCTCCTCTTCTACATCTTTGAAACCGGCCAGTGACCTGGATTACGTCAAGGTCGTCATTGGCATGACACGGAATGACGTTGCCGCTATAAGCGATCGATTTTCGTTTTTCGCCACGTTGCCTACGTCAATCCGCCGGCCGGTGAAATAAATGAATGTGGAAAATGAAATGGAAATTGAAAAAATTAATGATATAAGAGTGAAAGTAACAAATTATTTCCTACATGAAGAATTAGTTAAATAATCCGAAGAGCAGTTCCGTAAATATTATCCTTATCTCATGGAATGGTTCTCTAAATTTGAATATGAACATCCTAGACCTGCAATTAGTCAGAAAAAACAATAAACGGAAAATTAAGTGATAAATTACAAAATTTTCCGCTATGCAAGTTTTTTGGGTCTGTATAATGATGTGCTAGACTAAAGTCAATTATATGCTGCGGAAAAAATGGATGTATCGCAGATGTATGAAAAAAATGAGTTTTTCTGAGTTTTCTCAGTAGAAAAATTTCATTATCAAAAATTATAGGCCACTGTGGCTTTGCTAGATCCTAATTACCATCGATTGAGTACTAAATAACGAGACCTCACGACTTTACAATTCTTAGATAATAATGTTTTTTTGAGAAAATACGGAAGTCATTTTTTACATGACATTTGCGAAAAATTCATCTTTTCCGCAGCATCTAATTAGTCGAACTCATTCAGGATCTAACGAGGCTACATAATTCCATACAAGAATAGAAAAAATCTAAGTGAATTCCGTTAAAGAAAGCCATATTTATGTTTTGATATAGGTGTATAATGGCAGTTCAATTTCTGAAGGAACTAAGCAAACAACAGATTATCATATTCCCCGATAGCCAAGCAGAAAGCTGAGCTCCAACATCATAAGATCCAAGCTGGTTATGGAACGCTTGGATAAGTGAAACTAGCTAAAAAATATAAACAACATTTGCTAATATAGAATCGGATAAACCTTCCTAGGACCTGAACCTTGTTGTGGAATCGGCTACAAAACAATACAGAAACCGCTAAAAGTTCTGGTCTGGTAGGTACATTCGACAAGGGTTGAGGCAGGCAAATATACTCCTAATGAACAAAAAAGATCTTTCAATCCTATTGACTTGAATAAAAACAATAAGCAAATACTAACAGGAGTTTCTGGCCCCTCGATAGACATCTAAAGACGATAAATTTAGCAAAGGATGCAACGTGCAGATTTTGCTTCTTAGAAGACGAAACTTCTATCTACATTAACTGGAAGACTATGGAAGTCCAGATCATTAAACTGGCAGCATATCAAATAGAATATGAAGATTTGTGGCAGGTTGAACTCCTTGGAAGGAGTGGGATCAGTTTTAACACTCAACGTCTTCAGTGTCACATCAATAAAAAGACGTATGAAATATCTGATGAAGATCTGTGGAAAGTACAGTTTGAACTCCTTAGAAGGAGTGGAATCAGTTTTAGTACTCAACATCTTCTGTATAAGATGAAGATCTGTAGCAGGAACAGCTTGAACTCTTTTTGGAAGGAGTGGAACAGCTTAAACACTCATCATCTTCAGTGTCACATCAACAAAAAGACGTATGAAATATCTAATCAAGATTTGTGGCAGGTACAGTTTGAACTCCTTGGAAGGAGTGGAATCAGCTTAAACATTCAACATCTTCAGTGTTACATCAATAAAAAGATGTATGAAATATCTGATGAAGATCTGTGGAAAGTACAGTTTGAACTCCTTAGAAGGAGTGGAATCAGTTTTAGTACTCAACATCTTCTGTATAAGATGAAGATCTGTAGCAGGAACAGCTTGAACTCTTTTTGGAAGGAGTGGAACAGCTTAAACACTCATCATCTTCAGTGTCACATCAACAAAAAGACGTATGAAATATCTAATCAAGATTTGTGGCAGGTACAGTTTGAACTCCTTGGAAGGAGTGGAATCAGCTTAAACATTCAATATCTTCAGTGTTACATCAATAAAAAGATGTATGAAATATCTGATGAAGATCTGTGGAAAGTACAGTTTGAACTCCTTAGAAGGAGTGGAACCAGTTTTAGTACTCAACATCTTCTGTATAAGATGAAGATCTGTAGCAGGAACAGCTTGAACTCTTTTTGGAAGGAGTGGAACAGCTTAAACACTCATCATCTTCAGTGTCACATCAATAAAAAGACGTATGAAATATCTGATGAAGATCTGTGGAAAGTACAGTTTGAACTCCTTAGAAGGAGTGGAATCAGTTTTAGTACTCAACATCTTCTGTATAAGATGAAGATCTGTAGCAGGAACAGCTTGAACTCTTTTTGGAAGGAGTGGAACAGCTTAAACACTCATCATCTTCAGTGTCACATCAACAAAAAGACGTATGAAATATCTAATCAAGATTTGTGGCAGGTACAGTTTGAACTCCTTGGAAGGAGTGGAATCAGCTTAAACATTCAACATCTTCAGTGTTACATCAATAAAAAGATGTATGAAATATCTGATGAAGATCTGTGGAAAGTACAGTTTGAACTCCTTAGAAGGAGTGGAATCAGTTTTAGTACTCAACATCTTCTGTATAAGATGAAGATCTGTAGCAGGAACAGCTTGAACTCTTTTTGGAAGGAGTGGAACAGCTTAAACACTCATCATCTTCAGTGTCACATCAACAAAAAGACGTATGAAATATCTAATCAAGATTTGTGGCAGGTACAGTTTGAACTCCTTGGAAGGAGTGGAATCAGCTTAAACATTCAATATCTTCAGTGTTACATCAATAAAAAGATGTATGAAATATCTGATGAAGATCTGTGGAAAGTACAGTTTGAACTCCTTAGAAGGAGTGGAACCAGTTTTAGTACTCAACATCTTCTGTATAAGATGAAGATCTGTAGCAGGAACAGCTTGAACTCTTTGGAAGGAGTGGAACAGCTTAAACACTCATCATCTTCAGTGTCACATCAATAAAAAGACGTATGAAATATCTGATGAAGATCTGTGGAAAGTACAGTTTGAACTCCTTGGAAGAAGTGGAATCAGTTTTAGTACTCTACATCTTCTGTATAAGATGATGATCTGTAGGTTATGGTTAGGTTAAGTCATAAAATTTCAACCAATTACTTTAAATGTATCCATGGTAATTATCCCAACATAATAGGGGGTGTTAGTAAGAAAATGGTTAACTAAAATTAGTACCACATTTCTTGGAAGGTCAATTCATATAGGACGTTTACAGTAACCCGATTAAAATTCGTAAGCAGCCATTTTGTATACGAGTATGATATTAACATTGTACAACGTACCCAAAAAGTTACAGATTCGTAAAGATAGGAGGTAGCGAAATCAGGTCAGGTAATTTGCTTCGCCCACTCAACGAACGGACTATAAATAAAATAAAAACAATTTCGTCCATCTATTTTTAACAATTTTTGAAAGTAGCAAGATTTTTTTTGTGATCTCATATTGAAATGTTGCTTCAATTATATCACTAGTTTTACGTAAATTTTAACAAAAATTCGTAAATGTTTCTGAACTTTGGGAACAAATGTTTGTTTAATAGTTCAATGCACTTTTATTCCAAAAAAAAGTGACTAGTTTTCGTCATTGATCGACATTCAGTTTTAATATAAACCCAGAGTTAATGTTCTCAAATACAAGGTCAAGTTTACTTCTAGTCAAATTTTAATTCTAACTAATTGAGATTTATTATTAAAATGCTAAAGCAGCTATCACTATAGCTATGACTATCATTAAAGGTTATTTACTTGTATAATTAGTTGAACGATCGACGAAAAAAATTTATAATAGAATAATTACGCCATAAAAAATATAGTATATCATTTTTTTTTCTTTGAAAGTAGGATATCCATTATAAATTACCCATCCTTTTCATCATATTATTACCAATAAATAGTTAGAAACTTTGGGGTAACACCTCATATCTCACCAACAAAGGTCAGCTTGTAGGGGTGGATACAACGATGTTTTCTTGCAAGTTAATAGAATGTGGAGTGCCCCAAGGCTCAGTACTAGGCCCTATTTTGTTTCTTTTGTTTATAAGCGACATCAGTGGTAAAATATGTCTCTTTTCGGACGATACTAGTTTCTCTTTGAGCATCCCTGAACTCATGGCACTTCCTAGTATATCTACTGACTTAATCACCCTCAAATCTGTGTCTGAACGTTTCTAAAACTAGTTTTATGATATAAAAATACATTACAACCTTTTGTACTAAATAATACCACCGTTGAAGTCGTTGAAACTGCAAAATTCTTAGAGTTTGTTGTATATAATTGTTTGAATTTGAAAACTTTATTTGAAAAATTGACTGTTAAAAAAATAATCAACTTTTATAACCGTTTTTTATGCCCTTATTTTTGAGTCGGATCTCCTTTATGCCCTTCCTTTCTGGGGAACGTGTTGTGTAACTCAATTTAAGCGAATCTTCAAATTACAAAAGAGAACTGTTAGATATTTACTCGGAGTAAGCAGTAGAACTCATTGCTGGGACAATTCTGTTGTCTAGTTTTTTATTATACTTGAAACCACAATTTAAATATTTGTTTTTTAGGTTTTACAAGTTTTGTCTACGAATTTTTTTGACAAATCATTTGTCTCTTTCTTTATTAAACACATCGAAGATATTTATAGCATATTGAAGGGAATTACGCAATTTTTTGTAAATCTTGTACAAATTTGGCATTTTAACGAAGTTACTAAGTATACGTAACTAGTAAATTCACAATTTTTGTACTTAAAAATTCGCCCTATTATATGAGTTTTGCTATCGTTACATTTTGGAATAGATCTAGTATGAAAAAAAATGATATTCCATAATTTAATTACGTCCTGTAAAAATCTACCATTTTATTTGATTTTTAATTGTAGATTGTGGTATCTGAAACGTATCTTACATTCTAAGTAGCCCTCGTATATCGTTTTTGTTTATTCCTATTTGTTTTCCATCTATTGATATTAACATTTCACTTGAAATTAAATTGAACGCAGAAGTAGACATTCACCTCGTAATAAAATTAAAAATCGGTGAAAAAGCGAACCATGTGGCAAGGTTATTATATATACAATGAAACGTAAAAAAACAGTTAACTATTCCTATTCGTTTGCGTTTTTAATTTATAAAGGTGAACTGCATTTTATGCAGTTAAATTTTTATAACGACTCTAAAGAATGTTATTTTGTTTGAAATGAATTGACATATATTATTAACGAAATCCGTGTCGGTTTTCAATAAATAAATATTATTCAACGCTTGAGATAAAACACGTTCAATTTACGAGGGTTATCTGAAAAGTCCAGAGACACTTCCAAATGCCAGTTACCGACTCTCAAAATACTCGTCCTCTTCTAATAAAAATCTCCGTCCTACAAATGAAATTTCGAGGTTAAAAAACAGAAAAAAATCGCTTCGAGCTAGATCTGGTGAATACGATGGGTGGTCAACCATATCGATGGGAAATGAGAAAGTATGGAAAAATAGTTTTTCTTTAAAAACTGGCCGCACACAACCCCCGTAAATAAAAATTAGGTGATAGTAATAGTTTATTTGAACATATCATTTTTGTAACTTAACATTGTTTTTTCATCTGGGTCGTAATCTAGAAATTTCGCCCTCTTGACCCAGCCGAACAATGCCGTCTCGACAAACATACCCATTGACATCGCACAAACAAGTCTCGACCTGTCTACTTGTAATCGTCTTCCTCTGCAGTCTGCTGTTACCTTTTGATTATATTTGCAGCTGCCGCTTGGGTACGTACCTCTTCCCTAACCAGCGGCGTTACCTTTATTATAATAAGGGGTATCGCGAAAATTAAAAAAAAATTTATTATGTAAAATTATTATTACATTTTTAATTGGTGCTCGTGGTAACACGTGGGTGGTAAAATTGAAATTGCGTATTGTTTTCGAAATTGATCGTAAATAACTCGCGTTATGACTTTTTTATTATGAAATTATTGCTTTGGAAAAATTCAAACCTACTCCCACATATTGTTATAATAATAAACGGTTTTATTGAA
This sequence comes from Diorhabda sublineata, assembly GCF_026230105.1. Taxonomy (NCBI): domain Eukaryota; kingdom Metazoa; phylum Arthropoda; class Insecta; order Coleoptera; family Chrysomelidae; genus Diorhabda; species Diorhabda sublineata. The sequence continues at coordinate 5,406,800 of NC_079481.1, read as the reverse complement.
TATATTTCTTCATTGATAAGTCTGCAAAATTTAGCACGATCTTTACATCTTTAATTAACGCGACAAGAGCTTGACCAACTTTGAACTGATCTATAACCTAAGTACATATAAATCTTCATCTCCCAACTCTCAATTGACTTCGCTCTATCATTTTCTTCACTATTCGACTCTGTCTTATCTACGTCAATCGATGACCAAAAAACCATCAACCACAATGACTTTTAATATCATTTTTCATCAGGATATCGTACCCTGCAGTACAAATCCAGAAACCATCAGTTAGGATGAGTTTCTCTTAGAAGTACTTCTTGTGGATATTATCATTAGTTCCCTTTATTTCAAAATTCTGTTAACGGAAGTTATTTTAATAACGAAAATCTTGATCATATGATCCTCAAGCTCCAAAACTTCATATCATCTTCATTGCATGTACTTGAACTTATAGAAAAGCGAATATAGTGCCCCTTGATCACTAGAAAACGCTGTTTTATTTACGACGTGTGGTTATTAAGTACCGAGACTAGCGTTGATACAGAAAAACTACGTACGCGCTAAAGTTTAGCGATTTTCAGCTGTTTAGCCTGCTCATTCGAATGCCATATCTACCGTATCTGTAGACAAAACCAGTGTAGCCGTGAACTTCGCCAACCGAATCGTTGATCGCTCATTTTTAATGCGTCTCGAAAGAAAAAGTCTTTATCCCCTTTTAACATGCATTCTCCAAAGAAAATAGTCCACCACTTAAAACGATGGATCAATCTTAAATCACTAATGATCAAATCTTGAGTATATGGTACATAATAAACTAATTCGAGGCCTTCCTAATTTATTACGGCTGTTGCTGAAACTGGGTGCATTATCACGATATTGTATAATAAGAAACTCTAGTTGTGGCTCTCAATTGCATGCAGTGTACTAAAATTTCAAAAAAATCTGTTAACATGTTCGATCTTATCATTCCGGACTGTCCATCTTGGGGTTTCTAACCAAGTACAACGTCCCAGTGTTAGACCACCTACCTTATTCGCCGTATCTTGCACCGTGCGACTCCTACCTCTTTCGTAAGGTCAAATCCGCATTGAAAGAAACAAGATTTGAGTTTGTTGAAGCTGTGAAAGAAATAGCGGCGCGCGTCCTGAAAGAACTGACATAGAAAACTTCCTGCAAAGGGTTCGTCGTCTTTTGTGACCGTGGGACCGTCTAAGACTGCGCATTTATTGGTGCGTTCAAATTTATCTGTAGTTCGTAGAACACAAGATTTGAAGAAAGGCCGAAACTCACTAGCAACACGCCACGCCACGCCATCTCACGTCATGTGTCGAATATGTGTGCATATGCTTTTCCATTTAATTCAATTGTCTGTGTAAACACTTAGCCCACTCCACGCCACCCCATCCCACGTAGGACGATTAAAAACTCTCAGATGTAACCGAAGAAACTTTGATTGTGTAAATAATCAAATTGTTTTTTATCCATACGGAAGTACTTTTGATACCAATTACGACCTGCTTCTCGTTTTTGGATTAATAAATGAAAAGCACCGTGTTTATTACGATTTTTGTTGATGTTATGGACCCAAAATCTTTCTTTTCTCTCTTGCCAGTGGTCTCCGTAACGTACCCAAAGCTACTGAAATTTTCTCCCCTCAAAAAAAGAATAAAATGAGCGTGTTACAACAATGTATCCCGTGAACCGACGTGGCCTGGCGTGGGGTGGCGTGACGTGGTGCTAGTGGGTTTTGACCTCAAGCCGCTTAATACTAGATATTAAAATAAGTATCGATTCCCTTAAATGATATAACCAAGTGATTGAAAACCACAGCAAATGTTTTATATTAATTCCTAGGGCCGTTTTTTTTTCAACCTCCGATCGCTCCGTGCAAACGCTACGCGGGCAAGCGCTGTTGGCGACTGGGAAGCGCTTTCACTACACACTCCGCCATTTTTGACATTCAGGCGTCAGTCGGCGTTATGCTACAGCCACGTAAACATGTCCGCCATTATTGATGCTGCTGCCAAGTGTGATTCGTTTTCTATAGGTTGCTGAAATTCATCGGAGTCGTGTGTATGGGGAAAACTTCATGAGTGGGCGTAGAAAGTTTAAAGATGATCTGGTTCAAAGAGTTTACAGAACGTCTCAATCTCTTCGGTGATTATGTCGGAAAGTAACCATAATTGTATCAATCTTTTGATGATAAAATTATTGTTTTACATGAACTTGTTTTTTATTTATAGCCTATCGGAGGTTGAAAAAAAAAACTGCCCTCGTATAACTAAGCCCGGTATGAATACCTCTTATTCTAAAAAATATCCTGTCTGTTGTATTTACCACATTAACCAATGTGAAGTAGAGGTCGATGTCGGTCTCACTTTCAAAAAGTGGGGCCGCCATTTGTTGTTTTAAAAAGTAATTCTCTTAATAATATGATTTCATATGTCGAGTGAAATAAAAAGACCCGTCGACAAGAGCCTGCACCCGAAATGATTTAAATGTTATTCCGAAAAAAACATCTCTGATTAAACTCGTAAACATCTTATAGTTTTATTTATAAATAAAAGTGTTTTCGTCACTATATTTCAATATACAACAAAAACACATTACAGAAAATTCAATAAAAAAAATGCAGAGTAGAAAAACTGCCATAAATCGGTTATGTAGTATCGGAATAATCAAAATCGCAAAGCAATATTTTTTTAGTTGAAAAATATACATTTTGCTTCCATAAAACGAAGGTAATTAAATTTCTTAATGCTAATTTTGTCCGGAAAAGTCGATCGTTACGTACATTTTTTCAATCTTTTCTATAGACGTACGAATAGCACGTTTAGTTCGGGAACGATTAGTACTTTGATGGTACTGACCTTGGTGATAAACGCCATATACGAGGGCAGTTTAACGCGAATGTTAGCTCCAGCCATGTTTCTTGTGCCAACTGTCAAAATTTCACAGTAGACAGATTAGTTTTAACACTCGTATAAAGAAAACTGATCCGTTGTTGAGTAAATAAGAAGAAAAAAGAATGTTTTACATGGAAAAACAATTGAAGAAACCGACGAAAAATTATATAAAAGTTATCAATAAAGTGTTTCGACCCATGGAATAATTTGTGACTGGATTTCAGCTTGTAAAAGAGGCCATATTATAAAAGAAGAATATAGCGATAATTGTCAAATATTATCTAAAACATTTTGATGTTAAATGTACTAAAACACAACTACATTCTCTTGTCTATAATTTTTTCCTCAAAATCGTCTCCGTATTGGTTATCGAAACGTGTCAACTGTCAAAATTTCACAGCAGATAGATTAGTTTCAACCCTCGTATAAAGAAAACTGATCCGTTGTTGAGTAAATAAGAAGAAAAAAAGAATGTTTTACATGGAGAAACAATTGAAGAAACCGACGAAAAGTTATATAAAAGTTATCAATAAAGTGTTTCGTCCCATGGAATAATTTGTGACTGGATTTCAGCTTGTAAAAGAGGCCATATTATAAAAGAAGAATATAGCGATAATTGTCAAATATTATCTAAAACATTTTGATGTTAAATGTACTAAAACACAACTACATTCTCTTGTCTATAATTTTTTCCTCAAAATCGTCTCCGTATTGGTTATCGAAACGTGTCAACTGTCAAAATTTCACAGCAGATAGATTAGTTTCAACCCTCGTATAAAGAAAACTGATCCGTTGTTGAGTAAATAAGAAGAAAAAAGAATGTTTTACATGGAGAAACAATTGAAGAAACCGACGAAAAATTATGTAAAAGTTATCATGATTTTGTACGTCATTATTACAAAATTATATGGTTAAACATTTCTTGCTAAAACTATCAAGACCGCTGATTTCCCGGGACTGGCCCGATTTCCATTCTTTTACCTCGTGTCCCGCTTTGTCTGCACTCTGTAACGGATTGTCCCAGGCATGGGGGTTAAGCAATAAATATGTAAAAGGGAAATTGAGGCTTGATACTAAATCGAAATTGTATTTTTTTCTGAACAAGCTTTGACAGTTCAGGAAAAAAGTGTTTTCAGATTTTCGCTAGTGCTGAAGAAGCAAATATTGACGCGTTAGAACTCTTTCGAGAAGGTATTTTTTCACATACAGTTCAAATGAGCTAAGGCCAGAAACAACTGCAGCGTGGATTTAGAAGTTTAGAGATGAGTTGCACTGATTATTTGACTAATTTCAAACAAGATAAGGATTGGTAAATGCTGCGTGTCCCGGATTTCTTTGGCTACTCTGATTGGGACCTAGGCTACATTAGTTGGATCTTCTTAGATCAGTAACTCTTCAACTCACCCTTGAATTATTTTGTTTTCTTCACGTAACATTCCTTAATTTTTACAGAAATTGATTTTGGGTTGATATACCATTTTGATATTTTTGATTTTGGAATAAATTTTACCACATCCTGTAATTATTTTTTGTCCAACATTTCTTTACTTTAGTTCAGTAGCTCTTTAAAATACCGTTGAACCATTAAAAAATCTACTTTCTCGATCATTTCGAAATTCAAACACGCCATCTTAAATTTGAATATTTCCAAGTAATGTTATGTGTTTTAGGGTTAAGGGTAGGGTCTTCTCAATATGAAAAATCGACTATTCATCGAAATTAGTATTCTGTTAGGACGCAGTTATTTTGTCAATACAGCAATACCCTGAGAAGCTAACACTTCGTGATCAGAATTCATATCTTCTTTAAAGAATTCTTCCATTATTCTTACTGTTCAGATTGTCCCAAGTTTATGTTAATTGTGAATACTGTAAATACGAAGATTATTATAATAAAAAATTGATTTAATGTATTTCGAAATAAAAGCAACAAATACCCTAGATAACTTTTGAACTGGTCTAATCCCAGGATTTAAACATTCCATCAATTTTTCCTTTCCTTACTAATTGAAGATAAATATCCCGAACAAAGTTGACTGTGATGATGACGAAGATCATTTTGTGATGTGCAAATTATAGTAAGAACTAAATGTAACCAAAGAGATTTCATCATGTGATGCAAAACAAAAAATATCAAAAATATGGGTTTGAGCCAACTCGTGATTTTGAAACTAGCCATAAAATTTTAATTTCTGTTCCAATGTGCCAACTCGTGATCGTAGAAGTTATGAAGATTAGACAACTCGTGATTGAAAATTATGCAGCTCGGGAGTTTAATTATGAAATGAAAAACTAGCGCACCCGATGAACACTATACCATGTCCAGAGAAAATCATCACTGCGAAAAATTGATTTATCTAAACAACCCGGACACGGGAAATCGTAGTTAGAGGAAAAAAATTACCAGAACCCGTTGCAAAGAGATGTCGAATCGAGCGATAAGTTTTGTTGCATGTTGGACCACTATTATTTGATTCCTGCTTTTTGGAGTCTTATAGTCTCATCCTTGGGTTTCCATTGACATTTTCCTGGAAAATGAGATTTTCTTTACAAAAAATGGGTATTGCGCGGTTTTCTGATTCTTGCCATGTTGATAGAAACGAAAGACATGTAAAGGAAGGAATCGGAAAATCACGGATTAAGCATGAAAATTTTCCGAGTACCAGGAACTGTTTGACAATAAAAGACGTCCTACCAACATTTTCTCTGATCATTTTGAACCAAACATTTGTTTAGTTGGTAGGAAAACAAAAAATCACGGAAAATCGATAATTTTCCTTGCATTTAAATATATATTTCAGCCCTTAGAACACTTGCAACTCTCCTATCAGAAAAATGTTGATAATATTGATAAATTATCGTTTTATAAACATGGCGGGTATCAGAATATCGAGGCGGGAGTTTATTTTTTTGGAAAATCTCATTTTCTCCGAATCTTAAGTACTTTTTATAGTCTTTCAGTACTGCAATAGAAAGGAATAATAAAATCTTGTGGGATCCAATCCATGCCGGTCTAATGAACTTTCACGCTCAGATTATGATTTATCCAGATCCGTAGCGGAATTTTTGCATGCAAAAGATATGTTGTGCTTTATTTTTTTGGTTGAACCCATATACTTTATGTATGATTTTTTAATAAACAAAGTATACATTGGAAATCGAAATTTTTTATAATATGTACTATAATGAAAATTAAAAATATTGGAATGGAAAATTGTCATTTATTGTATAATGGAATTAACGATATTCATATTGGCATTTTCACTATTAAAATTATATTTAAATTATTTTTACTACTTCTTTGGATCACCCTATATATAATTTCTTGATTACGTACGATTTCTGACATTTATTAAATTCAGATTGTTTATGCAAGAAATATTGCACTTATTTAATTCATATTTTTTTTATTCGAGGAAAATTATTCGAGCCAAGAAAGCCAAGGTCTGAATTACTAAAAGATGCTAATAAGTTGGCTCGTGTAACCGGTAGTGATCTTTCTTAAAACACTTTCGAGCTCTATCTCATAATAGAAGTGCGTTGTTGCCAAATCAAATAAAAATATCTATGATCGAGAGATTTTTAATATATTCGTTGCGTCCTAAGCGTTCGAAATGTAGTTCATCATTGACCAATGGAAAATTCCATTATCTGCCATTGACATACTTCGTATTGCCTGTCGTAATCTTCCAATCGTATAATCTCTTGTCGTAGATGTATTAGTTTAAACGGCCCCATAAATAAAAGTCTAAGCTAGTTAGGTCTGAAAATCTGGATGGGCAAATAAATAAACGTCACATTTGACAAAAATGACCCAAGTATTTGTCAGCACCACACATTTACAGACTATTAATGAGCGAATGCTAACCAAGACCGGCTTAGTCTTTGTCTTGCATACTTGGTCTGGATCTTAGTCTTGCAAGCCTTTAGCTGGTCTTGGTCTTGGCGTGCAAGCCTTTATCTGGCGTTGGTTTTGGTAATACCAAGCTCAATACCAGTCTTACTCATCACTCTTACAAACAAACGACCTTGATTTTGGACCTCATGCGTCTAACGGGGATTCATTCCTCATCAGAAGTGCAACTTGTGGAGATTTACTCGTCATAACTATCTAAAATATGTGAAACAACACAGACTATTGATGAGCGAATGCTAACCAAGACCGGCTTAGTCTTTGTCTTGTATACTCGGTCTGGATCTTGGTCTTGCAAGCCCTTGGCTGGTCTTGGTCTTGGCGTACAAGCCTTTATCTGGCGTTGGTTTTGGTAAGACCAAGCTCAATACCAGCTTACTCATCACTCTTATAAACAAACAACCTTGATTTTGGACCTCATGCGTCTAACGGGGATTCATTCCTCATCAGAAGTGCAACTTGTGGAGATTTACTCGTCATAATTATCTAAAATATGTGAAACAACACAGACTATTGATGAGCGAATGCTAACCAAGACCGGCTTAGTCTTTGTCTTGCATACTTGGTCTGGATCTTAGTCTTGCAAGCCTTTAGCTGGTCTTGGTCTTGGCGTGCAAGCCTTTATCTGGCGTTGGTTTTGGTAATACCAAGCTCAATACCAGTCTTACTCATCACTCTTACAAACAAACGACCTTGATTTTGGACCTCATGCGTCTAACGGGGATTCATTCCTCATCAGAAGTGCAACTTGTGGAGATTTACTCGTCATAACTATCTAAAATATGTGAAACAACACAGACTATTGATGAGCGAATGCTAACCAAGACCGGCTTAGTCTTTGTCTTGTATACTCGGTCTGGATCTTGGTCTTGCAAGCCCTTGGCTGGTCTTGGTCTTGGCGTACAAGCCTTTATCTGGCGTTGGTTTTGGTAAGACCAAGCTCAATACCAGCTTACTCATCACTCTTATAAACAAACAACCTTGATTTTGGACCTCATGCGTCTAACGGGGATTCATTCCTCATCAGAAGTGCAACTTGTGGAGATTTACTCGTCATAATTATCTAAAATATGTGAAACAACACAGACTATTGATGAGCGAATGCTAACCAAGACCGGCTTAGTCTTTGTCTTGCATACTTGGTCTGGATCTTAGTCTTGCAAGCCTTTAGCTGGTCTTGGTCTTGGCGTGCAAGCCTTTATCTGGCGTTGGTTTTGGTAATACCAAGCTCAATACCAGTCTTACTCATCACTCTTACAAACAAACGACCTTGATTTTGGACCTCATGCGTCTAACGGGGATTCATTCCTCATCAGAAGTGCAACTTGTGGAGATTTACTCGTCATAATTATCTAAAATATGTGAAACAACACAGACTATTGATGAGCGAATGCTAACCAAGACCGGCTTAGTCTTTGTCTTGCATACTTGGTCTGGATCTTAGTCTTGCAAGCCTTTAGCTGGTCTTGGTCTTGGCGTGCAAGCCTTTATCTGGCGTTGGTTTTGGTAATACCAAGCTCAATACCAGTCTTACTCATCACTCTTACAAACAAACGACCTTGATTTTGGACCTCATGCGTCTAACGGGGATTCATTCCTCATCATAAGTGCAACTTGCGGAGATTTACTCGTCATAATTATCTAAAATATGTGAAACAACACAGACTATTGATGAGCGAATGCTAACCAAGACCGGCTTAGTCTTTGTCTTGCATACTTGGTCTGGATCTTAGTCTTGCAAGCCTTTAGCTGGTCTTGGTCTTGGCGTGCAAGCCTTTATCTGGCGTTGGTTTTGGTAATACCAAGCTCAATACCAGTCTTACTCATCACTCTTACAAACACACGACCTTGATTTTGGACCTCATGCGTCTAACGGGGATTCATTCCTCATCATAAGTGCAACTTGCGGAGATTTACTCGTCATAACTATCTAAAATATGTGAAACAACACAGATTATTGATGAGCGAATGCTAACCAAGACCGGCTTAGTCTTTGTCTTGCATACTCGGTCTGGATCTTGGTCTTGCAAGCCTTTAGCTGGTCTTGGTCTTGGCGTGCAAGCCTTTATCTGGCGTTGGTTTTGGTAATACCAAGCTCAATACCAGTCTTACTCATCACTCTTACAAACAAACGACCTTGATTTTGGACCTCATGCGTCTAACGGGGATTCATTCCTCATCAGAAGTGCAACTTGTGGAGATTTACTCGTCATAACTATCTAAAATATGTGAAACAACACAGACTATTGATGAGCGAATGCTAACCAAGACCGGCTTAGTCTTTGTCTTGTATACTCGGTCTGGATCTTGGTCTTACAAGCCCTTGGCTGGTCTTGGTCTTGACGTGCAAGCCTTTATCTGGCGTTGGTTTTGGTAATACCAAGCTCAATACCAGTCTTACTCATCACTCTTACAAACAAACGACCTTGATTTTGGACCTCATGCGTCTAACGGGGATTCATTCCTCATCATAAGTGCAACTTGCGGAGATTTACTCGTCATAACTATCTAAAATATGTGAAACAACACAGATTATTGATGAGCGAATGCTAACCAAGACCGGCTTAGTCTTTGTCTTGCATACTCGGTCTGGATCTTGGTCTTGCAAGCCTTTAGCTGGTCTTGGTCTTGGCGTGCAAGCCTTTATCTGGCGTTGGTTTTGGTAATACCAAGCTCAATACCAGTCTTACTCATCACTCTTACAAACAAACGACCTTGATTTTGGACCTCATGCGTCTAACGGGGATTCATTCCTCATCAGAAGTGCAACTTGTGGAGATTTACTCGTCATAACTATCTAAAATATGTGAAACAACACAGACTATTGATGAGCGAATGCTAACCAAGACCGGCTTAGTCTTTGTCTTGCATACTTGGTCTGGATCTTAGTCTTGCAAGCCTTTAGCTGGTCTTGGTCTTGGCGTGCAAGCCTTTATCTGGCGTTGGTTCTGGTAATACCAAGCTCAATACCAGTCTTACTCATCACTCTTACAAACAAACGACCTTGATTTTGGACCTCATGCGTCTAACGGGGATTCATTCCTCATCAGAAGTGCAACTTGTGGAGATTTACTCGTCATAATTATCTAAAATATGTGAAACAACACAGACTATTGATGAGCGAATGCTAACCAAGACCGGCTTAGTCTTTGTCTTGCATACTTGGTCTGGATCTTAGTCTTGCAAGCCTTTAGCTGGTCTTGGTCTTGGCGTGCAAGCCTTTATCTGGCGTTGGTTTTGGTAATACCAAGCTCAATACCAGTCTTACTCATCACTCTTACAAACAAATGACCTTGATTTTGGACCTCATGCGTCTAACGGGGATTCATTCCTCATCATAAGTGCAACTTGCGGAGATTTACTCGTCATAACTATCTAAAATATGTGAAACAACACAGATTATTGATGAGCGAATGCTAACCAAGACCGGCTTAGTCTTTGTCTTGCATACTCGGTCTGGATCTTGGTCTTGCAAGCCTTTAGCTGGTCTTGGTCTTGGCGTGCAAGCCTTTATCTGGCGTTGGTTTTGGTAATACCAAGCTCAATACCAGTCTTACTCATCACTCTTACAAACAAACGACCTTGATTTTGGACCTCATGCGTCTAACGGGGATTCATTCCTCATCAGAAGTGCAACTTGTGGAGATTTACTCGTCATAACTATCTAAAATATGTGAAACAACACAGACTATTGATGAGCGAATGCTAACCAAGACCGGCTTAGTCTTTGTCTTGCATACTTGGTCTGGATCTTAGTCTTGCAAGCCTTTAGCTGGTCTTGGTCTTGGCGTGCAAGCCTTTATCTGGCGTTGGTTCTGGTAATACCAAGCTCAATACCAGTCTTACTCATCACTCTTACAAACAAACGACCTTGATTTTGGACCTCATGCGTCTAACGGGGATTCATTCCTCATCAGAAGTGCAACTTGTGGAGATTTACTCGTCATAACTATCTAAAATATGTGAAACAACACAGACTATTGATGAGCGAATGCTAACCAAGACCGGCTTAGTCTTTGTCTTGCATACTTGGTCTGGATCTTAGTCTTGCAAGCCTTTAGCTGGTCTTGGTCTTGGCGTGCAAGCCTTTATCTGGCGTTGGTTTTGGTAATACCAAGCTCAATACCAGTCTTACTCATCACTCTTACAAACAAACGACCTTGATTTTGGACCTCATGCGTCTAACGGGGATTCATTCCTCATCAGAAGTGCAACTTGTGGAGATTTACTCGTCATAACTATCTAAAATATGTGAAACAACACCTTCTAGTGTACGGTGTATTGAATATTAAATTATTTGTGAACAATAAAGTATGTGGTAACCGATGTTTCAAGATCAACCATCAACAAATCTAATTTTTAAGTTACATATAAAACTTTGAAGCATCAAATTCATCTTTCTATTTAATTTTACTGAAATTATCTTCGGTTGTTATATTAAGTCCAACTCTGTACAATTCTTGTTTTGGTTCCTTATCTACGTTTGTAGATGGTTTTCCAAAATTTAAAACATTTTCGCTATTCGATGACTGGTATTATACCATAATATATACAGAGTGAAGAAAATCCACGATGTATTTATCATTAATAATTTTTTTTTGATAATTGTAGATGGAGTAGAGTGAGTAATGGCTATTTAACGCTGTGTGGAAAATATACTGATTATTTTTCGTTTCGGTTAGTCTAATTATATTTCTACGAATCATAGTTCGTTAAATTTAGCGGTTATTAGGGTGAATTAATCCAAACAGGAATATTATAAATCTAAAATTTATTTTAATTCATTATACGGTAATTCTTATCATTATTAAAGCCATAAAATTTTAAATAACCCTAAAAGCTCTTTAATCATGCATCTTATTAAAAAAAAACGATGCAAACAATTAAATGTATGTCTACAGATATAATATATACACAATATTTGAATTTAAATATGTTTATTTCGAAAGAAAAAGTCGATTAAACTAAATTTACTGCTTGGTTTGATATTTTGTAAAATTGAATAGAATAAAATTTTACATTACAAGAATAGAATATTAGATAAAATATATCGGAATATGTAAAAGGTCTGAGAAATGAGAAATATTTAGTTGTTTCAATAATTTCTATGACTAAATTGTTAAGGTCTCGAATATTGTTTGGTAATAGTAATAATTTTGTAGTTTTTTTATCCACATAACGAAAATATTTCTGTGTTAATTCTAAATTAAAATCTAGTGGTGCCGCAGAGCCCTTAATTACCTAAAATAACTATGAATTGCCTCCAAGCTAGTTGTATCTATCTTATCGATAAATTCATATACATATTTGGTTTGGTTTGATAACGAGTTATAAAATATTAGAAACTAGACTAAGAAGACATTTGTACTGGATAATTTGTCTACTACATGCTTTGAGGTAGCTATTTTAAATTTTGATGGACAGATTACGGGACCTAGAGGATTTTCTGGTGCAATAAGCAATCAGCTTGGAAATTGCAAAGAGCTTCCAATTGAAATTTATGAAAAAAATGGATTGAATCTACCAGAAATTGATTGGGAATACTGAAGACTGACCAGAAGTACTTACATGAAATTTATCAAGCAGTATTAACTGGAGTATTGTCGGAAAACTTGAAAACAAGAAAATCACGAGAAACCAGCTCATTCTCGCTGGTTGACGACTGCGAATAGAAACAAATGTGAAACTCCTCAACATCTTCAAGTTCTTAGTTATTAAGGTTAATAGTCGAATGTAGTAAAATATATAAATGAAACCTTCTTGCAAGGATGAAGAAATCATCAAATATACTAGGTATGCCAACTTTTTTTCTTAATTCTAGGAAACATTAAGAAACTTGGGCTTAGAAGGATTATAGCGGCTGGATCAAGGCCTAATGAAAGTGTTTGGTGGTACTTTGAAGTACCTCCCCTCAATTTTGATGCATCTGAATATATATATTTAATAAATTGGAACGATTGGGAATGTACTGAATCACCATACGAAGAATTTTAAAAAATTATTAAGGCAGGAGATGTTCCAGATTTCCTCATCATTCCCAGGAAGTGGAGAGATGTCATAAATTTGTCAAGGAAGCCGTTGAATCAGGATATGAAGCTAGATATGGTTTTATTTTGGAGAAACTACAATCACGAAATATTGTACCAGAATTTGAAAGCAAAAAGGATCATAATGTGGATCATAGGTAGAAATTGATACGCTGCCATCTCCTCGTGGACTTCTAGGTAATAATATTACTGAGGGCGTTATCAAATATTGAAGATGACCTGTTTTGTATTGCATATTTATAATGTGCTAGTTTAGACGAAAAAAATTGAAATTTATTTCACTATTGAACGTCAAAACAAATAATTTTAATTCACCAACCAGTATTAGGTCCACTACTAGTAAGTTTGAATATTTTTTCCCATCTAATTAGGGACTATCTATAAAACGGCCCCAACTGCTTCCTTAAAAGTGACATGAGTTAACACAAAATGACTATTCATCTATTTTTATAATAATCCTAGCAAGAGCGAGTCCAGAAGGGCATTGACACAAATAATCACGATTCTTTTTCCCAGGGTTTTTTGCTTCCTAGAATTCAAAAAGAAATTTAAATTTAACTTGTTACATAACGAACGTATTAACATAGGCGTCGACCCATGAAGGATAAAGCTTCGACTACTCTCTAGGGGGATTCCTTATGACACACAGGGTAGAAAAATGTAAATAGATCGACGTATTTTATGTATATATACATAGTAAATTATCGATTTACATAAAATTTCTATATATACGAGGGTTGACTGAAAAGTTTACGATCTAACAAAGTAATAAGGCATTTTTCATTTTATTATCGTTTTTATTTTCCAAATTTTTAACAAATTCAAATAATACTTGCCGTCTTTATCTTCAGATAGCGATAATGTCCTCACCTTATGAAAATCTCTCTACTAAAAGTGAAACTTTGAGGTTAGGAAACAGGAAAAAACCCTTAGGGAGATATCTGTTGAACGCGGTAGATTCGAAATGCAATTTTAATGAATTTTAGCTACAGCGATTACTAACCATGACCTTCAACCTAACCTATCCTTCAAGAGAACGGTTTTCATCACTTTTCTGTTCAATGGAACCTTTTCCGGAGCAGTTTCGCCCTTTGGCAAATGCGTCCTTTTGATATCTCTCTAGCCTCAATCCGTCGGTCGTGCAGTAACTTGACATCGCTGGCTATCGCAGTTTTCGGCCGTCCCGAAAGCTCATCGTCAGTCAAGCTGTTGAAGCCACATTTGATTTCAACCGCACAAAAGTTTTACGGTCGTAAATGATGATGCAGAGTCTAACTTCTAAAAATGGAGAGACCAAGAAGGAATTGGAAGTGAAAGAAGTGAACAGCGAAAATAAATGATAATAAGAAAACTTTGATTACTTTTTTGAAATTCCACGGACCCATCAAAAGCAATACCCACATTTCTTATCTTTGGTTCTTTCTCTTTTGTTATATTTGTTTGGAGATCCGTCTAAGAACCTATGGAAAGAATGTGAAAAGTTGGAAGATACGTGGTCTTACAAACAACCAACGTCTTTCATTATTTCTGTTTTAATTACCTTAGTCTACAATTACACGATAGAAATTTCGTCATTTAGAAGATATTAGAAGTGAAACACAAAGAATACTGTCGAAGAAATACGAAGTGAGATAATAGAAATTAGAAAAGTAATGAAACAATATAAAAAAATAGAATCAACTGGATTAGTATGGTATAGTAAAAGAAAAGTACGATTGGAAACAATATAGAAAAGGAAATGACCAAAAAGACATCGGAAGATGAAGATAATAAAGAAAATGGTGAAAGACATTGGAGACAGTAGAAGAAAGATAAACAGTGGTAATTGTAGTAAAAGTAAAAAGTAGTAAAACCTTCACATTACATAAGCTCATAAATGCTAATTTTTCAGGAAATGAATGAATAAAATGTTTTGGAAATCACACTGACTGCAAATAAAGATAGCATAAAGGCCGATTCATAAACTTGACTTTCCGTTTGTCGTTGCCGTTCGCGGATGACGTTTGCCGTTCTTAGCATATTCTACACCCTATTCATAAACTTGACTTTACTGCCATTAACCTAACCCTAACCATAGAAATCGAAAAGAAAAGAAATAACCTCAACTTCATGCTCTAACGTCATACGTCAAAATCAAGATGAAATAAAATTCGTTTATACTGAAAGTCACCAAAAGCAGACAGGATAGCAAACGGCAACTGTCTTACGCATTTCAATGTTTTTAATTTTGTAACAGCAAACGGCAACGACAAGCTCGTATATAATCGTTTTTTCTTCCTCTTTTTCTATAACCACTTTTTGGAAATCTTCACTCTCATAGGAGGATCTTTTCTTCTCATATCTCACGACTTTTAAATTTGAATATAAAACTTCCATTCCATTTATGTATCTGTCAAAGTTGTTGCCCATTTGCGTCGAAGATTCTTATTATAAAAACCGTTGATTTTTGTATCAATCTTTTCACGAAATGAGATGACATTCTGACTTAAGGCACTGTTCATAGTGCATACAGTCGCGAGTAATTCCAGGGTCTGTGCACTGGAATAGGAGAAGTTCAGGACGATTTTCAACGCCATCTCTGTGACTGACTCACATCTAAAAGCTTACTTTTTGGTGTTTTATTTTTGAATGTTTGTCAATCTGGATTCTGAAGTGCTGTGTACAAGGATGCACGAATAAACAAGTTTCACTGCCAATTCCACATTTACATGGTAAGTACTTATATTTACTATGACAATAAACCTCTTATGAATCATAGTGAAAAGTTATGCAGAGGAAAACAATTGCTATTTCTAAACACTGCAACATCTCCCTGTTGACCGTTCTAAGCCTGCTAAAGTGCGAAGGAAAATTTTTTGTTTGTGGATGTAGTTATAAAATGTCAAAAACAAAATAAAAATTATAATAATCATCCTGTGTTTCAATATTCCATCTACCTATATCTTATATAAACCATTTAATTGTGAATTTTAAATGGTCGGACCTGGTTGGCACATAAATTGTATATGAAACCAAAATATTTTACAAAATACTTCATTTAAACAGCATTTTAATATCAGGTATTTATATTTTCTTGTAAACAACAATATTTGAATTTGAAATGTCAGCAAAATGAAAGTATTTTGCATAAGACTTTTGTTTCATTCACTACTAGCTTCGAGCACTTAAAATTACTCGAGTTATTTTCAAATTTCCCGCGAAATTGTGAATCAATTTTCAAATATCCCGCGCAAACCAATTTTCAAACGTCCGCGCATCTACAACGTTAGCATGGATATGAATATTAGATCAAATCTTTGATTATAGAAATATTTTTACTTGGTACGGAGCCAGTCCGAGAGATGTCGCGTCTGGCAGATCTATCCCTGTATATAATCTTTGAATAACTCAGTTTAATAGTAACATTTGGCGCCTCACGCGGAATCTGTGGGTACTAACAATATGTCACTTAAATCCATTTTAAAGTATACATTGTATGAAAAATGTCAATTTTTTTGGGGCATTGAAATAGGAGTGCGATATTGAAATTCAACGGAGCCTACCAAAGACTGCATCTAAAACTTGTCACACTTATTTTCTTTTGTACTTTCTCTTTAACTAAAACATTTCGTCAAATGATCCAATGTAAGTGACAAAGATAGATGGATAAACTTTGACATTTATATCTTTGAAATCCAAGTACTTCTGAATTTTTTCTTCTTTTTTGAATATTTTCTTCTTCAGTGCCAAATTTCTTCAAAGATCTATCTGCGGATGTAGTGAAAGAAGTAGGTGATGATATTTCTGGGATGATTTGGTAAAATACAGACCAGTTTCTTTTTTTATGTCAACTTTTTCTCAACATAAAGTCGATGATTTCGATTGTATTTCGGTTTCTCGGTTATATTAATTCACCCATTTTATGTAATATATAATATATTGATTAGAAATTGAGGAATATTATGTGGAAAAGGATAACAAACGATGTGAAAATGAGAATAATTTCAAATTTAATATCAACACGAGCCTACATTAATTTTTATCTTTCTGGGTTAGTAGTATCAACTATTTATAAAAATTTTGAAAACTATATTAACTTGTAATAAATTTAAAGTTATACTTGACACCGTGACTTGGTTATACAACCACAGAGACATGTGTAGAAATAAAATATATATAAAAAAATACGTAAAAAATTCAATAAATCAGTACACTGTATACGACCCACGCGCATTTTCCGAAATGACCTTCCTGCTTTATTTTTACTTTTTTTATATCATTTTGTTCGATTTATTGTGATAGAATTATGCTCATAGACGTATGAATACGAATTTCAAAAGGGTTTCTAATAAATTAAGTTCTAAATTCATCTCGAAATTGGGACAGTTCCAAATAGTTACTAATTTATCATGACTCTAATATGTTGGTATTTCTTATAGTTTTCTCAGCGATTTTTTTGTTTTTTTTTGAGGGGAGGGGAGTTAAACACCTTCATTATACGTAAAAATCTACGAAAAATTATATATCATCGACTCAAATAAATAATTCAGCAGTCCACGAGAATTAATAAATTGAATTGATGTTTTGGCAACTAATTAGCTATAAATTTTGACAATTTTTTTTGTTTAAATTGTTGCCTTTATTTTTCAGTTTTAGACAGCTCAATCCTGTAAAATTATATTGAAAATTGACTAAAAAAATCAACTTCAAAAAAATAAAAGGAAATTACCGTTTTCTGCTACCGTTTGTTTCAACCAAAAATTGATAACAAATACACATTTTTCTTAGTGTATTGATAAACCAAATAATCGATTATCTTTCCTTTAAATCGATACTGTTTGTTTGTTCTTGAATTCTTCTTCACCTATAGGAGTTTCTATTTAGTTTTTCTCAGTATGCATGATGATTTTTTTCTTGCTTTTAGTCAATTTTCTTTGTACTAAATTAACTACGAAACTTTGACTATATTTCCTCGTATTTAACCCATCAACGCCCAAAACTTGTTCTAAGAATGTTTTCAATTGATTTTGTTTCCATTTTGAGTAAATCATTATCAATAGTCACACCCAAGCAACTAAAGTTGATTCTGATCACTTAAGGAGTAATTTCTACCAAGCAATTAAGGATTCATATTAGGATAATGACAATAGTTTTGAAATTATTTTCATCAATTCTTTTCCAAATGTCAACAGTTTATATTTTAAGGTTGATGATACCCAAAAAACATTCTGGGTGGAGTAAAACATTGAATTAGTTAGATAAGTAATTGTTAGTAATTGCACATGTTTCACACACTTTAAATTTAGATTTTCTTTCCACAATTAAATGATCTAACTGTACCAAACCAAGCCATATCTTTCTGTATAAAATAGGTCTGGTTTGTGACCATAAATGGAGAATGTACAAATTTCATTTCCTCTGTGATGGCAAGATGTAAGAAACTTACCTGCAATTAGGTTACAAAAGGAAACAACTGTACAAAATTTACTCGAATCTCTACATGTACAATTAGATCAATATTTGATTTATATGGATTTTTATTATTGTGTTTTTTTTTTGTTTCAGGTAAGTTAAATAACACTTCTTTAAGTAGGACCGGTAAGTCCTTTTATTTTTTTAAAAAACCGCAGCTTTTTATTTCACAATTTTCGCCACAATGAATGCCTTGTAACTAAAAAGGGCGGTTGGACAGTGATGTCGTTTTCACAAATAACAGAATATGGAATTAGAATTTTTTTTGTCCAAAAAGAGGCTCATGGAAAGCTGTTCACTTAGTCTTGTTATTTTATTAGAGAAGTTGCAACTGTGTCCAGATGTTTAATACAATTCAAAGAAATCCATTTTTTACAATAATTATACACACGACAAAAAGTAACATTTGTTATTTCAACAAGAATAAACCGTTGAACGGATAAAACATCGATCCAATTGACGATGTTGTCCTGCAGCAGTCAGACCTGTCTGAATACGCCCAAATCGTTCGATTTCGTTGAAGCATCGGTCACACACGATCAAATTTCGTTGGATGCGCCCAAATCGTACGTCGCCGCAGTTTCAACATCATCTCCTCACCTCATATAGTGTATACACATTTTCAATACCAATAAAAATAAATGATAGATACGTTGATGTATCGCATTTTGGACATAACATAAAGCTTTTGCCATTAAGAAAATGTGGGGTGCAACATCGGACAAGTATCTCACCCTTATTTCTTTTTCTTCCAAGAATCGTCTTGCACAGTTCGGTCTTACATCATGTTGCTTTTTCTGTTCTCAATCGCCGGATACTTCTCAATCGGAGATTGGTTAATTTGTCCAGTTTTCAACACACCAAACACATAGAAGCGCCTTTTTGGCATGTGAAGTCAGCTTTGCAGTACTTCGTGGTGACTCATTTTTCGTCTCCAGTTTTCAATCTTTCGTTGACGACGAAAAAGAAAGATCTGAACAAATGGCAGACGCAGCTTCAGCCGGTGGACGTGGTGGTAGTGGGCGAGGTGGTAGCCTAGGAGGTACAAGAGATCGTGGCCGTGGAAAGGAAGACCAAGAGAATGGGTACCAGTCACTAAGTTAGGACGTTTGGTGAAAAATGGAAAAATTCGATCACTAGAACCAATATACTTGTTTTCATTGCCCTTTTATTTAAGGAATTTCAAATCATTGATCATGATGAAGTATTGAAAATCATTCTAGTTCAAAAACAAACTCAAGCCGGTCAACGTACTCGATTCAAAGCTTTTGTTGCTATTGGAGACAGTAAAGGTCATATTGGTTTGGGTGCAAAGTGCATTAAAGAAGTTACTACAGCTATTATTTTAGCTAAGTTATCTATAGTACCTGTCCGTAGAGGTTACTGGGGTAACAAGATTGGTCAGTACCTTGCAAGGAAACTGGTAAGTGTGGATTTGTTACTGTGAGGTTAATTCCAGCTTCCCGTGGTACTGGAATCGTATCTGCTCCTGTACCTATAAAACTTCTTCAGATGGCTAGTATTGACGATTGTTATACTTCAGCTAGAGGTTCAACTGGTACATTGGGTAAAGATATGCCTTCGGCTAAAACTCCTTATCAAGAATTTGCTGACTATTTGTCGAAGAATGAAAGATTGTTATATGTAGTAAGATATTTTTCAAAATATATCGATGTTTTTTTAGAACGATGTTGCATCCGTAATAAGAATACAAAAACTCAGGTCATGTCAAATCCATATAGGGAGCTACCTACGGGTTCCTATATTATTGTTTAATAAGCACCCGGTTTTTTTTCTCCAAATTTCTTGAATATAAGTTTAAAAACTAATTTATTTGTAATTTCAACAAAAATATATCGGAAACTAAAGATATAATCACTGAAGAGTTAGTCTTCCTTCAAATCGCCCTCTGGTATCGATAATTTGTATCATATTTCTTTCTGGGAATACGAAAACAAAAAATTATGACAAAATGACGGGTGAATGTTGTGTCAACTGTCAAATAAATAAAGATAAGCCATCGATATTTCATTAAACAGATAATTTTATCTCTTTTGTACACCATGTGATTGAGAAATTGTATGGGGATTGACGAAGAAAGTTAAGGATTTATGTCATGTATATATGAGATAAGAAAACATGAGAACCAGATAGATTACTTCCTTTTATTTACCACAATTCTAATAGATTATCAATATTGACCTCTGCGGTTTAAATTTTTAAAAGCCGTTGTTATCTGTTGAACAAAATCGTCAGAACTAATTTAATATAAATAAAAAGACTGTATCTTGGATTCGATGGATTCTCGACGGACATTAAATTTTAAAACGGCACAGTTTTTATCTAATCAACAACCTTTTTATAGTTGTAAGCTTGAGAATATTATGAATACAAATATAACCTTTATCTCGGTCAACATTACGACTACAAGCATACATTGTATAACGTATTACTTAATTCCATTCATATCTACAGTGGTGTAGTTGAAAGTTAAAGGACATTGAATGTTATAAAAAAAAGTGATGCAGATAATATTAAACTAATCAAATGTGAAAGGTCGAATTTCAATTAAATATCACGTAAAATTTTATACAATTAATTTTTTTAGAGATGTACGTGGGTTAAATTAGAAATTTCCAATCTAACAAATATTTTTTTCCATAATTATTTTTATTTTTTAACATTTCAAGTTTATAAGCGATACTTTCAGGTGATAGTCACCGCCTTTCTTTTCAAAATAGTTCTTGTTCGAAAAAATCCCTCTCCTGAAAGTTAAACTTTAAGTTTAGATAATAAATAGTTGCTGGGCGCGGCCAGATCTGGTAAATACGCTAGATAATCAAATAATTCGTGATAGTACTTCACACTCTCATCAAATGATGTCAATTTTTGCTATTTACTGAATTAAACAAACCCTCGTATACACTACTGGTTTTTTGCCCACCCTATGCTTTAAGAGATACACAACAATAATATTTTGAAGAATTATTAAATTTCGATCCATCGATGTAAGCCCCTTTTTCTTTCATTATTTCTGTGTTCAATTTTGGCATTTTCTGTAAGAATTTTGACAAATATTTTATATTAGTTCTTTAGGACATTCCAAAGATGTGGAAGTGGAATTAGGACACTGTTTTCTGATATCTCACGACAATCGGGTTGAGGCGTGCGAGTGCAACGGCTAAAATCTTGATAATTTTATACTTTCGCTGTCCCCTCGTTTTTTGGCTCTAAAAAATCGAAAAATCATCCGGTTTCGATGAATTTTTCTTAAATCTTTGTTTTTATGGCGGATTTATGAGAAAAATTATGGTAATAAAAAAAATTAGAATCTATATTGGTTTCAGGGCTTTAAATTGTTGATAATGTGTTGCTTTATGATTGTTGATAACTTTTTTCCAAATAATTAAATGAAGTTTTTATTTTTTTCCATAATCTACACATAAAAACGAATAAATTGAAAAAAAAATATAAAAAAATGTTGATTTATCATGTTTTTACTATTAAAAATAATAAAAATTGACCTTTTCTCACATATTATCGTTTGTACCTTTTTTATTAAGTAATCATTAAAGTTACATGAACAAAAACATTCTTAAAATCACTTATTGTAATCAAGTGTACAAGTTAACTTTGAAAAATTGACAATTTTTACCATTAATAAAATGTTGACTGTTAAAGAGAATTTAAAGTCATAAAACGATATAAAATCTTCAAGTGAGATATTTCCCATATTATTTTTCATAAATCCGCCGTAAATCCGAAGATTTAAAAAGAAAATAATCGAAATCGAATAATTTTTCGATTTTCTGGAGCCCAAAAACAAGGGGAACGTGAAAATACGAGGCATATTTTTTAAATAAGCACCGTTTTGGAATTAAATAAAGAAGTGCAAAGATATCGCAATAATTTTATTTTTACATAATAGCCTGTACCTTAATCTACTTTTCTACATAATTTCCGTGAATATTGAGGCACTTGTCATAACGTGGCACCAGTTTTTGAATACCCTCCTCATAAAATTTTGCCGCCTGACTTAACCACTGTATCACAACTGTTTTGCCTTCGTTATCGTCTTGAAGACGCCCAGGTGTTTCTTCAAGTGCAGGAACAAATAGTAGTCGCTGGGAGCCAGATTAGGGCTGTAGGGAGGATGATCTAGAGTTTCCCATTGAAAAGATTTGGTGAGATCTTTGGTCCGATTAGCCACATGAAGCAAACGATACCCTTACTCAACTTGCCACGTCTTTTGTTCTGGATTACACGACGCAGATTGTTCAATGTCTCACAATAAGAAGCTGCATTGATTGTCTCATTACGAGGCCGAAACTCCACTAGCAATACTCCTTTTCTGTCCCAAAAAACTGAAAACTGTGCTCATGATTTTCCGAACAGAAATTCACTTTTTTGGATGATGTTGAATGTCGCCATTCCATGGATTGTTGTTTCGATTCTGGTGTGACATAAGTCACCCATGTTTCGACATCAGTAACAATGTGGTCTAAAAAATCTTCACCTTCATTGTGGTACCGCTCAAGGAAAGTCAATGCACTGTCTAAACGTTGGGTTTTGTGCAAATCCGTCCACTTTCTGAGCCAAATCTTCATCAATGACGGAAGGACGTCCACTCCGTTCTTCATCGTGCACATTTGTGCGGCCATCTTTAAATGCTCTCGCCCATTTCCTCACCATTCCATCACTCATAATGTTTTGTCCGTAAATTTGACAGATTTCACGATGAATATCGATCGGTTTTACGCCTTTAGCACTAAGAAATCGTATAACAGCCCGTATTTCATAATCGGCGGGACTCACTATTGTCGGAGGCATCTTAAACACTCAGTAAACAACGTATACAATGAAGAATCAGACTGTAATGGCGTCAGTGCGTAGACAAGAGATGGAGGTAACCAGCTCGCATGTGTGGAACGCCGACCTACTTAAAAAATATGCATCGTATAAAATTACCAAAACCTAACCTCTAAATTCGATTTTGTCATCTTGGTCAGCTTCTCTCAATCTCCTCGTTACTGTAGAAAGACTCAAAGGCAGATCCCTAGATTCATCGATCTGAGCTGCTATCTCTGAGCTCATCGATAGTGGTTTTTCGAGGCCGTCCTAAACGGTTTTTTGGTTTGTACCGATGCCGTTTCGATCTTTTATCGACAACGTGAAAGAGAAATTTGTTTATATTATAAAACACTTTTACGATAAAAAATTATTTCATTAAAAACAATATAAAAAACTTTTACAATGATTTGTATTGTAATTTTTTTGCTTATAATTTACCTCTCTATGGAGTTATACTAAATTTTCCACACCTCAGAAGAGTGAGTACACATCAAAGTAGCAACACAGATGACTTCGATGTTTTAATATTGTTCATCAATATTTTATATACCATTTCCGCCTCTTAACATGGTCTACAGCCTCTTTTTAATTCCCCAATTAACAAATAAGTAAACAACTTTCTTAATTAATGAAATATTATCTTTGGAAAATATCTGAACATAGTGTTACATCCGGCAACACGGTGTCTCGATGTCTGCTGTGCGTTCATGTCTGGCTTTTGATATTTTCGCTCACTTACGTCACTGAAATGCAAATGGGAATGAATTAATTCCTCCACATTCTTTTTATTTCTTTAGATTTTTTTAACGACTGGTTTTATTTCTCGGAATCGCGAATATGAATGGAGAAGACCGTGAGACCTTTAAAAGGATGTGTGTGAATAAAATTTATGATTGTGTGACATTTATTTTATGAATTATTTTGTTGTTTATGTTTACGAACATACATTTGGCACATATATTGCATTGTAAAATATGAATGTATGAAGATATATTCGTCACTTTTCCAGATACGAGCGATTTTAAATTTTATATTTTGCAATATTGCCAAATGTATAATAGAGGTATAGTATTTCTGAAGTCGAAGATGAACGTCGGACAGTGGCGTGCATAATTACATAAATTGATGAAAACATTGTTTTTAAACACAAATTACGGCGACACTGATGGCTTATATCATTTCATAGATATAGTGGACCTCCCATAAATAATTAACTGTTTTGTGACAATGTTAAATATTTAATTGTACCACTTTATAGTTCTTTTTATTTTTTCTACACTTTATTTACTTCACACTAGTAGTTTTTCTGGAATTTTTTAATTAAATATTCACCATCTTTTGAAATTTTACTAACCAAAAACAAAACAAAAATTACCAAAAGATGGCGATTCATATTTCAAAGTAATATTAATAAAATTAAATCGAAGATAAAATAGTTATTTACGTGTAAAGTAGCATTTTTTCGACGATTGTGACAAACACAAAAGTCGAAAAAAGGCTTTTACACACGAATTACATACAATATTTTTTCTATAAGCGAAAATTTTTGTCTATTTATGTATATTTTGAACATTTTAATTAACAAAACAACAGACGTAGTTAAGTTATGAAATTAAGTTATGTCAACTCTTCTCTCGGGCATGTCTAAACAAATAATTTTTACTACATAAGTAGGAAAATAAAAAATGGCTGTGATTTCCCGAGTGTGAGCCTCGTACTCTACTCACTACGTTACGGAGACCTTAATAATACGTTTTTTACACACTAGTGCTTAAAGTAAAACTTTACGCACTCGTAAGTGTGTATACTACATAATTTTCGTACGGTAGAAGAAAAAATTAATTAAATTAATTGCATTTAGAAACGCGAATAATATTTTTAGACCTATAAAAGGATAAAATAAAAAATGTAAAACATTTTTGGTATAAATAATGATACAATTGTTCATCAAGAACGATGTAAATATTAGATGCTGGTGGTGACAAAAACTAAGAAGAAGTGAACATACGAGATGTATTTAAAAAGTTTGGTGAATGGTATTAAAACAAAATAGAAAGGCACTAATAAATTATGATACAAAACACTTTTGAAAACATTTAGAATCGTTCGTAGACTGGATTTGACACGTACTAAAACGCGTCCACAAACCTTCCCCCTTTTAGATCCTCCTTCTGCAAATGCCAGGTGGTTGTTCGAGAATAGTTACGTCAAGCTGAGCCAAGAATTGGCACACATGGATTGCATAGTGGACAAGTGCGTTATCGTGCAGAATATTCCACTGGCCAGTTCTTCGCATTTACAGCAAAAGACACCAGATCGTTTCAAAATTTCCTCCGGGAATTCTGCACCCACGTTTTGACCTCCTGGTGTTGCTTCCAACATTGTCAATCTATTTTGTCTTGACCTTTTTTATTCGCGAGGAAAATATAATTTTCTTTTTCATTATTGCATCGATTGCCACTTATCAAATTGGTAGCACCAGATCTGATCCTCAGATCAAATCTTCAGCGGTTTCCATCCGATGGTCCTCGAACTTTGGGGACGATGCAAATCCTCAATTCCTTTGCATTCAATCGTATCTTGTTGGTTGTTGTTTCGTACTCGTTCAATCATGTCTAGCGCTCTGCTTGTCTGCTCATGTTCAATTTGAATCAGTAGCATTTTGTTATCATTTTTCAATAATAATTCAACAGATTTTGATGTCCATTCGTTGTTTCAATGCACGGTGACACTACTTCTCTCACCCACTACCCTCAGCTACCCGTAGCACATTTTCCCATGACAGCCACGAGGTTTTTTGATAGGGGGCGTTCCTTGACATGTTTCTAGATCGTCATATTTAGGCGCGTGCGCTTAGCATATGTTGCCGTCGATATATCGGACCGACATATCTAGTATAGGTACAGAAATGTTGAGAAAAATTGATTATAAAGGAACTACGAGGACTGGTTATTAAATAACGAGATTGATTACGAAATAGGGTTTTATTATAAAATGATTTTACATTCGAATGCTTCCCTTCAAAATACTGAGGGCCTTTAGGAGCTCTGCCGTTTTTTGCTTTACCGTTTCCATCGATTCAGATCTTTTTCTAACTTCTCAAAGAAATCTGAGCAGACCCGTTGATGAAAGAGCTTTTCTAACCATTTCTTTATCGGCGTTTACAGCCTCGATGCTCATTCGACGATCTGCACGCACAATTTTGTTGATTTTGGTCACTGTTTCCGGTGTTGAAACAGTCACAGGGCGAATTGGGTGTTGGTCATCTTCAGTGCTCTCTCGGTCCTCACTAAAACGCTTACACCACTCAAAAACACGCGCACTAGTTGGAAAATTGTCCCCATAGGTCTCTTGCAGCAATTTATAGCACTCAGTCGGGAGTTTTTACCAATTTAACGAGAAATTTAAGATTTAAATTCATCAGTAGCTATCATTTAAATCATTAGATCAATTGTAACAAGATTAACTTTAACAATTTCATTTTTTAGTACATTTCAAAAAAACTTGTTATATGTTATACACTTAAGATTTACGAACAAGTATTTTTAATTAGGACAACCCGTATATTTTATAATTGTCTGTCAGTATTTCATCGTCGATGCAATTTACAAACTATATATAGTCAATATTGACCATTAATGTGAAGAAATGTTTACAAAATAAATACTATTCCGGTATATAGAGAAAGCAGGCACCAAAAACAATTCAAAGTGATATTAAATACGACCTCCATGTCTTTGGGAACAGTAATCCATTCGTAATGAAAATTCATTCAAGAATGAATGCCACCGATATCAACGTTTGACCTTTCCTCATTGGGATAACCGCGACGCATATGCGTGAGGCGTATGTGCTCAGGTGTGGGACAAAATGTATTAACAATTCAAATTTCCCACATAAGATTCTTGAATTCATATTAAAACGTTTTTACGTCATTACATTTGTTAGTTCTTTTCATCTGTTGTCATATTTTAATATCAAAAATTATCTTCTTCAAGTCGAATTTACGGAAAGTCAATATTTGGCTTTTCTCTCTGTAATATTATTCGATGTATTTTCTTAAAATTCCCATATATTTTCAGTTGTCTCGACTTGATGAAAATATTTTTTATTTGATTTCCTTATGCCCCGTCTTTCTTCAACTTAATCTGGCTTTTTTCTTTAGTAGGCCAGGTTCCACTACTCTACGCTGATATTTTTGTTATTCGATTTATTTTTTCCCCATAACATTCCAAGTTGTCGGATCACTGCTTTGTTATTTCTTCCAATGTAGGAGTATCCGAAAATATATATTACTCAAACCACTATAAATTTTTAACAACGTGATTGTGATGAAATATAGTCTATTTTTATTATAGAGAGTAATAAAATGATGAAGCATTCGTAACCCATACGCGTATCACTTCTGTTAGAAGTAGAAACTTTGATTTCCGAGCAACCGATTCATATTAGAATAATTTTTATATAAAAACTCACCAGTATATGAGGATATACACTTATCTCAGCGATGTTCAATAAGTTCCATACCGCCAAGCTCCTCAAAATAGCCAAGTCTGGGAACAGAAAATAATCCTAGGGGAGCTAAATCTGGGAAATAGGATACATGAGGTAGCAATTTAACGGATGTTTGAGCTGGTGCACTGTCTTAATGAAACAACACTTTCTTCTTAGCCAAATGCGGTCGTTTTTGCTTGATTTCTTCTCTCAAAAGTTCATATAACACTCTCCGTTGATAGTTTTTTCCTTTTTCAACATAGTCAATGAAAGTCATCTCACACGCATTCCAAAAAACCTAGTCCGCAGATGGAATCATCTTTGCCTTCTTTGGAGCCGGTTCTCCCTTTTCAGTCCATTGTTTTGATTGTTCTTTTGTATGGATGTGAAATGATAGACCAACGTTATGAAACGGCGTAAAAATTCAGGATTATTTTTGTGAAACACTCGATGAAAACGACGCCGTTATTTTCCATTGTGAGCAAACGCGGCACCTATTTTACGCACAGTTTTCTCATGTCCAAATTATTAGTTAATATGCGGTGTATCGCACTTTTTGAAATGACTACCACACGTCTGCTAGCTCGCTCATTTTCAGTCGACGATCATCCAGCACCGCTTCGTGGATTTTCTTCAACATTTCTGGAGGACCAATCTCACCCAGAGTAGAATCTAGTACAGCTTTTATATTGGTTTACAAATTCACTGAAACTGTTCATTTTTGATTGATGCCAAACAAGTACTAAACAACGTGGCGTCTTCAAATTCGAATCATATGCTGTACAGATTGGGTACTTTCTATTACAGTGGTATTTTTCAAGCAACTCCCCCCATCTCTTGGTTATGCTAGGTCCTTCTGGGACAATTCTCGTGAGTACAGCTACTTCTTACAAATCCAAATAAGAAGATAAATCCTTACAACCAAGATCCACAATCAAGTTTCTTGATCATAATGAAAAAAACAAAAGAAAGAAGGCGGGTAGAGTTGTAGAATTTTCTGTGTTTGCCATTTGGTTGGTGAAGCGGTTCACGAGGCTAAAGAAAAACACTGAAAACCTGCGACGTTACCATCGACGAGGTAGCATTGAATACGTCAACCCTAACGCGCATACGTCGAGAGATTCTCACTGATATTTCGGCCCTTTTGAACCGTTTAAAGTGAGTAGAGAAATTTTTCTGAAAATTTAAGAAAATCGAGCAAAGAGCTGTCATTAAAATACACACTACGGAGTCTCCGTATAGAGGACGTTATCGGAATCAAAAACGCCTATTTTGGAAAGAAATAAAATATGCTAAGCTGATAGGTCATCACCAATATCAGATACCGTGATTTGAAACTATTCTGCGTTGTTGTTTTGCGAGAAATATTCGGAAAATGAGTTCAAATGCATTAAGGACATTTTGAAACGTGTTCAAACTAATTTCAATCATGAATAATATTTTTTTTATTATTAGAAATATAAATAGCAACCCTCGTATGAATTAATTAAAGGTATTTATAGGATATTCACACTGTATATATTATAAACAACTTTTTTTTTGAGAATTATTGAATGGCAACACGTTGCCAAATTAACTGTTATAAAAATTCGGTAAGGCAACAACCGCGATAGAGTCCGTCAGGAAATGATATAAATACCACGTGTATCAGATTAACCTTGACACAATAAATGAACACTGTCACATTTTTACGATTATTACGCATAAATGAAAGCAATCCAATAGTCCGGTTCATGAATAAAATTATTCGTTTAAATGGGATACTTGCCAATATAAATATAAGTATAAAATATCAGTAGCTGAAAATACGTGGTTAGGTTAGGTTAGGTTGGGTTAGGAAAAATTTTTTTCATCCCATTTCCTTGCGAGACGCCAAAAATTCTTTCAGGTACAATCATCTAGTGTGTGCTAGAGTATATTTGAAGACAATCGGTGGGTTCCCATATAATATTTAATAAATTGTTTTTTGTGAGGATAAAAATGTCGATTTTTTTGTGAAATTGTTAAAAAAAAACATAAATTAATGATTATTTTTTCAAATTTTGGTTGAAAGCTTGTTTGTAGCATTTAAATAGATTTCAAAATCACGTCTCTCGTATTATTAGTTAAACTTAGATGTGATTAAAAATAACAGTTGTTTCTAACTATTTATCTACTATTATTTTATATACCATGTGATCAAATTTGATCTGAACTAATGAAATAATCAGCATCGAGTGCACAAATTATATAGAAGGGTGCACGCACATTTGCAGGTATCTTCAATCCCTCTATTTAGCTTGAAATAAATATTTCATCAAATTGAGATCTAAAATACCAAAAAGCAAAAGAAGTAATATTATGTCAAGTGCCTTGTACTAATTACAACGCTGTCAATATAGGGCAAACATCTCAGTATTTAGAAAATAGACTAAAAGGTCATCAATACGATAAAAAAATAAAACTGCGTTAACGAACCATGGAATATCAAAAAAAAAACAAATTCAATTATAAAGATTCAAAAATTCTTGGAACGGAATCTAATACACGAAAAAGAGAATTTTTAGAAACGGTTCACATTTATAAAAACGAAAAAATGATAAAAAGATCTAAATAAAAAAAACTAATTTTAAAACAGAATAGACCTGAATCAAGAATATTTAGATGCATTAATATATCAAAAGGTCCAAGAAATTAAAAAAAATTATATATAAAACCTAACCTAATTTAGCCTAGGCTGGGATGGCCTTCAGTACTTCAAATGCTTGTTCCCTCCTATCATTTTTCCATTAAATCCTTTTATTTCTAACTTTCTGTACAATGAAATAAAAATGAAATGAGGCTGGTACCGGAATCGTCATATATTTGAAGGAGACATTATTTCACTATTACACTACAACTAAACGTTATATTATTATATATTTATACATGATGCGATTTGTTCGAGCACTTGATCAAGATTCATATGCTCAGTTATATCCTACCATAAGTTAAGCATACTTAAGGCTTCTCTCCATGATTCGAGTGCTAGTTTCTTCCTTTCAAACTTCCATGTTCAAATTATTACGCACTGACGTTGACCGTAGATCTTCACCAAACAAGTACAAGAAAAAATGGTGGGATGATAAAGAAATAAATATTCACGAGGAAACGTCTTAAAACAGATATCTCTCTAACCCCGTGATATGGGAATTTTTTGAATTTTCCTATAAGTTCAAAAGACCTTTTACATTCCATTTATGTGTATCTTCTGGATTTGGAAAACTATGACCAAAAACATGAAAAGGATGCGTATGTTTTCGTAGAAGCGAAGCTCTAAATGGTATTAAACATGATATTAATTCTTGTAAGCCACTGGAAGGTACACTACCGGCCAAAAGTTTTTGCCCACCTCATAATTCATTCACTTGCAAGTACCGGCTGATTTGTTTATTAATCTTAAACTGTTAATTATTTCTTCGTATTGTAGTTTAGTTCCAGTGAGCCCTGGGACTCAGAGTCGTAAGTTTTAAATAGATATATCGGTTGAAAATCGCGAGTCGTCGTACCGTGGACTACAACGCGAGAAAATATGCGGCTATCAGGAGTTTTGGCGCTGGAAAAAATTTTTGGAATATATGCTAAAATCAAAAATGCAAAATTTGCCTTTTGCAGGGAAAGTTGAATCATTTATCAGACTTTTCACATGTTGGGTTTTGTTTCCACAGTATTATTAAAAAAATGCTATTTTAATGGTAAAGTAAGCGTTTGGACAACCAATAAAGACGGATTTGAAACGTAGTTGCTAAGTATTGTTAAGTTTTCATTGATAAATTTAATCATTACTAGAAGTTACGTCAACCGTTACTAATTCATAAGAAACTATACTATATTTTCAATATTGAATTACTATTCCAATTGGATCCGTATTAAATAATTTCAAACTAGGCAAAACTGCATAATATGCTTAGTAAACAACGAAAGTACGTTTTGTATTGTGACATAACCGGTAACTTCAAATTACTACAGTAAACTTGTAACTGCTTAATATGCATTTCCTACGTCATGTTGCATTCCTAGAATTCCAGCGCTGGATCAATTTATTGACCCCTGATTAAATTTAATTATAAATAAACTCGGAACGTCAAATTTTCTGATTGTTAAAAAATTATAATTATTAAATGATATTAATATGCATATCGTTGCAATGAAAAACGATTATATGTCTTTATCCATCTTTTCCAAAACCCAACCTTCATTTGTGTTTAGATATAGTCTATTCCAAAAACAAGCCGTGATTTTTATTTAGAAACTGTTTTTTTTTCAAAACTGCTTAAAATAACCCGCCATTTGCTTTTAAAAAAAAATTAAGGTTTGTCTCAAGAAACTGTCTTTTTTTTTAAATCAAACCTTCATTTGTGTTTGGAAACTGTTGTTTTTTAAAGATGTGTCAAGATTTGACTTAAGAAACTGTTTTTTTTTTAAATCAAACCGTCATTTGTGTTTGGAAACTGTTGTTTTATAAAGATGAGTCAAGATTTGTCTTAAGAAACTGTCTTTTTTAAAATAAAAACCCTCATTTGTTTTTGGAAACTGTTGTTTTTTAAAGATGAGTCAAGATTTGTCTTAAGAAACTGTCTTTTTTTAAATCAAACCGTCATTTGTTTTTGGATACTGTTGTTTTTTAAAGATGTGTCAAGATTTGACTTAAGAAACTGTTTTTTTTTAAATCAAACCGTCATTTGTGTTTGGAAACTGTTGTTTTTTAAAGATGTGTCAAGATTTGACTTAAGAAACTGTTTTTTTTTTAAATCAAACCGTCATTTGTGTTTGGAAACTGTTGTTTTTTAAAGATGAGTCAAAATTTGTCTTAAGAAACTGCCTTTTTTTAAATCAAACCCTCATTTGTTTTTGGATACTGTTGTTTTTTAAAGATGTGTCAAGATTTGACTTAAGAAACTGTTTTTTTTAAATCAAACCCTCATTTGTGTTTGGAAACTGTTGTTTTTTAAAGACGAGTCAAGATTTGACTTAAGAAACTGTCTTTTTTTAAATCAAACCCTCATTTGTTTTTGGAAACTGTTGTTTTTTAAAGATGAGTCAAGATTTGACTTAAGAAACTGTCTTTTTTAAAATCAAACCCTCATTTGTGTTTGGAAACTGTTGTTTTTTAAAGATGAAAGATGAGTCAAGATTTGACTTAAGAAGCTGTCTTTTTTAAAATCAAACCCTCATTTGTGTTTGGAAACTGTTGTTTTTTAAAGATGAGTCAAGATTTGACTTAAGAAACTGTCTTTTTCCAAATCAAACCCTCATTTGTGTTTGGAAACTGTTGTTTTTTAAAGATGAGTCAAGATTTGACTTAAGAAACTGTCTTTTTTCAAATCAAACCCTCATTTGTTTTTGGAAACTGTTGTTTTTTAAAGATGAAAGATGAGTCAAGATTTGACTTAAGAAGCTGTCTTTTTTAAAATCAAACCCTCATTTGTTTTTGGAAACTGTTGTTTTTTAAAGATGAGTCAAGATTTGACTTAAGAAACTGTCTTTTTTCAAATCAAACCCTCATTTGTTTTTGGAAACTGTTGTTTTTTAAAGATGAAAGATGAGTCAAGATTTGACTTAAGAAGCTGTCTTTTTTAAAATCAAACCCTCATTTGTGTTTGGAAACTGTTGTTTTTTAAAGATGAGTCAAGATTTGACTTAAGAAACTGTCTTTTTCCAAATCAAACCCTCATTTGTGTTTGGAAACTGTTGTTTTTTAAAGATGAGTCAAGATTTGACTTAAGAAACTGTCTTTTTTCAAATCAAACCCTCATTTGTTTTTGGAAACTGTTGTTTTTTAAAGATGAGTCAAGATTTGACTTAAGAAACTGTCTTTTTTCAAATCAAACCCTCATTTGTTTTTGGAAACTGTTGTTTTTTAAAGATGAAAGATGAGTCAAGATTTGACTTAAGAAGCTGTCTTTTTTAAAATCAAACCCTCATTTGTTTTTGGAAACTGTTGTTTTTTAAAGATGAGTCAAGATTTGACTTAAGAAACTGTCTTTTTTCAAATCAAACCCTCATTTGTTTTTGGAAACTGTTGTTTTTTAAAGATGAGTCAAGATTTGACTTAAGAAACTGTCTTTTTTCAAATCAAACCCTCATTTGTTTTTGGAAACTGTTGTTTTTTAAAGATGAGTCAAGATTTGACTTAAGAAACTGTCTTTTTTCAAATCAAACCCTCATTTGTTTTTGGAAACTGTTGTTTTTTAAAGATGAGTCAAGATTTGACTTAAGAAACTGTTTTTTTTATAAATCAAACCCTCATTTGTTTTTGGAAACTGTTGTTTTTTAAAGATGAGTCAAGATTTGACTTAAGAAACTGTCTTTTTTCAAATCAAACCCTCATTTGTTTTTGGAAACTGTTGTTTTTTAAAGATGAAAGATGAGTCAAGATTTGACTTAAGAAGCTGTCTTTTTTAAAATCAAACCCTCATTTGTGTTTGGAAACTGTTGTTTTTTAAAGATGAGTCAAGATTTGACTTAAGAAACTGTCTTTTTCCAAATCAAACCCTCATTTGTGTTTGGAAACTGTTGTTTTTTAAAGATGAGTCAAGATTTGACTTAAGAAACTGTCTTTTTTCAAATCAAACCCTCATTTGTTTTTGGAAACTGTTGTTTTTTAAAGTTGAAAGATGAGTCAAGATTTGACTTAAGAAGCTGTCTTTTTTAAAATCAAACCCTCATTTGTTTTTGGAAACTGTTGTTTTTTAAAGATGAGTCAAGATTTGACTTAAGAAACTGTCTTTTTTCAAATCAAACCCTCATTTGTTTTTGGAAACTGTTGTTTTTTAAAGATGAAAGATGAGTCAAGATTTGACTTAAGAAGCTGTCTTTTTTAAAATCAAACCCTCATTTGTGTTTGGAAACTGTTGTTTTTTAAAGATGAGTCAAGATTTGACTTAAGAAACTGTCTTTTTCCAAATCAAACCCTCATTTGTGTTTGGAAACTGTTGTTTTTTAAAGATGAGTCAAGATTTGACTTAAGAAACTGTCTTTTTTCAAATCAAACCCTCATTTGTTTTTGGAAACTGTTGTTTTTTAAAGATGAGTCAAGATTTGACTTAAGAAACTGTCTTTTTTCAAATCAAACCCTCATTTGTTTTTGGAAACTGTTGTTTTTTAAAGATGAAAGATGAGTCAAGATTTGACTTAAGAAGCTGTCTTTTTTAAAATCAAACCCTCATTTGTTTTTGGAAACTGTTGTTTTTTAAAGATGAGTCAAGATTTGACTTAAGAAACTGTCTTTTTTCAAATCAAACCCTCATTTGTTTTTGGAAACTGTTGTTTTTTAAAGATGAGTCAAGATTTGACTTAAGAAACTGTCTTTTTTCAAATCAAACCCTCATTTGTTTTTGGAAACTGTTGTTTTTTAAAGATGAGTCAAGATTTGACTTAAGAAACTGTCTTTTTTCAAATCAAACCCTCATTTGTTTTTGGAAACTGTTGTTTTTTAAAGATGAGTCAAGATTTGACTTAAGAAACTGTTTTTTTTATAAATCAAACCCTCATTTGTTTTTGGAAACTGTTGTTTTTTAAAGATGAGTCAAGATTTGACTTAAGAAACTGTCTTTTTTCAAATCAAACCCTCATTTGTTTTTGGAAACTGTTGTTTTTTAAAGATGAAAGATGAGTCAAGATTTGACTTAAGAAGCTGTCTTTTTTAAAATCAAACCCTCATTTGTGTTTGGAAACTGTTGTTTTTTAAAGATGAGTCAAGATTTGACTTAAGAAACTGTCTTTTTCCAAATCAAACCCTCATTTGTGTTTGGAAACTGTTGTTTTTTAAAGATGAGTCAAGATTTGACTTAAGAAACTGTCTTTTTTCAAATCAAACCCTCATTTGTTTTTGGAAACTGTTGTTTTTTAAAGATGAGTCAAGATTTGACTTAAGAAACTGTCTTTTTTCAAATCAAACCCTCATTTGTTTTTGGAAACTGTTGTTTTTTAAAGATGAAAGATGAGTCAAGATTTGACTTAAGAAGCTGTCTTTTTTAAAATCAAACCCTCATTTGTTTTTGGAAACTGTTGTTTTTTAAAGATGAGTCAAGATTTGACTTAAGAAACTGTCTTTTTTCAAATCAAACCCTCATTTGTTTTTGGAAACTGTTGTTTTTTAAAGATGAGTCAAGATTTGACTTAAGAAACTGTCTTTTTTCAAATCAAACCCTCATTTGTTTTTGGAAACTGTTGTTTTTTAAAGATGAGTCAAGATTTGACTTAAGAAACTGTCTTTTTTCAAATCAAACCCTCATTTGTTTTTGGAAACTGTTGTTTTTTAAAGATGAGTCAAGATTTGACTTAAGAAACTGTTTTTTTTATAAATCAAACCCTCATTTGTTTTTGGAAACTGTTGTTTTTTAAAGATGAGTCAAGATTTGACTTAAGAAACTGTCATTTTTTTAAATCAAACCGTCATTTGTTTTTGGAAACTGTTGTTTTTTAAAGATGAGTCAAGATTTGACTTAAGAAACTGTCTTTTTTCAAATCAAACCCTCATTTGTTTTTGGAAACTGTTGTTTTTTAAAGATGAGTTAAGATTTGACTTAAGAAACTGTTTTTTTTAAATCAAACCCTCATTTGTGTTTGGAAACTATTGTTTTTTAAAGATGAGTCAAGATTTGTCTTAAGAAACTGTCTTTTTTTAAATCAAACCCTCATTTGTTTTTGGAAACTGTTGTTTTTTAAAGATGAGTCAAGATTTGACTTAAGAAACTGTCTTTTTTTTTAAATCAAACCGTCATTTGTTTTTGGAAACTGTTGTTTTTTAAAGACGAGTCAAGATTTGACTTAAGAAACTGTCTTTTTTAAATCAAACCGTAATTTGTATTTAGAAACTGTTTTTTCCAAAAACCAGTCATGATTTGCCTTGAAATACTGTCTATTTTTTAAAACCAAATTAAAATTAGTCCTTCATTTCAGAGGTGTAGTTTTGAATCTAGCTTTCTCTACAGTTATGACTCGACGCAAAAAATCATACATATTTTGCTTAAACCGCGTCAATAAGGCCCGTGAAATGTTCCTTAGAATATACTTTTGGTCCAAAGTGAGTAAATGCGACATCCAACGCGTGGTTAGCTTAAAAATCTTCAGCAAGTACATGTCAAATGCGTTTTTTAATATGCTGATAGCTTCTTCTATCTCTATAACTCTATAACATTATTCGACGGTCTCCGGTACCATTTGGTGAACTTCTTTGTTGATATCGCAGGTTTTGGCCGTCCTGAACACTCGTCTTCAATCAAACGAATACTGACACAAAATTTTACGGTCGTAAATGTGGGAATAGAGTCTTGCCTCTCAAAAACTTCAGTTTTTGAAAAAATTAC
Organism: Diorhabda sublineata; assembly: GCF_026230105.1. Taxonomy (NCBI): domain Eukaryota; kingdom Metazoa; phylum Arthropoda; class Insecta; order Coleoptera; family Chrysomelidae; genus Diorhabda; species Diorhabda sublineata. The sequence continues at coordinate 5,369,819 of NC_079481.1, read as the reverse complement.
AGTAAATAAACATTTTTAAAGCAAAACTTCAATTTGATCTAAAAACGTGAACTGAACGACCATCTTTGCTGAAGTCGCTGCTATGGTTCTGATTAGAATCTATTGAAAATATTTCAATAGTAAACTTCCAGCACGTGAACAAACTTTATTTTTACCTGAATCTCGTGATACTTGGAATTAGGGTCGTAAAGGCGGTACTTCCTAAAATTCACAACAATATTTGTATTCTTTGAAAAACTGCAGAAAGAGGAACCGCAATGTGTAAAGAAAGGATAAGAAGATGAATGGTTTCTTCTATTTTGAGAATGGTTTATTATTTCAGCTCAAGATAAGAGCTTCAGTATATACGTACATAAATATACTGGAGGTACTAGAATACCCGTAGTTAACGGTGAAGGAGAAGGATCTCAATCTCAATATTTTTATTTTAAACGCAATATACATTAAATGGTAAATGTATTTTGAAATTGAATAAGTTTAGAATACAAAATGGATTTCAATAAAATGGTTGAAGTTGAGAGAAAAAGTTTTTCCTCTAATTTTCTTAAATCGTTTTTGACTGTGGGGTGAATTGGTGTACACTACATTCATTAAACTATTCGCTGTTCACTGAATTATCCAATAAGACTATTCTAACTAACTATTCACTAACCTACGACTAAACACTTTATTAAAATCAACCTGACTGGCCGATAAACAGGCGCCTATTTATACACACTAGATTTCTCGATAATTCGGATTCTAAAACTTAAACAAACAAAAATTAATGTAGAAAACTAAGACTATAAGATTTGCTGTTGGACATTTGTACCTAGTGCGTCCACCAAATTTAAAATTCTATTAACATAATCGCACAGGACCGGCTTTATGTTGTAGACGAGTTTCTAATATTATGTAACTCATTCGGTCAGTTCATTCAGTCTCTATTTAAATATCATTCTGTAATAAGTTAATTAGCTAACCAAACAACTTCTTATAGCAATCATATCTTCGAGGATGGTCCCAGAAGTACCTGGGGATATAGAGGTGGTGGTAGTTGCTTGAAAAATATTCCAGTCTAAACAGCATATTTTTCGAGTTTGAAGACGCCACGTTGTTCAGTATTTGTTTGGCATCCATCAATAGTGAACAGTTTCAGTGAATTTGTAAATAAATATAAAAGCTGTACTAGATTCTACTCTGGGTGAGACTGGTCCTTCGATATCAATAGTAAAATATTGGTTAGCAGAGTTTGAACGTACGATCTATGAAGACCAGCATCGCAGTGGTCGACCAAATGAGTTGACGACTCTGGAATAGTTAAAAAAAATCCAAAAAGCTGTACTGGATGATCGTCGACTGAAAGTGCGCGAGTTGGTAGACATAGTAGGAATTTGAAAAAGTGCTGTACGTCGCATATTAACCGAAAAACAACGTCGTGAAGATGTTTCCATAGAGTGTTTGTCAATGTTTCACAGAAATAATGCTGAATTTTTGCGTTGTTTTATAATGTGGGTCCATCACTTTACTTCCAATACAAAAGAACAATCAATACAATGGACTGAAAAGGATCCAAAGAAGGCAAAGACTTTTCTATCTGCAGGTAAGGTCATGGTATCGGTTATTTGGAATGTTGCTGCATCAAGATAATGCACCAGCTCACACATTCGATATTGCAGTAGTTAAAATTAATGAATCAATGTTTGAATTGCTACCTCATGCACTCTATTCACCAGATTTAGCCCTCTCAGATTATTATCTGTCCCTAGATTTAAAGAAAAGGCTAGGTGGTCAGAGATTTTCCAACAATGAAGATGTGATGTCAGCTTTTTGAGGAACTTGACAATTCTTATTATAAAAACTTCGTTGAGAAAAGTGTATGGAGATAAAATTAGATTACATTGTTGGATGTTTTATTGACTTGGAACTTGCACCGAACAATCTAATTTTATATATGTCGTATATCTAGTAAATCATCCCGTTTTCTAATGTCCATAATGTACAGAAAGAAAGTTTCACTAGCACATCGTATTCTATGGTTTTAATACAACGTTCTTTGAGACCTTGTTCAAACCATTCTCTAACCTTAGATGTAAAATAGTGCCTCGCTGCTTTCTTAATATCTGCCACGCAATAATTTCGCCATGGATCGGAATAAATAAAAATCCGAACTAAATGTTGGATGTGGTAGGAAGTCAGTATGTGTTTTAGCATTGTCTTGTGAGAAAACTCGCCTTCGGTTGGCTAAACCTCAGCTATCCACTATATACCTCAGCATCGATAGTTGGACCATCTGGAATGATTTCGAAGGGCACTAAACCTTCATAATTCCACTAGGTACAAGACTTTCCGACATCTCTTTGCGACGGGTTCTGGCAATTGTTCTAACTTCAATGTTCCACATAGATTGGCGAACAATCTTTAGTCATCTCATCTCCACTATGGAAACGATTGACACAACGCTGTGCCGTTCCCTCATTAATTGCTTCTTTCCCTTCCAAGTTCACATATTTACTGTCACAACTGCTCTAAACTTGTTTCCAATAATGTATTAGGACCATAAAGATGACCTCAACTGAAGATGCAACAAAACCATATAAAAAAGTCCAAAAAGATATTGCAGGAATAAATAATTGAATACGTCTTTCCATAAAATAGTTATCCAATTACTTTCTCTTTAAAATTAGTGATTTTTGTTTCATTTATTACTGCATTCAAAGATAAAAATCCAGCGGTATTAAATCGGGTGATCGCAATGACCACAAATCTAATCATGCGTATAAGAAATTTTGATTCCCCCACCGAAGAATATTCCTTTTACTTACCCTGTATGATCCAAATTCTGATTAAGTAAAAGGAAAGAATAAAAGCTGTTTAAAAATATCTCGGAACGAAAGCGCATAATTTCGAAACAAACCTGGGAAAACATTCTCCGAAAAATAAAGTACAAATAAGTGGGTACCTTTGCAACTTTCTCGAATAACTACCATAAAAAATGTAATAGTTGAACCTTTCTTATTTATGAATTCAATACCTGGTACAAATGCGCTCATACTTAGGTAGGTTTTGATGCCTACAAAGCAGTAGCGGCGCAATTAACTACGTCTTCAGCATAGACCAGCAATTTGGGAGTTGGTATATGTATATATAGATTTGGGGTCTCGTATACACTGCCACCAAAAGGATCTATTGTGTCCCCATGCGATACTGAAGAACCCAGTGTTTACAGCTGATTCATCAATCCTTCTAAAAAGTCTAGAATGTGGGATGGATTTAATTCCCGGAGATCTTCCTTTTCTATTTCATACGCTCTCAGATGTAGTGCTCTGGAGTTGCTTAGCTTTTCACAATTCGAGAGAATGTGGATAGAGGTTTCGTCCCCTGTGCAACGTTATCTGTATCTTCAACTGTTTGTGCCCCTATAGGACTTCTGTTATTGTGCATAGATTGTTCTTACTTAGGTTTATACATTCAGCAGATCTACTCTGGTTATAGTTTTCCAAAAGAGTATTTGCCTGTATTCCCGAAGTTTTTCTCAAAGCTAAAATTTTTCGATGCTACGTCCTGAAACATGTCCCAGGGTTGGTCATTATTTAGGAGCTGGTTTTCTTTGACTATTCCGCATCTGAACATTCTAAGTAATGTTTTTTCTGCCACGCTTTCCAGTACTATGTGAAGAGGTGTTGGACAAGATTTCATGACCCCAGTTGCATATAAGCAAGCCAGTATTTGTACCCTTTGAAAGATTGTTCTTCGTGGTATTCAGACTAATTCTAAAACCCAAAATCACTGCCTCATATGTGGTGATTGGTTTCACATTGCCAAGTACATTCACCTTAGGATCTTTGGGTTACAACCCCAATTCCTCCCTCCAAAGTTTCTGCACACCATCACAGCTGTTGTGGCTTTGGTGATTATCTCTTTTTCATGGTTGTTCCAGAGAAGTTTACTCTTTAGTGTGAGTCTTAGAAATCGCATTATTATTACAGAAATTCAATTTTTGAACCAAACATAATAAAAAAAAACAGTTTTTGACCTAAACCTAAAAATATTCGACCAAAAAGCTGTCTTGGAATAAGAACAGTAGAAAATGATGAATTAGGAAAATTTTAAACTTCATCAAATATTACGTTCTGATTTGGTGTTTCTGAAATACATTCGCGTACACCACTGTGGCTTTATACCTGCAAATGAGTGGGTATGTAGCAAATAATTGCATAGAAAGCTAGATCAGTGATCTGTTCACCTTCTTACATCTTACGAATTATGTGTACCACCTACAAACTTCCTCTTTCTATTAAACGCCTTTCATATTTAGGTTAAATTATGTATTTAAATAATCTTACATATAGTGTTACTTTACTAATGAGGAAATGCAAGGCTTTCGTCTCATTTTCCATTTCGATTTATAATAATTGTAGATATCGTTAAGAATTTAACGCACTACTGAAACTTCGGACACAAAAAACCGTTAATTTGTTCTCTTATTTTACAAGTTTCGAAATTTCTCTGATATCTTAAATAATGTCGTCTAAAATTAATCAACCAAACAACCAAAACAGATATGAGGGTATTATTGAATCTGGTACTAGCTCTATCCATAACTTTTACCTTATTAACAATGTCACATCTTCATACTGTTATCTAAAAGTCAATCAGGGAAAATAACACGTAAAAATGTTTTTTTCTTTTTTCTTCTTTAATCACACAATCTGTCTTAATTGACAATTAGTTTTTTTAATGACTAAAGGTTAACTTAATTCCCACAAGTAAGTTAACTAACCGACATATCGACCAACACGAAACAAATAAAAATTGTCTATTAAGTCAATTTAAAAAATCTAATTAAAACCTGGTGAGAAAGTTGGACGATTTTGGACTTTTTCAGTCTTCTTGTCTTTTCTGGCGGTGGATTCATAAGATTTTTAGCTAATTTATTTGTGCGTGATGACTAAGAAAACCAAAAATATAGGCATAAATATGCGAATTATTTAGTCAAAGTATGCACAAAATATGCAATCATCAATTTATTGATTCATATAAAATTAAAATTTTTTTGCACAGGTACTGAACTAAACCTGAATTTATGTATTTATTACACAACGCAAATTATGCCCAATATGCTATTTACTAAGGATATATGCAAATATTTAAAAAAATGTGCATAATATGATAAATATGCGCTTTGCATATTTGGGTTTACTTAGTTATGACACTTACGAAGTAAATGGTCCACAGAACTTTTTAATAAGCGGAACTTTTAGGTTTTTGTGGATTTCACTGTTTTTCATTTACTATGGCGTCTAAAATTTGACAAAAGCGGAATTCGTTTGAGGTTTGTTCTCGATGTCCGATTTTAGAGATGAGATTTGTTTTCGACGTCAGTGATAAAATTTATGCTGGAATGTCGCTTTCTATAATCGAAATATCTTCCCTCATACTCAATGTCATCCATACTGGCAGAAATATCGTTCTTTATAGTTGACATCTCGTCAACATCGTTTTTCAAATTTGATATACCGTCTTTTATGGTAGAAATCTGATCGATATTGGCAAATATATCGATTTTCAAAGTTGAAATATCCCTCATACGTCTTTGAATCTTTCTGGACCAAAGCCTTGACTTACCAGTGCCACTTTTCTTTCTACTAATTCGCTCTTCTTACCGGATGTTCCCGACTCGCAATTTTCCAGTTCCGTCACTTTTAGGTCACCAAGTCTCTTAGCCATGTTTTTGTCACTATTTGTCCACAATATCCCGCACCTGGCACCAATGTAATGTTTTTCTTATTTATTTATACTATTTCTATGTCGTTCCGTTCATTATGACTTTCAATTATAAACTAATTTCTCTAAACAAACTCGTTTATATACTCTAAACGAATTTCTAAAAAATTCTAGAAAATAAACAAACAAAATAAATAAATAACAAAACTTTCCTAGAAATTAGTTCAAAAAACAACAATGTCAACAAATTTTTGCTATTGTTAAAACATATATAAAAATAAACTTCAAACGAATTCCGCTTTCCTCAAATTTTAGACTTTCATTTTAACCGGACAGGGCCGGCTTCACGGCCCATGTTGTGGACTTGTTCGTAGCAATACATAGCACCTTGTTTTGATACAGAATTGTGTAACATAAGACTAAATTAGTTCAAACAAGACTTTCTATATAAGTAATTTGTTTTCAAGACTAAATTGTGACTTCTTTCCAAGTTGTTGTCCTTTTAGAGTTGAAAGAGGCTTACGTCTCGTGAAAAGATTTGCTGGTTTTCATACGTTATTTTTCTTTGTCCTGGATTATTTGAAGATTTCTTGGTACAGTATGATACGTAGGACGTAAGTTACTAATAAAACTGACTTAGTTGCTGGTAGATCATGTTTTTCATTGTGAAAATTCATTAGGAATCTGATATGGGCCTTAGTCTTAGTATCAAGAGTAGTGGAGAGGTAACAAAATAAACAAAGTTCGATACTTAAATTTACCAAAATATATTATCAAAAATACAACTACAACTAGAAACGGCGCAGCTTCACTAAGATCTTGGCGTTCGAGATCTGATCTCTTCGCTATTCAGAGACAAAATTAATTTCTTCAGGATTCCAAACGCCTCGCCCGGGTTCGTGTAACAAAGAGTAGGTAGAAGGTTTTGTTTTTTTCCAAAGTCAGGTATATCGGGGAAGATTAATTAAATTGTATGCTAGAAGGTTGCTTGGAATTTCCTGGGCCAGGCATCGGTTAATCAGTTGTGGATGGATTGTCGTTTTATTGGGGGAGTTTGTTCGGACAATTGTTTACCTGTATTAAGTATTTTTAAATGTCAAAAGTTTGGGATCAAAGAGTCCAAAGAAATTATATTGGGTTGTGGTTTCATCTTTTTTTAAATTATGAATGAAAAAATGAATGAAAAACAATAAAAATGAAGTCTAAGTATGCAGAAATCTGTTTAGTTATGGGCGTTTGTTTATAAAATAAGTTCCCACTTTCCCCTGTGCAGATTTTTTGCTGCTGGATGTCTTTTCAAGCCTTTTTTGTTATAAATAGCAGGCGGACAAACCAAACTGAGTTAAGATGTTTAATTAAAGCCACTAAACAAACACATAAAACAATAAAACACATAAATTATTCTTTGATCAATAAATTCTAAGTATATTTATAATTGACTTGAAAATCCTACAAGGCAGGAAACAGAGAAATTTCGACAACAAAATTGCAACTGATTGCAACTCAGAGGAAAGTATGTTGTTACCCAATAATCCAGAAGTTGTTCGGGTGATATATAAATAGTACATCGCTAGGTATACATAAATATAACGGAAGATATATTGGACTGATATATTTTAAGGTTTAACCCAAATATTGTTCTATTTCGATAGTGGGAAATTACTTCTAACAAGTATTGTAGATATACTCGGGGAATATCATTAACGATTTGTCTTTTGCCTTTTTTATCTTATCAAAAATACATTCATATTAATTTATACGTCAATTAAATGAATACTTGATTGAAATTATTTGTATTATAGTGTAGCCATAAATTTCCCGAAATTCCTGCCATATTATAATCGTCTATAGTATTGTGATTCATTGTGAACATTTTTCTGAAAAATTATTTCGGATTTTTCATAAGAAAAACTCACACGGGGTGGGATCAGGCGAGTAAGGTGGATGGGGCTTAACCATGACATTTTTAGCACAAAGAATTGTTAAACAGACATGGATGTGTGTGCTGGTGCAGTGTCATGGTTTAAGAACAAGTCTCGTAGCTTGGACAAATATTTTTTATCCAATACTTCAAGACAGTTGACACTCGATGGTCTGTATATATCAAAATTTCATCGATTCCGACAGTTGATACTTCACAACATTTTTCAACTATGCACTCGTTTCTCCACGAAATCATCTTCATAAACTGTTGTCAATATTTTTAGCAAGTAGAAAGTTGTAGAATATAGTGAGCAATTCGGCCTTTATATGAATACGTCCAAGACCAAACTATCGGTATTCTCAAAAATACAAAAAAACGCCACCCCAAGACTCCAAGGAGAAATCATTGAACAAGTTTCATCTCTAAGATACCTGGGCACGCTCGTCAACCAGCAATGCGACCTAAAACTCGAAATCAGATCAAGAATCGAGCAAGCGCGGTAAACTCTGAACAATATGAAGACACTTCTGGCAAACCGCAACCTCAGCCTGGAACTCCGGACCAGAATGCTTCGCTGTTATATCTTTCCTGTTCTTCTGTACGGATGCGAAAGTTGAACCATGGATGCGGCCACAAAGATGGATGCATTAGAAACATAGAGATCCTATAGCAAATGGGTAAACATAAAGAACTTCTCACGACAATAAAGGAGAGATTCTCCGCCTGATAATAAAAGGGGAGATTGAAGGAAAACGGTCGGTCGGTCGTAGACAAAATTCATGTCTGAAAGACTTGCGCAGATGGCTCGGACAGACGTCTACAGAAATTTTCAGATCTGCAGTGTTTCTCGTGCGACAATAGCCAACCTCCGTAGGAATACGGCGTCGTAAGAAAAAGAAGATGAGAACAAGAACAAATAAATCGTCCCTAAATACCTTTAATAGAGTGAAACGTTCCAACTATATATTCATAAAAACAAATAATGCTTTGCAGATTTCGTACTCAATAATCAAACCAGATCAATTTAATAATTTTGACGCATTTCAAAATGTATTTGATTTGAAAAATATGTATGGGGAAGGAATGTGGAGAAGTAGCACGAGGCGAATTTTAGGAGGAAAGTATTCTCCCGGTAAACAACCCCTCGAGACGCATGCCGTGAACCGTCGTGGCTAGACGCCGGTATCGGGAATGCTTGACGTCGCGACGCCCAGTGACCTTGGCCAAAACATCCCTCTCTTTCTCCCGGTTTTCTGTTCGCTACGCCAAAAGGGATGATGTTATATTATCCAGACTGGATAATTTTTTACAGAGTTTGTTTTTATAATGTGATTTTAAATATTGGACAGACAAATTAAAAACTCCTTAAAAGAACGAAATTTATCAGTTTTTGTTATAAATTGAATATTATTCATTGATTGTTATCGTGTAAACATTAATAAAATAATGATCCATACGAAATGGGCCATAGAAAAAACATTCCATTTCGATATTTGACAGAATCCATTAGATTTTGAATAAGTGCGATTTTTGTTTTGACGGAGAAACATTTAATGCAGAATTTATAAAAAAATCATGAAGGGAACATGTGGTAAAATGAATATAACGGATACTAAATGTCACACCCCGAAGTGTCTCCAAATATTGGCACTAAATTAACTTTATAAATGTCATATACTATTCTTCTAAAAACATCTTTGGTTGCAACTTTGCAACTCTATAACTTCTTCCAATATTGCAACGCGACAACTAGTAGAAACCTTGGAGACTTTGGACACTATCTACCCTCTACTGACTTGTGCACTAGCCCCTCTTTGCAATATTTTGCACTGATGATGATCATCAAAAATCCATCGCCCTTAATCAATTCATTTATACACTTGATAACAACAAAAACAAATGAAATTGAATATAAAAATCAGAAAATCCATATCGACACGTCTTCATTTTTAAACTATGCAAGACTGATGTCATCTTCATCGCCTGGGATTTTAATAACTCCTTCCACAACTTCCAAAGAGTAAAATATCTTAGTTACACCATAATTCGTCATGAGGGTTAGGTTTTATGAATTTGCTTTTTTTCAACCCTTCAACAACCCCACAAAAAATGCAGCAGCGTTAAATCTAGTAGGTTATTCCATAAAATTTCTCGTTCCAATCTATTTGCGAAAATATTTTCATCAAATATATGTGAATTTGTGGTGAGGTAAAATCCTTTTAAGAGCAAGTTTTTATTCACCGAACATTGCTCGACACAATACATTTTGATACTGAGATGACGTCGCAGTTTTTGGTCGTCCTAAACGCTCGTCGTCAGTCAAGCTGATACGGCCACGTTTGAATCCAATTGCACAAAATGTTACAGTCATAAATGATAGTGCAGAGTCTCAAAAACAAAATTCAATGACAGCTTTTTACTAAATGTTTTCCATTTTCACACAAATCTCACTTATACAATTGTCAAACAGAAACTACGTACATTAGCAAAAAATTTACGTGTTGAGTTATTTGTGAAAAGAAGAAAATATACCACAAAACAAAATAGTTGGTTGATTGGTAGTAGAAAATCTGGGTTGAGGAAGACACGTAATTGAAAACAGAAAGGAAAAGTGTGAAATTTCAGCGGCTTTAAAAACGAGTTTCTTAAAATTTATTTCAATGCGCGGTTTCTTGTAACCGTGTAAAAGTTTATGTTTCGAATTCGAGATCTTGTTCAATATTTACACACAAAATTTTTGATAAGAAAATAGCGATAAGGATATAAGACTGATACTTGAGAAACTTTGAACGTAGATATTATGTATGTGTAGTATAATTTCATAATCGTTTTACTTTCACACATAAATTATATATATGTGTGTGTGTGTGTGTGGGAAATTTTATGAATAAATTTACAATGTTATTTTATCTCATTTCAGTATCACCTTGTATCTACTATCAATCAACATTGTATGATAACCTCAGTTATACGCTTTTTGACTGATAATAAAGTTTTCTAGTTATGTGTTAATTTACGATTTGTACTAAAGCTTAAAAATAGTGTTACATTTACTTATCAAAAATAAAAAATAACTCGATCTCTACTTATAGTGTACGAGGTCTGGCTATTAAGTAACGAAACTGTTTATTCGAATTTATCTACCTGAGATTGGTTTATAGTTTCCGAAAAGTCCTTATGTTGAAATAAGTAAATATGAACAAAAATCTTTATTGATAAAAAGAAGTTTCCATGAATAATATCAATGATTTTATTTTTTTATTGATATTTTCCTCATTACGTCTTCATAATTCTCATAATTAGTTTATTAAATGAAAAATATGATTCATAAATAAAAGTAAACACTTAACCCCATCGATTGTTGTTGAAGATACTAAACCGATTTTTTATGTTACTTTTACAAAATTTACAAATTTGATGGTTGTTGAGAGATCTTGTTGAAATTTCCACAAAGTATGCCATTATCGTGATTTAACAAATTTTTGTTTTGGTCTATAGCAAATTTAAATTAGAAAAATCACATTTTTGTTAATTTAACTGCTTCTTGTGAGGAGATATCGCTGCCACAGTTTTCTTTTTAAGGTCGAAAACTTTTCCAACAATCCTCGTACATTTGACGTATATGTTTAACTTTGTTTAAATATCTTTCTTTTCAAGTGAATTTCTTCAATTTTATTTATTAATTATAATTCTACCAGAAAAAAATTAGTACAATAATTCATACAGATAAATTATTTGGAAAAAGCCTGTTTTCGACTTGTTACAGTTTTATCTTGCGCCAAAATTCATTTAGTTATGTCATCCAAATAAATTATATTTATTATATTACAACATGGCTTCTTTTTTGAATGCTTTTTCTAGCGAAACCTATTTCTTTTAAAAGTTTCCATAGTGACACAATTCCTTATCATCTTAAACGGGTTCAAAAACTTTGTCTACTGTAGGAAATTGTTTTCTAAAGAAAAAATCATGAATTTTCTTTCGAAGTCTTTCCTTCAAATGAATTTCTATTTAAAATTTTGGATTTCCCGAAGCTTTACGTGCTGCGAATTATAGATTTCCCAACAACAAGCGTACTACTAACTAATTTTACTATGTTATCAAAACTTTTACATAAATGTTTGTCTGTAAATTATTTAAAACGATTGAATATTGCTATTCATATATTAACTGGGTCTACAAAAAGTTCTGGTTCCCATATAAATCAATGTTCGAAATTCGTATTGGAAACTTGATTCCCTTAAGTATTGCTTGAAACAGATTTTTGCTTTTTTCTTTGTAACGTAAATTTACCAAAAGTAGTGAAAGTCATGAAAGAACGCAAAGAAAAACTTCTTTGTAAGCCAAGAACCATTTTTATTCTCACGATTTGGGCACGTAATCAATCAAGTAAATATGGAAATTCAAAAGGAGTATCTAATCCTTTTACGTGCAATCCCTTTATTGGATAGTCTGTTGAAAATACACAACGTTGACCAACAAATCCACTTCCCACAACTCTTCCGATGGGGTCATCAGTCTCCCTTTTCTTTAGAGTAGTGCCTAGCACTTTGCCCCTTTTTTTCACTATATTATCAACACATTTGTCAACGTTTACGCGGCCCTTTCAAATTTTCCTTAATGACATCAGAATGCGCAACAGACTGTACCTTGTTGTTGTAACTAAACAACTTCGACCTCCTTATTCCATCACAGCTAATCCAAGTTATAATTTAATTAAAGCTCAACACAGATCGATTACCATGATTCTATCAATGGTAAACATCTAACTTGGAATCAATCATACTTTTTGTTTATCGTAATAATTTCTGCATTATATTGATGTTTTTTGATTTTTTATTATTAATAATTCCACATTATTTTTTTGAGTATCGGATAACTACCCCTTGGAATTGTCATTACTCTCATAATTGACCTCGTTCGGTGCACTTGATCGCCTTTCATTAAAGTTTAATTGGTTTTTTGAGATAATCAATCCCCACATTGAGGAATGCCGGTTAATCCGTTCGAAAACTGGAACCGCCAACAACTTGCCTTTCACATTCCATCGTGGTAACGGACTTCTTTTTTTTTTCATTTTATTCTCTTTTTTTAATTTTAGTCCGTCGTTATTGTCAGAAAGTTTCTGCATTCGACTTCTATTTTACATACAGAGACGAACTAAGCAAAATATTTCGCAATTGAATAAAAAAACGACAGAAATATCGAATTTTTTCGCTAAAATTCGCATATGATTAATTATTGTTACGAGGTGTAATTCAAAAATTCGATAAAAAAAAATTTTTATAATAGTATCTACGAGGGTTATGCGACAATCTCACCATTCGAAAAAACTACTTGTACTTGTAGGTGGAATACGCCATTCTTTATTATTAATTTGAATGAGCACTCAAACTAGAGAGATTTCGTCAATCTGTGATGAAATATTTTCACCCAATTGTTGAAATACTGAATTTGGAAACATTTTAGAACGAACCTCGTCCTAGTCGATTGTCGACAACGGTTACCACAAAAAAATTAAGCAGGAAACGAATTGGTTACTGAAGAATGAGGATTCCCCCATGGGGAAATCGAAAAAACTTTCGATATTGAATTGACACGTCAGAAAATATACCTAATAAGTGATAGGAAACTTGCCATTTATAACTCAGCGCTTAGATTATCACTGAATCTATCTCCGTTACACCAAAATCCCACCATCTCCAAACATGGAGTCCCCCGCATAAACTTACACCTAAAGAAGAGCTAATGACGTACTAGGACCTGTCTTTTTAGTTATATGACACCCGCAGTCGCTTAAAATCGACAACTTCTTTATGTAGACCAATACCTAGCAAATGAAGGGTTTATTTACGTTGATAAATGTAGGGTAGTCCATGACCCAGCGTATTTGTTAGTATCTGATTCACAAAAAGCAACCAAGGTGTATTGAATTGATGATTGAAGAATAACAGAAATGGGAAAAATGTGAAACTAAAAAGCAATCGACGGTTTGGTGCTTTGCATTTCCGCATTCTTCTCGGTTAGTTAAGTAAAGACTTTCTCTGGCAAAACAGTACAAAGTATTGTTAGCCTTATAAGTCACACGTAGCGATGCCTTGATGTCAACCAAAATGTATATGTCTGTTTTATCGATTATAATAAGGCATTTGATTGAGTGAGCCATGAACAATTAATCGCTGGAACAAACAAAACTTGACACGAATAATAATCAAACTGAGTGTGTTCGCATTCAGTTCAAACTAATGAATTTATTTAAAATCTAGCGAGGAGTCAGTCAGGGGTGTGTTCATTTTCCACTCCTTTTCAACGCCTACTCAGAGAAAAACAATCAGCGAGCGTCATGCAGACGACATAGTACTTTTCGATCTACAAACCATGTTCAATAATGTCGCCAAAGTTAGTCGAGAACATGGTCTGACATTTCACGAAAACCAAATATATGAGTCTCACCAAAACTGAAGCACCAATCACCAAAACTGAAGCACCAAATGAATTGTATGTGGAAGGCGAATAACTGAAAAGATTCGTGAGGTATGAGTACCTGAATATACAAGGATTCGAATATATAAAGATCAAGAAACTCCTCTATAGCTGCGACCTGCTCTTGTGAACACGATTGCTCAAGTGCTACGTATTTCCACTCTTCTTGTATGTGGTGTAGAAACTTGGACTCTCGACAAATATAGCTCGCGAAGACTAGACGTCTTCGAGATGTGAGATATGAACCTACGTTGGATGATGAAAATATGATGGACAGATCAATGTTCAGAGAAAAATGGAGAAGAGCGCGCAGAGATCCTACATGAAGTGAAAAGAAGAAAATTTCAATATCTGCAACATTATGAGTGATCTAAAATATGAAAATCTGCAGCTCATAATTTAGGGAAAATTTGTAGGAAAAAGATCTATTGAAAGGAGGAGAATATCTTGGCTTAGGAGCTTGTGAAAATGGTTTAACTTCCGAAATGAAGATGGTACATGAAGAAGACGAAACAGTTTTGTTTGGTAATTGTGGGATTCAACTATAGTGCCAACAAGATACACATACATCGATATGCTGAATTGTTGTCTCGCTCATGACCTCACGCTGGAATCAGTATATTTTCTTAGCCATTAAGATTAGGTAATAAATAAAAACGATTTTAGTCTGCAAAGTATATAAGACTAAAACATTGTTAATGTATCTAAATATGATTCGCGCAAAGAAACAATGGTGATAATATTCTAAGTCTTCTGTGTCACGGCATGGGCAACAAATTATATTCCTTGTAAACAGCACGCAGCCTCAAGAACGTGGTATTCAACTGGTAAATTCAATACCTATATATACATATACAACAGGATGGTTTCTGAAGCTCCTGGCCTCACCTAGAGATGGCTGTAGTTGCTTTAAAAATACCATAACATACACAGCATATGTTTCAAGTTTGAAAACGCCACGTGGTTTAGTATTTGTTCAATAGTGAACGTTTTCAGTGAATTTGTAAACATTGGACTTCTTTATGTGATACAATACTTTTATTCAAAAGGCCAATCAATATAAAAGCTGAACCGGATTCTACTCTGGGTGAGACTGCTCCTTCGTTAAGAGACCAGCATCGCAGTGGTCGACCAAATGAGGTGTAGACTCCAGAAATGTTGAGGAAAATCCAAATTAACTGAATATTTGGCCATGAGAAAGCTGTGCGCCAGATGGGTGCGGCGCTTGCTCACAATGGAACAAAAACGGCGTCGTGATATGTTTCCATTGAGGGTTTGGCAAGATTACGTTGGAAAATAAATATAATTTTTTCCAGAATTTTGTGTTTCCTTTGTTGGGCCAGGTACTTCTTCGACCGTCTTCGTGATAATAGACATGTCTTTGTATGAAATATTTCATTTGGAATCAAGATGAAATATTTATACCAAATATTATACTTCACGTTTTGATTCCAACGTGACGTCATCTTGTACGAGGGAGATCGCGCGTGTGGAAAGTCAATATTTTCTTTCATTGGATAGTGTCAATGACTCCACAGTAGAACTTGGAACCAAAAGGGTATCGAAAAACAATTAAATCTGAATACATATCTGTTCAATTGTGTATACTGCCCCCTTCTGCTACTTCATACTTTTCTAATACGGTTTATATTGTGTAATAATAATAAAAGAAAAGAACGCCAATAAAATTTCGCTCAAGTTTATTACACATTTTAACCTCAATACTCTAAATCAACTTGGTTAATTGAAACGTCTATTTCATTCATGATTGAATGCCTCTGGGCGTATCTACCTAACGCAGTTGCAGACTTTCTTACCGATACTGTTTTAGCGATTGTTTAACTATACGAGGTAGTGTAGATAAGTTCAGACACGTATCTAAATAAGTTGTATACTTTTATAAAGTAAATAGAATATAAAATTTAATAGGAAATGTTCCGTTATTGTCGATAGTGGAGGTCAAAACGATTGAAAATATCACAAAAACCAGGAAATAAGGTTTTCAATTATTATTAATTGCATTAACTTATTTTATTTTTATATTTTATAGCTTTTTCGATTCGTAAAGTCTATTTTATAGTAACATAAAATAATTCATACAGTAATAAAGTGCAAAGTACCATTTGGAAAAAAATTTTACATACAAATTTATTTTTTATTATAATTTAGTCTGTAATTCTACATGTAAATTATTAGTTTACGAGCCTGAGGGGATATAGCAGCTTTCTTAACCCTGAGACAGGATAAGGACAGCGATAGGTTATAATTTACGGGTGGATCATACCTTTTTATAGACTAAAAATATGTACAGGGTCTTTAAAATTCTCTGGTTCCCCGTATAAATTAATTTCCGAAACTTAGACTTGACTCACTTCTCAAATATTGCTGGAAACAGTATTTTCCTTTTTTCTTTGTAACGTAAATTGGTAAGCTATAAACGATTTTCATTATTTCACGATTAGGGCTAATATTCTCCACGTAATTAATCAAATATGGAATTTTTTCACGTTCTATCGCTTTATTGAATGCTCTGCTATGTACTCTACGATTTAAAGCAACAAATTCCACATTCACACACCTAGTCCAAAACGCAACTCTCTCAAAGAACTTCCCTCCAATCTCCACATCTTTTCCGATGGGGTCATCAGTTTTCTTTTCCTAATTTTTCCATGCACTTCACCCTTTCTTTTCCTCGGTTCTGGCGCTCACTTCTTGTGTGTGTTTTTCACTCTAACCTTAAAAAAAGTGATTCAACTTTCTAAAACCGTCTTCTAGACCGCTAGTCGTGGTCCTGTTATTTTCACGGCTTTTAACACTTTACTCACGTAACTTTCTCTGATGTACTCCGTCATCTCCCTCAGTTGAATGTTGGGATAGGGTCCTCATCTCTTGAAATTTTCTTGTTTATGTCCATCTGTTTGTAAATCCGCTGGATTACAACCTAACAAATAGCGTTTAATGTTTACCTCATGCTGATATTTTGTTACGCTTGAAACTTATTTCGGCTGTACATGCAGAATGATTATGACCATGATGAAGGCTTCAGTTGCGGTTTGCGATGAGTCTTGCAAGTCGTCCACATTCTTTCCTCCTCTTGTCAATTAGGTAGTCGAAGTGGTCATTGAATTTCAGTTCTTTATTTAGGATTACTTCTCTTGGTGATCTAGATGTTGTTCACGTTGTTTTCTAGTATCTTCTTCTTCTTGTTGAAGAACATAGTTGGGTTATTGATGCTGATTTTCCACGTTGTGCGTCCAAATTTTGATGATGTTTCCATGTCATCATCTTCACGTTGTTTTCTAGTATCTTCCTCTTCTTGTTGAAGAACATAGTTGGGTTATTGATGCTGATTTTCCACGTTGTGCGTCCAAATTTTGATGATGTTTCCATGTCATCATCTTCACGTTGTTTTCTAGTATCTTCCTCTTCTTGTTGAAGAACATAATTGCGGTCTCTATGCTGATTTTCCACGTGGTGCGTTCAAATCTTGATGATGTTTCCATATCATCATCTTCACGTTGTTTTCTAGTATCTTCCTCTTCTTGTTGAAGAACATAATTGCGGTCTCTATGCTGATTTTCCACGTGGTGCGTTTAAATCTTGATGATGTTTCCATATCATCATCTTCACGTTGTTTTCTAGTATCTTCTTCTTCTTGTTGAAGAACATAATTGCGGTCTCTATGCTGATTTTCCACGTTGTGCGTCCAAATTTTGATGATGTTTCCATGTCATCATCTTCACGTTGTTTTCTAGTATCTTCCTCTTCTTGTTGAAGAACATAGTTGGGTTATTGATGCTGATTTTCCACGTTGTGCGTCCAAATTTTGATGATGTTTCCATGTCATCATCTTCACGTTGTTTTCTAGTATCTTCTTCTTCTTGTTGAAGAACATAGTTGGGTTATTGATGCTGATTTTCCACGTTGTGCGTCCAAATTTTGATGATGTTTCCATGTCATCATCTTCACGTTGTTTTCTAGTATCTTCCTCTTCTTGTTGAAGAACATAATTGCGGTCTCTATGCTGATTTTCCACGTGGTGCGTTCAAATCTTGATGATGTTTCCTTATCATCATCTTCACGTTGTTTTCTAGTATCTTCCTCTTCTTGTTGAAGAACATAATTGCGGTCTCTATGCTGATTTTCCACGTGGTGCGTTCAAATCTTGATGATGTTTCCATATCATCATCTTCACGTTGTTTTCTAGTATCTTCTTCTTCTTGTTGAAGAACATAATTGCGGTCTCTATGCTGATTTTCCACGTGGTGCGTTCAAATCTTGATGATGTTTCCATATCATCATCTTCACGTTGTTTTCTAGTATCTTCCTCTTCTTGTTGAAGAACATAATTGCGGTCTCTATGCTGATTTTCCACGTTGTGCGTCCAAATTTTGATGATGTTTCCATGTCATCATCTTCACGTTGTTTTCTAGTATCTTCTTCTTCTTGTTGAAGAACATAGTTGGGTTATTGATGCTGATTTTCCACGTTGTGCGTCCAAATTTTGATGATGTTTCCATGTCATCATCTTCACGTTGTTTTCTAGTATCTTCCTCTTCTTGTTGAAGAACATAATTGCGGTCTCTATGCTGATTTTCCACGTGGTGCGTTCAAATCTTGATGATGTTTCCATATCATCATCTTCACGTTGTTTTCTAGTATCTTCCTCTTCTTGTTGAAGAACATAATTGCGGTCTCTATGCTGATTTTCCACGTGGTGCGTTCAAATCTTGATGATGTTTCCATATCATCATCTTCACGTTGTTTTCTAGTATCTTCCTCTTCTTATTGAAGAACATAATTGCGGTCTCTATGCTGATTTTCCACGTGGTGCGTTCAAATCTTGATGATGTTTCCATATCATCATCTTCACGTTGTTTTCTAGTATCTTCTTCTTCTTGTTGAAGAACATAATTGCGGTCTCTATGCTGATTTTCCACGTGGTGCGTTCAAATCTTGATGATGTTTCCATATCATCATCTTCACGTTGTTTTCTAGTATCTTCTTCTTCTTGTTGAAGAACATAATTGCGGTCTCTATGCTGATTTTCCACGTGGTGCGTTCAAATCTTGATGATGTTTCCATATCATCATCTTCACGTTGTTTTCTAGTATCTTCCTCTTCTTGTTGAAGAACATAATTGCGGTCTCTATGCTGATTTTCCACGTTGTGCGTCCAAATTTTGATGATGTTTCCATGTCATCATCTTCACGTTGTTTTCTAGTATCTTTCTGTTCTTGTTGAAGAACATAGTTGGGTTATTGATGCTGATTTTCCACGTTGTGCGTCCAAATTTTGATGATGTTTCCATGTCATCATCTTCACGTTGTTTTCTAGTATCTTTCTGTTCTTATTGAAGAACATAGTTGGGTTATTGATGCTGATTTTCCACGTTGTGCGTTCAAATCTTGATGATGTTTCCATATCATCATCTTCACGTTGTTTTCTAGTATCTTCCTCTTCTTGTTGAAGAACATAGTTGCGGTCTCTATGCTGATTTTCCACGTGGTGCGTTCAAATCTTGATGATGTTTCCATATCATCATCTTCACGTTGTTTTCTAGTATCTTCCTCTTCTTATTGAAGAACATAATTGCGGTCTCTATGCTGATTTTCCACGTGGTGCGTTCAAATCTTGATGATGTTTCCATATCATCATCTTCACGTTGTTTTCTAGTATCTTCCTCTTCTTGTTGAAGAACATAATTGCGGTCTCTATGCTGATTTTCCACGTGGTGCGCCCGTCATCCATTTGGTCCATGTCTGCATGATGTAAAATATACGACCACACACGATTACTTATGACGCCGCAGTACCAACAGTGGTCGGTCAGCTATTTCGATTATATGAAAAAGAAAAGCACTTGACCTTAATAAAATTTTAGTTGGTTCTTCTGAATTTTGTAACTACGGTTACGAATCTATTTCCTTTTATGTATTTTCATCAAGTATATGACAGTCGATTCATAAAAAATGTAAATTTGTTTTGCGAATAACATCAGCCCTATTCTCTTTGGAACACTGCCCATTTCGGCAACGGGAAACGCCGACGGATATTTGGCATTCGTATTTACTTCATAATACGGGAGCTAGAATTTCCAAAGTGTAATTGTATAGTTGCTACAAATACAAATTATCAAATGAAGACACCTCTTTAGTGTAGATGCTTAATCTATCTAAAATAAATGATGCATTACTTGATAGTTTAATCAGGATTTGTGGAAATATATAATTCAATGCCTGTGAGGCTTTAGAGCAATAGAAACAAGTATTTTTAAGGGGTGTGGCTACTACACGCACTAGTCAAATGGCGGTTTTGAACTGCCCGGGTAGATGCTATGCTACTACCTTCTAAGGATATCTTTATTGGCATCAGGTTGTCTTGTTTAGTGGATCCGTGGTTTCCCTTATTGATGAGCGAATGCAAAACCAAGACCGGCTTAGTTTGCATGCGTGGTCTTGGTCTTGCAGCCTCATATGTGGTCTTTGTCTTGCATAATCCGATTTTGGTCTTGCAGCCTCATATGTGGTATTTGTCTTGGTCGTGGTGTTACCTCAAGAGTCTTTTGCAGGTCTTGCATTTTATAATTGATCCTAAAGAGCTCAAGTGTATAAAACCATCTCGTAAAAACAGTTTGAAATATATCAAAATCTAAAAAGGAAAATGCGCCAATGGCGCCCGTGTGGGATGTGGAAAGTGTAATTTTCGAATGGTAGGTAACTGATTTTTCTTAAAATGGAAATTGTTTTTGAAATGAAATTAAAATCATTTTCTAGACTCGATATAATTTGTCTTTCTTTTCTTTCTTCTATTCAGTCTTTCTTGTCACATTCTTAGAGTTCGCAAATGAAAGAGGAGTTTGACACTTTACGGAGACATTTACGACAGTATTTAGTTGACTGAGGACGAGCTTCGGGACGGCCAAAAACTGCGACAACTAACGATGCTAACGGCATATCAACTAATGACCAAAAGCGCAATCAAATTAACATTTCCCAGGTCTCATTGATACCGTTTACTCAAAATAAGTTTCTATTCCCTTTTGATGATTGAAATGCAAAAAGAATAGGAAGGAAAGAGAATCGTAAATTCCCGCTGATTGACGTTAATACTCTGCCACTTTTCTTCTGATGGGAAGTGTAGGAGAAGTAGGAAAGACTTCAGAAATAAAATGTTAAAGCTGATATCGAATCTTTATCCCTTCCAATCTAGATGGCATTAGTGTTTTGTTAATTTACAGCAATTCAATTTCTTAAATAACACATTAACGTTTTGGAACATGAACTATTTTCCCAAAAATATGATGTACTGCTACATTTTACTGTATAGGTCCTTCACGAGTTTTGTTGTCAAGAGATTGGAAGAAGAAGACTCGTATCTTGGCCAGCTTGGTTACTTGATTCAAATCCTTTCGAGATAATTTACAACCCAACCTGAATATATATATTTACATCAAATATCATTCTAGAATGTCAATTATCTATGTCAGATGTGCTCAGAAAACATTTGAAAATGAATTTATTGTATCAGAACTTAATTTCTAATGCAAAACTTATTGAGGTAATTTTATGTATAATTACGGAATAATCTAAACATTTCCTGGAATTTTCATAAATGTACCTGAGCTGACACAGGTTTTGGGTCTTTTATAACCATGAGCTCTAAAGAATAATAGAAAGAGGTTTGGACAGGCCAAAAACCCTGTGTATTATATTAGAGGTATAACTTGACAAAAAATTTTAACTGTCTACTGAAAGAAGTTTATTCTCTCTTGCAAAGAAGGCTATCCAAACCCATAGATACATTTTTGGACAACTATATACGTTAAATAGGCAAGTATGTGATGAACACAACTTTCCGCAGCTATTTTTTAGTTAGGACACAATGTATACAGTTCTTTTATCAGAATCTCTTACTTAAATCGTTTCTTGATGTCTATTAGTATATACGTCGATTACTTAACAGTTTATGAGAGTTATCTCTCGGACTAATCTACGGGTTAGTTCGTCGCACCACCCGCTAGCTCCGTTCTAGAAGTCAATAAACCGAATGCGAATATTAAAGCTACAACTGCACAAGATGCTAATTGCGTTATTTATCTTTTAGAATTGCTGCTTGCTCGTCGTTCTGGTCTGGTGACGTAACAACTTAAGAATGTTGATTATTTCAAATAGGTGGTGTTCCATTTATTCATCGAAGTTTTCAATTTATTCGGACATATTTATTATTCATTACAACACAAAAATATTGAACGAAATCGTATCGTAAAAAGGATTGTTTCGAATACCATATAGAAAAAAATCCTCATTGAAAACATTTAGAAGTTTTCCGCCGAAATCAGTGCGCTTCTACCATCTTCGCGGATGTCCAGAAGGCTTTCGATAAGGTGCCGGACTACCATAACCGACTATAAAATTGATATATTCATATTTCAACAACCGCTCCATCAGTGTCAAAGTTTATTACTTATCCGGTGTTCCACAAGGCTCCATTCTAGCCCCTTTTGTATATTTCGGATTGGCGCAGGAAAACTTCCACTTGAGATTTGTGGAGATCCGCAGGGAAGCCGTCTATCTGGGAGTGATATTCACTCGCACTCCCAATTGGTTGACAGATCTGAATGATACTCTAGACTCAGCATCATTGGACGAACCTACCCTTACTTCATACGTATAAAATCTATATCCGCTCCATAATCTTATATAGAGCGAACGTCTACAACACCTTACTCCACTATCTCTTGACCTACGAACAGTCCATCCTCAGGTACTGCCGATTCAACTCCAGTATCACCAAAAGCTTTTGTTAACAGTTAACACTGTTAACGCTCATATTTGGTTGTGATATCCGAAGATGAGGATAATCTGCAAAAACTGCTCCACAGATTTGAAACAGTTGCAGGAAAATTCAATATGATCATATCGACACAAAAGATACAATCCTTGACAATAGCGAGAGAACCAAGAAGATGCAAACTGGCAATTTATAATAAAAGTGTAGAGCAGGTTATGTCTTTTAAATATTTAGGAGTTAACATCAAGAGCAATAGGAACTTGAAACAAAATATCAAAACGCAAACAACAGCAGCATCTAGGATATCAGGATTCCTTCGAACCGTGATATGGAGGAATAAATTTTTAAGTATCGAAAGCAAAACACGGATATATAAAACTTGTGTCAGACCAGTAATGACATACGCCATAGAAACGAGAGCAGAGACTGCAACTACTAAGCGGATTCTTAGAACGACCGAGATGAAGACATTACGCTCAATCACAGGGAAAACACTAAGAGACAGAATAAGGAGCAATGAAATCAGAAGAATGTGTGACGTTCCGGATATAGTGAGAACTAGAAGAAGAGCATGGAGAGATCATGTCAATAGAATGGATGACGATCGACTGACGAAAATCGCAAAGGACGATAGACCCAATACAAGTAGACCGCCTGGAAGACCACCAAAGCGCTGGTATGAAAGCTGGTCCTCGGAGTCACAACTTAGGCTGCCTCTTTGAAAACACAAGACATAGTCTTAAAATAAGAAGAAGAAGAAGAAGAACGCTCATAATTGAGCGCCTTTTTCCATTGACCGCAACATCGCAAGTCATATGAATAGTTTTGTCTTGGAAAGGGATATTATTGAATAATCTGCCTGCTATTTTTTATTTTAGAATGGATTTTATTAGTAATTAATATATCTTCATTGATGATCATCAATTTTCGATTCAAGATCATGATCATGTTAGAAACTATTCGATTATTACTATTATTGATGACAGACTATTATCAATTAATTAATAATTCTTGATTACGGTTTATAGCCCTGTACTAACTCTAATATAACCTCAATTTGAGGATTGATGATTAAAAAACTTATCGAAATTGTATATCATTATTGCAATTCTTTTACATTTTAATTGTTTTATATATCATAAAAAAATATATTTGAAAAAACTCTTAAACACCCACTGAATTCTTTTTTTTTTTTTTAATTACAGAGGAAGAAATCGACGTGGTAAATGTAATCGAGAAGATTCAAGTCAACAACAAATCTGTGCTTTCGTTCCCCAACAATCCATCAACAAGAGATCGCCAACAGATCCAAAGACGGATGGCAACAGCTATATCCAAAAAGAGGATGCCACCGCAAGCTCTTAAAACTGTTATGCCCGTTAGAAAAATGTCCCCACCAGAATCACCTGCTATTAAAAAGAAACCAACGGCAACAACTGCAAGGTAAATATGTTCTTTAATTGTCCTATTGATATTATGAATGAAATGGGCGTCTAAAATATGTGAATCAGCGTAAACGAATGACTCATTTTGAGTGACTAATTGATAGTGAGGTTAAAAATTTATGAAATTATTAGTAGAAATGTTGCTATTTATATAATGGTTGGCTCATACATAATTTCAATTTCGTTATTAAACAATCAAACAAAAAGGAAGCCTTAATATTCGAAATAAAGCCCATCATTGGAATATTGATCGCACATTTGGAGCTCTGCTTCCAAGCATACCCTGAAGATGCTCGACCTAATACAGAGAAGAACAAATCGACCTATAGATGATTTAGAGTTGACCAGAAATTTGAACACCTTGGAGAAGTCATACTAAAGATGCGGGCCGCTTTCGGCCTCTGGGCCGTATTAATAAGACCCGCGATCGCAATGTGTCAAAAAAAGAAGCTTTTAGACTTCATTCGATTCCTCTAAAGATGTTTATAAGTAATTTCAAGGGCAACGCGTGACTAGACAAGCGGAAGAGAACGATAGAATCTTCTACGCGCTTCGAGTTTAAACTAGAACATTCCTTAATCATATAAAACGAGTGCGTTGGCGCGACGTGAGTCAGTTGAGTTTAGTAATCGAAGAGATATCGTTGGAGAAGGATTTTAATTGTACTGCGAAGTAGTGATTGTGCAATTGTTTGTATCGTGCACGTGCGATATCCATAATTGTTGTGTCGAGTTCCATAATTGTTACGATTTTGGCGTAATGTCACAAAAACGTAAAGTTGATAGTAAGTGCAAAGTTTTTCAGTCTAAATGGGAATGTGCATGTTTGATTTGTAATCGAAAGTTGCTGTTTGTAAGGAGTTTAATGATGATACGAACCATAAGTCAAAATGGGATATTCTTAATTTTTTTTTTAGTAGAAATTGTTTTCCTTATGTCACCGGTGCTTTTACTTTATTCACATTTGAATGATGAGTGATTTATTAACTTGATACTACATTTTGCAAACATGAAACAATATTAACAATTGTTTTTTCTTGATCCAGGGGAGGAAAGAGATCGAAGCAGTGCAAACCGTCAACTAGCAGTTCGTACAGACGGCGGCATTATGGTCAAAGTAGCGACGAAGAACCAGAGACTTCAGAAAAACGAAGTTTACACAATAACATGGAGCGCCAGAGAAGAATCGATCTAAGAAACGCTTTCGAAGATTTAAGAGTACTCGTACCGGAAGTTAGTAAAAAAGAAAGAGCAGCCAAAGTTGTTATACTAAGAGAAGCAGCTTCTTATTGCGACTTTTTGTCGAATACATCTAAAAATAACGCTAAACAGTTTGAAGATTTGAAAAAGAAACAGGAATATTTGAGGCGAAAATTGTCTATGTTGCGACGAAATTTAGCTGCTAAGCGTTAATTTTAATTTGTTCAAACGTAGTTTTTTATTGTGTTGTTTTTTTTTTATTAATTATGCTCATTAGGCAATGGCCGTTTTTATTGGTTAATTTCGATTTTACAAAACAAAAATAATACATTTTTGTTCGATTATTTTCTATATGAATTATTTCGTTTTTTTTTAAATTTTGTCTTGATATTTTATTTAAATCTTAGAAATCGGTTATTTCATATCAAATGAGCAAACAACTTTGCGTAAAAATTTTATCGGTAATTTCAAAAAAAAAAAAAAAGAAATTTGAATTATTTGGGTAATTTTTAAAAATTTTTGAATTTGATTTTCGTTTTTATCAAAAGGTAGGGTAAAAACAAATTTTAAACTGTATTTTTTTGAATTAAGTTATATCAATTATTTTTGAAATTAGAAAAAAAAGAGATCTTTCAATTTGAAGAAATAACATTCTCTCAAAATCAGAATTTCACAAAAATATTTCTAAAGTACTTCAAATTATTTTTTAGTAGATATAGTGAAAATCGCCGTAAAAGCGATGAGGTAGTGTCCCAAAAAGAAAATAGCAGATAATTTCAATCAGATCAGTATCTCTGATCTATTATCCAACTAATTTTGAATATTTCACACCATAAATGATGTAGAGTAACCCCATAACTATTTTTTTATAGCTGAAAATACCTTCATGCGTCTCGGTATAACGCAAACGTGGCTTGTCGATAAAAAGTTACTTCGACTGTGAAAAATGTTTCTTCTTTCCCAACCATCCAAAATATAAACTCAACAGCAAAAAAACACACTTAGATTTGGTCTTCTTGTTCTTCCTCTTTCAATAGAACCAGGTCCTGTTCAAGTCTGTACGTTTGGATCTTCCTGGGAAGCTGAATTCCAGCTCTCGTACCACCTCTTTGGTGGTCTGCCTACAGGTCTGCGTGTGTTTGTATTTATAATTAAATATATTAATCTTTTTAATTTATGGTAAGAACTCTGTCAGACATTGAAGTAATTAAATTCTGGACATCATACTCCACCGGCATAGCATCCAATTCTTCTCGAAGAGCAATTTGGAGCTGATTTAAGTCACTAGGTGGAGGATGATGACGTCCAACACGCCTCCCTAAATTATCCCACAAATGCTCTATGGGATTCACATCGGGAGATAGTGCAGGCCAGTCCAGAACTGTGAGCGGGACACGCAATCACAAAAGCCTATCTATGTCCGGTTTTATCGAGACACTTAGTAGTAGGCACCAATCTAATCACAAATATCAACAGTTCCTTTACCTTCAATATAATCTAAAATCTTTTAGATTTAAACTTAGTTTTTCCTCTAAATCTCACTTCTTGTTAAATGTCTCGTAAACAGAACGAACGTTCCAGAGACGGCATTTGAATGGTACCCGAACCATGTTGAGTCCATTGGCACGTCGTCAAACATGGGCATGGAGCTTAACGTGTTAATTAAGTAATCGCGTGTATTTACTTTATACCCTAATGCTTATTTTTGTGATCTTTGACCAATTCATACGTTGAAAGGGGATAAAACAACAATAGAAAAAAAGTTTTGCATAAATAACTTAACCCACAATGACTACACGAGTAACTAAAGACTGCGTACAGTTATAATATACGATTAAGAAGGATCGAAACAACCATGAGTCATCGGTTGCAGCTATCTCAAGGTTGCTAGTACGAAAGTGGCCATAAGTTACCCAAAATTAGCCTGCAAGCTACCGTCAGCTCGACTCCATGACAACTATTGCGGTAGTGACTTAGTTATTGAACCTTATAGCATCATCATCAAGCAAGAAGTTAGACCTAAAAAATCTATTATACCCTTTCCTCTCAAAAGCTAGAAGTTATTTTATTCACCGGCTTCTGTTTGGATAAGTCTTCCTGCTCTACTCAGTATGTTCCAATATAATAAACCATGTAACTCTGTTGTATGTAAGAATTTTAATTTATTCTTCTAACCTACATGATATGCATTCGTCTCTTTCAACAAGTTTTTTGAGCCGATGATGTCCTCTTCCAAAACACTTAATGCAGACTTCTCATACTTTCCCAGTATTATCAGTAGTCGAATCCTTATTTTTTTCCCAATTTATTTCTCCCAGTTATCCAATCTCCATTTATTTGCCATGTTTTATCCTAACAAAAAATGATTGGGTTTGGTCCACTATGTGCTGGTACCCAGAAGAGAGTTAAGTTTATCTAAGCATTCCCAATTCTTGATGCTTTAACAGCTGCCTTTATATTCAACATAATAATTTTTGCCTCGTGCATTTCTAATTTATGTTGAAATGGACACATCTGCTAGGAAAGACGCAACTTGGGACACGTATAGCACGTGTAAAGTAGCGTTATACGAGAGACACCACACTACATGTGGTAGATGGTGATCCGCATATTGAGACACGCGTTTTCAAATAGAAAACGTTGGGGTTTGGATTTGTTCGGTATCAAAAAATGTCTGACATTTTTGACAATTGAACAAAATAATTGTTATTGAATTTGTGTTTTGAATCGGATGATGCTGAGGATGAAATGTTGTTTTTATTCCTTGACCAGGAAGAAATCATTTGCAATAATATCCGATTCTTCAGTTTCGTCTTCATATATATTCACCCTTTTTTGTATTGTAAAGCTCTGTGTACCCTACTTTTCATTTTTTCGTGAAAAAATTGAGGAAAGAGTTGCTAGTCACCCGTACGTGTAGCACAGCAAGCTGTAGCTCACGCGTGTGGTGTCAAGTCGCACTACGTGCTGTGCTGCGCCACCACACACGTGTTATACGTGTCCCAATTTGCGCGTTGCCTGGTGGTTCATTGATTTTTTTTTACTTTTCGATTGATATACGATGATGGAGGTTTTGTGAGAGCTTATGTAGTGAACTCTGGATCATTTATTGGTTTCATTTAAATGTATTTTCCCCCGAAAGAGCTCTAAAAGCGTAAAGAATCACCAAATAGTGATTTATGTAAAAGAAAAAAATGTTTATTCAGAGTGCCAAGTCACAAAAAGTAAGCTGAAGTTGTCAATGCTCAATTTTTTGTTGACTATTTTGTTGTTACTTTGATAAGTGTTTTTTTTTAATTAGTTTTATTGAATTAGTTAATGGGACATTTGTTTGTGCATGATAAATATGTATGTCTTCCTTTATGCACAATTAATATTAAATTTTTTTAAAAATGTCGTGAGAGATATTGAGAATTGTTGTGTTCATAATATTTTACAGTATTTTATACTTTTGATAAAATAAAAATAAATACAAAAAAATATGTAAAATATATATAAAAAAAAAATAAAAAAAAATTGTACGATCGGATCCGAATCGATATAATGTTTCTTGCACGAAAAATTTTTTTTTAATCACAAATAAATATTTTTATGTCGAATATACACGGTGTTTTCCATCAATTAAACAATTTTAGATAACCTAATTTACATTATTTGATTGTAAAATTGACATTTTGATAATTTTGTGACGTTAACAAAATATATTGATTTTTTTTTCAAAAATTTGAAATTTACGATATTTGTCAATGTTTAATTTCATAATAGACCATAAAAACAATAGTAGTACAGAATTTCAATGGAATTGCAAAAAAAACTTCGACTTACGAAGAAGATCTCCAGATATGAAGTATTTGATGACTGATAAAAGTGCGTTTTTTGAATATAAATAGTCAATAAAGATCAAGATAGATACATATTTGTTAAAATTAATTATATGTATAACAACGCAAACGTCAGCCCATGACCTCTAGCTTTTTCTTCATATCCTCTTTACTAAATCTCTTCATTTAATCATGTGTCTTTTCTTCTCATCTTTCTTTGCCACAATACACCTCTTCTATACATTTCTCCTTTGGTGTTTTATTTTTATTCCCACCTTCTCAAGCTCTTAATCACTTTTTTATAAAATTACTCACTTCGGAGACGTCCCCCAGCTATTTAACTCTCTTAGCACTTAACACCTGGGCAATTCATGATTGATCACTAGAGCCATTATTTCTTTCCCATATTTCTCGTGCTGTAAACTGCATCGCTTATTTTTTCAGTAAAAATATTTGCAGACTGCTCTGGTTTCTTTATTTGATATGAATAATTCAATATTTAGAGAATCAGTAGATGTACTAGGCCGATACGGGAGTGACGTGTACGGGCTACGTCGTAGTATGATTATCGCGCGCCTAACCGCAGATTGCGAGATAACGATAATGTCTTCATAAAAAATAACGTCTCCATTCAATTTGCTGATTTTCACAACAAATTCTTCAAGTCTATTTCTATACTCTACTGAAGACATAATTGTACTGAAGTATCTAATATGTCCTAGTAAATTTCTTTTGTCGCACCTGTTAAATTCAATGATCAACCAGATTTCTTAATCACTTGTTCGCTTATCAACTAAAATGATACACGTCACACCTCGTTTTTTACCCCATACAAAACACGTCACACCTCGTCACCTTTATCGCAATCTGCGGTTAGGCGCGCGATAGTTATACTACGACGTAGCCCGTAGTTTGATCAGAATGATCAAATCCGATTCATGTACTTCTTGTAGCTTGGAAAATCACCAGATTTTGAACAGATCTCGGCTTGACAAAATTTGTAATAGTCAAGTTTCGTTCGAATTTCGTTTCATGTTTCCATCAATCAAACTGTGAAGGGTATTTAAGTGAGGATTGGACCTTAGCATTATAATCCAATGGAAATGGAAACATAATGACGTTGTTTAGTCTTATCTATAACTAATGGTTCTTCATTACCTGTCATATTTGTTGCTAGAAATATTAAGCAATCTAAGAAACCAGTTGATCTAAGTCAAAATGACGGCCGTGGGGTAAACAATTGACTTTCTTGTATATACCTCTTGGTTTTGTTTCGGTTGTGAGATATGTTTAAGTGAAAACTGAGCATTTTTGTAGTTTTTTAGTTAGTAAGCTTCCAAGCAATTTACAAAATTTGGAATACTGAGTATTTTTTTACGTTGCAACCCAGTGACAGCTGGTAGGTGCGAGGACAAACTTGAAGCTATAGATGGAAGTTAAATCCTTCTTTAAGAAGCCATTTGGTGATAAAACTGAGAATAATAAAGTCTAAAATCCAACAAATAACTTCACAAAACACACAGTAACTTACGACAGAAGCTTTTGTTTACCCTCCGGTGGCCATTTTTAAATGGGCAACAGTTGATTTTGACAATTAAGAATCCTCTGTTGTTAATCGCTTTTTAAAGTACATTTTCCATTCATAACCAATTCCGTTATTCACATTTATACTTTCAGCACATGCCTTCGTAAACACAAAGTCATGACGTTACCTATTTTATCAATCAACCATGGCTGGCTCTTTATGGTAAGATGAAGTAGATACTGGTCTAGTTCAATTAGTACATTCTGATCAAGTATTATAGTAAGTAACTCGGCTTTATGAAAAAATATACTCGATCTAGTTTATCAGTACCTCCCATTGATCAACGACCACCTTCAATACAAACATCTTCTTTATCCCTATAACGCTCCAAGCAAACGTTCAATTGTGTGAAACAGTACTCCTTCAGGACTTTTGCATCATTTTAATTCATAGTCACTTAAATGACCGCCAATGGAATCAAAGTAACATTTTGACGTAGAACGCCTCCTTCTTTGTCATCTTGAAAATGTTTAAACCACGTGTACACGATAAAAATTCACTGCCATACATTTCTTTTAATAAATATTGTTGTTCACGTGATTTTATTACACAATAATTTGTTATACCGTTTAATATTTTAGTTTTGCGAAGAAGCAAAAATATTCATATATGATTCTATGGATCCTACGGCTATACTGATTTGTTTTGAGTAGGAAAAGATACTTTATTTATAATAAAAGGTTTAGCGGTAACAGCAAACTGTTGCCGGTGTTTGGAGCATGAGCATTTTTTTTCCAGTATCGTTAGTGTTATTATTTTATTTTATCTTCAAATTTTCGATTTCATACACTTTTAAGAACGTCTGTATTTTTTTTAGAAACCCAAATGTCTCATGAAAGAATCGGATTTCAATAAATCCGATAATTGAATCCAAATATGGAACATACGGCTTCATCTTCTACCCTACACAGTCACCCCTTTAAAAAATTAAAATCGGGGTTTGTGGCGTAAGATTTTTGGTTGAAATTTTCTAATAAAACTTCTCTCTCTATCACACCTTTAGCTTGATTATTTCCATTTTTCCCTATTTATAGTAGTTTCCAATTTCTCACCCCATTCTTTAAAAAGTCTTGACTTCGGTACTCTTTGCCCCCTTGATTCCACTATACCATCAGTCTTATCCTTGTTTTTGGTCCAGCTCTCCATATATGTATTATTTTTATGGCGTTATCTCCCTCCAGAACTTCTTTTATTTCTTTATTTGTTCTTCAGTATACATCTTTTTTGTCTTTGTTTCCAGTTTCTCATCTCCATTGTTTCCAAACACATTTCGACTTGGACATTTCTCTCCCTCTTGCGTCCTCCTGCTGTACCATCATTCTTATCTCTGCTTCCGGTCCAACTTTTTACCAAATTCTCATCCTCCAGAACATCTCTGTTTCTTTATTTGCTCTTCTTCAGTATAGATCTTTGTTTATCTTTCCTTTTGAGCGTTTCTCACCCCAATTCTTTCCAAACACATTTCGATTTGGGTATTCCTCTCCCTCTTGCGTCTTCCTGCTGTACCATCATTCTTATCTCTGCTTCCGGTCCAACTTTTTACCAAATTCTCATCCTCCAGAACATCTCTGTTTCTTTATTTGCTCTTCTTCAGTATAGATCTTTTTGTATCTTTCCTTCTGAGCGTTTCTCACCCCAATTATTTCCAAACACCCTCATTACTTCCACATAATAAACTTTAATATCATAGAGTTGATATGAAATATGAAAACTATCTAAAGAGAGAGAAGGGGCATAGGTTTACCATCCTCTATCTCCGTCTACTCGTTATTTTCCTTCTTCGCATTTACTACCACTCGAAATTTCCGACGTTATGGCGGTCTAATAAGAATACAGTAGACAGAGATACAGAGTGGTATACCGATGTTTTTTTCTTTTTCTATAAACAGTTTGAGTTCACTTGAAGAAGCTCCCTTTTTTTATCTTTAATATTAATTATATGTGTGATGCGTACGCCGACTGATATTTCGGTAAAACATGTTCGACGAGCTCGCGGCGAATATGTCTAACATCAAAACCGCCTTTAGACCGAGCGCGCGGTGGACCCTAAACAATTCGCATATGTTTGAGTGTGAAATGTGGCAACACTGTTTACTTTACAAGTATTACTGTTCGGTCTGTTTTGAATATTTTTAAGTAAATTTGATTGAGAATTTTGTTGGATTTCCTGCAAGAAACAAAAAAAAATATCTGCTATATAAACGTACCTGTGATGTAACCTCGCTGTTGACCAAATACATAGAAATAGTTATACTTATTCAAATTATTGTGCATATATTTGATTTCTTACAACTTTTTAAACTGTTTTCTAGTAATAAATATATAACAGGGCAATTCTCTATAAGCTTAGCGACCATCGGCAAAGCCATTAATCCATAGGCGTTCGTAGAAAAGGGGAACGTTTCCGTTCTATCTTGTAGATATAAAAAGATATTTTGAAAATAGTATCCGGACGCCTGTACGTTTAGTAGTAGTGCGAGTGGCTTTGCTTTAAATAAGCAGTTGTATATTATATACGGTTTATATTATTAAGCCCTAAGGATCTATGGCATAAGGTTTTCTTTTAACATAATGTATAAATAAGCGGGGCAAAGAAACTTCTGGATTCAAATGAAAGAGGCGAATTGTTATCGATTTGAAAACATAACCTCCAAATACCATTTTGTTTGGTATATAAAAAAATTTTTGTTACTCAATAGAATTAAGCCAAATTTAGAGTAAAGGTACTTTAGACAATTAGACACTAAAATGTAAAATCAAATGTATAATTATCGTAAACAGTATATCAAAAAGCAAAATTAAAAAAAAACTACAAAATTTTCAGTTTAGTAAAGGAGGGAGAAATATGAAATACCTTATCCACACTAGGGTGATTGATTTCCGGATTTTTTTTCGGTGCTCAAGCAAAATATTAATCTGCATATAGAGAAAAAAAACTCACCAAGCTTGAACTCTCAATATCAATTTTAAGTACTTACAATTTAAATATAAAGTTTCACAATTTAAAATGAATTACAATAATGAAAATCAGTTCGATGGACCTTGTGAGAAATTTTATATTCTTCGAAATGTAACTCGTACTGATTCACCAATAGAAGTCGTTGTAACAATTTTTGAAAAATTTTTTAAATGGTTAAACTTTATATTTAAATTGTAAGTACTCAAAAATTAATATTGAGACCTCAAACTTGGTGAGATTTTGTTTTCTATATGTAGATTAATATTTTGCTTATGCATCGAAAATCACCCCAATCTACACTCATTATTAGCCCACAATAAAACATTGTACCCATAGTTCTCCTTTCTCATTAGCAGAAAACGCACTAAGGCAAAACATGAAATGGTCATCGTCCTCATTCGGTTTCAGTTGTCCTGACATATCTTCCAAATCGTCGACAGAATCCTCAAGTTTTACATCTTCGTTTGAATCCTCTGTATCATCAGCAGAAACTGATAAGGATTTTCCCGAAAACAAGTGTTTTTTCTTTTTTTTTTTTTCAGTTATTTTTATTTACTGGCTCATTCAGTTCGTTATTGTAAACGACGAGGTAAACCAATTGTATTTGGAACTGAAGATATTTCGGTGAAACACACTCCTGGTTTAAATCTATGTCTTCGTCATCTTCATCTTGATATTAGTAAACAGCTTGAGTTCGTCCAGGTGTATTGTCTTCACATGCCGTTTTAGAGCATGTAATTTTATCGATAAAGGTAGTGGAAGCTTTTGTTGTTTCAACTTCTTGAATGTTAATGGTATTTTTTCTGCTTCTTGTACGCAGATTCGAAGAAAACATCCATGTTAAAAGGCTAAATACTAGTGATGAGAAAGAAGACCATTAGCGGCTATTGTGTATATCTACCAAATAAAGAACTAAGAGCCCGTTGGTCTCTTTACTCTAATGGCCCCATAAATGACTTATCCGTAGACTGGAGCTTGTGTGTCGAATGAGGAGACGATATTCGAATCTTCCAGCCATTTTGTCTCCTGGCAAAAATTGTGTCGGAATTTATTTTGTTCGGCTAGCTAGTGGGTTAATTCCTCCCAATAAATCTCAACTTTAAATCTGCAATTTCAGTTCGATAACATATGGCAATAGCATTGTCAAAATATATTTTTTATTTAAAGTTTTCTCTTTTAATTTGAATCCAATAAAATATCCAATATACTTAATCACCCTGTGTATGTTATTAATATAAGTAAAATAAACTTTTTGAATGTAGAATATCGATCGTTTTTTATTAATAAATAATATGCCATAATCCTAACGATTGATATGTGGTAGTACTTATTACAATTTGTCATTTCTTTTTTTTTAACAAATTTTGTTTAGTAAAATTTATGAGGATTTGATTATATTGTGCTGTTCCTAGTAGATTTTACACAATAAAATGTTGGCTTGCTAAAATTTTGTTCATTTATTTACCAACCCAATACACCTTTTTTTCAGGTACCTTGTACAAGCAAATGATTTATTATATGCACGTTAAATGACTGATAAGGCAAACATTAGTTTATGGCGGGCAGTGTCGCAGTCAATGAACCTTCACAAATTGATAGGTAAAGCCAAAAAGTACACTATTTACTTTTAGAAAAATGGGTATAAAATCAGTTTTTCACACGTAGATTACACATTTTGTGGTGGTGTATGTGTGCTTAAACTTTTCTCTATGTATTAATCCTAGTTCGATTTTTTGCCGCGAGAAGGTAGCACCTCCTAGGTCTGGTGAGTGGTTGACGTCGCACATCGATGGGCGATGAGAACCCAGTGAGTCATAATCAACCCCGTTAGGTCATTAAAAGTCAATATGAACTAAGTTGAACCGACGCGAAGACAAGGTTGATAGCAACCAAAATTACGTTCATGAACATTTAAAAGTTAGTTTAGGAATAATTTATGTAAACAAACGATATGTAGAATGAAACAAAAACAGAAGCCTTGAAATAAATACCAGATGATTTATTTTTCATCCTGTATTCTCGATTAGGTTGAGTCTTTATTGACATTAATCTCCAAAGTCGACATAAAACATAAGCGTTATTCGTCTACGTAACCATACGCCACATCCACATCTATTCTATTTTAGGTTAAGTTGATGTGATAGATCCGTGGAGCCGTTTTGAATCAATCCGTTTGGTTAGAATAGATAAGGTTTGTGTCTTTGAATGTCTATCATATTACTAGTGATAATTACTGACATCTTAAAATTAAGGACAACTCTCGTAAATATTCAAAAGTGAATGGATTCCTTGTTTGTGTAAAATTATGACCACTCAATAAAATCTGAATCTAATCAAAGTGGAAGTGGAATATTTATTCATGAATCAGGGTAAATCATGATCTAAACGTTGGCAGCAGTGTGATTGACATCAGCATTGACAATGGCAGACACTAAACAAAATTAGAATAACAAAAGTGTAAGGGAAATTATTGTTCATGTAAAAGGGTAAAACATTTTTTTCAATGTTGGTAGCAGTTGCATATCAGCATTGACAATGGCAGTCACTAGACGAAATTTATAGGGTTAGGTTAGGGGTAATCATATTTTAAACGTTGACAGCAGTGTGAGATCAGCATTGACAATGACAGACAGTGAACAAAACTTAAATAAACAAAGTTCAAGTGAAATTATTTTTTATTAATCAACGTAAATAATATTCTAAATGTTGTCAGCATTGACAATGGCCGACACTAAGAAAAATGTTAAATATAATCAAAGTGTAAGTGAAATTGCGTTGGTAATAGTGCAGTATCAATCTTAATTTTACGACAATCAGAAAAAAATCACAATCTGACAACGGTGTAAAATATTTTGTCCCTGTAAGGTGAATAGACACGAATTGCTTCAAATAGTGTAGTGAAACGATATCAACAGAAAAAAATTTATTTTATCATAGAGGAAGCACAAATTGTGGAAGCGTAACATTATATTCTAAAGTCGATAACAATTATTAGTACGCAAATCCCAATATTCAACAAAACAGATCTTTTATCAAAATATTTCCTATCCGATATTTCTACTTTATAGAACACTGTGATAAGGAATAATACCCTGTACAATTTATTACTGTTAATAGCAAAATTATTAGTTTAAATATCAACAACATTATACAGATAACATACTGAATAGACTACTCATATACCAATACAATTACACGTTTCAATAACGAAGTTACCATCTTCAGATACCACCTTCGAGGTCTTAAGATGATAAAATTTCGTTTACGAAACGAGCGTTATACAGCCGCCGGCAATACCTCAACGCATCACTATGGATAAATGTGATTTTAATAATATCACTGAGCAACTGGATCCGGATAAGATAATTAGATGCATGATTAAATCGACCCGAGCAACTTTCCCTTATCTTGTAATGATAGTCTGTACTCAAAACTGAGACAAAAAAGAACAAAGAATACCATGAGTTGCTATAGGATGCTACTCAAGAAAATCTCAAAACAAGGCAAACGCAACAGTTAAATGTCGAAAGCTGTCATACCTCGGTCATATCTTTATAGGAAATCGTTGAGTGATTCTACAACTCGTAATGAAGGGTGAAAAGAAGAAAAAAATAACTCCCAGTTGAGAAACATCCAGGAATGGATGGGAATACTTAGCACGAAACAATCGTTTACAATGGATGAAAACAGGGATCAGCTCGCCACTGTGATTGTAAACGTAAGGGGGACCTAACAAGGCACACTAAGAAGAAAAAGAACAAAGAGAAGGAAAGGAAGAAAAAGGAAATGAAAAAGAAGAAAAAGGAGGTAGAGAAAAAGAAAAGAAATTAAAGGAAAATAAAAAAGAAGAAAATGAAAAAGAGGAAGAAGAAGAAAAAAATGAAGGTAGTACAACATCCAGAAAGGTTATTCATAGAAATTATAATATTTAAACTCTTTGACAAGATAATGATATGTATTAAGATATGGTGTTTTTAATTTAAAGAAATATTTATATAATAATAAATTGAAAAAATAACTGTTTTATTGATTATTGGTGAGAAATACTAAATAATAAGCAAAAAAATGTAGTCAATTATCCAATATATCAAACTAAAATGGTGATTAGACACAAAAATTCAAAGAAATTGTTGCAAAAATGTAATTTTGTAAAGCTTCAAGTGATAAATATTTAATCAGTTAATGGAATGTTACTAAATTATATTTTTTGATGAACTAAACAATTTCGAATTTTCGAAATTTAGTTTAAACTTCGTCGTACGGAGGTTCTGTACCTGTAATTTTGCATTGGGCGATTTTCCAAAATCGTTCACCGCTTATATAAAGTTCGGAACACGTTGGATCGTTCATCATATTCTTCCTCCATTTTCTCAATAGTGGAATATCTCCATCTCCAAACGGTAGTTTCTGACCGAGTTTTATTGCAATACAGCTACTGCGTTCCGCCCATGGCCAAATCATGTAGTCCACC
The DNA here is from genome assembly GCF_026230105.1 of Diorhabda sublineata. Lineage (NCBI taxonomy): Eukaryota > Metazoa > Arthropoda > Insecta > Coleoptera > Chrysomelidae > Diorhabda > Diorhabda sublineata. The sequence continues at coordinate 5,331,434 of NC_079481.1, read as the reverse complement.
TAAGAAAACAAATGTTCATTTGTCACACTCTGTATATTACAGTGCTGGAACTACGATTTTTTTAATTCTCATTTTTTATCTCCCATCTGTAAAAAAAACTGAACATATTAAAAATAATATGATTCATAAACCAAAACAAGGAAAAATAGTCCTTGAAAGATGGGGCACAATAGATCCTTTGGGTAACATATATATCATAGCCCAATATGTACTACCAAGACAATAAATGTACATACAACATAAATTATCGAAAATACATATTCAAGCCGCAAGCAAATAAAAAAACAATTCTCTGGTAAATGAATATTAGGTTAGGTTGGTTAATTTAACTCCTGCCGACATATTTTGTATTATTACAGACAAAATATAGGTTTACATATAAAATGTACATAACCTTTTTGTAATGCTTTTTATGAGCTTCATTTTTTGTTTGAAACGTTTTTCTCTAAAGTTAATATTTTCGAAGATATTTAGTAAAAATGTTATAACTTTGATAGGGCCCTACTTTCCAAATCTGGTATTTCATTATTGGGATTACCCAACAATTGTTTTGATGTATGATTTATAAAACAAATTTTAAATCCAATGTGTTAAAAATGCCTAATCATCCTTTTATATAAACAGGATTGAAAGGTACCAGAGCAACTTTTCCTCATTTTTCTATTTGATTTCGGGAAAAGGTGGTTCACATAGAAACTTCTTAAATCTATGACATTTAATTCAACTGCTGGAATTACTTTTCACTGAAGGAAAAATTTTGTCTATATTATATATATATATATATATATATATATATATATATATATATATATATATATATATATATATATATATAATGGTACTAATCTCAATTTATTTTATAGATAAACAGATACATACCATACCGGGTTTGTCTCCTCCGAAGAAAGGAGTACCACACTTGGCTAATTCATCTTCTAATGGTTGAAGTACCTCTAGAAATGATTTTGCCCATTCTTCTGGAGTTTTTCCTTCATCTTTTAAAATACACGTATAAAAAAGCTTCGATGCGGGTCCTAATTTATCAATTATCTCCTTCGCTTTTTGTTTGGCGTTTGGATCAGAAGAGTATAGTGGATTTTCAGGATATTTTTCATCCAGATAATCGGCAATGTCTAAACTTTCCGTGACGATTTTATCTCCATCGGCCAATGCAGGAACCAAAGCTACATAATAAAATATAAAGAAATAATTGAAAATTAATTAATCCTACTTACTTTTTGCATTGATTTTGCTATACCATTCCGGTTTTTTAAATAAATTAATGTAAACTATTTCATGTGGAATTTTTTTTGCTTTCAAAACAAGCATAGCCCTTTGAGCGTAAGGACAAAACTTCATAGAATATAATCTCAATAGTCCTTCAGTTCTAGGGGGATCTACAGATCCTGTAAAACAAAAGCATTTAATCATTTTTTACATTTTTGAAATATATATATATATATATATATATATATATATATATATATATATATATATATATATATATAATTTCTCACCTACTGTAAGATGTTTGGAAGACATTCTAAAATAGCTCACAAGCCGGTTCAGAATTGTTTTAGTAACTAAAATAAAAAATGTAGTAGTACATATACGATAACTTAACCTTGATAAACATTCGTGACAAAAAATTACCTTCTATTTACTTTCACGCCGATAAACACTTGATTAATTAAATGAGAATCCAATATTTAATAATGTTGATGATAACACAGTTTAGGGATAAGGTAATAGGTTAGGTACCAATCGGATTTAACTACAAATTGCAAAATAACAAAACTCTGGATTGCTTTGAAATGAAAGATCTGTCTAGTGATGGGAGTCAACTATTTCGATAACGTTATTTGTAACGTTTCGATATTCATTGCAAATGAATAAATTATAAAAACTTATTAATGTTTAATTTAAAACATTAATAAACTAAGTTGTTAACGTTCATAGTGAGCAGCCATTTTGGAAAACGTATAAAAAACAATTTGAGAAGCACGCTCCAGTTGTTTATTGGAACAACTTGGTAGGTTTTGTGTCAAGCGTCAAATTTGAAAACATTTCACAAATTATTAGTTGCTGTGTCCGAAATACAAGATACTTGAGTAACTGAATATAAGAAACGAATACATAAATTTAAATAAATCGAAATGAATTTGAAATAAATTCCCACATAACTCCAATCTTCTTAGAAACGACAACTTAGAATGTGTGTTTAAAGCATTGCGCATCCATATGCTCAAATTGTGTAATTGGAAAGCCACTTATATCTATGGTCAGAACCCACACTTTGTAATCAGTAATTTATGTTAAACGAGAACGCAATCGCGAACGTACCTATTTATAAATTGACCTTGAAAATCACACTGGTAATAAAATGGTGGATTGTGAGTTTAAGGTCTTATTAAACTAAATATTCATTTTTTATATAAATAAAACACTGAAATTATTTAAACTTTTATTTAAATTTTATAAAAAAAACATTTTTCTATGAAATTCGCTTTAGTAAAATTACTGAAATAAAGAAAAATCCATAATTTTGGTTTATAATTGATACGAATCAGATAAAAAAATTAAAATATTAGTTTGTCATATCACAATTGTTATCTAATAAACATTAAGATCCATATCAAGATTGGTTATATAAAATCTCTAAATTGCGAATAACGATGATTATTATATATACATGGTGTTTAAAAAAACGATGTCATGGAACAACAAACGGCAGAGATTATTGAAGGGAAGTATTATAACTTTTAGACACTGAGACAAAACGTGAAAAATGAAAAATAATAAAAATGGAGAAGAAAATAGTACACGGGGAAGATATTTGAAATAGGTAGGCGAAAACTCCATAAAAGGATTTGCAGACCGATAAGAAAAATTTGGGAAGAAGACGGGGATATAACACTGCTGGATGTTTTGTCCGGGATAATAACAAAGAAACTGGGACCAATTCATGACCAAGAAGCCGGAGAATATCAAGGAGGCTTTAGAGAGGAGCGGATCAAATTTTTACCTTAAAAACAGTGCAGAGCAATAATCAAGCTCTAGAACTACTGTTCATATATTGTAAACAAGTGATACAATAAAGAGGAAAAAGTTGTAGGAGGCTTTAGAATTGAGCATTGTCTGAAAAAAGTTTTGAGGGAAAAAGAGGGCTGAAGCAGGGATATATCTTATCTATTTTACTTTTTAACCTCACATTAAAGGTAATCATGAGGAAAGCGCAAATACAGACACAAGGTTTGATCTATCACTGGAAGCATCAAATTTAAGCCAGATCTCCAGAAAAACTATATAGTAGATTGGAAATGGACTCAAGAAGGTTCAGCATTGGGGTAAAAGGTGGAAAAATAAATGAAAAAATCAAAAGCAATCTCCAAAGCAGCAAAGATAAGATTGTACAAAACGATGATTAGGTCTGGGTACTAAGCCAGAAGATTGCTGAAAAAGTAAAGTTTGGAAGAGGAATTGCGAGAATGGGACTTGAGATAGAGGATGAATATCTAACAACTCTATTTTTCGCAGACGATCAAGTTATTAGAGCTGGTTTGAATGGGGTTTGAATGTGAATATGTCGAGAACATTTGTTCTTAGGAACCACACAAGGAGACCTTAAACTGGAATTAAATGGAGTTAGACCAAGCAGACAATTCAAATACCTAGGAAGTATAATTTTGGAGGAAACAACAGGAATCCAGCACAAGATAAAGATATACGACGAAGAACAGGTCGAATATACAAGACTTTAGAGAGAATACAGACTAAACGACTGCTCTGGTACGAACATGTGATGAGGATGGAGAAGAGCAGGTGACCAAAGAAAGCATTGATGTATCAATCGCAGATAGAAGAAAACGAGGAAGATCCTCAAGGACCTGGGAAGGAAAGAATTGAACATGCCATAAAAGACCAAGAAAACCATTGGATAGATAGAAAAGTGTGGCGTAAGGCAAAGGAAGCTGTAAGTATTGGAAAGCTTAGAAATATATTAGAGTTAGTACACTTTAGTGTTTGATTTTACGACAATCCCACTACAAAAACGCTTATAATCTAACTGGCAAAGACTTCGATCCAATGTACTGAAATTAGTTGTTTGAATTCTTCATTAACCCATAAAATGTTCAATGCAATCTCTTATCGTCGTGAAGTTGTTGTAAATGTCTTTTCAAATGATGTTTGATACGGAAGTGCTTGGAACAAATATCGCATTTGAAGGGCTTTTCATTTGTGTGAATACGATAATGGTTATGTAAATTATCGCGCCGCGTAAAACGTTTCGAACAGTAAGTACATTCGAATGATTTTTCTGCTGTGTGAGTTAGGACGTGTCTACGTAATTGACGTTTAGCGCGGAAGGTCCTTCCGCAAACATGACATTCGAACGGTTCTTCTCCGGTGTGAATCTTCATGTGGTCCCTCAAATTCCAATATCTGGTGAAATTCTTCATACACATATCGCAGTTGAACATTTTTTTATCGCTATGATTTGACGTGCGTCTGCTTTTTTGTATAAAATATTTATTAGTATCGTGCCTTTTGAGGTGGGCCTCAAAATAATTATACCTCTGGTAAATCTTCGAACACCTTTCGCATTTGAAAAACTTTGTTACAGAATATTTGTCAGTTCTAACTTTTTCTTCTAAAGATTCAAATTGTTTTGTGGTGGTTTCAAAAAATGACTTTCGTTTAGTTCTTACCTGCATGCAATGCTGGAAGTAATGGTGCATATAGGAGTTTTTTTTAACAAACAATTTACCACATAACCGACATACCACGCAAGTATTTCCAAAATGTTTGTTGAAATGATCATTTCTTGAGGAAGAAGTTTTAAAAGCTGCAAAATTATGTATATCAATTGTGGTGAAAGATTTTGGTTTATATTGATATCAGATTACTGTTCTTTTTACAAATAAATAAAAAATGCTAATGAGGGAAAACAAAAAATAAATATCCTTGGTTTAATCATCTTTAAATAAAGTTAAATGGAATGAGTGACATTATGAGTACAATGTACAATCAAGAAATTCAAAAGATAGTCTTAAAAACGAGTTATTAGTAGTTTAAAAGTGGTATTTAAACGTAATGAATCAGATGTCAGCATTATACCTCAAGAGCAAATGTTACAAGAATTTCCTACTCCAGTAATAAAGGACAGTGCAGGAGATAGACTAAAATATGAATTCGCCATGGAAATAAAAGACATTGATTGGTAGCATCTTTGTAGGGGTGAATGACAATTATCGATTTTTGACCTTTCTATTGGTTTTTTTGATATTTTGTGATGACTATTTCTGATTTTGTGCAAATTTATAAAACATGTCAATAAACAAATAAGTATTTCAAAAGATGTTTTATTACTTCCCTTAGTTCTGGTCTATATTTGTCAATACAACCCTTGAAGATATTTTTTAAATAATTGTTTCTTATCTGAATCTAATTTTCTATTTAATAAATACTAAAGAGTGACCATTAGTGATTATTTACCTTATAAGTAAAATTTTGAATATAATTTTAGGAATTATCAAAGAAAAGTGAAAAACGATGCAAAAACAGCTAAAAACTAATGTTTATTCTAAAGGGAAGTTTTAACTAAATTAATAATATCTACTTTTATGTATTGTGTAGTCAAACATTCTTTAATATCGTTTTTTAACTACCTTATTAATAATAAAATGAAAAACCAATCAATTTCCTGGCTTAAAAACAAAAAAAATTTATTATATTCAAACTTTCAAATATAATTTCATTGCAGCAAAATAAATCTATTATTTCTTACGAGATACTACTTACTTTTCATACACACTAGACAATTAAAGAGTTTTTTCTTTTTCTTAAATTTCGCAACTCGTCTATTATATTTGAGAATCCTATCTTGAGATACAAGTTGATTAACTGTAGGAGATTCAACAAAAACTTCTGATAAATGTGATTCATTTTTTATTGGTGGTAAATTTATTTCTTCCGTTAATAGTTCAGTCTTAATATCACAATCGCCTGTTTCTTTTTTAATATCAGTTAAATCACTGAGATTCACTAAATATTCGTTAGGCTCATCCGTACTGGACTCTCTATATTCTATTTTTATTGATACTAAATTTTTCAATTCATTTATTTGAAGTAAACATTGTTGGTTTGTTAATTTTACTGTTACCATAGGATTCAATTGGAATTTCTTCCATTCGATGTCATCTTTTACTTCTACATCTAAATACCCTTTTTCATTATTCATGTTATATATACCCCAACATATTTTTAATTTGTTTTAATTTTGGATGCTGTCAGTTGCCCTGACATTTCAATGTCAACTGTCAAACTAATTGAAAAAATATGAATGATCTTCCTTCGCATTATGTGACCAGTAATACTGATTCTTATGCTCTATCAAGATTTATGTAAAAATTTTTACTTTTGACTAAAAATATTACGATTCAAATAAGGAGATTGATTAAAAAAATATGAATTTGGCATTGACATATACAGTGTGTTCCGGTACCGGTGAACCGTTACCTATTGAGCAGTTCTCAACAACAAAACGTCGACCATGTTGATCCGATTCGAGGACATATCGAATCATCGTCGTCAATGATTATTGTTTCAATGAAGATACTAGTTCGAAGGGAACATCAGAAATTGTTACTTGTTTATGGAAACAGTTCCATTGGAGGAAAACAAAATCTGATACTACATCCAGCGAATCGTAATTCAATGTTTTTACGAGCTGTACAACCATTGCCCATAATAGTAATAAACCGAAAGTTTATGGAATAAGGGCGATTTGAGATGAAGTTAGATTCTTAACATTCAATCATAGAGGTTCGATGTATTCTTGCCGGAAGGTTGGTATACGGTAGCCCGAAACAGTTGAGACCGGGAAATCATATCATGATGTTGAAATGGTTGAAAAAAATCTGCGCGCCGATTCGTTTGTTTCACGATGTTGGATAAAGGGATAAAATACCCATTTAAAATAACCTTTATTCAGTTAGTAAAACCATTACAATTATGTTAAAAGTGAAATATGAAAAGATCACCCCAAATCTCATAAATGGATAAAAAAATCCAAATAATCGAAAGGAGAATTCCTAAATCTAAAAAAAAAGTAAAAAAATCTTTCCTCATGTAACTACCTACAATACGACTTAAACCTAATTGATACCAATGTTGACATAAATACAACAGTAACAGCGTGATATCAACAAAGTTAAAGCTAAAAATATAAATTTATTTAACTAAAAAGATAAAAGTGTTTGTTAGTTGATGAGACCCTTAGCCTTAAAGAGATCACGCATGAGACCTTTCAAGTACTTGATTTCCCTGTTTAAATCGGTGACTTTAACCTCCAGCTCGGATTTCTTGTCCAAAAGACCTTTCTCTTCGTGAAGGATCACTTCTATTTCGGCTTTTTTCTTCAAACGGTATCTAGTAGCGGCGTTTTTATTCTGCTCTTTTTTACGAACTCTTTTCTCTTCGGGAGCGTGCTTAGAATAAGGTTTCGTTCTTTTACGAGATGGTTTTAACGGACCATCTTCGTTATATTGTTCAATTGGTTCCGGTACCCATTCGGGGTCGTCGGATGAACAATCTCCGAAGTTACTACAGCTGCTGCTACCGGGAGATCCGGGTCCGCTACTTCCGCTACTACTCCATTGCATATCCTCCACTCTGCTCCTTACCAATTCATCTACAACTGCTAATTCGCGAGCTATATCAGGTTGAGGTGTGTTTAACGTTATCGGATAGTTGATTTGTGTAAAGTTCTCAGAGAGAAACTGCTTCTCCGGTTGCTGGTAAACCAATTTGGTGGTTTCAGGTACTATTTGATACTGAAGTAGTGGTTCTAGTGTAGTCAACGTTGGTTGACTTGGTGGCGACTGAGGTGGTGTTAGAGTCACATGGGAAAAGTCTAGTACTTCATAAACGTTTTCGAATTCCTTCAGAAGATATTGAGTATCGTTAGCGTTGCTTAACTCAGTTTTTAAGTTTTGAACGGGTATAGGTACTGCACGAGGTGGTTCCACTTCGTCAAGGATCGGCAATATTTTTTCGTCGAGTAGGAATGGTTCTGAAAAAAAAAAAAAAAAAGAAAATAAACATTTGGTGATTCAAATATAAAAAAAGAGGTATTTTGACGGACACATCAATTGAACTCAGAATGATTTCGGCTCTTCTATAATCTATTTTCAATACAGTAAGTCTATGGATATAGCATATAGTTTTTTCTGTGGTAAGCTGAATCAGACTACCAACTCTTGTATGTGTGTGTGTATATAGATTGAGGTAGGTCCAGTTTTTTTACACAAAGCTGCGAAGAAAAGTATGATTATCTTCAAAAGAAGACTAGTTACAGCCATTAAAATGGTGGTCAGTACTTTTTATGTAAAAAGCAAGCACAGTACACTCTTAGACTCGAGTAGTGGCTACAGTGTGGAGATTAATCTTAAACTTTTGTTGGTTGTAGTGTTTGGAAAAGACGTACCTTGGTAGCTGATGCCACTAGCTTGCACTTCTTGCAAATACTGCTCTAGGTAGAATTATATTGGAAAGCTCGGAAAAGCATTTGCCGTGATAATATTGGTGAAACAAAATCAGGCCAGCGGCCAGGTCAACACTGGATCGAGCATCCTCAGGAAATGCTTGGTAGCCGTCCTCCAAATGTGCAAGCAATATTCTAAAGATGGACGAATCTAGGCCTTTTAGAATATTGGAAACTGTTGCGGAGCTTTTTGGTCTTCAAGAAAGTTCCAAGTTTTTAGGAAGCTGCCTTAGCTAATTTGGCCACGTGACTAAGGCCCAGCTCAACGTTTTTTTTAAATTTAATCATCAGCTTTGTATATTCTTTGACTTAATTAAACTTTTGAAACTCGCCGCATTAAATGTTCAGGCTGGTGAAGCTTCTATAAAGTCATTCATACGATTGTCAAGACATAAACTTATCGTTTAAAATGACTGAGATTTTAGGGAGAATTTCTGAACGCTGACATCTACAGGTTGAAGAAGGAAACTTATTAGACAACTTGTGGCGATCCACCAGGAAATTTCAAGTCACCTTTCGTTTAAAACCTACTTAGTGCATGCAATTAACTTAAGCCTCTTCGGTATACCTGGTAGCACGTTTCAGTAAAAACCAACATGCCTACGTTCTACTTTCCACACTGTTTCATGACACCCCCTCCCTTTTTCTTATTTACAGGACGTTGTGGATTGAAGAAAGGTCTTTTTTCGGACAGCGAAGTGAACACGTCTCGACCGCCAAGTTGTCTCTAGGGGAACTATGCTACTTCTAGAGATTAGGCACGCGCGACTAAGGTTAATTTTACGTTTTTCACATATGTTTTGTTGGCATATGTATATATAGCAAGTTTAAACGCCTATAAACCGTAGTTTGATTTGATTCTGCCAGCTTCACATAGGTTTGAGCTACGCATTGAATTGAAGTTTTGTTTCTAGTTGAAAAACGAAAGTGTGAGATGTATCTATCTATGTAGTAACTATTCCACACTGTATACAAACTAGACTAAGAATTATAAATATTAATAGAGGTGATCAACTTATCTCGTTTTGTATAAAAAACGAATTAAGGTAGTGGTCTAAGAATGTTTGTACATATTTTAAATAACTTTCGAGAATAATTAGAAAAAAAAATGAGAGTCCGTTAGAAAATTGTACGCGCTTACAGGTGTGGCGATAAAAAATTGTAATTGCTAGACATATTACAACTAATCAATAAATTTGGGATGTTATCGATTTATCAGATTTTCATTTATAATCCTTTAAAGACGTCCTCGTATATTAATATAAATGAATATCGGCTAAACTAATTTATGATATCAACATCGTGACGCAGATAATTTGAAAAATACTAAATCGAATCTCCATCACAATTCAATGGAATTGTATTTAATTGAGAAAACAAAACAAATAAATTACTATTTTATCCACTACGTAACTGATTCGATTCATTATTTTTTGTTTTCAGAGTACGGTCTTAGTACAACGCAATGAGTAATTGCAAGGTGCAATAATTCTGAAGTTCAGCGGATTGTTTCATGCAAAATCTCGCACTTGCAACATTATTAGATTGGTACCATTTTAATTGCGTGCTAACTGCAATCTAGGAAGAAATCTACTTTTGGCTCGGCAATCAGGTTCCAAAAGCAAGGCAGCAGCAGATATAATTCTCGGCAGCGATACACCGATCACCGATTTACCTAGGAATTCGTTTAATTTTGCTAATAAATTTTTTATTGGTGGCAGCCCTGATGCAATGGCAAGAGAATGCATAATGTCAAGCGACGTGCAATATTGATCTATGGCAATTCACCATGTGAAACTGCCTTCAATGAATAACTGGCAATAATTATACCTGCTGCTGCCTCGCTTTTGAAGCCCGATGGATAGTAACTAAGCTTCGCCCTAGAAGGACAATATGCACGCAATAAAAATTGCATCAAATCGATAATGTTGCATGTGCGAGTTCTGGTATGGAACAATCAATTGAACTTCATCTTCGCATGCTTTTTATCACGAAACATTGCGTCTTGTATTGCATTGCATCATGTCAAGCAGTCATTACTCATCAGTACAGTGCGGTATACATTAGCGATCAAAAGTTTTTGCCAACCCTTTGGTTTGCGTGATATTCAACAAAACAAAATTAAAACATTGAAAATGCAAGAAATGAAGTTGAGTAAAATAGTTAAGAGTTGATAATGCCGCGCCACCCACCAACCAGGTCTTGGATTTTGCGTTTAAACATTGTTTGAGAAGAGTTTCATGTTGCCTACTCAAATTTGTCAACCAGTTCTTCGACTATAAGTATTATTTCAGTTAACTTCATTTTAGGTTTGTTCCAACCTGCTAATCTGGACCGTTCTTGGAAGCGTTTATAGATGTTTTCTGCGTAATCTCCGGCCATGCACGGTTCTGGTGACGGTAATTGCTATCAACCAATTATCGAAAAGACCGTCCCAGTCAGACTCGTTCGTATAACGGTAACTGCCCTGTTAGAACATGTAATCTTTATTGCGCAGAATCGTCAACCGTACCAAGGATGGTTTTTTGATGGGTTGGAACGAACCTATATTCCGGAGTGTGAACGCGCGCCTATGGAGTGGTGGAGAAAAAACGAAGCCGAGCCATTTCAAGCGAATGTTAAGCTATGTCTATACAATGTCGATCGACACGTTTGAATTTTGACCTGTCCACATTAGCCAGTACATGTGGACGTGTCGAACAAGAGTCATCTCGTAGTTAAGTAAAGTCCTGCAATTATCACTGCCACGGATTGTAGCCAATTAGACCGTTGTCACCCTCCAAGGAGGTTTTGGGTACCACCTAGCCTTGTTCGAGGAAAAAGAAACTACAGCACTGAGGAGTTCATCAAAGATTTATTACTAGATGATGTAGACGAGCTCAATTTGTATCAGAAGTCGAGTTGAGGTCGAAGCGCCAAGTCCTCACTGTTGGGTAACCATCATTATTAGTTTTTTGGTCAAAGATAATGTGAAATCCGCGGAAATTTATCGAAAATTGTTTGAGCAGCTCGGGGATGAATGCCTCTCCAATACACTAGAGTATGAATGTTGTTCTTGTTTCCGAAAAGGCCGAGAATTGATGGCAAAATTGCCACATGTGCGGCGCCCTAGAACAAGTTACGATGAGAATGACAGCGACGCAGTACTGAAGTATGGTTGAAGTATTGGGCATCAGCGTAGGTAATATTGGGCAAATAATTCATGAACGGCTCGGTTTATAAAAAATTTCAGTCAGATGCATGCGAAGACCTCTGATTTTGAGCAGAAATTCACACGCGTCTTCTGCAGCAGTATGAAGAGGAAGGAAAAAATTCATTGCACCAAATATTCACTACAGACGAAACCTGAGTACTCCACTATATTCCAGAGAGTAAACGCGCGACTACGACGTGGAGAAGGAAAGACGAGGGCGTGCTAGTTAAAGTGAAGGTTACACTGTGCTTTGGTTTTCACATTGAACAACGAGCTATGAACGTAAAGAACACGGTGAGACCTGTCTACAGTTTAAAACGACGCGATATTCCAATCCGTAGTGTGATATTGCTGCGAGACAACGCCAGACAGCATACAGGTCGAGTTACGATGGAAAAGTTGAACGAATTGAGTTGCGGAAACCCTTGAACACCCTGCTTATAGTCCCGATTTGTTATCATGTGACTATTATTTATTTGGTCCAAACGTGCGCGAATAACTTCGTGACAATACGAGAGATTTTTACGAAAAAGGCATTTAAAGCTTCCTGAGAGGTGGCAATAGGTCTGTAACTTAATAATATATTTTTTTATAGTAAAATTTCGGTTTATATTTGAAAGACTCTCATATTTGTTTCAAAAATTGAAGAATTGACTGTTTTTGTTATTTAAATCTATTCCATTAACTTCCCTGCCATCTCTAGTAGGTATAGCTCAGAAAATAATTTGAACAATATTTTGTAAACAGTAACAGTTTGTTTTAGTTTTTAGTTTAAATTGGGCGAAATGGATTTGATTCTAGGCTACTTAATTGTAAAGAGAGATGTGAATGAATGAGGACGTTAATGAAATTAATAAAGTATGAAGAACGTCAATGGAAAGTGCGCAGCGACCTCAAAAGTTTCTTATTGGGTTTCCAAGGTGAATTTACCAAATAATTTTGTTTCCTTTGGTTGTGGGATAACAGGGCTAAAGAGTAACATTATGCGTTCACTTTAAAAATTTTTGGCATACAACTTAGGAAGTAACAGTGAGGAATGAAAATATGTTCCGAGATTCTTGTTGGTCGTAAATAAGAAAAACTAGCCCAAAAAAAACTATAAAAAAGGCAAAAAATTGTCATTTCTACGGGATAACAGACTAAAGACTAAATGATCGAAATTTTTGGCATACAACTTAGGAAGTACTAGAGGGGAACGATTTTTTGTGACCTGATTTACGTGATTTTGTTTGGATAACTTTATTTAGACGACTTGGAACTAACTTACAGACAAAAAATTTACGCCATTAATTCAAAAGTGTTATTTAGACTATTTACGTTTTCCTGTGCGCCACCTGTGTTCCACATATATGTTGTAAAACGTGTGTGACACTTCTATTAGGTTGGGCTAAACGAGAATCTAGACATTTGCCTTTTCGTACACAAATTATTGTGGTCTATAACTTAATTCGTGCGGGTTTTTTTCAAAATTTGAACATTTATTTAAAAAAAAAAACATATAGAATAGTATTATTCAAAGTATTGCTGATCTGAAGCTATGACCTTTTCCAATCTTTCTGGCAATTTGTGGATCCCATTCCAAAAGAACTGCGTCGTCTTGGTAGCCAAGAATGAATCAAGCCAATTTATGATATCTTGCTCTGATATAAACTGTTTTCCAGTGAGGGCGTTCTGCAACGACCAGAACAAATGGTAGTCAGAAGGGGCAAGGTCTGGGCTATAAGGCGGGTGAGGTAAAACTTCCAATCCACTGTTTTCCAAATAGTTCTTAACCGGAATAGCAACGTGGGGTCGAGCGTTGCTATGATGGAAAATTATTGCCTCGAGTCTGGTCGCATATTCCGAGCGTTTTTCGGCTACTGCTCTCTTCAAACGGATTAATTGTGTTCAGTAGCGTTCTCCATTGATGGTTTCACCCGGATTTAGTAGCTCATAATACAGTACACCTTTCTGTTCCCACCAAATATAGAGCATTACCTTCGCGCCATGGATATTCGACTTTGCCGTTGAATTGGCTGGTTGGCCGGATTTCACGTATGATTTTTTGCGCTTTGAGTTGTCGTAATGGATCCATTTTTCATCACCAGAAACAATCCGATGCAAAAATCAAGTTTCAACAGCGTTTCGGACACGCAAAACCGCCTTTCGACGACTCTCAGCTTGAGTTAATGCGGAACCCAATTTCCTTGCTTTTGAATATATCCAGCTACTTTTAAGCGTTTTGAAATGGCTGCTTGAGTGCCACCCAATAATTCTGCGAGCTCTTTTTGTGTTTGGCAACAATCTAGTAACGCTTCCAGTTCTTCATCTTCAAACTTTTTTAGCTACCCAGGACGTTCATCGTCTTCCAAGCCAAAATCACTACTTTTGGCACGTTCGCTCAGCTAAAGCATGTTCACCATAAATTTCAACCAAAATACGATGACTTTTGGCAGCATTTAGCTTCATATTAAAGTAATAAGAACTCCCCGCAAAAACACTTTTTCGGGAACAAAGTTCGACATATTTGAGTGAAAAAAATGAATGACATATACTGAAAAAACGTACAATAACAGTGGCTCTCCAACGAAGGTTCGGAATATTGGAACGATTTAATATTATACAAGTTACTCCATCTCTTATCAAACCGCAGTTATTTGGACGGAACCAAAAGATCATGTAAATGATTGTTATTTTTGTTTGATTCAAACGAGAAGCGACACAACCAAGTTCAAACACAATATCCAACACCCAAAATTTTTATCGATCAACAATTAGAGCCAAACTGCCTGTACCAAAACCTGTTTTTAGTTCGAGAGTTTGTTCTTAGTCAACCCATTAAGGTATCTCAAGAAAGTGACCCGAGTTATGAACCATCAACTTCAAAGAACCGTATTCGAAGAACAAGTTGAGCATTTGGGATTGGAATTAACTTTCTCCTGGTACGAAAATTTTTCCTTCTTGAAAAAATTAAATACAGTGAGCATGTTTAGAAAATTTATTAGAGACTTCGAAGCTCTTTTTCTTTGGCTGCAGCTTGGTTACACAAAATTTTGCTGTATCATTTGCGAATGGGATAGCAGAGACAAAAAAAGTCAATACACAAAGAAAGTATGGCCCAAGCGTAAATAACTTATTCCAGAGCATAAGAATGTTCAAAATGATCCTTAAGTGAACCCTGTTGTATATAAAGCTCGGCCCGATGAAATAATTTGTGAAATTTATGCCTAAAGATGGCAGTGGATTCTCACGCCTGAAAGATAAATTTCCCAAACACAGCGAGGCAAAAATTGAAGAGGGAATATTTATTGGTCTATAAATACAGGAAACAATGAAGGATACAAACTTTGAAGGAAAGCTAAATGATGATCTCGAAAAAGTCGCCTGCAAATGTTGTCCAAAATTTCCTATGAGACCATAAAACGTAAAACTGTTAAGACTTAATCAATGAGTTTATAATTTCATACAAGCTTTGGGATGTTATCTCTTTAGAAATACATATCCTGCACTTTCATACGCATTTTATCCCCGAGAACAAGGCGACAGATTTCATCAGGACATTTCCTTAATAGAAAAAAATATTTTTTTCAAGTATTAGTTTGTACTTTTTATTAAATTTTATCTCTTGATGTCACAAAGAAACCTGATGTTCTCCATTGATACATTCTTGTTTGGTGGCCATAGTAAATTCAAAATTTTTGAATGAATGAAAAAAAAATTGACCACGAGAGATTTTGTTGAGCAGTGTATTTGGATTGTCCTACAACTGTCTCAAGTTGTAATTCGTGAATGAGTTAGTTGTTTTTCAAATAAACGTCATAGACAACCAAGTGTAGGACAAGATCTTCCCGTTTGAAATCAGCATTAATTTTTTTAATCCCCACGATCTAATTTGTTTTTTATACGCTAAAGACATTCTGTATAAATATATACCGTTATATTACACATACCATAACAGTTTGCCATTGTAAAATTCGGCTAGGGTCCCACCAACAATCAAACACAACAAAAAAATCGGGTTCGAGTATAAAATCCACAAAAAGAAGCGAACGTCGTGAAGGGTGGCTTGGGGGGTAGTTTCCAATATTCTTCAACGTCTTTTAACAAGTTTCTGCGAGTTGAACACGATATCCCTGTTCCAAGTATAGTGGTAGCTGCACTTCATGCTAACATATCCGAAAATGATCATGGGCAAATCTCAGCATGAGAAATTCGATCACAAAACTCGTTCTTAGTTTTCAATTAGAAATAACTAGAGAAACAACGCGCGCGTGATTTTTTTTTCAAATTCAGAAGTTGCAATATGGTGGTAAACCACTTTCGAAACGATGTTTTTACACTAGTCACACACAACTGACTAACGTTGTAACCACAAGCATCGATCGATCGACCCAAGGACTGTACCCCCACTTATAATACTTAGTAAGTTTACTTTCAAATGGTACACATTCTAAGCATCGTCAGTGGTATTTCTTCCAATTTGTTATACGTTAGAATTGTATAACGAGTTTTAGGATTATTAGTCGTGTAAATATAATGGAATAATTGCTTATACTTATAGTCCAGTTAAATTAGTATTTAGATTGGAATTTTTTAATTTAATTAGTTTAGAAATTCTCTTTCTGAATGGAACGGCGACGGGAATGAATGGAAAGCAGAAAATCCAAGACCGAAACGACTAAAAGACTTAATTATAGTACAGTCCTGTATTTTTGAATGATGTGAAAGTTGATTTGGAAATTTTAACAGCGAGAATGTAGCACAGATTCCAAAGTTTTTTCTTTGTATCGCGTAAGGTTATTTTTCAAAACAGTCAAATCCCAATATATAAAATAACTGCGATTCATAGTTTTATAATATTAAAAAATATATTTATAAAATATCGATATGGAAACTGTTTTAAAATTCATTTTTTACGCTTCTCAATGTACTTTTAATGTTAAAAAAAATTTTGATACACTATAAGAGACGATAGTTAAATTTTCCGCCCTGCGCGTCATTATATGATGACAACCGACATTTACTTATTACAGGACACGGACTTATGAACGACTGCTACACATGTTTTATACTTAGAGATACTAACGGTAAATGCGAAAACTTTAACGAGACTGAAGCAAAAAAATGGAAAGACAAAAAAAAATAATAAAAATTTCTGTGACGACAAAAACAGGACCTTCATTCCTGCTGGTTTTTAGAGTGCGGTTGCTGGGATGGGTTCCGTTGACAGTTGTTTCTAAGGATATTGGATGGAAATGGCTTCACGCCGAAAGGTGGGTGAGTTTTCGCTACCGAGCCGGAGGGGTGATAAACCCTTTCACTCATGTACTATGAAGGTTATCTATTTGCGTCGATATAAACCAAATAAACCATTATAAATTGAAAATAAGATTCAATTACTTTTAATTACATTTTCAGGAATAAATTTTGACTATGGCATAGGTTCTCTTTGTTCGACTGGTTTCACTAGTTTCACGTTTCGAACTCTTGTTTTGATATTATTCGATTTCGATTTTAACAACAAGAAGACGTATTATACGAGGATATATTGAAAAATTCTTAGCCTACTATAGAACCAAACAAAATTTCAATGTCAAAATATTTTATTACTCAACATATTCTCCTCTTAATTGGAAACATTTATTACAGCGAACCTGCAACGTCTCTAGACCTTTAAAAAAAAATGTTTCTTCTTACTCTGCAAACCAGACCTCCACAGCTTTTATTATCTCCTCGTTCGAAGAAAAATTACGATCTTTTAAACTTGTTTTCAGTCGAGGAAAGAGATGATAGTCGGACGGAGCCAAATCTGGTGATTAAGGGGGTGTTCTAGTAATTCAAACCCCAAGTCACGAATTTTTGCATGGCAACAAGAGATTTGTGTGCAGGGGTGTTGTCCTGCAAAAACAAAACACCTTTGGATAGCTTTCCTCGTCTTTTTTCTTTAATTTTTTCCCGTAGAGTGGTCTACAGTAATCTATAGTTATTGTTCTACCCTTATCCAAAAAATCAATCATGATTACTCCATGGTAATCCCAAAAAACTGAAACAAGAACGAAATTTCTTTGGTTTTGGAGAACCAGAGTGTCGCCATTCCATCGATTGTTGCTTTGTTTCCGGATGGTAGAAATGTTCCCAAATCTCAGCTATAGTAACAATTCGGTTTAAGAAGTCTACATCTACATCAAATCGAGCACAGATCGAACGCGATAATTCTACCTTGCACGCTTTTGGTCAACATTCAAACATTTGGGGATCCATTTTGCAGCAATTTTTCTCATGTCCAAATTGACGTGAACTATATGATGAACGCGTTCGTTTGAAATATTCAGTGCTTCAGATATACGTTTTAGCCCAATTCGACGGTCTAATGAAATCATTTCATGAACTGCATCGATATTTTCGGGGACTGACACAGACACTGGCCTTCCCAATCGGTCATCATCTTCAATGGAAAATTTACCTCTTTTGAACCTTGCAGTCCAATTTTTCACGGTCGCATACGCAGGACATTGATCACCAAGGGTATTGAGCATATCTTCGTAAATCTGCTTTTAAATACAGGTACTTGATGATGGCTCGATACTCCAACTATTCGATTTTCACAATTTCGGTGGACATCTTTTTTCTTTTGATTTATTGCGTAACTCTGCTTTCCTTTTTTGACGTTAAACTTTACACTGGCACTTCTAATAAGTCTAGGCTAACTAGATATCAATACATCCTCGTATGAAACGAACTTTGTGGCGCAGTGTAGTTTCAGTTCCTATTTCGATCTTTTTGTTTAATATTGACCAATGAAATCGATGTCAAGTAGAATTTTTTGAATGCGGAAGTTGAAAGAGAATCGCAAAATTTCAAGGTAAATTTATATTTATATAAAAGCAAAAATATTCGTCTTGAGAAATAGTTTCGCGTGATTTCAATAAGGTTAAGACGATTGAAGCATAAATAATTTATTTCAAAATTTAAAAAAATACGTATATTTTGATGACCTCGAAACATATTATTTTGAAGAGATAACTATTAGTAGACGTCCTATCAGTAATATGCAGATAAGGAGTTCAAGTCGAGCAAAGTGGAAAATACAATTTTTTGAAAACTATTGATAGGTCAAAATAATCAAACATGGTAATAATTTTTTTTTAAATTGATAAAATACACTCGTGATCAAAAAAATCGACTGGCAATCGAAAGTTTTTTCCAAAAAATCTGAACACAAAATTTCATTTTTCTTAGTAAAATGATATTAGCTGCAAAATGATTTCAAATATCGTAATGTTTCTTGCCATCACAGTCCCACAATATAACTACCCTTTTGATGTTTGTTTACGAGATTGCTAATTAGGGGTAACTGACCCTTATAAAAGGTTATCTACCTAACCCACCACTCTATCAAATATCAACCGATACTTACCACTCTAAACAACAAGTGATAAAGCTGCTCAAAAGGTCACTCTTTTGCTGAACATGAACCAGTCTGCAGTTTTCAATGTTTACTGTTGTTAACAAGAGACTGGTAACTTTAATCGAAGACACGGTTCCGAAAGAAATGCCCGATTTATTGTCAGCATATCGCTGATAAATCGGGCCCTCACTTGTGTTAGTCAAACAAGAGCTCAAAGAAACGCGAGCAGTCAGAAGAAGACTTAAGGCAGCTAACCTTGAGCCTAAAAGGCCAGCTACTCGCCGAAAATTCATAAAAACTTCGTCTTATTTTATATAGAATAGACTACAACTTCTAGAATTAGCGGAAATGTAATAATTTAAAAGTTATCGTAATTTCAGTGGTACGTCAGGGAGGGTTTAGGAAATATTCCCGTTTATTTTTTGTTTGTAGGACAGTCTTGCAGTGAATGAACAATTTCTGAACCTAATTTGGCTGGAAAGGTCTTATAGACTTGGAAGAGGCCTTATTCGGTCAGGTACCAGCCGATTTCCCGTGGAATTTCGATAATCGAGATCGATTTTCTTGGAAATTGGTATGAAGATAGTATTTATAACCTTCTTCAAAATCTACCCTTTGCCGAAGCCACCCCTTGTTGGAGATGGAGACAAAATAATCTCGTAGGTCCGTAGATTGACTAATTCTAAGCAATTTTTTCTTAATTTGGTACTTTTAGAGTTATATACGATTGAAACTGCATATTTTTTTACAGTTTCTCATGAATTACTTGAAAAGTTTTCATTTTATCAGCAAAATCATTCAGAACGAAAATGTAGCTAATTAAAAAACAAAGAGATTCGTTTTTTAAGGACCTCCTTAAATTCAATAATAACTGAATTATGAATTAGCTCGTTGAAGGATGGATATTTTGGAGGACCCCGAAATTGAAAACCTTTAACCTCAAAAGCTTGAAATTGATTAAATTTTTGGAAAAACCTCAAGAAACCTTTAAAATGAGCACTGTCTTTTGCATAAGAGTTGACTGATTTATAACAAAAATAAAGTTTTGTTTTCTTTTTTGAAAAAATGTAATGATTATACCCTCCCCATTACCACCCTAATTGAAATTAATCGTAAACAGCTAGCCATTAACTTTATCTATGTATTATTGATATGATCCATGTGATTTGACCGGTTTTGAATGCTTATTTTAGAAAAAATATTTCATTAGATTCAACACTGCATTTCCGTAATATTGAAAAAAAAATTTTCTCAAATAAACCAAAAACTATTCATGTTATGACAAAATGTCTCAAATATTAATTGTAGGGTTTTTCTTGCCAAAAATTTTGAGTTTTTCCAAATCTATGCATCATAAAAATTGAAGAAGATACATTAGTTCAAAGTTTGTGGCTTATGCAACCCCTTTGAGTTGCACCCTTTTCGAAACCGGGGATTGAAAAAAGTTTTAATTGGTATGAAGTTGAAGTACTTGAAATCCCCTACAAAATGCTTTTTTAAAAAAGTTTATAGCTTGAAAATTGAAGGAGTTATTGTCGAAAATGCAACTACTTTTTTTTCAAAATTTCGGAGCACGAATTTTAGAATAGTGGACACGAACGAGAAGAGGAAGAAGATATTAATAATGATGAAATATAATTATTCAAAATTGTTTTTTACACTGTTCTAAATAAAAATTTTTGTTGATTTTGAAAATATTTTTTTATTATATCTGTGAGAAAATTTTAACTGCAACTTTGAAATTTTTGGTCATTGAAGGTGGGTTTCAAAAGGGTTGAAACATTGAAAAGAGCAACACTTCTCAACACTATTGAATAATTTTTAATTATAAAAGAGCCGTCGAGATTATTTTTTAACTTTTCATATGATTAGGGGATGATTTTGAGGGGTTGCATGAATCTGATTGATCATAAACGTGTTTGGTAATGTCAACCGATTTACAAATAATACATTTAAATATCATTTTACCCGAAACATGCATAAAATCTAGGATTTTAAAGTTTTATTCAATAAGGGGTAGTTTACACCTCCCATAATATAAAAAGCCCCGTTCGGCACAGGGAGCATTTCGCAGAAGAGGGTAAGTAGAGCTTGAATTCAAATTTTCATAAAAATTGACGTTGATTCACAAAATTCCACAGTTTTAACGATTTTTACCCCCAAAGAACTTAGTGGAGGTTATGAATAGAAAGGATGGAGTAAATATAACAAGTCTGTCGCCAGTAAAATGACGCTAAGCCAAAGTACACATCCAACATCGATACAATATTATTCAAAAATGGAACAATTGTCTAAATAGCAATTAAAATAAATTGCCATATATTTGTAACGATCGATTTATTCCTAACAAATAATAAAGTCACGTATATTGAGAACACATGTTGTTATTGACTCTAATTAGACTACGAGTTTCGCTAAAAGAATAAAAAGATCTTTACTACGAGGTATATCCACAAGCAAAGTTCCGTTTGATTATAAAAAAAAAATTGTACGGATACAGAAAAAAATTATTGTGCAAAAATTCTTTCCCTGTTAGGTCGGAAACTTTTCATGCAACCCTCGTATTGTGACAGTCAATAATAACATTTCGTTTTAAACTGGATTTACTTGTTATATAATAACTTATAATAAATTTCCCAAAACTTCTTAACTGCACCTCGTATAAAGCAACGAGTTAAAAACTACGTATACATATACGTGTACAGGGTGTTTCTAAATTCATGCGATAAAATTCAGGTAATTGCTCGTATAAAATTAGAGTGAGACATGAATTTAGAAACATCCTGTATATGTGTATGCACGTTTATAGATAAATAAATTTCAAAGTCCTTGATTTTAGTCTAATCAGCTCGTTAATAATAGAACTAATAAGTAAGAACAAAAGATTAATGAGCTGCTGATTATTAAACAATCAAGTTCATAAAAATGGACGAAGGCGAAGGATTCAGGAACGAAACGCGATTAAGGAGTCCTAAAAATTTAATTGCGTCTGTTACAAATCTCATTTTCCAATTACAATTTCAGCTATTCAAAAGTTATTAATTTCCACTTATCTAATGTAAAGTGTATATCTTCATATCGTGCGACCCCTGTACAGATTGCTTCTGTGAAATACTATTTTTTTTTCAAAATGAATACTTGAGGATGATTCAGCAGAAAAATTAATAAGCTTCCAACCTGTCTTTGTATTTTTTTATTCAATGAATGTTATAAGCAGTTTTTGATTTTTTTTCTAATCTTCGAATATTTTTTTGTTTATTTTATATTATTCCCTATTGTCGGCCATTTCGCTAGTGGAGTGGTTCACCAGGTAACAGGAAAGCTATCGACGAACGAAGAAGAAAGATTTTATCTTATGGATATGGGAAAATTGCCTAAGAAGTTAAAGTAAATATCGTATGCTGTTGTTAGCAGCTGTAAGGGCGGATAGGAGAGTTTCCTCTTATTTTTGGACCCGAGGGGCCGTATACTGATGAACCAAAGGGTAAGATGGGTTTCTTTGGCAAGATTCGATGGTACGAATCACATAACAGGCTTGGAGGTCTTTTACAAGGCTTAGTATGGGGGATATGTTTGTATTGACATAAACGATATTACTGGGCTGAATCTACACTTGTATTGACAGTAAAGTATTTTTTACAAAATTCTTGTAATATATAACAAGTGGAGTGGATTGCATCTCCCACCCTTATAAACTTTTCACACTAGACCATAGATTAAATATAGTGTTCAATTGAAACTATATAGTATACTATGTTCAACAAACGGCTGACTATAATACAGCTAAAAATAGTGAACAAAACTGTCAAATTGACAAGCAGTTATAGTTTTATTGTCTCAAAAATGAAGCCACTAATCACAATTATGTTTGTAAATGTAAAAACACTCACCTTCTTTAATAAGTTCATCGAGATCCATTAAATTTTCCAAATTTTCGAGAATGTGAGAAGCAGCCTCTGCTTTGGACTCGAATGTAGCAAGTGACTCAAAGTCGGTATCAAGTTTGATGTCTAGTTCATTGAAAGGTGTCGCATTGTAGATAGTAACATCTAGATGCGCCGTCTCGTCATATTCAGAAGATGGCGAGACGGGCTCTTGTTTCCATATCAGCACTGGACTCATTTTTGGCAAGTACAATGCTGTTTATGGTACTTTTGTTGGAAAGATTTTTCAATAACGATAGTATTTGCGGTGGTGCCGAGAAGGCGATGAAAGAAGGCGCCATTGTGGCTCTAAGACAAAGAAACACAAAAATTAATTGATTTGTAAAATATTATGGGATACAGTTAGGAACATAACGAATTTTTAAATTAACTACAATTTTCATCAGTCCATTCAAAATTCTGATTCTATCTATTTTAAGAGCTTGCATAATAGTATACTTTCTTTACTCTGTCGAATGCTTCAAGATCACAAAAACAGAAAAAGCATTTTATCAATGATGACATGTAAAGTTAATGTAACCTAGTATTTGATATGTTTCATTAAATGGCAATAGTTATAAATTATTCTAATTTGTGCATTTCATCACTTTTTGCAAATCCTACATTCAATAAAAAAGCTTTCATCTCATTAAATATCGTTCAAGATTCATTATTTTCCATTTAACATTGAGTCTGTTTGAAGTTATATTATATTTAGCTTTTAACAAGCTTTTGCAAACCCTGTATTCAATAAAAAAGCTTTGATCTCATTAAATATCGTTCAGGATTCAGTATTGTCCATTTAATATTGAGCCTGTTTGAAGTTATATTCATTTTAGCTTTTCACAAGCTTTTGCAGACCCTGTATACAAAAAAAAGATTCGAATATCTCTCAACATTCAGTATTTTCCATTATATCTGATGTCTGTTTGAAGTTACATTCTTTTTAACTTTGCACAACTTTTTGCTGGTCTTATATTCAATAGAAAAGAATTGAACTTATTAAATATCTCTCAAAATTCAATATTTTTCATTTTATCTAGAGTAGGTTTGAAGTTATATTTGTTTTCACAAGTTTTTGCAAACCCTGTATTTATAATCAATTGCAAATATTAAATGAAGGTATGAATGGGCTGTGTTTGATCATCAACAAAATCAATCTCTTTATCACTTAATCACATAATCCGAACAAACAACAGAAATGTCGATTCACCCTGTAAACCCACAAGTCTACATTCTTTAACGTGCTTACTATGCCATTAATTTGAAAGTAAACAGGTAACACGGTAACGGTAAAAGTAGTTAATCTATCCCTACTCTTTATTTTTTAAAGTTTAATCTATAAACACAAAATAAATAATACATTATTATGTTATAAATCATTTAAAATTGAGTTGAGACATCGATAAGGATAACTAGGTATAGATTATCGAATATGATGTAATGGAACGCAACGTTGTCAGATATGTTCAATGAAATTGTTTTTTTAAATCTAAACTATTCTTACTCGAGACAATCTTATAATTACAAATATTCAGAAGAAATACAAAGTAATTGAGATGTATTATTTCTGTATTCTGTCACAAAAACAAATTAAGAAATACCTAGTAAACATGAAATTATTTTATAAAAACCTATCCTTATACACCTACCCTGTATAAATAGTTCGGGTGAAAATACCAAAAATTAGAAGTTTTTATGAAGGGTTGAATAGTTAAAAGTTTATTAAGTAATCACCATATGGAACGATATATACTTATTTTAGTCGTCATCACTGTAATTACTACATTGTAAACAAACATAAGCATGTAAAATATGATTAAAATGATGACTCATTATCATCCGATATTTTTCCAGGAAAACTATAATTTCCTAATTAGAATCTACTAAATTAGGAGGTACGATTTGAAAAATAAATATTCTAATTGATAATAATTAAAATCGGGTTATTTGCTTTTGGAAAATACATACAAAAACACTTTCTTAAAATATTTACGGAAAACAACTTGTCTCATAAACATTATACGACAACACTGTGTAAATATGGAGGTAACGTTGAGGTAGCTGATAGACTAAATAAAATCAAACATGAATATTAAAATAACTTACGTCATTTTTACTATTTGTGCTGGCACACTTATGTGTGCAAAACTTAGGTGGCTAGAACCCCATGACTAATGGATGATGCTTCTGGAAAAAACACAATTCACACTTTACCTGGCCATGGATGCTACAAAAATGGCCACATTTTAGAAACGCTATGTGATCGATAATCTTAAATGCGCATGTGTAGGAGTTTTAGGAAATTGACGAGAGAAAATAGGAGTCGACCATAATAAACAGTCGATTCTTTATAAACGTTTACAAAGAAAAAACTCGTTGGATGTTTTTGTAAAAAGTAGTTCTAAAGAAATAAGATTGCGTTGCACATGTTTAAACTCCAGCATGTCTATAATTTTACAGGGTGTTTTAAAAATTTCTTGAACATGAATTTAACATCAAATTTAAAATTAGTAATACGGCTTTAAGCGAATTATCTTGATTGTGGGAATAGGTAATTATACACTTTCACGGTCACCTGGTTTTTTGGCTCTAGAAAATCGAAAAATGGATGGATTTTCATGATCTTGGTCTCAAAATGTTCCATTTTAAGGTGGATTTATAAAAAAATTAGTAGAAATAGCTGGAATGAAAATTTCTCATAGTTTTACTGTTTTAAATCGTAAAAAAAACGGTTTTACAAAATAATCCTTTGCAAAAAATTATGGTAATTATACACTTTCGCGGTCACCTGGTTTTTTGGTTAGGTTAGGTTAGGTTGGCTCTAGAAAATCGAAAAATGGATGGATTTTAATGATCTTGGTCTCAAAATGTTCCATTTTACGGCGGATTTATAAAAAAAATTAGTAGAAATAACTGGAATGAAAATTTCTCATAATTTTACTGTTATAAATCGTAAAAAAACCGGTTTTGCAAAATAATCCTTTACAACAAGTTATGGCAATTATACACTTTCGCGGTCACCTGGTTTTTTGGTTAGGTTAGGTTATGTTAGGTTAGGTTGGCTCTAGAAAATCGAAAAATGGATGGATTTTAATGATCTTGGTCTCAAAATGTTCCATTTTACGGCGGATTTATAAAAAAAATACGGAAATTAAAAAAAATAAATATTTTTCACAGTTTCATGACTTTAAATGCAAAAAAATGACTTTCTACATATAATCCTTCGTAACCGTTTCTGACGTCGTGGAATCAAGTTCGTATATTTTTTTTCTCAATTTACATAAAAAAATGAATATTTTGAAAAAAAAAGTTTTTCTACTATTTAAGGTTTACAACTATTAAAAACCGCAAATTCAGCCAATACCCCCGTGTTTTTCATAAATTCGACGTAAAATGGAACATTTTGAGACCAAAATTATAAAATTTATCTATTTTTCGATTTTTAATAGTCCAAAAACTATTAACATTGAGGAATATAGTACGAAACTATTCACGAAAATTGATTGTTTTTCATCGATTTCATTTTAAGCTATAAAAACTGAAAAAATAATTTTTTTTGGATTTTTTTTTAAATTGTTTATTAATTTATGTAGAATACAAAAAAATATAAGAACTTTATCTGATAATGAGATAATTTTTTGTAAAGGATTATTTTGCAAAACCGTTTTTTTTGCGATTTAAAACAGTAAAACTATGAGAAATTTTCATTCCAGCTATTTCTAGTAATTTCTTTTTATAAATCCGCTGTAAAATGGAACATTTTGAGACCAAGATCATTAAAATCCATTCATTTTTCGATTTTCTAGAGCCAAAAAAACAGGTGACGTGAAAGTGTATAATTACCTGGGAATATTGTAACAAATATTTTAATATCTGTCGTTTAACGCCATCTATCAACGAAAAACAACCGAAACCTTACACCCTTGTATAGATATTGATCCAAATTTACAATATTTCGCTAACATCCCCTAACTTTCTATTCTCCTGTTAAAAATCCCCACTATCGTTGAGATGACGAAATGGAAACCTTTGGAAAATCCTTGGAAAGGACATTGATAAAGAGTAGATGTCCTAAGACAGGGCTTATTTCCTGGAAGATCCAGAGTGTTTGGAATGGGACAGTCGTCAACACTTTCCACATTGGAACTTTCGTTAACAGGATGACAGTGCAAAGGAGAGGTAAATTGGAACAGTGGTAAACACGATCATAGATTCTGGAAAGCCCTTCGGATTAATAAGTATTACGCATTCATACGATATGAGAAACTTCTTTTGGTTAATATTCCATAAATATACTGTTTATTTAAAGAGGAATTCCCTGTAATGTATATCATTTATTTTTTGGATTCCTTTGAAAATTCTAGACATAATTCATGTACAAAGTTCATTCATACAAGTGTTTTTAAATTCATTACGAAAATTAACGTTAAAAAAAGAAAATTATTTTATTAGAAAAAATTTCTACATCACACTAAAAACCTTATAAGTAATACTGATTATTTTTTAATAGCGTGAAAAAAACATTAATGTCAATGTAGCAGATGTTCGGAATGCTCGTCGCGAACGTCTTAAGTCTGTTAATAGAAGCAACTAGAAAGTTTGTCTGAAACTAGTTGAGAATGGCGCCAGTATAAAGGCGGGTTCACACGGAGTCGTAAACTACGACTACGAATTAGTTTCTGAAAGGCGTCGCGACCAGAAACGATGGCTCAACAGGAAAGTGCAAAAATTGTGTGCGAACATTTAATTAATGAATTACAACGTTTGAAAAAACGAAATACTCTTAGTGCCACTAATAATCTATGTCGAGAACTATCTTTGGAAGATCAAAATGGCTACAAAAACTTTTTTAGAATGCATCCAAGTCTACATTTATATTTGCTACGCTATAAACTTCACATTTGGTGGGTGTTTCACGACTAAACCGGTCATGTTCACTCCGGAGTAATCACGACCGATCTATTTTTGATCATTGACGACTTCCACTACCACGACTACCAGTTCACATCAGGTAATGATCACGATTAACTCTCCTTGTCCTCTCCGAGGCTTGTCCAAGTGCTGTAATCGTATTCGTATCATTGCTGGGCACTCACAGATTCCGTGGTATCCAGTTTTACTCTATGCACCAGTTGCACTTCGGATCGTTCGTGATGGCCATGACCGTGTTTTATGCCAGGTGCCTCTATCCATCTACGCCGAGACCGGCTTGCAAGCTGGAAAAACTACCACCCGGCCTGCCTGGAGTAGGTACATCGATACCGGAAATACAATTTGAATATGGAGACGTGACAAAACTTCACAATGGATTGGACATCAATTAAGTAATTAGCCCCGATGGAATACCGTCAATTCTATTGAAGAAAAGCGTAGTTGAACTAACTCGTATAAAAGATGTGTCTTCCCTGCAAATTGGAAGCCCTTTCGGGGAAAAAAGGAAAAAAAGACGGTTCCCTACAACTAACATCCGGATTGCTTCAGTCCCAGTCATTGCCAAGGTCATGTAGAAAGTCGTTAACCAGCATATCTTGAGTCTATTAATATCATCAGCGATTATCAAAACTGCTTTCGTAAACATAGATCAACCGGGGATCTCCTGGCTTATGTCATGGAGTGAAGCTATTGAGAAATATGGGGAATCCCGACCACATCGAAAGCTTTTGACAGGGTTTGACATGCCAACCTTTTAAATAAATTAAAATCGTACGGTTTGTTCTCCTCAATTATCGACTGGTTTAGTAGCTTTCACAAACACCGATCCATCTAGATCGCTATCGATGGACTCACCACAGAAAGGTTTGAGGTCAACGCTGTTGTTCTCCAAGGATGCATTTTCGATCAAAGATCTACTCGACGAAACTGCAAACGTAAAATCAGAAAGCTATATACTCCCTAACAGCTTTTAGTCCTGTCCAAGGCCTAGATTTGTCCATCTTTGGAGTATTACTCGCACATTTGGAGCTCAGCTCACAAACCTACTCTGACAATGCTCGACTCAATATAGAAGAGAGCAATTCGACTTGGAGCATAGAAGAAAGGTAGCTGACCTTATTCTTTTTTACCAATCCTACACCCGCAGATGCTCTTCCGAGCTGTTAAACGTAAGTTCGCCTGCAGATGCCCAGAACGTCAATTTATCGGATCTCCTTCTTTTAGAAAAGTGGAAACCTGTGGAATCAGCTACCAAGGCACGTTTTTCCCGAGCACTAGGTACAACCTACGGAAGTTCAAGATCAACATCATCTCCACACGGCGGAAAAACTCACAATATGCCTGCAGACATTGATGACGACAAAAATAAAGATCTAAGAACAAAGCTGCAATGGTGAAATATATTTTCTTCTTCTGTTATAAGTGTAAATCCGATACTACAACATTAGACGCATGACGAATGTTTTGCTTGTTGTACAACTACACAAACTTCTTGTCCTCTTGCTAGTGAATGCTATCTGTTTTGTATGAACACCTAAAGTTGCCAGTATCATCCAAGATATGTACCCCGCAGCAGCTTTTAATCCTCTACAAGGCCTACATTCATTCATATTGCTCACACATTTGGAGCACGGCTCCCAAAAATACCCTGAAGATGCTCGACTCAATACAGAAGACTTATAGGCAATCCAGAGTTGATCAGAAACTTGGACAGCTTAGAACTGACTCTTTTTTGCCTATAGGTACTACCACGGCAGATGCTGTCCAACGTAATCCCACCTAGAGCAGTTTTTGCAAGATCTACTCGAGAAGCAGACGTGGCTCATGAACACCAAATTCGCCTGCAGATGCCCAATTCATCTCCTTCCTTTGGAGAAGTGGAAACCTATGGAATCAGCACGTCCTTACCCTACAGAAGTTCAAGATCAATAACAATAAGTATAAAAGTGTAAAAGGGATTACCCTCTAGTGCTTTTTACTAACTCCAGCACTAATCTAGAGCACACCCACCTGGCCATTATGGTTTGTATGGCACCTGTTCTATGTGAGCAAATTGTGTCCCTATGGCGCCTATAGACAATAATTGAAAAGAAACGAGTTTCATTTAAACATTTTATTAATAAAAATACTTTATCCGTAACAATAAAATTTGTACTTTGTTAAAAACAATAGCACACGCTACATAATCGGCGCTATCACTAAATTCAACTTTAACGTATCCCTATTCGTCCCTACGAGATACAAAGTCTCGTTCGGCTGAGCCTGAGCTTCAACAGCTGGTCTATTCAACTCCTGGAACGGTATCAAATTGTCGATATTCACTGTACGATCTTGTACAGTAAAATGGTGAACGGTTTCCCTCACTTCCATAACATGTTCGACTCCTCCTTGAAGACCGTAGATTAAAACTGATATTTTAACTCGCATATTCGGTACTGACATGTCCCTGCAGGTTAAGGATAACCGGACGGTGGTGAGGATTTCTTCAGGTACTTCCACTTTCCCTTGCCAAACTATGAGGTAACACTTTTTGAACCATACCCCTTTGGGGTACAAATCCACTAACCATTCGTTTATTTTATGGGATTCGTGTTCGGCAGCTGAAAGGTACGAAGAGAAAACGAAGGTGCTGGTATGGTAATTGGGGATACTGTTGAAATTTTCGATGGTTAACAGAGCACTACAGCTATCTGAAGTGTATAATCTAGGGATCAACAAGTGATTGTCTTCAGTTGAAGTGCGATCTATGTATCCGGAATGGTACTTCATACCCAACGCCATTCTATCTACGAAAAATTCTTTATGTTCTTTTATGATAGGGGAAAGTAGTAAATTCGCCAATTGCCTCGGTGACATCATCGGAAATCTTATAAATTTCATAATTTTTTCGGTTATAGTTTTAAATTCGATATCTTCAAAATCCGATTGGTACGATTTTAACCGTTGGAGATCCAACCATCGAACTACGCAGTTATACAACACCATTTCGTTGTGAACGACGATATCGTTTTGTTCTAATATCTTAGTGAACATATCCATGTCGAAGTTACTGAAATCCGGAGTATTTGCTACTGATTCGAAGTTCCATTTGATGTAATTTTGACATGTTTCAAATACTTTCGAATGACCGCAAGCCGTCGAGTATTGCAACCACGAGAAAAGTTGGTTGTGGAATGCTGCGTGAGGAACGTGTTTGCACATGTACGATAGACATATTCTAGTCAGACTCTGAAATTGACAAGAAAAAAAAGTCAAGAAAATTTATGAACTAATTGATTTGATTCTTGATATTCCGACCATTACTTGTTACTAAATTGGAATGTTTTGAACCGTTGATGTTATTCATACTGAACACACTGTTTGAGCAGTATCTCCAATTTTCACCATTTTCGAATTTCCTTTTTCTATAGGCTCCTTAAACAATTATAAGTATACCTTACAAAGCTAAAAAGCAGTAAGCTTTCATCCATTAGTCTGGTAGACTATGAAAATTCCAGTAACTCAACTTGTTATTAGGTATTCCTTAGTTTATTCCTACAGAAATACTGCATGACATACCCCACCACAATTTTTGAGTTTAAACTAAGTGAATGCTTCTGCTTATTATATGAATGTCTTATCCTTATAACTCTGTATTGACGCCATTTTGTTTTTGAACGCTCTATAAGAATCAATTCCAAAAATGATCTTAAAAAACCGGGCTCTACAGTGGTGCTACCCCTCAAGTCAAATTGATAGGTTTTAGTTAAACTTCAGTGCCTGAAGACGATAACTTGGTGATCGAAACGCGCGTCAGACAGTGTAATTACGAGTGGTGGTGTCAACAGTGTGTTCAGTATTACGTCTTACTACTCATAAGCCAATTTATGTAGATGATTGTATTACTATACCCAAAATATATATATATATATATATATATATATATATATATATATATATATATATATATATATATATATATGTTGATTAAACCACCTTGTATTGCTACTATATGAGGTAAGAGCACCAATGACAGACACTTCACGTCTTTTTAAGACACTGTTTCTTACTCACTAATTTATTTAAGCACTTAAACTTGATTTAAATAATTTATTTAAATCCACTGATTACTTTTCTATTCCGTTCTGTTTGCTATGATTTTTATTATAAACTAACTTTAGCTGCTAAACAAACTATTTGCCTATTTTGAGGCAGAAGACAAAACCTACAAGCACGGCATTGAGAAGTTATAAAAGCGTTGGAATGATTGATCTTAGAGGAGATTAATGATGAATAAAGTCGATTTGTGGTAAAAAAATATTTTCTTTTAGTTAGTCACACGTTTTCTTGAGTGATGTGTTATTGGTGAAACAAATTTTAAAACAATGATAAGATCTGAGTCATTTCTGATCAAATGTAAATAATTCAGAATGAAGGGACTGCGAGTAAAGAAATTTGCATTATTCAGAGAGCAGAGGATGTTTGTGTATAATACTTAAAAAATTAAAAGTTACAAGGAAAATTGCATATTTATTGAAAAAGTTAAGCCAATGTCAATGGAAATCATCAACGTTATGGTCCCATTATTCAATGTTGAAAACTGCTATAAATTTAAATAATTGATATAAGTAAAAAAGATAGAGCTAAAGACATCTGCTTTTTGCTCCATACCTTTGGCTTTTGCCCGAATTTATTTTTGACTACTTTGCCACACAGCATATTCTTTATTGTACCTATAACCTGTCAACCACTGATACGAATCAAAAATATATGTATGCAAAGTCGACAGACCCATCTTTCCTTTATTTTAAGAATTAAACTAGAAAGTGTCAGCTATAGGTGTACTGTCAGTTTCTGGTGCTCGTACCTTATTAAAAATTTACTTACTTTGACTATATATTTATCAGCAAGAGCTAAAATAGGCATAACGTTAGTATGGGTAATCATAATTTTTCCTGTATAAAAATATTCTAGAAATAATGAGAAGACAGGTTCACATACTGCCATCTCCTGCAATTGAACCCTACTTTCATGCCATTCTGACCATTCTGGTTTCATAAGCATCACCTAAAATACCTTATTGATTATCCCAAAGCATACCTGTGAACTTATTTTTCTATTACCTGAAATACATCACTAGAAGCACATAAAATTAATTTGTGAGCACCATATTCTTTATTACCTACTACAAGGAAGACATCACACATTTCTTTTTCAAAATATAACTTTTTTAAAACTTTTAAAACATTTTCTGAGTTGTCCACCTAAAAGAAACATAATTCCCTAATTTATTGAATTACTAATTTAATAGACTAAAAATATGTAACTAAATATACATAATATCGCTATGTAGTATTTGTATTAAATTTTTAGAATGATATATCATAAATATAACTTAGTATTGAATCAAATAAGTATAACTTTACGTACATTTGATCAGTTTTTAAATAATTACAAAAGAAAATACATACAATACTTCGCACTTAATAAGACGCAATTAACAATGAAATTACTATTTTTGTCAAGATATAATTAGCTATTTAGTTTAAACAATAATTCTTACCATGATTTGGCACGATTCTATTTCAGAATTACTAGTGTTTCCTCCGCCATCGTATAATTCTTTCCTTCGAGTTTTGGAAGGTAAAGGTTCTGTACTATCTTCTCTTGAATGAGACATCTCTTTTTACAGTTATATCAACTAAATCAATGGAATACTATTCAAAAACTGCCAAACTGCATCTAAATAATTTACTATTAAATACATACATAAATTTTTATTTTAAAAATGAGCAAAACATAACCTATAAAATATGACATTTGAAAAGAAAGAAGAATTTGATGTTATCAACTTCTATGTTTTGAATTTTCTGCATACAGAGTGTGCCAAGTAGTTGTTTTTATAATATATAACTTTTTAGAAACTATGATTTGTACCATCTAATAATGTCAAAGTAACTATTTGCACCCCTTTCAAAACCAAGAAAAAAATTATTTTTCAACGGCTGTTCAACATAAAATTAATTAAAATTTGAAAGAACCCACACATGATTCACTTTGTTTCCATCTGTACTACCTATAAATAATCATTAACCAACTTGCACCATTAGGTAAAGTGAAGAAAACATAGAAAATCACATGAGTTATGAATAATTATAATCCTTGGAGAAACAAATTATGTAATGGTATTGTTTTATAATAAAAATAAAACTATATTTTTCTACGAAATAAATAATTATTTTGCCAGGGTCATTCCGATCTGGTAGAGCGGTGGGTAAGTACGATTAACTGACGGGGGTTTCATTTGTCTATGGTTTTTTGAACTTTATTATTTCTTACCCTTAGGTAGATATCAGTCTACTTGAAGGCCGATTTATAAACTTGACGTTGCTTGCTACCGTTAACCTAAAAATATTCTTATTCTTTTTGAAGTGTGTACTGCCTTTTGTTTTAGTGATATTTCTTGTTTTGTTTATGTTGAAAGTCACAAACGTCAGACCGATCAGTAAACAGCGACATCAAACGGCAACTATGATCTTATGCATTTCAAGGGGTGCATTCCACTAAGCAATCACGTTCACAGATTGGATTTAATGTTTGCTGCTGTAATATTAAGAATTGTCGATAACTAGAACCTAGATCGGGTAGATCACCTATCAGCTGATTGTGTATCCTAACCTAGAACTAAATTTAAGGATGAGGAAAATAATTTATTACTTTCAATCCGAAAGGTCGAATGTTCGTATTTTTGATATCTCGTAATCGCATCTCTGTCCGTCTCCGAGTAATCCTAATCGAATATGAGAGGGGTGTAAGTTATGGGTACTAAATTTATTTCTTATTTATAGGTATGGGTTACAAATCTCTCGTGGTTGGGCAGTTGGTATAAACAATTTCGAAAATTTTTCTTTTTCTTTTTTATTTGAACAGTTTTTAACGGTTTTACCGATACTATCACGGCAAATGCTCTTCTGGGCTATTCAACATGGAGCACAGTATTTGCAAGACATATTCAACAGGCAGACGTGACTTATGAACATCGACTACGCCTGCAGACGCTCAGAATGTCAATTTATCGAAACTCTTTTCTTTGGAGAAGTGGAAACCTGTGGAATCAGCTGCCAAGGCACTTCTTTCCCGAACACTACTACCTATTATTCCTTAACTAAGTAAAAAATATACAGTACATTTAAATAATTACATCAGTTAGTGAATAGTTATGTTTTAGTTCGATCCGTTCATTATGACAACCAATTATTTACTGACTAGCTGATAAAACAAGCTCCTATTTATACAAAACGGATTTCTCGATAATTCGGTTTCTAGAATGTAAACAAACAAAGCCCTCCTAGAAATTGATTATATACAATCGGCCACAACATGCTGAAATTAAATTATAAAAAACAATATCAAGAAATTGGCACAGAATATCGGATTTGCTTGCCGCATCCGTAAAACTTGAGATTCTATAAACATAATAGAACAGGACCGACTTCACGTTAGTGGACGAGTTTGAAACTAAACGTTTTTTTATTACAATTTTTTTTATTATTTGAACAAGGTGAGTAAAAAACAATTTTAATTTAATACGGATATAATACAATAACAATATAATATTTAGTTTATAACAGTACGAAAATAAAGCTCAGTACTGATAACCGCAAAGGGTGAAAATTGAG
The DNA here is from genome assembly GCF_026230105.1 of Diorhabda sublineata. Classification (NCBI taxonomy): domain Eukaryota; kingdom Metazoa; phylum Arthropoda; class Insecta; order Coleoptera; family Chrysomelidae; genus Diorhabda; species Diorhabda sublineata. The sequence goes on along the minus strand of NC_079481.1, from coordinate 5,295,793 downwards.
CAATTTTATCCTGAAATTGACACTTTAACAAATTATAGTAAACTGGAATGTTGGTTATCACTTAATCACTTAAATTATTACAAAAAAAATAATTTTTGAAAATTTCAGTATGATTTTTAGAACAATTTTTTGTATAATAGTAATTTAGAATACTTGATATTTAACGTAATAATACTAACTTCGTTAAAAAAATTGTGGGGTTTGATTAAACATTGAGCAAAATTTCAAAAATATTCGAAACTTATAAACTATGGAAACGTCGACTTAAATATATTTCAAAAATAGCAATTGAAGCAAAAAAGCGCTTTAGCATTTTATTTGTAGCAATCTATAATAATCTATATAGAATTTAAGTACATAATGTCCTTCGAACCAACACCATCTCGATTATTCTAGATATTATTGGAAAATCCTAGAACGACACAACTTTAACTGAACCATCATCAGTAATAATCTTTGATAAGGAATCGGAGGACATTTTTGTATATACAAGCAAAGGGCAATCCAAGGATCATCGTATCACAAAAAAAATCCATGACGAAAAGAGGAGCAGTGTAGCGAAGAGAAGATCGACCAATAATGAAATGATTGAATGTTTAAAGGGTAAAAGTAAAGTGAGAGATGAAAGATTTAGAAGAGGAAAGTGAAGAAGTAAACCAGCAAAAATGTAATTTTTAGATACCAATGGTTAAGTAACTTGGATATAGAAGCTTTGGATGAAAATAGTCCAAAAAGGAAATGTTTCCATGCATCAAAAATAGAAGCAGATTGGAGAGGATAGCGGTAGGTTGGAGACAACATTTGGAAGATTGACAAATAATTTACCAAAATTGGGAAAGTTTGGTAAGTAAATGGAGAAGTAAATAGGAAAAAGAATCCATAAAGAGAGATAGTGAAGGAATCGGCGAACGAGCGATTGAAGGATAATGTAGAAATTTACGACTAAATATGAAATAAGTGGAGGTTCAAAGGATAGAAGTAGATTGGTGATAACATTTACAGGATGATGGAGAAATCGTTAAGCAAAAATGGAACGGTTGGGACAGAAAATGTTAAAGTTAATAGGAAAAAGAATGTTTGAAGAGAGATGGTGGAGGGATTTTCGAGCAAACAAATGGTTAAATGCACAAAGGATAAAAGGGACTCGAGATAAACAGTAAAGAAGTTTTGAAAGAGAAAAAATTGGACAGAAAATATTATTAGACGTGGAAAATATGAAAGTAAACCATAGAAAAAAAGAGAAGAACCTCTGGACAAGAACATCGAAGAAAACAACGTCCAGAATTTGATTGGTTGGTAGAGGTAAATTGGAAACAGCATTCAGAGGATAGTGGAGAAACCATTAACCAAAATGGTATAATTGGATAAATGAATAAAGAAGTAAAGAATCTTCGAAGAAGGATAGTGAAGGTATAGAACTTTTGAAAGAGGAAAACAAAGAGAAAAAATGGATTTCAAAAGTGACAGAAGCAACAGGGCAAACAACAGATGGAAAGTTAATAAGAAAAAGTGAAAATATAATAAAATGAAATAATAAAGAAGACATTGAGCAAAAAATATAGTTGGACTAGCAAAGGATGGAAGTAGATTTTAAAAAGAAGGATAATGTAGAAATCGGCGACAAAAATGAAATTATTTAAGGTGCAATGGATAGAATCTTTATTTAAAAATGGAAAATTTTGATAAGTACTACTTAGCAAACACAATCTTTAATGAGGCTAGTGAAGAAAATATTGAACAAAAAAATCGTTGGACGTGGAAAATGATATGATGGGATGTAGGAAGTAAATTGTAGATAGAACATTCAGTGAAAAATTAGTGACCGGTACAATTTAGTAGATGTCTTAACAATATTGCTTATGAGATACCAAAAAACATCTAAATAAGTGTTTTTTTCCACTTTTCTAAATAGTACAATAAACTATTAAACAGTAGCATACTGATTCTGAAGGTGGTATTGATGTATGTTCCTTTGAGATTACCTCCTTCTAAAATGTTACAATTTCGTTTTTCCTTTAATAGAAAGCAGTAACAGGTTAATAAGATGAAGAGTTTTATCATAAGAATAAAACACATACATACATATATTGGATATATATGGAGATGAGAATATCGTAGAAAAGAACATACATCGTTTCGAAAAAAGTTACAGTTAAATTTAACGATAAGATAAGACTCAATCTTAACAGTGGATATTAGAGAAAATAGTTGAATATAAAAAGTGTAAATAGAACATTAGAATCACATATAAAGTAACTACACAATGTGTAAACATTTAATAAATTTTTCATTTCCACAAATAGATAGAATTATCACGATTCATAAAAAATATTAAAAAATTAAGTACTGAATTTGAAAACAGTGCAATTTTCATAACAAGAACTTTAAAAAAAATAGCACAGTTAAACTTCTATCTACTTTTAAAAATAATTTTACAATTTTACTGAGCGGAAAAACCGAAAAGGCATTTTATCACAGTTTATAATAAAATCTTCAACAGTTTACGTTTAAGAAAAGCACAAAATGGTAAAGTTTATACCATATACAAAATTTTATTTTTAGATAAAATTTATTGAATTGTTCTAGTAGCAATATTGGGACGGAGTAGGTCCAAGTACTGTACTAGTTTGTCTTCCTGGATCTATTAACAACAAATAAAACGAGGCTATAATCAAAAAATAAAACAAAAATAAGGAAAAGTCATGGAAAAATAATGATTTAACTCATATTAGAATGTGTATCGATAAAGAAGAATAGTTTGACTGCAAAAAGGATAAAAGATTATATTGAATTGTCCTATTAGTAGCTAGGAGCGTGCTTTGAGAAGGGGGTCAGATTATAAGTCTACCCCATTAGGTTTACAATAAAAAATTATTAAAAAACAAGAATATCAAATAAAAGCTACAAAAAAATCCTGGAAGGATAATGTTAATTATATTCGAAATATACTGCCTGAGAAGAGTACTGTGAGTCCTTCAGACTGTAAAAAGTACTATGAATTGTCTTAATTGCAAGGGAACAAGAAGAACAAATATAACTTGTATATAAAAGTGGAAAATATTTAGAAAAGTCAAAAATAATGATCATTTTGAAGGAAAATTGTAAAATAAATAGGACAGTATCAAGTAGTGCACTGGTTTGTCTATGTTACTGTACTAAATAGCAATAAAATCAATGAAAAACTCAAAAAACTCCTGAAAGGATAATGATTAACGATATTAGAGATATACTATTAAATAAGATTACTTTGTGTCGTTCTGACTGCGAAAAGGACTTTTGTATCAATTGGATTGTTATATTAAAAAGCGAACAAGAAGAGCTAAGAATCTTTATGAGTAAATTTGGATATAAAAGTGGAAAAATTCTTTTGAAAAATATAAAAATTGTGACTATTGAATGAAAAATTTTTGATAATAGAGATGGGACTGGAAGAAGAGACAAAAATCACGAGTGACGACAGGCAGGAAAACTTTAACGAAGATAGGGAAGGATAAAGCAGGGGAAGATCCAAAAAATTCCAGAAATAACAATATTAATTCAATATATTCATGCAGAAGGATCCTTTGTGTCGTTCTGACTGCGAAAAGGACTTTTGTATCAATTTTATTGTTATATTAAAAAGCGAACAAGAACAGCTAAGAATCTTTATGAATAAATTTGGATATAAAAGTGGAAAAATTCTTTTGAAAAATATAAAAATTGTGACTATTGAATGAAAAATTTTTGATAATAGAGATGGGACTGGAAGTAGAGACAAAAATCACAAGTGACGACAGGCAGGAAAACTTTAACGAAGATAGGGAAGGATAAAGCAGGGGAAGATCCAAAAAATTCCAGAAATAACAATATTAATTCAATATATTCATGCAGAAGGATCCTTTGTGTCGTTCTGACTGCGAAAAAGACTTTTGCATTAATTGGATTGTCTTAATAACAAGTGACCAAGAAGAAATAAAAACATTTATGAATAAATTTGGATATAATAGTGGAAGAACGTTTAGTTATTTCGGAATATAGAAACCACTGTAAACAACACCTACAATTATATTTTGCACTTACTAAAAGGAAAGTATAGAGCGAAAGTATCAAATGAGCTCATAAAAACTTGACTAGGAGTTAGAGGCAAGTTATAAGTCCAAAGAAACTCTAGACAATATATCGAGAATTAAAAAGCTGGTGCTAAATATTATCAACAGGATTTTATGAGAAGTAAAAGAAGCAAACTATATTCAAACAAAAAAAAATCAGTTGATTGTCCAGGAAACCAGGAATTGGTGAAACCCAGCCAGAATAACATTATTAAGGCCACGTTTCATGATACATACAAAAATATTTATTACTTAGATACAATCTTATCGATTATAATTAAAAAAAAAAAAGAATTTAAGGAGCCAAAGATCTAGGAAAAACTTTCATTTTTACAAAATCATCAATAATCTCTTTAATATTTTCAGCGGTGGGTTGCTGTTGTGAAACACTGAAGCCCAATTGCTTCAATTTGTTACCGTCGAGTCTTAAATGTTTATGGAGCAATAATTCTGAATCCATATGAGGTGATAGAGGCGTATTTTGTATATCGTCTTGTCTACAAGCTTCTGCCCAAGGAGCTAGATGTTTGTCGTTGGCATCGTCTGCGGCGCCTACCAAATCCACTACTGCTGATACCAGATTACCGTAATAATCTACTTTTAAGTTAAATAAATCGGATAGTACATTGGAGATCGAACCTTGCGTCGAATCTGCCTCGTCTACAACGTTGTAAATCTAAAAATAACAAGAAAATTAGTAAAACTTGGATCTTTTGATTTTAATAGTTTATACTTGAAATATATTAATGAAGACTTAATGAAGAAAGAGAGAAAAATAGAAGCTAATAAGAAAATTCGCTAAAAAGTTGGATAGAACTAAGGAATGGTGAATGGAAAGGAATAAAAAAATAATTCAGAGTCAACCATCAAGTACACACGTAATTTTCACAGAAAACGGGCAATTCAAATCGTAAGACTATAAAAAAGCGGAAAGTGAATTGGTAGAAGGTACTGTTTACACTTGGTTTTTACCAAAACAGGACCATTTTAAGTGAAACAGCATTAGAATTAAACATGAAGTTTGGTGATAAAAGAAATTTTAATTACGACATGGGGTATTTCAAATTGAAATTCACGGTGAAAAATTAAGTGCTGAAGCTCCAGGAGCAGATTATTTTTCCGAGAACTTGCAAAAATATCTTGGAAGTTGCAGAATATGGTTTCGATTTAGTTGGATCTTTATTGGAAAGCTTTGCCATCTAAGTCGTTGGTGTCTCAAAAAGAAGCCCCTGCTCCAGATTACAAAACAACGATTTGTTCATTTCAGCCAAATAGCGGAATAGCAGGCAAGGTTCTTCTACCTTTTGACCGTCAAAACCCGAAACTTTGAATAAGGTGAGTGATATGTTTGTGGTGAAGTTTTTGCCCCCTAATGTAATATCTCTAACTGTATCGAAACCAGTTCATTCGTCGTCTGCTTTTGGGTGATACAAATGACGAAGAAACTATTTTTTCTACGTGCAAAAAAAAAACAATTTTAAAGATTGCAGTTATATGTTAGCCGCATCATGGAATGGAGTTGAAAGCTGCACCTTGTATAATTCGTAAAATAAACTACTGAAACCATCCCATGATGAAATCGAAATCCACCAAATTGTGGATGAAATGAGTGGCTACGTGTGGACAGCGATGATCCAAGCTTCCAGTCGCTGACAGACGATGAAATTGTTGAAGAATTACTAAGTGGTGAAAACCTCACAGAGAAAGATGAAACTGGCAGGAAATAGGAAGTTTTGGAAGGAAGTAGTGAGAAGGATTATGGGGACTTATCCATCCCAACAAATGGATATAGGAAGATGTAACCCTATTAAGAGTGTTAAGTCATTATCATTTAATTAATTGAAATTTGGTAAACTAGGAGTCAGCAACACAAAAGGTAAAAAACTAGGCTTAAAAAGATGAATATGAAAAAAATGATTAAACCTCGATTACCTAGGGTAGTAATATATTACCTGTCCATTTGTATCTTCTCTATTTCCCACAAACCAAATAGCCCGACAAACATCATTTACGTGAACAGTGCTGATTCGTAAATCTGCGTTCCATAATAATTTCATAGTTTCCCCTACATGTTTGTATATAGAAGCAGCGATTATTCTCGGCATAAGCCCGTTTTTATCGCCAAGTCCATATACTATTGGTAGTCTGAGGACGGTGTAAGTTAAGTCTGGTATTTCGGCCAGTTTCTTCTCAACCTAATTCATATCATTCAAGCAATATAAATAGAATTTTTGTCGAATTTCTGTTAATTACATTACAATTTGTTTTTAAATATCATTTCGAGTTATTTTTATTAAATTATTATCCCTAAGCTACAGACACCCTCATTTTGGAAACTTATACTAACTATGTACGAAGCCACAAGTACCTCGTATGACATAGAGATGGCGGTAGTTGTTATATTAGAAAGTACACAATCCATCCACATATGTTTCAAGTTTGAACACGCCACGTTGTTTAGTATTTGTTTGGCGCCCATCAAAAGTGAAGGTTTTCAGTGATTTCAGTGAAAAATTTTATTTGAAAGGCATAAGCCCAACCAATAACCAATATAGAAGCTGAACTAGATTCTACTATGGCTGAGACTATTCCTTAACTGAAAATTTGGACACGAGAAAGCTATGCTTGAGATGAGTGCCGCGTTCACTCACAATGGAATGGCAAAGGCAAAGACAATAAAATCTGCAGGCATGGTGACGGTTTTTTGGGAGGCGCATGTGATAATTTCCATTGACTAACTTGAAAAAACGAAAAAATATCAACGGCGAGTATTATGCGAACTAATGACAACATTTGACAGAAGAAATCAAGCAAAAACGGCCGCATTTGGCTACGAAGAAAGTTTTGTTTCATCAAGACAATGCATCAGCTCACACATCCGTTATTGCAATGGCCAAAAGTTTGAATTGCTACCTCATGCACCCTATTCGCCAAATTTAGCCCTCTCGTATTATTTTCTGTTCCAATATTTGTAAAAATGACTCGGTGGTCAAAGATTTCAAATATATTTTTTTCCAAAATTTTTGTTGGGTCAGATACTTATGGAACCATCCTCGTACATCGCTCAACTATATCGAAATGAGCGTAATTTTTGGAAGTATTTGTTGTAGTTTATAATTAAATTATTTATATACAGGGTGAGTTATGAGGAATTTTACATACTTTTATCATATATAGAGTCAAGGATATCATGTGACTACTAAAAAGTGTCAACACCTCTTCTTTATTAATATACAGAATGATTTTTTGTGAAATTGTCCATAAATTTCAATTGGTCATATTTGTTTTTCTAACTTTTTCATGATGCAGTACACTACTATCAAATATTCGACTGGTATTAACTAAATTTAGAAATTCCTGGACCGGCTTTGGAAAAATCAATTTCAAGATATGTATTGAATATTGCACCCTGTATAATATTTTTTAAATTCAATAAGTAATTTTCAAACTACATGAATAACAAATCATATGAAAAATAGAACAACTATAATGACGTATCAAATAGCAAGGTATTAATTCTATAAATTTGAGGCTCAACGAGCGCAACTGTTCAATATTGATAGAGTATAGGGCAGATCCTTCATCACGACAATGTTCCCACTCACACTTCGCTCGTTGTGCGTGAGTTTTTGGCTCGAAGCTCGCCCCTTGTGACTTCTTGTTCTCTAAATGCAAAATGGTGCTTCCTGAGCAGCACTTGGGAGATGTGGAAGCCATCAAGGTAGAAACGACACGGCAACACAGCATCACAACTGAAGACTTTCAGCAAGCTCTCTCTCTCTCTCTTTGATTGAGAAACAGCGCATCAACATCAAGTTTCTTGCAAAGCAAGGCAAGAATGGCCCTGAGGTTTTTGAGTGTTTGAAATAAGTTTACATAGACAATTCTCTAAAGGAACCAAACTGTGAACAAGTGGTTAAAAAGTTTCTTGGAAGAACGAGCAGAAGTGAAAGGAGAATCTCGCTCAGGACATCCGTCGATATAGAGTTCTGATGATAATGTCAAACTAATTCAGGCCTGTGTTTTTAAAGACAGCAGAATGATAGCTGGCGAACTTCCAGTCCTAAAAACAACAATCAATCACGAAATCCAACACAAAAACTTGAAATAAAGAAATTATTCACCCGATTTGAGTTCTTCTTGTTCTCGAAATGCAAAATGGTGCTTCGGGGGCGGCACTTGAAAAATGTGGAAGCCATCAAGGCAAAAACTAGACGGCAATTGAACAGCATCAGATCTGAAGACTTTCAGCAATGTTATGAACAATGGAAACGGCGTTGTAAAAATAAAGTTTGTATTAAACTTTTATACGTATTTTCTGGACAAACCTCGTACATAATTACACAGTTATTAAATTTTCTGAAGTCTTCTAGATTGAAGAAATTACGAGAATATTCTAGAGACAATGGTTTTGCTATAAAAACAGTGTACAACTCGAGTCAAAAGAGTTGATTGGTGGTTTTTTTTAAAAATAACGTCGAAATTATTGGCAAAAAATTCAAAATTTTGAAGTGTATTGATGAAAATACTATATAATTATGCAACAGAAAAAAAGGTTCTTGACCACATTGTTCTAACATATGTAATTTGGTCTGTATAGATTACCATTTAATTTCCTGTTTTTAATTGTATATCTTCTGATTATAGAAAAAAAATATGATTCATTCTATTGTGATAAGATTCATACAGAATATATATTTATTTCAACTTGATTATATATTCCTTGCAACAATACAGGGTATTCCAGGACTTACTCTAATTATTTTTAATCTACAGTTTTTTCTATAGTTGGTACTTTTAGAGTTATCAACCATTGAAACTGCTCATTTTTTATTGAAAAAACGCATATTTTTATCGTTTTTCATGAACAATTTGAAAACTTATCATTTTATCAACAAAATCATCCAGAACAAAAATGTAGCTAATGAAAAAACAAAGTTTTCTAAGGACCTCTGTAAATTCAATAATAACTGGAGTTATTGCTAGTTGGAGAATGGCTATTTTCCGTTTCAAATGTTACTTGTAGGGGTTTTATTACCAAAAATCTACGAGGGCGCAAGAAAGCGGGCAGTCACTGTAGGCGACAGCGAAGCTTTTGTGGTTTTCTATCCATTGTACTGAATCGATTTTTGGAGGGAGTCAGAGCAACTAGTAATGGATAAGAATATTCCTCGTAAGGAAACAATATCTGTGAACATATTGTAACATACACTCAATAGTTGGGCAAGCATAGATAATGTGAGCTAGGAAGAGTGCAGTTACGAGGGGGGTTCAACATGTTGTTTCAATTGTGTGATGCAATTTTCGAGATCAGCCAGAAGATTTTTGAGCTCTACCAACACCAATTTGCTATGCCTGGTGGGCTCACTCAATTCCCGTCCTTTTCCTGGTTTTCAAGGCTCATATACACTCTGAATAAATCATGATACAAAAACAACGGGTTGGTTCACTCAAATCCCGTTTTTTTTTTTGTTTTCAAGGCTCATATAGGCCCTGTATATATCATGATACAAAAACAATGGGAATTTTATATCAAATCAACACAGGGCATAAACCTGACCCTCTCAGAGTTCAATGAAATTTAGTATAAAGGTTGTCCTAATATCTCAAATGATTTAAAAATTATGGTTATGTAAAGTTTCTAAAAATCTGCCAACAAAAAACCAGCATATTTTGATATCACCATTGATTTTCTCCTAATTGAGCTAGAGAGATAGGAATGATGTCATTTTATTCCGTTATAAATGTTTTTTATTTTGATATACAACACCACATACTTTGTTAATAAGAAGTTATGAGCTGACAATTGTATAAAAAGGGGAACCAATATAATGGCAGGCAAGAACTTTCAAAAATAAAAACTTTAGCTTTTGAAACAAATATGAAATAAAATATTTTTCTTATTAGAGAATTTGTGGTAATCCCAATTTTTCCATATTTACCCTTCTTTTTACACTACTGAAATGTTGCAAAATTCTTTTTAATATTTGATTAATTATCAACCTCAAGTATAAATTTCAAACTTATTCAAACTCATTTACAATTGCATTATAACCACATAAAAGTCTTACTAAAAATTACCTATATGAAGATATTGCCTACCTGTCTTTTCCATTTAGCTACGAAAGTCCAGGGTTCAATCGGTCCATCTTCTTTATGTACAGTCTTCTCAGATGAATACATATTACCAGAAGATAGTTCTATATAGTGTTTGGCTTTTTGTAGGGCAGCTTCTTTGGCACAATTTAAGCTCAATTTCAAAATACCCTCATTGTAAACAGGATCTGTTTGACCAGACTTCGTTTCACCTGCACAGTTTACAATGAGATCCCATACAGTATCGTCAGAAGAACTGAAAGCACTTTTACAAGATTCTGAAAGAAATATAATTATGTATAAACTTTTAATTTCAATGTTATTATAGTATATTGAATATAGTACTTACCTATATTTATTAAATTAGCACTCTTAAATTCAACAATTTCATTTTTGAATGCATCCCCATGTACATCGTTTAACCAGGCAACTTGTGGTGGTACTTTATCAACAATTCTTATTGCACTAACGAGATCATTTTTGACTAAATAGACGATCAAGTTGCGGCCAATAAAACCACAACCTAAAAAATTTGATATGAATCAAATCGAATAAAAATATTTATTGTTAATATACCTCCTAATATTAAAACTTTAGGCTTAGACATCCTGTCACAGATATAATTTAATATTACCGGATATTACTTTGTTCCTCACTGAATATTGATAACGATAAGAAAAAATTGCATTTGATCGTTATTCAAACCTTAAAAAAATATGTTCTGTATTGACGTTGACATTTGTCATTTGATGACATATTGTTTGGTAGAAAACTGCAAATTTGAATGACATGTTTTCATATTTTCTAAAAGGCTTCTACTATTCTCTAAAAGGTGGCAGGATTACTATTAATATTGGTATAAAACATTAATGGAAGTAAAAGTTTCAAAAAAAACTGGAATCACTTACTAGTTTTCAAATTGAGATATTCATTCAAATTTATGATTTCACTTTCAATCAAATCAATAATATGTTAATGTTACTATGAATATACTTAATAAAAAAAAAACGTGAGTTAATTTTTTTTGTGTGATTGGAAAAAAGATGATGATGGTGAGGTTTTCAATTAAAATTATTATTTATTAACGTAACGTTGTTTAAAAGTCGTAGTTTGAATCCTCTACAAGGTGTTCAGGGACTTGTCGCAAAAAATCTGAAGGCCAGGGCCGGCTGATAGTTAACAATCCGTAACTTTTACAGGGACGACCTGTACAAACAAAAGATAGCAAAAATTAATTTTGCAATCGAATGTGTTCTTAATAGACTTGACATCCAGCGAGAACAGTAATCTATTTTATGTTAATAAATAGTTTTTACAAAGTTGTGAATTAAGTTAATTAACTGGATTCATTTTTTGGGGGATATCTTAAAAGCTTGGTATTTGCAGCACTGGTAAACAAAAGGAATGGAATAATCTATAGAATAAACTTCCATAAAGACGCTATGAGGCAGAATCTTGGAATGCTCTTGCAAGTGCAAAGAAATATCCCCAGAAGACTTCGGAAGTGTATAGAAGTGCAAGGTGTCCACTTCGAACATTTGTTAAAGTTCAGTTTGTAGGCAGCTCAATTAGAAATGTTTGATTTTGTTTTAATACCTCCTGTAAGTATTTTAAATAACATTCATGATAATTTTCTTCAGAATGTCTCTTTATGGCGAACGGTTTCCTTGGCATGTACAACGATCTAAAAATCTACATATTGTACAGGTTGTCCCTGTAAAAGTTACAGATCGGTAACCATTGAGTATGAACCACCCCTGGCCTTCAGATAGTAGTGTAGAATTATTTATTTCGTTAAAACCACTAAAAAGACATACGTAGTCATCCATTGAAAATTCATAATATGTTCCAATGTATAATATACTCAAATAAGTACTGATTTTGCAACTTTAAATGCCTATAACTCTGAAACAGTATTATTATTGGCATCAAGTCCCGTAAAACACCCTGAATAACCAGTATGACACAATGTTTTTAACTTGAGGAATAATAAAATATTTTAGAATAACATTTACTTTAACCTTCAGCTGTTTAGTTAGTTATAAGCAGGTTAATTAGGTAAAAATATTGGTGTATACCCCATATATTGATTATAATTATACAATTGTTGATTCATACGAAAATATTCGAGGTATAACCTCAAAAAATATTTTAACTGTCTACTAATGGAATTGATACGCCTATGGACTCCGAATGCTTTATTATTTTAATATTCTCTCACGAATAAAAATAGAATTATAAAAGAGATAAAAGTCTAACCAGATCTTATATTACTTCAAGTATTTTAACCTCACATATTTGAGAATATCGAGCTTTAGCAACCAACTTATAATTTAATCCCTTGGGTTATAAATAAACAATAATATTTAAATAGATTTTAATTAATTACGTAAGCATTTTCAAAATTTATCGAAACTTGGAAATAGTAAACATATTTTTTTCTAAACGACTCTGATGAATTTGCGTCAAAGATGTCAATATATCAAGTTTTATTATTAAATATTTAGTATTTGTTGTAAAAACGTTATAACTGTCAAATAAATCTCGATTTCTCGTCATTTTAACAGTTTTTCACAGGTGCAAAGTTTATGCGGGGGCAAAGTTGCATATAATTTTTATTATTAAAATATTTTTTCAGGTTTTGATTTTTTTATAGCTCTCCAGTACTACAGCGCTTACACACTAGTCCTCCTTGTAGGACAGGCTATTCAATTGAAGGCTCATGATTGGGTAACTATAGTTTCTTCAGATCTTCTTCTTAAACTCCACTTGGCTACTGTCATTTTATATAAAGGCCTAAAGACAGGTCATACCCTGGTTATAATGCTCTTCAGGTTTGGATGTATCACAAATGAGTCTCTGACTACCTCACAATCTCAAAAGATATCGTTCGTGGCGATGAAACCCCACTTGAAGCTCTTCCGGTTTGGTTATATTAAATGATCAGAGGATGGGGTACGCTGTTAAACGATGATGATATTAACAAATTGTACTTAAAATTTTTCTAAATAAATAGTAATCTGACGCTGCGAGGTCCGGACTAAATGCTGGATGTGGTGGAAGCTCGATACCATCAAGTCTTCAATCTTATTCCGCGTAACTTGTTGTCATTGAAGGAGAGCTGTTTCCTCTTATTTTGTTGCCATGTTTCAGGTCTCAAGATGTCTTTTTTCTTGACGCTAATTTCAACTATTTCGTCAGCAGAACTTTTATTAGACATTTTAGATTAATTTTGAACTATAAAAGCAAAATAGCAGTGAGTAATTATATGTCGAAACCGTTGAAACATTTCAAGATCTCCCAGGCTATGAAGTGAATATTTACTATTTAGTTCAGGTGATTATGGGCGCTCGTGTTGAGTTTTATTTCTTCGCGGCTCAAATTCCGAATCAGTTTAGGGACCGATCGCATGCGCATTTTGAAAATTATATCGTTATAACACTCAATATGTTACTAAACTGTTATGCTAGAACGTGCCAGTTTCAGTTATTATAGTCGGGTCAAATTAGATCAAAAAAAGAGTGAAGCTACATAAACTCCCATCAAGCTGAAGATCAGTAAAATTGTTTGATATACAATTGAAAATAAAATTTTAATCAAGGTCAAAGGAGTTTTTTGCAATTTTTGACAAAACAGTGAGTTTTATCATAAAAATACCTCAGACAAAAATTGTAGAATATAAAATTATTTACAAAAAATGTGTGATTACTTTTTTTTCCTACGAATCACCGTTTCTGAGATATAATGATTCAAAAAGTTGTAAAAGTTATAATGTTTCAGATTTAATGTCGTATTTAATGGCTATAATGATTGCTCGAGAAATAATAATAATTTATTTTATAAACTTATGATAGTTCCTACCAGTCAACAGAAATTTCTTATAAATACTCACTCGGTTCATTTCAATGTTGTAAAAAAAGTTTACCGTTGAAACTATATTAGTGAAACCATTAATTACAACTTTTACAACTTTTTGAATCATTATATCTCAGAAACGGTGGTTCGTGAGAAAAAAAGTATTGAATCATTTTTTGTAGATAAATTTATGGTCTACAATTTTTTTCTGAGGTATTTTCATGAAAAAACTCACCGTTTTGCTGAAAATTGCGAAAAACTCATTTTTTGACCTTTGACCTTGAATAAACCTTTTTCCATACACGGAGATGATCAGGAACATTCAAATTCTATGTACAATTGTTTTTTAAACGATTTTACTGATTTTCAGCTCGATGGGAATTTATGTAACTTAGAATGTCTAAATTGACCGGATTATAATTTTTACAATTTTTTGAATCATTATATCTCAGAAACGGTGGTTCGTGAGAAAAAAAGTAATGAATCATTTTTTGTAGACAACTTTATGATCTACAATTTTTGTCTGAGGTATTTTCATGATAAAACTCACCGTTTTGCTGAAAATCGCAAGAAACTAAATTTTTTGACCTTTGACCTTGATTAAATTTTTTTCCATACACGGGAATGATCAGGAACATTCAAATTCTATGTACAATTGTTTTTTAAACTATTTTACTGATTTTCAGCTCGATGGGAATTTATGTAACTTAGAATGTCTAAATTGACCGGATTATAACTTTTACAATTTTTTGAATCATTATATCTCAGAAACGGTGGTTCGTGAGAAAAAAAGTAATGAATCATTTTTTGTAGACAACTTTATGATCTACAATTTTTGTCTGAGGTATTTTTATGAAAAAACTCACCATTTTGCTGAAAATCGCAAGAAACTAATTTTTTTGTCCTTTGACCTTGATTAAATTTTTTTCCATACACGGGAATGATCAGGAACATTCAAATTCTATGTACAATTGTATTTTAAACTATTTTACTGATTTTCAGCTCGATGGGAATTTATGTAACTTAGAATGTCTAAATTGACCGGATGACCGGATTATAACTTTTACAATTTTTTGAATCATTATATCTCAGAAACGGTGGTTCGGGAGAAAAAGAGTAATGAATCATTTTTTGTAGATAACTTTATGATATAAAATTTTGTCTGAGGTATTTTCATGAAAAAACTCACCATTTTGCTGAAAATTGCGAAAAACTCATTTTTTTTACCTTTGACCTTGAATAAACCTTTTTCCATACACGGGAATGATGGGGAACATTCAAATTCTATGTATAATTGTTTTTTAAACGATTTTACTGATTTCCAGCTTGATAAGAATATATATAACGTCGAATGTCTAACTCGACCGGATTATTATACTGTTTTTCAGTTTTAATTATTCATCAGATCAACAAAAGAAATAATTTAATATGCTCTAATATGAGTATAAATTTATAAAAACTTATTTCGATTTATGTTTAACACTTAATTTTTTAATAATGAGTGTGACCTCCTCTTGCTTTAATAACATCTCTTCTAGGATTAGGCATAGATCTAATCAATTTAGCTATTGTTTCTTGTACAATGTACAGAACAATGAGCTCTGTGATCGAGTCTAGCTTGAATTTTGCTTTTTAGCTCATCCCATATATGTTCTATCGGATTTTGGGACTGTTTGTTGAGCCGAAAACCGATTTCTGTAATGTAATCTTGCGTTTTGCGGCCTTGCATCATCATGCATAAAGGTGACTTCGTCTCCATTGCAGTCGACGTAAGGTACCGCATTAAACCATTAAACCTCTAGTTCCATGAACACAGTCGCCTCTTCGAAAGAACACAGGATCATTCAGTGCTCCTATTGAAACTGCACCCCAGATCACGAAGAAATCACTTCCCTAATCACTCCACTCTTCAAAGCAGCAATCTGCAAATCGCTCTCTTCGTCTTCGGAACATTTTCCTTCTTCGGTTATTACCATGGAGGCTTATTCTGGTCTCAATAAATCCAGTGGTGGGTTCACCAGCAGGTTTAGTAGGCTGAAGGGCGGCGTAAATTTCAAATGTTTTCACAAAGAAGACGAATTTTGAAATTTTTACAGAAATAAAAGTAATTTGATCAAAATTGAAATGCAGTACACTAAAATTTATCTTGCTTGAAAAGAGTAGTCAGATCCAATGAAAAAGATTTCATACGACGGATGTATTTTATTGTTTTCATTATTTAAATTGATCTTTAAAGCACAAAGTGATTGTTAATGACTCCTAGAGTGAAAAAGATTTCTATACGCAGTGTGATTTGCATATGGTTTTTCTAAAACCAATGTTAATATAAAAAGAAATAATGTCTTCAAACTTTCATGGGTAAGTAGCTTCGATCTCTTTGCAGGTCTGATGTTTTTAGAGAGAAACAAATTTCAGTTGCTGCTGGAGGAAGTCGAAAATTTATATAAAGATGATACTCAAATTCTTCCAGAAGGACTAAACATAACAATTTGGCGAAAATAAGAATGAATTTATAGAGAAATAAAAACCAAAAAAGGGCTGTAGAAAGTTAAGGACTTGGGGAATGTGTTGTGCTTAAATTTGCTGATATTTTCGACAGATGAAATCCTAGTTTATGTTCTCCATTATATTTTGTTATGGAATATAAATTAGCTGATTCAATAATAACGAAAAAAATGAATAAGGGACAGATAATTTTCATTTTAGATTTCACTAACGAAAAAATCCAAAACGAAAAGGGACTTTCCTGTATCCACATCCACATCGAAAGAGCCCCACTGGATAATTTGTGGACAGACAAGAAGAAGATGATCCCTGCGTGTCATTGTCTAGCTCCACTATACGATAAAAGTTTTGTTGAATCTCATGAATTGTGCTTACTTTACATAAAATTAAAGAAAAATAACATTATGTTATCTTTTTTGTCATTGATGCAACTTTGATGGCCTATAACTCAAAAACGAGAGAATTTTCTTCATGTGACGGCATAATTTTCACGTCATCTAGTTACTCCCGAAGCCTATGAAAATGAAAAGTTTAAATGGGGCGAAAATGTGTTGATTGCTGTGGGGAAGGTGTTTATCCAGAGGGATCCGAATAGACTAGAAGATATGTCCGAGTGGTGGATGTACATACAAGATTTGTTTGTGAAAAAATTGATCATTGACCTTGATCAAAATACCCACGCTACAGCTTACTATCGAACTACGTAGAAAAACAAGTTTTCTTTTCAATGCTAATAAATCTTTTGATAGAATTTGAAATCATTTAAGTAAATACGAAACTTAGGAATAAATTGAAATTAGATTTGTTAACACGCATGGTGATAAGATAACGCTATATTTTCAAACTTTTAAGTGGAATGTTTGATACCGGATCTAATTTATTTTTCAATTAAACAATAATAATTGTTTTTTGTAGTAACAATGAAATCATTACTGATGTTTTAATTTAGTAAATACAGTTAAATATTCAACATTACCTACGTGTTTTTAGGCACCAAAAAATCATGACTGAATAGTATAATAAGAGGTTATAGTCCACCACATTATACATTTCCTTTGAAACCATTTTACATTCCTCCGCGTATCTAAATTGTCCTGATAATTAAAAACTTTGTTTAATGAATCCACAAATATGGATCTTTGAACTGCTAGAGAAGCGTGGACCTGATGGCTCAACTACTTTTCTGAAGAAGCAAAATCAATATTGCTACGAACTCAGCTACTGACAAAGATCGTGAAGCTGGTTCTGTTCTATTATATTAACAGATTCTGTTGTCTATTTTTTTTAGCTGTTCATATGTTGTGGTCGTTTTAATATAGATCATTTCTAAGAAGGACTCTAGCAGCCGCAGGGGTTTTTAAATAATTTAATGTAATAGTGTCATAGTAAAAGTAAATAAACGACGAATTCAAATAAATTAGAGTGTAAAGTGTTTAGTAATAAGAATGAAATTTTCATTCAAGGTCGATCTCGCTGAAATCTATGGTAAAATTTGTTTCTGATTTATTATTAAAAATAATAGGTATTAACCATTTTTCAAAACATTAAGTTGAAGTTCAACTAGTTAGCTATTTTCCCGAAAATTTGTAATGTTGGTATCTTTGATATAATGAAATGATATTGTCTTCTTTCCTTTTTGTCCCAAAATACATACACTTTGAAACAAAAAAAATTCCTTGTAGTTACCATATTTTGACACCTATTCATTAAGTGAAATAATTTGTTCAACAAACATAATTTCATGTAAATTAGCTATACTTATTCAAAATTCAAATATCTTTCATGATATTTTGAGATAAAAATACAAATTTTGTAAGAATAAAAAAAAGACTCTTGCAGGTCGCTCTTGGTTCCGCATAAGTCTTGCACAACTGGTCTTGGTCTTGCGCATTCGTTCTTGGTGTTAGTCTTGGAAGCCTTTAGCTGCTCTTGGTCTTGGTCCAAGACCACAAGACCAAGACCAGTCTCGCTCATCACTACCACGCATTGTATTTGATCCAGTCAAAATAGTTTTTCCTTCCAGATAATGAACGAAAATTATCCCACGCGCATTCCAAACAACTGAACCCGTGCCTGCTAATGGAACGGTCTTTGCATTCTTTGGAGCCGGTTCTCCTTTCAGTTCATTGCTTTGATCGTGATGGACCCAAGTTTCATCCATGTTTATGAAACGGTGCGAAAATTCCAGCTTCATTTCTGTGAAACGTTACCAAACACTCGATTGAAACATCTTCACGATACTGTTTTTGTTCCATTGTGAGTGAACGCGGCACTCATCTCAAGCACAGCTTTCTCGTGTCCAAATTTTCAGTTAAGGAATAGTCTCAGCCATAGTAGAATCTAGTTCAGCTTCTATATTGGTTATTGGTTGGGCTTATGCCTTTCAAATAAAATTTTTCACTGAAGTCACTGAAAACCTTCACTATTGATGGGTGCCAAACAAATACTAAACAACATGGCGTGTTCAAACATGAAACATATGTGGATGGATTGTGTACTTCCTAATAAAACAACTACCGCCATCTCTATGTCAGACCAGGTACTTGTGGCTTCGTACATAGTTAGTATAAGTGTCCAAAATGAGGGTGTCTGTAGCTTGGGGATAGTAATTTAATAAAAATAACTGGACGATCCTTCAGTGGATTTTCTTCAACATTTCTGGAGTCTTCACCTCATTTGGTCGACCTCAGCGATGCTGGTCCTCGTACGGCCAAGGAGCAGTCTCACCCAGAGTAGAATCTAGTTCAGCTTTTACATTGGTTGGGCTTAGGCCAAATAGTATTGTATCATATAACGATGACAAATTTTTTTCACGTTTCCAAATTCACTGATTCATTATTGATAGCTGCCAAGCAAATACTTAACAACGTGGCCTCTTCAAATTTGAAATATATGTTATATAGATTGTATACTTTTTAATACAGTGGTATTTTCCAAGCAGCTACCGTCATCTCAAGGTTAGGCCAGGTATTTCTGGGATCATCCTCGTTGTAAAACTGTGAAGCAAACTGGGTTAATAAGGAAATCAACAATTTTCTTGTGATCAAAGATTATTTTTTATGCGAAAAAACATTTTAAGAAACAGACATAAATTTTATCTTGAAAGTAATTCGTTTCATGGTTTAGAGGAAGCCGATCAATGGAAAGGTAATGGTAGAAACAAACGTGGAATGTCCAAAAAAATGATTTGACATAATTAGAAATTGTCTGGACTAATTGTGTGGAAATAAGAGAAACACCAAAACACCCTTATCAAATTCTATAACTTCTTCTCATGATCCGCTTTCATATTTTCTTGATGCTAATACTAACTAACTACACAGTTTTTTGCCTGCAGTTTTAACAGAACCGCCTTAACTAAAAAATTAAGTTCCTCCTGTTTGCGCTGAAATCAGTTTCCAAAGAACTGAACTTATCCATCTCCTTAACAGTAACTATTATGACCTTATTGCGAATCTTCAATACACAAAAGAGAACTGGTAGATATTTACACGGATTAAACAGCAGGGCTGCTAATTTCTTTAAAAGATTAAAAATTCTGACGCTTCTCTCTTTATTTATCTTTAAATCCGTTTGCCTAAGTCGTAAGCACGCTTCTCCAATTTGAACGGATATCCACTTAGGAACGTGAAGCACAACCCTTACGTACCTACTCCACGTTCACAATTAATTAAGGGCTCAATATTTTACAATGCAAAAAAATGCGCAATCACTTGCCAATTGAAATCAAATCGATATCATCTTTTACCGCATTCCGCAATATTTGAGGGAATATTTACTGGAATTACTATTTTAATAATAATATTTAATTCCGGGCAATCTGCATACTGGTTTAATTTTTGTTATGGACTTATATACTAATTATTACCTATTACTATTACCTATTATTGTGGTTTTATTCTATATATTCTGTATATTAAATTTTATTTAATTTGTACCTTCATTTAGTTATTTTTATGTTAGTTTTTTAGTTTTTTACAAGCTTTTGTCTACAAATCGTAACAATTTTTTGACAATAAAGCATTTCTCTATTCCTTGCACATTTTTTTATTAAAATAAAAATATAATAAACAAACAATTTTGTACGTTTACGGTATATAATACGAATAATGTGAATATAAAGAATGTTTAAAATAACATTTCTTGGTTTGAACTGGTTTATTTTTTAGACGACAATTTGTTCATAACAACGATGCAAACGATATCAAGAAACCACCTGCGAAATAAACCAACAATGATAATTTTATTTATGAGTTGACTTTCGGGTATTATTTACGAGTCAAGTTTCAAGTCCAAATTATTCATGAGTAGCATTTTATTTTGATTACCCTGATTCTATAATTAAAACAAATACCTTACATAGACTACATCAAATCGACCTTCACCCTTACTTCATACTTAACAAACAGGAATTAAAACTAAATGGCTGTTCGTAGTATATATAAATACGAGAGTTGCTACTTAAGTTTTTAGATAGACAAATAAAAACAAATATTTATAACTGGAAATGGCTTTATTGCTTCTTAAAATATATTCCATTGAGGTCAATACACCTTTGCATGCTTCGAACCAATGATTTCCATTCCGATTGACACTTTATCAGTACGTTCACTATTAAAAATGTCAGATTTGACATATTCATATCAGTGTTGCCACATCTCGACACTTAAGCAGTAACCATCGTATAGTCTGGTCTAGTTTTTGGGTACGATTACGGAAAAAATATGTTTTGTTTCTTTGTTATATCTAAAAAAAGAGTTTGATCGTAAGTCTACATTATTGAAGCTATACTTAACAACATATGCACATTGAAGATATAGAACGACACTTTTTTACTTTTGAAGTACATCCCAGCAGAGGTTATATGCCTGGGAAAGATTTTGGTCTATAGTGACAGCCTCTAGAATTAAAATTTAGTTTTTGCACGCCTTTTCAATACATAAAACCAACCTGCCCTATTCAAATGTAGTGTCTTCGAAGCTTCAGGCAGTGGTAGATTTCATACTCATTCCGGTAGTTTTAGTCTTCTCCCCATTACTTCAAAAATACGTTTTGGTCCTTCGTTAGACAAAAGCGATGTGGAATTTAAGGAGCTTTTCAAGATTTGTATCCTCCAGAAGGTATACTTTGTTAAAGGAACCTTTAAGTTCTAATCTAAAGGAGTCTTTAAGGAATAAAAACCTAGAATAATTATTCCCGCCTTTGCTGATATAGGTTACGTGGTCTATTAGCATGTTTACTACTTCTATTAACTGGTGTTTTGCCAGATATTATTAAAGATGTTGGATTGTACGGAAAAATTGATTGAAATCAAACGACGATAGCACTGATACTGATCACTACTTCAAGTAGACTACATACAAACGGGAAAAAACTTGTCTTTTTTCAATTCATATCTAACTAACTAGTCACTGAAATGATTTTTCATAAATCGCCCTGTATAATGTTATAATCATGATAATTTATGTTCCTAATCAATGAAATCCTCAACTAAATATGATGTTTACTTCCATAGCTGGTAATTAATTTTAAATGAAAAATTGAATTATGGTATAGTCTTTATAAGTTATTGTAGTTATTAATTTTTATTTAAGGAGGTATCATTCTATAGCCTTCAGGTATTCGCATATTGAACAAATTATTCATTAAAAAATATTCTGTTAATCGTAGAGTCAATTTCCATTACAAAAATATTTGATGTAATCCTCAATCACATATCGCCAGCTCCAATGATCCCTAGTCTCGTTTTTGAGGCTTTCAATCCCCGTTTTTATTTCCACTGTTATTCTAGAGATATTTGCTTTTCTTCTTTATTCGACCTATTGTATCCGTTGCGTTTTTATGTTTTCGTTTGTAAAGCTTACTCAACATACTTCTAATTTCGAACACCTCTCAAATTCGTCAAAGAATATTAATAGCAAATGGAGAAAATAAGCAAAGAAGGTGTGTGGGTCCCTCATGATGTTCCCGAAGTGAAAGAAATCAACGGGCTCATCGTAAAACCGTTTTTTGAACGCTTGATCACTGGAAGTAAAAAGTGGTTCCTATACGATAATCCAAAACGCTATATGAGGTGTTTTTTACCAATTGAATCATCACGAAGTACTGTGAAGCCGAGTTTGCATCACAAAAAGGCGTTTTTGTACGTGGAATCGTTCATTTTGAAGTGATGAATCCTTGACTAAATGTTTATACAAATAACAACACTCAATAAGTTATGTGACTGACACACAGATACTGCTGTCATTGTCAAATCCATTTGACGTTTATGGAGTACCAACTTTCAAAAGATTATGTGTCAAATTTCATGACATTTCGATTAGTGACAAGTGACAACCATTTAAATGAAGCTGCTTTTGCTATTTTCAAAACAATGGATTCTAAACAATTTCGTATGGTAATTTATCTTTGCTTCTTGATGAAAAAAATACTGTATAAGATCCGCTATGGCTCCAAAAGTGTTATCCAGACACTGCTCGATCGCAAAAAACCATTTTTTATTGGTTTAGTAAATTTAAACGTGGTCGTACAGATACCAATGATGGTGAACGTTCTGGTCGTCCAATTGAGGTGGTTACTCTAGAAAACATCAAAAAAGTCCTTGAGAAAGCTATTATCAAAGTGCTGCTTTTACTAACAGTCGATCAAAAACAACTATGATGATTCAGAGCAGTGTTTGGAGATGTTTACACGTAATAAATCAGATTTTTTGTATCGATATGTGACAATGGATGAAACTTAGATCCATCACTTCACTCCAAAATTAAAACAATCATAATTTGAGTGGACTGCAGCCGGTGAACCAAGTCCAAAGCGTCCGAAGGCACAAGTCAGCTGAGATAATTTCGAGATTTAATATTTCGAAAATCTATTCTGTCGTTGTTCAAAGGAGAAAACAACTACTTTCCTGGCTAATGACTAGACGCATATTAAATTACATCTCCTGTGAAGAGCGTGATGTCAATCGACCTTTATGTTGATATCAGCATCCTCAATGGTTGGCCATTGCAAGGCGAGGTTTGTAACCACTGACTAGTTTCGACGTTATTACGTCTCATCAGAGTGGTTAAACAACTTCAGTTCGTGTATCAAGTCTGATCGAGACAACGTCAAAGAGCGCCGCTATTTGATTCACGAACGTCAACGCTAGCTGGCGCAATCATCACTTTCGTTTAGTTGATTTTTGAGAATTGTCATTACCTTTTTCTTTAGTACGTTTTTATATTATTTGGAAAAAATGCTTGTAATGCCTCTATGATTCGTGCAAGCTGAGGTATTTTCTATGTATCTTAATCAGAAATCCTTTCTTCCAATTGATGGGGACTATGGCCCCTTTTCAAGATTTGTTAAATATTTACCTACATTTATTAACTTTCTAGGTGTACTTCTGAATAACTTGGTGATAAAAAATGTTATGTATCTTTATTTGAATGATGTGATTATAATTTTTTTGGTAGCACCGCAGTACTTATGCATTAGCCGCCCCTGATTTCTCTAGAAATCATTTTCAATACAACTGTAGGGCGTCTTTATCAAACTAGTTTTATTTATTAATTTACCGGGGTTTTCCCGTAAGACTTGTTATATATATTAAGGTCAATTTCAACTTTGAACTACTTTTATAAACTAGTTTTTGATGTAGTAAACTTTCCATTTGGAAAGCTACAGTCTACCTGTGCAATATTAGTGAATCCATTTTTTGCTTGAATTAATTTTTTTGTATCGATTATTTTCGGTATAACCACAATTTAGAGCTTCATTTTCTTGACCAATAATATAATTTTGCGGTTCGAGTTGGTATTAATATGGATTTTATCAAATTTTCTGTTTATCAATATAATATTAATTGAAATCAGTTCAATGCTTTCTCAATTGATAATGCTATGAATTGAGAATATTAAAATAGATTTTTTCTATTACTATGTGTTAAGTACGTTCTATATACAAACTTTCGAGTGGGTAAAATTTTACTTTACGCACTATTGCGAGAAGAATCATACTTTTTAAGCACTAGTGTGTACAAAACGTATTATTAAGGTCTCCGTAGTGTAGTGGCTAGACTACGAGGCTTATATGCGAGAAGTCCCAGGTTCAAGTCGCGCTGATGCAATTTTTTCTTTTTCTACTTATGGAGTAATAATCATTTTTAACACAAATACGTATGTTGTTTTGTTAATTTGTTCTAATACTGATTAAAATGTTCAAAATATTAATAAAGTATAATATATTTCGTAAAGAAAAATTACTATCGAACTTCTGTGTTTTGATAAAATTTTCGCTAGTAGAAAAAATATTGTAAACAAATCGTGTGTAAAGGCATTTTTTCGACTCATATGTTTGTTAACATTCACATTCGTCGACCAAAGGCTATTCCCTTCTAACATAAATAACTACGTTATTAGCTATTTCCGACAGAATTATATGGAAATTGGATATTATACGAAAAAAATAAATATTGATAATTTCTTATCTAAATTTTGATTATATTTTACTATAACCACCTCGAAAAAAAAAAAAAAAAAATACAATACATCAAAATAATTCAAATTTGGAAACCAAAAGTGATAACCAATTAATTCCAACTTTATTTACGAGGAAGATCAAATTATGTTGATGTACAGGGGGTGTCTCTCAAGTAATATCGGTTTTCATATCTAAAATTCATACGCCCCAATTTATATATATCGTAACTGATTGTATGAAGAGTAAAATTTCTTCATTTTCTTCTGATAATCTTTACTTTCTTCATTGACTATGTAGTACGTTTTTTATAATAAATACTATAGATCGTGATAAACATGAAAGTCAGGTATTATTGAAATATTATTCGAAACAAAAGTTCAAAACAGCCGTGATAGCTGAGAAAATATGTGAAAAATTGAAGGAAAAGTCACAGTTAATGAGGAAACAACATGGTGTTGGTTTAATTGTGTTGATAGTGGAGATTTGACTCTTGAAGATCGTTCGTCCTTGGACCTTCTGAATATACCAAACATCGTAATGTCCAGAAAAAAATTATAACAAAAGTGGGCTCGTAAGTTTTAAGTCCACCAATAGAGGGCATATTTAAAAATATATAATTTAAAAATCATCCGTGTGAGGTCAGGGAGAGTGAGAACGTCTATTAGGCTGGTTCTTCCAAACAGAGATTCAAAATTTATTTATTATAATCTTAACATTGCCGTTAGATGGCGTTATCAAAATGTGAATGATGCGATGAGGTGCTTGCTCCTCCCTTAACGATTACACGTCGCGTTTCACCCGGTATGTTCACGTGCTGATTACGAACTGATCTTTGTTTTAGTTTACAAAAATCCTGGTCTTGATCTCTGAAGATAGGGTCTAATAAAAAAGCAATTCTCGACGAGCTGGTCAAGATATACAAATGTCTGGTTTTTCATACAGCCGCAGACAAGACAAAAAATTCATAGTTGAGATAAACCCCTCGGACTGACCCAAGGAAACGTTGCAGCTAAGTAGAGGGTGGTAATAACTTAAATGGGTCTAAACGCAGTGTATATAAAAATCGATTATGGCACAGGGCTGTTGGTTCTGTGGAGTTAACAGATGGAGGAAAATCTTAGAGTTTGACATTGTGGAAGAGATTCGCTACAAGTCCAGCGACCGATAAGTCCGTCTTCTTAGTAATAAGTGATAAATAATAGTTATAATAAGATGAAATTGAATAAAAGAAATAAAAAAAAATAGAGATTAATTTAAAATAAATGAGTATAACCAACTCGAAACAAAAAAACTTTAATAGCTTTTGTGGCTAAAAATATATACATACAACGACTTAAAATGATTTATAATGTTTGTGGTATTATCATAATTTGCGAATCTTAAAAAAGTTTTTTTTGAAAACTAATCATTTTTGGCGAATAACAAATACTACTAATTATACGACAATAATTTGTTATATGATTGTTATACCAAGCTTTTACACAAAAATATGCGTCAATCAACAACATTTTACATAATCATTTCGTTAGATTAGATTGAAATGATTATAATCATTGGATTAAAAAAATACGTGGTTTGGTAATTTGATGAAAAAAAAAATGATACACACGAAAATATGGTAATTAAAATTAACAACAGGTTATAGACAAAGTAAAAATTCCAAATATCTACGTAAATTACATACACTGCTCAACAAAAGTAGAATAAATTAAAAAAAATATGAGATGTTTGTTTTAACAAGCCACCAAAATCTAACAAAGAGGACAATTTGAAGTTGTGTACCATTTTTTTCTTACGAAAACAGATATCATTGTGTTATGGAAAAACACTACGAAATTTTGTATTAAACACCCTGTTTGTACTACCCCTACACTAACACTCGCAATTACACAATTACAAGACTGAAGATAAACTGAATCTTTAAACTGAATATTTAAACTTGGACCTACCTATTTATAGTTAATTTTCCCACAAATCAACTACGCCCCGCGGAAAACAATTTCAGGAGGAGGAGATAAACCACTACGGCGGTAAATTTCACATTCACATCTAAACTAACACACAATTCTATGGTTCCGTGAGAGTGTTCCAGGAGTTGATGCAGCTAGTGAGTAGATGAAGGCATTTAACTCGGAAAAGCGAGGTCGTATGAAAAATTTTTACTCATGTCACCACATTATTCAATATAATCCAGACCATCGAAACCATATTACTCAGACAATCAAGTTGAGGCTCGCATTAATGGTAAACAAACAAAACCCATACCAGTCAACAGCGGTATCAGACAAGGAGACTTGCTTAGTCCCAAGTTATTCAACATAATAAAGGATGAAGTTATGAAAAAGGTGCGGCTAGGCGAACATTACGGAATGAGTGACAGATAAATCAAAATCCTGTGCTATGCCGATGACGCCATGATATGTGCCGAAAATGAAGTAGATTTTCCAAGATTATTGATTAACTCGAAGGAAAATAGAATAATATGACTACGACCAAAAAAAAATATGCATGAAAACATCCAGAGAGCAAATTAGAACTAGGAGATCAAATAATACAACAGATAATGAAATACCAGTGATGTCTTCAGAACGTAGATGGCGGAACAAACACCTAAGAAACAAAGGCAAGTTGAATGATAACCATCAGAAACATCTAATACGTAACAACTCTTGGAGACCTCAGAAATGAAAATTTTTAGACGTATCTAGAATCAAAAAAAAAAACAATATTAGATCGAGAAAGAACCGAAAACATTAGACGATCATGGAAACACAGTGTTAGAAACAATGAAACCAACAACAACATAAAAACAAGTCGAATGACAGAAGATGTACTGGTAAAAATAGCAAGGGATAAATTCCCAATTAGAAAATGGACTAGAGGTCGATCACGAATGAGGTGGAATGACAATCTAGCCAGGATGAGGTAGAATATCGAAGAGGAAACATTATGGAAGAAAAAAGAAGATTTCTTAACTAAGCAACTATGGAGTGGGCCATAAGAAATAGGCTTTTTGTCCCTATTCAAACTATTCTTATTTAATAATCTCAATGCTTTCGAATGCATCCAATAATGTTTTGTTTGATTCTTCTAAAGATTTATCCATTTAACGTCTGTTATATACAGGATGTCCCACGACGAGGTGAAACTGTCTGTAAATGGCAAAATCCTTATAGTAAAATCATGAAAATTTGTACGTTTGGAATTTCGGATACGATCTTTTTAACTAAAATATTTTCAAAGATAACGACTACCTGTAGAACCAGAAGTCGACTGTAACTTTGTTATTTTAAATAGAACATCCTGTATATTAATACATTTTTGAAATCTACGTGAAATTTTAGTGTACTTTTGTCTAAAAACTTTTTTAGAAAAATGCATACTTTTTGAGTTATTAATTTTTATTGTAAAAAATTTGACCGTTGCAAACCATTTTAAATTATTTTTTTACGAGAATACCCTTAAAAATATGAAAATGGTTTTCATCTGGTTGCTTTTAGCAAGATCAGACATATTTGAATCTATGTTAAAAAATTTTATTTAGGGTGTATATGAAGAGTTGTCAAAGTTTAACGTCATGAATATCAAATTTCTTTATTTTTTTAAATAGAACCACCCAGTTTCTCTGAATATTTACAGAAAACATTCAATATCTGAATAACGATAAGATTTATGTATAAGAAAGTATACATGAATTTGCCTTATTTTTTACCCTAAAATGCATTAAAATAGAAAAAAACCGGGTAGTTCTATTTAAAAAAATAAAGAAATTTGATATTTATGAAGTTAAACTTTGAACATTTTTTGTAGACACCCGTATGAAACGAAAAATTTTTCAATATAGATTCAAATACGTCTGACCTTGCTAAAATCATTCGAATTTTCATATCTTTAAGG
Source organism: Diorhabda sublineata (assembly GCF_026230105.1). Lineage (NCBI taxonomy): Eukaryota > Metazoa > Arthropoda > Insecta > Coleoptera > Chrysomelidae > Diorhabda > Diorhabda sublineata. The sequence continues at coordinate 5,266,889 of NC_079481.1, read as the reverse complement.
ATATCTTCGTAAAAAAATATTTTAAAAGGGTCTGCAACGGTCAAATTTTTTATAATAAAATTAGTTTTTAGACACAAGTGTACCAAAATTTTACGTAGATTTAAAAATTTATGAATATACAGGGTGTTCTATTTAAAACAACAAAGTTACAGTCAACTTCCGAGAGAACCGGAAGTCAGCCATCTTTGAAAATATTTTAGTTAAAAAGATCGTATCCGAAAACCCAAATGTAGAAATTTTCATGATTTTACTATGAGTATTTTGCCATATACAGATAGTTTTAACTCGTCGTGGGACACCCTGTATAGTTTTGGCGCCATATATTATCGTGATAACTATTATCGAGGAAACGGATAATAAAAAGATTTGTCACTAATAAATGAAATAACTTTAACTGAGTTAAGGGGCCTGTGATCCTCAACTAGGCGTAATTTCTTATTAAGTCTTGGACGACTTAGGCATCTGCTTCGTGTATTTGTCTCAAAATTTTACACAGTAATTGCTTCTCATATTCAGCTTACTACCATTATAATACGATTTTTGAGAAAAAAGTGCCCAGTTATATTCAAGTAGATTCTAGAGTGCGCTAATCTGTACTTACAAGCTGCGTTGTCACCTCTAGTTGACTTCCTCGGTCTTAAAGCATTGTTTCCTACGTTAGCGAAGAATGGCAACTAAAAGAAAAATATACGCACCCTTCAAGCGATAAAAATGGACTTTTAACGACGGCAGATCAAGATTAGAAAAGACAACAGTATTCTAGAAATAATCCTAAGCATACAACAGTGAATTGCAGAAGAATAAAGCAACTGCCAAAATAACACTCCACTAAAATACAATAGGAAGACGGTCTTAAGCTCCCTTGCACTATTTTCTCTTATTTGAAAACCTGGAAAAGGTTTTATTGAATTTGTATATTGAATTCAGATCCAATTATGTCTGGAGCAAGGAACAGAATCAGTTGGAGTCACAGCAGGATGATTATTCGTTCATTTCTAGGTTAGAAATTTGTTCCAGCCTAGGTGATACGAGGATGGTCCCAGAAGTACCTGGCCTGACTGAGATGGTGGTAGTTGCTTGAAAAATACCACTGTATTAAAAAGTACACAATCTATACAGCATCTGTTTCAAGTTTGAAGACGCCACGTTGTTTGGTATTCATTTGGCAGCCATTAATATTGAAGGTTTTCATTGAATTTGTAAACATGGAAAAAAATCCCAAATAATATAAGAACTAAACAGAATTCTACTCTGGGAGACTGCTTCTTCGTTATAAACAGTAAAATCTTGGGTAGCAGAGTTTAAACGAGGTCGTATGCCAGAAATGTTGAAGAAAATCCATTGAATGATCGTCGACTGAAAGTGTGCGAGCTAGCAGACATAGGATTTGAAAAAATGCGGTGCTTGGCATATTAACTGAACATTTTGACATATGAGAGCTGTGTATCGGATGGGTGCCGCGTTAGTTCATAATGGAACAAAAACAGCGTCGTGAAGATGTTTCAATCGAGTGTTTGGTAACGTTTCACAGAAATTTTTGCACTGTTTCATAACCATACAAAAGAACAATCAAAACAATGGACTAAAAAGTGGGACTAAAAAGGGATAACCGGCTCCAAAGAAAGCATCTACAGGCAAGGTTAGTTATTTGGGTTGCGCGCGGGATAATTTTCATTGAATATATTGAAAAAGAAAAAACTATCAACGGCTAGTATTAAACGAACTTATTGCAAGGTTTGAGCGAAGAAATCAAGCAAAAACTGTCGCATTTGGCTAAGAAGAAAGTGTTGTTTCATAAAGACAATGCATGAGCCCACACATTCATTTTTGCTAGTCCAAAATTAAATAATTAGAGTTTGAATTGCATCCTTTTCGTCAGATTTAGCCCCCTTGGATTATTTTCTGTTCCCAGAATTGAAAAAATGGATCTAAAAAGAGATTACGTTAAAAAAATATATAATTTTTTCCAGAGTTTTTGATTTTTGTTTGTTGAGCCAACTACTTACTCTGGCACCATTCTCGTAAATGAAGGACATTGTTTTTTAATGATATACACTGTATTCAATTATGTTTCTAAATTTATCCTTGATTAGCGAAATAGACATGTTTAGATATTTATCACGTCCAGGAGACATATAAATTACAGGTGTTTATATAAACACGTGTAAAAATAACTATATTATGAAATAATTAATTGCATTGAAACCAGTATAGTTAATATTTGAATTGTAGCATGGACAAAAACCGTGCAGGTATAACTTAAAAAAATCGTCAGATTAAATTACTTTGATAAGTGAAACATATAAATGACAGTCTTCTTTTCCAGACTTTAATAATCTCATGAATAAACATTTTAATAAAATAATCAGTGACGTATCCTAATATAGAGAGTATCTTTAACTATATTATAAATATATCGAGGGGTCCAAGATTACGGCTAAAAGAATACAAAACACTCTAACTATCGACTTTGATTGGTGCGAATCTGCTAGAATTAGTTTGATCCAATTAGAAAATTCTTCAAATTATGGATGATAAAACTTGTTCTTTTTTCTATTTTCTTCAATAAAGCCAGGCTGCTCGACCCCAGGCCCTCAGGACTTTTAAGTGGCCCGCGCAAGTGTGGTTTAAGAATACGCACCAAATTCAAAAATCGCGCGGCGCACGGTACATCCCGATTAAAACTTTAAGACCTCTCTGAAGTTAGCTGTCAGTTCGCTACTTGTTGGACTGCAAAATCACGATACGTTGAAAAACCTTTTTGCTAACAAATTGTCTTCAAAAGTACAAAATTCTTCAGAAGATTTTGCAGATTTCTGGAAATTGGTACCAAAAGGAGAATTTCCAGCAATAACTAACCAGGCGTTACAGTTTTTAAGTAGTTTTGGATCAACATATGTATGTGAAAAGGTTTTTGTCAGATCTTAATTATGTAAAAAATAAATACCGCACATCCTTAACTGAGCAACTTGTGTTACTGTCAACGTCGGATTTGTCTTATGCCTTATTAAAAGTAAATGCTTGTCGATGTCCTTTTTTTATATTTTTAATATAATAAAAGTGAATGACAAGAAATTTTAAATTTCAAAGGATCTCTGTCGACATCTTTATGATTCTTAATATCTTAAAATTCAAAAAATCGTAAAAATTCTTGGCAACATTTCACAATGGTTGAAACAAATCCTTGGGACAACTTTGGAGTTATATAGTTTTTTGTTATTGAAACGGGACATACATTTACAAATTGCTCAACATATAATAAATCGCCATTGCATAAAGTTAATCAATCACATTGCCAGTTATCAAGCACTCGTGTTAACAAGAATTATTTAGTAATTTACTATTTATTTGTAAACACGGTATGGCGGGAAATATTTGTATTGAACATCGTACCAACCAATAATAAAAAAAACTCAGAAATTGCAAACTTTTGACATGACTTTTGCCCACCTAAGCTATTGGTTTTGATGTGTGTGCGTCCCGAACTATAATCGTAAGTCAAGTTACATACAAAATTGTTTCCATTTTCTGAAAAATTCTTCACAGAGACTCACTTATTCGATTGTAAATCACATAAAAAGTGTCCAAAATGGCTGGAATTTTATTGAAAATCTCTAACGAATCTGACATTTTCAGTATAAGGTGTGTGAAAGACAAATTTCAACCTTACAGTAACAAAAATTAAGTTTAAATTTTCCGAGGTAGTTTCTTTATCAGTTACAATTATTTCATATGTTCAATAATTACAATAAATGTTGTTTGTAGATAATTTAACATTGATACACAATTTTAATTGGAAATTCTGGTATTGTTAATGATCACAACATTGTAATTATAAGTTATTTCCAGATACATTGGAAATGTGTTACCGATTGTAATCAATTGCGATTGATTACTATTGTAATGTTTTTCTCATTTATTTATACTAGTTCTATCTATTTTTTACTCACTCAATATCTTTAAAAACTTAAGCTAGATTTAACTAACTTAAACAATAATCAATTATTCACTAATACTTAACTAACTTATATAATTTATTTAAATTGAACGGTTAGTTTTTGTATGTCGATCCATTCACTATTCATTATAAACTCATTTCTCAAAAATTCTAAAGAATAAACGAACAAAACATATGAATGAAAAGACTTTTATAGTTTACTAGAAAATTAGTTCTAAGAAAATAACATAATTAACTTGCCGCTGTTTATAAAAAACGCCGGAGGCGCTGCGAATTTGCCAAATTTTGAAAATTATATAAATTATAACTACACAGAACCGGTTCCACGGTCTATGTCTTGGACTTGTTCGTAACACTATGGCTTCTGGATTAAATCCGTCTCTTAACAGTACCACTTTTAGTCTTTCTACTAATTCGCTTTTCTTACCGGATGTTTCCAGCTCGCAAACAAAACAAATAAATAAAAAAAAACTTACTAGAAAATTAGTTCTAAGAAAATAACATAATTAACTGGCCACTGTTTATAAAAAACGTGAGAGGCGCCGCGAATTTGCCAAATTTTAAAATTATATAAATTATAACTACACAGAACCGGTTCCACGGTCTATGTCGTGGACTTGTTCGTCACACTATGGCTTCTGGATCAAATCTGTCTCTTACTAGTACCACTTTGAGTCTTTCTACTAATTCGCTCTTCTTACCAGATGTTCCCAGCTCGCGATTTTCCAGTTCGGCTTTCAGTTCCGTCAATTTTAGGCTACCAAGTCTCTGAGCCATGCTTTTTTCACTATTCGTCCATAATACCCCGCATCTGGAACCAATGTGATGTTTTTATTATTTATTTATATTAATTCTAGCGGTGGGGTGAATTTATACCCAATGTCTTTTACTAAATTTACTACACCAACACAAGACTTGAGTAACTTATACAATAATTAATTATTCACTCATACTTAACTAACTTATTTAATTTATTCAAATTGACTGGTTTGTTTTCTATGTCGCTCCATTCACTATTCATTATAAACTCGTTTATTTATCGAAAAAGTATTTCTAAAAAAATCTAGAAAATAAACAAACAAAACAAATAAATAAAAAAAACTTTTCTAGAAATTAGATCACCGGTTCTATGTCGTACGGTTCACTTGCACTCAAACTATTCATTATAAACTGAACTAATTCCGCTAACAAAACTCTTTTATATATCCAAAACGAAATTCTCAAGAATTAGTTGCTCGCCGCTGTTTATAAAAAGTATATCAAACGTGCAGCGACTTCGTCGAATTTTAGGATTCCTTTATAACCCGGCAGGATCGGCTTCACGGCCTATGTCGTGTACTTGTTCGTAACACTATGTGATTAAGAAATATATAGGATCTTTCGAATTCATATTTGATTCCTCTCAGCAATATTTCTCAGAATTGATTAAGCAAATACAAACAAAAAAAATATTTGACATTATTTTTGAATATATTGCTGTCATTTTGTGAGTTCTATATATTTATAAGGACATTTTTGTTAATTTGTCAATTGTGTCTTAGAAGAAATATCATCTAAATTGAATACTTGAAACTGTTCGAAAGCTAATGAGTATACAGAGTAAAGTAATCAAAATTTTCCAAAATTGGAAATATATATTTATTATAAAATTTTTATAAGACGCTATTCAGTCGCTCTACATTTTATTTTTTTGCCCCTTTTTATATTTTTAATTAAAAAGTTGTTTGAATATTAGGTGGTAACCTTGATAAACAAGCTAGATGTACAATTGAAAGTTCTAAATGTTGTTTTGTTGACACGTCAAATATAAAATAATTCATATTCAGATATTTCGAAAATGCCACGTTTAATTGCCTAATATCTAAAATTCTCAGATTCTGAGCTTTATACTGGTCCGGCTGCCCATTTGGTGAATGCAAGCGGTAATTTGGTTATAATAAAACGACATGGAAGCTGGAGATTCTCATTTGATGAGGGCTACATTGGTAATTCTATAAAGAAAAGAATGGGAGTAGCTCAAATGTTTTCGTCAGAAATATTTGACCTAAAAAAACACATTTGTCATAAGACAAATAACGGAAAAATCGATCGAATATAATCGACCAGCTTTCATGTGTTTCATTGACTTGCAGAAGGCCTTCGATCGAATACAATTAAAAGACATAATACACCTTCTTTATGATAGACAGATACCATTTAATGCCATTTAAATAATCGAAAATATATACTCAAAAAATAAAATCCAAGCAAAAATAAATGATGACCTAACTGAACAGATACCTGCAAATAGGGGCATTAGACAAGGGGACTCTCTCAGTCCGCTCCTATTTAACATAGTGATGGATGAAATCATAAAACAAGTACGCAAACTAAGAAGATAGAAAATGGGAAATAAAGAAGTCAAAATCCTGTGCTATGCAGACGATGCGGTACTGTTGGCGGAGAACGAGGACGATCTGCAAAGGCTATTGTACCAATTTAACAAAACAGCAAAAAAATTCAATATGATAATATCAGCGGCAAAGACAAAATCAATGGTTACTTCCAAGACACCGATCAGATGTAAGCTTGTGGTGGATAACAAAATAATACACCAGGAAATGAAATTTAAATATCTGGGAATCGAAATATCTGGAGACGGGGACGTGGAGACGGAAGTAAGAAACCAAGCTACAAGAGCCTCAAGAGCAGCAGCATACCTAAATGACACAATCTGGCGAAATAAATACATTCGAACTGAAGCAAAAGCCCGCATTTACAAGACCGCAATCAGACCTGTATTATCCTATGCAGCAGAGACCCGACCTGAGACCTCTAAAACGAAACGGATATTGGAGACTACAGAAATGAAAATAGTTCGAAGAATAGCGGGAAGAACACTACTGGATAGAGAAAGGAGTGAAAACATAAGACGAACATGCGGGATAGATAATATCGATGACTGGGTACTGGATAGAAAGATAAAATGGAATGAGCACATTGACCGCATGACGGAAGAACGGATTGTGAAAATATCAAGGGACAAATCACCAGCAGGACAAAGAAGCATTGGAAGACCTAGGAAAAGATGGAGTGACAACCTCCCAGGTAATGATGCCTATACATAGCAGGAAGAAGAAGAAAAAAACACCCTAATTTACCCCATATGCGTCAGTATTGGGTGATTTTTTCGATGTTAGAACATTCGAGAAAAAATTATTCAGTCTACTCAGGATTTTGAGAAAAAAAACATGGTATCACTTTCCAATCCTGCTGAAGCATCCCCAAGAAAATAATTCTCTTTTGATAAACATCATTTTAAAACAATAATTTTGAATATGATGGGAACATTTCTCAGCAGGTTTCAGGAATATGAAAACAGCCGAGCAACTTTACAATTTGTCAAAAATTCTCTGAATGCTACAAGAACCGAGTTGACATTTCCTCCTTTTGAAATTGACATCGGTAGCTTTGAATTACATTACTTTACTTTAAATACAAATGCTTTGCGTTGAGTTGAGTCGCAACACAAATGGTTGGCTTCGAATGACCTGGAGAAGGAAGACATCATTTTCAACGCTTGGAATATCATTCCTGACTTTTACGACTAGTTAAAAAAGCTCGCGTTCAGTGTTCTTTCCCTTTTCGGCTCTAAATATATTTAACTTCATTTAGTGAAGACTGAGAAGGTCCTACTGATGAGGACTTGCAATCATGCCATTAAAAACAACATACAAAGTTAACAAGGAGATATAGAGACAAATTTGGCTTTCACTTTTTTGAAATTGTAATGTTCATATTTTGGCTCTTTCTCTTATAAGTTTACCGACACTGGTATAGTCTAAGATGAGGGGTGGCACGCCAAAAATGAAGGACAATTACGTGGTAGAATTTTTAGAAAAATTGGGGGAAATATTTATTCAAGTAGTTCAAATGAGCTCAGTTGGAGCACCGACGATTCCTTTTATTTTGAGTTATTAACTTTGTTAGTTACTAAGACCTGAATTATAGGAAATAAACGTGGATTATTGAAATTATTAAAAAGACAAAGGAACGGTTAGAAAAAAATTGCAAAGGAAAAGAAACCAGACACAACTCGACCTCCTGGACGACCACCTATAAGGTGGTATGAAAGCTGGTCATCAGCATCCCAACTACTCCTGGCAAACCCTTGATGAAAATACAGGACCTAGTCCTAACGTAAGAAGAAGAAGAGAAGAAGAATGTTAAAAAAACAGTGAAGCAATTGCAAATTTCATAAATTCAACATGTCTTAAGAAGTTACGACAAGTTTAGGCATATGAGTTTTCACATATGAACACCGACAATTCTTATAATACAGTTGAAATCATTTTGAATGCATTTAAAGTTTTCCGTTATACGTTGATTTAGTTGAATGGTATGCTTAAGAAAGACCACGACGCCGACGTTTTGAATATTAAAACAATTACCATTACCATTGCTAATTCTTCTTAGATTGGTGTACCTTCGTAAACAACAATTTGATAAAGTGCAAAACTTGTATACATTGTTTTTTTTGAATCTATAATTATTCGTCGAAACACACTTTTTCTATTAGACCAGGGTCGATAATTTCTGAAACCAAAAAAATAATAGTAGGGTGAAACCCATTGGAAAAGGAAAAAAATACGATAAAAATGAAAGGAAAAATAATTTACGGGCGAAGGGTGTTAGTGTTCAAGGGTAAGAAATGGTTTATATCACTTTCCGACAACAAAGTATTAAGAAGAAAAGTTAAATGACGAAGTTATAGGTAAAGAAAAGTTCTATTACTCTTATATTCATACTTTTTTACATAACCTCAAAATTTATTTAGAAAATCCAATAAAATCAAGTTTATTTATTAACCTTTTTATGTCTCAAACTAATTGTTTTGTATTTCATTTGTCATATTAATTTTATTTTGACTTTATTTCGGAAAGTATCCTAATTTTCAATAGAAAATTCTCCCGTCAAAATATTAGCTTTTTTTAAAAGTCGTTCAGTTTTTTGTTCGTCGAAATCTCTTCTTAAGGATGGTGTGAAAAGTATTACCATCACCATGGTATATTTTGTGAGAAATGGCAAAAAAAACTCGCATCGGAAAATTATATTTAATAATCATGTGCAATCTCTTACTATTTTTTTCAAAATTTTGAACTTTAAAATCACGAGAAATATGAGTTTCCATGTTAGGGTACTTGTCGATTTTAAGTCAAAATAAGATGAAAAAATAAATCGAATAAATTACATGTTTAGAACATAAAAAAGGTGAGTTCTCACCAAATTTTGTGAAAAAAAAAATGTTTGTTATTTAAATGTTTCATATGAGTTTTGAGGTTATGTGAAAAAAGTGTGAGTACAAAAGTTGTAGATCTTTTTATTATCTACAATTTTGCTATTCAACTTTTGGTAATTGTACACTTTCACGGTCACCAGGTTTTTTGGCTCTAGAAAATCGAAAAATGGATGGATTTTAATGATCTTGGTTTCAAAATGTTCTATTTTACGGCGGATTTATAAAAAAAATTAGTAGAAATAGCTGGAATGAAAATTTCTCATGGTTTTACTGTTTTAAATCGTAAAACAAAACGGTTTTGCAAAATAATCCTTTACAAAAAATTATCTCATTATCAGATAAAGTTCTTATATTTTTTTTGTATTCTACATAAATTAATAAACAATTTAAAAAAAAATCCAAAAAGAATGAATTTTTCAGTTTTTATAGCTTAATATGAAATCGATGAAAAACAATCAATTTTCGTGAATAGTTTCGTTTTATATTCTTCAATGTTAATAGTTTTTGGACCATTAAAAATCGAAAAATAGATAAATTTTATAATTTTGGTCTCAAAATGTTCCATTTTACGACGAATTTATGAAAAACACGGGGGTAGTGGCTGAATTTGCGGTTTTTAATAGTTTTAAACCTTAAATAGTAGAAAAACTTTTTTTTTTCAAAATATTCATTTTTTTATGTAAATTGAGAAAAAAAATATACGAACTTGATTCCACGACGTCAGAAACGGTTACGAAGGATTATATGTAGAAAGTCATTTTTTTGCATTTAAAGTCATGAAACTGTGAAAAATATTTATTTTTTTTAATTTTCGTATTTTTTTTATAAATCCGCCGTAAAATGGAACATTTTGAGACCAAAATTATAAAATTTATCTATTTTTCGATTTTCTACAGCCAAAAAACCAAGTGACCGTGAAAGTGTACAATTACCCAACTTTTTTTCATAGAACTTGTAATTTTGCCAGAAATCGAGATAAATGGTTTTTTACCCTTAAAAACTCAACCTCTTCCACTTCTCGACTTTTTTCTCTCGGTTTTATCATATTTTTCTCATTTTCCAATGCGTTTCATCCTACTATTATTTTTTTTTCCCTTCAATCATTTTGAAAGGCTTCTACCCTGGTCTATACGAGTATGTAAATGTCGAAATTGAATAGTTTGTTTTATTTTATAGTTTGACGTATTAGTGACGTCTAATTGTAGTTTCAATGAAATTGTTGACTCAACAAACATAAAAATAAAATTTATCTCCTCCTTAAGTTGTGAACAACGCATTTTGACACTATTTTCATGGTCAAAACTAACAACCAACAAAAAAATACCGATTGCCCGTGACGACGGATTTTAAATCAACTTAACACCCTAGGTTAGTAATGATATATGTCGTATAAAACGTCGTAAGTTAACTTATCACTATTGGGTGGTGATAAGTTAACTTATGTATATACTATATGTATACATAAGAGCGATTTCTTATTGGGAACGTGGAAATGAAACACCAAAGTGGACTAACTTTAATATATTTTCCGAGTTTTCGAATACATATGTATACATCGTTTGGGACTGAAATTACGGTCAACTACAACTTAAGAAATATGTTTAAGAATAATAAAACCTCTACTCACAATTATATATATATATATATATATATATATATATATATATATATATATATATATATATATATATATATATATAAATGAATAGCTCGAGGGCGGCTAGACAGATTTGTGGAAGTCCTGAGAATGTTTAAGAGGTAAATGAATATGAAAATGCTCGGAATTAAATATAAAAAAAAAACAATTTTGTTTGACGTTTTGTCACAAATTGAATTTCTGAACGCAACCATAACATTAATATGTCGAACCATCCTCTATGTCGATGGATACCTCAGACAAAGAGTGCATCCTTCTATCTTTGGGAATGAAGATTATCACTACGTGCGCGATAACTTTCTTCTCATCGATGATCCTTTGTGATGGATTACCACCTCACAATTTGCAGTTAAGAGTAGGATCAGTTGTCATCATACAATACAAATACCAAGGAGAGGATGTCTTGATCCCGCGTATATCGATGATTCCATCGGATTTACCATTCGATTTAAACGTTCAAAATTTCCGGTACGTCTGGCCTTTACCATGACCATAAATAAATCGCAAGGCAAGTCGCTGGAAGTTTGCGGAATGAACTTGGAGTTTCCCTGTTTCGTGTATGGACAATTATACATCAAGTTAAACTGCCTGTGGGAGGCGGTAGGCTTCGAGTAGATCCCCGGACGCAGTTGTTTATATCTGAACCAATGATCTTCAATGATTGAAGAAAATGCCCAGAAAAAAAGCTCGCAGAGACTCGGAAGCACTTGAGATTACACTCAGATTCTAATTATATCTTGCAAGATATAAATTATTTGTTCTTTTTATAGAACATTATTATATTTTTTGGCTCGAGGGGTCTGGCTCCGGCCGTCCCCCCTTTCGGAGCGCCACCACGTATTGGTTTAGGTTTAGCCTTCTACTCTTCTTTTTTACGTTGCGTCTCAAAATAGACAAACATGAAGCATAAAAAAGTGAAGATTTAAATCCTTATATCTTGACGTTTATTTAGTATGTTTCGTTAATAATTTCTTCCTGAAACCGACCATTCAAATTTCTTAACTGAACAATTCGATTTTTTAATATTAAAAATTATGTTACATAGGGGAGCCTTAATAATTTTAGACGAGCTTGGGTTGGGTATGGCACAAAAAAGATTGGGAAACACAGGCCTAATTGTCGCGGTTTAAACTCGATTTATACCTGTTGATGGAACCTGGATTTACCACTACAATCATAAAACAAAAATACGGTGAATTGCAGAAGGCGCTTCGGGTAATTCCAGCCTCAACGGCCAGAAAAGTACAAGCGACTGTTTTTTTGGTCATGAGACTGTATCCATCGACTGTCACCCAACCACTTTTTTCTGTTTCCTAAACTTAATGTTATACTAGAAATTCAGAGATTCTCAGATGAGTATGTTACCAAATATATAAACACCTGTTTCAACTGTTATTTTCAGTATTTCAAGTTCGAAAATGATTTAACGAGATTAAGTTTATTGAACTCCAAATTCTGTCGCGAGAATTACCAACAAACAAACGAAAAAAGTGATAAAAAATGTGATAAAGATAGAAAACACACGGATTCAATCTTTTAAAGTAGTTTCCAAATAACTATCACTTAATAAGTCGTGTGACTAACCAAGAAAAACATTTTTTTTGCCAAAAATCGATTTTATTGATCAATGTAATCTCTTCCATGAGCAATACAATCATTCCAACGCTTTTCTATCTTCTCGATGCCATGTTTGTAGAAGGATTTGTCTTTTGCCTCAAAATAGGCTCCAGTTTCAGCAATTGCTTCTTCTTTTTAGCTGAATTTCTTACTGGCGAGAATTTTTTTGAGATCAACGAATAGTTAGTAGTCACTGGGCGCCAGATCTGGACTTTATGGTTGATGAGGAAGCTTCGAAGAGTAATTCGTTCAATTTAACCATCGTCTTATGAATCAATGCATTATCTAGGTGAAACTGCCGTTTTTCTGGCCGTTTTTACTTGATTCTTGCATTCAGGATATCCAAGAACTCTATGTTGTATTCGTTATTGATTGTCTCTTCCTTTTGAAGATAGTCGATGAACAATATTCCATGCGCATCCCAAAATACTGAGGCCATAACATTCCCAGCAAATTGTCAAGCCTTCGGATGTTGGGGAAGTGATTCACCTGCTGCAGTCTACTCAGATGATGATCGTTTTGATTCCGCAGTAAAGTTAGTCCCATGGTCTAATGTTCAAATATATATCGATATTTGCGAAAAATATCTAATGCGATATTTTTTGATGTTTTCTAGAATAAGCACCTCAATTGGACGAGCAAAACGTTCGCCATCATTGGTGTCTGTATTACCATGCTTAAATTCACTAAACCAATAAAAAATTTTTTTTGGATGGAGCAGAGTCTGGATAACACTTTTGAAGCCATTGCTGAGCTTGTGCTAATAAATTAACATACTAAATTGTTCTAAATCCATGTTTGTTTTGAACAAACAAAAGTAGCTTCACTTAAATGGCAGCCATATTTTTCTGACTCATCGAAATATCATGAAATGTTATACATAATGTTTTGTAAGTTGGTACCTCCTAAAAGTCATATAAATTTGACAATGACAGCGCCATCTGTGTGTCAGTCAGACAAATTAAGTGATGTAATAACAATATTCATTAACACACTATGATGCATATAATTTTCATATTAAATGGAAATAACCTTGTGGATTTCCCATTCGATTGGAATTATTGTAACTAAATTCTATTATTTAACGCTTTCGTATTATTTTCCGGTCAATATTCGGATTTTTTTATGTTGTTTGTTTGTACTACAAGCTAATAATTTTGCCAGGAACACCACGCGTCGATTTTATAGTTAATCGAAAAGTAAACATATAAAAAAAAGTGTTAAAAACATTACTTCTTTCTGATTATATTTCCAAGAATAATGAAATAATATCTTAATACTATTTGGTAACTTTTAACGAATCACTGTTATAATTCACGGTTTCAAACATTTTTTTAATTGGATTGGCTACTACATTGTTTATTTTGAAAACTAATAAATTAACCAATTGATTGAATGGGACTTGCAAACGTATAAACAACGGATATTTTCGAAATAGGCCTGGAGGTATAATTTTTTATAAGTTTTGATAATGGTTTTTCATAACGGTGTTTTATACTAGCAGCCAAAAACTTCATAATGCGTAGATATATTTAAAGATGGAAGATCTAAAAGAAGAAGAAATCACTTACTGTTAATCAATTTGTAAGAATGGAAATAGCCAAACAAACAATTTACGATATCCGTCGACGTGTTGAAACAGGTATATCGAATGAAAGAAAGGTAGGATCAGGCAAGAAAGCAAAAAAAAACACCAAAGAAGAAGAGAAAAGTTTTGGTTAAAGCAGCTCACGGAAAATTGAGTCAGTTTGCAAAAATTGGAGAGAGGATTTTAAAGCATTGGTTCCCATACTTTTTTGTTTCATAGATCACTTTTCAGGATGGAACTCTGCAGATACATTACTATCAATTAGACCTATCTATGGAAACTTACGTAATGGCTGAGTTTCAACAGATTTTCAATTGAATTTTAATTGATTTGTAGTTGTTTGTAGATAATCATACAAGAAACTTTCAACATCAGAACTCATTCCATCAATACGTCTTTGTACAGTGCTGCTTCCCAAAGGAATTATTTTGAGTAAGTCCAATGAAGATTTGGCAGAACAGCACCTCTTCAACAGCAGGTAAAATTAACTGTTCGCCAATGGCATGCGGTTTTCCAGATTTTGATATAAGCAAACTTACTGTGCACTGTGGGTCTCCTTTCAAATTTTTCTTTCAATGTTTGGAAATATTTTACCTATTTTATCAGGATGACACCTTCTTAGATGATCTTCCAGCTTTGATGGTTTCATAGAGTCATTGCTCAAAGCTTTGTTGCATAAAAGGCATGAGGGCAATCGTTTGTCTACCTTTGATGGAAGAAAACCAAATTCCAATATTATACATGAACTTATTACAATATGGAATTTATATTGTGATAAATAATGTATTTGTACAGTTGGGTTGGCTGGAGGATATTCCTTTCCATTTAATTTCCATTTTATCTAATGCATTAGAGCAGTATTCAGCTCATAATGGTCATTTCTAATTAACCTAACCTAACCTAGCCCTCAGGATCAGGAAGCACACATCGTGCATAGATATTTATTGATGAAGATGGTGGAACAAGTTTGATTCCAAATTTTCATACAAATCAATGCTGTTCAAAAAGAATTTGGAGGTAATACCCTATTTTTACCATTAGCGAAGAGACTATGAATGACATTTTAATCTTGATACAGCTAACTCGTTAACTATAATTTTCTTTTTCATCTTTAGAATCATTTTTTGCACTTTTTGTTGTTGTAGTCAAGTTCTAGTTCTGGGACTTCTTTTTCTTCTTTACTCATTTCTTTTTGCTTGTGTCACTTTTCTTATTGAGCATATAAATAAGCTCTTCTTACTCTGTTTTCATATATATCTTCATTTTTCCGTCTTCTGTTAAAGTGATTGACTCCCAGGTATTCAAATGTGGTCACTCTATCCATTTTTGTCTTTTCGTTATTAAATTTTCCCCATGTTCTTTTTTTATTTACTACCATCCTTTTGCATTTATCGATGTTCATTTCCATCCTCGGCTCTTCGATTGTTTTTATTCACGAGTCTACTTTTTCTTCTATTTATTTTAAATGTATCTAAACCTTCTATTTTTACCGGCTGTAGCCAGCTATGATCCCCAGTTCTTCTCTTCTAAGGACTAAGGACTAGAGGACTGCGACTAACACCTATCTCTATTCCATGCTCCATCCAAATCCATTTGAACTTTTCCTCAAACATTTTAACTGTCATCTTGTCTTGTCTTGTCATTTAGTCCTAACCTAACCTAACCTAACCTAACCTAACCTAACCTAACCTAACCTAATTGTTAACTATTTTTCTATTTACTCAGTTGAATGCAGATTTCAAATCGATGAATGTAATATGTAATTCAATCAAAATTCTTTTTTATGTAGTGGTATGAATTGATTTTCGTCCTAGTTTCTGGGTATTTTATTTGTGCTTTAAGCTGAATGGAATACCTACAATTAAAATCGCAATTTTAAAATGTTCATGATTCAATTTTTGTTTTGTGAAGATACCATCCATATAGGAGATTATAATGATTTTATGGACACATTTTAAAACTTTTTCACGTAATTGACATGATGATAACTGTCTATTTTTTATAGATATTAAATCTCGAAACATAGAGAATTGTACATCAGTTGTAAAAATTTTAATTATGTTTTGAATAAAAGAAATTGCTTAGCTACTTAATGAGTAATTTGATGTAGTGTTTTCTTAATTGAACATAATAACACGTTTTGTTCTTGGAAGTAACAGACGCAAATTAAATCAATTTTAGTGGATGAACAAGGAAAAGGCGTATTGTATAGTTCACTGTAATCAATGAAATATATTTCCGCGTCATATTTTCGAAATAATATGTTTTTATTTCTGATGACATTTTTTTGATGTTACCGCTTAGTATATATCATGAAATACTAGGGATAAGCTCATATAGTTCTTCCAATATCAATTGCAGACGGCAGTTATACGAGGAGCAATCAATACTTCATAAATATGCACGGCAGTCATACCAAATTAAGAAATGAAAACATCGAATCGTTAACATAAAGGCATTTCTATTGGCCGAAGCTATCGGAAGGCGTATGTACACAACTTCTTCGAAATATTCCTGCCAGATTATTATAGTTATTATTATATTATTATAGTATTTATAAAAATGATGAATTTATAAAATGAGGTATCTATGCCTATGGTAGATTAATCAAAATTGTCGGCAACGGTTTTTATAAGAGTTTTTATAATCTGCAATTGATATTGTACCTTTACTCTAGCCCTAAACCTTTTATGAATCAAAACAATTATCTACAAGGTGTTTCGGTATTTGTTGCAAAAAATTTGGGAGTGAGTAGACGACGTGGAAATAATGTTGTGACATAGAAAACATTTTCTCATACGACCCCTCGTTTCTGATTCATAGACATTTAAAGTTGCGAAATAAGGACTAAAGTAATCGATAAAATTAATGGTTTCAGGTAGTAGTGTAGAATTATTTATTCCGTCAATCACACCAAATGGACATACATAAATTAAGAAACGAGGGGTCGTATGAGAAAATTTCTTTTATCACTGTATCATTTTCACGTCATCTACTCACTCCAGAATTTTTTGCATAAGTCCAAAGATGGTAAAAAAGTGGAGATTGAAGATTCTGCAGTTTTTTCTGAATCATGCTCAAGTTAGGTAGTAAATTGGTTTATAAAAGTTACGATAATCGTATGATATCTCTTAATAGTTATTAATAATTCTATTAGACAGTTCAAATAAGTTTCATAGGTCTTATTATTTACTTTTCTTGAGGATTTCGGCAATGAATTTGAAGAGGCAACTTCATCAACTGCTTTAATTTCTGGTGGTGTTAGAGGAAAGTCATTTTCGTTGTCTATATCCATTTTTATTCACATTCACAAAAGAAAGTAAGCAAACTATTCCAGAGTACCTGGTATGTGGTTATAAATCGCCAAATTATGGTTCTGGTTGTGGCAAACTCCATCTTTACCTGCAATTCGACTTACAGGCGATCCTTAGATGTCCAGAAACTTTGACTGCTTAGACCATTAAAGGAAAGTCGCTAGTTTGACTTTGTTTTACCAAAAACAACGGAGGAAAAGTGATCTGAAACCTATTTTTGACAGTACAAATATCAGATTAAGATAAAGTTTCATAACAACCCCTCTCGATTGAAAGCATTGAAGATTAGTAATGAAATAGAATCATTCAATACCATTAACTTACTGTACGATCTAATTTGAATGATATTCATATTAATTTTCTTTTGACAAAGTTTTTCACATGACAATGCCTTTGTAAACAGGTCTGAAGAAATTTCTTCCTTCAATTAAAAACCTTTTACTACAAGCCACGCCTTTTTATACTCTTTCTCTTTAGTTTTAAACACCCATTTTGTTTCAATCGCATTCAAATCTGCCTCAGTCCATAAGTCCATTTACTTCAAAGCTTCTATTTCTGTTTTGATGCTTCCTTCCAACGATTGTTCATCGCTTCTTTATAATTTTTAGTATCTTTTTCACTTATCAAATAATGAGAGCTCATAATCAATCAGATACTTTGATACATTTTGTGTTCTCTTGTATGATTATTATCTTCTTTTTGCAGGTTTCCATTTTGCTTTTCTTCTTTACATTCCATATTATTTTTTTCATTTTTACTTCGCTCTTCATGGTAATAGTGGTATTCTTCATGATTTCTTCCTTCTTTTGGAGGGACATGTTTATCAAGTATGTTGCTGCCATAAGAGCGTTATATATTGTTCGAACTTTGTCAAATATTGTCCTGTCCAGTTTCAACATCCATCTGTGAACTATTTGGGAGTGTATATTCAGTTTTTATACCTTCTTGTTCAATTTTTATTTCTCTTATAAGATTTTCTGATTCTTCATATGTATCAACCAACAAATAAATTTGGGTAGTGCGTTGGGTATCTAGATATCTTATCTATGCACGTTCCAAAACACGTTTCTGACACTATTCTAGTATTTGTGCAGTAGAGGTTTGAAACGAACGTGTTTTTTTCTCTTGGATCAACGTATCAATCTCAAATTTCTCGTAAAGTTGAAGAAAACTCCGACTGACTGCTATAAATGTGTGCAAGAGGCCTATGAAGACAATTCTTTATTTCGTGCGCGTGTTTTTGCGCGGTGTAAGGGCTTTAGTGAGGGCCGAGAGAGCACTGAAGATGACCAGCGCCCAGGTCGCCCTGTGACTGGTTCATCTCCTGAAGCAATGACCAAAATCAATCAAATTGTGTGTGCACTTCATCGAATGAGCATCCGGATGATTGCCGAAGCTGTAAACGCTGATAAAGAAACGGTTAGAAAAAATTACACGAGGAATTACACATGACAAAAGTCTGCGCGAAACTGGTGCCAAAAAACTGACTCCTGACCAAAAGCTCTTGCGCTAACGGGTCTGCTCAGATTTCCTTGGAAGGTAAGAAAGATTAGAAAAAGATGTGCTTTGGAAGCGGTAAAGCAAAAAACGGCAGAGCTCCTAAAGGTCCTCACCAAAGAAGACTTCCAGCACTGTTCTTTGATATTTGTAGATTGTGTTCTCATAATTTGTTTGAAAAGCAACATGTGTCACATATTTTATTACTTTTAGGTAAATTCATGTTACTGTACGTGATGTGTTCTGTATGAAGTTATGGAAAGCACCAGAATTTACCACAAAAACAATTTCTGCAGGCATATTTAAACACATAGTGTCATCTTTGTTGAAGGCTACAAACATTTCTTCTTGGTAAGCTTAGAGTTGCTGGCCTATGCGTTACTACTTGACGTAAAATTTCCACGTCTTACTTGTCCTCTCTCTGATACAGTTTCTGCTTTCTTACACATTCCACTTCTCCTTATTTTTGTTCTTCCATTTTAGCTCTACGTCTAAGAGATGAGATTTTATAAAATCCATAATCCATAGTCATTTCTGGTATATCATCAATTGCTTTTGCACATTTCTATATGTTTGTCTATCACATACAGGATGATTATTGTTTTTGCTTTAGCGTTATTTTCAACGAATTCCTTGTTTCTTTTGTCACAAGTGCCCAAAACTTTAGTCAAACCCTTCTCTTCTAATTAACACGAAATTTCCAATTTGAGAACGACACTCCATCCTTTTAATTTTTTCAATATCTTAACAATCAACACTAATAAAAGAAAAACTACGGAGAAAAAGTGATCTGTCTCATATTTTGGATAGTACGAATGTCAGATCAGACACGCACTTTCCAAGACACTGATGGTTCAGTGTAGTTTCTCCGTGCCGTCCAACTGCGCTTCCTGGGTTCAAATCTGGTCTAGGAAAATTTACGTTTTAAATGTGTACAGAGCTACATTGAAAATATTTATTATTTTTCATATGAAAATAGACACAGCAGTAGGTCTGTCGAAGTCCACGGCAAGAAATTTTGCTTAGCACTCCATGTCCTTTTTTGGACCAGAACATTGTTGAATTTCTGAACAGAATCGAATGAATCACGAATAATATTTCCAACAAACAGAATAATCGCTAATTTTTATTTTGACGATTAATTATATACAGTGAATTGAGACATGTTCTGAGTGTCACGTCTCCATCTAAAACGACGAAAAAAAAAAACCAAACAATTGAATTTCGGTAAATTTTGTTGAATAATGCGATGAATAACCGTTACTGCAACATTTATTTGAATTCGACAAGGTGACAACAAACAAATAAACTTGAACTTTACAACTTTTTCGCCATGGCCGCAACGTGGCCTCTTAAATCATCATTCACAATGTATATTCATTACATTTCGATATCGACAGTAATGAAATGGAACAACTTATATTATAAATCGTCTCAAATCAAGAAATTCATTAATACATGTCAACGTAAGGTCTACGGAAAAATTATTTAAATTGCAATAATATAATTACAAACAATGTATTGGAAAAATACATTGTAAAAACAAATTTAAACTGGACGCACAGCAGTTCAACCATGTGAACTTCTAAGAAAAATTTCTGGGTTTTAGGCGTTATTTGGTCAGTATCCATCAGGTTTTCGTATGGTTAGTTGGTTCAGCTTGTAATTCGTTGAGCCTATATCCTCATGAGTTAGACCCAAAGTTGGGAAATTCAATGGGATGGGTCCCAATTGAGACAGTACGTAAACACTCTATGATACCAATAAGCGCTGAACTCTCTGCGTCAGCAGTTCTTGCATGATGAAAGAAGAGGTTTAACCATTGCAGAGTGTGTTAGAATATGATGAATATTTTCAGTAGAAGCGGTAACAGCGTTTCAAATAAAAGGTTCAGTTTATCACAAATGGTCAGCGTCTAGAGTGTTATAGTCCACTGAAGTGTATAAGTTACTTGTTCATAATCACACTCCACCGAGTCTAGTATCCAATGAAAAATCTTTGCGCAGTTCCCTTTTTATATTTTGGTGTGTATCTGTTTGTATCAGGGCCAAAATTCGAAACTGGACGCACAGTAGTTCAACCATGTGATCTATTAAGAAGAATTTCTGGGTTTGGGTGAAATGCTTCGAAGTAAATCGGTAAAAAATTATGTCTTCCTAAATGTCTCGGACGCCGTTTGGTTTTAGGCGTTATTTGGTCAGTATCCATCAGGTTTTCGTATGGTTAGTTGGTTCAGCTTGTAATTCGTTGAGCCTATATCCTCATGAGTTAGACCCAAAGTTGGGAGATTCAATAGGATGGGTCCCAATTGAAGTAGTACGTAAACACTCTATGATACCAATAAGCGCTGAACTCTCTGCGTCAGCAGTTCTTGCATGATGAAAGAAGAGGTTTAACCATTGCAGAGTGTGTTAGAATATGATGAATATTTTCAGTAGAAGCGGTAACAGCGTTTCAAATAAAAGGTTCAGTTTATCACAAATGGTCAGCGTCTAGAGTGTTATAGTCCACTGAAGTGTATAAGTTACTTGTTCATAATCACACTCCACCGAGTCTAGTATCCAATGAAAAATCTTTGCGCAGTTCCCTTTTTATATTTTGGTGTGTATCTGTTTGTATCAGGGCCAAAATTCGAAACTGGACGCACAGTAGTTCAACCAAGTGATCTATTAAGAAGAATTTCTGGGTTTGGGTGAAATGCTTCGAAGTAAATCGGTAAAAAATTATGTTTTCCTAAATGTCTCGGACGCCGTTTGGTTTTAGGCGTTATTTGGTCAGTATCCATCAGGTTTTCGTATGGTTAGTTGGTTCAGCTTGTAATTCGTTGAGCCTATATCCTCATGAGTTAGACCCAAAGTTGGGAGATTCAATAGGATGGGTCCCAATTGAAGTAGTACATAAACACTCTATGATACCAATAAGCGCTGAACTCTCTGCGTCAGCAGTTCTTGCATGATGAAAGAAGAGGTTTAACCATTGCAGAGTGTGTTAGAATATGATGAATATTTTCAGTAGAAGCGGTAACAGCGTTTCAAATAAAAGGTTCAGTTTATCACAAATGGTCAGCGTCTAGAGTGTTAAAGTCCACTGAAGTGTATAAGTTACTTGTTCATAATCACACTCCACCGAGTCTAGTATCCAATGAAAAATCTTTGCGCAGTTCCCTTTTTATATTTTGGTGTGTATCTGTTTGTATCAGGGCCAAAATTCGAAACTGGACGCACAGTAGTTCAACCATGTGATCTATTAAGAAGAATTTCTGGGTTTGGGTGAAATGCTTCGAAGTAAATCGGTAAAAAATTATGTCTTCCTAAATGTCTCGGACGCCGTTTGGTTTTAGGCGTTATTTGGTCAGTATCCATCAGGTTTTCGTATGGTTAGTTGGTTCAGCTTGTAATTCGTTGAGCCTATATCCTCATGAGTTAGACCCAAAGTTGGGAGATTCAATAGGATGGGTCCCAATTGAAGTAGTACATAAACACTCTATGATACCAATAAGCGCTGAACTCTCTGCGTCAGCAGTTCTTGCATGATGAAAGAAGAGGTTTAACCATTGCAGAGTGTGTTAGAATATGATGAATATTTTCAGTAGAAGCGGTAACAGCGTTTCAAATAAAAGGTTCAGTTTATCACAAATGGTCAGCGTCTAGAGTGTTAAAGTCCACTGAAGTGTATAAGTTACTTGTTCATAATCACACTCCACCGAGTCTAGTATCCAATGAAAAATCTTTGCGCAGTTCCCTTTTTATATTTTGGTGTGTATCTGTTTGTATCAGGGCCAAAATTCGAAACTGGACGCACAGTAGTTCAACCAAGTGATCTATTAAGAAGAATTTCTGGGTTTGGGTGAAATGCTTCGAAGTAAATCGGTAAAAAATTATGTTTTCCTAAATGTCTCGGACGCCGTTTGGTTTTAGGCGTTATTTGGTCAGTATCCATCAGGTTTTCGTATGGTTAGTTGGTTCAGCTTGTAATTCGTTGAGCCTATATCCTCATGAGTTAGACCCAAAGTTGGGAGATTCAATAGGATGGGTCCCAATTGAAGTAGTACATAAACACTCTATGATACCAATAAGCGCTGAACTCTCTGCGTCAGCAGTTCTTGCATGATGAAAGAAGAGGTTTAACCATTGCAGAGTGTGTTAGAATATGATGAATATTTTCAGTAGAAGCGGTAACAGCGTTTCAAATAAAAGGTTCAGTTTATCACAAATGGTCAGCGTCTAGAGTGTTAAAGTCCACTGAAGTGTATAAGTTACTTGTTCATAATCACACTCCACCGAGTCTAGTATCCAATGAAAAATCTTTGCGCAGTTCCCTTTTTATATTTTGGTGTGTATCTGTTTGTATCAGGGCCAAAATTCGAAACTGGACGCACAGTAGTTCAACCAAGTGATCTATTAAGAAGAATTTCTGGGTTTGGGTGAAATGCTTCGAAGTAAATCGGTAAAAAATTATGTCTTCCTAAATGTCTCGGACGCCGTTTGGTTTTAGGCGTTATTTGGTCAGTATCCATCAGGTTTTCGTATGGTTAGTTGGTTCAGCTTATAATTCGTTGAGCCTATATCCTCATGAGTTAGACCCAAAGTTGGGAAATTCAATGGGATGGGTCCCAATTGAAGTAGTACATAAACACTCTATGATACCAATAAGCCCTGAACCTTATGCGGTAGCAGTTCTTGCATGATGAAAAAAGAGGTTTTGAAGAGTGTGTTAGGGCGTTTTTTGTTAAAGCGGCAACAGCGCTTGAAATAAAAGGTTCAATATTCGTTCATAATACAACTTTTAGTACGGTCAGTTATTTACGTTACGTCAATAATGTCAATGTTTCTTTTTAGCATTGATAGAAGAAGATACGTAAAAAATATATGTGTAATAAATCGTCACGTGATGGAAGACTTTCACCGATTCTACTTTAGCTTCTACTCAAATTTCGGTGTGCATTCAGAATATTTCATGTGGGGATCTACTAATAAAGAATATTTGTGAATATATGTAAAATTCGAAACTGGACGCACAGCAGTTAAACCATGTGATATACTAACAAAAATTTCTGGGTTTGGGTGAAAGTAAATCGGTTGCCAATAATGAACCCAATGATCAGTAATAAATCATGTCTTCCCAAATGAAGTGTGTCGGACGCCGTTGGTTTTAGGCGTTATTTGGTCAGTATCCATCAGGTTTTCGTATGGTTAGTTGCTTCAGCTTGTAATTCGTTGAGCCTATATCCTCATGACCTAGACCCAAAGTTGGGAGATTCAATAGGATGGGTCCCAATTGAAGTAGTACATAAACACTCTATGATACCAATAAGTGCTGAACTCTCTGCGTCAGCAGTTCTTGCATGATGGAAGAAGAGGTTTTGAAGAGTGTGTACTCAGAATATTTCATGTGGGGATCTACTAATAAAGAATATTGTATCAAAAAGTTATATGCATATACCTGAAATAATATTTCATATGTCCAGTATATACTATGAATATTAATATGAGTACTAGTATGAATATATATGTATAAAACAAGTAAACACAGTGATAATACGTGGAATACGTGTCGAATTATTGGCATATTGGGAATACTATATGAATCTCAATAATTTAAATATACCGGTATACTAGTTTCGTCTCGTCGGTTTCGATGGCTCAAGAATATTATCTGACCTACCCGATTTAAGGACATGGATTTTTTCTTTTGTACTTAAGCGAACTAAATGATCAAGTTCTTAGTAAATTACAGTACCAAAAAGGTAAACTGGGTCACTAGTCTAATTATATTTATCATAACGAATGGAACCCTACAGATCATTATCAAGAACGTTTGGTTGATCAAGGTAATCAAGAGGGTTCGACCTAAAATAATTAATTCAATTGAATATACTTACTTATTCCTCAATTAAAATTATACATCGACAGTTAATGTAGCATCGGTGGTTCAGTGGTAGAATGCTCGCCTGCCACGCGGGCGGCCCGGGTTCGATTCCCGGCCGATGCAAAATATTTTTTGATATTTTTTTGTTTCCTCTTTCTCCTATAGTTCACCCAATATCAATTGCAGATTCTAAAAACTTATATAAAAACCCTTTTCAACAACTTTGTTTGAGGTACCATAGGCGTAGATACGTCATTTCGTAAATTTATTACTATTAAAAATATGTAATTGGACGGCATTATAAGCCATTATTTAAACAGAAGCAGTTAATTGCAGTCCTACTTGGAGCTTGGAAAAAAATCATAATTACACCTCGTTAACTAGCTACAACTGAATATTAAATTATAAAACGTAAATAGACGAGTAAAATGTAAAGGCGTTTGGTTTAAATAGGGTGCCAGACGTGAACTGAGTCCTTTTTGTACCCCATTCTTTTTTTTTCTGGAAAACGAACTTTCAAAACAAAAACCATAAAGGAAAATAAATTTGCAAATAGTGCAGTTTGTAGAAGTGCATGGCACTTCCGGAGTCTGCCTAATTCTGCCTAATACCATCACAATGGAAGTTTATTCTCTCGATTATTTCGTTGTGTTTATTGGTGTCACTGATGTCACAGCATTATTTTCATGTCATATACTCACCCTCGAATTTTTCAAATATTATTTAAAAACCACTCGAATGTATTAATCAATTATTTTTTCAAGGCAACCATAAACGGCACAACACGTTACTATTTTCCAAATAATTTTAAAAATAAAAAGTAATATTTTGTAATAAATTTAATTTATTTATTCTACGCCCATGTCTGGAAACGTCAAAAATCGCACTGTCAACATTCCTTGTAAATGACATTTGACAATAACATGCACGTAATGAGATCTCATAACATAAACGTGCGTTTTGAGAAGAAAACTTCTTGGTTTAATTAAATTACAATCAGATTTGTTATTTACGTAAGACTTTATTTGGTCTATTTACACAAATTTAGTCAATTAAAAAAGAAAGAGTCATGCCCCTAAAAGTAGGCAGCACATTATGCAATTTCTTTAAAAATAGGACACGTTTTCTTTAGTAGCATGCTATGAATGGGCGTAGAAAAAGTATAGTACGTTACACGAGTTATAAGCATTACACGCACTCATGAAATTTTTTACTTCGTGCCTAATATAATATTTATTTTGACAAGGCAAGTTAGCCGGTCCAAATTATACTTGCACAGCTATTGGCAGATAAGAAAAGTATAATTCGTAATCCTTGTATGTATACTTCGTGATTCACATAGTGTCAATTGATGCTATAATACGAGAATTATTCAAAAAGTTATCGTCCTAATAAAGAAACAAAACAATTTCTTTAATAATCATATTTATATTTTGGAATCTATAAACTTTTAATAATGATGCACAAACTTTTTGAACCATTCCCATTGTTAGTTGTCGTCTTTATCTTCAAAATAGGCGTTCACGTATGCTATAACATCCTAGTCTGATGAAAATCTGTCCTGCAAGTGAAACTATAGTAAAGAAACAGGAAAAAATAATTAGGGGCAAGATCTGGAGAGTACGGTGGGTGGTTAATCAATTTAGAGTAAAATTCATAAATTTCAGCCTTGCAGAACACAGAATGCTGTTGAAAATAAAATAAAACACAAAATAATGAATGAAAATGCAGAAAAATATAAACAGGGTAAGCCTAAAGTGAAGTAGAGGAATGGAAAAATAGCAAGAATGATGAACTAAATACAGAATTATAGATTTCGAATTACGACTATTAACAGATAACGAAGAAGAATTGGGATGGATTTGGGATGACTTGAGGTTATGAATAAGCCGAAATAAACTGAAAGGGTAAAAAGATGGGAGCACGCCCAGCAAAGCTCAAAAGAGCGATCAAGTTTCATATACTATTGGAGAAGTGTGAAGTTTCTATCGACTTTTGTTTGTTTTAACGAATATGTCAACCACAATATCTAAAACTTTTGTGACTATATTCCTAATTTGGTAAATTTTACAACACTCCTTCTAATAAATTAGTGGTTATTGAGAAAAAAATTATACAGACGTCATTAATAAGTGGACCAAGTGCTACGTATGCTACAAAAAATGGATTAAGCTATTAATACGTTTTTGACCAGATGTATAGAATTTCTTTAAAAAATATAATCAATTTTTTCAACCTTGAATTTTACAGAAATCTATTAGTAGAAATGCAAATTATAATATATTATATAAAACAACATGGGTAATAATTAAGTTAATGTTTGAATACATTATTGTTGTTACAAATAACGAATTTGTTATAATTATGTATAATTTTGATACGTAAATCCTTCTATATAATCATTTTTCTTCTGGGTAGTTTTTTATTTTTACCGCTATATCTTCTTTGGTGTCAGATATAGAAAACAAAGGACTGAAATGTAAGAATGACCTTCTTAATTTTTCATGTTTTATGAATAGAATGTTTGATACAGAAGATATCAATGAAATGAACAGTTCGAGGAATTTTCTGTGAAAAATGGAAAAATGTTGTATCATGATCAAATTTAATAGAAGCCCCTTCCACTTTCATTTGGTCCACCTCTAAAAGATTTAGAAGAAGAAATTTAGTCTATAGATATGTTGAAACCTATTTGTTTAATGAAACAATAGTTAAATTTAGGTTTTAGGTCTTCTATTTAAATTTTGAGATGTAGCAACGATGATATGAATATTTTAAAACTGTAATCATAAAGTTGGACATTAATGGTGAACGCAATCAGATACTTTCATCTTGGAATTAAATCGCGAACATTTTCGCGCATTGATTTTCTATGACTTTCGACGTGGATTAAACCAACCAATCAACTGTCTACTCTCTAATGGAGATTTACTATACTATCTGCATCAGTATTTTTTCAGAATTTCACACCTTAAATTTTATTATGTTATTCGAGAAGAATTTCACATCTGTGCACTCTCTGTTGGAGATTTACAATTAGTCCAGAGCGTTTAGATCAAAATAGACAGGAATAAAGAAAAACTAGAGCTAACTAGTACCTCCCTCGGGTAGCTCCGGTGAATTTCAATGGCTTAATTGGCTTTAGCATGTTCCAAAACCCCCGAGAAATGATTTTTGAGCAATTTTTCCAGGTTCCCAATCGCTGGATAAGAAATATGCAAATATGTAGACTTTTCTTGCGGCCGCTTTACGAAGACAATCCAAAAAACCGCACCTCGATATCTACTGCTTACCAGTTTTTCCGATTTGTTTCTTATCTTCCCTGGACTAAATACTAATTACTGAAACTTGAGGAAAATTTGTGGTGAATTTCAATGGTAGAATTGGCCTCAGCAAGCTCGAAAACCCTCCGAGAAACGATTTTTGAGCAGTTTTTCCGGGTTTCCAATCTTTTGATAATGTTTCGAGGAATATGCAATTGCAAAATGTATTTAGTAGAGAAAAAAGCGATTTTTCGAAAATGGTGCAACCAGTATATGTAGACTTTACTTGCGGCCGCTTTACGAAGACAATCCAAAAAACTGCATCTCGATATCTACTGCTTACCAGCTTTTCCGATTTGTTTCATATCTTCCCTGGACTAAATACTAATTACTAAAACTTGAGGAAAATTTGTGGTGAATTTCAATGGTAGAATTGGCCTCAGCAAGCTCGAAAACCCTCCGAGAAAAGATTTTTGAGCAATTTTTCCGGGTTTCCAATCTTTTGATAATGTTTCGAGGAATATGCAATTGCAAAATGTATTTATTACACGAAAAAGCAATTTTTCGAAAATGGTGCAACCAGTATATGTAGACTTTACTTGCCGCCGCTTTACGAAGACAATCCAAAAAACTGCATCTCGATATCTACTGCTTACCAGCTTTTCCGATTTGTTTCATATCTTCCCTGGACTAAATACTAATTACTAAAACTTGAGGAAAATTTGTGGTGAATTTCAATGGTAGAATTGGCCTCAGCAAGCTCGAAAACCCTCCGAGAAAAGATTTTTGAGCAATTTTTCCGGGTTTCCAATCTTTTGATAATGTTTCGAGGAATATGCAATTGCAAAATGTATTTATTACACGAAAAAGCAATTTTTCGAAAATGGTGCAACCAGTATATGTAGACTTTACTTGCGGCCGCTTTACGAAGACAATCCAAAAAACTGCATCTCGATATCTACTGCTTACCAGCTTTTCCGATTTGTTTCATATCTTCCCTGGACTAAATACTAATTACTAAAACTTGAGGAAAATTTGTGGTGAATTTCAATGGTAGAATTGGCCTCAGCAAGCTCGAAAACCCTCCGAGAAAAGATTTTTGAGCAATTTTTCCGGGTTTCCAATCTTTTGATAATGTTTCGAGGAATATGCAATTGCAAAATGTATTTATTACACGAAAAAGCAATTTTTCGAAAATGGTGCAACCAGTATATGTAGACTTTACTTGCGGCCGCTTTACGAAGACAATCCAAAAAACTGCATCTCGATATCTACTGCTTACCAGCTTTTCCGATTTGTTTCATATCTTCCCTGGACTAAATACTAATTACTAAAACTTGAGGAAAATTTGTGGTGAATTTCAATGGTAGAATTGGCCTCAGCAAGCTCGAAAACCCTCCGAGAAAAGATTTTTGAGCAATTTTTCCGGGTTTCCAATCTTTTGATAATGTTTCGAGGAATATGCAATTGCAAAATGTATTTATTACACGAAAAAGCAATTTTTCGAAAATGGTGCAACCAGTATATGTAGACTTTACTTGCCGCCGCTTTACGAAGACAATCCAAAAAACCGCACCTCGATATCTACTGCTTACCAGCTTTTCCGATTTGTTTCTTATTTTCCCTGGACTAAATACTAATGAGTGAAACTTGAGGAGGAAAATTTGTAGTGAATTTCAATGGTAGAATTGGCCTCAGCAAGCTCGAAAACCCTCTGAGAAACGATTTTTGAGCAGTTTTTCCGGGCTTCCAATCTTTTGATAATGTTTCGAGGAATATGCAATTGCAAAATGTATTTATTACACGAAAAAGCAAAATTTTTCGAAAATGGTGCAACCAGTATATGTAGACTTTACTTGCCGCCGCTTTACGAAGACAATCCAAAAAACCGCACCTCGATATCTACTGCGTACCAATTCTTCCGATTTGTTTCTTATTTTCCCTGGACTAAATACTAATGAGTGAATCTTGAGGAGGAAAATTTGTAGTGAATTTCAATGGTAGTCTTGGCCTCAGCAAGCTCGAAAACACTCCGAGAAACGATTTTTGAGCAGTTTTTCCGGGCTTCCAATCTTTTGATAATGTTTCGAGGAATATGCAATTGCAAAATGTATTTATTACACGAAAAAGCAATTTTTCGAAAATGGTGCAACCAGTATATGTAGACTTTACTTGCCGCCGCTTTACGAAGACAATCCAAAAAACCGCATCTCGATATCTACTGCTTAGCAGTTTTTCCGATTTGTTTCTTATCTTCCCTGGACTAAATACTAATTACTGAAACTTGAGAAAAATTTGTGGTGAATTTCAATGGTAGAATTGGCCTCAGCAAGCTCGAAAACCCTCCGAGAAAAGATTTTTGAGCAATTTTTCCGGGTTTCCAATCTTTTGATAATGTTTCGAGGAATATGCAATTGCAAAATGTATTTATTACACGAAAAAGCAATTTTTCGAAAATGGTGCAACCAGTATATGTAGACTTTACTTGCCGCCGCTTTACGAAGACAATCCAAAAAACCGCATCTCGATATCTACTGCTTAGCAGTTTTTCCGATTTGTTTCTTATCTTCCCTGGACTAAATACTAATTACTGAAACTTGAGGAAAATTTGTGGTGAATTTCAATGGTAGAATTGGCCTCAGCAAGCTCGAAAACCCTCCGAGAAAAGATTTTTGAGCAGTTTTTCCGGGTTTCCAATCTTTTGATAATGTTTCGAGGAATATGCAATTGCAAAATGTATTTATTACACGAAAAAGCAATTTTTCGAAAATGGTGCAACCAGTATATGTAGACTTTACTTGCCGCCGCTTTACGAAGACAATCCAAAAAACCGCATCTCGATATCTACTGCTTACCAGCTTTTCCGATTTGTTTCTTATCTTCCCTGGACTAAATAGTAATGAGTGAAACTTGAAGAAAATTTGAGGTGAATTTCAATGGTAGAATTGGCCTCAGCAAGCTCGAAAACCCTCCGAGAAACGATTTTTGAGCAGTTTTTCCGGGCTTCCAATCTTTTGATAATGTTTCGAGGAATATGCAATTGCAAAATGTATTTATTACACGAAAAAGCAATTTTTCGAAAATGGTGCAACCAGTATATGTAGACTTTACTTGCGGCCGCTTTACGAAGACAATCCAAAAAACTGCATCTCGATATCTACTGCTTACCAGCTTTTCCGATTTGTTTCATATCTTCCCTGGACTAAATACTAATTACTAAAACTTGAGGAAAATTTGTGGTGAATTTCAATGGTAGAATTGGCCTCAGCAAGCTCGAAAACCCTCCGAGAAAAGATTTTTGAGCAATTTTTCCGGGTTTCCAATCTTTTGATAATGTTTCGAGGAATATGCAATTGCAAAATGTATTTATTACACGAAAAAGCAATTTTTCGAAAATGGTGCAACCAGTATATGTAGACTTTACTTGCCGCCGCTTTACGAAGACAATCCAAAAAACCGCATCTCGATATCTACTGCTTAGCAGTTTTTCCGATTTGTTTCTTATCTTCCCTGGACTAAATACTAATTACTGAAACTTGAGGAAAATTTGTGGTGAATTTCAATGGTAGAATTGGCCTCAGCAAGCTCGAAAACCCTCCGAGAAAAGATTTTTGAGCAGTTTTTCCGGGTTTCCAATCTTTTGATAATGTTTCGAGGAATATGCAATTGCAAAATGTATTTATTACACGAAAAAGCAATTTTTCGAAAATGGTGCAACCAGTATATGTAGACTTTACTTGCCGCCGCTTTACGAAGACAATCCAAAAAACCGCATCTCGATATCTACTGCTTACCAGCTTTTCCGATTTGTTTCTTATCTTCCCTGGACTAAATAGTAATGAGTGAAACTTGAAGAAAATTTGAGGTGAATTTCAATGGTAGAATTGGCCTCAGCAAGCTCGAAAACCCTCCGAGAAACGATTTTTGAGCAGTTTTTCCGGGTTTCCAATCTTTTGATAATGTTTCGAGGAATATGCAATTGCAAAATGTATTTATTACACGAAAAAGCAATTTTTCGAAAATGGTGCAACCAGTATATGTAGACTTTACTTGCGGCCGCTTTACGAAGACAATCCAAAAAACCGCACCTCGATATCTACTGCGTACCAATTCTTCCGATTTGTTTCTTATTTTCCCTGGACTAAATACTAATGAGTAAATCTTGAGGAGGAAAATTTGTAGTGAATTTCAATGGTAGTCTTGGCCTCAGCAAGCTCGAAAACACTCCGAGAAACGATTTTTGAGCAGTTTTTCCGGGCTTCCAATCTTTTGATAATGTTTCGAGGAATATGCAATTGCAAAATGTATTTATTACACGAAAAAGCAATTTTTCGAAAATGGTGCAACCAGTATATGTAGACTTTACTTGCGGCCGCTTTACGAAGACAATCCAAAAAACTGCATCTCGATATCTACTGCTTACCAGCTTTTCCGATTTGTTTCATATCTTCCCTGGACTAAATACTAATTACTAAAACTTGAGGAAAATTTGTGGTGAATTTCAATGGTAGAATTGGCCTCAGCAAGCTCGAAAACCCTCCGAGAAAAGATTTTTGAGCAATTTTTCCGGGTTTCCAATCTTTTGATAATGTTTCGAGGAATATGCAATTGCAAAATGTATTTATTACACGAAAAAGCAATTTTTCGAAAATGGTGCAACCAGTATATGTAGACTTTACTTGCCGCCGCTTTACGAAGACAATCCAAAAAACCGCATCTCGATATCTACTGCTTAGCAGTTTTTCCGATTTGTTTCTTATCTTCCCTGGACTAAATACTAATTACTGAAACTTGAGGAAAATTTGTGGTGAATTTCAATGATAGAATTGGCCTCAGCAAGCTCGAAAACCCTCCGAGAAAAGATTTTTGAGCAGTTTTTCCGGGTTTCCAATCTTTTGATAATGTTTCGAGGAATATGCAATTGCAAAATGTATTTATTACACGAAAAAGCAATTTTTCGAAAATGGTGCAACCAGTATATGTAGACTTTACTTGCGGCCGCTTTACGAAGACAATCCAAAAAACCGCACCTCGATATCTACTGCTTACCAGCTTTTCCGATTTGTTTCTTATCTTCCCTGGACTAAATAGTAATGAGTGAAACTTGAAGAAAAATTTTATTTTGGACAATTAATCGAACCAGAAAGTGGTCATTGAATATACTAATACTAGTATTGGTATTTTTTAAACTATATTATGTTGATTCCTTTTATTATTTGCTTAATTTCCGTTATTGTCACTTTCTAGTGAGGAAGATCGAGATTAAGGCCCGCCGCAAATTGAACCCAGCACACGCATGGATTATTTTGTAGAACGATGTTTCAAATGGAGTGGCGCTTATTGAACCCATCCCACGGCCAGCTCCGACCCAACTTGGTTCGCGTGGTACCGAGTTGTACTTGCAACACAGTTTCGTGGGTCGTGGGTAGCTACTTTTAAATGAACCATCCATTACCAAACAGTTTTTCTATTGACTCAAAAATGGAAAAATCAATCGAAATTGTGAGATACTTTCCTGTACTCTATGATTCTACTCATGAAGATTATATGAGAGCAAAACTGAAAGATGATTTGTGATTAATTCATGAGCCTCACTAAACTATCTTCTGTTTAACCGAAACGCCTCCTTGAACATATTTTGTGGAATTTCACCAAATAACTGGAACTCTCCGTAACTCACTCTTTTTCGCAAATACTCATTTGTTTTACTTCTTTTTTTTGTTGCTAGTTGCAACATAATAAATCTTTTGTCATCCTCAGATTTAGACTCCAGATCGAGAAGAACCTTCTGGCTCGCTGTCATCTTGTATACTAATGGGGATTTGGGTACAAATCGTGGGCGTGGGCTGCGTTACTATTAAAAAACGTGGACATGGGCTTGGTGCTGGCCCTCGCGTGTGCTGTGCGTGGGATGGGATCAATTTGCGGCGGGCCTAAAGGGTACATCCAGGTTTTGAACTATTCTATTTTCCTCTTCAGCAAATATCTCTAATGGTTAAGATTTGAATACGTTGCCTAAGTGTGTAGAAAATGCTTCTGCTTCTTCTTTACCATTGAACATAAATGAATAATTTCAGTTTTCTTTTGTATAAAAATATACAGCGTCACTTATGTATTTGTTTAGAGTGAATGTGTAATGATGATGACCCGACTGAAGAACGAAGAAAGCTATTTATAGATAGTCATTTACAGAAAGAGATGTCACATTTATTAAACAAATAGTTCACCATGTTTGGAAGTGAACTGAACTTGGATTTTCAAATTAAATAAATCTTGAACTTGTTAGTATTTGTTATAAATAAATGTCCTCAAAATATTTTTCTGTAGGTTATTTCAAAGGTATTATTAGCTTGTAAAAACTGACCGTTATAAATTGGGTTTAAATTGATTGATGA
The DNA here is from genome assembly GCF_026230105.1 of Diorhabda sublineata. Lineage (NCBI taxonomy): Eukaryota > Metazoa > Arthropoda > Insecta > Coleoptera > Chrysomelidae > Diorhabda > Diorhabda sublineata. The sequence continues at coordinate 5,232,454 of NC_079481.1, read as the reverse complement.
CCTAATAAATCTTATTTTTTTTGAAATTTTCACGAATTATGAGGAATGATTCGTTAATATTCAATGTCTTAATTAGTCAAAGTCTCAAGGTTTCAAAATATGATAATTTGAACCAATATGCTATATTCAAATATTGCAGGTTTACGATATACTAAATATTCAAATTTGATTTTTCAATCTCGCAATAATTTTATATTCTTCAGTAGTTTATACTTGGAAATAGATGATTTTATTATATTTGGAATGAGATTTAGGAATTTGATGGCGAAAATCACAAGGATATTTTTTTCGTCAGTAATCTGCTTTTAATGAGTTAAAATTATTTGGTATATATATATGTCATAATGTAAAACCGATACAAAAGCAAATACTTGGAATCAAACCAATGAAGAACTACCGAAATTCAGCGCTGGAAATTTCCATTTTTTTTTCACGAGTTTAAGTTTTGTAGTTTATATTCTTCTATTTCTATTTATGTTACTTCTTTCCTCCATCCGTGGTTCTCATCCCAGTCCGATTTTTTATTTTGTGGAGCTACCAAATCCTCTATCTTTCCTTTTATCAAGAATTGAAGCTCCGTATCACATATCCCAGGTATGCTGTTTTATCGTGCCCAGCGATTCACCTCTTTCTATTCTCCTCAAAATGACTTTGTTGGTTTTTTTGCCGTCCATGGAAATCTCAAACTTCTGTTCATGGTGTTGACTTTTTGATCTTAATCTGAGGTTGAGGTCAAATTTAGAGTTCGTAAACACGTTCTCCAATTTTATGAATGAGCTTCTTGCCTTTTGTATCCCGTACTTAATTTCAACATCTGATGACCAGTCTTCACATAACTAAGTTCCCAAATAATTAAATTTTATCACCCATTCAATCTTTACTATTGTTTGATAGTTTTACATTCTGAAACTCATTTAATTTGCGAGTGATTAATAGAAATCTTGTCTTTTTATGTTGATATTGATTCCCATAAGCCAACAGTGTATTCCAATTATGTCCAAGAGCCTTTAGAGGTCATTTATGTTATCTGCTATCAAAACTTTGTCATCTAATTGTTGATCCTCGAGGGCTTCTTGAAAGATATCTTCCGAACAAAGGTTAAACAAGAGTGGAAGAGGACATATCCCTGTTTAACACCTCTAAGGATGTATCGAACTGTTGACAAATTTTCCAATTAACCAAAACAACTTCATCAACTTCGTTCAAGACTCTCCTTATTTTAACTTTAGGGAACTTTGATGATCCACACGAACGCTAGAGGTTTGATTATTATTAACAATATCTTCATCATCAGTTTTATTTCCTGAATATTTCTAAAGATGATTTACTGCATCTCATTAGTGTGTGAAAGTACCGTTCTTTTGGAAAGTTATTCGCAAATTACTTGATTTGTATAGATTATGTTCCAAATTATTCAGATGAACGTCCCCAGTTGAATTAGTATTTGGAAAAAACCTGTTCAACGATGTGAATATTCAAGATATCTGCCTAAGCCAGCACCTTCTCAGGAAACTGCATATGTGTTTAGCGAAACTTGTGAGGATTTGCGTCATTCCAATGATAACAATTCTGTGTATTTACATTTCCAATTAGATATAAAGTATTTTTGTCAGGATAACTAGTTGATTTGACATAGTTTGACTATTGATTAATTTTGGTATCTAACGGATCGTTTCGTTTGCTTCGTCTAGCAGAAAATTGGTTTTGTTCAATGGTCATTTATATTTTATTTATTATATTTATATATATTGTCATAAGTGGAAATTTTTCAGTCAATCTTTCAAGTTATATCTTCTTAATTCTTTAACTGTGGTAAGAAAGCGGTTCAACAACGTAAAGAATATTGAAAATTTGACTGTGGAATAGCCTCAAGAAACTGAGCAAATCTAGAAATCTGAGAAAAGAATTTGGAGATATTTTCGCGAGGAAATACGGAATATTTAAGCCAAAATCCATTTAAACGGGATTAGACTATTTCAAAACACAAATGGAAAATATTTCAACAATAAGGTGGAAAGTCTAGACATCTTCCTAAGACTCACTTTCCTGGCTCGTGCATTATAAAAAAGTTGTGAACCAGGAGAATATACTGGAAGAAAAAACGAACAAAAGGAATACTCGTATATAGAATCAAATGATGGATTGAAAGCTTCAAGTCTTACAAATCACCTGGCAAAGACGGCAATTTTTCGACCATGCTGCAGAACATTTTTTTAACCGTTTTGAAGCCAGCCTGATACCTGCTACTATAAATAAGCAGGAAACTCATTCACCTTGAACAGATTTCCAAAAAGTTCAAAAGATATGAGCAAAGAGCAGGGAGAGCGTATGCATCAGAACCTGCACGTCATGGAAGAGCGTTAAAACGAAGTTTTTTAGAGCTCAAAGATTATTTTTTAGTAATATTTTTATGTTTAAGATCTACATAATTGAGATGCACTCTGGCGCTTCCGGGAGAATGATAGCTACGATTGGTGGGCCAGCAATGGACAAACAAGGGTCAAAACGGCAGTAAACGATATATTCATAACTTTTAACAGCTCTAGAGGTTCGAGTCAGACTTGAAGTGGCACCAAATACTCAGATACAGTACGGCGGAGCATAAAATTGTGTCAAGGCTATGAGTCTTGATTTGGTCCATACTCCTTAAGCGATCTAGACCATCAGGCTATTTCTCACAAATTTCAAGCTAAACATTGAAAATTTGCTGTCTATCAAGTACATCCCTATCAATTACTTTTTTTTTTGTAATTACCATGTGGATTTTACATTACGTCATAAGGGTTTAATTTTGATCATGTTAAGAATGTTCTAAATGTTCTTGATTTTAGATCTATTCTGTTTTAAAATTAGTTTTTTTAATAATTTTTGAAGAATTGATAAAAAATTGACGTTTCGACTTAACTTTAGTCTATATCAAAATAGCTAGAGACCTAAAATCAAGGACATTAATATATCGAAAGGTCTAAGAAATAAGAAATTAAAGATATCAATAATTAATAGTGTAATAATTTAAATATTTGAATAGAAACCTTACCACAAAAGTTTTCTAAATGAGATTTGTGAAAATTGATTGGTTCTTGTGCTGTGTATCATTGTAAATTTCAAAAAAGTAAAGTTGGATGGAGTCACTGTTTACTTAATTATAAAATAATTAACTCTATCAAGCAATCAATTCTAACCTTTTTTTCGAAAACTGTTAATTCGCAGCCACAACGCAAGTTTTCATGGATAGATTTGATCTTCAGTTTTTTCGAGATTTGGAAACTAATAGTAATGTAGCTGCAGGGGATCCACCGGATCCAGCGAAATTTCAAAAGTGGTCTATGAAAAATTTGGGAACCAATGTTTTAACCTATATCCATAAAATTTCCCAATTGAATGACATTTTATTCTTTGAATATGAAAAATAACCTAAAATGTTGAAGAAATTCATTTTCAAATTAATTCTTTTAGTTTTAAATGATAACCATTAAGTCAACCGCAATTTTCTCAGGTAGTTGTTATGCTGTATCCTTTTTTATCACGCAATATAGTTGAACTGGAGATCTCTGTTGCACATGTTCGTTCACTTTTCAGAGTTCGCCAACCGAAGATTTGGTGTAATGGTTTTTCTTCGAAAAGATAAATGAAAATTAGTAATTTATTAACTTACCTGTTTATAACTGTCAACTTCCAGCAATTATGACAAGAAAAAAATAAACTACCGAACGTTTAGCAGGGTTTCGATCGCTGTATAATTCATCTCTAATTTATTCACCGAAATCATTTTTGAATATTTAATTAATTATAATCTGCACATGGAACCTACTTGCGATATATTTTTAAATATGTTTGGTATAAAATCACTTTCATTCTTTCAATGGATAGGTGAAGGACGTATTGTATTAAAAAATATCGTATGAGAAATTTGTCGAATATCAACCTATTCGTACGTTAAAAATATTTCTGAATCGCCCTATATTCGGAATTAAATCAAACTACTTGTAATCATTTATCAATTTTTTTTATGATTAGATTTTCCACCCAATTTATGTACAATCTATTTGAAACAATAAATAAAACATAGTTGAATATAGAAAAATAACTTTTGGGGTAGAACTCTGGTTTTTGCCCTCGATTATTTGGCCTTATAACATTTATGAATTATTTACATAAATCTGTCCAAAATAATAGTTTTTAACACTCTTAACGCTTTACCTGTATCTGGGTTTGTTTGTTTGTTTGTAATTCTTCTCTAAACTAAGAGTAATGAAAATTTTTTTTGACAGAAGATTCAAACTATATCGTTAAGGCTCGATACAAGTTTCGACGAGATGATGTACATAAGCAGCGACCCGCTTTCACAGCATACGGAACTAAAAACTCAGCTTTTTAGTTTGATTTGCTTCAAAAGCGTATTTTCCAGTTTTTTTAAACTATATTTTTTATTGTATATTATAAAAAAAATACTAAATAAAGAAGAAAGTAACATTTCGTTTAAATCCACATTCATCATTTTTATCAGGTTTTCTGATAATTTTTGTAATTCTAATAGCGGTTATTTCTACTAAACCAAAGGGCTCTAACCCTGTCAGACATCCAATAAATTGGATTTTTGACGTACCTCACATACATCCCATTCTCCACGAAGAGCTACTTGGAGTTGATTTAACTCACTACGATGAGAATGATAAGTCTCCCTAAATTATCTCTAGAGGATTCTTATCTAGAGATTGTGAAGTCAGTCCAGAAGTGTCATTCCCACTTGCTCCAAGTATTCAGTAACAATTTTGGCGATATGTGGACGAGCATTATCCTCCATTGAAATGAATTGCTCACTAATAAATGGAGGAAATGGGATCACAGCCTTTAGGAGGACTTCCTCAATGTACCTCCGAGCAGTCAGCGCTCCATTATTTATGAAAATCAGTCAAGTATGGGTGAGGAAATTGATTCCACTCCAAACCGTAACTGATCTCCTCTCATTTTTGTGATATTCAATCTGCTCCTTTTCATTGTTGATAAGTTTGTAACGGAACTAAAACTATTTCGAGAAGATATGAAGAGGGAAACGCGATTAGAAGCTTTTGCACAATTTCGCACAGTCCAGGATATTCTTCGAGTATATCCAACCGCAACCAAAATTTGTAATACTCTCTTTTAAAAGTCGCTATCAGCTACTTATCAGTACTAAGCTTTCTTCCTTTACATAAAATGGATATAAGATCCATGGTGGTATTTTCATCGACAGAGTATCTTCAAATTTGATGTTGAAATCATCAAATATAGAACGTAAGTATGTCTCAAAATCTTTATCAGTGTATTCTGACTGAGACTGTTTGTTTGAAAACTGAAAATTCGCGCCGACCAATTTTTTTTCCATAAATCTTAATTTACCAAAAAAATCTGAAATTACATTTTTTGATTTTATCTATTAATTTGTCAAATACGCGCCTGTCTGCTTTGAAATTTGTCAGATTTTCTTTTAAATCAGTCACTTTCCAGAAACTCTAAAATTGAGTCAAAAAGTGAATAAAATCTTAATGAATATACACCTTTCGACAACCAACGTACCTCGGTATGTAACAGCAATCGTTGGTTGTCTTCATCATTTTCCTCACTAAAATTGTTCGCTACTAGATGTTATCGGTGAATTGCACCATATCTCTAGACCATGGCAGGAGCTCCATCTGTTGCCATCGAAATAACGTTTAGGTTCTTTTCCATTTTCGTCCATTGCATTCCAAAAATAAATATTATGATTCAATTTTTTCCGTTTACAAAAAAATATCCACAACGACTAACTATGATTGTCAAGTACAAACTGGGCTTTCAAAATTGCTGAATTTTGAGTGAGATTTCCTCAACGTACGCGAAAATATATTTACCAGCTTATATTGCTTAATGCTGATATTTCCAGATTGAGGCTATAAAATTTTTGGCCAACGCTTGTAGAACAAGAGTTTTTGCGATTGAATTCAGTCAGCATTACGGTCAAATTTCTTTTCATTCCACGTGATCTTAATCTGTAGGAATAGAAAGCTACTTATTTCCATTCTTGGTGACGTCAAAAAATTAACATAATCGAATATAATGTATTTATAATCAATTTTCATCTTGTCTAAGTTAATTGTATTATATGGAATAAGATATACGAATCCGACATAGTCTAATAGTAATAATTTTCGGTAAACAATGTCTAGTTGAAAACAATGTTCTGAACATAACCTCAATAATAATCGAAGTGAAATGAAATCTCTGGCGTCATCGATTGATTCTATGACGTGATTGGTTAATTTTGACCCCGAAAAATCGAATTTTTGCAGAAAAAATTATTATCACTTTCCAACGATGTTGATGCGTATAATTTATAGATAAATAAACATTCTTACGTAGACGTATGATGGTATCACCTTTCGGTATATACCAGTTAAACTATTTTTAAGTCCGAAGAACGTTTTGACGGACGTCACAGTTGTCGATAGAATCGAGTTTCCCTCCCACTCTTACTCTATTTCTTATCTGCACCGTTTGGTTTAAAACCTCTGATGTGGTTTCGGTGGATTTATTTACAAAAAAAGCCTATATTGTGTCGAGGCTCGCGTTTATTTGTTTCCGTAATTTTTTAAGTGACGAATTTGGAGTGATTATCAGTTTTTGAATTTTGTTTGGCTTTAGGAACAATTTTTGAAATGAAGGAAATTCGGTATACCGTCAATAAAAGTGAGTACCTTCTCTGGATTGAATTTATTCTAAATTTTGACACTTATATTTAATTTTTTTTATTTACAATTTCCAAATGGAAAAAAATATATTTGAATTTATATATTCAACCCATTTGGATATTTATACGATAATATGAAAATTAATTTCGAATTTTTATTAATAAATTGCAAATAATGAAAAATATTTTTAGTCATTTCACTGACAATGGTTTGTAATTGTTTTTGCTTAGAAATTTTTGGCAAATTTATGATAATCGAGATCTAGTTCATCATATTTTATTTGTTTTTTTAATAACCATAATAAAAAAATTATTATTTTATATATTTAATATTATTATGAATTATTAATATATCATATCTTCTAATTGAATTTGTTGTATTGAATATTTACTCGGATATTTAAAAGATAGTATAAACTAATGAGGAAAAAAAATTGAATTAAATCAATAAATTGAAAATGTTTCAGATACATTATTGTTTTTGAATTTTTTTAAGCGAATTCATGTTATTTATAATTTATTGAATAATATTTTTTCTATATTCATAATATTCGAATTGAAAAAAACAATTAAATTTATATTTTTCAATTAAATTTATTATAAATTAAGTTATTTATTTCACAAAATGGAAAAAAATATATAATCAATACTAATAGATTGAAAGTAATGAAAAATATTTATTTTTTATAATTTTACGGGCAAATATTAATAAATAATGATTCTTGTTTATTGTTTTCATCGTTTCCTTTTACAGGTACAAAATATTCTAATTTTTATTTTTAAAATAAATTTATCCTATTGTAAATTCATTACGGAACTTATATGATACAATGAAAATAAATAATTAATCAATACTAATAGATAATGAAGATACGGAAAAATACTTTCAGTCATTCCATTAACAAATATTTATAATTGTTTTTGCTTATTCGTTTTTTGAAATTCATTATAATCGGAATTTAATTCGATACATATCATTTTTTTTTATAATTTTACTAATAAGAAAATATTTTTATATATGATAAATTTATTTGGACATTTTAAAAATAATACGAACTTATGAGAAAATAATTTAAATTAATATCAATTAATTTAGAATAATGGAAAATATTTTATATAAATTAATTAGTAAACATTTGTTATTGTTATCAAAATTTGTTTTGGCGAATTCGTGTTATTCACAAATTTTTCCTATATTTACAATATTCAAACAGGAAAAACCAATTCAATTTATTTATTTATATTTTTTCAATAAATTTTTATTAATTAGGTTATTTATTTCACAAAATGGAGATAAATATATAATCAATACTAATAGATTGAAAATATTGGAAAATATTTATTTTTGATAATTTACGGGCAATTATTAATAATTGTTTATTGTTTTTCAAATTTATAAATAAATAACTCTAACTCTAAATAACTAACTCATTTCACTAACAAATATTTTTTATCGTTTTTGCTTATTCGTTTTTTGGAAATTCATTACAATCGGAATTTAACTCGATACATATAATTTTTTTAAATAATTTTATTAATAACAAAATATTATTACATATATATAAAATATATATTTCGATTCAATTTGTTTTATTGAAAATTCATTTGGATATTTGAAAAATAATATGAACTTATGAGAAAAAAAATTAAATTAAATCAATAAATTGAAAATGGAAAATGTTTCAGATACATTAATTATTGTTGTTGAACTTTTTTTATGTTATTTATAATTTATTGATTTATATTTGTCCTATTTTCATAATATTCAAACAGGAAAAAACAATTCAATTCATATTGTACAATTAAATTTATTGTAGGGTGAGGTTTTTAAATCAAATTAGAATATTAGTAACCGAAAATGAATCCATTTTAAGTATTTTATGCCCTCAAGTATCCCAAAATAAAAATAAAATTATGTCAAACAAAACAAACAACAAAGCAGAGTGAAGAGAAAAATAAGATGATAAATAAATTCAGTTAAATAAGGATAAAAATTTTAAATTAATATGTAGAGCATTTAATAAACAATATCATCAATTCAGGAGGATTTGCTTAAGTGAGATAATGGATATTATTTAATTTTAAATACATAATACACTTAAAAATACCACTTAATCAGTTATCAGCGCTGTTTAATAACTAGATCATGATACAACAAGAAGTTGAAGACAGATGGAAATCAAACTTCAAAATTTCTATAAAATCCATTAAATTTTTCAATAGATAATCTTCAACAAAAACCTTAAGAAGTTCACGTAAGTAAAGGTCAAAAAAATTTGTTGAACTGCTTACTCATAATCAAAAGTAAGGATAATACATCCTAAAATAGAATAACGTACTTGACAATACTTTTAATAACGAACGAACACATGTTGAGTAATTTAATATTCATATCATATCATATCCACTTAAACGTATAGATCAAATTACGGCCCGTGGAAATGAAATGAAAATGGGAAATGAAAAGAATATATCAAAATCACAAATTCTATTAACAAAAGTCGAAGAGCTTTTCATATAACCTCAAACTTTACGTGAAATATTTTTTTATTTCTATTATTTTGAAACATTATTTTATCTAAAACATTATCTATTATTTATTTTATTTTTTATTATTTTATTATATTTAAAATATGTGTTTTTTCCAAAATTCGGTGGAAATTTACACTTTTATATCACAAACAAACTGTAATTTTTCAATATAGGATATTCATTTCTAGCCTTATGACTCAACTAAATATTTTCAATCGAAAATTCTTACGTCAAAATATAGGTTTATCTATGGACTTTCAGTTTATTGAAATCTCTACTTTCTGATGGCGAAAAACATTTGCAGAAAATTTGAAAAAACGAAAAAACTTGAATTCGAAATTTTTATTCACAATGTATTATTTTTAGCAAATTATCAAAATTTTATGCCATAATTACTGTAAAACCGTGATATTGTTTATTATATTTATTACATTCCAAAAATAGCTAAAATTTCAATAATAATTTTTTCAAAAAGCCTACTTTTTACGTGAGAATTTTCGATTTAAAGTTGAGGTGCTTTTATGATATTTAATCAAAATAAGATGAAAAAATAAATAGTTTAATTCAAAAAAATTACAGTGGGGCATAAGAAGGTGAGTTTTTTGTGATAAAATATATTATTTTGAAAGATAAATATCAAAAATATATTCAATCGAAAATTCTTACGTCAAAATATAGTTTTATCGATGACTTTCAGTTTATTGAAATCTCTACTTTCTGATGGCCAAAAAAACATTTGCAGAAAATGTAAAAAAAACTTGAATTCGAGATTTTTATTCACAATGTATTATTTTTAGCAAATTATCAAAATTTTATGCCATAATTACTGTAAAACCATGAGATTCTTTATTATATTTATTACATTCCAGAAATAGCTAAAAATTGTATATAATGACAAGAAAAATACTTCGGGTGAGTTTTCTGTGCATTTTCTGAGAAAATTGATCATAGAAATGCATTTTTTTATCATCATCAGAAGGTACAAATTTCAATGAAAAAAAAATCCACCGGCTTTTTTTCAAAAAGTCTATTTTCGATATTGAGTTGAGGGGTTTTTGTGATATTTAATCAAAATAAGATGAAAAAATAAATAATTTGAATCAAAAAAATAAATAGTTTAATTCAAAAAAATTACACTGGGGCATAAGAAGGTGAGTTTTTTGTGATAAAATATATTATTTTGAAAGATAAATATCAAAAATATATTCGATCGAAAATTCTTACGTCAAAATATAGGTTTATCGATGGAGTTTCAGTTTATCGAAATCTCTACTTTCTGATGGCGAAAAAACATTTGCAGAAAATGTGAAAAAAACACTTGAATTCGAGATTTTTATTCACAATATTTTTCGCAAATTATGAAACTTTTATGCCATAATTACTGTAAAACCGTGAGATTCTTTATTATATTTATTACATTCCAGAAATAGCAAAAAATTGTACATAATAACAAGAAAAAAACTTCGGGTGAGATTTCTGTGCATTTTCTGAGAAAATTGATCATAGAAATGCATTTTTTTATCATCATCAGAAGGTACAAATTTCAATGAAAAAAAAATCCACCGGCTTTTTTTCAAAAAGTCTATTTTCGATATTGAGTTGAGGGGTTTTTGTGATATTTAATCAAAATAAGATGAAAAAATGATTAATTTGAATAAAAAAATTACAGTGGGTCATAAGAAGGTGAGTTTTTTGGGATAAAATATATTATTTTGAAAGATAAATATCAAAAAACACAAATTGGTTAATTGAATTTCACATTTGTGAAAAAAGTGTGAGAGCAAAAGTTATAGAGTTGTTTATCACTTATAAATTTCTCATTCGATTTTTCTCCAAAAGACTTGAAAATTCAGGACAGATCGAGATAAATCATTTTGTTATTTTTTTTCCTTTCTCCCTGAGTTTCATCCTACTACTTTTTTTGGTTCAAAATTAGCGAACCAGGTCTAGAATGAATTTCCAAAACTTTAACTATTTTAAATTACACAAAAATTCATAGAGTTTTCCAGAAAACATTACAAATATACAACATTTCATCGAAAAAGTATTCACGGGGGTTGTTTTTTTTTACAAAAAGTGAAACATAAATAAGCAAGTCCAAAGCAAGTATTTTATTTTCTCGAAATATTCGAAACAAGGTTCTGAAAGTTTTCAACGGCTTCTTGAGGTGATGGAAATCACTACCAGCGAATCTTTTCCCATTGGGGAACAATAATAAGTTACTAAGCAATAAATCGGGTGATGGATGGGTATCAATTTGATGTTTTCTTCCCTCAAACATTCACTTAGGCTTTATAGGAGCTGGATCATCGTGATGCAGAAACACGCGATGTTTTTTTTTCATATTCATACAAAAACGATTCTCAGTGAGATCGTTGGAGATGCCTCTATCTGTCTGTAAATCATTCATCGATCTTATTTTATTATGCTGCGTATAGCATCGATTTTTCTCGGATTACCAACCGATTTTGGCTGACCTAGACCTAACTGATGAATACCCGACACGACCATGACAAAATTCTGCAAACCAATTGTTAACAATCGTCTTTGGTGGTTGACTATTTACCTATTACCTAAATTTTGAAAATCAGAGCACGTGAAATTCGTACTCGCATCCAATTGCACCGAGCTGAGACATATTATATATTAAAATATTCGAATACTTTGATTTTAATTGGATTACCAGGTTATAAAACTGATTATATTTTCAATATCATGATAAAATAGCATGAAAATATTAATTTTGTTTAAAGTTATTAATGTCAATTCGAAATTATACACTTTTTTCTAATTCGAATATTTATATTTTTTTAAAAAAAGAAGGGAGACTGAAAATTATATCAATTATATAGATTTGAATACAATTTGCGTCATGTATTATGAAATTATTGGTTCGGAGATTCTGATGATAGACTAGAACGGAAACTCGTTCGAACTATAAATCAGATTATAAAAAAATAATTTTTATTCTTATTTTTCATATTGTTTCCAATGAAATTATTTTAAATTTATGGATTGATTTATGGAATTTCGCTCTAACGATAATTATAATGAAGAACTTACGTAAATTTCCTGAAATATTATACGAGGTTTTAAGGAAATTGATTTTTGATTTTGACGTTTAAAATATTTAATATTTCAAAATGTCACGATTTGGTTGAATTAAATTATAGAATCGAAAATACTAAAAAATACCGTATACAGTATCAAAATTTATATAAAAACAATTTATTAACTTTTGCAATGATAGAAAGTATCAATTATATTATTATTATATTATATTATATTATATATATTATATTATCAATTATATCATATGATTTTTGACGTAGATTAAAACGACAATAGTGCCGATCATCTCGCTTTGACATTTGGTGATGAAGCACCATCTCGTTGAGGATTTGACCATCTTAGGCTTAACATACGTAAATAGAGGGGTCTACAAAGATCAAAGACCAAGAAAATTATTATTTTTTTATCAAACATATCGATTTGCCGTTTTGAGATTGATTTGAAATCTGATGGGAGCTAAACATATGGCGTTAACAAAGAAGAAAGTTCAATAACGAATAACTTTTTTAGTGTGAGCTGAATTATCTTCTCGTTATGGCCGATTTCAATTTTTTCTGACAAAAATTTTGCTCCAAGTTAAGTGGAACTTGATAAGTAAGCTGTTACACGAAAAATATAAGAAAATGAAGCATTAAGTTCCGTAGAAAGGGAAATTATATCACATAGCCGCGGTAGAATGAACTTGGCGAGGTGGAGAAGTTGCTGTTTGCTTGATTGACTTTTTTCTATCGAATCAATCATCGATGGTTCTATATCGAGTTGAAAATAACCTTCCATTCAGTAAACTTCACCAAGGTGCTTCAAGAATGTGTGCTTGAAGCAATTTTTTGATAGAAAACAACGACAGCAAAGTTGTCTTGTCAAAAAGGATTCGAATGTTAAGATTACAGATCATTTTTAAGAATAAAAAATAGGACAAAATCGTCTGCTGGAGCGATTGGATTGAATACCAAGGAAAAAATGACTAATCACTCGAATAGATCGACTACGGTTAGTCTATTGGCCAAAAGTGGAAAGTAAGAGCAAGCTTATAAAAATTACAGGTCACAACAGTGCCAACTCAATTCAAATCTACTCGAATATTGACGAAGAACATGATGATCAAAATATTACCAGCATATGTATTAGAAATACATCTTCATCAGTCAAAGAAACTAACAAGTCTGAATCTTAACTTCTCTAATTCTTATTTTCTTAATTGCACCTTTGAATAAAATTTTTTTATAATTATGATAGATGCTCAAAGATTTCATAACAATTTTCTCAAGTTTGTTGCTTATAGGCATAATCCGTTTAAAAATACTGTCATTTATTAATAATGTATTTATCCTAGCGTCGGATCCACAAAAGTAGGAGCTTTATTTCGGAATTGCTCTATCATATTTTCGGGAAAATCTATGGTTGAAATATGCCAACATGGTAACGGTGGTTTCATCCTTTACTATTGCAATCTAAAGAATGTTTTTAGCTTCGACATGCAAGTCATTATATGAACAAATTAGATCTCATCCTTTTAAAAGTAAGAAAACTGAAAGTATATTTTCACCTACTACTTCACCCACGATTAAAATCATAAGGAGTCTTGTTACATCGTGTAAAATGTTACTATAAATTATCATGGTTAGAATAAAAACATAAAAAACTGAAATTATCTAGCTAAACTTGAAAATATCTTAACTAAAATGACCTTGAACATTTGAGCACCCTGCAACAGGATATTGGAGCAACAAATATCATGATTCATAGTTTAACCTCTACGCAAATTCTCCTTTTTCGTAAAAATTGAATCCATATTCGAACCAATAAATATTCAACTGCATCCATAACGACCTAGACTATTAAAATTTAAAGACATGCATTGGATAACCAATCAATATTCATCATCATTAACCACAAACCAGCCTATCCAAATTTAATTTCATTCAAAATCTAACCAACGAAAATTAACAGCGATGTCTATAACAATAATAATTAATAGCCTCAATATTTTTATCAAGCGTCAATTCGAATATTGATTTTTAAAATCGATGAAGTTTTACAACTAATTAATGTAGTGATTTTTATTATCGTTACACTTTTATACATGTTTTTTTATGTTTTACTTGATCATAATTTCATTCCCAAAGGGTTAATACATGAGGATTCGAAAGCTCTGCAATATATTAAAGTTGGTACATTTTGGTGTTTAATTTTGTCACAATCCCACTATGAAAATGCTCATGATCTTGCTGCCGAAGACTTCTTTCCAATTCATATATAATTCTAATAAATTTTTAAACTTTTTTTGGTACCTCTTAAGCATATTATACTATTTATAGGTTGTTCTAAGACTAATAACAATTTTTAATGGATATTTACTAATTAGAAATACCCCAAAACACTTTATTTGACAAAAATTTAATGGCAAAGTTGTGTCTACGTATCATATAAATTCAATTCAATTATTATACCTTTTAAAAACATAATATTGATAAGGATTAATGGAGAATATAATTAGTCTATGTTCTAATTTTTTATTACAGTATGTTATGTAATCAGTTAAATTCACTTCCTTCCAAATATTATCAGTATCAATCGAAATTACAGAAGAGTGCTTATATGGAATTTGATTATTAATTCATAAGAAATAATATATGGGTACGCAAAAAGATTTCATGTATCTTAAAATGCTGTAAGTAAGCCCATATCGGCCATCTTCAATCTCCAACAATCTTTTTTTTTGACTGTGGAATGTATAAATAAAAAACTGATACCACACTCTAATCAGAAATAAACAGTTCTGAAATTGAAACATATGCGAGAGCTCTCATGCACAAGTTAACTGTCAAGTACATCCTAAGCAATTAATTAGTAGGGCTCAATTGTTACAAATAGTCTTTACATTTGTAATCAATCAATCAATCAAAGGTTTGATAAATGTTCCCCAAGTAATGCTGCAGAAATACGGGTCCCAGGATAGTTAACAACAACAATAATCATGAATGTGTTTATGAGTGAATCTTAGAAAATCCGAGAACCAGTCAGAAAGGACAGCGTTCCATCTTGGCTTGAAAAGAAATTCCTTGCAAAGAATCTTGAAGGAGCTGATTACATTATCGTATGTGATTCAGGCATATCAACAACTACAACCTCGGGATTATCCTAAATGTTTTCAGACTAAACCAATTTTTATTTGTCGGGTCATGTGAATCGTTGAGGTTCAAGCATTTTCTAAATATCTAGCCAAATTGAGAGTCCGGTGTGCAGTTTCGGGACACGGAATCATAGGTCCGTATTTTATCGAAGAGAATGGTAAATAAGTTACAATTAATCAACAGAGGCACATATAAATTTGAACACGCTTTATCCTGATCTACGTCAATTCTGTCGTGGTCGTAATTTGGCATTTCGACACCAATTTTGGTAACAGGATGGAGCAACTTGCCATACTGTTGCGGCAGTTCGTCAATTCCTTCAGCAATATTCTCCAAGCAGATCTATTACACGATTTTTTGACTTTCTTTATCATTCACATTCTCCAAAACTCTATTTCTAGACGCATACAGGGGAGATGGCTAAACAGCCGCTTTCAAACGTACTGAGATAACCTTTATTCCACGACAAGAAATATTGTTAATTTCGGGATATACTGTATGTCCAATACAAAATTCTCACCGTCAAATCACATATATCGAGAAGACAAACTGATTCTTACCAGAATCATACCTAGAAGATTGATGAGAAGCTTTGATGGATGAAAAATGGTTTCTTTAAACTGTTTAACATGACTTATACATTTAGGCTAAATCCATTTTTATTATAAATAACGTATTGTCCACATTTGATATTTATAAATCACTATAATCAAGTTCACTGTATTCTATCTCAAAATTTACTAAATTATCATCTTCAGAAATGATATCCTCATCAAAATCAATAATAATTTGATCTGGTTCCAATTTAAGAAAACTTTTTAAGAGCTTATTGGTAGAGACTTTGTGATTCCAACTATTCTATTGAATTAATTCAATAAGATTAAGTTGGGAGTGATGTGGTAGCTATTTCTAAGCATTATGACCATGAGTTAATGATCACAAGACTCAGAGCCCCTTTGAACTACAAACATCTGCCGATAAACGTTCAGATGTAGTCATCACTATAAAGAGACGTAGATTAGAATACTTTGGTCATGTGGGTCAATTGAATTGGAAGAACCAGCTCACAACATCGTGGTTAAACAGTTTTCTTCAATGGTTTGGCAATGACAAGTCAATATGGGAATCAACGATAGATAAAAGTACACAAAGAAGTAGATACTTTAATCATGGTGAACTTTAAGCGCTGTTGCGTTGGTTTCATGTGCGTTGTTTGAAGATACTCATAAAGTAGATACCAAATCAGTATAATCTGCGTACTTAGAAGCCTGATTGAACTATCGACCGATGAAAAGTTTTCATATAGATCTTCTTAATATTATATGAATCTACTATATAATGTTTAAGTTGCTAGAAAAGTTTTCAGAAACTAGAATGATACCAATTCTTAATGAGAAACGTGTAAGTTATATATAAATACATGGATCCACTTGACAAAATCAGAAATTTCCTTTATCTAAAATATATTTCCTCATTTTCAAATCCTACTTTGGAGATCGGTACTTCATGGTTAAGGCGAATATTCAACAACACATGTTTTCTAAGTTAGCGTGTTGATTCCTCTTTTGGATCTTCCATATGTTTCTCAAATTCATATCGACAGGTTATAGCAATGGTTAAAAATATGGTAAATTTAGTTAACGTGACCATGTGACTTTCACAAAAAGACGAGAAAACAGTCTTTTTGTCACTATAAACGAGCGTGAAATATCATAAAGTGAGAAAGCTAAATATCTTGGAAAAATTCTGGGTAGCATACTTTTTTTGAAAGAAAAAACACTTTTTCAAGAATACAGCTTGAGATTAATCTTGGTCGGATAAGCAGAGGGGCTTACTACTCGAGTATGGTGGTATCCAAAACTGAAGTAAGACGTTTATAGTTTCGTAGTATCTCAAAATATACAGAAGAGAATAGTTGGATTTTCTTCGATAGCCGTTGGTTTCTTACTCAAAAAATTGAATAATTTTGTCATAAATAAATCAAGAGTTATATCCACTTGTGAGTAAGGAAAAAACGTGTTTTTTGTGAATACATATAATAAAATTAATGTATTTTAAGAATTCGAATATAATGGGTTCCGTTGTTCCTGCAGTAAATCTCCTAACCTTCAGAAGAACGTGTCTGACGGCGAGGGAGATGTCTCTGATCCAAATTACCTGAATCAAAAAACAACCAAAAGATTAATTCTTAAGATAGATAAATACAATGATCGATGGAATAGTCAAAATTTTGAATTTTGAGAAAATGACGACTTCCCAAAGAAAAAATTTTTTTTTAAATTACCTGGTCTTACAAATGCATCTAAGAAGATTGGGGGAAAATTTCAAGCCTATAGGTCCAGCTGTTGGGAACCATTTGAACAAAATTGATTTTTTTTTCAACTCACATCGAGTCATCTATTCCAACGCCATAAGAGGAGTCCTCTACTTTATAGTTTGCTTTTGATACAGCCAACTGTTGCAATTTCAACGATCTTAGAGCCATATTAGATTATTTTTGAAGTGATTTTCCATATCAGCTGATTAAAACTTTAGGCCTTCAGTTAGGTATTGAATAAACTTTTCATATTCTAATTCCAAGAAGAAAAACATTATGAAAAGCATGGAAAAAGGTATAGAGGTAATGAGAAGCAGCTGCTATTCTGGACTTCACTAATTTCTCCGAAACTGTTTATTTACCGGATCAGTGTGAATTTTTCAGACAATATTTTTGAATATATGTACAATCAAAAATATGTCAAAAATACTCGTTTTTTCCGAAATTACAAGTGAATATGACCCTATAAGGTGACACGCTTTTTTGTCAATCAGTGTATGTTATTCTGACTTATCAGACGTATTTTATAATAATCAATGGAATTTATGATAAAAAAATCTGTAAAAAATGTTTTATCAATAGTGATAAAGGGGTCGTTTCTAATTTTAGTTGCGATAATTATTATCATTTAAGTCAATTATTGTATTATTATTATTATAACCTGAAATATTGTATGAAAGTCAATACTATAATCACAATTTATTTCGTTACTTTTATTTCTCAATTTTGTTATCCATTCAATTTTTTTAATCAATGTATGAATTATCATGCTGATATTTTCTAAAAATAAACCAAAAAAAAGGTAACGAATGGAGATCTGTTGCGGTCAAAGCATTCGAATATTTCTTCAATATCCATTGAATGTGATACACGGTAAATCAAAATACAATATCTACATGTTTTCTTTTCAAATTAATCAACTTATATTTTATGTGTCATTTAAGTGTCGAAAAGTACTATTAACATACTTCCTTTTGTAACATCCCCTTTACCAGAATTTTTTAATTTTCGAGGTATTTTGATTTTTCTTAGCAAAACCATGATTATGTCACTATATCTAATCTGAATACACCACCACTACACCAACACTCACAATTACATTGTCTAACGCAGCGCGTTTCGATAACCAAGTAATCGTCTTCAGAGATTGAAAGTAAACGAATGTATTCAATATGAATATCACCAACAGCTCCAGAAATACCAACTTAATTGTTGTCTGTTACTGTATATATTGAGACTAAACAAAAAAACTATCATATTTACCACAGTATATAGTATACAATATACGTCATAAAGAAATATTTTCTTCATCATTTCATCCCTTGTTGTTCGAGGTATTTTGTATACTTCATTCTTAATGTGACTTCATAGAAATGAATCCATTTTAATGAAATCTGGTGACCTTGGTGGCCACTGTACTTGAACTCTTCTTCCGATCTATTTTCCAGGAAATTGTTTATCGAGTTCTCAATTTATTAGTTGATTAGCGTGGGTAGGCGCACCATCATGCAAAAACCACATCCTCTGAAATTGGGCTTCTTACAGTAGTAGAAGTAATCGGTTTAAAAGAAAATCTAATCTAATCTAATCTAATAAAAAAAATATGGTTCTACTTACATTTACCAACGATACCTACTTTTTACCTCTTAACCATTTTTATTAAAACGTGGCTCCATCTTCAAATAGAACAGAGTCGAAAAAGTCTCTCGGTTAATTAACCTCTCATAAAGCCCACTTACAAAATACAAAATTAGTTAATTCAATATTCTTTCTTCCATATTAGGACTAATGCCTGTTCCTCCTTCATATCTTTTTTCATCCTGGTTCTAGATTCCTATTGGAGATTCATCTCTTGCATTTTTCACCAGTCTATCTTCTGGCATCCATCTTACATGGATGTGGATATGGCTTTATTATTTTTTAAGAAATTCTCCATTAAGATCAAAACATTTGTAGAAATTTTTCCATTCCGATTGGGGTACCTCCAAAACGTGTGATTCGAACGCATCAACCACTTCTTCAAGTGTACCATTGTCTGCCAAAAGGACTGTTCAGTGGATGACCCATTAATTCGATGTTTGGACTGTTCAAAAACGTTTTTGTTTGCAATGATGTATGAGATCTCGGATATTTTTGGCAATCAAATGCTGGTATACCATACAAAATGGATCATTTTATGTTGATTTAATAGAACGGTGGTGACATGTCCAGTTATTCCGAAAAAACAGGCGACCATTTGCTTTAAAATGCTAAACTTTTGTTAAGCTTGACTCGTCTTGGAAGACTCACACAGTCGATTGTCGTTTAGACTTCTTTCGAAGCACCGCGATCGAGTGTTTTCATTATTTCTTTGCACCAATCGACACGTGCTTTTTTTGAATTATCCAACTCTATTTATACTATTTTGGATGCTCACGATTGCTTCAGCATCATATCTTTATTTTTGTTATTATTTTTGTCAGTCCTATTTGGATATAGATTCGGTTTGATGTATGTAGGAAATATGTTAAGCTGTTGTTTATATACATTTTTTTGGAGTAATCAATTATAAAAACATATTTACTCGATAAAAGCAAATTAGTATAATCGTAAACAAAAAAAATCATCAAATTATCAGAAGGAGACTATAAGATCAAGTCAAAACAATCATTTTTTGTTGATAATTTCAGAGAAATTCGTATTTTTTTAATTAGTCTTGTATATTCGGTTTTAATTTTTGTTCTGGGATTGTTCATTCCGTGTTATTCTTGCTACTATGAATATGATTTTTAATCAATTCCACTCATTAGTATGTCGCTTTGTGAATAATAATAATCATATTAGAAATAGGTTTCGAAATAGATTTCATGAATACTGTTCAATCGATGAATAATCTATTAAAAGATTTTGACCTTTTTTTAATATAAACTTAACAAAATATCAGAAATATCTCATATATGGTAAGAAAAAATAACCCGTTTGCCTTGTCAAATCTGAAATGTCTCAAGGATTATCAATATGACTTGATTAAAAGTTCCTCATCTTATGAATATTTGTATCCTCGTATATACAGGGTCCTTCACGAAGAGCTGAATCGATATGTATATGGGAAAGTACTGCGACTAGTGTACTGAAAATTGGCTTGCATGGGTTTTCCGAAATGCTCGTTTCAGATAAAATAATTTCAGTTTTCTGGTATACAGGAAGTGGACCCAAACTTCGTTTTTTCAAACGGAATTCTATAATTTTCATTAAATTTTTGGAATCTACGCAAAATTTCAATATAACTTCATATAAGGTATCGTATTCTGAAAGTCCACCTTTTTTACACATTTTCGAAATTTTTGAACACTGCAGACCTCCACTAAAAAAAGATTATATTTCTTAATTTGAGTGAGTCAGGTCTAATTATTCGGGATTCGGACAAATAAAACTTACAGCTTTCAAAATCTGTGAAAAACTTGACAAAAATTTATATAGGGTGTTCAGAAAATGGTGCCGATTTTCGCTTTCTAAAAACTTCGAAAACTTAATTTTTGCAATTACCAACCCCCAATTTTCTCTTTCGCCATTAGATTCTCCGCTATAAATTAAGGGGACTTCTTTAGTAAATTCATATATCGCAAATGAACGGTTTTTGTAGAATCTTAAAAAAACTGAAATCTTCATGGTTTTTAATTATCACCTGCCGATGGTGAATAACAAATAACAAAACTCATTTTGAGGATCGATGGATAGCACACGATCAATGGCCTCCCCGTTCACCGGATATCACCCCATTAGATTTTTTTCTCTGGGGTCGTATAAAAGATATCGTGTTTGCTTCGCCTCTAACTACAAAAGAAGACTATCAGGTAAGAGTTCGGAATTCATTTCGAACTCTTTGATTTGAGATATCTAAATTTACTAACGAAGTCCTCTTAATTTAAAGCGTAGAATCCAATGGTGAAGAGAATAAGGGTGGTTGATATTTGAAAAAACTAAGTTTTCGAAGTTTTTAGATAGCGAAATTCGGCACCATTTTCTGAACACCCTATATAAATTTTTGTCAAGGTTTTCACAGATTTTGAAAGCTGTAAGTGTTATCTATTTCAACATCTATTCAGCCATATAAATATGTATGAATAATTGTTGTTTGTATTTTTTTGAAAAATTAATCAAATTCTTTTATAACAATAAATTGTATTGAGTGCTCAAATTGTTTGTCTTCGTCCGAGAATGAGAAACACGTGCCGCGAACTCTTCTCAAACTTCCTCTATAACTTCCTTATTTATTTATATAACCTCAATACGTATCTTATCTTTGAGTTCAATGATATTTCATGATCTATTTCGGAACAAAAAGAAATCAAGAGGAGTTGAATCAGGTGACCTAGACGCACATTTTACTTTTTCCCTTCACAGCAAAGTGCTGAGGCACAATAATTTCTGTTTGGAAATAACCAATTCAATCAGAGGATTAAGAAGGTTAAACGAAATTCCAAATATCGAGGAACTGTTAAGGTTTTTTGAACAAATATGGTCCAATAATATTATCTATTATTCCTGTTCAAACATTAACTTTCTCTGGGTAATTGAGTACGGTAGTCTTGCATCCAGTGTGGATTTTAGGTAGCTCAGGAAGAATTGTAGAAAAGTCACTTTTTTGTAAACATCGAATCTCTTTATTTTATCCCAATACAAAAATCAATTCGTCTATCAAAATCATCTTCTAGTACTAAACTTACTTTTTCTTCTTTAGCTTTCTGAGACCTTTTCAATGGTCCTTGTAATTATCTGAAGCTGCTTGCCGTTAACTGGTATGGGGATTCTCTTGAAAGGCTAAACAGAACAACTGTTATAGTTATTTCTTCACAGATATTGTTTTCCACTCCCTTTAAGAAGTCTTTGACATGATTCTCTGAATTTCTTCTCAATTTTGCTTACAATATTTGGGGTATTTTAGTATTTTATCTCTGCAACCAGTTTCTATTCTTTGCGATTCCTTCAGCTTCTTGTTAATAGATATAAATTCGCGAGGTAGATAAGACATTTTATAACTAGCGAAGACCATCACAAAAATTTATTTTTGAGTGTCAATTTCATCTATGGCTGAATAGGTATTTAAAAAAAAATTTCAAATAATGTATTACAACACTTACAATTCCACTTAAAAATTTTAGCGATTACGTCATCACGCTCACATGAATGACGTCAAAAATAAAAAAGGTATCCTTATGAATAGTCCTTGAAGGAACCGGTTTACGAAATAAAAAATTTATTCTTTCCATTTGCATCATACTGTATAAGAGGTTCACACAAGAGATATTTCGAAATTGAACTTGAAAAACAAAAGTGCGACTATTTTCAAATTGTGTTTGATTAATCAAGGTAAATCAACTAATTACTGTCATTTTTTGATTACTCAAGTATGCAGATAGGACTTTGTAGAATTTTTGGGATTGGACAAACCGGTTTCCAAATTTTTTCCAAACACACTTCAAGTAATCTGAAAATATTTCTAAATAATTGGTTTTGAAAATGAGATATGGTATTGCTGGTATTAAATCGAAATACACGATTTACTAACACAGTTCAAACAACAATATTTAATATATTATCTTCCGAATAATAGAAACAACTTTCACTACGTCCGTTATACTATTCACTTTTTTTTTCAATCATTTGCATTCATAAAGAATTTTATTTCTGAATCGGTCAAAAAGCGTGAAAAAAGTACCATAGCGGTTAATTTTTTCACGCTTTTGCGTTAAAAAAAGTGCCATGACTGTCATTTTTTAACACAATTATAAAATTGTGTTATCAAATCTTATCGCAACATATTTGAATTTACCTAATCCAAAAAACTACTCTGGGCATACATTTCGACGCTCTTCGGCGTCTCCATTAGTGGATTCCGGTGGTGATATAATTCAACTAAAGAAGCACGGTGGGTGGAAATCCAACATAGTTGCGGAAGGTTACGTAGACGACTCAATAAAACACAAAAATTAATACTAATACTAATACATAATATAAATTTATAGAAGTTTTTTCGATTTTTAAGCCTACGGAGTATTCGTGAGTGAAGTAACTTTTTTTCACTTGCAGGAGCTGTACAACTGTTCTACTCGTGATAAAAAGTATTGCTTTACTCACTTGCTGCGTAAATAACTAATATTTTCTCATACGGCTTGGTGGCTTTTAGAAACTCTAGGATTTTTCATCATTATACATACATTATCACTTCTTCCACTCCTAAACTACATTGTGAGTCCTCCAAATTGTCTTCGTCCTTATTTTCCATTTTTTTCTTCATTATTTTAGTCATTATAGCTTCTCCCACTCCTAAAGCCACATTGTGAGTTCTCCAAATTGTCCTCAACCTTATTTTTCATTCTTTTCTTCATTATATTAGTCATTATTGCTTCATCCACTCCTAAAGCCACATTGTGAGTCCTACAAATTGCCCTTAACCTTATTTTCCATTCTTTTCTCCATTATTTCAGTCATTATCACTTCTCCCCCCCTAAAACTACTTTTTTTGAGTCCTACAAATTGTCCTCAACCTTATTTTTCATTATTTTAGACATTATTGCTTCTTCCATTCCTAAAGCCACATTGTGAGTTCTCCAAATTGTCCTCAACCTTATTTTTCCTTCTTTTCTTCATTATATTAGTTATTATTGCTTCTTCCACTCCTAAAGCCACATTTTGAGTCCTACAAATTGCCCTCAACCTTATTTTTCATTATTTCAGTCATTATCACTTCTTCCACTCCTAAAACTACTTTTTTTGAGTCTTACGAATTGTCCTCAACCTTATTTTTCATTCTTTTTTTCATTATTTTAGTCTTTACTGCTTCTTCCACTCCTAAAGCCACATTGTGAGTCCTACAAATTGTCCTCAACTTTATTGTTCCTTCTTTTCTTCATTATATTAGTCATTATTGCTTCTTCCACTCCTAAAGCCACATTGTGAGTCCTACAAATTGCCCTCAACCTTATTTTTCATTATTTCAGTCATTATCACTTCTTCCACTCCTAAAACTACTTTTTTTGAGTCCTACGAATTGTCCTCAACCTTATTTTTCATTCTTTTTTTCATTATTTTAGTCTTTACTGCTTCTTCCACTCCTAAAGCCACATTTTGTGCCCTACAAATTGCCCTCAACCTTATTTTTCATTATTTCAGTCATTATCACTTCTTCCACTCCTAAAACTACTTTTTTTGAGTCTTACGAATTGTCCTCAACCTTATTTTTCATTCTTTTTTTCATTATTTTAGTCTTTACTGCTTCTTCCACTCCCAAAGCCACATTGTGAGTCCTACAAATTGTCCTCAGCCTTATTTTCCATTCTTTTCTTCATTATTTTAGTCATTATCACTTCTTTCACTCCTAAAGTGACATTGTGAGTCCTACAAATTGTCCTCAACCTTATTTTTCATTATTTTAGTAATTATTGCTTCTTCCACTCCTAAAGCCACATTGTGAGTCCTACAAATTGTCCTCAGCCTTATTTTCCATTCTTTTCTTCATTATTTTAGTCATTATCACTTCTTTCACTCCTAAAGTGACATTGTGAGTCCTACAAATTGTCCTCAACCTTATTTTTCATTATTTCAGTCATTATCACTTCTTTCACTCCTAAAGTGACATTGTGAGTCCTACAAATTGTCCTCAACCTTATTTTTCATTATTTTAGTAATTATTGCTTCTTCCACTCCTAAAGCCACATTGTGAGTCCTACAAATTGTCCTCAGCCTTATTTTCCATTCTTTTCTTCATTATTTTAGTCATTATCACTTCTTTCACTCCTAAAGTGACATTGTGAGTCCTACAAATTGTCCTCAACCTTATTTTCCATTCTTTTCTTCATTATTTTAGTTATTATTACTTCTTCCACTCCTAAAGCCACATTGTGAGTCCTACAAATTGCCCTTAACCTTATTTTTCATTATTTCAGTCATTATCACTTCTTCCACTCCTAAAACTACTTTTTTTGAGTCCTACGAATTGTCCTCAACCTTAATTTTCATTCTTTTTTTCATTATTTTAGTCTTTACTGCTTCTTCCACACCTAAAGCCATATTTTGAGTTATCTAAAGTACGTAAAAATTTTTAGAATAAATACAAGAAATTGGGTTTTTAACTTTTGAATTTTGACAACGTGATAGTTTTTTCTATATCAGAAATATGACGGTCAGGAATACGACGGAAACAATTTATTTTTTTTAAGGAGCTTTTTTTGTATGCGCTGCATTAATGGTTCGTTATACAACAGTTTAAAAAAAAATGGTGGAAAAATTTATTCCAAAATAATTATTTATGAAGGTATTTTTGAAAACAAGTCATTAATCGTAATCAAAATAAGTTCATTATAGTGATCACAACTATTTTTGAAACCCCAAGTCTGTATTTTTTTTTCGTTAAACAAACATAAACATCATCCGATAATTCACCTTGTTCTTGAAATAAAGTTCATTGTCGCGTATCGTTTATCGTATTAAGGACAACAATTTATTTAATATTCATCTAACCTTATATAATTATTTGCTTCATAACAAATATAATGAATGCTTACCTGTTTGTTTCCGCGGCACACGTTTTAATACATCATTAACTTTGAGATAACTATTTTTATTAAATTTAGTAACATCTCAATTTCAACATTGAAACTTTAATTTTGTTCCGCTCGAAGTTATAAAAGCAAAACCAAAATAAACGACCGCAAATAAATAGGTTTTAAATATAAAAGAACAACAAATAGGAACCACAAAGAAATTTTCTTTTGTAGTTAAGACGGTAGAACAAAATATTCACTGTATGTGAAGATGACAATTTGATTATCGAATCGTCCGTCTCCATGAACCATCGATTTTCATGAAAATTTGGAATTGAACTTGAATTACCCTCATCTTCGAAATCTACCCTATGCCGATATGTGTTTATCACTGTTAGGGGTGAAAATGACCCCTTATTGTAAAAAATCAATAAAATTATAAGTACAAGCATCTAATGAGTGGAAAAATGCTTTTAAGGTTTGAATAAAAATTGTTTGATGCTGTAATATAGTATTTATAATTTTTCTGCCCAGCTTGATGTATTTAATCCCTTATAAATCACCCCCGGTTAATATAAAATTTAAAAAATTCACTTTGTGGTGCCTCACTTATATTCAATTGTGTCTTTTTGTTTGTGTTCAACTCAAATATTTTGCATCCCAAATGTTCAACACTTATAAATCATCCCTTATTTCAAAATTTTCAAAAAAATTTGAAAAAAGATATTTATAGACGTATTTATTCTTTTTGATGATTTATTAACCCTAAATGAACATCTTTTAAGCTGTTTTGATTTGAATATTTTGTATTTATAATTTTAAACCCTTATAAATCATTCCCTATTTCGAAAAAAATTAAAAAAACATTTACAGACATACTTATACAATTTTTTGGTTTAGTTATTTCAAATTAACATTCTATTTATCTTCTTTAACTTCAATATTATGTATTCAAAATTTTGAATCTCTATAAAATCATCCCTTATGACAAAAAATGAAAAAAGTATTATATCTCCGATGCATACTTTCACTTATATTCCAAAATCTACCTGCTTCAAAATTTAAAAAAAAGTATATTTAGTTTTTTGGCCATATCTTGGTTAATTTTCAAGCAAACCCGTTGCTTAAAATGTAAATTTATAGGGAATTTATTACCCTATAAGTTTATAAACTTTTTAAATTTCTTCAGTCCTCTATTTTTCGAAGGGCAACGTTTAAACGGGTTGAAAATGGTATCAGTCATACGTAAGGGTACGATTTGGAAGGTCATATTTCAGTTGTTTTAGAAGTTACAAAAAATTAGGTAAAAACAAAGTATTTGTTAACAAAAATACTGACTTTTTGTTTTTCAAAAAATTTGAGAAAAGGGAAATTTTCAAAATTTCACTTAAGCATATTTTTTTTTCGAAATTAAGCATTCTAAATCGTTCAAATTTCCAGAAATCGTTTTTAGTAAAATAAATCATAACTGGATTGAATTATTATTGTATTTGGGTACTTTTGCTGAAGGTGGAATTTATTCTATAAAAAAAAAATAAATAAACATAATTTCAGCTATAATTTTCTTGGTTTTTATGTTGAAGAGTTCCATATATTCTCATTGTGAAGCTTTTTAAAAGGACTTTGGAAGAGGTTCGATGCAATTACCTCGAAAAGTTGACCGTTATTCCCTTACTCGACGTTGAATTTTAAAAAATTGATCGATAAAAATATTCAACCTTCAATAACTTATAACTCGGTTTGTATTATGCCTAAAGCAAATTTAAGAAAACCAATATTTTTCTTTTTTTATAAGCTTCATTTGTGTTTTCCACATTTTTTTGATAAAATCGAAAGTATTTGAGTTATTCATGAAAAATTGATCGAAAACGTGGTTTTTTCAAGAAAAATTTGAGTTTTCAATCAAGCATAACTGAAAAGTAAGCAAAAACATATAAAGAACATTTTTTTGCCCAAAATTTGGACCCCTATTAATTTCCACGGTTATTTTGAACATAAAAATTTTTATCCTTTAGCTGGGGTGGAGCTCACCGCAAAGGCAAAGGCACACAAGGCTTTCCTTAAATTGTGTCAAAATTTCATCAAAATCAATGCAGGTTCATGGAAGTCAGAGGTGAAAATCTGCGAATGTTCAGAGGAATATCACATAACATGGGTGGAAATCATTTTGGATAAATTCTAAGTAATATAAATAACCATTCAGATTATTATAAAGAAAATACTAAATTATTACCCACTATTCCTGTCCACACATTAACACAGAATCGATTTTGATTGTTTGTTTGAATTGAACCGTGATGATTTACATTTGCCCATAAATGTAAATAAAAAAAATTGATAATACCTGTGATTATCCTCTAAAGACTCCTTGTTTTTATTTGATAAGTTGTTGAAAGTATGAAGCTCAATTAGAAACGTTTAATTGTGTTTTAAGTTCCAATAAATAATCGCAATTTATGTTAATTTTCTTCGAAATGTCTCTTTATGGCGAACGGTTTCCGTGGCATGTACAACGATGTAAAAATCTACATAAATCCTAAACCATGATTTCCATCGAGTTAAACAAAGAATTCCTTTTTGTTAAAAAATCGATTGGAAAATTTATTTTTGCCAACTTTGGATTGTACAGGTTGTCATGGTAAAAGTTACGGACTTTTAACCATCGGGCATGAGCCCTGGTCTTCAGATAGTATTATAGATATAGTTATTCAATCAAAGACACTATATAGATATACGTAATCATCCATTTCATTAGAATTTGTAACATTATAACCGCTCAACCTTCTCCAGTTTAATTTTTTGATGGCTTATAGTAGTTACAACGAATTACTCACTATTTCTTTGAAGGTAACTATATTTTTGGATGTTGCGTGTTTGTCGTATCTCTTAAAGGATATGTTAAATTGAGGAAAGGTTAAAAATTCATAATGGAATAGAGGTAATACACGTTTGTGAAAGATACATGCCAACAAGGAGCTGTAATAGAATAAATGAGAACAGTCTCTTCATGAAATAGTTAATGAAGAGCAGCAGCCCTGAATGAGGAAATTTTGTAGTTGAGGTTATGTTACTTTACATAGGAGAAAATAGCATCAAAATGGAAATTGTCAAGTGCCAAAAAACAAAATTCTAAGACTATATCATGATAATCGCCGTAATCCAGTAAGATATTCCTCTAACGGTGTGTCATCAAGGATTCATTGTCCTTTACCACACCTCCTTTGAAAATACTGTTATGCAAAACATGAGGTTATCAAACCAATAAACCATGGTTTGACGACCTAGAAAATAGTAAAAGTATTGATTCCGGCTATGAATATTTACATTTTTCTAATAAATATAACTGTTAGGGATCAATAATCAAATTTCAATGTTATTTTTTATAGGGACGGGGTTTATTTCAACGTATTCAATTTGTTTTTTTCACCTTGTTAATTTATGAAAGAGCATTAATCAATTATAACATAAGCAATTCCTTGAAATGTTGTAAAATGTTGTAAACAGTAGAATTAAACAGAAATATTGTCATTTGACGAACAAAACATAGAATCACAAGGCTATTTTTGCAAATAATTGGATTTTTTATATAGACAATTGTTCAGTTGATTAATAGGAGGGGTAAAAATAATATTATCACCCAAAGATATATACATTGGAAATTCAGTTGGGGGTCCGAAAACGGGAACCCAATGATTAGCTTCAAATTTCCATCACACACTAGATAATTGTTTATAAGAAGATTTTTGGCGTCTCACGAGGAAAGCGAATGAAAAAAATGTTTCTCAACCTCACCTAAATTAACCTAACCAGGTAAAAATCCTGACACAAACGTGAAAGTACCCGGACTTTTATCTAAAGAAAGATATTGCAAAAAGCATAAAAATAATATGACGGTGCTGAATTTGCGGAGTCTTTTGTGTCATAAAAAATCTAAATATGCGCAAAAAATGTGAAAATACGTGGTTAAGTTGGGTTAGGAAATTTTTTTATGCCTTCTTCTTGAGAGACAGCCAAAAATTCTTAATAATTATCGATGATCATAATTGATACATGACATAAGTGTGAAGTTATGATAACGCTTACAATGTTCAGTTGGTTCAGGAGTTAAATGAAGATGATCCTGACAGAAGGCAGGAATTCAAAATTCAAACAGAACAGAGAAAATCCTCACTGGATGTGTGAAGCTCACACTCAATGTCCTAAAAAAGTTGGGCTTATATCTCTAGATATCTAGATTTTTTGATTAATCTCTTAGTGCCCACATTACAAACAAATGAGATAGATCGATCTATTTAAGTCGTAAAGTCATCGCATTTTACAGGTACAGTTAGGGATTAGGTGTTTCGCAAGACGTGGAACCCTCGAATATCCGGCTAGATCCCCCGATTTAAATCCTTTCGATTACTTCTTATAAGTACAAAATTTTTCGGAACTTCACTTAGAGTTTCCACTTTTATTATGTGATGATATGAATGTAATGATAATTTTTTATTAGTCTCAAAGGAATTCGATTTCTTACTGATAACATTTTTTCTAGGAATTACTAAAATTGAAATATATTCCGTAAAAATAAAAATTCATTAAAATGTACATATAAATTACCAAAGTTACAGTTACAAAGTTTAAAATGATAATAAACATGCCAACTAAAACTTAATTAGTTATATAGTTATTTTTATGTCTATTTTTATCAAAATCTTATCTTGTATCTTTTGATTAATTTTGCTAATGAATAAATTTTTATAATTTGTATTTTGAGCAAGCAAACAAACCATGATTGAGACCGAGCTGACTATTCTATTGAATCTTGCTCTTCAAACTACGAGGGTGGTTCAAATATAAACTGTAATTTTTTAATAAACCCGCGAAAAACTAGCCTGGTAGCCTAGAGACCGGGTAACCTCGATCATCGCATGATTATTCATTTTTTTCGTTAAAAATAATTTGAAATCGGCGGTAATTTATAGAAAATTTCGCTGAGAAGGAAGGGGAAATTATTGTTGTGTACTGTGCTTTTGGACTTAAGATGAACAATTGAAGTTGATTATCTCACTAAACAACGAACTGTCAACTTGCAGTATTATAGTAACTTGCTAAAAAATACGGTACAATCTCTCTACATTCTAAACGATGCGTTATTCCAATCCATAATGCGTTACCATTGCAAGACAACGCCAGACCGCAGATAGCTCGGCTTATAGTCCTGATTTTTCACCACGTGACTATTATTTATTTGGTTCATTGAAAACGGTACTTGGCAGACAGCAATTTGGAAGCAATACGTAGGTAGAATCCTTCGGGTGTGAATGGATTGGAAGAGGCAGTCGGCGAACAGCGATTCGGAAGCAATGCGGATGTAGAATCCTTTAGAAAAAAACTGAAACTATGAAACTTAATAATAAACTTTTTTATTGTTAAATTCTGTATATTTGAAATATCCTTTATCCCATGTTGCAACATTTTGAAATAAACCTCATCATTTGAATTAGTATTTATAAAACCATTAACCAACTGAGTGTTTCACGAAACATGTAGATAGTGAGTAGTTTCTTGTCCTTATTTTTCAGTCGACGTCTGAGGGTTGAATCATTTTCAAATTTATATACGTGAAATTTGATTTTTCTTTCAACAACCTGTGTACTATTCTTCGAATGGCTTCATAGGTGGATAAGCAAAATCTTTGGTTGCCAGATGTTGTTCTAAACTAAGAAACTTCTTCAAATTGGACAATCACAAAACGCTGAACCAAAAAGACAAATATTAAGTAGTAGAATCCGAAATTTCAGTAATTGTTTACCGATTTGCATTGTTCTAAAGTCTTGTTCAAAGTTCCACAAACATTACAAAGTAGCAGTAGGATTACTTTGAGGACTACTGAATGTAGAAAAAGAGAAAGAACTGGATATATTAGATGGAGCGTATCTAAATCTAGAAACCGATGAGAACTAATAACTAATGTATGCACGAGGTACATTGGGAATTCCGGTATTTACTAGGTGCAGTCCTCTGGAGTTTCGTAGTCTCTTCCACCCCGACAGAATGTGGATAAAGGTTTCGTCATCTACGCAGTAAAATCTTCACGCTGTATTATCTGTTTAGTGTTTTCAGATGTCCATTGAAGGGATAGTGCCCTGAATGATACATTTAGCAGGTCTTCTTTAGTTATAGTTTCCTCGGAGAGTCTTTGCCTGCTCAGCTTCTGTAGAAAGACTCAGTAACTAGTTTTACCCTTATCTACCTTATTTTTTCTATTATTCTATAGTTTATACATGAAAGGTTTACCCCTACTTTAGCGAGTCTAGGCTGGTTAGAATTCTATGATATTGCAGCTTAGAGCTCTAAGCTGCTTGGCCACCGGACAGGATAATGATTTTCTGTTTACATTACTTCCTTTCTAGATTGAACTGAAAACATTTTTCAATCGCATATATTTCTGATTAAAAAATGCTTGGTGTGATCCTCAGGCTTTCAGAGTGTTTGGTTCTAGGTCCGTAAAAACCTATTTCAGTTCTGCCTACTACTTTCGACTCTTTCGAGACATCCGTGTAACATTTTGAATGATGTTTGCTCCGCAATGCTATCGAATACTACATGGAGAGGCTGGAGATATAGAATTACTTCTTTTACAGCTGTTGGGCATGATTTCGTGGCCTTAGTTGCACATATTCAGGACAGTCTTTATACCTTTGATGAGAGATTGAAAATAACATGCGGGCAGTGATTTTTTTAAGAGCATAATATCGATATTCCAAGCTATCGATAACGTTTTATCAAATTTTGAATTACTAATAAATCAATTTCAAAATATGCTGACAATATGCGTGGTAATTTTACAGAGAAAAATATCAATAATTATTACTCTTTGTCCGGATTTAACACCAATTAAATGCGAATCATATTTTCACCCCGGTGGTATTAACTTTACTCCAGAGGATTATTCAGCATACGTTGATTGCATACCACGTAAATATATACGTTAGATCACTATTCTTGATAAAATATATAATTTCAACACCTACGCTTGCCATTGCCACTATCATTGAAGGAAGGCCAAAAAACAAAATAAGAAAACCGCTTAGATTTACGTGACATGGTTTTTATTTCAAATTTTATTCATATGACTGCATGACTGATTCTAAAAAAAATGTTTAAGTATATAATTGAGATTATTCCATGATATTTTTTATCTGATAGGAAATAATTATATTCACTTGCAACTGAGTCAATTTCTGATGTTAACGCACGAGGAAATTTCCTAAATCACAGGATCCGAAAACTTTTATTCTGAATATGTGTTGTTGTTCGTGCACGATGCACTTCAAAGGAAATGGTCGCCTATTTTATCGGAATAACTGGATATGTTGCCATCGATCCATTAGAAAAATGTAGAACGGTCAATTCTAAATGGTACACCATCATTTGTTTGCTAGAAATCACAGAAACCAATCGAGGAAGACTAATAATTCTCCACCAAGAGAATGCGAGCTCTCACAAAATCTCTCGACAATTGGTTGATCTTGATGTTTCAAACAATATCAAAGACATATCCAATTATGTATATTTGTTTATATTTGTTTATCTCAAAGCTTAATTAGCAATCGTCGTTCGTACTCATTGATTACTAATGTCAGCCATCACATGTTTAGCAAAACAATGATAATTGTACAAAACAAAAGTTTTTTACAGTGTATTTGTGACTATTGGTGTGGTTGTAGTGTGAACAGTGTATTTAGTATCAATATCCAGAAATTTCTTGATTTTAGGTCTCTTCAAAATTAGTTTTTTTTAATAATTTTCAAATTAAATTAAATTAAAGACAGATAAAACTTGACGATTCGACTTTTCTTTAATTATTTATCGTATTTTGACAGAAGAGACCTAAAATTAAGAACATTTTGAAATATAAACATATCAAAAGGTCTAAGAAATATGAAATTAAAAAAATTTATCCAGAAATTTTAACTCAACTAACACTTATTAGATGGTAAAGGTAATAAAGCTTTCCAGAACATCTATTGTGGGGGAAACGGCAAAACTCAATCGTGTATTTTTGAATTACAATCAATAAGTGCATCAAATAGTTATCGGCATGTCAAGTCATGTCATATACTGTCCAAAGAATTATCCATGAATGAGCCTTTTCTCACTTTAGATCAAAAATGCATTCGAATAAACATTTCCCAGGCCTAATTAACGCGATTCAAGCAAAACGAGTCGGATTTTCGGAAGTTGTAAACAGTGTTTTTAGTTTAATTATAACGAATAGTTCCAGCAATTCCAGCTAGAGACAATGTACCTAATTTTGTTTTTCAGCATTTTTTAATTCTCTAATTATGATTGAGTTTTGAAATTCACGTGTTTATTGAGGAACCGTCATTGGTTATAAATATATATTATTTTGAATATTCGAATTATTTATAAATATCATTTAACAACTGTGAAGTACTAATACCAACAAAAATTTTTCCAAATTGACAACTGAAAACACATTTATTAGAAACATACTTTATGCAAATAATTACGCAACAAATTGTCTCGATAGATTTGACGAATCTAAATAAAAAATAATGATATAATCGATTCATTTACATAACAAAGTTAACTTTTGAATATTTTAAGGCTTCACTTATTAGTTAATGTGTTTTTATACGATAACAAAACAATACAAATAATCATTTCAATAAAAAAATTATGTTTCGTTGATAAAAAATTTATATTATTTGATATTTATTAATTATGATTTTACCATTCACAAATTTTGTTTACTTCATTTTTTATTCACTAGAAAATATGAATATATCACTCAATAAGTCGTGTGACTAACACACAGATGGCGCTACCAGAATTAAATCCATATAACATATCTATGAGTGAAAATATTTCAGCCATTCAAGTGAAGCTACTTTTGTTATTTTCAAAACAGAGGATTCAAAATAATTTCGTGTTGAATTTATTATTGCTTCTTGATGAAAAAATACTATACAAGCTCAGCAATGGCTTCAAAAGTCTTATCCTGTCTGAATTTGAACGTGGACCTATAGACACCGATGATGATGAACGTTCTGGTTGTCCAATTGAGGTGGTTACTCCAGAAAACACCAAAAAAGTCCACAAATTGGTTATATCTAATCGTAAATTGGAATTGCGCGAGATAGCTGAGGTCGTAAAGATATCAGGAGGTAGCGTGTTTACAATTGTACATGAATATTTGACCATGAGAAAGCTTTTTTTAAAGTGAATGTCGCGTTTACTGACAAGCAATCGAAAACAACAACGTGTTGATGTTTCAGAGAGGTGATAAGTCATGTTTACACGTAATAAATCAGATTTATTGCGTCGATAGGTAGTATTGGATGTAACATGGATCCATCACTTCCCTCCAGAATCAAAACGATCATAATATGAGTGGATTGCAGTTGGTGGACCACGTCAGAAGCCTCCAAAGGCACAACAGCCAGCTGGGACGGTTATGGCTTCAGTATTATGGGATGCGCATGGAATATTGTTCATCAACTACCTCCAAACGGTAGAGACAATCAATAGCGAATACAACATAGAGTTGTTGGATATCCTGAATGCAATAATCAATCAAAAACGGCCTCATATGTCGAAAAATAAACCAGTGATTCACCGAATCATTGCACCTATTCATAAGTCGATAGCAACGATAATTAATTTGAACGAATTGCTTCCCTATCCATCGTATAGCCCAGCTCTAGCCCCAAGTGGCTACTGGCTATTCGTTGATATAAATGGTAACGAACGAAGCTCAAATGAAGAATCAATTGATGAAATTGAAGCCTATTTCAAAGTCAAAATCAAATTCTTCTACAAGCATGGCATCTAGAAGATAGAGAAGGTTGGAATGATGTATTGCTCTTGAAGGAGATTAAATTGATGAATAAAGTCGATCTTTGGCAAATATGTGTTTGTCTTAGTTAGTCACACGACTTATTGAGCGATGTGTTATATAATAATATCCAAAAAGTGCATATTAACAGCTATTCTGTTTATATCGATACATTTCGTCATGTTTATGATGTTAATGCGACTATGACGGTCAAGTCATTACTTTTAGTACATTCCCTCTTTCCGATTCCTTCAAATACTCTTTGTATAGTTTAAAGGAATTCTTATGATCGTTGTATTACTGGAAGATGAATTTTCTGCTAATTAAGCGCTGACCAGAATGTACTACATTCTCCTTTGATATTTTTTATAGCGTTTGTTTTCCATAATCTCTCCAATTTTCACTAGGTCTCCAGTTATTCATCCTCAAACCATTAACGAGCCTCGGTCATGTTAAACAGTTAGGATTGCAGATGGATCTAACAAGCGTTCTTTCTTTGACCTCCGCAAAAGCCTCAAACGTTGAATCATCACTCCGTACAACTCTTTTCCACTTTTCATGAGTCCAATTTTCATGTTTTTTAGCTTACTGTAATATATTAATTTCATTATGACGTCTTAAAAAAGGCTTTTTCAGAGGTATTCAAAGTCAGATCCAAAGATTCATTGATCTGATCTGCTATCTACTTGATCCGTAAGACGTCGATCGCGTTTATATTCAGCAGATGTGTTTAATCGAGGCCGTACTGAACATTTTCTAGCGTCAAAGCTCCTGGTGGATGCATCTTTTTTACGTTGTAGTCCACAGTACATTGAGGTATTTCCAATTCGGCTGCAATGGTACATCTACTTTTGTCTAGAATGGATTATGGGGTTGGCAAAACTTTTGACCGCTAGTGTGTAATTGTGCACAATTTTTCACTGGAACTTCAGCCATTTTGTTCGGCAATGTAATGAGTGATTCGTTCTTAAGATTTTTATAATAATGGGAAAAATTGAGTATCAAGGTGTCATTAAATATTTGTTTATTGAAGGCAATGTGCCTAAGAAAATGGAAAAGTAACTGGAATCTGTGAATAGAGGCATGTACTATGTACATTATGTAACCTATTCCAAGCATCACACTCTCTTTTCGTTGAGAAATTATTCTTATTGCACCACCAAATGATTTTAGCTATATAAAATGGGTCGATGAGAGTTTTCATATCAAACTTTTAGAGCTGGATGGAAATCTTGTGGACGCTGGAACATGACACGCTAAACCGGGATTATCCCGTGGAAACGGGACGTCTTGTCGCCCTATTTTAACAGTCGATAGTTAGAGCAAACTTATTCAATTATTACAAAATCTGTTGATGAATATTATATGAATTTTTTTGTAACTTATATAGTTTCTACCGAAAATATTTCACTTATGATATCAGAGCTGAGTGTATAGACTTGAAAGAAGACTGTTAAAAACTCAGAATTAGTATGGAAAAAAATATATTGCTTCTATGTGAGGTTTGAAACTTTTCAGACGACACTCGTAAACTATACATCAAATTATTACATATTGTCCCTCGTATTATTACCTCAAGAGATAGATGATGCGAGTTTCGGCAGTATGTGTGATGAAATAAAATGAAAATGGTCAAAATAAATTATTAAAACAGTTGTTTTTGTCTTTTGAACGATAAAACTAACAATAAACTTTTATCAATTTCAATATATACAGTCTTAATCTGGAAGGAGAAGAAACTGTTAAATCTAGCAAATTTTAAATTTTATTTATATTAGTGTGATCGTCAGTTGTGGTTGTGAAAATTCGAAATATGGATAGATTAAAACGGTGTTCAAATCCAGCGAAATCTGAAGGTAATTTATCAATTTTATTATTAATTTTTCCGAATTATTTCGATAATAATACATAGGGGACGATATTTTTTATGTCATAAATTTGAATCTATTCGATTTGAATGTTTAAAATTTGTTACAATAGAATATATTTTCAGCATGTAGGTACATAGATGTTGAAATTATCGAATAGAAAATATTGCTTTCTGATAATTAGCTGAAATTAGTGAAAAGAAAAGCTATTGAGAAAAGCTGAAATTGATTATAATGGATATTAATTTAATAGAGCTTCCTTTGGTCCTTAGGTTCTCCACTCAATTCAATCCTTCATACATCATCTATATTCCGCTTAACTTTTGTAGCAATTTTTTCTCCCTCCAGGATCATTCTCACAATTCTCTGTAGTGGCAATCTGACAATGTTTTCTAACCATCTTACTCTGTTCGAATTATCATCATTAGTCCGATTCCATCCTTCCTATCTCAACAATATCCCGCATGACTTCTTGTAGCATTTTTTTCTCTTTCCAACACTATTCCTACAATTCTCTTCTGCGACAATCTGACAATGTGTTGTAACCATCTTGCTCTTTGTGTTGGAACTATCCTCATTAGCTACATTTGAATCCTTCCTACCTCATCTATATCCTGCTTGACTTCTTGTAGCAGCTTTTTTACTTTCCAAAATCAGTTTCACAATTCTCTGTCGTGGCGATCTGGCAACCTAACCATCTTGTGCTCGAACTATTATCATTAATTCTCTGTTTGTACATCTTCTGCAGATACTTTCTGCCATTTTGACAGCCATATATTTTCATGAGGATTTTTCATCATATTTCCAGTTTACTTTCATCATCATCATTTTTGGTCATCATCCATGATTCTAATTCATACAAAGCTGCTGGTCTTGTTTGTAAAATCATTTCGTGCATTGTACTTTATGGTGAAAGATGGAGCTTGCTGTTTGTATGTTGTCCCAAAATGTCACTCAGAAATCTAAGCGTGATTACACAGAGAATTTATAGAGCAAACATTTATCCGTACAAAGTTTTAATTTGGCATTGCAGCTAACACATCACTCGATAAGTTGTGTTAATAACTAAGAAAAACACACATTTTTTTACAAAAAAACGATTTTATTTATCAACGTAATCTCCTCGAAGACCAATACAATCCATTCCAACCCTTCTCTAATTTCTAAGCCAAGCTTGTAGAACGATTTGTCTTTGACTTTAAAATAGGTTTCAATTTAATCAATTGCTTCCTTATTTGAGACTCATTTCTTACCAGCGAGTATTTTATTGAGATCAGCGAATAACCACTGCGGGGCCAGAATTGGACTATATGATGGATGAGGAAGATATTCGTTCAATTTAACTATTGTTGCCATCGACTTGTGAATCGATGCATTGTCTCAGTGAAACAGTTGTTTTTTCTCCGACATATGAGGGTCATTTTTCCTTGATTTTTGCATTCAAACGATCCAATAACTCCATGTAGTATTCGCTATTGATTGTCTCTCTCTGGACGATCAGAACGTCCATCATCATCATCATCGGTGTTTCCACGACCATGTATAAATTTAGCAAAACAAAAACAAATGGTTCTTGATAATGAAAATTGTTTTGAAAATAAC
The DNA here is from genome assembly GCF_026230105.1 of Diorhabda sublineata. Classification (NCBI taxonomy): domain Eukaryota; kingdom Metazoa; phylum Arthropoda; class Insecta; order Coleoptera; family Chrysomelidae; genus Diorhabda; species Diorhabda sublineata. The sequence goes on along the minus strand of NC_079481.1, from coordinate 5,192,851 downwards.
AAAAGTAGCGTCACTTAAATCGCTGTTACTTTTGTCTGACTAATCGAAATCTCACGAAATTTTACACATTTTAGTCTTTTGAAAGTTGGTACTTGATTAACGTTATATGGATTCGACAATAGCAGCGCCATCTGTGTGTCAGTCACACGATTTATTGAGTGATGTATTATGATTGCAATTGAGGGAGCTGATAATAGAAAACTGAAATTTTGGGAAGTTTTTGAAGACAAAAGTATTTTACACAAATGGTGTTCCGAAAAGCAAGATAGCAGTATTGCAAAAAGTTTGTGAATGTTTGATGGTCCTGGTCCTTATCGGACCTTTATAAAAGAAACGTTTAATCATCATAGTTACTAACAATTTCTGCATATATTCTTTGAATATTATTGTGAAAGAGCCATTAATCTCAACATTGTATTCACCCTATAAAATAAAACGATTTCTGAATAACCTTTTCTGAATGCTCATATCATCTGTAGAATGTGCTGTGATTTATATTTTTTGAAACCTTTTTGTGAACCTCGTATCGGTTCTCGAAAAGTCAGACTTATAAGTTCTAAAATGTGTAACACCAAAGAATTATCGTCTGGACCTCGTGCAGTAATAGTGAGTCTTCATAATTAGGACTGCAACGTTAAAAAAATGCATTCACACCAGGAGCTGATCGATGACTCACGAGTTCAGAGGTAGCAGCTCAAATAAATGAATCTAGGAATCTGCTTTTGAGTACTTTTACAGTGAAAAGGAGATTGGAAGAAGCTGGCATTTTTGGAAGGCCAAAAACCTCTTTTAAAACGTCAAAATAAAGTTATGATGTTACACTGGGCTAAAAATCATGAAAATTAGAAACACGAAGAGAGGGAGAGAGTTTTGTGGAGTGATAAGTCGAATTTTGCGGTTTTTATGTCTAAAAGAAGAACATTCAGCCGCAGCTCAAAGGAAGAACGGATTTTGGATCTATATATTATCCCGAATGTGAAACACGGCGGAGGCTCGATGATGGTTCGGGGATGTTTGAATGGAAAGGCGATTGGAGACCTGGTACACATTGAAGGGATTGTTGGGAAAAAGGCTTATCAAGTATTAAATGACGAGCCTAATCGGCAGAAAATTTACGAGATTATTTGCCATCATAGTCGCCCGATCTCAATACAATTGAGTTATTGTGGGAAAAATGGGGTAGATATCCTGAGATTTGATTATTATGTAACGTTACCAAAATTACAAGTTTTTGAATTTTATTGCCATTTTGAGACTTTCCAAACTATCTCCTCCTATACGAGTAACGCCTTATCTGAAGTGTGAGGATTTCATTTGGACTTGCGGTACTTAGAAGTTTATATTCAAACTATCTTACATCAAACAGTAATAAGTTAATGAATTATAACAATAATAAAACTGTTTTAGAGTGTTATTGTGTTATTTTATTCATGCATTATCCCACCAAATACCACTACTATCAATATTCAACACGCTTATTAACTGAATTGTGACTTTCGCTCCTTTTATGAACTGTTGTTATTGTTGTTATTGCAGACGTTATGACATCCTCGAGCATTTTAATGAGAATTTAGAATATGAATCTGGATGCATACTATTCTAAAATCGTTTCATTTTACCACAAATAACGACACCTTCAAAATACAATCATTGGACATTATCAACTCATTATCGCAACTCTCATTTGACGAGTTAATCTTCGATAGTTTTTTCTTTTTGGTCCCTCTTTTTTTGTTAACCGTAGATCATCTTCCTCTGCTAGTTTATTTACTTTAATTTTCTTTTCCATTTCATTTTATATGGAAAGGGCATTATTTACAGGGCACTGTTAAAGAAAATATTGATTTTTGTGGAGTACTTGGTATTATACATATTTAGTTCGTATTAGACTAACTAGAATAAGCAGGCGTTGATACTGCAGATAACGTAAAAGGTCTATCGATACTTATATGTGAATTTTTAGCCACAGAGGTGGTCAGCTTTTGAAATCGGCTGTCTTTCAACCTCAGCAAGTGGCAATCTTGCTGGACTCATTTGCTTGATGATATGGATGAGAAAACAGCGTTATAGAGAGTCAATAATAAGAGAAAAAGTTGAAAGAAGAATAGATTTGGCTCATAGTACAATTCTCAATAAAATATAGAAAAGCTCAAATATAACCAAAAATACTTTAATGAATCTGGTCGAAAATTGGGCTGCCAATCTTCTAATACGGTCTAGAATCGTGGTTACTTGCAAATATATTGATTTCTTCGAAATATGGTGCTACAGGAGATTGGTTAGCATTTCCTGGGCTTTCAAAAAATTTACTCAATCGATATCGGAAAGTTAAAGTGTGACTACCACACTATTATCTTTATACATGAAGAAAGTGTTTGGACACGTAGCTAGAAGACGAGATGCCATTATAGACAGGGTTATAGTGATGGATGAAGTGCAGGGGCAAGTAAGTGAAGGGAATAGGTCACGACTCTCACGACTGACAAATCAAATCTTAATTTATTGGGCGACAAACGTATTTGTCAAATTTTTTGGAAATGTACTATGTTTGTCAAACAATGTTTAATAGTTTGCAATGTTGTTTGGTGAATAAGATCTCAGTTATTGACTTGAAATGATAGATAACAAAACTGCAATGAATGTCAATGGAAATAGCATTTCCTCGCGATATCTTCTAGAAACACAAACTGTTTACGAAATTCACAAAATTATCGAATATTATGAAGAGTCTTATAAATAATCTAACTCATTTATTTTGTACACAAACAAATATATTATTCACAAAAGTAAATATTGTTATAATTCGTTTGAATTAGATGTCAACAATTAAATTTCAAATTTGATTTTGTTATTTGATTTTATACGATAGCCAAACAAATTGATGCAAATTGTCTTATAATATAAAGGAATGTAGGACACTGTTGTTCATAAATATTGACAATACAGTTCTGCTTTTGTTGATTCCAAAAATATTTTGTTTGTTTGACTTTTAGCACAATAAAATATGTGTCTGGGAATCCCTATTTTAGGCCAGTAAATAGAGCAATTTTTCCCCCAGAAGTTCAACTTAAATTGCTCCTTTTTTTGCTTTGTGGTCGTCAAATTGTGCTGAATCATTACCAACAATCTTATCACCCTCTTAGCGGGGTGCTACCCCCCCTAGAATGGAAAAAAACGTATTTTTATGGGGTATTCTCTAAAAAACTTGCAATTTATCAGTTTTTGGGCTATAAATATGAATAAAACGAACGTGAAAATTTAGAAAAAAAATCCTTACAACGATGTCAACTCCTTGGTGTGACACATCCTCCCTCCCCAAATCGATAAAATGTCTTTCTTGGGAGTGTTTTCTGGAGATATCTGAGATTATCGCGTAATGAAAATAATCAAAACTGTTAAAAATAGTAAGTAAAATCTATTAGCCTTGATTCTCCCCTCCCCGGGCCACGGAACCCTCATGTTATCCCAGAAACGTGTGAAAAAATATATGAAATCACTGCTTTCAGATATAAATACGAAAGAAAATTCGAGAAATGTCGTTATTAAGTTTTGAAAGTCCAGTTACGCGAATCGTTTTCATAAATAAATTCAGATAAACTTGTATAAATCAAACGTAGAGACCGGCCGGATACGGATAAGTGTTTTTTTTTCATGAATATTGAGGAAGGGTACAAAGAAATGAATTCTCGAGAAATCACCATCAAGAAATGGGTAGAACAATATATTTATTTAATCATCATCACTATCTGCGTCATCGTTTTCACAGTCTGGGACTAATACCGCTCGGACTAGGTCCCCGGACGACAATATACAGGTAGAAGAATTTGAATGCGTTCCTTCCAGGTATATTTCTGAATAGTTCTTTTGAGTGTATTGAATTCCCCGTTCTTGAATGCCGTTATTCCTCCAAGGAGTGATTTTATATTCCTCCGGATATGATGCAATGCGTGTAAACGTCGACAGAGTTATGTTTTCAGCTACTACAAGATTGACTGAGTTTTATTCAAAATCCCTGCAAGGAAGCGCATTTTTATGGAACCTCTCAAAAAGAGTAGATATTCCCCTCCAGATTCCACTTTGATTCATGTTAATACGTGCGTTTATTCCTGAGATATCAACATTTGAAGTTATCAACTCTGTCAAGATTTTGTAACCCAAAAAAAGCGAACTTTCGAAAATAATAATTGTATTTGAAACCAGTATTACTGGTACCAACTAAATGCTATGGAATTAAACAATTAAGTACTCTTCAACTCTTATTTTTATTCGCTACAAAGATAGAGACAAGATTTCAGTAATCTCGAGCATTATTTTACGCAGTTAGAAATAGTAGTGTAATGAGAGTTTAAGCTGCAATTTTTCTGCTGCTCACTTTGCTTATGAGAGATGATAATATATCAATAGAAAGCTGAAAAATTTATCTTCAAAATGACGTAAGATTCGTCTAAATCGGATATTTTCGTCGGGAGTTATGAATTTTTATTCCCCACGCTGGTTGAAAAAATGTAGCTTGCCGCGCGGAAACGCTTACCTTCAACAATTTTTTTCAGGAATAAGGTGCAATTTGGCGAAATTGTTGTAACAACCTTTTGTTTGTAAAATTTTGTGCCCTTTCTTAATCTACAGTTTTTTTTTGATAAGACAATCTCATATGTTCTGAAATTACCTCAAAAAACAAATTTGACGTGTATTTTGGGGGGATCACACCCCCTTAGGGGGTGATGAGGTTCTTCATAGGTCATATGCACGTTATGATCTACAATTAAAAAAAATATCGCAGGAGCAACTTAAATTGAAGTTCTAGCCCTTTTTACTGGCCTATTTAGTCATACTGCATGTTTGTCTATGTTTAAGGAATCATAAAAAACTAAAAATTAATAAAATTGTGACCTCAAGTCGAAGAGTGTTTCTAGATGAAAATATTCCCATAGATGCGAACAAGTTGAAAAAAAGAACATCTTACATAGGACACTCTTCCGCAACGACAAATACCTACTGCTACAGAACATAATGCAGGGCAGAGTAGAGGAAAAGAAAGGCATCAGCAGGAAGAAGAAATCCTGGCTCCTTAACATGAGAGAATGGACAAATCTCAGCGTCGGAAAATTGTTTCGTGTTTAGAGGAACAGAGACGCATTTAAAAACGTGGTGGCCAACTTTCAATGAGAAGACGGCATGAGAAGAAGAAGAATGGTTGATTGGAAGGCTTTAGGAAACATATCTTTAAAAAAAAGCAGCTATTGAAAGCAAATCAATAGACCAAGGTGATTGTTATTAATGAAATTTTTAACAGAAATCTAATTATATAACATATACAATAATTCTAACGCAGCGTCCTGCTTTTCAAAAATGTGTAAGGTTTATCAGTTAACTAGGATAGCAATATTGTATAAGAAAATGAAGAAAAATGAGAGTTGTATTGTCCTTTATAGAGGTTTAAATACTTATTCATACAAAAGTTGTCTGAAGATCTTATGACCTTAACCCAAATATGTCAAATATATTTGCACTAGCGCTTAGAGATTCCCACTACAATTTTAGTTATTTTGGACTATTTAGTTTCTGCTTTATAATCGTATAAGTTAGATTTTTCTGGAAATGTGGAAAATTGAATATAGAACTGTTTTTGGAAGACGATGGGCCAACTCAAATGAAAGAGGAGACTCCAAACGCTCTCTACTACGAACAATATTTATTTCATAGACCTTATGTATCTTGCTGATTCACTGAAGACTATTCCACATATTTCATGTGTTTATATTGTCGAGTATTATTTTATCGAGATTAGTGAAAATACTGATTATTGTTTGTACACAATAGTACATTCATCGACTCTTACGGCATTGGTATTTCATTGAAATTAAAAGTCACGTTTAGCACATTCTTATTATATTCATAATATAAATACTTGTATAATGGGTGAACAAATATGAATTCCGAAGTGTGTGGGTATAATTTTAAGGAAATTTTTTATCAAAAATCAAAAATTTTCGGCTCTTAAAAAGTTTCCATTAGGATTTTGTCATCTATATCTGATGTAGTAACTTTACTTCAATCTCTGCTCATACAAACAAATAAATACTCACAATTTACTCCATGGTACTTTTATGATAATATTTTCATAAATTTTTCTTGTTTTTCTCAATGTTTTCCGTGTAAAAAAATACTATTTAATTAACTGGAATAGTGTTGTTAACCTTTTAGGAGTCACTTATCCGTTTAACTGAAGTAGTTTTATTTTCATTTTCCCTTTATTTGGGATAAATTTTGGGTAACTTCGGTAGATACTTGAGGTAAGAATCGGATCAGTTTTAAATTGAAACGAACAGAATTTTCTAATAAAACATTGTTCTAATCCATCCCCTTAGTTATATTTCCATTACATGATTCAGTTTCTTAACCGATTTCTTCATATGCCATCCAAAACACAAAAACTCCTTTCAGCTCAAGAAACTTTTCCCAGTAAAGTTCAATAAGTTCTTGGCTCTTTTTTCATCATAATCATTCTTGAGGGAATTCCACTATTTTGGCTATGAATATAACATTTCTGTCAAAATTTAGAATACGTTTAGATCTCTTACTAAGTCATCAAAGATGTGGTTCAGCCAAGGCCTAGAAAAATGTTCATTGTGGAGTAGTGGAGCGGATGCTGATAGCACTTTTGCCAATTATTAATGTGATTAGTGGACTACCTAATTATTCTTGGTATCAAAAACTTCATATCGTATATTTTTTGCAATTAGTATCATTGAAAGCTGAAAGTAATTATGTACTTTCTTTCCTTTTAAAGTATTATATAGATACTACATAAAAATAAAATCTTCTTCTCGATGAGATGATTTGTGTCATTCATATTATAATGGAATATAGTTAAGACATTTGAGCAGTATGGTAATGAAGAGACATGCCTGAAGAGTTATTTTTTTATAGTGAAAGGTCTAAAGGCGGAAAATATCAATGATAAAAAAATTAGAATCAAATAATATTTAATAACATGTTTGGGTGATATTTCCAAAGGAAAGGCTCATCACAATTTTAACACCAAAGATTTTTCCTTGTACAAATTGTCATGCAATCATATTAGTATCATTAAGGAGTATTTTTATGCATAAAAATTAGTCATATTCTCATTATTTATAAATTAAAAGTCATAATATTTGATAAAAATAACTTTTTTTAATGGCGTGATTCCCATTGATACTTGTCAATGCCGTCAAAGGCGCATAAATGAGCTAATATTTATATTTTATACACTTGTGCAATAAAAACTTGAAAGGCAAATAACCCGTTTCTTGGAATAGATGTTAACTATGATAATAACTCGTATGGATGAAAAAATATTGACTATAAACCTCGACCTTCTTTGGGTACCTACTGTTGATGTTTTTATACTAAAAAAAGAAGCATTGTCCTTCCGACATGTTGCAATCTTACATTAAAACTGAATCTTTCTCTCAAGTAATAGAAATAAATCTTTCAATCGACATGATACTTAATGAATATATCAATTAATCCGTTGAAATATGAATCTACGAATCAATGAATCATTAATGATTCCACGAGTCAACCACGAATCAGCAACGAATTAAGTACGAACTGACAATAACGAGTTAATAATGAACGAACGCCGAATCGACATAAAATTAGCAACGAATCAATAACAGGTCAACGAAAAATCAATATCGAATCAACATCGACGAAGAACAAATGAATAATGAACCAACAACAAACCAATTCACAATCAATAACAAATTAACAACAAATCAGCGGAGATTTAACAACAAACCAATACTTAACATAAATAATCAATAATGGAACAACAATGAATTAACAATAAAGTAATAACGAAGTAACAATTAAATAACAAAGAAATAACAACGAACAAACAACGAATTTACAACGAATCAATAAGAAATAGAACACGAATCAAAAACTTATCTATAACGATGCCACAAGAAACCAATATTTAACATAACCAATTAATAATGAATCAACAATAATTCAACAATGAATTAACAATAAAGTAATAACGAATTAACAATTAAATAACAAAGAACTAACAACGAACTCACAACGAATTTACAACGAAGAATAAAGAATCAATCAACAAAGAATCATCGAAGCAACGAATCAACAACATATCAATACTTAAGATAACCAATCAATAATGAATCAACAACAAATCAACAATGAATTAACAGAGAATGAATAAAGAATCAACAACAAATCAACAAAGAATCATCGAAGTAACGAATCAACAACATATCAATACTTAACATAACCAATCAATAATGAATCAACAACAAATAAACAATGAATCAACAATAAATTAATAAAGAATCAATAAAGAATTAACAACAAAGTAATAACGAATTAACAATGAATTAACAAAGAACTAACAACGAAATCACAACAAATTTAGAACGAAGAATAAAGAATCAACAACAAATCATCGAAGTAACGAATCAACAACATCAATACTTAACATAACCAATCAATAATGAATCAACAACAAATCAACAATGAATTAACAGAGAATAAATAGAGAATCAACAACAAATCAACAAAGAATCATCGAAGTAACGAATCAACAACATATCAATACTTAACATAACCAATCAATAATGAATCAACAACAAATAAACAATGAATCAACAATAAATTAATAAAGAATCAATAAAGAATTAACAACAAAGTAATAACGAATTAACAATGAATTAACAAAGAACTAACAACGAAATCACAACAAATTTAGAACGAAGAATAAAGAATCAACAACAAATCATCGAAGTAACGAATCAACAACATATCAATACTTAACATAACCAATCAATAATGAATCAACAACAAATCAACAATGAATTAACAGAGAATAAATAGAGAATCAACAACAAATCAACAAAGAATCATCGAAGTAACGAATCAACAACATATCAATACTTAACATAACTAATCAATAATGAATCAACAACAAATCAACAATAAATTAACAAAGAATCAATAAAGAATTAACAACAAAGTAATAACGAATTAACAATGAATTAACAACGAAATCACAACAAATTTACAATGAAGAATAAAGAATCAACAACAAAGCAACATAAAATAGATAACGAATCAACAGCGATTCAAAAACTAATCTAGAACGATCGAACAACAAACCAATACTTAAATAACCATTCAAGAATGGATTAATAACGCATTACGAATTAACAACGAACTAACAAATGAATAAATAACAACAAATCAACAAAGAATCAACAACGAATTGACAAAGAACTAACATCGAATTAACAACGAACTAGTAGCGTATTTACAACGGATGAATAAAGAATCAAACACTAATCTATAACGATTTAAGAACAAACTTATACCTAACTTAACCATTCTATAATGAATCAACAACAAATCAACAATGACTTAACAGATAATCAATAACAAATTAACAAGGAATTTATCTAAATACACTGTGTACGCTGACACCACACCAACATTCACAATTACATGTTTGAAGTGCGTTTCGGTAGCTAAATTATCCTCTTCAGAAACTGAAAAAGAGGTGTTTTCAACATAAATCCATTACGTAGAAGGTGAATGTGAAAGAGGTTCGTCAAACAATGATAAATCACGCCAATCATCCCCATGAATGATATCCATCATCATTTACTCTTTAAATAATATATCGTTAATAGTTTTTGTCCAAGAACCTAGTATGTTAGACAGTTCAAGTTCACTATCACCAACTTTTTCGATACTCCCTATATACTGTTAATTCAAACAATTTCACCAAAATTTCGATGTATATTTTCAGCTCTATTTTGAGAATAAATACATAAATACAAATTTCCTTGTTCTAAAAGCACCAAATGCATTCGGAAGCATTAGAAAATTCTTATTTAAACCAGCTAAAACTTGACTGTGAGATTGATACGCCTCAACCAAGTTTAACTCGGTTCAATGCTCCAATACATAATTTATTTGGCAATAAGAAACTGTATGATCATATAACATAAAAGTAAATAGGTGATTTGTAAACAAAATGATAAATTCACCTATAATTGTCATTTTATGTATCTATACATAAAAAAATTAATTAATCAAGCCTCGTGTTCGTATAATATTCTATTTAGTTTTAACACCTGTCTATTTACAGTATTCAGGGTAGACAAGGTATTGCTCGTTAACGTTTATTATTACTTGACATCAATAGATCCTTCATAATGAAACAAATAATTGATTGTACAGAATTTTTGCATTTTAGAATTCAATCGAAAACTAGCGATACCTTCTCTAGTTTACGTATACTGAAGATTGATGGCGGCCAGTTGTCAAGGAAATTTTGAATTATATTGGTCAAGGCGAGTTAGAAGTGCATAACAGACTTGATAAATACGTTGAGAAATCTTGTGTGTGCTCGATAATATTTTCCGACGATTCACGTGAAATATTCAATATTTCGTTCTCGATCTAATTTTTCCGGAAAATAATACACTCCGCCAAAAAAAGTATCGTATCACTTTGAATTCTAATTATTGCAATGAAATAAGTAACTGTTATTATCTACAGTATCAGTCAAAAGTTTTTAACCACCCTATAATGCATTCATTAAATTTCAAAATAATATATTTCCAACAAATTTCTCTTTCAGATTGCGAAGGTTAAAACGGTGTCTTATAAAGCATTGTGATTGTAGTTTAGTCCTTACTAATCCCGCGAGAATCAAAAACGTGCTGTGATTTATTCTTTTTCAAAAAGACATCTTTTTGTTTAGTTCTCATACGAATGGTTATGTTCACCGAATTTAAAATACCCTAACGTGTATACAACGAGCTTTGGTGTACAGGGAGGCCTCGAAAAACCACAACCGCTGAAGAAAAACGTGCCCGAAGATAGGAGTTCAGTTCAATGAATATAGAGATCTCTCTTTTAGTACTTCTTCAGTGATGAAGAGATTGAGAGAAGCTGGCCTTTTTGGAATGGTAGCAAAGTGCTAAATGCATGGAAAATGGACGCACGAAGAGTGAGAGAGATAGTTTTATGGAGTAATTAGTGAAAGATTGAGATTTTCAAGTCTAAAAGAAGAATATTTGAGAGCAGGTCAAAGGAAGAAAAGATTCTTAATCTAATACCGACTCTGGTGCAGGCTCGATGATGGTTCGGGGATGTTTTGGATAAAGAGCGACTTGAGACCTGATAAAAATTGGAGATAAAAGGATCCAAAAATATTGGAGAGAAATGTAGTGCGCTCTGGCCAGCCATCATTGAAAGTAATGACTTGGTCGTGACTATGCAGCCCGATTGATTTGTGAGACAAATTTGTCAGGAAAATCAGGAAACAGTGATCTATTCTCACCTCAAATTTTTACCTAACCAAAGCGACGACGCGGAACACTTTAAAGTTGATTTGTAAAGCAAGCACAATAAAAACAAAAATTGGATGATGAGATTGACTCAGACGCAAATATTTTTCAAAGCTGCTTTTTACCTGTGCGATTAGTTTTCGGCAAGAACAATGAAAAGGTGTTGTGGAAAAACCCTTAGTCTCCCCGATTTTGTCGCCCAATACGATTACGCTTCGCCAAAGAAACAACTGACATGACTAATGAAGAGATTAATTAAGTTCAGAATTCCATAAGCAATTTAACTGCGATTGAGGTTGATATTGACGGAAACAAATTTTTGGTGCATTCCCATTTTGTAATGACATTGTAATGAAAAAATCCAAAGATTTTAATAATTTAGAGGACAAAAGGAAAATTACAGAGAGTGCCACTGAATTCGGCCTGTCTATTTTACATACTAGAATTAGATTTTTTCAAACCATTCTGCATTCGAGTACAAGTTGGCCGTAAAAAAGTATTGGGACAGAAAACCAGATGAGGAAAAATAAATGGAGAAAAACAGAAAAGCTGAAATATTAGTTGACAAAGAGAAAGCAGTGTATGTAATATTGTATACGTGTTACATCCCTTATCAATTAGAAATACTTGTGCGATATAAGTATTTAAATAAAAAACATTAGATTTTGCTAATTTGAAAGAAAACTTTAGTATATGAAGGATTAAACAGTTTGCACTTGGAATAGTATGAATTTGTAAATTTTTCTCGACATTAAATTGAGAGGATTTCTGTGTACAACATTATGTATCCTGTTTGTTGTTTAGGCTTATTAAAATTATTTTTTTTTGCTCATTGTCTCGATTATCGTCTTTTTATTTGCTATGATTCTTTAGCAAAACAAATAATCGCTACACCAACCAACCAATTCCCTAAAATCACTGACATGACGGTCTATTCAACCTTTGAATAAATTTTGATGTTAATTAACATATTTCTTGACAGTATTCGATGTCATTGACATTACTACCTTGACTATAAATAAATGCCATTTCCTTTTTTAAAATGATATAAGTGAGGAAGAAATATGTCTTTATCTCACGTGTCTTTGCATATTTTTAATCAATTTGGCAGAATTCTGCTATGTAATCTCTCAAAAGAGAAAAAGATATGAGAAAACGGTTTTTTAAAAAAAAATTTTTATAAAGTAGTTTTCAATTACTTTTAAGTAGGTTGCTAGTTAAATTTTGAAATAAAGGAATAAAAATAAGTATTTTTAATTGAATAAGGCTTTATTGTGGAAGCATTTTTTCCATTTCAATTAAGGTACCTCCAAAGCTCAATGTGATTTGAACGCATCAACTGCTTCTTCAGATGTAGAAAAACGTTGACTCCTTAATTGATTTTTGCTCAACGGGAATAAGAAGAAATCATTGGGTGCCAATTATATTTCGAACACTTCTGACAATCAAATGCTGGTGTACTATCCAGAATTGATCTGTTTACCAAAAAACGTTATTTCGTCTTAGCCCTCCAACTCCTACGAGAGCGAGCGCCAAAGCCATGAGGACAAAGGGCTCAACCAACTTTCGGCATAAGACCCTTGCAATCGATTGTTGTTAAATTTCGAGTTTATTTGCATAAATACATGATTCGTCGCCTATCACGATCTTATAAGACGTCTTTTGAGCACCTTGATTGGATTTTAGAGCATTTTTTTACACCAATCGACACGATCATTTTTGAGCGGTATTCAAAGCGAACGAATATTTTTGACAGTCAAATGTGCATGTAATACTGAATGTATGCGAGTGGTATTAATGCCCAAGCAAGTCCTAATCTCATGGTATGTGTCGCCATAGCTGATTTTGGACGACTTTTACAAAATTTATCTTGTAGCGAAGTGCGACCACGATTGAATTAGGAAAGCCAACACGGTGGTTCCAGATGGTGCTTCATTAATAAAAATCGAAGCGAGTTGATTGGCTAATTGCTGCTGGTTTAATCTACGTTGAAAGTCATATGAATGTGTAAAACAAAGTATGGAATATCTTTGCGTGAAAAATGTGATGGAATGTAATTCAAAATATCATTTAAGCCTGCTATGCTACAAAAAATAGGTTAATTTCTGTGTTTTTCATATGAAAACTTTGCTTTTCTTATAAGAAAGGCATAAATTAAGTTTTGTCCAAGTTTCATCCGTCTTTACGCAATTTGAATAAAATTTTTTAATTGCTTTCTAATTGCTTTCTAGAATTATATTTGTGTTTTTAAGAAATATGGATTGAAGAAAATAAAACGCACAATCCGAGCTATCTCATCAGCAAATTGTACTAGCTGCCATTCTTCAAGTAATTAAGTCTTCTTTGTGGTTAAGTATTGAGAAAATACTTAAGGGGTCGTCATCACATTATCTATCTCGAAATTTTCCAATACTAACATCCAAAGTTTAGGAATTACACACTTCAGCATGTAATGTTAAAATTTTCAAAAACTGCATATATATATTTTGCATAAAATTTAGTAAAAACATTTTAAATTATGACCTATAAAAATTTAAAAACAAATCAATTTAGAATAGTTTCAAATATATGCATATGAAATTTCAGGTCAATCGGTCGAATGGTTTTTGAGTCACTTCAAAAAACCACCTTCATCAAGTGAAACGATTTGCAATTTTCAAATTAAAGTAACATTACAAGCTCAAAAGTTTGGATGAGAGCAATTCCCAAACTTATTGACCGAATAACTTTAAATTTGGTTTTTAGGGCCAAACTTGTCTGAAAAAATCGATCTATAGGAGAAAAACTGGGTGTGGGAAAATTTTAGTGTAAATTTTTATGTGAAGACGACCCCTTGAACAGTTTTTGTAATGCATAACTATAAAGAAGACTAAAATCCATGAAGAATGGCACCTGGTGCATTTCTCTACGACAATTTGTTGATGAGATAACTCGGATTAGCATTTGGCATTCTATAGAATGTCTAGGTATTATAAAGAAAGCATAAGGAAAGTATGTAATACTTCTTTTATTTTATACCTTGCCTAAAAAAGTTCGTATAAAACTTTTTAAACCATTACTGAGCTTGTATAGTATTTTTTTCCATCGAGAAACAATGATTGAATAACACACAAGATTGTTTTGAATCCACTGTTTCAAAAATAACAATTGTAGCTTCGCTTAAACGTCTCTCACTTTTTTCAGACCAATCGAAATGTCTTTTGACAGTTGATACTTCGTAAACGTCATATGGATTTGTCAATAGCAGCGCCATCTGTGTGTCAGTCACACGACTTATTGAGTGATGTAGTATGTAGCAATTTGAAAATGTATTAATAAGTTATTTTGGATTCATGGTACATTCTATACACCATTACTCAGCTGTAAACGGCCTAAAATACTTTATTAGACAACTTAGGTTACTTTATGAATACACGGTATAATTGCATATATACACTCAACTTTTCGAAACAACTTTGTATTGAATTATTGGCTAGAATATTCCCTTCCAGTAGCTTCTTTACCATTCATCGGTCTTAACGCAATTAATATCGAATTTTGGTTGACGTAATTGTGAAATAACGAGTGCATTGACATACTGGGTTGATGAAATAAATCTGAAAACCTTGATTCGATAATCGTTTTCTCTCATGCGAGCCATATTTCGTTACGTAGAATATTATGTATTTCTAGTTAATTCATTGCCTATAGTTAATTGGTATAAATTATTTGATACAAATTGTGTTAATTATGTTCAAGTTTATCTTATGATGATATTCATTTATTTAACGTTCGATATACACGTTATTTGAATAATATTTCCATAACTAACAAATATATTTGAATTATTAGGGGAATAATAAGTGGTTTGTTGATCTATTCGATGAAGCAAATGTTGAACATTGAATTTTATTTATATTTTATTTTTTTGTTGAATTCTACATTTTGGTTATTATGTTTTCTATTAACTAATGTTTTTGTTTTCTCGTTTTCCTGTGTGTATGTACAAAGTGTGATAAAAAACCATTAAATTTTTCATTCTTTTACCTCGAGACACTTACGAGGGCTGTACGGTACGAACTAAGTTGCCATGTTGTCTCATACACTCGATCCAGTCAAGTTTGGAAAGAAAAGAAAAGCGCACGGATTTAAATATAGAGAATACTGTGGATGGACTAGTAGTTCGTAGCCCGATACGACTAATTTTATCTATGGGGAAGCGGAGATGTGAGCTTATGTGTTTTAATTGTAGTCGATGTAAATAACACCATGTAAATCTCAAAAAAAACGGTTGCCATCACCATGTCCACAGTAATAGCGTTTCTGGCGCCATCAGGCAGTGAAGCTGAGTACTTATCGTTAGTTAAGATTCAGAAAGTATCCGGAGGCAGTGAATTGAGTTGAATACTCCAAAAAAACGGTTGTTTTCTTTAATTTCTTTAATTTCTTTAATTTCAGCATCAAAATGAACAAGAATAATTTTGGCCTGTTATAGGTTTTTTGTTGTTTTCAAGATTACACATTTAGAGTATGACCTTGACCTTATTACTGATTTTAATTTTCTGGAATCATTTATTATACTCGTGAGCACACTGCTCACCAAATTACTTTCCAATTGTGAGTGTTGTTGTGGTTATAGCGTTGATAAAGAGTATAGTTATATTTTTTTTACCGAAAAAACGGTTTTTTCTTCCTTTCGGGTATTTTTATCTACTACCAACGAAAAATTTTCCGACGCTTTCCTTAAAAAAGTTATATAGACACTATAAATATACCAAAATAAATCAGCATATTAACATTTGCTGCGTGCGAAACACATGCTTTTAAATAATTTCTCCAGATTCACGTGAATGTGGATAAGAGGTTTGATAGTAAAGATCACGTGATGTTTTTATGCGCGCACAAATTGCACAAAATCCTAATTGTTCATAATCATTACATAAATGCATTCGTATTCAGAGTACTTGAAAATATGAAAATTTGCGATGATCTGGGAAGCAAAAAAAAACTTTTTTGTGAAGCATTTACATCAACTTTATGCTTTACGTGAAATTTTACAATCTCGCTCTTTTTGAACGGGAAACATTAATTATTATTGACTGCATCATGAAGCTGTTATTATAAATAAAAATTGAGTCATCAATGATTCTAGTTTTGGAATAGTTTTGGTTCTACATCGGTTGTCATTTAATAGATGACGTTCGTTAACCAATATTCCGTTACAAAAAAAAATAATCATAAATAGTTTATCGTTCAATTAATTCATTCATAACATTGTAATATTTCATTGATAAATAGATTGAATATTTGAAATTTCCTGTGGTTCAAATAATGTTTCTATAAGATTATAATAATTGCTGTTAACCCACGATATTTATTTTTTGATAAATATGGAAAAATAAACATATTTTGTTTATTGATTTGTAATAACTGTAATAATAATCAGTACTCAGTTGCTTCATTTAATCGTTCATTCTATTTTTGACACCTGTTTGGTTTCTCACACATAAACAATTTTAAATGATAAAAGTTATTCTATAAACATTCTTTATCATTTCATTTCTTTATAACGAAAATGTGGGCAATAACAAACTATTTTCCAAATTAGTTTAATAATTTTAGAAAATTACATATTATTCCAATATAAAAACACAATTTAATATTATTGCCTATTAAAGCCGATTCATAAACATATCTTTCCGTTTGCAGTTGCCGTTCGCGAGTGACGTTTGCCGTTTGACGTTCGTAGCAAATTCAACACCCTATTCATATACTTGACGTGATTGCCGTTAACCTACAAATTTTGTTAATGTTTTTGACATGTTTACTGCTTTTTATTATCGTGATATTTTGGTTTCTAATCCAGTATTATTGGAAATAACGAATGGAAAACAAGCAAGACCACCATAAACGGACAACAGAACGAGAAATAACCACAACTTCACGCTCTAACGTCAAACGTCAAAATCACGTGACAAACGCAAACGGATGTGATTGGATCTTTTATATTGATACGAAAGTTGCTACGATCGGCTGACAGAAAATTTTATGTTGAAAGTCACCAACGGTGGATGGCAATGTTGAACGGCAACTATGAATGGGTTTTTAATTTTGTAACAGCAAACGGTAACGGCAATGGCAAACGGCAAGTTTATGAATCGGCCTTTATACTCCAACTTAGTTATTTTAAACTTGCTGTGCAAATGCTTCAGGGGGTTAATTTGGGTAGAGCTACGTATGAACCTGTGAAAAATTCTGTTTTCGGATCAGTAGATGAAAATATATGAAACGTTCAACAACTAGGAAAATATTCAATTTAAAAATGCAAACAAAACGAAATGCCAATACAAATAACCTAAAGTTTGAAGAATTGCTTACTCGAGGGAGCATTGTTAAACGAGATGTAGAAAAAGTCTTATAAATTATAGAAAATTTTATTTATCTTATTTATTTGTTTTATCTGTTCAATATGCCAAAAATGAGAGAAAAACGATGACTTTACTAGACTCATGGTGGTTGTGTAGTTTTTCGAGGGATTTCGATTGAAGACCTCTTTTTATAGAAGCTGGTCCAAGTCGACTGCTGCCGCTCAAGCTAGTAACTAGCAGTAGCCTACATGTAGACATTCATCATTTTTGTTTACTAGTTTATATTTAAACCAATCATTTCTCTTACTTTACTATTTTCTCAACTTTCAATTTGGAGATCAGGGCAGCATGTTTTCCAGCGAAATATCGCGTGATGTCTAGCGGAAGCTCTTGGTTTCATTAAGGCTGGTGTCGCACAAGCTGGAGGCTGGTAGTGGCCTATATGTAGACATTCATCATTTTTCTGGTTAGTGTACCTTTAAACCAAGCATTTTACTTCATTTTGAAGTCTTTATAATTTTTAATAAATGATGTCATTATACTATAATACATCTTCAGTTGGAAATATTACAAGTTTACTAACATCGTTCTACATATTTATTTCGCTGTTGTTTCGAAGAGACATACTTTGACTTGGGCACGAAAAAGCTTGAATGGAGCTCCTCCAGGCATGCCGAAGCGAAACGAGAGCTATCGTGTATACTCACCACTTGTTTTGACGTGTTTTGTCTTGAGTATCAAAATTTCGAGCTATTCTTAAACGTGTTATGGAGTTTTTGTGAATTTTTTGCGGCAAAATTTTGGAACAATGATCTGTTAAATAGTGTGTATTTGATGACTACTCTTACATAATCAAATTAATTATTAATTTTATTAATAACGGAAGGAGTTTAGAGAATTTCAATATTTTTCAAATATTGTTGAGATAATTTTTTGATAGGTTTTAAATTAATTACATTCGGGAATATCCATAATATGATATAAATATATGAATTTTCAAATCAGATTAGCACAAAGAATAAATAAATATCCAGATTTCGTTCCTCATACTGACACTAATAACATCGTGGACATCCTTAAACAACTAAAAATAAAAGAGTATAGATACCGGGAACTGGCCAAAGCAATTTAACAACAAAGCATTAGTTCATAAAAAACGCTAGCAACTAATTTTAGGATCATATGTTCAAGATCAACTAATTTTAGGATCATATGTTCAATATCTCACTCGATTAACATGATTGAAAACGATCCATGGATAAACTCCATTGCATTCCAAAAAACAGTACGGATCCAGAGAAAGGACAAGTACTGAAGAAGTGATTTGAGAATTATTGAGGAAAATAATTGATTCGTCAAAAATAGAAACTTTCCAAGAATTATCTTAGAAACAGGAAATAAATCGACAAGGCAGAAAATTATAGGAATGTGGAGTTCTGCAAGGTACAATACACTATTTAATGATCACCAAGCTAAATATTTGGAAATACGAACAAAAAATGATTATTTACAATGAATAAATTTAAATGCTATTTACCAATTTGTTGAAAGGAAGAAAAAACTGTTTATAATTTTGTAATAACATAGTAATATTCAATCTGCCCTTTTTTGTTAATAAGTTTGTAAAGACATTAAGACTTTTTTCGACAAGATATGACGAGGGATACGTGATCAAAAGCTTTTGCGCAATTTCCATCATTCCAGAAGGATATTTTTTGGGTATTTCTACCTGCAGCCAAAATCTTTGATATCCTCTTTCAAATATCCCTAATTAGTGTTCAGCTGGAGTAGCACCTCTTTTAATCATATTCTCCGGCTCATTGAATGAATTTATGATCCTTGGTGATACTTTCATAGACACAATATTTTCAAATCCGATTTTAATCATCATGCAGAGCAATCAAATGTTGAACATATGTCTGAATATCTTCTATATAAGACAAGTTTGAAAACTGTGAAAATTCACGTTGACCAATATTTTCCTTCATACAATTTACCAAGAAAAGCTGAAATTACATCCTTTGTTTTTATTAAATTTAGACTATCCACTTGTAAGTTGAGGTCATTTATTGAATAAATGCGATGTCTGCATTGAGGTTGACTAGGATTTCATTTGAAAAAGGATCTTTGCTTTTCAAAAACCAAGTCAAAAAGTTAATAAAATCTTGATAAACATGCACCAATCGTTTTTCTTCATATTTTATTAACTGCATTGGTGCATTGGTCTGCCTTTTCGTTTGTTGGGATACTGATGTACTTTTGGACCCAAATCACCGATACGTTTGCATTGGATTGGTGGAAAAGATGTAGTTGAGTTTCAATAAGGAGACCTAGTGGATGCTTGAGGAAAAGTGGATGAATGTTGTGGATGGATCTTATAAAGTCAACAATTATTGCGATGATTAGTGACTGTATATGGCATATAGTTCTCCAGTGTGGATAATATTATGAACATGTGATTTTCGTTGCTGCTTCTAAGCTTTTTAGTGTTTTGGATGCGTTGATGTACCAAAAAGAGCTCAGAAATCTGCTGATTTAACTGTTAGGGTAGTTGTTTATTGGAGAATATTTTCCTAGAAGGGGATATTTGTTTGTTTGCTATGCAAATAAGTATTTAAATAATTTGTAGTAAAACTGTGATTAACAGGATTCTTATAGATTCAATTGATGTAGCATATCCTCTAATTTTAGAAGCGCTCCACTTTTTTTCAAATTTTTATTTCCTTATTTAAAAATGAATAAATGATAATATTTATTCTAAACCGTCGACTAATGTATTTAATTTGTTTCTTGTCAAAGATAAAGCGAATTATTTCTTATCGGTAGAAAATAACGACTATTTGTGATGGTATAATTGCATAAATAATTAATTTATTTGCTGATATTACTTTGAAATAATTGAATTCTTCTGTATAGTTCGATTACCCATTCAATGATTAAATAATTATTGATTTTTTCTTGTTATTTTAAGCACTTATCTATATAAAAAACTATTCACGAATAATTATGTAATAAATGTTTTTAAGCAAACTGTTTTATAAATAATGGTAGCTAACATTTTGAGTTCAATTATAGGCAGAGAACTGATTCTGATAGCAATTAACGTGATAATTATACAGGGTGTTTCTAAATTCATACGACAAGATTCGGGAGGTGATTGCTTGTATGAAATTGAGATTGAGTCTTTCCCATAACAAATTTTCCTCAGTCCAAATATCATTCTCACAAGATAATACTAAAATTCAATTTTAATTATTTATAATTTTAATTATTATAGAAACTTCTAGAGTTCTGTAATTTTCATGCTCTTGTAAAGGATTAACCACGTGTCATTTTCAGCATTTACTATAAATCTTATTATATTTTACATCTTTACTATTTTTCACTCAAGTTGATAAAAAAATTGTGAATTATGGTCTTTTTTTATCTGCAGCTATTGGTTTTGTGAAAAAAATTTGAGAGTACAAATTTTTTTTAAAATAAAGCAATAATTGAGAGTTTTATTCATTAAGATCGCAAAACTTCAAATTAAAAATAGTTTTGACATGAAATAAACTAAGGGCTGCTAATTCCACCCCCGTATAATGTAACTGAAATATGGAAAAAGCATCCGTGGTTAGATCATTGCGAGTGCAAGAAAATTATAGAATTTCAGGTTTCTAACTTGTCTGAAATTCCATACGAGCATACTGTCTGAAGTTTGTCGCATGAATTTAGAAACACCCTGTATATTAATGTCCTTAAGTACAGGGTAAGTGTCGATGATTATCAAAATTGACTGGACTTCAATCCATCCAACAAAAATTGCAATCATGAAACCAACCACTCAAGTAAATAGGTCACGAGTCTTCGTGATGCTGAGTTTATCTTCTGCAATTCCCGTATCCATTTACTAAGCAGATTTAGCACCATTCGACTTCTGGAATCTTCTTTAAAATCAAAAATCTGTTAAAAGGAAAACATAGGAGGGATGAAACCAATTCTAAAGGAATTAATATTTTGTGTTTTCCTTTATTAATTATTATTATTATTATTTGCAAAATTAACATTTTTTTTTATTTTGCAGAAATCCTTACCTTAGCTTTGGTAGGAGTCATAATGGTGTGTTGTTCCTGCCTCATCTACTTCTATGATCCACTCAATTTCATTATACAAAAGGTACGTACTCTTAATCAATTCAGGTTCTCCGAAAATTTCAACATTTAAATTTGAAAATATAAATTGGAAAAAATATATTTGCGCAAGCATTAAGAGTTTCTCATCGTAATTCAGACATTTTGGCCACTCAATTTCTGTAACTGAATTCAAATGTTGCCACATTAGTTTGATTAATACAACCTTCGATATAATCGAAAAAGAAGTTAGATCAAGATTAAAAGTTGAAAAATTCTGATTCTTTTTTCCTTATTCGTCTTTGAATCCGTTTGCCTTATCCGTAAGCATTATTCTCCCATTTCAGAAAGATTGTTGCACGGCTATCCTCTTAGGAACACGTTCAGAATTAGTTAAGGGCTCAATATTTTACAATGCAAAAAAATGCACAATCACTTGCCAATTGAAATCAAATCGATATTATCAAAGAAGAAATAATCCATCGATATGTCCAAAGAGGGCGTTTACCACATATTCACTGAGAAATTATGCACGTGTAAGTTATCTGCATCTGCTTACTTTCAACCAAAAGCACAGTCTAGTGAACATTTCCTAGGCCTTATTGACGCGTTAAGCGAAATGAGTTGGATTTATTGCATCTCTTCATACCTGTAGATGGAACCTGGACCCATTACTAAACGAAAAACACTCAAAGAAGTGGATTACAAAGGGCGAATATGTTACAGAAAAGGCACAGACAGTTATATCGACTAGAAAAGTGATAGCAACTTTTTTTGGTAATTATAGGTTCACAATATCTACAAAAATGTACAAGAATATCAGGATAGTACCATGCTTCATTGCTTAGTGAGGTAAAGGAGGAAATTGCAAAAAACTACCAAATTTGAAGAAGTAGAAAGTGCTTTTCCATCAGATTAACACACTTTGATTATCGTCATGGCTAATATTCGTGAATTTCACCCACTATATTCACCCAATCTGATCACTAGCGACTTTAACCAGGCTCCTTACCTTGAAGTTTTTTATTCTAATAATTCCAATTTGTATTTGCACCTTCCTCTTTTCTGATTTCAAAATCTTTCCAATTATTATATTGGTTCCATTCATTTTTTTTATGTTTATCATGTATTTGGTCTTTATATTATTAATTTTGTGCTTCGCGTATTATCCTGATTGTTGCTTCTTGTAGCGATTCTAGGATTTATTCCTTGCTACTAGTGCTCTATCGCCTACGTGTGCCACAAACTTCAAGGATGTTTTACAAGAGTCCTTTAAATTACAGCCTCTTTTATTGCTATTCGAGTGCTATTTTGAATAACATCCTTAATAGTACATCAATTGTTTCACTCCTGATTCCACGCGTATATCATCTATCAAAACTTCTATGGTTAGTATTTGCACTTTCGACCTTTCCCATGCTATTGTTGTTCATTTGATTCGTTTTTTCGGCTCTTTCATGTCTTTCGAGTTCTTTATTTACTTTCTACAAATTATATTATTGATAAATAGCATACGGAGGCTTTTTGGCTGGTCTACGGTCAATATCTAGGTCTATGGTTCGTCTTCTGAAACCCTTTTGGTATTTTCCTAGCCTGTCTTTCCCTAAACCATTATTTTCTGTCTTATCGTTTTTATTATTATTAGTGGTGTTAAAAAGCTTGACTGTCCTCTTATTCTTGATTCCAGATATAATCCTTTTTCATATATTGGGATCAGTTATCATAACTTTCATTTCTGTGACATTGCTAGCCATTATTAGATACATAAATGTTTTTTATATGAAATATGAATGTTGTTACCACATTGATGTACCTCGTACGTTATTATTTTGATAATTGAGATATTTTTGAATTTTCAGTTGCTTTCTATTACACCTGGAAGCATATTATTTGGATTATGGGCAGACCCTCCTTACACACCAGCGCTAAAATTCTACATTTTTAACGTAACGAATTCAGAACAATTCCTTAACGGCGAAGAAAAGCTAAATATTACTGAAGTAGGGCCGTACTGCTATAGGTAAAGATGACATTACTTTTCATATTTAGTTATGAACAAGCTTCCTGAAGTTATTGCTGAAACTAAAACAGACGAAAACAGAAAGGGCATTATTAACTAAATTGGTTAGCGATACACTATAGTTGGTTATTAGAAAGTTTTTGGTAAATATTCTTGAGTAATTTTAGCTAAATATGTACGAGGATTTTCCAACTTAAATTATTAAAATAACTTCTTCAATTCTAGATTACATAGTCTCCGATTTCCTACGTTATGACGTGAATCACTTAGTATTTAAATCAGGTCTTTCTGACCATGAATTTGTATAACCTTGTAAATTTCTTCAGAAAAAGAGTTTGTGGGGATTTTGTATGAACAAAACTTCACCAAATTTCATAACTTATATTTAACAAATTATTGGCTTGATCGTTATGAAGATATTGACTATAAGGTGCTTCAATACAGAATCGTAGTCCGCGTGAAATTGATCATCACAAATCATGGTCTACGAAGGGTATACGTACTTCATCATTCTTGTATATTATAAAATTCACAGACAATCTTCATATCCTCAATTATATCAATATCTATAAATTATTTTATCGGAAAACTGTGAAAACTATTACAATAGTCGAATCTCTAGAGCTGGAAATTCTTCGAAATGAACTTGGTCATGATTTGATAGACAAAAAGTGTTTATCAAACTCTAATAACCTCGACATAGAGGTACTTGACAAATATTTAGCTATAAAATACCTGTAAATCTCTCTAAAAGAATCACAGTGCTTTTCTTAAACCTGTAGATAGATTAGAGCTACTGCAAACTATAATTATCTTTCAAAACAAAACTTTCTGCGGCATTGATGGGTCCTTTGGAAAGAGTTTTTTCCATGACAATCGTAACTATCTTCATATTGTATTATTACGAAACCTATCGAAATTAATCGAAAGACTAATGAAAAACCGTCTTTTTAAATATAAACTCGAGAAAGCTGAACACTTTTCTATTCCTCACTTAATAATAAATTTCTCACAGCCTAAGTTTCTTGTGACTTCTCTAAGGCCTTCGGTTGTGTTCATGAAATTCTTATCAACAAAATAGAGTATTAGGGCAATCTAGTTACTTCTTTAGAATGGTTTGTATCATATCTTGGATGTAGAAAGCAGCTGGTACTAGGTAATGGTGAAGTTTCGATTAATTTATCAGCTGGCAGTGGTGTACCTCAGTGTTCAGTTTTAGATCTAATTCTTTACACTCTTACATTCTAATAATAAAGCATTTTCGTTTAAAATAAAGGCTCCTTCAGATGTTGTGACATCAAATGCAGTGACAGCAGTTGAAATTCGACGTTATAATATGTATAAAACAATATGAAAAAAATGGAACGCCAATTTCAGAGTCTCTCTTTAATTACAAAAAAACAATAATACGACGCAATGCAAACTTTTTCCAACTATTTTGAAAATCGCAGGAGGATATACGAAAAGATTACATACATATTTTTCCTCAAAACAATCCTTAAAAATAGAAAAAGGAGCAACAACATCCACAGGTAGAGCTACCACTGAAAGGAAAAATAGTTTTAATAGGGACTATTTCAATAAAAATGAAAGTCTTGATGATGTTTTAGCACGAAGGACTGCAGAGGATGAGTTCCTATTTAGCGTTTTTGTATCAAGAGATTTAGGAAAGTTGCTTTTGTCTAAAAGTTACACTGATTTATTCAAAGTTTCACGGAAATATTAAAGAAGTAATTAAAAACATTCGCAAAATGGTTCGTATCTTTAAACGATTATCCTTGAAACATGACACTATACTGAAAAAGTTTGTGAAATTGGAACATATAAAAAAGCTTTTTTGATCGCACTCCAGCGAAACCAGATCCAATAGTTTGTTAACAAAGTTTGAAAGTCAAAGTTCTCCAAATATTGTATCCAGAAAGCGCTTGTAGAGCTGAATAATAGCGATAGAAGTGCTTTGTCGTTCTGATGCTAATTGTGCACAGTCAATGCTTTTTCAATTTTTTGTTTCACTAATTGACCGACAATGAGTCACGTTTGGCTTCTTAATTGGAAACACGGCCACTTGTTAGATCGCATTAAACATCATTAAAGTGAGTTCCGTATTATGGAAGAAGTTGGAATGACAGTCTCAAAGATTTGTCCAAGCAAACAGCTTCTGAAGAAGCAGATTGATGCGTTCACTGGGAGAATGAAGAATAACTGTCAAATTGAAAAAGAAGATGAAAGGGAAATTGAGATGCAAAATGATTGAGATGCAAAATGATTGATATGCAAATGATTGAGATGCAAAATGATTGATATGCAAAATGATTGATATGCAAAATGATTGAGATGCAAAATGATTCCGTATTAATTGAAAGTGACTAACAACAACTAACTCACTCGTCACGTTAAGAGAAAAACTGCTGATTGAAATACAAAACAGTATGATAAGATTTTCCTCAGACATATTCAAAAAAAGCGATTTGTCATTTTGAAGCAACTTCCATAAGAGTTTATAATTTTGAGTAAACTTATGAATATTTCAAAATGGTTCCTCTGAATTCCATTCAGCCAATGCGCGCTTTTTCAGCGTATGCATATTTGTCCAATAAAATTGGAGGCGAAACTTAGAAAGCAACATTAGTTGTAAGATTTTATTTTAACAATCCAAAGAGGCAATGAAAATTTTTAGAGAGATAAAAGTTAAGATTTTTGATATTGATCCATCTTACAAACATTCACTCAATTATTTCGCCAGAATAAAAAGAGATTTTCATGTAAAACAATGATTTTTAGTACATGTTTGTCATCTAGAGGTTATCACATAATCTCAGGATTGCCTGTATGCAATCCTGTATCACCAGGATTAGAATAAAGGTCCGGAATTTAATCCTCCAAATAAGTAACAACAACAATCTAATTTGTTTGTTTTATGGAAGGTTATTAAATTGGCCTGTATTTCTAAGCAGAAATATTTTATACAGTTTATTTTTTCTTATTCAATCTCGGTTTAGTTACAAAATTTGTCATGTCATACACGAGACGCAGTTGCACAATTTATGATGGGGCTAGACCATTTTATGAAACTGTGAAAATGGTTTATTTCATGAATTTTGAGGTTGTAATCAGATGGGCTTGGCGAAAACCCACCAACTATTTTGAATATTGCTACTTTTGTATAACAAAAACCGAAGGTAATTTCGAAAAGAAAAATATCAGATTGATGATCCCAATTTTTAATCTGACATAAGACCTGTTGTTTTCTCGGTTTTATGGGCTTTATATAGTCTTTTAGAGTGCTGTAAGTTTACTCTGTGAATATTTCAATTTTATTTGACTGCGTATTACCAAAATATATGTAAGTGTTGCCGGAGGATAATTTGTAGGAACATTGTTCGGCAAACCTGTCTATAGAAATAAATTATAATAAAAGAATCTCTATTTTTTTCGCTTATTCGGAAGTATTTTAATAAAGAAGTGATTAATGAGAATTGGAAAAAGATAATAAAAAAATTGTAAAACATAAAATGTCAAGGACGCCATATTCAACTGTCATCAACAACTTGTACAGAGTATGGTATATTCAAGATTAATTAAATACCAAAAAAATTATTTAAAATGGTTGTTTTTTTGAAATTACGTAATATTCTATCAAAAACATTTTAATTAATTGGTCGGAAAGTTGACGTGAATAACATATTTTGAAAACAACTTGGTTCGAACAGCAGATGTTTGAAATATGATATCTAAAAATTTTAAAATAATTCTAGGAAATGAACGAAACAATGTCATTTAATTCATACGATTAAACTCAGTGAATCAACTTAGAGAAGGTTTCTTAGATAAAACACAGCAGTCTTCCTAAAAAATCATAAGCAAACTACATCCTAAAATCTGAAGAGGAATGCAAACTGGGAGAAAACTTATATATCACATAAAAGCGATGAAGAGAATTTGGAAAAAGCTTACTTTAGTTGAGAAATAACAAGAGATAGAGAGACCGTGTGTAGTAGAACTATGTTTGGGAATGAAGAGTTAATATACAATAACCAGAAATCATGAACGTCAACAAGGCAAGATAAAAATGTCAAATACAAGAAACAAGAAATTTCTGATCGTTTCTGTTATGATTCTGAACAGTTTATATTTTTGAAAAAGAAAAAGAAAATTCATTAACAATTCATCTAATGTTTCATCCGGTTATTCTATTCCGTTCAAGGACCGTAAGCGGCTAAGTGCTACTACATAAAGTTATCCAATATAAATCCGCTAACTACCTAAATAAATTGCGTGATCAACTATACAGCCTTACATCATCTGGATGATAAGTTCCCAGAATTAGAATTGAAACTGTACATTCGACTATTAATTTGAAATTATTTTCATGTCATGAATATTTATTAACTCGATGATTTATTTATCTTGCTAGAACAGTAGACTCCGTTTTAAAGGCTGAGCCACTGATAATTCTAAACACCTCCGAGGATATTATTCAGGTGACGGAAGGGTTTGACCCTGATGTAAGAAAGATTCTTCTGTAGAGCTGGAATTTGATGGTTCGAGCTGAGGCTTCATTATGTGTAGGGATTGTAAAATATTCAAACCTATCTCATTCCTCACTGCAGAGTGCTTTGAAGTCCAAATTTTTAAACGATCCACGGATAAACCTTGGCTCACAGAAACTCCGCGTATGCGTGGGATTGAATCGTTAGAAGGCTGAGAAATTTCCAGCGTTTATATTATTTTGGCTTTTGATAAGAAATTGAGGTGACTTGGAATGGGAATCCAAAGGAAAATATTTATTATAAATTAAGTTTTACTGGGTGGATTGAATCTGTGTTAGGGAATATACTGAAATTAAATTAGATTGAAATGTAGCATTTAAATTGAAAACTCATGCTTTGTTTTGAGGTAAGGTTACTGGAATAATATATATTTTTTTGCAGGGAATACTTAACAAATCAGAATGCAACTTTTGACATCGAAAAAGGTACTATGACATTCCGACCGCATAGGAACATCGTTTTTGATCCAGAGTGCTCAGTTAGGGATCCAAAAAAGGACAGAATTCTTGTTCCCAATATTCCACTTCTTGTAAGTAAATTTTCTCTGTCATTATTATAAAAAAACATAAAAAACAAAATAAGAGGAACAGAAAAACTGAGCAATCTTGGAAAACAGTGTTTTCAGTTTCATTTGCTGCTATGTTATTGAGAAATTTTCTTTCTATCAAGTCATTTTTTCGAAATTTAATCGAAGAGAGCTAGACTGAATAAATATTGAACTTGACGCTATTAATCGGAAAGCTGTTGAACAGAAAAATGAGCAGACGCAATCCCTTGTAGGAGCCGCCAGATCTGAGCGACAGGGCTTAGCTTGGGCCAACCAATTATGGCCCAAGCCTGGTTGAAATCTGGGTAACTTAGCCCCGGCCATTCTGCAGCCCGGCCAGGCCTGAACTCTGGGTAACCCGACCTCGGCCATCCTATAGTCAGCCAGGCTGTGCAGAACTCTGAATGACTATATAATATATCAAAATTGAAAGTGATAGTTTTTTTATGAATAAAATTCTTTTATGCATAATTTTTTTCATAAAACTATAAATTTATTAACAATATAGTAAAAATCTATTTTTACAAGTAACCAGCCTGGCCCTCTTGGGTTTATCTAGGCAACCAGACCTGGTCCAGTCTTGCAAACCAAGCGAGGGACATTGTTATCATCCCAGAGTCTCACCAAGTCTGGGCCAATAATGGCTTCCAAGCTAGAACTAGGATTGTACATACTTGACCCAAGTCTGGGCTTATACTGGCCCAGACTTGAAATCCTATATGGGTTTGAGGATAATTTGATCATAAAATAGAACTTCTAACAATTCCTAAGGAACTCACAGCATTTTATTGAAGAATTTGGTGTAATTGAAAAATTTCATTTGTATATAAATTTTTTTCACTATCCCTCGGCAAACCTTTGTATGAAGGAAATGCCAAATTGATACATGTTTGTTTTTTGAATTGAGGGACTTTAACAAAAGACATTTTCAAGTTCTCAGTTGCTTCACGCATTCTACAAGTTTTTATATGTTTTCAGGGTATTCAGAGCTATTTAACCGATTACAATTTCTTGACGAGTATGGCATTTTCAAGCTTAAGTCTCGCCATGGGATCCCAATCTTTCGTTAACATAACAGTTGATGAGTATTTGTGGGGTTACAACGATAGTCTGGTAGCAGTAGCCAATCAATTTGTTCCAAAATGGATTGATTTCGGTACATTTGGTATTTTCGAAAGGGTAAGTAAAGAATAAACTTTTCCATACAATTCAAATCACTTTAATTTTTAATACTGTTTCATGGTTTATTGTCTGAAAGAAACGGTGGTCCAAAAAATACTTAATATATCGGAAATATTGGAAACTTAGATCTTTGTTAAGTTGTCTGAAAGAACATTTTCTCGAGGTCTGTAAAATAAGGCACCATTTCTTAGATGCCCTTCCTATTCAAATCAAATTTCTGCCCTGACGAGTAACTTATTCAAAAATGGTGCACGTGGCTAAATTTGGAAAGTGCAGTTGATGTGGCAGCAGTTTGTAAAGCATTTTAATCAAGTTGACGGTTGGTTAGGATGATAAATTTCACAATTCGAATTTTTACCCTTCTTCAGATAGAACAGTCTGATTTTATGCTCAATCACCAAGTAAAATGCACTGTTTTGAGCGTTTCTTGGTCTCTGGAGAGTACCAGTGGACCCATGTCACTAAACAATGCATGAATTTCTTCGAATTACGTAACTGGCAATTACGCAATCTTTTGAAATTCCTATTCTTTCAGTCATCTCGCATCTCCCATACGAAACCGTAAGTTTTGTTAGTTGGTAACTATTTTCAGAGCAACGTAGACGTTGATCAAAAAGCAACCTCGATGAAACTCGTACCAATTAGACAGGACTGCAATTAGAATAAAAGAGTTATGATAATACACAGCATCCAAACGTTTTTTGAGTTGGCTTCTCGATTTACCTTTCAAAAACAACGGACACACTCATTTCCACATGCTGTAGAAACAAAACTAAATGTCCGTGCTTCTGAAATTTCGACAGTAGTCGCTTCCGAGAATGGTCGAGATGATATTGATTTAATGTTGTTCGCGCCATCAGGCCACGAAGTTCAGTACTTGTCGTAGTGTCTTCGTACTGATCATATAACGAACTAAATGAGTGTTTGCTTATAGAATCTTAGAGGCCTTTCTTTTGAAATACTATTGATCAAGATCTTAAAAAAGTATATACTAATTCAAGTAAAAATTTGATCTTCGAGACTATATAGTCAAAACTTGAATGTATTTTGAGGCCAAAGGCTATAGAAATCCTTTAATGACATCCAAGGCAACTTATGTAGAGTACTGAAATCATATTCCTCGAAAAAATAAAAAATTTTTTCTATTTCACCCTACATCTTAATAAATTCTTTCTAAAACTAACTAAACTGCTATACATGCTCTACATGTACTTATTTATATACCAAAAATAGAATTATACAAAACTCTAGAACAAAAAGACCCAAAAGAAATAAATAGAATGTCCTAGAAATTATTTGGAAGAAATATTGTAAATAAACCGCCCGCTATAATACAAAATTCTAAAAGGAAACGCGCTTTCGCCATTTATAAAAAATGTGGAAGACGCCGCGCGAATTCACCGAATTTTCATATTCAAATTCCATAGTAGCTGGACAGGGCAGGCCGTGGAAACCATTTTGCGAAATTGTTCGTAACAGTAATTTCAGCCAACGAAATCCCAAATATTTATACAGATCGTTTGGTTTGTTTGCTTTAATACAATTAATATTTTTATTTTTAATTGGGTTAGCGCATCGTTATTATTAATTCTATTGTTTGTTGCAGTTGCTGAGTCGAGATAATGCTAATGAAGTAGTAGTCGCTGTCAATCCCGAAAAAATAGAATCTCGTTACAGTAACCTTTTGTCAGAAGAAGAACGCAAAGCATTTTTCCATATAGTAAAATGGAATGGTCTGGAAGGACTACCGGAATGGGGATACGACGGTAGCGACGAAGCTATAAAAACTACTAAGAAATGTCAATTAGTAGAAGGTGTTTACGACGGAACATTCTATCCTCATCCTATGAAGAAAACAAATATCAACTTATTCAGAAAAGCATTTTGTCGTCCTATAACTTTGGAATACTTCGAGGAAGGTTACACTAAACAAGGATTCAAATCTTACAATTACAAAATGGCTTCCAATATGTTCGCTTCGCCGGAAGAAAATAAAGAAAATGAATGCTTTTGTCATGGAGGAGAATGTCCAGGAAAAGGCTTGCAAACTATAGCGCCTTGTTATTACGATATACCGATTACATTATCACAACCGCATTTTTTGAATTCCCCACGGGAAATTGTTGATAGTGTCAATGGTTTAGAACCAAAAGAAGAGAAGCATAACAGCATAGCTAAAATGCACCCTTATTTGGGTATACCTCTAGATGAATCTGCTTTAAAAATACAAGTGAACCTAGGGATTAAACAAACCAGATTCAATTCAAAAACGAGACCTTTTAACGGCCTTAACGTTCCTATCTTATGGATAGAACTCAGTTGTACGAGTTTACCATCTACCGTAAGCTTCCTCATAACACTAGTGACAGATATATTACCGATAGGTCAAAAAGTATTAATATATTTATTAGGTATACTTGGTTTAGCTTTTATATCGGGTGCGGCGTTGCTAACGTTGTTTTTCACTAAAACTACCATCCCTAGGTCTCTAAGTATTGCTTCTGAGTATTCGCCCGTACCTGTTATTCATTTACCTGCCAAGTATTTCAAAGATAAAGAGATAAAGATTCGTAAATAGGAAATTGTTCTTTTGGTTTTTCAATAGGACTCATAGATTTTTATAGATATCAAGGTTGCTTCCAAATTCTGTCCACAACTTTCCGGATCTTATTTTTTGAGGTAGTAATATAAATATATTCCTTTTTATGAATTAGATAAAAAGAGTTCCTACTCAGATTTATTTTATTATGATGATAAAAACGCGAACAAGAAACAAGAACGGGAAGTTATATGAAGAACAGTAATTTGTATCGTTGAGATAGGGTAGAGAGAACTGGGGAAGCTTTTGGGTTATTGTAGGTAATGGCCAATTCATATTTTGTTTGATATAATTCTTCTCTTGATATTTATAATCACGTCAATGTATACTCAATAAGGCAGTCTTCAGAAGTACTCAGAAACAACAATTTTACGAGTATGAAAAACCAGAACATAAAAAATGCATTTTTGTTATACATAATGAAAAATCCCTTACTTACATATTTAGTAACACAAAAATATTATAACACATTTTCTTCTTGACTTAAGGGGCATTCAGTACAGTAATTTCCGCTTTAGTTTCCTTGGTCATTAAAAAAATTGTACGTTTTCTTTTGTAAAGAACCGCATCTACTACCTGAGTATTTCGCAAACGTTTTGGCTAAGATGTCGACGCAAACTTGGACTACTTATTCTGTGGTCCATAGCTTTGCTAGGCGATGAGTAAGTTCAACCTTGTATTCTTCACGCCGTAAAGGTTTTCGTCCCTTTTTACATGTATTGTAGCTATATTTAAAATTTTAATAATCAGTTCCTGTGGATTATCTTTCAGTATTTCCATGTTTCATTTTTTCTTCATTAACTCTGATTTTGATCTTGCGATAAATCTCATTTTAGTTAACACCAGAAATTCGTCTGAATCGAAATTTGGGGAACATCCACGTGGCCTTATCCTCCGCTTTGTATTTAAGGTTGGTGTTAACTATCTGCATATTCATTTCTGTGGCCATATCACAAACTTTATGTCTATTGGCGTTCATTATTTCATGTACCGATTCTTTACTAGCTACAAACAGTAATTTGAAATTAGGACTTAGTGATGTTAAGTAGGAATTTCTGAAACTGTTGGTGATATTCATACTGAACACACTGCTAAACTGTTTACCTTCAGTCTCTGAAGACGACAACTTGGTTATCAAAATGCGTGTCAAACAGTGTAATTGTGAGTGTTGGTGGTATAAACAGTGTGTTCATTTAATAATATTAATTCTAATCTGAAATTTTTCACAACAGTTTAAAAAGATTTCAACAAATTCATACAATGTTTCAGAAGATTTCTAATTTCCATGTGGAAGTCGTTGTTGCTACAGAGTTATTTTTTGAATTATTCCATATCAACCAGTCGAAATCCTGAAATCTATCCTGCGGCATGTTTTTTAGATGTGGGTGTTCACTTGGAAATATCTTTTAGCCTAAACAGACGTTTTAGAACGTCTCCTTTTGAACGCCATCATAAATTTTAGCACAAAAGCAGGTTTTATGAATAGTAAACTAAACCAAACTTGAAGTATTTGAGAAAGTTTGACTACAATATGAAATTTATTTCAAGTTGTTCACTGTTTTCATAATTTTTGACACAACCCGACTAATTTTTTCACTACCAGGTGCCGGATCGCGGTAAATATCGCTTTATACCAATATTTTTCTAATTAGGGGACGGGAATGCATAAATGATATTCTACAAACTACAAAAATGATATAATCGGTATTTTCTATGAAGATATCTGAGGAAAAATATGTATTGACGCGATTATTAAGAGTTACCGAGCTAACGTCCATGACGTAATTGAGACTGATTTAACTTATTAGTGGTCTAAAAAATTTCTTGCCATTTTCAATTCTTCGACATATATTAGAAATATCATTTTGTAAATAACTAGTGATAAGTTTGATAGTACTGAATATAACGTGTGCAGGCTCAACAGGTGTTTTATCTATACTACATTTCACTCAGTGATTCGTAATATATTGTATATTACAAAGCAAATTTTCATAAAAATAATTTTCTTTTCTAGAATAAAAAAGTTTCTGAGACATATTGTATATAACTATTATTATATAAATGCATCTAAATGTTCTTGATTTTAGGTCAGATATGTTTTAAAATTAGTTTTTTTTTGATAATTTTTAAAAGATATATTTTGAAGTTTCGACTTTTCAAAATATATATTTTGATAAAGACTTAAAGAAATGTCAAAACGTCAAAATTTATCTTTCTTTTAAAAATTATATAAAAAAACTAATTTTAAAGCAGATGTGACCTAAAATCCAGAACATTTAGATGCATTAATATATCAAAAGGTCTAATAATTAAAAAATTAAAGAAAACTATTATTATATATAGATAATCTTAGAAAACAAGGCACCATATATTTTGTATAGAATGTTAATTCTAAATTTTGAAAATTATATTTATTACCGATTTTGTATACATACTATTTTCAAAAATTTATAATAATATAAATAATAAATGTTGAAGAAAGGAATTGTTTTAATTAATATTTATCCTTGTTTTTACTGGTTTCCTCTTTCCACTACACACCGAAGAATCCAGAGCTGGAAAAAGTACGAGTTAAATATAGACTCCCGAATCCTTTAGTCCAATCAGCATCAAATAATTTCAACTTATAACGATGGAAGAAACTGCCAGTAAAGGCTGCTTGTCATGAAGCAAAACAACGTGCAAGGAATTGCATGCAATTTCTTGGAAGATAAAAATATTGCAAAGACAAAAATTGCACGCCACTTAACATTACGCAAGTCTCTTTCCATTGCATAATGGTTGCCATTTTGGGGTTAGTTTGCTTTGCTTCTGGAGTTTGATGGGTAGAAAAAAGCACCTAGGGGTGATAAACTCCTAAGAAAAATAAAACATAAAATATCTAAGAAATCCTTGGCAAGAGACGTAATATCAGCAGATCAGAAACTCCTTTCTATCTATAATTGCAGCTTGCATTGTATTGCATTGCGTCTTGCATTGCATTGCGTCTTGCATTGCATTGCACGTTGTCTTGCGTTATGTCAAGCGACCTTAATCATACCGAAGTGGAAACCAATCTATCATTGTTAATTTGCTTATCGAACAGGCAAATTTTCAGAGACTGCACTGGTATAATTGAGAATCCTGAAGTGGAATATATGAAAAATTAGGCATGTTCTGCTCCCGAACATCACTCTGTATCTTCAATACCAACTTTATGTTGCAGTCACCCATCCATCTATTGTGAATTCGCAATACTACGATTAATTCATTTGAGGGAAGTTAACTGCTTAAAATAATCGAAAAACATTGATTTGTTCGATTTCTACATTCCCATGTTTCGACGTTTCTCTATCGATCACGAGATGGCAGAACAAATAAATGAAACTAAACTATATACATTAACAAACCACTAATTTTTTTTAATACGATTACTAATTAATATAGTTTATGGTTTAGGGCAAGTTTATTTCTAGTTAATCTAAATAAAAATATAATTATTCTTGAATGATGGTTTCATAATTTGTAAAAAATTCATGCTAATTATTATTTTCCGTTTACGAAAATTATTTTTATGTTATTGAATGAATACAATTAATATCACAAACGAACTAACTAATATTCATTAAAAAGTTATTTACAATAATATTATTAATAGTAAAATAAACGCTGAGAAATAAGAATTAATCTTATTACGTTTTATTTTTGAATGTGCTAGTATTTTCTTCTTATAACTTGCTACCAGCAAACAGTTTGTGAAAATACAAATTCAATATTAACTATACGGAGTGAGTTTTATGTATGGAACGCCTAAATTTTTGTGTACAATCCTACAAGAGTATGGTCATCACATCACATCAGAAGAAATATATGGAAATTGAAAAAAAGACGGAAGTTAAAAAAACAGAATCAGTAATTAATTGACAAAAATAATGAGACAAGAAAAATAATTCATGCAGAATAAACGGTAAATAATAAGTACAAAATAAGAGTTTAGAAGACTGCGATGAAACCAGAAGTGACAAAAGGCGAAGAAACTATGAGACTAACAAAAAATTACATTAGAAAATGAAGATATAGTAAACACAATTAAAGCAAAAACATCACGATGGTACAGATACATTAGAAGAAAGGAAAAACGACAGGGATAAGAAAAATTACAGATTGGAGACTGATCGAGAGAAGATTATGAGGAAAACCCAAAATTAGAGCAGATTGTACAAGATATGCAGAGTCTAGAAGTAGTAGTTGAATAGTGACAAAATACAGGACCAAAGAATTGCTATTTGAGTAGCTGCAATTCCAAATAGATTCTTAAATTTTCAAATACTCAAACAAAAAATCTTTCGTGCTTTTTTATTGAAATATTACTATAGGTATTATAAATATTACAAATATACATTCACGTGTTTTGGTCTTTGCTTTTTCTTTTTAAAGTCTTTGTTTTGGATTTTATCCATGGTAAATAATGCGATAATCTTGTATATACATCAGGAAAACCAGGTTTGGCACAACCAGATCCAAAGGAAGTAATCCCCGCCAATATCCATCTTCCATCTTGCAATGCACATTGTAAAGGACCTCCAGAGTCACCCTAAAACAGTCACAAAGATGTCAACATAATTCTTCTCGATTAAAAGTGGAGGAAATTTGGAAAATCAAACTAAATATTGGAAAGTTGTGGCAGATATTACTGAAGATATTAATAGAGAGGAGGTTTTATTTATTAAAACAGTATTCATTTCCTAGTAGTATAGTATTAGAATCTTATTCAAAACCAATGGGTTCAGGGATTTATTCTCTTATTGACAATTTGTTTGTTTGAATCATAAATTAAGAGTTTCTAGATACCATAACATTTTTATAGAATGACGAATTTTTTTTATTTGTTAATTACAAAATCGACTATCATTTTGTTAGTTTAAAAGTAATACATAATTAATTTATACGAATAGAACAATGTTTTACAATAACACTCAATTTAATTAACATTTATCCTTCTGTATTTACATTTTCTTTTGCATTTCAATACATAAAACTGTTTGTTTATTATCTAACGTATACGAGGATGGCCCCAGAAGCTGTAGGTCTGACCTAGAGATGGCAGTTGATGCTTGAAAAATACCCCAATCCATACGTTTGAAGACGTTTTCAGTGAATTTGCAAACATGGAAAAATTGGTGATCGTTATATGATACAATACTTCCATTTGAACAGCCTTAGCCCAACCAATATAAAAGCTGAACTAGATTTTACTCTAGGTGAGACTGCTCCAACAGTAAAATATTGGGTAACAGAGTTTAAACGAGGCCTTACGACCACCATCGCATTGGTTGACCAAATGAGGTGACGTCTCCAGAAATCTTGAAAAAAATCCACAAAGCTGTACTGGATGATCGTCGACTGAAAGTGCACGAACTAGCAGACATAATAGGCATTTCAAAAAGTGCAGTACATTGCATATTAACAGATAGTTCGATTTGAAGACTAAATATTAAACAGAGATAAAGAGAGAGCAAGAACATCGGTTTACCATTCTCTATCTCTCGCTACTCGCCGTTCAGATTAAAACTTGTTAATCTCCTCCTTTGCCGTTTCCATCTCTCGAAACTTCGAAGTCAAAGATATCCAATCAGAATAGAGTAGAGAGAGATAGAGAGTGGTATACCGATGTTCTTTCTTTCTCTACCAGAAGTTCGGACCCACTTGTACAAGCCCCATACCTCGCTTTCTCTATCTTTAGTATTACCTATATGGGTAATTTTGTATTATTATAATGATATCGGTGATATCATTTGTCGCGTGGTTAAGTCATCACCTTGCAAATGGTTGCGGGCTCAAATTTGACTTGGAAATGTGCATTTTTGCATTTTTGTCATGATTTAATAATATCTTCAATTAAGTTAATTACAACTAACTAATTATAGTTAACTACAATTATATGGTTGGAAGGTCAAATCTCATCAAGGACTCCAATGATGATGTCAATTTTATATAAAAAGTTTCCACACTAAAATTATGTTAGTCTCATGAATTTTAAGGAGAAGGATGAATTGAAAAAATCGAATGAGAATTTTTTTAGAAATCACTACATCATTGAGAAATAAACAACTTTTGGCGTGATATTTGTGTTTAAATAAATAATATCAATAGATGCTGATAAAGCTAATAATTTCACTGGTGAACCATTTTTTTTTGTCACAGGAAATTTATACCTAATTTTGAATTTACTAAGGCCACCAAACAATAATATTTCAATGGAAAAAATTTGACACCTAGGTTTATTTGTGACATCAAGACATATATTTTTATTAAAAGTATAAAAATATGCAATAAATAGCTACGATTTTCGTGAATGTTTGAGTTCTGATAGGTCCCTCTTAAGTCTCCAACAGTTATCTGTTAGAATTCTTGAAATTTTTTCCTTGATAGAGCTTTTATTTTGAGAAAATATTGATATCACATCCCAAAGCTTAAGTCTTCGTAATTTTCTTTTTTATGGTTTCCTAGGAAATTTTGGGCAACATTCTCAAAACATTTCCATAACATTCAACTTTCTTTTGTTTGCAGCCTTCATTAGTTCCAGTATTTGTGGATCAATAAATATTCTGTAGTAAGTGATCCACATTTGGGCTATAATTTTCTTAGTGTAGTGACTCTGCATCAGCTGTCCTATTCGCAAATGAAACAGCATGTTTAACCAAGATATAGCTCAAGCAAAAGAGCAATGACCTTGAAATCTCCACAAATTTTCCAAACACACTGTATTTAATTTTTACAAAAAGGAACTTAATGCTCTCGTCTGCTTCTTATCAGAATCATGGGCACGGAAAGACATTTGTTTCCGTTGTATAGCAACACTGTCTTCAAGCAAATTTTTGAGGGATCAATAAACAATCGCCAGTGACTTGGAACATATTCTGCTTTTCTGCTTGATTTGGAGGTTTAGCACAGGCAGTTCGGCACTAGGTCTGATGGCCGATGACAAGTTTGGGTACTGGACAATGTGTTTGGACTTAGTTGTGACGTCTTTTGTTTGAATCAAACAAAAATAACATTCACTCATATGGCCTTTGGTCCCGTCCAAATAATTGATATACCAAAAGGCAAATGTCTAGATTAGGGTTTAGCCCAACCTAATAGAAGTCTCACACACGTTTTACAACATATATGTGGAACCCAGGATTTAACTTGGTGGTGCACAGGAAAAAAAATAGTTTAAAGTCAATTAATGGCGTGAATTTTCAACGTTGAGATGTGAAAATTAATTCTCCATACACATCACAAAACTATCCGGGGCTTGGAACACTGTCATAGCATATTTGAAATGTGAAAAATGTAATTTAGTTAAATGCAATCGTTATACATTCGCCCAAATTAAATTAATCAAACAAAAACAAAATATTTTTTTTTTAATGGGTAAGGTACATCAAAACAAAATCATCACAAAGTTCGTTCGACAAAAACAGTGTTTTGATCCAAATTATATGTTTTTGGGTCAATATATTTTCAATATTCAGAGATCATTTTTAGATATAAGGAATCCCGAAATGTAATCAATTATTTATGTCTTTACCACGCATGTTCCACTGGATCCGTCCAAATGCCCTGCACACAAATGGCCAGATTTGATATGTACAGCATGTCCATATTTTTTTCTGCAAACAGCATTATCATGTACTGGAACTCTCGACTCAAGTAATCTAGAATTTGAAAATGAAATTCGACTTAAGAACTGCGAAACTTTTATCCAAATTACACATGTACAAATGACTTAATTGTTTGATTTTCCCATTACTCTATAGCTAATAATACTAAAAACTGATAGCTTAATATTTCGGAAAAAAATATTATAACGTTCTTCGTTTTTATTTACATTCCCATTAATGGGGTGAATTAATAAAAACTGTCTTTTACGTTCCTAATTTATTTACACAATACACTTAATGAATTTACTTATAAATATCACTTTTCAGAAATCATTTATATATTTATATACCTGAATACACTACGAAGCTCTTGAATAAAAAAACACAACGAATAAATAAATAGACTTTCCTAGAAATTATTTGAAAGAAACACTGTAAATAAACAGTGTTTTATAATAAAATGTTCGGAAAGGAAACATCAAAGGCGCATCCGCCATTTATAAAAAACAGATGAAAGGCGTCGCGAGAATTCGCCGTTAACTGATAGATTTTTCTTTGGATAATAATCACAGTTTCTTACCTGATGGATAATAAACCATCTTCTGCGGCTCTACCCCAACCTGTAGCATAACACAAGTCGGTTTGATTGTGATGAAGCCTGGTAGTTGGTAAACATACAGCTCGAACTCGGCTTTCTTGTGTAAATTTCACCGGTCGAGACAATTTCATAAGAGCTGAGAAAAAACGTATACAAAATTAAAGGATATTATAATTCTTTAATTACAGGGTGATGAGAGAAATTTAGTAAATGACACAAAAGCAATTTAATCGACAAGAGAATCTAATTCGGTAATGTGGATGGAGCTGCTTTACTAACTTGACGAATACTTTTATGCGTTTGCTCAAAATGGAACAAACACAGCGATGTGGAGATGTTTGATTGTTTCATGGAAATAGAGCCTAATTTTTGCGCCGTTTTATAACCATGGATGAAACGTGGTCCATCACTTGACACCTCAAACAAAACAATAAACAAAACTATGGACTAAAAGAGAAAACTGGCTATAAAGAAGGGAAAAACCGTTTTATCTGCGGACGAGGTGATGGCGTTGGGTTTTTGCGATGCGCGTTGACAATTTCCATTGACTATCTTAATAATAAAAAAAAATCTATCAACGGCGAGTATTATGCGACGCATTTGTCTGAAAAGAAAGTACTGTTTCATCAAATCAGTGCAACAGCTCACGCCTACGTTATTGCAATGGCTAAAATTAATGAATTGACTTTTGAATTGCTACCTCATGCACCCTATTTGCTAAATTTGGCCACCTCGGATTATTTTCTGTTCCCAGACTTAAAAAAATGACTCAGTGGTTAAAGATTATCCAACAATGGAGATATGATGGCAGTTAATGGCTATATTGAGAAGATGACTATTCTTGTTATGGAAACTAACTCATTGAATTTCGTTGGGAAAAGTTAAAAGGAGATTACGTTGAAAAATCTTTCTGGGGATCATCCTCGTATTTTTCATGTCATACTCTCTGATGAGGTTATTCTGCAAACTGAGAAAATACTTTTACCGATTCATTTCAAACTGTTTTAGTTGTTGGAAAGAAATGGCGAGAAAGAATTCCGAGTATTAATTGAATAAACAGATGAAAAAACTGAGAAAATTATGTAATTATTATCCTAGAAGTTCTCTCTTCCGTAGAGTGATTTGTGAGTGGTTTTTTACGAAAAGCTCAAAGAGTGAAATGGTTGAAAAATACCAGCAGCTAGATATTTAAAAAGGATCTTTAGAGAAGGCGAAGAAGAGGTCAAAAAATTAATGGTTGGCTGTATTATTCGAAGAAATTAGAGAGGTTGAATCAAATTAAAATGAAAAAGCAGTACACATCCATTGGAATTCTGAAGATGTAATCCTCATTGATTATTCGGATAAAAGAAAAACGATAATTTCAACTAATTTTTGTAGTATTTTTGAACGTTCAGTGATCATAATGTAGCTCTTAATAAAATCAAATGAAGAGAATTAGAAACTTTTAACTTTTCAATTATATATCCTCTTCTGCTTTGTATTATAATGGGAGCAGTTTCATTGTTTATACATCTTCTTGATTCATGTTAGTTGAAAGTGTATATCAGGTTTCACTGGTGAGAGCAGTAAATGTAATAGTAACTTGAATGATACAAAAAGACAAAGCAAAATTGTTAACGTGATATCAAATGAACTTTCATTTGAATCATTATAATGAAACAGCAAAAAAAATCATATAAATAATCTAACTCTACACGCACACTTGAAAATGAGTTTATTGTAACTATATACAAGGTGAATTACGGGAAAGTATGAATATCTGGGAAAGTTTTTGACGACAAAGAAATGAGGAATGTTAACTTTGTTAAATCTATATTCGAATAATAAACCTTATTCTCCTGAAGAGGAGTGGCACCCAGAATTTTTGCCAAATAGAAATGGGGGGTCGAGCGATACTTTTTTAAAAGATTTTCTTTTTGTTTTTAAAAAAAATGTACCTACTAAAGATATAATATCAAGAAAGACAATCAATCACATTTCTTTGTTGTACACGGAGTCCAGGAAACTTATCATTAAAACCATTATTTTGTCAATGATGTGGGAGTGTTTCATCTTGTAAGAAAATAAGTTCTCGACTAGTATATGATCTATCTTTGATAATAGCTGAAGCTGGAGTTTTTCAGCAAAGTCCAGAAAAAGAACTAACAAAACTTGAGGAATTTCCGAAATATCAGAACAGTTTTTTCGTATTTGTCTGTTAACATATGTATTAGAAAGTCCATTTTGTAAACTTTTCAGACTATCCTCGTCTAAGAATTTTGAAACTAACTTAGATTTAACGTTCACTATTAGAAATGACTAGTGTATTGGATGGACAACTAAGAACTGTCGTCGGCAATATATCAGGAGCGGATTATACGAGGATAGTTCCAGAATGAACAAAGAAAGCACAAAAATTAAAAAAAACACATTTATTCTCCTTATGGCTCCTTACACTTTTTCCAGCGATGTTCAATAAGTTCGTCACCCTTTTTATAATAAGATTCGTCAAGTTTCTCAAAATAACTATTATCTCCCGACATCACCTCTTCATTATTGGAAAATCTTTGACCACCGAGCTTTTTTTAAGTTGGGGAACAGAAAATAATTCGAGGGGACTGAAACTGGAGAATCCGGTGCATGAAGTAGAAATTCAAACTCGAATATCGAATGTGTGAGCTGGTGCATTGTCTTGATGAAACAACACTTTCTTCTGAACCAAATGCAGCTGTTTTTACTTGTTTTTTGCTAAAACATTGCAATAAGTTCGCATAATCCTTGTCGTTGATAGTTTTCTCT
Source organism: Diorhabda sublineata (assembly GCF_026230105.1). Lineage (NCBI taxonomy): Eukaryota > Metazoa > Arthropoda > Insecta > Coleoptera > Chrysomelidae > Diorhabda > Diorhabda sublineata. The sequence goes on along the minus strand of NC_079481.1, from coordinate 5,149,127 downwards.
TTTTCAAGATAGTCAATGAAAATTATCCCACGCGCATCCCAGTAAACTTTCGCCATGACCTTGCCTACGGATTTAACGGTCTGTCTTCTTCAGAACCGGTTCTCCCTTTTCAGTCCATTGTTTTTTATGTGAAATGATGGACCCACGTTTCATCCATGGTTATCAAAAACTCGACTCGACATTTTCGAGACGCTGTTTTTGTTCCATTTTGAGCAAACGCAACAACATCTTGTACACAGCTTTCTCACGTACAAGTGGAATTTTTTAAGCAACCTCTAAATCTCGTCTGTTAGTTCTGGGACCATTCTCGTATTACAGTTTAAGGTAAACTAAAATTATTACAGAAAAGCAGTATTTTTGAAAATTTATTCAATTAAGTTATCCATATATACGATAATCGAATTCTTAAAACAATTTTGCTTATTTTTCAATGCACAAATTTTAGTCCATCTCTTCAAAAAGAGGTGGGAATCTTTTCATAAATAAATATCTGTAATTCCAGTTCACCGATTTTTATAAACTTGATGTTATTTCAAGAGGCTTCTGTCCGGCGATACAAAATATATGAATTCTAAGCAATTTTTTTAACAAGGTGAATGCTAGAGGGCATTGTTTTTGTTTCCTTTAACAAATGTAAATAGAAGCATTGAAACTTAAGTAGGTTTTCCAGAAGTAAACTTAATATCAAAATAGCGCAAACCAAATGTCGATATCTTTTTTCTGCCCCGAGATATGCGTAATAGAGAGAATTTTTTTAAAACTTCTAGTAGGCTGATAACGTGAGTTGAATTGAATGTTATAATTGTCTGCTAGGGAATCAAAGCATAAAATATAAATAAAAACCTACATATTTGTTGTTAAATACAATCACGAATTGTAGTATTATAGGCTACTGACTATTATGTCCTTGGTAGGGGATCAATTAAATAAGGTAGCTATGGTATACGAGGTCTGGCTATTAAATAACTAAACTAGTTACGCCACACACCTTTACATACGTTTTTTCCATTGATCGAAGCAGTGTTAGATGTCTTCTTGTGAGGCCATTAGGAGCTCTGCTATTTTTTGCTTTACCGCTTCCATCGACTCAATTTGGGCCCCTTTCAAAGCATTTAGCCTTCCAAGGAAATCTGAACAGACCCGTTGACGCAAGAGCAAGACATCATATGATTTAAAGAATACGACAAGCGAAAATAAGTATTTCAATGACAGAACTTGAAGGTCTTATCCACCCGTCAGCGACTGATTTCATGTATAGAAAATGATGAACGAGATTTTGAGCATCTGGGACGTTACGACTTACTTAAATAGTTGTTAATTTTTCCAAGGCTAGCATATCTAAAGTGCCACGCAATTAGGTAAATTTTGAAAAAAATTGTATCTCCAAATATGCAGTCTGGTGGTGAACACGAAATTCTAAAATTCATCCTATTTCTCGGGGCCACTCTTGTTATATTTTTTTTCCTAAAATCGACTGTTCTTAGTTGCCTACTCGGTACACTAGTTATTTCTAATAGTGAATATCATATCCAAGTTACTTTGAAAATTCTTGGACGAGGATTGTCTAAAAATTTTCCAAAATGACTGAAATTTGATTGAGATACTCGCAATATAGTTCTGACATCTCCAGATAGAGATAGGAAACTTTTCGTCAATGATCTAAGAAGAAAGAAGACAGCTACTCTTCAATCGGTTTTGGGACAAATTGGATTGGAAAAAAATAAAATATCAGACTTGCTGAAGTAGAAGCAGATAAACTCAGCTCCAAAACAATTGAGAAAATAATAAAAAGGGAAGTAGATAAAGAAATCATTCATAATATAAGAAGTTAGAATTCATTAACATGAGTCTTTTTGGGGTAATTGCTAAATGGACTTTTAAAAATGTTAGGTTTCTTTAAGGTTATAACGTGCTACAATGAGTACAGAATCTCAATCCACACCTCGAAGTGTATGAAATACAAAATGAAGATTTTTATTTACTAAATTCATCTCGCATCCTGAACTTTTAATTTGCACTGTATAAAATTCTTGAAAAGTATATTTTTACCTACATATAGCACTGAAGTTTCTGCAAACATGATCATAATATTACCATTTAATTTTATTTCTAGAATGTATATTGTTATTGCTTCATTACGAATATGAACCCATCTATCATATTTATAAATAGACGTTTTTCAAATCTCGTTGAGTTTTTTTAGTTATAATTATACCAGCAGTCGATCAATTAGGTGAAAGTTATTCGAAAATGATTCGAAATGTGGGCAAACAAACCCTTACTATCGATACCCTGGACGGGTATATTGAATATCTGTTCTTCGAGTATGGAATAATGATATAACAGTATCCAAAAAGAGAAACCGATAATTCTAAACTTATATCGGTTACATTGTAGAAGGTTTGAAATCATTACAAATGAACATAGTTGAGTGAAGGATCGTTATCAGATATAGAACATTTCCAAGTATATTTCATATTTCTAATTAATATATTCTCCAATGCAAATCTTACTCTAATAATAGGAGAAATTTATCGATTGATTTTGTTTAAAAAAAATGGCACAAAAGTTTCATTATATTCAGAAATCTTTTACTTTTTCTTTTTTTTTCTTGGTTTTCTTTTTTCCCTATTTTCTCTACCTTTTAGTACTGGTTTTACCCATCCATCTTCTGTTATTCTACTTATATGTCCCTCTAGTTTTCTGTGCTTCAATTTTACAGAGTGAGTTTGCAGACATAATTAGGGAAAAATGTTACAATCAAAACGATCCAAATTTTTTAAGGCCACTTTTTGTATTAATAGAAACGTAAATCGGCATGATTGAAGATACTGCTCACGTAACAATCCTCGTTGGATGCGTGGATCCTACACTCAATATCCCGAAAAACTGAATGTATGGGTTGGAATAATAGGCGACAAAATAATTGGTTCCCATTGAGGGTAACTTAAATGGTTCGGCGTATTTAAATTTTTTGCAAAATAGTTATTATACCATTTTTGATATCATTTCATCTGCTTTACTGGATTTTGCTATTTTTTTTTTGTATTCTATTTCCTTCGCCTCCTTTTTTTGATAAAGTTATTTCCAAATACTCGATTTGATCTATTTTTAGTTTTCTTAGTTTTCTTATTGTTTTTTTTTTTTGTCATGAGTACTATGTCTTCCATATATGTTAGACAATGTTGTTTAATTTCTATAAATTAAACTTTGGATTGTCATACTACTTTCTCTTGGTATGATTCATTGAAATAAGTTGGAGAGGGTTATGGATAATGGATCTTCTTGACTTACGCCTAGTTTTATAAGTGAAATTTGAACCTCAAACGTCGGCTTAAACTACAGACGTTTTTTCACATTTCACGTTTACTGAGAAATTTTGATTTAATCATTACCGGTGGTTTGGGGGTAGTTTAAACTTCAGTTTAACATGAAACAGAGGATCTGAACCCAACTTTTTCAAATTGTTCCCATTTTTACAATATTATGAAAGGTTTTGGTAGATTCTCTCAGTTAATTGTTGGCATTCATATATTAAAATGTCTTTTGGAATATTATTACCTCCTGCACTTTCTTTTTTAGTTATAGTTAGATCTCACATGAATTCCTTCCTCCGATTCATTTTCACTCAGTTATTCCTTATAATTCTCCAATAATTCTTCAAAATACTGTTTGAAAGAGAAAAATACTATTGCTGGTCAGGAATTTATAAAAGGTTTGCCTTCTGTTTTAATATTTCCTAATAATAAAGGCCGCGGTTTATTATCATTACTTGAGAGTAGCATTTGTCGATACTAAAGGAGCGTATGATTGTGTTAACTTAATATTACAAACGAAATAAGTTGGTCAATATTGGAATATCAAAAAGAATTAGCAATGTAGTATGTAACCTATTTAATTATAGAAAAGTTTATGTCAGATCTATGAGCAATTCACTTACAAACCTTAGAAATACCTCCATAGGATTACCTCACAGAGCTGTACTTTCTAGGTCTATATTTAATATATTTACAGCAAGTCTTCACGAAGAAATTAACTACAGACTTATCCAATATGCAGATAATTTTGTAGCGTATAATTCCCATAAAACCTACCAAATTCTTCTTCACAGAAATTGGACTTTACGTAACTCCAGAAAAATCGATATTATGTTTTTCGAAGACATAACATACCACATATACACAAAGTTATAAGAAACCAGATTCTATATCCAGTGCCAATATCAGTTAGTTACCTTGGTATGATCATAGATAAAAAATATTGCCACAAAAAGCACCAAGGGTTTAAATTTGTACAAAGTATATGGTGGGAAGCCGACCCTCATACTTGCATTACTTTCTATAAAACATATATTAGATCAATTTTGGAGTTTGGATGTACTCTTCATGGTACCGCAACCCAAAAGAAAATAGAAATTATGCAAAACAGTGCCTTACGTCTTTGTATTAAAGCAAGGTCTACACCAGTAGGACCAATTCAAGTTGAAGCATTAGAACCGGAATCAAAACGATCATCATCTGAGTAGACTGCAGCCGGCAAACCACGTCCGAAGCGTCCAAAGGCACAACAGTCAAATGGGAAGGTTATAGCTTTAGTATCTTGGAATATGCATGGAATATTGTTCATCGACTATTTCGAAAAGACAATCAATAGCGAATACGACATAGAGTTGTTGGATATCTTGAATGTAAAAATCAAGGAAAAACGGCCTCATATGTCGAAGAAAAACCACAGTTTCACCAAGATGATGCACCGATTCACAAGTCGATGGCAACGATGGTTAAATTGAATTAATTACACTTTTAATTGCGCTCTGATCCACCGTACAGTCCAGATCTGACCTCCGGTGACTACTGACTACAGCATCGAGAAGTTAGAGAATTATTGGAATGATTGTATTGTTCTGGAAGGAGATTACATTACATTCAATTTGATACTTATGAAATACATGGTGATTTTGGGTTGGTTAGATATGGTTAACTATTAATACCATAGCTCATGGCTGAATGACGACGTTCTTTGGTAAGAACATTAAGTTTCTGTCCTGAATTCGCGAAATGCTATGAGATGTTATGGTAGAAGAAAAGTTTTTATTACTACAAAATTCAATATTCACAATGGGTTGGTTTAGAATATAAAAAACTTTCTTATAGACCAAACGAAAATCGAATAGAAACTTGATTCTTACCAATGTCATGCTGAAAATTGTGAAATCTTTCATGGAGAATAACTTCTTCGATAGGTATTCTTTGTTCGGAATACTCTTCTACTTCTCGATCCCATTCTCCTACAACTGCAGTCCAAAGAGCAGCCAATGGTAGATTGAATAAATCACTGAAAGAGTTGAACCATTCAATTTGGAATAAAAATGAAAAATAAAATAGTTTTCACATGTATAATTTGGATCACATGAGGTACTTTCCAATTCAATTTAATCCATTTCCCAAAGTTAATTTTCTTATAAAATGCATTTCTAAGATTGAAATTGATCAGAAAATGGTGTCTCCAATCCAATTTTGAGTTTTCCACAATTCAAACAGCTTTTACAATCGAAATTTAGACAAAAATGAGAAAAACATGACTTTTCCCATTTTAATTTTATTTTTTCTAGAATTTTCCAATTTAGTTTGAGCAGCAATCGTTTTTCCAAGTCAAATTTTCTCAAAAAAATATGGTTAAAAGATTGAGTGTGGTCAAAAACTAGTCCCAATTAAATTTTTTCCTTAATTTATTTAAACAAAACCAGCTTTTACAATAATAATTTGGACAGAAACGCGTATTTAATATTCAATGTGGAAAATCATGATATTTATCAATTCAATTTGAATAGAAGTTTTTCAAAAAATAGAATAAGATTGAATTCCAACAAAAAATTGTTTTTCACAATTTATTTACACAACGACTGGCTTTTTAAATTGACTTTTAATTTTGGCTAAAAACTGATATTTTAAATTCACTTCTTATGGAAAATGGAGTGTTTTGTTAAAAAAAATTATTTTTCCGACTGTAGTTTGGTCAAAAATCAGTTTTTCTCATATTGATTTCGAATGGAATCCTTTTTTCATAATTCAGTTAGATAAGAAATGGAGTTTGAAAACTCAATTCGGTAAAAAATTACGTTGCAAAAATTCATTTTGTTCGAAAGACGATTTTCATAACTATAATGTTGCCAAGAAAATGGTATTTCCGTTACCTCAATATGCTTTTCATGATCTATTATACATACAGAAGTGTATGAATCCAAATAAAAGTATTTATTGAATAAAATAAATAATTGACTATTATATTTGTGTTTTGTTCAAAGTTATCCTTGAATTCTAACAATATCGTTTGTATAAATGTAATAACAAAGATACATCGTCATACCAGAAGAAAGTGAGTTACAAACATTATTCGTAATAATATTATAAACATACTTTCTAGGTCATTTTGTACATAAAAGTTTTTCCTTGAGATGTTCCGAGATCAAGGACATCTTCAATAATATTTAAGTACCGCACTATCCTTAGACAAAACAAGTTTACATTACAAAAGAAACGATAATGAAAGTAAGACTGAAAGCATAGGCGTAGGTTAAGTTATCTCACTGCATTGTTTATTAACTGAAATTCATTGGTACAGAACTTTACTCATCAAATATTTTTGCATTCGAGAGCTAGAGAACTGAAGACAAACGATCAACTTTAAAATGTTTTCCAGAACTGGTTTTGTAGAACAGCATTCTCATATTTACTTTTCGAAGTTGAGGCAACACAGTTGTTAATATCAAAAGGGTTTTTCATTAGTTTCAATTTTCTTGTGAAATTTAGGGCGATTTTGGAAAAGATAAGAAAACAAGTCTATGTACCATGAATGTTTCCTCTTTCTTACAGTTAATTATAAAATTAACTCAATCGCTACATGTGAAATCTAGTTTTAAATATGTGTAGCCGGCCAAGAGATATTTGTGATTGACTTCGGTGAGCCAAATGTACCTAAACTTCATAAGGAGGGTTTAAAAAACGTAGAAGAATATCCGATCAAATTTTTATGAAAAAACAACTGATTAGTGGTTGTTATGAATATGAGATACCAACACAGATCCCTATTGTTGATTTCAAAAGAGTTTATGATAGTGTGAACAAATTAATCCATATATAATGAGAATTATAGATTCTAAACAAACTAATTTGACTTGTTAAACTTACATTAGAGGACGATACAACTAATATAATTGAAACTAATAACAAGAAAATTGAACCTTTCAAAGCACAACAAGGATTAAGACAAGGGGATTCCCAATAAACATTCCTGATTAATCTAGCTATGGAAGGCATAATAAGAAAAGCCGATATCAATAGAAAGATCACGATACTTAACAGAAGTCACTAATGCTTAGCTCATGTCGATGATGTGGCGTTGATAGTAAGAAACAGAAAAAATCTTGAAGGAACCACGAAACAACTAATAACAGCAACAGAAAAGTTAGGACTACACTTCACTAGGTAATGGAATGCTGATAGAAATCGTAACAGGTGTGCAGAAAGTCTTAGAAAAATATTAACATCGAAAGAGATATCCAGATCTGGGAAAGTTGGAATTTATAAGACAATGTTGAGACAAATCCTGACCTGAGCCTGTGAAACTGTAAACTAAACAGAAATTGGATATCTAGGAGGGAAAAATATTTACAAGAATTTTTTGAGGAAAGCAGACAGAGTTAGGATGAGAGAGAAGATCTCCAATGATCGCGTCTATAAAAACAAGAAGATTACAATGTCTAGGTCACTTAGAACGAATGGACGAAGACAGGCTCTTGAAATGAGTTGCATGGAAGATACCAGAGGGTAAAAGGAAATCAGGTAGGTCTACAGAACGGAGGGAAGCGGTGGAAGCAGACCTTAGAGAGAGAAACATCCAGAGCTGGAGAGAAAAAGCAAGGGACCGAAAGAAGTGGAAAGAAATTACAAGGCTGTGGACCTAAATGTTGTGTTATTATCTCGTTCAAGACCATGCACAACTCTTTATTGTCAGGGTTATCATGGATGATGTAGTTTGGAATGTAGTACTTCACAAGATAGATATATTTGAAAAAACAATTTTTCGAATACTTGCGTTTTACTTGTTAGATTAAAAAAATAAACAAGAATCAATGAAAAGGTCAATTTAACGAGAATTTTACTCACATTTCTTTAACTTTGAGGTACAGATTTTTCTACGTGGTTTTAAAAACAATGACTTACTCGTATGCTGGGATTCCCTTTTTTAAGTAGAAAGGGCCGTTTGCGATGATTTAGTTGGAGATAAATTGCTATTTCGCTCATAAGAACTAATCTTACTTCAAATACGTTTTATGGAATTTATGCTCTAAAAGAACGGAATCAATTGAAGTTTCAATTTTCATTTCACTGATTCTTATCAATGATTTTAGATAGTTCAGAATTTTCATTACTGTGCAAAAAAATCTGACAACAACGCAGTCAGAATTGAATGTTTATAAGATAGTATCTCACTAATAAAATTATGACACTTTTTATTAAAATACTTTCAGCTCTGACGTTTTTTTTAAATAGCTTTTGTCAATTTGGATTTTTCGAATATAATTTTGAAAAAATAGTTTTTCCATATTTGAAGTGGCTTTCTCGACTTTCATCTAATTTATCCAAATATAATTTGAACAGAAATAACTTTTTTTTAACTTATTTTTCAAGTCAAATGAAACAAACATCTACTTTCTAAACTTAATTGTTACAAGGAAGTTTCTGAATTCAATTTAAAAAAGCAAAGATTTCCCATATCTCTTTTCGAATAAAAATAAATGTTCTCATAAATCTAGAACGGCTTTTTCGAACAAAATATCGATGAAAATAGTTTCTATTAAATTTGAAAAAAAAATTAGTTTTTCTGAATACAATTTGGATATAAATTAATTTGCAAATTAAATTTTCATCAAAAATTTATTATTCATATTCCTTCTCGCTTTTACAATGTGATTTGATCAAGAATAGTTCCTCTCCGAATTTAATTTTGTTAGATTTTTCATAATTTAGTTGGACAAAAAATCCAAATTTAATTTAGACACAAAATTCGATCTGAAGTGAAATGTTTGTATAATTTGAATTGGAACTAAAAATGTTTTTCCAAATTCAAAAGTTTCTTCATTTTCATCTATATTTGATGTTTTCTCAATTCAGGTTAAGCAAAAATATTTTCAAAATTTAAATTCTACAAAAATATAGTCTTGAAATTTGATTTTATCAAAAAAAAATGGATTTTTTGATATTACTTTTCGAAAAGAAGAATTTAGAATCTTTTTAGAATTTTTCTAAATATATGTGGACAAAAATATCTTTTCCAAATAAAGTTTGGACGAAAAAAGCTTTTTTAAACTTAATATTGATGAATATGGCTTTTCCAAGTCCAATTTAAATTATTTTCCAAACTTAATTTCACGAAGTACGTTTACGATTTCAATGTGATTTTATTTAAATGTAAATTAGTTTGCCAAATTTGATTTAAATTGAAAATAGCTTTTTTTAATTTATTTGGAAAAAAAGACTGTTTTGGATTTTCTAAAATTAATTCATATTCGTGGATTGTATAGTCGACATTCGTTCTTAAAATTCTGTTTATAACGTTTCAAAAATTTTTATTGAGATTTGAAGAATAATTCTCTAAAATAGATACAATTCCTTCTAGTAACTTCACCCTTATAAACTTTTACAATTAACGATTTTCCTTCATAAAATTGTAATTCTTCTTTCGTTCGTCTTCTGAAAGTTATGAAAAACTTAAATTTCATGCGAAGTTTTTCATAAAGACCGACGTTTATCTACACAACTTGAAACAAAAATGGTTCTTGCGGTATATACAAACACTGCAGGAGCAAATTCTTGAAATAATTTTTCGAATGAGTTGTGGAATTATTTCTGCCGGAATTCTTTTGCCAAAATTCAAGTAGAGAACGAACATTATACATGTATTCTGAATTTGATAAAACGGACATCAATTTACATGTTACAATAAAAATGACAAATCGGTGATTATCCACTGAATTTGGTAAATAACATAAATTATTTAATACAGTCGATTGTTGTTCAGTTTTGGGTTTCCAAATTTTCACGAAATATTGAATGTTAGCGAGTGGAATTCGTGCCCAAGTAAGCCTCAATTTCACGGTATATCTTGCAATATCAGTTTACGTACAAGATCTATGTATTTTGACAGTAGATTTAGGAGGACTTCCTTGGAAAACCAGCGAAACACGGTGGGTCGAGATGGTGCTTTATCACCAAAAGTCGAAGCGAGTTGATTGGCAAAATGCTGATGGTTGAGTCCACGTCAAAAGTCGTCGAAAACAATCGCACGAAAATGTGATTTAATTCCATTTTTGGGCCAAAATGTATTTTTTAAGTATATGTATACAAATCAAATACCACACGTATGACAGTACGTTCACCATTAAAAATATCAAACTTTATGACAGTTAATATATCAGATTTGACATTAACATCATTGTTGCCATATTGGAAAACTCAAGTAGCGAATCTCGTAGAACCTATCGTTTTGCTAAAAATCGCGCAAAAAAAAGTTTTTCTCAAATACCAGAACAATGAGGAATTCTAAAATTATCAATCCATTATGTTTAAACAATAAAGATCACTCACTCAGATTTTCTTAAATTTATATATTTTCACTCTCATTTCTCGCACTAATTTGACCGTACTAACTTTCTTCATATTTCATTCAAATCAACTCAAATTTAAACTGAAATACAATATTCTACGAGCAAATGGATAAACTTGGTCTATTCCAGCTGAAGCTAGGTCATCATTCCCCGCAACCAAAGTAAAATTGCGAGTAAAAGTTCGTAATATAAAATTAGACTGCCCAATATATTTAAGACTTACTTGTTTATGCAATGCGCAGCTGTTAATAACCATTCTGTTGATATCATAACTCCTCCACACCAATGTCCTAAAAATCCAAATTGTGGGTGTAAGAGCTGAAGCGATACCTGAATAAAAAAATTATTTAAATAGTTCAACAAATCATAACATATTGTTATCAAAGCCTAGCCGATGGTATGTACCCCCCGAGTAATAAATACAGTGTGTTTATAAAAAAAAACATAACCTATACGCAGTAAATCGTTACTAATTAGAACCTTTCAACTTATGCATCCAATTTTTCAAAATTGATCAATTTACCAATCCATTATTTTTACACTATGAGCGTGTTGGATAATGTAATTAATTTGAATGAGTAATGGCTATTACTCGCGAATAGAATACTATACTTAATCTACAGCTGATAGCAAAAACACACTCCGACGAGCACATAGTTAAGACGGGTTTACAATAAATGTTGATATTGAAACTCTTCATTTCAACATATGATTTTTGTCCAAAGCCCACTTATCCTTGTAGATTAGTAAATAGGATAATGGATAAATCTACCTGAAGAAACTGTACTTTAATGTGCTAAAGGAATTTGGTAATTTATTGAAGAAGGAAGATCAAAAAGTAATTAATTATAAAAAGTAAAAGCAAGGAATCTTGTGATAGCTCTTTACTAAAATAATACAATTACTAATGTAGCTAAGTAATAATCTACGGAAATATATTGTATTGAGAAAAGTATGAAAAGTTATTAGGCTAAAAAAGGAAACAAGGTAACTGACAAGCCCTTTCATGAGACCTAAACTGTGGTATCAGCTACAAACCAATAAAAAAGCATAAAGAAAGAAGATAAATAGGTGTGAAACCAATTGGGACAACATACATTGACTAGGACAAGCAAAGATTCTCCTCGGAAACTATAACCAGAGAAGAACAGATGAATGTAGCTAGAATAATCGGGACACAGTCAGCTCAACAAACACCTGAAGAACTAGCAAATAATGCAGCATGCAGATTGGGTTGCATATGAAGGCTATAGCAATCCCATATTCTAGTCTTTCTAAAAGAAGTGGGATTAACGGATCAGCAATAAACACCGGGTTCTTCAGTGTCGCGGTAAAATGGAGGGACGTAATAGATCCTTTGGGTCTCAGTGTATTTGATACCCCGACATCTACATCCATACTTACACACGTTTATCTTCTCCTGTATATGGGATGTATTCATGATATTTCCTAAGGACTTATGACACAATTTTTGCAGTTACGTCCTTTTTTATTCCTAATCAACGATATAGTGATAAGTTTGAGAAGAAACGCATCGACAATATGAAACTTAAGATCAGAATTATTGTTTATAGATGAAAAATGGAGGATTTGAAGAAATATTTGCTTTACTCATCATTCAAAATTTACAATAAGTTGTAGGTTCATCTACGTTTAGTTTAAGGTAAAAATTCTTACTTGCCATGGCCAAGCTCCTCTTATGCTTTGCTTCCCATTGATAATTCTGCCCAGAGATTCCGATCGTGGTTGTCTAGCTCTTCTAACACTTCTTCCGCATTCTTAAATAAAAATCAAATATATTAAATGAATGCAATAGTGTGACGCAGCTACAGTTCTGTAATGAATATTTTTTTGTTTGGCAGTTACAAATTATTACTTTTGAGAAGAAACTTTTCAAAAAGTTGTTGAATTCCACTCCGTTTCGTATATTCAAGAATGGGCTAGTTGACAAAATTTGGAAATTAGCTTAAAACTATAACTTAGCATCTATGTCAGTCCGAAAATATATTATTTTAAGAAAAATAGGTTTTATACGTTGGTATTTTGAGTTTTTAGAAATAAATTTGAAATTTACCGCGAAAAAGGGCATGACTGTCATGGCGTCTTGAATGACGTCACACCTCGCGAAACAGCTGTGTTTGTTTATGACAGTCAATTGTGTTTTTTAATAAATAATGAATTCCTTGTATTACAAATAGTGTATAGTGCCCCACTGCGAAAGTACAACGATGAAAACGCCAGACAAAGTATTCATATATGTTCCAAACAATGAAGAAATGATTAGGGGGGCAAGATGCTTTTACTTTATCTACTAATTCCACAAATTATTTCTGTGAAGATCATTTTAATGTAAGTATCAAACAAAACTTGATGTATTTATTTATGAATGTATAGTAAAACAATGAATTTTGCCAAATCTACCATAATATACCAAACATAAATAAAGTTATTAAAACTTTATATTCGCTAACCTCAAAATCGGTTAAATATTTTCATTCTACAGTGGGTAAATGCGGCTCTCTGACTGGTAACTGCTAATTAAATAAGACTTTGTTTTAACACTGCGGACTTCCGATGAACAAAAATAGGTCTTCATTGCAAAAAATTTGTCAAGCATAACGGGGTCAATTTTGGGCAAATTACTGCAGTTTGCTTAGTTGATTCTTGGTTCTATATACCTGTCTATCAAAATTAAACTTAAAACGGACTTTATTAATTTAACAATAATTGCTGAAAACTCGAAATAACTTGATCACTTTAAGCGTTTTGCGAGGTGTGACGTTATGCTATTTTATGTTCCAAAACTTTTATTATTTTTGTAGAATAGTTGTTTTTTTTTTATTTAATAATTATTATGGTTAATCATTAAAAACTCAAAGCCTTACGATTCATTCTTAGTGGAAACAATCCTTTTATTCCCCTTATTAAGTTAACAACAGAATATTTTGAATTGAAAATTATAAGGTAAAATGCGGGTATATAAAGTAATGATAAAGTTATTTATCAACCGAAAAATATCGAGAAGAGAATAAAAATGAAATTTGAGAATAATTTTCTCTGATTGTGCCACGGAAAACTGTCTCATATCGTCTCTAAAGCTCTAACTTCATGTTTAAAGATCTCATGATCTGTTAGTCTTGCAAGTTCCTCTGTATCAGTCTCTGGGAGGTTGATTACCAGCTGTCCATGAGCTATGGAGAGCAAAAGAGCTGTATTTTTTTATTTTTCATTGATAAACTTAGATCGATTTCAAGATTTTCGTATCAATTGCCTAGAGGTGCACCTTTCCGTTCTCTATAGAATGACATTCAAAAATCAAAATGGTATTTTTTAGTTTAGTTAGAACTCGAAAAGTTATAGCCAAATACCAAAAACAACAAGCACTAAAAAAACCATACACCCCCTAAAATAGTATCTAAGTAGTCAGTTCTCTGACACCTTAACTGTTAATTCCACGAACATTTACATTTTTAACCCCAAATGAACAGGACAAATTCAGAACAATAGAGGAAGGAACGAGCTGGGTATTATATCTTGCAGCTAAATGGTAGATTCCTACCATTGGTAGATTCTTACCATTTAGCATACCTACTAAAAATACAAACTTACTTAACCAGTCAAATAAAAGTCTCTTTTTGATATATTTTCTAAATTTGGAAATTGGGTCTCCTCGTAGTGCTAGAGAAATATTTTATTTTAGGCGACATCATTATCAATTGGAGAAGTATGCTTACGGATAAGGCAAATGGATTCAAAGATAAATAAGGAAGGGTCAGAATTTTAATCTTTTAATGAAGTCCCTGCAGTGAGCCTTGCTGTTTAGTCCGAGTAAATATCTAACAGCTCTCTTTTGTAGTGTGAAGATTCGCTCAACTGAAGCGCATCATACATATTCCAGAAGGGAAAGGCATATCGAAGATGCGACTCAATATGGACATAATAGACTGTTAAAGAGATGGATGAGTTCAGTTCTTTGGAAAGTGATCTCAGCGCAAAACAGGAGGAACCTAATTTTTTAGATAAGGCAGCAAAATGTAATTCCAATTTCAAGGAATTGTCCACAACAAGTCCTAAGAATTTCACAGATTCACAGAGTCTACAATGTATTTTTATATGACAAAACTTTGGTTTTGGAAACGTCGAAACAGAGAAAATTTGAATCGCACCATGATTTAAGGGTGATTAGGTTTCTAGATATGGTCCTATGAAGTGCCGCGAGATCAGGGTTACTTCCAGGGCCGTAGCTAGAGGGGGGCTGGCCAGGGCAGAGCAAAAAAATTTGAGCCCTGGTAAAAAAAATACTATAAGCACGCGTCAAAAATTTCGGCAAGTCGGGTTCTCTGACAATGATGAACTAATTACTGCAATAAGTAGCATTGAGCCTTTTGATCTGGAGAAAATCAAATATCTGGAAAAGTTGGGTAAGTGTCATTTTGTTTTGTAGCAATTCTTAAGTTATAGTGTTATACATTTTTTTAGGGAAGTATTTAAAAATACATACGCCCTGTTTGCGACAGTATATACCCTTGGGTGTAGTACTGCAAAAAATGAATCTTCGTTTTCAACATTAACTGCAATTAACAGACCACAGAGATATTCTATGAGTCAGCCTCGTATGGCCGATTTAATTTACTTGGCTTTTGAAAGTCGAAGAACAGAGTCCCTCGACATGGAGTCAGTTTTAATAAAATTTAACAATCGTAAACAAAGAAAATTGCAACTTTTAGTTTTAATCATATTAATTATCTGTCTGAAAATTTATTTTATTTGTATTTGTGTTGTTTTTATGACTTTCTATGTAGATATTCTAACAATAAGTGTTAAATGTTATGAGGTTTAAAAGTGTTCTGTTATTTTTGTTTTTTATCAAAGCATTTGTTCACATGTAAGTCAAAGAATAAAATATTTTTTTCATGTTTGGTTCTAAAGAACTTTTTAAATTTATAAATTTATTCTTATTTAATAGAACATGTTTAACACTCAATTTGGTTTTATTTCTTAGGCAAAAAACATATTTAATGGCGGTGTATGTTTCGTCCGTAAATCGTCCCTTAAAATTAAAATATCAGTATATTTCAATGTAAAAATATGGGCCCTGGTAAAAAATCTAGTAGCCCTGCTAAAATTTTGGTTCTGACTACGGCCCTGGTTACTTCAACAACAAAATAGAGCCAAGTACTGAACCTTGGGGCACTCCACATGCTATTGGCTTGCAAGAAGATATCGTTGTATAATAAATTTATTTCTTCAACTCCCTTTATCTTGATACGCGAATTTTTTCAAGTAAACCTCAATTGTTTTTAGTTTGAAACACCCTGTATATACAAGAAAAAGAAAGCGTTAAATATGAAATTGTAACATGGTGCAGCACCATCCAAACTGGTTTAAATTTATTTTTGTCACACAAAAAAAAGAAAGAAATCGTTTTATTTGTTAACGATACGCTATTGCCGTTCTGCGGTAGGTAAAACCAACAATACACCTAAAAGTATTTTGAATAAAAAGTCGGTTAATCGCTAGATTTTCACGGTCGAGTAAGAAATGAGAGTGAAATCTATGAGAAGTGAATGAATCTGCGTGGGAAATGGGAATGCATCAATATCAGAGTTAGATAAAATTATCCGGTTAATAATAAAGAGATTAGTGAATAATTCTAAGGAATTTACTACCATTAACATCCATTTACATATCTAGTTTCAGACATACTCGAATTACACATGGTGATGGATTATCCAAAGAAGACCCTCTCAAATGTGATGTAGTTGTGAATTCATTTTCGTGGTCTACTAAAATCCTAGGAAGATGAAAAAAATGACAAAATTTCCATTAAAGTGAACAAGAATTTAATAACTCTAGAACAAATACAAAGAACAAAACAATGCAAAAACGAAGTCCAAATATAAAGGAAAAGAAAATGCTTTTCATACTCATTTTTTATCATAGTCACTCTTTAAGTCTAACGATGATCTTTTTCAACTTATCTAAAGCATACGTGCTATTTTTTTGTAACAAAATAACCATTTACGATAATAATAAAACAAGTAGCTAGAGGTCAATATGGTGGTAACAGTGGATGGTCAACAAATTCTAACGGGAATTTCGGGAATGCTATCCATCTCTGAAGTTTGAGAAGGTGCGTTGTCCTAATGGAATAATACTTTCTTTTCGTTCAAATGTGGTTGTTTTCATGCAATTCCTCTCATTATCTTTCAAATAATGATACAGAATACTTCCCTGATTTACCTTTCTGAAGAAACAAAAACAAAAACAAAAAACGGTCGTCATTACGGTCGATAAAACTGTAAAATTTCATCTACGATTATGAATCGACGCAAAAAAATTTGACTTAAACAGTGGAAGGCTTGGAAAATGTTCATTAGAATGCGATTTGTGCCAAAAGTGGCACCGAAGAGTTATTTGGATATATTGATAGTCTCTTCTATATCTTTAACATTAATCTGACGGTCGACCAGTACCATTTGATAAACTTTTTCGATTATATCACCATTTGTAGTAGTTTTTGGCCATCACAAACGCTCGTCGTAAGTTGAATGACCGCTCTTCAATTCAAATATACAACATTGGACGGTCGTAAATAATCGTGCAGACTTTCAGTACACTATCTAACTTCTCTTCTACTTGTGTATGTGTATAACAATATTAAATGTTAGTTATATACTAAATTTTTTTCCATTTTCAGGAAAATATTCACAACGACACATTCATACGATTGTCAAAAATATAATGTCAGAAATTTTCAATATTAATGTCCCGAGTGCATGTCAAATTGTCGATAATTTAATTAGGGAAATTATGAGACAATTTGACATGCACGAGAGGGCATTTTGGCAGACTATTTCCTGAGAAAAATTTAATTTAAAATAAACAATAATTGTTCCTTTTTTTAAAATATAAAATTAAAACCAAATGATGTTTATTAACCTAAACGATAATTTGGCGCTAGTGCAAATTATCGATAATTTGTACTAGTGCAGTATTATCGCTGAAATTTGATCGTTGCTAGGTAAACATAAAATATTACAACTTTTTGGTTGGCTTAAATTTTTCGAAGGAAATAGTCGTGATAATCTCTCAATTTATGTTGTACACAGTACATTTCCGATAACCATAGAAACACAGGAAGTACTGAAATCGTGTACTTTTCAGACAAACATCGTATAATAATATTTAGTGCGTGTTAAGTTAAAATATAATGACGTCGTTTAGTGTTAATGGGTCTTAGAAGTCGAATTATTGGAATAAAAATTCTTTAGAAATTTTTAGAACAGTTTTTATTCTAAAATGTCTGAAAAGCTTCTCCAAGCAACAATAATCGTTAAGAATACGGTTAATTGTACATACTTCAGTGTAAAAGGTTTTAGTTAATCAAATTAGAGCTGCGTAGGTACAGTAACATTTAATAAAAATATGAAATTACTGGAAAAATTTGGATCGTTTTGATCGTAACTTTTTTCCATCATTAAGTCTGCAAACTCTTCACGTCTATCAAAATCGTCATCTGACAACTCTTGAACCAACGTTACATTGTATGGATCGAATTTTTTATCACGTAAAACTTTTATTGCGAATGTTTTCGAGATATCGAGTTGCCTGGATATTCCTCTAGTATTCTAGTGTGGATCGACTTCTAACAGGACACATACGCTAAAAATTTGTTTTCAGTTGATGCAGTTTTTCTGCGCCCTGACTGATAAATCTTTTTCTCAACCAGTTTTTCAGTTAGGATATAAATCATTAAAGATATTACACGTTTCTTGTTGACTTTCGTTCTTTTTTTAAGATAAACAATCTCATTTTGACTTTCAATAAGCTTCAACAATAATAATTTATTGAAACTTCAAATTTGGTATTGTAGCATTCATAGCCACATAAATATGGTGAAGAGAACGCCAATGGAGCTATAACTCTGAAATTATGGCATTCAGTTATAGGAAACATTATGAAAAATAATAAGTATTCCTAAAGGATTTCGAAGAGCGAAAAATACACAAGATGATCCGTTTGCAATAACAAAGTTCATTCTTTTTCCGGAAAAAAAAAGATCTGACAACAATGTTAATACCACCATTATACCGGCGGTATCACAAGATCCTTCTATACAAAAATTTATAAAAATTGTCCAAGCCGTTTCCAAGATAATTGAGGCGTTCCATACATAAAACACACTCTGTATATTATAATAATTCATGTAATTTTAGAAAAATTACATAGAAAATTGTATCAAACTCATTTAGCTCAAATCATTCCGTGATCTTAAAAATACGAAAATGAAACCAAGCTCAGTTTTTCTAAAACACGACAATTAATCAATATAGTAAAGGTTTGCGGTAAGAAAACAGCCGACGGTTTGTAAAAAAAATGTTATTCTTAACTATTTTGAAGATTAACTGAATCCCGCGGATGGGAAGACGTGCAGACTACAATCCTCTTTTCACAAAGATTACTCAAGGAAAAGATAAACTGTGCGCATTATCGAAATGGTTGGTCAGGAATAAAATAAAATCACACATTTGCAGTATCCGATTATATGAAATATTTATATAAAAAAAGGTGTATACAAACGAGTTATAAGAAGTTCAATGATTTGAAGGATTGACAAATGAAGAGAAGACAGACCTCACTATTAAATCAATCAAAATGATGAATCAAAGTTTACGAGCAAGCGTCTAATTGATTACTAATAATGTGAATGAGGAAAAAGAAATTGTGAGATTTTTATTGAAAGAATAAGAATACAAATTTTTCTATAATGTGAAGACTTTTCCAATAGATGTTGTTGACGAAATAAGTAATTTGCATCAAGTAATGAATTAGTAAGTGTATATTTGCCTAATGTCATTTATAAGAGAATGAATTCTGAATAAATTCTTTCTTTTAGCCCATTATGGAATATCATTTGGAAAAATTAGAATTTATTTTGAATAAAAAACTAAAATTTGAATATTTTGTCAATAAATTCTTGAGAATCTTGATATATAGAGTGATAAATTTCAATTTTGACGGTATCATTTCAAAGCAATCATTTTTTTCCAATATTTTCAAATATATATAATCTCGATTCGACGCTTTTTGTTTATAGAAAACCGTCTAGAATAACAAACGAGGTTGGCTTAAGCTTTTGTAGTATGAATCAAAAAACTATCCTAACTATTGAGATGCAGTACTGATTATTTTTTAGTTACTTCCTAGACGATAATTACTAAAAATCGAGAAGAACCCTACTTATACTTTATCCAGTTACTCATAATTGATTCATTGTTGAAGATGTGCATTTCAATCTTTAGTATTCGGTTTCTTTCTCACGTCCTGATCCATAAATGATTGAACAATCAATTCATAGTGTGTATGTCTTAATCACAACAGTGGCATCTCAAAAAAATTAGAAAATCTAATCATTATCTAATCTAATTTATTTAATCACGACGCGTTTCAATGGTATCTCAAAAAAGTTAGAACTTACGGTAAATCACGCTTCTATTGCAGCTTTATCTAATTTAATTTATTTAATCACGAAGCGTTTCAATGGCATCTCAAAAAAGTTAGAACTTACGGTAAATCACGCTTCTATTGCAGCTTTATCTAATCTAATTTATTTAATCACGACGCGTTTCAATGGTATCTCAAAAAAGTTAGAACTTACGGTAAATCACGCTTCTATTGCAGCTTTATCTAATTTAATTTATTTAATCACGACGCGTTTCAATGGCATCTCAAAAAAGTCAGAACTTACGGTAAATCACGCTTCTATTGCAGCTTTATCTAATCTAATTTATTTAATCACGACGCGTTTCAATGGTATCTCAAAAAAGTTAGAACTTACGGTAAATCACGCTTCTATTGCAGCTTTATCTAATCTAATTTATTTAATCACGACGCGTTTCAATGGTATCTCAAAAAAGTTAGAACTTACGGTAAATCACGCTTCTATTGCAGCTTTATCTAATTTAATTTATTTAATCACGACGCGTTTCAATGGCATCTCAAAAAAGTCAGAACTTACGGTAAATCACGCTTCTATTGCAGCTTTATCTAATCTAATTTATTTAATCACGACGCGTTTCAATGGTATCTCAAAAAAGTTAGAACTTACGGTAAATCACGCTTCTATTGCAGCTTTATCTAATTTAATTTATCTAATCACGACGCGTTTCAATGGCATCTCAAAAAAGTTAGAACTTACGGTAAATCACGCTTCTATTGCAGCTTTATCTAATTTAATTTATTTAATCACGACGCGTTTCAATGGTATCTCAAAAAAGTTAGAACTTACGGTAAATCACGCTTCTATTACAGCTTTATCTAATCTAATTTATCTAACCACGACGCGTTTCAATGGCATCTCAAAAAAGTTAGAACTTACGGTAAATCACGCTTCTATTGCAGCTTTCTCTAATTTAATTTATCTAATCACGACGCGTTTCAATGGCATCTCAAAAAAGTTAGAACTTACGGTAAATCACGCTTCTATTGCAGCTTTATCTAATTTAATTTATCTAATCACGACGCGTTTCAATGGTATCTCAAAAAAGTTAGAACTTACGGTAAATCACGCTTCTATTGCAGCTTTATCTAATCTAATTTATTTAATCACGACGCGTTTCAATGGTATCTCAAAAAAGTTAGAACTTACGGTAAATCTCGCTTCTATTGCAGCTTTATCTAATTTAATTTATTTAATCACGACGCGTTTCAATGGCATCTCAAAAAAGTCAGAACTTACGGTAAATCACGCTTCTATTGCAGCTTTATCTAATCTAATTTATTTAATCACGACGCGTTTCAATGGTATCTCAAAAAAGTTAGAACTTACGGTAAATCACGCTTCTATTGCAGCTTTATCTAATTTAATTTATCTAATCACGACGCGTTTCAATGGCATCTCAAAAAAGTTAGAACTTACGGTAAATCACGCTTCTATTGCAGCTTTATCTAATCTAATTTATTTAATCACGACGCGTTTCAATGGTATCTCAAAAAAGTTAGAACTTACGGTAAATCACGCTTCTATTACAGCTTTATCTAATCTAATTTATCTAACCACGACGCGTTTCAATGGCATCTCAAAAAAGTTAGAACTTACGGTAAATCACGCTTCTATTGCAGCTTTCTCTAATTTAATTTATCTAATCACGACGCGTTTCAATGGCATCTCAAAAAAGTTAGAACTTACGGTAAATCACGCTTCTATTGCAGCTTTATCTAATTTAATTTATCTAATCACGACGCGTTTCAATGGCATCTCAAAAAAGTTAGAACTTACGGTAAATCTCGCTTCTATTACAGCTTTATCTAATCTAATTTATCTAATCATGACGCGTTTCAATGGCATCTCAAAAAAGTTAGAACTTACGGTAAATCTCGCTTCTATTGCAGCTTTATCTAATTTAATTTATCTAATCACGACGCGTTTCAATGGCATCTCAAAAAAGTTAGAACTTACGGTAAATCACGCTTCTATTGCAGCTTTATCTAATTTAATTTATCTAATCACGACGCGTTTCAATGGCATCTCAAAAAAGTTAGAACTTACGGTAAATCTCGCTTCTATTACAGCTTTATCTAATCTAATTTATCTAATCATGACGCGTTTCAATGGCATCTCAAAAAAGTTAGAACTTACGGTAAATCTCGCTTCTATTGCAGCTTTATCTAATTTAATTTATCTAATCACGACGCGTTTCAATGGCATCTCAAAAAAGTTAGAACTTACGGTAAATCACGCTTCTATTGCAGCTTTATCTAATTTAATTTATCTAATCACGACGCGTTTCAATGGCATCTCAAAAAAGTTAGAACTTACGGTAAATCTCGCTTCTATTACAGCTTTATCTAATCTAATTTATCTAATCATGACGCGTTTCAATGGCATCTCAAAAAAGTTAGAACTTACGGTAAATCACGCTTCTATTGCAGCTTTCTCTAATTTAATTTATCTAATCACGACGCGTTTCAATGGCATCTCAAAAAAGTTAGAACTTACGGTAAATCACGCTTCTATTGCAGCTTTATCTAATTTAATTTATCTAATCACGACGCGTTTCAATGGCATCTCAAAAAAGTTAGAACTTACGGTAAATCTCGCTTCTATTGCAGCTTTATGTAATTTAATTTATCTAATCACGACGCGTTTCAATGGCATCTCAAAAAAGTTAGAACTTACGGTAAATCACGCTTCTATTGCAGCTAGCAAATTAATTGAAATTTGTAATATACCCATGCCATACGAAATTTGTGCATAGAAATCGGTCAACTGTGAATTTTTGACTTTAATAATACTTTTTTTTAATTGTTCATCAGACCAAGAGAAAGAAATATGTTGTTTGGAAGACAATTTAATATGCTGCAAGGCTTATCGCTTATATGCATAGCAGCCGGTAAACAAATGAAGCGTGTTCATCTGGTTAAGTATAACAAAAATAAAAAATTGTCAAATGGTAAATTTATTGAGTTTGCGACAGAAATTTACATATTATTCGTTTTTTTCATAATCTTTATATTATTCAAGGGTGTTAGTTTAACAAAAGCTACCCAAGTTATTGCTTCAAACGAAAATGAACTTCGTCAGCTTAAACCTGTTCAACCAATTCTTACTCCAGCTTATCATCAAACACGCTTGCATTTCGCACAGGATTATCTGAAATGGACGTTAGAACAATGGGGATTTGTTCTGCTCTCAGATGAGACAAGAATATGCCTCCAAACCAAGAAAGAAAGTGTACTGAAGACCAAGAAAGCGATTTGCAGACTACTGTTTAACATGAGCTTACAAGAAGAATTCGAGCTCGAGAAAAAAACTATCAACGGCGAGTATTATGCAACGTTTGAGCGAAGAAATCAAGCAAAAACGGCTGCGTTTGGCTGAGAAGAGATAGTTCTTCCATCAAGACAATGCCCAAGGTCACACATCCCTAATTTCAATGGTCAATATTAGAGAATTAAAGTTTGAATTACTATCTAATGCACCGTATTTGCCAGATTTAGCTACCCGGATTATTTTCTATTTCCAGAATTCTTGTGTTTTCTTAGTTGGGCCAGGTTCTTCTCAATCAAATAAAATACTAAATGAAAGTGGAGCACAATACAAGCTAGTCTCATCAAAAGAATTACAAGTACAAAAAAATAGCAATACATAAACTGAAAGAGAAAGAGATGCAAATCAGATATTAACGAATAGAAAATTTATAGAGATTCAAAAGAAGAAGCCTGAAACTATAATTTAGAAGTCAGATGGAAAAATGCAAATATCTATTATATGATACAGCGGACTAGATTAGATGGTAGACAGAAGAGATACAGGAAGTAATGAAGGACAAGAAAAAAAAGAGAAGGATTCTATGCATCGTTTCATAACATTAGATGAGAGTTGGGTGTACGTTGATGAGCCTGAATCGAAACAACAAGCCAAAAAATGGTGCGAATCTAAAATTAGAGTCTATAAATCGTACAGGAAGTTGGAACAATGAGTTTTTTGAAATGTGAAAAGAATTTTTTTGTAGATTAGCTCTAAATTGACAACATTGACCTTCCTAGCCTGACTTGGCTTATTCGTACAAGCATTCCTCAAAAAATGCGTAGTAAAGGATTTCCATCACGGAAACAAGTACTTTGAAGCTCACGGAATGTATAATGCATAATAAATTCCCTCTGAAACCATAAAATCAAGATTCTCCTCTTGATCGGCGGAAATCATTCAATAACCAGAAGTAAAATTAGAGAATATTAAACCCATTCAGTAATTTGTGTGTCGATAGGTGCAAAAAGGATTAATACAATAAGAAGATATGTTGAAAATTCTTTTTATGTCAAAGATTTTTGTAGAAATTTTTTCAAACAACTATTTGATCAAGCGAAACATTTCTTGCTTATTTAGTTAGACAGAAAGAATGAGAAAATATTTTCTCAAGTTTGGATCTAGAAATATTTCATTACTTATAAAACTAGGTTGAAAATGACAAATTTTTTCATAGGTTTTTGAGTAAGATGATGTTATAGATTAACGATAATTTCATAATATTCTGAAATAATCTTAAAATCTCGATGGAAACGCAAACCAGTTAATCACTAATGCTTTCTTTATTTTTCTTTAAGAATTCATTTACTACATCTTCATGATTTTCACTCGTTTAATTTCCCAAACACTCGAATTTGTTGAATGATTTTCAAAAAGATTTTCTAATGAGAAATAAGAGACAATCCAACTGAAGATTGAATGAAATTTCTAAAGGTTTTGGAACAAACTTACAAACTGGTTCAAAATATCCACCATAACAAATTTTTCACTCAAAGAAATGCATTTAAATTTTATTAGAATAAATTATTGACTTTCAATTATCAATGTGATATAAAATATTTGATATTATTATCTTTTCTAATTCAAGAATTGTTATTGGAACGATTTAAGCAGAATTTATAAATATTTTGATCACTATATACCTTACATCGTCATATTATCACAAAAAATCACAAAATACACAGTTCACTTCACTGATTGCATCACAACATATCCATATGAATATTATGCACCTGGTGATTATAAAATATTTCAAATTACCTTGCTTCAGCATTGACATTGACCCAAAGACCTGGAGAACCGCCAACGACATTAAAAGTAACAGTAAAAGTAACGTAGTTGTGGTTATCGTGCCCATAGCACTGACATGTCTTCGATTGTTGACTGCAGGAGTTTGAAATTGTCCCCCGACGATGTAACACGCTCATCTCTTTTGGAGGAGAGAGTGATTGCATTTTACTAACAATGAAAGTGGTCAATATTAAACAGAGGCGCCTGGTGAATGGTATTTCCATTGTTGCTTTCAATAGTTTTTATGATAAATGTTATTTAATTCAATCAGTGAATTAGAAATCTGTCAATCATTTTATATGTATTCATGTTTTTTTTTCAATACAACTTTTTATATTTTAATTCAACGCACATAATTCTGTTAACCACATTGAACATAAATTGAAAGTATACATTTTTTTAATTAGTTTTTTGATCAAAAATTTGTGTTTAGTAAGCAATTGATTCATAAAAAAGGTTTAAATTCAAAGAAGACAAATACTTCATTAGTTCAACGCTATTCTTATTTATTCAAGCAGTTCCTAATCACTTACGTAATTTATTTATATACTAATCAACACTCACTCACTTAACTATCCACTAACACATCTAATTTATTTAAATACATCGTTTAGTTTTCTTGTCACTACCCCAATCTATTCATTATGACAACAATTTGGTCACTAACTTCTATGTTTGCTGGAGTCTCATTTTACATCGTTCTATATCACATTCTAGAAGATTCTATTTTTGGAAATATCTAGTTTAACAAAAACAAACTTCCAAAGTAACATTGGTTTTAACGAAGCTACTGGATGAAAACACTAAATTCTGTTAACCACATTGAACATAAATTGAAAGTATACATTTTTTTAATTAGTTTTTTGATCAAAAATTTGTGTTTAGTAAGCAATTGATTCATAAAAAAGGTTTAAATTCAAAGAAGACAAATACTTCATTAGTTCCACGCTATTCTTATTTATTCAAGCAGTTCCTAATCACTTACGTAATTTATTTATATACTAATCAACACTCACTCACTTAACTATCCACTAACACATCTAATTTATTTAAATACATCGTTTAGTTTTCTTGTCACTACCCCAATCTATTCATTATGACAACAATTTGGTCACTAACTTCTATGTTTGCTGGAGTCTCATTTTACATCGTTCTATATCACATTCTAGAAGATTCTATTTTTGGAAATATCTAGTTTAACAAAAACAAACTTCCAAAGTAACATTGGTTTTAACGAAGCTACTGGATGAAAACACTAAATTCTGTTAACCACATTGAACATAAATTGAAAGTATACATTTTTTTAATTAGTTTTTTGATCAAAAATTTGTGTTTAGTAAGCAATTGATTCATAAAAAAGGTTTAAATTCAAAGAAGACAAATATTTCATTAGTTCAACGCTATTCTTATTTATTCAAGCAGTTCCTAATCACTTACGTAATTTATTTATATACTAATCAACACTCACTCACTTAACTATCCACTAACACATCTAATTTATTTAAATACATCGTTTAGTTTTCTTGTCACTACCCCAATCTATTCATTATGACAACAATTTGGTCACTAACTTCTATGTTTGCTGGAGTCTCATTTTACATCGTTCTATATCACATTCTAGAAGATTCTATTTTTGGAAATATCTAGTTTAACAAAAACAAACTTCCAAAGTAACATTGGTTTTAACGAAGCTACTGGATGAAAACACTAAATTAGGTTCCAATTTTATACTATCAATCATCATTTACACGTGATAGAAAGTAAAGAGGTAAATATGGAAAATGGTAACTTTTACTTACAACGTGCCTTCAAAGAATTGAATATGCTACTGGTTTGATAAGTTAATTCTTGTAGGTTATATGGAGAAATACTATGAATTCCTAAAGAATCTGATCGTTTTTCAGTAGATTGCAAGTATCCAAATAGACAAGTGATTCCCTCTAATGCCTTTCTCAACTTCTCTAAGAAATATGGAATTATCTCATAATTTATAAACTTCTTAGACTTCATTTATGTTTTTCGAGATAATTCATCTTAATTTTAGATTACTTTTTATAGAGAATGAGCTGAAAATAACAGGTCAAAAGTTGAAATTTTGACCTTTATCAAATCATCATTGCTATACGAGGTCTGGCTATTAAATAACGAGACGGGCCACGACGTTTTATTATAAAAGTTATTCTACATTCGAATGCTTCCCTTCAATATACCCCTTTCCCCTCGCCACATATTTTTCCATTGATCGAAGCAGTGCTGGAAGTTTTCTTTAGTGAGTGCATTTAGGAGTTCTGCCGTTTTTTGCTTTACCACTTCCATCGAATCAAATCGGGTCCCTTTCCAAGCAGATCTTTTTCTAACCTTCCAAGGAAATCTTAGCAAACCTGTTGACGCAGGAGCTCTTGGTCAAGAGTCAGATTTTTTGGCACCAACTTTGCACAGACTTTTGTCATGTAAATTTCTTTAACCGTTTCTTTATCGTCGTTTATAGCCTCGGCAATCATGCGGATGCCTATTCGTACAATTTGGTTGATTTTGGCCACTGCTTCCGTTGAGTTGAAACAGTCACAGGGCGACCAGGGCGCTGGTCATCTTCAGTGCCCTCACTAAAGCGCTTACACCACTAAACCATGCGCACGAGATAAATTGTTCCCATAGTCCAAACCGCTACTGCACTAATACGGACGGAAACGTGTTTTGGGACGTGGATCTATATCTAGATACCCATCGAACTACTCGTTTTTTACCCCATACGTCTAGGGCGCCCTTTAGGCGCGCAGTCTCGTTATTTAATAGCCAGACCTCGTGAATGCCGTGATATCTAGTAGACAGCTGATGCCAATGTTTTATCGGAAAAATATCCATGTTTCCGTAACCGAAAGCGATTTCTCATACAACAAGATAATGCTAAATCTAATCTTGCCAAGTTACGTAGAACAAGATCCGACACCTTCCTGATAGTGAACTACCGAATCCAGCATTTAATCCGGACCTTGCATCGTCGGATAATTGCTTATTCAGATCCATGGCGAAATTGATGTGTGGAAAAAAATTGATAGAAGCAGGTGTTGGGAATGCAGTTCGAAAATTTCTTGCTAATCGATGAGTTAAAACCAATGAATGTAATGGGCTACACTTAAAATATTGAGATTTTCTTTCTAATATTTATATTATTGGAAACCGACTCAAATAATTTTAGCAAATTGAAGCCACCTTATTCTAGTTATCTACAGAAATGGCTTCAAGATTAGATCCAATGCATTTATCAGTTACTTATGTCGCTGTTATTTCATCACCTGTATTATCCACGATTTTTAGGTTACATTTTTGAAATCCAATATCCAATATTTCAATCAGAAATTTATGCAATTGAAGAATTTGTTCAGATCAATCTAGATAGGAACTATCCTAACCAGGAGATCATCATCCTGTCAGATAATCAAACTCTAAGCTAGTCAGCTCTAAGTTCCGATATCATAAAATCCAAATTCGTTTGGGATGGCTTACATTTTAACTTTTGTTTTGGATTGAAAAATATTTTTGATTCGAATGTAAATGTTTTGTGTCAGATAAATTCGAACCACTGTACGCCAGGGGTTATAAAATCTAATATAAAGAGCACACAGAATACTTTAGTATATCCCAGGTGAATAGAAATATTGCAACAGCGTGAATCGGAAATTGGGGGATTAATCGATTGTTCGACTAAGTTTAGCCCGGTATTACAAGACGATTCTTCTTCTTATTCTCCTTTCTTCTATAATATGTCTATAACATGGTCCTTCTCCTATATCGTTCCTCATCCTGGCTCTAGATTGTCACTCCAACTGTTTCGTGGTCGACTTCTAATCTGTTTATTCCATTGTATTTTACGCTTTGGTACCTATTCTTTAATGTTATCTAAGTCACATGATCGTTCAATGTTTTCATTTCTTTCTTCCCGAAATCCGCCTGAGAATCTCCACATCTGTAGTCTTCAAGGGTTGTTTCGTTCTTGATGATTCTGCTCTTATTTCTGATGTACTAGAGGTTTGATCGTTACATTGTAGATTCGTTCTTTTGTTTGTTGTCGCTATACGCTCTGAAGACCTCCCACGACCTTATTTGCTCTAGTTACTTGTCCTCTTACATAGATCTTTACATCTCCAAAACTAGTTATGGGAATATCAAGTTTCTTTAATTCCATTCTCTGTTGTATCATTCGACTTTGTAGTTTTAATTTTTTCTTTTGATGTTGTCATGTATTTAGTTTTTTGAATCGACATAATCATATTTTCCTGTGAGATTGAACGTAATTAACAATATTTGGCAAATATGTCGTCGCTGGCGTAGCCCACCCATTATGTAACCGTTGCCTACCTGCACCATTTTTACAATTTCATCCATTATTATGTTGAATAACATGGGACTAAGCAAGTCTTGCCCGTTGACTGGTATGTCTGAGTATATGTTTTCGATAGTCTGGTTTCTATTTAATAGGTATATTTCTATGGTACAATATGTGAATAAAATCTTCCAGTTTAATACTGTCAAATGCTTTTGTGAGGTCAATTAAGCATAGGAATGCTGGTTTGTTAGATTCTATTGATTTCTCAACTAGTTTTTTGTAGGATAAATACCACATCTATTCAGGATTTTTTTCAGGAGTTTAAGATGTGTAATCTTACAAGGTGAAGTATTGAAAAGTCTCTTTCTAATAAGTAATAGGAAATATTTTATTGGATCATTCTAATTAAAACTATCTAAATATCATTTTTTTATTTCTCAATTTTTATGAGCTTATCAGCATTGCAGCTCCTATGCACTAGCCGCTCCTGTTTCAACGTAACATTGCAATTTGAAAACCAATTCCAACCAATACTTCAATAATATTTATAATTTAAATACTACCGCCTGAAATTCTCTCAATATCACATTCTTTAAATAGAGGAAAAAACCGCCCCCAATTCCTTTCATACAGTACACTTAAACGCGATTAGAATATTTATGTAGTGGAGGAACCGAGATTTCGTATGCAATATTCGATTTTCGCTTGTGCTTATGACTTGGATTATTTACATTGCCAATCTACGTGAACCAAATTCTGAAGCATCCTTTCTAAAGCACACCTTTCATGATTTCCCTCTTTGTAAGTTATAATTTGTCTCGACTATGATTTGAAATTTTTATTATCTTCCTTTTGAAACTTAAACACATTACCATATGATTATTAATATTATTACAACATCAAGCCGCGCTTAAAAGGCGTGTAGTAGGTGTTGAAATAGGTCTGAAAGGAATATAGTGAATAAATGTAAGAGCTTAAATTGTCGCGAGGGAAAAATGATTATAAAATTTTGTATTTCTTAACCTCCAACACAGCAATTTCAATATACCACCAATATCATCCTAACAAAAGTGAGAAAAACGCAGTTATGCAGTAACTATGCTATGACGGAATAGTGAATACGAGGGTGCCTTTACATTTACTGGTCTTTCTAGATAAAAATTTTTCATTTCATCAAATTTACCAAGAGATTCATATCATGACGCTTCTTCAAGATAACATATGAATCTTGGAAATTGGAGCTGTTCAATCAATGGTTCTTCTAAATTCTAAGAGTACGGACAAAACAAGTAAGTCATGGTGAAGGTGGAGGTCGTGGTGGATGCCACAAGTTAAGTCGCGATCGATGTCGACTGCACATACCAAGGAGGTCGTCCGCGCTGTCAGTGCATCTCAGACCATTGCAGAGTAATGTTTGTTGTATGTTAATCAAAATAAAAAATCCTGCATTTCGTGCAATGATGTTTGATACAACTTCGGATAGTTATGAAATGTTAAAAGCAACTAAGTGGTAGATGATAAGAAATCTACCTAACAAGCGGTTTTTCAGCCCACCCAATAAATAGAAGAAGAAACAATCTAGGAGAATACCATCAGCTTTTCAGTGAACTAAAAAACGACTCTATCGATTTCATTCGTACGTGAGGATAACCCCAGAAAATTACAGAGCAGGAATATTGTGAACGGGGCCAGTGAGTTCTTCCTTTATTATCGCAACGGTAATTACCGAGCACTGGCTGCAACTACACGTTGAGTCTCAGGTGGAAGGTTCAACGCAGCGGGGAAGCTCGACCTTGAGCGGACCAAACACAGCGGAGCAGCCAGTTGAACCGCGCGGTAAGCATCGATGTGAATCAAATTAGTTTGATTTTTGAAAACATTGCTTTCTAGATGAAATATAATTACACTTCCAATGCTATGGCTTTCTTCAAGAGAACATATGAATTTAGGAAGCTGATCAATCAATGGTTGAGCTCGAAACATCCCAGTTATCGACTGCTGTGGTTGTTGAGCTATCTAACTCTAAGAGTACGAACAGAAAAAGTAGGTCAGTGCGGCTCAAACCGTTGCAGAGTAATGTGTGTTGTGCGTTAATGAAAAATATTTTTCGTGCAATGTTGTTGGATATAAGATAATGATGAAATGTCAGCGGCAACTAAGTAGTTGAAACTTTCAGTCCACCCAATAAATAGAAGAAGAAACAGTCTAGAAGAATACCACCACCTTTTCAATATCACAACAGTAACTTCGGAGCACTGGCTGCAACTACACGTTGAGTATAAGGTGGAAGGTTCAACGCAGCGGGGGAGCTCGACCTTGAGCGGACCAAACACAGCGGAGCAGCCAGTTGAACCGCGCGGTAAGCATCGATGTGAATCAAATTAGTTTGATTATTAAAAAC
Source organism: Diorhabda sublineata (assembly GCF_026230105.1). Taxonomy (NCBI): domain Eukaryota; kingdom Metazoa; phylum Arthropoda; class Insecta; order Coleoptera; family Chrysomelidae; genus Diorhabda; species Diorhabda sublineata. Next base: position 5,117,134 of record NC_079481.1, on the reverse strand, counting down.
ATCACTGTAGACCTCCTGGATTGCATCGTGATGCACCTCCACTGCAACTTAACCTGGGTTAACTGCAATGTGTTTGATTTACATGGACGTCGATCGCAAGCACTTGTTGTTTTCGTACCGTTACGCTGAAACCAGAATGCTGCGAGACTGCTGGTGGTAGCATAATGTCAAAAAAAATGGTTACTATCTCGGTGGAGCTTATTTCTGGCCTAAGTATGTAGTTACAAAACTGCCAAGATGTCACGGACCGAACGAGCTTAAGGTTGAGAAAATTATATTATATATAATTATGAATTACGACGGAGTGGAATGAAAAATCGCAGTATTCCAAAATATCTGAAATTTTTTCAAAATTTTGCACTTTCCTTGTTTGATTCTTACTAATGATGAAATATAACATTAAATATGGATTATTTACTTCATTAGAAGTAGATTTTAATTATCATATTTAACGCCTTTCCGTACTCCTGCCGTTTTTCCATGAAAAGGGATTGAGTTCCAATTAATCTCGGCATTAGTATGTGAAAAATGTAATAGATAACTTTTCTTAAATGAAAGTACGAATTTCCATATAACCACGTTCTATACGTGTTCCGTAGGAGTATTTGAATTAAAATCTCGCTTTGGAACGTAGAATCATCCAAATCCCTGTCATTACACCTGTCGAACGTGTCGTATTTTGAGCATCAAAGAAGAGAAATTAACTAAAATTGCCACGTGAATTTGATTAGGAGTCTAACCGCCCTCGAAAGATTATCTAGTCAAACTTTGGAAAGTATTTTAATATCTTTTGGCTTTTTGAGTAGAGCAAGATTTTTGTCCTTGATGATATCGTTTGGGGTGTTTCATTATACACATCAAAGAAACGATGCAATAAAGGAGTATTTTATAAAGAGTAAAATACCTGGAACATTTAAGAAAACTTTTCTCAACGAATCAGCGGATCTAGAAGTTATGGCCTATAACTTTATTTTCTTAATTTTGTTGAATAATGTTTTAAATACAGATAAATTAATTGTGGTTATTATAAAATGTTGGATTAAAAATTAGGATGCGATATAAGCCGCTAGTTGTGCACAAAATGGTGAATCTGATAATACAAGATTTGTTGGAAAAGTTTTTTACCTCATCATGAAGATATCAGTACTTATTAATATGAGTTTCAAAATAGATTTGCGTATACGTAAAATAAATCAGGTTTTTAAGTTGATTCTTGAATTTAGATGAAGCCTGCATCCACCACAACATTCATAATACGAAAAAATAATAAAGACAATGGATTGCGATTTGTTCTGATAAAGGTAATAACGATTTCATTGCTGTTGATCGTTTTTTCTTTTTCTCCAAAAAAGTAAAACAATAACAGGAGGGTGTTTCCCAACATTGCTTGATGAGGTTGAGGATGAAGTTGAAAAACGAGACTGCTATTGAGGAAGTGTTTTTCAATCAGGACAACGCACTTTTCCACTTCAGTGAACGCAATGACAAACATGGCGAGCCCAATCAGCAGATGCGGTTCCCGATAACATTTTCTTGTTTCCCAGCTTTGTATTTTCACTTGTAAGAAAGAGTATTTCATCAGACGAGGAGGATTATAAGCACTACCGGTTAAAAATGTTTGTTTGGTCCATAATCCAATTATTAAATTTTCATATTGTCAAGCTCATGTTCAAATTTTGTCGATGCGACTAGTTAAGTTAAAACATACAAGTACCGGCTGATTTGTTTATAATGCTTTAATTCTGAGTTATTACTTATGTTCATGATTGTAGTTTAGTCCCAGTTAGCCTTATGAAACGCAAAAATGTGCTGTGATCAATACTTATTGGACTGGGACATAATTCGAATTGTTTTATTTCTCGCAAATTCAGACTTGTAAGTTTTAAAATGGGTAAATCCAAGAAAATATCGGTTGGAACTCGTGCATTAATAGCAAGTCTTCATATTCTAGGTAAAAGTAACCGAACTATTGCTGCCTTTATTTACCAGGAGCTTTGGTGATAGATAACATTCAGAGCAGCTTCGAAAAAGCACAACCGCTGAAGGTAAATGTATTGTATTGATCAGTAAACATGATCGACTACTGACTAGCCCAGGGATAGCAGCTCAGTAAAAAAAAGATATTGAGAGAAGCCTGTTTTTTTAAAAGGGTTGCAGAGTGAAAAAACTTGTTTTTAAGACAGTTGCAGTGATTGGAAAACATAAAAATTGGACGTATAAAGCGAGAGCTCGAGTTTTATAGAGTTGAGTCAAAGTTTGGGGTTTAAGAGAAGAGGGTTTGTCCTCAGACGAAAAGTAGAACAAATGTATAAAGCACAACAAAGGCTCGGTGACGGTTTGGGGATGTTTTGGAAGAAGGGGGACTGGAGACCTTGTAAAAATTGAAGGGATTTTGAAGAAATAAGGTTTAAAAATTATAAAAGATAATGTACCAGGTTCTGACCAGCTTCTGATCGGAAGAAAATTGATTTTCCAGCATGACAACAATCCCAAGCATTCCTCGAAGCTGTGCAAAATGTATTTGAAAGAATTAGAAAGAAAGAAGTCATGATTTGGTCGTCACAATCGCTCGACTTCAACTCGATTGAGTTGTGGAATAAATTAGACAAGGAAGTCAGAAAGCTACATTCACTTCACCTCTTTAAAAAATACTCAGAAGGAAATTGAACCAAATAGACGCCGATTATTTGTCGAAAATGTTACAGAGAATGCTAAAATTATGCATGGAAATAATAAAAGCAAAAGTAGGTTACATCGATGAATCCAAAACTTGAATAAGTAACAAGTAGAGATTGTAGTTTTATTATTGCTAATATTATTCTCTATATATATGTTCTTTCAAATGTGATTATCAAAATTGATCGGTGTTATTGCTCCTAATTGTTGTGTATTACGTAGACTATAAGGTGGGCACAATGTTTTGACCGGTAGTGTACTTAAACGCCAGTTGAAAAAAAAATGGCAACTAATATTTAGAAGGGCTAAAAAGGTTACAGAATCGTTTAGTGCTTAGGAAAATTTGATAAGAAATAGAAATTTCTATAGAAAAAAAAATATTTCTTTTAGATTAGGTCAAAAACTTTTCAGACAACCTTCGTAAAGTGATATATTACAGTGAAAGCGTAATACATGAAAAATAACAATATATCAACTGAAATTTTATTTTCTTCTTCTATTTTTATTCCTATTTAATCAATCAGTCATTTTTTCAAACAAAAAGTGAATAGTCTTTTTTTGACGATATGTTTTACACTCGAAGAAAAAAATTCTTTATTGAAAGAAATTGAAATTTCCGCTCTATCATTTTCTTTCTCAAATTGTCTTATTTGAAGTTAGGTGTATGAGGGAAAATTGGGAAGGAAGAAATAGAAAATCAGCTCTTCAATAATATTGTTAATTATTGGCTTGCTTTCCACAAATTTTCACTCAAAACATTTTTCGCAATCAAATCGCTTCTACCACATAATCACCATTTTAACTTATTATTTATTTTAGCCCTACTTTATGGAAACATTCCTTTTTGAAATACCTATTTTAATAGTTATTTGAATGCCAAGATCTGAAAGCATAAGATCCAAATTTTTTTCAATTATATTGAGAAAAGAAAATAAATAATAGAGAATTATTAACATTTTATTTATTAATCAATATAATGTCCTTAATGATATTTGCAATGTCAATATTAATTTTTCTCTTTATCATCATCATTCATTGTTATTAATTAATTTAGACAAAACTTGGAATAAAACAAATAATTTCAGAAAATTAGAAATTTGAGGTTATGCAAAATCATCGAAGTGAAACTGTCAACTGTCAACATTGAAGTGACTGGTCACATTTAAGAAAGACAACTTTAAGTGTACTCCAGAGCATTCCGAAAGTGTTTTGCAGTGCGGTCACTTTCACTACATGGAACACTCAAAACGCAGTTTTCGGTATGTAAATGAATACAGAACGAACAACTTTCAGATGGCGTCGTCTAAAGAATAATTTGTTTGAAAATGTGATAATTTTGACGTACTCGCGTCATAATTTTAGAACAATGCTGTAAATCATGCAAAGATCAAAATGGATGGTCTCCTTCGAAATTTGGATGCGCACTCGCCTAAGCTTATTCACCCACCCGTCAAAAGCAATGTGGTGTGAATAATAAAATACCATGAAATTAGAAATCGAATCGAAAAATTAATATTTATTCATGCTTATTTTTAACAAAAGTATGACTAAATTCATCAAATAATTTAAAATTATCAGTTTCGCTACGTTTATCATTGTTTGATCAGTTTCGGTCTGTTTCTTTATTTGGAAGATTAATGAACCATTGAAATATTCACAGAAATTAATATAAATATAGATATTTTGATTTTCTTTGGTACGTTTATCGCTTTCACGAATCGATCATTTATTAAAAATTTTTTTTAAAAAAATTAAAAGTGCAGGATCAGATTTTCCCGAGAAGGTCGAATAATATTTATTGTACAATACATTTTTTCTCTTATTAATTTTAAGGGTGACTTGTGAAATTGTCAAAAAATTTGATATAGTGATATAGTAATAGGGAATACGCGAATACAATATCAATCTGGCTGGGTGCCGAAAGGCAAAAGGCCAAATTTAAGGATACCGAAGAAGTAGACAATATGATTTTTTGAGGTTATATTAGTGTTCACAATAAATTTTAACTTCAAGGTACTCAAACACCTTAAATCAAGCTTTATTCAAAAAGGTCAATCCGAATTTTTTTCAGAAATACCTACTTCTGAGTCTTATTCTCAAGCTTTTGAAATTTGAAACTATATCATAGGTTAGCCATAATATTTCTTTCGATTTATTCAAATTGGAAGAAAAAAATGTTCAAAAATTAATTTTTACATGGTGTTGTATTAAATAAAACTATGTATTAGGCCACAAAGATGCTTTATTTAGGACTAAATAATTTTTAGCAACAATAACAGATTGAATTGCAGAATAAAACGACATTGAAGAATACGAAGGATGACCAAACTCATCGTGATTGTCTACTGGGTTGGGGAATCCGCAAAAAATTAAAGATCATTGGAAATTTTGACAGAGTACCTCATCTTCGAACGGGCAACCAGTCGCCGACGTCTTGATCGCTCCGGTACTGAAACAAAAAGAACATGAATTACATTTTTGCGATAAATAGATGTAATTGATTCTTGATTTGTAGTCCAAGAGGGTTTTGTTTGTATTGATATTTTTCAAAGGAACTCGAGGCATTTAAGTCTTCTATACTTTATATTATTTGTGCTTTATATACGGAGGTTACGAAAGGTAATTTATATTTCAGGAGAAGTTTATATGATTATAAGGTTGCCGAACTCTGCCGAATTTGCTAGATTATTTGACTGGAAATCTTGCAATCTTCACTTCAACTATGAATTTCATCCTATTATCTTCGATACTTCGCGGGTAGACATGTTAACATATTGCATTTCTCTAAAATAGGAACTAACTTTGAAGGGCTTTATTCGGACAGGCGAATGTGTGTTACCACATCGAATGAGAAAGAAATGATAAAGAAAAACAACCCTAAGTGTGTGTCCTATTTTAATTTATGGATAGACATTAAGTTTTCGTTCTTCAAATCATTTGTACCTAGGCTTGTTTGCTAATACGTCAATACCGAGCCCTCAAAATTAGTTATTGCTCTATTGAAGTACAGGATGCCGATATTTTGCTATGGGAAGTATGAAGTGAATGGATCTATATTGTTTAAAGGAAGTTACATATTTAAAATTCCTTGAAACCTTCTTTAAAAACAAGTTGTTTGTAGCATAGTGCGATAAACATTAATTCGAAAACATTATTATGAAGTTGAAAAGAAAAAAAATCTTTAGATTGCTGTTCATTTATAAAACAAGAACATTAAAATTCCGAATGAACCCAAAGTGTCGCGTTGTAAATTAAAAATACTCCCCTTCTGGTTGAAAAATTCTCAACTTGACAACAAGTCGGAATGAAATTAAAATTTCTTGTTAATTGTTATTCACAACATACGTGATTGTGACAAATAGATGTTGGAGATATTCCTGTTTTGAGGAAAGAAATTAGAAAACGAACCATCATAATATCGGTCAACATCGGCAGCCAACTTTATAATTAAAACTTGTGGTTAAAATAATCAGTTCATACTAGTTTCAGTCGTCCTAGAGCTTTGGTTATAACCAATATAAAATCTGAACTAGATTAAAGGCGAGACTGCTGCAACAGTAAAATATTAGGTAGTGAAATTTAAACCGTACGACCTGCGAATTCCAGCATCGCAGTGGTCGACCAAATAAGGTGACGATTCCGGAAGTGTTGAAGAAAATCCACTGGATGATCGTTGATTGGAAGTGCGCATGCTAGTAAACATATTAGTCATTTAAAAAATGCGGTATATCGCATATTAACTGAAAATTTGGACATCACAAAGCTGTGCACAAGATGGGTGCTGCGTTTGCTCACAATGGAACATAAATAGCGTCGTGAAGATGTTTCCATCGAGTATTTGGCAATTTTTCACACAAATGAAGCCGTTTCGTAACCATAAATGAAATGTGGGACCATCACTTCACATCCGGAACAAAACAACAATCAAAACAATGGACTGAAACGAGAGAACCAGCTACAAAGAAGACAAATACCGTTCCCTCTGCAGGCTAGGTGATAATGTCGGTTTTTTGTGATGTGTTATGATAATTTTCAGTGAATATCTTGAAAAAAGGAGAACTATCAACGTCGAGTATTATGCGAACTTAGAAGAAAGTGTTATTTAGACCCCTCGGATTATTTTCTGTTCCCAGACTTGAAAAAATGGCTCCATGGGAAAAGTGTATGGAACTAAAAGGATATATAGTTGCAAAATCAATATATTTTTTTCAAACTTTTGTGTTTTCTTTATTAGTTCAGTTACTTCTGGGACCATCATCGTATTTTCTATCAAATTCAATCACTAACCTGTTGTTTATTACTCAAAAAGTAGTTGTAGATTTGGTTTCCAACTGGAAATCTGATGACCAGGACGAGTTTGAAAGAAGCATTTATAAATCTATAATTTTACCAGTTTATATTTCAAATTAATTACCTGACCTAAGGTTTCACACAAGTCATTTTAAATTTACTAGTAATTTTGACGTAAAGTGTCACAGGTACCTGACTATAGGAGGAAATGGAGAAAAGACAATGTAACAATAATTTATATAAAAACATCCCCAAACTATCTGATAGTTGTATACTTTAATTTCCTTCACTCAATTAAAATATTTTCATAATATCTAATTCAGTTTTGTCCCTTCACCACGTCAGATTTTTTTGTTTCCACAGTTTATAACATTTGGACAATATTAGAGTCCGTACGACAAGGTCCCTGAAGGAGTTAAAGAATTTTAGAAAGCCTATATCGCATAGAAGTCTCTATAATGAAAGTGTATTGATAGAGAAGAATTTTTTTTGAAAAACAATTTCCTGTCTCTTTGGAATGATTTCCGCTACAATTCCAATGACTCTTCAGTGTGTGCAAACGAGATTCGGAAGTAATCTTGGCAGGTATAGAAGCTTATATTCTTCACTTCTTCACGGGCTTTACCGACAACAATCCATGGTTTGATAAAAACTGCACTAGAGCAGTATCAACAAAAATGCTGTTTATTGCAAACGGCGCTCAATTCCCACTGCCTAAAATTTTATAAACTTGTTTCGAGAAATACCTGCAAGCAGACCATAGATGATTGAAATGAATTAGAGAAAATGAATTTCCCAATTGCCCAAATAGATCCAAGGCTTTCTGGTCAGCAACAAAAGCAGTGACAGCTTAAGAGAAGGCGGAATTTTTGATTGAAAACTACCACCCTACCTTGCCTGAAGTTATTACATCTTTGCTAGAGCTAGAACTCGACAACGATATGTGGTAAACCTTCTCAAAGGCTGGATCATCGTATTGCAGAATTGCGTAGCTGAACTAGCAAATCCGCTATGGGAATTTTTTTTATCATAATAGAGATCTTGAATTCAATCCATACCAAAAAAAGGAACGGTTCCCAATAACTACCGTCCGATTGTTCTAGTCCCAGCAATCACCAAGGTCATGGAGAAAGTCGTTAACCAGTAATATTGAAATGTCTTGAGACTTATAACATCATGAGTTACCATCAATACGGCTTTCGTGAATCGATGGACTAAAGCTATAGAGAAATATGGGGAATCAACCTTCTAAATGAACTAAGATCGTACGGTTTGTCATCCTTACTTATCGACTGTCTTTGTAGCTTTCTCAAAAACCGATCCATCACCACACATCTTAGAAAGGTTTGAGGTTACCGCTGGTGCTCCCCAATGATGTATCTGGTCACCGATTCCTTTTCTCCTGTACATCAACGAATTACTCGACATAACTGCAAACCCTATTTATTACTTTGCTGACGATAGCATACTAGTGTCGTCGATTAAATTAACTGTCACAATAATCTCGGCTAAAACCCAAATCCGAATCTAGCAACAGATCATCATCATCAATAACGATCTTGAAAACATTCTGGAGCGGGGTGGAAGCGATCTGAATGTCATTTAGCAAAGATCCAGGCTGTTATTTTTACAAAGAAGGCTGACACTGCAGCTCAGGATTTTGTTCTGTTTGGACATAAAATATCAGCATCATCGCAAATTCGCTTGTTGGTTATTGAGGTTAGAAGCAATATGTCATGGCATAGTCACGTGGGCGATTTAGCCAAGGCATCTTCACAAATCTTGGAGCACCCTTCAAGACCAAAAAGCCACACACAGATTCATCCATATTTGGTATATTGATCGCTTATTTAGAGGCTCGGATCTCAAGTATACCCTGATGATACTTGACTCAATACAGAAGAGAGCAATTCAACTTATAGGCGACCAAGGCAAATACTTTTATGAGTTGTCTAACATAATCCCACCTAGAGTAGTTATTGAAGGCCTACTTGATAGACAGACGTGGCTCATGAGCACCAAGTTCGCCTGCCTGACCACTACAGCCTACAGATGTTCAAGGTCAATATCCACAGGCATCTCCACACGGCAGGGACAAATCGGATAACTGAAATGCAAGGGTCTGCTTTCTTGTTGTATATAAAAAATACTTTTGAGGATACCCTGTATAATGTCTAATCAATACAATCTTTGACATATATGAGAACATCATCAAAATATGCTGTAGGCGACTTTCTATTAACGTTTGGCCAAAAGCCCACAAACACTATATCATTTATGAATGATACACTATATAAACCGATTATATTCTTATGAATATTTAACTATATTTTCTAGATATTATATCGTAATTATCATTATCGTTTTTATCTCGGCATCTCCCTCTACCCATATTTGAAATCATGGTTCATTTAATGGGATTCGAAGTGTTGATTTGCGAAAAAACAACCGAAGACCTGAATGTTTCTCTTGTGGTATGCTTTCTCCACAATTACCATCTCGCCTTAAATTCAAAGAGTTATAAATTAGTAGACATTAGAAAAACATTTTAATGCGGCGTAGGTTGATTATGAACAAATAGGAAACCGTTCTTGTTTTAGTTTGAAAAAAAAAATGATAAAAATGAGGAATGTTGTTGCAAAAGAAAAAGTAGTTAATAATAATAGACTTCGATCCTAATTATGGAAATTTACATTTAGAGAGTTTTTATATTATTGAAAGAATGATATTCTTATATTTTCAGTGGTATTTCGTGAGCTGGAAAGTTTAAGTAAATCAACCTACTATTGTCTTTCCATATTTAAAATCGAACCGCATTGGACAACCTCTGTAAACTCTCTTTCTCTTCTAAATTCTTTAAGAAGACTTGCCTTAATTACACAAAAAGTTTCCGAGCTTTTGCTGATTATTCTTTTGCTAAAATTTTGACCGTTCCATTTGCCAGGTAACCTCCGTGGCCTGATAATGGCTAGATGAGATAATGAGCACGTGGAAGATGAAACTATAATTAAAATAAATGGAAGAACTGTTGCAAAAAATAATGAGATGGAGTATCAGAGCAAATTATGGATTGGAAAATATAAGAACGTAACGGACAACAGTTTAGAAGAATTTTCACGGAAAAATCAAAAGAATTTTCTCTTTAAAGAGGTGTATAGCATGTTCAGTTACGGCGTTTCCTGAAAGGTAGATTGCCAGCTCTTCCGCCATAGTTTTCTGAGTGTCTAACTACGAAATGTGTCCAGTTTCCTCTCTGTTAGATTGCAGTGGCTTTTATGACTTTTTTTATTCCTTTGTCCTTCTAGGAATGCAGGTCTTGATGTTGTTTCCTATCATAAGTTTGAATCGCTGAGGTTTTCTTGTTATTTGGTCTCTTTGGTGGACATGATCACATTGAATTTTGCTGCCTGTTTGTTTAAATTAAGATAAGATAGGGCGTGAAAGGCTATGAATCGATAACGATCTGTTATGTTATTACCGTAGCTTTTGTATATCCCTCACTCTCAAAGAAGAAGTGCTCTAATTTTTTCTTTGTTTCCTTGCAGAGACGACAGGATATTCTTCAGTTGTTCTTCAGTTACCGGGCAGTATCCAATGTGCAAACCAATTATTCTTCTTAGTCGTATTTGCTAGATGCAAAGACTTTTTTGAGCCCGTCAGTATAATCAGACAGAAATCACTTCGATTGCTTGAGCCCTGGTGTCATACTTTATATTTCTAATTTTTTCTTCGCTTCTTTGAAGGTTTTCTACCGGTTTCGGGTCGTCTTGAATAAATCCTGATAAGTTCTATGTATTCTTTCGAGTTTTTTACTCAAAAGATAGGAAGGTGTCACATATTTCGAAAAATACTAAGAAAATATGCTAATGAGATATTATAGTGTTTATAGAGGCAATGGAAAAACCACGATTGAAATAAACTGGAAACTATAGATACTAGATTTGATTTTATATCATCTCGTCTAAGTACGTCTAAGTACTTAAGTTTTGAGATATTCATCTTGGTCAAAAAATGAAATTGAATCACAGACATTCTCCTGCTATAATTTTCTATGACTTTTGAGGTGGATTAAACCAACAGCAGTGTGCCGATCAACTCGCTTCCACTTAGTGATGAAGCACCATCTCGAGTCGCTGATTTTCAATCGTGATGGATTTCGTTACAGGATGAATTTCGTAAAAGTCGGCCGTTGTTCCAGTTCGTAAAATGATTTACAAGATTATCAAGTGACATTTGAGAGGGGCTCAAAAAAAGCTAGTGTCGATTTGTGCAACGGATAAGCCAGTATTTGTTTGCCATAAGGGTTCCAAAAAATCGGGACAAGCAATCGCAGAAGACGAATCATTCTTCACCACAATACGAACTCTCACAGCTCAGTTCAAACAAAAACGTTTTCGAACAGTGAAAACATCGAATTACTGTACCGTGCGGGGTGAATGTTTTTTTAAACACGAAGAAGCTTTGTTGCATTCAAATCACATGTTTTGGAGGTACCTCAATCGAAATGCTTTCACAAATGATTTAAACGCACGCGAATGTGTATTGATATCAATGGAGAATATTTTCATTTGTTTATTCTGAAACTTAATTAGCAATACTCTTACAATAAATTTAGGTTATCTTGGCTTGTTCATTTAACATCCTACAGGCTTCTACAATGTACCAAGTTCAAAGTTTGTAGGAAGAGGTTGATAAAAGCAACATTTGGAAGTAAAATTAGGATATAAGATGACATCAGGTATCTGAAGCTCTCGTTTACAGGTGTTTCTTAACTAGTTATTTGAATATGAATATGAATTAGATCCGTGTTGCTCTCTTTGTCATTAATGACATTTTCTGGATCGTTTTTATCTTTATATCTGTTGGTACATTGTAAAAATGTATTGAAAAGTTCATTAAATATTGTGAAAATAATAGTTCTCTTCTACTTAATTGTGTTGTTGGTGGATAAAATGTTTTTATTCAAATCATACGCTCTATGTAATCGTGGTTAGTCCATATAACTTTGTTTCCCCGTGGATATGTTCTGGCTACTACTTCCATAAAATTTCATAGGATAACTTCGCGATAAACCGCAGGATAATGTGAAAGATATTAAATTTAATATGTAGACTATGTAATTAATAGATGCGGGTGGTTTAATTTGCAATTTATGAATTATGAATACTGATAATTTGGTTATAAATATGTTAATTTGAAGTTAATTACCTCATAAATCTCCTCTACATTGTTAATGTATGAAACTAGGGAGGTTCTGATAATTTTTGACACCTCTCAAATAACCAAAGACGTTCGATATTGTCTTGGTTTCAGCTAATTTAACGAAAAATTGATGATTTTGTATCCTCAAATGATGAATACATAAAAAACGGTATAGTGACATGGTTTTTTTTACTGGTTTAAATCTTACTGACATGTGGTTTGAACAAAATGAAACCACAGGCTACATAATGCAATTTATAATTGATTTACTCAAAGAAACCAATTGATCATCAAGATCGATTGATCCATTGGATTATTTCTTTTGGGGTTATGTGAAATCATTATTTCTATAAACCATAGACAATTGAACACTTGGAAATCAACATTAGAAGAGTTATTGATGAGATAGCCGCATGTGGTAAGGAAATTTGTGGCGGCTACATAGAGGAAACCATGTTTAAACATTAATATCAACTTTTTCTTTGCAACAAACTTGTATATTCGTAATATTACCGTATCAGATTTGTTGTACAAGGAACTTTTATGTATTATTAATTTAGAATAAACGATAATTTGTTGATTGAATTTGCATTGGTCGATTTGTTTCGATAGGAATCCTTATATGTAGTTAAATTTTTTTCTACGAATACGGAACTGCTCTCTATTTGCAAGTTGAAAGAGAAGCTTAACAAAGGAAATCATTCGATGTTAGATCTGAATCGTAACTTTAATGTCTGTATAAAAATAAGAATTGAAAGTTAAGGTTAAATGCCGAAGTTAGTCGATATATTAAGAGAAACTGTAATCAGACAAAAACACGCATTTCATTAGCCGGAAACAAAAAGAACGTCAAAATGAGAAAACGGTGAATTAAGTGGTGAATAAAACCAGTGCTGGAACATACGAAATTGAAGACTTGAATAAAGAAGTTAAAATTTGTGGAAAATCAGTGTAATAACTTGATTAGAAGAATTAAAATTATGAATTAGTTGAAAACACTGGACAATAGAAGAAATACCTTGTATTTTCTAGTGAAGAAAATTATATTATAAACAAATATGTTATCGATCTATATTCAGCGTCTTCAGCTTAGCACTAATGACATTTGAATATCAACCTGCAGTCAAAATTTTTAGTATATATATCCGAAAATTTGCTATCAATCCATCAATTATATCCCTCTCATTTAGATTAATTTTTTTTGTAATTACCATTGTAGAAGTTACATAAGGTAATAATTGTTAAATTTCGATTCTCTTACTTTGATTCGACAGTCAAAAGATATTCTATGGATTGGCATCAGAAAGGAAAAGAAAAGCACAAAAACGTGATAACTACAATATTTTGGAACTGCGAGGATATCCTGTTGATTCTGAAATAAAATACTCACAACTCTAAACGCGGTATATCACAAATTTGTTTAGTTGATTTCATCATCGATTAATTAACCCATCAATCGATCAATTCCCTCTATTTTCTTTTTCGAAAACTGTTAATTTGTCGTTGAAACTCAGCCAAAACTCAAGATTCATTGATAAATCTAATAGTGACATTTTTTCTTGATAATAATAAATTGATAGTTATGCAGTTGCAGGTCCCCCGGATCTAGCAAGATTTTGTCTATGAAAGTTCAGAGATTGAACAATTATCTATGATAGAATTTTCACGGATCTCTCTTCTTATCATTTTCAAATCGGATACTCAGTTACAGAAGCTTGTAACTGAATAACTCTGAAGAACAAATATGCTTTTAGTGAGAAAATATCAACAATTTACCTTTTTTCATATAATTTTTCTGTTCTATTTCAAATAAATAATATTCTCCGCCATTGCTTTAAACTATGAAATAAGTCGTGGTTTGAGTATACTTTCCCTTTTAGTTGCCAAGAACGGCAATAAAAATTAACTAGAATAGAAGTTACGAG